>NC_089515.1:29434755-31934755 GCF_036850995.1 Saccopteryx leptura
AAGCATCTCACAAACCCATCTGTCCTGCCAACTTGAGCCAGCTTTTTGCCCGCCAAACTCAAGCTTGGCCCATTTTACCCCCAAAACCAGTGTGGACTCAGCCAGCTTGGAGGGGCGCTCTCCTGGCAAAGGCCCCATGACCCTGAGGAGCCCTGGCCCCCGTCGCTGGGTGCCAAACAGATGCCCAGCCTCACCCTTGGGGCTCTGGTTCCTTTGAGCTGGAGGAGGCTGGGGCTTTGGCAGACTTGGGAAACTCTCCAGGGGCCTCCGACAAAGAACGGTGCTCCAAGTATTCAACCGCAGCTCTGTCTCCGGCTGCTACTTATGTTTATTTTATTTGTATATGATTTTTTTTTTATTTTGAGATAATGTCACATTTACAGAAATGTTTCCAGAACTTTATAAGACAGCTCTCAACTCTCCTTAGCCAGATTCACTAATTGTTCACGTTTCGTACCTTTGCTTAATATTTCTCTCGATCTTTTTAAATCTAAAAAAAAATAAAACAGAAATCAAGCAGTGCTAGCGCAACACAGATTGACAGCAGGACATATGCAATATATAAATAACTGTATCCACATATTTTGGCTGCCCACACCTGCTTACTAATCGAGATGGGTCGTGATAACCTTTGGTAGCAAAAGACCATGATTACTTGGGGCTGGGCTGAAGGGGCGACAAGGGGGAGGAACAAGGAAACTTTAGGGGGAGATGGAAACATATATGTTGGTTATGGTGGTTACACAAGTATATAAGTGTGTCAGAACTCATCCGTCTGAACGCCTACTTTCAACAGGTACATGTTACTGTAGACAATTTATACTCCAATAAAGTTGAATTTTAGACTGTGCCTTTTTTAAAAAAAAGTTTAGTGGCAGACAAAAACTAATGCCTGGAAAAAATATGCATTTTATGCCCTTAATTATCACATTTATATGGCACTTATAAGTCAGGCTCTGCTCTGAGCACTTTACACTCAGTTGATCCTGACAACAAGCCTGTGACAGGGTTATCACAGTCCCCATTTCACAGACCTGGAAGAGAGGTTCGCTAGTGGCCCAAGACGGCCCAGCCAAAAAGCAGTAACACGTGACTTTGCACCCAGGCAGGCTGGTGCCAGAGCTCTGCTCTTTGACATTGTGCTAAGTTGCTTCTTTATGTGATCGTGAGAAACCAGGTCTTGTCTAAACATGGATTGTCTGCTCCATAGTAGGGGTACCCCCTGACCACCTGGGACTGGCCACTGGGCAGAGCGAAACTGCCTGACCTTGGGGCTTCGCCGCTGAACACCCATGGCACAAGACTTTGCTCCAGTTTTGCTCATCCTTGACACTCACTGGGTCCATTGTTCCTGTCTCTAGTGCTTTCCAATTGCTCAATTTTAAGAACTATCCAGTGATGCCACTTAGCCTAGTGCTGGAGACAGAGTTGGTCATTTGAGCCACTCAGTCTGTCTCCATGAGATATTAACAGAAAACAAATACCAGTGTGTGATTTCCTGAAGTTCTATATTTCAGGGGCTGGGGCTGGTTTCCTGATGATGGTGTGATTCCCGTAAGTCAGGGCTCTTTGGGGGAGAGAGCTGGACCGGATCTCAGAAGACCTGGTTGAAGTAGTATTACTACTGAATTGCTGTGTGATGTAGGGGGAAAGAGCTGGACCGGATCTCAGAAGACCTGGTTGAAGTAGTATTACTACTGAATTGCTGTGTGATGTAGGGGGAAAGAGCTGGACCAGATCTCAGAAGACCTGGTTGAAGTAGTATTACTACTGAATTGCTGTGTGATGTAGGGGGAAAGAGCTGGACCGGATCTCAGAAGACCTGGTTGAAGTATTACTACTGAATTGCTGTGTGATGTAGGGCAAGTTATTTCCCTTCTCTGGGTCTCAGTTTTCTTATCTAAAATAATAGAAGTTTGACCAGATCAGCGGTTCTTGGCCTATGGATCCCTAGAAAATCTATAGATGCACTGCAAATGTTCTAGGAACCCCCCCAAATGTTTCTGTAACGTTTTATAAATGTGGTTAAAGGGGAACATAAATTCATCTGATTGTCCGAAAGATCCGCTATTCCTTTAGAATTTCCAGACTCACCTGCCAAGGACTTTCTAGTTCTAGAATTCTAAGACTCTATATCTTTTTTTTTTTTTTTTTTTTTTTTTTTGGTATTTTTCTGAAGCTGGAAACGGGGAGAGACAGTCAGACAGACTCCCGCATGCACCCGACCAGGATCCACCCAGCATGCCCACCAGGGGCCACGCTCTGCCCACCAGGGGGCGATGCTCTGCCCATCTTGGGGCATCGCTCTGCTGCGACCAGAGCCACTCTAGCGCCTGGGGCAGAGGCCAAGGAGCCATCCCCAGCGCCCAGGCCATCTTTGCTCCAATGGAGCCTCGGCTGCGGGAGGGGAAGAGAGAGACAGAGAGGAAGGAGAGGGGGAGGGGTGGAGAAGCAGATGAGCGCTTCTCCTGTGTGCCCTGGCCGGGAATCGAACCTGGGACTTCTGCACGCCAGGCCGACGCTCTACCACTGAGCCAACCGGCCAGGGCCCTAAGACTCTATATCTTAATCTAAGTATTTGTCTTGCACATCAGCCTGGAGCTTTTATTTACAGAAAACTACAAAGGAGACCCAGGACATTCACCAGAGGAAGGACTAGCACGTGGGTCTCTTGATTGTAATCCAGTCTTTTTCATTCATTTACACATTCAATCATTCATTTGCTTAACACATATCTACGTATTATAATAATTGTGTGACATTCCAATAACTTTTGACCAGTAATTCCACATATGTCCAGGCCCTCAACAATGTTCCGGGCCTGTACAATACCTAGCTCACAGTAGGTATTTTATATATATTTGGTAAATAAAAGATAAACTGGGAAGCTGACTTTGTGCTGGAAATGGGAACAGGGGAAGAAGGGGCTATACCCCAAATCAGGAGACCCGAGTTTTTGCCGCAGCATGGCTCCACACAAAGCCCCTTCCTGTTTGGATCCTCCTTTTTTATCTGTAAAATGAGGGAACTGGACTAGCCAAGCTCCCAGGCGCCTTCTGGATTTAAAATTCCAGGATACCAATCTTCCTCAAGCCACTCAGATAGGGCTCCTAGAAAGAGCAGTGCCTTAGGGTTCCCTGTCAGGGGTTGTCAAACTTTTTATAAAAACCGCCCACTTTTGCAGTGCTGGTCGACCTGGTCCCTACCGCTCACTAGTGGGCGTTCCAGCTTTCATGATGGGCCAATCGCGGCGCTGTTTGGTTGCACGGTAGGGACCAGGTTGACCAGCACTGCAAAAGTGGGCGGTTTTTATAAAAAGTTTGAGAACCCCTGGATGTTATTAGTTCTCTATTATTGTGCAAAAAAAATTAGCCTACATATTAGCAACTTAAAACAATAAGAGTTTATTACTTCACACAGTTTCCGAGGGTGGGCAATCTGGGTAGTTCTGGCTCAGGCTCTGTCATAAGGTTGTAGCCCAGATGTAGGCCAGAGTGGCAGTCCCCTGAACGCTTGGTGGCGGCTGGAAGGTGTGCTTCCGAGCTCACTCACAGGGCTGTGGACTGGAGGCCCCAGTTCCTTGTCCACATCCTGGGTTTCCTCACAGTGATGCTCAGGCCACGGCAGCTGGTGTCCCCCAGAGCAAAAGGTCTGAGATAGAGAGTCACCAAGATGAAAGCTACAACATCTTTTTATCACCTAACCTAGGAAGTGCCATTCTATCACTTCTGGCGTATTTTATTGGTTGTACAGATCAGTCCTGGTGTAATGTATGAGTGAGCTACACAGGGTGTGAATGTTGGGAGGCGGGGAGCATTGAGGGCTATCTGGGAGGCTGGTTATCATACGCAGGCTGGAATCAAATCCCACGAGGCCCCCATTTAGACAAAGTCACTGCTCAGAAAATTTCTGGGGAAGGGGGGTGTCTCAGCAGGGAGAGTTTGGGCATAAGCCAGCCAGACTCATCAGTGGAATGTCCTACTTGCACCTTTCCGAAGCAAGCCCAGAAATTCTGCATGGCTCCTCACTGGAACCCCGGTGCCCACTGCAGCCCTGCCAGGGTGAGGTCAGGGCTGTGCAGGAGGCTCGCCAGGGACCGCTCTAAACAACCCAGCAAAGCCTCAGCTAACCAGAGAAAAGTGAGCCAGAATCCTCACTTAATTATATGTTTTCTGTATGCAACTTCCTCACTCTGATAAATAAATTTGAATACGGTGGTTGATGATAAAGGGGGAAATGGCTGGCACGTATGTTGCTTCTAAAGATGTAAAGAACCCCTGAAAGGGTCTATATCTCTAATCTTGTTTACCCTCTATATCTAAAATATTGCGAGATCCTGCCAGCTCCGGAATGATCAACGAACAATCTGTTACCTTACTTTGCTCATTAAGGCAGAAAAGTGGAAAACATTTCAGGAAGTTTTAAAATCAACATTTCTAACAATGCAGGCTTTTTGCTGAATTTTCATCTAATTAGGAAATTAAATTAACCAGACCATTTCACTTCCTCTGTAAATGAGGCTGGATTTCTTGTGGCAGCGACTCAGACTTCTTTCTCTATTTCCCTGACATATCCGGCCCCTCCCACCGGCCCCGCGCTCCTCCTCAGCCTGTAATTCTTGGCGAGCCCAGATCGCCGTTCTGTCTCGCACACCTAGGGCATGTGATCTCTCTGAGCTCCTTCCTCCTCGCTTATAAAAGGAGATTCAAGTACGTGATTCTTTGGGTCTCCTTCACCCTAACATTCTAGGACTCCTTACATCGACCATTCTCTTGCGTTTTACTTTCTGAAATCTGACTTTTTCAGGAGGCAAGTAATAGGTTGTTTTATGTATTATGTACAAGACGCTAAGCTCTGTAAGCTCTGTAAGGACAGGGGCCTGGTCTTTCTCATCTTTATATCCCTTAACACTGCACTCAGCACATAGTAGGTGCTCATCCTGTGGTTTGAAGGAAAACCTAAGATTGTTGTGATTTTGCAACACACTGCTGTATTGGCTGCCCTCAGCCAGCAGGGGGAGCACGTTTGCTCCTTCAAAGAAGAAGCCAATTCTGAACCTGCAGGGAGCTGATAGATGGATTTACCTGAGGATGAGAGAGGCCCATGGGCCTGGGATGAAGGCCAGAATGAGAGAGAGACTGTTCTTTCTGACTAAGAAGCCACCATTTATTTTGCAACTTGTTAAACAGAATAACATCTCAAGAGCAGAAAGCAACCTTCATGATAAATTTAGAGCACTCCCTATCTCTAAGGCCTGCACAGAGTTACAATGGGGATACCTTCTTGATTAAACACTGTGTAACTTAAGGCATTAAGTCTATGATAAATTGGGAGATAGGGGCCTGCAACCTCATTATTTTTAAGGATATTTAATTACAAAATTCTGTAACAAAATTACAGCCTTATTAAAACGGTTTTTCACCAAAGAAGGGGTCTCAAAAGGTGAGACGATGCCAATGGGATAGGTGCTTTGCCTTTAGGGTTTTCCAAGAGCTCCCCTGTGCTACTAAGCTTGGTTCGGAGATAAGGAGGAGGATATAAAAAGCTCCTTTCAGAATACAGCCCCTTGGGGAGGGGTACTCTCTCCACCTGCCCCCACAGAGCCTGGAATGCCAGGCAGCTTGGATTCTATCAGAGAGAGCTGTTTGTGAATAAACCAGATTCTTTTTAAAAGAATGAAAAACTCCATGTAAAGTTAGTCATTCACACCTTAGTATGAATTACACCAGGGGTCCCCAAACTACGGCCCGCGGGCCACATGCGGCCCCCTGAGGCCATTTATCCGGCCTCCGCTATACTTCCGGAAGGGGCACCTCTTTCATTGGTGGTCAATGAAAGGAGCACATTGACTAACTCATTAGCCAAAAGCAGGCCCATAGTTCCTATTGAAATACTGGTCAGTTTCTTGATTTAAATTTACTTGTTCTTTATTTTAAATATTGTATTTGTTCCCGTTTTGTTTTTTTACTTTAAAATAAGATATGTGCAGTGTGCATAGGGATTTGTTCATAGTTTTTTTTTATAGTCCGGCCCTCCAATGGTCTGAGGGACAGTGAACTGGCCCCCTGTGTAAAAAGTTTGGGGACCCCTGAATTACACTAATCATCACTTTCCTGTTCTGTCTCCTCCCACAAAATGGGAGGATTGCTTAACCTGAGAACAGTCCATTTTATTGTATACATATATTAGAAATCATAACTTTGGAGCACAGGAGACTCTGGAGGAGGGAGGTCAGAGTGATGAGCCTTTGCGGGAGGGCTTTGGACAGCCAGAGAGTAGAGTGGTCGGCATGGAACAGAGGGAGCCCCAAGAGGCAAGGAACTATGCTGAGAACCATACTGATAGCCACTGCCCCTGCACTTCTCAAAGAGCCTGCTCCTCACCAGCCTGATGTCACCAGACATCAGATCACGTGCTCTAATTGTTCACTCAGAAAATACGGCTCCTTGGCTTACTTGGTGAGTTATCAGCTTCTTCATCATCCAGAACCAGAAACGCGGTGATCCTGGTTATTCGACCTTGGGGTACTTGTTTCAACTCTTAGAGACTGAGACTTGATCTCCCTAACCAGCAAAAAGGGAGAGTGGTCTTACTCCCCCCACAGGAGACAGGTTGAAGAGTCCGTCACTCTGCCTAGTGCACACTGAGCCCCCAGCTGCTGCTGCTGCTGCTGCTGCTATTGTTGCTATTGTTTTTGTTGTGTTGTCAGTATTTGGCACAGAAGAGGTCCCCGATAAACCCTGGCTGGTGTAATTACAGAATCATTCTGTGTCCTGTATCCAGGGTCAGCCTGTGACACAAGGTCTGCTGCTCATTACTTACATCCACGTTAGCATCTCACCCCTGAGCTGCCTAATTAGGAGCCAGAGAATGGTGTTGAAATAAACCAAGAAATCTGACAACCCCAGCTGCGCTCCTCTTTTTCCCCGGTCACTGTGCAGACCCAAGTGCTGCTTCTTAGGAGGTGAGTGCTACTTCTAGGAATTAGATATTCTGGAGCACCGGTGAAGACGGTTTGTAATTGCCAGATGCCCGTGGCGAAGCTCCATCATGTTCCAGCAGTGTCACTTCAGGCATATCACTTAACCTCTCTTCCCCCCCTTCTCATCTGCAAATAGTGACCGTGCTTGTGGGGCCACTGTGAGGACCGGATGCTGCCATGCCTAGCCAGTACCTGATGTCAAGTAGGAATTCAGTCCTTCCCCCCCCCCACCCTCCAGTAAAGGCCTGGAACAGCAGAACTGCAGGGAATCTGAAAGACCAGCCAGCTCTGTCTTATTTTTCCGGTGAAGAAAGGACATACAGCGAGACAGAGACGGGGCCAGACGAGAGGTCAGGGGGCCCGCTCCAAGTCCGTGCTCACCCCCAACGCTGCCCTGCCACCATATCACCACAGTGGGGCTGTTGGCACAGAGCTCAATTTTCCTGGTTGTATTTAATTGGGATTGTTGCTGTCCCCACTCTTTGAAATTACATCAGTGAAGCTCTAATGACCATTAGCCACTGTGGTTTTTCCCTTCTGAGGTCGCTCATGTCTTTGGCTATAAACTCATCTGTAAGTATTTGTACTCAGCTTTATACACTGCTCACAAAAATTAGGGGACAGGGAACGTGCAGATACTCCGGTACGTTTCAGCCTTTTGTACAGTGCATTTTCACCAATGAAATACAAGTTGGTGGCCCTGGCCGGTTGGCTCAGCGGTAGAGCGTCAGCCTGGCGTGCAGGAGTCCCGGGTTCGATTCCCGGCCAGGGCACACAGGAGAAGCGTCCATCTGCTTCTCCACCCCTCCCCCTCTCCTTCCTCTCTGTCTCTCTCTTCCCCTCCCGCAGCCAAGGCTCCATTGGAGCAAAGATGGCCTGGGCACTGAGGACGGCTCTGTGGCCTCTGCCTCAGGTGTTAGAATGGCTCTGGATGCAACAGAGCAACGCCCCAGAGGGGCAGAGCATCGCCCCCTGGTGGGCATGCCGGGTGGATCCCGGTCAGGCGCATGCGGGAGTCTGTCTCATGCAGGAAACTCCCGTTTCCTGCTTCGGAGAAAAAAAAAAAAAAAGAAATACAAGTTGGTTTTGCATCTCATTTGCATAATAAACAACTTTCTTTGACTTGTCATTTGCTTTTCTAATGTTCCTGTTTAATAAAAAAAATCAAGTGTTTTTTTTTTAATCACTTTATATTCATTTTGAAACATCCCCTAATTTTTGTGAGCAGTATATTTTCAGCAGATCTTTAGGAATTGTGCCTGGGTCTGGGCTTCTCATTACAAGTACAGGACTCTAAATTCAAATTCACAAACCAGAGTCTGTTTTCTGGAGCACATCCAAATGTGGCTGAGTGAGAACAGGCAGTTTATAATCCCGAGATGCTAATCTACCTTTCCAGGTTCTGGATGTGGTGGTGGAAGTAATAAAGTTGGAGAACAGAATAGTTTCCAGGCCTGAATGAACAATTAAACCTCTTTTTAAATGACCAAGTGCAATATCTATAAGGTACGAGCTAATTACAAGAATTAACAACAACCACTACCAGAAAAACCCAGACACTTCAACTGTATCAAATACCGAGGACAAGAAATACAAAGCATCTTGTTTTTAATGCGTTCTGGCATTTTAATGCTTATCTATCAAATTAAACCAAGTCCTAGCTCTGGCCTAAGTTTGCCTCTGGTCTGGGATGTGTAAGGGAGTGGTCCAAAGAGGAAGGAGGCAAGGATGACAGGAAACCACAGGAGGGATAAGAAGTCCTGTGAGTTAAACGCATAAAATACCCGTTGAAGGGGCTGTTCTCCCCTGCCACTCCAATCACTCACCCAGTAAATATTTATGGAGTAGCTTCACAAGCATTGTACGCGGTACCGGGTACAGCAGTCTCTGTTCCCGTGGAGCTGACATTCCCAGTGGGGAACGGATACCAAACAAGCACACACACAGCTAAATAAGACTACCTCAGGGAGTGCTAAGCCCTAAGAAGGCGACGCAGTAAGTTAACGGGACAGTGGAGACCTGGGCTGGCGTAGGAGCTCCTTGGATGGATGGTTGAGGAGGCGACCTCTCTGAGCTTCAGAAGCCAGCAATGAGCTGTGGGATGAGATGGGCGAGGTATGCAGCGGCCTGATGGCATAAGGTGTCGGGAGGCAGTGTTAGGAGTGTGAAGTGGAAGCAGCTCCTGGGGTCATACAAACCTGGGATTTAATCTCCGTTTTAAAATTTAACAACGGGGAGGGCTTGGATGGGTTACGTAACCTCTGAACCTCAGCTTCCTCATCTTTGAAATGGGGATGCTGATAAAAGGACCAACCTCACATGGTTAATGTGGGGAAAATATAAGAGGAGAGACATTTGAAGAACTTGGTGGAGCGCCTAGCACACAGTAAGTTCCAACTTCTATTACGAACTTCCTGTCATGGACTCCCAAGGCCAGTGCTCACAGGCCCTGGGCCCAGTTTCTGCCACCGCCACTGGGGAAGCCACCAGGTGGCAGGCTTTCAAGCTTTTCTAGTGACCGTTCTGTCTGTGTTTTCACACAATCGGAAGGAACAAAGACCCAATTCTCCAAAGATTGGTTGGGTACAGGGTTACTGTAAATATACAGGAAATATTTTCTGATTCCAGCAACAAAATGTAACAGAACAGACTAGGATTGGACCTAGATTCCAGCCGCCACTTTACCATCGAGTGTGGCAATGCATTTGATCCATCTGGACCCCAATTTCCCCATCTACCTACATTAGGGGTCCCCAAACTATGGCCCGCGGGCCGCTTGCTGCCCCCTGAGGCCATTTATCCGGCCCCCACTGCACTTCCGGAAGGGGCACCTCTTTCACTGGTGGTCAGTGAGAGGAGCATAGTTCCCATTGAAATACTGGTCAGTTTGTTGATTTAAATTTACTTGTTCTTTATTTTAAATATTGTATTTGTTCCCGTTTTGTCTTTTTACTTTAAAATAAGATATGTGCAATGTGCATAGGGATTTGTTCATAGTTTTTTTTATAGTCCGGCCCTCCAACGGTCTGAGGGACAGTGAACTGGCCCCCTGTGTAAAAAGTTTGGGGATCTCTGACCTACATCATGGTATCATTGTGAGGCCCAAATAAGGCTGTGTGTGGATGGCTAGAGGCTGTCCAGAGTGTACCTGAGTGACAGTTCCAGCTTTGCTACATACTTGCTGTTCACATCCCCTCAGCTTCTTTCATCTCTAAAATGGATACAATAATAGAGTCATACCCTTGTGGGATGAATAACGTAGTTAAAGCAGGTGAACAGCACCGAGCACAGGTACTCACTGCCTGAGTGTGTGCTGTTGGCACAGGCAAAGCATCGGTCAGGTGGGTCAGCTTGTGACACAGGCCTTGGTGGCTCTGGTTGGGGGACTGCAGAGGAAGGAGAATGGTTGACAGAGAATGAGCTTATCATGAATAAGCACGTGGAGCCAGAGAAGCAAGTCAGGGAAACATTTCTGCCCCGGCCCCTGCCCCTGTTCCCAGGTGGAGGGAACAGGATGCAGGAGGGACATCGCTTACTGGCCTTATCTCTCCAGCCCGTTCCTGTGCTTCCCTCTTTCTGAGGAGTTGGGCATCGATCCCCTGCTGTACTGTATGCTCCTTGAAGGCAGAGAAGGTCTTATTCATCTTTGTTCCCCCATTGGCCTAACACAGAGCCCACCCCTAACAAGCCCTGGATAAATGCTGGCTGGTGACCCATCTATCCTTGGCCATGCTGAGAACTGATCACATCCCAGACGCCCCTGGGCTGTGCACTGAGCCAGAGCTCTGCCAGCCCAACCCTGCCTGTGACCTGGGGAGGTTGGTGGCCCGGTGCTAACGTCCTTATCTATAAATGTGTGCGGAGCAAGTCAACACTACCAGCAGGAGAAAAGGCCAGGGCACCAGCTGGATGTCCTGGCCTCCCGTTTGCCCTGGACCTGTCCCTCTTGCCTTGAAGGCTCCTAGGAGGGGGCACATGGCAATGAATGTCGTGTAGCAGAAGAAAACGAGTGTGGGGGGGGACCGCAGAGGGGGAAGGGCGCAGGCATGATGCAATAAGCCCAGCACGCTGCAAAAGGGCACCCACAGGCCCTGGCCGGTTGGCTCAGCGGTGGAGTGTCGGCCTGGCATGCGGGAGACCCGGGTTCGGTTCCCAGCCGGGGCACATGGGAGGGGCGCCCATTTGCTTCTCCACCCCCCCCCCTTCCTCTCTGTCTCTCTCTTCCCCTCCCACAGCCAAGGCTCCATTGGAGCGAGGATGGCCCGGGTGCTGGGGATGGCTCCTTGGCCTCTGCCCCAGGCGCTGGAGTGGCTCTGGTCGCCGCAGGGTGACGTCCCGGAGGGGCAGAGCGTGGGCAGAGCGTCGCCCCCGGTGGGCGTGCCAGGTGGATCCCGGTCGGGCGCATGCGGGAGTCTGTCTGGCTGTCTCTCTCCGTTTCCAGCTTCAATTTTTTAAAAAGAAAGAAAAAAAGAAAAAAAAAAAAAAGGGCACCCACAGCCCTGACCCTGTTTCGCCACCTGTGAATTTTGTTGCCAAGGAGGGGTCACTCCATCTTGCTGGGCCTGTTTCCTCAACTCCACTACAGGGAAAATATAAATATTCACTTCTTTGTCACGAAGGACATTGTGTCTGACCGACAAAGAGTGCTTAAATGTTTGCCGAATAACCCGATGAAACAGTGCACGAGACAATGCTGTGTAAATACTCAAACAGCCTGGTCAAACTTTTCTACTCAAGTGCTCTAAAAGCAGGAGGAGGTCATCACACACCCTCACCCCAGGGGCCCGTGAGGAATGGGCTGGGGGGGACCTCTGACCCAGCAGGAAGCTGAGAAGGTCTTTTAAAGGCTCATGCTTTGCCTAAAATACACATGCACCATTTTGTATTTGACTCCATGATACATCCAGATTTATTGAGATGAAAAGGGCATTTTCAATTTCTTACCTGTGAAATTGCCTACCACTCCCTCCCTTGCCTCCCAGCCCTAACACATCTAGTAAAAGTGGGTACTCCAGGAAGATGTGGCACTTTCACCTGGGGTGGTCCGTGGACCTGGAGTCCTTCCCAATCACCCCTGTTTAAGGAACACAATGAAAGAGGCTCTTTGGGCTCAGTTATTTGTATCTGATATTTGCTGGGCCAGCCTCTGTGCCCTGCTTAGCTTTGTACTGAGGTTCCGTGTATGGAAAACGACTTAGCTTTGACTGTTAGGGTCCCATTGGCCCCCGAGGGTCCAGAATGAGCTCCGGGCTGGCACGCCAGCCAGCCGCAGTGCTCGCAGCCCCAGCCAGCTGGCAGGAATTGAACAGATCAGACAACAATCTGCCTGTGGGATCTCTTCTCAGAACTCTGTTCTTGCTGCCTGACCCTGACCCCCTGTGTCCCTGGGGCCTGCCCTCCCCTCCCTGTCCCAAGCACTGGCCCTGCTGTTGAGCTCCCGCCTGCCTCCCAAGGTCTCCTACACCCCCGCCCCCTTGCCGGTGCCCCAGCTCTGCACTTGCAACCATTACATCCACCTCGCGCTGAAAAGCGGATTGTGCTCCGGCTCTTAAAGACCTCCAGGGGAGCAGTTTCTACAACCTCTGCAGGAATCTGGTTCTAACATCTCACAACTCTCACGGAGAAGAAAGCCTTCCTTTCATGAAATCTCAATTCCTTTCTGTTGCTATGAGCATAGAGTTGCTTTTATTCTCGACCAGTTTGAGCTACACTTAAACAAGCCATAATTCCTTGTGATTTTCTCCCTGCTTACTATAGGATGGAATGTTGGCTTTGCTCTGGTCAGCCTTCATCGGCCACGTGCACAGCCCTGGGGCAGGGCTGGGTCCTGCCTCAGAGGCCTGAGCAGAGCAACCCTGAAGCCCCCGGACCCTCCCACCACGGAGGCGGGGCCGAGGCGGGGCCGAGGCCGGGGTGATCCTGCCCTTCTTTGGGTGCCTGGAAGAAGTGAATCAGCTGACACTGGGTGAGGGCCTCCTGTGGCTCAGACCCTAAAGATATTTATAGGAAATATAAAGCCAGGTGTCTATCCTCAGGAATATCCCCAAGAAAGAAGCAATTACTTGACTTTGTGGTCAGTGGGCAATGCCCAGACTTAAATCTGGGTCCCAGCTCTGCTTTTTATTAGCTGTGTCATGTTGGGCAAGCCACCTTTCTGAGACTTCATTTATGATGTTTTTCAAAATATGTTAAATGCTACACAAATGAAAGGATTGCTATAGATCAGGGTGAGGAGGATATGAAGGTGGGGGGGGGGGGCTACAGATCTGCCATTGAAGACATACAACTTCCGGGAGCTAAAGGTCTGGAAGTAAAGAGAAAGAGATGAAAGTGAGTGGTATTTCAAAGGAAGGACAGGCAGGTGGAGGTGGCAGGTTAGGAACAGAGATCGGAGGGAAAAGAAGAATGACATTTGTGGAACACTCACTACGTACCAGGCGCCCTGCTGAGTGCTGTGCATACATTATCTCCCGTGTTCCTTAGAAGAGCCATAAGTGGGTTTCCTTATCTCCATCTTATCCTTGCGTCCGGCAGAGCACAACAATCCCTCCAGACTCGGAAGCTGAACCTGTGAGAAATCCATTCTATCTTTAATGGAATTTGGTGTCAAGATGAGGGTGGAGTTTAGGGCAAACCAGGGAAAAACCAAGATGTGCAGAGACAGTGGGGGCGGGGGGATGGGGAAGGAGGTGCTCAGTGATCCCCAGCTAAGGAAATTAGGGAGAGGCATAACGTCCTTTCCAAATTGCAAGCATGCGTCACTTTTCCCAGAGGCCATCTGTTCTTGGCCACTCATTCTTATTAGCCCTCCACTTCTATCCTACTTGGACTCTGAGAGTCCATCTTTTCACTCCTCCCTTTCTCTTTTCCTCATGTCTGTCTGTCTGTCTCCCCTCCCCCAACACACACCCTGGCTCATTATCCTTCCCATCTTCTAGGTCAATGCTTAACTCTTTGTTGATGAGAAGAACCTTCAGGCTCAGTTCAAGTCAGACGAAAAACATTCTCTCCCTGTCCTTTGCTGCTTTTCCTACTACCTGCCCTTCCCTTTCTCTCTCCTCCTGATTCTTTCTCTCCCTTTATGGGCTTCTTCCTGCTTACTTCCTCTCCTGTTCAA
This sequence comes from Saccopteryx leptura, assembly GCF_036850995.1. Taxonomy (NCBI): domain Eukaryota; kingdom Metazoa; phylum Chordata; class Mammalia; order Chiroptera; family Emballonuridae; genus Saccopteryx; species Saccopteryx leptura. The sequence goes on from NC_089515.1 coordinate 29,448,855, forward strand.
TTTTCACCCATTCCTCTCTCTTCCCCTAGGAGGAATCTGGCCAAGGCGCCCTAGCCTGGAAGCTCCCTAGCTTTTGCTGCTACTGTATGCCTGCAACCCCTCTCCAGTTGCTACAGGGGTTCCCCTTCTCCTTCATTAAACCATGACCATGAGCTCGTGTCTGTCAGAAACCTGGCGGAGTTGGCAGCTGGATATGCCAGACCAGGAGGGGCTGGAACCTGGATCAAGACCTACACACCAAGGCAGGGCCAGGATATGGGGAGGTCCTGGCAGCTGGTGGTGGTAGGAATTGAGGCCAGGTTGGGGGCATGTCCAAAAAAGCTGGCATGAGGCAATCGGCAGAGGTTCGAGAAGGCAGTTGATGTCAGGAATGTGAGACGGCAGGCGGGAAAAGACTCAGCCACAGGAGGGAAGTACAGTATCTGAACCCCAGACTCCTAGTCCCTGAGCACCCGGGTCATGGGTAGGATACAAAGATGGGAGAATGATGACATAGATACCCAGTTATTGGAGCTAGGGGCCCCAGATAGAGAGCTCTGTCAGAAGAGAAAGATAAGAGCAGGTACAAAGACTTAGGAACAAAGCAAAGCAGGACCAAGGTCAGCAACAAAGCTAGCCTTAAGATTCAAGATGAAGCTTCCCTGTTGTTGACCTTGGTCTCCAGGGAGCCTGCTGACTAAGGAGGGCATTGCTGGCTGAGCATCTTAAGCAGGCACAGAGAGCAGAGCAGTCAGGGGTTCACCACGGCCTTCCCTTACTGTCCTCCACACAGCAAAGCCATTCTATACAATATGGGGGAACCTCAAAGCACCCAAGCCACCTGGGTACGGATTAACACCATGAGAAGACATCTTCCTGCATCATTGCCCCTAGGTTCCCAGCCTCAAGAGGTGCTGACTTTTCCAGCCACTGTTCTAGGGTTCCACGATGTCCTCCTTTATTTCGTGGTTCTCAGGCCTGCCTCCATCTTCCTGGAGAAGTTTGCCTCTAGCATGCGCTCCCAATTCAAGCCTTTCTGGACTAACTCTCTTTGACCACATGGAAGTTGACCATGGTTTGTGGCTTCTCCACAAGACCTTCTGTCGTCTTCACCCCTACTTGTCTCCCCTCAAAAGTCCATTCCTTACGTCTGCCGCTTATAAACCGCTGTTAACACAAGTGCACCTGAAACTCACTGTCATCTGAAAAACACGGACTCCTTAGAAAAAAGGACTCCAACTCAGTACCACCTGGAGCCTTGAGTGGACACAGACATGAACTGAGCGCTTGGCCATGGAGGACATTAGAGGAATTAGAAATTATAGAACCAGGAGTCCTCAGACTCCCTCAAACTCCTTATTTCTTTCATAGTTTATGACTTGTCATTTGTCATTACTGCTGCTTTTCACATCCTCCCAAAACATCCTTCTTTTTGGACAACCAAACCTATAATGCCATCCACCATCCCTTATCTGTGATTCTCAAATTCCCATATCTATGAAAATCGAGGGGTAGACATTGAGGGGTTTTTGTTTGTGTGTTTTCAAGTGTAGTACCAAAACTCATCTGGCAACAAAAACCAGACCTAAACTGACATGCTGCTATTTTACCCTCACACCTACGTAGTGGGAACATTCACATATTTAACTGCAGAAATATTAACACGGCTGATTATGAGATACTGCCCAAAACCTCACAGGGGATGTTTCAGAATATATGTTACTTTCCAAATTCCAAAGACCTCGGCTCCAAGCCTTGAGGAACTGTACCAACTTCTCTTTTCTTTTTCTTTTTCTTTGTATTTTTCTGAAGCTGGAAACGGGGAGAGACAGACTCCCGCATGCGCCCAACCGGGATCCACCCGGCACACCCACCAGGGGTGGCACTCTGCCCACCAGGGGGCGATGCTCTGCCCCTCCGGGGCATCGCTCTGCCGCGACCAGAGCCACTCTAGCGCCTGGGGCAGAGGCCAAGGAGCCATCCCCAGCACCCGGGCCATCTTTGCTCCAATGGAGCCTTGGCTGCGGGAGGGGAAGAGAGAGAGAGGAAGGAGGGGTGGGGGTGGAGAAGCAAATGGGCGCTTCTCCTATGTGCCCTGGCCGGGAATCGAACCCGGGTCCCCCGCACGCCAGGCCGACGCTCTACCGCTGAGCCAACCGGCCAGGGCCAACTTCTCTTTTCTTTGGCAACTGATCTGTTGGTATGAAGCATCTCTAAGACCTGAGATTCCCTGGTATTTCCTCTCCATCTGGAGAAGGAGGAGACAGACAAGTGGGCAAGTGAGGGTCACAAGGAAACCAAGGATCACATGAGCTCTGATTTGGAGAAAGAAGGGTGTGTACGGTTCTGAACAATTTATGGACTCAGCCTGCCTGGACTACAGGAGAGAGCTATTTCCGGAGGGCCTCGCTCCGACAGGCTTTCAGGATGACTGAAATGACACACACAAATGTCTTTAGCTTTTAGAAAATGAAGTACTACATAACCTTTTTAGCTTTTTTAAAATAAATGTTTAATTGGAATAAATTAATCAGCAAACACTGTGTATTATTCCCTCTGCGCCCAGTTCATGCTGGGTTCTAGGAGGTTGTCATGGAAAAGGTACAAACTCTGGACATAAAGGAGCTTTCATTCTGATAGGAAAGACCAGTTTTATGGGTAAGAAACAATTAGAGAGAAAACAGGACAATCTCATAATAGAGTGCTAAGTCACTATAGGTCTGCGAGAGAGCTGACGAGGCAAAGCCCCTGGCTAGAACAGCTGGGAAAGTGGTGTGAGAGGTGAGACTTAGTTAGGGTACCAAAAGGTGAAAAAAATATCTTAGGCCAGTGTCCTAGAATAAATAAGGCCAGGTGACAATATGGAGAGACTTTACAGGAGTGAAAAAGTCTAGAGTAAAAGTTTTGGGGGGCCCTGGCCGGTTGGCTCAGCGGTAGAGTGTCGGCCTAGCGTGCGGAGGACCCGGGTTCGATACCCGGCCAGGGCACACAGGAGAAGCGCCCATTTGCTTCTCCACCCCTCCGCCGCGCTTTCCTCTCTGTCTCTCTCTTCCCCTCCCGCAGCCAAGGCTCCATTGGAGCAAAGATGGCCCGGGCGCTGGGGATGGCTCTGTGGCCTCTGCCTCAGGCGCTAGAGTGGCTCTGGTCGCAACATGGCGACGCCCAGGATGGGCAGAGCATCGCCCCCTGGTGGGCGTGCTGGGTGGATCCCGGTCGGGCGCATGCGGGAGTCTGTCTGACTGTCTCTCCCTGTTTCCAGCTTCAGAAAAATGAAAAAAAAAAAAAAGTTTTGGGGGAAGACTGAACAAGCTGGATGGGGTAAGGGTGTGCTAAAAATGTGTGTCTTCCTGTTTGGGCTGCCATAGCAAAGCACACGCCTCCCTGCGTCCTCACATGCCTGTTCTTTGGTCTATGCAGAGAGGGGGAGACCTCCAGTGTCTCTTTCTCTTATGAGGCCTGAGGATTAGGGTCCTACCCTTTTGACTTCACTTAAACTTAATTGCCCCCCCCCCTTAAAGGCCTTACACCAGTCACACTGGAAGTTAAGGCTTTAACATATAAGTTTGGGGGTGGGGAGCACAATTTAGTATATAAGGTGCTTTCTCTGGGTACACAGACAGCAGGGTGTGTCCGTGCAATTATGAGGGTAAGATGTCTTCCATGAGATGAACAGAGCAAGGCTGGAGCCTTGAGTGGACACAGACATGAATTGAGCACTTGGCCATAGAGGACATTAGAGGAATTAGAAATTATAGAACCAGGATGGCTGAGCCCACTGGCTCAACCCTCAGAAATTCAAGTACAGAAACCAGATGGCATTTCCTGGAGAACTTCCTGGTGAGAATGTGTCCATCATTTCCTGCATTTCTCTGTCCTTCCCCAACACCTCTGGGTGTTGCACCCTGACTTGGCTAGCCGCAGGGAAGTGTGAGATCATTACGGAGCCGCTTTGTGCAGAGAGCCTATTCACATCTGGAAGGCTAATGCTGATAATTACCCCGCAGGTTACTAAATCTGTCAGGTTTAGGTGAGGTGAGGCTCCACAGCTGGGGCTGCTGCTCACAGCTTCACCTGCAGAAAGAGAGGTGAGAACAGAAACCATGAAAGGTGTGCTCAGATGCTTGGGATTGAGTGAAACTGGTTAATTACCAATCACTTGCTGTCTCCCTGAGTTAGAGTTTCTAGGTAAGGAACGCTCACAGATCAGATAGAACATGACAACCTGCACAACTTATTTCCACACCAAGAGGGTGGTGGGGACCAAGATGCAGAGGCAAGTGTGGAGTCTTAATTTGGGGTCTTACATTAAATAGTAAAGGATCTATAAACCCCGAAACTTGTATGTCAACATGTATGTGAGTGTATGATTGAGCATTTTTTTCTGAGAAGCAGACTGATAACATTAATCAGATTCTTGAAAGGCTCAAAAGGGTTCTATGCTTCCCCTAAAAGAGGGTGATTATAAACTACTGCATTAGACCCCCAGAGAAACAGGTTTATATCAGACAGAGAGAGCCCTAAGAGAGGCTCAGGGTCCCTAATGATCCCCAAATTACACTCAAGGTGTGTGTGTGTGTGTGTGTGTGTGTGTGTGTGTGTGTGTGTGTGTTTCTAAAGAAACAATTCAATAATTTTTGCCAGATTCTCAAAAGTGTCCCTAACCTTCAAAGGGTTAAGAACCTGAGCTAGATCCAGGGCCTCTAAACTAGAAGGGTTGCCTATGCTTAGCTACTTCTTTCCAGAGGACAATCACAGACACTGGAAAACAGGATCTAAAGTAGGCCCTGAAGGCTCTGCTCAAAGTCTAGGGAAAATGGGCTGGTTGGTGAGGCCTTTCATAAAAGAATACTTGGAGTATTTTTAAGATTGAAGTGTCCTGATGCCAGGATGATGGTGACAAAGGCATCAATAGATGGGTAAACAGTCCTAGCTCCCTCTCTCTCTGATGGCTTATTAAACGGACTTTTCTCTTCCAAAGTCTTGTCCGTGTCCCAACTTTCAGAAACCCAAAGACGACTTATGGAAGCTCAAAAATTCATTCAGTAAGCCCTTACTGAGTGCCTACTATGTGCCAGGTTCTATTCTAGACGCAAAATAATGGAATTAAGAGTACTCTCGAACTATGCTCGTTTCCTGTCTGGCACACGAGTATTTTGGGCACCGCTGACCAAGCACCACTCTTCCCAAGCTTAGCCCCCGCGGGCCCGGCTTCTGAGAGGCTAAGGCCATTCCGCCCACCACAGAGGGCTTGGGGCGGAGGAGGGGGCAGCAGTACCTGTAAGCAAAGCGGAGAGGGAGGCTGGAAGGACGCACCGCACCAGAGAAGGTGGGCTGGGACCAGCCCCGGCGCGGCTGGGGCAGGGGCTAGGGGGCGGGCTGGGGGCACAGCCGGCGGGCGGGCGGGGGCCTGGGGGAGGAGACACTGCGCGCCGACGCCACCGCCGCGCCGCATCTCCGAGCTGTGCTCGCCCGCTCCCCGCCCTCTGGGGCCGTCGCGAAGCTCTGCTCTCCATACTGAGCAGTTCCCGGGAGGCGCTCGGACACGTTCCCCGGCTGGATAAAGATCGGCTTCGCGCTCGCTCCGCAGCGCGCCATCTCGCCATCTGCGCGGCTGGAGCGGCCGCTCGGGCCCGGCCCGGCGACGCCAGGTCGCTCCCCGGGGGGGAACGGGAAGGCAGCGTCGCTGCTCCCGCCGCCGCCCCCGGCCTTGCGCGCAGGGGTGGCCCGGAGCCCGGGGGCTCGCCGACCCTTCCTTCCCCTCCCCCTTGCCTTTCTTCCCAGCGCTTCCTCCCGAGGGACCCCCGCTTCCCGCCCGCCCGGGACCTCCAGCGTCCCGCCAGGCTCCCTCGGCCCGCTGGCCAGGCCCCACCGCCTCCTGAAGGGGACGCCCGCCCGCGCCGCCGCCTGCACCGCCGCCCACCCCAGTGACTGCCGCGCGGGGTCGGGCCAGGCCGGCCGTGCTGCCGGCTGCTGCCGCCGCAATCCCGACTCCTAAATCAGCGCCGGGAGGCGCGCCCTCCCCCACCCGGCTCCCCGGGCTCCCCGGGCCGCGATTGGCCGCGCGGAGCCCCCCGCTCCCCGGCCCCGAGCTCCAGCCGCCGCGCCATTGGCTGCGGGGCTCCGCCAGCCTTTACATAAGCCCGGGCGCGCTCGAGTGGAGTTGTATAAAGCCGGCGAGCGGCGTCGGGGCGGGAGGCTCGAGGCCAGCCCGGGACCGGGGCTGGGCGCTGGGAGGCGGCGTCGGCAGAGGCGGCAGCGGACACCCGCGCTCCGGCGCCCGGAGGCGGTGGCGCCGAGAGAGCCGGAGCATGGCTCCCGGCGCTGACCCTGGCGTGAGTACCCGCTCCGGTGCCCCCACCCCCTCGGGCAGAGAAAGTTTCTCCCGCCCTGGGCTCCCCTCGCGATCCGCCCGCAGGGGTGGCGGGGATGCCGCCCCAAGCCAGGAAAGACAGAGACCACCAAGGTGGCAGAGGCTTTGCTTCCAACTTGCCAAGAGGCTCAGGACTCCACTGGCGCGCGGAGCCTTCCCTGCGGGCTGGGGGCGAGGCGGCAGCGGGGCTGAAGGTGGCGGAGAGGTGGGAGCGGAGGTGCGGGGCGACAGCCCTCTAACTGCGGGCGCCCCGGAGGTCAGCCGTTCGGGGAGTGGGCGCCAGGGCTGGGAGGGGGCGGAGCAGGTGAGGAGGGATGCGCTTGGGGGTGTTCGGGAGTCACCCAGCCAGGCAGGCTCAGCTCCGGGCCGGGCAAGCTATTGGCCTCGGCCGGGTGTCTAAGCTTCCAGAATGGGAAAGAGAAATGGGGGGCTGGCGCTTTTTACCCGGGGAAGCCGATCTCCTGGGCACAGCGCTGGGTGGCAGGGAGCTCCGGGAGCCAGCCCCGCGCGGCGTAGCTGACTGACAGCTGCCTTGGCTGGACCGAGGTGTGGTCTCCTCGCGTTCAGCCTGTCTCCGGCGAGCCAGCTTCAGGCGGTCCAGGGGAACCCGAGGTCATCTTCTAACCCCGTGGGGACACGTGAGGTGTTGATGGGGCAGCAGGCCAGTCTTGGGGGCATGCCCAGCAATGCAGTGCGCTTCTTCACAGTACAGTAGTTGAGAGCCCTGGTTAGTCCCAGTTCTGCAGAAACCAACTCAAGAATCCAAAGTCATCCCAGTCTGGATGGGAGCCTCTCCCAGTGGCTCGGGAACGCTCCAGGGGTTGGGGGGAGCACACATCCCCTCCTCTGGTAATGATTAATGAATACTGCTGCTGGTGGTGATAGGGTGGGCACCTGGCTGCTGTGCATCCCAGGAGGTGCTTCAGCTCTCCAGACAGGACACATTCTTGAGTCACACTTGAAATGTCTTCTGGGATGGGTGTGGGACTTTTCAAGTGAAGCCATGTGGAAAAGAAGGGAAGCGAGTTCCAGGAATAGGGCAGTTCTGTAATGCTGTTTTGAATCAAGGATGAACTAGTGTAGGAAGAGAAGTGGTATTGACTTTTTGACCCTGATGACTTGGGGTTGGAGACACCCAAGACTGAATTAGAGTGAATTCAAAGTCACACTCTACCTCACTCTCAGCCACGAGGAACAGGGAGGGAGGATGGAAGAGTGGAAACATGGCGGTTGTCTTACTATGGTCTTTGAAGAAGTGCTTTCTCTCCCTCTGACTGGATCAAAAACATCTCTCTTGCAGTAGATTCTAAAGTTAATTTTAGAGGCAACGAAGAGAGTTTAGGGTCTTGATACTGGCACAGTGGACCATGATTAGCATATTCCAGTTGATACTAATGGTCTCTGGAGAAGGTCAAGGGCGGGCTGCTCAGTTCAGGATATATCTTTCACCTGTTCCCCATCTCTAAACATGTGCGAGTGTTTTGAACTCCTGAGGTCACTGCTCCAGCCTCGAGATCTTTCATGAAGGCATCAATCCATCCTCCAAACCCAGCGCCATCCTCTGCCTGCAGTCAACATTTTTTCCTGCTGCATTTCCCAAGACTTTCTTTCCACTGGGGATTTCTACAGCAAAATACCTGCTTGTTACTCCTTCTTTCCTTCTCCCCATCTGTGCGGCACCTGGTGTTCTGAACCCTGATGCTTATTACCTGGCACCTTGATGTCTGCTTAAGAACGCCTATCGCTGCACAGGAGTGCCCCTGTGAATGTGTGGACCAACGGCCTATGTAATTCTAAGGAGTGAAACATAGACCTATAGAGAGAGGACCACCGACCTCTATAAAAGGAAGGTTGTCCTTTTAAAAAGAACTGTGACAGTCTCTTGTTCTCAGTCTTCCTTCCTGCCTGCAAATGCGAACGAAGCTGTACTGCAGGTTCCTTGATGTCCAGTAGGGGGCGCCAAAGGCACCCAGCTCAGGACCACTGACTTTCTCACTTCTTGCCCTTCATTGGTCAATAGTAACTTAATGCTATAAACAAGCTCAGGCCACAGCCCCCAACGGTCACCTTCATGATTGAAACCATTCTACCACATGCTTCCTGGACTTCAGGTGGTTCTGTGATCTCAGGTGCAATAGGGCAGATACAGACGCAACATTCCAAGGAAACAGCTGATCCTCAACCCCACACACCCTCTGAGATCATTCTTCTGTACTTGGTGTTGGTGTGTTCTTTGAACTTATAAGAGCTCATAGAGCCAAAGAGTATTAGAGCTAGAACAGAGAAATCTTGAAGAGCATCTAGTCTAACCTCATCCCATATCCAACACTCACATGCACATTTAATTTACTGACGTCAAAACTGAAACCCAATAAAGGCAAGTATCTTGCCCAAGGTCACATAGCTATTTGTTGTAGAGGTATGACTGGATCCTAGGGATTCTTAGTCCTCTACTTAGAGTTCTTTCCACTCCATGGCCTGCTTTCTCTTCACTGTGGAGATGGATGTGTGTTTCCCTGCATAGTAGGTACTCATAATTGCTGACTGATCAAAAATAGTAAATTGATGAATGTAGTAATTTGGGGAAATTTCCTTTGAATGTGTTATTTACAGCGAGGAGATGAGGAGCAGGTAAAGTTCTTAAAATGTACATATATGTATGTACAGGTAATAGAAATTCCTAATTATTCTTTCCCCTTTCTCCGTTATCTTTTCTCATGATTCCAACTGGATTTTTAGGCAAAAGCAGTGTGAGTCCAGGGTTCTGCGCATACATTGAGGAATTAGAAGTGCCCAGTCTTTCACGGTGGTCTTGAAACCAAGACCTGGAACTCTTCCTTTCTTTCTCTAAGGTGCGCTCAAGTTGGGTCTCTGTCCGGCAGTCACTCCACTGCCTATGGGACCTCCAGGACTCAGATCCTGGGTGGATTGGAGAGTTTTCAACCAGTATTTGCTCATTTCCCCATGGTTGCTGCTTCCAGCTCAAGGTCGGAGTGTGCTAGGGTGTTCTATTTTTGCAGAGTCTTATGTTAGGGCTGCTTGGGTGACCTGCAAGGTGCTACCATTTCCATTACCCTTTTTCTGTTCTGTGAATCTGGCTCTCGACATCTGAGCTGGGCCCGGGAAGGAGGTTTGCTGAGTGGCCTGGGGGCTGCCCTTCTGTTTCCTCTCCCATCTGCTCCTTTGCACACTGTGCGACATTTCCCTCAGAGCCTGGGCTGGCTTGTCAGCGACCCTCAGGAGGAATCAGTGCTGTCGCAGAGAATTCTGAAAGATGGAGCCTCTGTCCCTAAGGTTCACCCAGGGATGCTTGTTGCCAGGGGAGATGCTTGAGTTTCCTCATCTCCTCAGGATCTCAGATAAATTGGGTCTTTATCTTCAGGGGAAAGAGGGAGGCATTAAGATAATGTGGACCACCAGAGAGCCACGGTTCCTCCTTTGTGATGGGGTTCTGAGAGGCTGGGCTCAAGATCCACCCAAGCTCCTGGCTTTGGATAAAGAATTGTGCCAGCATGCCCAAAGGTTAGTCTGATCTGGGCAAGGCCAGAGGAATCTCATCGCATGAATTATGGCTGTAGCACAGGATCTCTGGATTTTTGTTTTCATGGGGGAGGTGATAGAGTGTTTGAGAAGTGGCATTAAACACGAAGAAAACATCACCTCTTTCATGAGCGCCACTAGATAATTGGCCCTTACCTGATTCTCACTGGGAAAAACAGCCCAGTGTAGTGGAAAGGACACAGGCCTAAAACCTGGCTCCCTTGCTTACTGGCTTAGGGATCTTGGACAAACTGCTTAATCTCTGCATGTCTCAGTTTCCTCCTCTGCAAAATGGTGAAACTGGCAACCCTGTGATGAGGGTAGGGATAGTGAAGATCAAGGAAGACAGTCTTTAACATGCTTCTGCCCTTGATTAAATATACAGAGGTATTCGATTGGGAGGAGATATTATTACAGGATCACTGGAAACCACACTGGGTCTTTCTCTTCTCAGCAAATGAGACCGAGTGTCCACGTTTGCACATCAGCCTCTGCTCACAGCAACATCTGGGCTGATGGACAAGGCCTTTTTGGCAAGACTCCTTCCTTGTCTTCTTCCCTCCTCCACCTTGGGGCTTTCATTTTGGGGTTTTGCCATGCTTGGGGAAAATAAATTTGACAAGTCCCAGGATAATTCTGAATGTGATGGAAGGCCCTGAGCTATTGATTCCTAAGGAAGGATCTTTGTGCTGGGAGAAGCCTTCCTCGGAGCCCAGTGATTTAAGAGTGCTGACAAATCCATGCTCACGGAGCCTCCTGCAGGCTGCAGATACAGTTCCCAGGCCAGCTGGGCTCTGCGAGGGATTTCTGGGGAGCCTGGCTGCTCAGTTAGGGGACATAAACCCATGAACTCTCCTTAGGAGAAAGTATGAAATCAATTGGTTCATTATCACACCAAACATACTCTGGACCACTTAGGGAATTTAAGAAATGAGAAGCAGTAAAGGTCTGAGAGGTTGTGTTTCAAAAGTGTGAAGGGGGCTGGGGAGGAGAAAGGGCCGGGACGATCTGTCTCCACTGCATCACTCATGGTCTTGACCTTATATAGGAGGAGTCCTTGGGCAGTGACTAGAGCGGTAACTTTACATCCCAGACATTTGGCGACTGCCGGAGACATATTTGGTTGTCATAACTGAGGTCGGGAGTGCTAGAGCCCAGGGCTGAGGCCTCTTACAGTGCACGGGGCAGCCCCCCAACAGAGAATTGTCTTGCCTAAACAGCCAGTAGTGCCAAGGTTGGGAACCCTGGGCTGGACGGGCATCGCAGCATGGAATCAGCACGTGAGCGGTGGGCAGAGGTGAGAAGTACTTGTCCAACTCTCCCACTTCACAGCTGAGGACCCTGAGATCGAGAGAGAGGAAGACACCGGCCAGGGTCACACAGCATGCAAGCGGCAAAGCTGGTCTGGAACGCAGACCTACCTGCTGTGTCCTGAGATTGACTTACCCAGACCCCTCCCCCCCCAAAGTTGTGAAGATTAAATGTGAGCTGCGAGAAAATTATAGAGACTATTAATATTGCTATTATTAAGTATCGGGGAGTTTGGAAAATTCTATTTCTGGCCATGCCACTGACTCATTGCAGAATATCGGATGCTTCCTCCCTCCACCCCCTGCCTCTGGGAGTGTGTGTGTGCTGGGAGTGGTCTTAGTCAATGAGAGGTATATCACAATCACTATCTCTAGAGAAAAGTCCAAAGATTTGCCCTTCAAAAACCATAGGCACTTAAAAAAAAAAAGAAAAGATAAATTTTTTTTCCTTGAAAGAAATCATGTTGACTTCGTAAGAAGCAAAGCGTTTGCTTCTTGGAACAATTCCAGTACCCTAGCCTTGTAAGTTGGTTCCAGCCCAGGAAATCTGATCAACATCCGGAGGAGAAACTGATAGCTCCACAAATGACAAGCGACTAGATTTGTCCCCACTCCCTGTGGGAAGGGGAGGTGGCAACTCCTTCCACCCTTTCCTGCTCAACCCTCTTGGCACAGGGAAGTTAGGCAAAGAACTTCAAGGCAGGATGGGAAGGAGTGTCACTAATTAGTGAAAACCTTATTTACTTAACAGGCATATACTTAAAGATCTCTTCCCAGGGACATTTTGACATACTACTTTAATTAGCCACAGAAGAATTATGAGTGCAGAGAGTGTCAAGTGACCCTCGCTGTTGTTTCCAGTTACTCTTATCTTTCTTTGCACCCGACAAGAAGAATGACAAGGTCACGGGAATCACTACTGAACGTAGGGTGTCCCCTGGACCAGAGGAGGGACAGCAGGGACTTCCTTCCCTAACAGCGGTCTCCACCTACCTGGAGAGCAGCCCCAAGGGGAGGTGTCTTTCTGGCTCCTCTGTTCTGCCCTCCTTTGATGTCTGTCCTGACGTGCAAATTTGGGTACAGGTCCCAGGAGGACTCACAGGCTGGGTTCCTGAGTCCTCCACCACCCTCCGTGGGAAGAGGAGTGCTCGGAGGGCCGACCAGTGGCAGCCTCTGGTGGTGTCTCCCTGGAAGGCCTGTCCCTGACCTTGCCCTCCTGGTACTCAGGATTGGAGGTAGAAAGTCCCTTGAGGTTCACCTAGAGGACAAAGGTTACATTTCTCCTTTCCCAAATCGGGGGTGGGGGTCAGTCCATAGATCTCACCCCTGTGCCTCCATGAATGTCTGAATATTCCGCGTGTTCGGGGCAGGCCTTTGGCCTCCGGAGGTCAGTCCTGGTAATCGGAGGAGTGGAGCAGAAAGGCCCTTTTCGTCACCGGCAGTCTTGGCATCTAAGTGATGCCATGTTCCCTTTCACCCTGGTCTCTGAGAACAGACTCTTTTGGAAACTGTAATCATGCACCTCACATCTGAGAAGCTATGTATATCCAAAGAATTTTTGCAGGTGGGGAAATAAGAGTCCCAGAAGGAGAAACGCTGCCTTGCAAGCAGTAGGGGTGGGGGAGGGGAGACGCCCTGTGTCTTTTGTTCCCAACTATAACCTCAGTGCCTAGCGTGGTGCTTGGCACGCGGAAAGCTCAATGAGTGCTCAACGTGGACAAGTGAATAAGGGAACGTGGGTGGCCACACTGGGCAGACGTGGTTTTTGGTCTTAAAGCAGATCTCTAAACTGGCTCCTTCCCAGAGCTGCACTTGGCACCAGGGTTCTTTAAACCTCCCAAGGGCTCAGTGATCAAGCAGGGTTTGAGGAGCCGGTGCAGGGACCTGCCCCCTGAGCTGGCAGCCAGCTCGCAGCCTTGAGCAAGGCCAGGCTTCTCCTCTCTACCACACTCGGGACACTCTCTCCGCCCCCTCGCCTCTCCGCCAGGCTGCCGCAAGGAGGCTCAGTGCAGGTTCGCCTGGCTCCAAGCAGATAGATAGATGACCATTTGGATTTCCACTGAAGACAGACTAGGAAGTGGATCAGTGCTTCACAGAAAGATTGCTGGGAGGATGCTTTTAAATAGCAAGGTCCACAATGCATTTTAAATATGGGGGGGGGGGTGCGATTCATAGATACGTAAGCCTTGGAAAAGGAATTAGAAGTCATCCAGTGCCGTGCCTGACCCCCACCACAGATGTCCAAACCCCTCTGGGATGCTCTCACTCACTTTTCAGAAACTCAGCCAGCCTCGTCGTCCTGTACACTGCTGCCGCCCCAAATCTAAAATGCCCTTTCTAACATGCAAGTCTGATCATGCCTTGGCCCAACTTCCAAACCTCCGCCAGGGTGTGTGTGTGACTCCAGGGCTCTTCCCTCGGCCAAGCAGGCTCTGTAGGACCCATTGGCTGCCTCCATGCGAGCCTGTCTCCACCGTCGCCTGCATCCTCCCTTCCCTCTCCCATGTCACGCCCCCGACACTGCCTACAGCAGCAGCAACTGCACTCTGGCTACCCCAGCAATGCACTGTGACACAGCCATGCCTTCGGGCCCTAGGGCTCCCCACCTGGCGTGCAGCTCCCACTGGACTCTCCACTCCCCTTCTCCAGGGAGGAGCCTCTCCTGCCTGCCCTCCCCCAGCCACCTCGCTGGTTCACGCGGCCTTCCTGTGGGCTCCGTCTAGACTTTGTACTTGTTACTTTTCTGGACTTCTCCCCCAGGACTGTGACTTACTCCCAGTTGACCACAAGCTCTTTCACTCCAGAAGCCATGTCTTATTTATCATCTCCAACCTGGCCCAGCGGCATCTACAAAATGCTTGAAGAATGAATGTGTACATTACGGTAAACTAAGGGGTTCTGCGTTTCAGAAGCAGTATTTAAAAGTCAAAGAACTCCACTAGGTCCCTAGACAAATTAGAAACAGAAGCAAGCCTATTCCTCAAAGTCTTACGGGCCCTTGCATTCTGTTCCACATTTGGCAGCTCCTCCTGGAAGGGGAGAACCTGGTGGGCCTGGACACCACCTCCTGAGATGCCTTCATTCATTCAACAAACATTTATTAGCTGCAGTAATAGTCTGATGGTTGCCACTGCTGCCTACCATGGAAGGGCTTTCTGTTTGCCAGGCACTGTGCTCAGCACTTAACACTGTCTCCTTTCATTTCCCCTTTTACAGACCAGGAAGCCTGAGCAGTTAATAATACTTCTTAAGGACCTGCTCTGCCTTGTGCATAAGGCTAGGAGACTGACTGCATTTGTCCTCTCACTTTCAGAAACAGCATTTCATTAGCCTGCTGGTCTGTGTGGCACCTCCTAGCCTGGGTCCCTTGAGTTTCATCTGCCTTTTCTGGAGCAGGACCAAGTCCTCTCTGTCCGAGGGTGGCTGCAGGCAGCGTCTGCAGCTCTCTCCATGGAGAAGGAAAGAGAAGGAAGCCCGCACTCTCTTGGTGCTGGGGAAGATGCACAGGTTATGGTGCGCCCTCGGACAGGGGGAGGTGCAGGTCTGCCACTGGTGTTCCAGGCTGGCAACGCAGAGCACCAATACGGGGGCGGGCTGGAGAAACACCAGTGACTAATGCCAGCAATTGGGGCTTTAGAATGTACACCCCATGGGGGCAAGGACTTGATTTTGTCCTCGTTGTTTTCCTGGTGTTCAGGCAGTGCCTGGCCTGGAGAAGGGACAGAGGAGTGTGGGATGAATGGATGAGTGAAGGACTGATGGGCAGCCTCCAGCTGTCTCTCCCACTTGGGCCACGGCATCTGCTTCCAGCCCCACCGCCATGGCCTCATCCACACCCTGCTGCTCCAGTGCTCTTCCCTCCCCAGCACTCCTGCCAGGTCCTTCTCTAACGCCCCGGCTCGTGTCTGTCACGAGGCCTCCACAGCCACCTGCAGCCTCCTTAGCCACAGTCCTTCCACCGGTAGTCCTGTCCCCATCCCGTGCTCCAGCCGTGCAGAGCCTCATTGAGCGACACAAGCCTGCTTGACCACCATGCACATGCTAGCCCCTCAGCCTGGGACGCTCCCCACCTCACCCCTCCGGCCAGCTCACCGCCTCTCTCAAGCCTCCCCAGCTGTCCCAGGCAGTGCTCCTTCCACTGTCTCCCCATCATCCGTCATCTAAGACAAGGTTGGTGTAGTGAGAGAAACTGTGTAGTGCCCAAGAACACCAATTCTAGAGCCAAATGGCTAAGGCACAAATCCTGACTCCACAATGTTACTTGCTGTGTGACCTTGGGCAAGTCACTTAACCTCTCTGTGCCTTCGTTTTCTCATCTATAAAATGGGGGCCAATAGTAGTACCTACCTCACAAGGTTCTATGAGGATTAAAGGAGATCACCTACGTGAAGGGTTAGAGTGTTGCCTGGCACATAGTGGTAGGAGTTATTATTGCTACCCATTCCTCATATGGTACTGGTTACATGAACTTACAGTAAAAATTCCCGTTTGCCTTGTATACAGGCAATGAATTAGGTTAACGAGCATGATTAGCTCTGAGATTTAGGAAGGGAGCTCCCGATAGCAGAGTGGAAGTAGGGTGAGATGGGGGGTGGGTGGCAGTTGGCAGGTATTGCTGTTGTTCAGGTGAAGGACAGAGGGGCAAATCCCCAGCAGAGGGGACACAAAGATGGGAAGTTTGAGAGAGATTCATGAAGCAGAACTGACTCAGTGAGCCAGTGGCTGTGAAGGAAGAGGAAGAATCAAGAACCAAACGTGATACCAGATTTCCAACCTGAGTGGCAGTGCTGGGATTTGACGGGGCCGGGGGAATAGCATCCCTCTTCCCTACTCAGATTCAGGACCAATGGAGGGGGTGGAGAAGGGAGGAGAGAGGCAGGGCTTGGGCAGATGGAGATTAAAATGCATCATTACAGATACAGCTGTTTGGAAGGCCAGGCTCTGGAGTGGGGTTCATGGGGCCTGCTGCTGTCCCTGCACCTCCCACTGCAACCCTGGCTGGCCAAGCTTGCACATGGCAGAGTGGCCTCTAAAGGGCTCGCCATGCCCGGTCCTTTCACACTGACCAATCCGCTCCTGCCCTGGGAGGAGGAAGTGGGGGCGGGAGGGAGGCCAGAATGTTGCACTAATCCAGGCTTTCTCAGTCTCGGCATTACTGACATTTGGCCTGGACAGTCCTTTGTTGTGGGGCTGTCCTGTGCATTGCAGGATGGTTGGTAGCATCCCTAGCCTCTACCCACTGGGTGCCAGTAGCACCCCCTTCCCCAGTGGTGACAATCAAAAATGTCTCCAGACATTGACAGATGTTTGGGGGTTGAGAGGAGCGAAATCAGCTCCACTGAGACCAGTGCTCCAGTCTAATGGAAGTTCTGGATGTGAACCTGAGGAGTGGGAAATGAATGCTTCTTCCTGACTCGTGTCCCAGGAATCGGGCCCGTACATAGGGCTAGAAGGGCAGATCGGGGTGACAGCTGGGTCCTCCAGACCTTTGGTTTTGCTCTGTCTTCTGCCTTTTCTGTCCAGCTAACTTCTTAGCATCCTGTGAGGCTTAGCTGCAGCCCTCCCTCTAGGTGGCATTCCCAGTACCCCTCCTGCACAGCACCTCTCACCCTGTATCCCAAAACGATGCCTAGCTTTCTCCTTGTGACCCCAGTGCTGCTGAGCACTATCCCTGGCTCGCCGAGGCCCACAGGAAGTGATGCTGTGGGTGACTGAGCCAGGGCAGCCTCTCTCTGCTCCTCTCCAGCAGTGCCTTAGTTTTGGGCGTTCCGTGGTGGGTCTCTGTGCCGATCTGGTGGCCCAGTGCATGCAGGGCAGGGGGGTCCCACAGCTTCCTGTCTCCCCTGAGCCCCTGCCCGCCTGCGGGGTCTGGAAGGGCTCTATGCTCCCTGCTCATTCCCAATATCTGAAGCATTCAGGACTCTTGCTTTTGTGAGAGCTCAAGGTGGTGTCCTTGGCGCTTTTGATAATTGCTAAATAACTGCTTGCCCTGAAAATTGCCCTGGAAGCCTCTCCCCACAGCTGCCTGGCCCCACATTAGAGATCTAGGTTGCTTGGATACCAGTTTTCAGACCCAATTCAGGAAAGTCCCGAGGCCACAGAAAACTGAGTTTGGCTGCATGTGACCCACAGCCGGTGTCTAAAGACGATCTAACCTTAGCACAGTCTGTGAAAGGAGCAGAAACGAGCAGTGAGCCCTGCCTGGCCCCCGTGAGGCCTTCACTAGCTCACTTAACCCCTTTAAACCTTGCGTGTCATGCGATTCCCATGTTACAGATAAGGACACTGAAGATCTAAATGGTTAAGGAACATCCCCAAGGTCACTAGATAGTTTGTGGTGGGGTTAAAAATCCAAATCCAGGTCCCAAACTCCAAGCTCTGGGTTTCGCTTTTTCCTCTCTTGTGCCCGCTGAGGTTTTGTTCAAGAAGTTTGCTTATAGAGCATTTTAAAGAAATGATTACTACAAAGCAATTCTTCTCACTGCCTGAAACACAAGTCCTCCCACCTCTCACCCTTGCTGAACCCCTCTTGGCCCTCTCCCCACGCCTCCCCTTGCAGGAGCAGGCCACTTTCCTTACTGAGGCCCAGCACCCCTCTGCCCGCGCTGTGCCTCTGATGTGTGCCTCGCCTCCTCCACCCCGCCCCCCCCCCCCGCGCCCCCGCCTCGCCTCCTCCATCCCCGCCCCCGCGCCCCCACCTGGCGCTCTGCCCCTAGGTGTGGTCCCCACACACTGACGCCACTCACGCACTCCTTAATTCCACGCCTGCCGCGAGCACCACTCACAGCGCTCCAGTGCAGGTGCTCGATACACACACAGTCAGGAAAACAAAAAAGTTCAGTCCAACCTACTTTTTAATTCTATTTTTAACTTTTCTTCCCGAAAGATTCAGATATTCGCAGGGGTGTGACAGGAGGTTCCCCGAGCCAGCCGTGTGAAATGAGAGGCCACTCGGGGGTGCCTGCTGCCGGGCCGCCTCAGGCAGTACCATCCTGCTCTGCGTTCTTCCCCAAACTCCCTGTTCTGCCCCCTCCTTTGACACTCTCCAGCTAAATAGATTTTCTTCATATACTTCAACAAGCCGGTGATGAATTTTGGTAGCAGAAACATTTTTCACTTCAAATCAGACTGCAACGTACACTCCCATCTGGGGACCATGACTGCGGGGTAGTGGTTCTCAGCCCCGGCTGCCCATTGACATCAGCTGGGAAGTTTCTAAAAATATGCAGCACCCATACCCCAGCCCATCCCAGCTCAGGCAAGCCTTGGTGAGGGACCTGGGCAGCGGCCTATTTCTAGATACTCCCCGGGTGATTCTGTTGGGCAGCTCGGGTTCAGAGCCGCTGGTCAACAGTCTTGTTGCTGAAAGTGAAGCCTGCAGACCAGCAACCCAGGCACCGCCCGGCAGCTCGCTGAATGCAGACTCGCGGGCCCCGCCCCAGCCCTACCAAATCAGAATTTGCATTTTACCAAGATCCTTGGTGATTTGTAAGCATGTTACAATTTGAGGAGTGTTGCTTTAGGGAAAGAACAGCTTTTAAATAACTGCATAGCAAGTTGCATTCGAATCACCTGAAATCTTGTTAAAATGCATATTCTGATTTAGGAGGTCTAGGGTGAGGCCCAAGAGTCTGCATTTTAACAAACTCCTGGCTGATGCTGAGGCTGATGCTGATACTGCGGGCACAGGGACCACTTTGAGTAGCCAGGATGTTGAGTTGCCTTTCAATGAGTTCCTTCATGTGAGCCCCGAGAGTAGAGGGTGGATATGTACAGACCTTTCCCTGAGTGTCCTCACCATCACTATTTCCTGACCCACCATCAAGACAGGCCCACAGCTTACCCTCTAGTTGGTGCTGAGTATCCCAGTGGGTGCCTCTGACATGGCAGAGGGTTGAAAAGGAAAGTGTACGATCTCCTTGCCGCACTCCCACCCAGCCCCACGGGGAGGCCATGCACTGGTGACTTCCGGTCACCGCCCTTTCCAGGTGACTTCTGTCTGGTTCCTCTCTCGCCCGGGCCAGAGACCCCTGCTGAAGAGCTGTTTAATTCAAAATATGTCTAATATCTCAGAAAGGAAAACCCCACAGGTTGGTCTGAAGTTTATAGAAGAAACTGGAGAGAAAAACCGATGAAGGTCTGCTTTAAAAAAAAAAAATAATAATCCTTTAATCCATCATAGAATTTTAGAGCTTGGAAAGGAACTTTCGAGATCTACTCCCAAGCCCTCATTTTGGAGGAGTGAGCTGGGTCCCAATGAGACTGTCATTTGTTCAGGGTCACCAAGCAAAATAGGGGTTAGCCCCATAGCTCTATTGTTTCTTTTCAATCTTCCTTTAGGTTATTTATCTAGAAATGAATAACTCGGAGTTATACTTCTTTCATACGACTCCTTTAATTAAAAGTTTTACTTTTCACAGAAAAGGTGAAAGTCAAGAGGCTGGATCATGGCTCTTGCCCCTCGTGGCCTTCATTAGAAAATTTCTACCAGTTGCTTCTATTACCCTAATAGGGCCTGCCTCCCCGGTGGCAGTGATTCAAATGGCAGGTACGGTGCCTGGGAGGAACGAACTACCTTCTGGAAGGCATATCCGATACAATTTTTCTCTTTCATGCCCATTGCAAGTGTTGTAAGCTACAGTACTCTTTTTTAAAATTTATTTATTTATTTATTTTACAGAGACAGAGAGTCAGTGAGAGGGATAGACAGGGACAGACAGACAGGAACGGAGAGATGAGAAGCATCAATCATTTAGTTTTTCGTTGCGCATTGTGACACTCTAGTTGTTCATTGAATGCTTTCTCATATGTGCCTTGACCGTGGGGCTACAGCAGACTGAGTAACCTCTTGCTCGAGCCAGCAACCTTGGGTCCAAGCTGGTGAGCTTTTGCTCTAACCAGGTGAGCCTACACTCAAGTTGGCGACCTCGGGGTCTCGAACCCGGGTCCTCCGCATCCCAGTCCGACGCTCTATCCACTGCGCCACTGCTTGGTCAGGCTACAGTGCTCTTTTAAGCCACTGCCAGTCAACTGAGTTTGGATCTCAAGTTGAAGCACATTCGCCGTCCCTACAATAGAGGTCATACCTTGAAAAGTCCAGTGACCTGTAGATCCACTACACATTTCAGCATGTCTGCACTGGTTAGTAAATACTCATTAGCTTCTCCTCAGCCTCCTCCCCTGCTGCTCATTAATCCAATTATGAATTTCCTTTATCCAACCAAACTTCCTGCTGAGTTGCAAACTCTCATAGCCATGCATTTGCCTTTGGTGATTAGACAGCCCAGTAGAAGATGCGGTCTTGTTCAGACATCTCTGTAATTTGGGCTGACCTCACTCTGATAGTACAACCCCCAACATGTGCCCTGTGTGTGAGCACACGCCGTGCACTTCCTTCCCATGAAGGCTCTCCGGGGTTCATTTCTGCCTTGCAGCTGGAACCCTGCCTCTGTGTCTCTCTCTCCAGCCTCTCCAACGAGGTAGTAAGGAAGCTTCGGAGCCACGTTTGGCTCCAAAGGCAGTGCCTGGGCGCTCCATTTTGGTCTCTGAGTCCCGAACTGGAGCAAGCCTGTTTGCTGGCAGGCGCATCTGTCTCCATAACGGGGAGTCAGTCTTCAGATCTTCCCTTCATTAAGACATCAGCCCCACTCAGCCGTGCTCTCGGCTGCCAGACGCGCTGACAGGCCAGCGGGAGAAGTTGAGTTGCATCAGGAAGGGGTTTGCTGCCTTCTGAAGGCAGGAAGGCACCACCCTGCCTGGGGGACTGGACCCGCTCAGTCTTTATGGGACCTGCGCCAGCAGAACCTTTAGAACACTCCAGGTTCCGACTCTAGGCCTGCGGGCAGAGTCTCAGGGAGGTGCCGTCTCTTGCGTTCTGAGTGTCTCCCTTGCTCACGAAAGGAGTGAGTGGAGTTCTCCCACCTTCTTGGCGTTCTCATCTGTCTCCTGGGTGTGTGCTGCAGGCTCCCTTAGCCCCAGGCTGCTCAGACATCCCCTGAGTTATGTTAGCGATATGATAATGAATAATACAATGGATTATACATAATTAATTTATAATAAAACACGCACCCAACGGTTTAATTTCTCCAAGTGAATGGTGCGCTGCTGGAACACATTCCCGAACTGCTGCTTTCTGGTCTGGAGGGGATGGCCAGCGGCCCTAGGGTGCGGTCTGGGCCAGGGAAACCCGCTAAGTTAGAGTCCCTCTAGGGGTATGTCCCACAGAAAGATAGTTCGTCACGGCCTCTACTGTTGTTCGAGACCCGGACACTCATGGGGATCTCACCCCCACCCCTGGACTGTTGGAAAGCTGTCATTTTCTTCATTCTCCCAATCTTTTTCCCAGAGTATGGGAGATGCCTGTGTATTTATACTCACTCTTCTTTTCTTCCCTCATCCACCCACTCAACAAATATCTATTAGGTGCCTATTATATGCCAGATGCTGCCCTTGGCTTGGTGTGCATGAATGAACGAAACAGACAAAAATGCTTACCCCAGTGGAGCTTACATTCTAGCAAAGGGAGACAGACAATAAATAATAAACATGGTAAGTAAGTGTTATACAATATGTTGTACAGTGAAAGGTGATATATAAAAAGAAAACGCAGAGCAGGATCAGGGTGACCAAGCGTGATGAGGACAGGGTGCAGTTTTTTTTTTAATGAATTTTAATTTATTTTGTTAACTTGGATTCAAGTGTCCCACTCAATATAGCATCCTTACCCCCCACCCACGTGTCCCCCATTACAACAGGGTGCAGGTTTAAAGAGGGCAGTCAGAGCAGGTCTTGTGGCAAAGGGGCAGTGTATGAAGTGCCAGGCCCTGTGTGCACAGGGGGGAAAGGTTCTCCTGGGTCTACCAGGGCTTAGGTTTTCCTGGGCTGCTTTGGCTCGGAGATCTTTCAATAACATTTGTGACTTCTGGTTTCAGATGTTCAGGATGTTTCCATTCCTGCTGCTGCTGTGGTTTCTGCCCCCCACTGAGGGGTCCCAGCGGGCTGAACCCATGTTCACGGCAGTCACCAACTCAGTTCTGCCCCCTGACTATGACAGCAACCCTACCCAGCTCAACTATGGTGTGGCAGTTACTGATGTGGACCATGATGGGGACTTTGAGATCGTTGTGGCAGGGTAAGTGCCTCCCATTTTGAGTTTGACAGGTGCATTAGTCAACTTTTACTGTGATAAGGCTGAGTAACAAATAACTCCAAAACCTAGTGGCCTGCAACAACACACACTCTCATTCATAGGCCTTGACTGGGCTCAGTGGGGCTTCTGATATGCTACTGCTTTGCCTTCTGTTATAACAATGGTGGGATGGAGGGTAGACTGGAGAAAGGTGTTTGAGCCACACTGCTTCCCAGGGAGAAAATATTGAGTGCTTTGCTTCAAGGCAGTCTCTTCATAGCCTTAGTTATGCAGGTATTACTTCCTTATCAGTGGGATTCTAGAATTCTGTGTAGGAGGAGCTTAAAGGTGACAGTTGTGATAGAAAGGGGGTGCTCAATCTGCCTTTGCACAGCATGGTACATAAGACTCACTTCAAAGAAAGCAGGAAGATGGGGATTAAGAAAGATAGCTAAACCTCCTCTAAGCCAGACCTTGGTCCTACTGCCCCCTTCTGTCCTGAGAAACAACATTGTATAGCAAGAAAAGCATAGGATTTGGAGTCCAAATAGCTTGAGTTCATGGCCTAGATCTATACTTCTTTAGTTGCATGACTTTGATCCACCCCCTTATTTGCTGAGATTCAGATATATCATTTATAAAAATGGGACTGGAATGCCTTCTTGTCTCTCAATAGGTTATGGTGCATGACGGCACATTAGAAATTCTGCCAATTACATTAATAATTATTATTTATTGAGTGCTAATATGTGCCAAGCTCTGTGCTAAGTCTTTCACATGCATTGTCTTATTTAATCTTCCTAACAGTACTACAAAGTAAGTATCCCATCATCCCTAGTTAGAAAAAAGGAGATTAGGATTCAAAGATGGTGAGTGATGTGCCCTCTGTCAAGTAAATAGTAAGTAGATGGGTCAGGATTTGAACCCCAAGGTTCCCCAACTCAACAGCTGCTAAATTACATTGCACAAAGTTTTGTTATCACCTCAAAAGTCATTTAACCTATAAAAGCACTATAGGAAGCTGTCATCCTTCTTCTGGAAGGCCTGAGCCTTTCTGGCAGCGCTGACCAAAGTAACGGGCAGGTGGCATTGTAGTAGCCATTGCATGTAACTGTAGAAAGCATTGACCTTAGAATTGGAAGACCTGGTTTTAATTCTTACCATACCATCTAATAGTTGTGAGCCTGGTGCAAGTTATTTAGCTATGCAGCTCCCACTTTGCTCATCTGTAAAATGGGCATATTGAAATCCCCTGCCTACCGCATAGGGCAGTGGTAAGGATCAATGGTGATGATGTATAAAAAAAAAATACTTAGTAAAGTACATTTCTTCTTTCACTTAGTCCTTTCTTCTGCCCTGTGAAGGTTGGACTTCTTAAAAGTCTAGATTGGCCTGCCATCCCATAGAACTTCCTGTGATGATGTCGATGTTCTGTGTTGGTGCTGTCCAATGTGGTATCTGCTAGCCACATGTGGCTATTGAGCATTTGAAACGTGGCTGCTGTGACCAAGAAACTGCATTTTTAGTTTTATCTGATTGTAACTATACAGCCATATTTAAATCAGCACAGTTCTGGGCTTTCAGAAGGAAAAAGTAAAGAGCAGGTGTGATAGAAGAAGGAAAAATAGCAATGGTTGTAATGACCCTTATTCCCTGAGGTGAACTGAGCAGGGTTGAGGCCAAGCAGCGTGTCCATATTCAGTTCTGTGACTGTCCAGTCACTCTCTGAATCAGAGAGAAGCGCTCCAGACCCAATCCTGACTCCCAGAGCCACGCGCCGCTCTGCCAGAGTCTCTGGTTAAAGGACTTAGATGCATTCGAGATGTTTGGATTGGTCCTGCTTCCTGGTGGGTGACATTAGCCTCTCCCAGTAGAGCCTGTGGGCTGACAGAGGACAGAAAACAATGGAGCAACTATCCTTCCCCTCCTCCCAGTCCCCTCACGAGTTACTCTATGAGCATGCTCGCGTTTCTTCTTGGACAACGGGCTCTAAGCGCAGGCCTCTGTCCCACCCATCCTAGATGAGCACCGATTGCTGCTGCACCTCCTGAGCACGCAGCTTCTTTCTTTCCGAGTTCCAGGCATTCATTTCACCTTCCTTTCAGCAAAGTCTGTCACTCTCTCTCTCAAGAAATGAATTAGCTTTTGTGTTCTCTGTGGTAGAGAAGCTAGGCTGTCATTTGTAATCAGCAGAGAGTAGATGTCTAAACTTGGTCCAGCTTGCTGCCTACTGTGGGTCATGTAGCCCTTTGGAACCAAGAACAAGACCATCCTGGGTCCTGATCCCGAATCATCCAGAGGCTGGGGAAAGGCCCTTGTCTCTTCTCCCAGGGCAGGGGTGACCCAGGCAGCATCTGTCTGAGACAGCTTGGGTTGCTGAGTATTCTTCTGAAAGATAGTATTGCTCATCCCAGCAAAGAAGAATAACATGGAGGACAAGACAGCAAAATTGGGCAGCCTCCCAGCTCCTGGTCAGGCCTTCTTTGTGGCTGTTATGGAGCATTGTGAATTCTCAGGGCATCAGAAAGTCATGTTCTAATTTAAGTACCAAAATACATTCCAATGGCAAATATTACTTTTTATTATCTTCAGCTTAGGATGATTTGTCATTGTCTTCTTCTTTGGGCCGGATAACCAGGGGTTGACTATACAGACATATTTAAATCAGGACCTTGGGAGGTCACTTGGTCCACCCCTTGCCTTCCAATAAGGCTATACCTTTGGTTTTTGGAGGCTCCATTTATTTAGAGCCTTCCAAGAGAATGCGTGCAATCTTTGTGTAATCTAGCTCTATTATTATGTCAAGACTCTATTTGACTAATCTGAATCCCTCATAGAGCTTAATAAGCCATTTCTTTTAAATTTAGTTTTGCTATTGCCTTTGAAGATATAAACCAGTTGTCACCATCCTTTCAAATAATGGCAGCTAGGATCACTGCCATGCCTTACATTCCCTATGGACTCCTTGGCAACATTTCTGACTTGACTTTTATTCTATTTCATCTACCCCACACCCATATTTAACTCTGTTTCTTCTTTGTTTGATTATAGATTCTCTGTTTAAGAATCATGTAGCAGGAATTGAAATTTTTAAAAACTGGAATGTGAATGCTTTTACCTGGGGCACCTGTGGTCCCCCTCAATAGATAGAGGCTCACTCTCTATTATCTTATAGACCTTTCCATTAGCTGGCCCCAGAAAGCATTTACGTTTTCCTCCTGGGTAATGGCCAGCTCTTCAGTTTATAAGACGTCTGCACTTGAACCTGTCTTGGATTTGTTGACCTTGTAGTGTGTCTGCCTCAAGCCCTGTTGCTTTGAGTATTTACTCTTTGAATAGGTTTGTTTTGTTTTGCTTTTTCGGTATCCTCATTCTGGGTATTGATGGGATTGATTCTGAGCATGTTGTGGGTGAGTTTGTATTGTGTTTCTGATTCTTGAGTTAATTGTGATGGAAAGCATGTGCGTGCGTCTGACTCTGGGAGGAGCAGAAAATGACCGCCCTTTGTTCTATGGGGACGGGGGAGGGAGTGGGCCAGCTCTGCTCCTCCGCCACAGCTGGGCTAGTGCTGCTGCATGTGGAGGGCTTATCTGTTGACCGGCAGGTGTGTGATTTTGGTCTGCTTCCAGTCCCCTCCCTGCAGGGTGAGGGGAGGATTTGATCACCCCTAGAGAAGTGTGTGCACGCACAGACATCGAGGATCGTCAGGACTGGTTTCCTAGGTAAACAGAAAGCCCAGTGGCTTCCCCTTTTCTTAGTGGAACTGAACACCCAATTTGCAGTCCCATGAAGTCTGGAAAGGAATTCCTGTTGGTGTCAATCTTTCAGCTTCAGGCAGCTTTTGTTTCCTGGGATACCCCCAAAAGTCTGAGATGATCTCCCTACCCTGACAGTATCCAACAGGAGTTTTGCTCACGTGGAAAGATTGTAGTGGTTGTAAAGTTTCAATCGCAATTTAGATCAGTTTTTCTATACAAAGAGCATGCATTTGATAAAATCTTAATGCATTCTTCACACTTGGAAGGATTTCATTTAAAAGGATCCTAGGTATCGTGAAGGCATGTTTCCTTTTTCTCTTGATTTTGCAACTATGTCAGAAAACTTTTAATTTACTGAAGTTAATTGAATTATTCAAAAGGCAAACTGTATACAATTACCCAATTAATCATAATTACATAGGAGGTATTTTTGCCATTATAAATAATAAAAACTAAAAAGAATATGGTATTTGTCTATGATTTAACCAAAGCAGCATTTATGCATTTTATTATAAGTATATATAGATACATGAAGCCATATATATAGATATACATGGTAAGTATAGATGTAATAGGTAGATGTAACATCCATATAAATATATTTAGGCATGTAGTATAAATAAATATATATACACATACACACACATTTTTAACAAAATAGGAGAAATACTTTTGAACTCAAAAGTCCTAGCTGCTGCTTTGCAAAATATAACATTTTAGTAGACTTGATTGTAAGTTTCTATATCTTAAGATGTTATATTATTTCATTTGTTTCACTTTCTTTTTAATTTAAAATATTTTATATTTCAATAACATTTAAATTTATTTTATTGCAAAAAAAGAAATTCACAGAGTATAGCTAAAAGTAAAACTCCAGCTCTACCTACTGCAAGCCTGTCCCAGTTTTCTTCCAGAATCACAATTGTTTTCAGTTTGGTGTTTATACTTCTAGAAATTTATAACATATATATATATATATATACTGCTCACAAAAATTAGGGGATATTTTATAGCTTCGTATTCATTTTGAAATATCCCCTAATTTTTGTAAGCGGTATATATATTTTTATTTACAAAATACACAATAACTTTTGGAGGAATCATACTGTTACGTATTATTCCAAACTTACTTTTTTCGCTGGCTATGTTCATGGTTCAAACACAAGGTCTAGCTTATTTTTTTAAGTTGCTTTGTGTGAATGTACTACATTTGTTTTGCCACTCCTCGAGTTGACATTTAAGCTGTCTCTAATCTGTGACCATTGCAAACAATGCTGTATTTTCATCCTTACACACAAATGCAAATATTTCTCTGGGGCCCATACCAACAAGTGGAAATCCTGGGAATATGTACGTTTCAAATCTTAATAGATATGGCCAAAATGTTTCCAATCTTAATCTTGTTTTATTTATTGAGAGCCTAGAAATAAAAGATGAGCTTTGGGATTATTGAATTCAACAGCTGCCTGAGCACATACTATGTGTACAGCCGTATATACTTCAGGGTCTGAACTTTATCAATTTAGATCCAGTAGTTCAAGAAGGCGGGAAGCCAGTCTACGTCTGCAAAAGAAGCTTCTTCTGATGACAGGATTGAGGAACTTCAATACTTTCTAATTCAGATTGCTAGAAGGACTTCCCCTAAATACTCCTCTGTATATATCTTAAATGAGTCACCTTTTACCCTAAAATTCATTGTTGTAGGTGTCATGGAAGATTGATTGAGGGGTGCTGGCTCTTCTGCTATGGTTAATTGTGAACTGCCCCTGATTTTGAATACTAAATAAGACATAAACTGGAGCAGGAGCCAGGGCTTTTTAACCCATTCTTAAAACTTTTCTAAAGGGTTTACTCAGAAGCACATGGCAGGTTTCCCACCTTTTCCCCAACCCTGGACAACCATAGCAATGGGCAAAAATCCCACCCCACCCTCCAAGTCTCACACACAGCTCAAAGGTCTGAGACCCCTGTGATTGCCCTAGCCACACACAAACCCGGAGCCAGGGGTGGTAATCAGAATATTGGTCTTCCAAAGCTGCAGTGTCCTAATCCCCAGAACCAATGAATGTGTTATCTTACATGGCAAAAGAGACTGTGCAGACGTGATTAAGTTAAGGACTTTGAGATGGAGAGATTATCTTGGATTATTCTAGTGGGACCAATGTAATCACAGAGTCCTTGAGAGTAGAAAATGGAAGCAGAAAAGGAGGTTATAGTGATGCAGTATGAGGAAGACTCAACCCACCACTCCTGGTTTTGAAGATGTAGGGAGGGGCCACAAGCCAGGGAATGGGGGTGACCTCTCAAAGCCAGGAAAGGTAAGATTTACTCCTACAGTCTACAGCCTCCGGAACACAATAGATTCTGTCAACACCTTGATTTCAGCACAGTGAGACCACGGTTGGCCTTCTAATATACAGAACTGTAAGATATAATTTGTATCATTTTATGCCGCTGCGTCTGTGGTGATTTGTTAAAGTAGCAATAAGAAACTAATATCGTAGGCAAAGATTGGGTGTTCCCTATCATTTTTCAGAGAGGTGATGGCCGTTACCTCAGAGAATTTTAATAGTATTATTTTAATAACTTCATAGCAGAAAAATAAATAAACCACCTACAGCATGTTATTTAAAAGAATATATTTAAAATAAATACACCGCCCCAACTAAAGTATTATTTTTAATCAGTGACAATCCCCTGTCTTAGGAACATATGTAGTTTTGGAAAGAATCCCTAAAATCATACTTTGTTCCTTGGTGACCACCCATATTGATTCACCCTGCAGCTCACTGTTTGACACCAATGCTGTGGATGGCTGGAGGAGGAGAAAGGGATTCTCGCCTTTTTTTTTTTTTTTTTTCTGAAGCTGGAAACGGGGAGAGACAGTCAGACAGACTCCCGCATGCGCCCGACCGGGATCCACCTGGCACGCCCACCAGGGGGCAACGCTCTGCCCACCAGGGGGAGATGTTCTGCCCCTCCGGGGTGTCGCTCTGCCGCGACCAGAGCCACTCTAGCGCCTGGGGCAGAGGCCAAGGAGCCATCCCCAGCGCCCGGGCCATCTTTGCTCCCATGGAGCCTCGGCTGCGGGAGGGGAAGAGAGAGACAGAGAGGAAGGAGGGGGGGGGTGGAGAAGCAGATGGGCGCTTCTCCTATGTGCCCTGGCCAGGAATCGAACCCGGGTCCCCCGCACGCCAGGCCGACGCTCTACCACTGAGCCAACCAGCCAGGGCCGATTCTCGCCTTTTAAAGATCTCTTTGCCCTTGGCTAGGGGGGGCTGGGGGGACATTTCCGGATGAGAACCACCAGGACGAGGACAGCCTTGGAAGGACAGATAGCACAGGATCTGTTTAACTAGAGGACAAGGGCGTCTTTCCAGGTCAGGGGGACCTTTAAGCTTATTTGGATTTTGTTATTTGTTTTTCAATTAATTTTATAAGATAACATTTAAAAAAAAAAATCGAACTAATTTTCGCCTGACCAGGCAGTGGCGCAGTGGATAGAGCATCGGACTGGGAGGCGGATGACCCAGGTTCGAGACCCCGAGGTCGCCAGCTTGAGCACAGGCTCATCTGGTTTGAGCAAGGCTCACCAGCTTGAGCCCAAGGTCGCTGGCTCGAGCAAGGGGTCACTCGGTCTGCTATAGCCCCCTCCCCCCCATCAAGGCACATATGAGAAATCAATCAATGAACAACTAAGGAGCCGCAATGAAGAATTGATGTTTCTCATCTCTCTCTCCGTTCCTGTCTGTCTGTCCCTATCTGTCCCTCTCTCTGTCTCTGCCACAAAAAAATAAAACAACTAATTTTCACAAGGTAGTGAAGAATATTTATAAAAAGCCATTCCAAAATAGTAATACAATTAAGACTAAAATTGCCTCTGCTGAAAACGGCAAAGCTGCTTTTAGCATCTGAATTTGTCATCCATTCAGAAGTGGATGTATGCCCTGTCTCCAGTCACTTTCCTTTAAATCTCTCTTCTCCCCATTTTTTTTTAAGTGGTGGGCTGGCTGAAAGGCCTTCCTCGGCCCCTGGGTCCCTCTCTAGGCTTCCAAAGAAGGCACAGGCACACCGCAGGTGGGAGCCCCTAGGGCTAACTCTCCTTACCTTTATAGCCTTACAGCCCACAGACCTTCTCCCCACCCCACCCCCTACTCCTCTCCCCTTCCCACCTTCCTGCAAGCACACCTCACATTCTTTTTGGGAGCACATGCCATTTCCACTCCCAGGATCACTTCTGCTCTTAGAGGCCAAACTGACCCCTGCCTCCCTCTCTTGTATTTTGCCTTCTATACTACTTTCTGGTCTCCTACTGATCTGGTGAGTCACTTTCTTTCAGAACTGCTGTGGTTATGACTTAATTTTCCCTCCGAGAAAGAGGTTACTTTGGCGGTGCAGTATCTGGGAAAGCGTGCAAGGGTGTGAAGAAGCTACAACAAACATTCCCCACTTCAGGTTCTTCCCCGGGCGCTCCCTGACGTAGCTGTTTACAGACTAAAGTTATGAAGGGGTGGAGGCAGAAAACATGCGTCTTGTATTGATATTTTACTTACATCATCTCACTCTCACTTTAAACTGTCACAGCAGCCCGTGTGGTATGCAGTATTTAATTGACTCTAGGTCATATTTATTTTCACATTTTAACATCAATATAATTGGGATGTGACCTATAACTGACAGCTTCAATTGAATGACAATATCTTTCCCCTAGAGGTTTGGGAAATAATGGTGCACCTTATCACTGCTAACACCTTAGATTTGATGAAAGCACTGGTGTCGTCCCCATTTTGCAGCTGAGGAAACTGAGGCCCAGAGAGCTGATGATGGTCTTAGAAATGGTGAAAAGTGTAACAATTATTCTATATATGCCCATTAATTTTGTTAATTGTATAGTTTAGGTCATAATCTTTATTAATATTTTTCTTCCTATAAATAACTGAGAGTCTTGCTTTGAAATAACCTACTATGAAAGTCCATTCTTACTTTTTTAAAAATCGATTGGTGGAGGGGCTTTTTTAGGGGAGTGGGGAAAGATTCTTGTTCTCTAAATCCTACTTTTGGGGTCTTACCTGTGGTGGCTCAGTGGATAAAGTGTCAACCTGGAATGCTGAGGTCGCTGGTTCAAAACCCTGGGCTTGCCTGGTCAAGGCACATATGGGAGTTGATGCTTCCTGCTCCTCCCCCTTCTCTCTCTCTCTTTCTCTCTCTCTCCTCTCTAAAATGAATAAATAAAAAAATAAATCCTACTTTTTGCATCTACGATTTAGGATTTATACCCTTTACTTCTGTTCTTTTAGTGGTTTCCTTTGAAATTTTATGATAAATTTTTCACTTAATAAACTCTAAAATTATCTTTAACCTTCTTCTATTATAATACAAGGACTTTAGTGCATGCACTTTAACTCTGAGCATCTCTTCCTGGTCTACATATAGCATTTTTTTTTGTTGTATTTTTCCGAAACGGGGAGAGACAGTCAGACAGACACCCGCATGCGCCCGACTGGGATCCACCCGGCACGCCCACCAGGGGCGAGGCTCTGCCCACCAGGGGGCGATGCTCCGCCCCTCCGGGGCGTCGCTCTGCCGTGAGAGACCAGAGCCACTCTAGCGCCTGGGGCAGAGGCCAAGGAGCCATCCTCAGCGCCCGGGCCATCTTTGCTCCAATGGAGCCTTGGCTGCGAGAGGTGAAGAGAGAGACAGAGAGGAAGGAGGGGGGGGGGGGGGTGGAGAAGCAAATGGGTGCTTTTCCTATGTGCCCTGGCCGGGAGTCGAACCCAGGTTCCCCGCATGCCAGGCCGACGCTCTACCGCTGAGCCAACCGGCCAGGGCCAACATATAGCATTTGATCCTCGCCCTTTGTTACTCCTGCCAGTTATTATTATCATTATTGTTGTTGTTATCTAAAGACAATGTTGATTATGCACATCCATTGTTACCATTGTATTTGCTTATTTTTCCTTCTTGTATGATCTTGGAAAGACCATCTAGGATTCCTTTTCCTCTTCCTTATATACCCTCCTTTAGATGTTCCTTTACTGAATGCCACATCCTGGGAAACTCAGTTTTTGTTTAATCCAAAACCATATTTATTGTATCTCTTTTCTTAAAAGAAATATTCTGCATTCACAATTTTAGGTTGACAGGTATTATTCCACTGTCTTGTGCTGCCACTTGTTACCGAGATGCCTCTTATTAGTAATGTTGTTCCTTTGCAGCGGATCTGTGTCTTGTCCCTTTGTCATCTTTTGGATTTTGCAGTTTCACTGCTATATGTATAGATATGGATCTCTCTTTTTTGAAACCCAGCTTGTTCTTCCTGAATCTGAGCATTCACATCTCTTGTCAACTCTGAATCGTCCTCAGCCGTCCATTTTTTTAAATCTGTCCTCCATTATCTCTAC
Organism: Saccopteryx leptura; assembly: GCF_036850995.1. Classification (NCBI taxonomy): domain Eukaryota; kingdom Metazoa; phylum Chordata; class Mammalia; order Chiroptera; family Emballonuridae; genus Saccopteryx; species Saccopteryx leptura. The sequence goes on from NC_089515.1 coordinate 29,481,341, forward strand.
TCTCATTCCAGGACTTCACTCAGATATGTCAGGTTTTTTCATTCAAGCTTCCAAATTTCTTAACCTTTCTTATATTATTTTATCTCCTGTCTCGTTGTGATGCTGCATGCTGGGTAAGCTTTCTAGATATATGTTCCAGTTCATCAATTCTTTCTTCAGTTGTATCTAAACTGTTGAATTTCAATGGCAAAAACTGTTTTTCATTTCTATGTGATCCTTTTTCAAATCTCCCTAATTCTTTCTAACAGTGTCTTGTTGCTTACTCATTTTTGTTACTTTGTCCTTTGTTTCTTTAAACATTTCATACATATAGACTCTATTTGACAATTCTAATATCCAAAGTCCTTGGTGTTTATTTTTTTATTTAGTTTAATTTTTTTATTTATTAATTTTAACCAAAGAGAGAGACAAGAACATTGATCCACTCCTGTGTATGCCCTGACCGGGGATCGAACCAGCAAGCTTTGCACTTCGGGGTGATGCTCTAACCAACGGATCTATCGGCCAGGACTGAAGTCCTTGATGTTTAAATGTGTTTGTTGTTTCTTTTTCTGCTGCTTATTTGGGTGTCTTTCCTTCATATTATATTTGCTTGATCTTAAAATATGGAAATTTTATGGTTCTAAGTTGGAGACAATTTTTTTTTTTTGTATTTTTCTGAAGCTGGAAATGGGGAGAGACAGACAGACTCCCGCATGCGCCAGACCGGGATCCACCCGGCACGCCCACCAGGGGCAACACTCTGCCCACCAGGGGGCGATGCTCTGCTCCTCCGGGGTGTCGCTCTGCCGTGACCAGAGCCACTCTAGCGCCTGGGGCAGAGGCCAAGGAGCCATCCCCAGCGCCTGGGCCATCTTTGCTCCAATGGAGCCTTGGCTGCGGGAGGGGAAGAGAGAGACAGAGAGGAAGGAGGGGGGGGTGGAGAAGCAAATGGGCACTTCTCCTATGTGCCCTGGCCAGGAATTGAACCCAGGTCCCCCGCATGCCAGGCCAACGTTCTACCGCTGAGCCTACCTGCCAGGGCCCCTGACAATTTTTACTAGAGAGGATTTGTACCCATTGATCTGAGGGCCCAGGTAGCCTATGGGCCTGGGAACACTGTAACTCTCCCCTGGATTCCTGGCTTACTGGAGGGCTCCAGGGTTCAGCATCCCCATCATACTGCCAGCTCCGGGGTTAATAGCGCTCTTCAAGTGCCCTGAGCCCCTCATTCCCACTTGTTTACCCCTCACTGCTGCCAGGTCTAGTTACTACTCACTTTTCTGTGGTGTGTGGTCATTACTGAAGATTCTCTTAAATTTATGAACCCCACAATATATTAAAAAATGTTTTTACCTGGTACCTACTTGTTTTAGAGGTAGGGTGTTGTTATTTTTTAGAGATTCATCATACAGCTGGAAACAGAAGTCTGGAGCTATCAACAGACTCAGGGTCTCCAAAGTTTATATATATATATATTATTACCAAGAGGAAATGGGGAGATGGGAGGGCATGGCGGCTTAAGGAAGTAGTATTTAAGAGGTTTTCTTTTTTAGCTACTCAGAGATGCTTGAAGTCACTTCTTTCAAAATAGAGAGCTCTGAGCATGGGAGACAGGCATGAGATAAAGAGGGAGATGGATGGATGTGCATGAGGAGAGAAGCACGTGCAGTAAGCCACATGCACTCGAGCAGCCAGGCCAGGCCCTTGCACTGCACCTCTGGAGGAGCGTGGGAGGCTCCAGCATAGATGATACCATAGTGACTGGTGTTTGGCTATGCCAACCAAGAAACTATGTGACTGTCTGTGCACATCCAAAAGGACCCTTCACCATCAGGAGCCATATTTCCATGTTGTTTATTGAATGGTTACAGCCATGTGAGTTCATGGACAACTACCCAGTCACCTTTGACATGCCCTAGTGTTGTGGTCACTCTGTATGCTGACCATGAACAGGCAGCGTGTAGGTGAGCAGTACAGTGAGGATTCTCCCCAGCTGGGAGCTATGCTGGAGAACAGCGCTGCACTGCTGGGCTCGCCACGGAGCCAGGGCAGCGGAAGCTTCTCTTCGGGCTTCTGTAGCGTTTCCCTTCCTTCTTTGGAGAACTATTCTAATCACAAGATCCTGTGGGACTGCCAGTCAAAGTACCTCTTTGACCACTAAGGATTAGTCTGGGAATTTCATAACCTAAGACGTCCAATCAGTGTCTTGATCTGAGAGTTCCCATCCTGAATCGAAGAAGAAAAGCTCTGCCTTTGATCTTAAATCATTAGTTGTAAGGATATATCACAAAACTACCAAGGGTATATCCACATCCTCTGACCTATGAAGGAAGCTGAGGGAATGGAAATGACACCTGAGAGCAAGAGGAGAGAATCCTGGAGGCATCGAGGCCATGGGCCCCGTCCCTGAGCTTCCCAGACCTATAGGTCTCCTGCAGCTCTCCTTCAGTTCTGGGAGCACTTTATATACTTTTAAAAATCCTCCCATTTCCTCTTTTTTCTAGAGCTACTTCTCTCATCTAATGCCCAAACTAATGACTTGTAAATTTAGACAAAGACAGCTCCTTTGTGGACCAGAGCAAGCACCCTATCGGGTGTGTGTTACAGACCAGAGCATAACTATACCTACCCCCAAAGGAGATCCTGTTGCTATCTAGTCAGAGAAGAGATATTTAAGATCAATGTTAACCTATGCTTCTGAAGGAGTTTTGATAGCTGGTTCTTATTGACACAGATAAACAGCAAACAAACAAATATCACAATGTTATTTAACTAAATAGTAAACATTCTATATACACACAGTGCACCAAGAATTCTTTTAAAAAATCTCCCCTCTCACATTAGTTTGCAGACTCTTAAAGGCAGGAACTTTCTCCTCGTCTGTACACACACAGTCAATATTCAGTGAATGAATGAAATTAAATAGGCAGGGGTCTTATAGATGGATAGAGGACCTTAGGTTAATTAAAAAAGTAACATTAGCTATACTCAGAAGTGATTGTTTCAAGAGCCTTAGCCTTGAGAGCAGCATCAATCAATTCCATAAACAAATCCTACATGCCTAGCTGCATGTGCATAGCTGTGTGCGCAGTGCTTTGGCAGATACAAGAATACATTCCTTTCTTCAAGCCATCTTAGTCATAAGAGAGATAAGGCATAGGTGGAAATAACAGAGCAGAATGTCATATGAGCTCTAGAGGAGACACTCACTTCACGGTCAGCACACTTACCAGGTTCATTACCCAGTGAATATTCCAGTTCCCTATAAACACCGCATTTCATCTGAAATTGTGGCAATAGGCTTTTTTCTCTTTGTATGGAATTTCTCTACGAGGTTACAGGTTTGATCTTTTCTTACTTATTACAGCAAAGATCTTTGTGTTCATTTCCCTTTCATTAAACCACAATAATTGTGTGTTGACTGAGTAATCCCAAGAAACTGACATCATTGAGCCTCCAGTGCTGGTTCATTCTGGTTCCTGACACCTCAGAGATGCAAAGGAATTCTCCAAAATGCACCACTAACCGGTTGTACAAATGCCAGCCTTTTTAGAACGTATACTTTTCCATCAGTGATCCGTTGTTCATATCTTTCCCTCCAAGCTAGAGCAAAGTATGGAAGAAGAAGGAGGTGGAAGAAAGCTAGCCATTTCCCCAACCCCCTCCAAATAAGATGGGCCATAATCCCATTTTATTTGAGATTATCCAGAATCTTTGCGAGTTGATTCCTTATTCTGGGATGCTGCAGTTGTCCCAGCCTATAATGGTGGCTGCACTCCCCCAGTTCCCATTAGCCACTATTCCATCTGGCTGGCCTGGAGGGCTTTGCTTAAAGACATTTCAGCACCTGACTCCTGGACAGCAACCAGAGCGTTGGAACAGGTCTAGAAGCTGAACCCTGTTCTTCCCCTGTGGTAACCCCACATGCAAATCATTTTGCTTCCACAAATTAGGAAGACTTTTGAAAGTATGGCAAGTCTCATTATAAAAGTTTCCTTTCCAGACAATTCATTATTGTCAAAAGGCAAGAGCTAGTGACATAACAGATATCTCCAAGTTTTCAAGGGCATATCTAAAATCTAAGTCAATCTTTCAAAAATATCTAATATTTCATGGGAAAATAAATCTTTAATTTAAAAACTAGGAAGTAAAAAAAAAAAAAAAGACAAGTTCATCTTGCTTCAAAAATCTAGAGACCTAAAGAAATTTTTAGGGACTCCGGTAACTTTCTGGTGCCTATTAGAGAATAATACTTCTTAGGTTGTGATGAAGACAAATGAGAGGGTATAGAAATTGCTTATCACTGCACGTGGCACATACTCAATGCTCGATTGTTAGTGTGCTGAGGGTGATTATGTTTATTTAATGCCTACTATAACAGTAACAATTTACCTAGACCAATCCTCACCTTAGAAACCTTAGTGTCTCTCTCTCTCTATCCCTTTTTCCATCAATGAGATAATATGGCTAGAGGTGGATTTAACGGCAGGCACACTGGGCATGTGTCCTGGGCCCCAACTTCTGAAGGGCCCCGCAAAATGCCAACTTTACACTTTTTTCTAATGACACCAATTTTTTAAGGGGCCCAATATTTTCTTCTGCGCCTGGAGCCTCAACTGACCTTAATCCGCCTCTGAATATGGCACTGTGGAACATTTTTTGTCTTTTAATAAGAACCATATATTCTCTGTTGTTAATTTTTAACACAGCCATTTAAATATTTTTATATTGTATTGTCTGCAGATATACAATCCTAAAATAACTTGTCTTGTATTTTACTTAGTTTCCTATAAATCAGTGTCCCACCGAGGAAAAAGTGTATTTACTCCTATTATATTAGTCAGCTCTTATTCATTCATTCATTCTACACTTTTTTATTAAGCTACCATGTGTCAGGCACCTTGCTGAGCCCTGGAGGTTAGTAGTGAACAAGAGCAACTCCTGCCTTCACTGAGCTCAGAGGGAATCAATACGCCTGATGAATTAAAGAAATTCATACTTTGGGAAAGAATTTCAACTTCCTCCAACCAAATATTTTTTCAGAATTCAGAATTTGTAACCAGAATTATTTCTCATTCCCACTTTCCATTCTTGCTAAAAGATGCTACTAAGAAATAGAATGATAAAACAAATTAGATAGAAGTGAAGGACATGACTGAGGCAGCCCATGAATTAATCAGCCCCTGAATAATCAAGAGGTGATGTATAAAATGTAAGTGCTATAGTTCATGCCTTCTTAAATAATTAAACATAGTAAAGGAGGGACCAAAAGACCACATTTCTGAAGAAATTAGTAGCCTTAAGGCAGAGGGTGAGCAAAAATGTGCTCTATAATAGCATTTATAAGCCTTTTCTATATTATAATAAAGCATGCAGGTAGCAGTAAGAGGGATGGTTATATGGATTCTCCCATATATTTTAAAGTAGCGGGTGCCAAACTAGAGATCACAGAGTTATTACAAGGTATCTGAGAATTCATCTGTGCGCAGACGTTTTATCAATAGGCAGTAAAGCATAGCTACTATTATATGGACATTTTTTTAACATTAAAAAGGTATCTTTACACTTGAAAAGAGTTGAAAACCACAGTCTTAAAATACGTGCTCATTTACTGTCTAAAAAAAAATGGGGTTAAAAGAAGCCAGAGAAAGGTCACTGAAAGAAGAGAGAGAGACTTTAGACAGGAGATGGAGAAAGGATGAGAGAGCGGGGCTGGGGGAAGAAAGAGAAGAGAGGAAAATTACAGTGGATGTAGAAGGGAAAGATGGAGTCATGCAAACCTGTATAAAACTCCAGTTCCTTCTCTTCGTTGCTGTGGGACCTCAGAACAAGCTACATAACCTCTCTGTGTCTGGGTTTTCTCATCTACAGAGATAATGGTAACCACCTTCATAGCCCTGTGGTAGCGGTTAAGCAAAATAATGACACAAAATGCTTGCTAATGTGTTTGAGAGTACTCAAATATTATCTACCATTGCCATCCTCATCATTTCCTCCCATCCCACTGTACACCTACCCATGAGATCTTTCAGGCTAACCGGTCGGCAAACACCTGAGTGCTACATTCTGGTCAATTCTCATCTTTAACAAACTGGATTATTCAAAACTTTTTTTTTTTTTTTTGTATTTTTCTGAAGCTGGAAACGGGGAGAGACAGTCAGACAGACTCCCGCATGCGCCCAACCGGGATCCACCCAGCACGCCCACCAGGGGCAACGCTCTGCCCACCAGGGGGCGATGCTCTGCCCCTCCAGGGCGTCGCTCTGCCGTGACCAGAGCCACTCTAGCGCCTGGGGCAGAGGCCAAGGAGCCATCCCCAGCGCCCAGGCCATCTTTGCTCCAATGGAGCCTTGGCTGCGGGAGGGGAAGAGAGAGACAGAGAGGAAGGAGGGGGGGGTGGAGAAGCAAATGGGCGCTTCTCCTATGTGCCCTGGCCGGGAATCGAACCCGGGTCCCCCGCATGCCAGGCCGACGCTCTACCGCTGAGCCAACTGGCCAGGGCCTCAAAACTCTTTTGATTGCAGTAGACACTAACCCTTGCTAACTTCTCATCCTCCTACCAAAAAAAGAGAGAAAAAGGGAGAGAGAGGATCTAGTGGAGGCCTATTGAGATAACTCAGAGAAAATCTGATCAACTGAGTCTCAAGAAAGCAGGCACGAGGGGGCAGCAGGGGACATCAGGACTGACAGGAGCCAGAGTCCAAACATGGCTGTGTCTTTCTCCCTGACGTTCTGCCTCTCATCCCTGCCTGTGTGCCTCAGCCTGGCAGCTTAATTATTTCAGAGCATCTTTCTCCTAAGTCTGGAATCAAAACCGCCAGCCACTCCTGTGCAGGTATCTACCCAGCCTGAGCACTAGAGAGAAAGTTCCAATTAGTTAACAAGAGAAGGAGTCTGAGTAGCCATGCGCTCTTCCCTGTGGTTTAAGGAGACTGCCTGGATGGGAAAGAGGGAAGTGCTGATCCTCCAAGTAGGAAAGTTTCTGCTCCGAGACCCAAGAGGGCAAAGTGCTGAGCACATACGAACAGCCAGGATGCAGTCACTCACTCAGCAAACATTCAGTGAGCACCTACTGTGCGTCCACACCTGTATGCAACACTAGAGACACAACAGTGGATGAGATATTCTTGGTCCCTGTTCTCATGGAGCTGACGTTCTAACAGGCATATAAACAAAGAAACAGGAAGTTCACATTTCTATTGAGAAACAAGGTGCATGCCTATGTGCGCACACACATGCAAACACAGCTTGGGTCAATTTCACACGGCGTTGCCAAAATTTGAGAGGACTAGTTCACTTCCAGCTTTTGAGACACTTAGTACATTAAAAACTGAAGCCTACATCTCCAGCTTCGAGGTCTCGGGCACGGACCCTTCCCCTCCAGGCAACCCTGTGATCCCTCAGCTAAACCATCCACTCAGCACCCAAGTATCTTCCTTTCTAGCCCTCAATTTCAGGGGTCTTTTTCTTTTTTCTTTTTCTTTTACTTTTTTTGGAAACCTATTGAGATCCAATGAGGCAAAAAAGACACCCGCTAGATTTCCAAGAAAATTTGCATGCTCAGAATTATGAACTAATGATAAAGAGGTCTGGAGAAGTGTTCCAGATGAACTGCAGTCAGGGGAGAAGAACAAAAGAAAAAGGAGATGAGTGAAAGTGGTGTCTGAGAGATTCCGGAGTGTGTCATCCGCGAGAACCGTGGTTGAGAATGGAGTTAACCAGGGCCTATCGTGGGGGCTCGGGGGCCACAGGGCCTCAACCTCACAAACGTGAGATTCATGTATTTGTGTCAGATGCATTGCATGTGTATTTATGTGTGGATGTGTTCTGAACATTTCTTTCTCATGTGAATATTTTTAAATTATGTGAACGATTTTGGCAACCCTGTTTTAGCACTTTTTCATTCTTTAAAAAAAGTCTTGATTTATTGATTTTTAGCAAGAGAGGAAGGGAGTGAGAGAGAGAGAGAGAGATGGGAACATCAATCTGTTTCTGTATGTAGCCTGATCAGGGATTGAGCCCTGGCAACCTCTGCAGTTTGGGATGATGCTCTACCCTACTGAGCCAACTGAGCCACCTGGCCAGTAGTCATTTTTATAATATACCAAGAGTTTCAAAACCTGGAAGTGACATTTAATGAGCACCTACTATGTACTGGACTCGGCTCTGCCCTTTCCACCTGTTTTCATCTCTAGTGCTGCTATTGTTTGTTTGTTTGTTTGTTTATTTATTTATTTAAATTTTTATTTTTCTGAAGCTGGAAACGGGGAGAGACAGTCAGACAGACTCCCGCATGTGCCTGACCGGGATCCACCCAGCACACCCACCAGGGGCGACGCTCTGCCCACCAGGGGGCGACGCTCTGCCGCGACCAGAGCCACTCTAGCGCCTGGGGCAGAGGCCAAGGAGCCATCCCCAGCGCCCAGGCCATCTTTGCTCCAATGGAGCCTTGGCTGTGGGAGGGGAAGAGAGAGACAGAGAGGAAGGAGGGGGGGTGGAGAAGCAAATGGGCGCTTCTCCTATGTGCCCTGGCCAGGAATCGAACCCGGGTCCCCCACTATTGTTTATTTATAAAGAAGGAAAGTGAGACCCAGAGGGCTGGTCTCTTGCTAAAGGTCACATAGTTATTAAGGACAGAGCTGGGATGGCCTCTTTGACTCTTGCCACTGGTTCCTGAACTGGACCAGTCTGCAATAAAGTTGTTTTCACTTTGTAGCAAAATGAACTAAATAAGGATGATGTAATTTTTTTCATAAGCTAAAAATAGTACATCTATAGGACTGATGTTTTTAATTCTAAGATTTTGTCCATTTTGCTTTTTTGGTATTAAAAATATTTTTATGGTCATCATATCGTAGATGGTAGTTGTTGGGGTTTTTTAAACTGTCTTTAGTTGGCAAAATAAAACATTGGTATTTCTATGTTAGTGCTGCAAAGTTTATGTCCTGAAATTTTACTGGGCCGGGTGATCTCAAAGTTTGGAAAGAACTGCTCTATATAATGTTGGCATCTCAGAAAAGCAGAGCTGCCCTTTATTGGGTGCCCACCATATGTGGGCACTGGGCTGGATGGTTTCCATACGTTACCTCTGATCAAACCATTAAATGGAGGTCTTGCCCTTATTTTACAAATTGGAAAACTGAGGCTTAGAGAGGTGAGGGTCCCAGCCAAGGGTCTCGGGCTCCAGCCCTATACCTTCACTCTCTCATATATGGCGGCCAGCTGCTTGTGAGCCCAGTCCGCCTGCCCTCTGTGGATCCCACCTCCAAGCAGCCCTCCTTTCCCTCCTGGAGCCTCATGTGAGACACGTATTCCCAGCTGGGGTCACAGCCTCATCTTCTCTTCACACTTCCCCTCTCCCAGAACCCATCCCTTTCCCCACACACTGAAGCTTTGATTACCTTCAGGGCCTCTGAAAACAGCCTTTTAGAGACAGAAGCCCAGCTTTTGTGACTCTCTGCTGGTACTCTCTGTGGCTCGGAAGAACTTCCTGGAGAAACTCAGCAGGGAGGTAGAGAGTTGTATGCTTCTGTTCCTCGTTGGCCAGGAACACTGAGGTCAAATGAGTTCCCCAGAGCCCTTGGCAGTTCATGAGGAGATCTCTCATCTCAGCGCGGGGCAAGCTGGGCCAGCCACTGCCAGAGGGCCTCGAGGCCTGCCTTGCATGATCACCGTGGTCATGTTGCATGCCCATGGCCTTCCCCGTGTGCAAAGTCTGGAGCAGGGGTCCCCAAACTTTTTACACAGAGGGCCAGTTCACTGTCCCTCAGACCGTTGGAGGGCCACCACATACAGTGCTCCTCTCACTGACCACCAATGAAAGAGGTGGCCCTTCCGGAAGTGCGGTGGGGGGCCAGATAAATGGCCTCAGGGGGCTGCATGCGGCCCACGGGCCATAGTTTGGGGATGCCTGGTCTGGAGGGTGGTTTACCCCTGCACAGGCTGGGGCTGGCTCTCTTGAAAGCTGCACATTCGGTCTGCAAGGGACCTTGGCACTTTGCTGAGACACATGTACCTTTGGGTTGACCAAAGGCTGTTCCCACTTGTGTCTCAGCTCATCCATAGTCACAGCCTCATAGTGTGACCCCCCTGTGATCGTCAGATTCAGCTGCAGTAGCCATCCGTGCAGATGGGAGAGTGCTGTTCTCTTCGTTGGGAAGAGGAGAACTAAGCTTTGTCCCTGGACTCACGAGCGTTGAGGGAGAGGGACCAGACCTGGCTCTGCCTGGAGAGTCTGGCACTAGACCCCAGACCGATGTCGTTTTCAGGCAGTAGTAGCTACAGGGAAAAGTCGCCTTCAGCTTATAAAACTGGAGATGGCTAAGGAGGCCATTGTAATTTACAAAGTGAGGAAAATGCTGACAAATAGAGCAAAATTTAATATTATACATAACATTATGCAGAAGTACTAATAATAATAGCAGGACTTTTGTGGTGGTACATATTTGAAGTTTTCTGGTGCCTAGTATTACTCTCTTTTCCTAAATACACCCATCCTTTCTTGTAAGAAATTGCTCTTACCCTTTGGTGGGCAGTTTTGGAGAAATGGTAGTTAGGGAATATTGTCCTCACTCTACAGAAGCCAAAAAGATCCTTGAAGTTTCTTCCATCAGATGCCAAGGCATAGAGCCAAGAGGTGGGCATAAGCCCTAAGCACATCCAATTGGAATGTCCCCTGGCACTGTCATCTTGGAGCAGAGCAATGCAGGGACAGAAGAAACGTTGGAAATTTAGTCATTTTCACGGTAGCACCTGAACTAGGCTGTCAGAGGTTTCCGGCTCCTTCTGGAGCTATCTGTTCTGAGCCTGGTCCTTCACCCTTTGCTTTGAACCAGCAAGCTTCTCCGTAGCCTGCCAATCAATTTCCTTTTCACATCAGTTAGGCAGCGTTCATTTCTGTTATTTATAACCAAAGATCCTCACTGAGCAACACCTGCCCAAATTAGTGCTGTCCTCTTCTTGGTGGCCCGCTGGAAGGTCATACGCCTAGTCCAGTAGTGCTGTCATTACTCAGACAGAGCTGAGACTCCTTATTTGAAATGGCCTGGGGTGGGGGGGGGGGGCTGTTTCACCACACAGCAACATGTGACCTTATAACTGTGCCTCAATTTGGACCCAAAACAACATCACCAGCTCAGTCAGCTGGTTATTCACCAGCCTTGGCTACAAATGCCAAAAAAGCCTTTCGACTGTTTCCAAAAATAACATCCAGCCTCACAGGATGAGGATCTGCCACCATTGTGCTTATTCCAAATAATGTGGCATCGATTTGAATAAAATTCTCCAGGGTGTCCCCAGAGTCTCTGGGACAATGGCAGCCGTCCTGGGATAATTATCTGGCATCTCTGGATGACCGCTTAGAACGCGAAGGATACTCGTTTGAACGAATATGTTCTGGTAGACTTATTAAGTGGCCCATCTCATTATCTAAAAGTCACACTCTGTGGTGGAAACACATTTCTAAGCCTAAAAATTAGACTTTGTTTTAAAGACCCTTTGGAAAATCCCCTACACACAGCCTGAGAACATTCCCCTCAAAGTCCCTCCCACCCCCCACCATGACCAGGTGAGGATTTTTCCCTTCACATTGGAAGGAGGTGAGGTTTAACAGGCACCAGGTAAGGATTTTTCCCTTCACATTGGAAGGAGGTGAGGTTTAACAGGCAGTAGTTCTTATCTGTTGTTCTTAAACAGGATGTGTGTCCTCTGCCCAAGGATGGGCCGCAAATCTAAAACAAGAGAACACATAACATTCATCAGCAAATGCTGCTTTAGAGCCTCTTGTGGAGGTGGCATGCTTCCTTGCTTTGTAAGTTTCTCTTAAATCGGGGAAAGGCTTGACCTTATATTTCCCAAAATAAAAGTGTGCGTATGTGCACACGCAAGTCCACGTATGTTTGGCTGACACTGTGGGCTCAAATTGAAACATTAGAATGGGCAAAACACTTCCTCCCCCAACCACATCCCACTTTGATGTGCTTGCCTGGTGTGTCCACACTCCGCCGAGGAATGGCAAAGTCTGCTGCCATCCAGCCCCCATGCCATTGCCAGGCCCAGGGTTCTGGACCACCCTGCCAACTGAAGAATCCTACTCTTAGGCAGGTGGCTGGAGAAATGTGGTTGTCTTGATATTTCCTTTGATGGGAAAGAAAAGGAAGAATGAATTGATTTCTGTATCTTGATGTCTGGCGATTTCCATCTTTTTGTGAGCAAAAGATCACAGCCCAACAAAGGAGAGCGAAGGGGATCTCTACTTCTGGCAGACTCCAAGACAGTCTTGGATTATTTATTTGTTCTGTAACTCATTTCTGTCAAATATTCTTTTTCTATCTCTTGTCATAAAAAATTGAAATGCTAGTTTCTCAGTGGATGTCTTGGCTTTAACTATCTGTCTGACCTTGCACAAATTATTTAACCTCTCTGAATCTGTTTTCTTGAGTGTAAGTACAGTGCCTGACCCAATATAGATGCTCAATAAGTATTTGTGGGCAAGTGAGATTATTTCTAGGGTTCCTTTCAGCTCTAACACCCTGTGGTTTTCCTGGTAATTGAGTGGATCCCTCTAGTGATGGGACCCCTCCCCATGGTAGACAACACCTTTGCCCTTGGCATGTTTCATAGTTATTTGTCGTTTATTCTCGAAAGCATTATTCTGCCATCCTCCTAAGCGTGCTCAGTACCACTCTGTGCAACAGTTCAGCTCACGAGTCTAAAATTGAAGGTCCGTATGGTTTCCAGCAGAATTGCTATTGACCCCCTTTGCTCAATGCTCCTGACTTTTGTTCACCTAAAGTTGTTTGCTCATTTACTCTGTGTATTTGTAAGCTTTTAATATACAATAGCTTACTAGCTTCCTCCAACTCTTAGTTATGTCATGTCATCCATAACAAGCAGATAGGCAAGACAGTAGACTTTGTTCAAATGTTGAGTTGCTCCTTGTATACCTCTTTCTCAGTTGGCCCGTGCTGCATTTGTACAATTGAAGTGTTTCTGGGGTTAATACTGCTCTTTCGTAAAGTTGATTTACAAAGTATATCCTCTAGGGGCTCACCTCGAATCTGAATTGTCAACTAGAGATTGATGATAGGGATTATGATTGTCTACGTGTTGCACTTTCATCCGATTTTCTGATGTGTTTTGGTAATGATGTTGACAGTTGTGTGACGATCTGTTACTGGAATTAAAGCGGCAGCGGCAGCATTTTTGAGCTTGATGATTAAATTTGATTAGACTGGAGTGGGTTTTATTTCTCCCTCAGAGTCAGCAGAGATTTACTGTCCACCAACTGATTTAACTTCATGCTAGAAGATGGTTAGTGACATAACTTACCATCAGAAAAAGAAGTGCCGAGGAGCGCTGAAACAAAAACCCACCCTTATTTGACTTTGTGTGGAATGACCTTGAAGAGGCTGAAAATGTACACATGATCAAAGACTTCTGCCCATAGAGCATCGCAGAGAAAATAGATGCTGACACGTGCTGGTGGACCTTTGTATTGATGAGTGTCTTCCAACAGTAGCTATCATTTGAGTGAGTCAGAGGCTTTCATGAAATCAGATAAGGTAAAAAAAGAATAGGATTATGGGTTCTGGATTTTTCTTGCCACTGGCGAGAGGTGAAAGTAACCATTTATAAGTCTGAGCCTACATGACTTAGAGCCATAGTAAGACGCTAGGAGAAAGCTCATAACAGTCCAGTGCAGGAATTTTATAGGTGATACGTGTCATTTTACTCTGTATAAGAATTTTTTAAATAATCACAACCAGTAATTCACAAAAGAAGAGATGTAAACAGACAAGAGACAGGAAAATAATATACAATCTCACTTAGAATTTTTTTTTAAAATATTTTCTTTTTTTTTTTAATTTTATTTATTCACTTTAGAGAGGAGAAAGAAAGGGAGAAAGAGAGACAGAGAAGGAGGAGAGAGAGAAGGTGGGAAGGAGCTAGAAGCATCAACTCCCATATGTGCCTTGACCAGGCAAGCCCAGGGTTTCGAACCAGCGACCTCAGCATTTCCAGGTCGACGCTTTATCCACTGCGCCACCACAGGTCAGGCTCACTTAGAATTTTTAAGATGTGAATAAAATCAGGCTAATTTTCAGTAACAAACCTGGCAAAAATTTAGGCAGATTATACTACTCAGTGTTGGCAAAGATGCTGAGAGGCGGATATTTTCACAAACTGCTAATGGGAGTCCAAAAATCTGAAAAGAAGTTTGTCAGATGGTACTAAGGTCCTTAAAAATGCTCAGACCCTTTAACACTGTAATTCTACTTCTACAATTCTGTCTTAGGGAAATAACAGAAAATATATGATCAAAAATTTATGTGCAAGGCTATTTGTTGCACCTTTTTATAATAGAAATTAAAAGCCCTGAAGCAAATTTATTATCTTTTAATAGCAAAATGGTTAAGTTAATTACAGTACACCAACATGATGAAATACTATGTGATAATTAAAAATTCTATTCAAAGAAATATTCAAAGACATGAGGGAAATATTCATGATATCACAACTAAGCAAAAGAAGTATAATATAAGACCTCATATGGTGTGATCCTAACTTTGTTAAACATTTAAATATGCACAAAAAGAGACTAGAAGGAAATATACCAAACTATTAACAATTCTAGATGGTTGAGTTAGATGTCATTTTAATTTTCTTCTTTAAGATTTCTGTATTTTTCAATTTTTGTACAATTTGCACACAGCACTTTTTTAATCTATATAATCAGGAAATGTGTAATGATTATAATCACAGCACCCATAGGGTCACCCAACAATTTTTTCAGCATTTCAGAGCCTTCAGATGAAAATGGGGACAGCAATTATGTGTTTCTCTTCACCTAATTTGGAAAATTTTAGGAGGAATTTCATGGGTTCAGGATGCCTTCCTTGTTTGTCCAGCTGTTTGATGATTTTCTGCACCTTGTCAAGAATCAGAGGGCTTTTGCAGATTTCTCTTGTCTGATATTGCAAGATGGAGTTGAAAATGTGTTCCTCAATAATTGTCTTAACTGAGATCTCCGAAATGCTCTTTCCAGAGCTCGGTGACAGCTTCATTCTCATTTAGCAGCTCTCCATTCAAGGAATAACAAGGGGGCTGGTGGCTACTCCGTGTGTGTGTGTGTGTGTGTGTGTGTGTCTAACACTTAAGTCTACATGTGTTATAAGATGTTGCAGAAATGTTAGATGTTTCCATAGAGTCATTCTTCCATCTTATTGTGCCAGATTTCTTTGAGCCACTGCCCTGGTTTATAGATGTCTCAATTTCTCTCCCTCTGAGATGGCATCAGCTTGCTGGAAATTAAAAGTTTCCTACCTCCTGGCTATGGTGTGAAGAGGTTGGACTACATCATATAAGGCCCTCGTATTCCAACCCGATTTGTGTTTATGACACTTAAGTCGGTGATTTCCTGTACTCCTTCATTTTTCTTGTTTTGTGGAAGTACATCCCAGGACTTCCTCCCAGACACTACTGAGGGTGGATTAAAACCCTCCCTTCAATCGGCAAGAACGGGACTTGGGGTACAGAATATAGTACTGGAGATTCTAGAAGCTTAGAAGCAATGGTAGACATGGTTTCTGATTTAAAGGGAAGGCAGAACCCAAACATTTGCCCACAACTGAAATGGAAACATTACCTTGCTAAATACAGCTTCCCAAAACCTACCTTCTGTGATGGTAGGGGTGGCGAGTACTGTTTATTGAGTACCCCCTGTGCGCCTGACATACTAAGTGCTTCGCATGAATCTTCTTATGCAGTCCTCAGCAGTCCTTCAAAATTGAAACTATTATCCCCCCATTTTAAAGATGAGAAAACTGAGGTTTAGGAAACTTACCTGAGGAACATTTGAATTGTGAAGCAGTTTGACCAGTGTGTCCCAAGCTTGCTTAGAAGAATCGCCCAGAGTGTTTGTTAAAGAGAGACTGCCCCCATCCCTTGGAGCTTTTCTGACAGGGTGGTCCGGGGAGAGACCTGGAAATTGGTAGTTTTAACAAGTGCCCCTGGTGATTCTTATCAAACAATGCTGCAGTGGTTCTCGAGCCTGGCTGCGGGTTAGAATTATCTGGGGAGCTTATTAAAAAAATCCTGGTGCTCAGCTCCACCCGGAGACATTCTGATTAATTGGACTGGGGTGGGACCCAGGCATCAGTATGTTAAAGAACTCCAGGTAGTTCTGGAGTGGAGCCAGGATGAGAACCACTACTCTGGTGCCATGGCTGATCAGAATTAAATCAGCCTGACTCAGTCCAGAGCAGTGATTCTCAACCGGTGTGTTGCAAGAGTGTTTAAAACATGCGGCACCTGGCTATTCAGTCAGGGGCACTGACCTCTTTTCCCGTAGATTATCAAATTAAAAAAAAATGACAATGGCCAACACAACAATAGCCGTCCAGTGTGAATGAATCAAATTATACTTATTTTTATTGTCAGATTGGCAAAAAATTATATGTTTTGGTGGGCCGCAGAATTTTAGTAATTACATGTGCCGTGAGATGAAAAAGGTTGAAAATCGCTGCTCTAAAACACACTGGTACGAGAAGAATCACCCAGTACCGGACCAGCAGCCTCCGCTTCCTGCCTGCCGAGCAATCAGAGGAAGTCATGGAAAGCCCGAAAGAAGAAAAGCAAAATACTCAGCAGGTTTGACATCAGTCCCTGCATCCACTCGCTTCCCAGCTCCCGACTGAACACCAAAATCTGATGCCCTGAAGGTGCTTCCCAGGCCAGAGCTCAGACAGGAGGGGACGTCCCTGTGCCCTGGCTGCCCGGGTGCTTGGGCCTGCTGTGTCCCGGAACCGCACGGAGGGCTGGCTAACCCAGGTTGCGGGACCCTGTCCCATGATTTCCAATGGACTCGTCAGGAGACCACCCTTCTCAGACGACTGCTGCAGCATTTTGGCTGTCACTGAACTCACGTGCTACGTGAACGTACGGAGGGCCCAGCTCTGCCTCCTGGCCAGTATGAAACTGCTTTAGAGGAAGAATTTCTCTGACAGAACTTTCGGTTAGGTCTTAGACCCTTGGACCACGACTTTTTCAGGAGACATCACGGAAATACCCACATAGATGAGTCAAGAACCAGCCCCAGCCTGACCTGTGGTGGCGCAGTGGATAAAGCGTCGACCTGGAATGCTGAGGTCGCCGGTTCGAAACCCTGGGCTTGCCTGGTCAAGGCACATATGGGAGTTGATGCTTCCAGCTCCTCCTCCCTTCTCTCTCTCTGTCTCTCTCCTCTCTCTCCCTCCCTCTCTCTCTCTCTCTCTCTCTCTCTCTCTCTCTCTCTCCCTCTCTTCTCTAAAAAAAATGAATAAATAAAATAAAAATTAAAAAATTAAGAACCAGCCCCATCCCCGCCCCCCCCCCCCGGCCTCAGTCATAGATTATTACAGACATTTCTGGACACGAATGTCCATTCATGAAATCATTCGACAAAATGTATGTAATGCCTCTTCCATCCCAGGCAGTGTTCCAGTAGCTGGGAGAATGGTAGACCAGTCAGACTGGATTCTTACCGTCATGGAGCTCTTGTAGGGAACCAGCAAACATACAAACAAATAAAGATAAATAATAATTTCAGAGCATGGTACAAGATATGAAGCAAGCAAATCAGGGTGATGGGATAGAGGTTGTAGCTATAGATTGGGAGGAGCAGGAAGGGAGGACTTTTCAGCTGAGACTTGAATGACAAGAGAAGCTAGTGTTTCAAGGAGCAGAGAGAAGAGCCCCTGTATCAAGAATGCCACACCTGGGTTCTTAAGAATAATGAGAGCCCTGAGGAACCCAACTGCAAGTGTCATAGGGCAGATGGAACAGCTTGTGCAGAAATCCCTGAGGCAGGAGGAGCGTGGTGCATGGGGAGAGCAGAAAGCAAGCTGAGGTTGATGTGTGCACCACCACCACTGCATTGCTAGCATGACAGTTCTTCACATCCATTCCTCTGGGAGCCCTGGAGCAGCCCTGTGACGTAACAGGAACGAGAGTATGTCTCTCCATTTTTGTATGAAAAATGAGGTGGAAAGAGGTAGAGGGTCATTCCCGAGGGCTGTCAGAAATGGAGCTTAAGGCAGTGCACCTCAGATTTTCATGTGCACATCGATCACTGGGAACCTTGTTCAGATGCAGAGTCTCACTTGGAATGTCTGGAGTGGGACCTGAGCTTCTGCATTCCTGACAAGTTCCCAGGTGATGTCACTCCTGCTGGTCCATGGACCACACTTGCAGTAGCAAGACCTTAGGTCATTATTTCTTATTCTGGCTATTTGATCAGATGGACTATGTCCTTGGAATTGACCACCTCTTACCTACCCAGGGGTCCAGGATCAGAGGTTGAAGTTCTCTCAGACACTGATGGGACAGCCAGGAAACGGCCCTGGGGGCCACCTTGCCCCCTCAGGAGCATCAGAGAGGCCAGCCAGCATCCTGGCTGCTGTGAAATCCTCCCTTTGTCTTCTGCAAAGGCTCCGTGTCAGGCCATACACGCCGATGACCGTGCAGATTGGCTCCCGGCCACTCTGATTTACACTCGTGAAGTGCTCATCAATTCCCATAGGCAATTTCTTGAGTTATTTTAGGTTTTCAGTTTTGATAGCAAAAATCAGCTCCATAAAGCCAACATTTCTTTTCTGTGATGTTGCCAAGGACAGCATAGCTGCCTTCTAGTTCTCTGGTTGCCTTGCTAACCAGACCTTGTTTCTCTGTTGAGACCTCAGAGTTGATGTCCCTCCCAGGATTCTTCAGTCTCCAATTTGGATTAGTATTCCAGAGAGCCGCCATTAAGATTATCTCAGGAAAAAAAAACAAACAGTTAGTATAGATGGTAAACATCTGGCTTTCTTTTTAACAGCAGGAATGGCACTGTACTAGCTAGCCACTGTTATCCACAGAGGGGGAAAAAAGTGACAATACTTGATTTGGGAGACCTCACAGTGGCCTGTCCCCTTGTGTGAGCAGGGCCGGTCCCAAAAGGAAACCGTGGAGATGTGTTAAGGGCTCCTGAGCCTCACTCCCATCTCTCTTGTGAGCCAGGCAGTGTTCCTGGGACTGCTGATCTGCTCCCCGACCATAATATTCCAGACATCACACGGGAGCTCCAGTCATGACGAGCAGCTTGCCAAAAGACTTCTAGAACCTGTCACAAAAGGTGCCTTAGTGGAAGCCCCTTTGTCAATCACCCTGGGCCCTCTTGGCTGTCACGGGCCCACCTGGCCCAGCTGGTGCAAACTTAGCCATAAATTCCAGGCAAACCCAGTACGAATTCAGCAGGAAACTGCAAGTGAATATTAACTGCAGAGACATGCTTGGCAAATCCTCCCACTTTCCCTGTGACATCCTGAAGGTCCAGCAAAGACTCTTGAGTCATTTGGGGAATTATCTATTTCACACCTTCCAATGAGATGATCCATAGGCCTAAATGAACAAATATGACTGAGCTGACCTGTATTTGTCTACATTTTATTCAATTAAACAAATACTTATTGAGCTGTGTGAAGGAACCTTGCTAATCACTTGAGAAGAAACAAAGATGTATAAGGTGCAGTTCCTGTTGTCAAGAAGATTGTGATCTATTATAGTTGTGCCATAGACACGTCCACAAATATCTGGCATGCAAAAGAGCATGTGATAAATTCAGGATCCGAGGCAGGAACAGACTGTGGTTGGGAGCTGGGTGGGAGAGAAGATTAATTCTAACTGGAGAAGTCTGGAAAGATTTCATGGGAGGGGTAGCCATGAATCTGGTTTGCCCATGGCACAGACAGAATTCCAACCCAGGGAAAAGCATTTTTAGTGAAACGAACAACACCTGCCATTTATTAAGCTCTTACCACGTATCAGACGCTGTCCTAAGTACATTATGTGTGTTAGCTCTTTTGGTCATCCTATTAACCCCGTGAGGTGGGACCTAGGTTATTATCCCCATATTACAAGTGAGACAGGTGAAGCCCAGACAGGTCCGATAACCTGCCCTGGGCCAAAATACTACTGGAGGGGATTAGGGGGACTTGGGATTTGAACCCAGGCAGTCTGGAACCAGTGGCCAGCTGGTAGCCACTGAACTCGGTGGCCTCTACGTATAAGGCATTTAGTTTCCTTTTTTATTACCCTCATTTAAAAATCACTAATCAGCTCCGTTGAGCTTTGATAGAAGCAGAGTAAGCACTGAGGACCCACTGAAGATGTTTGTTTACTCTCTCACTGTGGGCTTTTGAGCCACCTAATCAGCGAAGCCCTCCAAGAGAGCTCAGCTGCGCAGCGCACCTTTCTGAGCTCTAGAAAGCCAAGGAAGGGCTCTCCCCGCGGCCACCCCCTACCCCGGAGAGTCTCCCCAGTCCTCAGAGGCCAGCTAAGCCCTCTCTGTTTCTCTAGGGCTTTGGGCTCTGTGTCCATGGTCACTTTAGGGTCCCAGGAAGCTGTGGTTGAGGGAGGGAGGCACACCCCAGGGGGATGATTCCTCTTTCTTCCATAGTCCAGGCTTCAGGCTGTTCGTGGCCCCAGGAGGCAGCAGTGAGGAGATTCCTCCCCAGATGGACCCAGGAGCAAACTCTGCCAGGTGTTCCTGTTTCCTCTAGGAGGTGGAGAGGAGGCTCTTGGTACAGGGAAGAAAGTAGCATTTACGAAGAGCCTGTGCATGGGAGTTGGGGGCTCAGAAATCCCCCCAGCCCAGCCCAGCCCTGCCTCCAGTACGAGGCTGTGCCGGCCTGGAACCTGGAAGAAGGGGCACCCTCCTGACATTCACACAGAGGGTCCATTAGGATGCTACAAAGGAGATGAGGCTGGCAGGCTGGACGGAAATGGTGCCACCTGACAACCCTACGTCCTTAGGGGAGAAGAGATGGTTCCTTTCTGACCCGGGCCAGGCATCGACATAGTTAATCCTCTTTCTCCTCTTTGATGCCAGGTGGTGCTGAATCTTTCAGCTACTTCTCTGAAGAAAAGGAAGGAAGAGAGGTCTGTGAGCTCCCCTCCCCACCTCTCCTTGCCCTGCCCAAGCTGGCATCCTTGTACTCAGGAGCTGGGAGGTCTGAGGGCTTTTGAACCTTCCAGCCAGAAGGCAGGTCAGGAGCATGAGCGCCCCCCTCCCCCATCTGCAGTCTCTGGGAGGGGAGTGAGGGCCAGCCAAGAGTCAGTCAGCCAGGACCCTGGTCCCTCTCTGTCCTGGGATTGGTCCAGGAACATTTTGTGTTAAATGCCGACAACATAAATTTGTAGACGTTCCCTGTGAGCAAATTGGATTCCTTCACACAGCCCTTAAGTGCTGCCATTTAGTCAGATTCAACAGGAGGCTCTGGCCACCCCCTGCCCCCACCGCCACCCCTCCCTACACTGACCCCTCCAGAGCCACCCGAATCAATCCAGGCCAGCCGCCCAGACAGCCAGACAGCCGGGCTCGAGCACACTCCAGCCCTTCTCTGCCGCTGCCAGCGCGTCCTCTTGGCTTCCGCCCCGCCGCTCTCCTCCGCAGTCTCCCTCTCTCCTCTCCCCTGCCTCCCGCTCCCTTTCTCCCAACGCCTCCCGCCTGCCTCCCCCTTCCCTCCAGTCTCTCTCTCCTCCTGTCTGCGCAGTGGCAGCTGCTTCCAATGCAGCGAGATGCATCAATTCATTCAGCCTCGCAGACTCTTTAAGGTCGTTACTAAATATATCAAGCAGAAGAAAAGGGGTCTTTCTCCCTGTCTCTGAGCAGGGAGCACGATGCTGGCCTTAGGATCCAAGCTGCCCCTCCCTGATTCCTAACGGGAGGCAGCCCAGAGCTGGCCCCGCGGTCCTGGAGTCCACCCCTCCCACACACAGGCGAAGGGGAGAACCCCGCCCCCAGCAGGGGCAGGGGTGAAGCAAGGCGGGGTGCAGGGCATGCCGGGGAGATGCCCAGGATTAGAGATGAAGTCCGTTTTAGATCTTCAAGAGTTAAACAGCTCTGAAGATCATTTCCACCAGACTTACTTCTCCCTCTAGATTGTTTTTCTTTATTTTTAAGGAGATGGGAAGTGTTAAAACAGGCTGACTTGCTAGTCGGGGAGAAGGGCTTGTACTGGAATGCCCTACGCTGTGTTGTCTCTGATATTCGTCTACGTTGTAAGCAGATGACCTTGCTGCCTGAGCAGTAACCGGTGGTGAACCGCCGCCTTCAGTGTGGCGAATACACCAAACGTACAACGAAGTTAGCGTGCCTGTTACACGTCAGGGTGGATTTCTGGCCGGCCCCTCCTCCTGGGTCAGGTTTCCCGGCTGTTCCTCCCCCGATCCCATCCTCCCCACCACACACAGACACCCCCCTCCTGGGAGACTATGAGCTTCCTCCCCTCCTCCTACAGTGTGTAGGCAGAACAGGCTGAGTTGCGATTTAAGAGAAACGCCTCTTCCCCATGCAAAAATATCTCTTGCACACACCATGCAGAAGCCACCGTTCAGAAGTTCTTTGAGGGCAGATAAAAATATAAGTGGTATCTTATCTTCAAATGAAAAGTAGAGGGGTCACTTGAGAATGTGTAGGGCAGTCATTTTTAACCTTTTTTCTTTGTTGGTCACGGGATCTTTTATGAGACAATTGCCGTGGCTGTTGCCCCAATTCTGTCACAATCACAAAATTTTGTCTATAGTTTTATGGGGGGGGGGGGGTGCCTATAGGGCCTGTCCTCAGACTAGCTGGACCTCCAAGTAAGAACCATGGAGCCAGGGAAGGGAGGCTGGGGACACTGGCATTGCTGTGACCATCTAAACAAAAGGATGAATGACAATGGTCAGGAAGAAGAAGTGGAGAAGAACATTCTAGAAAAGTGAGGTGTCCCTGAAGCCACAGGCCAACAGGGGTTGAGGATTGAAGAAACGGTGCCCATGAGATGCCTCAGATGCTCAGAAGAGAAGAGGAATGGGAAGTTGTTCGTAAGGTTGAGAATTCAGCAGGTTGTTGGTAACCTGGGAGAGAAGTTTCAGTGGGGAGAGGACCAGGTCTCACATGTTCAAGGACCCATCGGTGAGATGATAGGGAGGGGACATGTAGATTACTTTTTAAAACTCTAGGGCCAGAGTGGGAAGAAGCAGCAAATAATGTTTTGGAAACAGAGGCGGGAACTCTTCCTTTCTCAGTGGGGAGTAAACAGGAAGACAAGAGGAGAGATTTTTTTTGAGATGGTTCATTAAAAAATAAAACAGAAATCCATCAGGCAGAAAGAGGACCCAGGCAGGACATTTCAGGCAGGAAGGAGAGAGCATTTTCACAGAAATGGAAGCATGCAAGACCTGGCTGCGTCTGGAGCTCCAGGAATAATGTGTTGGTGCTGGAGTACGAGAGGAGGAGAGTGGGAGGGAGAACCCACTGAAACGCAGGCGCAAGCCAGAGGGCACCGGGGCTGAGCAGTGTGTGCTTTGTATCCTGTCAGGCAATGAAGTTATTAAAGAGATACTTTTTCCCCTTTCTGATTCTAAAAGCAATACAAGCTCATTATAAACTTTCTTTAAAATATGAGAAAATATCAAGAAGCACACACATGATTACGGCTAACGCTGTGGCACAGTACTTTCAGTCTTCTGTGCACTGTGTTTCGTTAAGTCTGAGACACCATCATTTGGGAGCACATCATTACTTTATGTGCCACTAAGAATGTGCAATTACACTTGATACAATGCTTCTTTTCAGAGAGAGTGAGACGCGTTCCATTTCAGAGAGGTTAAAATGTGTGTGTGGGGGGGGGGAATGAATCTGTGACTTGGAATTGATGAGATAAAGCCATGTCTTTTTTTCCAAACTGAAGTTTTCAATGTATTTCAAATTTGGTGTCCTGCTTCTTCACCTGGAATTATAGGACAAGAATCCTCCAGGTTATAAAAGTATCTGTCAAGATGATTTTTAACAGCCGCATAATATTCCATTGCATAAATGTTTTACAATTCACGCAGTTATTTTCCTATCAATAGATATTGTTTGTTTTACTACCTCAGTGAACAGCGGTATGCATATATTTTTTAATATTTTGGTTTTTGTTTTTAATATTTTTCTCAGAGGTAAATGTACACCATGAGCTAAACACTGTAATGGTATAAGACTTGTCTTTGACAAACATGGTATACTTCCTGTCTCTCCAAGGGACCTAAATAAACAATTGGTGAACTTAGCTGTAGCTCTGTGTTTAATCCTGTAGCTTTTTTTTCCTAATTGTGTTAAAATGCACATAACATAAAACTTACCATCTTAACCAATTTCAAGCGTACAGTTCAGTGACATTTGAACATTCACACTGTTGTGCTAACCTCACCACTGACCATCCACAGAATTCTTTTCATCTTGTAAAACGAAAATCCTGTACCTATTAAACAGTAACTCACCCCAGCCCCTGGCAACCGCCAGTCTACTTTCTATTTCTATGAATTTGACTATTTAAGTACCTCATATAAGGGGAGTCATGCAATATTTGTCAGTTTGTGACTGGCTTATCTCACCAGCATAATGTCCTCAAGGTTTATTTATGTTGTAGCATGTGTCAGATTTTTCTTCCTTTTTCAAGGCCGAATAATATTCCATTGTATGACTGTAGACCACATTCTGTTTATCCATTCATCCATGGTGTACATAAGCTTTTATATGAATTTTGGATTCTCTCTCTAGAACAGATTTCTAGTCATTGATCAAAAGATGAAAAAAAAATTGAACTATTGATACATATAGGAAGTGCTTTCCAAAAATTTTATGTAAACTTATATCCCCTCTATTAGTGTATATGCACATATGTCAGCATTGGATATTGTTATTTGTTTTATTTTTGATACTAGAAAAACAACTGTTTTAATATGCATTTCTTGAAGCATTCCTAATAAAGATGAGCTTTTTCTTACATCTTTATTAGCTGGATGTGTTTACTCTTAATAGGTTGTCTTTTTGTGTTCTCTGATCATTTTCCTATTAAAGATTTCCTATTCTACTTGTATGTGCTCCTTAGATTAACGGTTCCTTTGAACAATCACCGGTATGCTTGGAGAACCTCCTGTCTTGCATGAGGCACTGTCAAGGCCCTAGTAGTCCTGCTGTGAACCAGCAAATAAAACCCCTTGCCCTGTGGAGTTGACATCCTAGTGAGGGAATGAGACATTAAACCAGATAATAAGCCAACGATGCAATATGCTAGATGGCCAGAAAGCCACCCTGATGTGCAAGTGCTAAGGAATAAAGGTAAACTGGGGAAGGGAGCTAAAGTGTTGGCCCGTCGTGGGGAGGGAAGGGAGGGAGCCCCTAGTCGTCAGGCAAAGGGTCCAGTTCACACAAGGGCCCCGAGGCAGGAACCCAGGGGCTGTGGGAGCGGCGCAGAGTGAGGAAGGGGAGAGGAGTGAGAAGTCAGGTCTAAGTGTGGCCGCAGCAGCAGACAGTGCCAGCCCTGAGGTCTGCCTGTTTCTTTCCCTTTTTTTTTTTTTTTCATTTCTGAAGCTGGAAACGGGGAGAGACAGTCAGACAGACTCCCGCATGCGCCCGACCGGGATCCACCCGGCACGCCCACCAGGGGCGATGCTCTGCCCACCAGGGGGCGATGCTCTGCCCCTCCTGGGCGTCGCCATATTGCGACCAGAGCCACTCTAGCGCCTGAGGCAGAGGCCAAGGAGCCATCCCCAGCGCCCGGGCCATCTTTGCTCCAATGGAGCCTTGGCTGCGGGAGGGGAAGAGAGAGACAGAGAGGAAAGCGCGGCGGAGGGGTGGAGAAGCAAATGGGCGCTTCTCCTGTGTGCCCTGGCCGGGAATCGAACCCGGGTCCTCCGCACGCTAGGCGGACGCTCTACCGCTGAGCCAACCGGCCAGGGCCTGTTTCTTTCCCTTAATGAGAGCAAGGCCGCTAGGAGATGGACTTTGAGCAGAGGCAGGATGTGATGTGACTTGCACTTGAAAGGCTCGCTCTCTTTCCATGTTGAGGACAGAGTGAAGGGACGAAAAGAGGGAAACCGAAAGAACTGTTGGAAAGTTTTTACATTAATCCAGAAGAAAGAGGATGGGTTAGACCGGAGCAGAACTGTGAGAAATGACCAGAATCTACATATATTTTAAGGTAGAGGCAGTGGGACTTGTTAATGAATTGGACGTCATATGTGAGAGGAGTCAAGCAGGACTTCGAGCTTCGGGCCAGAGCACCGGAGGTCAGGAGATAAGAAAGGAAAGGCGGCAGGAGTGGATCTGGAGGGGCGATTGGGAGCGCAGTTTCTGACAAGTAACATTTGAAATGTCTATTAAACATTCAAGAGCAATGTCGAGCAGGCCGGTGGATATATGAGTCTGGAGTTCAGGGAAGAGGTCCTGGGTGGAGATGATATAAATTTGGGAGTTGTCAGTGTATAGATGGTATTTAAAGCCCTGGTGCTGTGTGCGGTCACCAAGGAGTGGGAAATGGACGGAAGAGAGAGAAGAAGCCCAATGACTGTGCCCGCTGCCTCCGAAGTCAGCGAGATTTGCACCTTTCAGCATGGTTTTGGCACCTCAAGGGTTACGAGGCTGGGAGTGGGTAGGGGTGCGGATAAAGATGTGATCACATCTGTGTTTCAGATCAGTCGCCTGTGGTTTAGCCCATCTCTCTTGAGTGTGGAGAGAATCTGAGAGTTTCCCATCAGAGGTCCCCAGCAGGCAACGGTTAATGTCTCAGATTTCCATGGTTACTTTTGACCAAAGATCAGCTAACTCTTTAATCTCAAGAGCCATCATCAACAGGGCGAATCACATTGACAGCCCTTTGATACTGACACAGGAAAATGTAGGAGGAAAAGAGAAAGGAGGAAGAAGACAGGAGGGGCAAGGGGCCCAAAGGGAGGGCTGGGGCTGGAATGGCAGCGTGTCGCTCTCCGCCAGCTCCCTCCGTCAGCAGTGATTCTCAAGCGCCTGGGGAAGGGGCCGGGCATCAAAACACTTGGGGAATCTATCAGTCTATTTTTTCTTATCCCCCAAACCTCTGACCCCAGGAGATTCTAGACCCCTCTTCTGCCCCAACGTGAACCCCTGCTCATCCCCAGTAAAGAGCCCTCACTTTCTTTCTTTTTTTTATTTTTTTTATTTATTCATTTTTAGAGAGGACAGAGAGAGGGAGAGAGAGAGACAGAGAGAGAGAGAAGGGGGGAGGAGCTGGAAGCATCAACTCCCATATGTGCCTTGACCAGGCAAGCCCAGGGTTTCGAACCGGCAACCTCAGCATTTCCAGGTCGACGTTTTATCCACTGCGCCACCACAGGTCAGGCCAAGAACCCTCACTTTCAATATGAAACCCTCTCCAGTTGGAGCTGGGATAGAATAGCAGTGCTTGGCCAAAAGGACAGTTTGCAGATGTGTGACTCCTTCCCTGTGTGGCTCAAAGACGCATCAGGCTTAAGACAAATGATAATTTATCACCCAAACCAGGCACTTTTGACATGGGAGGAAGGGTCACCTACTAATAATTGCCAGAACAACAAGCATGAACCAGGACAGTCCTGGGCAAACTCTGGAATTAAGAGCACTGGTATAGCGCCAAAAGTGGTTGAGAAATCCCAGTATCAGAGTCACCTGCGGGTTATAAAAGTACATCTCTGAGCCCGTCTCAGGTGTACTGGTTCAGAATCTTTGGGGAGGGAATCATCCTTGGTGGAGGAAATCTCTCTTTATCCCTTCCTCTCTCTCTTCTTTCCTACAGAGGTGACTTATGTTCTTTTTGGACAAGGCTGTGGCAGGAAGGAAGAACTGCTAGTTGAGGAGGGGTTCCTCTTTCCTGCAATGGGATGTCCATTCTATTTCCAACTCACCCCAAAACTGGGGCGGCCTCGCCTTCCTGGGAAAGCCAGCTCCCTCTGTGTGTTCAGGATTGTCAATTTCTTGTCTCTTTCTCTTGGACTCTGGGCTACCACATTTTCCCTGGGCTCCGGTCATAAAATATAAAGAATTGTCCCTCTGACTATGGACTCCCAAGACTCTTAAAGAAACAGCAGGCTTAGCTCCTTAGATGTCTGTCCCTTGGCATGTGTCCCTCCCATAGCAGCTAGTGTCACTCCCCTTTCATAATGCATTCTGGCTGACATCTGTGAATTTAAAATCTCTTTGGAGTTTCATTTATATTTTAAGACTGTTTTTTCTCCTTTGGATTACAAATGCCATAAATTTCCTACCTGTTGAATAGTGCTTACTTTATTTATTGGAAATGCCAGCTCTTTCTCCTTGTCCAGATCTTAGACTTCTGGAAGCTAGAAAATAATGAGTCTGTCTGGGAAGCCATGCATACCCTTTCCTTGTGTGGCACTTCTGCTTCAACAGTCATAGGGCTGGAAGGGACCTTGAACATAGTCAAGGTTGAACTAACTTTTCCAGCCACCCCTTTCCTCGCAGCTGCCCAGTCTGCTTGGATCCACTCAGTGATGGAACATTTGCTACCTCTAGAAGCAACCAGCTCCAAATTTGCAGAATGTTTTTTTAATGAAGTTTTCTCCCCAGCTTTACTGAGATATAATTGACATATAACATTGTGTAATTTTAAGGTATACAACATGATGATTTGACATGTGCGTGTACTGTGAAATGATTACCACAATAAAGTTAGTTAACACATCCATCATCTTACAAAATTTTTGTTGTTGTTGTTGCTTAACAACCAGCCTCCCCTAGGATAGAATGATTCATGTGGTAATGAATTTGAGTTGAAGACATCAGCGTGAACTCATGTTTAGTTAGGTACAGATGGTTACATATAGAAATAGTTATATATATACACACATACATCTGTGTGTGTGTGTGTGTATGAGTTAGAATACCTCCTTGCTTTGTCATCTGAAAGGGCCTAGAAACAATGGATACCCCAACAGCAACAAGCAAACCTAGTCCCCAGATCTTGATTTCTAAAACTATTCTCCAATAGGAACCAGGGCCTTCAGGAGAAATGTCTGCTTCTAGGACTAGGGCAGGAAATGTATATATAGGATGAACCCAGAGCATCTGGTAGTGGTAGAGTGTAAGGAGATGGTCAAAAATCCACAATTATGGGGTATGTCAAAGAGGTCAGGAACCAACTGAAAGAAATTCCAGTGGCCAAAGCTGGAGGAATTAAAGCAACAACATAAAGTGGCATTGGATTACAACTGAAAGTATAAAATGAATCTTGTGAATCTTTATGATAGAAACAAATTGAGCAAACATATGGATGAGGGAGACTAGACCAGGGGTCCCCAAACTTTTTACACAGGGGGCCAGTTCACTGTCCCTCAGACCATTGGAGGGCCGGACTATAAAAAAAAAAAAACTATGAACAAATCCCTATGCACACTGCACATATCTTATTTTAAAGTAAAAAAAAAAAAAAAACAGGAACAAATACAATATTTAAAATAAAGAACAAGTAAATTTAAATCAACAAACTGACCAGTATTTCAATGGGAACTATGCTCCTCTCACTGACCACCAATGAAAGAGGTGCCCCTTCCGGAAGTGCGGTGGGGGCCAGATAAATGGCCTCAGGGGGCCACATGTGGCCCGCGGGCCGTAGTTTGGGGACCCCTGGACTAGACAAATCTCCCATGTAGAAGAAGTCCAAATAATATCTGTAGATGCTTCATCCTCAAGGAGGTGAAGCATAACTCCCTATTCCTTAAGTGTGGGCACTGCATAGTGATGTCCTTCTAAAGGATGCATTGTGGAAAGGTGGGGAGGGCATTGACAAAACACTGCCTCAGCCAGGTTATCAAGGTCAGCATCAACAGGGACAAGTCATGTTGAGAGGATGTACCCTTGACATGACGGGATGACGATGGTTCTTTATCTCTGTGCTCTTCCTTCCAAAAACCAATAACCCCAGGCTAAACACAAGAAAAACATCAGGAAACTCTCAGTTGAGGGACATTCAACAAAACATAATACTTGACCAGTAGCCCTCAAACTGTCCAGGTCATCAAAACCAAGGAAAGTAAAACAAAAACTGTCACAGCTAAGAGGAGCCTCCTGTCTGGAGAGACAGGACAACTACATGTGATGTGGTATCCTGAATTGAGTCTGAAATAGAAAGAATCTTAGGTGAAAACTAAAGAAATCTGAATAAAGTATGGACTTCAGTTAAAAATGTGTTGATACTGGCTCATTAACATACTAATAATAGGATGGTAATGATAGAGGAAACTCGTGTGTAGTATATATGGGAACTCTCTGTACTATATTCGTCATTTTCCTGTAAATCAAAACATCTCAAACTAAAAAGTTTACTTGAAAAAGAAAGTCAGCCTTTCCTGCCCACCTACTCACTTGGGCTCTGTCCTTGGCCCGAAACCATTCTCTGACACAGTCATCATACTCCCTGCCCCATCTGTCTTCTCATTTCCCAGTCAGGTATCTTCATCTCCTTCATCAGAGTCCTGGTTTCAGTTTCTCTCACTGACCACCTCCCCCTCTCCAAAAAGCTCAGTTCCTAAATTGCCTCCCAAGTTCATGGACTTGCCCAGAACTGAACAGAGCAGTCTGAGTGTGGATGTGCAACCCAGAAAGGCAGGGCTCTGTCAACTCCTTCAGTCCATACTCTGTATCTCTAGTAGTGGAAGCCCACAGTGACTTCAGTGACTTGTACTTTAGGGAGAAGGCACCTCAGATTAATAGCTCCAACTGAGCTACCCCTTTTTAAAACACAGCTTCACTACAATCAACATAAGGAATAACTGTCTGCAAAGTCGAAGCCTACCAAAAATAATGGGGGTACGTACGTACGTACGTGTGTTGCCTCCGGAGGTGGTAGTGAATGCTCCATCAATGGAATACTCAAAACACATGGCAGCTACAAAGAAAGGGGAGACGTGGTGGGTGGAACTGAAGAAGGAAGTCCAATTCAATAATGTTTACAGCTCTCTCTGCTCTCTGCCTTGTGAGGAGACAACAGGACATGGCCATCTGTAAACCAGGAGACACCAGATTGGCTGACACCTTGGTCTGGGACTCCCAGCTTTCAGAACTGCAGCATTTTCATGAATTATTCTCTAAGGTTTACTATTATAGAGAAATGTTTGTGTGAATAAATAAAAAGAAGCCTGGCTGGTGGTGGCGCAGTGGATAGAGCATCGACCTGGGACACTGAGATCCCAGGTTCAAAACCCTAAGGTCACTGGCTTAAGGTCATGTTGATGATCCTGTGGTCTCTGGCTTGAAGCCCAAGGTCATTGGCTCGAGGAAGGGGTCACTGGCTCAGCTGAAGCCCCCCGGTCAAGGCACGTATGAGAAACAATCAATAAACAACTAAAGTGACACAACTACAAGCTGATGCTTCTCATCTTTCTTTCTCTCTCTCTCACTAAAAAAAACCAAAAAACTAATAATAAGTATATAAATAAATAACATCTCATGTATAGATATATTGGGAAAAGGGATGTCACCTGAGTATCCCGAGGACTGGATCAAAACCCAGAGGCTCGGAGGCACCACAGGACCACTGTGCTCCAGAGCTCAGGCTCTGCTGCGGAGTCTTTCTTTCCTGGCAAGACTTCTTTCTTCCGGGTGAATTCTGTCTCAGGGACTCTGGCAGTTGTCCTGCAATCCACCCTACTATCCATCAGACTCTCCCACGTATGATTAAGCCTAAGTGTGGGAAAAGCTCTACCTCGCCGCCACCCCACCAGAGGCTCCTAAGCAGAGGAAAGTGTTCCTTAGGGTTCCCTGGCTTCTAATGCATTGTGATACATTTGATCCAATCTTATTCTAACCCAGTCAAGACTCCAACACACCTTTAATCAACAAAATAAGTAAAATGAAAATAAACAATCATTACAGCCGGGCCAGGTGGTTGCACAAGTGGATAGTGTCAGACTGGGACTCAGAGGGCCCAGGTTTGAAACCCCAAGGTCACCGGCTTGAGCACAGACTCATGGGCTTGAGTGCAGGATCGCTGGCTTGAGCGTGGGATCATAGACATGACCCCATGGTCACTGGCTTAAGCCCAAAGGTCACTGGCTTGAGCAAGGGATCACTCGCTCTGCTGTAGCCCCCCAGTCAAGGCCCATATGAGAAAGCAATCACAGAAAAACTAAGGAGCTGCAATGAAGAATTGATGCTTCTCATCTCTGTCTGTCCCTCTCTTTGTCTCTCTCACTGTCTCTGTCACAAAAAATAAAAATAAACAATCATTACAACAACCAAAAAATAAATAATAATGTTTATAGTCCCCTGGACAAGTTACTGAACTGCTCTTGCCTTAGTTTCCTCATCTTAAAAAATGAAGACAGCCACAGAATCTACTTCATAGGGTGCTGAGAAATAAGTGAATGGGTATGTACACAGGTGCTCAGAAGCGTTTCTGGCACACGGTGCTATATCAGTGTTTGCTGTTATTTTAAGTTACTATTTAATATTTGTTTTGAGGGTGGAGACAGTCCAAATATAAGACCTGCCATCAGCCCCTATAAATTACTCCTGACTCAGATCCTTTTTAGATCCTGGCTTCTTCCCCAGCTTATGTCATCTACCCATTTGATCAGCAAGCCCATCAGTGTCCCCTTCCAACCCAGCTGTGTGCATGTTGAATGGAAGGAGATGGAGGGCAGAGCCCTGCGGTGAGTGTGATGGGTGATAAGGCCGGGTCTCCTACCAGCTGCCTGGTGTTGTGCCAAGCAGAATGAAATACCTTCCATCTCTGGCTGCCAGCTTGGTCTTACCACAAATCATGACAAGCACCTTATACATGCTAATGACCAGCTTCCTTTGGTTTTTAAAGACCAATCATTTCAGGAGCATCAGGGTAAATGATGGGCTCGGTAGCTATCGAGAAAGAACTTAGAGGTGCTGGCATCTGAACTTAATTAGACTCCTGTGTTCTTTATAAGGCCTGATAAGGTCAGGCAAATACGTTCAGCATTAATAACATTATTGGCGCCGTGTGGTTGGCAAGCCTTGCCAAAGTCGATATGTCAAGTTTTTGTGGCTTGGAACATGTGTCTTCCATTCACACTCGGGCCTGTTTCTTATGTGCCAACAGCTGGTGCCACATCTGGTAAGCCTGTCTCTGCCGTGGCTTCTTTTCTCCAATGAGTGTTTTATGGGACACCCTACCCCACCTCATTCCTTTTCATAGAAAAGTGCTCACTCATTCATTCTCTGATGGCCTGTCAAGTGGCAGCCCTGTGCATTTGCCGCAGGGGACCAGCATGGACAAGATGAGCTCACACTCCAGAGAAGTGGGTCTCAAACATCACTGTGCAGAATAGCCATGGGGGTAGGCACTTAGGAAACAGGTGTTTCCAGACTCTCCTTCGGCCTGACCTGTGGTGGCGCAGTGGATAAAGCCTCGACCTGGAAATGCTGAGGTCACCGGTTCGAAACCCTGGGCTTGCCTGGTCAAGGCACATATGGGAGTTGATGCTTCCAGCTCCTCCCCCCCTTCTCTCTCTCTGTCTCTCTCTCTCCTCTCTAAAATGAATAAATATAAAAAAATTAAAAAAAATTAAAAAAAAATTAAAAAAAAGATGTTCCAGACTCTCCTTCAAACCCCTTGTGTTAGAATTGGGTTGGGCAGGGATGGTCCAAGGCCTGGGACTCTGGGTTTCTAGCATGCCCCCAGCTCATTCCGATGCAGGTAATCCGAGCACTACACGTTGGGAAACATTCATTGCAGGATTGTTAGGCCCCCATCAACCACCCACCGTAGTGCACTCGGGTCATTAGTACAATTAGCAAGGAGTTCATTCTGTCTTGAAAGAGGATCGGGTGAGACTTCACAAACACTTATAGCCTAAGCCAAATCCTGAAAGGGTGGGAAGAGCTTAGAATGGTCATTGAGGTCTACTTTTTTTTGGGGGGGAGGGGTTTGTTTGTTTGTTTTCTGAAGCTAGAAATGGGGAGAGACAGACTCCCGCATGCGCCCGACCGGGATCCACCCGGCACGCCCACCAGGGGGCGATGCTCTGCCCCTCCAGGGCATCGTTCTGTTGCAACCAGAGCCACCCTAGCACCTGGGGCAGAGGCCAAGGAGCCATCCCCAGCGCCTGGGCCATCTTTGCTCCAATGGAGCCTCGGCTGCGGGAGGGGAAGAGAGAGACAGAGAGGAAGGAGAGGGGGAGGGGTGGAGAAGCAGATGAGCGCTTCTCCTGTGTGCCCTGGCTGGGAATCAAACCTGGGACTTCTGCACGCCAGGCCGACGCTCTACCACTGAGCCAACCGGCCAGGGCCGAGGTCTACTTTTGAAAGGAAATACACTTAAAGCATGAGCCTCGGAGACACAAACCTGCACTGAACTTCAGCTCATCACATGGTGCCTGTAGGTCTTTAGGTGAGTTACATAACCTCTCTGATGGTTCCTCACCTGTAAAGGGCACCTACCCACCTTGATCAGGGTTGACAGGTTAAAAAAAAGAAAGAAAAAGAATAAAGAGCATAATACAGGTTACTTCTCAAATTGTGAGTAGATTGCCCCACAAATGGTAACTGTAAGAAAAATAGTACTAACAAGAAGTAACAAGGAGATAAATATTAATTTACCTTATTGAGGAGTTTGTAGGTTATTTTGTATAGACCATGAGTAACCATCAAAGTTTTAAAAGCAGAGGTCATATTTCATTTAGTCAGTCAATTATTTATTGTGCACCTACTATGTGTTGGGCTGTGCCAGGCACCGAAGCTGAATGGATTAGAAGGAAGAGACCATTACTAACAGTTGCAACAGTTTTAAGTCGGTGGTTCTCAAACTTGAATGTGCATCACAATCACCTGGAGGCATTTTTAGAAACACAGATGGCTAGGCCTCATCCTCAGTTTTGATGTGAACAATCTAAGGTGGAGTCTGAGAAACTTGCATTTTTAACCAGTCCCCAGATGCTGCTGCTGCCACTGGTCAGGGGCCAGAATAGAAGGACTATGGATCCGGGCAAATAAGAGAACATGAAAATGTCAAGAAGATGCAAGTGCAAACTAGAGTCAGTGGGGGAATGGTTGTAGGCAGAATCGGGGGTGGAGTGGACAGGAAATGGTAATGAGAGGGCCCCGGGATACTGAGGCTGGGCCGTCTCTAAGTCCGGCCTCAGGGTTTGCTTGTCCCTGGGTTTTCTGCACACCCTTGGGTCCTGTCTACACATCTGCCTCAGGGGCGAGGAGGAGCAGCCCGTGTGTGTGTCCGGCTGTTTCTTTGGAACCCTCAAGCCTGTCTGTTGTCCAGGTGGGATTTCCTCTGTGGTCTCTCTTTATCTCTGTGTATGTTGAGAGGAGAACCTTTATTTTTTTCTTTTCTATTTCTCCCGGGATGTTGATGCCTCCAAGATGTGCGGGCACCGTTCTGCAAGAGTGCCTGAGGTGTGTATTGAATTTCGGTCCCAGATCATTTAATGCATGGTGGCAGAGGGAGTGGAGGTTGTTTGGATTCATGTGGAACTCTCAGCCTTTGCTTTTTTTCTGTAGAAAGACCACAGAGCTTTGCTGAGCACCCGGCCCCTGAGTTCCTCTCCTAGAAGAACCTGGGGGTGCCAGGAGCCCCTGGTCCCCACGGCATTACCAAAGCTCCTTGTGAAACTCAGTGGAAAATTGGAATGTTTGTGCAGGTCTTCAGAAGCATCCGTTCCATTTAAAGCTCTCCACAGCCTGAGCTGTTGCTGAATTAAACATCGAAACAAACAGCAATCAATAGCCTAATATTATGTTCTGAAATGTGTTCTTTAATAATGACTGCGAAGCTCTTTGAGAGTGGAATGAGTCTGCGTGTGCACTGAACGGTGATCGGCTTTCATTCCTTTACAGCTGCTAATTTTGAAAAATGGTTCTGAATGTTTCTTACTGATACAGAGTGTCCTGTTTTCTGTGGATCAGGGACTTCCCTTAAGTAGCTGGCTGTGACCCACCCCTCCTGGTCTTGTTCGGGAAGGCTGCTTCTGATCTTCTCAGTCTCTCTCCTTTCTCTTCTCTGGGGTGGTGACTAGGAAGTTGGACAGAGAGCCCTGGCCCTTGTAGCATGAGGCCCAACTACAGACAGGCACTGAGTGAAGGACAGCAGCAGGTGTGGAGCCTGAGCGACCAGGATAGGGAAGCTTAGTGCGAAGCACAGTGACGTCCCGGGGCTTTCTGAAGAAAGTTAAAGGCATGGAAACTGCCTACTGGAGTCTTGTGTGCTCTAAAGAACACACCAAGGGGGCCCTGGCCGGTTGGCTCAGCGGTAGAGCGTCGGCCTGGTGTGCGGGGGACCCGGGTTCGATTCCCGGCCAGGGCACATAGGAGAAGCGCCCATTTGCTTCTCCACCCCTCCCCCTCTCCTTCCTCTCTGTCTCTCTCTTCCCCTCCTGCAGCCAAGGCTCCATTGGAGCAAAGATGGCCCGGGCGCTGGGGATGGCTCCTTGGCCTCTGCCCCAGGCGCTAGAGTGGCTCTGGTCACAGCAGAGCGACGCTCCGGAGGGGCAGAGCATCGCCCCCTGGTGGGCAGAGCGTTGCCCCTGGTGGGCGTGCCGGGTGGATCCCGGTTAGGCGCATGCGGGGGTCTGTCTGACTGTCTCTCCCCGTTTCCAGCTTCAGAAAAATACAAAAAAACAACAAAACACCTAGGGTAGACACAGAGAAGACACAGGCACTAAGTACATCTGGAAATTAACCAGTTAGTATTAATATTAGATGTAAGCCTGGAGTCTGTGCTTATTGCAGGGGAAGGCATAAGACCACCCCATGTGAGCATTGGGGTGTTTATGCTTCAACGGGGTCAGAATTCTATTCCTACGGGGAAGAAGTACTAGGAGAGAGTGCCTTTGCGTTTTCGGGTTTAGGATTGCAAGGCCCTAGGGAAGCTATTTCCCCAAGATCCTGTGTCTACTTGATCCACTCCTTGAATACATGTTTAGTCTCTCCCCTCCTTTCCCTCTGACCCAAGATTCAGACTGGTAACATCTTTTCTAATGGTGTTGAAATCATTTTCACTGGTTTATGGAAAAAAATATATTGAAAAAATTTAAACATATACAGAAGTAGGCAGAATAGTATAATGAACCCCAGTAATTTTGATGGTTTTTTTCGGGGAGAGACAGTCAGACAGACTCCCGCATGCGCCCGACCGGGATCCACCCGGCATGCCCACCAGGGGGCGATGCTCTGCCCCTTCGGGGCGTTGCTCTGCCCCTCCGGGGCGTCACTCTGCCGACCAGAGCCACTCTAGTGCCTGGGGCAGAGGCCAAGGAGCCATCCCCAGCGCCCGGGCCATCTTTGCTCCAATGGAGCCTTGCTGCGGGAGGGGAAGAGAGAGACAGAGAGGAAGGAGAGGGGGAGGGGTGGAGAAGCAGATGGGCGCTTCTCCTGTGTGCCCTGGCCGGGAATCGAACCCAGGACTTCTGCACACCAGGCCGACGCTCTACCACTGAGCCAACCAGCCAGGGCAATTTTGATGGGTTTTAATAACTGTTTTTTCTAATCCTTGATGTCCTGCAGTGCAGTATGGCCATGTTGTTACATTTCTTCTTTAAAGTAACAAAGGATGAGAAAAAGAATAGGTTGGGGTAGACTATAATGTTCAAGTGACAGAAAGAAGGTAGAACTCAGAACTTCTATTGACTTCCATCTTCTCCCTGGGGAGCCTTCACACTTGAGCAGGTAGAACCAATAATCTACTAAGGGAGCTGCAGCCTAAGGCAGGTAAGGTGTACATCTGGTCATCTGACATTAAATCACAAGACAGGGTGCATCCCAGGGGCTGGGGAACTCACAGTCGAAGAAGAGAACAGGCAAATGATCTCAAACAGGGAAAATTTTAAAAAGAGCGTATCTGTCAATTAAAGAACATTAAGTTCAGATGGCTTATAAATTTTTAGGACACAGTGTGTGATCACCAGGAGCTGGCACTGACTGCATACACAACTAAGCCCGTTTCCTTGCAAGGCGGCATTTGCCTGGTGGACTGGCTGGATGCTGTAGGCATAGTTTATTTTTATTTTAATGAAGCAGTTAACGGCCTTCTTGCGTATTATTGTAGCTATGAGCCAGATGATCATTCTCTTAGCAGGATCACTTCCTAAAGGTTGATTCAAGAGCTTTAAGTAAACGGAGGCTTTAAGTAAAGTTGCCTGGGGCTCTGTCCTGGGTTCTGACTTGATGAACCTATTTTTCATGACTCAGTTGAGGATACAGAAAGCATGCTAATTAGAATTCTAAATGGCAAACTAAGACCAGAGATGAAAGTATTAATAAGGATTCAACATTTGAGGAAAGAAAGGTTTACTATGTCAGCAGTTACTTTATTTTAGATACACACTTGCGTCTGCATATATGTGTGCGCCC
Source organism: Saccopteryx leptura (assembly GCF_036850995.1). Taxonomy (NCBI): domain Eukaryota; kingdom Metazoa; phylum Chordata; class Mammalia; order Chiroptera; family Emballonuridae; genus Saccopteryx; species Saccopteryx leptura. The sequence goes on from NC_089515.1 coordinate 29,519,508, forward strand.
GTGTTCTTCACTTTCTGAGGGGGCACCTGGTTTGCCTTGGAGGACGCGAGTGTTGGTATCCTGAGCTCTCCTTCCTTTAGAAAGGTACAAAACTGTGATGCTGCCGGCAATGATCATTGCAATTCATCGAACATCTACCATGTGTCAAACAACGAAGCAGGCTGTGCAGAAGAGTTAACAGAGCAGGCCTAAGACTGTTGTCCTCAGTAAACACCACTTGCAGGGCTGGTCTGGGGCTGGCATAGGGGAACTTGGATTTGGGGAGCATTTGCACTATCCCCAGGACTGATAAGAGTAGCTCACTGTGCCTAAACTGCCTATATAAACTGCGGTTTATGCCGAATACCTGCCTTCCTTCTGGGAGTCTGGAATATTGGTATGTGCTAGGCAGAGTGTGCCTACGTGACCAGCCTCCAATAAAAATCCTGGGCGCTGAGTCTCTAATGAGCTTTCCTAGCAGACAACATTTTACACATGTTGTCACAGCCTGTTGCTGAGGGAATTAAGCACATTCTCTGTGACGACCGGGAGGGGCTGTTGGAAGCTCTTCCCTCCAGACTTCGCCCTGTGCACCTTTTCCCTTTGCTTATTTCACTTTGTATCCCTTCACTGTAATGAATCTTAGCCATGGGTACTATATGCTGAGTTCTGAGACTCTTCCTAGAGGAACAATGAGCTGGGGGTGGTCTGGGGACTCCCGACCCACAGGCGTGGTACTTATTACATCATAGATTCTTATAGCAATCCTACACTTATTGCTGGTAACTTGCAGAGCCAGGGTTTGGACCCAGAAGACTCCCAGGCCCACTTGATCTACAGAATCGCAGAATAACCTGATGCTCTTTTATACCGGCCGCTAAGACAGGCCCTAGGACTTGAATGGAGAGCCCCGCTGTTGCTGGGTTTCCAGTCTTCCAGCCTCATCTCAGTGTCTTCTGGGGTGAGAATAAACCCCTGAACAGCCCACCTTGAAGCAGCAAAGGCAGGGGGTGGTCCCTATTTTTTCAGGCTGTGGAATTGATCCTTGTTAGTTTCATCCCTGTGGATTTTTTTCTGCCTCTCTTCCTCGTTATCGGGTCCCTGGGAGACCAGTTGATTCTATTTTCTGGCAAAGAAGGTGCATGTGTGAGCACCAACCAGGGGTTGGGGCTAATGTTGGCCGCAGCCTCGCCCCAGGAGATGGCCACAAGCCAGTCATTTTTTCCTTTAACTATCAGCTGAAAAACGGGCATGCTGTAAACCCATAGACTGTGCCACCAAGAGTGAGCCCTGATGGAACTGTGGGCTCGGGGTGATAATGAAGTGCCAGTGAGGTTCACCGATGGTGGCCAGCGCACCGCTGTGGAGCCAGACGTCAACAGTGGGGGCAGCCGTCAGTGTGGTCACCAGGGCTACAGGGCAACTCTCTGTGCTTCCTGCTCAACTTTGCTGTGAATCTAAGACCGCTCTTAAAAAATAGAATTTATTAATGAAAAAAAAAAAAACAGACATGTTCCCTCTCTCCACGTGTGGTTTAGGGTGTGAATTCGGGCAGCAAGAGATGGCCACTTTCTTAAAACAGTGACTAACTTCTAATGTCCCCCACTGCTATCTCCAGTAAATGCACTGAAATGTCTTTGAATGGGAAGAAACTGTCTCCTTTTGCCAACTGGCAAAGATGTGCCCATCTCTTCCTCTCACCTAAGAAGGCGCAGAATGCCCAATTTTCTATATTTAAAGTACATCCTTCACCTAAGGGGCCCTGGCTGATAGAGCCAGAGGTTTATCCTGGAATTCCTACTTTTATTAGGCCTGTTTCCTGTAGCCCCCACTTGTCTGCTGGGGATATCACAGGACCCTGGCAGGCGGTAGAGGAGGCAAAAAAGGGAGAGGCTTCCCCTGTGTCACCTTGGGGATGGATGGTACAGGGATGGGAGGGACTAGAGCCTCATAAGGCCTGCCTCAGAGCCCCCAAATTCAAATCCACTTCTGATTGACACAAGAAGTGGAAAGAGGTTATGATGCATGTTAATAAATGTCATTGCCACTTCCTGTTTCTAAGTTCCTCCCCCATCATCTCCTTCCCCACCCCCTACTCAGTGTGTCTTCTCACACTTCTTTTTTTTTTTTTTTTTGTACTTTTCTGAAGCTGGAAACGGGGAGAGACAGTCAGACAGACTCCCGCATGCGCCCCACCGGGATCCACCCGGCACGCCCACCAGGGACGACGCTCTGCCCACCAGGGGGCGATGCTCTGCCCCTCCGGGGCGTCGCTCTGCCGAGACCAGAGCCACTCTAGCGTCTGGGGCAGAGGCCAAGGAGCCATCCCCAGCGCCCGGGCCATCTTTGCTCCAATGGAGCCTTGGCTGCGGGAGGGGAAGAGAGAGACAGAGAGGAAGGAGGGGGGTGGGGGTGGAGAAGCAAATGGGCGCTTCTCCTGTGTGCCCTGGCCGGGAATCGAACCCGGGTCCCCCGCACGCCAGGCCGACGCTCTACCGCTGAGCCAACCGGCCAGGGCCTCTTCTTACACATTTTAAACCCAACTTCCAGTCAGGTAACAGCAAATGTTGGAGAGGCTGTGGAGAAAAAGGAACCCTCATACACTGTTGGTGGGAATGTAAAGTAGTACAACCATTATGGAAGAAAGTATGGTGGTTCCTCAGAAAACTGAAAATAGAACTACCTTATGACCCAGCAATCCCTCTACTGGGTATATATCCCAAAAACTCAGAAACATTGATACGTAAAGACACATGCAGCCCCATGTTTATTGCAGCATTGTTCACAGTGGCCAGGACATGGAAACAACCAAAAAGCCCATCAATAGATGACTGGATAAAGAAGATGTGGCACATATACACTATGGAATACTACTCAGCCATAAGAAATGATGACATCGGAACATTTACAGCAAAATGGTGGGATCTTGATAACATGATACGAAGCGAAATAAGTAAATCAGAAAAAAACAGGAACTGTATTATTCCATACGTAGGTGGGACATAATAGTGAAACTAAGAGACATTTATAAGAGTGTGGTGGTTACGGGGGGGAGGGGGGAATGGGAGAGGGATAGGGGGTGGGGAGGGGCACAAAGAAAACAAGATAGAAGGTGACAGAGGACAATCTGACTTTGGGTGGTGGGTATGCAACATAATTGAACGACAAGATAACCTGGACTTGTTATCTTTGAATATATGTATCCTGATTTATTGATGTCACCCCATTAAAAAAATAAAATTATATATAAAAAAAAACAAAAAAAAAACCCAACTTCCTGTGTGTGGAGAGTCCACCACACTCTAATGCAATAGATACAGTCAATGCAAAGAGGCATTCCCCACTGCATCGAAAACATACCACCTTCAGAAGACTAAGTTCAGGGGCCAGCCAGGTGAAAGGCAAGAAGAAAGCTGTGTAAGAATGTGAGCTCTAGGATCCCACAAGCCCCGGTTCATTGAATAGGCTTTTGCTGCTTTCTAGCTATGCATCCTAAGGCAAGTTGCCTAACCTTGCTGAGTCTTAGTTTTCTCAGCAGTAAAATGGGGCTAATAATAGTTCCTACCTTATAGAGTTGTTGTGAAGATTAAACGAGATCATTGATGTGTACCTCACTCATCAAGAAGCATTCAGTGAATATCAGCTGCTGCTTCTACCGTTGACAGATGTCGCTGATGCTGTTAAGAACAAGCCCACCTTCCCAGGGCCACAGCGAAGAAACACTCCTATTATTATCACTCACTCCATTTCTCCCACCCTTTTCTCTACCTCCACTCTGTTACTTCCCTGTCCTCATTCTAAGATGTCTACTGTTGTACCCTGGAGAGGTCCCACTAATGCCAGACATCCTCTCATCCCAACGTCTTTTTGGTATATTTTCTTCTCCTCCTCAGAGTGGTACTTTTTTTTTTTTTTAAATGAGTGCCCTGCTTCTTGGAATGCACTTTCCAGAACTTTCTCTCTGCCCCTGACCCCTTCATCTGAAAGCATATCTGTCACCCTGACACACCTGTGTGCCTTGAGAGAAATGGGTTAGGTCTGTGTTAGTGTTTGTTCCTTTTGAAAGCCTATCATTGGAGATAGATGTGATTTGGAGGAGAATCTGGCCCAAAGTGAATTTTTGTTAATTTGGGTTTTGTTGATGGCTGGTGGTGTTTGCTTGTTTGTTTTGTTTTGCTTAATTACCACGTTACTGAATAGAACATTCATTAATGATCAGGAAAAGATCCTGTCCAAAATGAAGATGCACAAGAGCAGGCAGTGTGAGTTCTTTCTGCCCTGGTCCTAGCGTGGGGCCCTGGGCTGGGTGGCAGTACTGCCCCCGGAGGCTCCCGCACGTCCCACTCTGCACCACGCACTGCGGCTTCACGGCGAAGTGACCTTCAAGGAGTCCCGTGACCTCCTGCGCCGCATCTGTAAAGAGGGATAATAGGTTCACTTGGGGGAACATGAAAACATGCCGACAAAGTCCTCAGCCCAGTAGTTGGCAGGTGGTAAGCAGTCAATAAATGCTAAGTTCTCATTATGACACATTCCAAAATTCAATCAAAACCTGTACTTAAAGCAGCTGTTTTGGAATATGTTGAAGAGATTGGTGTCAGCCAGCCTGCCTCCTGGAACTCACATGTTTCATTCATCTGGAAGCAAATATAATCATCAGCCCTTCACACAGAGGCAGGTAAGCGTCCCTTCGCCACTCACTTTGTACCTCAGAGTGAGCTCTTCTTGGTCACTGAGGCAGCAGTGGCCTACTACAAGGTCATCTAGAACCCCACAGATGTTGAATAAACCTTTGCAATTATTAAAGATGTCAAGAAAGTCCCATACCGCCTCCAGAGCCCAGCCTCTATAAGTTTTGTCATCACAGCCTCTTTGGGGATTCTTGTCTGAGGTAGTGACTGCACCTGGAATTCTTCACCATGCATGTGACTCAGACCCTTGGGGCGTAGTGTAGATGACAGCGCCCTCTTACATGAACTGGGAAGACTGACATTGCCTGTCACTGCCCTGGGCTGATGCTACCCCCTCCTCTGAAAGCTCTAGTGAGGGAAGAACAGCTGGACCCACCTACTCTGGATAAACAATTACACCTTTAGGAGGTCCCAGATTGACCATCAAGGGAACTGATCAGTAGAAGCAATGCACAAGCCAATGAAAATAATAGCTATTCTTTGCTGAGTACTTTTTAAAGCATTCTAAGTGCATTATCTCATTCCGTTCTCAGGACAACCCTTTGAGGTAGACACTGTTATCATTTCCATTGCACAGGTGAGAAACATGATGCTCAGAGAAGTCAGGTAACTTGCCCGAGGACACAGAACAAGGACAGGATAGAGGAGAGATTTGAGCCCAGTTGTGTCTGCCTCCCCAGGTGAGGCTCCTGAGCCTGGGCCCCTGTCTAAACAACACAGAGCTGTGGTTTGCAAACTTTTTCTCAGTGTAATCCTTTGGAAGAGAAAGAAAGGCCCTGGCCGGTTGGCTCAGCTATGGAGCGTCGGCCTGGTGTGCGGGGGACCTGGGTTCGATTCCCGGCCAGGGCACATAGGAGAGGCACCCATTTGCTTTTCCACCCCCACCCCCTCCTTCCTCTCTGTCTCTCTCTTCCCCTCCCGCAGCCGGGGCTTCATTGGAGCAAAGATGGCCCGGGCGCTGGGGATGGCTCCTTGGCCTCTGCCCCAGGCGCTAGAGTGGCTCTGGTCACGGCAGAGCGACGCCCCAGAGGGGCAGAGCATGGCCCCCTGGTGGGCAGAGCATCGCCCCTGGTGGGCGTGCCGGGTGGATCCCGGTCGGGCGCATGAGGGAGTCTGTCTGACTGTCTCTCCCTGTTTCCAGCTTCGGAAAAATACAAAAAAAAAAAAAAGAAGAGAAAGAAAATCTTCTGCAACCTCCAACCATCTAAATAAAACCAGAGTAGAAATGCTGTGGTTGAAGATTAGGGGTTCAGAGTCCTTCTCATCCTCTCCCCTTCCCCTGGGGGTCCTTGAGGACCTTTGGGCCCCAAAGACGCAAACCAAAAGCTTCTGGTGAAATCTTCCGAGCTTCTGTTCTTTTTTATGAAGGGAAATAAAAATATTGCATTTGGGGAGAGATTAAATGCGCATATGAAGCACCTAGCACATTCCTTAAGTACCATTATTATGACCCTAACGGATAAGCCTATTGCAAAAATAAAAGATAATTCAGAGGGTCCTGTAGTGGGTTGAATGGTGCCCCCTCCAAAAGACACATCCATGCCTTAATCCCTGGATCTTGTGAACATTACCTTATCTGATATGATAAAAGATGTGGTTTAATTCTGGATTATCCAGGTGCGCCTTAAATGCAATCACATATTTCCTGAAAAGAGAGAGGCAGATGAGGTTTTTGAGAGAGGAGGAGGCCATGTGAGCACAGAGGCCAAGGAGAGAGGGAGGCAGCCACAGGCCACGCAACGCCTGCAGCGCTACAAGCAGCTGGCGGAGGCTCTGTCCTAGCACATCGGGAAGGAATCTGGTCCTGTCCATACCTTGCTTTTTATTTTATTTTTATTATTATTATTATTTTTTTTTTTTTGTACCTTTCCGAAGCTGGAAACGGGGAGAGACAGTCAGACAGACTCCCGCATGCACCCGACCGGGATCCACCCGGCACGCCCACCAGGGGCAACGCTCTGCCCACCAGGGGGCGATGCTCTGCCCCTCCGGGGCGTTGCTCTGCCGTGACCAGAGCCAGTCCAGCGCCTGGGGCAGAGGCCAAGGAGCCATCCCCAGCGCCCGGGCCATCTTTGCTCCAATGGAGCCTTGGCTGCGGGAGGGGAAGAGAGACAGAGAGGAAGGAGGGGGTGGGGGTGGAGAAGCAAATGGGCGCTTCTCCTATGTGCCCTGGCCGGGAATCGAACCCGGGTCCCCCACACGCCAGGCCGACGCTCTACCGCTGAGCCAACCGGCCAGGGCCCATACCTTGATTTTGAACTTCCTGCCTCCAGAGCTGTGAGAGAATCAAGTCCTCTTTTAAGCCCCCCAGTTCGCGGTTATACGCTACGGCAGCCCTAAGAAACAAACACCAGCGCGCTGCGCCGGCCTGGCCCCAGCGCATGCCCCGCGCGTGGGAATTGCTCCGCACCAAGATGGAGGAGCGCGTGCTGGAGTCCTCGGCACAATACTGCACCGGAGGTGCACACATCATTCCTGGGTGTGGACACGCAGGCTCTGTGAGCTGTCCTCTCAGCTGTTTCCAGACCCTTCCAGAGGCAGAAACTCCTGGTCACTGTGGATTTCTGCTCAGGATTCCACTTTGCTCCTGAAACTCCGCTCCAGCAATCACCACGTCGAGTCTGTTATTTGTAATACCCAGATTGTCATTTCTGACAACAGGTCCGCATTTATCTGTTGAGCCAATGATTGTGCAGACAGGAGCCTTATTTGTGCTGACACGGTGGAGCTTCATCACCATCCCTGTCCGGCCCGAGGGGACCCTCAAGGGGAGCGGTCCCTCAAGGGCAGCGGTAACGCCTCCTGGAAGCGGCCCTCCCCGCAGTTCCTCCTCCCTCGTTCGCTTCCCTGGTCGCCCTAAACAGACAGCGGAGCTGAGCCGAGTCAGGGCAGGGCTGCCCGTGGGGCTCCTGTGCCCGGGCCCAGCCTGGTCCTGCCATATTCCTCAGCTGCAATGACCTTCCTCCCAGGGTGAGTCCACAGCAGCTAAGCTGTGCAGTCCCCTCCACAAGAGCCATCTGGCATTGATTTTTCACCTACACCTTAGAGAATTTGCCGGAGCCGCAAAGTAAAGAAGCAGTAGCTCTTTTCTGGCCACTAAACCTGCTGAGAGGTGATCACGTGCTAATCCTGCGCTCTCTGGTATAATATGGAGAGAGCTTTGCCAAAAGGAATCCCTGCTCTAGTTAAAATAATATGTCAGTTCATGAATAGAAGACAAGCAAGGCATATGGTTGAGTAAAAAGAAACTAGAATTTGGGTCAGAAGAAGCAAATTCAAGACTCAGCTCTGCCACTTCCCAGCTATGTGACAGGCATATAACTAACCTCTGGTTTTGCACTAAAGGGGCAGGTGAGAAATAATGACCCCACTGGATCTCTGAGAGGATTCAGCCACGTAATCCAGGAAGCTCTGTATAACCGCACATGCATGCTTACGAGACCTGTACTTTGAGTCCCAAGATCTGGGACTTGACTTAGACATTGTTCCACTAATGGACCAAAGTTCTGGACCAGCTTTTGTGCCATGTCAGCTGAGTCGGCAGAGACCTCTGGCTGAGTGCCTGTCACATGTTGCCCCATCTCTACTTGTTGCACATTGCATTTCCGAAGAGGCTGCTGGTTCTGGGTTTATTTACCTCTAAAAGAGGATTATGGTTCACATTTCTCTCTTTCTGAAGGAACCAAATGCAGATATCAAAAGGAAAGAGAAGAAAGCTCACGCCATCCCCAAGGACCGAAGACTTGCAGATGCCCAGGCTTGATCCAAACCTTTCCTAACCTGCGTGTTGGGAATGACTCGGGTAGAGCTGCAGGGGGGCGGCGGGCCCCCCTGGCCTCGGGAAGGGCTAGTGGGTATAAGGAGGAGAGGGGAAGGTCCATAGGAAAAGGCTAATGAAATGGATCACTGATGTCCTTCCTGTCTGCTCTGAGCAGGACACTCAGTGGTTGAGCTGTGGGCTCTGCCCAGTAGCCCAGAAGAAATAATGGTCCATTAAGCGGAAGTCCACTCGGTTCCAGGAGAACTAGGAAGGATGGACTAAGGAGGAGGACAACGTGTCTGTTTTTTCTCCACCCTCAGGAAAAAACATATATTCACAAGTGTGGGAGACTCACATGCTCTGTGAATTAGTCAATACTATAATCCTTCTCAGTATTTATACCGTATTTATACCGTAGCTTGTCTTCTACATGTTCAGCTGTAGTGATGTTGTTTAAAACCCCTAAATGTCAGACATGACATCAATCCAATTCCTTTGTACTGGACTCAGAACACTGAATGTCAACTGGTCCTTAATGGATCTCCATGAGCTAGGAAGGACTAGGGTTGGGTCTCACAGTTCGGGGCAAATAAAAACCACCTGGGAATTTGTTTGAAATGCTGATTCCTAGGCTCTCTGTCTGGGCTTTCTGATTTCATGGGTCTGGGTGGGGCTCAGGAATTTGCATTTTTAACAAGTTCTCCAGGTATTTCTAGTATAACTGCTCTACAGGCTACTCTGAGAAACATGACCCAGGCAAGCCTTTCCCAAACTTTAATGTGCATGTAAATGTCTTGTCATCTGGTTAAAATGAAGTTTCTGTCTCGGAGATCTGGGGCCTGAGACTTTACATGTTTATCATGCTTTTGAATGTTGCCAGTGCCACCCGTCCCCACCCCCACTTTGAGTAGCAAGGATTTGCCTGCTCATCTTCTGCAATCAGGATATACCAGCTCTAGCAGGGGCTTTAATCTAGATGGATGCTTCCAACACAAATTGTCTGTGTTACCTAATATTCTTAGATTATAGTCATGTACCTTTCATTTGTAATTAAAATAACTGTTTATTTTAACTGCTTGTCAGATAGGTCATTTTTATACTGCAAGCACTTTAAAGAATAAATGGGTATATTTGGTACTTTCTCACTAAATACTTTACACACATTTTCTGTCCTTAAACTTGAATGCATATTTGTTCTCACAGCCAGATTCTGATTAGTGTTAATGCACAGCTAAGGGAATTCAAGCCAGCTTGGCAACAAAGACCCCTCCAAATGAACGCCTTTCATAGTTGGCAGCTTAATATTTTTTTTTAAAGCAAGAGTGTCTTCTAGGACTATTTCCTTCAAATCAAAATGAAGAGTTTAATTCATCGGTTAACACTTCATAGCCACTAGAAGGCTTTTGCTGCTTCCTCCAATCATTATTTCACAAGACACAGCCAGGCATGCCCCCATTAGCTGCAACATGCGGGAAAACTAGAGGAACTTGATTTTCCCGTTGGGATGGGACAGCCAGCGTGAGCGGGAGTGGAGGCCAGCAAGCAGAACAGCATATATATCCCCTGGGTCTGGAGAGAGAATGTGGAGATCCCGACAGGGACCCAGACAGCCTGGCCCGTGTACCCTGATAGGCACAAGGGATGGAGGTGTCCAACAGTGATTTCTATGAGAAATTTCAAGCCGATGGTCATCATGGGGGAAGCTCATTATCATGAAGAGGGGTCTGCCACTCATCTAGTATTTGAGCTAAGACTCTAGTTAGACATAGCCCTGGGCTAGAAAGACAGGCCTTTTCTAAGCTAAAGATGGCCATCTCTATACATCCCCCTGAGCTAGACCATCAAGAGCCCACCTGGTTCTTGTCTTCACATGACAGTTTTGCTCTTTGCCAGCCAAGAGGGCCTGTGACCTGTGTCTAGTGCCCTGTGTCTCCTTGCTTGTCCAGTGCAGGTATCAGACCAGGATGACTTAAAGTAGACTCTTGCATACCTCCTGTCCAGCGCAGTGACCAGCTCCAGACTCCCTCCCTGCAGAGAAAACCACAGCCACCTTCTGATGAGGCCTCAACAAATTCCTATCATCTCCTTTCACAGAGCATTCCTGCAGCTCAGCGGGCCATCATTCAGCTCCTGTCAAATAGGAAAGAAGAGCGTGGACTCCCTGGGGGGCCCAGGCGCTGCCTCTGCTGCCGACAGCAGCCATATATCGTGTGGGCACGCGCATGCGTGCGTGTGTATGTATATGCATGCGTGCAAAACCCACAGCTGTGTCATGGCTCACCTGCGTTATCTCGTTTGACCTTGAGGTAAAGCAAATATTATTAGCCCCACTTTATAGATGAGGAAACTGCATTCCAGTGATTGTAAGCAGGTTCTGTTATGAAACATTGTGTTAGGAGCTAGAAGGATAAAATATAGTCCAGAACTCCGTGGAGCTCACAGTCTCCTGTGCTCAAGGCTACACAGGTAATAATCATCATAACTCATTCTTTCAAAAATATTTATCGAGTTCCCACTGACTGACTGTATATGTGAGGAGGAGAAGAAGACAGACGTACTAACTAGTGTTTATTGAGTGTTTGCTGTGTGCCTAGCACTGTATTAACTACTTTAATTCTCAGCAAAACCCCATGGCAGGGGAGCTGAGGCTTGGACAAGCTGAGTGGCTTGTCCAAGAAAACCTACACAGCTAACGAGGTGCAGAGAAGGGCTCTGCCCTTGACTCCTGAGCCAAATTCCTTACCACAGAGCTATACTGCCTCTCAACCTTTCTATTCTAACTCCTTTCTGCTGCTCCGTGTTGCCCCCATAGAACCCACCTCACTCCTGAGAGCAGATGCTCCCTCCACCTTTACCAGCCTCTCTCCAGGGCCAAGGGCAGGCAGCTCCCATTCTAGACTTCAGACCCTGAACACCTGCCCTCACCTGCCCCCACCCGGAGCTCAGCTCCTTGAGGCAGCCCTGCCTGCACCCCCCCTCTGCCTGTACCCTCCAATCCAGGTTGACTCCCTGGGACCTGGTCCGGCCTCCCTGCTGTGATTGCTCTGCTCCTGGTGCAGACTGTATCTTCTCTGCACCCTCTAAGACTAATCCTGTCTCTCCACCTGCGCTCTGCATCTCACCACCCCTCAAGTCATCCCAACTGAGGTGGCACACTCTCATTTACCATAGAAAGGGGCCATGTGTTGGCTCTTCAGTTGCTCTTTCAACTTCCTCCTTTCCAAGCTATGACTTCTGCACCTTCCTCCCAGCTAAAGATCTCACCTCTTGTTGACCTATAAGCAGACCAAGTTCTCTGGGTATCAACTTGCTAGTCACTATCTTCTATCTCTTCCTGTCTTCTTACCCATCCTGGCTTCCTTTCCTTTACTCCCTCTGCTGGTACTTGGCACACTGTTGCCCTCCACCTTCTCCACGTCTTGCCTAGGTAGGTAGCCTCCCAGTCCCCTGCCCTTCTGGGTCTTTTCCTCTTGCCTACAAACACGCACAGGCCCAGCATTTGGTGAAACCATCACCTAACTCCGTGTCCCCTGGCCAGTATCCTGGACCTTCCTGAGCCCTTCTTGTTCCCACTGAGTCATCTACACTGTAGCTCAGCCACTATTTTCCGCCCTAATCTAGCTCCTCTTTCCTCTGGAAGGAAGCAGCTTCCTTGAAGGTCCTCAGCGGCTTCCCAATTGCCAGATCCATTTGCTTATTCCACCTTTTTGACCTCTCAGGACATTTAGCACTGCTGGCCACGCCTTTCTTTTTAACCCTTGCTTTCCTGATTTCTTTGTGTGTGTGTGTGTTTTGTTTGTTTTTTTGTGGTGTGTGTGTGTGTGTGTGTGTGTGTGTGTGTGTGTGTGTGTGATAGACAGAGTCAGACAGAGGCACAGATAGGGAACAGACAGCCAGGAAGGGAGAGAGATGAGAAGCATCAGTTTTTTGTTACGGCACCGTAGTTGTTCATTGATTGTTTTCTCATATGTGCCTTGACCGAGGGGGCTACAGCAGACCAAGTGACTCCTTGCTCAAGCCAGCGACCTTGGGCTCAAGCTGGTGAGCCTTGCTCAAACCAGATGAACCCGCGCTCAAGCTGGTGACCTTGGGGTCTCAAACCTGAGTCTTCCACGTCCCAGTCCGACGCTCTATCCACTGCACCACCACCTGGTCAGGCTCTGCTCTGTCATAGGAGTCATTGGCTTGCAAGGAACAGAAACCTGCTCAAGTTAGCTCAGAAATTGTTTTTGAAATAATTCAGGGAAATTTCTGTGCTTTTGCACTATTGTTTCAATTCCATAGCCACTAGACAATGTTCTCCAAAGCCATTCTTTGATATGATGGTACACCCTGTTCAGAACTCTTCAGTGGTTTCCCATTTCTTACCAGATAAAATCTTAAATCTTAGTTTACATGCCGCATCTTCCACAATCTTGGATGTCATGTCCAGTTAGCCTTCCTCTCGTTTCTACTATTGTCCGGCACTCATCTCTGTACCAGTTGGTCTACCCTATGCTCGCTCCCTAAGCATATTCTTTTGTTCTCTGATCTGCTTCACAATTCACACTATTTCTTTTGTCAATGCCTAACTAAATATCTTCTATTAAAATTCTAAGCATCCTTTAAATTCTAGATCAACTGCACCTTCTTTAAAAGAGCTTACTGTAGCAGAACTGGTCACCTCTCCCTCCTCTGAAAGTCTGGAATTCAGGACACTCTTTATTTGTCATATTCGGCTGGAGGGTCTGTGAGCGGAGAATTACATCTTGTGCCATGCAGTGTGCCCAGGCTGGAAATAGGGTCCTGGAGGGTAGAATGAATTCATTAGAGAATAATTGGTGTATCTTTTTTACTCTTAAAGAAGAATGAAGACTCCATTGGCTATTTGTACCACAATTCTGCCCCTAAATTAGCCCACCCCTTCAAACAAAAGAGAGACAAAGACGAAAACCAATGGCTTTTTAGCTAGAAGTTTCCAGATAGTGATAGCATGCAGGAAGAAAGTTTGAATAGAGATTTAAAGTATCTTGTAACCAAGCAGTTAAGTGATTTTCCCAAGTCCTCGGAGAATTGGTCACAGAGTTGGGCCAGAGCTCGTCCCCGCCCCACACCGGGCTCGTCGCTGCCAGCCCTCTGTGCCCCTGCTCCTCGCGGCCAATGGCGCTGCCAGGCACAGAGGCCTCTGGAGTCAGCAGGACGCCAGCCAGACGCATTTCCAGAACATAGTGACTCAAACAGTCATTCCACTTTCTGTATTCACCTCTTTCTGGGGCTTCTGGAGGGGAATGGGAGGACCTTGAGATGTATCTAGATCAGGGGTCCCCAAACTTTTTACACAGGGGGCCAGTTCACTGTCCCTCAGACCGTTGGAGGGCCGGACTATAAAAAAAAACTATGAACAAATTCCTATGCACACTGCACATATCTTATTTTAAAGTAAAAAAACAAAATGGGAACAAATATATTTAAAATAAAGAACAAGTAAATTTAAATCAACAAACTGACCAGTATTTCAATGGGAACTATGCTCCTCTCACTGACCACCAATGAAAGAGGTGCCCCTTCTGGAAGTGCAGCGGGGGCCGGATAAATGGCCTCAAGGGGCCGCATGCGGCCCACGGACCGTAGTTTGGGGACCCCTGCTCTAGATGAAGACGCAGGGACTTGCTGGTGCCAGGGAATCATTGCTTCCATCAGCAGGCTCTGGCCGGCTTGTCTCCAGGATGCACAGACCCGGATGAATGGCTGTCTATCTAGAGACACAGGCCTCATCCTTGCTGACACTGCTCTTCCTGAAAATAGGTCCCTCTTCAGATGCTGCTCGCACTGGTTCTGGTACTAGTGGAAGGCTGTCAATCATAGGCTCCTGGCTCCCGGTTCTGAGGCTGGACATGTGGCCCAATGTGGGCCAATCTTAGCCCTGGCCTGGAGCTCTGCCCATTGGAACTGAGGAAAGAAAGCAGCTCCAGTCTGCGCTGAAGCTGAGGAGTGAGGCTGAGAGCGTTCTCTCAGGCCAAGTCTTGTGAAGAAGGATGGGGTGAGAAAAGGACGCCAACAGACAGAGGAAAGAGGGACAAGGTCCTGACAACCTTCTGGTCGGAACCCTGGGTCCAGGCACCCCGAAGCCTACCTGTACCCTGGATGTTCTGGTTGTTTGGACATATGAGCCCATAAGTTCTTCAACTAGTGGAGTAGAAGGCTCACCAAGTCTTCACTCACATGCCTGGTGCCTCTGCACTATCCCGCATGGACTCTCCATGGCGCCAGGTTGGGCTTCTGCAGAGCGTGATGGTCTCGAGGTAGTGAAATTTCTACCATGGCAACTGGATTTTACAAGAGAAAAAGTAGGCCTCTCAAAGGCTGTGCCCCAAACTGGCCCAACATCACTTCCACCCTATGCTGCTAACTGAGGCCAGGCCAGATTCAAGGGGAGGCAAAATAGATCCCACCTCCTCCTGGGTGGAGTAACGTGCACACAGAAGAAAGACGAGGGGAGCCATCTTTGGAGGTCATCTCCCATGCCCCTTCGACCACCTCGCTCATTGAGAGGGATGTTCACGCCCTCACTCACTTCTGAGCCTTAGATAAACCCCCATATAGAGAACCCTGCTCTCATCTTAGACAACTTCTCTGTCTCTTTTTTCTCTGCAGATTATTTTGCCTCACAATCTCCATCCTAAGACCTAACATCTTCATTGCATTCAACCTATATACTCTCCCTGAAATACTTTTCTCAGAAAACTGTGTCTTTCCAAGTACTGACTCCAAAGTAATCTTTACTAAAGCTTATTCTAATTTTCTGTTCTGTTCTGATAACTATCACTTAGAACTTTTACTATAAGGCTGACACAATATAAGGCTGACAACCCTTGAAGGAACAGAAAATATTTCTCTGCAAAAAGCCAAATGGTAAATATTTTTAGCTCTTGGGCCATACACGACTTAACGAGCACCTTCCACCGGCTGCTTCTCTCTCATCCGCTCTACAGGCATTTACTGAACACTCATCATGCACTAAGTCAGGGGTCCCCAAACTATGGCCCGCGGGCCGCATGCGGCCCCCTGAGGCCATTGATCCGGCCCCCGCCGCACTTCTAGAAGGGGCACCTCTTTCATTGGTGGTCAGTGAGAGGAGCACATTGACCATCTCATTAGCCAAAAGCAGGCCCATAGTTCCCATTGAAATATTGGTCAGTTTGTTGATTTAAATTTACTTGTTCTTTATTTTAAATATTGTATTTGCTCCCGTTTTGGTTTTTTTACTTTAAAATAAGATATGTGCAGTGTGCATAGGGATTTGTTCCTAGTTTTTTTTATAGTCCGGCCCTCCAACGGTCTGAGGGACAGTGAACTGGCCCCCTGTGTAAAAAGTTTGGGGACCCCTGCTCTAAGTGATGAGAAGATTGAAGTGAGCAGAGCAGACACAGTCCCTGCCTTCATGAAGCTTATGGTTTACTGGGAGAAATGGGCAATAAATAGGTAACTAAACAAGAGTGGGACAGTGGATACAGTGATTAGAATACCCGGGGGACAGGGGACAAGTTCTCTGAGACATTCTTCTAGGTGAGACCTAAAGGATGAGAAGAAACCAGAGGGAAGTGTGGAAAGAATGTCCTAGTCAGAGAGGGCAGCCCCGGGAGAGGCCGGGGTTGGGACTGCGCCTGCGAGGACGCTGGGGCCGGTGTGGCTGGAGGAGGTCAGCGACATGGGCTTCAGATCAAGCTGAGCTTCTGGTTCAGGTGTGATAAGGAGTTTGGGTTCCATTCCAACACAATGGGGAGCCACCCAAGGGTTTAAGGCAGGAAAATGGCTGGTCGATGTGTGTGTTAAAATGCTGAGTGTGGCCATGGTATGGGGGATTAGACTGAGGGGCCACGCGAGGAAACAGAGAAAGGAGGCTCTCCAGAGATGGTAGCCATGGGGGAGGAAAGACGAGAATGGATGTTAACTATTTTAAAGGGTAGAAATGACAGGATTGGCCGATGAATTAGATGTGAAGATGAGAGGGTGGAAAAACCAAGGCTGGCACCAGGTTTCCGGCTTTAGCACTTGGGTGCCCATTGCAGGGTGAGGGTTGGGGGACGAGCGATCAATAGTTCCATCAGAGACGGCTGTGCAGGTGCAAAGGAGAGATGTCAGAGAGGCAGTCAGATATATGAGTCTGAGCTTGGACGGGGGATTTGGGTAGGAGAAATAAATTTGTGAGTTGTCAGTCCTGGGAATAAATATTATCCCCTAGTGAAAGGGGACAGAGAGAAGAGAGGGGCCGCAGGGCCAGGCCTGGGGACTCCAACATTAAGAGGGCAGAGAGGCCCTGGCCGGTTGGCTCAGTGGTACAGCGTCGGCCTGGTGTGTGGGAGACCCGGGTTCGATTCCCGGCCAGGGCACATAAGGAGAAGCGCCCAGCTGCTTCTCCACCCCCCCCTTCCTCTCTGCCTCTCTCTTCCCCTCCCATAGCCAAGGCTCCATTGGAGCAAAGATGGCCCGGGCGCTAGGGATGGCTCTGGCAGAGCATCGCCCCCTGGTGGGCAGAGCGTCGCCCCTGGTGGGCGTGCCGGGTGGATCCCGGTCGGGCGCATGCGGGAGTCTGTCTGACTGTCTCTCCCCATTTCCAGCTTCAGAAAAATACAAAAAAAAAAAAAAAAAGGCAGAGAGAGGAGGATGCACCTGTGAAGGGGGAAAGGAGGGAGAAGCAGAGAGAGAGAAGGAACGCCGGAGCAGGTTGGCGGCATCGGGGGCAGCAGAGCAGCGGAGAGTGTTTTAAGGAGGAAGAGGTGTGGTGGGGGTCAAGGGAGATGGAAAGGGTGTCCCTAGGTGTGGCCCACGAAAGCCACCAATGAAAGTAACAAGAGCAGGTTGGCTGGAATTGGGGGTGGGGGGATGTGGATTGGGAAGGGGTAAGTGGGTGGTGAGGAAGTGGAGACAGCTTGTGAAGACTCTTCGAGAATTTCAGTCATAAAGGGAAATAAAGAAATATCCACGCAGAGGATAAGCATCAGGGTGGGATGTTTTGGATGAGAAGTCTTTGGAAACTCTCAAAATGATCACTGGAGAGTGAGAGTTGTGCCTTCATTGTTTTGTTTTGTTCAATAATGATGAGAACACACAATTGTGGGACTCTTCACAGTTTACCAAGTGTTGTCACACTCTCACCCTCACAGCCATCCTGTGAGCTATGTAGCACAAGTTATAGATAAGGAAGCTGAAGCTTGGAGAAGCTCAAGGTCAGCACCGGAAAGTGGCAGGGCCAGGAGCCCCCGCCCAGGCTGCCTTGGGCCCAACCCCCGAGCCCCTCTCTGCCCAGAGCAGTCCCGTCCCAGTGGATTGGCGCCAACATTGGATGGCACTCACACAAGTATGGGTTGTGCCCTGCTGGAGTCTCTCAAGCAGACTTTGCATTTGCCACCAAACCAATCACTTCTGCCTGCTGGCTCAGCCTTGGATATTATGAAGTCACATCTGCCTTTTTAGAACATGGACCCTGTCTCAGTGCCTATCCCCATTTCACTGAGCTTCGAAGCCTCCTGAACTTGTAGAAGTGCCCCACAATCTCTGGCAAGTGTCAGAAAGAGAAGACATGCAATGTCACATAACTTACATCCAGCTCCCCAGGACTGTCTGTGTGGGAACTCACCGCCCAGAAGGACTGTGTGTGGGTGGGTTAGCAACTGCGGCTAACTTCTGTACCTCAGAAAAATACCCAAAGGCTCTCCACATCTGTAAAATGCTAAGATTGTCATGAGGATGAAATGAGATGTGGACATGAAGTGCTCCGAAGTGTGTTTGACACCTGGCCACTGCTCTGTCAGTGCTCCTATGATTGTTTTTTAAATGCTTCTTTTTTTTAATTTTTTAAATTTATTTATTCATTTTAGAGAGGACAGAGAGAGAGAGAGAGAGAGAGAAGAGACAGAGGAGAGAGAAGGGGGGGAGGAGCTGGAAGCATCAACTCCCATAATGTGCCTTGACCAGGCAAGCCCAGGGTTTTGAACCGGCGACCTTAGGATTTTCAGGTCTACACTTTATCCATTGCGCCACCACAGGTCAGGCCTATGATTGTTTTTATTTATTCATCTACCCTCTCCTTCTCTCCCTCCCTCCCTCCTTTCTTTCCTCCCTCCCTTCCTCTTGCATTGGACAGAAATTTGTTGGGCACCTTCTCTATGCCAAGCCTGGCTCTAGACACAGCCAATGCAGAGATGTATCCACATGCTTCTGGGGCTTGAGGAGCATATGTTTTAATGAGGGAAGGGATGTTGGAACACAACAGCTCTGCCCTCGCAGGAACGAGCGAGATGCCGAACATGGGTGTGCGGAGAAGAGATCCCATCCAGACGAGATGGGGGCTGGGTAGGCTGCATGGGAGACAGGAGGGTGGGGAGAGCATTCCCCACGAGGGCAGCTGCAGCTGAGCAAAGTCAAAGAAGCCCAAAAAGACAGATCCTATTCAGAAACCCAACAGGAGCTTCCACTCTGCAGAGAAGTGGGGAGGAAATAAGCCAGGCTACCCCGGGAGAAGATTGTGAGAACTCAGATGTTTGTCCAGCTTGACTGACGGCAAAGGGCAGCGTGGGTGGAGGGGCGTGGCAACTCCCTTCGTGTGTCTCCCCCAGTCCTCTCCATGGGTTGTGGAGAACCCTACTTAGGGCCTGTTGGTCTGGTTTGGTGTCTATAGCCCTAGGGTTGGTAGTGGGAGAGAAGGGGAGAGACTGTAGGGTTCATTCCAGGCTGCCGTGTAGCTTGGGTGGGACTCTATAGTTCTCACTCTATAACACAGTGCTCCTCAACCTTTTCTGGGCCACGGACCGGTTTAATGTCAGAAAATATAAATATTTTCATGAACCAGCCTTTAGGGTGGGACGGATAAATGTATCACGTGACCAAGACAAGCGTCAAGAGTGAGTCTTAGATGGATGTAACAGAGGGAATCTGGTCATTTTTTAAAAATAAAACATCGTTCAGACTTAAACATAAATAAAACGGAAATAATGTAAGTTATTTATTCTTTCTCTGTGGACCGGTACCAAATGGCCCATGGACCGGTACCGGTCACGGCCCAGGGGTTGGGGACCACTGCTATAACAGATGGAGGAATTTGAACCAGCCTAGTAACCCCACCCAACAGTCCCCTTAGGGAGTGCCAGAAACTAGCACCCCCAAATCTTCAAGGGAAAAGACCCTGAGCCTTCTGCTCCCCCACAGTCACCACCATGGGAGCAGGGACCTTGTGGACATGCCCATCATCCTAGATTTAGGCTGAAAAGACTAGTCTCCAATATGTGCTAGAACCATGGCCCTTCCCCTCCCACCAGGAGCTGGCTCCAGGGGATAGTGAAGCCACTCCAAGAGACCAGACACAGGAGATTAAAAAAAAGGGGGTGTCAAGGCTGAACTTTATATGTCTCCCCGGCTATAGCCTGGAGGAGAACCCAGCCACTCTGCCCGTCACCTAAGGTTAGAGTAGACCTGTGGCCCGAGAGACATGGAGCCAGAAGGGCTCACAGAGCTGCTAGCCCAGTGCCTTTTCAACGCTGGCTCCGGAGTCTCTGAGCTAAACCTCATCTGATGGAATGTGATGCATAAAATAAAATGCATCAACATAGAAATGCGGAGGCCCGCCACCACAGCCATATTTGTCTGCACATTTTGTGACCCTCTGATT
Source organism: Saccopteryx leptura (assembly GCF_036850995.1). Lineage (NCBI taxonomy): Eukaryota > Metazoa > Chordata > Mammalia > Chiroptera > Emballonuridae > Saccopteryx > Saccopteryx leptura. The sequence continues at coordinate 29,539,582 of NC_089515.1, forward strand.
TAATCCAACTCCCTCGTTTTGCGGAAGAGAAACACAGGACATAGGTTTCTGGCCAGCCAAGGTCACAAAGCTCATCTCTGGCAGGTGAAGACCTGCGAGAAGCAAATGAAATCAAGGATAAGACATTTCTTGGTAAATGTAGAGTGCTGTAGAAATGTAGAGTTATTATCTCCACTGTTGACGTGAAGTCTTCGGGTGTTTCTCCCAGTTGCTGCTTGGGGGTGGGGTGGGGTGGGGGGTTGCCGGAACAAACGATGCAGGAGACTCAGAGCGCTGGCATCATAGGTGACACGGAAGGAACACAGGGGTTGGACCCTGGTGACAGCGGCCCAGCACTGCCGTGTATGAGCTGTATAACCTTGGGCAGTTCACTTTGCCTCTCTGGCCCCCAGTATCTTTTTCTAGAAAAAAATATCTTACCTACCTTCTTTCTGAGACTGGAGGGAGGGGAGCTCAGGTAAGACAATGCTTGTGAGTGATTTTAATGAGGTACAGCACCCTAGAACTACAGTGTCGTGTGAGGAGCAGAAGGGACAGTAGTGGACAGGAAAATCAGAGGCTTGGAGGACTAGTGTTTAGCACCAGAGGCACTTCCTGTCCCTGGGGACAGTACTGGAAGCCAAGTGTTCCATCTCTCCTGCCTGGACGCGTCCCCTAGGTCATGCCGTTCCCTCAACACAGCCTTCAGACACTCTGTCAAGACGTCTGAGGTGCAGCCTTCCGTCACCAGGTGCTGACTCAGCCCCCGGGGAGCTCTGTCTCCCTCTTCACACACCGTGGGTGCCAGAAGGCACCCGGCCAGTTGTTAAGCATCCCCCAAACTTGACTGGCTCTGTCTGCATCTTGGTGACGAAGGAAAGGGCCAAGTTGGATCTCTTTCAGGAAAGCAGGAAATGATTTCTCTCAAAAACCTTGGCGAGTTCTTCCTACTTCCCCCCAAGTGTTCTCTGCCGGGACCATCCAGAGGCTGGCGCTGAACCTGGTATGGATGCGCTCAGGTTAAAACAAAGGCAGGAGGCCGGAGACTAGCGGATGAGGGTTGTCCAGGTTCCTTTGGAGAGCCTGGCAGGCTGGTGTTCCAGAAGCAGGAGGAGGCCTTCAGACATCCACGGCTGTGCTGTCTGGGAGGTGACCTTGGGTATGCCTCTCTCTCCAGATAGAAATGTGATGGGAGGAAATCAACCATGAGATGCCTAAACCCTATGACTCAGACATGAGTTCTGAGGTCTTACTCATTCAATCATTCAACAAATACTTATCAAGCAGCTATTGTGTGCCAGGCACTGTTGTGGACCCAAAGGGAAAAAAAAAACAAAGTTCTGCCCTCGTGGAGCTGACATTCTAGTGGACTCAGACAGAGAAGGAACAGATAACCGAGAAGACACAGACTGCCCGCTGTTGGTAAAAGCCATGGGGACAGAGAGCAGGGTAGAGGAATGGGGATGGCGAGGGGCGGGGCTTGCAGGTTTCAGGAACATGGGGGAACGTGGGAGTATCCTGGGCCTAGGGAGCAGCAACTGCAAAGTGCCTGAGGCAAGACCACGCCTGAGGGGCCATGTGGTTACAGGAGAGTGAAAGTACCTGAGGCAAGACCACACCTGAGGGGCCATGTGGTTACAGGAGAGTGAAACGGGGGAGAGAAAAACTGATGAGAACTTGAATCTTTTGGTTGTGAGTTTCATAGAAAAAGAAACCCAGCATGTCCACCTCATGACTTTATATGTGTTCATAATCTCCCATCTGAGATGCGAAGTTCATATTTACTGTTTAAATGCTGGGACTTTCTGGGTCTGACCTGTGGTGGCGCAGTGGATAAAGAGTCGACCTGGAACACTGGGGTCACCGGTTCAAAACCCTGGGCTTGCCTGATCAAGGAGAAGGAGAAGGAGAAGAAGAAAAGAAAAAGAAGGGAAGGAGGAGGAGGAGGAGGAAGAAGAAATAAATGCTGGGACTTTCTGTCTGGAGAGAGTCATTCCAAACTTCATCAACAAAGCCTCTGCTCCTTCTTGGCTCATTTGTGCAAGGGCTCTTAGAACAGCAGAAAGGGACTGAGTTTGAGCCCCAGAACCTGACACTTACTAGCTGTGTTACCTTGGGAAGGGCACTGAACTTCTCTGAACCTTAGTTTCCCTAATGAAGCTCATCAGTTGCTTCCTCTGTAAAATGGGTTAATTATACAGCCTCCTCACCTTCCTCACCTAGTTGTTGTTAGATTTAAATTAATGAGATCATAAATACGAAAGTGCCAAGATGAAATGTCTGGGAGGTTCTTGTTTTCTTCAGCACAGCCTGTGGCAAGGGTGTTGTCTCTGGCTTCCGACGCCCTCCACTACCCTACTCCTTATATTGTATCCCATGTGAGTCCAGTTGGCTCTCACTTTGCCTGGGCCCATGTCTGACTCGGGGACACTCATCAAACCCCCAGGGTCCCCACAGCAAGGCTGTTGAGGGTCCCTCGGGACTGTGAATTGCTCTACAATGACCTCTCCAGGAGGACTCTGAGCCCAGTGTCGGTCGGGTGGAACCAGGGGGCCCAGCTGCTCGTCCCCAACGTCCCCTTCCGCCTCCCCTCCAGGTACAATGGCCCCAACCTGGTTCTGAAGTACGACCGGGCCCAGAAGCGGCTGGTAAACATCGCAGTGGACAAGCGCAGCTCCCCTTACTATGCGCTGCGGGACCGGCAGGGCAACGCCATTGGGGTCACAGCCTGTGACATCGACGGGGATGGCCGTGAGGAGATCTACTTCCTCAACACCAATAATGCCTTCTCAGGTAAGGGATTGGGGCCTTGGCTCTCTTCCTGCTTCCCACCTTCTTCCTCCCGGGGCCAGCTGGGGACAGGGCCTTGGGGACCCTGACCTTCCCCAGGCGACTTCACAGGCTCCCCCAGGCAGAGTCCCCTGCTGCCTGCAGGACCTCGCTCTGTCCCAGCAGGAGGATCCTTCTTCTCTTGGACAGGAAGCTTGCTCTCATCTCCTGACCCCTGGGCCTGGCGATGGAGGGCCTGAGCAGAGGCCCATGAGAGACGTCATGTCCTCTCGCTTCCCAGTCTGAGCAGTATAAGCAGCCCCCTCCCCTCCTCTCCCTCCCACTGCTCCTGCCTGGCTCAGACACGCAGCCCTTCTCACCCAGGTGGCTACTGTAGCCAACAGTTAGTCCCCGGGAACTGCCGCCGTGCAGTTTCAAGGGGGCCTTTCCGAAATGCTCTGAAATCCTTCCGCGGCCCCCACAGCTTTCAGCTGATCTCATTTATTCACTCCATAAACGCCCACCAAGCACTTACTCCCGCCAGTCCAGAGGTGTTGGGTGAGGGGGATACAACTTAGAGGAAGACAGGCCTCAAGTTCACGGAGACTTTTCTGGCCCAGAGTGTCTCTCCGCATCACCTGGGGGTCTTGTATAAAGGTGGATTCTGACTCCGCAGGTCTAGGGCAGGGCCCGAGATCTTGCATCGCTCACACACTTGGGCTATGATGCTGCTGTCAGTGCAGGGACCACACTTTGAGTAGCAAGGTCCTACACACTAAGGCAGGGGTCCCCAAACTTTTTACACATGGGGCCAGTTCACTGTCCCTCAGACCGTTGGAGGGCCGGACTATAAAAAAAACTATGAATAAATCCCTATGCACACTGCACATATCTTATTTTAAAGTAAAAAAAAAAACAACAAAAAACAAAATGGGAACAAATACAATATTTAAAATAAAGACCAAGTAAATTTAAATCAACAAACTGACCAGTATTTCAATAGGAACTAGGCTTCTCTCACTGACCACCAATGAAAGAGGTGCCCCTTCTGAAGTGCGGCGGGGGCCCGATAGATGGCCTCAGGGAGCCGCATGTGGCCCGCGGGCCGTAGTTTGGGGACCCCTGCTCTAAGGAATGGGGGAAGGGAATTGATATCCAGTAGGCTGAATAATAGTAAAAAGAATGATAACAGATATCACTTAAATAGCACCTACTGTGTGCCAGGCCCTGATTAAGCACTTTATAATAATTATCTCGTTTAAACTTCACAGGAGTTCGATTAGGTATATACTGCCATATCTCACTTTATAATGGAGAAAACTTGAGGCACAAAGCGACCACATGACTTGCCCATAGCCACACAACTTCTAAGTACCAGGATTTAAACTGAGGGGTCTGACTCCAGCATCTTCCTTTTAGTCAAGACGCTCTCTGGCCATACTCAGTCCTGTGCCTTCAGGGCCTGTCCCGAAGAGCCTGGCTTATATCGGGCGTCCAGTGCTTTATGAGCTGAGGAGCTGTGTTCTTGGGGATACAGGTGCTTTCTACCCTAATTCTCACATTCTCTCAGGCCTGACCTCAGTCCATTAGAACGAAGACTTCCCTATGGGAGCATCATAACATCTGCAGGGAAGTCGTAGGCCAGGGCATCCTCCTGAAGAATGCAGGACCTCATGTCCCTGTGAGGCTACCTTGGACATGCACTGGATTCTTCCAGATGGCAGCAGGCTTTTGGGCTGGTCTGGACGATACCTTGTGCTTCACACCTGTGTATACCCTGTCCTAACCTCCTGAGGGCAATTGATTTCCTGGTGACGGGGACCACCTTCCCTTCTTCTCCCCCTTTCATACACACTGCGTGTCCCCAGGACCCATAATGTTATCCCTACTGGTTGTGGAGCCCAAGCCAGGGACCAGCCCCTAGACTGCCCCTGATGTTGAGCCCTGCCAGTTGCATGAGTGGGAGGGGACGAGGTTGGGGCCAGTGCCAGGGGCAGGGGCGGGTAGAGCTGGCTGGCCAACAGCCAGCCTTGTGCAGCCAAGAAACAATGAACCACAGCCCTGCGTGGTGTTTTATGGGTTTTCATCTCATCTTGCCACCAAGTGAGGCCTGAGAGACAGTAATTATCCCTCCACAAATATCAGGCCGTGATTACCCAGCTGGATTTACTGCCCTCTCTCCAACCAAGCCAAGATTGGATTAGGACACGATTAATTGATGGGCTGATCAACCCTTTAATGTGGGGCAAGGTCAGCAGGGGAACAGCGGCAAGGGACAGCTGAGGAAGGGGGTGAGTCCCTAGGAAGAGGCTGGAGGACAGGGAATAAAAACGGGGAGAGTTCTGAAGAGGGTGTCGGGCAAGGGCCCTGCAGGCAAGATGCCAGCGGGAGGGGCAGACTCTCCTCCCTCCTCACTGCACACAGCACCTGGGATGGGACCCGTCAGGTGTCTCTGAGGCAGCAGCCCCGCCCACCCTCTTACAGTCTGCCACTGGGAATCCTAGAGCGGTGGAGCCCAGCCAAGGCTGCACATTAGAATCTCCTGGGGAGCATTTAACACTCCCAGTTTCCGAGTGCACCCCAGTCGAGCTCAGTCCAGGCCTCTGGGGATGGGACCCAGTCTTCAGATCACCAGGTGATTCTCATGCGCAGTCGAGATGGGGGGGCACTGCCCCAGAGTCACATCAGTTTCACGCGGAGCCTGACCATAGCCTCTTTCATTTACTAACGCGTTCATTCATTGGACAGATCTTTACTGAGCACCTAATGTGTGCCAGACACTATTCTCAACATTGAGCATGTCCAGTGAATGAAAAAGAGAAAAACCCTGTGCTTATGAAGTTTACACTCCGTCCCCCAACATGGCCTTATAGTTCTCTAGGTATCTGACTCCCCGCTCACAGCCCCGTGGACTCTAAGCTCCTTGAGGGCAAAATTCCTATCTTGGTCATTTTGTGCATCCTTCTGGCCCAGCAGATTTTGAGCATCCTAAAAGCACAATTAAAACTTGATAAATAGGGCCCTGGCCGGTTAGCTCAGCGGTAGAGCGTCGGCCTAGCGTGCGGAGGACCCGGGTTCGATTCCCGGCCAGGGCACACAGGAGAAGCGCACATTTGCTTCTCCACCCCTCCGCCGCGCCTTCCTCTCTGTCTCTCTCTTCCCCTCCCGCAGCCAAGGCTCCGTTGGAGCAGAGATGGCCCGGGCGCTGGGGATGGCTCTGTGGCCTCTCCCCAGGCGCTAGAGTGGCTCTGGTCGCAACATGGCGACACCCAGGGTGGGCAGAGCATCGCCCCCTGGTGGGCAGAGCGTCGCCCCTGGTGGGCGTGCCGGGTGAATCCCGGTCGGGCGCATGCGGGAGTCTGTCTGACTGTCACTCCCTGTTTCCAGCTTCAGAAAAAGGAAAAAAATAAAAAAATAAAATAAAAAAAAAACTTGATAAATAAATCCAGGAAGAGCAGACAAGACATGAGCGATCATCAGGCCTGAGAGAAGGTTTGCTAATGGAGGACAGATGAGGGGAGACAGGCAAGATGGAGCTCCCCTGAAGGTCCTGGGCTTCCTGGGTTTGAGGGCACAAGTGTTCCCCTCAGAGAGGCTGGAGCTGGGCCCCAGGGCTGGGGTAAGGATGATGCCGGACAGCCTCAGCTCTAGGCATGCCCCTCTCAGTGACCTTCTGTGTGTATGAGTTAATTTTTCAGTTGAGTGACTCAATTGATTCATCGGCAGTGGGTGGGGTGTGGAGCCGGCACATTTGTGCTGTGTCAGCACTTCCCTAGGTTCAGCTGGCATGACACTCGGCCATGGCCACCCCCCCCACTGTGGGGAACCTGCAAGCCACTCCAGGAGCCCCCTGCCAGCCCCTGCCAGCCTGTGGCAAAGAGCTGGGGGCTCCTTTAGCTTCGCCAGAGCATCAGATGGACCTGTGGAAGGACAGCCCTGTCCCCTCCCTCGGTCAGCCTTTGGATGTCAGCACTGTCGTCCCTGGGAGAAGGCTGAGACTCCGAATCCTGGCCATGCCCCGTGGGGGTCATTTTCTACAGCCTGGGATCTGCCCTTTACTCACAGGTGACCTTGGACAAGATATTTGACCTTTCTCAACCCCTTCATCTGTAGAATAGGAAAAATCATATCAACTTCATAAGCTCAACTACAGTGGCTCCATAAACTCTATCCAAGGTCTTTACCAGAGCCTACAGCACCCCTCCGGACATGAGCCAGGTTGCCTTTCTGACTTTGTTTCCTCACTGCATTCCCCCCTGAGGCCTTCGTATATGCTGTTCCCTCTACCTGAAATGCTGTTCCCTCTACCTGAAATGCTTTTCCCACCACTGTTCTCAGGGCTCACTCCTTATGTTCACTTGGGCCTCTCCTCAGATGAGGTCTTCCCCGAACACCTTGAAATTTCTCTGCAGAGCACTTGTCATTGTCCGAAACTGTGTTATCCATCTGTGGCATGAAGAAAGCCACAGCCTCTAGATGTGTCCTTGGCAGAGTGACCGTATGCCTCCCCCCCCCCCCCCCCCCCCGCCCCGGCACATGGGAAAGAGAGACTCTAGGAGCAGAAAGCGAAAAGGACCATAGTGTAAAGAACACACCGCACAGACGATGGTTCTGGGTGGGCGTGGGTTAAGGGCTCAGATTGGAGAGTAGGTAAGAGGGAGGGCATGGAGGAAGATTGACCACAACCCCAAGAAGGCCGGGGCCAGGAAACCAGCTATGGCTTAACCGACCTGGGAAAATACAAGCCACTTTATTTCAGTTGACATAACTTGGTGAAAACCACATAGAAGAGTGTAGGACAAAGGGGAGAAGAGGCTGGTCCCAGGAATTCACCTCCCTTCATCTCCAGGAATTCAGGACCTCCTACAGTTCCCAATCAGAGCCCATTCCCCGGGAGTCCTGCACTGGCTACCCAGCGTCCTGAGCTCTCCTGCCTCTGGGGGTTACAGGAGTGTGGGTGCTGGCTCGGCCAGCGTGAGCTGGGAGCCCCCCAGTCACCTCATTCATTTTCGCTCATCCGTTAGGGACAACGGTCACTGCCAATCTGCTATCTTCAGTCTACATATTCCTCCCTGCTTTTCTACGCAAGTGGCGGCAGATTCTGTTCACGGTGCTGTCCCTTACTTTTTCCATTTAACAGTCAGCTTTGGATGTTACTCCATGGCAGCACACAGAAAGCATTCTCAATTTTATGGCTGTATAGTACTTCGTTGTATAGATTTGCGACTCATTGAATTAGTCCTCTATTGATGAACCCTTAGATTCCTTGCAATCTTTTGCCCTTAACGCACAGTGCCACCAAATCAATAAGTTTGTATAACATGCTATTTTCCACAATTGCAGGTGTTTCTCTGTAAGTTCATAGAAATAGAATCGCTATATCAAAGGAGTATACGTGTGCAGTTTTGGTAGTCATTGCCAAATTGTGCTTCAAAGGGACATTCCTAATTACATTCCCATCAGCTCTGACACAAGTGAGCATGTCCCAACATTCTCACCAACACAATGTCATCATTTTATAAAATATTTGCCAATCTGATAGGAAATATTGGTGCCTATGTGTAGTTTTAATTTTCATTTTTCTTAAAATGAGTGAGGCTGAGCATATTTTTATATATTTGAATGGCTTGTCTGCTCATAGCCTTTGCCCATTTTTTTTTATTGATTCGTAACACCTCGTTATAAATTAGGAAAATTAGCCCTCTGTCTACAATACAAGTTGCAAATAGTTTTCCCCTGTTTGTCATTTTTCTTTTGTCTTCACTCATGGTGGGTTTTGCAATGCGGAAAATTTTTGTTTTTATGGACTTGGATTTATCACCCTCCTCTTTGATGGCTTCTGGGCTCTGTGTTATACTTAGGCCTTCAGCGGGGGCTTTTGCAACCTCTCAGAGAGGAGGCGTCCGTCACTGTGCTGGAGAGAAGAAAGGGAAGGGGGGCAGGTGCGCTTCCAGCCTCCTCCGCCTCCGCAGCAGACGAGCCATCTGCTCCGGAGAGCGAGCACACCCATTGTCCAACGGCGCCTTCGCCCAGGCCCGGCTCCAGCTGCACCCAGACACTCTATCCTCGCCGCTCACAGTGTGCTCTGCAGCCCGGCAGCTCTGGCAACAGCTGGAAGTTCGTAAATACAAAAAAATCTCAGGCCTCACCCCAGACCCCAGGACTGGAATCTGCATTTTAACAGGATGTCCAGGACCTCCTGCGCCTGGTAAAGCCTGCGATACGCTGCCCCGAGTCTCCACCCTCTTTCCTAGGACCTTCTAGGTTCTAGGCCCTCTGGATCCCCAGTGATGTTTCCTTAGGGTGCACAGCCCTGATCTTCAGCTCATCTCGCATGGCCCCATTTGGGGGGATGAGCTCAGGCTCATTCACCTGGGACCTCATAAGCAGCAAGGATGGGGTGAGGCTGTCACATCAGCATCATAGAGTATGAGGTTCTGGAGGACATTTCCTTGGCCATAACACAGAATTAGTTTCCTTGGCAACTGAGGACTGCCCTCCACGGGCCCCCACCCCAGGGGCTGTGCAACCTTAGGCAAATTACTTTATCCTCTGAGCCCCAATTTCTCTCTGTAAAACGAAGACTCTGTCTTCCGGACACAACTATAGAGAGGGCTGAATGAGCTACCGCGGGGAAGCACCTGGCCAAGGTGATCAGATTTTCCTCTGTCCCAGGTGGAAAGGAAGACGGGTGTCAGAGATATCAGGGACTCCTGGAAGCCTGGCTCCTTCTTTTTTAAAATGTTCTTTGTCTGAACTAGTTCTTTCTTCCCCTGGGGCCATCACTGCTTTGCTGGTTATTCGTTGACTAAGTCTTGTAAAGCATTTTATACTTAATGTCACAGACGCCTCCTGGGATGTGGCTCATGAGGCCCTTCAGTGGTCATGCCTGTAATTCCCTTGATAATGATGATGATGGTGAGGAGGAGGTGGATGAAGGTGGTGATGATGGTGAAGATAAGGAAAAGGATAAGGATGATGATGATGGTGGTGGTATTGTGGTTATTATTTATTAAACTTATCATGTGCTAGGTATTGTTCCAAATATTTACTTACATTATTTCATTCCATCCTTACAACAACCCAATGAATAGGTGGCCATTTTCATGATCTCAGATTATTACAGATAAGGAAAGTACAAGTCTGTGAATTGCCCAAGGTCAACCTAGGCCGGGGATGTTGCCAGCTACCCCCTCACCTTACTTTGGCAGTAATCCCTTTGCCTTAGGAATGAAGTCGGAGGCTGAGCCTCTCCCCTGCCACACACATCTGCTCACCTTTCTCTTTGCCGCCAATACCAGGCCACGGGTTGGGTTATCGTCCTGAGGCTGGGCAGCCCTGGGGCGAGGAGGCACTCAGACCAAGGGTCCTTAGGAAGAGCCCTTTATGGCCCAAACTCCCCCTCCCAGTGGCTCAAGGTTGCCCTCTGGGAGCAGAGCTAGGTGTGAAAGGGATGAGGGGATGGTGAATTGAGTGCCATTTGCTTGATTGACAACACCAACCTTGGATAACTTCATTTTCTTTTTTTTTTTTTTTTTTTTTTTTTTGTATTTTTCAGAAGCTGGAAACAGGGAGAGACAGTCAGACAGACTCCCGCATGCGCCCGACCGGGATCCACCCGGCACGCCCAACAAGGGGCGACGCTCTGCCCACCAGGGGACGATGCTCTGCCCCTCCGGGGCGTCGCTCTGTTGCGACCAGAGCCACTCTAGCACCTGGGGCAGAGGCCTAGGAGCCATCCCCAGCACCCGTGCCATCTTTGCTCCAATGGAGCCTCGCTGCGGGAGGGGAAGAGAGAGACAGAGAGGAAGGAGAGGGGGAGGGGTGGAGAAGCAGATGGGCGCTTCTCCTGTGTGCCCTGGCCGGGAATTGAACCCGGGACCCCTTGCACGCCAGGCCGATGCTCTACCACTGAGCCAACCGGCCAGGGCCGACAACTTCATTTTCTATGTGTCTGATGACTCCTTCATTTCTGCCCCTTCTTCCTCCATGGCCCAAATGCAGCTGCTCCCTGGGACTCAGTTTGTGGCTCTGGTTTTTCCCTTCTGTCCTGGCTCTAGCCTCACTACTCAGCACGCTGCCATCCCTGATGGCCAGTGACCTCTTCAACATACCTTCTCAGCTCCCTATGACCACTGCAAAAGCAGACTGTCCACAAGCCAGCTCCTGCTCCCGCACCCAGCTGGCCCAATGTCCCTGCTCTGTCCCTGCCCCCACATTGTGGACCACTCCCTTGCTCCCGCACCCAGCTGGCCCAATGTCCCTGCTCTGTCCCTGCCCCCACATTGTGGACCACTCCCTTGCTCCCGCACCCAGCTGGCCCAGTGTCCCTGCTCTGTCCCTGCCCCCACACTGTGGACCACTCCCTTGCTCCCGCACCCAGCTGGCCCAGTGTCCCTGCTCTGTCCCTGCCCCCACACTGTGGACCACTCCCCTGCTCCCGCACCCAGCTGGCCCAATGTCCCTGCTCTGTCCCTGCCCCCACACTGTGGACCACTCCCCTGCTCCCGCACCCAGCTGGCCCAATGTCCCTGCTCTGTCCCTGCCCCCACACTGTGGACCACTCCCCTGCTCCCGCACCCAGCTGGCCCAATGTCCCTGCTCTGTCCCTGCCCCCACACTGTGGACCACTCCCCTGCTCCCGCACCCAGCTGGCCCAATGTCCCTGCTCTGTCCCTGCCCCCACATTGTGGACCACTCCCCTGCTCCCGCACCCAGCTGGCCCAATGTCCCTGCTCTGTCCCTGCCCCCACATTGTGGACCACTCCCCTGCTCCCGCACCCAGCTGGCCCAATGTCCCTGCTCTGTCCCTGCCCCCACATTGTGGACCACTCCCTTGCTCCCGCACCCAGCTGGCCCAATGTCCCTGCTCTGTCCCTGCCGCCACATTGTGGACCACTCCCTTGCTCCCGCACCCAGCTGGCCCAATGTCCCTGCTCTGTCCCTGCCGCCACATTGTGGACCACTCCCTTGCTCCCGCACCCAGCTGGCCCAATGTCCCTGCTCTGTCCCTGCCCCCACATTGTGGACCACTCCCTTGCTCCCGCACCCAGCTGGCCCAATGTCCCTGCTCTGTCCCTGCCCCCACATTGTGGACCACTCCCTTGCTCCCGCACCCAGCTGGCCCAGTGTCCCTGCTCTGTCCCTGCCGCCACATTGTGGACCACTCCCCTGCTCCCGCACCCAGCTGGCCCAGTGTCCCTGCTCTGTCCCTGCCCCCACATTGTGGACCACTCCCTTGCTCCCGCACCCAGCTGGCCCAATGTCCCTGCTCTGTCCCTGCCCCCACATTGTGGACCACTCCCCTGCTCCCGCACCCAGCTGGCCCAATGTCCCTGCTCTGTCCCTGCCGCCACATTGTGGACCACTCCCTTGCTCCCGCACCCAGCTGGCCCAATGTCCCTGCTCTGTCCCTGCCGCCACATTGTGGACCACTCCCCTGCTCCCGCACCCAGCTGGCCCAATGTCCCGGCTCTGTCCCTGCCGCCACATTGTGGACCACTCCCCTGCTCCTGCACCCAGCTGGCCCAATGTCCCTGCTCTGTCCCTGCCGCCACATTGTGGACCACTCCCTTGCTCCCGCACCCAGCTGGCCCAATGTCCCTGCTCTGTCCCTGCCGCCACATTGTGGACCACTCCCTTGCTCTGACCCACCACACCCAGTCAATCCCTTCTGCCCTCTCTGTACCCAGCACTTCGTTCTCACTCCCACTGCCGTAACCCTGTCACATGGGCTACTACAGAAGTGGCCTCACACTCCACTGTCTCCTTTGCCCACCACTCACTCCACTGCCAGGGGAATCTTCTGGAAACACTGTCTTCCCCATATCAGAAACTACCAATGACCCCTCTGCCCTCTGTGCTATAGTGGTGGGTCTCTGCTGCCCTGCCACCTGCACGGACCCTCCTCTCGGCAGGCTTGCTGCCCCTCTGTGCCTTTGCTGCGCCACCTGCCCGCCTGGCGCACCACCTCCGCCTCCCAGCCTGGCGAAGCCATGGCGTGCAAGGCTCTGAAGCACAGGCTTCGGAGTCAGAAAGACGTGGGTTCGAGTCTGTCTCCACCATTTACTAGCTCTGTGGCTTTGGCCAATTCCCCTCTACCTCTCAATTTCTGCATCTGTAAAATGAGGAGACACTACCTCTCAGGGTGGCCCTGGGGTTTAGTCAAGGAGATGGTTGAAAAGGGGAATGCTTCCTGTAAAACCGGGCGGTACTAAGGGCTCTATAAAGCAGAGTCATTGCTGGTGTTACTCTGACAAGTCCCCGTTCCGGTGCCTCATCCATCATGAAGCCCTCCTTGATCACTGTCGTCTCTCCCCTCCTGATGTCACAGCAATTCCAGGATGCGCCGTCGTGCCCTGCCCCGAGGGATTTGCTAGCTGTGAGATCTTAGGCAAGTGCCCTTGTCTCTTGTGCCTCAGGTCCTTCATCTGTAAAATGGGCCTGTGCGGTGGGGGTGAGGGTTAACGTGAGGGTTAACCAGTGAGTACCTGGCATGTAGGAAGTGCTGCGGAAACGTCATGTGGTATTAGTTTTACTGCAGTCCCATGGCTGTCTGTCCCTCCTGCTGTCAAATGGCCTGTACACACCGTGAGTCAGAAGCAAGACCCCTACTTCCCTGGGGCCTCCACAGCACCTGGCGCCCAGCAGGGCCAGGCGGGCCCCTGAGCCTCACCTACTCGGCCTTCCCAACTGACTGCCCGCAGCCACTGACCGGTCCACTGAACTCGGAGACCTTCAAGGCTCCTTAATGCCAAGATGTCAGAGTCAGAGTAAGAATGGGAGACCCCAGCAGTGCTCTCACAGGGGCTGTGACCTCCAGAGCCCTCCATCCAGCCCTTGAACACCCTCCTGTTTCTTTCGGGCCCCAGACCTGCCAGTCTCCCCCAGGGACTCAAGAGAGCTTCTCTCTCCTGCAACGAGCAGCCTCCCCTCTCCCTGAGCAGCAGCCCCACCCCCCGAGTCAGTGGGGGACCCCAGGACAGAGTGCAGCGACAAGGAGCCAGAGGCAGGATTAGGTGCTGACATGAGCCGGGGGCCAGAGCTGGGTGTTTATTGCCAGCGCCATCGACCCGCACTGCCCGCTGTTTATCTGTCTTCCTGACACACCTAATTACCCAGGTTGCGGCTGCCAGAGCGTTTGCGCTTCCTAAATCACAGGCTCCCGTCCCTCCGTCGCCCGGGCCTCGGGCCTCTGCCTGCAGAAGGGCTGCCATTGATTTTGCCATTCCCATTTATGATCTACAAGGCTCCGCATCGCTGCTGCACATTTTACCTTAATTAGTTTATTCTTTTGGGCGTCCTCCGTCAACCCAGAAGCCAGGGGGCTGGAACGGGGGAAGAAGCTAACGGCCCTGGACACCCTTAACCCCTCTGGCCACAAAGCATAGAGCCTGGCCGGACAACAACACCATAGGACAGCAATTAGATAAGAACAGCACTAGCTCCCCAAGGATGCTCATAGGTGAGCCCCCAAAAGGGGTTCCATGACCAAGTTCATTTGGGAAAGGCTGGATTAAATAACAGTAAACAGGTTATTTACTGTAGGACTTTTCAAAGTTTGAACGGACTGATGTCCAGCGTGGATCTCCAAGAGAGGGAGGGAAGGTGTGGCCGTCCCTGGACTCCACTGATCATGAGGTCTTCTGTCCGGGCAGCTCAGAGAACAGGTCCACAGAGCGCACTTTGAGAAATGTTCTTGGGTGGAATTGGAGGTGATGAAGGGGAGAGAGTCACCCTGGGCCCGTTTTCTCCTCTCGTCCAGGCGAGGCAGGAACTCCGCAGCTGGAGCGGTTTCTCCCACTGGATGCAGGGGTGCCCGTCAGGGTGACGCAGAGCCCCAGCTGCCAGCGGCTGCCCTCAGCTCGCCCAGGCTTTGGTAGAGCTGAACCTCCGTATTTCGGGGGGGGGGGGGAGACTAGACGAGCTGGAAGGAGAGTCTAAAGGGACCCTGGTTTGACAGGAGAGCGAGGGTCACTCACTGTTGGTGAAGTCTAGAGACCAGGCAGCCTGCCTGCAGGGCCGTTCGGAGGCCTCCCAGGCATCAGGAAGCGACGACAAGGCTGCCACTGCCTCGGGGACGGCCGTGAGGACGGCAGTCTGGGTCCACAGTCCCTCTCCGCGGTCCTGAAAGCCTCAGCTGCTTTTTTTAAAGTTTGTGGAAAAACGAATTGATAGCAAAAAACGTGTCCTGAGCTGACGTGAGCTATTTATGGCTTTATTTATTCCTGTGAATATTCATCTATTTCACTGCAGAAATATTAATGTGTCTAATTATGGGGCACCGCCCCAGTCCCTGTTGGGGGTGTTATGTAATAAACAGTGCGTACATTGTGTTACATTGCGAAGCTATAAAAGAAAAATCTAAATTTCTAAACATCTCTGGTCCCCAGAGATTGCAACAAGGGGCTGTGGACCTGGGGGGTGTGGCACTGCCGGTGAGCAGCTGGGGATGCCTGACCTGGGGCCAGGCATCAGTGCGATTTCTCCTGTAATTCCCAGTGACTGGGGGGGGGGGGAGCGCACAGCTGTCTCCCTGACTCTCAGAGGAAACCAAGGCTGGAAGGAAAGAAAGCTGGCCCGGGCCCCTGAGCTCCCACAGTCAGAACAGCACCTGTGCTTCCGTCGGGCCCGGTCCTCAGTTGCCCCGGTGAGCATTCCGCCCCTGCGGCAGCCGCTCTGTGCAGACTCCTCAGCCCGAGATGCCACCTGTACAAACACCTGCCGGTCCCCTGGATCTGCTCCCGCTCTGCTCATGAAGGGCCTCTCCCTCCCCGGGACGGTCAGGCAGGGCAGGGGGCTCCGCTCCAAGGCCAGCTCCCTGGCGCCTGGCGAGCACCCCCGAGACCAACTCCGGACCCCAGACTATGCACCAGCCTCCGTGGGTCCCCGTGGTGTTAGGAAGCCCCCGTGTGAGGCCGCTCAGAGAGCAAACCCTTTGTCCTCTCCTGAGCAGAGCCACCCGGGGGTCCTTTATACACTACCCTCACCCACAGATGCTCACACGCACACTCACACACACCTCCACTCACCTCACTCACTCACACCCTTTCATACATCCACTCATTGTCACACTCACACTCCCTCCCATACGCTCACACGCTCTCCCACTCTCACTTGCTTATTCTCACACCCTCATTCTCACTCATTCATTGATGTCCTTATCCCCACACTGACCCTCACCAGACCCCTGCAGTGCGGACCGAAAGGACCTAAAGGACCTTAAGAACATCTCATCCATGAGATGGGAACCGTTGCTTCCGTCTAACATGTGCCGCTTAGGGGAGTGCTGTGCGGAACCGTCAAGTGCATCGTCTCACTCACTCCTTACAGAGAACTTGAATGCGGTTATTGTCGCTCCCATTTACAAATAAGAAAACTGAGGCTCAGAGACGCTCCGCCACTTGCCCCGAGTCAGTAACTAAAACCTAGAAGTAGAATCTGGGTGGCACTGGGACTGAGCCTCGGGCTTATTTGCTCTGACCCCCGCAGCCGCGGTCTTAACCACTGTGCCATGCTGCTCCCTCAGGCTAAGCCGCTGCCTCTCCCCTAGACAGGCCAGTCAAGTCCAGGGACTCTGTCCCCAAGTCCACTCTTCCTCAGGCTCACCTTCCCTGATTCCTTCAGCTGCTCCTTTTCTGTTTCTTGCACGAATCCTTGAGGGTAGGCTATCAGCCCTCCTAAAATATGAATGCTCTGAGTCTCACATTTGGAATAAACTGAGGGTGAGGGAGAGCTCTGCTTTAGTGGTCTCAGAAGGGCCTGAGCTCCTGCCACCAGAAGTTCCTCATCATTTCCCCAGAACAAAGCTTCTTGGCCATGAGCGAGCTTGCGGAGGCTACAGACCTCCTGCAATTACACACAGCATGGTGCATGGTGCAGAGCTCTGAGCTGAGAGGCCTTTGCCTCCATCTAGTTCTCAGTGGAGTCAGTATCCCAAAGAGGTAGAGCAGGGGTCCCCAAACTTTTTACACAGGGGGCCAGTTCACTGACCCTCAGACCATTGGAGGGCCAGACTATAAAAAAAACTATGAACAAATCCCTATGCACACTGCACATATCTTATTTTAAAGTAAAAAAACAAAATGGGAACAAATACAATATTTAAAATAAAGAACAAGTAAATTTAAATCAACAAACTGACCAGTATTTCAATGGGAACTATGGGCCTGCTTTTGGCTAATGAGATGGTCAATGTGCTCCTCTCACTGACCACCAGTGAAAGAGGTGCCCCTTCCGGAAGTGTGGCGGGGGCCGGATAAATGGCCTCAGGGGGCCGCATGTGGCCCGCGGGCCGTAGTTTGGGGACCCCTGAGGTAGAGGCTGCTACCCTCCAGAGCTCCCCAGTCCTGGGATCAGGGACCTCCCAGGGCTGTCTGAACGCTGACCCTCCTGCCACCTGGTTCCCTGGGGGATGGACGTGACAGACCTGTTAGAGCTCAACTCCCAGCCTCTTCCTCGATCAAGACTTAGACACCCACCCAGTTTCTTCTGAGACCTGAACAGGTCCTGCAATCCAGCCAAGAGTGTAGGGGACAGCGCCTGGAAAAAGGGACATTCTGGGGGGAGTTTGGGCACTGAAATATGTATCGGCAACCCCAGGAGCTCCCTGACGGTGTGGTAGGAGCACACACACGGTAAAATCTCACTGGCGACGGTCCTCTCAGACGCACGGTAGCAGTAACATTTCTTCCATAGTTCCCGAGGCCGGGCTGGCCATATTTATAAGCCTCCACGTGTCTGCTCTCAACTGAAAATACCTGAGTGCTCCCTGAACAGAGGAGTCTCCCCTGCTGGAGTGAGTCCTGCAAGGAGTGCTCCCCTTAAGCAAACGACCCCTCTACCTGTGGCTCCAACGCCTGTGGCAGGCACTCTGAGACATAGCTGCACCCCAGTCCACCACCCACCAGCCTCCCTTTCTCCCTCTCTCCAGGGGTGGCCACATACACGGACAAGCTGTTCAAGTTCCGCAATAGCAGGTGGGAAGACATCCTGAGTGACGAGGTCAACATGGCCCGTGGCGTGGCCAGTCTCTTTGCTGGGCGCTCTGTGGCCTGTGTGGACAGGACGGTGAGTTCAGGGGTGCATGAGGGCCTGGGCAAGGGGGACACATAGCCGTGTGAGAGCTAGAGGGGAGCCAACGGGCAGATGTCCCCAGACAGAGTATGGCCCACAAGGGCAGAACGGACGGCTGTACCATCTTGGCAGCTGCCATTGTCTTGCACATAGTAGATGCTAAAAATAGTAACAATAGTTACAATATACTTTCACATCCTTTCTCCCATGAGGTCTTCCCAGCAACCACTGAGGAAACTGGCCAGGTGCTGTCATCCACTGGACAGAGTCACCAAGGGCCAGCTTAGAGCAGGGACTTGCCTGAAGACCCGAAACAGATTGGTGATGTGGCTAGGACCTGAAGCAGAATCTTCTAGCTCTAAACTGCTCATTCATTCATTCAACTAACATTTATTAAGTGCCTACTACGTGCCAGGCATTGAGCCCTAGGGAGGCCCGTAAGTCTTTATCAAACAAATGAAGACATGACAAAGGAGCAGGGGGAGGGGGCGGTCAGTGGGTATTGCCACATATACAAGGACTTTAATCAATAGCTCCATCAATGCTTTCCTGCCCTGCTCATCCACCCTAGAGACTGGTGGGGGAGAAAGGCCAAGTGAGGAGGAGAAGGCGCAGCTGCAGCCATCTGCCCTGTGGGGCTGCCCCCACGGGGCTTGCATCCCAGCCAAAGCCGGAGGCTTGCTGTGGAGGTGATTTATCCTTCCTGTCACCTGTTCCCCTGCCGCCCCCTCCTTGACTTGACAAAACAGTCATCACTAAATCAGGGACCCAGCTGCTGCCCAGCTTCTGCGGAGCAGAGGGTCTCTGGCCCCCATTCCAGGGCAGGAGCAAGGGGGCTGGCTTGTTGGGACTGAGATGGCACAGCGGGGATTGGGGGTTCAGCGTGAAGCTCACAGCAGGGCCCTCCAGGACGTGGGAGAAGGCAGGTGCCAGGTATAAATATTTATTTCTTAACAAGCTGGTGCTGAGAAGAGAAGCCAAGCTGGGCTGTGAAGCCACATTTAGCCCTGACCTGAATCCGTGCCACCTGGACTCCTGCCTGGTAGGAGGGGGGCCGGGGAGGCGGCTCTGTGAGCAGCCCCAGAATGTGGGGAGCAGCGGAGGGGTGCCAGGCCCGGCAGCCTGGACCGCTACCCAGGCTCCCACAGGCCTCCTGTCTCGGTCTTTCAGGAGCAAAGCTTCCCACACCCTGCTAAGGCGGAACCTCAGAGCTGGTGGGAGGGCCTGAGGGTTCATCACAAAGAGATGCACTCTCTGTCCTAACAAGGTCATCTGCACACCCACACATTTAACCACAGGACAAAGGCACCATGTGAAATGCAAAAAAAAAAAAAAAAAAAGGCATTGGCACGCAGCACAGTAGGCGGGCATAGCAGCTCCCTCAGTCCTGCTCAATCCAAGCCTCAGCCGTCTGCCACCAGCAGAGGGGCTGCTTCTGAGTCCGCCACCTCCTTGGCAGTCCCCGGGGCCCGAGAGCTGTGGGGGGTGAGGCAGAGGGAGAGGTCAAAGCCAGTCTGGAAGTTGAGAGACAGGAATGCAGCATGATGTAGGAAAATGCAAGAGCAATCATAACAATAATAGCTACCACTTACTAAACTAACAGCATGCAAGCCCTGTGCCCAGTTTACAAGCATCCTCTTATTGAATCCTTATAATAAGCCTATGAGGTAGATGGTCTCATTATTCCCATTCTACAGATATGGAAACTAAGCCTCGGAGCACTGAGCAGCTTGACCTTAGTCGCATCGTAAGTGGCAGGCAAAGCCAAGAGTTGAGTCTTGCCTGCCTGAGAATGAGTCACGTACCCGTTGACTCCTCAGCTACCCCTGCCTCTGATTGAACCGGTATCAGACACAAATTTCTAACCACAAGTTGTTGGGTTTTTTATTGAATTTCATGGGGGGTGACACTGGTTAACATAACTATGCAGGTTTCAGGTGGTGCCCAGTCCTACAGCACGTCTAACCATAGTTCTATTACAGCGTTCACCCTGCTTCCTCAACCCCACCACAGCTCCTGCCTGGGGCCTTTTAATCTACCTGTCAGTGGTTTTCAAAGTGTGATCTCCAATCAGTAGAATCAGCATTGATGAACATGCAAATTCTGAATTCCTGGGGGCAAGGCCCAGCAATCTGGGTTCCACTTAGCCCTGCAGGTGACTCTGGTGAGGACCCTCACACCAGGTCAATGTCCCACTGCTGCCCCCGGCCGTTCTCGGCCTCTCCCCTGTCGGCCCTCATTTGTTCTCTGTCCCAAACCTGGACCGCTGCCTGCCCTTCATCTTCAGCTGCCTCATCATTCACCGCCTTTCTGGATCCAACTCAAAGCCCATCTCTTATAAGAAACGCCGCCTGATCGATAATGATTATGCCTCATGTTTATATAGCATTTTTATCTTTCAAAGACCTTTCACATGCATTGTCTCATTTTATCTTCTCAACCCCGCCAGGAAGCAGGGAGAACACGATCCCAATTTAACATGTGAGGAGATGGCGCTGAAGGGGCTGAGGAATCCGCCCAAGGACCAGGAGCCAGTTAGGGGTAGAGCCTAAGACTAGGACCCAGGATAATAATAGCCCTGGACCAGTGGTTCTCAAAGTGTGGTTCCTGGACCAATAGCATCAGCTTCACCTGCAAACGTGCTGGAAAATGCACACTCAGTCTCAGGGCGCACTCCGGCCTCCCGAATCCGAAACTCCGAGGATGGAACCCTGCATCTATGGTTTAACAAGCGCTCCACGTGCTAGGCTAGATGGCGAGACCCTCTTTCCCAGACCCAAAGCTGCAGAAACGTCTTCCTTTTCCTGGAATGAAACTCCGTCACACCCTCCCAGAAGGGTTGTGGTCAGGTTCACTTGTGACTTTCTGCCATCTACCACTGCCACACACCTATGTTTGTCAGTTGAATTACCCCAGTGCATTGGAGTGAGGAACTAGGTATAACAGAATTTTTATAAATATCCCCGTTTCTAGCCGAGTGCATTTCAGTTTATTTAGGCTTTAATTGCCCATTTGTTGATGAAATTGCTAACAGCTGGTAGGGTCAGGAACAGTTACAGTGATGGTGCACTTTCTCCTCTGGCCCCATCCGTTCACTCTCTGTCCAATCATTCCCCACACACACGCGCCAAGCGGCCGTGATGGCAGGAACATTCCGCAGCTCGCCCCTAATCCTGAAGCCATGTTGTGAAGCTGCACATCTCACACCTCCATTCTGCAGGGGATCACCTTGCGGGGGGGGGGGGGCTTAGGATGGGAGGGGGCCTGAGAGTTCTAACATGATCTCAGATGACGCCAATGCTGCTGGTCCAGGGACCCCTTTGAGTAAAAAAAGATTGGTAAAGCCCTGGCCGGTTGGCTCAGCGATAGAGCGTCGGCCTGGCGTGCGGGGGACCCGGGTTCGATTCCCGGCCAGGGCACATAGGAGAAGCGCCCATTTGCTTCTCCCCCCCCCCTCCTTCCTCCCTGTCTCTCTCTTCCCCTCCCGCAGCCAAGGCTCCATTGGAGCAAAGATGGCCCGGGCACTGGGGATGGCTCCTTGGCCTCTGCCCCAGGTGCTAGAGTGGCTCTGGTCGCGGCAGAGCGACGCCCCGGAGGGGCAGAGCGTCGCCCCCTGGTGGGCGTGCCGGGTGGATCCCGGTCAGGCGCATGCGGGAGTCTGTCTGACTGCCTCTCCCCGTTTCCAGCTTCAGAAAAAGAAAAAAAAAAAAAGATTGGTAAAGCATCGATTTCCAGGTAGCAGGATAGAGATTTAGATAACCAAAAAAAGAAAGGGCGTAGACGCCCTTAGGGAACAGCGTTGCCACCTTCTCCAGCTGTGTCCCCTGTCGTGCCCTGCCTTGTTTTACATTCCAGCAACATAGGACGAGCTGCTTGTGGTTTCCCCACATACATCATTCTCTGTCTCATCTCTGCCTGGAAGGCTCTTCCCCTCCACTTCACCTGGCGAGACTCCTCTTAGGAAACCTCTTCTGAATTCCCAATGGCGAGGTGCCCTTCCTCCGGGCTAGGAGCCCCTCTCCTGAGCACCCAGGAAATCACGTACACACTCTCTCAATCACATACATAATTGTATGATTGTCCACGTGTCTGCATCCCCCCAGGACACCCTGAGGTCCTTTGTGGGCTACACTCACCCAGAGGCTCTTAATTAGCTTTCCCAAGAAAAATGGTCCCAAAGAAGAGACAAAGTCGGCAATCAGTTAGTTAGAACAGGGTCCTGCTCATGGGGCTGCTGGGTAAGACACGGAAGCAAGCAAGAAGGTTGAAAAGAGGGGGCGACAGGGGGCACTCCTACTGTCTTGAATTCAGCTGTGTCTCTTGCTTGTTTTGTGTTTATGGCTTGCCTTTAAACTCGACTCATCTTGAGTACATTTCTAGCAAAGTGCCTTCCACGTAGTTAGAGCTCAAGAAATATCTACTATATGATTAATTGGAGGGAAATGATGAAAAGGGTGAGCAGAAAGCTAGAAAACTGATTTAGAAAGTGTGTGGATTTCTTGGGGGAAAGGAAGCATCCATTGAAGAAGTACCCCATTATAATGACGGGCAGAAGAGAATCTTTCATCAGCAGTGTTTCGGACTGCAAAAGAGAATGACTATGGTGACGAGGAGGGTGCCAAGGAAAAAAAAATATTTGAGACAGTGTTATAAAGGCAGGAGCAGTATAATATTTCTTTCTATCTAATGTGGGAAAAACAAAGGAATGGGAGAGGGAAGGAGGAACCCTGTATATCTGAGCCTCTCGTGTACCAACATAGAGGAATGAAGAAGTATAGGGTGGGGAGGGGGGAGGGAGGGAGATGTCTCGGGAATTTGCTTGTCATCTTGGCTGGAGTGAGCTTGAATGGGAGAGAGAGACTGAGAATAATGGGAACTGGTAGATCAATCAATCAGCAAATATTTATTGAGCAGCTACCCTGGCTGGCAGCTGGAGAGAGCTCAGCTAGAGGGAGGCACATTAGAAAATTGTCTATAAAAAGGTGGTTGTGGGGGAGAGTGAGGGATGTGTTCTTCTGGAGCAGGAAAGAAAGAGAAGGAGGGCTTTTTCTGTGGGACTCCAGGGGCCGTCGTGCACTTCGTAGCCTCTGTGAAAAGCACCCCTGGAGTTGCGCAGTGCCCAGCCTGCAAGGCCGCGCACACCAGACCCAAGGAGAAGAACCAAGCCCGTGAAAGAGGGAAAAGTCCTGACGGGCTTGCTCACCGCCCCTCCTTCCCTTCCTCCTCAGGGCTCCGGACGCTACTCTATCTACATCGCCAATTATGCCTATGGTAACGTGGGCCCTGATGCCCTCATTGAAATGGACCCCGAGGCCAGTGACCTCTCCCGGGGCATTCTGGCGCTCAGAGATGTGGCTGCTGAGGCTGGGGTCAGCAAGTATACAGGTATGAAGGGCGCCATGGGAGGCTGCCAGCTGGAGGGGGTGGGGGCTGGGGCTGGGGGGCAAGCCTTGCAGGGGTGGTGTCCCTGGGGGGAAGGATGAAACCCTTATCCTACCCCATCACCCACCAACATTGCCTCTCCAAGGGCTGATGAGATAGATACCTGGCAGGTGTGGGCTTAAGGGGGCCCTTTGGAGTACATCAGATATAGGGTGTGAATACCATAATGTCATCCTGTCTCTAGAACCTCTAGACCCATTTCCTGCTGTGACCCAAATGATGGGTGAACAGGTTCTGTAGGAGAAAACTGACAAGTCACAAAGACTGAGATTTAAAGCATTCTTTATTGCCAAACAGCAGATGAAATTATTTACTTACACATAAGCAGCCAGAAATTGAGTGCTAACTAAATCCCTAAGCTTCAGCTGGGTCCCGTTTCGAATAACTTAGCTCAAAGAATTGTGTTCTTCCAAAACCTCTCCAGCACTTCTTTGGAAGCAAGCTTCCCCCGCATCTTTCTGGATGGGGGACCTATTGTCAGAGTCTCTGACAGAGAGATCTTTCTAAGGAAGGCTGTTTTTCTAATTCTAGCACGGCTGCTGACTAAACTCTGATAATCTGCCAATAGACTGCTGATGGCAGAGCAACCCAGTTTCCTGTGTTGGGTGCCAAAAATCAGGAAGCCAGAGCCGTGCCCAAGAGCTTCTCCCATGAACTTCACCCTCACACTCACTGCATCTGCCCTGTGGGCATAGAAATTCTCTCATGGGTTGACCTTCCTAATATGTCCGCCCCAGTCTGCACTACCGCCTTCCAAAGGGGTGGTCTGCCTGAATCCAAATCCTAAGGCCGGGAGGACACTTGAGGGGCCATTTGGGCTGTCCGCCTGCCTCCAGACACCTGGCTGGTGACATAATCTCGAAGGCCTACCCAGAAAGGGTTGTCATAGCCTTCCCTGAGTTTATGGTGCATTTCTCCAGCCAACTTTCCACCCTGGTGAAAGGGGGAGATTGATGTTGGCCTGTCTTGACAAAGTTTGTGGGAACGTATGACTAGACAATAAAACAGCTCGCACAGCTCAAACCCATCAGAACCTTCCAGAGCTCCAAACGTGAATGGACAGCGGAAAGGCCGAGTGTCAGCAACAAACTGTTTTCCTGGGGAAAGGAGTGAACATGCAGGGGCTTCAGCCTAGATGTGTACAGTCCGTTTTTCTGAGGAGGTCCCAGTTCTGTGCACTGGGCTGGCTTGGCAATTAAGTGCCTTGATCTGCGGCAGAAGGAGGCTAGGGAGGTGTCGCACTTGAAAATGATGAGATGGAAGGGAGGCAGGGTCTGGAAGAGAGGGTTATACACAGAATGAAAGAATTCAGAAGGTTGTAGCTGGGTTTGAGCATGAAGGGGACATTGTTCACGCTGGCTCGGCTGGCAGAGGGGCTGGCAGGACCCAGGAAGGGGGAAGAAGAGGACCAAGAGGAGACAGCTGAGGAGCACAGGTCGGTGTGGGAGCACCAGCCAACTGTGCCAGGCTGTGTGGGAAGGGCAGGGCAGCTCCGGGAAGGAACGGCAGCTTCTGTGGAGCACACAGGCAGGCGGGGCAGCTGGCAGGCCCCGAGGACACGTTAGAGCAGCTTTGCAGACTTCCAAAAGCCATTTGGCTGACACAACCTATTTGGCCCACCGAGTTACTGTGATGTCAGCCCACCCTTTCCCTGCCTGCCAAGCCCCCAACTCTACCCTGCAGCCCCCTTTGTCATTTCCTTAACAACCTGTGGACATCTGGCTGACCTAGCCCAGAGCACCCCCCTGAGTCCCAGGAATGGACCCCAAATGTAAGGACCAGCCCTGGAGTTGAGCCTGACTGCGGAGGCTCTGACACGTGGCCGGCGCTCAGCTCCGGGCCAGTGCCACAGCCCCGGGAAGGGGTGAGGAAGCAGGCAGTGAGGGGCAGGGCCCTGAGCAGGCAGGGAGGGTACCGTGGCCAGATGTGCAGTCAGGGAGCCGCAGGTCCTCAGAACCAAGCCACACAACATCAATCTGCTGGACAAACCTCAAAGAACTGACCATTTTGCAAAAGAACAAAAGGAGGTCCAGGTAGGGAAAGGATTGTCCAAGGTCACACAGGAGGGTGTAGAGAAACCAGCAGGTAGAGCCCCATCCCCTGATGCCTAAGCCACCACAACCAGCTGACCTTTCTGATGACCTCCAGATTGCGAGTCCTGCTCCAGCCTCCAAGACTGGAGGGGCTGTTGAAGGAGGAAGGCCCCACACCCACCGAATGCAGCCCCAGGGGCTGGCACTCTGACTTTCATTGTGGTCCCCAGTTTTTATGGCTGAAGCAGCTGCCTGCCCTGAGGTGCCCAGCAACCCCAGAGGCGGGCCCAGGTGATGGCGCTGCCCGCACTGGCTGTCCAGCTCCTCTGGAGGGGGAGGGGAAACCTCCTCTCCAAGACTGTCAATTCCGCTAGCAGCCACCGCTCTGCTGGGTCACAGTGCCATCTAGTGGCCAACGTGCCTGCTCTCGAGGGACATGGGAGACTCAGGGCCCCTGGAGGGCTGTGTTGGGAAAGCCAGTGGTGCTGAGCCCGGCTGAGCTGAGGGAAGGCCACTCCCCCATGGCTCTGGTTCAGTGAGAATCCCAAGTCCTGACCTCGCCAGCTGCCCGCAGCCTCTGGGAGCCTGCACAGTGTGGGGAACTACCCTTCATGGGAATCCTGATGGCAGAGGCCCTGGCATGGAAGGAACCCAGAGAGGGGGAAGGTGGGGACCAAGCAGTCTGCACTGCCTCCGGGGCCCAGCGACCTTGGGCAAGTCCCTGAGCCCCTGTGAGCACCTTGCACTTGTTCTCTAGCAGAGCTGTTAAGAGGACAGGGTGGAGCCCTGGCCGGTTGGCTCAGCCGTAGAGCGTCGGCCTGGCATGCGGGGGACCCGGGTTCGATTCCCGGCCAGGGCACATAGGAGAAGCGCCCATCTGCTTCTCCACCCCCCCCCCTTCCTCTCTGTCTCTCTCGTCCCCTCCCGCAGCCAAGGCTCCATTGGAGCAAAGATGGCCTGGGCACTGGGGATGGCTCCTTGGCCTCTGCCTCAGGCGCTAGAGTGGCTCTGGTCGCGGCAGAGCATCGCCCCCTGGTGGGCAGAGCATCACCCCTGGTGGGTGTGCCGGGTGGATCCCGGTCGGGCGCATGCGGGAGTCTGTCTGACTGTCTCTCCCAGTTTCCAGCTTCAGAAAGAAAAGAAAAAAAAAAAAAAAAAGAGGACAGGGTTGAGCCAGAGTGCCAGGTGCAGACCCTGCCCCACCAGGTCTGACAGAGATGCCAGGACCCTCTGTTGGGCATTTCCTGGGTGTAGGGGCACCGTGCTGGACACAGGGGGAAGCACAAAGCAAGCAGGCCCAGCCCCCGCCCTGGGCACTCTCTGTGTGTCCCCAGGCCTGGCCTCCAGCGCTGGGCACAAACGGGGCCTCTTTGGCCCTGGCTCCGCTGGAATCATCTCTTCCCTCCTCTCTGACCCTGTCTCTCCTCGGACTCCACCCCTCCCCGGGAGCTCAGCATTTTGGCCTCACCCTATAAGGGAGCATCTGTTGGGCTGCAAGGTGGTGATTAAAGAAACCTTAAAAAAAATTTGGAAAGAAAATGAAGGTGGATTTATGATGTTGGGTGGGGAGTTTTGCTGTTGGCTGGGAGCAGTGCAGAACAAAGCGGAGGGCAGCCCTGATTTATAGGAAGTCATTATTGGAGGAGACAGAGATGCCGAAAGCCCAGCTGAGGCCTTCTGGCGGACCCTCACCAGCCTGCTCTGGGGAGGTGACCGACCGGGGTGGCCGAGTGGGGGCCACCGGGCCTCCCCGCTTCCCAGGCAGGCGCTGGCCTTGCAGTGGGAGTGCAGCCAGATCTGACAGCCAAGGACAGGCGGGCTGGAGTGCCAGGCTCCTCAGCCAGGGCCCGGGACCCCTGCCAGGGGCGCCCAGAGCCCTGAGGTGCGCAGGCTATCAGATGCATTGGATGATTGACAAAAAAGGACATGACTTTTCTTTCAAAACAAACACAGATATGCTATTACAATACAGATTCAACCTTGATACACAAATTCTTTAGCTAAAATAAAGAGATTTTTAAAAAGTCAAGCTGTGGCTGGCTGCTCTGGGCCCTGCCTCCAGAGGTACAGACGGCTCCTCTGCTGAGAGGGAACTTCAGTAGAAACCTCTGAGAGAGCACTGTGGGGAGAGTCGGGCCTGGGGCATGCGGGCGTGGGTTTGAACTTTGACCTGTCCCCTGCTGGCTGCCACCACGCCTCCCTGAGCCTCGGTTTCCTCACCTAGGAAGTGGTCAGGTGAGAGGAAAGGTGTCCAACATCTGGTACAAGACTGGACAGCAGGTGGCCAGAGGAGCTATTCCTGCGGCTCCTGTACCGCCCTCTCTCCTGAAGGCGCGCCTCCTCCTAGCCCCTCCCTGCCTGCGTGCGGCGTGCGGTGAGGATCACTGCCCTCCTGTAACCACCTGGTGCCCGAGGTGTACCACCCAGCGGACAAGTGCTGGGGCCTGTCCTCCTGCCCACCTGCCCGTGAGCACCCTGCAGGACGGGCAGGGAGGCCTGGGGGGACAGTGGGAATGGCCTGTGTGATCAACACCCTGTACACCCATAGGTTCGTCCAGAGCCCTGCCCAGCACCACATCGCTCACAGAGGTCTGGGGGGAGGGGAAGCAACACTAGCACCAACACAGCGTTATTAGAGGTTAGAACTTTCAGGAGATTTAAAATGAGAGACCCTGTTACCATCCTGCCCTTACCCTCACGCCCCTTCTCCAACACACACACACACACACTGCCCGTTCCTCCACCCCCACGTCTTCTGGCGTCTTTGCTACTCTTACAGTATCATGGATGTTCTGGGCGGCCTGCGGGACCTGCATCCACCAGCGCCACCTGCATCCACCAGCGCCATGTCTCTACCCAGCTCTGCAGACTGCTCTCACGGGTCCAGGTTCCTTGGCCGACAGGCCTCACCTGAGCCTCAGCCTTCACTGTGCTGAGTCTAGATGGGCCCAGGCTTCCACTCCCACTCGCGTTTATCCTGTGGCCCGGCCTGGAGGATGCATTGAGGAGCCTCAGAGATCTGATTCCCCACCCACCCATTTCACAGGGAGCCAGACCAAGGCCGGAAGGCACGCTTCCCAGGTTCCCGTGGCCAGAGAGGCTGTAGGGGCCGGGGAAGAACCTGGAGGCTTTTCCGTAGCTCAGAGAATCCCCCGCCTCTTGGTCTTTCGGTCCTCGGGTCCACAGTTTGGGGTGATTCAGCAACACACACTCTCTTTCCCTTCCTTGCCCCACCACCTCACGTGCCTGTGCACTGGCCCAGGTGAGGTCTGAGAGACGGGTCACCTGCACCCAAATTGGACTTGAGTCGGCATCACCCGAGTGCAGGGCTCAGAGGTTGAGGGGTGACGTTCTTGAGAGTAAATGAGGCTGCCCCATGGGGCTCGGGCCCAATGAGCAGATCATTGAAAGGGGTACCAGAAGGTGACAGAAGAGAGAGGGAGCCCTGGGGACACATTTTCCCTGTTGCTCCACCTGTCCCACCCAGCCTGGTGGGTGGAGAAAGCTTCCGCAAGGGATGGGCAGGGAGCAGCCTGCACACCCAACAGCAGAACCAGGAGGCTTTTGAAGAGATATTACTCACCCAGCAGGTGGGAAATAGTCCTAGCTAATGATTGTGTGGCACCTGACATTTTCCAAGGTACCTTCCAAAAACCAGCTGACTTAATATTTATGACAGCCCAGAGAAAGAGCTGTTATTATTCGTAGCAGTCTTTCTCTTGTGAGGAAAACCAGATGCCCAGAAAGTCCGGCGACATGCCCAGGGTCACACAGCTTGAACTTTGACCCTAGGTCTTTCCCACCACCAGTGCTGCCTCTCCAGCCCCAGACGGGGAACTGCTTGTCCCCAAGAGGACGTGCCTGCCTCAAGTATATAAGAATTCATTATGGTCAAGTGGAGTCTAACTCCCTATTGGGACATCATTATCCAAGGCCAAATAAAGATGTCCTTGACCTGGGTAGCCCCCTAAGGTGTGTGTTGCCTTAGCAAGGGGAGGACAGGGAGGGTGTGACACAGGCGGGGGAAGGCTGGGGGACGGGGACGAGGGGGAAGGCCCAGGTAAAGGTACTTGCTGAGTGAGGTACCTCTGAGTGTAGCTGTGTCAGGCTACACTTAGGGTGGGTGGATTTTATTGGTTTAAGGAAGACTTTGCAGGGTGAATTCACCTGGGAGGAGAGTTTCCCCAGTGAGGGGTGCAGACACCTGGCTGCCTCGGAGCCCAGCTTGGCCCCTCTAGCTGAGGCCGCTGGGGCCAGTGCCCAGGAGGCCAGCTCCCAAACCGTCAACTCACTTGCTCCCCAACTGTGCGGCAAACTTGCCAAGAAGGAGTTGTGGGTAACATCTCTGTTATGGTCTGATTGCCATGGCAATAAATTGTCACTAATTAGTAGTGTGGTTACCATGGCAATTTCCTAGTAATTACAGGTTACAAATGGTGCAAGGCTTCAACCCAACCCAATTAGTTAATTAGAAAGATTTAGAAATTTGTCCAAGAGGGAAATAACCTGCTTTGTAGAAAATGAAGGGAATGTGTCACAGCTTGGGAGCCAGAGGCAGAGAGGAAATTGGAGGATGCTGGAGCAGGGGAGAAAGGGTGGAGTTGCACGGCGGCGAGTCCCGGAGTCCCGCCTGGCGCTTCCAGGGGCCCGGGCCAGGCCTGGGGTTTCTCACTGATGCCTGCTACCGGGCTGGAGTCTGGCAGGACCAGGGCAGGGACAGCTGCCAACCGCCACTCGGCAGCTCCTCTCTGAACGGGCAGCAGCGGTGCCCAGGTTGCGGCCCAGCAGCCCTCCCCGCTGCTTGAGGAGAGGTGGCTGAGACCTTCCCACCCGCGCTGTGCTCTCCTAATGAAAAGCCATGTCGCGTGCCCGATAATGCTCCCCAGCAGCGTTGTGGATGTAGCGGCTTCAATTTTATGAGGCTCTGGCTCTCTGAGAGCTAATTGGATTACCTGGGAGGGAGCTGGGAGGCATGGGGCTCAGGATGTGTTGACAAGGAGCCCCACCATGAAAGCATCAATGCTGTTTGCCCTGTCCCTTCCCTCTGTCCCCAAACACTGGCCCTGGTGGGCAGGCTCCATTTATTTGCAAGAAAGGCCCAGGGATTTCCTACAAGGGCATCTCTCAGAGGACAGAAGGAGCCTGGGAACCAAGAGCACCTCCATTCCAAATTGGCACAGTCGCTTTGTGGAAACTTCTGCCATACGCAGAAGGCAGGGGAGCGCCCGACCTAGCATCACTCGGATCAACCTGAGCTCTCATTTATTTAAAAGAAGAAAAAATAAATCAAGTTCTTTTGAGCGCTCTGGTAGCTATATTTACAGCACTGAGCAGCCCTTACTGCAGCCCTTCTCTGACTTTCCTGCGCAGAGACCACGCCGGCCCCGCTGGAATGGAAGCCTGGTCAGGTCGGGCCTGAGCCTGCATGCTAACAAGCTCCCCAGCGGGGTCCCTGCCGCGGGTCCATGGACCTGACTCTGAGGAGCGAGGTGACAGGATTCACAAAGACCTTTCTTGAGAGGGTCAAGGATTCACCTGATTCTCTCAAAAACCTGGAAATGACAAAAGCACTTCACACTCTCCCCCCTTTTGCAGATGAGGGAACTAAGGCACAAAGGGTAACCCAAATCACCCAATGTCACATGGTCTTGAAAGAAGTCAAGCTGGGGCTAAAATCCATGTCCTGGTCCTGGTCAGGCTGTCTTCTGCGTGTTATTGCCTATGTTTGGGAGTGTGGCCCCCAGGGCTTTGTTTGAACCCCGCTGGCTGTGGCGGTTCGTTCAAGATGTCTTTTCTTTATTATTATTTTTTTCTCTTTTACAGAGACAGAGAGAAAGTCAGAGTGAGGGATAGACAGGGACAGACAGACAGGAGCAGAGAGAGATGAGAAGCATCAATCATCAGTTTTTCGTTGCGACGCCTTAGTTCATTGATTGCTCTTTCATATGTGCCTTGACTGCGGGCCTTCAGCAGATCAAGTAACCCCTTGCTCAAGCCAGCGACCTTGGGTCCAAGCTGGTGAGCTTTGCTCAAACCAGATGAGCCCGTGCTCAAGCTGGCGACCTCAGGGTCTCGAACCTGGGTCCTCCGCATCCCAGTCCGACACTCTATCCACTGCACCTCTGCTTGGTCAGACTTGTTCAAGATGTCTTAAGATGGGACTTGCAGACATAGGTAGCCCAAATTTGATCTTGGAGACTTCAGACTCTAATGTAGATTGGCTTTCTTTCTTTCTTTCTTTCTTTCTTTCTTTCTTTCTTTCTTTCTCTAGAAAATATGCTTCATTGGCTTTTTTCCTTTTAAACTAAAGAAACAACTCTTGTATGAACAAGCTAAGCAATATGAAGACATTCACGAAAAGGGCCAACTACCGTCTCTTCTGCCCTCCCCAAATTGTACCCCGTCCAGTAGCCAGGGCTGCTCAGGGTGTAGCCTTTCCCACTTTTCCCCAAACTCAAAAACAAGTTCGCACAAACATGTTCAGAAATATCATGTGTTTTCCTTTTAAGAAATATAAGATCACACAACATGATTACTTGGCGAATTGCTTGTTACTTAAAAATATGTCGTGGGCACTCCTCCAAGTCAATACATATGGGTCTACCCCGTCTTTTTAGTAGCTACGAATGGTTTCATCATATGGATGTAACGTACTCCAACAGGCAGTCGCTGTTGATGGACATGCAGGTTGTTCCCAGTTACTCACTATACCCAAGCAAGGGAAGCATCCTTGTACCTAGAGCTGGAAACTATTCCTGTAAGTCCTTAGAACAGGAACTTACCCCGTGTCCTGAGCAGAATATGTGTGACTCGGGGTGTGGGTAGGGTTGACAGAGAAGTCTGTGACTTGAGCACACTTTGTGGTTAGAGCTAGGTTTAGGGATTCTTGTAATTCAGCCATTCCTGTGTTCTCGGTTCATGGAATTATTCCTTTGGCACAAAATGATGTGCTCTTGCTCCTCCTTTGCCTCAGCCACAGTGTGGTCACCCTCCACTTAGATCTGTGGGACTTCCAGCCCAGCTCCAGGCTCAGGGACGCCTCTGGACGGTCAGAACCCACCCCCTCCACCAGCACCAGGCTCTTCTGAGGCACCACTAGCAAGCCTCAGAAGTAGCCACGTCCTCCACACGGAGCTGGGTCCTGGCTTCTGCCACTTACCGTGGGTCAACATCCTTCTCTAGGGGGCCGGGGAGTCAGCGTGGGCCCCATCCTCAGCAGTAGTGCCTCGGATATCTTCTGTGACAACGAGAATGGGCCCAACTTCCTCTTCCATAACCAGGGCGATGGCACCTTCGTGGACGCAGCTGCCAGTGCTGGTGAGTGTAGCCGCTGCCGGGTCCCTCGGTTCCCAAGCCCACAGGGGACTCTGGGCTGCACTGCCCGCTCTGGCATCAATCCCCAGGCCTCAGAGAGAGCAGGGCGAGTCATCCTCTGCCCCACACGGAGAAACACTGCTTGTCACCTGCAGCTGCACACTCCCCACCAAGGCTCAGGCCACAGGGGGTGTTTGCTGTGGGGGAGAGGGGGCCTGGAACTCCTGACCATTACCCATTTCCCAGCAGCTGGAATTCGCCCATGTCCCTCTGAATCCTGCTGGAGTCTCAGCATCAATTTCCCCTCCAAGGTGCCTCTCTCTATTTCCCTTCCCCACATTTATCTTAAGCATTCGATTCGATCCAATAACCATTTATTGAGCTCCTGCCAACTGTCCAGCTGGTGCTAAGAGCTGAGGTTTCTGGCCTGAATGAAGCTAAGATCACCCTCTCCCACGCTTTCACACACACACATCAGGCACTGACATTCTAGAAAGGGAAACGGATGAAGAAAGAAAGAGCTATAATAAGAAACAGGATCAAATCCACTCAAAATAGTGTTCCAGGCTCCCAGCTCTGCTCCTCTTTCTCCCTTTGTGCTCCTCCCTCATCTGCCTCAGGGCCTTTGCACCTGCTGTTCTCACTACTTCAAATACCTTCCCACTGCCACCTTTATCTGCAGAACTTCTTATTACCCTTCAACACACAGCTCCCGTGTTATCTGAAAAGCCTTTCCTGCCTCCCTCTCTGTCGCCTGGCAGAGACTGGCACTCCTTCCTGTGTTCCCACTGCCCTGCGTGAACCTCTTACTCGGGTTTTTACATTGCTGTAATAATCCCTCCGTGTCTACCAGGACTAGGCTGTGTACTGTTCATTCTTGGCATGCAGTGGTCACCCAGTAAATTTTGCTGAATGACAGAATGGACACAATAAAAGCTGATGGATGTAATCAGTCTGCCCTTCAACCACTTCTCCCAGCCCAGGCTCCCCCTGCCTTGCTAATGAATGGAAGGTTTGATTTCACCTCCTTCTTGGTGGCCTAGGGGTGAGCGCGCTGGCCTCCGGAAGGAGAGGTGAGCGGGGACTTGGAGACGTAGATCAGAGGTCTGACAAGCTCCAGCTAGTGCTGGCGGGAGCATCAGATCCCTGAGCCTGTGTCAGTCCATTTTCTGTGATAGACGAGCACCTCTTCCCCCAGCTTTCTGCTCAGAGTTCCCATTTTGAACACACACACATACCCCTACACACACACACACACACACACACACACACACACACACACAGCCAGTCGGCTCCTCATCCTGCCTCTCCCTCTCCTCCTTCCCAGGGAAAATCAAAGTTAGAGGCAGCCCCCCGCCCCCGGCCAGTCCTCCCCACCAGCTCACCCCTCCTACAGCGATCTACTCTGGCAGCAAATTTTCTCATTGCTGAAAAATCATAAGATGAAGGCAAGGTGGTAGTAGAGGAACCTAGAGGATTTGATAAGGTGTGAAAGAGAGGGAAGCAGAGGTGAGCGAGCCAGTTGGAGTGGGAGAAGGTATCAGGCGGGAGGAGAGAGGAAAGGTGCGAGGCCCATAATTGAAAGTCAGAATGATTGCAGGGGTTTAACAAGACATGTCAAGAGGGCATTCATCACCCAAACAGATGTCGCTGTGAAATGCAGCCCGGGACCGGTTATTCCCGTGAAAAGGAACCAGCTCCTTGTCAAGGGGCCTCCTAGGTAGGAGAGAAATGGGCCAACACAAAAGGCCACCGACATTAGGGCTGGGGAGCTTCGCAGAGTATTAATGGGTTATTAATCCTGGAGGCTGGAGGCCACCCCCATGTCATGGCAAAGCCTGGGTCTCACTGCTTCCCCTCCCCCACCCCCACCCCATCCTTCAGCTCCTTCTCTTCTCCAAGGGGATGCTCAGCCTCCAGGGTCCTTGGGGTCACCCCACCTTCTCCTGGCTCCCATCCTCAGGATCCTTGTGTTTGCAGTTGGGTCTGTGACCCCCTACTCCCCATTTTATTGTCCCATCGCCTGGTGGCTCTGAGAGCCTAAAGACCAACGGCAATTGTCCCCTGAAAGAGTCAGCCTGGGTGTTTGGGGCTGGGCTGCGTCCACTACCTGTCAGCTCTGCACTTGGCCCAGGGAATGTGTCTGCCTTGGGCAGCCGAGAGGTCAGACCACCCCTTTGGGCAAAGCCACCCTCCATCCTCCCCCAGGACTAGCTCAGTGCCACTGACCACTAGCAGATGCAGGGACAGCACAAGCAACTGACATTGGACACACCAGCTTCCCTTCCCAGATCTCACAAGGCACTCTGTGGGTTTCTCTGTCACGGTGCGTTATTTCCTCTGCTGTCACCAGCGTCCCCAGTTGCCTTCTGGTAAATTATTTATGTCTCTTTATTTATTCAGTAAGTATTTACTGAAAGCTGCTAAGTCACCACAGGCACTGAGATAGATACTGTGTGAACACAGGTGAATAAGAAGACAGTCTCTGACTTCACGGAGCCTAAGGTCTCGTAGAAAAACCAACCCTAAACAAGTAAACCCCCAAGGAATGTAATTATGCACATGATCTGCACGATGAAGGAAGAGAATGGGGGGCTGTTGGTGTGAATAGTAGGGTGAGTGGGAGGGGATGCTTTCATGGGAGTGGTCAGGGAAGGCTTCCCTGAGGCGGTGACATTGTGGCTAAAGCAGAAGCAAAATAAGGAGCTAGGGAACTAAGACCCAGGAAAAGAGCATTCCAGGAGGAGAGAGCAGCTTGAGCAAAGGCCCAGAAGCTAGAAAGAGCTTGGTTCGTTTGAGGAATGAAAGGAACATGGGTGGCCAGTGCTGAGGAATAAAAGGGGCGTGGCCCTGAGCGCTCCTGCCTCTCCTCCCAGGTGTGGACGACCCCCACCAGCATGGGCGAGGTGTCGCCCTGGCAGACTTCAACCGTGACGGCAAAGTGGACATCGTCTACGGCAACTGGAATGGTCCCCACCGCCTCTATCTGCAGATGAGCGCCCACGGGAAGGTCCGCTTTCGGGTAAGAAGGGGCCTTTCCCTCCCACCATCCTCACTTGGGCCACCAGCACTGTGAGTGGCCCTGGCAGGTCCTAGGACTGCAGCCCCGGTCTCTGCCCTCCCACCAGGCTGAGAAGGACTGTGGCTTTGCAGAGTGCGGGGGTGGGGTGGGGAGCCACAGGGAAGATAACATGTGGCCGAGGAGGACAACAGCCTCCCACAAGGTGGGTAGAGCAAAGAAGGTTCTGTGAGGGGCACTTTATTCTCTGGATGGGGCGTTTTACCTGGTGACTTCTGGAAAACCTGATCTGTAGCCGGGCCGAGCTTTGCAAATTGAGGTTCGGGCCAAGGGCACCACCGCGAATGCAGGTGTAGGGAAGATTGAGGTCACAGAGATACAACAGCTGCCCCTAAGGACAAATGGCAGAGGGTGGGCAAAACCCTCTCTGTCCCCTCTTGAGCTGTCAATAGACTGTGATGCCAATAATTCTTCAAAGGGGCTGTTTGGTGACAGTAACGGAGGGGCCACCAGCCTGAGGAGCCTGAGTTTGGGGCTTTCTCAAGAAAGGCGAAGGAGGGCAGTGAATGGTTGAAGCTGACCTCAGGGAGGTGGGACTGTGCTGGAGCCCCTGGGTCTTTCAAAAACCCCCAAGGGGCCCTGGCCGGTTGGCTCAGCGGTAGAGCATCAGCCTGGTGTGCGGGGGACCCGGGTTCGATTCCCGGCCAGGGCACATAGGAGAAGCGCCCATTTGCTTCTCCACCCCTCCCCCTCTCCTTCCTCTCTGTCTCTCTCTTCCCCTCCCGCAGCCGAGGCTCCATTGGAGCAAAGATGGCCCAGGTGCTGGGGATGGCTCCTTGGCCTCTGCCCCAGGCGCTAGAGTGGCTCTGGTCGCGGCACAGCGATGCCCTGGAGGGGCAGAGCATCGCCCCCTGGTGGGCGTGCCAGGTGGATCCCGGTCGGGCGCATGCGGGAGTCTGTCTGACTGTCTCTCCCCATTTCCAGCTTCAGAAAAAATACAAAAAAAACCCAAGGGAGTAAGAGAGGTCCAGGTTTGCCTGAGGTTTGATGGTTCCAGGGAAGTCTCCAGGAACCTTGTGTCTGGGTACAACCACCTGCCCCACAGGCACTGCCTGGGGGCACTCAGCTGTGCTGTCCTGCAGGGGCCTGAAGGCAGGCTCCCTGGGTGGGGAGGAGGTATGCCCTGAGCCAGGGCCACAGGTCCTGGGATCATGGATGATTTTCATCTTTATCCAGCTTTTTGTTCTAACCCAAGTTCTCAAGCAGCAGCAGTTCTGCCCCCAGCCGGACACTGAACAATGTCTTCTTGATTGTCACAAATGGGAAAGAGGGTGCTACTGACATCCAGTGTGGTGAGGCCAGGGGTGCTGCTCAACGCCCTACAATGCGCAGGACAGCTCCACCGCAGAGGATGGCCCAGCCCCAGGGTCAGTGTGCCGGGGGTGAGGAGCCCTGCTAACCCTCCCGATGGCTCCTGCCCAGAGCTCACAGGAGCAATAACAATAATAGACGCCCTATTTATCAAGTGCCCTCCATGTGCCAGGAACTGCGCTAAGCGCTTTACATACATTATCTTGGAAGCTCAGGCATCCAGTGGGGCAGCCCCACGGGGGCTATGCAGGTTTCCATTTTTACAGGATCAATAGAATAATAACGAGTTAGAGGTCCTGAGGCCTCTTTGTTCCCCAGCCCGAAAGGCCCTACTTAGCCCTCTGTGGCCAGTTGGACAGCCTCTTAATGAGTCTCATTCCTGAGCTGATAGGTCAACCTCCCTCCTCAGCCTCCCCAGAACGGGCAGCTCACCAGCTGTCCCAGGCGAGCTTATTCCTGCAGCCAATGGACAGGGCCTGCAGTTCAAGGCCCAGGGGCAGGGCCAGGCCGAGGGGCAGAGGGACACCCCCAGAAACACCACTGTGCCCTTCCCAGCCCTCTCCACATGGGCCCTGGGGTTTAGACAGGCTCCCAGGGTCTAAAGGTCACCCTACACAGCTCTCCTGTTTCAAAGGCAAGTCCCACACCTGGAACCCTTTGCCAGGTCCACTGAGACCCCTGTTCATACTTTGGGACCTCAGGGTCCCAGCTGGACTGTCATGGGTCTGGGGTCTCCCCTGGGCCCTGGACAACCATCTATCTATGCAGCCCCCCAAAGCAAATGTCATTTTAAATTCTTTTTTTTTTTTTCATTTTTCCAAAACTGGAAACGGGAAGGCAGTCAGACAGACTCCCGCATGTGCCCGACCGGGATCCACCCGGCACGCCCACCAGGGGGCGATGCTCTGCTCCTCTGGGGCGTCGCTCTGTTGCATCCAGAGCCATTCTAGCACCTGAGGCAGAGGCCACAGAGCTGTCCTCAGTGCCCGGGCCATCTTTGCTCCAATGGAGCCTCGGCTGCAGGAAGGGAAGAGAGAGATAGAGAGGAAGGAGAGGGGGAGGGGTGGAGAAGCAGATGGGCACTTCTCCTGTGTGCCCTGGCCAGGAATCGAACCTGGGACTCCTGCACGCCAGGCCGACGCTCCACCGCTGAGCCAACTGGCCAGGGCCACAAATGTCATTTTAAAAAAATCAAAACAATGTAAGGATAACAGAGGCAGCAAAAACATTTGCAAAGAGGCCTCTGCCACCTTCCATGAGGCTGGAGCATGGGCCAGGCCAGACTGCCGGTGAACTGTCTCGTGCATGTCACATGCAGCCTCACAACCTGGGCTGCTATTACTATTCCCGTGTTTCTGATGAAGAAAGTGGGATCCGAGGGGTTCAGTGACTTGCCTGAGATCACATAGCTCATCAGCAGAGAAACCTATTATTCAAATGCACAGCCCTTTCCTGCATCCACCCGGCTCTGACTCTCACTAAGACGGAGTCAGGATGTGTACTCGGAAGGGTCTATCCAGCATCTGGAATCAGAAGCCTTGGCCATGGCCCTACTCACTAGCTATGACTATGGGCAATTCTCCTTCCTCTCCGGGACTCAGTTACCTCACCTGTGAAATGGGGATGCTAATGTCTGTGCTTCCTCCAGTGAGGGATGGGAGGCCTACATCTGATCCCAGTTGGGAACAGCCGCGTGCTTCACATGTGTGAATGGGGACCGTCCCTCTTACCTCCTTTTTCTACAAGCAGCCTGAAGTTTCTGTGGTCCTAAATGCAACCCTCCAGGTCCCTTGCTGGGAGGTGAGAGAGGAGGCGTTAGGTTGAGCTGTGTTATCTTTGCTGACCACACACACACACACACACACACACACACACACACACACACACATACACACGCGCGCGCACACACACGGGCGCGCGCACGGGGACTCAGCGCCTTACCCACTCCTACGCTCCCACCTGTCTGTCTGCTGACCTGCAGCCCTCTCTCCTCCCAGGACATCGCCTCACCCAAGTTCTCCATGCCCTCCCCTGTTCGCACAGTCATCGCCGCCGACTTGGACAATGACCAGGAGCTGGAGATCTTCTTCAACAACTTTGCCCACCGAAGCTCCTCCGCCAACCGCCTCTTCCGGTAGACGCTTCCGCTTGGCTCGTGACCACTCGCCCTTCCTCCCTGACAGCCGAGGGGCAGGGAGGAAGGTGTAGGACCCCAAAGGGGAGTTCCAAGGGCTGAGGTGGAAGAAGGGACCCTGATAGAGGAACAGAGAGGAGGGGAGGACGGAGGGGGAGCGAGAGGCTGCAGGGACAGAGGGTGAATTCTGGGCAGGAGGCGGGCCTCCTGATATTGGGGTACCAGGGGCAGAGGATATGGCTGGAAGTGTGCCCCAGAAGCCAAGCTCCACAGGATAGAAGTCTCCACTGCCACACACAGCGGTTCCAGAGTCGAATCTGTCTAGGCACACCGGGGTCAAGCAAATACAGGCCAGTTTATTGGCTGCAGGACTCCTCAGAGCATTTAACCATAGGTATTTTTTAGTTTCCAAAAGGTGGATGAAATATTCCAAATAGATTTGGCCACACTTTTTTCCAAGATTTTTCTCTTGGGATTGGTGCTCTGCAAGACACCCTTTGGGAAATGCTGGACAAGACAATGAATGGTAGGCAAGTAAAAAGGAGAAGCTGAGTGGAAGAAATCTGCAAACATCTGGGCATCATATCTGGGGAGGAAGAACTGGGAGGCAACACTTGTCTGGGGGAGTTCGGAAGTGGTTGGCATCAGAACCACCCAGTGCTTACGTAAAGTGGAGTCCCAGGGCCGCCTTGATCTCCTGAACAGAATCTCAGGAGGTAAAGCCCAGGAACCTCTACTTTAAACAAGTGCATGAAGCACCAGGCATAAAGTTTAAGAACCACATAAAGTTGGGTAACAAACCTCAGAATCCATGTGGCATTGAGATGGCCCTGTTCCTGACATGCTAATGGGGCTCAGGACCAGGTGGAGAGGATAGGGTGGGCCAGGGGCCTTGGGTTCAGGAACTGGGCCAGAACACCAGCTGGGCTCCCCATCCCCTCCTCCAGGAGGGCCCCAACTATTAATAAAAGGTGAGAACTGTGACTAAGTGTGTTTAAACTATAATTATTAACAAAGCATCAATCCTGACTGAATGGAATCACCCCCCGAAGGCACCAGATTTACTAATTAGGAGCCTTGCAAAAAGCTTATTCACAACTTCCAGATTAATTGCAGAAGATCAATTGCTTGTTAGCAGAGACACTGCTTTCCTTCTCTGGCTAATAAAGTGTCACTTGCCAGGGCCCCTGATCACCAAAGAGCATAGTGCTCTCATCTCTGTGGCCCAAAAACCCAGACACCACCCCTGTCTACCTGCCTGCCTGCCTAGCCCCGTCAAACCTCCTGGCCTTCCTCTGGGCCACCCCAAGGGCTGGCTGGCACAGGGCTGTCCTTAGACAGTGTCATCATGCAGTTGCCCCATGAGTTAGTGTGTTTGCTTTTATGCAGCTGCAGTGGAAGCCACTTCCCAGGTACATGGCTGTGCCCCAAGTCCCTGTGGCAGATGGCTGGGTCTTCAGCAGGCAACTAAGCACCCCTTCCAGCTGCCAACTCTGAAAGTTTAGCCCCCACCTGTCTCTGTCGCTGAATGGAACATGGTGGGCTCCTTGTAGGAGGTACTGGAGAGGCAAAGCTTCCCTGTGCTCAAGTCTGCAAGTCCTATAGTGATGCTTAGATTGACCAGGGAATGCACCATCCAAACTGGATGCTTAGTGAGAGTGTGATGGGACCCTATTAATAATGGAAAGATAACAGGCATCAACTGGGACATGCTTGGTCACAGCACTTATCCATCTAAAAGTGCCTCTGACCTCCTTATCTCTCTACCCTATGCCACCCCTGCGCTCTCCAGGGGATTCCTGTACCCACCTCCAGCCCTCTCCTTATGTCTAGTCCTGCCCAGCAAGCAGTTGAAAATGCAAATCTGGCTGCACCCTTCTTCCACTTGAAACCTTTTTAAAGCCTTCTCTTTGACACACTCCACGCCTACCAGTTTGCCCCAGCCTCCACGCTCTCCACTTCCCCATTTACAACCAAGCACCAGGCACCCCCGTTTCTTCCAGTTCTGAGCTGTGCCAGGCCTGGCCCCTCATGGTGTCTACACCCTCTGCCTCACTCCTTCATCTGAGTGACCTGTACTCACTCAGGATGCTTGTCTCAGCTGAGTTAGCCCTTCCTCCAGGAAGCCTGCCCTGGTTCCCCAAATCTGGATGAGCTTGCCCAGTTCTGCCCTCCCCTCAGTCGCACTTCTCCCTGTCAGCCTTCAGAACTCTGCCTGAGACTCCCCGTCATCACGTGTCCTGAGCTCCCCCTACCTTCCCGATGCACACCTTAGTCTCAGGCCCCCACGCAGTGCCCGGCACACACAAGTGGCTGCAGAAGAACATGCTCAGCGGATACATAAGTGCAGTGGAACTGCTTGGTTTTCTCCTTAGGAAAACCCTTAACTGCCTTGTCACCTGAACCAAAGGGTTTCTCTGCCCAGCTGTGGCAGAGTGTGCAGGACCCAAGTGCTCAAAAGGACTGTGGGTATCAGCAGGCTGAGGCATACATACCTCCAGCAGGTGTGCACACGGCCAAGGGAGGCCGGGCACGCTGCCCACTTCCCAGACTGCACATGTGGCTGTGCTCAGCACAGATGCCCTGTGTGGACAGAGGACATCTCTCAGGGTCCGTCAACACCCTGCAGTTTTGCCAACACTCTCTGCCATCCAGCCCCCATAGGTTCCAGCTCAGGGGACCCCAGTCCCCTTCTGAGAGCATTGGCCACACCACAGCTTTCTAGTGACTCTGTGATCTGGGCAAACAACAACAGTCACTTACCATATGTGTGCATGGGGAGGGGGGTGACACAGATGGCCCTGGCCCTCTGTTTTCCCCCAGCATTGCTCACACACCGAGGACAGGGCACCCCAAAACTGGAAAAATGTCATGAGTGAGAAGAATTAGAGAGGAAAGCTCATGGCTGGCAGCAGCAGTCAGCATGGAGAAAGAATAGGACTTTCACAGTGGCCTTTTCTGGAGCAAATATTACTGTGATTCAGTGTTCAAAATAGACAGAACCCCTGCAACCCAAAGGACCCTTTTCCTCCCTTTGCCTCTGGAACTCACCCACATGTCCCACAGATGTGTGCTTGGAGCCCTCTGAGAGCCAGGCTCTATGTTAGATGCTGTGGTAGATGCAAAGATGAATAAAACATGGGCCCGGCCTGCAAAGAGCTCGCAGTCTAACTGGGGAGATAAGACACATTCATACAGAGCTTTTGACACAAGGTAGAAAGTGATAAGGGCAGAGCAGGAAGGCATTGCCTCCAGCAGGGCAGTTGGAGAACTCGGGGGAGGTGGCATTTGAGTGGAGTTTGAACCCTGGGTCCCACCCAGAACATGGAAACCTAGGGCCAGTGGAAGGAAAGTGAAGGCCATTTGAAGGTAGCTGGGTCCTTGCCCATTCTCCATCCATCAACTGCCCTTTCCCAGACCGTCTATAATTCATCCATTAGGAAAGGAAAAATCAATGTTTACCAAGAGAAATGAAAAAAACACAAGACGAGAACAGGCAGGGCGGAGACAGGGTCTGTGGACAGAGTGGCTCAGTAGGCTGCAGGTCCAGCCCATGCTCAGTGGGATCCGGGGGCGCCCAAGGGACAGCCTGAAATAAACAAATAGCCCTCTAGGTCCAGGTGCCCGAGAGGCCCTCGCCAGCTAGTCACCCATCTGTGAATGGCATGTCTTCTCCTACAGTGTCATCCGCAGGGAACACGGTGACCCCCTCATTGAGGAGCTCAATCCTGGTGATGCCTTGGAGCCTGAGGGCCGGGGCACAGGTGAGGGCACCTAAGGGCTCAGCCCGCCCATACCCGGGGGCGAGGGCGGGAAGAATGGGTCAGCCAGTTCCACCATAGGGCACCTCCTAAGCTGAGGGCTGAGACCCTAGGGCAGGGCGAGAGTGGCAACGGAGGAGCCCCTGAAAGGGCCCCGGCAGGAAGCAGAGGAGGGGATGGTCCATTCTGCCAGTCCCAGGGCAGCCGGGGGTGGGGCTCGGAATTGGTGGGCAGTAGTTTCTCTGGTCATGGCTTGCTGGGTGGGACTAGAAAGGAGAGGCTGGGGGGTCCTGAAGTCTAACCCCTCCCCTTTGGGCGTTCAACCTGGTATCAGAGAGAGCACTGGATTAGGAGTTCCCAGACCTAGTCCTGCCATTGCCTCGATGGTGTTCCTGGAAAAGTTAGTTCATCTGGGTCTTGTTCTTCACATCCATAAAATAGGGCTAATCTCTTTAAGGTGTAGTGAGGCCAAAAGGAAACTGCGTATACGCAAATATTTGATAAAGCGACAAAAACTACAAATCTAAAAAGGGTATATATGAGAAAGAAATCCTCATGGCCTGAATAACTAGCACCCACCATGCCCATGCAGAGTCCCGGGGAAGGAAAGGGAACCCTCTTCCGGGAATTCATATTATGAGGTGGCTGTTAGAAACGGGGGACCCGGGCTTCCAACCTCCGTGTCCTTCCCCACGCCTCGCCCACGCAGGG
This sequence comes from Saccopteryx leptura, assembly GCF_036850995.1. Taxonomy (NCBI): domain Eukaryota; kingdom Metazoa; phylum Chordata; class Mammalia; order Chiroptera; family Emballonuridae; genus Saccopteryx; species Saccopteryx leptura. The sequence continues at coordinate 29,583,190 of NC_089515.1, forward strand.
CTGTGGACTTGGCGCTGGGCGGGAGGCCCCGCCCCTGTGGGTCTCCTGGCCAATGACCAGAGCGAAATCTGCGTTGTTGCAGGGGGCGTGGTGACAGACTTCGACGGAGACGGCATGCTGGACCTCATCTTGTCGCACGGAGAATCCATGGCTCAGCCACTGTCCGTCTTCCGGGGGAATCAGGTGTGCAGGACCTCGGGGCTCAGAAGCCCAGCCTGGTGCGCTCCCTGGGCCCAGGGTGGGTGAGGGCGGAGGAGCCCACGGTTCGTGCCAGGAAATGGAAAGAGATTCCCAGCAGCACAGTAAACCTCCCAGAAGGGCCGCCTCCCTGGAGAAGCCCTCTGTCCCTCGGCCTCCCGTGGGCACCTCTCTAAACACTGTTCTGAGTCTGTTGGTGTCCCTCCTCTTTTCCAGTGTTTCTCTTTCCAAACTTCAGCCATTCTGAAGTTTCACTCACCTTCCCTGTCAGCTTCCTCCTCTCTTTTCCCTCTGCCCCTCTTCTTCTCTTCCCCTTTCTCCCTCTCTGCCCACCTCTGCCCACCCTGCTGATTGATGCCCAGCCTTCCCTCCCTACAGGGCTTCAGCAATAACTGGCTTCGAGTGGTGCCTCGGACCCGGTTTGGGGCTTTCGCCAGGGGAGCGAAGGTCGTGCTCTACACCAAGAAGAGCGGGGCCCACCTGAGGATCATCGACGGAGGCTCGGGCTACCTGTGCGAGATGGAGCCTGTGGCACACTTTGGTTTGGGTGAGTCAGGGCCGGGGAGAGGGTGGGCAATGAGCTTTCGACAGGACAGTGGGTCCTGAAACTGCATCTTGAATCATTCATGCTGAGTGATGCAGGACTCAGCTCGAGCACCTCCTGGGTACCACATTGTTGCCATGGTGATGGCAGACCGGCTAGTGGAGGCAACCCTGCTCTGACGTGGGCCTGCACTCAGGAGGCAGGTTCTAGTGCACCGCCCTTTATAGGGTCCCCACCCCAGCGTCTCTGTCAAATTGTTCGCCTTGGGGTCAAAGTATTTGATTCTCCATTTTTCCAGGCTGTGGCCTTGTTCTTCAAACACCGGCCTGCACCAAACTCATCCAACCCAGCTATTTCCCTGGCCTCTTGAGAGTTGGCTCGGTGATTAAAGTGTCTCACCGAACCCCTGGTGACCACAGCAAACAGTGGCAAGGATGCAGAGAAACTGGAACTCATACATTGCTGGAAGGCATGTAAAATGGTACAGCTATTCTGGAAAATACTTTGGCAGTTCTTTTAAAAACAAAAACCTAAACACACAACTGCTATCAGACCCAGCAATTGCACTCCTGGGGATTTATCCCAGATGAATGGAAACTTATGTCCACAGAAAATATCTATACAAGATTGTTCATAGCAGTTTTATCTGTAATAGCCAAACTGGAAACAACCTAGATGCCCTTCAATAAGTTAACGGTTCAGCAAACTGTGGTCTATCCACACCATGGACTATTACTCAGCTATAAAAAGGAATGAACTATTGACACACAAAACAACTTGGATAGCTCTCAAGGGCATTATGGTGAGTGGGGGGGGGGGGGAGGCCAATCTCAGAAAGTCACATACTGTTGATTCCATTTATATAACATTCTTAAGATGACAAAATTGTAGGGATTGAACATAGATCAGCGGTTGCTGGGGAGTAGAAATGGTGGAAGGGAGAGAGGTGTGTGGGACTAGAAGGGGCTGGCCCAAGGGACATCTTGGTGGTTATGAAATGCTTCTGTATCTTGACTGTGGTTATAGTTACTCAAATCTGCACATGTGATAAAATGACATAGAGCTACCCACACACCTTGTACCAACATCCATTTCCTGGATTTGACCTTGTGCTACAGTTCCGGAAGATGTAACCATTGGGGGAAACCAGATGAAAAGTACACAGGGTCTCTCTGTACTGTCTTTGCAACTTCCTGTGTGTGACTCTGTAATTATTTCAAAGTAAAACATTTTTAAAGAAATGCATTAAGGGATGGACTTAGGAAAAGAAAATTCTAAAAAGGCCTTCTTCAGGAGGAAGGGCAATAATGGAAAAAGATGTTGAGGTACACTGGGGGTGGGGAGGGATCCAAGAATGTCTTTACAGAAACACAATGGTTAAGAAATCGTTTGAATCAAATACAGCGAGGTTCAAAATCAGACACCTTCCCCCGTGTGTTAACACCTCGTGAGGTGGTATAACATTAACAATAAAAAGAATAGACAGTATGCCCTCAAATTAATAAATATATATGTATATGTTAAGATTATTCACACAGCATATGTCTATAGAAAAAACTGAAAGAAAATTGCAAAAAGTGTGAATAATGATTCTGCTGAGTGGATAAACTAGTATGGTAACTCTTATCCTAGGCACAGTGGCCCTTCGCTCTTCCTATTTGCGCTATCCTCACGACTACCCTGTGAGATGGGCATTATTTATCCCCATTTTACAAGTGGGAAAACTGAGGCTAAAACAATTAAGAAACCTGTTCAACCAAGATCCTATCATAGGGAAATGGCAGGGATGGGATTCAAATCCAGACCTGCCTTACTAGGTGATTTTTTTTCTTCCATTTCTTTTTTATGTGTGTGTGTGTGTGTGTGTTTTCTGATTTTTAGAGGAAACACATAATTTTTATGCAATCTGAAAAATAAGCATAAATATTTAGGGGACCCAAGGCTGGGTTATTTGAAGGTGTCCTTGGGCTAGTCCACCCTGGATGGGTTTGCTGGTTATCGGAGCGTTTATCACTTTGAAGGCAGCCATTTGTTATGCTGGCCATAAAAGTACCGGATGACTTTTAAATACATCGTCATAGAGCAGTAGCCGACATGAATCGAGCACTTAGTATGTGCTGGGCACTGGGCTAAGTGCTTTCATAAAACACTTTATTCATTTCTCACTACAACATGAGGAGCCATAAACACCAGTTCACAGGACAGGAAACTGAGGCTGAGATTAAACAACCTGCCCCAAATCACAGCTTCAGACAGTAGGGTGGGCTGAATCTGGGCCCTGACGTTTTGGACACTGCTTCCAAATTCTCGACCACTGTGACATGATGTTTGACCTCCGGCAGCTGTTCTATGTGGAGCCAGCCAAGGTCCTCCTGCTCTTCCTCTTTCTCCTTGGACATTGCTGCCCCCTCAGTTACCAGATGACCCAAGTGAGGTCGTCCAAGTACCATGGTGGCTGCCATGGTACCATAGGCGGGATGTTCATCCAGGTGTCTGGATGGACATCAACCGTCACCCCATTGTACAAATAAGGGAATTGAGACTCACATAGCACATCAGTAATGAGGCCAGGACAGAGGCTAGTTCTTCCTCCCCACATCCATGGACTGCCTCTGCTATTTTAAGACGTATTATGGGTGTTATTGGGTCTCTTACCTGGCCAGCATCTGCCCTTCCAAGAGAACAGACCTTCTCTCCACTGGGCCTCCTCGGCCCGGTCGTTGGTGGGATCGTGGGGCCTGAGAGCCTCCGAGCCTCTTCAGCTGTCTGCCTCCCGTGCTCAGGATGTGGACAGTGCACCTAGCTGGGAGCCCCTCCTGACGGCCTGTCCTTGTCTTTTGTAAGACATGAGACTTGTTCTGGGTCTGAACTCTGGCTCGGACTGCTCCATGGGTCCCCCTGCACACTCCTCTCTATTGCCAGGATCCACTCCCAGAGAGGCGCTGGCGGAAGGCTGCCCCCAGAGACGGGCCCCTCGGGTCAGCCTTGGCCTTGGCAGTGCGACTCCCCGAGGCAGCTCCGCAGGCAGCAGGGCTAGCGGCCTGAGACACGGTGAGGGGCAGGCAGACTCCGCCCCTACAGCTCCAAGACGCTCCTATTCCGGAGGATCTTGTTCATGGATCCAGCACAGCACAGGCCTTCCTGATGGAGGGACCAGCGCAGGAGCTGGAAGAGAGGGGGCCGTTGGGAAAGGCTGGATGGGAGGGAAGCTTGAGGAGAAGGAACGGGGTGGAGATGGACGGAGACGGGGCCTGGAGGGACCCAGAGACAGAGAGACGTGGGGAAGGGACAGGTCAGACACAGCAGAAGCGCTCCCTGCCCTCCAGGCTCACAGCCCACTGAGAGAGGCCGGCGGACACAGGAACTCTGTGCAGGGCAGACTCGGACGTCCGTCACCCTGGCCCAGCGCCTGGGAGCGGACCGAGGGAGACATTAGTTCTGCTCTGGGAAGTTCCCAAGAAAGTGGGCCCAGAACTAGGTCTAGAAGGATAGTAGGAGTTGGGAAAGTGTGGATGGGAGACTGAGGAGAGCATTCCAGGGGCTGTACTGGCTTGAACAAATGCCCAGAGATGAGGGTGCTCAGTGTGTCCGTAAAATGGGCATGGTCTGGTGGGAGCAGCGCCTGGGCAGGGAGGCCAGGGCCACACTGTTGGGGCACCCAGAGCCAGGCCGAGAGGGCAGGGGGAACAGAGCGGGTCTGGAGAGCTGGACAAGCCAAAGCCAGGCTTTGCTGTGCAGGGCAGGGCTTAGAAGGAGCCCAGGGGCCACTAGCAGGGGTACCAGGTATTTGTCATTCGCTGTGTGACTTATTGCACTTAGCATAATACCCTCTAGGTCCATCCATGCTGTTGCAAATAGCAAATTTTCATTCTTTTTTTATTGCTGAATAATATTTCATTGTGTGTGTGTGTGTGTGTGTGTGTGTGTGTGTGTGTGTATATATACCACATCTTCTTTATCCATTCAGCTGTCTTCATCACCATTGACAGACAGCTAGTTTGCATCCATCTCTTGGCTATTGTAAATAATGCACAATGAACATAGGGGTGCATATATCTTTTCTACTACGTGTTTTTGGGGTCTTGGGCTGAATACCCGGAAGTGGAATTTCTGGACCATGTGGCAGCTCTATCTTTTATTTTTTTGCTGCACAGTATTTCATTGTGCGGCAGCATTCATAATTTAGCTAGCAAGTCCCCTATTGATGGACAATTCGGTGGTTTCCAATCCTGAGCAGCTTGTTTTGTGGTGTTTGGGGTGAGAGGGGGCATGTCCAGAACATGAATGGAAGACAGTCCTGCGTAAAGTCCGAATTACTTACTGAGTAGATGGCGGCTTGAGCTGTGCAGCTGTGAGGATGGCAGCGGTCTCTAAGGGAGAGGCTGCAGGACCTCCTCTCCAGCACTCGCTCCGGCTCACCCCAGCTGACCCTGCTTCCTCCCTCCCTCCATGGGTCACCCCCGCCTCCTCTGGCTCTGGCCTCACAGCCAGGCGTGCTGTGGGAACATGCCTGTGGATACACATGTGCCCCGCCCCCAGCACACCCTCAACTCAGGCTCATCTCTGCGATGGCTGCAGGCCTGGCTCGGCCAGCACTGAGCCGTGGTTAGAAGACCGAGCTTCTCAGACAGACCCTCACTGCACTCCTGACTCTGGGGGTCTCCCCTGTGTGGAGTCATACCATAAAAATTCAGGGACCTCACTGGAGGTTTCACTCTCCAGGGGTTTCCCAGAGGGCCCCCTGGCCTTGGCTGTCGTGCAAAGCGCTCTCAGCTTCAGATCTGTCCCTGCTGACCCACCTCAGCCACCCCTGCTCAGTGTGGCCCCTGTTCCTCCTCCTCTTCCCACCCTGCCTTGGCCTCTCCCTGCTCCTGCTGGTGCAGCCGGCGGCCAGGCTCACAGAGCGTTTCCACTCTCAGCCGTTGTTGAGCGCCCCTGCTGCCCCCTGGCTGCCCCATGCAACTCCTGCCCACCCACACCCCGTCTCTTTCTTTCCTAACAAGCAGAGGGCTGAGGCAGCTCACAGAAACCCAGAAAATGAAAACAAGCGCCAATAACCTACTTGGCCCCGCCGGCCTTCATTAGGGGCTCCCTCAGTGGCCAGCCCGCCCCAGGCCCCCAGGCGTGGAGGGTACCCCCACCCACACACACCTCCTTCCTTTCAGCTAGTTGTTTGCAACTGACTCTGAGCTGCCTCCACGCCGGCTGGTGCTCATTTAGGGAAGGAAAATTCAGTGTCCCACATGAAAATTGCTTTATTAAAGTGCAAAAATATTCCAACTGTATTCCCACCATCTGTTTTGCTTGTAATTCTTCTGAAAAGCACAATTCTTTGTGCCTCCTTGGCCTTTGTCCTTTAAAAGCTGCCAGAGAGCTGTGGCTGGTTAATGGGGCCACCTCTGGTCACAGACCCACAAGCCACTTAAAGGCTGTGCTGTGCAGTGGCTGGAGGCCAGGGGGGACCCCGGCTGTGCGGCTGCATGAAGAACTGCAGTGTCTGGGGCAGAGGGACAGCCAGGCCTGGGCCCGGAGCCGGGGTTCCCGTCCTAGCTCAGACACCTGCGGGTCACTTGACCTCACCGGCCTCGGGGCCTCCATTTGGAGAGTGGGAATAAAACACCCACCTGGCAGGGTTGCTGGGAAGGTTTGAGTCCGCCACCCATGCTAGGGCTCCCAGACTGCTCTCCCACCCAGCTAACACACATTCTCACACTCTGCTTCTCCCACTGTGAGCTTCTCCCTGGTCCTCACACAGCCCGTATCACACCTCCTGCCTTTGCCCACGCTGCACCCTCCACCTGGGTGCACACCTCCCGCCTTTGCCCACGCTGCACCCTCCACCTGGGTGCACACCTCCCGCCTTTGCCCACGCTGCACCCTCCACCTGGGTGCACACCTCCCGCCTTTGCCCACGCTGCACCCTCCACCTGGGTGCACACCTCCTGCCTTTGCCCACGCTGCACCCTCCACCTGGGTGCACACCTCCTGCCTTTGCTCACGCTGCACCCTCCACCTGGGTGCACACCTCCTGCCTTTGCCCACGCTGCACCCTCCACCTGGGTGCACACCTCCTGCCTTTGCCCACGCTGCACCCTCCACCTGGGTGCACACCTCCTGCCTTTGCTCACGCTGCACCCTCCACCTGGGTGCACACCTCCTGCCTTTGCTCACGCTGCACCCTCCACCTGGGTGCACACCTCCTGCCTTTGCTCACGCTGCACCCTCCACCTGGGTGCACACCTCCTGCCTTTGCTCACGCTGCACCCTCCACCTGGGTGCACACCTCCTGCCTTTGCTCACGCTGCACCCTCCACCTGGGTGCACACCTCCTGCCTTTGCCCACGCTGCACCCTCCACCTGGGTGCACACCTCCTGCCTTTGCCCATGCTGCACCCTCCACCTGGGTGCACACCTCCTGCCTTTGCCCACGCTGCACCCTCCACCTGGGTGCACACCTCCCGCCTTTGCCCACGCTGCACCCTCCACCTGGGTGCACACCTCCTGCCTTTGCCCATGCTGCACCCTCCACCTGGGTGCTCTTTCTTCCCTTCTCTGCCTCATAAACTCCAGCACTTCTGCAACACCCGATGGAAAAGACTTTTAGCACCCGCCTCTCTCGCCAAGTGGTACCAATGCCATGGCTGCACTTTCTCAGCTTATTACAACATAATCCCTGTGTTTCTTGCCCGCCCAGGACTCAGCTCCTCCCGGAGGGGCCAGGGTCTGTCTCCCTGTTGCTGAATCCCAGACCCTTGCATGCTGCTCAGCTGTGGTGAGCAGGGGGTGGGGGTGGGCTGGCCCACAGAACAGGGTGCTGCAGGTGTGGGCTTTGGGGTCACACCCTGTTCCCTAGCTGGGTAACTGGACAGTTCACTTTACCTCTCCAAGTCTCAGTTCCCTCAGCTCTCGAGTGAAAATGATAAAACTAGTACCTCCCTCATGGAGCTGCCACGAGGACCTGATGCACTAATACTGAGAGACACCTGGTCCAGTCTGGGGTATATATTTTCTTGTATTATTGCCCAACAAGTGAAAGCCCTTTGGGAACTGCAGGGTGCCCCCATGTCAAAGGGATGATGGGGATGGAGCTGCTGAGGGTGCCAGTCTACATTCCAGGGGAGAAGGACTGGCCTTCCCGGGAGTGCTAGAGCTCTGGGTCACACCCCCACCTTACAGATGAACAAACTGAGGCCCCAAAGGAGTACCCAAGCCAGCGAGATAACCAGTGCAGAGGGGGGAGTCCCCGGCTCACAGGCTCACTTCTCTCAGAGCCCCGCCCCTCCTTCGGTCTGGAGAAAGGGAGGAAGCAGGACTCGACGCTCTGGGCTGTAAATACAAGATGTAAATTTGTGATTGTCTATGAATATTCGGCAACTCTTTTGAGTTATTTGTGGCACCTCAGTCAGGCTGGAAAAATTTATTCATGTTCTGTTGGCTTAGGTGAAAACAGTTGCTTCTCTTTGTCTCCTTTTCTTAGTGGAAAAAACGCTTACTTTATACATATGCCACTTAATTTGGACACTATACACCCTACAAACGCCAGCTCGCTTGAACCTCTCAAGAAACTACTCCAAAACAGAAAGAAGTCTGCAGCTGACACCCCCCTCCCGTTTCCACCCCCTTCTCCAAAAGAAACGATCATGGACTGAGCGGATGGGGGAATAGAGGGGTTGTGAGAAATGTTTTCTAGCTGAAGGAAGCGATCCCCAGAACCAGGGGAGCGGCCTGGGCGGGGCCGGCGTGTGGGAGGAGAAGCTGCACTGTGTGTGCACACGGCCCTCTCCGGGAACTTCTCCTGGGCGCGGCCGCCCACCTGCCCGCAGGGGAGGGCTGCTCACCTCCGACACTCCCAGAGTGTGGCGGCTGGTCCCTGTCCTCATTAGCTCGAGGGCACAGCGGCAGCGAGGCTGGAATGTTCCAAGAGTACAGGACTCAGGAGAAAGATGCAGCTGGGTGCCCCCCGCCCCCCGCCGCCACCCCCAGAGCCCCGTCTGCACAAGGATTTCTCCACCAAGTCTGGACATGGCTTCCAAGCCTTTTCTAAACTATGGGAACCCTTTCGTACGTAAAGATATTTCGCAAACTACCCTCTGTCCCCACAGTATCTATCACTGTAAAATCCACGAATGGACAAGAATGACCAAAAGCTAGTATAAATTCAAGAGCAGTTTTGGGTTTCGCTTGTTTTCTAACAGTATCTATATACATTAAGGGGAAGCAACCCATGCATGTGGGTGACATGTTATTTATTCAGCCCACAAATGATGCTTGGGGGAATGTCTGTGAGTGTGGACCCCTGAGCGCCTGCCACATCTGGTCAGCTCGGTGGGTGCTAACAAGGGGCACACCCTCCCTCCCTGCTGAGCACTGCCCTCTTCCTGGGGTGGGTGCTAACAAGGGGCAGCACCCTCCCTCCCTCCCTCCCTGCTGAGCACTGCCCTCTTCCTGGGGTGGGTGCTAACAAGGGGCAGCACCCTCCCTCCCTCCCTCCCTGCTGAGCACTGCCCTCTTCCTGGGGTGGGTGCTAACAAGGGGCGCACCCTCCCTCCCTCCCTCCCTGCTGAGCACTGCCCTCTTCCTGGGGTGGGTGCTAACAAGGGGCACACCCTCCCTCCCTCCCTCCCTGCTGAGCACTGCCCTCTTCCTGGGGTGGGTGCTAACAAGGGGCGCACCCTCCCTCCCTCCCTCCCTGCTGAGCACTGCCCTCTTCCTGGGGTGGGTGCTAACAAGGGGTGCACCCTCCCTCCCTCCCTGCTGAGCGCTGCCCTCTTCCTGGGGTGGGTGCTAACAAGGGGCGCACCCTCCCTCCCTCCCTGCTGAGCACTGCCCTCTTCCTGGGGTGGGTGCTAACAAGGGGCAGCACCCTCCCTCCCTCCTGCTGAGCACTGCCCTCTTCCTGGGGTGGGTGCTAACAAGGGGCAGCACCCTCCCTCCCTCCTGCTGAGCACTGCCCTCTTCCTGGGGTGGGTGCTAACAAGGGGCGCACCCTCCCTCCCTCCCTGCTGAGCACTGCCCTCTAACTGGGGTGGGTGCTAACAAGGGGTGCACCCTCCCTCCCTCCCTGCTGAGCGCTGCCCTCTTCCTGGGGCAGCTGACTAGAACAGCTTCTCTCTGCAGGTGAGGCCCCGCTCGCTCTTCTCTGCACCCCAATCCATCACCATTAGCCTGACCTTGCCACGGTGACGGGCCTGGTGCCTTAAGCAGGGAGCTGGGGCTGGTTTTGACAATGCCTAAACACCTGACAAATCTCTCCAACTTGTTTTCTGCCAGTGATGTAATGCATTGCTCTGTGGTTGTGTGCGGATGGGTTCACCGGGAACATTCTCTGAGCTTCTCCATCAGCTTCCCGGAGTGGTATTTCTCTGTGCCCGCCACCTCCCAGGTCTCCTTTAGAGCTCCGCTCATGTGCCTTCTCCCCAGGAGCCGACCCCGACCATGCTGATGAGAAAAGGCCCCCAGACAACCCTCCATTCCTCTTTACTTCATTTCCCTATTTTTGTTTTCTTCATAGAGCTTGTCAGTATCAGCCATTATTTATTTGTTCATCAGTTTGCCTGTCTATCCCCACTAGAGTGGAAGCTCCCTGAAAACAAGGACGTTCCCAGTAACAAAAATGAGCCTGACCACTAGCAGGCTATAAGTGTATGTGTAAGTGTAAGTGTAAATATAAGTGTAAGTGTAAGTATAAGTATAAGTGTAAGTGTAAGTGTAAGTGTAAGTATGAATGTGATGTGACATGCTCCAGAGTGCACCGCGAGCCAGCTGCAGCCCTGGGATTTGACCCCAGGTCTCCCAGGCACCCACCCCCCACCTTGTTCTTTCCAACCTACCAGGTAAGTGGTGCAGTCAAGATTTGAACCTAGGACTGCACAGTCAACCTGCTCACCACCAGGCTTCACCCTCTCCTCCAAAACAACCTCAGGCTGACTGGCCTATCCACTAGGATGGAAGTTCTAGAGTGGCTCTGTCCAGTATGGTGGCCCGCAGCCACTTGTGGCTATTTAAATTTAACACAACTAAAACTAAACAGAACTTGAAATTCAGTTCCTTGTTACACTAATCTCACTCCACGTGCTCAGCAGCCACCTGTGGCCTGCGGCTGCCAGGGCGGACAGCGTGGGTGGAGAACACTGCCACACTGCAGAGTCCCACTGGATGCGGTTGTTCCGAAGAGCAGGAGCTCGTCTGCCACACTGATCTCACTCCACGTGCTCAGCAGCCACCTGTGGCCTGCGGCTGCCAGGGTGGACAGCGTGGGTGGAGAACGCTGCCACACTGGGTGGGTGGAGAACGCTGCCACACTGCAGTCCCACTGGGTGCGGTTGTTCCGAAGAGCAGGAGCTCGTCTGCCACACTGATCTCACTCCACGTGCTCAGCAGCCACCTGTGGCCTGCGGCTGCCAGGGTGGACAGCGTGGGTGGAGAACACTGCCACATTGGGTGGGTGGAGAACGCTGCCACACTGCAGTCCCACTGGGTGCGGTTGTTCCGAAGAGCAGGAGCTCGTCTGCCACACTGATCTCACTCCACGTGCTCAGCAGCCACCTGTGGCCTGCGGCTGCCAGGGTGGACAGCGTGGGTGGAGAACGCTGCCACACTGGGTGGGTGGAGAACGCTGCCACACTGCAGTCCCACTGGGTGCGGTTGTTCCGAAGAGCAGGAGCTCGTCTGCCACACTGATCTCACTCCACGTGCTCAGCAGCCACCTGTGGCCTGCGGCTGCCAGGGCGGACAGCGTGGGTAGAGAACGCTGCCACACTGCAGTCCCACTGGATGCGGTTGTTCCGAAGAGCAGGAGCTCGTCTGCCAGGTTCCCTGCTGCCCTCGCACTAGCACAGGGCTCCCTTCATACTTCTATTAAATGGATGGATAGATGAACGAGGACACTGGTTCTGAGAACCCCCCCTCCCGCTCGCCTCTGCTGCTGACCTTTTCTCCTTCTGCCCCACAGGGAAGGATGAAGCCAGCAGCGTGGAGGTGACGTGGCCAGATGGCAAGATGGCGAGCCGGAACGTGGCCAGCGGGGAGATGAACTCGGTGCTAGAGATCCCCTACCCCCAGGATGAGGACAGACTTCAGGACCCAGCCCCGCTGGAGGTGAGGAAGGGATCTGGGCCTCATGTCCACAAAAGAGGCTCCATCCACAAACCCTCTAGAAAGATGGAAATCTTAGCCCAGGGCAGATATCGTAACAATCCCACTGTTTGTAGTTTGTACAGCAGTACCCGCACCCATCTCTTCTATCCTCACAGAGATCTGGGGCTATTGGCAGTACCAGTATCTTTGCACCCCTTCTATGGAGGAGGAAAACCAAGACCAAAAGCAAAAAACCACCAAGGTTGCACAGCCAGTTGTGAGCAGCGTTAGGAATTGATGGCCGCTCTTTCCAAGTCTCTGACAAGCCCCCGGTTGCTTCTGAGGGTGGGGTAGGGCCTCTGGGAGCTCTTGGAGGAAGAGCTCCAGATTCTAACTCTGACGGGGCCACTTGGTTGCAAATAGCAAGAATCCTCTTAAATCTACAGAGAACAGGGGACTTATACGGAGACTTCTAGGGGAGCTCACAAGATCCAAGAAAAAGCTAAGGATGAGCAGAAACCATGGCATCCCAGTGGCCTCAACCCCAGGAACTCAAGCACCTTGGTCACTCAAGTGCTGGCCTGGGGGTGAGGAGGTCATTCCCCTCCCCAGTTGTCCCCACCAGCCCCTCCTCATCCCTCTGTACTGGCAGTTGACATTTTCTGTCTTGTGTAGAGTGTTGTTTTGAGTCCCCCACCCTACCACCAATCTGCTGTCCCTAAGATCCCCCCATATAGACATAACAAAGCCCCCCACGGTTTGACATGTCCAGGTTTCCAAATCTGTCTCAGCCTCAGTGAGTTCACATTCTAGCCACGCCTCTGATGCATCCTGCTGGGTTGTCCAGCACTGGTTCAGTTACACCAGGGGTCCCCAAACTTTTTACACAGGGGTCCAGTTCACTGTCCCTCAAGACTGTTGGAGGGCCAGACTATAAAAAAGAACTATGAACAAATCCCTATGCACACTGCATATATCTTATTTTAAAGTAAAAAAACAAAACGGGACAAATACAATATTTAAAATAAAGAACAAGTAAATTTAAATCAACAAACTGACCAGTATTTCAATGGAAACTATGGGCCGGCTTTTGGCTAATGAGATGGTCAATGTCCAGTTTCATATTTGTCACTGCTAGCCGTAACAAGTGATATGACGCGCTTCCGGAGCCGGGACGCGTGCATCCCGCGTCACCGGAAGTAGTACTGTACGTGAGCGACGCTGCTACATACAGTACTCCAGGAGCACAGGATATGGATGCTGACCACCAATGAAAGAGGTGCCCCTTCCAGAAGTGTGGCGGGGGCCAGATAAATGACCCCAGGGGGCCCCATGTGGCCCGCGGGCCGTAGTTTGGGGACCCCTGAGTTACACTTTGCCTCAGTTGAGACCCAGCCTCGGTGGCAGGGCGGTGCCACAGGAGGTCACATTGCTGTTAGCCGTCCCAGCTCAGACACGTGGGCCCCATGTGAGGGGAACGAGCAGGAGTTGGACTGAATCTCTTCTTGGCCTTTTGCCCCCCCCCCCCCGTGCCTTATTCTCAGGGCAAGGGAAGGGGTCCTGGCGGAGAGGAGCTCCCAGCAGGCCCAGAGCCAACAGCACCCTCATTCTGGGGTCAGGGTGACAGCTGCTCTGTGGCTGGGACTGGGACGGGGTCTGAGATGAAATCTCAACTCACCAGTGTCTCTGCTTCTGCCCACCTTGCAGTGCGGCCAAGGATTCTCCCAGCAGGAAAGTGGCCATTGCACGGGTGAGTTGCCTGCAGGCGTGGGGGATGGGGCAGAGGCCGGACTCGCCCTGGGGACAGTCATCCTGGGCCCTGGCAAAGTTCAGCTTGCAGATAAGGGGTGGAAAAGCAAGGAGGGGACCATTTTTTTGTTGTTGTTCTTGGGGCTCCAGATGCCAAGACAACCACCCTGTGACTCACTAAGGTGGGAGTGATGTTAGCAACCATCGGGCTGGGTCGCCACAGCGCTGGGGTTTGGCATTGCTTCCCTCCCATGAATACAGAGAGGTTGAGTAGAGCCACGAGACACACACACTGCCGGCACCATGCCCACAGGGAGGCCTGACTACTGGGGGCTGTGATGGCAGGGTAGGCTCAGTCCCCCACAGAGAGATGGCGGCTTCACCCCGGCCAGCCGAGGGCGGGCACTGCCGGGGGCGCTGGAGCAAACGAGGGGGTGGGGTATGGTCTCTGCACAGAAGGGAGATTGCAGCCTTGGGCAGTGTGGGGGCAGGTAGCTGTCACACTGCCGGGACAGCAGTTCTGGGAAGGTCCAGTGACCTTCCGAAAGTCCCCCAAGGACTGGCAGTAGGGAGGGGCGGCCTAGAGGTTCAGCATTCAGAGGCTCACAGATGTCTTTCATCCCACTGGCTGGCAATGAGGGGCCTAGTCAAGGATGCCTCCTGCCTTTCGGCCCTCGGGCAGCTTTCCTCCCAAGTCCACTCTGCACGTGTCCATCAACCACAGGCAAATGGGTCCACCACTGAGAGACAGACACAGCCCCTGTCTTCGCGGGGCTTAGAGCCCAGGGGAGAGGCTCGTGTGAGCAGAGCTGGGGAGGGGAGCGCAGGGCCTGTGAGCACACGGAGGTGGAGCCCCTGTAGGGAGGGTTCAGGAAGACACCCCAGAGAGAGCAAGATCTCAGCTGAGACCTGAGAGGTAATGAGGAGTTGGCCGGACAGAGACAAGTGTCCGGTGGACAGATGACCGCAGGCGGGAAAGTGGAAGAATATGGACGTAAGGGTGGCTTGAGGAGAAAAGGGGTCCCCTCCACGCTCCACGTCCCCACTCTGGCCCCTCCACACAGACGGTGCGTGTACACAGGAATCCCAGCGTCTTCTCTGTGTGCTGGAAGGACCCCGTGAGACCCCCGTCCGCCGCCTCTTCCTCTTAACTCCCCAGCGATCATGTCTGTGCCTCCCGCACACCAGGCCCGTGCGGACTCCTGGGAATGCGGGCCACGCACCTCCCCCGGAGGACGTTCATCTTAGTGGGGGAGACAGACCACACGTACGACCCAACAGCTGGACTAGATGAATTAAGAACCCTTGAAGCAAGGTGTGCTCTGGAGACTGTTCTGAACAGAGCAGTCAGGATGGGTCCAGAGAAGGGAATCACTGAGATCAGACCTGACAGATGAGAAGGAGCCAGCCACGGAAATAGCTGAGGGAAGAGCTCTGCCGGCAAAGGGAAGAGTGAAGACCATGCGGCAGAAAACAAGTTTAGTCTGTCAGAGGAACAGGCAGAAGGCCGACGTGCCTGGAGGGGTGGAGGAGCCAGGTGCCAAGTCTAGGAGAGTCTTGAAGCCCCAGTGAGGTGGCTGGACTTTGTTCTCAGGCCCTGTGCAGTTAAGCAGGAGAGTGCCATAACGTGATTACATTTGCAGAAGTCCAAGCAAGAGATGGTTCTGGCTGGGAATAGGCTGGTGGCAGAAGAATGAGAAGCAGGTGGACAGACAAGAGGGTTACTGTGGGGACAGAACCGATGGGGTCTGTGGTTAAATTGCCTACAGAGGTAAGGAAAAAGACAGAATCAGGGATCGCACTGACTTCTGTTTGAGCAGCTGATTGGACAACAGTGGCACCGACTGAGTGAAGGGAGGTGGGAACAGGGGGCAGAAGAGGTTTGAGGACTGGAGGGAGGGAATCTAAAGTTCCATTGGGGACCTGCTAAGTCTAAGATGCATGTTAGGCAGGTTCACGAGTCTGGAGCCCCAGGGAGGTTGTGCCTGGAAATAGGAATCATTCATGAACGAAGGGACCACCTAGGGAAAGAGTGAGATAGAAGATCCAGGACCCAGCCTGAGCACCCAAACACGTAGAGGTCAGGCACAGCAGGAGCCAGCCAAGGGGACTGGAGTGAGGAACTGGAGGCCCAGAGAGAAGTGACAGGTCCCAGGTCACAGAGTAGGTGGGGCAGCAGAGCTTGAATAAGGTCCCACAGCCTCCCGAGTGAGTGACACCCTTACCTTTCAGACACCAATGAATGCATCCAGTTCCCATTTGTGTGTCCCCGAGACAAGCCCGTGTGTGTCAACACATATGGAAGCTACCGGTGTCGGACCAACAAGAGGTGCAGTCGGGGTTACGAGCCCAATGAGGATGGCACAGCCTGTGTGGGTGAGTCTGCCCTGACCACAGTCCAGTAGCAAAAAGACGTTCCCTTCTGTGGGAGCTCTGGGGAGGCCCCAGATCGAAGTCCCCAGCCCTGCCTTCTCCTGGCTGGATGGAGTCTCCTTAGACCCTTGTTGAGTCTCCAGAAAGACCATGACAGAGGCTTGGAGAAACCCCACCACCACTGCCACCAACCCCCTGGGGTGCTAGGTTCTGGCCAGAGGTCATTGCTTTTCTCATTTCTCCCTTTTCCCGTTTTCTAAAACAAATATTCTTACCCTAGGGCCCGCCCATCTGTTCTTACTTGGGGTATAAACTAGCTCCTATTATGAACCTTCGTCTGAATTTCTGAACTGGTGTTTGTCTTCTTCTTCCCAAACACTTTCCCCTCCCCCCACCCCACCCCCACTTCCTTTCTCTTTTTCCCGTTTTCTATCTCTCTGCTCCATGCTTTTTGCAGCTCAAGTGGCCTTTTTAGGTGGGTATCCTTCTGCCGCCTTTAGAATCTCTGAGCCTCTCTCTCGGACCTCCTATCTTTCTCTAGGCCTTGGACTTTGCCTTCAGTTATATGCATTTTAAATCCCATCAATAAAGGAAAAAAACTAACAAGCTTTGTGGAAAACTAAATTTCTCCTGCTGCCTATCTCTCTTTCCACGCCCAGTAGCTTCTGCTGTGTGCTCTTTCCGAACGGACAGCAGGGGCGGCCATCTTTGAAAAGGGAAGTTTGGGAATATTGATATTGGTGTAACTTTAGAAGTTTGTGAAGCCTTTCTTTGCCTGTTTTCTGAGAAAACAGAAAAGGAAAGTCTCCTTCGCTCCAGAAGAATCAAGATAGTCCTATGTTTTCTGTATCCTCCAGTGTCCTAAGGAGCTTATTTTGCCCTTAACAAAGATGGCTCTCAGGTGGTTGCTTGCTCAGTTGATTCAATAATATCTCATGTGCCTGCCAGTTTGGCCTGTGCTGTTTCTTCTCTGTGCGCCCCGACTTCCTGTGGTAGAGAAAGCCTGATGGCGGTTGGTGGTGATGATGGGAGGGCAAAGGGTGGTCCTTTGGTATTCTTGATAAAAATGTTAAAGCTTGAACTTGCTTAGTCTTTCAGCCTCTTTCTGGAGAAATTATGTCAATAAACTCTCTGCTGGATATTAGTGCCTAGCTGGTGGGGGAAAAAAATGTGTCTGGGGCAAAGTAGATGCTGGTTAGAATGCTGAATGAGCAGCAGCCCTCTTTCTATCGCATGGCACTTGGAAAGCAAATCATGAGACAGGGAGAGTGCCCTGGGCATGAGCAATGGTTTGGGTGTGTGCATCAATGCTCACATATGGGGGACTGGGGTTTGGACCAGGTGAGGGGTGTGGGATGAGTGAGTCCAGACATGGAGGGAGTACTCTGGGTCCTCCACCTAAAGAAAGCCACTTCGCCACTCTGGGCCTCAGTTTCCCTAATCTAAATAAGAGAATTGAGTTGGTGCATCCCTAAGCACCCCTTTTTCTCTAAGCCACCTCAGTGTGTGCCTGGACATAGGCCTGGCTAATCTCAGCTTACCCTGATTTCTAGAGTGAACCTTGCGACCTGGCCTCCTCTGCAATATGCTTGGAAACTGGGAGCTCCCGAAGCCAGAACGCCCTTTGGAAATGATGTAAAGTCACACAATGCTTTCATGGCCAGCCTCGGTATGCAAGTGTGTTACAAATCACAGTTCTACTCTTCATGGAGAAAACAGTCATCCCAAGATATAATAAAATCACACTTAAGAATGCAGCAAGACTTTTAAAAACATAGTTAACCAAAAAACTCCCACTTTCTGATATAATATTAATACTTCCAATAAATCACAAAATAGGAATGCCTCGTAGCTAGGGCTGTTTTTATACTCAGAACAGGAACTGAAATGAAAAGTTTTCAAATAAAAACCAGCTACAATTTCATGGAAAAGCATACACCAACTTAAAAATGATTCCACTCCTGGGAGGCCCACTCCTGTGTGTTGACATAGAATTAAAGATCTCAGAGAGCCCCAGAGTCGAGGCTCAGAGAGATCAAGTGTCTGCCCAAGGTCACACAGCTAGCTGGTCCCTGAGCCAGGTCTGGAGCCCTCTCCCACCACCCTGTCTTGTTGGGGGGTTAACAGACAGCACTGTCACTGTTCAGGACTATTCCCTAGTCATTCTGGAAGACGCTTCCTTTTTAGAAACAAGTGAATCTAAGATGGTAAGATAAGTAATACCCGAAACCCACAGAGGCGATCGTGTCCATTGACTGGCTGCACACACAACACAGGAAATCAGAGACAGAACAGCTGGTGAGGCAGCCTGCCCAGGACATCGAGAGATTCGGGGCAACAGCAACTTCAGAGGATGGCTTAGAGACAATAACCACGAATCCCCACACTCCGAGTTTCTTATAAGAAGGTCTATTTGTGTTGTTTTATCCTACTTCATCAGTGGGGCCAGATGAGTTACTAAGAGGAGTTCAAAATCCTGCCAGCTGGGCCCTGGCCGGTTGGCTCAGCGGTAGAGCGTCAGCCTGGTGTGCAGAGCACCCGGGTTCGATTCCCGGCCAGGGCACATAGGAGAAGCACCCATCTGCTTCTCCACCCCGCCCCCCTCCTTCCTCTCTGTCTCTCTCTTCCCCTCCCGCAGCCGAGGCTCCATTGGAGCAAAGATGGCCCGGGCGCTGGGGATGGCTCCTTGGCCTCTGCCCCAGGCGCTAGAGTGGCTCTGGTCTCTTGGCAGAGCGACGCCCCGGAGGGGCAGGGCATCGCCCCCTGGTGGGCAGAGCGTCGCCCCTGGTGGGTGTGCCGGGTGGATCCCGGTCGGGCGCATGCGGGAGTCTGTCTGTCTCTCCCCGTTTCCAGCTTCAGAAAAATACAAAAAAAAAAAAAAAAAAAAATCCTGCCAGCTGTTAAGAGCACAACGACAGTATCCTGATCCCAGGGTGAGAAGGCTTTCCATTAAATTCATTCATTCGACAAATGCTGGTTGGGCACCTACTACGTGCCAGGGACTGAGCGAGGCTCTGGGCATACAGTAAAATGACATTGTTGCTGTCCCCACACTACTTTCCTCCAGCCAGAGCCACATTCAGAGGATAGAACTGGGATTCAGAGGGGCTTTATAAACGGTCTAACTAAATGTAGGGATTGCTATACCAGAAAGCTGGCCCTCTGCATTCATTCATATATTTATTTCACAAGCATTCAGTGAGAACCTCCTGTGTAACAAGCAGTGGGCCCCACCCCATGAGGAATACGACAAGGTCCCTCCAGTGAGTGGCTCAAGTCCTCTTTCCCCAAGATGCTGTGTTGGAAGAAATATGAGGCTAACGGATACAGAGGACAGGTGGGTAGTGAACCGACTCAACATGACCTGCTCCAAAACAACAAGATCTCCCCAGGGGGCCAGGAGTCCAGACTGTCTGAGCCAAGCGCCCCAGCCCAGGACATGAACTGTTCTGCGCTGAACCAGTCACAGACGGGCGCATGCAGAATGGCACCCACGCTCTCAGGCTCAGGGCTCCCATCCCCCTCCTTCCTTCTACTGCCCCTTCTCTGAGGTCCAGGGGGCCCAAACTCTGCCTCCCCCTTCTAAACACAGACAATTCAGTTCTTTTTTTATTTTTATTTTAATGGGGTGACATTGATAAATCAGGGTACATATGTTCAGAGAAAACATCTCCAGGTTATTCTGACATTTGATTATGCTGCATTCCCATCATCCAAAAGACAATTCAGTTCTTTATTTGTCCCCCTACCTCCACTCCTGACATCTTTATTGGCCCTACGGTGGATTTGACTTTGTAACAGAAACAGCAAATGCCTTCAGGACTGACCAATAACAGAATTGCCTGGGAGGGATTATGCAAATGCAGGAGCTGGCCCCATCTGAAGAGGGCAGCGTGACTCTCTTCAGCAGAGCAGGAAGATGGGCCAGCGTTGCCAGACCTCCCTTTTTTTTTTTTAAGAAAAGCCAAATAATAAAAATAATACCATTTCTATTCTGCCCAGTGTAAGGCTGGGTACTGTGGCCATGCAGATTCGCACTGAATTCGGGCAGACGGTAAAGGAACAGCGGAGCCAAAGAATGGTGGGCCATTTCGTTTATTAGAGTCTTGCAACAGCAGACAAGCAAGCAGGCAGGGCAAACTGCTTTTCTCTCTCTCAAGACTCACAAGCAAATGGGGGGGGGGGAGGGCTTCTCCTGCAAATAATGCAAAAAACGGCCCCTCGCAATGGCAGCAGGCAATCCACAATTGACAATCTGCCGCCCTGAGGGCAGGCACCTGCAGCCTCAGTAGACTATCCACACGTGGTGCTGCCATGTGCTCGTGCACCAATCAGGCAAAGTGCTAGCGAGCAAGCCTAAAACACTTGTGTGCTGGAATGTACCTGGCAAAGTGACAGTAATAAATAGCTTACATGTTGTGAGCTCAGAGTGTCTGTCAGACCTAAACTCTTTACAAGAATCAATTCGTTTAATCTTTGCAACAATCCCAACAGGCAAGTGCTGTAACTGTCCCAGTTTTATAGAGAAACAGAGTGGTCTGCATGGAGTCCCACAGCTGGGACAGACAGGACAGGCCTCGATCAGGGCAGTCTAGCCCCCAGCCTGTGCTCTAACCTCTGTTTCATCCTTCTCCGTTTGGGTGGCTAGCTGGTCAGGCGAAAGCCACAATCTCTCAGGCTGTCCAGGGTCAAGCGATGGGCTGGGAAGGAAGGAAAGGAGTCCCGGGAGGCCCTGGGATCTGCGACAGTCTCCTCATGGCCACATCCAAGCTGCAAGAAGAAATAGCAGCGCCTGTGTTAAGCTCTGTCACCGGGCCCGCTTGGCTAGCCTTCGTGGACACAGACCCGTGAATCACCCCCAGATGGCCTCTTCGACCGTCGACTCAGTTCCAGCCCTGCTTTGGGGAGGTGCCATTCTGAGGGCCAGGAGTTTGATTATGTGTCACTCTGGCTGCTATGGCCCCCTCCCAGGGTCTGGGCATCACAGCCTACCAGCACCGCTGGACTGCAGCCAAGCAGGAACTTCATTCCAGCCTCCGAACAGGGCTGCCAGTCACCTCTCAGGAGCATCATGGAGACTGGAGCGTGAACACTTAACTTTCTCAGGGAGCCAGCTGGGTTTTTCCAGCAGATTCCAGAATGATACCTCCATCCACACTCAGCCCAGGAGGCAAACCTCCCCGGGGACAGCCATTGTGTGCTTTGGTGTGGGCCAGACCCCAGCCACATCCTGTCAGGGGCTGATGTTACGTCTCCTTAGCAACAGATACATACTGGAAAGAGGATGGGAGGGGGCGGGGCAAGGAAGCATGGGCTGGTTAGCTCTACAGATAATGCCTGCCCCTCTTGCAGGGCTTATCCTCTTAGCGAACTGCTATTGAACAGCAAAGTGGTCGAAAGAGTAGGCTGTTAGAGAAAAGTGAGAAGCAAGAAGAGAAAAAACAACCCTCATGAAGGAGAGGAGCTAACACATATGGAACACCTACCATATGCCAAGAACTTGACATATGCATCTTCATTAATCCTTACACTCATCCCAGCAGAGAAATGTTGTTAGTCTATTTTATTACCAAAGAAACTGAGGCTCACAAAGAAAGAGCTGCTAAGGCCCTGGCCGGTTGGCTCAGTGGTAGAGCGTCGGCCTGGAGTGCGGAAGTCCCGGGTTCGATTCCCGGCCAGGGCACACAGGAGAGGCGCCCATCTGCTTCTCCACCCCCTCCCCCTCTCCTTCCTCTCTGTCTCTCTCTTCCCCTCCCGCAGCCGAGGCTCCATTGGAGCAAAGATGGCCCGGGCGCTGGGGATGGCTCCTTGGCCTCTGCCCCAGGCGCTGGAGTGGCTCTGGTCGCAAAAGA
Organism: Saccopteryx leptura; assembly: GCF_036850995.1. Classification (NCBI taxonomy): domain Eukaryota; kingdom Metazoa; phylum Chordata; class Mammalia; order Chiroptera; family Emballonuridae; genus Saccopteryx; species Saccopteryx leptura. The sequence continues at coordinate 29,604,982 of NC_089515.1, forward strand.
GCGACGCCCCGGAGGGGCAGAGCATCGCCCCCTGGTGGGCAGAGCGTCACCTCCTGGTGGGCATGCCGGGTGGATCCCGGTCGGGCACATGTGGGAGTCTGTCTGACTGTCTCTCCCCGTTTCCAGCTTCAGAAAAATACAAAAAAAAAAAGAAAGAGCTGCTAAGGTCACAGGACTAGCTAAGTGGCAAAAAACTGTGACTCAACCCCACAACTATCTGGTTCCAAAGTCTGTGTTCTTAAGCCTTACATAACTTCAGGCCATCTTCAAGTAACTGATGCCTTGGCAGATTGTTTAACCAGTTGTCACTTGGCACCCACAGACTGGACACCTACTGAGTGCTGACATAATTCTAGTGGCTTGGGATATATGTGCGGGTGTCTGTGAGCAGCATGGACAAAGACTCCTAAATGCTCTGGTCACACAGGAGGCACACACAACATAATAGTATGCGGTGTATTAGAGGGTGGTAAGTGCCCATTCAGGTACCTGGGCTCAAGATTACAGGCCTTGAAGGCAGAGACAGAGAGGAAAGAGAGGAGGAAACAGAGAGGCCTCAAAGCCCCACCCCGATGCAGAAGGTGTCTCTGTGCCCAAATGCCACATTCTTAGAGAGGTGATCAAAAGCCAACCCTAGTGCCCTCCATCCCTCCCTCCTTCCTTCCTTCCTTCCTTCCTTCCTTCCTTCCTTCCTTCCTTCCTTCTATCCTTTTTTTATTATTATTTTTTTTACAGAGACAGAGAGAGGGATAGATAGGGACAGACAGACAGGAACGGAGAGAGATGAGAAGCATCAATCATTAGTTTTTCATTGTGACACCTTAGTTGTTCATTGATTGCTTTCTCATATGTGCCTTGACCGTGGGCCTTCAGCAGACGGAATAACCGCTTGCTTAAGCCAGTGGGGTCCAAGCTGGTGAGCTTTGCTCAAACCAGATGAGCCCGTGCTCAAGCTGGTGACCTCGGGGTCTCGAACCTGGATCCTCCGCATCCCAGTCTGACGCTCTATCCACTGCACCACCGCCTGGTTAGGCCTTCCATCTATCCTTAAAATTATCTCTTCCCCCGAGACTCTGGGATCAGATGAACTCAGACTTGAGGCCCAGACACAGCACCCACACACCCTGTAAGTGCTTTACATAAGCTGCCTCCCCTTTCTGAGCCTCCGTTTCTCTGTCCACAAAAGAGAGCCGTAACAACCTCATAGAGCTGTTGTGAGCTTCATGGCTACGAAGCATGTCAGGTGCTCAGTAAAGTGCCTGGATTGATAAAATGTAGCTAATAGGATAAAATCTGTTCCAGGCCCTTTATCCTCCTGGTTCCGTGTCTAGCAGTTCCTGAGTTTACAGCACTCCGTAAGTCATTAATGGCGGTGATGTTAGACCTATAAGACTCCTTCCCAACAAGACACATTTATCACTTAGAGTCACAAATGCGGGGTTCATTTGGGGGCTGGATTACATAGTATCTTCCCTGTGAAAAGCTCCAGCCCTATGTTTAGATCTGTACTGGGGAGCACAGGGCCACTCAGCACCTGTCCATTCCTCTGCCTCTCCAGGGTCTGCAAGCATCCATCTCAAGACCAGGTAGCCCTCTTGATCACCTCTGATCCATCGGTCATCTCCCTGTACCCGTCTTCTCTGTATTCATCCATCCATCCATCTGTCCATCTGTCCATCTCTAGGACTCCAGGCCCAGACTTTCCAAGCAAAGCACTCAGCCCCACCAGGATAAGCCCATCTCAAAGTAATGGCACCAGGGAGCACCAGGCATGGGCTGAGTGGGATGGGATACCCACTTCCTCCCTCCCCTCTCAGGACGGGTGGAGGTCATGAGCAGAGACACAAGATCACATACACAGCAACATCACTGAGAGCAGCTGCCCGGCACAGGGGCTGCCTGAGGTCACTGACTCTTCCCTTTGAGTTATCCGGTGACCACTTGCCATTGAATTGTCTCATCCACAGACTACTCACCTGTCTGCATCTGCCGATGTTACTCAGTGGCACATTGTCCCGGCGGCCTAAGGATTACACATCTGTACATCCTTATCTCTTCCTGCCAGCCTGTGGCGGGCTGCATTTCCCATTCCCCTGCCAAGGCTGAGGCATGGTGACAGGCACTCACAGCAGGGGCGAGGGCAGTGATGGAAATGAGTGAGACAAGCTCCCCATCCCCCCTAGAGTCACCGGGGAACTGGGGACAGAGGGAAGAAGGCCATCACCATGCATGCCATCTTGTAAGCTGTATGGACCGTCTCCCCATTCCGGGGCCTCACTCAGCAGGCTCTCAGGCGGTAGCTGGGCCCCAGACACTTTTCCATTACAGAAATCAATGACTGGAATTACTCCAAAATAACTGGCCCTTCATAGCCCCGCAGAGCTAATTTTTCTGTGTCTGCACGTGCCCAGGCTCTTCTCTTCAGATCTGAAACCTGCCTTCAGCAGTCAATGCAGGTGCTCAGCGAAGCGCCTGGGCAGCGTGAGAGCAGGACTTGGGTCGGACACGTAGGCCCAAGTCTTTGCTCGTAGGTGTGGGCACTTGTCAAGCTACCTAACCACATGGAATGTCAGTTTCCTCATCTATAAGGATTCCACTATCACCACCATCAGAGTATTAGAGAACTAAGTGGAATGCTAATGGACACAAATGTTCCTGGCATATATAAGGGAATCAGTGAACCCTTGGATAAATGTCTGTTTATTCTGTGTAAGGATCTGAAATCTGACCATAAATCTATATCATGAGGCCACCGTATAATGAGTTCCCAGTGTAACTTCAGCAATAACAATAATATCTTACATTGGAGAAACAGACTACCATTTATAAAGATGCATTGACATAATGCTTTCATTTTACAAATGACTAAGCTGAGACTCAGGATAGTTAAGTGAATTACGGAGGGTCCACGAATCGGTGCAGCTCCCTGCTTGCCTTCCTGCTCTCGCCTCCTCCATCATCCCTGATTCAAAAGCACAAATCCCAGGGCGGCTCCAGGACGCTACAGGCCAAGTGCAGCCATCCAGCAGATGCTGAAAAGGCAGGCCCTTAAAACAGCCTCTTAGGGCAAGAGCTGTGAGCTCAGCCGCCTGCCCTGGGCGCTGCCGAGGGAGTAAATCCTCCCACAGTCGCCTGAGAAGGGCCATGGGGGAGTCTGGGAAGGCTGGACACTGAAAAGAAGGAAAGAAACTGACAGACTGAACACTCATTTCATGCCAGACACATGCTCAGCACGGATTCCTCAAACCCAGTTGTTCTCAACTTTTTGCAGGAAGGGGTGAGAGTCACAGAGCCCTTTGAGAATCTCCTGAAAGCTGTGGATTCTGTGCTCCAGATAAGATGACATCACTTTGCATACAAGTGCAGCAGGGCAAGGCTAAGAGCTCCTGGTGTAAACCCGGGCAGTTTGAAGATTTTCTTAGACACTAAGGACCTTTTCTTTTGAACATCTCACCTCTCATCATATCAGATATCTTCATATATATATCCACAGCCCACATTAAATTATACTCACACAAACACACACAAATACACGAGTCGAATTGAATTGCAGTTGACTGACACAATGCTATATTTTGTAGCTATATAATAAAACATTTTCAATTTTGTTCTTTCTTTTCCTATTTTGGAGCCAATAAACTTTTAAAATTTTATTGAAATGTACCATAGGTTCAGAAAAATCCACAAATCTTAAATGTAAAGCTCAGTGAATTCTCAGGAAGGGAGCACACCGGTTGGACTGGCGCTCTGCTGAGAAACAGAGCACCCTGCGGCCGGAAGCCCACCAGCCCCCTCCCACCCCCCGCGCCCCGCGCCCGGGCGGCCACGATCCTGACTCCTAACGCCATAGATTAGTTTCACCTGTATTCAAATTTTTTATAACTAGAATGGTAGAGTTCACACTCATTTTGTGTCTGGCTGCTTTCATGGGACCCATAAACATTTTATGCAGGTGTCAGACATTTTCAGAGGCCTTTGTAAAGCTCGTAGGCTCCCAGGTACTGCTCAAACCAGGGGCTCTCGACCTTGCCTTAATTTTTTTTTAATATTTTTTTATTTTTCAATTTCAGTTGACATATATTAGTTTCAGGTGCATAAAGTGATTGGCCATTATATAACTTACTAATTACCCATCTGACACCATACTTCTCAGTCTTGCCTTTGAAAAACCCGGGTGCCCAGGCTGCACCCCAGAACCATGGGGTCTGGGAACAGAACCAGGCTTCGGCAGTTTGTCTTGCTCCCCGGGTGACATCAGGTGCAGGCAAGCATAAGAAGCGCTGGGCGAGGCGGTTTTGTAAAGCATTAGTATCCCGGTTTTGCTCCTGGCAAAACCGTGGCTCCCGGAGCCTCCACCTCGTGCTCCGGTCCTGAGGCCAGCGCCCAATTCAGATCTGATTTGGGCTCGCAGTAGCACTGCCTTCATCCTGGGTGAACAGGAAAGCCCACAGCAGCTGGGGGTGCGTCCTGCAGAGACCCTCCGCACTGTCCGGACTGCTGGAGCTAGGCAGGGAGGTGGGGTTTTCCAGGTTGCCGACCACCGCCCCTACACTCACAGACACACCGTGCACCACACCTCCAGGAGAAAGGCAGCAAGCATACCAGGGGCTGGCTGTAGGGACAGTCACCATCAACTGGAATCGGCCTTTGCCTCGCGCCTCTGGAAGCCACGGTAAAGTCCTTGCAGGCGGGAGAAGCTGCTGATTTGGGGGACACTGGGAAGTTTCCCACAGCTGAGGAGCTCTGGCCCCGCCGATTCCTGGGTGCAGTACATGATTCCGCCACTTGGGGGCACCACAAGCTCCTGTAAACTGTTGTTTTCAACCCCTACCCCACCCCCCACTCTGCCTTTGGCCAAAGGAAGCTAGAAAGTGGGAGTCCCAGAGGCAATGAGGGGTGGGAGAGGGGAGAAAAAGTCCAGAGCTGCTGGGGTTCCTCTGCTTCCTGGGGCCTGCTGAGGCCTGTCTCTGGCTGACAGGGAGGACCCAGGACAGGCCGCTTCCCCTATCACTGAGCCAGCAGAGGGAAAGCCGGGCTGAAAGAAGCACACCAGGTGCGGCTTCTCTGCCACTGCCCTTCACCAGGCGGCCCCTGTGGGAGGCCCGTGAGGAGTGCAGTCCACCCTCACTCCCTTGATGCCCTGCTCTGGGAGAGACCAGCCCTGCCTCAGAGCCCAGGCACAGCCCCACGCCCTTCCCTGGGAACCTGCCAAATCCTAACCGTAGGACGGCTGAGGACCTCGAGCTGCTGAGGGGTCTCTGGATCTGTCGTCTTCCCCATAGCCTGGAACCGGACTGTCTAGATTCAGTGTCAAGTTCTGCCACTTCCTAGCTGTGTAAACTTGGGCGAGTTACTTAACTTCTGTGAACCTCGATCCCCTCATCTGTAAGGTGGGAGTAATAGCCCACAACATAGAGGGTTGTTATCAGGATTGACTGATGAATTATGTAGCGTCTTAGCCTCGTCCCTAGCACACAATAAGTGCTAAGTAAATGTTAGCTACTACGTTATTATTTGTACTGCTGGTGGCCAAGGCCAGGCAGGTCCACATTGGATTTGGGCAGATGGTAGAGAAACTGTGGAGCCAGAAAGCATTGGGCCATTCTGTTTAATAAAGTCTCACAACGGCAGACAAGCACACAGGCAGGGAAAACCTCTCCAACGGCACACAGACAGCAAAAATGGCGCCTCACAGTGGCCGGCAGGCAACCCACCCACCGCAACTCCCAACCTCTGAGCGCACGCACCCATTGCCTTGTATAGGCCATACACACATGGCACAGCCACGCATTCATGCACCAATCAGGCAAAGGGATTGCAGCTGGTAAACCAGTGAGCAAGCCTAACACAGCTGCCCCACGTTATCACTAATGTAACATGAAGTAAGTAGGTGCAAACAGGATAGACGGAGTGAACCTACAGGAACAGCATCCACGTGACAATCCCCGCACTCCCCAGGTTTGAGCAGCGGCAGCCAGTCCAGCTTGCCCAGGGCTCCAGCTTGCCCAGGGCTCAGGCGAAGGCCCAGCGGCCCTTAGAGCAGTAAGTATAAGCTGGAGAGCTACCCCACCTCTCATTCACTGCCCAGAGAGAACTCCTCCCCATGCCTCCGCCCAGAGGCTGGAGCTGTTGTTCCCAAACTCTGGTGAGTTCCTCTCTTGGCCCAAAGCTTGAGTGTGTGACCCCTGCCTCCCGGTCTTCTCAGGTACTTCTGCCTGGGGCCATACCCCCTTGTGTAAGTGTGAGCACTGCATGAGACCTGGGTTCTAAACTTGGCACTATCAGCACCAGCTAGCTCTGTGACCTGGAGCCAGTCACTCACCCTCTCTGAGCCTTGTTTGGATGATCCTGAAATCCCCTCCCAGCTCTAGCGTATGGTTTTAGCAAAGTGTGTGGCACACAGTCGGTGTTCAATGTTATTTTCTAAGATCCAAGACACAACTCTGCTAGGTTCCAACACCCACATACTTTTCTAGTCTTTAGAACTGAGTAAAAACTGTGATCTAACACCTAACAACCCAACCCAGGGTAAGAGCTCAAGGAATGGGTATTTATTGAATTATTTCTTTACTTACTCTAGACCTGGCTTTCAGTCTAACCTGTTCCCCCCATCCAAGGCCACAGTGCCTCGTGTAAGCTACAGATCAGTGGATCTGGCATGTTGGCCTCCCCATTAGTCTACAAGATCCAAGAAGACATGGTCCATCCTGCAGCGTCAGACCCGCAGCCTCTTCAAGAACACGCTCAGCCCCGCCTCCTCGGCGTGAGGCGGATGGGCAGCCCCCCCTCCCCTCCCTGTGATCCCAGGGCACAGACCTGGTCCGCCATCGCCACAGCTATGGAGAGAAACAGCACAGAGCCTCAAGATGAGCAAATCCTTTTATTGGAAAAAGAAATACTAAAAGGCCACCGCATCACCTGTGCCCAGCCATCCCACTGGAGAGGCACAGGTCAGACACAAGGCCCAGTCACACAGTGGGCCAGGGTGGGCACAGGCCAGGTGTCAGGGGGTTGTGGTGGAGTCCCCTGGACTGCAGCACTGGGGTGATTCTTGGGTCAGAACCCACTTGGGCTCAGGGACTGGGACGCCCTCTCCAACTCTGCATGGGCACCTCCTTCCCACACACTGATCCTGGGTCTTAGCAAAGCAGGTCCCTCTTTGGTTTCAAAAAGCTGCCTGCAGTGGCTGGTCTCTCCCATCCACCTCTAGCACCTCCTGCCGCCTGAGGCCGGCAGCCTCCTCTGTCCGTCCTCAGGGCCCCAGGCCAGGGCAGCTTCCTTCTCACATGTCCGGGCCTTGGCAGCCAGGGACTGGGCTGGATGCCCTCTTGCCTTTCGAGGAAGGGGCTTGCCTTTTCCCCTGCAGGCTGCCAGTGCCTTGGAGTGTCCACGAAGCCTCACTGACACAGCCGTAGAGCCCTGGAGCCTGGCGGCCCGAAGATGCAGCCTCGGTGGCCCTATTGCCTTGTCATGGGGGGCTGGGATGGGGGCGTGGGAGGCCCCGGAGGCTGGCTCTGCTCTCCCAGAACCCCAGCTTCTCTCCTGCTAGAATGTCCACAGTAGAGTTAGGAGGTGGGGAGAACCTTGCAGGTAAGGAAAAGGCCTGGAAGAGCCAAGCCAGCAGCCCTGGGGCACAGGGCAAGGGGCATTAGGACATCTGGTTACAGGGAGACAAGCCGGGCCCAGGCGGAGACGCAGACGCAGACCATCACGCAGGAGGATCAGACAGGATGCAGAGAGGGACAGTCATCGGCCCAGCAGCCAGCGGGACCACACAAGTGTGCTCTCACACACACATGCACCCACACGTGTGTATACATACTCTCACACAGGTGCGCTCAGTCACACACACATACACGTGCATTCCTGCGCACAGTGCACTCGCCTTTGCGCCTGCGTGTGCGCCGCCCACTCACTCACGCGCAGGTTCCAACCTCAGGAAGTTGGCTTCAGTTCTGGAGGCTCAAGCCCCAAGGTTACATCTCTCCACGAAGCACGTCTCCAGACCCCTGTACAACCTCCCAGAGCCCCAGGCTGTGTGTCCCAGGACTAGCGCCTGGTGGCCTATGAAGTCTCAGGAGTTGGATGCTTGGCAAGGCCAAGGTGGCCTCAGGCTTTGGGTGGAGGGCAGGGGAGCCACAGATCCAGAAGAAGTCAGGAGGGGAGGGGACTGAACAGCTAGCTCTCCACCACGGCGCCCATGGTCTGACCAGTCCCATCTCCCCAGACCTCAAATTAAGCGGAGGCAGGATCATAGACAGAGGCCCGGAGGTGGTATGTCTGGGGAGCCACGCGGAGCAGGGACCCGAGGGGAGAGCGTCCTGGGGAGCATGGGACTGCGGAGAGGAATCATGCGGGATGGGAATTCTCTGTGTGACACCCCTGGGCCCTCTCCAGGGTATTGGAAGACTTGCTACAGAAGAAAGGGGCGTCCAAATTGTGTTGTCCCCACCCCATCCCCCATGTGACCCAGGCCAGCCCTAGCGGAAGAGCCAGGTCTGGAAGTGGACCAGTCTTCCAGGGGGTGATGGTAAGGGGGCTCAGCCGATGGCCTGCAGGAGACACTGGCCAGCCACCCTCCCTCCGCCCAAGCAGCACGTGGGCCACAGAAGGACTCAGAAGCGGGTGCTCTGATAGCGCAGTCGCCGCAGGTCTGCAAGGCCCTCGGTCCTGCCGTACACCTCCCTGCTGGGACTCTCGGCCAGTCACCGGGCCCCCGCCCCGCCCCCACCGCCCCCACCGCTGCTGCTGCCGCTGCCGCTGCTGCTGCCGCTGCTGGAGCTGCCGCTGCTGCACCGGTCCTCGTAGATGGAGATCTCGATCTGGGGCAGCGTTAAGGAAACTGTTCCGTTCAGCAGGGCAGACGGGAACCTTGGATGGAGCCCCGCTGGGGAGCAGGAGGCAGAGCTGGTCCTGCCTCCCAGACAGTAAGAACCTGGAGGCCTGGGGGAGCTAGACCCCAGCCCCTCGGGCACACGCAGCTCGGTCACAGGGCCTTGTAGGGCCAGGCACTGTGCCAGTGCACCGCCAGGGTCAGGAGCTCCCATTGTGGTGTCTACCGTATTTCCCCATGAATAAAACACACCTTTTTCCAAAAACTTTGAGGTCTAAAAACTGCGTGCATCGTACACAGTGGTTGTGGCATTTGAAATGCCATAGATGGAACTGAGGACGAGGCAATATATGAAGACAGTGACTCTCATCAAACACAGATGAGGACAAGCTAATGGACGGGAGTTTAGATAGTGATGAGGAGTTGTATGAATGTTATGATGAATAAAACTTGAATTTAATAACTTTATGTAATAGTTTTTTTTTCAAATTTTGGGCCCCAAAATTAAGGTGCATCTTATACATGAGAGTGTCTTATACATGGAGAAATAGGGTAATTACTGAATCCCAGGACATGATGTGTCCAGGATATGGTGTTACTGTACAGGACATGTGAGAACTCTGGTGTCCTGAGTTCAAATTCTACCTCACTCACTCTAGATCTGTGTGACCTTAGACCAGGCACTTTGCTGTTACCTGTCAGTGATCACATCAGTAAAATAGGGATAAACAATAGATAGAATCTTTGGATTGTTGTAAGGCTCAAATGAAATAACACATGCCACTATGCAGCACGTCATACCGGCTCAGTTACAAGCGCCTCTCACTGGGCTTTGTGAACGTGAGATTCTGGTATTTGTGGGTTTTTCACTCTTTCCTCTCAATTTTCTAGTAAAAGTTAATTTTTTTTTTTTTTTTTGACAGAGTCAGAGAGAGGGAAAGATAGGGACAAACAGACAGGAAGGGAGAGAGATGAGAAGCATCAGTTTTTTGTTGCAGCACCTTAGTTGTTCATTGATTGCTTTCCCATATGTGCCTTGACCCGGGGGTTACAGCAGAGCAAGTGACCCCTTGCTCAAGCCAGCGACCTCTGGGCTCAAGCCAGTGACCATGGGGACATGTCTATAATCCCACGCTCAAGCCAGTGACCACGCACTCAAACTGATGAGCCCGCGCTCAAACCGGCGACCTCGGGGTTTCAAACCTTGGTCCACCACATCCCAGTCCGACGCTCTGTCCATTGTGCCACCACTTGGTCAGGCTAAAGGTTAGTTTTTAACCACTCTATTCTTGCTGCTGCTAACTGAGAGGGGAACACACACCTGGACAAGGTGGAGTAAGCAGACCTATAACCTACCCCTCGGCCAGCCTCCTACCTCATTTTTCTCATCTGTGGAAGTGGGGCCGGGGGTCCTACTACCTGGGATTCAGCGAGGTTTACATGAGACTGTGGACATGTGAATGTATGTAGACATTCACATACTCCTTGAGGGCAGTACAGCCTCATAGGTAAGAGTGTGCCTAGGCTCAAATCCTTGAGCCAGGGCCCTCATTTCAGTGTGCTCATCTATAAAGGAAACGTTAACAGTTACCCACATGACAGGGGTGCTACAAGAGTTACATGGATCCATAGTTTCAAAGCACTTCACATGCAACCTGGCATGTATTGAGCACTGAACAAACGCAGCTCAATAAATAAAAGCAAACCCTGAAATTCACAAACAGCAGCAATAACTTACAGTGGGCGAGGAGGGCTGGTGACCAGACGTGGGGAATCTTGGGAAAACCCTGAGCAGAGGCCCCTCGAGGGGTCCCATTTCCTGGCAGCCTCACCACAGACCCCACTGGTTGTCGGCTCTGTGCCCCCCCAGAACAGACAGGAAGGATACAACCCTCATCCCACGCTCCACGGGGTCTGTGAGCAGGAGGCCTCGAGGGGCAAAGATCTTCTCATTCTGCTCTTGGATGTAACGGGAGATCTTCCTGAGCACCTGCAAGGAGAGGGGCTGTCTGAGGAGGAGGGCGCGGCCGGAGCCCCGGGGAGGGCTGTGGGGCGGTCAGGGAGGACGCACCTTCTCGTAGTGGGTCTCCATGCAGAGGAAGATGAAGTAGGCGGTGGCACAGGCCAGGCAGCCTTCCAGGTAGGAGCTGCCTCCGATCTTCTCGGCCTCTGCGTAGAAGCTGTTGAGGGTCTTCACGGTCTCCTCAAAGAGCTGCCGCTCGATCTGCAGGGCGAGAGGGGTGGAACCAGGCCGGGCCAGCCTCCTTAGAGGGTGAACAGTCGCCAGTTGGGGCAGATGGAGGGAACGGGAGGATGGCACCGGGGGTTGTGGGCAGCACACGGGCAAGACCAGAGAGGCTGCAGATGCCCACAGAGACCTGGGGTTTAGACCTAGCCATCAACTGGCTATATGACTTGGGCTAATGACTTTACTACTCTAGCCTCAGTTTCCACACTTATGAAATGGAAGTTAAGAGTGGCTACCTGACTACCCTTAGAAGCAGGAAACTCCAAGAATATCCTCGATATGAATGCTTTCTGCAGGGGATTAGGCAAGAACCCCAGGGGCTTTGTCACCACCTCCACCTCTGTCTTGATGGCTGTGACAGAACCTAGGACCTAATTGGCAGGAGCTTTCCAGGTTTGCGTGGGGCTTCAATTGCATGAAATTGATTGGGTGAGACCTCAGAAGTGTCTTTCCAGGAGAGGGCACTTCCTTCTAGACAGGAGTTCACGCAGAACACAGCAGCCCAGCGTGTGAACAACTGGGAAGCTATCCTGACTGCATCCACAATCAAAATAACTAACATTTATTCAGCACTACCTATGTGCCAGGCGTTTTTCATGTATTCTTTCATTGAAGCCTCATAACAATCCCATCAGAGCAGTGCAACTATAATCCCCTTTCACGAAGTGAGGACTGATGGACGCTCTGCTCTATGGTCCAGGCACCTTCATCTCTGGTCTCTCAGCTGGCCTCCCTGCCCTGCGCGTGCACACGCGTGCACACACACACACACCGCCCAGACACGGGAGCCTGTTAAAGTCGGATCATGTTACAGCTCCAGTCAAGAGCTTCCCAAGCCTTCCCGTCTATCTCCAAGTGAGACCCAGGAAGGCCTTACAATGCCTGGCCCTGTGTCCCCGCTGAGGCAGCTCCTCCTCTCCTCCTCACTTGGACCCCACTCTAGCCACACTGACCACCCACTGCTGTTTCCTGAAACTGCCACCGGTCCTTTGTGCCTGTGGCCCTCGGCTGCAACCCGCTTCCCCCAGACACCCCACTGTCCCCTGCCCCCTGTGCCCTTACTTCCCTCAGGTCTCACCTTACCCAACAGGCCACCCCTGACCATTCCCTATCCCCAGCTCTCTCTGGGTCCACCTTGACCTCCCCCCTTGTTTTTCTAGTATTTGTCCCCACCTGAGCTACTATATATTTATTTGTTTGGTTTTCTAAAAAATTTTGAACCCTCTAATAAAAAATAAGCTCCATGAGTTTGTTCCTGTGTCCCCAGTGCCTGTTACCTAGTAGCTGCTCCATAAACACTTGCTGAATGCTGAGTGGACGTGTCCGAGGCTACATAGCTCTGAGCCGGGCCTGGGCTCTTCCCTACACAGCTCTGAGCCGGGCCTGGGCTCTTCCCTACACAGCTCTGAGCCGGGCCTGGGCTCTTCCCTACACAGCTCTGAGCCGAGCCCGGGCTCTTCCCCACGCGGCCCTGGGCCGGGCCTGGGCTCTTCCCTACACGGCCCTGAGCCGGGCCTGGGCTCTTCCCCATGCGGCCCTGGGCTCTTCCCCACGCGGCCCCGAGCCGAGCCCGGGCTCTTCCCCACGCGGCCCCGGGCCGGGCCTGGGCTCTTCCCCACGCGGCCCTGGGCCTGGCCCGGGCTCTTCCCCACGCGGCCCTGAGCCGGACCTGGGCTCTTCCCCACGCAGCCTTACACTGGACAACTTGGATTGAAGGTCATACTCTAAACCCAGCAGATATCAAAGTGTCTGTCACTCCATTTTTTATATTCTTCAGAGCACCCTGTGCCCCATTCGCCCCCACAGGACCAGAACTGTCCACCACACAGGTTCGGGACCTCCCATGCCTGCATAGGGCAAAACCTTTCCCCACGAGTAGTCAGAAGCTTTGGGGTTCCCAGCCACTGTCCCCACACAGACCTGGCGTGAACACAGAAAAATCTGCCCATCTGGCTCCTGACATAAGCCTTGTTGCTTTATCCCAGGGGTCACCCCACTTCAAAGGCATAAGGAGACCCACATGGCTCCCCAAAAGCTGCTTAGGGGGTCAGATCAGCAATAGCCAGGCCTGTTCCACCTTCCCAAACCACTGAGATCTGCCTGGGCTGCTGAATGACTCTGCAGGGTCTGCCCTCTGCCCTCGCCCAGAACCAGGAGCAGAACTCAGTGGGAAAAGCGGATGCCTTGCAAGGGGCCGCGGTGCACACGGCACTCGACGCTGAGCCTGGAGGGAAGGGTTGTGGGGAAAGCCCTCGGATGACGGCCTGGGCATCAGGGTTTAAGGCTCCCCAGAAAACACTAACATGTGGTTGAAGACTGCTGCTGAGAAGTAGAGATTCCTGAACCCCATCCGAAAACTGAGCCCGCATCTCTGAGGACACCTGATATCACCCAACAGGACTCAGAAACGCGCGTTTGTTTAACAAGTTCTGGGCTGTGCCACTGAAATCTGAGAGCTGCTGACCAGAAAAGGTCTGAGCTTTCTTTAATTCTAACTTTCAGTGAAGTGACAGCAAGACCATGTTAAGGATGCTTTTTTTTTTTTTTTTTTTTTTTGTATTTTTCCGAAGCTGGAAATGGGGAGAGACAGTCAGACAGACTCCCGCATGCGCCCGACCGGGATCCACCTGGCACGCCCACCAGGGGCGACGCTCTGCCCACCAGGGGGTGATGCTCTGCCCCTCCGGGGCGTCGCTCTGCCGCGACCAGAGCCACTCTAGCGCCTAGGGCAGAGGCCAAGGAGCCATCCCCAGCGCCCGGGCCATCTTTGCTCCAATGGAGCCTTGGCTGCGGGAGGGGAAGAGAGAGACAGAGAGGAAGGGGGGGTGGAGAAGCAAATGGGCGCTTCTCCTATGTGCCCTGGCCGGGAATCGAACCCGGGTCCCCCGCACGCCAGGCCATCGCTCTACCGCTGAGCCAACCGGCCAGGGCAAGGATGCTTTTTTATTCTTCCATGTGACATGGCTGAAAAGTCATGAGACATCTATTACTTTATTCCTGGGGGAAAAAAAAATACATTTGAATAAGCCCCTCAGTTCTATCATGGCCTGCGTTCCAAGTTTAGAGAAAGACATCCTTACCCGACTGTCCAGCTCTGGGGGGAATTTGGTCTGGAACTGACAGATGGTCCCATCGCTGTAGTCTCTCTGGATGAAGACCTTGGTGGCCAGGGATGCACTTCGCCGCAGCTCCTGCAGATTGTGCACCTGAGGAGACAGAGAGATGACACGTGATCAGGTGACCATCCTTCCAGGTTTGTCCGAGACTAGGAGGCTTGGGGGAGTGTGGGTCTTTCAACGCAAAACTCAGGGAAGTTTCTGGCAAACTGGGATGAGTTGGCCACCCTACATAGGCTCCAGAAAGGTCATAGGGAAGCAGGACTGTAGAGTTTACCCCAGACGATGCCTTGAGCAAACCCAGAAAAATCTCGGAAAAGCCTGAAGCAAGGCCAAAACAGAGCCAAAATGAAAGGTTCTGGAACCATCAACAGAGGCAGAGACAAATTTTCACTAGAGGAAGTCTTCCTGGTGGCTGGCCCAATCCTTCTCTCTCTCTGTCTCTGTCTCTTGCTCTCATGTGCACATGCATGCACGCACACACATACACACAGGTAGGGCCTTCCGTACTTTCATTCACTCAGCAAGTATCCAATGCTCACACCTTGTCAGGCCTTGGTTTAGGAAACCCAGCCCGGAACAAGACTGAAGCCTCAAGCCCTGAGTGGAGCCTACCACAGGGCTGGGAGAGGGGACTGTGTGGGACAGAGAAGTACCTGACGCCCCTGCTCGGAGGGACACTCGGGCTCAGGCCAACTTATGGCCCAGCTGGGGGAGCACCGCGAATGAGTATCGCGTCCAGCTCTTCTCACCACAGGAAACAAGAGATCCACAAATACCCAAGTCCCCAGAGAAGATTTTGGATAAAGTGGGCTGAAGCCAAAAATAGAAGAAATTCCCTGTCTTGGTAGGAAGGAATGGGGTGACTTCTGTCTCCTGTCCACATCTGCAGGCTCGACATGGACACAGACCCTAGCATTTGAGGGGAGTGGGCTCAATTCCACAGAAGAACAGCACCTCTTTCTTCCACTTCCAGCCTCACTCATCCACATTCCAGACAAGCAACCCACTGGGTGAAATATGCCAGACATTAGAACCATGTGGAGACCAAGCCCCGAAGGCAGAGTGAACACACAGCCAGTTCATCCTGTGTAATTAAGGGGAATCTATTCAGACACTCAGCTTTCATTTATTGAGTCCCGGCTATTGCCAGGCCCTAGGGATGCTGAGCAGAAGACAGTCTGTGAGCTCCAGGGAGGAAGAGACGTAAATATATAATGAATTCGACTGTGATAAATGCTACAGAGAAGTAACATCTTACCCAGAGCCACTGACTCAGAAAGGCTTCCTGAGGTCTCTGATGAGTCATAAAGGAAGGCCAGGAGTTACAAGTGGCAGGTGGAAGGAGGGAGGTGTGGAAAGTTGGAAATAAGAAGACGAGGCAACCCAGATGGAGGAGGCTTGTGCAAAGCAATGAAGATGGCAGAGAAGGCAGTCTATTCCTATGGCTGGAGGCTGATTTCAGCAAGAGCGGAGTTGGTTTGCAAATTACGTAAGAACCCTGGGAATAGTACAGAGGAGAATTCGATAAATACTGGAGGGGAGGATTTAAGATGGAAAAAAAGTTGCTTAAATGCTGGGGAAAGAATAAGTAATGAGAGAAAGTTGTCAATATGGTAGTAGAAGCAGATAATTGGTAGATCAAGGTTCTGGAAAGGTACGAATCAGAGACTGACCACTATACAGACTTTACAAAATCCTGGTGAACCTTGCTCTACCTAAGAGACGCAATCTCAAAGTGGTTTTGATTGGATTAAATAATGCAGCAATTTTCAACCTTTTCATCTCATGGCACACGAAAACTAATTACTAGAATTCGGCAGCACCCTCAAAACTATATTTTTTTGCTGATCTGACAAAAAAAAAATAGGTATAATTTTGATTGATTCATACCAGACCACTATTGTTGTTGGATGTTGTCATTTTTTTTATTTGACAATCTAAGGGAAAAGAGGTCAGTGCCCCTGTCTAAATATTCGGGTATTACATGTTTTAAAAATTCTTGGCCCTGGCCTATTGGCTCAGTGGTAGAGTGTCGACCCGGCATATGGAAGTCCCAGGTTCTATTCTCAGTCGGGGCACATAGGAAAAGCGACCAACTGCTTCTCCTCCCCTCCCCTCTCCTCTCTCCCCCTCCCCCTTCTCTCTCTCTCTCTCTCTCTCTCTCTCTCTTCCCTTCCTGCAGCCAGCAGGCACTGAGGATGGCTCTGTGCCTCAGACACTAAAAATTGCTCAGGAGCCTCTGCCTCAGACACTAAAAATTGCTCCGGTGTGAGAATCAGCCCCAGATGGGGGTCGTTGGGTAGATCTTGGTTGGGACACATGTGGGAATCTGTCTCCATATCTACCTTCCTCTCACTTAAATTTAAAAAAAAAAAAATCTTGCCTGACCAGGCGGTGGCGCAGTGGATAGAGTGTCGAACTGGGATGTGGAGGACCCAGGTTCAAGACCACAAGGTTGCCAGCTTGAGCGCGGGCTCATCGGGTTTGAGCAAGGCTCACCAGCTTGAGCCCAAGGTCACTGGCTTAAGCAAGGGGTCACTTGGTCTGCTGTACCCCCCCCCCCCCCGTCAAGGGACATATGAGAAATCAATCAATGAACAACTAAGGAGCTGCAATGAAGAATTGATGTTTCTCATCTCTCTCCCTTCCTGTCTGTTTGTCCCTGTCTGTCCCTCTCTCTGAAAAAAAAAAAAAATCTTGTGGTATACCAATTGAAAATCGCTGAAATAAAGTGCAAGTGCTCCTCTAGTCTTTTTTTTTTTTTTGACAGAGACAGAGAGAGAGTCAGAGAGAGGGATAGACAGGGGCAGACAGACAGGAATGGAGAGAGATGAGAAGCATCAATCATTAGTTTTTCATTGCGCATTGCAACACCTTAGTTGTTCATTGATTGCTTTCTCATATGTGCCTTGTCCGTGGGCCTTCAGCAGACCGAGTAACCCCTTGCTCAAGCCAGCGACCTGGGGTCCAAGCTGGTGAGCTTTGCTCAAACCAGATGAGCCTGCACTCAAGCTGGCAACCTCAGGGTCTTGAACCTGGGTCCTCCGCATCCCAGTCCGATGCTCCATCCACTGCGCCACCACCTGGTCAGGCCTTAATAGTCTTGATTCCCCTAATCAAGGTTTCAATTGAGAAAGCTCCCTTGACATCTACTAAGATCCTATGATAACATTGAAAAATAAAGAATGCTTTGCTTATGTAAATAAGTTATTCATCATTGTGTCTGCTCTGTCTAGGTCAGGTTTTATACTGTTTTATTTTCAAAAGAAAAGGAGTTGTGGCCTCCTTCTACTGCCTTCTAAAACAACTGACATGAACCAGTCGGTCTTATGGATGAATTCCCCTTACCCCAGACAGATCATTCTGGCAATTTTGTGAGTGGTGCATGAGAAGTGGGCATGACTAGGGTAGGGGACCAGTTGGAAGAATAACATCCAGGAGAAAACTAAAGTGGGTCTAATTTCAGAAAAATGATGGTGAGAGAGGACAGAAAAGGAAATAACAGTGCGTTAGCCATTCTGACAGACTCAGCTTCCTCCCCTCCATCCTCTTCCTTGGTCCGAATTCACACCTATGCACTGTGAAGGTATGTGTCTCCAATGACTGGCTAGCCGTTGACCTCAGCCACCTCTTCTTTGTCCTAGGTACACAGCCAGGTCACTTCCCAGCCTCCCTTGCAGTTAGGTGTGGCCATCTGACAGAATGAAATGTGAGTGGAAGTGATAAATATCATTTATAGGCTTGGCTCATAAAGACCAACCACTTCTCTGTGATCTTTCCGCTCCCACAGAAACAGGAAGACACATGGTGAAGATGGTGGAACCACAGTCGAAAAGAGCCTGGGTCTCTGAATCACAGCCTGGAGGAGATTCACCCACTCACTGATCAGGAACACCTGTCTGCAACTTTACCGAGTGGGAAATAAACTTCTATTATATTATGCCATTAAGATTTTAGGGTGCTACCAGTCCTATTTACTTTTACCCACGGGTTCTCAAAGTAGCCACAGTGGGAAGGGTCAACACCCCTTCCAACCCTAACAATAGCCTGAGCCTTAAGACACTATCCTGGACATTCTGTTTTTTGTTGTTTTTTTTTTGGGGGGGTTGTATTTTTCCGAAGCTGGAAACAGCGAGGCAGTCAGACAGACTCCCGCATGCGCCCAACCAGGATCCACCCGGCATGCCCACCAGGGGGCGATGCTCTGCCCGTCTGGGGCATCGCTCTGCCGCAATCAGAGCCATTCTAGCGCCTGAGGCAGAGGCCACAGAGCCATCCTCAGCACCCGGGCAAACCCTGCTCCAGTGGAGCCTTGGCTGCGGGAGGGGATGAGAGAGACAGAGAGGAAGGAGAGGGGGAGGGGTGGAGAAGCAGATGGGCGCCTCTCCTGTGTGCCCTGGCCGGGAATTGAACCTGGGACTCCTGCACGCCAGGCCGACGCTCTACCACTGAGCCAACGGGCCAGGGCCTATCCTGGACATTCTTTCCTCCCTGGAGAGTGTTTGTGGGTTCTTGAGGAGTTGCATCAGATACACTTTATGTGCCAGGGCCTTAGTTCCCAGAGCTGCTTCGAGCACACACATCACAACTCATCTGTAGTTAGTGAAGCGTGGGATTTAAGGCAAGGCAGGGTCTCAGGCTCTCTCCATCCATGGTGGCTCAGTCATGAGGTACCAAAAAGCTCTGATGGAAAGACCTAGAAGCAGGAAACCTGGTGTGGTGCTAGCCTTGGCAACATGGCCCTGCGTCTTCCCTCCTCTGGGCTTCCATTTCTTCAAGGAGAAACTGAAAAGGTTGGAACTATATCATCACTAAAACCCCTTCCAGCTCAGACGTTCTGGAGGCCTCATCAAGAATTATGAAGCTCTTGGTTCCTGGGATGATTAGCATGAGAGAGCAGAGGGAGCAGAGCAGAGAGCAGAAAGAGGCCATGTGGCCAGGAGAAGCAGCCAAGATGGCGGAGTGCTGAGTGAGATGCCAGTTTGTGTAGAGTTTGTGTAGAGAGAAGGAAGGAGATGGGGAACTGAGGAGAATAAGGCTGGTGAGCTTGAAACCTTTGATTCTAGGAAACTCGGATAAGTCAGTGGCTTTGTGAGCACTGAATGTGAGTGGGTTTTGGAGCCCAGTGTATATTTTTACTTGTCCACCGGGTGCAAGCTAGAATTAAAGAAAATGGCCTATCAAAAAAAAAAAAAAAAAGAATTATGAATGCAAATGCTTACAGGGACTAAACGTGTAAGTGGGCCAGGTGGGGACTGTGGCTAATTAGAGAACTTATATCCTGTCTCAGGAAAACACCTGATCATTGCCATGTGAGCATGTGTGCAGGGATGTGATTCTGATTTTTAAAGAAAAGGCGTAAATCCAGGTTTCCTTAATATTAAATATTCTAAATTTTAAATGTTTCCAGTACATTTTTTACATTTATAAACACTAAGCTGGACAAATAAGGCACACCTGGGAACCAGATTCATTCCTAGAGCTACCAGTTTAGGACCTCTGAAGAAGGAATTCCACGGGAGGGGGCCCTGGGACCAAAGCTAGAGCCAGGTGCCCAGTCACTTGCCAGCTACGTGGCTTTCAGGAAGCTGGCCTTATGCTCTGAAATCCCACAGGAGGGTCCTAGAACATGCACAGGCCTCTCCCGGTGGTCACAGCTTCTGTGTCTCCCCTGGGCGGTCCCTCTACCCGGGGCACTGACCCAGACACCTGAGTTTCTTCTCTTCCACTTCTCACCATCTTCAACCCTCCCATCACTATCCTCAGCCTGCTGGCAGCAAAGTAAGAACAGGACCAAGGGGCATTTCATGAGGAAGAAAGAGAAAATCAATGGTGAGATCTGTTGGTCCCTACTTGCAAACTGCAGTGTGACAGAGAGGGAGGGGGAGGCTGCCTGGAGAATGAGTTCCCAGGGCAAACACTGAGAGCTTCTACACCCAACGGAGTCAACCTGGTGGAGGTGGGAGAAGCAAGCACTGGCGTGCATGCAGATGAGGACTCCCAGGCCTGTCTGCCCTAGACACACAGTAGGCCCCTCTGGCCCACCTCTCCATCCTCATTAAAAACCGCTAATTCCAAAGGCTGCTCTGGAGACTCAGGAATCAGGAAATGCAGCTGGTGAGCCAACACCATGCTCCATGGCCAGGCTGTGGAGGAGGAGTGAGGACCATGAATCACAGGCAGGCAACTCAGGACTCAGGATGGAAACCGGGGCACAGGGCCTCCCTGTTTCTCAGTGACAACGGAGCCCAAGCCCAACCCATTGTCTGCTGGTTGTTAATTCCATGCCTCAGAGATCAAACCTCCATTTGGATAGTACTACTTGGATGCATTTTTAAATCTCCTAGGGGCCAAACTCCACCTCCTGGAGAAGCCCCTTCCGGCCAGGCATTTCCTAGCTGTCCTTGGCCATCCGGGAAGAACCTGCTTTCAGTGACACACATTCACAGAGGTTTGTCACTCAGGAAATGGGCTCATTACAGTTTTCCAAATGAGGTCAGCACATCACTCAGGAGGCTTCTCCCTTCTCTGAGTTCCTTACACAGAGCCCTCCCCTAACGCTGACTCCTAAACAGAAATTGGGGAGCAGAAAGGATCCAGTTTCCATGCCTTCTACCCAGTAACCCAGGGAATTCCACTCTCTCTTAATTCTCTGTCTCAGTCTCCCTCACTGTCCTCTCCCTGCCTCTCTCTTTTTCTCTCTCCCTTCCTCCCCTTTCTTTCCCCTCTCCTCCCCTTGAAGCACCTTCTGCTGGAGCTAAGGACATCGCATGCAGAATCCTAAGGGGACGGCCATAGGAGCTTGGCAATGAGGTTTCCCTTCTCCCAGCAGCTTTTTCCTGGTAATCTGGTAATCATTCCAAACATTAAAAACAGCCTAGGGAGAATGACTCACTCTGCAGCCCAGAATATGCGCTCGTCCTGTGCCTTGGCAGAGCGATGGCTTCCTCCCTCAGCACTGCCATCAGAGCCCACCCAAGGCAAAAGTGGGAAATGGGCCATGTCAGCCATTCCTGAACTCCGCTGTACCCCTCCCCATCAAGGCTTCATGTCAAGACCCCTAGTGTTCTCCTCTCTGTTGGGCACCATGGCTGGCTGATATACCTGGATACAGCCAAAATACCACTGGCCAGGGGAGGCAGAAGAATTAAGTTCGAGTCCTGGCCCTGCTAATTTTTAGCTATATTTTCTTGGGTAAGTCTCAGCACTTCAGTTGCATCATCTGTAAAGTGAGTTAATGATGCCTTCCTTGGCTTTTTCACAGGAATCAGGCAAGCTTCTAAGCCTCAGTGTCTCATCTCTTAATTGGGATAATAACACCATCCTTGCCCACTTCACAGGGTTGCTCTAAGATCTAAAGGAAATCACACACGTGATAGTGCTTTAAACACAGGAAAGCCTCTAGATTCACAGAACAGTGATGAGCAGAGCCTCTTCCTGGGTAGAGTCACACATGCCTAACAGCAGACTCTCAAAAACACTGCCTCGACCCAGAGATGCTGGTTGGAACCTGGGAACCTTAGGAGACCTGACAGGAAGACATGCTGAGACAGGTGGGCCTCTTGGAATCTGTCAGATTACATCACAAATGTAGCTGTCTTTTTTTTTTTTTTTTGCTCACACCACTGGCCCAAATGTGCCCATGTGGCTGAAGTTTCCTTCCTGCCTAATACCAGCAGCTCTGCTGCAGTCTGGCAGCCTATCTGGAAAGTGACCAGCTCCTTGGCTATTTCTCCTTTGTTCTTCCTGCTCTTCCCAGTGTCTTTGGCACTTTCTGAGCAAACTGCATCTCTCCACCCTAGAAACCAAGCTCCATGGGTCTGCTCAGGGCCTCCCCATCACACAGTCCTTGGGGCAAGCTCTCCTAGCTAACACTGTTGCCTTGTCAGAAAGCCAAGGGATGCCAAGCAATTGCACCTTGTCCTGTGGTGGCGACAACAGCAGAATAACAACAATAACGCTTAGTATTGATGTCATGCTATTCACCAGGATGCCCAGAGGCACTGCACAAAATCATTCAAAAGCCTCTGCTGTCCCCATGGCTGTGTTCCAGCTGTGTTGAAAGTGAAGAAACAGCACAAAAGAAGTCAACATCAGAACTTGGGAGACACTAATGTTCTGGGTCCGACTCCAAAAATTCAAAGGAAGAAACTTTCAGCAACTTGGCTGGTGTGCTATGTGAATATCAAGTAGACCTCCCCTGCTCCATGTGTTAGCTTTACCACTTATTAAGTGGTAACATAAAGAGCTCTATTTCTCTCATGAAATGAGAGGTTAGAGGAGGTAATTCCTGATCTCTTAAGCATTGCTCATAGATTCTGCCCTCAGCCAACAAGTCCTTTGGTTCAGCTTTCAAGTCCCTTGAAGGTGACACACCTATAGGCACACCTTGCAGAAGGCGGCTCCTCCCATCAGACACAGGAGAAATGCAGACGCATGGTACAGGCAACTGGAGTCAGGTGAGAAAGCAAGTAAGGGTGCAAAAGCAGGGCTTGGTGCAGGCAGCTCATTAAAACCAACCACTTGGGGGTTGGTCTGAGGATCCCTCGTCTTCCCCCTGGTCCCCAAAGGGAAGTGCTGATGTGCAGGTGAGTTTATGGTCCCTTAGCCAGGTTTGTGGGCTCAGAACTGGAGAGCTGCACCGCATAGCAACAGCAGCCAGCCGCATTCCCTCTCCTAGGCTCGTTTCCAACCCTCTAGGGAAGCAGCCTCAGAACCTGAAGTCTAGAGGAAGGGGAAACCCCAGCTGAAGCCCTGGAGCAACCCTGGCACTAGTGCCAACAAGTGGCACGGACAGCTTCGGGGCTCAGATGGGGAAGATTGACACACCAGGAGTGAGATGAGCTCTCAAAGAGGAGCCTCTCTCTTCCACCTTGCCACTGCCCCATCCACCCCTTCGCTCTGGACCCGGCCGGGAACCCACCGCACCCCACCTCACTCCCCACACCCCCACACCCCGTCATCCTTCCCCGCCCAGTCCGCCCCTAGCGGGGATCTGTTCCCGCAGCAGTCTGGCACTGCCTGAGGGCCGAGTGCTCGCCCCCTACCTCGGTGGCCATGTTCCGGGGCGCTGAGAGCTCGGAGCCAGCTGCGGGGCTGGTCACGGGGGGCTGACCGCGGTGCGGACTCGCGGAGCAGGTGGGCTGGCGGCGGCGAAGCCTGTGCGCTGTCCGTGGTGCTGATGCTGACGCCGCGGGCCCCGACGCCGGCGGCCGGGTGGCCGGGCGGCCCGGCGGGCTCCCGGGTCCCGGGTCCCGGGTACGGCCGCTGTGCTGTCCGCGGTGCTGATGCGGGCGAGGCGAGGCCGCGCCCGAGGCTGCGCACCGCCTGGCTGCCGGCTGCCGCCGCTCCTGCAGGCAACGGCCGGGGTTATGTTTGACACCGGCGACGGGGTGGGGGCGGCGGGGGAGGAGGGGCCAGGCGCCTCCGCGGACCGGGAGGGAAGCGGCGGCCCCGGACTCCGGCGCCCGCCCGCCCGAGAGGAGCCCCGCCCGCGGCCCACGGCCCGCGGCTCCGCGCCGCCCTCCGAGGCCCCGCCTCTCCCGCCTGCCCTTCCCCCCGGTGGGAGCGCCGGGAGCTCTGCGCCCGCGGCCGCGCGTCCAGGGACGGACAGGCAGGACAGGTCTGGGGAAGATACTCCAACCCGCGGAGGCTGAGGGTCCTCGACTCGTTCGTCCTGGACTCACGTGTCACCCCTCCCCCTGTAGCCCCTCCCCCACCGTGGCCCAGGCTGCAGCTTCAGTATTTATTTCCTTCCTTTCCTGTTTCTTCTCCGTGCCCCCAACCCCAGGCATCCATGGACGTTCCCTCTTCTCCCTTTCTCTTCCTTTCACTGCCTTGAACCCTATTAGCTAGAGGAGGATGCTGCAGACCGCAGAGAGAGAATCATTTCTTTTCTTTAAATATGTCTCCGCGTTTCATACCCTGGTCTCCTGGGGTCCTTATTTTTATTTTTTATTTTCTTACAGAGACAGAGAGAGTCAGAGAGAGGGATGGATAGGGACCGACAGACAGGAACGGAGAGAGATGAGAAGCATCAATCATCAGTTTTTCGTTGCGACACCTTAGTTGTTCATTGATTGCTTTCTCATACGTGCCTTGACTGAGGGGCTACAGCAGACCGAGTAACCCCTTGCTGGAGCCAGCAATCTTGGGTCCAAGCTAGTGAGTCTTTTTTTTTTTTTTTTTTTTTTCCTCAGGCCGGATGAGCCCGCCCTCAAGCTGGCGACCTCGGGGTCTCGAACCTGGGTCCTCTGCATCCCAGTCCGACGTTCTATCCACTGCGCCACCGCCTGGTCAGGCCTGGGGCCCCTTTTTCTAGGGAGCTCCAGAAATTGCAGCCAGTCTCTCCTTGCTGCTCTTCCTGACCCCCGTCCGCCCCTCTCTCCTCTCTCCTCTGAATTCCCAGAGTTTACACACACACCACAGCCACTCAAAAACCACAAGCTAATGGTGCCAAACTGGTATGCCCACTCTCTAAGGACGACAGGTCTGGCTCTGGTGTTGCCTTCATATTTTCGACATCACACCCTCCAACCAGATGACCTATTTGCTTAATAAATTAAAAGGAAACACCAACACAGGTGTCTTTTTACACACCCATAATAGCCTTTGGGCTCCTTGAGGGAAAGCTGAGCGCGCTCCCCTGCCGCTCATGGCTGCCTGAGGGTCTACAGCAGCAGCCCACACAGCGGGAGAGGTGAGCAACCAGGAGAACCAGTCTGACTCGGGCTTCCCAGCTGTATGACCTGAGGCAAACGCTTCACATCTGAGCCTTCTTTCTGTAAAACATGTTGGACTTAACTAGACTATTTCTAGAGTTCTTTTTTTTTTTTTAATTCTCCTTCAACCTTGTATTTTGAATTTTTTAAACATACCAAAAAGTTGAAAGAATAATACAATAAACTATCCTGTCCACCTAGCTTCAACAACTAATATTTCACCATATGTGCTTGATAGAGACAAAAACAGAGAGAAATATATGACTAGATTGCTAGGAAGTGACAGATATTGTGAGGCTTTGTTCTTAAGGACCGCACCATGCATCTCCAAAGATAAAGGCACTCTCCTACCTACGTGATAATAATCATAATATTACTACCACACCTTTAAAGATTCCATCTCATCTCATATTCTAGGATATATTGTTGCCCCTAAGACACATTAATAGCAATGACCCCTCAAAACTTCCCCCAGAACATTTCATTTTTGATAGCTAACATGTATTGAGCACTTCCTATGTGCCAGACAGTACGCTATGTATTTTACATGTATTATTATATATAATTCTCACAGTTATTCTTTGAATTAAATACATTATTGAATTATTAATTATTCAATAACTCATTAAACGAGTCATTATTCTTTTATTATTCCCACTTTACAAAGAAGGAAACTGAGTAAAATTTCCTAAAGTCATGTGGCTTGTAAGGATGGAGGAGAGATTCAAACACAGGCAGTCAAGCTCCAGGGCCCATGTGGTTGATCCTCTTGATGGCACTGACACCCTCCAGCATCTCATGGACCATAAACTAGTAGAACCACATCTCCAACTGCCTGTTTCACAGATGAACACACTGAGTCCCTGAGGATAAGTGACATGCTAAAGTAGTCAAAGGCAGCTGTGTGTTCTACCTTAGAATTTGACAAGTGATTTAGCATCAAGAAGCAACCTGAAGGCCCTGGCTGGTTGGCTCAGCGGTAGAGCATCGGCCTGGCGTGCGGGGGACCCGGGTTCGATTCCCGGCCAGGGCACATAGGAGAAGCGCCCATTTGCTTCTCCACCCCCCCCCCTTCCTCTCTGTCTCTCTCTTCCCCTCCCGCAGCCAAGGCTCCATTGGAGCAAAGATGGCCCAGGCGCTGGGGATGGCTCCTTGGCCTCTGCCCCAAGCGCTAGAGTGGCTCTGGTCACGGCAGAGCGATGCCCCGGAGGGGCAGAGCATCGCCCCCTGGTGGGCAGAGCTTCGCCCCTGGTGGGCATGCCGGGTGGATCCCGGTCGGGCGCATGCGGGAATCTGTCTGACTGTCTCTCCCCGTTTCCAGCTTCAGAAAAATACAAAAAAAAAAAAAAAAGAAGCAACCTGAAAACTAAATCCCATGGTGGTCACTGGTAATAAATAAATGCATAATCTGATGATCTTTATGTATAACGCTCCCAGTGTCTCACACCTGATTTCGATCATATTAATTAGACAACCATCTGGTAACCACCCTCTTCACCTGATGACAAGAGTCCTCCGTGAGTTTATTCAACATACCCATTCATTCAGCATATAATTTTTTGAACACTTACTATGTATCAGGCACTCTTCTGGGAGCTTGGGATACAGCAATGAGTAAATGACTAAATGCACAAAGACTTTGTTCTTATTGAATTTACCTATTAAGGGGGTTAACAATCAATAACAGATTAGCAAATAGTATAAAATATGTCCAGGTATGCTCATTGCTAGGAAGAAAAATAAAGCACAGTAATGAGGAGAGTTTATTTCAGAAAGAATAGTCATAGTTTTTTCGATAAGGTGAAATTTGGACAGAGGCCTGAAGAAAGTGAGAGAATTTAACCTCCAGATACTAAAGGGAAGAGTGATAAGGATTAGAGAGCAGAGTACAAGGGCCCTGAGGCAGGAAGGGGTTTAGCATCTTCAAAGAATAGCAGGGAAAGCAGTAGCTAGACTGGTGTGGGCAAGACGAAGAGAGATGGGAGCTGAGATCACAGAGGTCGCAAAAGCCAAGTCTTATAGGGCTTGTTGGCCCTGATAAGGACTTATGATTTCATTCAGCAAATAAGATAGCAAGCCTTAAAAGACTTACAGAACAGGCCTGGCATTACTTAATTGCAGTTTTTTAAAAAGATTACTCTGTATGCTAGTGTTGGGGAAGGCAAGGATAAAAGCAGTGAGACCAATTAGGAGGCTGATAGAATCATCCAGGCAAGATATGGTGGTGGCTTAGACCAGGGTGGAGGTGGTGAAAAGCAACCATACTCTAGATATAATTTGAAGGAAATGCTGACAAGATCTGTAGATAGTTTGGGGGTGTTGTATAAAAGAGAGTCAGAGATGATTCCAAGTTTTGAATTCTGAGCCACTGAAAGAAGGAGTTGCTGTTTATTGAGCAGAGAAGACTAAGGGCTGAGTGGAGATGGAGAGTACAGGGTGTTGGATGTGTCAGGGGTAGTCAACCTTTTTATACCTACCGCCCACTTTTGTATCTCTGTTAGTAGTAAAATTTTCTAACCGCCCACCGGTTCCACAGTAATGGTGATTTATAAAGTAAGGAAGTCACTTTACTTTATAAAATTTATAAAGCAGAGTTACAGCAAGTTAAAGCATATAATAATAATTACTTACCAAGTACTTTATGTGGGATTTTCGCTAAGTTTGGCAGAATAAATCTTTATAAAACAACTTACTATATAGTTAAATCTATCTTTTTATTTATACTTTGGTTGCTCCGCTACCGCCCACCATGAAAGCTGGAACGCCCACTAGTGGGCGGTAGGGACCAGGTTGACTACCACTGTGTTAAGTTGATTTAGGTTTGAAGTTTGATATGCATGTTATCCATCTAAGTAGAGTCGGCAGTTGAGGTTAAGGGGAGAGAAAGAGGGTTGGAAATATAACTTCAGGAAATATAACCAGTATGTGAGTGATATTTAAAACTATGGGACTCAACAAGGTCCTCTAGTGGGTATAACTTTAAAAAATTGTCCAAGAACTGATTGTGGGCAATTTGTTACTTACTTACAGATTGGGAAGACTAAAGGAGGCTGCGAGGAGTGGCCAGTGAAGTAGGAGGAGACCCAAGAGAGAGCAATGTCCTGGAGCCAGACGAGAAACCTGGTGACAGAGCCTAACCAGCCGTGCT
Organism: Saccopteryx leptura; assembly: GCF_036850995.1. Lineage (NCBI taxonomy): Eukaryota > Metazoa > Chordata > Mammalia > Chiroptera > Emballonuridae > Saccopteryx > Saccopteryx leptura. Next base: position 29,633,051 of record NC_089515.1, read on the forward strand.
GAGTGCTACTCACGTGTAGAATAAGATTAGGACTGAGAAATGCCACTGAACTGGGCAGTATCGGCCAAAGAACATCCAGGCTAAGAAAGTCTTGTAAGAGTTTATTTGATGGCAATGACAGAGAAGCAAAATCTCAAGGGAGAAAACCTAAGAGGGATTACATGAAATTCCCTGGCAGCAGACTAAGGAGGCAGGAGAAAGCAAAGTGGAGAAGTCTCGGAGATTGGATGAAAAGCAAAGCGGAGAGAGACACGTGCTTCCTTCACGTTGGATGCAGGATAATCTACTCGATGGCACATGGAATGGTAGGTGGGCAACAGAACAACCACGCGGCCTCCTGCTCTGGCACCAGCGGCTGTGCCTTCGAGGCGTCTGAAAAAGATCATTCTGACGTTTCAAAGATATGTTATCTTAGATGCACAAAGACAACAGACAATTTCGAAAGTGAAGATTGACCTTTGTCAAGGAAGCTACAGGCCTCGGCTGTGACTCCCGCCACGACCCACGTTTAGATAGGGAGTTTTATGTTCAGACCACCGCCCTGTGTGGTTGTGTTCTGTCTCTGTGTTTGTAAGCTCGTCAGGTTTAGTGTGCGGCCCCTTTTCTGTTCACGGCAGCAACAGGGTCACTGGTGACCTTAATAAGAGCTGGTTTAATGGAGAGTGGGGATGAAATCTTGATTACAGTGGGCTTGAGAGTTAGAATGGAGGAGAGAAAGCAGAGATACTGAGAGTGTAGACAACTCTTTAGAGGCATTTTGCTGTAAAAGGAGCAAAGAGTAGCATGGTGACTTGAAGGAGAAGTAAGAGCAGGCAGGCTCTTTGTTGTTTTGTTGTTGTTGTTGTTGTTGTTGTTGTTTTTATATTTTTTCCAAAGGGAGAAGTGGTGGAGGGGGGAGACAGACACTCCCACATACACCCAACTGGGATCCACCCGGCATGCCCACCAGGGGGCGATGTTCAGGCCATCTGGGGATGTTGCTCTGCTTCAACCAGAGCCATTCTAGTGCCTGAGGTGGAGGCCATGGAGTCATCCTTAGTGCAGGGGCCAACTTTGCTCCAAGGAGCCTTAGCTGCGGGAATGGAAGAGAGAGATAGAGAGGAAGGGGAAAAGGAAGGGTGGAGAAGCAGATGGGCACTTCTCCTGTGTGCCCTGACCAGGAATCGAACGCAGGACTTCCACACACTGGGCTGATGCTCTACTGCTGAGCCAACTGGCCAGGACCTAGGCAGGTTCTTTTAAGATGGGAGACATCAGAGCTTGTTTGTATCCTAAATAAGCAAGTGCACAGGGAAACCTTGATGGTTCAGAAAAGAGAGGATTCATTGCATAAGCAAGGTCTTAATAGGTCAGCAGAGGATGGGACTCAGGGGAAACATGGAAGGGATGGCTTTGTATACCATGCACACCATAGAAGAAGCAGAATAAACAGCCAGAGATGTGAGTTAGGAAGTTTTGTAGTATAAGTAAAGACCTGAGCTCTACTCTCTACTCCACTTCCACTAGCCAGACTTCATACATCATGACCTTCTTTGACAAGCAAGTTCAACATTATGTATGGAAAACTTGCTATGTGCCAAGCATGGTGCTGGCACTTCCCTATGTAGTCCAAAGAGAGTTCTCCTGCTTGTAATTGACTTTAAAAGACTAAGACTCTAGAGAGAACACTGAGATCATCCACACAAGGGTGAATGATCTCTCTCAATATTCAGCTCCTCTGACTGAAAAGAGACTTTAACAGCCTTAGCTTTTATTACCACATTGCCTCCAGGGCTGTTATAACAATCTCAGCAGACCTCAAGGCCTGGAGGCATTCAAGTGGAGGCCAGGCAAAAAGGTCCAAATCTGGGGTCGGGATAGTTTCATACTGAGCTGACTCAGGCTGGGATGGGATGTGACAGAACGGAATGTTCCCACACTCCAGTCATTGGGACTTTAACTTTTTAAGCAGGAGGAGATGTTGAGATTTAATCTGACTAATCATTATTACCTAGCTGCCTTGAGACCAACCAGTTCTATGCAAGAGCCTAGCTCTTTGATGTTTTTGTCATAAATTGATGAGTTTGCCCACAAAATAACATCAAAGGAGATTCACTAATGAATTCACTGTTATCATTCTCTAATCTATGGCTCCAAGCTATTGGAAAGTCTTCCCTCCCCCCCCCCCCCAAAAAAGGACCATAGCCAGAGAAAGAAACCACCTGAAAGATTTGGAAAGCATGATACCTGGAAAGAGATGAGAGGAAAACGAACTCCTGTAAACTGCAGCAGAGCCAGGGAAAGAGCTAGCAAATCTCAGGGAAGCGGAGAAAACGCAGGGGAGCCAGGGACATTCTCAGCACCTGGGTCAAGGAGGAAAACAATTGCTTGAATTTTTTTTTTTTTTTTTTTTTTGTATTTTTCTGAAGCTGGAAACGGAGAGAGACAGTCAGACAAACTCCCGCATGCGCCCGACCGGGATCCACCTGGCACGCCCACCAGGGGCGATGCTCTGCCCACCAGGGGGCGATGCTCTGCCCCTCCGGGGCATCGCTCTGCCGCGACCAGAGCCACTCTAGCGCCTGGGGCAGAGGCCAAGGAGCCATCCCCAGCGCCCGGGCCATCTTTGCTCCAATGGAGCCTTGGCTGCGAGAGGGGAAGAGAGAGACAGAGAGGAAGGAGGGGGGGTGGAGAAGCAAATGGGCACTTCTCCTATGTGCCCTGGCCGGGAATCGAACCCGGGTCCCCCGCACACCAGGCCGACGCTCTACCACTGAGCCAACCAGCCAGGGCCAATTGCTTGAATGTTTGAGGGGGAGATTGTGGTCTGGAAAGTTAAATGGTGTCATCTCAGAGCACGCTGCAGAGACTCGGAGGAAGTGCGTGGTAGGAAACAGGGTCCCTGGAGTCAGAAGACAGGGTTTCAACCACTTGCTCTGCTATTTACTGTGTGAATACAAGTCTCAATCCCTCTGAGCCTCAGTTTCTCTGATCTGTACAACGGTGGTAATAATTTTCCCTCCCCAGATAGGATCCCTCCAAGCATGCGGAGCTTTCTCTGGATGTTACCTGACTTTTTCAAATCTGGTCTTTCAAGAGGAAAACAGGAAAAGATTTGTGGAGAAGCCTTGCTGGAAATCTTCTCACAGTGATGTTTCTTTCAGGCTCAGCAAGATTTCCTAAAGCACAGAAAAGATCAACAAACACGCTTCATTTAGCTAAGTGAGCAGTTATTGAACACCTACTGTATGCCATACGGAAAGATGACCATGGGATGTTTCCACCCCTCCCCCCAAAGGATACCAAAATATAATCAATGACCAGGCTCTGTGATAAGTGCTAAGGTGGAAATAGTTGCCTCAGAGTCGGGATCCAGAAAAGGTTTTACAACTGCATGACATTTGAGTTTGGACTTCAAGGACTAGTGTCATATGCCCAGACAAATAAAGAGAAGGCATGAAAGTTGCCTGGAAATGCAGAATCTCTGGAACCTCAAACCCATGAAAGCAGCTGCTGGGCAACAATAGGGATGATCACAAAGGCCCTAGAAACATGAATGGAGGGGACCCATCCTAGCAATAGTATCAAACACGTATCTGGAAGTAGAGTCACTAGGAAATGAATAAGCTTGTGGGGGACTGCCTCCCCTTTTTTTTTTTTTTTTTTTTTTTTTGTATTTTTCTGAAGCTGGAAACGGGGAGAGACAGTCAGACAGACTCCGCATGCGCCCGACCGGGATCTACCCGGCACGCCCACCAGGGGCGATGCTCTGCCCCTCCAGGGCATCGCTCTGTCGCAACCAGAGCCACTCTAGCGCCTGGGGCAGAGGCCAAGGAGCCATCCCCAGCGCCCGGGCCATCTTTGCTCCAGTGGAGCCTTGGCTGCGGGAGGGGAAGAGAGAGACAGAGAGGAAGGAGGGGGGGGTGGAGAAGCAAATGGGCGCTTCTCCTATGTGCCCTGGCCGGGAATCGAACCCGGGTGCCCCGCACGCCAGGCCGACGCTCTACCGCTGAGCCAACCGGCCAGGGCCTGCCTCCCTTTCTTAATTTCATTCATAGTCAGTTTTCATATCTATCTATCTATCTATCTATCTATCTATCTATCTATCTATCTAGGAAGAGAGATGTGAGGCAAGTTTCCATCAGGATTCACAGCTACCCCAGGAGAAAATGGGATGACATTGGGGGACACTCAGCTAAAGTGCTACCTGTCATTACAAGAGTCACTGTGCTAGAGGGCAGGGACACTACCCAAAGATATATGCCCCTGTTCTTACAGTGGCTCCAGAGACACAAGAATAACAATCATCAAATGATTGACCACAAGTCTCACTTCCATACCAAACAAACTGCACAAACACACCAGTCACTTCAAACCATACCCAGCTGGGGAAGTCTGCAAGGCTGCTAGTTCAATGATGAAAATTCTTTGAGGAAGTATATAGGCAGGGGAATAACGGGTAATAGGTGCTTATAAAGCATCATTAATTATGAGAGTCAAAAGGGTTCATGGAGTTCAAACCGATTTCACCTACAGAGCCTTTTGTTCAGACAAAATCTTGCACAAAAGCAGATATATAAAACAAATAAAAGACAGCGGACTTGGATAAAGGGAGGCAGAACTTACCTGCTCTACCACCCTTCACACCCTACAAAAGTCCCCAAGACACTGCCATGACCTGCCCAAGAGCTTAGGAGAATGTGTTTTGTTTTGTTTTGTTTTCTTTCTGAAGCTGGAAACGGGGAGAGACAGTCAGACAGACTCCCGCATGTGCCCGACCGGGAACCACCCGGCACGTCCACCAGGGGCGAAGCTCTGCCCACCAGGGGGTGATGCTCTGCCCCTCCGGGGCATCGCTCTGCCACGACCAGAGCCACTCTAGCGCCTGGGGCAGAGGCCAAGGAGCCATCCCCAGCGCCCGGGCCATCTTTGCTCCAATGGAGCCTTGGCTGCGGGAGGGGAAGAGAGAGACAGAGAGGAAGGAGGGGGGGGTGGAGAAGCAAATGGGCGCTTCTCCTATGTGCCCTGGCTGGGAATCGAACCCGGGTCCCCCGCACGCCAGGCCAACGCTCTACCACTGAGCCAACCGGCCAGGGCCAGAATGTGTTTTTTTAATCATCAAAGTAACACATGCTTATGATTTTGAAAAATCCCAACATACTAAAAGGCTTATAATAACGGCAAGAGTGCCCTGCCTGCTCTACCCTATGCTTTCCTACCTTTAGCCGTTCTCCCCCACCCCGAGAAGGAATACCTTTTCACTCTTTTGGCTCTTTCCGCTTTAAATTCTTCTGATAGGTTTTTATTTTTTTACATTGCTAAATGATATGCCTTCTGTTTCTTGGTTTATTAACTTTAGAAACCTCATCCTGTTTTCTGCACTGACAGAAGAGAACTCAGCTCACCCTGCCACCTTCACCTCCCAATAGAGTTACAGCACTGTTTGAATTTAATTGTTATCAAAGTAATACATGAAATTAGTTTAAAATTCCAACCAGGAACAAGGGCTTATAAAGGAAAACAGCAGGGTTTCCTCTCTCTTCCTTCCCTCGCAAGCTCTCCACCCTCATTCCCACGAGGGTAGGCTGGCTCGTGGGAATAGAGAACTTCTCTATTTACTGCACCTTCTTATTCTTTTTCTGTAGCAATCATCTCATTGTCTGGCCAACAATATCACCTACTATGTCTTCTGCTTGTCTTGCCTCTAAATTGTAAGCTTGGTCAGGGATCTTTGTTATGTTCACTGATGTATCCCAAATGCCTAGAATAATATCTGGCTCAATAAACATTTGTTGAATTAAAGCCAAATCTCTGGAACAGAGAGAGAAAGCGGAATTCCTTTGAGACAGTGTTTGAACCAACCATTTTACATCTGATTTGTTCTAGGAGAAGGAATGAATATAAATGAAAATTTTATTTTGTAAATGATAGAAAATCCTTCTGGGCGGCAGGGGTGGAGGGGTGGGGTGCTATAGTAGTTAAAGACCTCAGTTCAGGCTCACTTATTGGCTTTGCATGTTTGGACAAGTTTGTCCAATGGCCTTGAAAAGAAAGTCGCTATTTGCTTAGGTTGGTGCAGGCTGGGTAGGAAATGAATGTTGAGGAAGTGGCCTTCGTTAACCCCACTCTCCCAAGGACAGCTCCTGCTGTGGAAGGAGAGGCAGAGATGTCTCCTCCCAGAGTGACAGCCACCACGAGAGCCAGAGCCAGAAGCCACTAGCCAGGAGCTGGGTACTGGGCGCTGGTGGGAAGGAGGAAATGCTGTCCTGAGCCCTTGAGCACTATGAGGCCCATCTTCCGGGCCCCAGGACCTGGTCTGAACCATCCCACTCCGGACACTAGGTTTTATAGGCACCTTGTTCCTGGCTTTCCTCTTACCGTGCTTTGCGGGTGGTCAACTCCTTGCAGTGCTTCCGGAACTCCCGCCCACCAGCAAGGTCATAAGGCGGGTTCCAGTGATTGGAACGTTTCCATAGTGCCAGAGTTCTATGAGCTACTTGACCACTCCCTGCCTCCGTGTCATCTACTCCTGCTTCTGGGCCCCCTGAGCGTGCCCTGTGTCTACAGCAGGGGACCCCAAACTTTTTACACAGGAGGCCAGTTCACTTGCCCTCAGACCGTTGGAGAGCCAGACTATTAAAAAAAAAAAACTATGAACAAATCCCTGTGCACACTGCACATATCTTATTTTAAAGTAAAAAAACAAAACGGGAACAAATACAATATTTAAAATAAAGAACAAGTACATTTAAATCAACAAACTGACCAGTATTTCAATGGGAACTATGGACCTGCTTTTGGCTAATGAGATGGTCAATGTGCTCCTCTCACTGACCACCAATGAAAGAGGTGCTCCTTCCGGAAGTGCGGCGGGGGCCGGATAAATGGCCTCAGGGGCCGCATGCGGCCCTCGGGCTGTAGTTTGGGGACCCCTGGTCTACAGCTTCCTCAGCGAAAAATCACCCTCTGTCCACCGAGACCACAACACCCTGGGCTCCTACTGTTCCTGGACCCAGCCCGTCTGGCTCTGCCTATCACTCCCACGCCCTCTCCCCCCTCTCTCCCTCTCCCCCTCCACGCCAGCCACGGCCACGTGCACTTGGGTTTCAGTCCCTCGAATGCACCAGGCTCTGTACCTCTCTTCAGCCTTCCCTCATCTGCGCTCTGCCTGGAGTGTGCTTTCCCTCCTCTTCGCCGGGATACATCCCCTCAGGTCCCAATCTAAAGCTGACTTCCCTGGGGAAGTACAGTTTCCCCCATCCTACATTTTGTTTATTCTAATTTATTAAGATGTTATATTTTTTGCTGAAACTAACAGTAGAAATTGAAACTTTTAAAACATAAAATAGAAAATAAAATGTACTTCCTTGCCCTGGCCGGTTGGCTCAGCGGTAGAGCGTCGGCCTGGCGTGTGGGGGGCCTGGGTTCGATTCCCGGCCAGGGCACATAGGAGAAGCGCCCATTTGCTTCTCCACCCCCCCCCTCCTTCCTCTCTGTCTCTCTCTTCCCCTCCCACAGCCAAGGCTCCATTGGAGCAAGGATGGCCAGGGCGCTGGGGATGGCTCCTTGGCCTCTGCCCCAGGCGCTAGAGTGGCTCTGGTCGCGGCAGAGTGACACCCTGGAGGGGCAGAGCATCGCCCCCTGGTGGGCAGAGCGTCGCCCCTGGTGGGCGTGCCGGGTGGATCCCGGTCAGATGCATGCGGGAGTCTGTCTGACTGTCTCTCCCCGTTTCCAGCTTCAGAAAAATACAATAAATAAATAAATAAATAAATAAATAAATAAATAAATAAAATGTACTTCCTTGCGGAAGCCTTCCCTGGCATGCTAGCTGTGGTTAGGCGCCCCTATGACGAGCATCCTATACTTCCCCTACAAAATAACCATACCCTTCTAAAATTTATTTGTCGGTCTTCCCTTATTAAACCATTAGCCCCTTGGTGGCAAGAACTCTGTCTCCTTGGCTGCATTCCAGTGCTTGGAATAGTTCCTGGAGCATAATAGGTGCTCAATTAGTATCTGTATAGGAAGGTAGGGTGACTTATAGGAAAGAGAATGACCATTCAGTTCTCCAACCTTGAGCCTCAGGCAGGGAGAGGCATGGTCCCAATCCTAAGTGACTTTACAGTCTTGTTTGGGAAAGCCAAGTTAGACACCATGGCACAATGAACAACTGACAGGTGCCCCAGTGACCCACTGGGAGATAATGAGAGTTGTGGGAAAGCTGAGGAGGGAGAGGCCCCCGTGGTCTGGTGACTGGAGTCTTCCCCTGGCTCGAGGGCCCAGAGGATGCTTCTGAACGATGAGGTGTCTGGTACTTAGAGGAGGACAGGCAGGGCTGGACCAATGAGCAGCTGCAAGTTAAGGAAGGGGAAGGCACATCTGAAACAGCAGACCCTGCTGGCTGATTTGAACTACTCCATAGAGAAACCAGGCCGGAACCAGATAATGAAAAGTCGTTGAAGTAAGGCAACGAGGGCCTGCGAGGGAGCCGAAACAGTGAGGGCAAAGGGAAAGCAATGTGCTGGAACAGGTCACCTGGGAGCACCTCAGGGATGGATTAGAGGGAGGGGGTGAAGCAGGAAGAACAGGAAGAAAGCTATTGTGCTAAAAACCAGGTGGTGGGGGTGGGAGGCACACGGGTCACTGCCTAGGAATGAGGGCGAAGGGACAGAATCAAGAAACATTTTAAATGGAGTCGCCACAGGCTGCTGCTTTCAACTGAGCACAGGAGATGAAGAAGGGAGGGGTAGACAAAAAGGATGCAGGACTATCCATCCATTGGCTGGGAGAGGCCATGGTCAGAAATCACAAGGGCAGACTAGGTAACTCTGTATTTGCTAGGTGTAAAGGAAAGGAGAAGCTTCAGTGATTTCTTTTTTAGGACTAAGGGGACAGTGTAAGACTATAAGTTAAGACTTGGGGCCCTGGCCGGTTGGCTCAGCGGTAGAGCATCGGCCTAGCGTGCGGAGGACCCGGGTTCGATTCCTGGCCAGGGCACACAGGAGAAGCGCCCATTTGCTTCTCCACCCCTCCGCCGCGCTTTCCTCTCTGTCTCTCTCTTCCCCTCCCGCAGCCGAGGCTCCATTGGAGCAAAGATGGCCCGGGCGCTGGGGATGGCTCTGTGGCCTCTGCCTCAGGCACTAGAGTGGCTCTGGTCGCAACATGGCGACGCCCAGGATGGGCAGAGCACCGCCCCCTGGTGGGCAGAGCATCGCCCCATGGTGGGCGTGCCGGGTGGATCCCGGTCGGGCGCATGCGGGAGTCTGTCTGACTGTCTCTCCGTTTCCAGCTTCAGAAAAATAAAAAATAAAAAAATAAATAAAAAAAAAGACTTGGGAGGTCTCTCTAGATAAGTAATAGTTGCTACCATAAGAATGGGTCACTTGACCTTAGGAACCCTCTCTCAAGAGAGCTATGAGAGTGGCCCTGGCCGGTTGGCTCAGTGGTAGAGCGTCGGCCTGGCATGCAGAGGTCCCGGGTTCGATCCCGGCCAGGGCACACAAGAGAAGCACCCATCTGCTTCTCCACCCCTCCCCCTCTCCTTCCTCTCTGTCTCTCTCTTCCCCTCCTGCAGCCAAGGCTCCATTGGAGCAAAGTTGGCCCGGGTGCTGAGGATGGCTCTGTGGCCTCTGCCTCAGGCGCTAGAATGGCTCTGGTTGCAACAGAGCGACGCCCCAGAGGGGCAGAGCATCGCCCCCTGGTGGGCATGCCGGGTGGATCCCGGTCGGGTGCATGCAGGAGTCTGTCTGACTGCCTCCCCATTTCCAACTTCAGAAAAATACAAAAAAAAAAAAAGAGAGAGAGAGCTATGAGAGCCCTGGCCAGTTAGCTCAACATTAGAGCATCAGCCCCGGGTTTGATTCGTGGTCAGGGCACATAGGAGAAGCAACTATCTGCTTCACCATCCCTCCCCTGCCCCCCCCCCATATATTCCTCTCCCACAGCCATGGCTCGAATAGTTTGAGCAAGTTGGGCCCAGGCGCTGAGGATGGCTCCATGGCCTCGTCTCAGGTACTAAAAATAGCTTGGTTGCCAAGCAGCAGAGCAGCAACCCCAGATGGAGAGAGCATCACCTAGTAGGAGGCTTGCCAGGTGTATCCTGGTCAGTGTACATGTGGGAGTCTGTCTCTCTCTCCCACTCACTTAATAAAAATAAAGAGAGAGAAAACTATGAGAAAGGGACCAACACTACCTAGACTTGGGCAAAATGGTGCAATTGAAGCCAAAGATACATACCTCAGTCAAATCCCAGCCGTGTCACTTACTAACCAAAGACCCTTGGGCAAGTTAATTAACCTTGTAGAGCCTACGTTCTGCATCTGTAAAGTGGGGATAATAATACCTAAATTGAAAGATTTTTTTATACAGAGTAAATAAAATGACCTTTGGAAACATTCAAGTTCAACTCCTACTCTGTAGCAGGCGTTCAGCAAGGGCAGCTCATGGTGCGAAGAAGTCAGTGCAAGAACAAGAGAAGATGGGATTCATCACAAAAACCCAAGGAGGCCGAGTCCTCAGGAAGGGGGGATGAACAGTGTCAAGTATTAAGAAAATTGGGGAGCAACTGGAGTGGCAGGGATTACATGACCAAATCTTTGCAGAGTGCAAGTTGGAGGAGTACAAAAGGAGCTAGAGAACAGAATACCAGAAAAAAGCAAGAGAGAAGGATCCACACAACACGCCTATCAGTAAGGATGTTAGGTTGTAAAAAGATTATCCTAACAGAGTTTGAGCAGTAAAGGCATTTAATGAACAGAACAAGAAGTCCAGAGAGCGGGAGCTCCAGGAACAGCTCAGTGGCTCAGAAATGTCCTCAAGAACCCAGGCTTTTCCATGCTTTCTCTACAACATCCTAAGTACATTGCTTTCTCATCTGCAGATTTATTGCCTTATAGTTGCAAGATGGCTGCTGCAGCTCCAAACATCCATGGCAGGACAGGACGAAAGGGGGAGAGCCTAGTTCCTTTTCTCAGGAGATAAATCTTCAAGAAAATTTCCCAGAAGCCTCCTGGCAGACTTCCTCTTATATCTCTCAAACCAGGTCCTTTTCTCTCTCCTTTATGATTTAAACTCTTTCCCAGCCTTCTTATTATCTTCAGCGTCGCTCTGATTATGATTACCAGATTTCAGAAATCAGTTGGTCACATACCCACTCTCTGGCTGTTTTCAACCTCTTATTCTTTGCCTCCCTCTGCCTATAGCAGGGGTCTCCAAACTTTTTACACAGGGGTCCAGTTCACTGTCCCTCAGACCATTGGAGGGCTGCCAAATACAGTGGTCCTCTCACTGACCACCAATGAAAGAGGTGCCCCTTCCAGAAGTGCAGTGGGGGCTGGATAAATGGCCTCAGGGGGCCGCATTGCGGCCCGCGGGCCGTAGTTTGGGGACGCCTGCTAGAGTCTGAAAATGTTATATACTTTCCTGGCTTTCCTTGCAGCTAAAAGAGGCAGTGTGACCCAGTTCTAGGCAATGAGCAATGAGCTCTGCCTCTTTGGGGGGACAGGTCCTCCCTGAACCTCCAGCATGGTGGCTCATGCCATCCTCCCCAGAAATTCAAGGCATTGCAACCATCCTGCAGCTGACCTCGCAAGCATCCCGCGAGCTCAAGACCAGGGGCCAATGCTTCTTCACCTGCATTTCTTAACAATCAGTTTTGCAGCCAGGTAGGCCTCAGGTTCAAATTCTTCAGACACTATATTGGGTTATCCTAGGGTAGTTTAAACTTCTCCAGTGCAATTTTATTCTAAATCACATTACTTTCAAACATTTCACTTATGTGCATATACCACTGACCTGGGATAGATATCGTATTTCCCCATCTATAAGATGCACCACAATTTTGGGGCCCGAAGTTTAAAAAAAAGTATTACATAAAGTTATTAAACTCAAGTTTTATTCATCATAAAACTCATACAACTCCTCATCGCTGTCAAACTCCCATCCATTAGCTTGTCCTCACCTGTGTCTGATGATAAATCGCTGTCTTCAACAATGAGCGCAAGAACAAGCGTGAAAAAGCAAGAAATGCAAGTAAAAAAGTCTACAACCACTATATAAGACACACCCAGTTTTTAGACGCCAAATTTTTGGGGAAAAGGTGCATCTTATACTTGGGGAAATACGGTATATGCAAAATCTTGGGCTGATATCACATTAGCGGAAGGGGAGGTGCACTTTAGAATCAGCCAGACTCAAGCTCAAATCCTACTCTGCCTCTCCCCAGCTGTGAGGCTGTGAGCACATTATTTCACCTGGGCATTGCTATGGTCATCTATAACCCAGGGCAAAGGACATCTGTTTCTTCAGTGGCCTCCAAGGACACCATGTGGTGGCTGCCAAATCAACTGATTAAGCTTCATATTCCTGGTCTGCTGGGGTCGTTTGAGCTGTTGTTACCATATTAGTAGTTGCCAAGTGCCTGAAGGCTCCCTGGGGTTGCACATCTAGGGGAGGGGAAACTGGGCTAGCTCTGCCCCAGCCCTCGGACGTCAGCACCACAGAAGTACAGAACTGAGGCCAACATGGGGCCATGGCGCCCAGACTCCTAGCCCACCCCTGGAGGGTCCCACTCAGTAAGTAGCTTGGGGAAACTTAGGGATCTGTATTATTGCCAAACTCCTTCAGGGATTCTGAAGCCCTGTCCCATTGGGAACTGCTGAACTACAGCCCCTCACCCAGTGGGGATCCTCTTCCTCCTCACCTTATAGAACAGCTTTCATTCAGGGGCAGGGAGCTCAATACCTCACAAATTACACATGCCCTAGCCATAAAGCTGAAGTCAGCTTCTCAGGTCCCAGTAGGCTTCTGTGGTAACATGGTCAAATGTCTCTGCTCTCTCGGGACAACAATCAGACCCTCTCCAATGTTACCCTTTAGACATCTGGCCCTGATCAATGAGAGATTCTCTAGCACACGGGGCTCCAGATGTGACTCGTTGTTCCTCCTCCTGTTCCCCAACACCCAACACACACCCATATGGTGATCTGGGAATGTCTAGGCACTCAGCTACACTTACCGTGTGCCATGTCAGAAATGGGACTACAGAACAGGCCCTCAGCACTCACTCATTTTACCCAGTGGGGAAGGGTCTCATCCTGGGTCACCCAGCAACTTTAGCTCAGACTGGCTCCATGCACCCCCACAGGCAGCGACGCAGACAACATTGTAGCCATAGCTGTATTGGAGAGGAGGCCCCCTCCGGGCTCCAGAAGTGCTGTAATACCAGTTACCAGAAGTTGGTGACCCTCCCAGCACCCCTGGCTCTGGCTCCCAACCAGAGTGAGCTAGTTCTCTCCGTCACAGCCCACAGCGTCCAGAAAGCCCTGGGGCCTTTGGTGCCTGCCACCTGCTCACAGCGCGTGGGGGATCCAGGGTGGGACAGCCAATGTCCCTCCTCCAGGTTATTTATAGTGTTTTCGGATGAGTCAGGTGCAGAGCTGCCCAGTACCAGAAGAGAGAGAGAGTGTGTGTGTTCCCTCGAAAATGCTATAAATGATCCCAAGGCTCTGGAACCCCACCCCAGCCCTCAACAGCTCCTGGTGTAAAGATGAGGCAGGGAGCTGGGCCCAGCAGGAGTCTGCGGGGCTGTCCTGATGCCCCGACTAAGGGTCTGAGCCCAGCCAGGATCTTGAGCCCAGGCAGCGAGTCTTGTGAGGGGACAGGTGGGAGAACCCCAGGCCGGGAAAGGAGGGCCTGGCCAGGTAACTTCTGGACCACATGCCCCTTGCCAGGCAGTGCTACTACTCCCCTGCACCTTCCCAAACCAGACTGACAGACAGACAAGCCCAAGAGGATGGCTCCCACCCCCGCACCCAGGCACTGGCTGCTCCCACCTCTATTCCTGTGTGTGCTGCTCCGCCTCCGCCAACAGACCGGCTATTTATAGCTCTCTGGAAAGGGAGCCGGTGCCTCCAAGCCTCTCCCTGCTTCCTGCTCCTGGCGGCACTCTAATTACTTCCTCAGCTGGGTGCCGCCTGCCACAGGCACCCTGGCTGGGGCCACATAAATAGCTGCCCCTGCGCTCACACCCAGCTTCCCACGGAGGCGGAGACGGAGGCTGTGGCAGGCCCAGATGCCCCGCGCGGAGCGTGACCAGCCAGGGGGCGAGCTCCCCCAACCCCCAACACAGAGAAGATGCACATCAGCGGTGAACCTGAACTGAGGGCACGTGGGGGTCTTTGGAACCCACCCTTTCCTCTGCAGCCCCAGCGGGAGGAGCCACCTGTGTGCCTGGCACACAATAGGCAGGAGTAGGGAGGGCCACGGAAGAGGAAGCCGCTGTCTGCCCTCTAGGGAAACAAACACATAAACAACTCATTATGCAACCAGGAGTGTGAAGTAAGTGCTAAATTAAGATACAAGCTGTGGGCTGGGCCTTCTGGACCTCAATTCTTCTTCCTCATTTTATTTCTCTTATTATAAAAGCAATTCAGATTCATTTTATAAGAAAATAGAAATGCAGATAACAGAAGAACAACTACAATACATTTATTTATCCAGCCACCCACGGGCGGCTTGTCCGCATCTGAAGCCCAGATTTTTTTCACACAGTGCAAAGTCCAGCCTCAGATCTGAGGGTCCTGAGGCTCTTAGTGACCACTCCAGGACAGTCACTGGAACAAGCTAAAGTGGCAAGAAAGGCCCTGGCCGGTTGGCTCAGCGGTAGAGCGTCGGCCTGGCGTGCGGGGGACCCGGGTTCGATTCCCGGCCAGGGCACATAGGAGAAGCGCCCATTTGCTTCTCCACCCCCCCTCCTTCCTCTCTGTCTCTCTCTTCCCCTCCCGCAGCCAAGGCTCCATTGGAGCAAAGATGGCCCGGGTGCTGGGGATGGCTCCTTGGCCTCTGCCCCAGGCGCTAGAGTGGCTCTGGTCGAGGCAGAGCGTCGCCCCTGGTGGGCCTGCCGGGTGGATCCCGGTTGGGCGCATGCGGGAGTCTGTCTGTCTCTCCCCATTTCCAGCTTCAGAAAAAAAATAAATAAATAAATAAAGTGGCAAGAAAATGAATAGAAAGATTACAAAGCAAAATAATACGGATAGTATGACGTGTATATATATAAAAGAAAATTCAAAAACTATATAAATGCATAGAAAAATGTTTGAAAGGATATAGACCAAAGAATTAACACTGGTCGGTCACAGGGAAAGGAGTAGGATGAAACAGATAAAAGACTTTTTTCTTCTAGAAATCTCTTTAGTTGAATTGTGACAATAAACATATATATGATTTTATAATATTAAAAATTACTTTAAAACAAAAATGCTCAATAAATCATCTTTCCACTTAGAATAAAGTAATCTTAAAACTAAAAGGAGGGTGGCCCTGGCCGGTTGGCTCAGCGGTAGAGCGTCGGCCTGGCGTGCAGAAGTCCCGGGTTCAATTCCCGGCCAGGGCACACAGGAGAAGCGCCCATCTGCTTCTCCACCCCTCCCCCTTTCCTTCCTCTCTGTCTCTCTCTTCCCCTCCGGCAGCCGAGACTCCATTGGAGCAAAGATGGCCCGGGCGCTGGGGATGGCTCCTTGGCCTCTGCCCCAGGCGCTAGAGTGGCTCTGGTCGCAACAGAGCGACGCCCCGGAGGGGCAGAGCGTCGCCCCCTGGTGGGCAGAGCGTCGCCCCCTGGTGGGCGTGCCGGGTGGATCTGGGTCTGGCGCATGCGGGAGTCTGTCTCTCCCGGTTTCTAGTTTCAGAAAAAAAATACAAAAAAAAAAAAAAAAAAAAACTAAAAGGAGGGATAGCGGCTGTAGAAACAGTTTGGCAGTTTCTCCAAAGTTAAACATAAAATTACCATACAACCCAGCAATTAATTCCACTCCTAGGTGTATGCCCCAAAGAATTGGAAACAGGTGCTCAAGCAGACGCTTGTTCGCCAATGGTCACAACAGTACTATCCACAACTATCTGAAAGGTGTAAACAACCCACCTGTCCTTCAATGACTGGATAAACAAAATGCAGTATGTTCATACAATAAAACATTACTCAGCCACTAAAACGAATTAAGTACTGGTTCATGCTACAACTTGGATAAACCTCAAAAACATGTTAAGTGAAAGCAGCCAGTCACAAAAGTCCTATATTGTATGATCCCTCCTGTATGAAATGACTAGAATAGGCAAATGTATGGAGAGAGAGAGAAAGCAGATCAGTGGTTGCCAGGGGGCGGGGCGGGGAGGAAAGAGAAGTGATGACTCAATAGATACAGGTGTTCTTCGGGGGTGATGAAAAAGTTTTGAAACTAGAGAAGGGTGGTGTGACACAACATTGTGAATGCAGTAAATGCTACTGAATTGTATGTTTTCGAATGGTCAACTGTGTTATGTGAATTTCACCTAGATTAAAAAAATACAGGGGGTCCTCTGGACAGTCTCGACATACAATGTTTTGAGTTTGCGACATTCACTCCCAGAAAGAAACTTTTAAAAAAAATTGAGATGTGAGTGCTTCAGCTTATGCCATTAACGTCGTACTTAGGAACTATGTGGGCGAACTAGTTTGGTTGAGCCCGGCAGACGAATGCGCAGTAACACGGCCTGGAGCATGCGCAGTAACACGGCCTGGAGCGAGAGGACTGGCGCCCCCACTGCTCTCACCTACGCCATTTTTGACTGTTAAAAGCGCAAGTGTTCCGTTTGTGTTGCGTTTTTTGGTGACTTTTTGGCCCTTATCATGGCTCCTCAATGAAAGAGTCTTCAGATGGTAGTGCTTCGAAGAAGAGAAAAGCCATGAGCTACTGGCATCCCATGGAGAGGAGCTGTCTGCTGAGCACCTCATCCAGCTGAAGAAGCAGCTGATTGAAGAGGAAGAGACAGAAACCCCAGAACCCAAGAGATTTACTACCAGGGGTTTGGCAGAAGGTTTTTCTATGGTGAGGGTGGCTTGGCAAAATTTCAGGCTGAGGACCCCAGTGATGACAGATTCAATAAGGTCTACAGAGCTCTTATGGATGCCTTGCAATGCTATTGGCAGATTTTGGAAGAGAAGAAGTCATCAACCTTCCAGACTAGCCTGGAACAATTCTTTAAGAAGGTGGAGAGGCCTGCCACAGATCCTGTACCCTCTACATCAGCTGCTTCTCAAGCTGAAACACCTGTAGTACAGGCAAAATCGTCTCCAGTGTCTCCTGCATGTTCCTTAGGCAATCCTGATTCACCTGACCCAGTGTCTCCAGCTCCTTCTGCAGGTTCTCCTGCCTCCCCAGCTTCCTCCCCCCAATAGGTCACTCTCTCCCACCTTGCAATGCCCCTTCCAGTGTGGGAGCCAACCACAGGAATAAAGGCAAGGAATTTTTTTATACTCATTTTTTGTCACTTTTCTGTTACTATAGTACAGTATACAGGACAGTATATTTATGTTCTTTTTCTGTGGCTTAGTTGTGTTTTTATGTTCTAGATTATGATTTTACAACTGTTAGGATAGGTAAGTGACAGGCTTGGTGTATTTCGACTTCCACCAAAATTCCGGTTACATCACTATGGTGGAAAGAGAACTGTGTTGTAACCTGAGAACCCCCGTATACACAAACCAGTGAAACACTAACAAACTCAGGCTCATGGGGCACTCATGCTTTCTCCACCCGGTCCTTCCTCTTGTCACCAGCACCACCTTTGAGGGTCATGAAAAAAATCCTTCCACCTGCCCCATGGCAGGGCAGAGCCTGGGTTCCAAGGGCCATGAGGAGCAGAGGAGGGTCTGAAGGGAGAAAAGAGATCACTGAGAGGGGACAGCATGGTCAGGCATGGGAAGGGGAGAGAGAAGAGACAGGAGCAATTCCATGTCACGTGTTAGCATTTTATTAAAACTCTCACAGGCCTGACCTGTGGTGGCGCAGTGGGTAAAGCGTCAACCTGGAAACACTGAGGTTGCCGGTTCAAAGCCCTGGGCTTGCCTGGTCAAGGAACATATGGGAGTTGATGCTTCCAGCTTCTCCCCCCTTCTCTCTCTCTGTCTCTCTCTCCTCTCTAAAAATGAATAAATAAAATAATAAAATTAAAAATTAAAAAAAAAACTCTCACAGAACCTCGGGACAACCACCAGGGGCCATTACTATTATCCCATTCTTCAGACAAGAAAACTGAGGTTCTACGTGACTGGGAGGCAGGGTTGAGACTCCGGACTGGAGGGCAGTCAGAGGAATATGGCGCAGCCCCCGAGGGGCTCATCTGCTGGCCCCTGCTAGGTAAGGACCCTGGGGCTGGGGGAGGAGGTGGATGGGGGAGGTGCAGGGATGTCCCGCCTGTAGTGGACGGTGGAGAGGCTTGTCCTACCCCACATCCCACCGCTTCCCTCCTATGGAATTCAGCGTAACCCCCTGCTGGCTGAGACCTTCCCTGCACCTCACCTCTCCGTGAGGGTCGTGTTTAAGGCTTGGGCTCTGCTCTAGTCTTCATAGGTCTAACCTCTGACTTGTTGGGTTAATGGCTGTGTCATGTGGGGCTTCCATTTCCTTCAATGTTAAGTAGAGATGATGACATGAGTCCTGACCAGGTAAGACTGATATATGAGAAGAACATCAAAAAGGGGTTAGCACTGGCCCTGGCCGGTTGGCTCAGCGGTAGAGCGTCGGCCTGGCGTGCGGGGGACCCAGGTTCGATTCCCGGCCAGGGCACATAGGAGAAGCGCCCATTTGCTTCTCCACCCCCGCCCCCTCCTTCCTCTCTGTCTCTCTCTTCCCCTCCCGCAGCCGAGGCTCCATTGGAGCAGAGATGGCCCGGGCGCTGGGGATGGCTCCTTGGCCTCTGCCCCAGGTGCTGGAGTGGCTCTGGTCGTGGCAGAGCGACACCCCGGAGGGGCAGAGCATCGCCCCCTGGTGGGCAGAGCGTGGCCCCTGGTGGGCGTGCTGGGTGGATCCCGGTCGGGCGCATGCGGGAGTCTGTCTGACTGTCTCTCCCCGTTTCCAGCTTCAGAAAAAAAAAATACAGGAAAAAAAAAGGGGGGGTTAGCACTGTCATCATTGTCCTGTTCTTTTCAGCCAAGCACCTGCTGGGATTCCAGAGCTCCTGCAGCTGAGAGCCCGCATGCCCACAGATCCCAGCACACATGCCAGGCTGAGTGCCGGTCCAGGCACACGTGCACTGGGCCCCACCTGCTCTGGCCAGCCCCTGGGTGGTGGGTCCTTTTGCTCTTGAGAATCAAATAGTTCAAACCTGGCTGCCTGCTCTTTATACGGACTCGGAGAGTCTAATTTCTAATAATTAAAGCCTAATGACACCTGGTTCCGGTTTTACAGTCTACAAAGCACTTTTCCAGATATTATCTCACTTGGTTCTTACCAAACTCCAATGAGGCAAAGATCACTGCTTCCTAAATTATAGCTAGAGATTAGATATAGAGATATTGATAGAGATCACCCAGGTAATGTGCTTTGTTCTGAAATCTACTTTGTCCAATATTAAGGCAGCCATGCCGGCTTTGAGTGGTGTTAGCATGGTATATCTTTTGCCATCCTTTTACTTTTTACGTATTTGCATCTTTATATATAAAGTGTGTTTCTTGGAAACAACAAAATGGAAAGACAACCTATGGAAGGAGAGAAAATATTTATATTTACAAACCAGGTATCTGATAAGAGGTTAATATCCAAAAATACATGACAATCTCTAAATGATGTTTAGACCACTTATGTTTTTTTTTTTCTTTTTGGTATTTTTCTGAAGCTGGAAATGGGGAGAGACAGTCAGACAGACTCCCTCCCGCATGCGCCCGACCGGGATCCACCCGGCACGCCCACCAGGGGCGATGCTCTGCCCACCAGGGGGCGATGTTCTGCCCCTCTGGGGCATCGCTCTGCTGCAACCAGAGCCACTCTAGCGCCTGGGGCAGAGGCCAAGGAGCCATCCCCAGCGCCTGGGCCATCTTTGCTCCAATGGAGCCTTGGCTGCGGGAGGGGAAGAGAGAGACAGAGAGGAAGGAGGGGGGGGGTGGAGAAGCAAATGGGCGCTTCTCCTGTGTGCCCTGGCTGGGAATCGAACCCGGGTCCCCTGCATGCCAGGCCGACACTCTACTGCTGAGCCAACCGGCCAGGGCCTAGACCACTTATGTTTAATGTGATTATTGATATGATGAGGCTTGAGTCTCTCATCTTCCTATTTGTTTTTTATTTGTTCCCATCTGGTTTTTGTTCCCTTTTCTCGCCTACTTTTGGATTGAGTGTTTACGATGATTCCATTTTATCCCCTTCATTGGCTCTAACCCGTTACTATTTGAGTGGTTGCTTTAGCATTTATAGCATACACCCTAAACTTAACACTGTCTACCTTCAAGTGATATCGTACCACTTCACATCAAACATGAGAACCTTACAATAGTATACTTCCATTTCTCCCCTCTGACCTTAGTCCTCTCTCCCTGGGCCATGACCCAGAAACTCTCACGAGGCCATAAGCAGAGATAAACCTTGTGGCCTGATGACCCGTGTTTTGAAAACAACTCTTTCATGTATTTGGTCTGTTGTTTGTTCATTATTTCAGGTGGAAGAGTAAATCCAGTCCCTGTTACTCCATTCCGGGTAGAAGCTGAAGTCCCAGTGTTTATGAGCACACCAGGACGAAGGGGCTAAGCCCCCTGCCCAAGGCGAGGAAGCCTGTGAGTGGCCAAACAGGACCCCAGGCAGCTCTCCCCACACGGGGCCTGCGTTCCCTCCCTGCCCCACTGCTCCTGCATGAACCGCCCTAAGAAAGCAGAAGGAGCCGGTGGCAGGATGCGGGGAACTTTTCCACCCCTGCAAAAAGCTGCTCACAGCATTGTCACTGGTTTGGGAAGCCAGTGTGATCGTTCTTTTGCATAAAGTTACCTATTAAATAGCAACTCTCAGCATCTTCTAAGCCTCACCTCGAATGCTTCCTCCATATCTTCAGAAGCTTTTGTGGCTAAATACCTGGGGTGTTTTCAGGAGGCTGGGACCGGCTCCCCACACAATTACTCAGTAACCCGAAGTATGATGTTACTGACTAACAGTCTCCTATTTACCCCGCCATGAGTATATTCTGATTGAATCCAATGACCTAATTGGCAGAATTGCTGCAACTCTGGTATGCACACGTGTGCATGAGCGTGTGTGTGTGTGTGTGTTGTTTTGGAAGTGAGGGGTCCCCTTGTTTTATCACACTATTCAACTTGCTTTAGGTCCAGGGACTTCTGTAGTTTAAAGGAGAGGGAGAGAAAGTGGCACTTTCTTTAAAATCACTTGGGGCCACTGGTTCAGACCAGATTCCAACCGGAATCTGATGGGAGAGGAGAAACTAGAACAGCCTTTCCTCCTACCCCCCTCTGTCCTGCGGCCCGAAGACAAGCTGGGGGCTCAACTCTTTGCAAAACCCTGTCCTCCACCAGCTGACCCCAGAAATGCTTTGTTTGAAAATCTAGCCTGTAAACAACAGTGCTGACTCAATCCTGCCTCCACTTGTCACATGTCAATTCATCTGTGGCTCTGCCACCCCCGGCTGCTCCACCTGGATGACATGGTCAGCGTGGCCGAGATTCAGGCTCCTCACCTGCACCCCGAGTCTGGGAACACCCACTTCCTGGGCTTGGTTATTAAATAACAAGACAAGATGCATCTGGTACAGACTGGGGACTGGATTGTAGACTGGTTCCCACCCTCCTGCGCCGTCCACTGCGGGCTATGTGTTGGTATTGCCTGTGCAAGTCTGTGTTGTGCTTGGTGGTCTGAAAACCAACGAAAGGAAAACCGGTCAACGCACCTGCCCTGCGCAGTCTAGAGCACAGGTTCTCCCACTTTGCTGCTCGCTAGAATCCCCCGGGGAGGGCCTGACCTGTGGTGGCGCAGTGGATAAAGCGTCGACCTGGAAATGCTGAGGTCGCCGGTTCGAAACCCTGGGCTTGTCTGGTCAAGGCACATATGGGAGTTGATGCTTCCAGCTACTCCCCCCTTCTCTCTCTCTGTCTCTCTCTCCTCTCTCTCTCTCTCTCTCCCTCTCTCTCTCCTCTCTAAAAATGAATAAATAAATTAAATAAAATAAAATAAAATTAAAAAAAAAAAAGAATCCCCCGGGGAGCTTTGAAAAAGCCCATGGCAGGCTGCACCCCATCAACTAAATCAGAGCCTCTGGGGCTGGGGCCCAGACGGCAGGACTCGGTAAAGCTTCCAGGGGCTTCCAATGTGCAGCCAAGGCTAGAAGCAGTGGTCTTGTCCCAGAGCCAAGAATGCTCTCGACTCCGCGCCCCCCTCCTCTGCCTGCAATCCTGCGTGTCTCACAGACTCCCTGAGGCGCAGTGACCGGGGTGCAGGACAGGGACTAGGGGAAGGAAGTGAGATGACATTTAAGGAGGCATTTATTTATCTTAGGTTCTTGCAGGCGCACACGAGGTCTCACGTTGCTCCCTGGCACCCCCCTCAGCAGGCTCTCGTGCTCCGGGTCACTCCCCTTTGCTGGCAGGGCCCCGAGAACGAGTACCTCCCGACCCGCTCCGCAGCCCCTGCTGCCCTGGCCGGCCCAGCACACCGCACACGGTGCTGGAAGGCTCCAAAGGGAGAAGCCGTGCAGCAGCCTTGCCAGGCCCCATCCCCGGAACGACTGTCCCCGGCCTCCTCCTTCCCTGCACGGGGCCACGGTTCCGGCCCCCTGGCCAGAGCCCAGCCGCTGTCAGGTCACCTGGCTGAGAAGATGGCCTGTACCTGCCTGCCAGCCGGCCAGCCACTGCCCCACTCCCTGGAGCTGGCCCCCTGCCCAGAGGACAGTTCAAAGATTCGGGGAAATGACAAGGCTTGGCAAAGGCAAGCATGACCTTTCCTCCAGGTGCAGGGGCGAGGCGGGGAGGGTGGAGAAGATGTGTCCCGTGCCCTACGTGCTGTGAGGGCCTCAGCTGGGCCCAGAAGGGGGCGTTCACACGTCTCCATAGGCACGCTACAAGATGGAGTGGGGTCCCCAGCCTGGCCCCAGAACCATGGCGTGTGTCTGCCCTCACTGCCCTTTAAACCAGCCTCTTCTTCGTGGTCCTCACGTTTGAGTGACCCCCGCAGTTATTAGTTCCCCCCAAGCCCACTGCCTGGTCTGCTCTGTGAGCCAGCATCCCCGGGTGGTTCTGATCCCGTGGCCCATGCTTTGAGAACCACTTCCATGGGCCTCGGCGGGCGTGTCAGCCCGGCATCTCCTCTCCCACCCCGCCCCCACCTCCAGCCCCCAGCACGCACCGTACACCCTCTCAGGAAAGGGCCTGAGGGAGTTCTCCGCCTGAGGAGGGGAAACTGAGAAGACTTGGAGGGGAACACGCTGTCACAGGAGATCAAGGCCAGTGCCCTCCTCCGTGAAGCCTGCATCCTTCCTCCCGTCCAAACTAGCCTCAGTGTCTACAAGGGCCAGGCGGAGATGCACTGAGCAGAAGAACGGGAAGCGGTGGGGGCCACAGCGAGCTGGGTCGGCTGTGCCCACGGGGGAGGACAGGGAAGGGAGCAGCGACATTTCGGTCCTACCAGCTGCCGCTGATCTATCAAGAGAAGCCAGAAATCCAAATTTTTATGGTCAGTTTCCAACTTTTAAACTGGGGGTGGGGGGGTGCAAAGCAAGCACCTCTGAGGGCCAAATCTGGGTACAAGTGGGCCATCCGTGTGCAGCCTGCTGTAGACAGTGAGTCCCTTGCGTTCAGAGACCTTGTGTTCATGTCAACACCCTTGGTGCCACACAGTGCCTGGCACACCCAGGGGGTTTCCAGTAAGTGTTATGTGAGCGAATAAGTGAAGACATGGACCGGTGGGCAAGCGACAGGGGACTTCCTCCCCTACCACACCTCGGTCAGCCTTGTCAGTCGGTAGTTGTCAGGCGCTGAGGCCCCAACCCCCTCCCTCACCCCGAGGAGGCCCGAGCTAATGACTCACTCACCCACACCTAGTAACGGCTGCTTCCAGCCGCCCTGGACGTTCTGTGAGCATCCCTAACAGTGCACACCTGCCTTGGGTCTCCAGCTTTACCTCTTCCCCTCTAAATCCTCCCCACCTGTCTCCCACCGAGACCCGGACCCAGGCCCCCAGGCCCTATTTCATAGAGCCCCTCAGCTTCCTTCACTTTAGGCCACTTTTCAGAAATCTTTGCTCAGGGCACCCAGGCCCAGGCCCAGGTTGTTGGAGCTGCAGGGGCAAAAGCCACCAAAGCCCTGCAGCCGCCTGGGAAGCAGGAAGAGGGAGGAATTGCCCTTCCGGGGCCATGGGAGGAGTACCCACCTGTCCCGGGCACCCCCTGCTAAAGGAGGCGTAGCTGACGCTTCTGCCCAGCTCAAGGGACAAAAGCAGACAGTCATAGGCGATGGACCAGAAGGAGGAAGCTCTGCCCATCAGAAGGAGTGACTGATAGGCTGTCTAAAATTGTTTGGAAAAAGAAAATAGAAGTGAAGGTGTTGAGGGTGTACTGCCGGTGGCCGAGGCCAGGCAGGTCCACGTTGGATTCGGGCAGACGGTAGAGGAACTGCGGAGCTGGAAAGCTTTGGGCCATTTCTGTTTGATAGAGTCTTTCAACGGTGGACAAGCAAACAGGTAGGGGAAACCTCTTCTCACTCAGCAGGCGAAGGAACAGCAAACCGGCCCCGCACAGTGGAGGGCAAGCAATCTGCCCAAAGCCACCCTGAGGGAGAGCACCCATAGCCGTATGCAGGCTACACACACGTGGCTCTGCAGCGTGCTCAAGCACTAATCATGCCAAGCGCAAGCGAGCAAGCCTAACACAGCTGTTTTCCCAACAAAGGGGACAATGTGAGGTTCAGGGTATATAATACCACTTCATATAAAGTTCAAGGACAGTTTTTGAGCGAGATGAGGACAAGCTGGGTCATTGGGGTGGGGACAGGCAGCAGGACTGAGGGGGTAGAGGGGATGAGGAAGCCTCTGGAGTGATGGAAAGGTTTCATATCCTAATCTGGAAGGTACTTACCCAGGTGTGTACATATGGGAAAATATATATACTATACAGTACACATAAAAATCTGTGGACTTAAAAACATAAATAAATAAAAATTTGTGAACTTCACTGTATATAAATTTTACCTCAACAATAAAATTTTAAAAACAGTAATGGAAGAAAAAAGGGGGGAGGCCTCTCACAGACACCCACAAATCGAGAAGCTGGACACCTATTACCAGCTCTTTGGAAAAAGCTTAGAAAGAGGCAAAAAGGCCAATGAGGTGTACTCCCAAATGAGCCATGGGACTGCGCTCTAACAAAGTTGGTCAGCAGGTGGCCAAGTTCAAATGCAAATGCAGAATTGGAAATGTGCTCATGAAAGAAGCGTTGAAGGCAGGGAGTAGCTGTGGCAGCTGTGGGGACCTCACACTGCCTGCTCTTAAGTCCTTTGGCCTCCTCACCCCAGTTCACCCTCATAGCAACCCCAGGGGGTGGCTGGTATGTCTCCGATTTAGAAGGGAAAAGCAGAGACCCAGAGAAGTTCAAGGACATACCTGAGGTCACACTGGCCATGCTGGAACTCAAATCTCAGCGTCCATCTACAGAAGAAACTACACCCCTCCTAGGAGAGCAATGCCAACATGTGGAATTCTTTGTCTGTAACAAACAGCCAATTTTAGGGACAGTCGTTTTACCCAAATTTGACTAGGGGAATAATTTGGTATGGGAACTAATGGTTCAGTCTTTTTTTTTTTCCTGAAAAATCAAGAGTTGGCAGTCTTTTCAGATGTGTCGAGGTGAGAGCTGTCTCTATCTCATCTGTACCCTTCAGACCAGCAGGATCTGATAGAGTGCAACTCTATGGGACTTGTTGAAAGAGGACATCTCTTCCATTTGACAGATTTTATAACAAAACTCAAAAAGGACATCAACAGCTACAAAAGAGGATATGGCCTTGTGGGTGTTCCACCCCTTTGCCAGAACCTCAGGCCTCCTCTAACAGGTATGGAGTGGACCTGAAAACTTGAACCAGCAGGTTGATGATGACACACTTTCCTGGTTTACCTTGTGGTCATGATACAGGTCTAGCCAATGAGACAAAGACAAATCTAATGAAAGGCTTCTTGCTTCCTGATAAAATAGATAGACCCTTAATGGAAGAAACTACTCCTTCCTCCTCCTTCCTGCCTTGAATGTGGTTGTGCAAGGACCTGATGGCTGGAGCTGTGGCAACTATCTTGTCATCAAAAGGTAATAAGCTCAATACAAGCAAGTGCACTGAGGATTGGCAAGCAGAGAGATCAAAAGGACCTGGGTCCTTGTTGACATTTTTGAGCTGTTCATTACCTCTGGATCAGACCTCTTACTGAGATGATTCAGTATCATTATGGTTTAAGCCACCTGTCTATTGGAGTTTTCTGTTATGTATATCCTATCTGACACAAAGGACAGAGGCAGATAGACACAGGTTGCAGGATTAAAGTCACATGAATGAGCCTAGATGAGAGGCAGGAACAGGCTAGTCAAAGTTCTGGAGGGCTGTAGGAGGCATCATCTGGCTAAGGGATGATTTCTTGGCATTTTCTAGGCTCCTGACCTACCTACAGAACCTTCTACACCCACCACTTGGATACTATTCCAGGTGTCTTTCATTGATGATTATCCAAAGCTGGCTCAAAAAGAACTGTTGTCCTTTACAGCCACGAGTTAGGGGATCTGAGAATCTGACATATTGTAAACTTCGACAGAGGAGAGACGCTAACCCACTGGGCAATGAGATCCCCTTTTCTATTCAGCCCAAGACAAAAAAATAGCTAGACTCATTGCAAATGTAGCCCACGCCTGAATCAATAGGGCACCTATGGAAGTTCTTTGTATTCTTTCCTGATGGTAAGTCAGCATAAACTTTTCACATTATGATTACCTGTTAAAGTCCGGAAGTCAGCCCTGCCAGAAAGCTCGGTTGGTTAGAGTGTCATCTGGAAGCGCAGACGTTGCCAGTTCAGTCCCTGGTCGGGACACATACAAGAGCAGATCTATGTTCCTGTCTCCATCTCTCTCTCTCTCTCTCTCTCTCTCTCTCTCTCTCTCTCGCTAAATCAATAAATAAACTTTTTTTTCATCAAAAAGGTTTCACTAAATCTAAAAAACTGTGGTTACTTCCCAGTTCTTGGCCAATACTGACAAAAAATCCATGGCAACCAATTTCAAGCCACCCGAATAAGGATGTCCCCAAAGACATCCTACAATGGATCTTCTCACTTTCCCAAACTGCATTTTTCCTCCCCAGAATCGCACTATATAACAGACCCATACCACAGGTACAACACAAAAAACCTACACGAAAATTTAGGACTCAAAATTTAAAAGGTTGGAAACATTTTTGCCTCAACAGCCTTTATTTTCTCCAATTATTTTCCTAAACGTAACTGAGTCCATCAGAGCACTATTTGCTTCTCCTCAGAACAGCATGATAGCCAACAATTATATATTTACTTCAAGGCAAAAGGACATGTATTTAATAAAATTAGAAAAATTTCTTCAGAAGTAAATATAAAGGGCCTAGTGGGGACCTTTAAAATGCCCGTTTCACCCTCAATTCCAGACTTGACTAATCCTTTGACTAAATGATAAATGGCTTCACAATAACAATTTTAAAAAAGCAACATGCACCTGACCTGTGGTTGAGCAGTGGATGAGGCATTGACCTGGGACGCTGAGGTGCCCAGTTCGGAACCCTGGGCTTGCCTGGTTAAGGCACATATGGGAGTTGGTTCTTCCTGCTCCTTCTCACCTTCTCTCTCTCTCTCTCTCTCTCTCCTCTCTAAAAAAAAAAAAAGAATAAAAAAATGTTTAAAAAAGTAACATGCCTGACCAGGTGGTGGCGCAGTGGATAGAGCGTCGGACTTGGATGCCGAGGACTCAGGTTCGAGACCCCGAGGTCACCAGTTTGAGCACGGGCTCATCTGGTTTGAGCAAAGCTCACCAGCTTGGATCCAAGGTCGCTGGCTTGAACAAGGGGTCACTCAGTCTGCTGTAGTCCCCGGTCAAGGTACATATGAGAAAGCAATCAATGAACAACTAAGGTGTCGCAACGAAAAACTGATGATTAATGCTTCTCATCTCTCTCCCTTCCTGTCTGTCTGTCCCTATCTATCCCTCTCTGTAACTCTCTCTGTCTCTGGGAAAAAATATATAAATAAATAAATTTATTTTTTTTTTTTTGTATTTTTCTGAAGCTGGAAATGGGGAGGCAGTCAGACAGACTCCCGCATGCGCCCGACCGGGATCCACCCGGCACGCCCACCAGGGGGCGATGTTCTGCCTATCCGGGGCGTTGCTCTGTCGTGACCAGGGCCATTCTAGTGCCTGGGGCAGAGGCCAAGGAGCCATCCTCAGCACCAGGGCCATCTTTTGCTCCAATGGAGCCTTGGCTGCGGGAGGAGAAGAGAGAGACAGAGAGGAAGGAGAGGGGGAGGGGTGGAGAGGCAGATGGGCGCTTCTCCTGTGTGCCCTGGCCGGGAATCGAACCCGGGACTTCCGCACGCCAGGCCGACGCTCTACCACTGAGCCAACCGGCCAGGGCCAATAAAAATTTTTTAAGCAACATAATAATAGGCCATCCAAATGAGCCAGTACTGCCGCCAACTGAAACTTTAAAGGGGAAAGGGTTTCTTTATAACGGTTAAAATTTAGAGCTTGGAGGGATAAGAACGAAAACATTTTAGCAGCATCGGTAAGAGGCCATCAGAGAGCAAACATCATTATTTATTTAGGAGACTCCTAGAAACGGACACCACAGCCAACAAAGATACGGCGGCACAGAATCCGGAAAAGTGAGAGGAAGTGGAGCCGGAGCAACTGGATGAAATACGCAGACAGCAATGTCCTTTCTGGGGCAGCAATTCCGGGCTCAAACCAGGCCAACAGTGACCGAAAATCATCATTACTGAAGAGCCAGTTCTTTAGCTGTGTCTGTTTATAGATATGTAAGAAAGGTACTCGAGGCTTAGACTGGTTAGATCATGTTTTTATCCCAGTTATCAGATGCTAATTGGTTAACCAGAACCACCAGGACCAGCTTCGCTCCTTCTCACTTCAATTACCTACTAGACTGACGGTTAGAAAACAAACCAGAATAAACCATCTTAAACATTTTTTTTAAGTCAGTAAGTCAGATACAAAATCCACATAAATTAAAGATCCGACAGGAGGCTTCAGGTGCATTCTCACTGCGGTGGTCTCCCAACATTCACACTCCTAAAGGAAGCTCAGCGCAGCCTTGAGCACACTTATCAACAGGGAAGTTTTACCCTCAGAGCATCCACCGGGGCAGGTCAGGATGGGTACCTCCAGATCTGTAAGACAAGGGAGTCCAGATTCATGGCCAGAAACAAGCCAGGCGACTGGGGACTAGTTCAGGATCTATATAAAGGGGGAAATCTGGTTCAGGGGGAGAGCTGAGCCTTGAGATCCAGAACCTCGTGGAACAAGGCCACAGCACAAGCAAGAAGAAACAGAAGCATCCCGGGGAAAAGATCTGCTTTTCCAGTGAATGTCTTCATCACACCTGCAGCAGCTGAGCGCGACCCTGCGGAGAGAGAAAACGCGCTAGCTGGCTCAGGACAGGCGGCCGAATGTGGCTGCAGCCAGGGCTCTCGGAGACTCGTGCCTCGGGAATAACCATCACAAAGGCTTTTTCTTAAAGCTTGCCATGTGCTACACACCATGCTAAATGTCTGTTGAAATTTTAACAAAGCCCCATGATGTCGGCCTTACTATTATCCCCACTTAACAGATAAGAAACTGAGGTTAAGTCGGTTTCCCCAAGTCTCAGTGCTAGCAAGTGGTCAAGGCAAGTTCTAAAGCTGAAGCTCGGAGTCACTTCTGTAATTCAAGTCTGCCTACCCACTCTTCACCTCCCCTCCTTCTTCTCCACGAACTTTTCCCACACTCAGCAGCTCCCTCTGGGTCGAGCCTGCTCTCCCAGCTCGTGGAGCCTCTAACAGGGGTTGGTGCTGAGTTATTAACTGGGGCCATGTGGTGACTTAATGAGACCTGATGTGCTCCTTGTCACCCAAGCAGCACTGTGAGCTCTTTAGGGACCATAATCAGGAATGCTATTAGCTTCAAGTAACAAAGTCCCAACTCAAAGCAGCTTCAGTAATAAGGACACATCACAGTCATGCACTGCATAATGACGTTTCGATCAACAATGGACCTCATATATAACAGTGTTAGGAGATTATAATGGAGCTGAAAAATTGCTATCACCTAGTAGTGATGTAGCTGTCATAGTCACCATGTCGTTAGTGCAACGCATTACTCACCTATTTGTGATGATGTTGGCCTTGCTGTCTCCTACCTTCATGTAATCTTCCTTACATTGCCCCCGCAATTCCTAATGTATAAAGGAAACTGTAAAACTATCATTCTTGGAAGAATTTGAGATCTTGCTTTCCTGGCAATGTCATCAGTTTGCCTCTGATAAACTTATAAAAATCCTCTACAGGTTTGGACATTTCTTACATGGACATTTTAGAGTATACTCTTTCTACGTATTAAAAAGAAAAGGCGGCCCTGGCCGGTTGGCTCAGCAGTAGAGTGTCGGCCTAGCATGCGGAGGACCCGGGTTCGATTCCCGGCCAGGGCACACAGGAGAAGCGCCCATTTGCTTCTCCACCCCTCCGCCACGCCTTCCTCTCTGTCTCTCTCTTCCCCTCCCGCAGCCAAGGCTCCATTGGAGCAAAGATGGCCCGGGCGCTGGGGATGGCTCTGTGGCCTCTGCCCCAGGCGCTAGAGTGGCTCTGGTCGCAACATGGCGATGCCCAGGATGGGCAGAGCATCCCCCCCTGGTGGGCAGAGAGTCGCCCCTAGTGGGCGTGCCGGGTGGATCCCGGTCGGGCGCATGCGGGAGTCTGTCTGACTGTCTCTCCCTGTTTCCAGCTTCAGAAAAATGCAAAAAAAAAAAAAAAAAAGAAAGAAAAAAGAAAAGGCTGCTGTCAAACAGTATGCCATGATACCCAGGCAGCAGCTTCATACGGTTAACGGTACCAGATATTAGACCTTGGTGCTTGATTTTGGCTAGGAAATAATTCAGAGCCAAAACTCAAATACAAGCAAAAATGTATTTAGAAAGTCACAGGGGTAGAAGAAGTGAGCCAGCTGAGCTGTACGGGCTCAGGAAGCAAGTACAGAGGCAAAAGAAGGATCCTTGGAGCGTAGGAGAAAGGAAGGAGAACACACCTGGGAGGAGATGAGGCAGAAAGGCACAGGTGTGCCCCAGAGAGGGAGGACCCACGCACACTGGGTCCTTCATCTTAAGGGGTTTTATCTGTTCTGTAAAGGTGGGGATTTTAGGGGAGGTCTCAGGAGAGGATCTCAATAGACTACTCATCAGCTTTCCAGATGTGTTCTTTCAGGGTCATGGTCTCCACTGATTGGTCAGCACCAGGGCAGGAAGTCATTAGTCATCACAGCTGGTCCTGATGTCATCCATAGCACTGTCCTGCCTGGCCTTACTGGTTTTCTGAGCCGGGAGCTGAAACACAACTGAGGCCTAGATGTCATCTCTAGTTTGACCACAACTGTGTTCCTAAGATTATGTGATGTGGGTCAGAACCTCATTGGACAGAGAGCTTAATTGTTAAGGGGGTGGTCATGCAAGGGCTTGTACGGGAGTTCTAGTAGGCTATTCTCCGGCCCCCTCGTTCCTCTCAGGGGGTCTACCACATGACTACCATATGCCGGGGGAGGAAAGGTCACCCTTGGGGGAGAAGCCCCACCCTACAGTACTTGTGTTCTTGTAGCTAGGCACCCGGGGCTTTCCGCCCTGGTGACGTCCTGCACCTGGCCTATCATTCCTGCCCCGCTCATGTCTGTCTATCAATACATGCCATGTTTACCGAGTCTCTTGATGGCATCACTTTCTCTTTTGCTTGATTTACACTCATGTTTTGTTCATCACTGCCCCTAAGCATTTTCACAACTCCAAAATCACCTAACAATGCATTTATAAGAATGTATCTCCATTAAATATCTCACAGGACAAGAAACCTAGAGGCAGGGGCCTTCCAGATGATGTTAATTTAATGGCTCAAAAAGTCAGGGGAGGCCCTGGCCGGTTGGCTCAGCGGTAGAGCGTCGGCCTGGTATGCGGGGGACCCGGGTTCGATTCCCGGCCAGGGCACACAGGAGAAGCGCCCATTTGCTTCTCCACCCCCCCCCCTTCCTCTCTGTCTCTCTCTTCCCCTCCCGCAGCCAAGGCTCCATTGGAGCAAAGATGGCCTGGGCGCTGGGGATGGCTCCTTGGCCTCTGCCCCAGGCACTAGAGTGGCTCTGGTCGTGGCAGAGTGACGCCCCGGAGGGGCAGAGCATCGCCCCCTGGTGGGCAGAGCGTCGCCCCTGGTGGGCGTGCTGGGTGGATCCCGGTCGGGCGCATGCGGGAGTCTGTCTGACTGTCTCTCCCCGTTTCCAGCTTCAGAAAAATACAAAAAAAAAAAAAAAAAGTCAGGGGATTGAGTTAGCTTCCTTTAGCATCCTTTTGGCTTTACCAGTGTAGTCACTGGAGGCCTAGAACAGAGACAGACAGACAGCCCAGGCTCGACAATAACATCCAAAAACAGGGTCAGAGCTATTGAAACCTTCCCAGGTTCCCCTGTGATATTGTGATGTAGAGTAAGAAATATACATTTGGTCTTTGTCTCTATTCCTGGCAGAGAGCGAATAAAACCCTTGGAATTTCCTAAGTGATAAGAGCCATAAAGGTAAAAGGAGACTCTTTTGTTAATTATAACAAGATCCTTTCAACCACACCTGAGTTTATGTTCACAAGGTGGTTTTGGAAATCCCCGAGACAACCAGCCACAAAATGGGAGCTTGTCGCCAGAGGAAGCAACCAGGTGACACTCAACCCCACCACTCAACCTCTTGGGAGGAGAGAGGGGCCGGAAATGGAGTTGAATCACCAATGCCCAATGATTCCATCAACCATGCCTGTTATATGAAGCCTCCATTTAAAAACAAAAACAAGAAAGCCCTAACTGAAGGGGTCCAGAGAGCGTCCAGGCTGGTGAAGGTGCAGCGGTGACAGGTATGCGGCACGCCCACGGGGCCCTTCCCCCTCCCTCGCCCTCTGCGTCTCCTCCACCTGGCCTTTCCTGAGTTGTATCCTTTCATAACAAACTGGTAACCTAGTCAATAGACTTTTCCTGAGTTCTATGAGCCATTCTATCAAATTCCTCGAGCTCACTGAGGTTGTGAGAACCTCCACTCTACAGCCAGTAGGTTAGAAGCACAGATAACAACTTGAACTTGCCGTTCGTGTTTAAAGTAGGCTGAGGGACAGTTTCATAGGACTTAGCCCTTGACCTGTGGAATCTGATGCTAACTCCAGGTAGACAGCGCCAGAGCTGAATTGAGTTGTAATAATGTAGGAGAGGGTGTGAGAATTATATGCATTAAAGTCAAAGTTAAATCAGGGGCCTGCTTATGAGCTGCCTGACACGGAACTCGGCTGACCAGAGGTGCAAACAGACCAGGACGAGCCTCCGGACAAAGAAAATCCCTGCGAAGATTCATAGCTACTCACCCAAACCTTGTCGTTCACCCATAGCATAAAGGGAAAACAGACCACAACATAGACTTTATGAAGGTTAAAGCTAATCCCAATGTTTGTTTTCCACTCTCTCTTTCCCTATACCAGCAATTTTCCATAGAAACTACAAACAGATACAAGCTCAGCCTCTAGAGATGGTTGGGGGGGGTCTCTCTTCCTTCTCTTGTGAGGTGAGTCCGTCAGGCTGTCTGTGGAGTGACTTTTTATGCTTATCCTCTCTGCTCAATACACTTGCTTCTGCTTTAACCTCTTGTCTGGCTCACGTCTTGAATTCTTTCCAGCAGGAAGCCAAGAACCCTCTTGGCTCCGGGTCTGAGTCTCTCGAGGACTTGCCCCTCAGGCACTAATCGGACAGAATCGCTTGGTGAGGGAAAAACCACCACAAGAAGTGTCGGGAGTGAAGCACTGAGAAGAGAGTGTTGAGAGTAGAAATCAAAGCTTTCCTTTACATCCCCCTGTACACACTTTTCTGGTGTCTTATTGGCCAGCGTTGCATCACACGCCAGACATAAGGCTAGTGAGCAAGAGGGACGGAATTATCATAATTAGCTTAGACCTGCCCTGAGTGCACATTAGAATCACCTGCTGGCCCTGGCCAGTGGCTCAGTGGATAGAGCGTCAGCCTGGCATATGGATGACCTGGATTCGATTCCCAATTACCAGTCAGGGCACACAGGAGAAGCAACCATCTGCTTCTCTCCCTTCCTTCTCCCCTTCTCTCCCTCTTCTCCTCCCACAGCCAGTGGCTTGATTGTTTTGAGTGTGACCCCAGGCACTGAGGATAGCTCGGTTGGTTTGAGCATCGGCTCCAGACGGGGTTGCCAGGTAAATCCTGGTCAGGATGCATGCAGGAGTCTGCCTCACTATCTCCCCTCCTCTCACCTTAAAATAAAACAACCTGCTAACCCCCTACACACACCCCTTCAGAGTGTCTGATTTCATTGGCCTGCCGCACTTCTCCTCATGTCCTGGTTTGAAAACCTCCCTGGGGGATGCTAATGTGCAATCAGGGGTGAGAGGTTTGGGATAATTAACATTTAGCCTTTGTTAATGGGGAAGGGGTCATGAAGCACATGGCCGCCCAACACCCAAACAAAATTTGAGCCAGTGTGTAAGGAAGGGGTTTGGCTATGAGTGGACAGCATTGCCTCTGACACAGGGACCCTCTTCTTCTGAGTATGTGCTAAGTTTTCAGTAAGCACTGGTGGTATTGAATGGCACCAGCCACTCCCAAGGATGGTTTGAAACCTCCTCCCCTCCCCCCCAACAACAGCAATTTCAGTGATCTTACAGTACTTCAAGTTTGCAAATACATTCCCTTTGATATAATATGTGTATATTTGTCCATAATATATATGTGTCTATATATTTTTTATATTAGATAGGAACAGTGTCAAGTTCTAGAATAAAATCAATAATAATATTGGCCAATGTTTCTCTGGCTGCTATGTGCCTGCCAGTCCCTGTGTTAAGCAGCAGAGTTCTGATACAGGCCTGATTATTACGTGAGAAAGCAGTACTTGGCATAATGATTAAGAATACAGGCCCTAAGGTTATATCCCAGCTCTCCCGCTTGATGCTATGTGATTTAAGTAGGCCCTTAACTTCTCTAAGCCTCAGTTTCCCCATCTGTAAAATGAGGATAATAACACAGTTCTGGCTTTGGTGTTCTAGCCAACCTTGATTTCAAATCCAAGCTCTGGCACAAACTAGTTGTAACACTAGGAAAGTCTCTTTACCTCTTTGGACCTGTATTTTCTCATCTGTGAAATGGAGATGATAAAGGCGGCCTTATCAGAACGTTGGGAGGATTAAGGGAAAGTTAACACATAGAAAGTTCATAGCACCGAGTCGGCATTCAGAAGAGCACACAGGACAGAAAAGTGAATGGAAATCATAACAAATAAAGACTAGTCAAAAAATTTAAGGATCTTGATATGACAGCAGCCTTCAGATGCCTGAAGGATTGCCGTGGAGGAGAGTCACTGGGCTTGCTTCGTGTGACTCCAGAGGGCAGAACCAGAGCCATAGGGTGTAAACCCCAGGCAAGAAGATGTAGCTTTAAGTTAGACAGTTTCACCCTTTCTACACGGAACAACAGCCTCATGATGGTGACTCTGGAGTCTGAGACACCAGCAGGCAGAGGCCAGAGCCAAGGTTCCATCATATCTGGGTGCCAAATGCATAAAATCTAATCAAGGAAAGCTCACCCCAGCTCCCCAAAATGTTAAGAGCTTCTCTTTTACAGAGTCGTACTCAAACTTGCACATGTATAAGGACTACTGGGGAGGGGGCATATCCTAAAAGCTGACTCCATGCCCCACTCTTGAAGATTCAAATTCAGCCGATCTGAGGTGGGGTCTGCATTTATCTTCAACAGGGTGATGCAAGCTCACGTGGTCCAAGGACCAACCTTGAGGAGACCTGGTCAGAGTCCCACCTGCTGCTGTTTCAGAGCCCCCAGGGCTGGGACTGAGCCTACAGTTAGAAACACTGTATACAGAGAACCACTTAGAGCTGAAAAGACCAGCGGAGGAAATCATCCTGGCCCTTGAAGATGCCCAGAGGGAGAAAGGGTGCTAATGAATTCTGGTCCTAAATCAGTAGGTGCTGCCCGCAGGCACCTAGGAAGGAGAGAAGTTATTCAGTGAGATCACTAGAAAGGTCGGGGATGAGACAGCACATCAGGGCACCCTCCATTAGGCGCCCACATAGCCAGCCCTTGAACGGAGACTTTGGCTGGACCATAAACCAATGGAAGAGAGGTAGGGAACAGCTGGAGAGGGCGCCACTCACCGTGAAACCTTTGTAAATGGCTCCCCCTAACCTGCTCACTACTGGGGTCCCTGAAAGCGAGGCCATAAATGCAGTCCGAACTTCTTTGCACAGCATTCAAATCCCTCAGTGGCCCGAGCCCACTCACAGATGCCTTTTTCCCTGAGTGACCCCTCCTGGAGCTGATTTATTTGTAAGAAACTGGGGCATCTGTTCCCCTACCCTGCCCCGGTGTGCCTTGGCAAATTCCACTCAGCATTCAAAACCCCAGCAAATCTCCTCGTGTGAAGCCTTTCCCAGTGCCCTGGACACCCACATGCACAGCACCTGGTCCTTCTACCTCTGGGCCTCCCAGCAGTGTGCTGTATTCCAGAGCAGAACTTAACATGCTCCCATGAAGCTTCATGAGGGCAGGGGTTCTTTGTTGCTTTGCTCAGTGGTGTGTCCCAAGTGCCTAGGACAGTGCCCAGTGCATGAGATGCTGTATAAGCATCTGATGAGTGAATAAATGAACTTTGCAAAACAGAAGCTGCTGGCCACTTCCACCAGGTGAACCAACAAATCATGTGAGTCCAGTGTTCTCAGTGGGGGAGAAGAGGAAGACTCCCACGAACCCCTCTTGGTTATGCAAAAGGTGAGGCAAGTAGATATCCATTGCCCAGGACTTTCTATGCCTCAGAAAGCCCATCACTCCTGATCTACCTTGGTATGCAGAAGGGATTACAGATATATATATATTTTTTTTTTTCTGAAGCTGGAAACGGGGAGAGACAGTCAGACAGACTCCCACATGCGCCCGACCGGGATCCACCCGGCACGCCCACCAGGGGCGACGCTCTGCCCACCAGGGGGTGATGCTCTGCCCCTCTGGGGTGTCGCTCTGCAGCGACCAGAGCCACTCTAGCGCCTGGGGCAGCGGCCAAGGAGCCATCCCCAGCGCCCGGGCCATCTTTGCTCCAATGGAGCCTTGGCTGCGGGAGGGGAAGAGAGAGACAGAGAGGAAGGAGGGGGTGGGGGTGGAGAAGCAAATGGGCGCTTCTCCTATGTGCCCTGGCCGGGAAACGAACCCGGGTCCCCCGCACGCCAGGCCGACGCTCTACCACTGAGCCAACCGGCCAGGGCCAGGATTACAGATATTGATCGATTTACGACCTGTGCAACTTACGACCATTCAACTTTACGACCACAATCGCTAGCCACGACTGCTCCGCGCCTGGCAATGCAAGCATTGCC
Source organism: Saccopteryx leptura (assembly GCF_036850995.1). NCBI lineage: Eukaryota > Metazoa > Chordata > Mammalia > Chiroptera > Emballonuridae > Saccopteryx > Saccopteryx leptura. The sequence continues at coordinate 29,670,495 of NC_089515.1, forward strand.
CAGCTGAGCGTTCAACAGTGAGGACTAGCTTCCGGCAGCACTACCATCTCTGCGTGCACCATTTCAACTGTTATCCCAGGCTCGGCACAACAATTTGTGTTTTGTGTCTTGGATATTTTTCATCAAACCCCTCCCAAGGTGTCTACCAAGAGGAAATTGTCTTTATCTACGCCTCAGCCTGCCAAGAAAGAAAGAAAGGCCATTGATCTCGACACAAAAATGAGCGCGGGCTCATCCGACTTGAGCACAGGCTCACCAGCTTGAGTGCAGGGTCGCTGGCTTGAGCATAGGGTCATAGACATGACCCCATGGTCGCTGGTTTGAGCCCAAAGTCACTGGCTTGAGCAAGAGGCCACTTGCTCTGCTGTAACCCCCTGGTCAAGGCACATATGAGACAGCAATCAACAAACAAGTATGAAGGAGGAAAGAAAGTGAATGTGATCGCACATGTTTATGAAAAAACCAACTCCAGTAACCCCAACTGCTGCCTCAGATGACGACATCAACGATCCACAGCCAAGCACCAGCGGCCAATAAAATGTTTCATACATGTTTATATATTTTGATATGTTTTGCAATTGGGAAAATGTTTCCTATGGTATTTTTTACACCTGTATTTTGTAATTTTGTATGTTTTGCAAATATTAAACCAGTTGTGCTGGTAATGTAGTGTTTTACTTAAACCTGCTGAATGTAAAAATAAGAAACAAAATGGTATAGAGATGATACAAATGGCATAAAATGAACAAAGAAAATTATGATATATAACAATAATAAAAGAAAATTATGATAAAATATGACTTAAAGATTTTTATAACTTCATTTCACAGTACTGTACATATAGCCTACTCAACTTACGACCAAACTGTGTTACCACCGGTCTGTCGGAACCGGTCGTGGTCGTAAGTCGAGCACTAGCTGTACTGAGGAGCAGGGGGGTAAATCTGCAAAGGATCCAAAGAGTCTCCTGCACAAGCCCTGCACCCTCCAAGGGGGGTGTGGAGAGTTCTCCAGGGAAGACGTTTGATACTGACCAGGATCAGCTTGCTATAGAAATCACACCACACGCACCAAAAACAGTGGACAGGTGCAAGCCTCCAGTCTACTCCGAAAGCCAGGGCCACTGAGTGACAAGTCGCCCTCTCCAGACACCTTCCCACTCAGTACTTCAAAGCACGACCAAGCCTGTTGGACCGAATCAGTGCCATGGATTCTTGGATAATTGAGGAGGGAGTAGAGAAGAAGCCTCACTAGGGAGATTCTAGCAAATGGATTTTTCTTTTCTGCCTGATTAATTGGAAAAATAAGAGCCATGATTGCACTTTGGCAAGCTGATAATTTGGCACCCATTCAAATCATTGCTTTAAACTATTTATCAAACACGTATTTAGGTAAGTTGAGGAGAAACTGATTTTCTCTTGTAAAATTTGGCTACCTTTCCTTAGGTTCAAAATAATAGATTTATTGCATGCATTTATTATGGGCAATTTTCTTAACCAGACAGCTTCCCGGGAAGCATAGACACCATTTAAAATTTAGATGCTGAAATAAATCACTTGATCCTGGTAAACAGCACCACATTGGCATTAATTAGAGTCACGGTCTGAACTACCTGGGGCCGTAACCACAGTGACCTGCAGAGGGCTCAGCTGGGTGGTATGGTTGCTCTATGGCAGGGGTCCCCAAACTACGCCCCGCGGGCCACATGCGGCCCCCTGAGGCCATTTATCCGGCCCCGCCGCACTTCCGGAAGAGGCACCTCTTTCATTGGTGGTCAGTGAGAGGAGCATAGTTCCCATTGAAATACTGGTCAGTTGGTTGATTTAAATTTACTTGTTGTTTATTTTAAATATTGTATTTGTTCCCGTTTTGTTTTTTTTACTTTAAAATAAGATATGTGCAGTGTGCATAGGGATTTGTTCATAGTTTTTTTTATAGTCTGGCCCTCCAATGGTCTGAGGGACAGTGAACTGGCCCCCTGTGTAAAAAGTTTGGGGACCCCTGCTGTATGGTATGACCAGCACATACTCATGGCGAGGGGTGGGGGGCAGAGAAGTCGATCAGCCGTGGTGAGGAAGGAGGGTTTTAGTTGTTGTTTTATTTTGTTTATTTCCACTTGAGCACACTTCTTCAGTCTGAGCCAAACCAATTAATTTAGGCCGGGGGTCAGCAAACCTTTTCTGTAAAGGGCCAGATAGTAAATATTTTAGGTTTTCCCAGCCAAGAGGAAAAGTTGAACAACTGTTCTAGCTAAAGGGCTACATGGTCTTTTTTTTCACATTTACATTTAAAACTGTGAAAACTGTTCTCAGCTCTCGGGCTGTACAAGAGCAGGTGGTGGGCTGGATTTGGACTTGGGCCACCGTCTGCCAATTTCTGATTTAAATCAGGCAGTTCCTGGAGGAATGCAGAAACCTGTATTCCCAGGCCCCAGATGTATGAGTTCTGGAAGTGATGTGTTGGTCCCTTTATTAGGGCAATTTCATAGCTGATAACTCCTTAAAACAATTCTGAATAACATAATGATATTACCCGCTGTGTGCTGAGCATTTTACAACTTCTTTCCCATCTTAATAAATGCCGACGCCACCAAGCAAAGAAACCCCGGAGTCATTCTCAATTCTAGTCCTGCCTCTCCTTCCTATTCCTGCAAGTTCGGCTGGCCCAGAACACCGCACAGCAACCACTGGACTCAAACAGACACTTGCACACCCGTGTGCCTAGCAACACTTGTCACAATAGCCACAAGGGGGAAACAACGCAAATGTCCATGGGCAGAGGAATGAATGCACAGATGCGGTCCTGCCACAAGAGGAAATATTATTCAGCCTTAAAAAGGAATGAAGTTCTGGCTCTGGCCGGTTGGCTCAGCGGTAGAGCGTCGCCCTGGCGTGCGGGGCACCCGGGTTCGATTCCCGGCCAGGGCACACAGGAGAAGCGCCCATTTGCTTCTCCACCCCCCCCCCTTCCTCTCTGTCTCTCTCTTCCCCTCCCGCAGCCAGGGCTCCATTGGAGCAAAGATGGCCCGGGCGCTGGGGATGGCTCCTTGGCCTCTGCCCCAGGCGCTGGAGTGGCTCTGGTCGCGGCAGAGTGACGCCCCGGAGGGGCAGAGCATCGCCCCCTGGTGGGCAGAGCTTCGCCCCTGGTGGGCGTGCCGGGTGGATCCCGGTCGGGCGCATGCAGGAGTCTGTCTGACTGTCTCTCCCCGTTTCCAGCTTCAGAAAAATAAAGGAAAAAAAAAAAAAAAGGAACGAAGTTCTGATATATGCTACACTGTAGATGAATCTTGAAAGCACGATGCTAAGTGGAATAAGCCAGGCACAAAATGACAAATATTGTATGATACTACCTATATGAGGTGCCTAAAATCAGCAAATTTATAGGGACAGTAAGCAGAATAAAGGTTATCAGACTGAGTGGAGGGGGAGTTGGGGAATTATTATTTAATGAGTACGGGAGTTTCTGTTTGGGGTTATGAAAAAGTCCTGGAAATGGATGGTTGTGCTGGTTATCACTGAATTATAAAATTAAAAATGGTTAAAATGATACTTTTTTATGTATGTTTTACCACAATTTTTTTATTAAAAAAAAAAAATCTAAGCCCTGGCCAACTAGGTCAGCAAATAGAGCAAAGACCCGGTCACCAGAGGTCATGGGTTTGCACACCAGTCAGGGCACATATGAGAAGCGATCAGTGAGTACTCAACTAAATAGAACAACTAAGTAAAACACCGAATCGATGCTTCTCTCTCTCTCTCTTTTCCTCTCTCTCTATGAAATTAACGGGGGGGGGGGAATTTTTCATTCAAAACTACCCACCAGGCCCTGGCCGGTTGGCTCAGCGGTAGAGCATCGGCCTGGCGTGCGGGGGACCCGGGTTCAATTCCCGGCCAGGGCACATAGGAGAAGCGCCCATCTGCTTCTCCACCCCTCCCCCTCTCCTTCCTCTCTGTCTCTCTCTTCCCCTCCCGCAGCCAAGGCTCCATTGGAGCAAAGATGGCCCGGGCGCTGGGGATGGCTCCTTGGCCTCTGCCCCAGTGGCTCTGGTCGCGGCAGAGCGACGCCCCAGAGGGGCAGAGGATCGCCCCCTGGTGGGCAGAGCGTCACCCCTGGTGGGCGTGCTGGGTGGATCCCGGTCGGGTGCATGCGGGAGTCTGTCTGACTGTCTCTCCCCGTTTCCAGCTTCGGAAAAATACAAAAAAAAAAACTACCCACCATACCATCTCCCTGCCACCACCTGAACCCGAGTGGCCATGATATCTGAGCTCTTAACTAGCTCCCCAGTGTCCCTTCTAGTCCCCTACACTGCATTCATTCATCACAAAACCATAGAAATTAGGTAACTACATTTTTTTTCTTTTATTGATTTTTAGAGAGAGAGAAACATTGATCCATTGCTCCACTTATCCACGCATTCAATGGCTGATTCTTGTACATGCCCTGACTGAGGATTCAACCCCAGCCTTGGAATATAAGGACGGCGTGCGAACAGTTAACCAACTGAACTACCTGGGCAGGGCCAGTAACTACCTTCTTACTTAAAACTCCCCAGTGATGTCTACCTGTGTTCCTCAAACGGTGGGCACCAGAGCATCCACATCAGCCTCTCCGGATAGCTTGTCTGAGATGCAGTCTCAGGCCCCACCCAGAAGACCCTAAGCCTGTGAGCGACTGACAAGCACTGGTGCTGCAGACACTGGCTGGGCACCCACACCCAGCCTCCAGCCCAGCTCTCTTTCCTGCTTCTCCTCTTGGGGCCAGAGAAGAATATTCTTTTTTTCTTTTTTTCTTTGTTTTTAGCGAGCGAGAGAGAGAAAGACAGGGACAGACAGACAGGCAGGGAGAGAGATAAGAAGCATCACCTCATAGTTGCAGTACCTTAATTGTTTATTGGTTGCTTTGTCATACGTGCTTTGACTGGGGGGCTCCAGCCGAGCCAGTGACCCCTTGCTCAAGCCAGCAACCTTGGGCTCAAGCCAGTGACCTCTGTGCTTAAGCCAGCAACCATGGGATCATGTCTATGATTCCACGCTCAAGCCAGTGACCTCTGCGCTCAAGCTGGCGACCTCAGTATTTTGAACCTGGGTCCTCAGCATCCCAGGCCAGTGCACGATCTACTGCGCCACCACCTGGTCAGGCCAAAGAAGAATATTCTTAGAATTGACTTCATTTTCCAGCCTCCTTTACAGCTAAGAGCAGTTCTGATTGCTGAGAAGTGAGCAGAATCCGCCTCGTACACAGATGTGACACCGGGAGCCAGCACAGCCACTTACAACAAGCAGGACAGGAGAGGGGTAGGATGTCAATCCTAACATTGTCAGCCATTGAACTGGTATCCACAGCCGTCTGGCTGCAGGCTTCTTTATAACTAAGAAACACAAACTTCTATTTGTTTAAACCATTGTTGCTCTAGTTTTCCACAACACATGTGTTTCTATTTTTTTTTTTTTTTTTTTTTAATTTTAGAGAGGAGAGAGAGAGGGAGAGAGAGAGAGAGAGAGACAGAGAGAGAGAGAGAGAGAGAGAGAGAGAGAGACAGGGGGGAGGAGCTGGAAGCATCAACTCCCATATGTGCCTTGACCAGGCAAGCCCAGGGTTTCGAACCGGCGACCTCAGCATTTTCAGGTCGACACTTTATCCACTGCGCCACCACAGGTCAGGCTGACAACACATGTGTTTCTAAATGATGCAATTAGATTCTCACTGCCCTGAGAATAAAATCCAGACCGCCTGCCAGTACCCACAGACTCTCAAGGCCAGCTCTGCCTGACTTGTCTCCCTCTCGCACTGTGGTCCCCTCCACTCTGTCCCCAGCCACAGGCCAGCCCTTCCCTGCTCTCCCTTTATGGCTGACATTCTCTGCATGGCTGGCTCTGAGTCAGTGGGCTCCAACTCCAAGTGACGCCTACTACAAGATGGCCCTTCTTCCCAACCCAGAAGTAGGGTGAGTCCTGCCACTTGTCCTAGTTTATACAGAGGACTGAGCACCATCAGAAATCAACACCCTTGTTCATTCACTGACTAGTGCGTTGTATGTCTCCCTATCCCACCCCCATGAGGGGGACCAAGGCAGCACCTCGCCTGCTTTGTTCACTGTTGTATCTCTGGTCCCTAGAAAAGCAACCAGCAAAAGATAGGGGGTTGAAAAATCATCATTGACCGAATAATGGATGAATTTACAAATACTTGTCTGAACTTACAAATACTTGTCACATCCCTATTCAATTAGTTTTAACCACTACCCTGTAATACAATCAGAGTAAAAGTTTTTTTTGTTGTTTTTTTTTTATATTCATTTTTTTTAGAGAGGAGAGAGAGAGAGGAGAGACAGAGAGAGAGAAGGGGGGAGGAGCTGGAAGCATCAACTCCCATATGTGCCTTGACCAGGCAAGCCCAGGGTTTCGAACCAGCGACCTCAACATTTCCAGGTCGACACTTTATCCACTGCGCCACCACAGGTCAGGCCAGAGTAAAAGTTTTTAAAACCATTTTGCCACTGAGCAAAAGGAAGCACAGGAAGGCAAAGTGGTTCACATCTCATAAACAGTATGGACGTCCATCCTGTGGCCCGCAGAGTGGACGCAGAGGGATTAGTCCCAGCCTCTCCCCTTTACCTGCTGTGTGACCTGGAACAAGCCAGTAAGCCCTCACAGCGCCGTTTCCTCTTTGAAAACAGGACTGGCGGTACTTTCCTCGTCAGACTAGAAGAATTAAAGGAGGGAGTTCATAGATAGCACTTGGCGTAATGCCCAGCACATAGTAAGCACTAAGAATAGATAGTTATTCTCATTGTTAGTTCATATTCATTATTCATTGACATCTGTAATGATAGTGCCATAATTATTGTTAGTTTAAATGTCACGCTCAATGATAATGAATCCAAGAACTGGGACTGGTGCTCAGGTCTCTGACCTCAGACCCAAAGTGTCTGCCACAGACCCTGCTGCTGCCCCCAGCCTCTGCCCATACCATACTCTCCCTCTCTACACCCAGCAACAGTGAGCCAAGGGCAGGCAGAAGCAGGTGCCATGAGGGCAACTGAGAGGTGCCCCAAATGTTGGCCTCACTGTGTGCCTTCAGGGCCCGGCCTGCTGGCCACTGAGAGCCTCCACACTGTGAGTATCCTTCCCCGGCAACATCTGAGTCGGGTCTGAGCTGCCGGCTAACTCAGGAGAGCTCATTCGTGGGCCCCTTGGGATCTCCCTGCCTATGGCTTGGCAGCTCCAATAGCCTTTTACTGGGCTCCTGGCAGCTGCAGGTAACACTGTAATGCTGCTGTGAGCCCCCTGTGTCTGTCTGCACAGGAGCACGTGGCATAGGGGGGCACTAATTCCCTGACCTACGATGGGCATGGCTGAGGGCAGCTGGGTGCTCAGGTGCCCACTCTGAGCAGTGCCCAGATTGGCTCTGCTTGCTAGGTGGCCTCCACTGGTCCACTCCCTACTCCCTCCCAGAACGCCTCCCTCCGGCAAGGAGTGGTGGAAAGTACAAGCTTTGGTAAACTGTGGAACTTTCAGGCAATGGCTTAAACTCTGGAAGCCATGCAGTATGCATGAGAGTCACGTGACCAGGAACAGAGAGAGGTGGCACTCCACCCAGAAGGACAAGGACTGCCGCTTCCTGAGTGCCCACTGTCTGCCAGGCACTATTCCCGTGCTCTGCTCACGCTGAACAACTGTGTAAGATGTGTACTATTGTTGTCTCCATTGTGCAGACAAGGGAACAAACCAGAAAGGCCTTGTCCAATGTCACATGATCAAATAAGTGTGGGAACTGGGTTTGAATCCAGGCAGCCTGACTCTCAAGCCTCACACATCCTCCCCCTGCCTCCCTCCTCACCCACTGCAGTAAGCACACTGTGACCCACCTGCCACCCCGGCAGCGACTAGGGGCAGGAAGGGACTGAGCCCTGGGGTCTTTCATCAGCCCTGCCAGATGTACCATCTGCTGCCCCAAAGGTCAGACAGGCCCCACTTATGAGGTCCTGCCAATGGACATGGGAGCCGCTAATGAGGCCATCATGACAGATGAAGGCTAGCATGCCAAGTTCTCGAAGATGGCTCTCCCTCCACCTCTAATGACAGAGCAAGGGCAGAGGGCTTTGAGAAGGGCCAGAGGGACCCTACTGGGACTAGATATTCTGGGTTTCTGCCTCCCTTACCTCTCCTTTCTTGGAAAGTTCTGTCCTGGCTCCTTCCTTCTGTCTGTCATTTCTCCTTTTCTGACCACCCGGAGGCCAATGACCTTGAATCTAACTGCATATTGATTCCTTTCTCCCCACAAAGCTGGGGAAGACTAAAGATGGAGACGTTTGCATTCCTGTCTTCTCCCCTCTGCTTCCCATTCGACAGATGGAGTTACTGAGACCCAAGCATTATAGAATCACAGGCTCTCAAAGAACGCCATTCTTAGAAGGACTTCAGACTCATCCCGTCTAGGGATTCTCAACAGGGAGTCAGCGTATTGTCCCTGGAGCAGTTAGAAAAGAGTGGGGCTGCTCTGGTGGTCCCTATGCCTAGGGCACTACTGAGAGCAAACAGACACGACCCATGGATGTTTAATGCCCCACATTGCATCAGAGAAGTTCTGTGCGGGAAATAACTGTACCACCCAAGATGCTAATAGTGCCACCACCGCCACCATCAATTTCTATAGAAAAGGAAACGAAAGTTCAATAAGGAAAAGTGCTCCAGTCCAAGTCACTGAAGTCACTGTGGCAGAAACTGTCAGTTGCCTACCCATCCCCCTCTTCCTTGTCGTCCTTAGAGAAAGAACCCTACAGCCTGACCAGGCGGTGGCGCAGTGGATAGAGCGTCAGACTGGGATGCAGAAGACCCAGGTTCGAGACCCTGAGGTCGCCAGTTTGAGCTCAGGCTCATCTGGCTTGAACAAAAAGCTCACCAGCTTGGACCCAAGGTTGCTGGCTCGAGCAAGGGGTTACTCAGTCTGCTGAAGGCCCACGGTCAAGGCACATATGAGAAAGCAATCGATGAACAACTAAGGTGTTGCAACGAAGAACTGATGATTGATGCTTCTCATCTCTCTCCATTCTTGCCTGTCTATCCCTCTCTCTGCCTCTGTAAAAAAAAAAGAAAAAGAAAAAGAACCCTACAAATAGCCAGGTGCCACCAGGCTTGGAGATCCTGCTTCCCCACTCTCCCTGTAGCTCTAGTGTGAGCCATACGGAAGCTCTGGTCCACGACATTAACAGGTGTATTGTGCAGGACTGCCAAGGGGTCTCCTGGAATGGGAGGGGTGCCCCTCTCCTGCCTTTCCTCCTCATGCTGCCTGAGACACAGCGGGAGCCTGAGCAGCCTCTTAGGCCAAGAGGCAAAGCACTAAAGAGGGAGGAACTGCAATATGGAAAGCATCCAAGGCCCTGACGAATGTGGAGTCGCTACCCTAGCCTTGGACCACCTACCTCCAGACGTCTGTACACGAGAGAGAGAGATACTCTCTTTTTAAAAACTATTGTTATTTGGTGCGGATGTTATTTCTTTTCATGTCCGCACCAAATAACAATAGTTTTTAAAAAGAGAGTATCTCTCTCTCTCGTGTACAGACGTCTGGAGGCAGGTGGTCCAAGGCTAGGGTAGCCCAAGGACACCATAGAACGGCTCGAAAAGGAGAAATGCACCCCCATGTTTGTGGCAGCATTGTTCACAATAGCGAAGATCTGGAAACAACCCAAGTGTCCATCAGAGGACGAGTGGATTAAAAAGCTTTGGTACATATATACTATGGAATACTACTCAGCCATAAGAAATGATGACATCGGATCCTTTACAATAACATGGATGGACCTTGATAACATTATACGGAGTGAAATAAGTAAATCAGAAAAAAAAACTAAGAACTACATGAATCCATACATAGAAGGGACATAAAAATGAGACTCAGAGACATGAACAAGAATGTGATGGCAACAGGGGTGGGGGGTGGGGGGTGGGGGGAGGGAGGATGGGGTGAAGAAGGAGAGAGGGGTTGGGGGAGGGGAGGGGCACAAAGAAAACCAGATAAAAGGTGACAGAAGACAATTTAACTTTGGGGGAGGGGTATACAGCACAATCAAATGTCAAAATAATCTAGAGATGTTTTCTCTCAACATATGTACCCTGATTTATCAATGTCACTGCATTAAATTTAATAAATAAATTTTAAAAACTATTGTTATTTGGGAGATATTTCTAGTTTATGAAACTAAATTGATATAGTCATGTACCTGGTTTAGATTAATAGTCATCAAACATTTTTGAGCATCTAAATGTGGCAAGCAGCATGTTGAGTATTTTGACAGGAATTATCTCTGCTTTTTAAGCTTATGTTGCAGAGATACTATTTAAAAAGCAAAGGGGAAGTGACTTCCTTACCCATGACAGGGAATGAGCTGGTGCCAAAGCCAGGACTGAAATCTCCTGGCCTCTTTTTTTTTTTTTTTCTGAAGCTGGAAACAGGGAGAGACAGTCAGACAGACTCCCGCATGCGCCCGACCAGGATCCACCCGGCACGCCCACCAGGGGCGACGCTCTGCCCACCAGGGGGCGATGCTCTGCCCTTCCGGGGCGTCGCCATGTTGCGACCAGAGCCACTTTAGCGCCTGAGGCAGAGGCCACAGAGCCATCCCCAGCGCCCGGGCCATCTTTGCTCCAATGGAGCCCCGGCTGCAGGAGGGGAAGAGAGAGACAGAGAGGAAGGCGCGGCGGAGGGGTGGAGAAGCAAATGGGCGCTTCTCCTGTGTGCCCTGGCCAGGAATCGAACCCGGGTCCTCCGCATGCTAGGCCGACGCTCTACCGCTGAGCCAACCGGCCAGGGCTCTCCTGGCCTCTTGACTATTGCTGCTTATGCTTGTGGCAAGAGAAAAATTGGGGCCCAGAGAGTAGCTATGTGAGGCTGGCACTGCTCATCCTGCGTGACTAAGACAGATGTGTTCTTGGCCAATGTCGGTCTCTTTGTGATTAAATAAGCTGAGGAAGGCAGCAAAGCCTCTTCTAGAGAACAAGGCCAGGGTTGCTGTTTTTCAAGTACTAAGGTCACAGTTACTCATTCATTGTGTGAACTCCTGGTCACAGTAAACAAGGTAATTCAGAGACCAGATCACCACGGAGGACAATGAAAGGAAGTTGGGCCAAAAATTAGAAAAATATCTTCTTGAAAATATCAACATTACAGACTCCTGAAGAATTACTTGGCTAAAACCTGGGAGAAGACAAAAATTCAGTGCTATAAACCCAGCCTACAAAGCTGCTCTTGTCTGAGAACATTTTCTTGTGCGGAAGAAACAGGTACTAAAGCAGTAGTTGGGCTTTGAGTATTCTCAGGGCTGGAAGGAAAGAAATGAAAATTCATAGCTTGTCATTTGTGGAGTCCAGAAGTGGACTTTTATATACTTTGGATGGGGTGCAGAGGTGGCAGGGAATGAACTTGGTATAAACCAGTCCTTGCTTGTACCCTGGTATCTTACCAGGAAATAGCAAGTCTTGAAATTGAATTGTGGTGGTCCCAGAATTGTAACATCCCCAAGCATTTGGCTGAAGCAAAAAATATATATTTTTTCTGGATTTTCAATCCAAGGTTTCAAGATATTATTCCAATATTCACAAGAAGAACCAAGGAAGCAGCAGACAATAGAAACAGAACCAAAAGTAGATAAAGTATTGGTATTATCAGTGTAAACTAAAAATAACTGTGCTGACCGTATTCAAAGTAATAAAAGGCCAAACATGAAAAATCTGTCAGGAAACAAGAAACAATAAAAAGTGATGTAACAAATTTGAAAAGAACCAAATAGAAATTCTAGCTCTAGAAAGAAAAATGAAATTGGGATTTCAAAGGATGGGATTAACAGCAGATTAGACACAAATGTAAAGAGAATTAGTGAACTAGAAGTTAGGTCTAAAGAACCTATCCAGAATGCAGCAGAGAGAGATTAAAAATGGAAAAAACAGAAGCAAGAGAAAGAGACACAAAAGATAGAGTAAGAAGGCCTATCACATTTTTAATAGAAGTTCCACAAGGAAAGGATAAAAAGCATGTAGCAAAGCATTCCTCATGTGAATCTACCCTGTGGGTTTGTTGAGTTTTGCTTTGTTTTCTGTACAGCAATAAGAGGTGTTGTTGCCCTTTAGCCCTGGCCAGTTGGCTCAGCGGTAGAGCGTCGGCCTGGCGTGCGGGGGACCTGGGTTCGATTCCCGGCCAGGGCACATAAGAGAAGTGCCCATTTGTTTCTCCACCTCCTCCCCTCCTTCCTCTCTGTCTCTCTCTTCCCCTCCCGCAGCGGAGGCTCCATTGGAGCAAAGAGGCCCGGGCGCTGGGGATGGCTCCTTGGCCTCTGCCCCAGGCGCTAGAGTGGCTCTGGTCGCGGCAGAGCGACACCCCGGAGGGGCAGAGCATCGCCCCCTGGTGGGCAGAGCGTCGCCCCTGGTGGGCGTGCTGGGTGGATCCCGGTCGGGCGCATGCGGGAGTCTGTCTGACTGTCTCTCCCCGTTTCCAGCTTCAGAAAAATATAAATAAATAAATAAAAAATAAAAAAAAAGATGTGTTGCCCTTAAGTAAGCAACTGTTCACAGCCCTGGTAGAGAAAGTCTAAACATTTCCTCCTCGTCAAAGCCCTGCCTTAATTTTCAACCAGCAAATATCTGGGCAGAGGAAGATCCCATTAACATCTGGCTGAACCCGAAAAGGGCAGAGTTTGGCAAGAAACTAGAAAGGGTATATAGGTTTGGGACTCTGGTGCCTGGAGAGGTGGGGGAATGTATCCACAGAAAGAAGGTGGAGACACCAGAGAGGGAGGAGCCTGACGAAGCTGGAAAGCAGGGTTTAGAGCTGAGAAGAGTCCCAGGAACCCCTCTGAAGACCTAGACAGCACTTGACGACCTCTCTCCCCTAAGCACCTGTTTCCAGTAGCCCAGCCATACTGATCGTGGGTTGGGGTCCCATCACCCACGGCTGTCCTCTCCAGCCAAATCTAAAGCAGCTCTAGGCCACCTCTCCCTCCTCACACACAGTCCTCTACAGGTCCACAGGGAACATGCATACATCTATCTGTAAAATGGAACTGGCTCCCAAAGGAGGTTTGGGTTTTGTTTTGGGTTTTTGTTTTTTTTAATTCTTACCCTTTTGCCTTCTCAAGTTTAAAGCCACAGCCCCCTACCTTTAGACTCCTTGGATTTATATCGGACATGCTTCCTTGGCCCCCCAAACTCCAGGAAGTACATACCAGGTTCTCCAATGGGTCTCCTTGAAGCTCATCCTACCAGGCTTGAGATGAGGGAAACTCCTCTCTTTGGGGTTGGGAACCTCAGCTGCCCAAGGGGTTGGGAATTCAAAGCACAACTTTCTACAGACATCCTCTCAAAATTCCCCCAAAGGCCCTGGCCGGTTGGCTCAGCGGTAGAGCATCGGCCTGGAGTGCGGGGGACCCAGGTTCGATTCCTGGCCAGGGCACATAGGAGAAGCGCCCGTTTGCTTCTCCACCCCCCCTCCTTCCTCTCTGTCTCTCTCTTCCCCTCCCGCAGCCAAGGCTCCATTGGAGCAAAGATGGCCCGGGCACTGGGGATGGCTCCTTGGCCTCTGCCCCAGGCGCTAGAGTGGCTCTGGTCGTGGCAGAGCGATGCCCGGGAGGGGCAGAGCATCGCCCCCTGGTGGGCAGAGCGTCGCCCCTGGTGGGCGTGCTGGGTGGATCCCGGTCAGGCGCATGCGGGAGTCTGACTGTCTCTCCCCGTTTCCAGCTTCAGAAAAATACAAAAAAAAAAAAAAAAAAAATTCCCCCGAAACTCCAGTTCTTAGTCCTCTTTTGCCCTCGATACAGATGAGCCACCTCACTGGTTCTCAACCATAACGTCTGCCCAGCAACTCCGTCCACACGTGGTGACTCTGTCTTCAGGCCTCAGACACAACTGGAAAAGGAAGTCCCAAGTTACTGTCTCATTACGTGTGTCACTACTACTAACAAGAAAATGCTGGAAGAAAATACCATACAATGCTAACAATAGTAATCACCTGAAGTTGGGATGGTGGTTGAGTTTTGTTTTATTTTATTTTATTTTTATGCAAATTTGCTAAAATGAATTGTTTTATAGAGAAATATCTCATTTGTTTAAAAAAAGATGTGGCCTGACCTGTGGTGGCACAGTGGATAAAGCGTCGACCTGGAAATGCTGAGGTCGCCGGTTCGAAACCCTGGGCTTGCCTGGTCAAGGCACATATGGGAGTTGATGCTTCCAGCTTCTCCCCTCTTCTCTCTCTCTGTCTCTCTCTCCTCTGTCTCTCTCTCTCCTTCTCTCTCTCCTCTCTAAAAATGAATAAATAAAAAGAAATTTAAAAAAAAAAAAGAAAAAAAAAAAAGATGTGGCCCCTGCAGCAGCACGGTTGGTCACCCACACAGCAGTCATCTCACCATTCCAACCTCATTCAGTGACTCTTCAGGAATTTGTCCTGTGTCAGGCAGCTTGAGCTGCAGAGGAGGCTGGACTGTCCCCTGCCCCAGGACTGACACCTGTCAGTCCCTTAGTCACATGTGGGAATCCCTCTCCCCTTGCCTGTGACTGGCTTAGGAAGGGACATGTGAGACGAGAGAATGAATACACTATGGCATATCCATGCAATGGAATACTATTGAGCAAGAAAAAGTGAGACTTCAAGCCATAAAGAGACATGGAAAAAACTTAAATGCATATTACTATGTAAAAGAAACTAATCTGGCCCTGGCCAGTTGGCTCAGTGGTAGAGCGTCGGCCTGGCGTGCAGAGGTCCCGGGTTCGATTCCCGGCCAGGGCACACAGGAGAAGCACCCATCTGCTTCTCCACCCCTCCCCCTCTCCTTCTTCTCTGTCTCTCTCTTCCCCTCCCACAGCCAAGGCTCCATTGGAGCAAAGATGGCCCGGGCACTGGGGATGGCTCCTTGGCCACTGCCCCAGGCACTAGAGTGGCTCTGGTCGCAACAGAGCGACACCCCAGAGGGGCAGAGCATCGCCCCCTGGTGGGCAGAGCGTCGCCCCCTGGTGGGCGTGCCGGGTGGATCCCGGTTAGGTGCATGCGGGAGTCTGTCTGACTGTCTCTCCCCGTTTCCAGCTTCAGAAAAATACAAAAAAAAAAAAAAAAAAAAGAAACTAATCTGAAAAGGCTATGGACTGTATGATTCCAACTACATGGCATTCTGGGAAAGCAAAATTATGGAGACAATAAAAAGAACAATGGTTGTCAGGGGTTATGGAGGAGGGAGGGATGAATAGTCAGAGCACAGGTCTGAGGGGCAGTGAAACTATTCTGCATAATACTGTAATGTATTATGTTAATGTATAATGTATTATAAATTTTTGGACAAAATTATACATTTGTCCAAACCCATAGAATGTACAACACCAAAAGTGAACCCTAATGCAAACTATGGACTCTAGATAATAATGATGTGCTAATGTAGATTCATTGATTGTAACAAATGCACTGCTATGGTGCAGAATGTCAACGGGGAGGTGGAGCTTGTGCATGAGTAGGGAGAGGGGGTATTTGAGAACTCTATGTATTTTCTGCTCAGTTTTGCTGTGAACCTAAGAATGCACTTAAAAAAAATAGTCTATTGAAAACAAAAAGTTTTGGTCCTGGCCGGTGGCTCGGTGGATAGAGTGCCAGCCCAGCATATGGATGTCCCGGGTTTGATTCCCAGTGAGGGCACACAGGAGGAGCAACTATCTGTTTCTTTCCCTCTTCCCCTCCCACAGCCAGCTCAATTGGTTCAAGCATGACCCCAGGCTCTGAAGATAGCTCGATTCCAAGCGAGTCAGTCACAGGTGCTAAAAATAGCTTGGTATTTGAGCATTGGCCCCATATGGGGCACATGCAGGAGCCCACCTCACTATCTCCCCTCCTCTCACCTAAAATAATAAAAAGAAAAAGAAAAAAAGGAAACAAGGTCCTGGACGATTGGCTCAGTGGTAAAGCGTCAGCCCAGCGTGTGGAAGTCCTGGGTTTGATTCCCAGCCAGGGCACACAAGAGAAGCGCCCATCTGCTTCTCCACCCTTCCCCCTCTCCTTTTTCTCTATCTCTCTCTTCCCCTCCTGCAGCCAAGGCACTATTGTAGCAAAGTGGCCCGCGTGCTGAAGATGGTTCCAGCACCTCCGCCTCAAGCGCTAGAATGGCTCTGGTTGCAAAGGAACAATGCCCTGGATGGGCAGAGCATCGCCCCCTGATGGGCATGCCAGGTGGATCCCAGTTGGACGTATGCATGAGTCTATCTCTCTGCCTCCCCGCTTCTTGCTTCAGAAAAATACAAAAAAAGAAAAAAAGGTTTATTAAAGGACATGGGAAAAGAATAGTTCCTTTTCTTTTCTGCCTGTTAATAGGCCATGTGACATGTTCCTGAATAAGGACATGCTGTTGGAAAATGGAGAATGGATGCTTCTCATCAACCCCAGGCTTGTTGGCTGTGGTAAACTAAGCGCAGGCAGTGCAGTGGTCCACCTCTGTGCAGCCTATACAGTGGTGTAATTTCAGATAGTTTCAAATCATTAGTAAAATAAACCAAAAGTTGGTCTCCCTTTAATTATCACCACGCAGCAATTTTCTTTTTACCAAGCAGTAACTTTTTAAAATTTTATTGATTGATTTTGAGAGAGAGTGAGGAAGGGAGAGAGAGAGAAACATTAATCTGTTCCTGTATGTGCCCCAACCGGGATGGAACCCACAGCCTTTGCATAACAGGATGATGCTCCAACCAACTGAGCTACCCGGCAGCGCGCAGCAACTTTAAACTCTATAAAAGACCCTTTCTCTAAAAAAGAATCTTTTGCTGACCTAAGTCCTAAACAAAAACAACGGTTACTGTTGCTCTTTAATGTGTGTTAACTTCCAATTAGCAAATTTTTATTGCTTATCCTTTAATA
Organism: Saccopteryx leptura; assembly: GCF_036850995.1. Classification (NCBI taxonomy): domain Eukaryota; kingdom Metazoa; phylum Chordata; class Mammalia; order Chiroptera; family Emballonuridae; genus Saccopteryx; species Saccopteryx leptura. Next base: position 29,687,373 of record NC_089515.1, read on the forward strand.
AGGGTCACATTCTGCATGCCTGTAATTCGAAAAGCTCCGGGTTATTTGGGCAGCCTGTGACACACAGACGTAGTTACACATGTGGGCTTCTTTTTTATTTTAGCTAACAGACTATTTTTTGGAGCGGTTTTAGGTTTACAGAAAAATTTCGTGCACACAGTTTCCACTATTATTAACATCTTCCCTTAGTGTGGTACATTTGCTACAATTGATGAACCAATGTTGATACATTATTATTAACTTTACATAAGAGTTCACTTTTTGTATTAGATGTTCTATGAATTTTAAAAATATACAATGTTCCCACCGTTCTCCTATCATATAATAGTTTCACTGCCTTGCAATAAGTTCCACCTATTCATCCCTCCCTGAGCCCCTGGCAACCACTAATTTTTTTACTGTCTCAACATTTATTTTTGTGTGTGACAGAGACAGAGAGAGGGACAGATAGGGACAGACAGACAGGAAGGGAGAGAGATGAGAAGCATCAATTCTTCATTACAGCACCTTAGTTGTTCATTGATTGCTTTCTTATATGTGCCCTGACTAGGGGGGGGGGGGACTACAGCAGAGCAAGTAACCACTTGTTCAAGCCAGTGACCTTGGGCTTCAAGCCAGCGACCATGGGGTCATGTCTATGATACCATACTCAAGCCAACGACTCCACACTCAAGCTAGTAAGCCTCCACTCAAGCCAGATGAGCCTGTGCTCAAGTTGGCAACCTTGGAGTTTCAAACCTGGTCCTCTGTGTCCCAGTCTGATGCTCTGTCCCCTGTGCCACCGCCTGGTCATGTTGTCTCAACACTTTTTACTTTTTTAGAACGTCATCTAGTTGGAATCCTATGGTTTTCAGATTGGCTTCTCCCCTTTAGCAATATGTATTGAAGGTGCCTCCATCTTTTCATGGCTTGATAGCTGATTTCTTCTTCTTGTGAAATAATATTCCATTGTCTAGATGTACCACTGTCCTTTCACCTGCAGAAGGACATCTTGCTCACTTCCCACCTGTGTGTTTCTAGAATAGGTTCCTAACAGTTCCAAATCATTCAAGCTCACTTTAGGAGCAGCTTGTGTCCCCAAACCCTAAGGTATTGCACATTTCTGCACTTAAATAGTAAATTTAAATTTAAAAATTAGAGCTTACTGAGTGTGAAAACAAACAAACAAACAAAAACTAGGACTTGAGTTCCTTCAATTCTGTCATTCTCTAGTGCCATATGGAGGTTTGTCTTGTGCTTAAAATCGAAAACCATGAGGCCCTGGCCGGTTGGTTCAGCGGTAGAGCGTCGGCCTGGCGTGCGGGGGACCCAGGTTCGATTCCCGGCCAGGGCACATAGGAGAAGCGCCCATTTGCTTCTCCACCCCCCCCCCCCTTCCTCTCTGTCTCTCTCTTCCCCTCCCGCAGCCAAGGCTCCATTGGAGCAAAGATGACCTGGGCGCTGGGGATGGCTCCTTGGCCTCTGCCCCAGGCGCTAGAGGGGCTCTGGTCGCGGCAGAACGACGCCCCGGAGGGGCAGAGCATCGCCCCCTGGTGGGCGTGCCGGGTGGATCCTGGTCGGGCGCATGCGGGAGTCTGTCTGACTGCCTCACCATTTCCAGCTTCAGAAAAATACAAAAAAAAAAAAAAAAAAAATCGAAAACCATGATGTAGACTGTGAGCAAAGAACCGGAACATTTTTGTTTGGTAAGCAAATTTGGTGAAATATTTAACTGAATTTGAACAATATCTTTAAATTTTACATTTCTTCTGTGTTTATTTTTCAAGACTAAAGAACAAATTTAAATAATTATTACTGATTGTTACATGATTATTACTTTAAAATATTTTTGTCATGTTGATAATTCTAAGATGGCCTCCAATATTCCTGCCCCTTGGTGTACATGGTGTGAATAAATGCCCTCCCTTTGTGAGGGGTTGGGACCAGCAAATATAATAGAATATTTCATCAGTTGACTTTGAGTTAACCTAAAGGGAAATTATCATGGGTGGGCCAGGCCTAATCAGCTGAACCCTTTTCAAGAAGGTGGCATTGCAGAGAGATCTCTCCTTCTGGCTTTGAAGATGCAGCCTCCATGAGTTCCCTAGCTGCCCAGAGTCCCAGAGTTTGGAAGAGGGCCACAGCCGCAGTGACCCTAACTTCCAGCTGATACCTTGATTGCAGCTTTGGTCCCCTGAGCAAAGGACTCAGCTAACTTGTGCCTGGACTCCTGACCCACAGAGCTGTCACATAATCAGTGTGTCTTGTTTTAAGCTGCTAAGTTTGTGGAAATGTGTTATAGCAACAATAGAAAATTAATATGCATGCCTGAGGCCTCACAGCTGGCCAGAGGAAGAGCTAGGATGAACACACCCCAGAGCTCATGCTATGTAGGAATTCTTACCACTGCTTTGCAGATGCCAAAACAGAGACATTAGGTACCTTAGGCAAGGTAGAAAAGCTGGTAAGTGACCAAGCCAAACTAGACACCAGGCCTGTCTGACTCCAGGCCTCAGGGGGTTTGCTCCGTAGATGACCCTGCAGGAGGCTAGTGGACAACACGCCCTCCCTGCTGCCGTTGCCAGGTCCTTAGGGCGACTTGTGGTCATTTCTGGTGGTGTTAGGAGCCCATGACTCAGAAGGGCATTGCGGAGGAGGCAGTTCCCATTTGGACTCACAGACTGGCTCCACCCCAACCCCACCTGGTCATCTAGGTAAGTGAGGGGAGGCATAGGCTAAAGTCACCGCCTGTCCCAGTCCTATCTTTTATTTCCTGATGTCATATTTGCAATCCCTCCATTTGTACATCTTGGTTTGTCCCAGCCCCTTCCCCCAAATGTCAGCCCTTTGAGAGTCCACATCTGACACAAGCGCCCAGTGCCTACCAGGATCCAGGCACATGACAGGTACTTTGATGACATTTGCTGAACAGATTACAGAGTGAAAAACGATGGCTTCAGTTCTTCCCCTGGATCCCAAGGGAGGCAGGGCTGAGATCTGACATCTCAGGCCCAGGAAACACCATCCTTTCTTCTTCCTTTTCCACAGCCCCATCTCCGGGCTTTAGGGCTCCAAAGAGTACTCTCTTTGCAGGGGCAAAGCCCCCAATCTAGCCAGCTTTGCTCCAAATCAGCCCGCTCCACCCCAGCCAGGAGCACCCCCTGCCAGGCCTCCTGGAGCTTCCTAGGTTCCCAGACACAGCACTTCCTCCCTCTGCTGGTAGAAGTGGGCAAGTGCATGGAGAACCCTCCAGGCTGGGGACCCTGGAAACGCCGGGAAGGCAGGAGGGAGAGGTTCAGAGGAGCTCGCAGCCAGAATCCCTGGCCTGTCTTCCACAGCCAGGGGCCCCCGGCCCTGAGGCTTGCACAACCTGGCCTCAGCCCCTACTACGGGGCTGGCACAGCAACAACATGCCTCAGATACTGTCTTTGCCAAGCAAGGCCTGATAAAGACTCCAGACCAGGAAAGAGGGTGTTGCTTCTACCCGGAGAGCACAGTACTCAGAGGGAAGGCAGCCCTTTAGCAACTGGGCCCTGAGAGCTACCTGGTCCCATCCCACGATAATAACAGTTAGCACCGCACACCTGCTATGTACATACCTCTTCCATCCTCGCAGCGGTCATGAGGATGGAAACAGTCTCTTCCACCACACAGATGAGGAAACTGAGGCATGAAGTGGTGTAGTTGGAATTCAAACGCAGGTTAGTGTGGCTCTAAAAAGCCCTGCCTTTTGTGCTCGCTTCAGCAGCACATATACTAAAAATCCCTGCCTTTCCCATACCCTGCAAGTATGTGCCTCATAAATTACTTCTAAAGAGGCTTCATTCCCGATGGTCACATGTGGCCTCCAAGTCAAGGCTAGCTTGTGTGTGGCCGAAGCCAGTGGTGCCTGACATGGGGAAGGAACTGGCCCCAGGAGCAGACAGCTCTCTGGGCACCTCCTGGATGGGTGTTTTTGGGCAAATCACTTATCAAGATGAACCACTCTATTTTCAACCATAAAAGAAACATAATTCCTGTCTGACCTGTGGTTGTGCAGTAGATAGAGCATCGACCTGGAACACTGAAGTCACCAGTTCGAAACCCTGGGTTTGCCAGGTCAAGGCACATACAAGAAACAATAAGCAACTAAAGTGAAGGAACTATGAGTTGATGTGTGTGTGTATATATATATACATATACATATATATATATATATATCCATCTCTCTCTAAAAATCAATAAATAAAATATTTTAAAAGATAAAAATATTGGCCCTGGCTGGTTGGATCAGCAGTAGCGTGTCGACCCAGTGTGTGGAAGTCCCAGGTTTGATTCCCAATTGGGACACACAAGAGAGGTGACTGTCTGCTTCTCTCCCCCCCCCCCCCACTTGCTCTCTCTCTCTCTCTCTCTCTCTCTCTCTTTCTTTCTCTCTTCCACTCCCACAGCCATGGCTTGATTGGTTCGAGCATGTAGGCCCTGGGTGCTGAGTATGGCTCCCTCGAGCCTCCACCTCAGGCACTAAAAATAGCTCAGTTGTGAGCATGGCCCCAGATGGGCAGAGCATCGGCCCCAGATAGGGGTTGTTAGGTGGATCCCAGTCAGGAGCACATGCAGGAGTCTGTCTCTGTATCTCCCCTACTCTCACTTTAAAAATAAAAAAAAAGTTAAAATAAAAACATTAAAATATGATCACAAAAAAAGAGCTTTAAAAAAATTTCTTCTCCACAGAATTTAGGTAGTTTCTGGTGACAATAGAAGTAGTTTTAGAAAGTAGCTGTGGGAATTAGCCATCACGTGGTCAAGTTCCCAGCACAGAGCACCTAGGCGCAGAATAGCTATTATTGTTTGTGGTCATTGCCATGTTATTGCATGTGTCTGTCTCTGACATTCCTCCCGTCCCTTGAGTGTGGGCTGGCCTCAGCGACTTCCTTCCAATGACTAGAATAAAGTGGAAGTGATGGTGTATGACTTCAGAGAACAGGCAATGAAAAGTGCTGCACCTTCCATTGCCTTCCTCCGGGGCCACTCCTAAATCACTCACTCTGGGGAAGCTGGCTATCATGTCATCAGGACACTCAAGGTGCCCACGTGACCTCCGGCCAGCAGCCACATGAGTGACCTGGGAGCAAGTCCTCCAGCCCCAGACAAGCCTTCTGATAACAGCAGCCCCAGTCAACAGGCCACAGGCCAACATCTCCACTACAGCCTCCTGAAAGACCCGGAGTCAGAATTACCCATCCAAGCCACACCTGAATTCCTGACCCACAGAAACTGTGGACATAATAAATGTTTGAGGCCGGATAGTAAAAAGCTAGGAAAGTTCCTTGACAAGTGGAATGGGGAAACTGAGACAGATAGCTGAGCAATGTACAGATGCACCAGATGTGCAATGACCAGATGCAGAGGGTCACCTCCCTAGAGATATCATCCAGGCTTCAGTTGTATTTCAGCTCCAGGCCCAGAACAGCAGCAAAACCAGGCAGGTGAAACCAGGACCAGCTGTGATGCCTAATCACCCCCGGCCCTGGCACCTGTACAATCAGCGGAGCCCACAACCCTGAAAGGACACACCTGGAAAAGCTGGTGTATACAGTATTCTATTGAGATCTTCCCCTAAGACCTCCCCCAAACTCCCAGCCTTTAAAACCCTCAAAACAAAGGCCCCAGCAAGCATTTTCCCTCCCTGGAGCATGTCTGCTCCTTCCCTTAACTCCTTTTCTTTCCCCACAGGTGTGTATCTCCCAAACTCTCAGGGACCCCAGGAGACTTGTAAACAGAGGAGCAATGGGTAGCAGCAGATCGTCCCGGGCTAACCGCCTGCACCTGTCTGCAAGGCCCCCCCTTTCTCTGATCAAGTCAAAGCCGCCCGCCGAGGCTCTCCTGTTGCTACTTCTATCCTAAGCCCTTCGTTTCACTGTCCTCACTCAACCTTAATAAACAAGCTCTCAGAATTACCTGGACTCGTGTTGTGAAATCTTTCCTGCAAGAAGTCAAGAGCACACACACTACCAGCCGGCCTGGTTCCGGTAACAAGTTTGCTGTTTTAAATTTGTGGTTTATTAGTTGTAAAAATACCTTTATTGTCAGCATCCTTGGACCAGCAATTCTTTGGGGTCCAGCTGCCCCAACTGCCTCCATATCTGTTGTCACAGAGACTCTGCATTGAAGGGGCCCAGGCCTGGTTGCTACCTGTGTAAAAAGGAATAATGGCTAACAGTTGCTGAGCACCTGACATTTATTTCCCTAACAAAATCCCAAGAGGGAAATACTATAATCCTCACTGTACAGATGGGGAAACTGAGGTGCCAAAAGGTTGAGTAATTCAGCCTGACCAGGCAGTGGCGCAGTGGATAGAGTGTCGGACTGGGACGTGGAGGACCCAGGTTCGAAACCCTGAGGTTGCCAGCTTGAGCACGGGGGCTCAGCAGCCTGAGCGCGGGGTCGCTGACTTGAGCGTGGGATCATAGACATGACCCCTGGCTTGAGCAAGGGGTCAATCGCTCTGCTGCAGCCCCCAGTCAGGGTATATATGAGAAAGCAATCACTGAACAACTAAGGAGCTGCGACAAAGAATTGATGCTTCTCATCTCTCTCCCTTCCTGTCTGTCCCTATCTGTCTCTCTCTCTCTAACTCTCTCTCTCTCTGTCTTTGTCTCACACACACAGAAAATAAATAAATAAAAGGTTGAGAAACCCACCTATGATTACACAGGGTGATAGCAGACCAGACCTGGGATTTGACTCGTTCTCCACAATTACAGCACCCCAGTGTTTAACCAGTGTACTGTATGGCCCCCTGCCGGGCGCAGTGGCTCAATGGGTCCATTCCTCCCTCCTGTCTCACCCTAGCGTCCACCACGACCACCGCCCACTTGCTCTCCCGTGAGGATGTCTAACAGGTTCTGGGACAGATCCACCCAGCCTGTCGTCCTTAGAGAAGACAGTGCCTCTGCTCTCTCCCTGCTGTCAAGTGATCCCGCCCTCACCTGCCCCAGTGACTGGTCACTCAGCATGGACACGGCAGAAGGGTCCTCCAGGTCCCCTAGCCCAGGTGCCCCTCCCACTCGTTCAGACGTGCTCAGGAGGTAGAGGGGCTCATCTCAGGACACAGACGCGGCGGAGGGAGCGCCGAGGCCCAGGACGCAGCAGAGGGAGCACTGCGGCCCAGGAGGTACAGGGGCTCATCCCAGGACACAGACGCGGCGGAGGGAGCACCGAGGCCCAGGAGGTACTGAGGCCCAGGAGGCACAGGGGCTCGTCCCAGGACACAGACGCGGCGGAGGGAGCGCCGAGGCCCAGGAGGTACTGAGGCCCAGGAGGTACAGGGGCTCATCCCAGGACACAGACGCGGCGGAGGGAGCATTGAGGCCCAGGAGGCACAGGGGCTCATCCCAGGACACAGACGCAACGGAGGGAGCACCGAGGCCCAGGGGGTACAGGGGCTCATCCCAGGACACAGACGCGGCGGAGGGAGCACCGAGGCCCAGGAGGTACTGAGGCCCAGGAGGTACAGGGGCTCGTCTCAGGACACAGACGCAGCGGAGGGAGCATTGAGGCCCAGGAGGCACAGGGGCTCATCCCAGGACACAGACGCAACGGAGGGAGCACCGAGGCCCAGGGGGTACAGGGGCTCATCCCAGGACACAGACGCGGCGGAGGGAGCACCGAGGCCCAGGGGGTACAGGGGCTCGTCCCAGGGCACAGACACAGCGGAGGGAGCACTGTGGCTGGAACCCAGCTTTACCGGCTCCTGTCTGGCCTCACACAGGGGCGGCCCTTCCCAGCGTTGCTGCCTCAGTGTCCACTGGAGGCTCCACTGCCCCCCACACACCACCACCCCAGATACTTGGGATTGGAACCTGAAGACAAACTTCCCAGCATCCTTCTCTGCCCAGCCTCAAGGGATCCAGGAGGAGGGGACTTATCTCCACCTGGGAGGTGGTGTTGTCTCACCCCACCCCCAGCCTCCCGGCCAGGCAGCCTTGATTAATGGGCTGGTGCTATCTTATCTCCCAGCTGCAGCGGTTAGGGATTAATGGGTGGTGGCAGGGCCCTGGGAGGACACATGCTGCCCCCAGACCAACCTGAGAGCGCCACAGGAGGGTGGGAGCAGGCGGAGAGGGGACCGAAAGGGTCTGTTCTCTAGCTGCCATCTTGGTCTCCCATGTGAACCGAACTGACTCAGTCACCACAGAATGTGTACAGCACCAGGACGGTGCCTGGCACTGAATAGGGCTCAACAGATGGCTGCCCTTGTGAAGTTCGGCTGTTGTTAGCACTTGGAGTCCGGGCCTGTGCCTGTCCTGGGGCTGAGCTGCCCCCCTTTGCTGACCAGTCTCCACCACCAGAATGCCCACGGGCTAACTAGAAAGTCCTCTCCCCACTCCAGCCTCCGGTGCCCCGTCTGTAAAACGGACACAGGTTTGGGGTTTGGAAACAGGGTTACAGGTCTGACGTTACTTTATTAAGGGATGTGTGAATGGCTCTAGGAACTTAATTATCCAGCTGTAAGGATTCAGTTAACAGCCTCAATTTCTGCATCCGTAAAAAGGGTACGACAGTCCGTGCTTTGCGCTCCACACAGCATTGCTAGGATGAAACTTCTGGAAAGCCCCACTAGGGCTCTCCCATGTCATGCTGGGGTGTGGACTTTGGGATCCCAGAGGGGTCAGACCTCAAACTCCAGCCAACGCGTTCGTGTTGATGGGTGCTGCTGCTCCCAGAACCAACCCCAAATGCAGGCTCAGCTCTGGGAGAGAGGCTGCCTCAGATACAGGGTCACAGGCTAGGCTGAGGAAGGGGCACCAGATGTTCTGTCCTCCCGCAGGGACAGAGAAAACCCACCTGATTTTGAGCACGTGTGGCCAGCACGTCTGAAGTCAGGCAAGGACTCCACCAGGCCATTCCTGGGCCCAGATCAGAACCCATGGAGGGCTCCACCCATCTCAGAGGACTCCCACCAATCTCTTCCCTAGCTTTCTCGAGAAACACGCTGTCACTAGATCAGAAGAAAAGATATCAAGATGAGTGAGGCCTGACCTGTGGTGGCGCAGTGGATAAAAGCGTCGACCTGGAATACTGAGGTCGCCGGTTCAAAACCCTGGGCTTGCCTGGTCAAGGCACATAATGGAGTTGAAGCTTCCTGCTCCTCCCCCCTTCTCTCTCTCTCTCTCTCTCTCCCCTCTAAAATGAATAAATAAATAAAAATAATTTTTAAAAAAAGATGAGTGAGGGATTGAGAAGGAGGGAGGCAAGGAGGTGGGGTGGACTTCCATATGAGTAGATAGAACAAGGGAAGAATGGATGCATGAAATTGAGAGAGGAGTAAAGAAAAACAGGTGGATATAGGGAGGAGTGGAGGAATGGAAGAAAGGTAGGATGCTAAAAGGGAGGGGGGAAGAGACAGATGGACAGGAGAGAGATGAAGAGAGGTGAATGTCAGTCTCGCTGTCCCCCATCCCTGTGGCAGAGCACAGCAAGCAGGGAGCCCAGCCGAGAACTCCATTTCTAGGACACACAGATTGACTCTTTGGGGTCCCAGTAAGCCAGTCCTCCCTCCCCCACTCTGAGGACATTCCTAGGACCACTCCTTCCCTCTGCCTTTCCCACTGCTCCTTCCCAAAGGGCAAAGGGCAGCCCCGCCAAGGAACGCTATCTGCTATCAGCCCCATTTATCCCAGCCTGTTTACTCTGGGTCTGCAATTAACTGAGCTCCTTCCCAGATCAATTAATAGTGGGGGCCCAGAGAGGGCCCCGGGAGCCCCGACAGGCCAGGTTACTCATTAATAAACGATGGGGAATTGATGGAGGGTAGCTACTCCCTAATCCTGTTCCAAGGTGTCTCATCAACCACCCTTTCCTGACTCCCAAAGAGGCACCCAGGTTCCAGCTGGTTCTTAGCTCAGAAAGGCTGACACCGGGCGGCACTGGAACCCCTGCCATATATATGGGTGCTGGTCTGAGTGGGTGCAGCTGGGGCCTGGATCTGCCTTCATCTTGGCAGGTCCTGGATGAGTCTAAAAAGACTGTGTAAGCTAGTGGTGAAGCTATCAAGAAAAGGGCAAGACCCACATTCATAGATCCATCCCTTCCCATTTACCAGCTGTGTGACCTTGAGCGAGTGACTTAACCACTCTGAGCCTTAGTCTTCCCCTCTGGAAAATAGGGAGGATGGTAGGACAGACCTACATTAGGGCTGCTGCGAGGATGGACGGAGTTGGCATACGTAACACAGTAGCATGGCAGCCACTGGCCACAGCTTCAGGCTCCCTCTCAGCCTTCTCACCCTCCAGCCGTCTTCTCTCCCATCGGGCAGGCACCCTCCGCTACCAGCAGGCCCTCGCAGCTTCTTCTGTTACCTCCCTTGCCTGTTGCTTGTCCGGGCCACTAGCCACCAGGCACGTGAGGCTATTTAAATTTAAATTAAGTCGTGCTCACTTCGGCAGCACATATACTAAATCTAAAGTCACTAAAATGAATAATACTCAGCCATTGGAAAGGAATACGGTACTGATCCCCACTAGAACATGGGTGGACCTCGAAAGCATTCTGTTAAGTGAAAGAAGCCAGACACAAAAGATTACATACCATGTGATTGCATTCATATGAAATGTCCAGAAGAGGAAAATCCATAGAGACAGAAAGTAGCTTGGTGGTTTCCAGGGACTGGGGGCAGGGGGAATGGGAGAAACTGGGAAGAGCTTTCTATGGGGTGCAGGACAAAAATGTTTTGTAACCAGATAGAAGTGATGGTTGCATAACATTGTGAATGCACTAAATGACACTGAATTGCTCACTTTAAAATGGTTAAATTGCCCTGGCCAGTTGGCTCAGCAGTAGAGCGTCGGCCTGGAGTGCGGGGGACCCGGGTTCGATTCCCAGCCAGGGCACACAGGAGAAGCGCCCATTTGCTTCTCCACCCCCCCCTCCTCTCTGTCTCTCTCTTCCCCTCCCGCAGCCAAGGCTCCATTGGAGCAAAGATGGCCCGGGCACTGGGGATGGCTCCTTGGCCTCTGCCCCAGGCGCTAGAGTGGCTCTGGTCGTGGCAGAGCGTCGCCCCAGAGGGGCAGAGCATCGCCCCCTGGTGGGCAGAGCATCGCCCCTGGTGGGCGTGCCGGGTGGATCCCAGTCGGGCGCATGCGGGAGTCTGTCTGACTGTCTCTCCCCGTTTCCAGCTTCAGAAAAATACAAAAAAAAAAAAAAAAGGTTAAATTATGTTATGTAAATTTCAGCTCACAAAAGAAACAACAACCCTAAATTAGATTAAAAATTCCAGCCCAGGCCAGATAGCTCGGTTGATTAAAGTATTGTCCCAAAGCTCATAGATTATTGGCTCAATCCCCGGTCAAGGCACATACAGGAACAGTTCGATTTTCCTGTTCCTCTCTCTCTCTCTCTCCCTTCCTCTTTTGCTAAAATCAATACATTTAAAAAAAATTTTTTTAAGAAAAAAAGAAACACACAGCTTTCACATAAAAAAAAAGTTTGGTTCCTTGTAGCACTAGCCACATTTCAAGTGCTCCATAGCCACATGTGGCTAGCGACTACTGAATTGGAGAGCACAGATATAGAAAATTTCCATCATTGCAGAGATTTATTAAACAAATTTGACCTTAAGGTTATCCAATAATAATAGTGATAAAACCTCTTCACATACGTGATCTGATCTGACCCTCTCAACAGGATGGCAGCTAAGAGATGGAGAAGTTGGGACCCAGAGAAGTTAAGTGCACCCACGGCTGCACGGGCAGAGGCAGCCAGGGCTCCTTAGGCATCAAGCCTGGGGTCCTTTCTGCCTCCCCCAGAGATGAGCTTGGGCCCAGGAAGGAACAACCACAGTCTGTCTGGATGTGCTGCCCACATATCTCCTAAGGGGCCCTGGCACCAGTTTAAAGTGGGAAAAGGTGTGAAAATGTGCGATCTGGAAGCTGAAGGGTGCTTCATTCCTGTTTGTTTGCAAAAACTGTGGGGAAGAGGACTTATTGCCAAGTGATTTGGAATTTTAACAAAAACTCCAGAAAGCCAGAGGCTGGGTAATGTGAGCGGAGAGGGAAGAATGCACCTTTTCCTAACCTGGAGTTGCACGGCCACATAACTAGGTCAAGAGGGCAGGGGCCTCTTTGTCTCTAGCTGACCCTGAGCTGCCTGCAGAGCCTCCAGGGTGGGCTGGGAGGGACACGCCTCAGGCTGAAAAGACCTACCTCTTTTCCTGACCTTGGCACAATCCAGACTCATGAGGTGGTGGAAAAGCGTGGAATCTGGGGCGAGTCAGAGCCTGTTCATTCCAACTCCATCCCTTACTGCCTGGGTGACCTTGAGTTGCTACTTACTTAACCTTGCTGAGCCTCAGTTTCCTCATCTGTAAAGCGGGGACTCATGCACGCCTCCCTCGGTTGCTGAAACAAAGTAACAGACATGACTCCCAACACCTTCTAAAGGTGAATTGTTCCCATCAGGACCCCAGCAGTTCTCAGTTACATGAGGCTCTCTTCTTAAGCACGAGCCCCTGGGAAGTCTTAAGTCCTCATTAATAATACCACTAATAATAGCATCGCGTCAGACTGACTGAGCAGTGGTGATGAAACCCCAGATGGAGAGACGGCCTGGCTGCTCTGCCTGCATTCTGAATGTGTGCAGTGGAGTCAACTCTGTCTGGAAGAGTCCACTATGTGACCTTGGGCCAGCTCCTCGGTCACCTCTGACGCTTCATCTGTAAAGGATGACTATAACGTCCAACTCTCAGCACTGTGCAGAGCTTTAAATGAGATAATAAAGCACTTAGCACAGTGCTTAGACATGCAAATGTCTTCCAACATCACTATTCCAGTTCAGAGTCCTGAGCTGGGTGCCGGGCAAAGTAAGATGGACACGAACCCGACTGACTAACCGCATCCTTGGGCCAAGGGGACAGGCTGTGTGGGGCTTCCAGAGGGGAGGGAGTTCTCGTTTCCGCCTCAAGGAGGCCCCTGAGCCCTGGAGAGGGGCTGCGACCACAGGGGAGGGCAGGAAGAGGAAAGCAGGCACCGCGCCCTCGGAAGCCAGTGTTCCTCACCCCGGTCCCCAGATCACTGCATCAGAACCACCTGCGAGTGACAGGTGCTGAACTGGAGTCTGCAGGTGGCCCGGCAATCTGAATGTGTCTTGTAACTGGCTTCTAAGGTGATTGCTTCACATGGCAGGTTTGGGAACCTCTCTCCTCGTTTGGTGATGGGTGTGCCCTGTGATGCCCATGTCAGCCAGCCTGCTCCAGGTAGGCCCAGGAGGCCAGGGACAATTCACAGCCACAAACTTCATCTGCCCATCATACCTCTAACAATTAAAGAAAAACAAAAATCCACGGGGTGTACGCAAAGGTGAAGAGTAACTACTGGCCCAGCATAGCCACTCACCAGTATCAGACACTGTCAACCAATCAGAATACCCGGAACAGCCAACTAGGGCCCAGTCAGCTGCAGGAGGCCCTGGAGAGAGTTTGTGCTGTTCAGGGTCCACTAGAGCAGTGATCCCCAACCCCCGGGCCGCGGACCAGTACCAGTCTGTGGGCCATTTGGTACCGGTCCGCAGAGAAAGAATAAATAACTTACATTATTTCCGTTTTATTTATATTTAAGTCTGAACGATGTTTTATTTTTTAAAAATGACCAGATTCCCTCTGTTACATCCGTCTAAGACTCACTCTTGACGCTTGTCTCGGTCACGTGATACATTTATCCATCCCACCCTAAAGGCCTGTCTGAAAATATTTTGACATTAAACCGGTCCGTGGCCCAAAAAAGGTTAGGAACCACTGCACTAGAGGGTATAAGAATGCTTGAGGGTAGGGCTCCAGGCCCTGGGCCCTGCTCCAGCCTAACCACACTCACTCTCCTCTCCTCTCATCTGTTTTACCAGCTGAGTTCCCACAAGCCACATCATTTAAAAACAGTATCATCTTACTGTAAAAACACCAGTAGTGAAAAGCATTGACCTATGAGCGCTTCTCAACAGGGGCTCTATCAGCTATTAGGGCCCCACAGCTCTTCCCCTGCAGGGTGGGCGGGCTCTGCAGGAAGTTAGCACCCCTGGCTCCTGATGACAAAACCCAGCTGGGAAGCACTTCTAGCTCAACTCTCCTTACTCTATGGGTGGAGCAGTTGAGATCCAAGAAGCCACGCAACTGGCCCCAGGCCACAGAACAGAGGATCAGACAGCCAACAGGAGTGAGCTAAGCTCTGGTCTCAGACCGACCGAACCAGGGTCTCGGTTTCCCAGACGTGGGCAGAAGGCAAGTAGGGCCTCTTTTCCGAGGGACTCTTGTGGGCACCCACACCCTGAACCGCCAGTTGGAAAAGCTAGGAACAGGTAGCCCCTACTGTGGCCTGGATCACAGAAGAGTCATTCTGGGATGAAGCAAAGAGGCCGAGACCACCGCGGTGTCCCTCAGGGCAAGAGCCCAGCAGTTCCCAGGCCAATGCCTCAGCTCTCTCCCAACAGAGGACAATCGGTCTATTGGCTCGGGTGAGGGAGAGGAGTTCGGCGGCTGCAGTTTCGCCCGGCCCCTCCCCACCCGCACCCGCTCCTTAATGAGGCCATTGTTTCCCTGGGGTTCTCCCCACAGCGGGCCCCCACCGCTCCCACCACTGCCCTGGGTTTCCCCTCCAGAGTCCTGCCCTTGGGAACCTCCTGGGGGCTTCCTGACTTCCTCCCCTGGGGCCTCTGACCTACCCTTCCCCTCGCTAAGCCACTCACTTTCCTCTCCCAGCCTCTGTTTTTAAATTAATCAAAGATACACGGACTGCCAATTGACTTCTTGTTCAGCATGAGAGAAGGAGAGCGTGTAATTTCAGCCAAAAGCAAAGAAATCTGCTGTTTTATTTACGGGCAAATGAACCATTCTGTGTTGGTTCGGGGAAACATGGAGAATAGTTTATGAACCTTTAGTAGTTCCTTTACAGACCCTGGGTGGTCGAGAACCACCAGAGCAGAGGATAGTTTTCAGCTGAAATGTCTGATAAATCTGGGGTCTCCAGGGGCCCAACCACAGCCAGGCTGAGCATGGGGGCCAAGCGTGGGGGCCGCCCACTGGCTGCCTCCTGTGATTGCACACACCTGTTTGAATACTCACTCTACTGCAGGTTTGAGCATCTTCAGGTACTTCTCATTCAATCTTACCCACAAATCTGCAAAAGAAAGTCCCTGTTTGCCTGACCTATGGTGGCGCAGTGGGTAAAGCGTTGACCTGGAACGCTGAGGTCACCGGTTCAAAACCCAGGGCTTGCCTGGTCAAGGCACATATGGGAGTTGATGCTTTCTGCTCCTCCTCTCTCTCTCTCTCTCTCTCTCTCTCTCCCCTCTCTATAATGAATAAATAAAATCTTTATAAAATAAAAAAAAAGTCAACTCCCACCTGACCAGGCGGTGGCGCAGTGGATAGAGCATCGGACTGGGATGCCGAGGACCCAGGTTCGAGACCCCGAGGTTGCCAGCTTGAGCACGGGCTCATCTGGTTTGAGCAAAAGATCACCAGCTTAGACCCAAGGTCTCTGGCTCAAGCAAGGGGTTACTCGGACTGCTGAAGGCCCGCAGCCAGGGCACATATGAGAAAGCAATCAATGAACAACTAAGGTGTCACAATGCGCAAAGAAAAACTAATGATTGATGCTTCTCATCTCTCTCTGTTCCTGTCTGTCTGTCCCTCTCTCTGACTCTCTCTCTGTCTCTGTAAAAAAAAAAAAAAAAAAAAAGCCAACTCCCCTCTGACTCAGGGAACCCACTTTCCCTTTTCCACTTAAAAATGAAGACTGTGGGCCTGACCAGGTGGTAGTGCAGTGAATAGAGCGTCGGACTGGGATGCAGAGGACCCAGGTTCGAGACCCCAAGGTCGCCAGCTTGAGCATGAGCTCATCTGGTTTGAGCAAAAGCTCACCAGCTTGGACCTAAGATCGCTGGCTCAAGCAAGGGGTTACTCGGTGCTGAAGGCCCGCGGTCAAGGCACATATGAGAAAGCAATCAATGAACAACTAAGGTCTCACAACGAAAAACTGATGATTGATGTTTCTCATCTCTCTCTGTCCCTGTCTATCCTTCTCTCTGACTCTCTCTCTCTGTCCCTGTAAAAAAAAAAAAAAAAAAGACTGTTGCCTGACCAGGCAGTGGTGCAGTGAGTAGAGTGTCAGCCCGGGATGCAGAGGACCCAGGATTCAAAATCCCAAGGTCACCAGTTTGAGAGCATGGGCTCACCAGCTTGAACGCGAGGTTGCTGGCTTGAGTGTGAGATTATATAATAGATATGACCCCATGGTCACTGGCTTGAGCCCAAAGGTCACTGGCTTGAGCAAGTGATCACTAACTCAGCTGGAGCCCCCCAGTCAAGGCACATATGAGAAAGCAATCAATGAACAACTAGGTTGCCACAATGAAGACTTGATGCTTCTCATCTCTCTCTCTTCTTATCTATCTGTTCCTGTCTGTCCCTCTCTTTCTTGCTAAAATAGAAAGAAATAAAGAGAGAAAGAAATAAAGAAAGGAAGGAAGGAAGGAAGGAAGGAAGGAAGGAAGGAAGGAAGGAAGGAAGGAAGGAAGGAAGGAGGGAGGGAGGGAGGGAGGGAGGGAGGGAGGGAGGGAGGGAAGGAGGGAAGGAGGGAAGGAGGGAAAGAAGGAAGGGAGGGAGGGAGGGAGGGAGGAAGGAAGGAAGGAAGGAGGGAAAGAAGGAAGGGAGGGAGGGAAGGAGGGAAGGAGGGAGGGAGGGAGGGAAGGAGGGAAGGAGGGAAAGAAGGAAGGGAGGGAGGGAGGGAGGGAGGGAGGGAGGGAGGGAGGGAGGGAGGGAGGAAGGAAGGAAGGGGGAAGGGAGGGAGGGAGGGAGGAAGGAAGGAAGGAAGGAAGGAAGGAAGGAAGGAAGGAAGGAAGGAAGGAAGACTCTCACTGCCTGATGTCTAGCCAGCACAGAGTGAAGCAGACTGCACAGCACAAAGCAGAGCGGGGCGGAGCGGAGCACACCTCCAAGAAGCAGAGCAGAGCTGTCTAGCCAGAGAGGAGCTTGTCCCCAGGGCCACTTGGCCCCAGAGCTGTTTTGCAGCTGGGTTGTATCACAATTGAGCTGTTTTGCACTGAAAAAAAGTTTTCTTCCTCACTATACCCCAAATTGGAGATTCTTGTTGGCATTGAATTGGCACCAATGACCATCAGTTGATACAACCTTCCTGGGAGGTAGGCAAGCCTTTGCTGGCAGGACCCCCTCACAGCAGGGGACAGAAAAGAGGTCCCAACCTCAGGCCATGGACAAAGTCAACCTCATCATCATCTCAACCCCCTTCCTTTTCCTTTATCACATTTGATTTTCAAAATAATCTCAGGAAGAATGAAGAATGTAAGTCAGAGGTGGTCCTCCCATTTTACAGATGAGGAAACTGAGACTTAGGGTGTTCGGGGGGGGGGGATTTGTTATTGAGTTGAAAACGCAACTCAGATCTTCTGAATCCAAGCTTGGTACACTCCCCACTGCCACACACAGCCTCTCCTGGGTGCTCTGGAAGGAGGCACACACAGGGCAGATATCCTGGATCCTGGCTCTTGTTGGAGCACTGACCACAGACACCAGGCACTCTGCCAGGTGTTTCTCTCACCCTTTACTCAGTAAGTTTTCACTCCCACCCAGTCAGTAAGTGTTATTAACCCCATTTTACAGATGAAGAAAGTAACGTTTAGAGTCCAACAAACATATGCTCAAGGACACACCAATAGGAAGTGGTCAGAATTCAGCACCAGTCAGTCTGACTCAAAGCCCAGACTATTCCTGCTACACTATTCCGCCTTTGTGTGTTCATGTTCTCCACATGACCAAAGACTGAGACTCTTTCACGTGTATGCCTGGCCCACGGCAGGCTCTAATGTTGGCTTGTAAGAATTATTATTCCCAAGTCTAAAACCTTAAACAGAACAAAGGAAGCTACTTCATACAGATAAAAATTACAATCCAACCAGAACATATAATAATAATCATGAAACTTCATGCTCCTAACAACATAGCATCAAAGTATATAAAACATTATAGTAAAAAAATAAAATCCAGACATGCCGAAAAAAAAAAGTATATAAAACAAAAATGATTCAAAGGGAAAAATTAACAAACCCACAATCAAAGTATATTTAGTACACCTCTATCAGAAATGAACAAAATAAGTAAATCAGTGATTCTTAAACTTTTTGGTCTCAAGATCCCTTTATATTCTTTAAAATTATTATGGTTTTTAGATTACACAGCTTTTGTTTACATGGCTTTGCATCTATCAGTATTTACCATGTTTAAAATTAACACTAAGAAAAAATTAATTTATTTAAAATAACAATAATAAACCCATTGTATGTTAACATAAATTTTGTGAAAATTATTTTTTATAAAACAAAAAAATTAGCGAGAAGAGTGGTATTGTTTTACATTTTTACAAATCTCATTCGTGTGTGGTTTACAAGAAAATAGGTTCTCATATCTCCTTCTGCATTCAATATGTTGTTACATCTTGTTTTGGTCAAAGTAGATGAAGAAAATTTGGCCTCATACAAAAATGTAGTTGGAAAAGAGAATATTTTAATAGCCTTTTCAGTATTGTGGATATTCTTTTTGGGTTGGTTTGTTTTTTGGTTTTTGGTTGGGTTTTTTTTTGTATTTTTCTTAAGTGAGAAGCAGGGAGGCAGAGAGACAGACTCCCACATGGCCCATGGCCCTACAGGGATCCACCCAGCAAGCCCACCAGGGGGCGATGCTCTGCCCATCTGCGGTGTTGCACCATTGCAACCGGAGCCCTTCTAGTGCCTGAGGTGGAGGCCATGAAGCCATCCTCAGCTCCTGGGCCAACTTTGCTTCAATAGAACCTTGATTGTGGGAAGGGAAGAGAGAGATAGAGAGAAAGGAGAGGGGGAAAGGTGGAGAAGCAGATGGGCGCTTTTCCTGTGTGCCCTGGCTGGGAATCGAACCCAAAACTTCCATACACTGGGCCGACACTCTACCGCTGATCTAGCCAGCCAGGGCCTGTGGATATTCTTCTTTAATACTATCAGAAATTGACATGTGGCAGTTCCTTCAATGATGGTTGTAGTGTAAAATCTGAATCCATATTAATAAACTTTTCTTATCTATTACCTTAAAATTTATTGGTCTATCTTATACTCTGAGTGGATCTTGGAATTATGTACCAGTTTGACCTTGTAGTGTCCCAATCCTGATCATACATAATCACTGAAGTAGGCAATAAATAAGTAGAAAACTGTAGGATCTGGTAACATAATCAACAAGTTTAATCAACGGAGTATCTATACAGGATTTTGCTCACAACAAACCATGAATAAACATTCCTTTAAACAAACGGTCCCCTCTTTCTGCCGGGGGAATGTGTGCCTGGACAGATTGCAGACACTCCACGATGGACAGATGCCCAGCACGCCAGGTGTTCCGCCAGCTGCCTGGGCTCTGGAACAGCTTCATCAGAAAGGAGCATCATAGGCCCTGGCCAGTTGGCTCAGCGGTAGAGCGTCGGCCTGGCGTGCGGGGGACCCGGGTTCGATTCCCGGCCAGGGCACACAGGAGAAGCGCCCATTTGCTTCTCCACCCTGTCCCCCCTCCTTCCTCTCTGTCTCTCTCTTCCCCTCCCGCAGCCAAGGCTCCATTGGAGCAAAGATGGCCCGGGCGCTGGGGATGGCTCCTTGGCCTCTGCCCCAGGCGCTAGAGTGGCTCTGGTCACGGCAGAGCGACACCCCGGAGGGGCAGAGCATCGCCCCCTGGTGGGCAGAGCGTCGCCCCTGGTGGGCGTGCCGGGTGGATCCCGGTCGGGCGCATGCGGGAGTCTGTCTGACTGTCTCTCCCCGTTTCCAGCTTCAGAAAAATACAAAAAAAAAAAGAAAGGAGCATCACATTGGAGAGCAGCCTCCTCCATCCTCAGGCTGCAGAGCCAGGAGAAGCAAACGGCCTGGCCTCAGAGGGAGAGCTTCCCTGAAGAACTGCCCCAGGGTGCAACCACCACCTGGGCACCCTTCTTGTGAAGAGCTTCCCTCCCTGATCTCATCATGGGTTCCATGTGAGGGAGCCTAAAGGATTCCCCAGGCAGAACTGGGTCAAGACTGCCCATCCTCCTCTTCCAAGAGGCTTCCAGCCTGAGCCCTCGGCCCCTCAGAGCCCCTGAAGCTGCCAGGCACAGACCCACTGCTCTTGCACCACCTGCAGTTCCTACATAACCAGCAGCAGGAACAGGGCCTGCCTCTGTCCAGGCCAGTCACTGGAACTCCGAGAACAGCGCAGGGGACCGGCTGCCCAAGGAGTCAGCACCTCGTACAACCACCTGGGGAGCTTCAACGTCCCTCTCCACCCAGTGCCCAAGGCCAGACCTCCCCTGGACAGCAAAGCCTGGCCAAACCAGGAGGGAGGCTCAGGGATGAGCTGGCATGCAGAGTCTGGTCCCAAACCAGAGCCAGGGCTCAGGTGTCCTGGGGAAGCTTTTGGAACTCACACCGTATTTTTACCCTGTAATCACACATCCCTCGGAGAGCTAACAGTCCTAGGTGCCTATTATGTGCTGGCACTGTGGGAGGGACTTTCTTTCCATACATCATTTTGTTTGCCCCTCACAATAACTGCTGAGGAGTTTCCAGCTTACAAACAAGGAAATCGGGAGTCAGAAAGGCTAAGTATGATACTTGCCCGAGGTCACTCAGTGAGTATGCTCTTGGATTCGAACCTGACTCTTTCTGTCTGCAGAGTCCAGACTCTTGCACCATTACTACACTATGCTGTCTGACCCTGTGGGAACTATTCCTTCACCTCCTGAGTAGTCATCCACAGAACCTCATTGTGCTGGGGATTGGGAGAGGGGAGAGGGGGAGGAAATATCCTCAGCTTGTTCTACCTGGACCCAACTGGGTCATCTGCAATCAAGAGATATTATGGCCTGACCAGGTAGTGGCGCAGTGGATAGAGCGTCGAACTGGGATGCAGAGGACCCAGGTTCAAGACCCCAAGGTTGCCAGTTTGAGCACAGGCTCATCTGGTTTGAGCAAAAGCTCACCAGCTTGGACCCAAGGTCGCTGGCTCAAACAAGGGGTTACTCGGTCTGCTGAAGGCCTGTGGTCAAGGCACATATGAGAAAGCAATCAATGAACAACTAAGGTGTTGCAACGTGCAACAAAAAAAACTAATGATTGATGCTTCTCATCTCTCTCTGTTCCTGTCTGTCTGTCCCTATCTATCCCTCTCTCTATCCCTCTCTCTCTGACGCTCTCTCTGTGTCTCTGTAAAAAAAAAAAAGATATTCTGTCGCACCCCCACTTCTGTCTGGCTGAATTTTCTTCTGCCTCCTTTGCCTTCTGACTTTTCACAACTAGATCAGATGAAGCTGAGCCTATGTCTTTTGCATTTCTGTAACCCCTTCTGTGTGTGTGGGTGCTCCATGCATGGTGAGTATTAAGAGCAGCCCTTTGCCCTGGCTGGATAGCTCAGTTGGCTAGAGCATCCTCTCAAAGTGCAAAGGTTGCTGGTTCGATCCCCGGTCAGTGCACATACAGGAACAGCTCAATGTTCCTGCCTACAGCTCAATGTTCCTGTCTCTCTCTTTCTCTCTCCCCTATCTCGCTAAAATCAATAAATAAAATTTAAAAAAAAAAGAGAGTGCCTCTCTCCACTACCACTGCAAGGACAGATCCAGGACAGAACCATGGGAAGCCAGGAGCCTTGGAAAAGTTCAGGAGGATGGGGTGGGGGTGGGAGTGAGGGGAAAGGGCAGGTGTGGAGGGGGACAAGTGCCCCGGCACTCTGGCCTCCCAGCAGAGCCAGCCGCAGAGCACCCCAAGTCCTCCTACAAGACACCTCCCCAGGGAACCCTGTTCCAGCAAAAGGCTGGGAGGCCAAGTTGGAGCCACCGAACCCACAAGCCTCTTGTCCAAAGCTCCTCCCACAGGGAAGCCAATGGAAGGCAGGACCCAGACAGAAGGGAAAGACCTCAAACATTGGCTCCTGAGTTTGCTTCCTCTTTTTTTTTTTTTTTTTTTTTTGTATTTTTCTGAAGCTGGAAACGGGGAGAGACAGTCAGACAGACTCCCGCATGCGCCCAACCGGGATCCACCCAGCACGCCCACCAGGGGCGACGCTCTGCCCCTCCGGGGCGTCGCTCTGCCGTGACCAGAGCCACTCTAGCACCTGGGGCAGAGGCCAAGGAGCCATCCCCAGCGCCTGGGCCATCTTTGCTCCAATGGAGCCTCGGCTGGGCTGCGGGAGGGGAAGAGAGAGACAGAGAGGAAGGAGGGGGGGTGGAGAAGCAAATGGGCGCTTCTCCTATGTGCCCTGGCCGGGAATCGAACCCGGGCCCCCCGCATGCCAGGCTGACGCTCTACCGCTGAGCCAACCGGCCAGAGCCTGCTTCCTCTCTTATGCCTCCCTGAATATGTCCTTCACTTCCTTCCTCCTCCTGGCTCCCAGAGGGGGTATGCTCTCCAAACTCCATTTCCTGCCCTGGCCCTGGCCTTTGGAGCCCAACACCTGGATTCAAATCCTTGCTCCTTCACCTATTAGCTATGTGACCAAGGTCCACTTACTTGACCTCTCTGAGCCCCCACCCCACCCCACCTATAGCCATTAAGCCTGCAGGCTCTAAATCCAGACCTCTCCTCTCTGACACTAGAACCAGACTACCTGGGTTCAAGTCCCCTCACCGGTGCTTACTTAATCTTTCTTAACCCCTTTCAGTACCTGTATCTGGAAAGTGGGGTTATTAATAGTACCCATCCACCTTACAGCATTACTGTGTGAATTCAGTGAGGTAGTTTATGCAATGTGCTCGGAACAGACTTGGCACACACTAAGCGCCCAGTAAGTATTAGCTATCATTAGACATAGTAGTTGATAAGGTTGTAAAATGCTGTGCAGTGTCTTTGGCACTTAAGTAGAACTCACTAAATAGCGGTTATGGTTATCTTCGCTCCCACTAGGTCATGATGTTCCCGGAGGTGGGTTTTGGGTTACATCCATCTCTGACTCCCCAGAAGACAGCACCATACTCAGCCCAAGCAGGAGCTCAAAAAATGCTTGAGGGCTGAGGGGTAAAGAACTGCCTGGCTGAACCAGGAGAGTGTGGGCCGTCAGGAGCCTCCCGCTGGGAGACGGGAGAACCGAGGTGTCAGGGAAGAGAAAACAGAGTGGAAGGGGAAAGGCCCAGACGGAGAGATAAGCAAGCGAAGTGAGTGGGAAAAGGAACAGGAGAGGCCGTGGCGAAGAGAGATAAGGAAGAAGGATGGAGAAGGCGAGGGACGGGGATCATGTCGAGAAAGGTGAGGGAGCCTCGAGGAGAGGCGTGAGACGAGACCCGGGCTGCGGCAGGGGTGCGGACGACTCCGGCGGGGCGCAGGAGCCGGCGCTGGCACGGGCGCGGGAGCCGGTGGGAGGGGCCGCCGGCAAGGCACCCTGCCTCCCCGCAGCCTGGGGCGGGGGCCGGGCGGGCGGAGATTGGCTGGGCGCGCGTCAAGGCCGGGGCTGGAGCCCCGAGGTGGGAGGCGCCAGGATCACTTGGTGCGCCCCGAAGGGGAGCAAAGTCGGCCACCCACTTGGACGACTTCGGTTGCGGCGCGTAGAGGGGAGTGTCGTGGCAGAGGGAGCACGCGGGGCAACTGGGGCTCCGCGCACGGAGCGGCGGGGACTGCGCAGCCATGCGGGGGGCTGCGCTGGCGCTGCTGCTGGGGGTGCTGCACTGGGCGCCGGCGCGCGGCCAGGAGTACGACTACTACGGCTGGCAGACCGAGCCGCTGCATGGGCGCTCGTACTCCAAGCCCCCGAAGTGCCTCGACATTCCCGCCGACCTGCCGCTCTGCCACACCGTGGGCTACAAGCGCATGCGGCTGCCCAACCTGCTGGAGCACGAGAGCCTGGCGGAGGTGAAGCAGCAGGCGAGCAGCTGGCTGCCGCTGCTGGCCAAGCGCTGCCACTCGGACACGCAGGTCTTCCTCTGCTCGCTCTTCGCGCCGGTCTGCCTGGACCAGCCCATCTACCCGTGCCGCTCGCTGTGCGAGGCGGTGCGCGCCGGCTGCGCGCCGCTCATGGAGGCCTATGGCTTCCCCTGGCCCGAGATGCTGCACTGCCACAAGTTTCCCCTGGACAACGACCTCTGCATCGCTGTGCAGTTCGGGCACCTGCCCGCCACCGCGCCTCCAGGTAGCGCCACCACCGCCCCGAGCGCTCCGATGGTCCTGGGTGCCCGCGAGCTGGGCCCTGGACGGATGCCGCTCCCCCAACCCCTTAGCACAGCTCTGCAAGCCCCCGTAGGTGTCAAGCCTTGCACGCGCGCGCGCACACACACACACACACACACACACACACACACACCCTAATTATTGGCCTTAAGCACCCCTGGGATTGTCTCTCACAGCCTTCCAGCCTTCCCACCTCCCCGCGGACTGCCAAAGTAGTGCCTCCCTGCGGTTCTGGATTCCCACTGGTTCTCCCCATTCCAACTCCGGGCCCGAAAACCCTCCTGGTTTCTCCCGCAGCACCCACCTTCCCAAGCCGCTGGAATCCAGGGGGTGGCAGTAATACTGTCCCCTCATTGCCTCGCTCAGCCCAAGAATGCTGGAGGTCACCAAACAATTCTTTTCACCTCCCCCATAACTCTGGACTCTTAAGACACCAAAGCAAGGATTCCCACCTGGTTTGGGGACCTTGAGAGGGGAGGAGGGCTGAGGGAAGGAATCTAGTGAAAGACCCGGGTCTAAGTGCACACCTGGGCTATGATTTCCATCTCCCTGTTTTCAGTTCCTGGGAACCGTAAACTTCCTCACTCTTCTCCCCCAGTCTCCCATACTGGGAGGCCTTGGGCAAGGCTCAGTCCAGAAGAAAGAGTAGATTGCCAGGCTCTGCCTCTTTGGGGAGTTGCTTAACTTTTAGCATAGGTTTCCCCATCAGTAAGAATGAAAATGACCCCAGGTTCCTGAAACCTATGACATCCTAAATGCCCACCTCCAAGTCCCATTACCCCTAATTCCTCCCTGTCCCAGCCTCCCTTGACTGTGCGTCCCCTTCAGCGGTGGTCTGCCCAACTCCTTCCAAGACAGAGTAACCCCAGCTGGCACCAGACAGGAGGATAAACCGCAATACTGAGCAAGAACGCTTTGCCTACATGGCTAATATAAGAATCTAAGGAGCTCCCCATACTAGGACTTTCCCAAAGGGCAGCAGGGACCCCAGCATGCCCCACCCCCCACCCCCAGAGCTAACCTCACCCACACAGTGCCCAGTCCTACACATCATGCCCTTTCCTGAAAAGTCAAGGCTGGGTAGGGGTCCTGTGACTGAGGAGTGTTGAGAAAAGGGAAACCACCCCCCCCACACACACCCCATCCTCAGGGTAGAAACAGGACAGGAAAGCAGGGGAGAAAAAGCCAACTCTAGCAGAGACAGCTGTGGTGCCCAGCAGGAATCCCAGCTGGCTCCTTGTCTGGTTTTCTTAGAGCCCAACCATTAGCAGTCTGGAAGGCAGGAAAGTCCCAGGCTCCGGATCCCTCCTGGCCCTTACCCTTCTTGGAGCCCCCTCGTTCCCATTGTTGGCTAGCCCACCTGGAGACAGGCACAGGAGAACAGAGGTCAGGTGCTGTGCGGTGGCCTCAGGACCAGAAGCAGCCTGAGTGTGTGGCCAACAGACAAAACTCAGATTATTTCATATAAAAATGAAGAGTTTGGGGTTCCTTTGAAAAATCCGTTCCTGTAGTGCTAAGGCTGGGTGTTCCCACTTTAGAGGGCTGGTGTCCTCTGCTACAGTCCTTGCCCTGCAAGCATCCCTTGTCTACCCACAGCTTGCACCCTGTGTTCCGTGAGAGACCCCACAAACACGCCCACCCCGTCACTAGCCTGGGAGTTACAGATTCTGAGTTCTAAGCTCAGTCCTTACAGCTTTGCAGACTTGCATAGCCACTCTGGGCCTCAGTTTCCTTTTTCTTTTTTTTCTTTAACTTATTGATTTTAGAGAGAGAGAGAACAAGGGAGAGGGAGAAACATTAATTTGTTGTTCTACTTTATGCATTCACTGGTTGATTCTTGTGTGTGCTCTGATTGGGGACTAGACCCGCAACCTTGATTTATTGGGACAGCACTCTACCAACTGAGCTACCTGGCCAAGGCTCCTTTTCTTTAAAATAAAGAAATACCTACTTCATAGGCTGAGGATTAAATGAGACAAAATTTAGAAGACAGGGAATGTCATGGCCGCAGCTGCCAGGGTCTTGGGCGACCATGCCCACCTGGGCAGTTTCATCCTGCATAACCTTCACAACTACTCAGTGAGCAGGCGGTGTTATCCCTACCATCATAACTACTCAGTGAGCAGGCGGTGTTATCCCTACCTTCACAACTACTCAGTGAGCAGGCAGGCGGTGTTATCCCTACCACCATAACTACTCAGTGAGCAGGCGGTGTTATCCCTACCTTCACAACTACTCAGTGAGCAGGCGGTGTTATCCCTACCTTCACAACTACTCAGTGAGCAGGCGGTGTTATCCCTACCTTCACAACTACTCAGTGAGCAGGCGGTGTTATCCCTACCATCATAACTACTCAGTGAGCAGGCGGTGTTATCCCTACCATCATAACTACTCAGTGAGCAGGCGGTGTTATCCCTACCACCATCCCATTCCCTGCTGAGGAAGCAGAGGCTGGGCAGGGGGAGGTGGCTCCTCAGTGGACTAGCCTGCACCCTCAGTGGCTCTTTGGACTCTGGTCCCCACACCAGCCTCCCTCGACTCCACCCTTGCTTCTCTCTTCAGTGACCAAGATCTGCGCCCAGTGTGAGATGGAACACAGCGCCGACGGCCTCATGGAGCAGATGTGCTCCAGTGACTTTGGTGAGTGTGGAGCCCACGCAGCCAGCCCCAACCTCCTCCTTGACACGCACACAGATGAACATGTATGCCCACACCCATCACTGTGAGCCCTAACAGTTTTTTTCTTATTGATCCCTTTAGACTCTGCTGATAACCATGAACCCTCTCCCCAGAGAACTGTCCTTTTTTTTAAATATCATCTTGGGGGCTTGGGGTCATGGTCCACAGGCCTAAGAAACCATCGCTGGCCAGGGCTCCTGTAGCCCTCCCTTGCCAACGTCCACAGAAGGGACTCCAGGGCTGGGTTCTCTTTGGGGGGAGCAAGCTTAGCCCCAGGATGGATGGGCACAGCAGGTGGGAGAGATGGGCTCCAGGATAGAATTGCTGCCCCCTTGCCCTTGGGCACCCGGCCAAGTACCCGCAGCACTCTGGCCAGGGCAGCTGCAGTCACCTGCCTCACGGCTTCATCCTGGAGCCTCCCCATTCCTGGGGCAGCTGAGCAAGTCCAGTCGGGCCTTGGCTCCTGCATGGACCACACAAGCCCAGCTGCGATCTTTGCCGGGTCAGCTCTCATTTTGTGTCTTGGCCTCCCTGTCTGTGAGAGAGAGAGCGTGACAAACCTTCACTTCCGCAGGTCTTTCCTGCCACTAGTCTGTTTGGGAAGAGAGTGCCACATAGCAAGGTGGGTGTGCATCCAAGACAGAAGATGAGAGGAGTTAAGCAGTGAGGGGGAAAGAGCAGGGAAGAGATTTTATAACAATTTCCTTTCCTGGGTGGAAGAGTTATTCTCTGGCTCCTCCCTGGAGGCTCCGAGATGGGGTCCAGAGGCCTGAAGAAGGGAGAGATTAGCTCAGGACTCCTTATTCTCAACTGCATTGGGCTCCCTGTGGTCACCTTAGAGTGCCCTGGACAGTCACTCTCGGACCACTCTCAGTCTTGAACCACATCTCCCCATTACCCTCACACACTCACACCCCCACACACACCACAGACCTACTCTCCTACACAAACACAGCACCACGCATGCGCACTCTCACTCACACTTCACAGCCTCACACAGATGGGTGGTATGTTTGCGCCAGCAAGACTTCCCAACCTTCCGCTCAGTGACATGGTGGGTCACAGTGGGGTTTTCACCCCATGGAAACCAGCACATGCTACAGAGCAGGCCCCTCTCCACAGCCAGCTGTCAAACATTTACCAGCCCACATTTACACCATGTATGTACACACACACACACACACACACACACAGACTCCACCCATATATACGGCACAAGCATACACACAGTCAGAAATACCATTCAGAAATACCCCCAGAGATCATGAAGTCCAGCATCCCTCCATCTCAAGGGTCCCTCTCTACCAAACCCTCTAGTTGGTGACCGCACTTCCAATATTTCCCTCCTTTGAAAGCTTAACACCCCGCTCCCTACGGAGAATTCTCCACCCTGCTCTTCATGTCGGGGAAAGGCACAGGCTCTGGAGTGGGCCAGACCTCCCTTCAATCCAGGTTCCAGAATGTAGGCAGCTGACAACCTCTCCAAATCTCATTTCCCCCCACCACCTGCATACCTCCAGGATAAAACGTGGTCATGTCCATGCAAGTCCGACACATGATAGGAGCTTCATAAATATTAAAATGTGTGTGTATAAGCTCCACCTCTCCAAGCACAAGCACTGTGGGGCCACCAGCATCCTGAGCCAACTTTTGTGACTGGTCTCATGCTGTCCTCTGTCCACACCCCCACACACAGTGGTCAAAATGCGCATCAAGGAGATCAAGATA
The DNA here is from genome assembly GCF_036850995.1 of Saccopteryx leptura. Lineage (NCBI taxonomy): Eukaryota > Metazoa > Chordata > Mammalia > Chiroptera > Emballonuridae > Saccopteryx > Saccopteryx leptura. Next base: position 29,715,942 of record NC_089515.1, read on the forward strand.
GAGAATGGGGACCGGAAGCTGATTGGGGCCCAAAAAAAGAAGAAGCTGCTCAAGCCGGGCCCCCTGAAGCGCAAGGACACCAAGAGGCTGGTGCTGCACATGAAGAACGGCGCGGGCTGCCCCTGCCCACAGCTGGACGCTCTGGCCGGCAGCTTCCTGGTCATGGGTCGCAAGGTGGACGGACAGCTGTTGCTCATGGCCATCTACCGCTGGGACAAGAAGAATAAGGAGATGAAGTTCGCCGTCAAATTCATGTTCTCCTACCCCTGCTCCCTCTACTACCCCTTCTTCTATGGGGCTGCTGAACCCCACTGAAGGATGCTCCTCCCTGCCCCACCAGCCAGCTGTGCCTTGCCCTCTGTCCTTGTGCCCGGGGCACACTGTCACCTCCTTCCCTCTGGTCTGGCCCCGAGTCCCAGCACAGACCCTAAGGGATGGGCGTGGAGCCTGGGCTGTCCTTGTCTGAGGGGTTTGAGGTGTCTGTGGCTTCCACTCTTAAAAGTAAGGCTTTCTCTTCTGGGGGGAGACCCCCAGGGTCTCAGTGGGCAGAGGGGAAAGTGGAGGGCAAGGTGGAGGGACTGTGAGCAGCCCATGGAGAGGACCATGGTGTCGGCTCCCCTCTGCTGGGGGTGGGGCCTCGCCTTCCAGAGGGAAGTCTTGACACTAGGCTGAGCCACTAGGCCAGTTCTCCACCCCCACTGTCCCTTCACGTGTCCTCTCGTAGCCCCAGAGGGAAGGCATTAGGGTCACAGTGTCCCCCAGCCACATCTCCCTACTGTCCCCATCTCTGACAGTTCCCTCACCCTGGACTGGAGAGAATCCCAGCCTAGACCCCCTCCCAGAGGCTTGCTTCTTGGGGTTCATTCCTCAGCCCTCGCATGCCCCTTTTATCTCGACAACGAGTAAATTATTGCTACTGCTATGAGGCCACAGGTACCAGACTGAAGCAGGTAGGGTTTGGTTTGTAATTTTTTTTTTTTTAAGTTTTTAATTAAATCAAAGAAAACAGTTGGTCTTGACCAGGTGATTTCTTTGTCCGGCTGTTCCCCAGAGGTAGGAGAGAGAGGTTCAGAAGGGACTTTTAGAAAGGGGCCCTTGTCATAACCCACAGCCTGTCCACATAGACGTACTCAGAATGCCTAAGGGGAGCCATGTCCGTGTTTGTGTGGGATCCCCCAAGAGCACACAAGGGTCACCCTTGTCATCCCCACCACTAATGGGGGATGGAAATGGTCACCTCTTGTCCCTGAGGAGGGTCAGAAACACCAAGTTCCCCAGCCTGCTCCCACAGTCCCAAAGGGTCTCCCCCACTCGGGCAATGCCTGCCCTGAGGAGCCCAAGAAGACTGCGGCACGAACTACTCAGAAGAGCCAGAAGCCTGAGCGTGTCACTCCTCCACCTGCAGCACCCAGGCACCCCTGCAGTGGTCCTGGCCCCGAGGAGGTGAGGGTGCATGCTCGCTGGGCCGGAGCATCAGCACGGCATACAAGCTCAGGCCCCACTCGCGCCTGCAGTCTCACAGTCCACAGTTCAACACATAACCTTCTCATCATCAAAGGAGCTTCTATGAAGCTGGACCTTTAAAACAATTAAATCCGGATCTCAGGAGGGTGTGCAGAAAGAAATCGGCATTTCTAGATGCTCCCGGGGTGGTTTGCAGCCAGGCTGAGAACCCCCATCTAGGTAATCTAGATAAGCCCACAGCTGACGCGGGAGGACAAGGGGCTGCGGTTTCTCAGGCTGGAGGGGCGTCCGTCCTGCGTGTGGAGAGAGAGGCGACCGCTATAAGGCCTGAGGGGGCTTCTGCAGGGAGCTCAGAGCAGATGGAGGCTGCTTCCTTGAACCGAGTGGGACAGGGAGGGGACAAGCCTTGAAGCGGAGGCCACAGGCTGCTGCCAGACAGATGTCAGCATTTGGAAGAGGCAGTGCCCAGAAAGAGTCCCTGAGGCGGGGGCGGGGGGGGCATCAGCAGATACTGAGGAACAGGACAGATCTGCCCAGAGCAGGGAGCTGGGACGCCCCGAGGGGCTTTCCTCACCAGTGAGGGCACAGCTGGGATGCCAAGTCCAGTCCAGGCCTGCGGCTCCTCCGAGACAATGGGCCGCGTCTCTAAGGTGAGAAGCCCTGGCTCCCGGGGCTCCCAGGGGAGCACACCGCCTCAGACGAGACGGAGGGCCGGATTCCGCGGTGGGGCCTGTCGGCTAACAGGTGGTCCGCCGGCCTGCCCATAAATCAGTCCCCGCGCCGTCAGGTGGCCTCGCCGCAGGTCAGGAGCAGCAGAGGCCCGCTTGTTTCTCCTCACCTCGGAGGAAGCCACTGCCACCCACCCTCGCCCGAAGCCTGCCCAGCCCACCTGGCTCCCTGAATCCGCCTCTTGTCTCCCAGCCTCCTGCCCTGACCAAATGTTTACGGACACTTCTATGGTCAACCAGGAGCAGGGATTCTTTTTCCACTGAACACACAGGACGGGGCCTCATCTGGCGGCAGCACAATACTGACCTCTGTCAGGTGCTGGCAGCTGGAGGGAGCAGCAGGGAGAGGCTCCGGAGCCCAGCCCAGGAGAGCGCCCCCCTCCCAGGGGTCAGGCCTGCTCTGCTACCAGTCCGTCCCCGGGATCTGCTGTCCAACCCCCAGCAGGCTCCAGCCTGGGACCAAGAAAAATCCTCCCAGAGCCCAGGGAGGCCCTGGAGCCCACCCTTCATTTCCTTCAGCCACAAAAAGCTCGCTCCAGCTGGTCGGGAGTGGCAGCGGGGTGCCAGCGAGCTCTGGGCTGTGCATCGTGAATGACTGCATTTGACTGCGCGCAACATAAACTCCAAGAAACTGGGGCCGCTCCACACCACGAGTCTGCAGATGGGCAGGGGCGAGGGCCACGTCCCACACGCAGTCTGCCTTCCTGCTCCACCCGGGGGTGGCTTTTGTGTTCATGGGCACAAGATGGTGCCTTCTCCTCCCCACTCAGCCACAGGCGAGCAGCAAGGCGGGAAGGGCTAACAGCAAAAACAGCGCGTCAGCTGCCTCTGGCCCTTTTGATCAGGAAAACACTAACTTCCCAACAAGTCCCACCTGGTAGATTTCCACTTCTTGCTCACCAGCCAGAACTAAGTCACATGGCTACCCCAGTTGCAAGGGAACAGAGGTCAAGTGCTTCACAGGGTACAAAATCAAGAGTTCTGATAGAGAATGGGAAGGATTTGGGGTCAGCTGCTCAATGATCAGGTGAGAAGAGGCAGTCAAGCCCAGTTCTGGGTTCCAATCCTGTGATTTGGTGACCATGCAACACCAGTAACATGGACCAGCTGTAAAATGGAGTAACAGTGGCTACTTCACAAAATAACTGAGTGTTAAGTGGGAAAATGTATAAAAATACCTGGAAACAAAGACCAGCATTTTCAGGGGTCCCCAAACTTTTTACACAGGGGGCCAGTTCACTGTCCCTCAGACCGTTGGAGGGCCGCCACATACAGTGCTCCTCTCACTGACCACCAGTGAAAGAGGTGCCCCTTCCAGAAGTGCAGCGGGGGGCTGGATAAATGGCCTCAGGGGGCCGGATGCGGCCCGTGGGCCGTAGTTTGGGGACGCCTGATTTAGATGATGTTCATTAAACCATAATTAGTATTTTTATCAACCAAAGGCCTGGACCTAGCATAGTACCTGCACATGATATGTGTTCAGTAAATCACTGACTTGCTAACCCACTAAGAAACCACTACTGATGAGAAGGCTCCAATCTCACTCCAAGAACCCTGACAACAGCGGAGCGGCCAGCCCCAGACTGTGGCTTTTCTCCCGGCTCCCAGAGCAGCCCACCCTCACCCCCACTACCCTCTCAGCCCCGTTGGCATTCAGCCTCTTGGGTCCCACAAAGGAAGCTCACATCCCACAACTGTTTAGTCGGCTGTGATCCTGGGTAAAGTTCACTCCTTGGGAAATACAACGTGGGGGGTGGTTACTGCTGGAATGTGTGTGGCTGGGACCCAGTGTCCCAACCCAGACAGCAGGCTCTACTGGGGCAGTGAAGAGAGCGGGCGGCCAGGGGAATCCGGAGTCCCCAGCCCCCAGCTGTGCCAGAGAATGGAATGTGCTGCTCTGGGTGTTAAAACAGACCCAGCCAAGGAGGGGGGGGGTGTTCTGGGAGCTGGCAGGAGTAGCTCCTGCCACAAGGCTGCCTCTGTTCCCCTGGAGGCTGAGCCCACTGCATTAGGGCTGGGGGTGGGCAGGCCCCTACTGTTAGCTGAGTGGCTCAGAAGCTCCTGGAGCTAGTTGGGGCAAGGTAGACCTATTGGGGGGGGGGTAACGGTCAGCATTGCTATATTCTCCCAAAGCTTCTCTTACGAGGCATCTATAGATGCCTGTGGCACAATTCACATCCCAGCCCGCTGGCTTACTAGCTATGTGATCTGGGGCAGGTTACTTAACCTCTCCAGGGCTTCCATTTACCCATCAGTTAAATGGAATAAATAACAGAACCTAGCTTTGGGAACTTTCCTTAAGACTTAAATGATAATGTGTTCGGCATGTTGCCTGGCACAAGTGCTAAATAAACACCGGAATTATCTAGGTATTATGGTTGTCTTAGGGCCACCGGTGATAGGATAGATGCTGGAGCCAGGGCCCCTCAAAAGGGTTGCCCCGAATATTCCATGGAGACAAGAGGATAAAAAGAAGTTTTGTTTGGCTTCAGCAACAGAGATCAGGACCACAAAGATCCTAGAAAGCACAGCCAGTTCCAGGTCTACCAGGGCCACCAGAGGCTGCTCCCACCACTACCAAACCACAGAAAGACAGGCAGAACCCTCAACCCAAGCCAGGCAGTGGGGGCCGATGGCCCGTCCCAGGTCTGCCCCCGCAGGCACCAGGGCTGTGGCTCCGGTCCCCTCCTCCTGGGTGCTTGAGAACTGGAGGAATCTTCTGTTGTTGTGACAAAGACAGAGGGACAGATAGGGACAGACAGACAGGAAGGGAGATGAGAAACATCCAAATCTTTGTTGCAGCTCCTTAGTTGTTCATTGATTGCTTTCTCATATGTGCCTTGACCAGGGGGCTGCAGCAGACCGAGTGACCCCTTGCTCAAGCCAGCAACCTTGGGTCCAAGCTGGTGAGCCTTGCTCAAACCAGATGAGCCCGCGCTCAAGCTGGCAACCTCGGGGTCTCGAACCTGGGTCCTCCACATCCCAGTCCAATGCTCTATCCACTGTGCCACTGCCTGGTCAGGCCCCTATAAGGAATCTTTTAAACAGGCATCCAACTCTGCAATGAAGTCTTCTGGGTCACCCCACGTTCAGCCATCTCCACGCTGCTGACCCCAGCCAGCCAACTGTAAGGCACAACCCAGCCTGATAAATCCCTCTGTGGTTTCGTCTTCCTGGTGGTACCTACCGTGTAGCTGTCCATCCTCACCTGCTGTCTGAGGCCCTCACAAACACCACGTGGGATGAGGTGGCACCCAGCTGCCCTCCTGTTTCTCACACCCCTGCATCCCGTGCTCCTCAAGCTACTTGCTATGGTCTGCATTTCACCACTAGGCATTTTCTTTTTTTGTTGGTTTTTTTTGTTTGTTTGTTTGTTTGTTTTAAGATTTTATTTATTTATTATAGAGAAGGGGGGGAGGAGCAGGAAGCATCAACTCCCATATGTGCCTTGACCAGGCAAGCCCAGGGTTTTGAACCGGCAACCTCAGTATTTCCAGGTTGACGCTTTATCCACTGCGCCACCACAGGTCAGGCTAGGTATTGTTTTCATTTTCCCAAAATAAATGATATTGACTCTGCTTTTTCCAGCTACACTCTGGCCTTTCTCTGAGATTCTTTCCTGAATAACAATCTAAGATTATTCTCTGGGGTAAAAATAAATAAATAAATTAGGGCCCCGATTCTCAGCCCTCCAGGACAGAGTTGTTTGCTTTCTCTGCAGATTGCCCAGATGAAGGCAATGAGCTAATGCTCACTGAACGCTTACCATGGGCCAGGCCCTGTGCTCCGACTTCACATGGACTATCTCAGTTTTAATCCCGACGGCAGCCCTACGAGATCAGTGTCATTATCATGCCCAGTGTCATTATCAATATCAGTATCAGTGTCATTATATTTACAGTTGAGTAAAACAGCACACAAAGGCACGGGAGCTACACCCCTATGACAGCTCATGTAGTGTCACTACAGCTGATGGTGCAGCAGGGCCAAGGATGGAGCCAGCCCACAGCCAGCACCCATCCCATCACCATTAGGACACTCCCTGGCTAATGCAGGCTCTAAGTCCCGTTCCATCTAACACCACGGGGAACACACATCCTCTAATAGACACGGAGTCACCTCTGCAGGGAGAGGCCGGACTGGGCGATCTCTGAGCAACCTTCCAGCTGACCTGCCGTGGCACGCCCTCCACGCGAAGCCCCTGCCGCCTCTTCCCTAAGCCTGTGCTATCACTCCTGTCCCCCTGGCTCAAAGGCCCTGCTTTTCTTTCCACTCTTCCACAAGGTCCTGGCTGCCTCCCTGCCTCTCAGGGCCCCTCTGGGGCTGCTGGGACTCCTGCACACCAGGGGCAGTTCCTGACCTTTGCAGAATCCCACCTGGACCAGACCAAGGCACCGCATGCTGCAAGGACACCGGGCACCTCGGTCTGAGCTGTGCATGCACGAGCTGCCACTAACCTCAGCTGCCTAAGGCGGGGTCTCGCCCTCCCTTCTTCACTGCCCAGGCCTGCAGTCTGGAAGACTCAGCTCACATCCAGCCCTGGTCTATAAAGGGCCATGCTGAGCCTTCCACAGACACTCCTTAACTTCCCCGGACTCAATTTCCTTACCTGTAAAATGGGGAGAAGTACAGCACCTGGCTCACAGGGCCACTGTGAGGACTAAATGAAATACTGTGTGTAATGCACTTACCACAGTGCGTGGCAGCCAGCTAACACCCCGCACGCTCAACTTTCAGAGAGCTGCCCTCGCCTCTCAGCCGTCCCTCTTCCAGCTGACCCTTCGCTTTCTCAGGGGGATTAGCTAAAATCTTCCCAGTCTAAAGCCTGCATTGCTTCGAGTTTACCAAATTCTGGTCCCAACCTACCCCAGCCCCCATAATTCGGTCACAAGACAGAGAGCTTCAAGTCGATCCAACAAACATGTGCTGAGCCAACCCTGTGGAAGGCACAGCTTCCCTCCTCTGCCCCGGCTCACAACCCGACTGTGGAGTCCACGCCCCGTCCAGCCTGTGTGTGGGCACAGCCCAGGCCTGCAGACTCGGCCAGCACCTGGGACCCAGCTCTCCAGACTCGGGGAGAGGGTGAGCACAAGGACCAGGTCAAAAACAAGAAACTTGAGGCCTTTTTATTGATAATTCTCCATATACACAGAAGTCCTTTAGTTCCTCTCCAGTGTAAAGAAAGCACAGGGTACTTAAGCCTTATCTCTGAACAGAACAAGGAGCCTGAGGAAGGGGGTACACGAGGCCTGCCGGTTCCCCAGGGACTCGCACCTCACTGCCCCTTGTCTTCCCAGCCCCAGCCAGACGGGTTGGCCTGGTGAGAAAGTTGGCTTAGGATGGTCCTTGTCTCCCCAGCCTGCCTCCTGGGCCCCTGCTTAGGGTATAGAAACATCTCCACCTCCTGTGGGCCCTGAGTCCCAGGCAGCCCCGGACTCCAGGGAAGCATCTTAGGGCAGAAGTGCCCACCCTCCTCCGCCCACCTGTGCACATGTTCCCAGGTACCATGCAATAAATAAATAAATACTTCAGAAAGGCAGGGCAACTCCAGTGGAAGAAGGGGTGCCTGAGCCCGCTCACGGCTTAGAGACACAGAGCCCCGAAGAGTACAGAAGTGAGTATGAAATTGTTGGAGAGAAGATGGGGACCCCAAGTAGCCTTATCCCACAACTGGGACTGTCCTGCTGGAGAACAGCCGGGGAATCTAGGACCAGCTCAGCAAGGTCATACACTTCCCAGGCCCCCAAGGGCCAAGGTTTCAGGACCTCTGCTCTGCTCGCCCGGTCTCACACTCTGGGATGAGGAGCCGGGGAGGAGAACTGTAGCTCTGAGCCAGAGGAGGGTGCTCGAGGCTCTGGCAGGGGCAGCAGAAGCGATCTGAGTGCCTGGCATCCTATCCAACAGGGCTGAGGACATCGGGGCCAGGGCAGCATATGGGCTGGGATTCTGCCAGTCAGCGTTTCTGCAGGTTGGGGCTGAGGTCCTCTAGCTGCTGGGCTCCCTACGTTTTGCTCCAGTTAATACTATGGACTCTTCCAGGCCCTCTCAGACACGGCCTCCTCTGGGGGAACCTAGGAACCTCCACCCTGTTTCTAGACACAGGTTTGGTCCTGCGAGCCCGGGCCACACCCTCTGGTGGGGAAACAATGCGATCCTGCCGCCTGGAGGGACATTCAAACAACAGAGCTGGGGCCTGGCACTCCCCAGCTCTCTGTAGACTCTCAGAGGCAGAGGGCCTGACCCAGCACCCTGTGAGGAAGAATCTTTTACCAGTTCTTTCTCTCTCTCTCTCTCTCTCTCTCTCTTTTCCAGTTTCTGATCTCCAGTCTCAAGAGTATTCCCAGCCTGGGAAAGACGCCCTGATCCTCAGAGATTCCAACAGGGTACAGCTCTCTGCTGCCCTCTAGCGTACGTTCCCTGTCCAGCCCTGAGTCTACCAACAGCCCAAGACAGATCAAGGCAAACATGCCAGACCCTGCAGGGGCTCCTGTCCCCTCTGGGGTTTGCAGGAGTGGGGAACAGCTCCAGAACCCAGCTGGAGACAGCAAGGGCAGAAAGGGGAAGCCTACCTAGCACTTGGGCCACAACTGCCCAGCACACACCACAGGGGGCAAGGGGCAGGGCGAGTGGGGTCTACTGCTGGCCCAGGGACTGTGCCTGCTTGGACCCTGTCTCCTCTTCTCACTTGCTCAAGGTCTGGTTACAGGAGGCACACACAAACACAGTCTCTCTCTGGGCTTCAGGGGCTGAAAAGGAGGAGGAAGAACTTGGTAAGATGCTTGTTCGTGCCCTTTAGCTCATGGCCCAGCCACCAGGATCACCTCCCCGGCCCCCGAAGCCCAGACCACCCACTGCCCAGCCCACACCCTCACTGACCCAGCTCCCTAGCCTGACCTCAGGGACTTCTCTTTTCATGGGAACCAGGGACTTTAGGGGTGACCATGTCAACAGCAGGCCTCTCCCAGGTGTTCTATGCATTAGAAATTATTTTGCCACCAACTCAACACCTTTAAAAATGTTTTTAAAATAAAGTACCAGAAGAAAAATTTCAAAACTGTTTTAGCGGTGGTTATCTACGGGTAGTAAGATGACAGGATTATTTTTCTCTTCCTACTTCTTAGTAATCTCCAAAACTTCTAGTGTACGCATATGCTACTTACATGACCAAAAGGAAAAAACCCTTGATTTCTCATTGTAACATATAAGGAACTACACAAAACACACTCCCTTTTTAGAGCACGCATATGTATTTATCCTATGTGCACGTTGGCATGCTTCCTCTTGCTTATCTATGTGTTGTTTGTTACAACGAGTATGTACAACTTTTATAGAAGGAAAAGACATTCTTGTCTATTTTGTTAAAAGTGTTCCACGGTAATGAGAAAAATAATGAAATTCAGCACGGTGGCCTCCTCTGGGCAGGCGGCGTGGCGCTGTGGAGCCTGTGGTGTGCTAACACTGCTCTATTTTTTAACTGCAGCGAAGCAGTCAGCAGCATTCATTATCATGCTTCATAATTCAGGTATCTTATATACATTCTTCTGCAAGGATCCAAGTTCCCGTGACCTCCCCCTGACCCCTCACTCCTATCGCATGAGGCAGCACCTCCTGGGGGGGGGGGCAGACAACCACTCCCACGGTCCTGACCCCTGCCCCCTGCCGCCTGCACCACTCACCTGTGGCCCCCATGGAAGACTTGGGCACCTTGAAGGAACAGCACCGAGAACAGAAGCTGTTTCCGCAGTTACTGCAGCTCCGCTACAGACACGAGCCAAGGTCAGTATCAGATGTACCCGCCAGCCCCAGGCACCTGCAGCCCCCAGCACCCCTCTCCTGTCCACCCACTGATCCCACCCAAGGAACCTGGGACTACTGTGGGAATGGGTAGGTGCCCGGGGGGGGCAGAGCTGAGACCCAATGGGACACCCACAGGGAGACTTACCCGCTTCTTCAGCACTGAGAAGGTGGCTGAGCAGCCCGTACAGCTCCCTGAGAAAGAGGCAGCAGCTCAGCCTTGACCCAGCCTGGGCCTCTCGACTCTCACCTGCTCCTAAGTCTTCTAAATGGGGACCCTCAGGCCACCAGCCCAGCCCAGCCCAGCCTCCTTTGCTGGGAGCAGTGAGCAAGGGAGCCAAGGCCAGACTCAGAGACAGAAGGAAAGAACCGACGTCTCCAGACTGTACAGGGCTGCCAGTCCTGGTACGCTTCCGGGGCTCCGAGGCCCACCTGCAGGTCCGGCTGAAGCAGAAGAGCGTCCAGCAGCATCTGCCCCTGGAAACCACGCCAAGCTGGTGGGGACCCGACTACAGGCATCCCTCAGAGGAGGCTGCTCCAACAACTGGAAGTGAAACTTTCCAAAGCGTTCCCTTACAAACACTCCACCCACAGAGAAAGAAGGAAATGCCTTCTAAACCCCAGACCCTGCTTTCTGTCATAAAGATTACAGGAGAGGCTCTCAAAACCAGGCACCTTTCAAGAAGACGTGCAGGGTAAGGGATGCAGGCGCTGTGAGTGACAGGCCGGATAGAGTGAGACAGAGCTGGGAGATGACAAGATGACAAAGTTTCAGACAAGGAAGGAGAAGTCAGTGGCAGCTTAGAAGACAGCTGGGAGGAGGCAAGGCGGATATAAGAAGAGATGAAGGATGGGCAGGGAGGAGACCAATCTTTCTATTTCAAGGCAAGCAGGCCTACTAGACGCTGTGCTCACCTCCCACCGCGGCTCCCGGAAAACGAGTTAGAAAGGCAAGCTGCAACAGGGATACAATCTAATAAAGGGTACATGAAGGTGGACGAAGAGAATCGAAGGGTGGAGGCACACTGAGACCGGAGGAGGGGAGGAAAGGCCACCTGGGCCCTGCAACTTCAACAAGCTCCAGAAGCAAAAGCAAACTGACCAGAACCCAGAGGGACCCGGGGGGTGCCCCACAGCACTGACTGCGGTGCAGGGCAGGTATCTCTGGGCAGGCAGGGGGAACTGAGCAGGGGCCACAGTAGGCACGAGGGTGACCCCAAAAGAGGACCAGAGAGCCCTGTGGGCCCAGAAGGAAGCTGACTTGGGCCCTGGAAAAGCCTGAGGGGGGTAAGGCTACTGGAGGAGAACTTGGGGCCCAAAAGCCTCCTGTGACCTGGCCAGACCAATCATCAGCTTCAGGGAGCACTGTGGTACCTCCTGTCTGGCTGGGTACCAGAGCACCAGGCCTCACCTCCACACAAAAGCCCAAAGCTACACTGGCACCTACATGTGGCCCCTTCCTCTGTCCAGAACCCCCTGCTGCTCTTGTTGAGGGATACCCCTGTGTTCAAGGAGAGGACCCTAACTAGAGCAAGGAGGAACCAAAAGCCAAAGTGCTCAAGGCAAATGTGTTGCCATCAGTCAGGCTGTGGCCCCAGCAGAGGAAAGGAGAGAGGAGAGCACAGCAGGTGCTGCGGGCTGGTGGTGCCAAACCAGGAAACAGGCCCCCAACACTGAGAATGTGGGCAAGGCAGCCTGCCTCTGCTTCCCCACTGCAAGGGGGCAGGGCTATGGGACTGAGAAAGGAGCTGTCCAAACACTGACAGTCTGGCCCATGTCTGGGGATTTCTCTATACCGGACAGAGTGCCAGGGCCAAGATCCCAAGTCAGCCATGTGGTCTAGTAAAACAAACGTACCCAGACACAGGCCTGAGGCCAGGGAGGGTTCTGGGTGCACACAGCAGTTAGGACAGGGATACAAAGGAGGAGAGCACCCCTTTTCCCTTCCAACGTCTACCAACTCTTCCGGCCCTATTCTTAGCAAAGGTCCTGACTCATCAAGTGCCGATGCAGTGGGGGCAATCCGGCAGGGAGGAGCCTGATGACATGGGGCTGCCAGGGGCGACAATGGCGGGCCTTCTCCACCAGGGCTCTCCCACTTGGAGGTCACAGAGACGCTCCTGGGGGCCCGTCCTCATTCCTCCCGTGCGCCCGCGCTTCAGCTACTGGCAGCCGGGGTGCCATGGCCCCCAAAACACTCCCCTCACTTTGGTCAGTGGATCCAGACCCAGGAGCAGAGTTCGTACACCTGTCCTCACAGCAAAGAGCTTGAATATATCTCAAGAAAGGGACAGTGAGAGGTTGAGGAAAATGGGGAACTAAGAGGGAGTAGGAAGAGAAGCATTTTCTGTCCCTGCAATCTTCACAGGAACCTGAAAGTCCTTTGCCTATCCTGGCCGGGATTATCTGAACCAAAACCAAATACAGAAATGAGACAGGAATAAAACCAGGGGGATGATGAGCTAGAAAGAACACAGAGCCATATCACATGTCCTGGATTTGAGTGACAGCTTGACCATTAACTGGCTAAAGACTGAGCAAATCACTCTTCTCACCTCAGGTTACACACCTATAATATGGGAACACCATACGGACCTTTACTTAAACCCACAGATATAATTATCATTTGCCAGAGCTAAAGTACTAATTCTCAAGTAGTGTCACTTAAGACTTCTGGAACCTTCTAAGCCCATAAGGACTGCCTGCTCCTGTCACAGCTGCAGTCAGGTCTAGGTGCAACAAAGCAGTGAACAGATGCTCCAGAGAAGCCAGCAATCGCCACAGATAAAAGAACAGGATCTCAAATGACGGGGCATTCACATGGTAGAAGCAGCAGCATGTCGAGGACCTCTGATCCTAAAAAAACACCTGTCCTGGTTGCTGCGGGGACAGGAAGGCAGCCCTGGATGCCCTGAGCCAAATTCCTCAAGAGAGCCTGACCTGTGGTGGCACAGGGGGTAAAGTGTCAACCTGGAACGCTGAGGTCGCTGGTTGAAAACCCTGGGCTTCCTGGTCAAGGCACAGATGAGAAGCAACTACAAGTTGATGCTTCCTGCTCCTCCCCCCTAAAATCAAAAAATAAAAACTTTTTTAAAAAAATTCCTCAAGCCTGACCGGGCGGTGGCGCAGTGGATAGAGCGTCAGACTGGGATGCAGAGGACCCAGGTTCGAGACCCTGAGGTCACTAGCTTGAGTGCAGGCTCATCTGGTTTGAGCAAAGCTCACCAGCTTGGACCCAAGGTCGCTGGCTCGAGCAAGGGGTTACTCGGTCTGCTGCAGCCCCACGGTCAAGGCACATATGAGAAAGCAATCAATAACAACTAAGGTGTTGCAACAAAAAACTAATAATTGATGCTTCTCATCTCTCTTTGTTCCTGTCTGTCTGTCCCTATCTATCCCTCTCTCTGACTCTGTCACTGTAAACAAAACAAAACAAACAAAAAAAATTCCTCAAGAGCCTGACCAGGCAGTGGCGCAGTGGATAGAGCGTCAAACTGGGATGCAGAGGACCCAGGTTCGAGACCCCAAGGTCGCCAGCTTGAGCATGGGTTCATCTGGTTTGAGCAAAGCTCACCAGCTTGGACCCAAGGTCGCTGGCTCGAGCAAGGGGTTACTCGGTCTGCTGAAGGCTCACGGTCAAGGCACATACAAGAAAGCAATCAATGAACAACTAAGGTGTCGCAATGCACAACAAAAAAACTAATGATTGATGCTTCTCATCTCTCCGTTCCTGTCTGTCTGTCTCTGTCTATCCCTCCCTCTGACTCTCTCTCTGTCTCTGTAAAAAAAAAAAAAAAAAAATTCCTCAAGATAAACCCCAGGGGCTCCTCCCAGGTCACATACCCTAGAAGTCACTCCCACCCAACACAGAGTACAGCCACCCATCCTCCTGACAGCTGACACCAGGCAGAAGCAAGGCTCTTCTTCAGGACCAGGGTCACCCCTGAGCCACCTGCTCTCCAGGCTCCAGCCATAACTCCCCTGGCTTAGTCCCGACCACCCAATCTGAGCCAGGCTTCCAGCAGTGCCACCATCACGGCCGCCCTCCTCCAAAGCTGCCTTCCTCGACCCAGCCCCAGCTCCCAGTAAAACAAGGACTGGCCACTCTGTGAACTGGGTGGGCAGAAGGGACCTCGGGCTCTATCATGCCCAGAGGAAGACACTATTTGCTTTAACTTGCTTCCACCTGGATAGGAAAGACCCAGACAGGCTCCTAGGCACCTGCAGGATGAACCAGGGCCTCTCGTATCAGCAGTGCCCCTTAGTAAGCACTTACTATGAACCAGCCACACGCTACTAGCACTTACTAAGAATTATCTTATTTGAGTCCCAAAACAACTTTGTAAAGTAAGAACTATTATTATCCTTTTACAGAAGGGGAAACTGAGGCACAGAAGTGAAATAAGGACACCCTGAGGACTGGAAGTTGCCCCAGGCAGTCAGAACCCACACTCACTGCTCTCACCATTACGCTGCACTGCCTTCTGAGTCCTGCCTGTCTCAGGACACCTCTCCTGCAGTCCAGGGTAGCATTTCCGGAACTGAGTTCTTTACCTTCCCACAAGCTAATGCTCAATAAGGACAGAGGGACAAGAAGGAACCCACACTCACTCTCTCAACAATCGCACTACACATTTAATACCTTCCCAGGGTCCCAGAGACACCACCACTCCTCGCTGTTGTCACAAACCAGGACCCACAATTCCACGCCTTGGGCCCTGCGGCCCTGGTGCCGCCCCGCCCCCGCCCCTGCCCCTGGCCATACCAAAGTTGTTGGTGGGGTACCGCTTGCGGAGCCGCTCTGTGAGCCGTGACACCTTGCTGCGCAGCACTTCATTCTTGCTCAGGAAGCCGTTGTCCTGCAGGGCCAGCTCATCCTCTGCTGGACACGGGGCACCCTCATCATCCTCCTGTAGGGACAGCTCCTTCCAGTCCTGCCCACCTGTGGCGGGGCTCCAGGACCTGCATGCAGATGCACCCCAGCACGGCAGACCCCCCGAAGTGTGGTGACAGCTGGCTTGACCACCCACCCCCTGCCTGGCCCTGCCCACCCCGTGAAGGCTCCTACTTACCAGCACCACCAAGTGGGTCTCCTGCCTCCCAAGGTGCAGGGAAGAAGGAAAGAAAACAGAGAGAGATAGCAAGGAGAAGGAAGCTGCTAGGAGGGGGAGGCCAAGCCAAAGGAAACGCTGCCGTGCTCCTCTGACCTTGTCTAAGCGCGTCCCAAAGGGTGACATTAACAGAGGCCCCCATAGAAGGGTCCCACCATTGACAAGCTTGGGAGAAGCCCTATACTGTTTCTCAAACTGGATGAAATTAAGTAGGTTGTTATCTTAATGGAACAGAACAGGAAAAAAATATCCCTTACAATGTATTTTTAGGGAACTTGTTTCAATTACACTTCACATACATTATAGACATTAGTGTGAACGGGGCCAAGATGCACATCTGTTCCTTATTGTGAATTAGGAACAAAAATGCCGAAGACCCCTGCTATGACCACCACCAAGATTCAGAGTGTACAATTGTATACTAAAGTCTCAGAGAGATCTTTCATCAGTTGAAAACCAGCCCACACGCCCCAGGCTGATGTAAAAGTGAATGTGCTAGGTGTAAATCAAAGGCCCGGTGAAAACTCCCAGGACCCCATTTCTTTCTTTTTCTTTTTTTTTGTATTTTTCTGAAGCTGGAAACAGGGAGAGACAGTCAGACAGACTCCCGCATGTGCCCGACCGGGATCCACCCGGCACACCCACCAGGGGGCGATGCTCTGACCACCAGGGGGCGATGCTCTGCCCCTCCGGGGCATCGCTCTGTTGCGACCAGAGCCACTCCAGTGCCTGGGGCAGAGGCCAAGGAGCCATCCCCAGCACCCGGGCCATCTTTGCTCCAATGGAGCCTCACTGCGGGAGGGGAAGAGAGAGACAGAGAGGAAGGAGAGGGGGAGGGGTGGAGAAGCAGATGGGCGCTTCTCCTGTGTGCCCTGGCCGGGAATTGAACCCGGGACTCCTGCACGCCAGGCCGACGCTCTACCACTGAGCCAACCGGCCAGGGCCAAGACCCCATTTCTTAATCTCTCAATTTCCCACTTTACAGAGAGACACGAAGAGAAATGAGTTTGGCCCTGGCCAGGTAGCTCGCTGGACAAAGCACTGTCCCAGCATGTCAAGGTTGTGGGTTCAATCCCCGGTCAGTGCACTTACTAGCAGCAACCAATGAGTACACAACTAAATGGAACTAAGTGAAACAACAAATTGATGTTTCTCTCTTCCTCTCTCTCCCTTCCTTTCTCTCTCAAATCAATGGGAAAAAAAAATTATTTCCTACTGTAAGAAAGCAATAGTGTAAATGTAATGAAATGACAACTGCCACTAGGACTCAGTGACCAGGCAACACGGAGAGTGGTGGGAACTACTGGTTTTTCTAAAGAGAACAATAACTCCTCAGCTACTGACCACTGAATACTCAAGGCACCCAGACCTTCTGACTTTTTCAGAAAAATAAAAGTCCAGGGTTTTCACTGAAATCTCCATGTTTTTAAATATTGGCTGAAAAATTTTTTTTAAGGTTTGTATGCCAAATAAAACACTGAAAACTATCCATTTGAACCACTGTCTAACAATCAGAAAGACTGTTTAACTTTCTCTGACCTAGCACTTGGCCATGTAACCACTTTCTACAACCTCTCCTTCCAGCCCCCCCCAAAGGGGCATCTTTCAGACCTCATTTTGCATAATAGCAGTTGGGAGATCCACGGCAGTGCCTCCCCCAAATCTGCCAAGTCCACAGTCTGAAGCCATGTGGTGAAGGAGCAGCCTCCCCTGCAGGGCCCTCTGCTCCCGGGCAGCGTGACAGATCACTAGATCGGCAACAGGACAGGCAGAAGTTCAGTGGCACCCTTTCATCCGGTGAGTTCTAGCTCAGAGCAAGTTTCAGCTTTCCACATGGATGTAAAGAATTTTAAAAACCCAGATTCAGGATGTGAGAAGCCACACAGCTCCAGACCACCCAACTTCCGGCCTGGTCAGTAGACGGTGCTAGGGATGGGCCACTCACCTCAATCGCGTCTTTAAACTCCTCATCAGGCTCGGCCTCCTCGGCCTCCTCCACGCTGCCCGGCGTGAGGTCCTGGGAAGACAGACTCCATTACAGAGGGAGAGGGACAGCAGCCCTGACCCCAAGGCAGAGGCCACCTTCCCTAAGCCCGCATCCAGGCTTCCCAAACTTCTGGTCCTGCCCCAGCGGAAATCACACAGCTGCAATAAAGAAGGAAGACACGGGATAAGGTACTCTCTGACCTAGTAGGGACAGGGAGATGGGCCCAAGATCATGATGGACCCACAGTGGCTGTGCAGTACAGTGGTGAGAGCACAGGTTCCAAAACCACAGGGTGGGTCTGCATCTGGGACACCACCCTCCAGCAATGACTGTGTGCCTCAGCCATCTCCTCCACAAAGAACAATCTCATCCTCAGAAATAACCTACACCTCACAGGATTAATATCTATAAGTACTTAGAACAGCAGAATAACTACTCAATAAAGCACAGAGGGCTATTATTATTGTAATTATTAGCACTTTAGAGGGGATGCAGCCTGGAAAGCAACAGGAACTAGAGGCCAGCCCAGGGGTTCATACCACACACCATCATATGTGGTATGAACAAGCTGGGAACAGGAAGGCACCAGAACTGCCCACAGCAGGCTCTGTCCTGATGGCAGGGAGCGCTCACCTCTGTGGGCGTGGCTGCAGGTGTGCAGTCTGGCAGAACGCCCTTCCCCCCAGCATCTGGTGGCAGCGAGCTCTGGAAGGCGCCCTCCTCCTGGCTGGGCTGCATCCGCCGCTGCAGAGATGCCCTGCACTCAGACACCACTACCCAAGGCCAGGGGAGGGGGTGAGAGGCAGAAACAGGACGCAATGAGTGGTGCTTTGGGAGTATCGCTTCTGCAGCTGGCTGCCTCTTCTACTCTTCTTCCAGCACCCCACTCTCTCCCTTAGCAAAGAGTCACCCTCCTAATTCTGAACAAGTCACCTCATACACAAAACAGAGGTTCCACAACCCACCCTATGAGATTGCTATAGTGATTAAATGTAGTAAGTGCTTGATAAATTAAGGATTCTACAATTAATTACCCAACCACAGCAAGGAAAACAAATATAGCAACCAGCCAAACATATGTATAGGTCCAAGGGTTTGTAACTGAGCGTCTCTCCAGACTGCCTCACTACTTCAGAAGTCAGACAGCAGCAGGGACTCTGGGACCACACAGAGATGTGGCAGCTACTCCAGGGGGCTACATCCTGGGAGTCAGTGGCAGCACTGGGAAAACACCCCTCCCTCATGTCCCAGAAGCAACCATATCATGTAAGCAGTGATTTACCTGCCTCAGAAAGGCAGAGGGACACCTGTGGTAACAGCCTCCCATGTCCCACCTAACATCTCAGGGAGGCAGAGACCACGAGAGCCCTCCTAGCATGGTGGTGCCCCCTTATGAAGGGCAAAACAAACAGATAATCAGCTGCAGAGACATAAACAAGGGGCCCATACGTCAGGCTCTCTGGGGCTTACCTCGGAAGAACTCCACATTCCCTAGAAAGAGTGTGCTGTTTAAAAGGGCAAGGACCCAGCACAGCGGCAGCAGATACAGCATGCAAACCGTGCCCAGAAGAGCCCCATAGAACCTGGATTGACAGAACCGCAGGATCAGAAATTCGTAAGAGCTAAAGGAAACAATCTGGAGCACACCCACATAGGGGTCAGGCAAGAAATAACCCTGGGCAGTTAATAAACTGGCAAGATACGCTAATCAAACCAGTGGATACAAATAAAGCAAGAAGGAAGGCTTTATAACTACTAACAAGTCACTGGCTGTTAACAACAGACTGGTAAGGCCACCACGGTGGCTGAGGCTAGGGCCATTTAAACTGGTTCAATGCTCACCATCACTACTCAGACTCTAGACTCTGAAGTCTAGAATAAGACAAACTTGGTTTTGAATCCAGCTTTACCATTTCTCTCTGTGTGCCCTTGTCTCTCACAGCCAAAATGAGGATTAAAATAGTGCCTACCTCCTAGAGTTATTATGAAGAGTGAGCCAATACACAGAAAGTGTTGAGCATAGAGGCACAAGGGGAAAACTAAATAAATATTAGTTGCCATTGTCATTATATAAAAAGGGCCCAAAGAACATTTCCTCCATTTGATACAGTAATTCTATTCTTTAATTTATTCTAAAAAAAATTTTCAAAAGATTAAAGCTCAATCCATAAAAATGTTTACTACAGGGTTAGTAATAAAAGTAAAAACCTACTAAATGTGTAAGAATGGTTCGCTATATATCATAATATATTCATCATCAATATTAACCTGGTATTACAATAAATCCAAAAGCCAGGTAGCAACAAATAAAACCATTTATGATATATAATAGTAAGAAACAGAAAAAAGATGAGAACCTCATATACACTATGATGCTATAGAATATGCATATGACGAACTCTAGAAGTCAATCTAAACATGAGATCAGCTGCTAAAGCAAGGTGGCAGATTACATGGTGAGTTCTTTTTCCATTATTAAAATACACTGCTCACAAAAATTAGGGGATATTTCAAAATGAATATGAAGCAATAAAAAAAGAAGTACTTGATTTTTTTTTATTAAACAAGAACATCAGAAAAACAAGTCAAAGAAAGTTGTTTGAGTATGCAAATGAGATGCAAAACCAACTTTTATTTCATTGGTGAAAATGTACTTACTACACAAAAGGCTGAAAGTACTGGAGTATCTGCACATTCTCTAAAAACCCTAACTTTTGTGACCAGTGTATTTTAATCATATCTAAAAGGTCTCTACACAAAAGCAGTGCATTCTCACCTAAAAGCCTATGTGCTGGCCTGCCCACAAGAGCCTCAGCTCTGATCGCCTAAGCTAGGGGCACAGGGGCCTTCAAGACAGCTGGCTTTGCCTGGGGTTCAAGCTGTAAATTCCTGCAGGGCAGAGGTGGCGGGGCCGAGGGGCACTCACTGTGAGGACACGGTGCGGTTCTCCCAGTGCAGCACGCGGTAGGCAGCCTCACAGGTGCAGCACAGGCGGCTCAGGAAGGCCTCCAGCTGGATCAAGCTGCGGACACAAGGGGCGCTATGAGCTGCATACCCTGCCCCACTCACCCCAGGGGCTGACAGAGCTCTGGGCAGCAGAGCCTCGGACTTCACAGGCTCGGCTGGCAGGATGGCCAGTCTCTTCAAATCCGCTGGAGGCACCAGAGTTCAGGAGAAAATTCCTGCATTTCAGTCCTCTTTTTGGAACTCCCGCTGAGGTGGAAAAAGGACAAAGTTTTGGCACAGTGGATGAGGCGTGGACCTGGAATGCGGAGGTTGCCGGTTCAAACCCTGGGCTTGCCTGGTCAAGGCACATATGGGAGTTGAAGCTTCCTGCTCCTCCCTCCCTTCTCTCTCTCTGTCTCTCCTCTAAAATGAATAAATAAATAAAAATTAAAAATATTTAAAGAAAAAGGACAAAGTTTCCTGCTTTGGTCTCTTCCCAGCTATTGCTATGAGGCCAGTTCCTTACCTTTACTTAACTGGGCTGCCGTCTTCCTCTATATAATGAGGAGCGGGGCACCCACCTCTAGATACACTACAGCTGTGAGAATAAATGGCAGGAGGTAACAGGTCAATGTGTCAACGTGATGTGTAAGGCAGGCTCACTTGGAGAGGTTTTTTTTTTTAAGATTTTATTTATTGGCCTGACCTGTGGTGGCGCAGTGGATAAAGCATTGACCTGGAAATGCTGAGGTCGCCGGTTCGAAACCCTGGGCTTGCCTGGTCAAGGCACATATGGGAGTTGATGCTTCCTGCTCCTCCCCCCTTCTCTCTCTGTCTCTCTCTCCTCTCTCTCTCCCTCTCTGTCTCTCTCTCTCCCTTTCTCTCTCCTCTCTAAAATGAATTTTTAAAAATTAAAAAAAAAAAAAGATTTTATTTATTGATTTTAGAGAGAGTACAGAGAAAGAAAGACGGGGGTGTGGGGGAGAAGCAGAAAGACTCAACTCATAGCTAGTTGCTTCTCACATGTGCCTTGACCGGGCAAGCCCAGGGTCCCGAACAAACCACCTCAGCATTCCAGGTTGATGCTCCATCCACTGCACCACCAGAGGCCAGGTTTTTTATTTTATTTTAAGAGTTGTTTTTTTAAATGGATGCACCCCAGAAGCAATGAGCACCCAGATCTTGGTTTGTGAAGGGCTTCTTGGAGAAATGGCTGATTCTAGAGCTAGGGTAGGGAAAGCATGAGATGAATTTGAATATCCTATTGTACCAGAAAGTAAGGAAGCACTCAAAAACAATGGGGCATATTGGAAGAATAACAGAAGCCAGCTCAAGAGACCCCACCAGCCAAATCTTGGACAATCTGAGATCAAAATAAATAGCAACAGTAATAGATTATAACCCATTAAATTTTTTTTTAATATTTTTTTGAGAGGGGAGAGGGGAGAGGGGAGAGGGAAGAGGGGAGAGGGAAGAGGGGAGAGGGAGAGGGAGAGGAAAGAGAGGGAGAGGAAGACAGACAGGAACATCAAGCTGCACCTGTATGTGCCCTGACTCGAGAATCGAACTGGCAACCTTCATGTTCCAGGACAATGCTCCAACCAACCAAATTATCTGGCCAGGGCTTGAATTAAATAAAAAATGTTGAGTTCATATTGATAATAAGAACTACAGTAGAATGCCAGCTAATAATGACAATTTGAAAATCACCTTTACAAACATCACAGGAATAAATCGGTAAAGACAAGACCCATCAATAGATTCAAAAGTAGTGAGTAAATGCCTGATGAGGAACAAAGTACAATATTTACTTGTGTGTCCCCCTCTGATTACTAACTCTAAAGGGTAATAGGGTCATCTTACTGTGGAGAAACCTTAACCAAGGGACCAAAGGCTAGTGTCTCCCATAATGAGACAGACTGACATCATATACCTCCTGACATGATGCACTGACAAGGACACACGTCACTTGTCATTTCCTGTCAACAATGCGTAACCTGAATTTAATCGTGAAGAACCAGACAACCCCAAACTGAAGGAAAGTCTACAAAATAATCAGCTTGTTTATTTAAAAATGTCAAGGTCATGCGAAACAAAAGCTGAGGAACTGCTCCAGGTTACAGGAAACTAAAGAGACATAAAAACTAAATGCAGCCTGACCAGGCGGTGGCACAGTGGATAGAGCAGGGGTCCCCAAACTTTTTACACAGGGGGCCAGTTCACTGTCCCTCAGACCGTTGGAGGGCCAGACTATAAAAAAAACTATGAACAAATCCCTATGCATACTGCACATATCTTATTTTAAAGTAAGAAAACAAAACGGGAACAAATACAATATTTAAAATAAAGAACAAGTAAATTTAAATCAACAAACTGACCAGTATTTCAATGGGAACTATGCTCCTCTCACTGACCACCAATGAAAGAGGTGCCCCTTCCAGAAGTGTGGTGGGGGCCGGATAAATGGCCTCAGGGGGCCGCATGCGGCCCGCGGGCCGTAGTTTGGGGACCCCTGGGATAGAGCGTCGGACTGGGATGCAGAGGACCCAGGTTTGAGACTCTGAGGTCACCAGCTTGAGCACAGGCTCATCTGGTTTGAGCAAAAAGCTCACCAGCTTGAGCCCAAGGTCGCTGGCTCAAGCAAGGGGTCACTCAGTCTGCTGAAGGCCCGCGGTCAAGGCACATATGAGAAAGCAATCAATGAACAACTAAGGTGTTACAACGCGCAACGAAAAATTGATGATTGATGCTTCTCATCTCTCTGTTCCTGTCTGTCTGTCCCTGTCTATCCCTCTCTCTGACTCTCTGTCTCTGTAAAAAAAAAAAAAACAAACCTAAATGTAATGTGTAATTCTGGACTGGACACTGAACCAGAGGAAATTTATGTAAAAGACCTTATTAATACAATTGGTAAAATTTGATTATGAACTGTATATTAGATAATACTAATATTAATGTTATCAGTGTAAATTTTTCTAATTTTGATTATGGGTCTGTGGCTATATAAGAGAATGTCCTTGTTCTTTCAAAATGCATGCTAAAGTATCTCAACTCAGGTAAAAGACATGATGTTCATAACTTATTTTCAAATAATTCAGGAAGAAAAAAATCATGTGAATGTGGAGAGAGAGAGATGCAGCCAATGTGGCAAAATGTTAGTAACTGCTCTGAGTAACAGGTATATGAGAGTGCTTTGTATGCTCACAACTCCTCTCAGCTTTCTTTTGTGTTTTTACTTTCACAACCTCACTTTAGTAAGTCTTATACAGGCTTACTAAGTATTACACCATCTATACCCCAATAAAGATTGAAACTATACATTCTGCCTGACCTGTGGTGGCACAGTGGATAAAGTGTCAACCTGGAACGCTGAGGTCAGTGGTTCAAAACCTGGGCTTGCCCTGTCAAGACACATGAGTTGATGCTTTCTGCTCCTTCCCTTCTCTTTCCTTTCTCTCCCTCTCTCCTCTCTAAAATAAATAAATTTTTTAAATGTTAAAAAGAAGAAATTATACATTCCATTTGACTTTAGCTCAAATCATTCCAAAGTAAAAAAAAAAATTTAAACCCCAGATACCCAGGCCACACCCCGGATAACTGGCTGCGATTCTCAGGGGACTGGCCTCTGTTTATGACTTCTTTTTGGAAGCTCCTCAGATGCCTCTGCTGCCCAGGGAGAAACGGAACCCTGCTGTGTATCAAGAGAGCCCGGTTCGGGGAGGGCTCACTAAGACAGCTGCTACTGAAGTTATGCTACTAGTATTCAACAGTCTTAAGGTACTTCCTCAGAAGTACCAGCTCTGTCACATTTAAGAAGTTTCTCCAAGCCCTGTCCGGATGGGTCAGCAGCAGAGTGTCAGTCTAGTGTGTGGATGTCCTGGGTTCAATTCCCAATCAGGGCACACAGGAGAGGTGACCATCTGCTTCTCCCCTCCTTTTCTCTCTCTCTCGTCTCTTCCTGTAGCCATGCCTCAATTGATTCGAGCACATGGGCCCCAGGCACTGAAGATGGCTCTGTCGAGCCTCCACCTCAGGCTCTACAAATAGCTTGGTTGCAAGTGGCCCAGATGGGCAGAGCATCGACCCTAGATGGGAGCTGCCGGCTAAATCCCAATCAGGGCACATGCATGTCTCTCTGCCTCTTCTATCTCACTTAAAATAAAAAAATTAAAATTGAAAAATAAAAAAAAAAGTTTCTCCAGCCTGGTCAGGTGGTGGCACTGCGTACAGAGCATCGGCTAAAATGCTGAGGACCAAGGTTTAAAACTCCGAGGTCACCAGTTTAAGCATAGGCTCATCCAGCATGAGTGTGGGATCACAGACATGACCCCATGGTCTCTGGGCTTGTGCCCAAAGGTCACTAGCTTGAAGCCCAAGGTCACTGGCTTAGGTCACTGGCTCAGCTGGAGCCCCCAATCAAGGAACATATGAAAAAGCAGTCAATGAACAACTAAGGTGCCGCAACTATAAATTGATGCTTCTCATCTCTCTCTCTTCCTATCTGTCTGTCCCGGTCTGTCCCTTTAAAAAAAAAAAAAAAAGTTTTTCCATAGTGCAATGACAATGACTAATATTTACTAAACACTTCCTGCATACTACACAATCGTTTCACCTTCACAACCACCTATGAGGTAAGCCTACTATTACCTCATTGAACAACCCGAGGCAGAGGAAAGCTGAGCAACTTGCCCAGTGTCACACAGCAAGAAATGTAAGAGCTAGGATTTGAACCCAGGAACTGGCTCATGCATGCACCTCCTAAGGCAAGATCCTAAACTGTCTCCCTAGTAGAAAGAACACAAGCTGTGAAACCAGCTGGATCCGGATTCTCATCCCAGCTCAGTCAATTTCTCGCTGTGTCAGCCCTTTTCCTCATCCAAACATCAAGGATAATAACAGCAGCTACCTCCCAAAACTGTTAAAGAGATGAAAGGAAATAATATATGTCATTTGCCTAATACAATGCCTGGTGCACTCAGCATGATGGGAGGTGTTACTGTGACTGTCCCTCACCTCCCAGGCCCCTTCCATACTCACAAGCTCTTCACCTCAGCCACAGCCTCCGGGCGAGAAAGGCGAACTCTCTGCAGGTCCTCCTGCCTCACACTATGGTACTTCCTCCGCATCAGCTCAGACTCAGGCAGCCGTGCCCGGCAAACCTCCTGCAGGTAGCCCAGAAGGGCAGGCACTGAAATCACCAGGGCACCCACCGAGTACCACGCACCTGTGGGATCAACACTGCTGTAGGTGAACAGGTAGCAAGGATCAGAAGCCTCCCCCACCCAGATGTCCACACGCTGGCTCCCTCGCCTCCTCTAGGGCTCTGGCCGAGAGGCCTTCCCTGCTCACTCCTAGGAAACTGGGTCTCCCCCTCGCTCTCCAGCCCCTTACCCCAGCTTTATCTCACCTCACAGAACTCACATGGCAGAGTATAGGTATAGCTGTAGACCAGTGGTTCTCAACCTGTAGGCGCGACCCCGGCGGGGGTCAAACGACCAAAACACAGGGGTCGCCTAAAGCCATCGGAAAATGCATATTTATTATACAATACATTTTTAAATAAAATATGTATTTTCCGATGGCTTTATGGCTTTAGGCAACCCCTGTGTTTTGGTCGTTTGACCCCCGCCGGGGTGGCAACCCACAGGTTGAGAACCACTGCTGTAGACTCTTGAGGGCTGGGACTAGGTCTATTTGGTCACTGTCTTAGCACCAGATCCATGTTTTTCATATTAAAAAACCTACGCTTGCTTATAGTAGGTGGCTCGTGCCTGGAGTCTGGCCACAAGGGCTCCCAGTGACTGACACTCTGACCTTCGGGCCACTGGACAGATTGCAAACCTCTCCTTTTGCTTTCAGGATACCCCACACCACTGTGGACTGAAAATGATGAGGTTGAGAGGATATCCAAAGGAACATTGGTATCCCCGAGGCAGGCTAACAGAGCACTGGGCACAGAGTAAATGCTCAGTAAATAACTGTCACATGAACTGGTTACTCTGGAAATATGTTCAGAAAAACCTACCAGCTTGGGAATGATATCTGTGTTATTAGGCAAATAAAGAGCCCTACTGAGACACAATAGGAGGTCTTATGTGAAATGGGTATATTTTCAACCCACTGTGTCCCCATCTCCATAGAAAACAAAGGGGACGCTTGAGAAACGTGGGTTCAGTGGGAGAATGAATACATGACCAAGGCCCCAGTTTCTCAGAACACTCTGTCCCAGGTGCTTCACTCATTTCCCAGAAGGGCTCAGCTCCTTCTGCAGCCATCTCCCAGTTGCAATAAGAGAAGAGGCTGGATTACGGCATACCTTCTTATACAAGGTCCCCAGAAGACATCATTACCCAGGACCCATAAGCTACCCATCTGTCCACACATCTACCTCAAAAACTTCACACTGGACCACCTCACCGGTGCTGACTGCCCGGCAACCCCTGCTGGGCCCATTGCTAAGCCAGAGAAAATGGAAAGATATGCCAAAAATCCTCCTCAGCTCTCCTTCCTGGTCCCTCTACCCCATGTCATGCCCCAAATGACCCCAAAATCAGCTTGGAAACCAAACTGGAAAAAGCATTCAGTCAAGAATAAAATAGCCCTGGCCAGTTGGCTCAGAGGTAGACCATCAGCCTGGCATGTGAATGTCCCAGGTTCTATTCCTGGTCAGGGCACACAGGAGAAGCCACCACCTGCTTCTCCTCTCTCTTTCCCTTCTCTCTCTCTCTCTCTGTCTCTTTCTTCCCCTCCCACAGCCATGGCTCAACTGGTTCAAGTGCGTCAGGCCCAGGCACTGAGGATGGCTCCCTTAAGACCCCACCTCAGGTGCTAAAAATAGCTCAGTTGCAAGCACAACCCCAGATGGAAGTTGCTGGGTGGATGCCAGTCGGGGCACGAGTGAGACTCTGTCTCTCTATCTCCCTCCTCTCCTTTGGAAAAGATGAAAGAAAAAAAAAAGGAAACAATAAAAATAATAGCTATAACAGAAGAACCCCTCACCTGCAGGGCATATGGTCCCCCAGTGGATGCCTGAAATCATGGATAACACTGAACCCTACATATACTATGTTTTTCTTATAGATACATACCTATGATAAAGTTTAATTTAGAGCCTGACCCGTGGTGGCACAGTGGACAGAGAAATGACCGGGACGCTGAGGTCGCCGGTTCGAAACCCTGGGCTTGCCTGGTCAAGGCACATATGGAAGTTAATGCTTCCTGCTCCTTCCCCTTCTCTCTTCCTCTCTCTTTCTCCTTCTCTCTCTCTCTCTCTCAATCTGCTCTAAAAATAAGTAAAATCTAAAAAAATTTGTAAATGTTTAAAAAAAGTTTAATTTAGAAAGTTCTTAAGTTGAGAACCTTGACCTTTTCACTTACAGGAAGCACTTTACAGCTTCTCTGTGGCATATCCAAATTGCCAGCATCACTACTCTTGCACTTTGAGGCCACTGCTTAGTAAAAATAAGGGTAACTTGAACACAAGCACTGCAATCCCACGATAGTCAATCTGATAAACAAGAAGTTTACTAAGTGAGAGGTAGCATATACCAGGTGGACACACTGGACAAAGGGGTGACTCCCATCCCAGGAGGGACAGGGCAGGATGGTGAGAGATTCTTCTATCAGGCTTCTCAGACTGGCACTCAATTTAAAACTTATAAATTGCTTATTTCTGGAATTTTCCACTTAATATTTAAAAAATAATTATATGTCGTTCCCCCTGCTCAAAATAAAGTTGTTTCTTAACTATACCTGTCTGCTATACTCTTTAGCAGCCAGGTACGCTTGGTCTCATACATGTGAAAAATAAATAAATAAATAATAATAATAAATAATTATATATATATTTTTTTTTTTTTTTTAATTAACTGAGAGGCTGGGAGGCAGAAACAGACTCCCACATGCTCTGACCAGGATCTGGATTCCAGCAAGCCCCCTACCAGGCCATGCTCTGCCCGTCTGGGCTGCTGTTCTGTGGCTGAGCAATCAAACTACTTAAGCACCTAAGGCGAGGCCATGGCACCATTCTCAGCACCTGGGGCCAACTTTGCTCGAACGATTCGAGCCATGGCTGTGGGAGGGGGAGAGAGAAAGAGAGATGGTAGCTTCTCTTATGTGCCTTGACCAGGAACTGAACACAGGACTTCCACACGCCAGACCAATGTTCCACTACTGAGCCAACCGGTTAGAGCTGAAAATCATTTTAAAACACATGATAGCACACAGTAGGTTGACACAGGACAACTGAAACCATGAAAAGCAAAACCTTGGAGAAGGGGGACCACTGTACTGTACTAGTTGTTTCCTCTGTGTCAGGCACAAGCTAAGTGTCATACATAGGTCATCTCCTTCCCTACAACCACCCTCTGAGGAAAGCACTGTTAGTATCCTCCCTCCAGAGGTGAGGGAACTAGGCATCAGGTCATACCACCAGCCCGGCCAGGATGCTAGCCCAGAGCACCTCTCTCCAGAACCTGCGTTCTGACATCATGCAGACACAGAGGGAGGCCAACTCCGGAGCAAGACCAGTGGCTCCTTCACACAGGGCTGCTTCTCAGAATTCCACCCCCACATTCACGCACAAAAAACCCTGGCTGCTGGAAAGAGTCCTTACCCTCATTCAAAGTGAGGAACAAGACGTTGAGGCCCAGGCAGGTCAGCAAGGAACACAAAGGCGTCTGCCACCTACAACACAGAGAGTTCTGGTCACTAAAGATGAGCCAGCTGCACCTGACCAGGCGGTGGCACAGTGGATAGAGCGTAGTGGGATGCCGAGGATACAGGTTCGAGACCCCGAGGTCACCAGCTTGAGCACGAGCTCATCTGGTTTGAGCAAAAAAGCCCAACAGCTTGAACCCAAGGTCGCTGGCTCCAGCAAGGGGTTACTTGGTCTGCTGAAGGCCCGCGGTCAAGGCACATATGAGAAAGCAATCAATGAACAACTAAGGTGTTGCAACGCGCAATGAAAAACTAATGATTGATGCTTCTCATCTCTCTCCATTCCTGTCTGTCTGTCCCTGTCTATCCCTCTCTCTGACTCACTCTGTCTCTGTAAAAAATAAATAAATAAAATAAAATAAAAACAGGAAAAAAAATAATAGCACCTGCCTCGAGGAGGTGTTTTTTTTTAAAAAAGAAAAAAAAAAAGGTGAGCCAGCTGCTTCTCCGTATGGGAAGGGGAGGCGGATGGGCCAGCACAGGTGAGTCATTAAAACCAGGAGCAAGCCTGACCAGGCGGTGGAGCAGTGGATAGAGCGTTGGACTGGGATGCAGAAGACCCAGGTTCGAGACCCTGAGGTCGCCAGCTTGAGCACGGGATCATCTGGTTTGAGCAAAAAGCCCACCAGCTTGAACCCAAGGTCGCTGGCTCCAGCAAGGAGTTACTCGGCCTGCTGAAGGCCCGCAGTCAAGGCACATATGAGAAAGCAATCAATGAACAACTAAGGTGTTGCAACGCGCAATGAAAAACTAATGATTGATGCTTCTCATCTCTCTCCATTCCTCTCTGTCTGTCCCTGTCTATCCCTCTCTCTGACTCACTCTCTGTCTCTGTAAAAAATAATTAAAAAAAAAAAACCAGGAGCAAGAGCAGGGGGCCTGGAGCTCAGGCAGTCAAGGAGAAATGGAAAGTGGGTCTCTCACTTGGACAGGTGACTGGGAGAGGAGTTAAAGTCACATATCGTCTCTGGGGTGAGAAAAGGTACCCTCTAAGACAGGGGTTGGGAACCTATGGCTCGTGAGCCAGATGTGGCTCTTTTGATGGCTGCATCTGGCTCGCAGACAAATCTTTAATAAAAAAAATAATAAATGTTTAAATACTAATGATTTAATAAATGTTAAAAATATAAAACATTCTCATGTATTACAATCCATTCATTTCCTACCGCTCATGTTCATGGTTGTGGGTGGCTGGAGCCAATCATAGCTGTCCTCCGGGACAACACTAAATTCTTATTGGATAATGCATAATGTACACAGGTTGTTGTATGGCTCTCACGGAATTACATTTTAAAATATGTGGCGTTCGTGGCTCTCTCAGCCAAAAAGGTTCCCGACCCCTGGGCTAAGAACTGGAAGACCTGTAGAACCTCCTATATTAAGGAGAAAAAATTCATAACATTATCTATTAAGAAACCTACTTAGGCTCTTCTCCCCCGGAGAAGAGCCCAGCAGGGTTCCTTTCTTCCTCTCAATAAAGCCTGTTACTCTAGTCTTTTCGGACTCCCATGGATTCTAACATTTGGTGCCGAAACCCGGGACAAGGTTGATTGGCCAGCAATCTGTCCCTGTCTGAACACCTGCCGGGCCACAGATAGTTCCTTCAGGCTCAAATGAGAGAAATCTCCAGGATTACCTAAAATCAAATGTTTTTACACCCTTACTCCAACTACCCCAGGGGGTAGGTTCATGAAGGAGGCCCCCAAGAGGGATAACAGCAGGAAGTAGCTCCAGAAGATGGCGGGTCGGAGACAAACCTCCTTCCTGAACCCCATACCCTTTTCTTCCCCTCACCTCTTTTCCTTTTTATCATACCACAGGGTTGAGAAATGATAGATATATGAATTTACCAGAACTTCCAACTGCCCTTCTGTTGTCCCACCTGGCTGCCTGACCTCACCCTTTACTTACTGGACAATTGCCCCTGAGGCAGAAAAGTTCCAAAAAGCTGATTAACCGCCCAAGAAGGAGCATTCCAGAAAGCTGAAATCCTAAAACCATAAAAGGGAACATACCAGGACTTTTGCCTCAGTACCCCTCAGGCTCTCCCAAATACTATATAACTTGCCCTAGTCTGTAACCAGTCTGTAACCGGCGCTCTTCTCCCAGAGAAGTGCCCGGCAGGGTTCCTTCCTTTCAATAAAGCCTGTTTGTTACTCTGGTCAAAAAAAAAAAGAAAGAAACTTACTTAATACAGTTTAACCTGTTTTGTAAGACTCTGGTCTCTTTAAAAGGTGACAATAACATTCTTCTTTAAAATTGTCCTTTTGTTGTTGTTGACACCTAATTTACATAGATAACATTCTTTACAATTTCATAAGAATGTATATTCACTGCACAAGATTCATCTAACACAAACCAAGAGAACAAAATGTAAAGGATTTCTCTGACCCCAACTGTCACTTTCTCTTCTTATTTCTGCAATTTTTAGTTTGTTTTAAACATACATTAATTCAAAAGGAGAAAAACATTTTATTTTAATAAATTAAAACTTGAAGACAAGACCAGGTACAGCATTCTCTCAGCACACATGCCCTCAGTAAACAAGAACAGACAGAAGCAAACACAGACCCAGCTCCCACCACCTAAGGGCAAAGCAGAGCTCCCAAAGAGGGAGAAAGACGAGACTCCAGCTACTGAGGACAAGTAAACACTGCTGGCTTAGTCCCTGATAAAAGGCATTGAAATGGGAAAAAAGAGCACGGATATAATAATGAAGCCACTGACACCTACAGTCTAAAGAGCAGTGCCAGTATTTAAGGTCAGCCATTAGAGGAGAAAAACATATAGGAAAATAAACAGGTAAGTTGCTGGTAAGCAACGTATTCAGAACTTAAATGTATATTTTCTTTTGCTGTGAGTGGGGTATTTCAGAGTTACTAAATGAGGTTAACTAACTTATATGCTATTTTTATTTCTTAACAGTTATAGCAAGGCCTGACCAGGCAGTGGTGCAGTGGATAGAGCATCGGACAGGGACACTGGGGACCCAGGTTTGAAACCCCAAGGTCACGGGCTTGAGCATGGGCTCATCGGGCTTGGGTGTGGGCTCATCAGCTTGAGCTCAGGGTCACTGGCTTGAGTGTGGGATCATAGACATGACCCCATGGTCACTGGCTTGAGCCCAAAGGTCGCTGGCTTGACGCCCAAGGTCACTGGCTTGAGCAAGGGGTCACTCGCTCTGCTGTAGCCCCCCAGTTAAGGTACATATGAGAAAGCAATCAATGAACTGAGGTGCCACAATGAAAAACTGATGCTTCTCATCTCTCACCCTTCCTGTCTATCTGTTCCTATGTCTCTCTGTCTCTGTCATCCAAAAAAAAAAATTATAACAAGGAAATAAAATGACCTCTCTCTGCTTGTCTTTTAAAATTCAACAAACACACTCCAACTGTACCACACTAATTAGGCCTCCAAACCATCGAGTGGCAGCTATCAGGGTAAAAGCAAATTAAAAGTCAGGTCTAAAGCCAATCTCATTTCAGAAATAAAAGCATCAGACAGCCACTGAAGTCACTTTCATTTTAAATCATCTCTCATTCTATCTCCACTGACACTTTGGACATGGAGACCACCTACTAGAGTAGCTGATCCCAGAAGAGATGAGTCTTTTAAAAATCTGCCGCTCCAGGCTTCAGACCTAACAGCCACAGCTCAAGATTAGGTCCCTCTTCAAAGTCAAATCCTCTTTACTAAGAAAAGAACAATCAAACACACAAACTAATCTGACAGCCACTTTCACAGACCAGTGCTCTGTCTCCCAGTGGCACAGAGGCCACATCCTCCTAAGGGCCTTTTAGGCCCAATGCTTCTCCTCCCTCCAGCTTTAATCAATCCCACCACATCCTCAGATTTCTAATTTCATAAGGAAGAAAAAACCTAACACAGTAGTACCAAGAAGCATTAACAAACCAGAGGTGGAAAAGGAAAAGGAAGGATATATTTAACTTTTTTGTGTGTTTTGCAAAAAATGGGCAAAACACATGTATAGATTATATACATACATATGTACATACATACATACATATATACAAACATCTGCATTCACACATGAGTACTTGCACACATAGCAGAACCCACCAGAGCACAGCCCCATGCTCTGCAGAGCCCACCCCTACCCGTAGGGGAGACTGAAGTTCATTTCAGACAGTTGGCCATGGCGGGATTATAAAATGAGCCCCTCTCCTTAAACTATCTTACTATCCCTGGCACCAAGAGTACAGTAGTCTAACAGTAGGGAACCTGCGCTGGAATACTGACTAGCTCATCTCCAGAGACAATGCCATAAATTAAAGGGCTTCTGGGAAGAATAAGAAAAATTAGGGCCGCCTGACCAGGCAGTGGCACAGTGGATAGGGCGACAGACTGGGACGTGGAGGACCCAGGTTCAAAACCCTAAGGTCCCGGCTTGAGCATGGGCTCATACAGGTTGAGCACGGACTCATCACCTTGAGTGCAGGGTCACTGGCTTGAGCATGGGATCATAGACATGACCCCATGGTTGCTGGCTTGAGCCCAAAGATTGCTGGCTTGAAGACCAAGGTCACTGGCTTGAGCCCAAGGTCGCTGGCTTGAGCAAGGGGTCACTCACTCTGCTGTAGACCCCAGGGTCAAGGCATATATGAGAAAGCAATCAAGGAACAACGAAGGTGGCACAACAAAGAACTGATGCTTCTCATCACTCTCCCTTCCTATCTGTCTCTATATGCCCCTCTCTCTGACTCTATCTGTCAAAAAAAAAAAAGAAAGAAAGAAAAATTAGGGCCTTGGTCAGAAAGTTAAAAACAAATCTCCCAATGCCTGACCTGTGGTGGCGCAGTAGATAAAGCATCAACCTAGAACGCTGAGGTTGCTGGTTTGAAACCCCAGGCTTGCCCTGTCAAGGCTCATATGGGAAGCAACTACTACGAGTTGATGCTTCCCACTCCTCCCCCACCTTTCTCTCTCTTTCTCTCCCCTCTAAAATCAATAAAAATATTTTTAAAAATAAAATAAAAAATAAACCTCCCACTATTTCCACACTGAGGTAAGAATGATTACTCAATCGCACCCTTAGAAGTTAAATCCCGCCTAACCTGTGGTGGTGCAGTGGATCAAGCATTGACCTGGAATGCTGAGGTCACCAGTTCAAAACCCTGGGTTTGCCCGGACAAGGTACATATGGCAGTTGATATTTCCTGCCCCCCCCCCTTCTTTCTCTCTCTCTCTCTCAGTCTCTCTTATCTAAAAAAATGAATTAATTAAAAAAATAATTTTTAAAAAAAAGAAGTTAAATCCAACTTCACCCACTCTGCCTCCTATCTCTTTTGAGCGTTATAAGAGAATTAAAGGCCCTTTATGAGAATCTGATAAAATTTGAAGCCTCTCCCTAGAAATATTAACGTGTGCCCACATAAAATTTTTTATTCAGTTTCCAGAGCTCCATATACCTGTAAAGCCCATTTCATAGGCTCCACGGTAAGAATGCCCGCTCTTTAAGACAATCAGGTTTTATGTTCTTCCACTGAGATGCAATATTAAGAACACATGACTTTTGGCCCTGGCAGGTTGGCTCAGCGGTAGAGCGTTGGCCTGGCGTGCAGGAGTCCCAGGTTCGATTCCCAGCCAGGGCACACAGGAGAAGCGCCCATCTGCTTCTCCACCCCTCCCCCTCTCCTTCCTTTCTGTCTCTCTCTTCCCCTCCCGCAGCTGAGGCTCCATTGGAGCAAAGTTGGCCCAGGTGCTGAGGATGGCTCCATGGCCTCTGCCTCAGGCGCTAGAATGGCTCTGGTTGCTACAGAGCAACGCCCCAGATGGGCAGAGCATTGCCCCCTGGTGGGCGTACTGAGTGGATCCTGGTCGGGCGCATGCGGGAGTCTGTCTGCCTCCCCGTTTGCAACTTCAGAAAAATACAAAAAAAAAGAACACATGACTTTTGTAAAACAAATTTAACTATCAATTAAACTAATATTGGAAGGGAGAGAAAAAGCCTGCTCTGGATATAGAAGGCTCAATGTTCAAGTTTAGCTTGCAGTCCTGAGGGATGAGATTATTCAACCACAAAGAAGAAACCCTGGTTAAAGGCCAGGTGGTCCCCAGGGTCTGCTTCCCAGGGGCTGGGCCTGAGACACAGGGTGGGCCTGGAATAAGCCCAGAGGTCCAACAGACTTCCCAGAACCTCTCGTCACCAGGGCAGCCCCTGACTAAATAGCCAAGGCAACTACGAAGCAGGAAGGCAGGAGGCCCAGCAGATCAAAGCAACTCTACAAAGTATGTACCTGAGCAAGTACCGGACACCATCACCTGCGTCTTTCAGGGGTTCCAGGTAGATCTCCAGCCTCTTGTAGGACAGAACCAAGTTGAAAAGATCAAACCCCAGGGACTTGGCAGGGGCAGGTGGAGACTCCAGGGGAACCTCAGGCATCACGTTAGGACTCGCTTCGAGCCCACACCCCTCACGCTCCGATGACTGCATCCTGTAACCAGAATTCCTGACATTTGCATCACATCTCCAATGCACAGCACACCCCTACTTGCATTATTTCATGTGGTGTTCCCAATCAACCTGTGAAGTAGGCAGGGCTGCAGGAGGAAAGGAACATTCAGCAAGGTGAAATAAATTTCCCAGATAGGCCTGACCTGTGGTGGCGCAGTGGATAAAGCGTCGACCTGGAATGCTGAGGTCGCCGGTTCGAAACCCTGGGCTTGCCTGGTCAAGGCACATATGGGAGTTGATGCTTCCTGCTCCTCCCTTCTCTCTCTCTCCCCTCTCTAAAATGAATAAATAAAGTCTTAAAAAAAAAAAAATTCCCAGATAGAAAATCCTGCTCCTCTGACTCTCCATCGAATGTTCTTTTTCTCACAGACCCATCAAGGGTATAAAATGTAAAGATCAAGCCTACCTTGTTGCTGAAAGGAGGCAGCCTGGGATCTCAAGA
Organism: Saccopteryx leptura; assembly: GCF_036850995.1. Classification (NCBI taxonomy): domain Eukaryota; kingdom Metazoa; phylum Chordata; class Mammalia; order Chiroptera; family Emballonuridae; genus Saccopteryx; species Saccopteryx leptura. The sequence continues at coordinate 29,751,607 of NC_089515.1, forward strand.
GAATTGATATCCTGAAATATTTTTCTCCCACTCGTTAAGTGGTTAATTCCTAGTCTCCCTTTGGGTATTTGGCCTAAATATCACTCCCTTGGTCTGAAAAGTCTTTGCCAACACCTCAACTCCAGAATAGGAAACCCTCCCCAATGCTCCCAAAGGATCAGTACTCACCCTAACAGAATTTATAACACTCCCGCTCTCTTCCCAGGCTGCCCGGCTTAACTTTGAGCTCCACCAGATCGAGGCTGTGTCTTCAGTTCACCACTGCTTCTGCACAGAGTGGGCTCATGAGTCAATGAACTGCCACCCTCCAGGACCCCAGTGCTTTCACCTGCGCGGCCCCATTCTCTAATCCGGAGGTCCCCAAACTACGGCCCGCGGCCCTGCGGGTCCCTGAGGCCATTTATCCGGCCCCGCCGCACTTCCGGAAGGGGCACCTCTTTCATTGGTGGTCAGTGAGAGGAGCATAGTTCCCATTGAAATACTGGTCAGTTTGTTGATTTAAATTTACTTGTTCTCTATTTTAAATATTGTATTCGTTCCCATTTTGTTTTTTTACTTTAAAATAAGATATGTGTAGTGTGCATAGGGATTTGTTCATAGTTTTTTTATAGTCCGGCCCTCCAACGGTCTGAGGGACAGTGAACTGGCCCCCTGTGTAAAAAGTTTGGGGACCCCTGCTCTAATCCTTCCCTCTCCTTTCTGTTCCAACAACTTCCTGGACCATCCTTGCCCATTACCCTCCTTTTCCCCCCCCTTGAGCCTCACGGACCAGTCATCCCCTTCCGCAACGCCCCATCTTCCTTCCTTCTCTGATGACGAGAGCCACAGGAAAACTCTCACCTCTTTTCTCATTTCGAAGTCCTATCCAAACACCAAGCAGAAAGCAAGGGGGCGGAACCTCGGGGCACAGCAACACAACCCAGTCCCGGGCAATGGGCTGCAATCTGACGGCGAGGGCGGGGTGGGCTTGTGACAAAGGAGTCAGCGGTCGCCCGAAATCTTAGCAGGCCGAGATAGTACGCAAGGACCCAGGGCGGGCGCCAGGTAGGAGTCCGGGAACGGGTGAAGCCGGTCAGCTCCGGTAGGGGCCTGGAGCATGACGTCTGCAGCCCTAGAAGCCAGACGGGGCCCTGCGGCCCAGACCAAGGAAGCCATGCCCAAGGTCGCTAGACAAGCAGGTGGCGGCCCCCAACTCCGCACATTAGGCGGAAACTCGGGAATTGGAAGGGGGTGGCACCTCACTTACCCGGTTGCTGGGTTGGTTGAGGGAGGGGCGGAGACAACCGAGGGGCACTGATAGGGCCGCTAGGCTCCGGAGCGTTTCCGCAGGCCCGCCCCACCCCGACGGCGCGCCTCTCGCCAGGGCCACTCTGAAGTCACAGGTCCGAGGACCTCCTCCGCCTCCCTCACCGCCGCGCCGTGGTGGCCTCCGTTTCCTCCGAGAGCTCAGCGGCGGCGTGCTCGTGACGTCATCGCGCTCGCCCCGCCCCCCCATCGCGCTCCCGGGTTTAGCTCCGCCCGCCTCAGCACAGGTAAACTTCTCATCAGCACTGCGCCTGCGCGTTTCCCCACCCCCGCCCCCCGGACGCGCTCCCGCCCCAGCCTGGTGGTGACTCAATTCTGTTTCCGCCCAACCGCAATTCGTAAAATTCTGCTGGGTCCTGGGAGCAAGCGCTTAAGAACCCTGACTCTTGCTGCCTCCGCCTCGCTTTAAAAGATTCCAGCCGGGAACAGTTGGAAAGAGGCTAAAATGAAGAATTTACGTCTGCATCCTTCTCTCCCATCTTGAATCCGCGAAAGTCAGAGAAACCTGTATGCCTCATAGGCCTAGGAGAGAGTACAATTCTGTTCAGTGTTCCCTGAGCAGCTGCTGTGTCTAAGAGCTTGTGCAAACCTTTCACAACTGAGTCCACTTCTCACCATGTTGCTCAGTTCATCGCTCTTAAAGCACACACGGATGGCTTTGCCTTAATAACGTTAGTACTCAGTTACTGAGGGTTTACCAGCCGCCAGGCAATGGACTAAGCCAGTGGTTCTCAAACTTTTTGAAGTCGGGGTGCATTTAAAATCCTACAAATAATTGTAAGCGCACTATATACAAATTTTTGAGAAATATGTTATAATAACTAAGTAAAATATTAAGGAAAAAATATAAAGTCCAGGCGTACTTTTATGGTAATTAAACAAAATAAATATGACAAAATTAAATTTATTCTGACATTAAAAAACAGTTTTATGAGGCCCTGGTCGGTTGGCTCAGTGGTAGAGCGTCAGCCTAGCGTGCAGGAGTCCCGGGTTCAATTCCCGGCCAGGGCACACAGGAGAAGCGCCCATCTGCTTCTCCACCCCTCCCCCTCTCCTTCCTCTCTGTCTCTCTCTTCCCCTCCCACAGCCAAGGCTCCATTGGAGCAAAGTTGGCCCCAGCGCTGAGGATGGCTCTATGGCCTCTGCCTCAGGCGCTAGAATGGCTCTGGTTGCAGCAGAGCCACGCCCCAGATGGGCAGAGCATCGCCCCCTGGTGGGCATGCCAGGTGGATCCCGGCCAGGCGCCTGCGAGAGTCTGTCTGCCTCCCCGTTTCCAACTTCAGAAAAATACAAAAAAAAAACCCTAATGATTGATGCTTCTCATCTCTCCGTTCCTGTCTGTCTATCCCTGTCTCTGACTCTGTCTCTGTCTCTGTAAAAAAAAAAAAAAAAAAAGGAAAAGAAAAAGAAAACACGACAAAAATGTTATCTTTTTATATATATAGATACATTCTTAGTAAGATTTAGTAAATTCGGCAGGTCCCGGCACAAATGCGTTGTTTTTTCATTCTGTGTTTATGAGAAACATGAGCCTGATGTGTCCTAGCAATTTCTTCAATGTTTGCACATATATTTGAAAGGCAAACTCTCATTTCCTCATCAATACATTGAAGAATTCCTCTCTTTTTACTCTTAATTGTGTTGAGGGTAGAAAATCCTAATTCACATAAATAGGATGTTGAAAATTGTAGTAAAATGTTCAAAACTTTTTTAGATATTGCCACATATTCTTTTTTATAGGAATACAAAAAGGCCAAGGGTAGCGGCAAAGTCCGTGAAGCTGCCCCAGGAGCTGGAGCAGAAAAATAAAAAAATTTTTTTTAATTTTAAAAAGAAATCCAAAAGGCTTCAAGAGACAATTCCTTATGTTTAATCATCAATCCCAAACCCCATCATACATATCATCTTAACTTTGGGGAGGGGGGCGGTTTGTGTAAACAATCCAGCACCACAGTTTAACAGCCTTTTGCAACCTAATCAGGCAAGTGAGGTGGGGGGTTGGACAGACTGTCAGCTTACAGCCAATTCCCCACACCTCTGTCCCCCAAAATCTAAATTCCAAAAACCCTGTTGGTTGTTTGGTCCCCAACAGGCACATATTTCTCTGGAATACTATAGGGCACACCTGGAAATCTAGGGCGCACACTTTGAGAACCACTGGACCAAGCTCTCTATAGGCAATATCTTAGCTAGTTCTCCTCCAATAACCCTTAATAGGTTATTGCTGTTTTACAGGTGAGAAATCAGAGACATATTAAGGAATTTCATCAGTGTCAGCCAACATGCAACTGAAAGCTTGATTTGAATGAAACCTCAGGTGTCAGCTGACTCCAGTGTACCCAGTCATAACGACACCCATGTTAGTTTTCCTTTACTGGCCTCATCCTGCAACTCCCTTTTAAGAGTCTCTTAACTTTAGCCAACTGAACTCCTCCATTGCTTGGGCATTGCTTTGCTCATGAGCTTGGGAAGGAATGCTGTTTCCCCACTCCTGCTTTGATCCAAATCCAATCCATTCATATAAGCAGGAGTCAAATGTCTGTAACACTTCCCTGACTGCCCCAGCTGGAAGCAATCATTTCCCCCTCCAAACAGCCAGCATGTAGGCAGATAGAATCTCATATAAGTAATCAATTCTTATAGGGTGGTAGGGGGGAGGAAATAAGTTCTAAGACCTCTAGAGCAGTGGTCCCCAACCCCTGGGCCGCAGACCGGTACCGGTCTGTGGGCCATTTGGTACCGGTCAGCAGAGAAAGAATAAATAACTTACATTATTTCCATTTTATTTATATTTAAGTCTGAACGATGTTTTATTTTTTAAAAATGACCAGATTCCCTCTGTTACATCCGTCTAAGACTCACTCTTGACACTTGTCTCAGTCACGTGATACATTTATCCGTCCCACCTTAAAGGCCGGTCCATGAAAATATTTTCTGACATTAAACCGGTCCGTGGCCCAAAAAAGGTTGGGGACCACTGCTCTAGAGTATGCCTGAAACCCCAGCAAATAGTACCAAACCCTATATATACTATATTTTTTCCTATACATACCTACCTGTGATAAAATTTAATTTATAACTTAGGCACAGTATGAGATTAACAATAGTAACTGATAATAAAAGAATAATTATAATATACTGTAATAAAATTTATGTTAATATGGTCTCTCTGTCTCTCTCTCTCTCTGAATATCTTATTGTATTTGTACTTACCTTTTCATAAAGGAAGCACTTTACAGCTTCTCTTTGACATATCTGAATCACCAGTATTGCTACTCTTGTGCTTTGGACCATTATTAGGTAAAATAGGGGTTGTTTTTGCCTGGTCTGTCATGTGCAGTGGATAGAGTGTTGACCTAAGAAGCTGAGGACCCAGGATCGAAACGCTGAGGTCGCCAGCTTGAGCGCGGGCTCACCAACTGGAACGCGTGGTCACTGGCTTGAACGCAGGATCATAGGTATGAACCCATGGTCGCTGGCTTGAGCCCAAAGGCCACTAGCTGGAAGCCCAAGGTCACTGGCTTGAACCCAAGGTCACTGGCTTGAGCAAGGGGTCACTGGCTAGGCTGGAACCCCCCCCCATCAAGACACATATGAAAAAGCAATCAATGAACAACTAAAGTGCCGCAACTATGAGTTGATGATTCTCATCTCTCCCTTCCTGTCTATCTGTCCCTGTCTGTCCCTCTCTCTCACTAAAAAAAAGAAGAAAAAAAAAGAGTGTTGAGGTCACAGATTCAAAATCCCAGGCTTGCCTGGTCAAGGCACATATGAGAAGCAACCACTGGAGTTGATGCTTCCTGCTCTTCCCTTCTCGTTTTCTTTCTCTCCTGTCTAAAATCAATAAATAAAATAATTTAAAAGCACTGCGATACCACAACAGTTGATCTGCTAACCAAGACAGCTAAGTGACTAATGGGCTGATAGCATATGCCATGTGGATACACTGGACAAAGGTATGAGTCACATGCCTGTCAGGACAGAGCAAAACAGCACAAGATTTCATCATACTGCTTTGAACAACTCACAATTTAAAACTGATGAATTGTTTATTTCTGTAATTTTCCATTTTATGTTTTTGGACCATGGTTAATTGAGGGTGAGTGAAACAGTGGAAAGTAAAGCGTAAGATAAGGGGTGTGGTGGGGGGGGCTATTGTGTTCTCTAACTATATTCAGAAATACCTCAACTTGTTAAAGGAATGAACTTGGTTTTGTGGCTGACCCAGCTAGTCTGCTAAACTCTGCCTCAGTCTAGAGCAGTGGTAGTCAACCTGGTCCCTACCGCCCACTAGTGGGCGTTCCAGCTTTCATGATGGGCAGTAGCGGAGCAACCAAAGTATAAATACAAAGATAGATTTAACTATAGTAAGTTGTTTTATAAAGATTTATTCTGCCAAACTTAGCGAAAATCCGACATAAAGTACTTGGTAAGTAATTATTATTATATGCTTTAACTTGCTGTAACTCTGCTTTATATTTTATAAAATAAAGTTACTTCCCTACTTTATAAATCACCATTATGGCCTGACCAGGCGGTGGCGCAGTGGATTGAGCATTGAACTGGGATGCAGAAGGACCCAGGTTTGAGACCCCAAGGTTGCCAGCTTGAGCGTGGGCTCATCTGGCTTGAGCAAAAAGCTCACCAGCTTGGACCCAAGGTCACTGGCTCGAGCAAGGGGTTACTCAATCTGCTGAAGGCCCGCGGTCATGGCACATATGAGAAAGCAATCAATGAACAACTAAGGTGTCGCAACAAAAAACTGATGATTGATGCTTCTCATCTCTCTCCCTTTCTGTCTGTTTGTCCCTGTCTGTCCCTCTATCTGACTCTCTCTCTGTCCCTGTAAAAATAAATTAATTAATTTAAAAAAAAAATCACCATTATGGCCTGACCTGTGGTGGTGCAGTGGATAAAGCGTCGACCTGGAAATGCTGAGGTCGCCGGATCGAAACCCTGGGCTTGCCTGGTCAAGGCACATATGGGAGTTGATGCTTCCTGCTCCTCCCCCCTTCTCTCTCTCTCTCTCCTTTCTAAAATGAATAAAAAATTTTAAAAAAAACACACAAAAAAAATAAATCACCATTACTGTGGAACCGGTGGGCGATTAGAAAATTTTACTACTAACAGAGATACAAAAGTGGGCAGTAGGTATAAAAAGGTTGACTACCCCTGGTCTAGAGGATGTATAAAAAAGGAATTTTTTTTTCGGTATCTAAACTACCTGAAATCTCACTGTTAGCAATTTACTCCAAAGGTAAATTTTGGTTTCTCCTCCTCGGGTCTGCCTGGGCCACTGGCCTCAGGTCAGCTGTGGCTGGCAGTAGTATTGGTTCTCTCTTCTTACAACTATAGGATTGAGGAATTTATTCAAGAACATTAGCCTTTATTTGGGGGAGATCATTGGAAGATACAAGAAGCCTCTAAAGACCAGAAAGGGACAAGAATCATGGCCAGTATCAATGAACAAAGGCTATCCCTGGTAATTGGAGTTTGGTCAGCTGTAAGTCCGCTCTCTGAGGTCTGATTCTGATTTTGTATAATCAGGTTATCTTAGTTTCCTCTTTCCATCCTCCAGCATTCTGAGGCTATTCTTTGCCTCAAATACTGGTGCCACTGATGTTTTCCCCTGGATAGCAGATAGGTGGAAAAAACTACGGGAGAAAATAAAATAGTGAAAGAGAGTAACTAATTACCTTAAACTGACATTTTTCAGAGGTTAGTCTTTGCATCTATAAGTGATAGTGTGTACGGTCCACATAATTAATTCATAAACCTCACTGTGGCAATTGGAGAAATTTTAGAGGGAAATGCTGGGTAGAACAAGCTAGAAAAATAGGGGTGGAAAGGGAAGGGAATGTCTAAGCATACATACCTTCTTCCACCAGATGGCTCCCTCGCCCACTCTTACACAGACCTTGAGGTTTCGAAAGCATCTGTGAACGCGGAGTTCCTGGCTGTGAGCTCTCCTGCCACCATTTCACCTTACAAGCATACCACTGCACTCGCTTTGTTGAGTTTTACAGATGCTGCTTTTTTTTTTAACAAATTGAAAGCTACTAATTGCTGTCAGCTTAGAATACCTTTCCCCTCCACTTGACCTCCTCCCACTAACCCTTTAATATCCGGCTTCAATGTCAGGGCTTTTGTCAAGCCTACCCCAAATAATTCTTCACTTCCTCTTCTGTGTTTACGTAGAACTATATTCCATCCCTGTCAAGCACCTATCACCTTGTATTGTAACCTATCTCTTGAATGTGGTTGTTTCCTCCATGTGCTCTGAGTTTCTGAGAGCAGAGACATTGAGACTTAACATCTGGGCGGCCCTGGTTTCTGCCAAGAACAGAACTTTGGCATGTACTTGGCATTCATACTCGATGAATACTTGTTTTAAAATAAATGAATAAAACATAAAATAACAAGTGTAGATGAGGAAGAGGAGAAATTGGAACACTTGTTGCACGATTGGTGGGATTGTAAATGATGCAGTCTTTGTGGAAACAATATGGCAGTTCCTCAAAAAATTAAACATTAATTAAAAATAAACATTACCATATGATCCAGCAATGCCACTTCTGGGTTTATACGTTAAAGAATTGAAAAGAAGGTCTCGAAGAAATATTTGTACACCCGTGTTTATGGCAGTATTATTCACAAAAGCTAAAAGGAGGAAGCAACCCAAGTTTCCATTAATACAATGGTCCCCAACCATTTTTTGGGCCACGGACCGGTTTAATGCCAGAAAATATTTTCACGGACCGGCCTTTAGGGTGGGACGGATAAATGTATCACGTGACCGAGACAAGCGTCAAGAGTGAGTCTTAGACGGATGTAACAGAGGGAATCTGGTCATTTTTTAAAAATAAAACGTTCAGACTTAAATATAAATAAAATGGAAATAATGTAAGTTATTTATTCTTTCTCTGCGGACTGGTACCAAATGTCCCACGGATCGGACCGGTACCGGTCGGCAGCCCGGAGGTTGGGGACCACTGCATTAATAGATGGATGGATAGACAAAGTGTGCTATGTACATAGATACAATGGACTCTTATTCAACCTTAAGAAGTATGAAAAATTCTACCTGACCAGGCAGTGGTGCAGTGGATAGAGCATCGGGCTGGGACGCAGAGCCCCTACCCCACCCCACCCCCGGTCAAGGAACATATGAGAAAGTAATCAATGAACAACTAAGGAGCCACAACGAAGAACTGATACTTCTCATCTCTCTCCTTCCTGCCTGTCTGTCCCTATCTGTCCCTCTCTCTGTCTCTCTCTCTGTTCTTGTCTCTCTCACTAGAAAAAAAAAGAAGTAAAACAATTTTGACACATGCTACAACATAAATGAAACTTGAGGACATTAATGGTAAGTGAAATAAGCCAGTCACAAAAAGACAAATAGTATATGACTTCATTTTTATGAGGTACCTATAGTAGTCAAATATACAGAGACATCGTGGTGCATGCAGGAATCTGTCTATCTCCCCTCCTCTCACTTGGAAAAGAATGGGGGAAAATGTATAGAGACAGAAAGTTAAATAGTAGTTGCCAGAGCCCCAGAGACCAGAGAAAGGAGGAATGGAGATTTATTTAGTGTTTAATGGGAACAGAGTTTCGGTTTTGCAAGATGAGAAAAATTCTGGAAGTGGACGATGGTGATGGTTGCACAACAATATAAACATACTTGATACCACTGAACTGTATGCTTAAAAAGTGGTTACTTTACGATGGTAAATTTTGCCACAATTTTTTTTAAACAAAAGAATGACAGATAAACAGCATTATATATCTATTCAATGGAATATTATTCACCATAAAAAGGAATGAAGTATTGATACATGCCACAAAATGGATAAGCTTTGAAAACATTATGCTATGTGAAAGAAACCATACACATAAGGCCATAAATTGTGTGATCCCATTTATAAGAAATATCCAGAATAGACAAGTCCATAGAGACAGAAAAAAGTAGAGTAGTGGTTGGAAGGGACTGGGGGAAGAAAGAATTGGAGTGACTGTATCAGATACAGGGATTCTTTGTGGGTTGATGGAAATGTTCTGGAATTAGATAGTTGTGGTAGTTGTACAACTTTGTGAATATACTAAAACCATTAAATTGTACACTTTTTTATTATACACTTTACAACTGAGAATTTTTGCCTGACCTGTGGTGGTGCAGTGGATAAAGCATTTGACCTGGAGACTGAGGTTACAGGTTCAAACCCTGAGCTTGCCCAGACAAGGCACATACGAAAAGCACCTACTATGAGTTCATGCTACCTGCTCCTCCCCACCCCATTTTGTCTCTCTCTCTCTAAAAATCAGCAAATAAAATCTTTTAAAAAAACAAACAGCTCAGTGGTAGAGCATCGGCCTGGCGTGCGGAAGTACCGGGTTCGATTCCCGGCTAGGGCACACAGGAGAGGCGCCTACCTGCTTCTCCACCCCTCCCCCTCTCCTTCCTCTCTGTCTCTCTCTTCCCCTCCCGCAGCTGAGGCTCCATTGGAGCAAAGGATGGCCCGGGCACTGGGGATGGCTCCTTGGCCTCTGCCCCAGGCGCTAGAGTGGCTCTGGTTGCGACGGAGCGACGCCCCGAATGGGCAGAGCATCGCCCTCTGGTGGGCGTACCGGATGGATCCTGGTCGGGCGCATGCGGGAGTCTGTCTGACTGCCTCACCGGTTCCAGCTTCAGAAAAATACAAAAAAAACCCAAAAACCAAATTTTATGGTATGTTCTGTAAAATTGTGTTATATAAACTATGTTCAAATTTTTTAAATTAATGATTAATGAAAGAAATATTTGACTGGTATGTGTTTTTTGATTCTCTTTAATATTTGGATTTTCTCTAGTGTTTAAACTTAATGTTTGAATGTGTTTGGGGATTAATAGCTCACTGCCTTTGCTCTGAAAAGTGTTCAGCAAATACATCTCTATGTTCTTGTACCTGGGAAAGAAGTACTCATGAGTAATGAGTTTTCCAGCTGTGAAACACTGGGTCCTCTGACAAACACAGCAAGGAAATGAATGCCTGCAGTTACATTCTTACTCAACAGCTCTTGGCAACCATGAAACAACCATTCATCAAACATGGGCACAAAAACAGCCTTGCAGAGCAGGGCAATGAAATCTTCAGCATTAAAACCTTGTGGCCTCCCATGGAGGAAAGTTAACTACCCACCAAAAAATCCTGTTTCCCCTTCCATAGTTTAAAGTTGTAGCTGGGCAGCAGATACCCAGCCAGGGACTACTTTTCCCGGCACCCTTGAATATAGATCGGGTCACGTGACTCCCCCGAGGAAATGAGTGGAAGTGATGTCTCTTCTAGAACAAGATATTAAAAATTAGAAGTCTACTCCTCCTTCTCTTCTTCCAAATGGCAGCTCAATGCAGAGAGGATGGCTGGGCTACAAAGTGGCGGGAGCCTAGTCCCTGAGACATCGCATAGGAATATCCATTGTGGACAATTATGTGAGAAAAAAGTAGATTTATGTATGAACAAAAAATAGATTTTTCTTATACTAAGCTACTGAAATGTTGAGGCGTATATGTTACAGCAGCTAAACATTAATATTCATCCATTCCACTGAATGACTATTTATCATATGCCTTTCATAGAAATATAGAGATAAATTCTGAAATTCTTTCCAAAAAAAGGTTCTAATTCTAAATTGGAGCACTAGATGGAAGAATTAATAGAAGAGAAACTTGAATAAATATGCCACCAATGGAAGGACAGTAGGTAACCTACAAAGAAAAAAATACAAAACCCCGAATAGACCAATTTCCATTAAAGAAATGAAAAGAATTAACAAACAACTTTCTAAAAAACATTAGGCCCAGCCCTGGCCGGTTGGCTCAGTGGTAGAGCGTCGGCCTGGCGTGCGGAAGTACTGGGTTAGATTTCCGGCCAGGGCACACAGGAGAGGCGCCCATCTGCTTCTCCACCCCTCCCCCTCTCCTTCCTCTCTGTCTCTCTTCCCCTCCCACAGCCGAGGCTCCATTGGAGCAAAGATGGCCCGGGCGCTGAGGATGGCTCCTTGGCCTCTGCCCCAGGCGCTAGAGTGGCTCTGGTCGCCACAGAGCTATGCCCCGGAGGGGCAGAGCATCACCCCCTGGTGGGCAGAGCATCGCCCCCTGGTGGGCATGCTGGGTGGATCCCGGTCGGGTGCATGCGGGAGTCTGTCTGACTGTCTCTCCCCGTTTCCAGCTTCAGAAAAAAAAATAAAATAAAATAAAATAAATAAATAAAAAATAAAAAACATTAGGCCCAGCCTGACCAGGCGGTGGCGCACTGGATAGAGCGTTGGACTGGGATGCCGAGGACCCAGGTTCAAGACCCCGAGCTCACCAGCTTGAGCGTGGGCTTATCTGGTTTGAGCAAAAGCTCACCAGCTTGGACCCAACCAAGGTCACTGGCTCGAGCAAGGGGGTACTCGGTCTGCTGAAGGCCCGTGGTCAAGGCACATATGAGAAAGCAATCAATGAACAACTAAGGTGTCACAATGCACAACGAAAAACTAATGATTGATGCTTCTCATCTCTCCGTTCCTGTCTGTCTGTCCCTGTCTCTGATTCTGTCTCTGTAAAAAAAATAAAATAAAAAAATAAAAAGTATTAGACCCAGATTATTTTGAGAACAAATTTTATCAAACCCATCAATAAGATCATATACTTAACCTATTCTAAAGAATAAAACAAGATTGAAAGCTTCCCAATTAATTCTATGAGTCCAGAATTACCATCTCTGGTACAAATGCCAGGCAAGCATACACACACACACATTCACACACACACACACACACACACACACACACACAAGAAATTTCATCTGTAATATAGTCAACTTAAAAAACAATAAAAAAGAATGCTCTGGATGGTTGTTGGCTCAGTGGATAGAGTGTCAGCCTGGCATGCAGACATCCAGGGATCGATCCCTGGTCAGAGCACACATGAGAAGTGATCATCTGCTTTTCTCCTCCTCCCTCTCCCCCTTTTCTCTCTCTTCCTCTCTCGCAGCCAGTGGCTTGGTTGGTCCAAGCGTTGGCCTCAGGCACTCGGTTGATTCAAGCACTGGCCCCAGAAGAGGGTTGCTGGGTGGATCCTAGTTGAGGCACATGTGGGAGTCTGTCTCTATCTCCCCTCCTCTTGCTTAAAAAAAAAAAAAAGAAAGAAAGAAAAAGAAAAGAATAAAAAGAATACGTCTACCACACAACTGAGTCATTTCACTGCTAGGTATTTAACTAAGAAGAATGAAAGCATATGTCCACACAAAAATCTGTATGTGAATGTTTATAGCAGCTTTATATGCAAAACAAACAAAAACCCCAAGAACTTAAATCAACATAAATGTCCACCAGTTGATAAACAAATTGTAGTATACCCATACAATGGAATGATACTCAACAATAAAAATGAATGAACTATTATTGTTGCTACGATATCATGAGTAGATCTCAAAATAATTGAGTAAAAGGAAGGGCAGATTCCACCCCTTCCAGTGGTGGGATTCAGCAGGTTCACACCGGTTTGGCAGAACTGATACTTAATTTTCTTTTTTTAAGTTTTTTTTTTTAATTTTTATTTATTTATTTATTTTTTACAGAGACAGAGAGTGAGTCAGAGAGAGGGATAGACAGGGACAGACAGATAGGAACGGAGAGAGATGAGAAGCATCAATCATTAGTTTTTCATTGCGCGTTGCAACACCTTAGTTGTTCATTGATTGCTTTCTCGTATGTGCCTTGACCGTGGGCCTTCAGCAGACCGAGTAACCCGTTGCTGTAGCCAGCAACCTTGGGTTCAAGCTGGTGGGCTTTTCCTCAAACCAGATGAGCCCGCACTCAAGCTGGCGACCTCGGGGTCTTGAACCCGGGTCCTCTGCATCCCCGTCTGACGCTCTATCCACTGCGCCACTGCCTGGTCAGGCTGATACTTAATTTTTTGTTGAGTTCAGTGAACCGGTTGTTAAAATAGCACCTGTAATCAGGGTTCTCTCTAAGGTGGGAGCCTGGGCAGCCATCCAATGTGGAAATAACCAATTTACATTCCTTACTCTTTTTCAACATTCATCTGTGCAACAGCGTATTCTAAGCACCTTTGGTAATATTCATTCCATCCATAGATGAAAAAAAATTGCAAGGGAAGACGCATCAAAGTGTACATTTATGTACTACGAGCAGTTTAACATATATCAAGTGTACCTTAGTAACTGGTTTTTTAAAAGACTATTTAACCACCTCACCTTTCCAAAACTCATTAACAAAATGCAATTATTATCTACACTATCTGTTCATATAAGGATGATATGAAATAATGAATATAAAAATATTTTTGCAAACTGTGAATACAAGAGGTAGGGACATTGTGTAATCTTTATTACTATTAATGCTATTATCAACAATAGTTTTATCATTATTATCAACACTATCACAGTCACTACAAAAAGACGCCACCACCTTGGTCTTCCAGCACCCTACCTTAAGATCACCGAGGTAGTTCATCAATTTAACTTAAAAGAACAACCAAACCTAGCAAGTTTACTAGTTCTTAGAGACAGCTGGGAAGAGAGGGTGACCAGCTGACAAGTACAACACAGTTCACCAGGGAAGTGAGGAAAGAAAGACATGCTGTGAGATGCCCAGATATGCAACAGCTAGGAAAGCCAAATACACAACTGTTCCTATAATGCCCCCTGTGCTTGGATAAATTTTTATTTGAATGCAATCATGGAAGATCCTACAAATATATAATGAGGGGAGTCTGCGAACATCCAATACTGACACCTGAGAACTTGTGGTCAGTCCTTCTTTCCAGATGAACCCCAGGAAACAGGGTGAGAACAGCGAGTCCTCCCAGGCTGAAAGGAGGCAGAGCCGCCTGGAGTACCAAGGCACAGACTGGGGACTGCGAAAGGGTGTCAAAAGGGGGCTGAAGGACCTTGGATTCTATGGAGAAGAAGGTTCGACCTTCAGGTAGGTAACAATTTTTAACACCTCTGTGCCATCTTTTCAAGAAAGCTCAAATCCAGACACAAGAAAAAACAGTAGAGGGCTCAATCCATGGTGAGACTGTCACTCCTCAGATGGGGGCAGAGCCAGGGTTGAGTGGGGGAGAAAGGCATGAACGATTATGCGCGCTTACTATGGCTCCGGCTTGGCATTTTTACAAACATTATTTTACACAGCACTCCCAGCGGCATTGTGCTGCTGAGAGCCGAACCACACTGGTCGAATGCCAGGCACTCTGCACTAGGTGCAGGACCCCACTGAGCCCTTTCAGCAGCCAGGTGAGGTAGGTACTTGTATTATCCCCACTTAGTAAGTGATGAAGCTGAGACACAAAGAGCTTCAGTAAATTGCCTAAAGCCAGACAACTAGTAAGAGATTAGGCTCATCTCTGACGTCACAGGCTGAGCTCACTAACAATTTGAGCCAGTCATGCTAACTGCCTAGGGGACACAGAAGGAGACGGCAGAGTGCAGGACAAGATTGCAACAGGCTGAGAAGTTTGGTATCCAAAAGTTTGTAGTCAGGTCAGGTGGCCACACCTATGGCATCAGGCCTTGAGAGGGAGGAGCGTCGGGTGGAGGGGGTGGTCTGACGTGTCCTTCTAACATCTGGCAGACAAAGGGGTACTGTCTCCAGGGACCAAGAAAGTGACCTCAGCCCAGTAAGCTGATTAAACATAAAGGTAACTATCCAATTTCATTGTAAACTGGAAGAAAAGCTGACATAATACAAATTTGTAATAATTTTCTCCAGTCTTCCCTTCCTGCATTAGCTCAAGATATAACTATTACAGGCCTGACCTGTGGTGGCGCAGTGGATAAAGCGTCGACCTGGAAATGCTGAGGTCGCTGGTTCGAAACCCTGGGCTTGCCTGGTCAAGGCACATATGGGAGTTGATGCTTCCAGCTACTCCCCACCTCCTCTCTCTGTCTCTCTCTCTCTCTCCATTTCTCTCTCTTCTCTAAAATGAATAAATAAAATAAAATTAAAAAAAAAGATATAACTATTACAAAGTCCAGCGTAGGTCTGGGTGGAATCTTTGGATGGTTGGGAAAACAGCTTATCTGCTGGGAAATCCTCAGAAACAACATGGCATGGCAGCACGAACCTGAATTGAATCTTATTTGAATCAAATGCCTCAGCCTGTCTCCACATCTGTTAAATGGGAGTATTTAATCCTTCAGGGGCTTGCGTGGATGACCAGAGATGTTACATAACGTATTCATCATGTTCTCGGCTGACTGCAGATGCTTCATGAAGTTAGTTCCCTTTTCCCCATACCAATTCCCAACCTAGATCCAGAACTGCTTTATGACAGGGGTCAGAGCGCCCCCTTCAGGACTCCTGAAGATAGCAGCAGTAAGGAGAACCAGCAATCCTCTGGAGCAGGGGTCCAGAACCTGTGGCTCATGAGCCAGATGTGGCTCTTTTGACGGCTGCATCTGGCTCGCAGACAAATCTTTAATAAAATTAATAATAACGTTAAAAGTATAAAACATTCTCATGTATTACAATCCATTCATTTCCTACCGCTCATGTTCATGGTTGTGGGTGGCTGGAGCCAATCACAGCTGTCCTCCAGGACAACACCAAATTTTCATTCGATAATATGTAATGTACATGGGTCGTTGTATGGCTCTCACGGAATTACATTTTAAAATATGTGACGTTCATGGCTCTCTCAGCCAAAAAGATTCCCGACCCCTGTCCTAGAGGGAGAGGCGGGTATGAAGCTGGAGGGACTGCCTCTGGGAGCTTGTTTCACATCAGTGCTGGGGAAGGAACCTCACAGCCTGCAAGATCCCAAATACCACCCAGTTCAAAGGAAAGATCAGGAAACAGGAAGGACAAAGGGGCTTTCAGATTGGAAACCAGACTGATGAAGATCGTGCGGTGGTTCACACCCTCCTACTGGCTGTGCCCAGGTGCTCTCCTAGAATTCCGGCTGCCTCCACAGCATACCTTTCTTTTGCCCCATAAAGGTCCTGAGAGTCTCTGACTCTCCTCCCCTCTTTCCAGTGCCCCCACTAACCCTAGACCCCGGTGTTCCTCTCCTAGAGACTGGCAATGACGTGGACAGCCCTCCAGTGCTCTCTCCCTCCCTCCCTCCCTCGCTACCTTTGTCTCTGTGGGGGTAGAAAGAGCACAGACCAGGACAAGCTACTTTACCTCCTGTCTCTACTGCCTCTCTGTAGAAAAAAAAAGGATTCCCTCCTCCCCTTTAAAAGTTTTACTATAATTTCTATAGGAAGCAGCCAAGGAAGTAACAAAGTTAACTAATGCGAGAAAGTTAGAATGGTTCCAGAAAGGACACAAAATTCTTGCAGTCCCTGACTATTTATATGGGACATTTAGGAAAGGGAGAGTATATTATCATATTTATCGAACACATAGAAAGGGTTAGAACTATACTATTGTTAATAACAAAGAGCAAGTTGTGGAAGAGTCCGGACGTACATGCGTAAATGTGTGCGCACATCCATGTACATTTGATTCGTTATAAAAATTAAGAAAGGAGAGTTAATAGTTAACAATGGTTTATTTCTAGGGCATGAGATTAGGGTGATCAAGTGTCTCTTCTTACTTTGTATGCTTCTGAATGGTTTAATTTTTTAAATGGGTATATATTGCTATTATATTTTAATGGATCTATCCTGGTATTTATCTTACACATAACTCCTGTAACAAATAAAATGACTAAAACATAGTGTTAACCTGACCTTTCCCTCTTATATCCCTTCTCTTTCCTCTTACCCCTGAAAACATGAGTGTTTTAGCTCTCCTCTCACCATGGACCACGCCACACCACCCCTAGAAGAGAAGGAAAAGGAATTGACATAAATGAGCAAACCCCTTGGATTCCCCAGACTCAAAACGGGCTCAATGATGTCCCTGAGGAGTAGTATCTTATTTCAACGAGCCCCCAGCATTAAACAAGAAATGTTAGATCAGACCATTCCTGAATACCTGCTCTCCAGGTGGAAAAACCAAGCTCACCTAGACTTCAGAGACTGACAGAGGACCACAAGGGTTTAGCAACCAGCAGCCGAGGGTAGCGAGAGAACATCTACCTTCCAGTCCCAGTCCTGCCACTGTGTGACCATGGTGTGTGACCATGGATAAGGCCCTTCTCCTCTCTGGGGCTCCACTTTCCCTAATGAATGGGAGCGTCAATGCAAACCTCTAAGACAAACCACTAGGACTGTTGACAAGATCATGTAAGGTAATGCTAGTAGAAGCACATTTTCTTCTACAGAGACAGAGAGAGGAATAGATAGTGACAGACAGACAGGAAGGGAGATGAGAAGCATCAATTCATTGTGGCGCCTTAGTTGTTCATTGATTGCTTTCTCATATGTGCCTTGATGGGGGGGGGTGCTACAGTAGACCGAGTGACCCCTTGCTCAAGCCAGTGACCTTGGGCTTAAGCTGGTGAGCTGTGCTCAAGCCAGATGAGCCTGCACTCAAGCCAGCGACCTTGGGGTTTTGAACCTGGGCCCTCCGCATCCCAGTCCGACGCTCTATCCACTGCGCCACCGCCTGGTCAGGCAGAAGCACATTTTCAATTGCAAAATAGTTCACTGAACTACAGTACAACAGGGGACTAACCAGCCTTTGCATAAAGGAAGGCTACTTTTCATTTTGAGTAAAATTCATGATTATTTTTTTTTCATTTTTTTATTTTTATTTTTTGGTATTTTTCTGAAGTTGGAAACGGGGAGGCAGTCAGACAGACTCCCGCATGCGCCCGACCAGGATCCACCCGGCATGCCCACCAGGGGGCGATGCTCTGCCCATCTGGGGCATTGCTCTGTTGTATCCAGAGTCATTCTAAGCGCCTGAGGCAGAGGCCACAGAGCCATCCCCAGCGCCCGGGCCAATTTTGCTCCAATGGAGCCTTGGCTGCGGGAGGGGAAGAGAGAGACAGAGAGGAAGGAGAGGGGGAGGGGTGGAGAAGCAGATGGGCACTTCTCCTGTGTGCCCTGGCCGGGAATCGAACCCGGGACTCCTGCACGCCAGGCCGACGCTCTACCACTGAGCCAACCGGCCAGGGCCTAATATTGGGGTTTTTTTGTTGTTGTTTTTTTAATTCATTTTAGAGAGGAGAGGGAGAGACAGAGAGCGGCCAGGGCCTAAAATTCATGATTAGATGCAGATAGAAAAAGGGAGTAAGGGATGTTTTTTGGGAGCTGGTGGCATTTTTGTCCACCCTGGAAATCCAAACCATGAGGAGGAGGGTGTGTGTTTTGCACATTGGGGAGGGTGCTTTGTGAGAGTGGGTGTGAAGTACATACAGCATCAAAACCCTGCCTGGAGCTGTTTAAATCCTGTGTCCTGGTGGCAGACTTCAGGCCCAGGGCAGCAGGGAAGAGCCAGCAAGGAAGCCTGTTAACTGCACTCCCACCGCCCCATTTTTTTTTTATTGGTTTGGGGATAGAGAGAGAGAAAGTGGAGGGAGAAGCAGGAAGCATCAACTCATAGTAGTTGCTTCCTGTACGTGCCTTGACTGGGCAAGCACAGGATTTCGAATTGGTGACCTAAACATTCCAGGTTGATGCTTTATCCACTGTGCCACCACCACAGGCCAGGCCCACCCTTTCAAGAGCACCTGAGTCAACAAGCTGTGGCTAGAAGCAGGGGGGGTGGGTTGGGAGGGGAACCAGGTGAGGTGTGCCCAGGAGCTAACACCAGAGCAGGCACAGTTCTCTGCAGAAAAGAACCAAGACCCCATCCCGTCCCTACTCAGCTCTGTGACATTAGGTAAGTTGCCATCCACCCTGGGATTCATCTCCTCTTTTGTAAAATGAGGGTGTTGAGCAACAGGACCCTTCTGGCTCCATGACCACGGTCATTCTGCATCTGCCCATCAGGCAATGGAGCTTCCCAAACAGAGGGCCCATTGAGAGCTGGGAAAGGAGTCCCTGGAATTCCTTTTGGCCTCAGTCAAGGACACACATGGGCAGTTTTTTACCCTCTAGTTCTTGTGTCCAGCCCTAAATGCACTGGAAATTTGTGAATTCCTTTTTTTTCCCCCTTCCAAAAGCAAAGAGGGCGCCGGGGCCGCTGACAACAGGGCCGTGTGGCATAATGAGGAGATGGAGGCAGGCTGGGGGACCTGGGACAGAGGGTTACTGCAGGGGGCCAGGAGAGAAGACATACATCCACCAAGATCAGACAAATTAAACTTTATTCAGAAAAGCCTATTAGTAATCACCACTGAACTCTTAATGAGGCACATTGGTCCCTTCTCCCTACTGGCCCTGACCCCTCCCACTCCCACCCTTTCTTCTGCCCTTTGTAGAACACTGGAAAAATTCTCTCCTGGGTCTGCAAATGGTCCCTAGACTCTGGGCTGGAAGCAGCCCAGTCATCTTGGGCTAGATTGAGTCCTGGACTCCAGAGAGAGAAGCCAATGAGAACTGCCTCCAGTATCCAACAGCTCTGGGCCAAGTCAGGCAGCCATTCCTATGGCACAGGGCCTCAAGGGGGAGGAAGGGATGGGTGTGGGGCCGTCTTACACATCCTTCTCACATCTGGAGAAGCAGCTGGAGGCCAAGCAGAAGGCACATCTAGAAGAGCCAGTGAACACTGGAATGTTTCAGGCACATCTGGATGAATAAGGTACCGCGAAGGCCAAGGAGAAATCTGCGCCTGAGTAAGGTCACCTGACCACACACAGAGCACCATGGGCTGGGCGTGCTAAGAAGACATCCTCAGGGGCCTGGATCTGAGCTGAGGGTGCAGCTTAGATGGTGGTCTAAGAAAGGAGAAAAGGAACAAAAGCTGGAGCCAAAACCCATTGTTTAGGGTCCACAGACACAGAACTCAGTTCCAGGTGTTTGGAATCAAGTCACAGCAGAAAAAGAACCAGGATTTCTCTTATGTTGAGGCAAAATGAATCTTCGCCCATCTCGGGTCTTCCATTGGATGGTGCTGAGGGGAAGCCGCTGGGCAGAGGTCGTCCCCTCTTCCCACTGTGAAACCCTGTGCCGAGACAGGCCGGAATGGGGCCTTCCACCCAAGGAAGCAGGTCCTGGTTGGAAGCAGGTCCTGGGATCTCCATGGCCCCTGCAGCGTGGGAACCTGCAACAACAAAAAAACAAAATTATTGGGTTTCAGAAGCATTCCCAAGTACCCCAGAAAAGCCCGCCCCCAGGCTCTGGCTGGCACCAGCAGTCGGAGCTGAGGGACCAGTGTCCCTGCCAGCAGCACGCCAGCCCGGCTGAGGCAGCGAAGGGCTCAGTGTCCTGGGGTTTCCCAGAGGAGAGAAAACAAAGATAACCACAATTTTTTAAATTATTATTATTATTTATTTTTATTATTTTTTTACAGAGACAGAGAGAGAGTCAGAGAGAGGGATAGACAGGGACAGACAGACAAGAATGGAGAGACATGAAAAGCATCAATCATGTTTTTCCTTGCGACACCTTAGTTGTTCATTAATTGCTTTCTCATATGTGCCTTGACTGTGGGCCTTCAGCAGACCAAGTAACTACTTGCTCATGCCAGCGACCGTGGGTCCAAGCTGGTGAGCTTTTTGCTCAAGCCAGATGAGCCCACGCTCAAGCTGACGACCTCGGGGTCTCGAACCTGGGTCCTCTGCATCCCAGTTTGACGCTCTATCCACTGCGCCACCGCCTGGTCAGGCGATAACCACAATTTTAATAGGTACAAGGCTTAGTTTCGCTAAATGAAAAGTCCTGGATATGGATGGTTATGATGGTTGCACAACAATACGAACGTACTTAATGCCACTGAACTGTACACTCAGAAATGGCTAATATTGTTATGTATGTTTCACAGTGTAAATGATTTTTTCAACAACCATGTTAATAGTACCTCACATGTATTGACCCCTACTATAATAGTATAGCCTGGTCCTGAAGAGGCCAAACTGCCAGCGTTTTTTTGTTTATTTTTTCCCCAATTCATTTTAGAGAGAGATGAGAGAGAGAGAGAGAGAAGGGGGGAGGAACAGAAAGCATCAACTGCCATATGCCCGGAACTGGCGACCTCAGCGTTCCAGGTTGATGCTTTATCCATTGTGCTACCACAGGTCAGGCCAAACTGGTAGAGTTCAAATCCTAGTTCTATCCTTCACCAGCTGGGAGCCTCTGGGCAAGTTACTCAACCTCTCTGTGACTCATTTTCCTCATATGGAATAAAGAAATAATAATAGAAGCGCCCCAATACGGTTGTTGAGAGGAGCAGTACCAGGCACACAGAGGGCTAGAGAAATGATATGGTGACTGTGTAAAACTTACATAAGTGCCCCCCGCCCCCCCCCCCCCCCCCCCCCGCAGATCTCCACAACTACAACAGAAAAATCTAATACCTCTCCACCAAAGCCTTTAAAACATGCTGACAAAGATACTTTCTGGCCCACCCTATTCTAGTTTCCAATCTAGAAAGCAGGGAATATTCTCAAAGAGCAGACCTTTGAAGGATTTAGCAAAAAGGTTGAATTGTGGTTATTATTGTCACCTCTCCAACTTGGTCTCTGAATAAAAACCCTCTAACTTTTAGAAAAGGAGGAACTCTACATTTTTATTCAAAGACCTATGCCCCCCCACACACACACAAAAAAACAATTAGTGTCATACCTTACAAAGGCTGGGCCAGCTGTTCACCCCAGCTCCAGAGAGCTTTCTCCTCTTATTGGTGAGTGACCACTGTCACGGTCAATGCCAGGATCTCTTACAGGTGTTGTTCCTCTGACAGGAAAACCATCAGGATGCCTCTGGCTTCATTTCCCAAACAGTGTAAAGGACAGTTCAAATCCACCAGTTCCCAGGCCTCTCGCTGGCCCGTCAGGAGCAACTATTTTCCCTCATGGGCTAGGTTCTCCCTCTACTAAAGTCCCTGGGAAAGAGGGAGAACCTCTCATCTTCAGACAGACCAATGAGTCAATCTTCAGACCATAGCCAATGAGTTGGGCCCCCTATGTAGAAATGGGGTGTGGGGGGAAATATGGGGGATCGAAAATGGAAACTTAAGGTGGCAAAATCTGATCCAGGCCCAGAAGTGGTAAACACTACTCTGTCTTGTTTCACAGCAGGACTTCCCAAAGCCTTTGATATGCTAGTGACTCTTCCCAGAAGGGTGGATAGCACCTTTGACAAAACCACTTGGCCTGGTGAGCCAGGATCCCAGGGAACACCAATGCTTTAATGTAAACAGCGCTAGACTGGGAGTTGGTAGGCAGGGTTCTAAAGTTATTCTGGCTTTTTTTATGAGAAAACTTTAAGGCTCCCTCTGTAAAATTGAATGGGGCTCCCCCTAACATTCCCTGGTGGTCGTGTGGGGATCCCGAATGCAAAAAGATACTGGAAGGTGAGAGTGGAGAAGCCTGTGAGAGGAAGGCTGGGAAGCTAGTGTGCGTTTGGGCCTCCATGAACTGCGAGGACAAAGGCGAGCAGGCAGGGGCAAGAATACAGCCCACAGGCCCTTACCATCCATCCTCCTCACCTTTGGGGAGGGGCCGCACCCCAAGACAACAAAGCACCGAGGGATGGGCCAGGAAGGACTGCGCAGGGCGTCCACAAAAATCCCAAACTAAAACCAAACTCGTCGCTCATCCCAGGACCAGTGGAGGCCTGTCCGTGACTTCATGCCTGCCTTTTACAACGCTCAAGGCTGAAAGAGGGGCCAGAGAAAGGGAGTGTTCTTCCCACCGCGGGGCGGCAGGAAGGGAGCAGGGGCGCAGCCAGAAGACTTCTATCAATTTGGGAGCCTCTCCCGAATCTACGCGGCGCATGTGTACGTCTCGCTCTCAGCAGGGAACGAGAAGAGGAACCACGAAGTCTCGCCAGCGGAGGGCCAGTCTGAGGGTGCGCGTCCGCCCTGCGGATGTAGCCCTGCAGTCCCTGGAGACGGCGCATCCCGCGCAGTGGTCCGGCCTCTGGGCTGTGGCGCTGCCGTCGGGCGGGGACTGCGTGTTAGGGTGCCTGGGCGAGGCGGCGGCGGCGGGAACGCAGAGCAAGGGAAGGTGCCAGGGCGCACAGGCGCGGGGCGGCAGAACGGGCTGGGGCGGTGGTCTCCTTAGGGTCTCCCGCCCCGCAGCGGGGCGTCCTCACGCCACCTCCTGCTCGCCCTGGTAGCGGCGGCAGCAGCCGTAGAGAGCCGAGAGCAGGTAGAGGCCCAGGCAGAGGCCGCCGCAGACGGCAGCCGCCAGGAAGGCGTGGTAGGCGCAGGGCATCTGGTAATTCTTGAGGTTGCAGTAGCTGTGCTTCTGCGTCTGGTCGATCATGATGGCTGTCGCGGCGCCATACAGCGCAGCCGCCAGCAGGTCGTGCGCCACGTTGACCACGAGCCAGCGCGAGCCCAACACGGGCACCAGCTCGTGCTTGCCCAGGAGCGTGAGAAAATAGAGACCCAGGGTCAGCAGCCAGAAGAGCACGGACACGAAGAGCGCGAAGTGCACGGGACCCTGGTACCTGCTGGTGGCGATAGTGATCCAGAAGGAGGCGCCGGCCAGCAGCTGCAGCAGCCGCAGCACGCCCAGTGGGCCGCGCAGGAAGGCCCGCTGCAGGCGCACCGCACCGCGGGCCGCGCGCGCCTGGGGCGGCGGCTGGCGCGGGGGTGGCGGGAGCATGGCCCGCGGGCGCGGTGGCGGCGGCGGCGGCGCCCCTAGTAGCGGAATGGCGACGCCTTGCTCGGGGGGGCGGCCCAGCCGACGTGCCCGCTGCTCCCGCCGCGGCCTCCTCTCTCCCTCCTAATCCTCGGCTCTTTCTCCTGCTCCCACCCTTCCTCCCCTCTCTCCTCCCCCAAGCCCTCCTCTCTTTCTCTCTCCACCCCTGCTACCCGCCCTTTCCCTTTCTCTCCTCGGTCTCCACCCCCACTCACTCCTCGCGGCTTCCTGCCATCTTTCGTTTGGCCTCGCTCACCACCCTGGAGCCACCCTTTCCCGTCGGCGGCAGACTCTCTGCTCCGGCCCCTTACTTCTCAGGTCAGGACGGAAGGCATCCGCAACCCCAGCCAACCGCGGGCCTTCCGCTATATCCAGCTTGGGCGAAGTTTGCCACATCTGGGGCCGCCCTGCCTCCCTTGCTCGGGTCCACCCTTGGAAGGGAAACCTGTCTTCTGGAGCGTTCCTCCAGTATCTGGCTGAGCCCCGTTCCTTCTCCTTCCTCCTATTTTAGCGCCCATCAAGGCCTCCGGACCTTCTTTGGCACAGGAAGAGAGCAGTGATGGTCTCGAACTGACAGCCGTTCTCACCTGGTCGTCTGGAGTATCCAGCCAGTGCCCACCTCAAACTTAGCCTTTTCAAAGCTGAGCTCAGATTTTGTCTCAGTTCTCCAAGTTCTCCATGTCACAGAAAGACACCAGCACCCACCAGAGAGACCCCACTGACCCTATCGTTTGCCACAAAGCGAAGTCCCATTACTTTTTTGCAACCCTTCTTGCTATGAAGTCTTTCCTAGACTAAAAATATGCTACCCAATAAATACAACCAGAACACACACCCAGGTCCAAGAGACAGCAGAGTCCATATGCTTAACGACTAGGCAAAAAGGCCTGTAATGGGGTCTACTGATGCCTTATATTATTATTACTATGCTTTACATATATTCTTTTATTGTTTAAAGATTTTATTTATTGATTTTAGAGAGAGAGGGGGGAGTGGAGTGAGGGGGAGAGGGAGGAATGGGAAACATCAGCTCGTAGTTGCTTCTCATATGTGTTTTGACCAGGCAAGCCTAGGGTTTTGAACCAGTGACTGCAGTATTCCAGGTCTATGCTTTATCCACTGAGCCACCACAGGTCAGGCTGCTTCAAATATATCCTTATTTGAGCCTCAAAACAAATTAGGTAAAAACAAAGACAAAAAAACCACAACAACCACCATCACCCAGGTGATATATATGATTGGTTTGCCTGTTTACTCAGGAGGAAAACGAAGCCTAGGGGGTTTAAGACCACAGAAGTGGCCCTTTCTGCAGGTCTTTTTCTCTTTCCTTTGATCCAAGCTTTGTGTGCTGTGGCATCTTTCTAAAACACAGACCTGGTTGTTTAGTGCACCACTTCCTCCACAAACCACAGGATAAGGTCCTATCTCTTCCATGGGCATATTTCATAATCTGGCCCCAACCGACTTCCAATTTTCTGATTTTCCACTTCCTTTTTTTGCCTATGATCCCACCTGGCATGTTAACCCTATCAAACGTTTTAAGTTTCCCAAAAAAGCTCCTCCTGGTCAAGGCACATATGGGAGTTGATGCTTCCAGCTCCTCCCCCCCTTCTCTCTCTCTGTCTCTCCCCTCTCTCTCTCTCTCTCCTCTCTAAAAAATGAATAAATAAATAAGAAAAGCTCCAAATGCCTTTATTCCCAGACCACCTTGGCTGAAACACTCCTACTTATCCTTCAAGGCCCTGTTTAAATGCTCCTCCTTTTGGTCCAGCCTCTCAGACTGTTGATTGCTGGATCTTCTGAGCGCCCACTTGGAAGTATTATCCTTGACAGTAGCTTTGAACTGGCTACACTGCAACCACTGGTTATCACCCTTTTCCATCTTTGCCTGTGGCTAGCACATAGGAGACTCAGTAAAAGGTCAGTGGAGTGGATGACTGAATGGCTGCAGATAAAGCAATAGATTTGAGAGGGCCCTCTCACCCTGGGGACTGTGCATGTATCAAAGCCACAGCTAATCCTATGCTGCAGGACTAGGCCCTCATCTCTTGGTCAAGGGATGAGTCTGTGACCTCTGGCCTGGCTGAATAGGTCTGTCCCTCTGAATAGTCTGTGATGTCTTCCAGCAGCCTGGCTCCCCTTAGGGGAGAAAAATTATGAGGCTTCTCAGGGAACAAATGTCTGTCACTGCCAAAACAGCCCCACCTACAGGTACTGAGCAAGCCCTGAATGCATATTTTAAATAAACATGGTGATGTATATAGCACTCATATCTATATGTAAGGCATCATGAGGCTCTGGGTGTAGGCCCTGGAGGCAGACTGCTTTATTACTCCCCAGTGCTGGGACTTCTTTGTGCCTCAGTTTTCTCATCTGTGAAATGATTTCTGTAAATAGGTATTAAGTATGTGTTCAGTTCTGGGCACCATTTTAGGAACTAAGGATACATAATATATGTATATGTGATCATTATGAATTGAATGCTTACTGTACACTGGGCACTATGATGAGCCCTTTATATTCATTGTTCTACCTAATTCTGTAGCAGCTCTATAAAATGACTATTGTTAGCTCTGATTTACTGATGGGGAAACCCTGCTGAGAGGAGGGTTAAAGATGGTGACCATGTTTACAGAGCTGATGGGAGACAATTTAAACAGGAGCCCGGGTATGGCTGAATCCAGGTCCATATCCAACATTCTATATACTTTCCTATATTTTGTTATCAATTGCTGTTACAGGAACCCAGAAATATTAAGTGATTTGCCAAAATAACACTACCAGTAAGTGTCAGTGTGGGGACTCAAACCTGGGTGGATTGACCTCAATTTCAAGGTTCTTCCCTTAGCAGCCCCTGCCGGGACATCCTCAGTGCCCTCAGGGTGCCAGTCCTTTTTTTTTTTTTGATTTTTCTGAAGTTGGAAACAGGGAGGCAGTCAGACAGACTCCCGCATATGCCTGACCGGGATCCACCCGGCATGCCCACCAGGGGGCAATGCTCTGCCCCTCTGGGTCATCGCTCTGTTGCAACCAGAGCCATTCTAGCGCCTGAGGCAGAGGCCACAGAGCCATCCTCAGCTCCTGGGCCAACTTTGCTCCAATGGAGCCTTGGCTGCAGGAGGGGAAGAGAGAGACAGAGAGGAAGGAGAGGGGGAGGGGTGGAGAAGCAGATGGGTGCTTCCCCTGTGTGCCATGGCCGGGAATCGAACCCAGGACTCCTGCACGCCAGGCCGACGCTCTACCACTGAGCCAACCGGCCAGGGCTACCAGTCTTAAGAAGGGCTGGGGACTGAATGTGGGTGCTGGACTGATGACAAACTCTCTTTGTGAGCGGGGAATCGAACCGAACATTTACAGAAGAGAGCCCTTGTCTCTTCTAAAAAAGGCATCTGAAAAGTTGAGGTGGGGCGCCTCCTCGTGGGCATAGACCTTCAGCTTCACCAGCCAAGTCCTACTCCTTACAAGGAAGTCAATGCAGTGGCTTTGGGGAGATATTTTTAGCCTCTGGAATCCTGAAGACATTCCAAGGGGCGGTCCAACAAACTCTCTGCTAAAGCATAACCATGCACAAAGATCTTGATTCCTCCAACTCAACAAATATGGTCTAAACACCTGCTGGATGTGAAAACTCTGGCCGTAGAATGCAGGCAGGGGACCAACTGCCCTTGAAGTGTTTGCACTTTGCTGGTAGGGGAGGGGCAGTTATGGACACAACAGAGAGGGGTAGGTGAGAACTATAAGGAAAATACAGAAGGGAAGGAGAAAATGTGTGTGACGGGAGGGCTGGAGAAAGCCGCAAGAATGAAGTGTCACTTGAGAATGGACAGAATTTTGACAAGCAGAGATGAGGGATGGGTGTGACTGGGTGAGGCAGTCCACCACGGACTCGGAGCATCCCTGGATATTCTCCCTGGCTATGCCAAGAATGCAGGGCCATGACTGCTCTTTCCCCAGCCATTCCTCAGTGTAGTGTTTGCAGCCAACAACTTTGAGCGACAGGGAACATCTCCCAGACAAAGAGCAGGCTTCCTTGCTGCTTACCATGAGTAGTTTTGGTAGAGGGGACAGTGGTGATTCTCCCGAGGCTGGTACTCCTCAGCTACGATGCAGACACCCTGCATGTCTTTTTTTTTTTTTAATTTATTTTTCTGAAGCTGGAAACGGAGAGAGACAGTCAGACAGACTCCCGCATGCACCCGACCGGGATCCACCTGGCACGCCCACCAGGGGGCGACGCTCTGCCCACCAGGGGGCGATGCTCTGCCCCTCCAGGGCGTTGCTCTGTTGCGACCAGAGCCACTCCAGCGCCTGGGGCAGAGGCCATGTAGCCATCCCCAGTGCCCGGGCCATCTTTGCTCCAATGGAGCCTCGCTGCGGGAGGGGAAGAGAGAGACAGAGAGGAAGGAGAGGGGGAGGGGTGGAGAAGCAGATGGGTGCTTCTCCTGTGTGCCCTGGCCGGGAATCGAACCCGGGACTTCTGCACGCCAGGCCGACGCTCTACCACTGAGCCAACCGGCCAGAGCCACCCTGCATGTCTAACATCACCTGGCCCCTCTGTAGTTCTCCCCTGAAACTTGGGAGCAAAGGGAAGAGATGCGACAATGATGTGATGCTCATGCTGCTTGCTGTGGGAAGAGTGGGAAGGAAGTCCTTTCTCTCTGGCTCAGCAAGCCTGTGTCTTCATCCAGCGTTTAAAAAACAATAGCAGTCTAGCTTATTATCGTGTAAGTAGTATAAAGTTCAGCCCCTCATGAGTGGTCTAAGGAGAGGGAACAGTGTGAGCAAAAGTAGGGCTTAGTAGGTTACTGAGGGAACAAGGAGCGGTGATGCTTGATGGATACTCAAAGCTCCAATGCCCAGAAGGGATGGCGGCTTGTAACAAGGAGGAACATTTGCCAACTCTAAGATCCCATGATCAGCTCTGGCTGTGCAGTCAATTCCCTTCTGTCTTCAGTCTCTGGGCAACTAGATGTACTGCATATATGGACTTAACTCACAATGGTTTAACACCTGTTATGTGCCAGGCCCTGAGCTGGCACTCGACACAAATCAATTAATAGCAGAGGCAAAATGCATAGTGAGAAAGACGGTGCCTTAACCCACAGACTCTTGCCTTGAATCTTATTATTAAGTTACTAAGTAAGTATTTCTTGAATCCCTACTACGAGCCTATAGTTATGTGCCTGACCTGGAAGAGGCCTTAAAGATCATTTGTCTCAGGTTTCTCATTTTAGGGAGGGGTTAACTGAGGCCAGAGAAGGTAAGTGACTTGTTTCAAGTCACACAGCTGGTTGATGATGTGAGTGCCAAGTTTACAGCTGAGGTCTCCTGACTCAACCCAGTGTTCACTCTGTGACACCACACTGGGACAGCACCCAGACAGGAAGTTCCCTGCAGCTACAGGGCATGGGGCTCTGGGCAGGAGCTCTGTGAGTCAAACCAGCACACAAACTCTTATCTGTGGGCCGAGTGGCTCATGCCGGTAGGCCTGTTCCCAAGGTGGCTCCCACAGGCTGTGGGAACAGAGGCCGCTGGGGTGGGATTTTGGATGGCTCTTGAGCTTGTTAATCCAGCCCCCAAGGAATACCTGGCCTTTCCGGGGCCATAAAGCACCTTTGGACAAAGGCAAAGGCCATGCAATGGGCCTGGACAAGTGGTGAAGGCATGTTACTATAGCAGAGCTCAACCCTCAGGCCCCAGGGGAAGTTGGTCCGGACAGACTGGGAGCCACAGGCACCTCCTGAGGCTTATGTTGATCTTGGGCAAAGCCACCCAGCATGCTGGCAAGCAAAGCTAGGCCTCTAAGATTAAGTAACTAACGATGGGTGACCAAGATAGGTGCCCCTGAGACCATGTCATTAAGTGGCTGCCCAAGAGGTGCTCAAGGTTATCTCTGGAGGGAACCTGTGATGGGTATGTTCATACCCCAGCCGACCACAGTGCTGAGGGAAAGGAGGGGCCTCACCAATGAGTATGGACAACCTGGGCCAGGGTGGATTGAGTCCATCACAGCACTCCGCCAGTTAGCCTTGGATAAAGGTGGCAGTGGCTCAGTAGTAATAACTAACATTGCAGAGCACTCACCATGCCGGGCGCCATGCTAGGTACTTTCCACACTTGTTTCATTTACTTTTCACAGTAGCCTTATGAGATAGGTGCTATTAAAGCCATCTCCTCTTTAAAATGAGGAAACTGAGAAACAGAGAGGTTATGTGACTTATCTAACATCACATTTCTGATGGAGGATAAAATTCAAATATTTGACTTCTGAATCCAGGCTTTTAATCACTGTGCATATTTGGGACGTCAGCCTTAGTCTGAGAGGCAAGACATAAGAGGACTGTACCTTAGTGGCAACAAAGAAAATGGTCCCAATTTTGTGGAGATGGTTAGTGTTGCATCCACCGGGTACGAGAACAAATGTTGGAGACTTTCAGGAGTTAAGATGTTACTTTATTGGCCAGTTTAACCTGCGCAGGGGCGAACTCCCGAGATGTCCGGAGACACCGTGCCCACAAGGAGCTGCAAATGGGAGCTGCGCCTGGAGCTTACAGCCAGGCCCTTATATATCCTAAGTGAGCAAGCATAGACAGAAGCAGATGTGGCAGTTTAGCTATTGGCTAGGGAGGTCACACGCAGCATAGCAACAGGGGCCGGCATAGCAACAGGGGCGAATTTCAAACCTAAACTTCTGATAAGGGTCTCTGACCTTCTTTGTTCCTAGCCTCACAGGAGCCATATCAGCACTTACTGTTCCTGCAATAGTTACACTCTTTGGCAGCTCCAGTACTCCCTGAATCTAACAGTTAGCAGGTAGGAGGCCAGGCAAGAGGCCACGAGAGTGGGTGTGGCTGTTACAGGCCTCAAGCTCTGCTTGTAGTGAGCTTGACTGTGTATGCTGTTTCCATTTCTCCTTCTGCTATTTAAGGTGCCCTGGAAAAGGGGATCTGTTCCCCTTAACTTGGCACCACACCCACAGCTGGAGCTGTGGAAGGAGTGGACTCCAAGGGCTGGGCTGGAGCCCAGAACCTCCATCAAATGATGTTCTGTGTTGGGTGTTTTACCTGCCTCACCTTCTTAGCCTTTGCAACAAGTTTATGAGATAAGTAGTTCATTATCTCCACTTGACAGCTGAGGAAAAGGAAATTTAGACAGATTAAGTTAGGAACTAAATTTAGATTTCCAGACTACTCGACAGCTGCTTTAGAGTCCCTGAGTCAGCTTTAACAGTGAACTTTCCCCAAAAGTCCAGTCTCACAATAGACTCTTTACAAGACATTGTCCACTCAAATCACACAGCAAAAGCAAATGTGGTCTCCCTTCCACTACTGCTTGGTTTTCCAACCTCCCATTACCACTGGAGCCTCTTAAAGATGTGGTGAATCATGGAGATTTTCCCAACTCTAGTTTTCCCTCCACTGCCAAGAAAGGCCCCCCTCCCCAACCTAGACGGGTAGAATAGGACACTGCCACAGTTCAAAGCGATCAAAGGTTCACAGAAGCCACTGGAAACTTAAGAGAACCTTGCCCTGACCCATCAGGAAGATGCCAAAATAGCCAGCATCATGGCATTCAGGAATCAAGAGAGGCAACGAGAACCTTCAGTGGAGTTGAAATGCTTTGGGAAGCCTGCCTCTCCCATGGCAGACTTCTCCCATCCACAATTCCTATGGGAGTGGAGGCTCTAGATATAGATGGTATATATATATATATATATATATTTTTTTTTTTTCATTTTTTTGAAGCTGGAAACAGGGAGAGACAGTCAGACAGACTCCCGCATGCGCCCGACCGGGATCCACCCGGCACGCCCACCAGGGGGCGATGCTCTGCCCATCCTGGGCGTCGCCATGTTGCGACCAACTCTAGCGCCTGAGGCAGAGGCCACATAGCCATCCCCAGCGCCCGGGCCATCTTTGCTCCAATGGAGCCTTGGCTGCGGGAGGGGAAGAGAGAGACAGAGAGGAAAGCACGGCGGAGGGGTTGAGAAGCAAATGGGCGCTTCTTCTGTGTGCCCTGGCCGGGAATCGAACCCCTGTCCCCCGCACGCTAGGCCGACGCTCTACCGCTGAGCCAACCGGCCAGGACGGTATATTTATAATATAAGGCCCCTACCCCTTCTCCACTGCTGACCCAAGCTGGGTCTATCAGATTCCTTCTTCTGGAATTTGACTGAATGGAGCTAGTGCTGGGTAACCAAAGCCAGGGCACTAGGCAAATTTGTGGGGAGTAGAAATTCAGGGTAGGCAGAGGAAGCTGGTCTGAGGAGAAAAGAAGAAGGCCAACTAGAAGTAGGAGAATAAAAGTAATCAGTCAGAGGAAGCTAGTTTGCAGAAGAATGGGTTCTCCAGAGGAACAGAATTGTGATAGATGATAGATAGATAGATAGATAGATAGATGACAGATAGAATAGATTTATATAAGAAATTGGCTCATGTATTTTTTTTTCTTTTTTTTTTTTCTTTCTGAAGCTGGAAACAGGGAGAGACAGTCAGACAGACTCCCGCATGCACCCGACCGGGATCCACCCGGCACGCCCACCAGGGGCGAGGCTCTGCCCACCAGGGGGCGATGCTCTGCCCCTCCGGGGCGTCGCTCTGCCGCGATCAGAGCCACTCTAGCGCCTGGGGCAGAGGCCAAGGAGCCATCCCCAGCGCCCGGGCCATCTTTGCTCCAATGGAGCCTTGGCTGCGGGAGGGGAAGAGAGAGACAGAGAGGAAGGGGGGGGTGGAGAAGCAAATGGGCACTTCTCCTATGTGCCCTGGCCGGGAATCGAACCCGGGTCCCCCGCACGCCAGGCCGACGCTCTACCGCTGAGCCAACCTGCCAGGGCCTGGCTCATGTATTTATTGAGGTTGACAAGTCTCAAGATCTCCAGTCAGCAAGCTGGAGTCCCAGGAGACCCAGTGGTGTAGTTTAGTTCTCAAGGCAGCAGGCTCAAGACCTATGAAAAGTTGATGTTTTAGTTTGAATCTGAAGGCAAGAAAAAAACCCAATGTCCAAGTTCATAAATCAGGCAGGAGAACTTTCCTCTCACTCATGTGAGGAGCAGCATTTTTGTTCTATTTAGGTCTTCAACTGATTGGATGAAGCCCACCCACATTAGGGAGGGCAATCTGCTTTACTTGGTCTACCAATTCAGATGTTAATATCATCTCATAGGCACACCCAGAATAATGTTTAACCGCATATCTGGGAGCCCCATAGCCCAGTCAAGTTAACACCTAAAATTAACCATCACAACCAATTATGCAGAGACAAGAGATGATGAAAGCTGCCTATAACTTGCTCCATGTTATTCAGCAGGACTTCATTTCTGTGAACTTGAAAGGGGCTAGGAAAGGTAAGGGGTTAACCTTAGACAATGTATCTTATATAATTTGCTTTTGCCTTTTTTCCAAGAATACTTGACTAAGAAATTGTTTTGTAGAATTAGATGATGTGATCCATCACTCATAAGATCTGGGAGTAGCCCAGATGTCCTGATATCAATCAAGAGACCTCTGGGACAGAACAACCTGAGTGGACAATCTGAAGGGACATATGTCAAGTCTTTGAAGACAATCCTGAGAAAAGTTTACCACCTCCATTCTTGCTTGGTTAATCATATATGTTTATGATTTTAACTGTTCCTAACCACCCTAAAATCACTATAAAAGGCCCAGCTTGGAAAGAGATGTTAAGGCAGATTTTGGATCTGAAGCCCTCTGCCTTCTCAGCTTGCTGGCCATCTGATTAAAAGCACATTATCATGATTCAATCCTTATCTCTGCATATTGGTTTGTTGTGACAGGCAACCTGAGAACCAGTGTTTTCTTGTTACAAAGTCACTGTTGATTTATACTAACCCTCTCTCCATTTTTTTTGAGAGGAGACTGTGAGACAGACTCCCACATACGCCCTGACCGGGATCCACCTGGCAACCTCTGTCTGGAGCCAATGCTCGAGTACTGAGCTATTTTTACCACCTGAGGCTGACACCTTCACACCAACCAAACTATCCTCAATGTCTAGGGCCATGCTAGAACCAATCAAGTCACTGACTACAGGACGAGAAGAGGAGGGGAGAGAGAAGCAGATGGTCACTTCTCCTGTGTGCCTTGACCGGTAATCAAATCTGAGACGTCCATACGCCAGGCCAATCCTCTATCCACTGAGCCACTGGCCAGGGCCCCCTCTCCACTTCTTTACTTGAGCTAACTCAAACACAATTCTCGTTCTTATAATGGCATTGTAATGAAGCAAGTAGGGTTTGGAGCCTAACTACTGGGGGCTGAATCCTAGTTTCATTCTGTGGTATTTTTTTTGTTTGTTTTGTTTTGTTTTTTAATGGCTACAAATTCTTTGACTCCCCTTCTATCAAGAAGTCGGGTCTATGGCCTCTTCCCTTGAATCTGGGCAGGTAGTGAGTTGATTGTAACTAACGAAATGGAAGAAACAACACTGTATAACTTCTAAGTTCTGACAAAAAGGGCAATACAGCTTCTTCCCTGTTCACTAGAGTTCATAATTGTAGCCCTGAACTGCCATGGAAGAAGTAGGGCTACTCTGAGGTCACCATGCTCCAGGTCACATTGAGAAGCCACTGAGGCACTCCAGTCAGCAGTTCTAGCCTTCAGATTTTCCTAGACTAGGCACCAGGCATATCAAAATTCATCTTTCAAATGATTCCAGCCCCCAGCTGTCTAGTCAACCTCAGCATTCACGACTTCCAGCTGAAATGCTGGCACTGTGGAGCAGAGACAAGCCACTCCCATTGTGCTCTGAGTTTCTGTGAATCAATCATGTTTTTTTAATTTTCTGTATTTTATGATGTTTTATAATATATTGGGACCTTGCAGATCCAGGGAGGGGCTGTCCCTTCTAGGGTCAGGTAATTCCTGGAGCTAGCAAATAACTTGCAGGCAAACACACCTTTGACATGTATACCAACCAAGCCTGAGCACAAACTCCAAACCACTTCCTTTACACTCCGATGGCTCTTACCCTTCAGGCGACAATATTCCTCTGCCCTGATCATTCCAGGGCCAGGTATCAGACAACTAGACACAATCTCTATGCCCCAGAACCTACTGGAATTATTCAAACTAGTCAATCTTTAACCTGTCTAGCCTACTTACTTTGCCTGGGCTGTTTCTTTTCATAAAAACTAGTTAAAATCAGGCCCATGTTTTCTCTGTTCCTATTGCCTCCTTACTGACCCTGGTGCTTTCTCAAGTGACCCTGTGTGGCATGGCAAGGTCCTTTCCTCTTGGGAACTGTAACAAATGATCTTTTCAATGGCAGTCGGATGTGAGGGTGATCTGGCTGCGACATCTGTCACCCCATTGATCGCCAGGGTTGATTCAATGGCAGTCATCTCCTGATATGTTGGCCTTACTCTTCCCGAATAAAACCAAAATTCTGAGTACATTTTGAAACATCCTGAGCCACAGAATCTGTGAGCATAATACAATGGTTTTATGCTGCTAACTTTGGGGCTGATTTGTTATGCAGCCGTTGTAACTGAACACCTATGATATCCTTCCAATCTCTTAACCTCAGTGTCATCATTGGTATAATGAGATTAATAGCAATGGCACTGTCTCAGAAGGCTGTTGCAGTATTAAATGTGATATAAAGTGCTTAGAGTTCAATATATGTCAGCTTTATTATCAATATTGTTTTCTAGAAGAGTTTGACACCCAGCTCACTGGGTCTCAATGCATCCCTGATTGCAAGATAGAACGCTGCTCTCATTTGAGGTTCCTCATCCTTCTTCACCATCCTGCCAATCTTAACCATTTTCCACTGTATCAGTCAGAGTCCAAACAGGAGACAAAAACCACTCATGAATTAGAACAGGGACACTTCAATATAAGGAATTATTTACTATAATGGGTGGTTAGAGTACCAAGGGATTAGGTAATAAGAAGTTAAAGAACAGAACTCTAGCCCTGGCCGGTTTGCTCAGCGGTAGAGCATCAGCCTAGCGTGCGGAGGACCCGGGTTCAATTCCCGGCCAGGGCACACAGGAGAAGTGCCAATTTGCTTCTCCACCCCTCCGCCGCGCTTTCCTCTCTGTCTCTCTCTTCCCCTCCCGCAGTCAAGGCTTCATTGGAGCAAAGATGGCCCGGGTGCTGGGGATGGCTCTGTGGCCTCTGCCTCAGGCGCTAGAGTGGCTCTGGTCACAACATGGCGACACCCAGGATGGGCAGAGCATCGCCCCCTGGTGGGCAGAGCTTCGCCCCCTGGTGGGCATGCCGGGTGGATCCCGGTCGGGCGCATGCGGGAGTCTGTCTGTCTCTCCCTGTTTCCAGCTTCAGAAAAAAGAAAAAGAAAAAGAAAAAAAAGAACAGAACTCTAAAGAATGCAAGAAATGAATATATAAGGAGTAGCCACTACCCCTAGAGCTGAGACAGACCCCTAAAGAAGAGCTCTTCAACCCTCACCCCTTACTAGGGCCAGGATTCAGGCCTCGTTTTAGAGAGGGCACGGCTGCGGCTCCCTGGATGACAAAGAAGTCACTATAGTGTTGTGCTGATAGAGCTTGCTGGAAATCAGCTATCTGGAATGTTGCGAGAAACCATTCATAAGATACTACTGCGTGTACCTCAAAGGTTACTGCAAGGCCACTCAAGGGGTCAAGGGGGCAGCAAGGGAAGCTGCTAGCCACTGTGTGTTGCTGGCTGCCATGTGCTATAGGACCCAGGTGCTGAAGAAGCTGCCCACACTGCAGAAGCCTGGAACCTGGGAAGCCACGTGTGCTCCCAGGAGTGGGCACTGGAGAAGCAAGCTGCAGGAGCCTGGTGAAAGGAGCACAGCAGAAACAAAGGAAGAAACTCTTTTCTCCGACCGTGTTTTAGCAGCTCCCTCTACTGACAAAGCTGAGCATTGTGCCAGATAGAAAAGGTGAAATATTTATAGGCTTGCTCCAGTATCAAAGAGATGATGAGCCTTACCTGTGGTGGCGCAGTGGATTAAGCATCAACCTGGAATGCTGAAGTCGCTGGTTCAAAACCCTGGGCTTACCTGGTCAAGGCACATATGGGAGTTGATGCTTCCTGCTCCTCCTCCCTTCTCTCTCTCTCTAAAGATAAATGAATAAAATCTAAGAGAGAGAGAGAGAGAGAGAGAGAGAGAGATAATGGCACAGTCCACCCCTTTGGAGACTCAACTTCTATATATAACCTTCTATATACATTTAGACTTCCATACAACAATGAAACAGCTCCATATTTCCACCTAATGAGATACAGCTATCTTTCTTACAAGTGAAGTTCTCACCCTCTCTCCAAAATGAGGAGATAGATACACAGTTCCAACAGTCTATATTAAATACTTCCCAGATTTGTCATAGTCCCACAGACTATACTGTTACCTAAGACTAAATTGTAACATTAACTTCCAACAACTTACATAAATGATACAGAAATGGGAAATGGGAAATGAAAATGGGAAGAGAAAAAGAAAAAGTTAGTATGTACAAAAATACCATGTATATATAACAAATAGAAAAAAAATATGCAAAACTACCACAGTTCTTATTTCTATAATGGCCACAAAGCTGATTTAGTAATCACTAATGGTTTTCTGACTGCCTCATTTCTTCTACGTTTATTAGTTTGCATCTTCTTATCTCCTCTGTTTACTTATTTATTTATTTATTTATTTATTTATTTATATTACCATGGGCTTATATATTCTTATTTTACTCATTGGGTTATAATATGTTATTGTCATGTTTTATGTTGACGCTCTGCAGTTGACTAATGAGAGCCCTTATAAACTGACGCTTAGTCATTCTGACACGTCTCCATCATTCTTTGAGTAGTTCCTTCCATTCTAGCACAAGATATTCTAGGATCATTTTGAACTTCTTCAAACCCAGTGGTAATGTTGATTATTTCTCCAAGTAGCTGGGGTTCCTTAGGAGGAAAATGGTATTAAGAAATCAATATCTGGGTACTAAATATGCTCATTCCTTTTGGATTGTCACTGCTTTTAGGCCCACTCAACAGACACAGCCGGGGGAATGTGTGTGTTTGTGCGTGTTCCTGTGTATACATACACATGTACACATTTACACATACAAACACACATACATTTATAGCTAGATTTATTTTATATCTACTTGTCTATATATTAAAAGCCATGAGTTCATACCTGCTATGAATTAAATTGTGTTCCCCCAAAATTTGTATGTTGAAGCTCTAACTTCCAATGTGACTATATGTGAAAGTAAGGTTACATGAGAGTGTCCATAGAATGGAGCGCTGATCCAATAGGATTCATGTCCTTACAAGAAGAGATACCAGAGAGCTCTTTCTCCACCATGTGAGGACACAGTGAGCATGGGCAGTCTGTAAGCCAGGAAGAGAACTTGCACCAGAAACCAAATGGGTTGGTACCTTCATCTTGCGCTTCCCAGCCTCCAGAACTGTGAGTAAATAAATTTCTGTTGCTAAGCCATTCAGTCTGTGGTATCTTCTTATAGCAGCCCAAACTGACTCTACAAGACTGACCTTTAATTCTAATGTACATGAATAATATTTTGGTTTGTTTGCTTGTTTATTTTGTGTTTCAGTAATGTACACTTTGCCTTTAGGAAATTTGCTATTCTGGGCCTGTTCAGTTTGTAAGTTCAGAGAAGAGGGCTCTATTAAAGTTGCCATGCATTTCCTGACCTGTGGTGGTGCAGTGGATAAAGCGTGGACCTGGAACGCTGAGGTTGTCAGTTTGAAACCCTGGGCTTGCCTGGTCAAGGCACATATAGGAGTTGATGCTTCCTGCTCCTCCCCCTCTTCTCTATCTCTCTTCTCTATGATGAATAGATAAAATCTTTTGTGTGTGTGTGTGTGGCAGAGACAGAAAGAGTCAGAGAGACAGAAAAGGAGGAGAGAGATGAGAAACATCAATTCTTTGTTGTGGTTCCTTAGTTGTTCATTGATTGATTCCTCATACATGCCTTGACCGGGCGCTACAGCAGACCGAGTGACCCCTTACTCGACCCAGCGACCTTGGGCTCAACCTGGTGAGCCTTGCTCAAACTCGATGAGCTGGAGGTCAAGCTGGCGACTTCCGTGTCTCAAAACCAGGTCCTCTGTGTCCCGGTCCAATGCTCTATCCACTGCACCACCACCTGGTCAGGTTAAATAAAATCTTTTTTTTTTTTGTATTTTTCTGAAGTTGGAAATGGGGAGGCAGTCAGACAGACTCCCCCATGCGCCCTACCAGGATCCACCCGGCACTCCCACTAGGGGGCGATGCTCTGCCCATCCGGGGCGTCGCTGTGT
Organism: Saccopteryx leptura; assembly: GCF_036850995.1. Taxonomy (NCBI): domain Eukaryota; kingdom Metazoa; phylum Chordata; class Mammalia; order Chiroptera; family Emballonuridae; genus Saccopteryx; species Saccopteryx leptura. The sequence continues at coordinate 29,790,826 of NC_089515.1, forward strand.
TGCGACCAGAGCCACTCTAGCTCCTGAGGCAGAGGCCACGGAGCCATCCCCAGAGCCTGGGCCATCCTTGCTCCAGTGGAGCCCTGGCTGCGGGACGGGAAGAGAGAGACAGAGAGGGAGGAGAGGGGGAGGGGTGGAGAAGCAGATGGGCACTTCTCCTGTGTGCCCTGGCCGGGAATCGAACCCGGGACTCCTGCACACCAGGCCGACGCTCTACCACTGAGCCAACCGGCCAGCCTGTCTTTAACTTTTATTTATTTAATTTTTTAAAATTCATTTTAGAGAGGAGATAGATAGATAGATAGATAGATAGATAGATAGATAGATAGAAGTGGGGGAGGAGCAGGAAGCTTCAACTTCCATAAGTGCCTTGACCAGGCAAGCCCAGGGTTTCAAACCAGTAACTTCAGCGTTCCAGGTTGACACTTTTTATCCACTGGACCACCACAGGTCAGGAGGGTCTGTCTTTATCTTAAATGTTGATATGTTGTTCACTGTGGACATTTTGCATTAATTTTGATTTTTAAAAATATTACATTAAAATATTTATCTTGATTATTGAGTTTTTCAGTGCCTTGTTAAATATTGTCTCTAAGGACTATTTCTCATTCATCTCACCTTACTTAACCTGATTCCTGGTGAAACCAAGTCTTTGCTTGAATTGCTCCAGGGCTGTAGCCCCAGAGTTGACCTTCATTAAACAGGGCCCTGTTAGGGGGTAGATCCCAGATCCCCCTCTCCTGCATGGCCTACACAACCGTGGCAGTGTACCGTCTTCTCAACAAAAATACTGAATTATAGCCTGACCTGTGGTGGCTCAGTGGATGGGGCGTCAACCTGGAAACGCTGAGGTTGCCGGTTCAAAACCCTGGGCTTGCCTGGTCAAGGCATATATGGGAGTTGATGCTTTCTGCTCCTCCCCCCTTCTCTCTCTCTCTCTCTCTCACTCCCCTCTCTATAGTGAATAAATAAAAATCTTTAAAAAAAAATACTGAATTATAAAGCTGCAACCACAGAAATAATTCCATTGTGTGCTAAGTACATGGTCACATGCCTGTAAAAATATTTGGAGACACCAGATATTCTCCACCCAGCCTTAGTCACAAAGGACCCAGAAGCACAAGTTCTTGATCCCTACGCTGGTATGGTCATCTGAACTGCCAGCATCAGAATTCCAGCACTACTTTCTATTGGAGAACAATACTGATTTCTTTGCTCTTTTCTTGTTCTTCTTTAAAAAATTTATTGATTGATTGTAGAGAGAGAGGAAGGGAGAGAGAGAAACATGGATTTGTTGTTCCACTTATTTATGCATTTACTGGTTGATTATTCTATTTTATTTTTTAAATTTTATTCAGTTTTTTTCGAGAGAGAAGAGAGAGAAGGGGAGGAGCAAAAAGCATCAACTCCCATATGTGCCTTGACCAGGTAAATCCAGGGTTTTGAACCGGTGACCTCAGCGTTCCCAGGTCAACACTTTATCCACTATGCCACCACAGGTCAGGCTGGTTGATTCTTATATGTGCCCTGACCAGGGATCAAACCCACAACTTTGGTATATTGGAATGCTGTAATTAACTGAGCTATCTGGCTAGGGCTTTTTACTCTTTTTTTTTTTTTTTACAGAGACAGAGAGTCAGAGAGAGGGATAGACAGGGACAGACAGATGGGAACGGAGAGATGAGAAGCATCAATCATTAGTTTTTCGTTGCCCGTTGCAACACCTTAGTTGTTGATTGCTTTCTCATATGTGCCTTGACAGCGGGCCTTCAGCAGACCGAGTAACCCCTTGCTTGAGCCAGCGACCTTGGGCTCAAGCTGGTGAGCCTTTGCTCAAACCAGATGAGCCCGCACTCAATCTCGCGACCTCGGGGTCTCGAACCTGGGCCTTCCGCATCCCAGTCCGATGCTCTATCCGCTGCTCCACCGCCTGGTCAGGCTCTTTGCTCTTTTTAATATTTCCCCAGGACTTCAGGAAAAGCAAGTGTTTGAACAGTGTTTCTGTTCAAACACTTAACAACAGCAAAGCGCTTGGCTGATGTTTTTGTGCAGGACAGAAAGAGGAACTGGAGACCAAGGGATGAGGAAGAACGGCTTCCACCTTGCAAAGAGGGATCCACAGATCCTGGTGTGGTGGCTACTCTTTCCCTCTTGGAACTTTTATAGAAGAGAAATCAAATGACTATAAAGGTCAGCTCTGCAGTGAGAAAGATGTCAGGCAGACCTAGCTGCCTGTTCTCGAGCACCTTTGCTGACCATTTTTGAACCAGTGCACAAACAACCCCTCTTCTTCCAACGAAGTAAACAAGCATTTTTCAAGAGCTGTCCTGGATATCCTGCATCCACTCCTGCTCCCTCCAATCCAAGTTCCAAGCTCTAGCCAAAGTGACCATCTAAAAACACAAATCTGTCATGAGGATGAAATGAGCTAATATTTGTAAAGTGCTGATTGACATTACTTCCAGAGTAAGTGCTGTTAAATATCTATGAAATAAATACATATAATACTATTCCCTGCAGAGGATCTTCAGAAGAAAAAATGGAACCGTCTTCACTGCCAGCCTCTTCTGCTTTTTCACTACTCTCTCCCTTGCCAGCCTTGTTCCGGGCCTCATTTCAAGTCTCCTATAATCAAGCTGCCTGCTGGCCTTAGCACATTCTATTCTCTCTTCCTTAAACATTTTTCATGTGACCAACTTCATATCCCAGTTTAAATGTTACTTCTGCCTTCCAGAACCTCCTAGAGAGAGCTTAGTTTCCTCCATTTTACCCTCTTATAAGCAAGATGTTTATCACAATTGTAATCACAACTAAATATTTTGCGCGCTTTTTAATGTCTGCCTCCCTTACTAGGCTGTAAATTCCCCCAAGGGAAGGGCTTACTCTTCACTACCTATCAAGAAACTCGCACAGAGTGGATCCCTAGTGGACCATTGCTGAATGAATGAATCAAGCCTTTTTTTGAGAGAGAGAGTCAGAGACAAGGACAGACAGATAGGAATGGAGATGAGAAGCATCAATCATCAGTTTTTCCTTGCTCCGCCTTAGTTGTTCATTGATTGCTTTCTCATATGTGCCTTGACCACAGGCCTTCAGCAGACCGAGTAACCCTTGCTCAAACCAGCGACCTTGGGTCCAAGCTGGTGAGCTTTGCTCAAAACAGATGAGCCCGCACTCAAGCTGGCGAGCTCGGAGTCTCAAACCTGGGTCCTCGGCATCCCAGTCCGACACTCTATCCACTGTGCCACCGCCTAGTCAGGCAAATCAAGCCTTTTTAATACTATCTCATTTAGGTAACTGGCCCAAGATTGCACAACTGATCCAAAATTTGTATCAAGATATTCTGACTTTGCAGCCCAAGTTCTGACCACCGCACTGACCATTCCTTCCTCTCCAACAAAGCTGGTGCTAGAACATAAGTGGTTTGGTGAGCTTAAGGAGCTGCAGATCTATTCGTGAGGGCCGAAGGCCTCAAAGAACCAGCGCGGTGCGCACAGGCCTCAGGCCCAGGGGAGGGGGCACCCTATCACGTGTACGCAGCAGGGCCAGTGGCTGCCGCACCCCAGGGCAGGAATGCGGCCCCGCCCGGGTCCCGCGCCAGCTAAACCGCGTTCTCCCTAGTGACTGACGTCAATGAAGGCGGCGCACCTCCCGGAGAGACGCAGGGGCGGCCGGGGGCAAAGGGAAGGAACCCGTGCGGACACGCCCCTCGCCGCTGCTACGCTGCTGATTGGACCCGGGAATCTTCGCACTCGGGTTTCGGGGCCCACGGAGGGAAGGGGGAGGAGCCAGAACACGCCCCTCTCCCCTCTGTGGTTGCTGATTGGCCCACGGAGTCCCTGCGTTCGATTTTGGAAGGCTTGCTTTGGAGCTCACGCTAAGGCTCGGCTGAGGATTGGTTGTTCCCGACTGGGGGTGCTTTCTCCGGGGAGCCGCGGATTGTGACCGAGGTGGCCGGCCTGGGTTAGCCTGGTACGTAGGTCCACGACCTGGTTTGTGCTGTGCTAGGAGCGGGTGGGAGGGCGAGCCGTCAGAGCCGGGGTGCCGCCCGGACCCGAACCCCCATATCCACGTAGGGCCCGTTGTTGTGCGAAGCGCCACGTCTGATCCCCGGGAGCCGACCTGTGCTGGTGATATCGCTCTGTGATCTCGGCCAAGATACCCTCTCCCAAGCATTCGTCCTGTCGGTGAACGCCGCCTGACCCTTGTGAACACCTTCACGGCAGAAGCCCAGAGCTGCGCCCGCTCTTTCGAAAGGCCAGGCAGAGGTTGGGGTAGGCGCATCTTAGCTTGCCCCATCCTGATTTGAGGTCCGTCGGCGCTGCCCTTCAGCTTGGTGAGTAATCCTTCTGATTCCCCGTGGAGCCATGAAATGTGGATGGCACAGAGGCTGGCGGGGAGCCCTGACTTTCAATCCCTGCGCCTTCCAAAACCCGCAGAAGCAGATAGCAGGCTTCGTGAGGTTTCAGAGCCTCTTGCGTCGTTCCTCTGAAGATTTTGGCACCCATCTGGCGGGAACAAAAATAACAGTGGTTGAGAGCGTGGGCACTGGGGTCAGACTACCTGGTTTCATATCCTAGCCTTATCACACACTACCTATATGACTTTGGTCAAGTTATTTAACCTTCCTGAGCTTAGCGTTTTCATCTGTAAAATGGGTGCAGCGATAGTATCTCCTTATAGAGGTGTCATGAGGATTAAAGAGATTACCCGTCTGATAGGGCTGTTCTGCATTTGACTTGCATGTCAAATGAAAAACAGCACTTTCTGTGCTGAGCAAGGTGCCTCGATAGCAGTGATGATTTAAAAGTCCATAGGGAAAAGAATGAAAGAAAAAAAAAAACAGAAGTCCGCAGATGACTCCATTTCCCTTCACTGTCTTCTCCCAAGAGTGAAGGCCGTTTTTGAGGGAGTTTCATGGAAGTGGTGATGATGAAAATGGGTGGTTAAACAGCCTCTCCCTTACACCATTCATTCATAAAGCAATGTACTGGAATGGATGCTTTCAGAGTACTTTATTTCCCTTATCCCCGTAAGGGTTATTCTCACCATTTTGACAATAAGCAAATTGAGGTAGGAGAAAACTGCTAAGATCACCCAGTTATCAGTGGCACAGCCAGAATTCAGGGTTCTTGAACTCTTGAGAAAAGTTATTCCTAGATCTAGTAGTTGTTGTTTTTTTCCAGGTCATATGGGAGAATTGTTCTGGGGGAAGGGCCCAGTTCCTTTCTTTTTTTTTTCTTTTTCTTTTTTTTCCTTTGTATTTTTCCGAAGCTGGAAACGGGGAGAGACAGTCAGACAGACTCCCGCATACACCCGACGGGGATCCACCCGGCACGCCCACCAGGGGCGACGCTCTGCCCACCAGGGGGCGATGCTCTGCCCCTCCGGGGCGTTGCTCTGCCACGACCAGAGCCACTCCAGCGCCTGGGGCAGAGGCCAAGGAGCCATCCCCAGCGCCCGGGCCATCCCTGCTCCAATGGAGCCCTGGCTGCGGGAGGGGAAGAGAGAGACAGAGAGGAAGGAGGGGGGGGGGGGTGGAGAAGCAAATGGGCGCCTCCCCTATGTGCCCTGGCCGGGAATCGAACCCGGGTCCCCCGCATGCCAGGCCGACGCTCCACCGCTGAGCCAACCGGCCAGGGCCTCAGTTCCTGTCTTCACATCATGAAACACAGATATGGAGGCCAACGTTATGTCCAGTTCTCTGGGGCATGCGTGGCTGAGGCTGGGCCCTTCGGGGTGGGGGACCCATGCAGCCATTTGGATTGGGTCTCCCACTTGAGGAGCCACAGATTCTGGCTGCTGTACGGTGGCATATCTGTGCAGGGAAGCGGGCCAGAGCCACAAGTGTTGATTTGGGCCTTGAGCCAGAGCCTCCAGTTCTTTTTCCAAGAGGCCCTTGGCCTCTGATTACAGATTATTACCACCAACAGAGTTATCTGAAGGGGGTGAGCCAGTGAGGAGCTAGTTGCTGCCTAGCTTACACAAGTGTGTTCTGCCTCTAGTGGTTACACACACCTCCCTGAGACCACAATAAACACAGATAGGTGTCTTAAGCTGAGCTTCATACATTACAAAGAATACTCAGCTGAGCACCATATTTATAAATTGCAAATTAATTGCACGGTCAGTTACTTTTTAAATATATTTCTTTGTTAGAACTCTATGATTCCCTTATTGCCTGCTTCAAAACAAATTGAACTTTGTCACTTTCAACATTGGGTATTTACTAACCTAGTTTGTGCCAAATTAAAGTATTTTGCAATTAGTCTTCACTCATCTGCTCATCTGCTCACAGACCGCTGCTTATCTTTCTTTTGTCAGCTCTGAAATGAAAGATTCATTTGTAATCTTTTAGTAGGCCTGTGGTTTCATTTTCCAGTTTAAAAAGTACCATTGTTCAAGTACATACTGACTTCCCTGGATTCAGGTCTTGTCCAGGAAATGAGGGGGAAGGTAACTAATGAATACATGGAATGAGACAGGAAAAGTTTTGATAATGTGTTCTGGTTCAGTTTTCTCCAAGTTTACAATCTAATTCTACCTGATATCCTACTGATTCTTATTCTCGGCCTCATTCTTCTGTCTGAATCTTAGGGTGGGAGGCAGAGCCAAGAGTGAGGGGCCTCAAAATCTGGAGATGCTAGCCTCCCACCCTAAGGGTCATAGAGGGTATGGTGAGGCTGGAAGCTCAGACTCTCCCGGGTGGTTTCCTGTTGGTGCATTTGTACTCACTGTAACTGGGTGACTGGAGGTAGGGGCTACAGGGCCTGTGCAGCCCTCACAGAGGCGACTGAGACTATCCAGGAAGTCAGGGTCCACGCCACTTCCTCCCTGGGGCAGCTGCTATTTGATCCTGTTGCCATCCTCTTAAGGGGACGATGAGATTGTCTGAGTTTGAGAGAGGGGACATCAGCCCTTCTCCCACCACACAGACCCCCCTAGGGGTCTGCCCTAGGCTTGGTCATAGCCTGCCTAGGTCACTAGAGTGCTTTAGAGCAGTGAGTTGTCTTCTTCTAGACCAGGGGTCCCCAAACTACGGCCCAGGCCCGCGGACCACATGCGGCCCCCTGAGGCCATTTATCCGGCCCCCCGCCGCACACCCGGAAGGGGCACCTCTTTCATTGGTGGTCAGTGAGAGGAGCATAGTTCCCATTGAAATACTGGTCAGTTTGTTGATTTAAGTTTACTTGTTCTCTATTTTAAATATTGTATTCGTTCCCATTTTGTTTTTTTACTTTAAAATAAGATATGTGTAGTGTGCATAGGGATTTGTTCATAGTTTTTTTATAGTCCGGCCCTCCAACGGTCTGAGGGACAGTGAACTGGCCCCCTGTGTAAAAAGTTTGGGGACCCCTGTTCTAGACCCTAACCCCCCAGCCTACAGCAGCAAAACAGTGTCTAGCCTCCAGGGAGGATTGAGAAGAGGAGCTATTGGTTGGGGAGTCTTCTGACACCTAATTAGCCAGATCTGTCCACACCGGTTGCTCTTCGACCCTAGGAGGCAAGAAAACCATCTCTCCTTTGTGCAGACCTAGCCTTGTCATGAAATTGTTGACCCTCAATACTTAGAGAGGTTCTCAGAGACAATCTACATAAACCAGTTCTTACAGATGCAACAGCGAAGCAAGCCCACGGAGGCCCGTGAAGTGCCTGAGGCCTCTCAGCCACTGAGCGGCAGAACTGGGGCTCAAACCGGGTCCTCTGACTCATAAGCCAGTGCTCTGTGCCCTGGGTTGGGCTGTAATTCTAGATTTCTTTTGCGGAACCTGAGGATCTTCCTCTTCAGAGTGCCACGAGTTCAAAGCTGGGACAGCCCATCACCCAGGGAACAGCCCTGACGTTAGTGAAAAGATTAAAATAAATTCCACACCCCAACCCTGCGTCAAATGTGGGCCTATACAGTGTTCTTTTCCCAGCTGCTGGTGGTTTTCCCCGTTGTGAATTAGCACTCCTCACAGAAATGATGGGAAGAAATGTGCTTGGCTGTGAAGACAACTTGTTTGTTTAAAAGCCTGGGCTGCAGTTAGCCTAGGTTCTGGCCTTGGCTGAGCCCCTGGTACTTTGATCTCGGTCTCAGCTTCCCTGTGCTCCTCTGTGAACTGGGGTGAGGATAACAGCCTGGTTCCTAGAATTGTTTTGATGAAACAATGTCATGCATATTGCCTGATAAGAATAACTGCTCCATAGTTAGCTTTGATTTCTCTTTATCAGCCCGAAAGTGTTACTTGGTGACTTGTTTTCTGGTCTTAGTGTATTTATATCATCCAGCTCCAGGAGGAGGGGGGGTTAATTACCACACGTTAGGTTTTAACTGGATTCCCGTACTAGTGCCTAAGGAGAGGCAGCTTTTTAAATTCCCATTTTCCAGATAAAAAGTATAATTTTTATGAACTTAATTTATCTGAAAGTCTTCTACAGGTTTATTTTAGTTATTAAATCTTTTTTTTTTTAATTTTTTTTATTTATTCATTTTAGAGAGGGGAGGAGAGAGATAGACAGAGAGAGAGAGAGAAGGGGGAGGAGCAGGAAGCATCAACTCCCATATGTGCCTTGACCAGGCAAGCCAGGGTTTTGAACCAGCAACCTCAGTGTTTCCAGGTTGACGCTTTATCCACTGCGCCACCACAGGTCAGGCTAGTTATTAAATCTTTTGAAAAAAAGAGAGTGGGTTCTTATGATAGATCTAGAAACTGGGACAGGGGAGTGTAGAAATTACTGGAATCAGCAGGGTGGCTATTGAGGTGAGCGGAAAGGCCGGAAGAAGGGAGGGACGATCATTATATGGGAAGACTAAATGGGAGAGAGATGGCTCACACGCTAGAGCAGTGTTTTTCTACCACTGGTCCTCAAAAGAGTAAACCACCCTGATGATGTGTGAAGATTCTAGACTCAATAATTGGTCCAATTTGCTTATGCTCAGCATGATTTCTGCTTTAGTAGTCTCTGAGATAATTCTCCTGTTTTCATGGTCCCGAGTGTAAAAAGGTTGAAAACCACTGTGAGAATACCTTTTCTCTACCCTTTTTTTTTTTTTAATTTTATTTTAATTTTATTTATTCATTTTAGAAATAAGAGAGAGATAGAGAGAGAAGGGGGGGAGGAGCAGGAAGCATCAACTCCCATATGTGCCTTGACCAGGCAAGCCCAGGGTTTCGAACCAACGACCTCAGCATTTCCAGGTCGATGCTTTATCCACTGCGCCACCACAGGTCAGGCCCTCTCTACCCTCTTTTCAAGCTGGTCGATGGCCGACAGCTATCTCTAGCTAGCTGTGAAAGGAGGTCTGGCTTAGCAACCGGGCCTTCCCCATTAGGCCCAGGGCTGTGAGGGACCACGGGAGCAAGGCAGGCCCTGGGCTGGCTCAGGCAAGATTGCTGGGAGTAAAAAAGGCACATCACACCTCTGACCAAAGAACAAAAGTCAAGGAAACCAAAAAGAGGGGCATTTGCATTTATTTAGTTCTTATTGGGTACCCGGTACCATACTAGACTCATTTAATCCTTACACCAACTCTGAGAAGTGCTATTAGCTCCATTTGACAGTTAAGCAAACAGGCTCAGAGCGGTTGACTAATTTGCCTAAGGTCACAGCTAGGCAAGTGGCAGAGCTGGGATTCAAACCAGCCCCGCATAATGCCCAGGTCCTTGGTCTTCCTAGTCTCCAGTCTGTTTTCCAATCCAGTGGCTTTTTCAGGCTGTACCAGACAAGAACAAGATGGGTGAGCCTCTTAGGGCTTTGTCAGTCGATGTGAACGCTCTAGAATTGAGGGAAGTAATTTTCATTTCCTGGGTATGATAGGGGAACATTGACACGAGCCTAACCTTTATTAAATTTTCTTGTAAGTTTCAGCTTCTGCCCTGAAAGAGTATTCTAACCCTTTTTGCCCCTTTCTCTTTGTGGTCTTTTGGACTATAGGTAGATCTGATTGTCCTATTTAATACCAAATATTTATTAAATTATACAGGATGGGGCAAAAGTAGGGCTACAGTTGTGAGTTTATGAAAGTTTATTCTTGTATTATTTAATTACTGTATTATTTTCCATACAGACTGTAAACATACCTTTGCCCCACCCTGTATGGACTTGGTTTGTCCCCTGGGTCTTGAAGATTGGAGGTCAGGTAACTCTTGTCAATTTTATGTACGCAAAGCAGAATGGAACATTGAGCACCGTTACTGCTTTGTGTCTTCGCTCAGATCTCACAGCAACCCATGAAGTAGGTACTAGCACAGCTGGTCCGTTTACACAGGAAGCAGCTGCGTGCAGGTCATCAGCCAGTGAGTGGTGGAGGCAGCCACAGGTGCGGTTCCAACCTGGGTAGCCCAACTCCACAACCCCTCTCTTCCTTCTGTGCTAGAGTCTGGGCCTTTGCATCAGAAATCTGGATTCCGTTTCTCAGCTTCTTCATCTGTGCAGTACTTACTTCCTAGGGCTGCTGTGCTCACGTGAATGATGTTAGGCGAATACAGCTCTTAGAGCAATGCCTGACACGTGCTCAGTGCTCACCACATTCCTGCTGCTGCTGGTGTTCTCATTAGGGCCTGGGTATCCTGGGCTCTGCCTGGACTTTAGAACCAGGCAGACGTGGTTCTCCTTCTGGCTCTGCACTTACAAAAGGGCTTTGTGACTGTGGAATAGTCATTAAACCTCTGAGTCACACTCCTTCATCTGTAGAGTGGGGGTGAACAAGTCTTACCTCACAGGTTTCTGTGAGTCTTAAGTAAACACCTGTGTTGGACACTTAAGCACTCTATAATAAAGTTTGGCTGTCATTATTAATATTATTTCCCCAAGGTGCCCTAAGAAATTAGAGTAATTTTAAAACTTACTCCAGTTGGGCTCCTGAAGAACTGAAACAGCAGAAGTTTGCATTAATCAGGACCCCAGGTTTGGGAAGGGCCTGCTGAGCTAGCTGCTCATGTCCCTCCACGCTTTCCTTCCCCAGCACACCCAGGATGGGCACCCCAGCCTCCGTGGTGAGCGAGCCACTCCCGTGGCAGGCCCCAACGGAGGCCCGGGGCCGCAAGCAGGCTGCGGCCAACATCTTCCAGGACGCCGAGCTGCTGCAGATCCAGGGCCTGTTTCAGCGCAGCGGGGACCAGCTGGCTGAGGAACGGGCCCAGATCATCTGGGAGTACGCAGGGGACCACCGCGTGGCGGAGGCCTTGAGGAGGCTGCGCAGGAAGAGGCCCCCAAGGCAGAAGCCGCTGGGCCACTCGCTACACCACTGCAGCCGGCTCAGGTGAGTTCCTGGGACTGGAGGGCTGAGGGAGAGAGCAGTAAGGATGCCCGTCTCCCACCATTTCCTGGCCCTGGGACCTGGAACTACTGACCTGGCCTCGCTGTAAAGGGCCTATCATTGGGCTTGTTGTAAGATCTACACAGTGCCTACTACATGGTTGGCACTTAAAAGGTTACTGTTACTACTGGAGTCATCTATGACCCTGTGTATGTACGTCCCCATGGGAAGGGGTACCAGTGCCACCTCATTTCACAGTGATTCGTAACCAGCTGGGAGGATTAGTGTTTGGAAGAAAAAAAATCCTACTTACCTATTAAAGAATAGTTAACATTCAAAGCCTGATGAAAATCTTGGCTGTGGAATTACAGGGAATATAGCACAGGCAAGTACTGTAGAGGCATCAAAGGTTTAAACTTGAGAAAGTTTACCCTAAACTTTCCGTAGTCATCCACCTCTTTGTCTGGTCACCGCCAGCCCAGAGCAGGGAGCGCCCAGAGATCCAGCTGAACCAGATGGCCTAACAAGCCACTACAGGACACTCTGGGCCCCACTCCTCCACTGCCTTCTCCGGGGCCCACAATCGGAACATGAGACCTGACCAGGGCCCTGAGATCATTAGGTCCATATTAACTCCAGTTGATGAGTAATCCCTACTTAACAAACCTTGGTAAGGATACTTGGTTTCTCCAGTCTCCTTTGACTGACAAATGATGTCTGCTGTGGGTAGGATGAGGAAGTTGGGAGAAATATTGAGTATTGGACACCCTGATCTAGTCCCACTCTCTGTACAGAAACTGAAAGCTTAGCCTCCTCATGTAGGTCTCAGGGGCGTTTTTAATAGTTCTCATGACCAAAATCTCTTTAGTCCCCATTCTGTCTTTTTGTATTGATGCTGGCCTATCACACACTTGTTCCCTACAGAATCCCAGAGCCCCGTGATCCACTGGCAGACCCACAGAGCAGTGCCGCAGAGATGGCTTCCAGCGATCAGTATGTGAACACCAGGAGGACAAGTGCCAGGATCCGCCGAAACTGGAGGAAGCCAGGCCCCATAAGATACCTCCATCAGATCAGACACTGACCCAGGGAAGGGCCTGGGAATGGAGGTAACTTCCCCAGGAATCATGGGGACTTTTGCCAAAGGGCCCGGGAAGGTGAAGGAGGAAGAGAGACTTGAGGCAGACAGCCCCACATGCTGCTGCTGGCCTGCTCAATTCAGAACAGGACTGGAGGTGTCCATTGAGTTCTACATCGTGTGGGACCCATTCCTCACCAGGAGGAGGAACAGCGACTGTTCTTGCCTTGGCCCTTCCCCATCTAACACTATACTTGGGATGTATGACATTCCCCTGGAGTCAAGTGACAGGCACTCAACCTAAGCATCTTACCACTCTTGCTACTAACCCTCCTATTATGACCCATGGTCTGGCAGCCTGTCCTACACCCCTTCCCGTCAGGCCACAAAAGGAAACTGGTTTAAGTGACAAAATAAAAATGTTTGCATCAAGACTGTGTGAGTCTGTAACAGGAGAAGATTCCAAAATGGATCTTCTGGAGCAGGGGTAGTCAACCTTTTTACACCTACCGCCCACTTTTGTATCTCTGTTAGTAGTAACATTTTCTAACCGCCCACCGGTTCCACAGTAATGGTGATTTATAAAGTGGGGAAGTAACTTTACTTTATAAAATTTATAAAGCAGAGTTACAGCAAGTTAAAGTAATAATTACTTACTAAGTACTTTATGTCAGATTTTTGCTGTTTGGCAGAATAAATCTTTATAAAACAGCTTACTATAGTTAAATCTATCTTTTTTATACTTTGGTTGCTCCGCTACTGTCCACCATGAAAGCTGAAACACCCACTAGTGGGCGCTAGGGACCAGGTTGACTACCACTGCTAGTCTGGAGCAAGGGGTGAAAGGGTGTGCTCATTGCAGAGAATGGTGTGTTCCCAGGAAGATGAGGATGGCCTCCTTTGCTTTCTCACTGCCATCCTATAGAGCCCTGCGCTGAAGCCTCCTTATCCAGAGGCTGTCAGATGGCGAGAGGAAGCCTCTGCAGGCAGCCCTGATCCACAGGAGAGGAGAGGGTTCTTGGCCCCTGGCTAGCTCAAGAGGGGAGGTTATTTCGGTCAGCTCTGGAGCGCGGGCAGTGAGCCTGCAGTTACAGTAACGGGCTCCAGCTCCTCAGTTGGCTTCCTCAACCCAATGATCCTGAGGGTCAACAGCGGAAGCAGTCGTTCTTGAGCCTCCTGCATGATCAGGTCCCCACAGCCTGAAAACCCTTGAGGTGAGCCTCAACAGAAGCGTGCCACATGCGCACTCACCTTCAGCTCCCCTCCCACCCTCCTGTCCACTTGATTACCCGTCACTTAATTATTATTATTTTTTTGGACAGAGAGAGAGAGGGACAGATAGGAAGACAGGAGGAGAGAAGCATTAATTCTTTGTTTCGGCTCCTTAGTTGTTCAATGATCACTTTCTCATATGTGCCTTGAACGGGGGATTCCAGCAGAATGAGTGACTCCTTTTTTAAGCCAGCAACCTCAGGCTTCAAGCCAGTGACCTTTGGGCTCAAGCCAGGGACCATGGGGTCATGTCTATGATCCCATGCTCAAGCCAGCAACCTCGGGGCTTCAAACCTGGGTCCTGTGCATCCCAGTCTGACGCTCTATCCACTGTGCCACCGCCCGGTCAGGCTATTATTATTTTTTGATTATCCATCACTTGAAAGGAGTCATGGTTCAAAGTACTTCAAGCACACATAGTGCAGGGCTGCCCTCCTATGACTAAAAGGAGAAGTGGGTCCATATTCCTTATTCCAAACCCTTTGGGCTAATTTTGGAATTCAGAATTCTTTCAGCTTTTTGGAAGTAGTGCAAATATTGTATAATACCTAGTGGGGGTACATCCCATAGCAAAATGTTAATATTTCTGCAACAAATATTCACACGAAGGGATATATGATGGTTACAAATAGCTTCAGGTCAGTTCTGGTTTTAGAAAAGTTATGAAAATATTTTTGATGTTCAGGGCATTGAGACTTTGAAAATGAGGATCTGTATTTCCCCTACTAAAGGAAAACAGACTCAGGAGCCATATCTCAGCAACTCATGGAAACAGGGTTCTTTGTCCTTAAAATTGCATTCTATCTTGTCTTTCTTCCACCAAAGAAAACTAGACAAAAAAGGTCAGAATTGGACTTGTTATTCATACATTTGCATTGATTTAAATACATTACATACAGTTTCTACAGTGCATTAGAAGAACAATAGAGGCAGCAGGATTCTCACAGCCCAGCCTCGACTCCCTGACACTGAGGGACAGGGCCTATGGCTGACAGAGGGTTGGGCTGTTCCGTGAGTGCCACCCAGAAGCCTGCCCTGGCACTCTGGGCTGCTGGCTCTCCCCAAGTCCACATTCAAGGCAACCTGAGTACAGACTTCAGAGAACAGGGACAGGCCAGGGAAGGATGCCCCCACCCCAACTCTTGCGTGCTAGGACTGGGACCAGCCCTCTGTGACGCTGGACCCAGCTTCCTTCTCACAGAGCTGATCTGAACGAGGGCCATGTGCAGATCTGCTTGGGTGGGAGAGCAACCAGGCTCCTCTTTTGCTTCCTCGGGCTCTCCTGACCGCACTTGCAGAGTTTTACCATGTATTTGTATTAAGATGTCTCCAGAAAGCTAAATATACCTGGCTCCCCTTCTGCTCCTGCGGTCAAAAGGCAGGCATTCTCACAAACATGGTCCCCAAGGCTAGTGTCCAGGTTGGTGGACTGGCATTGTCGGGGCTGGGGTCAGTGGGGGAGCTGTCCTTGGTCCACAGGCATGTGCATCCAGCTCCCGGGGACTTCCTGTCAGTTGAATGGAAGCCCAAGACCAGCTGGCTCTTGGGAGCTGGAACGGAGGGGCAGGCTGGCCCAGCTGACAAGGGCACATCTCTGCTCTGCCTCCTGGGTTGTGGGAGCTGGGCAAGCAGAGGGCTCCCTTTCTTTGGTTGTTTTTCAAACCTTCAAGATAACTTTCCAGGGCTGATTGACCAATCGCAGGGTTCCAGAAACCCAAAGTGTCCAGCCACACAGGGCTGCCCGAGCCACAGATGGCGCCCTCTTCACTCCTTCGAGAGGCCACTCTTTGCTTTGGTGTAGAAAGGGCTTGGACACCTGGTGAGGGAATAGCTGAGGGGAAAAGAGACATGGAAGCAGGAAGCACACTGATCTGGACAGGCACTAGGGAATCATCTGAAGGCCTCTCCTCTGGGTCCCCCTTTCTCAAGAAGCCATGGAAAAATTGGCCTGGAACAAGCGGTCAGGGAGCAAAGGGCAGCTACCAATTAGGAGGCAGAATATAAGTCCTGTTACCCCACTAAGCAGCAATAGTAGCATAAAAAGAAGTCCAAGAACCTAATATCCTGTCCTCTAATGAGCTGAGATCCACTCCAGAACCCAAATTGAACCCCTAAGTCAAAGAGTTGAGGAAAATAACAGGAAGAAAGCAGAGGACTGGGAGAGTTTATCACCTGTGGCCAGGGCCAAGGACTCACAAAGCTAGGCTGGGGTAAGTTTGCCCATAGACCAATTCCCACTCCCAGCATATACTCAGGCTACATGGGTCACTTGTACGTGCTGGGGAGTACCTGTTCTCCCTCTTGCCTTTGCCCAAGTGACAGGCAAGCTGCAGGCCTGAACTAGAGAAGCTGGGTCTCCAGCAGGGCAGAGAGCAGAGCTGATCTACAGGATCATACACAGAACTTCTCGGAGGTCTAGAGCAAAAGTACCTCTGCCAGGAGAGTTACATTTGTGGGCTTTTAGTCAGCCTATAGCACTGGTGGGAAGA
The DNA here is from genome assembly GCF_036850995.1 of Saccopteryx leptura. NCBI lineage: Eukaryota > Metazoa > Chordata > Mammalia > Chiroptera > Emballonuridae > Saccopteryx > Saccopteryx leptura. Next base: position 29,806,907 of record NC_089515.1, read on the forward strand.
GAAGACTTGGCAAAATCTCAAAGAAACGGAGTGGCTTCTGCTGCCCCAACACGGCAGGTCACCAGCTGCCTGGGTCCACGGGAGGGAGGAAATTCCAGGCACCTGAATGTCTAGGTCCATGCAAACCTAGGTCTAGATTCCAGGTTTTTGACATGAAAGGGTCTGGGATTCTGCCTGGGTTTTGCTAATAATTTAATTTTGTTTTTGTTATTTGTTTCTGATGCAGAATATAATGAAGAATTGCTACAGAGCACGGTGTCAGGGAGGAAGGGGAATTCCCCAGCCTGCCTCAGGAGATGCTAGAAGGCAGATGCTCCTTCTAGCAGAGCTTCAGGAGCTCTTGCACAGAGCTCCAGGTCTCCTCAGCACTGAGGAGGGCCCACCAGCACTCACTGTCCCTGTCTGTGCTTCTCCCTGTGCTTGGGAAAGCCCTGAGGGGGTGGGTCAGCAGAGAGGGAGGGCTCTCAGGGCACTGCTCCCCACCACCTTCTGTCTTTTCCTGCAGCCCGCTCCCCAGCCTTCACCCAGCCCGAGTTTCAGACAGTGCGCCCTTGTCTGCCTCTCAGGCTACCACCACGAAAAGAAGGGCTTCCGACTCTGAAAGCTCTGTGTGTAGGACTCGCTAGCAGACCGCTGATGGGAACGGGCTGTCTCAACAATCACGGGTGGCATCTGGACCAGGTGCAGGGGACTCTTGTTGTCCTTCAAAGCCTGAGTCAAATTTAGGATCTGCAGTGGGAAAAATAAGATACATTTAAGGAAGACCTTAGGCATCCAAATCTGCCTCTGAGGAGACTGGCAGATAGGATGGTCCTATAAATCAATAAAAAAATAGACAACATGCTAACAGAAAATTGTGCAAATAAGCTACTTATAAGAGTAAGAATATAAGTGGGCAATATATAGAAAATGAAAACGTCTCTAGTCATTTTAAAAATACAAATGATAAGAAATATCTCCTATATGTTGCCCTTCCTTTTAGTAAAGATACAAAAGAAAACGGGGACTCAGAGTTGGGGGGAGTTCAGAGACACGGCTGTAGGGCTGGAGGGCAGGACAGTCTCTCAGAGAGGCTAGTGGGTGGGCGATCAAGGCTTATCACAAACAGGCCCTCTGACTTGCACGTCCACTTTTTAGGATGATAGAAACAATTGTGGACATGCACAGAGCATGTTTTAACTAATATAATGCAATTCATAAGGTGAAAATGATATAAATGCCTAAGAGTATAAGATCAATTAATAATTTTAGGGATAAGAAAATATTAAAAAAGATATTTGAGGCCTAGCCTGTGGTAGCACAGTGGATCAAGTGTCGACCTGGAACGTGGAGGTTGCTGATTCAAAACCCTGGTCTTATCTGGTCAAGACACATATGGGAGTTGATGCTTCCTGCTTCCCTCCTCCTCCTTCTCTCTCTCTCTCATATCTCTCCAATGATTAAATTTAAAAATCTTAAAAAATAGTAAAAAAAAGGCCCTGGCCAGTTGGTTCAGCGGTAGAGCATCAGCCCAGTGTGTGCAAGTCCCAGGTTCAATTCCCAGCCAGTGCACGCAGGAGAAGCGCCCATCTGCTTCTCCCCCCTCCCCTCCCCCTCCTTCCTCTCTGTCTCTCTCTTCCCCTCCCGCAGCCAAGGCTCCATTGGAGCAAAATGGGCCTGGGCACTGAGGATGGCCTCCGCCTCAGGCGCTAGAATGGCTCTGGTTACAACAGAGCAACGCCCCAGAGGGGCTGAGCACCGCCCCCTGGTGGGCATGCTGGGTGGATCCCAGTCGGGTGCATGCAGGAGTCTGTCTGCCTCCGCCCCCCCCCCCCCCCCCCGCGCCTGCCCCGGCTTTTCACTTTGGAAAAATACAAAAAAAAATTAAAATAAATAAATAAATAAAAATATTTTATTGGCATGGAAAACTGATCACAGGATTAGTCAAAAAGAAAGGAGATAAGGAACCAGTATAATATGACTTTACCTTTATTTTCTAAAATTCTATCTTCCTTTTTACCTATCTTCAAAGAAAAGTCTAGAAGTTGGCAAAAAATATATATATATATACTTGTACACTGCTCACAAAAATTAGGGGATATTTTATAGCTTCATATTCATTTTGAAATACCCCTTATTTTTTATGAGCAGTATATAATGATATATAAATATGTACATATATATGGAGAAATAGATATAGCTAATATTCAGATAGATAATATATTAATATATACAGATATAAGATAAAGCAAATGTGGCTAACTAAATGTCACAAGTGGTGACTCTAGAAGATCACACTCAAGATTTGAAATTTTTCAAATTAAAAAGTTGAGATTTATCAGGCCCTAGCCCAGTAGCTCAGTTGGTTAGAGCGTCATCCCCATATGCCAAGGCGTGGGTTCCATCCCTGGTCAGGGCACATACAAGAATCAACCAATGATGGCATGAATAAGTGGAACAACAAATTGATATTTCTCTTTCTCTCTGTCTCTTTCTTTTCCTCTCCTCTCTAAAAATCAATAAATAAATTTTAAAAAGTTGAGAAATGTGTAACAGGCATATAATGCTAGAGAATGTTATTTGAAAATGTTATTTAGCCCTGGCCGGTTGGCTCAGGGGTAGAGCGTCGGCCTAGCGTGCGGAGGACCCGGGTTCGATTCCCGGCCAGGGCACATAGGAGAAGCGCCCATTTGCTTCTCCACCCCTCCGCCGCGCTTTCCTCTCTGTCTCTCTCTTCCCCTCCCGCAGCCAAGGCTCCATTGGAGCAAAGATGGCCCGGGCGCTGGGCATGGCTCTGTGGCCTCTGCCTCAGGCGCTAGAGTGGCTCTGGTCGCAATATGGCGACGCCCAGGATGGGCAGAGCATCGCCCCCTGGGGGGCAGAGCACCGCCCCTGGTGGGCGTGCCGGGTGGATCCCGGTCGGGCGCATGCGGGAGTCTGTCTGACTGTCTATCCCCGTTTCCAGCTTCAGAAAAATGAAAAAAAAAAAAAGTAAAAAAAAAGAAAATGTTATTTAAAAAGGCTTTCCCTCAGATCCTGCTTTTTTCCTTTTTAATTTGATTTGAAAGAGAGAGGAAGGGCGAGAGAGAGAGAGAGAAACATCGATGTATTTCTATATGTGCTCTGAGGACTGAACTAGCAACCTTTACATATTGGGACAACTCTCTAACCAACCAAGATATCTAGCCAGGGCAGATCCTGCATTCTTTTTTTTTTTTTTTAATTTTTATTCAGTGAGAGGAAGGGAGGCAGAGACAGACTCCCACATGCGCCCTGACTGGATCTACCCGGCAAGCCCATAGGGCAGGGGTTGGGAACCTATGGCTCACGAGCCAGATGTGGCTCTTTTGATGGCTGCATCTGGCTCGCAGACAAATCTTAAAAAAAAAAAATAATGTTAAAAATATAAAACATTCTCATGTATTACAATCCATTCATTTCCTACCGCTCATGTTCATGGTTGCAGGTGGCTGGAGCCAATCACGCTGTCCTCTGGGACAACACCAAATTTTTATTGGATAATGCATAATGAACACGGGTCGTTGTACGGCTCTCACAGAATTACATTTTTTTTTTCTTTTTTTTTTTCTGAAGCTAGAAACGGGGAGAGACAGTCAGACCGACTCCCGTATGCGCCCGACCGGGATCCACCCGGCACGCCCACCAGGGGGCGACCGCTCTGCCCACCAGGGAGCGATGCTCTGCCTCTCCGGGGCATTGCTCTGTTGCGACCAGAGCCACTCTAGCGCCTGGGGCAGAGGCCAAGGAGCCATCCCCAGCGCCTGGGCCATCTTTGCTCCAATGGAGCCTCGGCTGCGGGAGGGGAAGAGAGAGATAGAGAGGAAGGAGAAGGGGAGGGGTGGAGAAGCAGATGGGCGCTTCTCCTGTGTGCCCTGGCCGGGAATCGAACCCGGGACTTCTGCACACCAGGCCGATGCTCTACCACTGAGCCAACCGGCCAGGGCTCTCATAGAATTACATTTTAAAATATGTGGCGTAGGCCCTGGCCGGTTGGCTCAGTGGTAGAGCGTCAGCCTAGCGTGCGGAGGACCCGGGTTCGATTCCCGGCCAGGGCACACAGGAGAAGCGCCTATCTGCTTCTCCACCCCTCCGCCGCACTTTCCTCTCTGTCTCTCTCTTCCCCTCCCGCAGCCAAGGCTCCATTGGAGCAAAGATGGCCCGGGCGCTGGGGATGGCTCTGTGGCCTCTGCCCCAGGCGCTAGAGTGGCTCTGGTCGCAACATGGCGACGCCCAGGATGGGCAGAGCATCGCCCCCTGGTGGGCAGAGCGTCGCCCCTGGTGGGCGTGCCGGGTGGATCCCGGTCGGGCGCATGCGGGAGTCTGTCTGACTGTCTCTCCCTGTTTCCAGCTTCAGAAAAATGAAAAAAAAAAAAAATATATATATATATATATGTGGCGTTCATGTATCTCTCAGCCAAAAAGGTTCCCGACCCCTGCCATAGGGGATGATGCTCTGCCCTTCTGGGGCATTGCTCTATTGCTCAACAACTGAGCTCTTCTTAGTGCCTGAGATGGAGGCTATGGAGCCATCCTCAGTGCCCATGACCAACTTGCTCCAACTGAGCCATGGCTGCAAGAGGAGGAAGAGAGAGGGAGGGAGGGAAGGAGAGAAGGGAAGGAAGAAGAGAGGGAGGAAGGGAGGGAAGGAGGAAAGGACAGAGGGAGGGAAGGAGGATAGGAGAAAGGGAGGGAGTGAGGGAAGTGAGAGGGGGAGGGGTGAAGAAGCAGATGGGTGCTTCTCCTGTGTGCCCTGACTGGGAATCAAACCCGGGACATCCATACACCAGGCCAATGTTCTACCACTGAGCCAACTGGCTAGGGCCAGCTCCTGCATTCTTTATATAACTCCTGGTTAGAAGCCTTTATGGTAACAACTACCACTCGAGTCTCTCTCTGAGGGTTCTTCACTTTTCTCCTTTAGCTCAGGGCCCTTATATAGCCCACTGTGTGATTACAGGTGAGGTAGGTAGAGAGTTGTAACCTCCTTTCCTTGCAGTATGTCATATTTCTGTAAGGCAGAGGTTCATTTTGCTTTGATAGGTGACTGGTAAGCAAGTGAAGATGTGACTAATATACTGGCCACCTACATGCTGGGAGGAGCCAGATGCACACGGAACTTTATGATGTTCAAAATAGCTAACATGTCGAGTATTTCAGTATTGCTAGACTACTCTGTTTTAAATCATTTCTCTCATACTAACCTACTGAGGTAGATGTTGTTATTAATCCCGTATTACAAAGGAAGGCAGTAAAAAAAAGAAATGAAGTAACTTGTCCAAGACCTCATAGCCAGTAAATGACAGAGCCAGGATTTAGGGCCAGGATTTAAACCCAGGCACTCTGACCAGTTTGTGCCCTTAACCACCAGGCTATCCCAGCTCTCTTTAAGACTTCAATGTGAATGTCAGTGTCCTACAGAGGCTTTTTTTTTGTTTTTTGTTTCTTTTAAGATTTTATTTATTCATTATAGAGAGGGGAAAGAGAGAGAGAGAGAGAGAGAGAGAGAGAGAGAGAGAAGGGGGGAAGAGCAGGAAGCATCAACTCCCATATGTGCCTTGACCAGGCAAGCCGAGGGTTTTGAACAGGCAACCTTAGCGTTTCCAGGTTGACGCTTTATCCACTGTGCCACCACAGGTCAGGCTCCTACAGAGTTTTAAAAGAAGTTTTCAAGCATATTCTTTACTGTGCTTTGGAAGATCAATAACGCCCTGGGAGTTTCCTTAGCTCTCTTTGAAGGTGAAGTGGAAAGAGAATTAATATGACTTATAACTATAACAAAATAAATTATAACCATAGTCAATATTTGAGTGTTTATTATGTGCCAGGCATTGTTTTTACTAAATACTTGAAGGCTTACTGTATTAAATTTTTAAAATTAATTTTCAGAGAAAGAGGAAGGGAGAGAGAAAGAAACATTGATTTGTTTTTCCACTCAATTATGAATTCATTGGTTGATTCTCTCCCCCCCCCCCCATTGGTTGAATCTTATATGTATCCTGACTAGAGATCAAACCCACAACCTTGTTATATCCAGATGATGCTCTAACCAACTGAGCTACCCAGCCAGGGCTTAAACACTTGCTATGCATTATCTCATGTAATACTCTGGCCAACTCTGCAAAGTACTTTACTGTCCCATTTTATAAACAAGGAAGCAGAGTCTCTTGCCCAAGGCCACAGAGCATGTTAGTAGTAAAGCAGTCTGATTTCGGCGCCTAGCTCTTAACCACCAAGGCATATGGTCTACCTTGAGCAACTTGAGGACAAGGGACTGCTGGGTAAATTTACCAATGAACTGTCCAGCAAATAACAAGAGAAGTAAGCACACAGTAAGTGCATCAACTACTAGATACCCTGGAAGAGGTGGGAGACTAGGGAAAGCTACCTTTCCTCTCATGTGTTACTACAGAGTCACAACAACTTATGACATAGACTAATAAAATACAATCTTTACACATTTACTCAAAATGAGCATATAACCCTCCCAGAGGGATTCCAGGGATGACACCAGATGTCCTTGGCTTACCTGTCCCCGCATGACAGCAATCTGCTTATGGAACTGACCCCTGTCGAAACCAGGATCTTTCTGCAAAGGCAAGGAAGGCAGTAGGAGATGGAACCTGCATGAATCCCTCCGAAGAACCCATTTTCCTAACCCAGTTAGAGACCTGCTAATAAACAAAACCTACACAAGGCTTATGAGGCTTAGTGAAGTTAACTACAACCCCCAAACTCCCTGATTCACAGTTTGGGGAAACAGAGAACAAGTAAAGACTTTGTCCTGAGTCTCATTACTAACTCTAAAGAACTCCAGGATCCACTATTCCATTTGAAATGAGAGCTCTGCAGATATACTGCAGTCACATGACACACAGGATAAACACCAGTGTGATTCATCACAGCTGCCAGTGTTTTTCAAACCAATCCAAACTAGATGCTGCGGTCCACATGTGGGAATCTTGTTCTTCAAGGGCTAATAGAAGTCAGAAGGGTGTTAGCCTTGCTCTCGAGCTTGTATTAAGATCAATTAGAAAACCTTTCAGAATTCCTTCTTCTATATGGTTATAAGGCGACGTTTCCAGGGCTAACCTTGAAGAGTTCATATAGGTCCTCTTCCAAGTCCCTCACGAAGTTAGGGTCCGATATCTTTGGAAGAATCAGATCTTTGATCTCCTGAGAGAATGGGACTTTTGCCTGGGGCAACCAGGCCCAGTAAAAAGGATCTGAAAAGAGCAAAGGTGGTATTGAAAGAAAGCCTGCCCATCTCTTCCTCCATATACAACAGAAAAGTTACAAGAGCTGTGAACCCTAAAGGTTACACAGTAAGTGGAGGAACTAGTGTTCAAACCCAGGTCGGCCTAGTCTCAGAGCTTGTACTTTTCCAGATATTACATGACCTTCCAAGACACAAGGCTATCTAGAAATCAATGACTGATCCTGAGACACTGAGATGCTCACTCTGAGGACAAACTAGCGCTGCAACGGGTTTAGTGACCCCCCACCTGTATCTCTACCTCTTTTTAAAAGTTTCTCAGGCCTGACCAGATGGTGGCGCAGTGGATAGAGCGTCAGACTGGGATGAGGAGGACCCAGGTTCGAGACCCCGAGGTCGCCAGCTTGAGCGCGGGCTCATCTGGTTTGAGCAAAGCTCACCAGTTTGGACCCAAGGTCGCTGGCTCCAGCAAGGGGTTACTCGGTCTGCTGAAGGCCCGCGGTCAAGGCACATATGAGAAAGCAATCAATGAACAACTAAGGTGTTGCAATGAAAAACTGATGATTGATGCTTCTCATCTCTCTCCGTTCCTGTCTGTCTGTCCCTATCTATCCCTCTCTCTGTAAAAAAAAAAAAAAGAAGTTTCTCAGTTATAATAGGGCAAGAGCTGGTTTCCAGGATGTCAGCAAGTAAGACAGAACATGGAAAACAGCTTGTATTTAAACAGAAATAGAATGAATTTTAAAAAAAGATAGTCCTCAGAAGGAATAAGAAAAATGCAAAGCAGAGATGAGAAAACTCCACTCTCTGCTTCTAATGGGAATAATATGGGGTAAAAATGATAATACTAGCTCAATTATGGAGTTGTTGCCATGTGCCAGTCATTGTGCTAAAGTGAATGGGCTGCATTATTTCATTACTTCTTCATTTCATTCCTACTTCATAGGAACAATCCTATGATACAGGTGTTATTACCTACCTTGCACAGATGAGCAAACTGAGACCTAGTAAGAAAAGAGACACAGTGGTCTTGAGACTTACATGCCCTCCAGGAGTCAGGATGCTTCAGGGGGAAAGCCAGTCCATTGTCAATGGCAGCCACCTTGATAACAGGCTCCTTCACCACCACCCAGTCTGTGTCCTGAAAAGCAAGAAAAAACTAAATATTTAGGGGCCCATGTGCCTCAGGCCCTTAAAAGTAGTAGCAAAACACCCCATCTCATCCTCCTCAAGCACCAATCCTTATTCAACCTCTGAACTGGTTTCCACATTGTTACTCAGCACACTTATGGCACCTCTACCTTGGCTTGTTCAAGTCCCTTTCTGGTCTTAGAAAAGGTGGACTTGACCTGTGGTGGCGCAGTGGATACAGCACTGACCTGGAATGCTGAGGTCACTGGCTTGAACCCCGAGCTTACCTGGTCAAGGCACATACTGAGAAGCAACTACTAACAGCTGATGCTTCCTATTCCTCCCCCTCCTTTCTCTCTTCCTCTCTCTAAAATCAATAAATAAAATCTTAAAAAAAAAAAAGGCGTACTGCCCCAGGAGTTCCATAGTCCTTGGTAAGAAGGGAACTGACAATAACAAAAGATACCTAGAAACCATTCCTTCCAGGGAAAGGCAACGTGATTCCTGAGGGTATGAAAAAAAGAACTACAAATCAACGTCAGTTGGTCAAAGTCCTTCTGTGTGGACCCTGACTCAGACGCCACCTCACTGGTGGTGACCACATCTTTCCAGTGAGATAACAGGACCATGGAAGATAACAGGTGGCTGCTCCCGCACACAGGAGTCTGTTCCCTGCTTCAGTGATATAGAAAAAGGACAAGGACAAGAGCTGAATGCAAAAAGAGTGGGGCAGGCTACCTGGGACAGCCCACGACTGTCTACTTGGCTCCATGCTTCAGGTTCACTGGTGCCAGCAGAGGAACAGGCAACATAGGTCCAGGACGCCTACATCAAAACCCCCTGGGATACCTTATTCAAAGTACGAAATCCTGAGTTTTATCCAACATAATGGGGGAAAGCCTTGAAGAATCTGTACTACTTTCAATAAGCTCTTCAGGTAATTCTGAGGTCCAAATTTTTTTTTTTTTTTTTTTTTTTTTTTTCTCATTTTTCTGAAGCTGGAAACCGGGATAGACAGTCAGACAGACTCCCGCATGCGCCCGACCGGGATCCACCCGGCACGCCCACCAGGGGCGGTGCTCTGCCCCCCAGGGGGCGATGCTCTGCCCATCCTGGGCGTCGCCATATTGCGACCAGAGCCACTCTAGCGCCTGAGGCAGAGGCCACAGAGCCATGCCCAGCGCCCGGGCCATCTTTGCTCCAATGGAGCCTTGGCTGCGGGAGGGGAAGAGAGAGACAGAGAGGAAAGCGTGGCGGAGGGGTGGAGAAGCAAATGGGCGCTTCTCCTATGTGCCCTGGCCGGGAATCGAACCCGGGTCCTCCGCACGCTAGGCCGACGCTCTACCGCTGAGCCAACCGGCCAGGGCCTGAGGTCCAAATTTAAGAACGACTATTAAAAAAGGAAGTAAAAATATTATGAGGATGTGAGAACTAACCTTATTATGGTAAACATTTCACAATATATACATGCATCACATTGTAGCCTGGGCCGGGTAGTTCAGTTGGTTAGGGTGTTGTCCCAACACACCAAGGTTGTAGGTTTGATCTCTCGCCAGGACACACACAGGATCAACCAATGAATGCATGAATAAGTGGAACAGGAAAGCAATGATTCTTTCTTCCCCTTCCTGTCTCTCTCTCAAATCAGTAATTTTTAAAGATCATAATATCGTACACCTTAAACTTATATAATGCTATCTGTAATTATATATCAATAAAGCTGGAAGGAAAAGAAAACATTATGAGGAAGAAAAACCAATCTCACTTCCTCCTTCTCCAGGTAGCCTCCTCATTAATTTGTATTTATTTACTTATGTATTTATTTATTTATTTATTTTGGTGAGAGGAGGGAGACAGTGAGGCAAACTTCCTCATGTGCCCTGACCAGGATCCACCTGGAGGCCATGGGCCGATGCCCAAGTACTGAGCAATTTTTAGCACCTGAGGCTGTCATGCTCCCCCAGAGCTATCCTCAGTGCCCAGGGCCACACTCGAACTAATTGAGCCACTGACTGTGGGAAGGGAAGAGAGAGAGAAGGTAGGAGAGGGGAGAAGCAGATGGGTGTTTCTCCTGTGTGCCCTGACCGGGAATCAAACCTGGACATCCACACACCAGGCTGGTGGTCTATCCACTGAGCCGCCGGCCAGGGCCCCCATTAATATTTTTAAATGTTCAGATTGAACATGGTTAGAGAAGTGTAGTGAAGTACAGAAAGAATGAGAGTAAAGAAAGTTGCAGGAAGCAACTTTCTCTAAACTGATGTTCTTTGGAATTATGGTCTGTTGCGAAAAAAGTATTCCACAGTCAAAAAAGTATAGAAATCACCAGTGCAATCAAAATTAAACAGGTTCATTTAATGTACAACTTCTCAGACCTTTACTATGCTACTGTGCAATGTGGATCGCTAAGGCATAAAGCATGTCCCAAATTAATCTGAATTTTTCTTCATTCTATTTCCATTAACATCATTTAGTAATATATTCCTTAAAAAACAGAGAGAAACTCTACTAAACACTAATCTATACATTTAAATTTTTTGAGAGAGTAGGAAGGAGAAGAAGAGAGAAGGAAGGAGAGGGAGAGAGGAAGAGGAAAAGGGGAAAGAGGGAGAGGGGGAAAGAGGAAGAAAGGGAGAGAGGAAGGGAGAGGAGGGAGGGAAGGAAGAGAGAGAGAAGCATCAATTTTTTGTTCCACTTATGCATTCATTGGTTGAGTCATTTTATTAGTTTTTAAGATTTCATTTATTGATTTTAGAGAGAAAACAGAGAGAGAGAAAGGCAGCAGAGGGCAGGGGGAGTTGGAGTGGGAAGCATCAACTTATAGTTGCTTCTCATATGTGCCTTGACAGGGCAAGCCCAGGGTTTTGAACCAGCAACCTCAGCATTCCACGTCAACACTTTATTCACTGAGCCTCCATAGATCAGGATCATTGGTTGCTTCTTATCGGTGTCCTGACCAGGGATCGAACCCGCAACCTTGGCATATTGGGATGATGCTCTAACCAACTGAGCTACTGGGCCAGGGCTTAATCTAGCAATCTTAAATATATGTTATTCTAATTCTTCTGAATGCTTATAATCTACCTCATCCTATTCTTCAAGATATAAATGAACCTCTTACCCGAGAGCCAGAACTATCCATTGGATAGTCATATTTAATCAGCCAGTTGTCATTGCCACGATCTGTGTAAACAGAAACATAAAGTTACCAAAAAAAACAAAAACAAAAACAGGTGGGGGGCAACTTTCATTTTCATGGTAGACTAGGTGTATTTTGAACACTTGGACTAATTATTCTACTTAAAACAACTGCAAACTATAAAGTTTTAAAATGTCTCTTGAAGACTTTGGAGATTTTAACAAGATCATTAAGAGTTAAAGTATCAAGATCTGGAAGAGAAAGGAAATCCAGAGGGAGTCCAGCATCTGTGGCTTCTTTTCCTACAGAGCACTTGATGAGCTGGGAAGAGGCTAAGAGGTAGAATGACTGGTTCATTATTCTGCTTATTTGTGTATGTTCAAAAGTCTCCATAATTGTCATTAGTGACACGGTATGTCTTACAGTTTTATATGTGTTTGTATATGCATACATACATACATATACATATATAATTTAAACACATAACAATAACAGTTTAAAAGTCTGTAGGTAAATGGAGCTAAGGGGTTCTAAGATCTTTGCATTGTCCAAGAAAATACTAAAGGTACCAATTAGTATTATTAGATTTGGAGAAGAAAGGATTCAGATTGTAATCTTTAAGGTAACCACCAAGAGAAAAGACAAGGCATATACTACTTCTATGCTAAAAGAGGAAGGATATCAAATGATTATAAAATAATATAAGAAAATAAGGAAGAAAGAAAGATCACAGTGAGAAAGGGTGAATAGAAGAAAACAGGCAGAGGCACTCTCCCTGCAGGAAGCACAGCTCTGTCTTTCCCTTCTCCCTCATCCCCCTCTTCTTCTCCTCAGGCTGTTTTCCTTGCCTTGCTCTTCTTTTTTTCCAAGCTCTAAGAGACCCCACTAGACTTGCAACCAGGTTAGCAATGGGCAGCAGCAGCTCATCCTGGCCCAATCCCCTGCACCAGTCTCCTAAGACCCCCTTTTCTCTGATTTTCCTACTGCATGAACAATAAATCTTGCTTTACTGGCTGAAAAAAAAAATAGGCAGAAAACAAATAATAAGATGGTAGATGAAAAGCCAAACATACCTATATAGACATTATAAAAATTAAACTAAATGTTCTAACATTAAAATATAACAGTTGTCTCATTGGATAAATAAAATTGACAAACTTTTAGCTATAAAGACTAAGAAGAAGCCTGACCAGGCGGTGGCGCAGTAGATAGAGCGTCGGACTGGGATGCGGAAGGATCCAGGTTCGAGACCCCAAGGTCGCCAGCTTGAGCGTGGGCTCATCTGGTTTGAGCAAAAAGCTCACCGGCTTGGACCCAAGGTCGCTGGCTCCAGCAAGGGGTTACTCGGTCTGCTGAAGGCCCGCGGTCAAGGCACATATGAGAAAGCAATCAATGAACAACTAAGGTATCACAACAAAAAATGATTGATGCTTCTCATCTCTCTCCATTCCTGTCTGTCTGTCCCTATCTATCCCTCTCTCTCTGACTCTCTCTGTATCTCTAAAAAAAAAAAAAAAAAAAAAAAAAGACTACGAAGAAAAAAAGAGAATATTCAAATTATTAAAATCAGAAACTAAAGTGAGGACATTACTACTGAGTCTACATAATGATAAGAGGGTATTGTGAGTACTTCATGCCAACAAACTGAATAACCTAAATAAAATGAACAAATTCCTAGAAACACAAAACCTACTAAAACTAAATAGACACAGAAAATCTGAGTGGACCTATAACTAGTCAGGAAATTGAATCAGTTATCAAAACTCTAAACAAATAATAACCCTTGACCTGATGGCTTCATTGGTGAATTCTACCAAACATTTAAAGAACTAATACCAACCGTCCTCAAATCTCTCCAAAAAATTAAAGAGGAGGGAATACTCCCTAACTCATTCTATAAGGTCAGCATTATTATTATTTTTTTTTACAGAGACAGAGAGAGTCAGAGAGAGGGATAGATAGGGACAGACAGGAACGGAGAGAGATGAGAAGCATCAATTCTCAGTTTTTCGTTGCGACACCTTAGTTTTTCATTGATTGCTTTCTCATATGTGCCTTGACCGTGGGGCTACAGCAGACTGAGTAACCCCTTGCTCGAGCCAGCGACCTTGGGTCCAAGCTGGTGAGCTTTGCTCAAACCAGATGAGCCCGAGCTCAAGCTGACGACCTCGGGATCTCAAACCTGGGTCCTCCGCATCCCAGTCCGAGGCTCTATCCACTGCGCCACTGCCTGGTCAAGCAAGGCCAGCATTATTTTGATGCCAAAGCCAGATAAAGAACAAAAGAAAACTAGAGACCAATATCCCTTATGAATATTGATGCAAAAATCCTCAACAAAATACAGCAAACTGAATTCAGCAGCATATTACAAGAATTACGTATCATGACCAATATCTACTACTGGAATGTAAGGATGGTTCAACACAGGAAAATGGATCGATGTGCCCTGGCTGGTTGGTTCAGTGGATAGAGCATTGGCTCAGCATGAGGAAGTCCTGGGTTGGATCCCAGGTCAGGGCACACATGAGAAGTGACCATCTGCTTCTCTTCCCTCCCTCTCCCCCTTCTCTCTTTCTTCCCCTCTCATAGCTAGTGGCTTGATTGGTTCAAGCATCAGAACTAAGAATAGCTAGGTTGACTCAAGGTCCCAGGTGGGGGCTGCCAGGTCGATCCCAGTTGGAGTGGATGTGGGCATTTCCCCTCCTCTCACTTAAAAAAAAAGAAAAAAAATGGATTAATGTAAAACATCACATTAACAAACTAATGATCTCAATTGATATAGAAAAAGCATCAGCCCTGGCCAGTTGGCTCAGTGGTAGAGCATCGGCCTGGCGTGCGGGGGACCTGGGTTCGATTCCCAGTCAGGGCACATAGGAGAGGCGCCCATTTGCTTCTCCACCCCCCCTCCTTCCTCTCTGTCTCTCTCTTCCCCTCCGGGCGCTGGGGATGGCTCCTTGGCCTCTGCCCCAGGCGCTTGAGTGGCTCTGGTCTCGGCAGAGCGATGCCCCGGAGGGGCAGAGCATCGCCCCCTGGTGGGCATGCCGGGTGGATCCCAGTCGGGTGCATGCAGGAGTCTGTCTGACTGTCTCTCCCCGTTTCCAGCTTCAGAAAAATACAAAAAAAAAAAAAAAGCATCAGAAAAAACTCAACATACATTCATGATAAAAACACTTGATGAGCTAGTATTAGAAGGAAATCCTGCCTGACCTGTGGTGGCACAGTGGATAAAGCATCAACCTGGAACGCTGAGGTTGCTGGTTTGAAACCCTGGGATTACCCGGTCAAGGCACATATGGGAGTTGATGCTTCCTGCTCCTCCCCCCTTCTCTCTCTCTCTCTCTCTCTCTCTACTCCTTCTCTCCTCTCTAAAATGAATAAAGTCTTTAAAAATAAAAAATAAAAAGAAGGAAACCCCTTCCACATAATAAAAGTCATATGTGAAAAACCCATACTCAATGGTGAAAAAACCAAAAATTTTCCCTCTAAGATTTGGAACAAGACACAGATGCCCACTTACACAACTTCCATTTTACATACTACTGGAAGACCAGAGCAATTATACAAGAAAAAGAAATAACAATCATCCAAAGTCAGAAAGAAATAGGTAAAATTATCTCTCTTGGCAGATAATGTAACTGTATATGTAGAAACCCTAAAAATTCCACAAAACACTGTTAGAACTAATTGATAAATTCAGCAAAGCATCAGGATACAAAGTCAACACACAACAACCAGTTGCATTTCTATGCAGTAACAATGAACAATCCAAAAAGAAAATTAAGAAAACAACTGTTTACAATAGCATCAAGAAGAATAAAATAGCTAGAAATTAACTAAGGAGATTAAAGACCTATATAGTGAAAATGACAAAACATTGCTGAAAGAAATTAAAAAAGACACAAATAAGTGGAAAGATATCCCATATTCATAGACTGGAAGACAATATTGTTAAGATGTCAACAACAACCTGACCAGGTGGTGGCGCAGTGGCTAGAGCATCGAACTAGGAGGCAGAAGACCCAGGTTTGAAACCCCTAGGTTGCAGGCTTGAGCACAGGCTCATCTAGCTTGAGCGCTCACCAGCTTTGGTGTGGGGCCGCTGGCTTGAGCATGGGTTCATACATATGACCCCATGGTCGCTGGCTTGAGCACACAGGTCACTGGCTTGAAGCCTAAGGCAGGTGTAGTCAACCTTTTTGTAGTATACCTACCGCCCACTTTTGTATCTCTGTTAGTAGTAAAATTTCTAACCACCCACTGGTTCCACAGTAATGGTGATTTATAAAGTAGGGAAGTAACTTTACTTTATAAAATTTATAAAGAAGAGTTACAGCAAGTTAAAGCATATAATAATAATTACTTACCAAGTACTTTATGTCAGATTTTCACTAAGTTTGGCAAAATAAATCTTTATAAAACAACTTACTATAGTTAAATCTATCTTTTTATTTATACTTTGGTTGCTCCACTACAGCCCACCATGAAAGTTGGAACGGCCACTAGTGGGTGGAAGGGACCAGGTTGACTACCACTGGCCTAAGGTCACTGGCCTGAGCAAGGGGTTACTCTCTCTGCTGTAGCCCTCCCTCCCTCCCCATCAAGGCATATATGAGAAAGCAATCAATGAACAACTAAGATGCTGCAACGAATTAATACTTCTCATTTTTCTCCCTTCCTGTTTGTCTGTCCCTGTCTGTTCCTCTCTCTGTCTCTGTCAAAAAAAATGTCAACAATAGCTGAAGCAATCAACAGATTGAATGAAATTCCTATCATAACCACAACAATTGAAGAAATAGAAAAGACCATCCTAAAATTCATATGGAATAAACAGAAACCTTGAATAGCAAAATAATCTAGAAAAAGAACAACAAAGCTAGAGGACTCATACTTTCTGATTTCAAGTTACTACAAAACAGTATGGTATTGAAACACTGTAAAAATAAACAGCCCAATAGAATAGAATAAGAGTCCAGAAATAAATATTTGCATATGTATGATCAAATGATCTTTGACAAGGGTGGCAAGACCATTCAATGGGGAAAAGACAGTCATTTAAACAATGGTGTTAGGAAAACTCAATAGCCATATGCAAAAGAATGAGGTCAGGCTCTGGCCAGATAGCTCGGTTGGTTAGAGCATCATCCAGAAGAGCAGAGGTTACCAGTTCTATCCTGGTCAGGGCACATACAGGAACAGAGTGATGTTCCTGTCTCTCTCTCTTCCTCTCTCTCTAAAATCAATAAAATAAACATTGAAAAAAAGAAAAAAAGAAGAGGAGGCTCTGGCCAGTTTGCTCAGTGGTAGAGCATCAGGCCAGTGTGTGGATGTCCTGGGTTCAATTCCTGGTCAGGGCACACAGGAGAAGCACCCATATGCTTCTCCACCTTTCCCCCTCTTGCTTCTTTCTCTCTCCCTCCTTCCCTCCTCCCACTCTTGCCTCCTTCCCTCCTGCAACCAAGACTCAATTAGAACAAGCTGGCGCCAGGCACTGAGGATGGCTCCATGACCTCCGCCTCAGGCACTAGAATGGCTCCAGTTGCAACGGAGCAAGGGCCCCAGATGGGCAGAACATCTCCCCCTGGTGAGCTTGCCAGGTGGATCCCGGTCTGGGTGCATCTGGGAGTCTCTCTCTGCCTCCTCTCCTC
This sequence comes from Saccopteryx leptura, assembly GCF_036850995.1. Taxonomy (NCBI): domain Eukaryota; kingdom Metazoa; phylum Chordata; class Mammalia; order Chiroptera; family Emballonuridae; genus Saccopteryx; species Saccopteryx leptura. The sequence goes on from NC_089515.1 coordinate 29,824,035, forward strand.
TAAGATTAAAAAAAAAGAAGAAAGAATGAGGTTGGACCCTTCCTAACACCGTTTATAAAAATTAACTCAAAATGGATCCATGACCTAAATCTAAATCTTAAAACTGTAAGATTCTTAAAAGAAAAACAGGGGCCCTAGACAGGTGGCTCACTGGATAAAGCGTCACCCTGGCGTACTGAGGCCCTGATCAAGGCATGTAAGAGAAACAATCAATAAATACACAATAAATGATACAACAATATGGAACAAAGCATTGATTTCTTTCTCTCTCTCCCCCCTCTTCTTCCTTCCTCTCATACATTAATGGAAAACTTAAAAAAAAAAGGATAAAAACTTCACAATATTGGATTTGGCAATTATTTCTTAGATATAATACCAAAGACACAGAGAACAAAAGAAAAAACAAATTGAATGTTCTGAAAATTTTAAAATTAATGACATCAAAAGACACCATCAACAGAGTATAAAAGCAACCTACAGAACAGAAGGGATTGTTTGTAGTTAATTAATTAATTAATATCTAGAATATATAAAGAACTATAACACAACAATAAAACAACCCAATTTGAAGATGGGCAGAGAATTCGAATAGAAAGTTATGTGCAACATAAGTAATCATTCGGGAAATACAAACCAAAACTACAAGGAGATACCACCTCACAAACATTAGGATGACTACTATAAAAAAAACTCTAGATAATAACAAGTGGTGACAAGGATGTGGAGAAACTGAAACTCTTCTGCAATGTCGATGGACATGTAAATGGTACAGCTCACTGGACTATTAGTCATAACATGAATGAAACTTGAGGACATTATACTAAATGAAATCAGCCAATCACAAAATGACAAATATTGTGAGAATCCACTTATACGAGGTACTTAAAGACAAAACCATTCTCTAATAGGCCTTGCTGCTACAAGAAGGACTGGGGACAAAGGTTAAGAGTACTTTTATACTCTTCATGTTGCTTTGGAAGGCCAAGCTTGGTGTCCTCTGTCTGGGACCAGGAAAGAAGCTAAGATAAAACTTAAATACTGGAAGAAAAAAAAAGTAACTACTGGCTCCAGGCCTTCCCACCTCTGATAACAGCACATAATGTGCCTGGGCAAAGCTTGTCTTGGAAAAGTATGCTCTAAGACCCTCCCCAAATGTGCATAACTCTTTGGACTTAGAAAAAACTCATCCTGATAAGGCACTCTGATACCAAGCCCTACAAGGCCCCAGGCCTCCCCTGTGCTTCAGCAGTCTGGCACATGGCAGAGACCACCCACAGGGCTCACCAGTATTGCGGATGATGTAATCCAGCACCACCAACCGCTCAAACTGCAGCTGCAGTTGCCGGTTAGTGTTCTCAGGGAGAGGTTCTGCTTCAAAACGCCTTAGCCAGTAATCTGCGTCTTTGTAACCTTCGACAAAGAGCTGAAATGAACCAACCTGCAACCAAGAAAGAGGAAGAAAGTTATTTCCCTATAGCCCAAGTTCCAAGATCCCAAGAGTAAGCCAGGGTCCCACTAAGGCCCTGTAGATTTTATATCAGAAGAGGAAGATGTTTTCAAGATGTTTATGTCTTCATCTCCTTGCAAATACAGGAGAAAAGGGCTGTGATAGAGATTGCCCAGACAAATTCAAGAAGCCCATCCAAATGGTCCAGAGTAAAGTGAGAAAATTAGCATCTTAGGCCCTTGACAGAAATGAGGAAGACAGGAGCCTCAGGACAGGCTATTCACACGCCCATCTGCAAGTCTGTAGGTACTCTGCTTCACCAGTTGAATGGCTATGCCACTATAAATTATCACCTTTAATAAGTCGCATAAGTATAGTCTATACCTTTGGCGGTAGCCCAATGCGGTTAAACCGCTGTCCAACTTTTGGCACTTTCTCAAGCGCAAGCCGCTTGCCTCTGGATTTCACTCGGTCAATGGCACTATAGTTGAAGGTCTCACTGGCCAGGTGTACTACCTACAGTGGAAAGAGAACAGATACCTAGGTTAGAATCAAATTTGGCCCTGGACGGTGGCTCAGTGGATAGAGCGTCAGCCTGGAGTATGTATGCCCCGGATTCAATTCCTGGTCAAGGCACATAGGAGAAGCAACCATCTGCTTCTCTCCCCTGACCTCCCCCACCTCTCCTTTCCCTCCCACAGCCAGCAGCTTGATTTACTCGAGCATGGCCTTGGGAGCTGAGGATAGCTAGGTAGGTCGAATGTGTCAGCCTTAGGTGCTAAAAATAACTCGGCTGATTCAGACATCAGCACCAGACGGGTTGCCAGGTGGATCCTGGTCAGGGTACATGAGGGAGTCTGCCTCACTTTCTCCCCTCCTCTCACCTTAAAAAAAAAAAAAAGGAATCAAATTTAAGGAATTATCCCACTATTACAGAGAATAGCTTGAGGCTCACCAACACTGTTCCTCTTCCAGGACACATAGTAAGAATATATTTCTCAGTCTTCTTAGCAGCTAAGATAGAGTATATGGCTAGTTTGGACCAATGGAATATTGACAAAGTGATGTATGTACATCACTTCCAGGCATGGCCTCTGATACCTCCCATGATCACTATCATATTCCCCAATCTCTGGAGCCCTTCATTATAAGGGCTCTTAGATGGCAGAGCCACATCATAGTAGGACTCTAGACCCCATGTCACTACATGGAATGACATGGGATCTAAGAGAGCTGCCTAACGGGCATGGATCTATGAAGTGAGCTAGGAATAAACTATTACGTTAAACTATTGTGATTCAGGGGTTGTTACTGCAGCTGACGTGAATTACACTGACTAATACAGCTACTTCCTGAGTTAGGAGAAGCCAGCCCAATGCCGGTTTTCTCTCCAAATAAAAACAAATTACAATTTACTCTATTCCCTTTTATTTCCTTTCGAATTTTGTACAATATGCAAATTCAAAATTTTGTACAAATTCAAAAATTTAATATGCAAGTCAGTTTTAATTTTTAAGGATTTGTAATTTATATGCACATTTATGCAGACTATATCTGAAATATTACACAAGAAACTAGTAATGGTAATTGCCTCTGAGGAAGGAAACTGAGTGGCTGGAAGACCACTGTGCCTTCTGATTTTAGAACTAGATGCATGCACTGCCTATTTAAAAAAATTTTAATGGGCATTAATATTATACTTGATTGTCAAATTGTGATGACATCACTGTAATCCATAATCCATATGAACACCTATTATCGCACTGATCACATTGTCTTGTGATCATCCATATGTATATCTAACTTTTCTTTTTTTTTAAACACTAACTTTTCTTTTTTTTTTTCTTGTAGGAGAGACAGAGAGAGTCAGAGAGAGGGACAGACAGGAAGGGAGAGAGATGAGAAACATGAATTCTTTGTTGCAGTTCCTTAGTTGTTCACTGACTGATCTCTCATACGTGCCCTGACCGGGAGGCTACAGCAGACCGAGTGACCCCTTGCTCGAGCCAGCGACCTTGGGCTCAAGCTGGTGAGCCTTGCTCAAACCAATTGAGCTCGCACGCAGGCTGGCAACCTCGGGGTCTTGAACCTGGGTCCTCCACATCCCAGTCCAATGCTCTATCCACTGCGCCACTGCCTGGTCAGGCTAACTTCTCCCTTAGGACTAATGATAAATTAGGGAGGAAGAGAATTCCCAATACCTAACACAGCACCTGGCACATGCTCAAAAATGTTTATTAAGTGAATGAATAAATAAGTCTCAAGCTTCTTTCAGAGACAGCAACAAGTGGATTTTCACATACATGAAATCAAATTTGTAAGAAAATTCTTTACCTAAGCCTGAAAAATTCATTTGAAATAACCAGTTATTTTGCCACGAATGAGAGAGACAGAAAAGGGTAAAATCCAGTGTTAAAGAAACACCTAAATGTATGTGTAGACACTGTAGGATGACATTTTGCCTGTGACTCAGGAAACTCAGGCACAGGAATACGGGCTTTCCTGGCCCTGGCTGGTTAGCTCAGTTGGTTAGAGCATCATCCCGAAACAGAAAGGATGCAGGTTGGATCCCTGGTCAGGGCACACATAGGAAGCAACAAATGAATGCACAACCAAGTGGAACAACAAATGAATGCTTCCCTTCTCTTTCCTCTCTCTCTCCCTTTCTCTGTCTCTCTAAAAATCAACCAATCAATAAAAAATTAAGCCCTGGCCAGTAGCTTGGTTTGTTGGAACTGTCTGTCTCTCCCTGCCTGCCTCTCTCTTAAAAAGGTGGGGGGGAGGCTTTCCTAAGACTACCTTACTAGTTTCCATGGGGAAATCTCAGCTCTTTCAGGCCATAACCACCTTTTCCCACATCAGATTTATTTGTGCAGACTCTTTGTAACAACCCCATTTTCCCCTATGACTAATGAATCTATCATAACCTGAACCCTTACAGGAAGAGAGCAGAGTTGCTACTGAGTGAGAATTACAGCCTTAACTATTTGAGGCTCCATTGCAACATGAATCCAATATTAGTGGCAGATGCTCTGATCAACTGGAAAGAGTCCTGTCACAGGGTGAGGAGGCAGGGAGCGAAAGGCCTCCTCTTACGAGTCTCCAGCAGCTGTATGTTAAACTTGCAAAGTTCTAAGTTCTGTCTCATCTGTCTTATACAAGACAAGCATTTTTGTTGTTCCTGACTTTTTTTGTACGTGTGTGTGACAGAGACAGAGAGAGGGACAAATAGGGACAGAGAGACAGGAAGGTAGAGAGACAGGTAGGTAATTCTTCATTGTGGCTCCTTAGTTGTTCATTGATTGCTTTTTCATATGTGCCTTGACCAGGGGGCTACAGCAGAGTGAGTGACCCCATGCTCAAGCCAGCAACCTTGGGCTTTAAGCCAGAACCCCTGGGCTCAAGCCAGTGACCATGGGGTCATGTCTATGATCCCACGCTCAAGCCAGCAACCCCCGCACTCAAGCCAGTGAGCGCGAGCTCAAGCTGGCAACCTGGAGGTTTTGAACCTGAGTCCTCTGCATCCCCGTCCGAAGTTCTATTCACTGCGCCACCATCTAGTCAGGCATAATTAAGTTTTTTCTTTTTTTAGATTTTATTTATTCATTTTTAGTGAGAGAGGAGAGAGAGAGAAGGGAGGGAGGAACAGGAAGTATCAACTCCCATATGTGCCTTGACCAAGCAAGCACAGTGTTTTGAACCAGTGACCTCAGCATTCCAGGTCGACGCTTTATCCACTGCACCGCCACAGGTCAGGCTGTTCCTGACTTTTTGATTCAAAAGTTTCCCAGGCCTCATTAAGGTTCTCTAATAGGAAAAGAAGAAGACCAGAGATGGGGAATAAAGAGATTGTGGGGGGGTTGACATTAATGATTAGAACAGCCATAAAAATACCACAGGCTAAGATGTATGGAGCATTTACATTGTACCAGGCACTAAACTATGTGTTTTACATGGATTATTTTGTGTAATCTTAATAGCCACACTATAAAGTAAGGACTATTAATATCTCTATTTTAATAGTGAGTAAATTGAGTGTGGTTGGGGGAGGGGGCTCTTAAGTGCCTTGCCCAAAGGTTACCCACTAAAAAGCTGTAGAGCCAGAATTCAAACTTAAACCCTGGTTTTAGGCACTGCACTCCTGAAGAACAGGCAAGAACAGGGCCAGGGCGCTCTGCTACTTACCTAATGAAGAAAGGAAATTACAGGGTGACAAGCAAGGAGGGTTTAAATGTAAGAGCGGCCAAGTAGAAGAATTTCCAGTTAGGCAGGAGATCACAGGAGCATTAACTATTATACAAGACGGTCAGAGTGTGCTGTTTAACTATATGCACACAAAGAGGACTGAAGCACGAAGGGTAGGAATGAGCTGTGCGAGGCCAGGCAGAGAATTAGATGTTGAATAGGAGCTATAAACCTACAACTGTGATCAGTCCCTCCCAGACCTGAAGCTGGGGGATCTCTGGTATTGCTTCTCATGGTTTGGTATTCATTCACTGATTCAGCTGGTCCTTACAGAATGTTTACTAAAGTACAGGACTTTGCTAGGTGCTGAGAATGGGAGAAGGATATTTCAAGAAACGGTTCTTGACTTCTACAGACTTACAAACTCACTGGCTTATTGTTTGTAGTTTGGTGGCAAAGGAGCATCCACAACAAGCACATTTTCTTCTAAAATACCCTGGAAAACAGAGTGAAGGGAAGCTCCTTTCTCCTGATCAGTTTTCTTTGCCCACGAGTCACCTAACTAAACCTGTGAAGAAAACTTCAAGTAGGGGTTTTTAATTTAGAAGCAAGGTTCCAACAGGGTCAATGGATGGACTTCAACTGGTCTGTGAACCACTTACTGCAATCATATGGAGAACAATAATTTGGGAGAACAAAATCAATAGCTTTCCTCAGATTCTCCAAGATAATTAAGACTCAGAGCTACAAAGACACTTCTAAAGCCTTAGGGCATCATACCAAGAGTTCCACCTTAAGTTACTAAACCTCAGACAGCTTCAGACTCAATGGCTGATGACATATCCTTTAATATTTATATGCTGATTCCTTCCCCTCATGATCCCTAGAAAGTTTCATGGAACCCCTGTAGTACAGGGGTTCTTAACCTGGCCTCAGTCAATTTCCTATATTGTATGCAATTAATTCTGTATTTAAGCATTTTGGGGGAGTAAGAGGGGTACGATCCAGACCATTCCTTAGAACTTCATCTAAGTCTATACCACATAACGTGTACACAAATCCATTCTAAGGGTGCATTTGCCTCCCGGGACACCAATTTTATGTTTAGACAAGTACCAGAATTCCATAGCATAGAGATGAGTGAGGAGAATTCCATGTCAGTTCCCTGTAGGGGTTCAGGCCAGATCTTTACTCTAGCCCTTGGCCCATTCTAGTCCTTCTTAGCAGACCACAGAAGTGCTTAGCTGACATCAGCTAGTCCATTCTAGACTGTATCTAGATCCTGGGATGGCTTGGAAATCTGAGAGTGAACCACAAAAATAGCTAGGTTTCTAACCAGCTTGAGATTATATGGGATACAGCCCTGGCCAGATGGCTCAGTTGGTTATAGCATCATACTGAAGTGCAGAGGTCACTGGTTTGATACCGAGTCAGGGCACATACAGGAACAGATTAATGTTCCTGTCCCTCTCATTCTATCTCCTTATCTTGCTAAAATCAAATAAAATAAAAATTTTAAACAAACAAAACAACAACAACAAAAATAACCAAGAGGCAGGGAGCCCATAAACGTGTACCAGAATGTCGGCAACTTCCTGAAATTGATGTAAAAACTGTATGTATGCCCTTCTCAGGACAGCTGTCAGCAGATGATCAAATCATGGGCTACACCCACCTCTCCGCACTTACCCACCACACACAAAAAAGGGCTGAGAACCCTAAACGCGGGGCATAAAGAGCCCTCACTGGACCAGGCAGTAAAGCCCCTGGAGACAGGTCACTGACCTTTGTGCGGGGTACAATGTTGAGTTCCAGTTTCTGGTCCACCAGGCTGGCCCCCGCCTCTGAGAGATAGCCCTGGTTGAGGACAAGGCAATCACGGCCAAAGCAGCAGGGACAGCACAGCTTCTGCAGCCACTTGGTCCACTTAGGATTAAGGTGCCCATATGGCTCTTCATTCTTGGGTTTGAAGACAGCAATGATCTTCTACACAGACAAAAGAAAACAAAGGACGTTAAAAACAAATTGATTCAAGTAGCTCACATACCAGGTCAGCAAGGATGTAGAAAGAAACGAGAGGGCATGGGAAGACAACCTCTACTTACAGTCAGACACTAGATTCTCCCCAACTTACAAGGGGAAGACACCAGGTCATCTATGCAGCTAAGAGACCCACCCACTGACAGAAAGGGCTGTGGCCAAAGGTGCCAAGTCTGATATATGTGATACAAAACATTTTAACACCATCAAACCCCAACTTCCAAGATATATGCATATACACTATTGCTTTGCATCAATTATGTAAAGACTCACAGTATTATCAACTAAAAGGAAAGTAGTAAAGTATTATGGAATGAGGTTAAGAAAATTCCTTCCTAGGTGGTTGATTTCCTCTATCAGCCTTACTCTCCCACCCCCAGGTGTTAATACCGTACAATAAAAAGATCAGGCCTGACCAGGCGGTGGCGCAGTGGATAGAGTGTCGGACTAGGATGTGGAGGACCCAGTTTCGAGACCCCGAGGTCGCCAGTTTGAGCGTGGGCTCATCTGATTTGAGCAAAGCTCACCAGCTTGGACCCAAGGTCGCTGGCTCGAGCAAGGGGTTACTCAGTCTGCTGAAGGCCCACAGTCAAGGCACATATGAGAAAGCAATCAATGAACAACGTTCAAAACGAAAAACTGATGATTGATGCTTCTCATCTCTCTCCGTTCCTGTCTGTCTGTCCCTATCTGTCCTTCTCTCTGACTCTCTCTCTGTCTCTGTAAAAATAAAAAAAAATCAGGAATGACAAAATAAGGAAGCAACAGAAAAGAAAAATCACAGCAGATAAAAGAATCTGTTATCTGATTAGAATGGGGTTCTCTTAAGTCATTCAGATAGGCAAGAGACCAGGACATGAGAGGCCACAAAGATTAAACCCATCTTCTCTAGAAGACAGTAACTTAATCCTCAAAGGTCCTTGGAAATATGTGATGCTACTGCAACCTAGAAACTGTGGTCCTCCCTCCCAAAGGTTTCTTCCCAGGCCAGTCAGCTTTCTGAGGCTGTTTTCCATTTTTCTTATTCCCTACAGTCAAACTGGTCATTTCAAAGGAACAGAAGTAAATATGCTATCCAAGTAATTCATCTTTATATCATATGACTCTCCCTCTCTCCTAATCCCACAGCGAACTCAAACTAGTCTGGGTCATAAGACATTTTCCTGTGGGTGTCACTTCCTGAATGGCAGGTCACAGCAGAAAACATACACCCATCTGCCCGCATTACGAGTTGGCTAGGCACATGTCTTCAACAGTATTTGGTCAATTGTGAGACCAGTTCCTCCCTTGTAAGGATTTGAGAGGGCTAGAAAAATGTAGAACTCTCTTCCCCCCTCCAAAAGAATCAATTTATTCTTAAAGATAAACAAACTTATCCACTGGAAAAAGTCAAATGCATATAAGTCATATCATAAGTTGGAATTACTTTCTTATTCAAAGTGGCTAGCAAGAATCTTTCTATCTTTGCTTCCCTGGGACCCTGGGCTCTGAATTACACAGCAGCTTGACACTCGGATGATGACTGATGAGTCCACTGTAGCTCTCTGGAATCTGGGCAGTGAACCACAGGACAACAGTGAGGCATATCCCAGAACCTAACAGTCAGTTCAACTGAGGCACAATGTGGCGTTCAGCAAGCTGGTCCCCAAAAGGGAAAACAAGACATTCCTGCTACTAGCAAGGCTGAAAAATGCCAGGGCTCAGCTTAAATACTTCCCCTTAAAGAAAGCAGAACTTGAAGGCCAAGAGTGCAGCCAAACATCATTTATAGACTAACCTTTCAAACTTCTCAGTTTCCTTCCACCGTAAGGAGAATCAGAAAGCATTCCGTCAATTCTAACAGCATTAGTAATTGTGGTTATCTCAGTACAGCAGGGGCTTCCCTAAAAATAATGTCTAGACTGGAAAAATGAGGCAATGGTAGGATGGGAAGGATGGAGGAACAGAAGTACATTCAGGACCCACAACCAATTAGTGGAGCCGGGAACTCAAAGGGTTTCCTGCATCTATCCACCAACCACAAGGAAGAGGGTACTGTGCTATGCTAAAGGGGCTTTTCCCTCTGGAACCTAAAATCTAAGACAGCTCAAGCACATCACTCATTTTATGCACTAAAATATACAGAAATAACTTTTAATAATTTTTAAGTTTGGTAAACATGACCAAACATTTTGGTCTCAAGATTCCTTCACACTCTTAAAACTTATTAAGGAACCCTAAAAGCTTTTGTTTATATGGGTAAACTCTATATTTCCTCTAGTAGAAATTAAAATTGAAATGTTAAAACTACTTATGAATTCATTCAATAAAAAGAACCCCACTACATGTTAACATAAGTGACATGTTTTATAAAAAATAACTATTTTCAAAACAATTTTTACTGATAAGATTGGCTTTGTTCTATATTTTTGCAGATCTAAAGTCTGGCTTATAAAGGACAACTGGATTCTCACATCTTCCTTAATATTAAGTGTGTTTCAATACCATATATCATGTAACCTCTGGAAATCTCCACTGTAAACGAATAAGGAAATTAACAACAAAAAAAGGCAAAGTAGTCTTAGAACTCTTATGAAACTCTTGAAACCAAGGTCGCTGGCTCCAGCAAGGGGTTACTCGGCCTGCTGAAGGCCCTCAGTCAAGGCACATATGAGAAAGCAATCAATGAACAACTAAGGTGTTGCAACGCGCAACTAAAAACTAATGATTGATGCTTCTCATCTCTCTCTGTTCCTGTCTGTCTGTCCCTGTCTATCCCTCTCTGACTCACTGTCTTTGTAAAAAATAAATTAATTAAATTTAAAAAAAAAAAGTTTTAACCTGCCTTGGCCAACTGGCTCAGTGGTAGAGCATCGCCCGGTGTTTAAAGGTCCTGGTTCAGTTTCTGGTTAGGGCACACAGGAGAGGTGCCATCTGCTTCTCCACCCCTCCCCTCTCACTTCTCTCTCTCTCTCTCTCTCTCTCTCTCTCTCTCTCTCTCTCGGCACAGAGGAGAGGTGCCTATCTGCTTCTCTACCCCTACCCCTCTCACCCCTCTCTCTCTTTCTCTCCCCCCCTCCTGCAGCCATAGCTCGATTGGAGCAAGTTGGCCACAGGCTCTGAGGATGGTTCAATGAAGAGCTGCATTGTTAAGCAACAGAGTAATACCCCAGATGGGCAGAGCATCTCCCCCTAGTGGGCTTGCTGTGTGGGTCGTGGTCGGGGTGCATGCAGGAATCTGTCTCTCTGCCTCCCCTCCTTTCACTGAAAAAAAAAATGTTTGGACCTGTGGACCCCAATAGGGACTCCCAGGGTCCCTGGGCCACACTCTGAGAACTGCTGTAGCCAAGGTCAGTGGCTCAGTGGATAGAGCGTCGGCCCTGGTATAGATGTTCTGGGTTTGATTTCCAGTCAGGGCACACAGGAGAATCGACCATCTGCTTCTCTCCTTCTCCCTCTACCCCTTCTCTCCCTCTTCTGCTCCCGCAACCAGTGGCTTGATTGGTTCCAGTGTGGCCCCAGGTGCTGAGGATAGTTCAGTTGGTTCAAGCAAGTCAGTCTCAGGTGCTAAAAATAACTTGGTACAGTACTCGAACATCAACCCCTGACAGGGTTGCTGGGTGGATCCCAGTCGGGGTGCATGCAGGAGTCTACCTCGCTATCTCCCCTCCTCTCACCTAAAAAAAAAAAAAAGAGAGAGAGAAAACCACTGTATTTTGTATTAAAGGATGAAAAAAACAGTACTCTGCCTGACCTGTGGTGGCGCAGTGGATAAAGCATCGCTCTGGAACACTGAGGTCACTGGTTCAAAACCCTAGGATTGCCTGGTCAAGGCATATATGGGAGTTGATGCTTCCTCCCCCCTTCTGTGTGTCTGTCTGTCTGTCTCTCTATCTTTCTGAAAATTGAATAAAGTCTTTAAAAAAAAAAAAAGTACTCCCTGACTCAGCTCCTTAGGCAGAGAAATCTTATTTACATGCTGACTCTTACAAAAGAGAGGGCGGGGTTACTCCAGATATAGGAGAACCTGAAAGAAGATGGGATCCAAAGAGAATATAATGAAGAGCTTTAGCTTGTATTTATTTATCTTCTTACCCACTACCTTCGACCCCACCTGCCTCATCCATTACAACTGTGGCCTGGGACAGCTGCCTATAAGAGAGGGTAGATGTTACTGAAAACCTCAAGAACTACACTTAGATATGATAACCAAAGTTGACTACCTCATAACATTTTAGTAAAAAAATTGATTCTATTTGAGATCTTTATTCTTTATTTGGCTGTCAGTGTGGTTCTCAACCAAATGAAAAGACATCAATTTCTTGGAAGGCACAGGTAGCTAGCAGTTGCACATTCAGTATTATAACATACTTTTGTATGATTTTGAGCAATATGAACATCTAGTATTACTAGCCTCACAAAACAGAAAATGCTCAAAAAATACTTCTGTAGGTGATTGAACATGAGCCCTCAAGTGCAAGGGTGTAACTGAGGAGGGTAATAGGAGTACTGTACTCTCTACTATGACTTCTGATCTAGCATTTTCCATCTTGCTATTCCAGGTCCCCACTTGCTCACCCTGAAGGAGAAACCTTCCTAAATTGAGAAACGGAGTCAGGGCTTTAATCTTCAAATAACTTTTGGACTGTCTGCTTCCAAATGTAACTGTCACAGAAACTAATGTTCCCCCAATCTCTGTTCCCCCTTCTTTTTTAGACCCCTGACTTTTAGCTAGGCAAAATAAAGATATAGTTCACAGACACTAACACAGTTAAGTTCTGAACAATGGGATATACGGAGAAAGGTCTGGGGCGACTTCTAGGAAATGCCTTAAAGGGCGGGGGCATACGCTCCCTTTCCCTTTTCTTCTTCCAACTGGCTGAAAAGCAGGTAAGATGTCTGCAGTCTGAGTAGCCATCTTGGATCATGAAATGGAAGCCACCTGCTAAGGATGGCTGGTCAGCCGATGGAAGGAGTCGGCATTCCTGATACAGTGAAATGCCATGCCAGCCCTGGGTGGGGTAGCCTATAGACTTCTTTTATGAGAGTTATATGTACCTTTTTTTTTTTTTTTTAAGACAGAGAGATAAAAAAGAAAAAAAAACTTTTTAAAGAAAGATAGGAAGGGAGAGAGAGGGTAGGGAGAGAGGGAGGGAGAAAAGTGAGAAGCATCAACTTGTAGCTACTTCACTTTAGTTGTGCACTGATGTTGACTGGGAGGCTCCAAGCCAGCAACCTTTGGGCTCAGCCGGCAACCTTGGGATCATGTTGATGATCCCACGCATACTCGTGTGGCAAGCCCATGCTTAAGCCAGTGACCTCAGGATTTTGAACAAGTGACCTCAGAGTTCTGGGTTGCTGCTCTATCCACTGTGACACTGCTGGTCAGATGAGAGTTAAATGTACTTTTATTCAAATCATTATTATTTAAAATTTTCTGTCACACAAATTCATTTTTTTAAATGTACTAATTTGATCCTGGCCAGTTTGCTCAGCAGGTAGAGCATCAGCCCAGTGTATGGATGTCCCGGTTTCGATTCCCAGTCAGGGCACACAAGAGAAGCGGCCATCTGCTTCTCTGCCTTCCCTCTCCCCCTTCTCTCCTTCTTCCCCTCCCACAGCCAGTGACTCAATTAGTTCAAGCATCAAACCGGGAGCTGAGGATGGCTCAGTTGGTCTGAACAGGTCAGCCTCAGGCACTAAAAATAGCTCAGCTAATTTGAGCATCAGTTCTACCCGGGGGTTGCCAGGTGGATCCCAGTGGGGGTGCATGCAGGAGTCTATCTCCCCTCCTCTCATTTAAAAAAATATAAATTGACTTTGAAGAGAGAGAGGAAGGAGGAGAAACATCTTGCATGTATCCTGACCAGAGATCAAACCCACAACCTTGGTGGATAGGGATAATGCTCCAACCAAATGACCTACCTGGCCAGGGCTCACACAGTCAGATTTAATCCTAACCAAAATGGTAGCTGAAAAGAGAAAGCAGAAATTCAGAGGACACTAACTCTGAGGCAGCAGAGCATAGTATTTAGGAGTATGAACTCTGGAGCCGGTTCACCTGGGTCTCTAGCCCACCTCCCACTTACTGGCTGTGAAACCCTGGGCCTATTACTTATACTGTGTGCCTTGGTATCTGTCATCTGTGGCGATAATAATAGCACCTACCTCAGAGGGTGTTATGAGAATTGAGTGAGCTATTACTTGTAAAGCATTTAAAACACTACCTGGCATATAGTAAGTGCAATCTAAGTATTTGTTAAGTAAAATAAACACAATTGGAGCAGGGCCAAAGATGACAAGACCAAGTACAATGAGTCTGTGGGCCAGTATGACACACCACAGCATTTAGGAAGTGGTCCTCTGCTCTAAACCACATTTTCCACAGTGGGAACATGATGGTTACATTAATAAGTTTTGTGAGGTTATTATATATGTTTCGACAGTCCCTCTTTTTTAAAGATTTTATTTATTGATTTTTTTAAAGCTTCTATTTATTGATTTTACAGAGAGAGGGGAAAGAGAGAAGGGGGAGGAACGAGAAGCATCAATTCATGGTTGCTTCACTTTAGTGGTTCATTGATTGCTTGTCATATGTGCCTTGACCAGGCAAGCTCAGGGTTTCGAACCCGCGACCTCAGGGTTCCAGGTCGATGCTTTATCCATTGCGCCACCACAGATCAGGCTATTTATTGATTTTTTAAAGAGAGGGAAAAGAGAAAGAGAGAGAATTCAGTCTATGAGAGAGAGAGAGAGAGAGAGAGAGAGAGAGAGAGAGAAAGGGGGAGGGAGTGAGAAGCATCAACCATAGTACTTGCTTCTTGTATGTGCTTGACCAGGAAAGTCAGGGATTTCAAACCGGCAACCTCAGCATTCTAGGTAGAGGCTTTATCCACTGTGCGACCACAGGTCAGACTCAAAAGTCCCTCTAAGAAAGGACAGTGGCCAGGAAATTACAGAAACTAGAATCCTACAAATCACCAAGAAACTACCCACAGTTTGTCATGCTCTGTGGCCTATATACTGAAGTAGTAGTACTTTACCTCCCAGGTAGAATTAAGAGATCATATTACTCCCACCTGTTAGAGCACCTGATCACTTCTGGGCTGATCTGACACACTTCCAACAGAGCTGTAACAGTATCCATGAAAGAAAAACAAAAACCTTCCTCTGGCTCCTGTACCTAGCAAAAATAATCAGTCAACAAGCTAAAATAAAAACCACTCAGACCTTAAGTGTCATTCTGATTTACCAAAAAAAAGATGAAAGCATCTTGCTAACACTCAGGACACTCAGCTTTCTTTTCTTCTAGAAGTGATGGTTCCCCTTTGAGCTTTCCATTTAACTCACTGCTCCCTTATTTGAGGAACTTGGAAAGACCTATTACTCTCAAAGCTTTCCCCAACCCAGTCTATGTTAATTCAGTTGATGGTAGAATTGCTCTCTGGTTCTTTTTTTTTTTTTTTTTGACAGAGAGAGAGTCAGAGAGAGGGATAGACAGGGACAGACAGACAGGAACGGAGAGAGATGAGAAGCATCAATCATTAGTTTTTCATTGTGCGTTGCAACACCTTAGTTGTTCATTGATTGCCCTCTCATACGTGCCTTGACCGCGGGCCTTCAGCAGACCAAGCAACCCCTTGCTTGAGCCAGAGACCTTGGGCTCAAGCTGGTGAGCTTTTGCTCAAAACAGATGAGCCCGCGCACAAGCTGGCAACCTCGGGGTCTCAAACCTGGGTCCTCCACATCCCAGTCCAACGCCCCACCCACTGCGCCACCGCCTGGTCAGGCGCTCTCTGGTTCTTGTTGACAATTTAGGGACGATAACATCTGGGAGAATAATTGGATCATCTGATGAACCTAACCAAGAGCTATAAGTCACAGTCCATCCTGGCCACTTAGCACGCCTATCAAAATAGCATATTACCCATTTAAAGAGTTGACTAGTAGTAGCACAGTGGATAAAGCATTGACCTGGGATACTAAGAATCCAGGTTCTAAACCCCAAGGTTGCCGGCTTAAGTATAGGATCATCTGACTTGAGTGCAGGCTTACTAGCTTGAGCATGGGATCATCAAAATGATCCTATGGTTGCTGGCTTGTGCCCAAAGGTAGCTGGCTTGAAGTCCAATGTCACTGGCTAGAGCAAGGGGTCACTGGATCGGCTGGAGCCTCCAAACCCCCACCCGCAAGGTGCATATGAGAAGCAATCAATGAACAACTAAAGTGCTGCAACTACCAGTTGATGCTTCTCATTTCTCTCCCTTCTAGTCTGTCTCCACCACCACACACGCACGTGCACACACACACACATACCTCACTAAAAAAAAGAAAGAAAGAAAGAAAAAAGAGTTCACACAGGAGAGATGCAGGGAAAATTTAAGGGAGCGTTGACACCCATCATTCTAAGAACTATAACATATTTTTCCAATAAACCATTCTGGCCCATCTGAAAACTCTAGCAGAGAAGACTTGATATTTTTGACTCACTGATATTTCAATGATACCTCTGCAGTTCTCAAAAGAATAAAGGTAAGTCACCCTGAAAGATCTCAAGACATTTAAACTGCAAACCAGAAAAATCTATCAGTTTGTCATTGCCTGCCCTCACTCCAGCTGCTTCAAGCTGGACATCTGGAAATCTCAGCCTCAGCTAGCTGCCTTCAGAACTAAGAAACTGGGATTATAATCTGTTCCAATCATCAAACTTTGTTTTTCTTTTGTTTCCACAGAACTGCCTCTTATTAAATAACTGAGTAATAATAGGGCTAACTTTGACAGCCCGCCTGCATCACTGCCTCCTAAAATGAGACAATTGTTTAAGTAAACTGGTGTATTCTCAAGACTAAGAACTGGTTCAATAAAATGGCACAATCTCCCAACTCAACCTTTAGCTAGACTTCTTGGGGACGTTTCAAAGGCAGGACTATAGGACAGCAGATCATACTACCCTAAATGTGCCACTTGTGCATATAGACTGTTTTGAGCTGAAGGCAATCAAGACCTAGCAGACTCATCTCCCTTAACTCCCTAAAAGAACTTAGATAGGGGGCCTGACCCAGAAAGAGAGCTTCTACCAAAGAGATCTGACACATTTACCTGCTCTTCTTAACTTCCCTGTGTACTGCCTTCCACCTCTAACCTCAACTCCTATCCCTTAGCTGCGAATTGAGGCATAACCTCAATTGCCTTTGGATCTCAGCTGTTTATGAGGCTTCCATAACGAGGAAATCAAATTTGTTTCTCCCGTGTTTAAAAAAAAAAAAAAAAGAACAAAGGTCACCTTTCAACTGCCCTGGTCAGTCCATGCCCCATCCCATCCCCCTTTATACAAAGGGAAGGGACAAAATACAGGTCAGCAAACACTCTCCCTTAACTGAATGGCTAATTATGATAGTCCTGGGAGAGAAATGAAAGCAAAAAAGGCAGCTGACAGTCCCATGATTCTAAAACTCCATCTTAAGCTTGAGGAACCATGAAAAGGGATTTGAACAATTTCCCAAAAGTGAGCAATAACCAAGACAGATGAAAACTGGTGATTCCACCCACTCTATCACCACTGCCTGGCCGGGGAAGCTGGCAGAAGACATCTATCTCCACAGCACAAGAAGGCTGAATCTGAAACCTCGAGAACGTCTGATGGGTTACACGTCCTCTTCAATTAACAGCGACAACACTGGTTTGGTCCAAAAAGAGAGAAAAACGGGCCCAAAGCAAAACTCTGTACATCTGGAGGTTAATGGTCGAATAGCAGTCTCTGTAGTTTAAAGCCAGGGAACCTACTAGAAAGCAGCATCTCCCCACGCGCCTCAGTCCAGAAGTAGATTGCCCCACCATACCGCTGGGCCCCTGGCCTGTATCTGGTCAATTTCCTCTTTTCATTTTTCGCTCACTCCTCCCCCACTAAATAGGTTCTGATTTATTTCTTCATTCCGCAGAGCTTCCCCTTCTCCAGTGTCCATGACATTCCAAAATCCTAACAGGGGGCTCGCACTGTCAGGTGTCTTTCTTTTTGCAGCCTTTCTTTCAGCCCCCCTTCTCCCTCTGGCCGGGCGAAGTCCCAAACTCCCCAGAACAGGCCCACCCTCCCCGCAGCCGGTGGCCGCGGTTCCCACCCGGCTCTCACCCCCAAAGGGTCCTTGACGAAGTAGCTTCCGCTGGAGCCTTGGTAGATGCGCTCGGGGAAGATGCCGCGCTCGATGGCCAACTCCGCCTGTCGCACCACAGCCTCGAACTCCGGGTCCTCTGGAAACTCGTTCCGTTCATGGTGGGCCTGGGCGGCGTGAGCAGCTGCCGCGGCCTGGGCGGCCAGCGCTTGGGCCTGAGCTGCCACGGTTTGGGTCTGCCCCTGGGCCGCCGAACCCCGGGCCCGATCCAGCAGTGGCTGCCGCTCCCGGTCGTGGCCTGGCGAGCCCGGCGGAGAGGGGGCCGGGCCGGCCGCAGCCGCCACTCGGACCGCGCCCCCCGGCACCTGCGGAAAGTGAGCGCCTGACCCGGACGGAAAGGTGTAGTCTGGAGGCTGGGCCCGCTCCGGGGACACTAGTGGGCTAGTCTCGTCCATCCCTTAGGCCGCCGGTTCCCGAGACCGGCGCGTTCCACACAGCCGAACTCCCGGCCGGGACCAATCCGTAACACCCCTAACGCCCGCCTGGCCAACCAGGTCGTGAGGCCTCTTTGGCCCCGCCCCCATCTTCCTGTTTACTTGGCGACGCGTAGGCACGACCCCTCGCGGGCTAACAGTAGCCAATCAGAATCAGCGCCTACGCAATCGCGACCTCCGCATTTTCTTGCTCGTCACCTTCTGTGAGGACAGCGCATGCTCCAGGAGCGAAGCTCGGGTCAGACACGCCCTCAGCTCTTAGCCTTCAATTGCTGACCCACCTCTGGAAGATTTCAATAAAGTAGCCTACTTAATCAGTCACTAATTATTGAGTGCCCACTGTGAGACAGAGAAATCTAATCTTTGTATCTGCATTTATTCAATCATACACTCAGTCACTAAATATATATTAGGATCCTACAGTGTTCTAGGTGGAGAAACAGCAGTGAAGCAAAGAAACAAAAATACCTGCTCTACCTAAATAAAAAAGTTTTTCAAAATCGCAGCTCTCATGCAGCTTACACAGTTCTTGGCATAAAATTCAATATTTGTTAATTGAGGGAAAATGTCCCATTAGACTAAAAAATTTCGAGGTAAGAGTCCATGACCGTTTTATTTAAATCACTGTAAAACCTCAGTGCCTAGTCACAGTAGATGCTCAGTACATTTTTATTAGTGGTCAAGTGAAGAATGGTATAGTTTCTGCCCTCAAGTTGAAGACATATAGCTCTCTGAGGCAGTAGGAAAAAAAGAGCCAGCAATCAGGGCTGAAAATTATAATAGAAGTTCAGTGACTTGAGAGTAGGCTGAGAGTCAGCAAAGGCCGGGTGGTGCATGTACTATGAGCTAAGTCTTAAAGGAAGAATGTAATTAAATCAAGGGGGAGGGGAGAAGGGAAGAAAGAGACAATCAGAGACATTTTAGTTTTGAGTTTAAACCCTGGTTTCATACTTATCACTTATTCTGTATTAGTTAACTCTCTAAACTTCACTTTCCTCACCTATAAAATGGGAATAATCATCTCTTCAATTGATTAAATAATCATAATAGCCTGACGAGGCGGTGGTGCAGTGGATAGAGCAGGGGTCAGGAACCTTTTTTGCTGAGAGAGCCATGAACGCCACATATTTTAAAATGTAATTCCATGAGAGCCATACAACGACCCGTATACGTTAGGCATTATCCAATAAAAATTTGGTGTTGTCCTGGAGGACAGATGTGATTGGCTCCAGCCACCTGCAACCATGAACATGAGCAGTAGGAAATGAATGGATTGTAATGCATGAGAATGTTTTATATTTTTAACATTTTTTTTAATTAAAGATTTGTCTGTGAGTCAGGTGCAGCCATCAAAAGAGCCACTTCTGGTTCGCAAGCCATAGGTTCCCAACCCCTGGGATAGAGCGTCAAACTGGGACACGGAGGACCCAAGTTTGAAACCCCAAGGTCGCCGGTTTGAGCATGGGTTCATCAGGCTTGAGCACAGGCTCGCCAGCTTGAGCAAAGGGTTGCCGGCTTGAGTGTAGTATCATAGACATGACCCCATGGTCTCTGGCTTGAGCCCAAGGTTGCTGGCTTGAGCAAGGAGTCACTTGCTCTGCTGTAGCCTTCCCCCACCCCATCAAGGCACATATGAGAAAGCAATCACTGAACAACTAAAGAGCTGCAACAAAGAACTGATGCTTCTCATCTCCCTTCCTGTCTGTCTGTCTCCATCTGTCCCTCTCTCTGACTCTCTCTCTGTCTCTGTCAAAAAAAAAAACAACCCAAAAAAGAATCACAATAAGTATGTAAAGAACTTTGCATAGTGCTTACTTAGTACATAAAAAGCAGTCAACAAATGGTGGATTTTTATCACTGCTGAGGTTATTATTGATGTTGTTTTGGTTTTTGTGCTTAAAGTAACCAGCAGCAAGGGGTGTAGGTTTTCACAAAAAGTTACCAGC
The DNA here is from genome assembly GCF_036850995.1 of Saccopteryx leptura. Lineage (NCBI taxonomy): Eukaryota > Metazoa > Chordata > Mammalia > Chiroptera > Emballonuridae > Saccopteryx > Saccopteryx leptura. The sequence goes on from NC_089515.1 coordinate 29,844,232, forward strand.
TACATAGTAACCAATATTTCAAAATCATTCTGAAGAATAGAATGGAGAAATTAAATGGAGTCACTATGGTCAAACTGCTAAATTACTAAAATCAAGTCGGTTGAGGCATAAGGAAAGAAGATTGTATTCTTGTCTTAACTAGTCTAGAAACTTAAACTTTTGAACTTTCCAGTCCTGTGTCAATGCCTGGATATACTTCAATTCATTGTGTGTTAGTGCTTGGACATACACCAGATCTCCATACAATGTCTGGAGGACTCACATATCCAGACTACATGACATAGACCTGACAGCTATCAGGCCATGGAAGTGACCACAAATCCTGGCACCCACCTTCCAGACCACCTGGCATCCATTGTCCAGATCTCCTGACATCTGACTAATAACTTCCCTGGACCAATCCTAGGGCTAAGAATGTAGAACTGATTATTCTGAAGAATGCACTTTTCACTATAAGAACGCTCAACTTTTCTTTCTCCTTGGAAACACTTCTGGGTTTTGCATAGTTTGCAATCCCTAAGTCCTTTGAATAAATCTTTATCATTTATTTCTAGCCAAAGTCCCCAGACTCTTTATAAGTTAATTTGACAATATATTCTTTTTTTTATTTAAAATTTTTTTTTAATTTTATTTATTCATTTTAGAGAGGACAGACAGAGAGGAGAGAGAGACAGAGAGAGAGAGAAGGGGGAAAGGGGGGAGGAGCTGGAAGCACCAACTCCCATATGTGCCTTGACCAGGCAAGCCCAGGGTTTCGAACCGGCGACCTCAGCATTTCCAGGTCGATGCTTTATCCTCTGCGCCACCACAGGTCAGGTGACAATATTTTCTTGAATCAAATTATTGCCACAGCTAACTAGAAGTACTGAATTGTTTAATTACATGTATGAGGATATCTTAAACTTTTATTTTGCCAAATAAACCATTCTAGCAACAGCCCACACAGATGCTTTAGTTACCCTTTTCAGTTACAAGACATGTGTTTCCCTTTCTTACCCAAACATCAAATAATTAAATAATACTTACCTTTTGTGTCCTCAGGACCATAGACTCAGAAATGATCTCCTGTATTATTTATCTTATTTAGCTCCTCAGCTTCAAGTGATGGTCAAGAAAAGCTGCAAGATTTAGAGTTCTCCCTTGAATTCTGTTTTCTGTATGGAAAACCCTCAGAATTTGTTTCTGTATCTACCTCCTAGAACAGGGGTCCCCAAACTTTTTACACAGGGGGCCAGTTCACTGTCCCTCAGACCGTTGGAGGGCCAGACTATAAAAAAAACTATGAACAAATCCCTATGCACACTGCACATATCTTATTTTAAAGTAATAAAAACGGGAACAAATACAATATTTAAAATAAAGAACAAGTAAATTTAAATCAACAAACTGACCAGTATTTCAATGGGAACTATGCTCCTCTCACTGACCACCAATGAAAGAGGTGCCTCTTCCCTTTATTTATAAGAGCTAGCACTTACCAAATGCTAATGGATCAAGTCATGTAACCAGCATTATAGCCCCTATGATGTTGGAAACTGAGTAAAGTAACTTGCCTATGATCATGAAGCTGGTAAGTGGCAAAGCTGGATCCATATCCAGGCTGGCTAGCTCCATGCTGTTAACACTATATTGCTACTTTTTATTAAATACCTCTATGAAATGTTTCTTATATTTCCCCTCTTTCTTTCCATCTTCACTGATGCCACATTTCAGAACATCTTTGCTACATTATTACACTGGCTTCTGAGTTTATTTTTCTGCTTCCAATTTCTCTCTGATCATCTCTGGATATCACTGCCAGATTAATTTTATTAAAATGCCAGTTTCATTGTATCACTGTTCAATTCAAAAACTGCCTTTTTTTTTTAGAGGAGAGAAATGAAAAGCATCAACTTGTAGTTGTGGTACTTAGTTATTCATTGATTGCTTCTTATACATGCCTTGACCAGGGTCTCCAACCGAACCAATGATCCCTTGGTTAAGCCAGCAACCTTGGGCTCAAGCCAGTGACCATGGAATTATGTTGGTGATCCTGCACATTCAAGCCAGCGACGCTGCGCACTCAAGCTGGTGAGCCAATACTCAAGCCAAGTGAGCCCATGCTCAAGCCAGTGACCGTGGGATTTGGAACCTGGGACCTCAGCATCCTGAGTCGACGCACTATCTAGTGCACCACCACCGGTTGGTGAAACTGCATTTTTTTTTATTGTGGTAAAATATACATAATATTTACCATTTTAATCATTCACAAGTGTCCAATTAAGTGACGTTAAATACATTTACAGTGCTGTGTAACTATCACTACTATCTCTACACAAAACTTTTTCATCATTTCATCAAAAACTCTGTACTCATTAACCAATAACTCCTTTTTCTAGCTCCTGGTAACATCTATTCCACCGTGTCTCTAAATTTGCCTAGTCAAGCCTGATCAGGTGGTGGCGCAATGGATAGAGCGTCAGACTGGGACGCGGAGGACCCAGCCAAGAACCCAGGTTTGAAACCCCAAGGTCTCCAGCTTGAGTGCAGGCTCATCTGGTTTGAGCAAGGCTCACTAGCTTGAGCCCAAGGTCGCTGGCTTGAGCAAGAAGTCACTCTCTCTGCTGTAGCCCCTCAGTCAAGGCACATGTGAGAAAGCAATCAATGAACAACTAAAAAGTGCCGCAACAAAGAATTGATGTTTCTCATCTCTCTCCCTTTCTGTCTGTCTGTCCCTATCTGTCCCTCTCTCTGTCTCTGTCTCTTTCTCTGTCACAAAAAAATAAATAAATAAAATAAATTTGCCTATTCAAGAAACTATACTTTGCCAACCATATCTTCTCTTTTATAGCTATACTGCTCACAAAAAATTAGGGGGTATTTTATAGCTTCAAATTCATTTTGAAATATCTCCTAATTTTTGTGAGCAGTATATTTAACCTTATATCTTTGTTTTCTAACATATATTCCCCAATCTAATAAGATCTACTTTCTTGACACTCCATTCTCTCCACTACTTTAATTATATCTATAATCATTACCACACAATTTAGCATGTTTAACATTGAGTGTTAGAGCTGGATTGAATTTTATATTTCTGCTAGTCCAATCTCATTTTACAGGCTAGAGTGCTTGAAGCCACACACAGTTGGTGGCAGAGATCAGATTTAAACACAGAATCCAAGTCTTTCATATTTTTTTTCCCAGAGCCAGAGCCTTTCTTTACTCCTTTTTTTCTTTTCCTTTCTTTTTTCTTTTTCCTTCCTGCCTTTCCTTCCTTCCTTCCTCTAATTGATTGACTTTAGAGAGAGAGAGAGAGAGGAAAGGAGAGAGAGAAAGAGAGAGAGAGAGAGAGAGAGAGAGAAGGATTTATTTGTTGTACTGAGTATTTGACATTGTATTCTCAAACAAGTCCTGGGAAACCTTTATCATCATCATTATTATAATTTTCTAGCCTACAGATAAGGAAAAATCCCAAATCAGAGAGACAATTTATTGTCTTCATGCATTTGCCTTCTCTTAATACTTAAATATAGTCTTGGATTTTCCCACGTGCATGAATCTTTTCTTTTTCCCTTTTAGGCAGTAAGTCCCATGAAAGCAGTGATCATGTCTTTTCTAGCCTGGCAGAACCCTAGCATCGTGCTGCATTCCCATTGTTCAGTAAATAAACATTTGGATAAAGGGATTGCTGTGCGTGGTATTTGGGAGAATTTGCTCAATCTTGACACATTTTAAACACAAAGGATCTGGGTAATGACTACGAAAACACAAAGCCCACAATGAATGAAAAAGTGTCTTGATATCACAGTACTTGCAGAGTGTTGACACTAATTAAACGACAGATGTCCGCTCCAGCGCCTTACAATTTACAGAGATGCACTTCAAAAGCCGTGTTTAGGGTGTGTCCTTAAACTCCGCGTTGGGGCCATTACAACTATGGAGATCGGAGCCGCTTGATTTGGTGGCCCCTGCTGCGTCAGACGCAGATTTTGTTTGGTTTGGGGTTGACATTTCGGCTAGGCTGCCTCCGGGTAGACGAGACCTGAGTTCTCTTTTATCAGGGTTGCCAAGGTGGAACCGGGGACTCAGCCCCATCTCTCTTTCGGATATTTGGCCCGGGCTCTTGAGACCCTAGCCCCGCACAAAGATGGCGCCGAGCCTGAGCTGAGCCAATGGGGAGTGGCGTTGCTCCCGGTTGCCTAGGTAACAGCCAATGGGCAACGGGAATTATACCCAGTGCGTCTGCCGGGGATGGCGGCGTCGAGTGGGACAGAAGCTGGTGGAAGTGGCAGAGGGGCAGGTGGCAAAGGAAAGCCCCACAGAGTGGAGGTATCGGCCGCTGGAACCCCGCGCCGGGGCGGACAGCCACCCCAAAAGGCGGAGCCCAGGTTGGCTTGCAGCGCGGGTGGGAGGGGGCCGGGAGAGTGTGACGGGTGAGGGAGGAACTGAGGAGCCCAGCTCGAGATGACTGGGGCTTGGGAGCGTGGCTCTGTCCCCGACCCGCTGACCGCAGGGAGGCTGTCCCAGGGTCCCAAACTCGGGCCTCCCGTCCCCACCGCTGGGGGCCCAGGCCTGAGGAAGCCCACGGCACCCGGGTTAGCGAGCGGGGTCGATGGGGATGGCAGACCTGTGCGAGCAGAAAGTCCGGCCGGGTCGGGAGAGCAGACCTGGAGTGGAGGGATGGAGCGTTTCTGGAAGGCAAGAGTGAGTGATTAAAGGAAAGGGGAAGTCGATAGGCAAGTGTTGCCTTTTGCCACCTAGGGCTTTGTTTGCTCTGGGCCTGCCTCGCTCACACTGTGATGGAGAGACGTCCCGTCCATCAAGGTTTGGGAAAATGGGATGCCTCACTAAGTTAATGGTAGTAGGTAGCATCCTTGTAGTCTAGCATCCCAACTGCTTGGGTATCCGCAGGAGTAACTCAGCTATGTTGGAACCCGGACCAGGCATTTTCCTATCCATGAGATATCCTGGCAGTCCCCATCACCCCTAAGTCATCTTTTTATTTTTTATTTTTTACCTTCTTTCTGGTGTCAGGATTTTCTTCCCAGGTTCTTCCATGTAATCATTCCAGAGTCTTCTTCAAAAAGGTCTTGACCTAGTAGTGATATATTTGTTTACTTTTCAAGTGGAAAAGGAGCCTTAACAGAAAAAGAGATGACATAATAAAAAGTTGTTTCAAGCTCATTTAAATCACTTTAAAAAGAACGTTTGACTTTTTGTTCAAGGTTTCTTCTTTGTTCATTAAAGCCTTCATTTTCTTCTCTTTAAGATTCTAGGTTCTAAAAGCCTAAGACCCTTTTTGTTTTTTTATTTTTTATTGATTTTAGAAAGAGGGCGGGGGGGGGGGGGGAGAAAGAGGAAGACAGGGGAGAGAGAGAGAGAGGAACATCAATCTGTTCCTGTATGTGCCCTGACCAGAATGAACCAACAACCTCTGTGCTTCTGGAGGATGCTCAGACCAACCGAGCTATTGGGCCAGGGCAGAACTGCTTTCTTTATAATAGAAGGAACTTGGACAAGACTGCCCTACTCTGGGAAGGGAAGCTTGGGAGGGGGACAGTGTTGAAGTATATATGAGTAGTTAAGCTTGCTACCTCCAAACAATATTCTTAAATGGAAAATCTATTCCGTGTGTGTGTGTGCGCGCGCGCGCGCGTGTGTGTGTGTGTGTGTGTGTGTGTGTTTTAATCCTCTCAAATTGGACACAGGTTACTATACAAAAATATTTTTAACAAGTTTGATTTCTAAAAAGTTAAAGAAAAAGACAAACTGAATGGAAACAGGTTATTTCTGTTTCCTACTTCTATTTAGAAGTAGGTTCAGGAGAAAAGAAAGATAGCAGGGATATAGTCTTCTGTGCAGACAATAGTGTATTATTAGTTTACAGGGATAAAATAGTCCTTTCCTTTTAGATAATGCTTGGATTGATTCTTTGCACCCCATCCAACAAGAGAGCAGAAAGGGTGGCTATCTGTTTAGAACAGGCTTCCCCAAACTACGGCCCGTGGGCCACATGCGGCCCCCTGAGGCCATTTATCCAGCCCCCCACCACACTTCCAGAAGGGGCACCTCTTTCATTGGTGGTCAGTGAGAGGAGCACTGTATGTGGCGGCCCTCCAATGGTCTGAGGGACAGTGAACGGGTCCCCTGTGTAAAAAGTTTGGGGACCCCTAGAAGAAGCATGAATTATCTTGATTTTGTGACTAGGCTCCAAGTGTATAGCTGAAGCCTAAACTTATAGGCCATCTTTCTCTTTAAAAAGATTTTTTGTATAACTGATACAAATACTGATTTGCAATCTTATTAAAGTATTGGATTTTCAGTCTTCATTAGCACTGACTATATTTTATTAAACTCGATTTGTATCAATGACCATCGTAACTGATACAGTTTTTTCTGGGTCAGTGGCTATGCAGATGAGTGTTACTTAACATGGCTAATTACAGAAGTCATAAATGAAAATCCTGCCACTACCCGCTGGCAATCACAATATCAATTATTTGGACATAAGTAGAAGTTTCTAGTCAAATGTGTTTAACCATGGCCTTAGTCCCATGGAGTTGAGGTATTCCCTTTAATTAGCACTTCTGCTTGTGTTCTTGGGAATGAACTTTATTTTGATAAGCAACTATTGAAGGGAGTTTGCTATATCTCCCTAGATCAAAAAGAAATGGAATTTTGCAGCACAATACTTTTAATAACAAATAGGAGAGGATGGTTGCAGGGTTAGGTTGAGAGATGATGCTCCCTTTCTTTCAGGGACCTTCTACTGGTCCCCTGAAACAAGGTGGGATGCCGCTATTTGGGAGTTTCATGGGGCCTTGAGAGAAAGTGAACAAGAAACTGCGCCCCCTGAGTCCCTGTGTTGTCAACCCGACTCCTCAAACTGTCCAGCAGTAAGTAACTCCTTCTAAAGTTTCAAGTGAAGACAAACCACTGCCTAACATGTAAAAGAAATGCCCTATTTTATCATCTTTTGTATAAGTAATGATTTTGTTTTTATATTTTGGAACGATTGTTTAGTCATAAGATTTAATAGAAGATACAGACTTTGAGATTCTGACTCGTTTTGAAGGAATGAGATGATTCAGATTTGTACAATACCATAAGCTGACTTTTAGTCTCTGACTTAATTTGTTCTGGGAAGAGCTGAAGATGGCCTCTAGCTATCACAATGCCTGTCTGGACTGAGAAGCGTTTTCCCTTGCTGTTTTCATGGAAAATTGTTTCTCTGCCTCTCATTACTGTTGTATTTGCAGTGGAGTCATGTTAACCTCTACCCCAGGCATACTCTGATGCTGGGCTGACAATAAGAGGCTATCTGCCTAAAATTGTATGCTGACGGGCCTGACCTGTGGTGGCGCAGTGGATAAAGAGTCGACCTGGAAATGCTGAGGTCGTCGGTTCGAAACCCTGGGCTTGCCTGGTCAAGGCACATATGGGAGTTGATGCTTCCAGCTCCTCCCCCCCTTCTCTCTCTCTGTCTCTCCCTCTCCTCTATAAAATGAATAAATAAATTAAAAAAAAATTGTATGCTGACTTTGTGAACATTGATGGGACAGAGATGGCATCAACTCTCTGAGAGAATAGCCCCAGACATTTTGAGGGGCTTTGAGACAAGAGAAAATAATCATTTTCTTGGGCTATCTTCTGTTATGTGAAAGACCCTGGACATGGAATTTCGGAGTAACTAGAAAAATAAGAAAGTCTCTGATGGACCTATGGGATTGACTTCCAAGCTGTAGAAGCACTTCCACAAAAATTGGCCTTCGTTATGGGGGTAGAAGTGAATGTTTCTCTGTATTTGGGTAAGATCACAGGGGATCTTGGAACTCATCTGTACTCATATCTGGGATGAAACTAGAGCTTTGAGACAGAGACAGAGCCTAGAAGGTGTGGCGGCCCCACCCTGTTCAGGCCAGGCTGATTTCATCTCAGATTATTTCTGGGCATACAGCATCTGTATCAAAAATTATTATGACATAGGCCAAAATGAAAACAGCGCATAGGGTTTTTTTTGTGTGTGTGTGTGTGTGTTTTCAGAGACAGAGAGAGGGATAGACAGGGACAGACAGACAGGAACGGAGAGATGAGAAGCATCAATCATTAGTTTTACATTGCAACACCTTAGTTGTTCATTGATTGCTTTCTCATATGTGCCTTGACCGAGGGCCCTCAGCAAACCGAGTAACCCCTTGCTCAAGCCAGAGACCTTGGGTCCAAGCTGGTGAGCTTTTGCTCAAACCAAATGAGCCCACGCTCAAGCTGGCGACCTCGGGGTCTTGAACCTGGGTCCTCTGCATCCCAGTCTGATGCTCTATCCCCTGCGCCACCGCCTGGTCAGGCTCCCACAGGGTTTTGATAAAGCACAGATAGGTGGCAACTGTAGTTTGCATTTCCTCTACTCAGTATTTACCTCATTAGTCAAAATCACTCCCCCCCCCCCCAAAATGCTATTCAAAGTATGTTGGTAGCATTTTTATACTGAGATTTTAGAGAAATATTCATCATAGTAAGTATGACAGTTTAGATGTCTCTTTGATGGAGGAAAAGAACAACATGTAAAGGACAGGGCTAGAGTGTAAGTATTCTAGGTACTTTTATGTATATTATTTCATTTAATCCACACACTGACTCTATGAGGTAGGTATATTACCTCCACTTTATAGAACAGTAGGCTGAGGTTTAAAGACACTTAAATAAGTTGCCCAGGATTACACAGTGAGGCCAGGACTTTGTGCTACCAGGGTCCACAACACCAATACATTATACCGGGAGGCAGGATAGGATGGAGTTGAAGAATGTGGATCGTAGGCCCTGGCTGGTAGTTCAGTGGATAGAGCGTCGGCCCTGCATATGGATGTCCCGGGTTGAGTTCCCAGTCCAGGCACAAAGGGGAAGTGACCCATCTGCTTTTCTCCCCTACCCTCTCCCCCTTCTCTCCCACTTCCCCTCCTGCAGCCAGTGGCTCGATTGGTTCAAGCAATAGCCCTGGGTGGCCCTGAGGATAGCTTGGTTGATCTGAGTGTGTTGGCCTCAAGCACTAAAAATAGCTCCATAGTTAAGCATCAGCCCCCAGGTGGGTGGGATTGCCAGGCGGATCCTGGTCAAGCACATATGGGAGTCTGCCTCACTATCTCCCTTCTGTTCACTTAAAAAAAAAAAAAAAGAATGTGGACCCGAGAGCCAAGTTCAGATTCTAACTTCCATGTGTTAGTGGGGTGACCTTAGTTAACTAACCCTCTCTGTTCCTCAGTTTCCTCATCTGTAGAGTGGAAGTAATAATAATGCCCACCTCATAAAGTTGTGAGATAAAATTAGATAATGTGTTTTGAAAACAATTACAGCATATGCTAAGTAGTCAATAAATGTTACTGTTATGAAAGTATTTCAAATAATTTCTCTAGGGCTAGCTCAGTTGAGTGTAGATGGCTGTGTTGGCTGACCTGGAGTATAACTTAGCACTGTCCACCACCAGCATTTGGAGAAAACAATGTACATCTTGTTTTATTTGAACACTTAAGGCATCATTTTTTGTTGTATTATGGAACCTACTCTTTGTATCCCCATCTTTATTTTCCACAATGGGGGCATCAATCAACACAACCCTTAATGTTGTGTGTGATTGGGGCTTCTCTGGGACTTGACGCAAAAGGAAACTAGCTGTTGGCACCAGGCCCACAGGGATTTTTAAAAAATTGTCCTCCAGGTCTGGCCTCAGTGTTCTGAATAAGAGGTGTACTTGTCCTGTTGGGACTCAGTCAGGTGCCTGAGGTCAGACTCTAGGTTAATTATTAATAACGGGATCTTTCACTGGTGATTTATATAGGTCAGAGAGTTCTTCACACACAGTATTTTCATTTATTGGAGTAATAGTTCGCTAGCTTTTAAGTATGTAAGAATCTAATGATGTGCTTGTTAACACTGCACATCCCAGGCTCTAACTGTACGGAACCTGATTCAGTAGACCTGGGTGTGGGCCTCAGACTCTGCGTTGTCACAATTACTTGAGAAAACAGTATAGTATTCTGATCTGGAAAAGGGAGATTAAAAAAGACCTAGGGAATTTTAAAAGGGAAATAGGGATTGCATTTTTTAAATATGCCAAATGATTCTATTTATCTCTATTTATAACTAATGTTATTTGGGGTATCTTAAGTCCCTTTCTATACTGTATTCTTGAATATAAACATTGTTTAACCACTCGTGTGCAGTCATACCTAGCCAGTCTTCAAATGTTATGGGATGATGGTGGTGGTGGTTTTTTTCTATGATGTATCTGTCATAGTCATTTCTTCTGCTCCCATTACTCTGATAGCCGCCTAGCTCAGGCCTTATGGTCTTATATCTGGGTGTGTTTGCTGGGTAATATACCACCCCAAAACAACAACCGTTTCTTTTTTATTTTTTTTAATAATTTTATTTTTTTAATGGGGTGACATTAATAAATCAGGATACATATATTCAAAGAAAACATGTCCAGGTTATCTTGTCGTTCAATTATGTTGCATACCCATCACCCAAAGTCAAATTGTCCTCTGTCACCTTCTATCTAGTTTTCTTTGTGCCCCTCCCCCTCCCCCTTTCTCTCTCCCTCTCCCCCCTCCCCCCGTAACCACCACACTCTTAACAATGTCTCTTAGTCTCACTTTTATGTCCCACCTATGTATGGAATAATGCAGTTCCTGGTTTTTTCTGATTTACTTATTTCACTCCGTATAATGTTATCAAGATCCCACCATTTTGCTGTAAATGATCCGATGTCATCATTTCTTATGGCTGAGTAGTATTCCATAGTGTATATGTGCCACATCTTCTTTATCCAGTCATCTATTAACGGGCTTTTTTTTTTTTTTGTATTTTTCTGAAGCTGGAAACGGGGAGAGACAGTCAGACAGACTCCCGCATGTGCCCGACTGGGATCCACCCGGCACGCCCACCAGGGGTGATGCTCTGCCCCTCTGGGGCGTCGCTCTGCCACGACCAGAGCCACTCTAGCGCCTGGGGCAGAGGCCAAGGAGCCATCCCCAGTGCCCGGGCCATCTCTGCTCCAATGGAGCCTTGGCTGCGGGAGGGGAAGAGAGAGATAGAGAGGAAGGGGGGGGTGGGGAAGCAAATGGGCACTTCTCCTATGTGCCCTGGCTGGGAATCGAACCCGGGTCCCCCGCACGCCAGGCCGAGGCTCTACCACTGAGCCAACCGGCCAGGGCCTTGACGGGTTTTTTGGTTGTTTCCATGTCCTGGCCACTGTGAATAATGCTGCAATGAACATGGGGCTGCATGTGTCTTTACGTATCAATGTTTCTGAGTTTTGGGGGTATATACCCAGTAGAGAGGGATTGCTGGGTCATAAGGTAGTTCTATTTTCAGTTTTTTGAGGAACCACCATACTTTCTTCCATAATGGTTGTTACTACTTTACATTCCCACCAACAGTGGATGAGGGTTCCTTTTTCTCCATAGCCTCTCCAACATTTGCTATTACTTGTCTTGTTAATAATAGCTAATCTAGCAGGTGTGAGGTGGTATCTCATTGCAGTTTTGATTTGCATTTCTCTAATAACTAAAGAAGATGAGCATCTTTTCATATATCTGTTGGCCATTTGTATTTCTTCCTGGGAGAAGTGTCTGTTCATGTCCTCTTCCCATTTTTTTATTGGATTGTTTGTTTGTTTGTTGTTGAGTTTTAAGAGTTCTTTGTATATTTTGGATATTAGGCCCTTATCTGAGCAGTTGTTTGAAAATATCATTTCCCATTTAGTTGGCTGTCTGTTTATTTTGTTATCAGTTTCTCTTGCTGAGCAAAAACTTCTTAGTCTGATGTAGTCCCATTCATTAATTTTTGCCTTCACTTCTCTTGCCTGTGGAGTCAAATTCATAAAATGCTCTTTAAAACCCAGGTCCATGAGTTTAGTACCTATGTCTTCTTCTATGTACTTTATTATTTCAGGTCTTATGTTTAGATCTTTGATCCATTTTGAGTTAATTTTAGTACAGGGGGACAAACTGTAGTCCAGTTTCATTCTTTTGCATGTGGCTTTCCAGTTTTCCCAGCACCATTTGTTGAAGAGGCTTTCTTTTCCCCATTGTGTGTTGTTGGCCCCTTTATCAAAAATTATTTGACAATATATATATATGTGGTTTTATTTCTGGGTTTTCTATTCTGTTCCATTGGTCTGAGTGTCTATTTTTCTGCCAATACCATGCTGTTTTGATTGTTGTGGCCCTATAATATAGTTTGAAGTCAGGTATTGTAATGCCCCCAGCTTCATTCTTTTTCTTTAGGATTGCTTTGGCTATTCGGGGTTTTTTATAGTTCCATATAAATCTGATGATTTTTTGCTCCATTTCTTTAAAAAATGTCATTGGAATTTTGATGGGAATTGCATTAAATTTGTATATTGCTTTGGGTAATATGGCCATCTTGATTATATTTATTCTTCCTAACCAAAACAAGGAATATTCTTCCATCTCATTATATCTTTTTCGATTTCCCTTAACAATGGTTTATAGTTTTCATTATATAAGTCCTTTACATTCTTTGTTATGTTTATTCCTAGGTATTTTTGTTGTTGTTGTTGCAATCGTGAAGGGGATTATTCTTTTGAGTTCATTCTCAATTGTTTCATTGTTGGCATATAGAAAGGCTATGGACTTCTGTATGTTAATTTTGTATCCTGCGACCTTACTGTATTGGCTTATTGTTTCTAGTAGTCTTTTTGTGGATTCTTTGGGGTTTTCGATGTATAGGATCGTATCATCTGCAAAAAGTGATACCTTTACTTCTTCTTTTCCGATATGGATGCCTTTTATTTCTTTGTGTTGTCTGATTGCTCTGGCTAGAACCTCTAGTACCACATTAAATAAGAGTGGAGAGAGTGGACAACCCTGTCTTTTTCCTGATTTAAGGGGGAAAGCCTTCAGTTTTGTGCCATTTAATATGATGTTAGCTGATGGTTTATCATATATGGCCTTTATCATGTTGAGATATTTTCCTTCTATACCCATTTTGTTGAGAGTCTTAAACATAAAATTGTGTTGTATTTTATTGAAAGCCTTTTCTGCGTCTATTAATAAGATCATGTGGTTTTTGTTCTTTGTTTTGTTGATAATGGTGTATTACGTTAACTGTTTTACGTATGTTGAACCATCCTTGAGCTTCTGGGATGAATCCCACTTGATCATGATGTATTACTTTTTAAATATATTGTTGTATTCGATTTGCTAGTATTTTGTTTAGTATTTTAGCATCTGTATTCATTAGAGATATTGGTCTGTAGTTTTCTTTTTTTGTGCCATCCTTGCCTGGTTTTGGTATGAGGGTTATGTTGGCCTCATAAAATGTGTTTGGAAGTATTGCTTCTTCAATTTTTTGGAAGACTTTCAGTAGAATAGGAACCAAGTCTTCTTTGAATGTTTGATAAAATTTGCTGGTATAGCCGTCTGGGCCTGGACTTTTATTTTTGGAGAGGTTGTTAATGGTTTTTTCTATTTCTTCTGTACTAATAGGTCTGTTTAGGCTTTCTGCTTCTTCTTGACTCAGTCTAGGAAGGTTGTTTTGTTCTAGGAATTTATCCATTTCTTCTAGGTTGTTGAATTTAGTGGCATAAAGTTTTTCATAGTATTCTACAATAATTCTTTGTATAACTACGATGTCCGTGGTGATTTCTCCTCTTTCATTTTGGATTTTGTTTATATGAGTTCTTTCTCTTTTTTCCTTGGTAAGTCTTGCCAAGGGTTTGTCAATTTTGTTGATCTTTTCAAAGAGCCAGCTCCTTGTTCTATTAATTTTTTTCTATAGTTTTTCTGTTCTCTATTTCATTTATTTCTGCTCTGATTTTTATTATCTCCTTTCTTCGGCTGGTTTTGGGTTGTCTTTGTTCTTCTTTTTCTAGTTCCTTAAAGTGTGAAGTTAAGTGGTTCACTTGGGCTCTCTCTTGTTTGTTCATATATGCCTGAAGTGATATGAACTTCACTGCTTTTGCTGCATCCCATAGATTCTGATATGTCGTATTGTCATTTTCATTAGTCTGTATATATCTTTTGATCTCTGCACTTATTTCTTCTTTGACCCATTCATTTTTTAAAAGTATGTTGTTTAGTTTCCACATTCTTGTGGGAGTTTTTCCCTCTTTTTTGCAGTTGAATTCTAGTTTCAAGGTTTTATGATCAGAAAATATGCTTGGTACAACTTCGATTTTTCTGAATTTGCTGATGTTGTTTTTGTGGCCTAACATATGGTCAATTCTTGAGAATGATCCATGTACACTGGAGAAAAATGTATACTCAGTCACTTTGGGATGAAATGTCCTGTAGATGTCTGTCATATCCAGGTGCTCTAGTGTTTTGTTTAAGGCCACTATATCTTTGTTGATTCTCTGCTTGGATGACCGATCTAGAGCCGTCAGCGGTATATTGAGGTCTCTAAGTATGATTGTATTTTTGTCAGTTTTTGTTTTAAGGTCAATAAGTAGCTGTCTTATATATTTTGGTGCTCCTTGGTTTGGTGCATATATATTAAGAATTGTTATGTCTTCTTGATTCAGTGTCCCCTTAGCAAGGCATTATGAAATGGCCATTTTTGTCTCTGAGTACTTTTGTTGTCTTGTAGTCAGCATTATCAGATATGAGTATTGCTACGCCTGCTTTTTTTTGGATGTTATTTGCTTGGAGTATTGTTTTCCAGCCTTTCACTTTGAATTTTGTTTTTATCCTTGTTACTTAGATGAATTTCTTGTAGGCAGCATACAGTTGGATTTTCTTTTTTAATCCATTCTGCTACTCTGTGCCTTTTTATTGGTGAGTTTAACCTGTTTACATTTAGTGTAATTATTGACACTTGTGAGTTCCCTATTGCCATTTTATAGACTGCTTTCTGTTAGTTTTGTGTTTTGTTTGATCCTTCTCTTTCGTTTTTCTATCTTTTGTTTTTATTTGGTTGTATTCCATACATCTTTCCTCTGTTGCTATCTTTTTTAAATCATGTGCTTCTGTGGTGGTTTTTTCAATGGTGGTTACCTTTAAGTAATGAAAAGGGTTCCTACCCTGTTCATTGTAGTGCACTATTTTGTGAGTACTTTTGCACTCCATCGTCCTTTGCTACTTTTAATCTCCATCCTCTCCCCCCCTTTCTTTTTGTTGTTGTCACAGTTTAAATTTGGTTTTGTTGTGTTCTTCTTGGAGCTTTTACTTGTGGCTTTGTTTTTTTTTGTTGTTCTTTGTATCTGATTGGAGAACCCCCTTTAGTAATTCCTGGAGTGGGGATTTTCTAATGATAAATTCCCTCATCTTTTCTGTATCTGTGAATGTTTTTATTTCTCCTTCATATTTAAAGGATAGCTTTGATGGGTATAGTATTCGTGGCTGAAAGTTCCTCTCTTTCAGGACTTTAAATATTGGGGTCCACTCTCTTCTAGCTTGTAGAGTTTCTGTTGAGAAATCTGATGATAATATAATGGGCCTTCCTTTATATGTTGTATTCTTCTTTTTTTTTTTTTTTTGTATTTTTCTGAAGCTGGAAACAGGGAGAGACAGTCAGACAGACTCCCGCATGCGCCCGACCGGGATCCACCCGGCACGCCCACCATGGGCGGTGCTCTGCCCCCCAGGGGGCGATGCTCTGCCCATCCTGGGCGTCGCCATATTGCGACCAGAGCCACTCTAGCGCCTGAGGCAGAGGCCACAGAGCCAACCCCAGCGCCCGGGCCATCGTTGCTCCAATGGAGCCTTGGCTGCGGGAGGGGAAGAGAGAGACAGAGAGGAAAGCGCGGCGGAGGGGTGGAGAAGCAAATGGGCGCTTCTCCTATGTGCCCTGGCCGGGAATCGAACCTGGGTCCTCCGCACGCTAGGCCGATGCTCTACCGCTGAGCCAACCGGCCAGGGCGTATTCTTCTTTTTCCTGGCTGCCTTGAGAATTTTTTCTTTGCCGTTGGTTTGTGCCAATTTCATTATGATGTGCCTTGGAGTAGGTTTGTTAGGGTTAAGAAAACTCGGAGTTCTGTTTGCTTCTTGAATTTGAGGCTTTAGTTCTTTCCACAGGCTTGGGAAGTTCTCATCTATTATTTGTTTGAGTATGTTCTCCATTCCATTTTCTCTCTCTTCTCCCTCTGATATACCTATTATTCTTATGTTATTCTTTTTGATGGAGTCAGATAATTCCTGTAGGGCTATCTCATTTTTTTAAATTTTTGAGTCTCTTTCTTCTTCTCTCTGTTGTGCCTCAAGTTGCTTGTCTTCTATTTCACTAATCCTACCTTCTATCTGGCCTGTTCTATTAGCTAAGCTTGTTACCTAGTTTTTCAGCTCGTGAATTGAGTTTTTCATCTCTGTTTGATTTGAACAACCGTTTCTTTACTACGTGATTCTGTGGGCTAGTAATTTGGGGCTGGGCTCAGAAGGGCAGCTCTTCTGGTCTTGCCTGAGCTCACGGGGACATCTGTGGTCAGCTGCGACCGCTGCTGCATGTGGCCTTTCGTCATCCAGCAGACTAGCCGAGGCTTGTTCACATGGGGATGAACAGTTCCAAGTGCAGCAGATAGCAAGCCCAATGCACAAGTGCTTTTCAGACCTCTGCTGTATCACCTCTGCTGACGTTCCATTAGTTATAAACCCACCCAGATCCAGTGGGTGGGGGAATAAATAAACTGCCTCTTAATGGACGATCTGCCATGACATGTGGCAAGGGCATGAATGAAGGGACAATCATTTGAGCTCATTTCCACAATCTACTGAATTATCACATCTCCTGCCTTGTAAGTTTCTCAGGCTGTAGGTTTTTGCTGCTCTAGCTCATCTGTGTCCTGCTGCCAGTTTCATTTTCCTTAAACTTTGCTTTCATCACATTACTTCCCTGTCCAACACCCCCCCATCCCTGAATCTTTTCCTTTACATCCACCTTATCCGCTATAAACTCTTCTACCTAGCTGCCAAAGGTCTCCTTACGTTCGCCTGACCCTGAAAGCAGAGCCCATAGTACAAAGAAAAAGAACTGGCAGAGTCAGGGGAGGCCTGGCCACTAGTTCCCCCTTGGTCACTGACTAGCTTTGAACTCTCCGGGCTTCTGTTTCTCCATCTAGAAAGTGAGGGAGCTTGGATTAAATCTTAGAGGTTCTACATCGATATAAGATTTTGACTGAACGTATCTAGAGAAATCTATTTCCGTTTACTCCCTAAATGTGCCTTCAGCTCCAGTAAGAACCGGCTGCGTGGTTTCCTGCTGAACGTGTGCTTATGTTGCTCTGTGGGGTTTTGTCCCCATGTCTTCTCAGTCTGGAACTGCGCCTTGTGTTCTGCACTGCTTGTTTTACATCCCACCCACCCCTTGTCTTTGTTCTTCTCTGCCATTCATCCAGTCTGGCACTTAATTATATTCTTTCTCATATTATTAAGTGTTTTGATTGTTAGTCTTATCAACTAGATTATAAACTCATTGAGGAAAGAGACTGTATTTTACACATTGACTAATTAATTATATAGTCGGTATCAAATAAATATTTGCAGATTTATCCTAAATTTCCATCTCAGGTCATAGAAAGTTAGAACTGGCTGAAAACTTAAAAGACAAGTAGGAGGATAAGACTGCTTGGGCAGCCTGACCTGTGGTGGCGCAGTGGATAAAGCGTTGACCTGGAAATACTGAGGTCGCCAGTTCGAAACCCTGGGCTTGCCCGGTCAAGGCACATATGGGAGTTGATGCTTCCAGCTCCTCCCCATTTCTCTCTCTCCCTCTCTCTGTCCTCTCTAAAAATGAATAAATAAAATAAAATTAAAAAAAAAAAAAGACTGCTTGGGCAGGGGTAGTGACGGTGATGGTTGGAGAGGTGGGTGGTCTTGTCAAGGTAGTACACGCTTAACGGAGCTGGGAGCCTTCAGAACGTATCTACAGAGTTGCTTTGTGGGCCATGCGTCCAGTCATCCTGTGACACTGGTTCTCTCTGCTTGTCCTGCAGTTTTCATCCTTCTGTAAGCTGTCACCATGACCCTGACCAAAGGTTCCTTCACCTATTCCAGTGGGGAGGAATACCGTGGCGAGTGGAAGGAGGGTGAGAGGACCCCTGGGTATCCAGTGGTGAACATTTGGCTGAAGGGCAAATATACCGCTCAGAAAAATTAGGGGATATTTAAAAATGAATATGAAACGATAAAAAAAAAACAGCATTTGATTTTTTTTTTTTTATTAAACAAGAACATCAGAAAAGCAAATGACAAGTCAAAGAAAGTTGTTTGATTTTGCAAATGAGATGTAAAACCAACTATTATTTCATTGGTGAAAATACACTATTCAAAAGGCTGAAAGTACTGGACTATCTGCATGTTCCCAGATCCCCTAATTTTTGTGAGCAGTATACTTCAGGATAAATAAGCCAACTTTATGCATTTTTGGGTCTAATTCCAAGATTTAATCTGATAGTGCTGTTCCTTTATTGAATGTTAGGATTATAAATAAAAGAATTAAAAAATACTGTTGGTAAATCCAATCTCCAAAATTAAGTTATATCTTTCCACTTCTAAATTGTGTTTTAATCCTTTTATCTTTTAGTGATATTATTTGGGAATTGTTTTTCTAAATGCTAATGCACTCAGCAGAGTAAAATGAAGTATTTTTATCACCAATAATTCAGAAAATACAAAACTCATTGCAATGACTTGATTCCAGTGAATCTTAAGAATTTAAGGATGCCTGACCAGGCAGTCGCACAGTGGATAGTGTGTCAGACTGGGATGTGGAGGACCCAGGTTCGAGACCCCAAGGTCGCCAGCTTGAGCGCAGGCTCATCTCGTTTGAGCAAAAGCTCACCAGCTTGGACCCAAGGTTGCTTGCTTGAGCAAGGGGTTACTCGGTCTGCTGTAGCCCCATGGTCAAGGCACATATGAGAGAGCAATCAATGAACAACTAAGGTGTCACAATGAAAAACTGATGATTGATGCTTCTCATCTCTCTCCGTTCCTGTCTGTCCCTATTTATCCCTCTCTCTGACTCTCTCTCTGTCTCTGTAAAAAAAAAAAAAAAAAAAGAATTTAAGGATATTAAGTCAGCCACTCAAGAGCAGTGACATTATTTGCCTTGAATTTCCTGTGACAGTTCATTACCTTTGTGGCCTGTGGTGGTGCAGTGGATAAAGCGTCAACCCTGGAATGCTGAGGGCGCTGGTTCGAAACCCTGGGCTTGCCTGGTCATGGCACATATGGGAGTTGATGCTTCCTGCTCCTACCCCCACACCCCTCCTCTCTCTTTTTCCTCTCTAAAATGAATAAATAAATTAATTTAAAAGGAAGTATCTATTCACAGGAATGGTAAAATTTTTCGGAGCCTGAGACTATATAGGAATTAGTTTGATGGTGTTCAGTTTGGAAACAGTCTGGCCACTTAGAAGTCCCATGGGCTCTGTCCTAGCAAGCGAGGAACTGCCCCAGGGCGACTCAACTCTTCACAGTTGTGTCAACAAAAAACAGTTGACGCTGTTTCCAGACATGTGCCTTATTCTTTTCATGGTAGATCCTATAGCTGACCAATTCTTGAGCCTTGAGAGGAGAAATTGTGCAGATGGGATGTGACCTTGCCTCTGTACATCTCCAGCCTTTTCTCCTGCCTCCCAGACACTTGCTGACCCTTTAATAGGACCTTTACTTATTTATTTTTTAGCATGAGAGAGAGAGAGAAAGAGACAGGAATGGAGGGAGATGAGAAGCATCATCTCATAGTTGCAGCACTTTAGTTGTTCATTGATTGCTTCTCCTACATACCTTGACCGGTGGGCTCCAGCTGAGCCAGTGACCCCTTGCTCAAGCCAGTGACCTTGGGCTCAAGATAGCGACCATGGGGTTATATCGACCATCCCACACTCAAGCTAGTGACTCCACACTCAAGCTGGTGAGCCTGCACTCAAGCCGGCGACCTTGGGGTTACAAACCGAGGACCTCAGCATCTCAGGTCAACACTCTATCCACTGTGCCACCACCAGTCAGGCAATATGACCTTTGGAGGAGAGTCTTCCTGAGGCTCTGCTGGGGAGCCTCTGTTCACCAAAAGAACTGCCTCTACTTTGTTTGAAAAGCATTAGTGCTCCTCCTGCGTCTTGCTCTGTTTTCTGGTCAGTTCAGTGAGTAAGCTCAGCCGTACTGATGTAACAGAGCTCCAGTCCGCATTGCCAGTCAGGCTGTGAGATCTGCACAGCAGCTTCCTGGTGCCGAGCGGCGTGCCTTTCTTTTCCTCGGAGTAGTGATGTAGTTGAGTGTCAGGGCTGTCGGGTCAGGCTGCCTGCTGTGTGTGCACTCTTGCTCTACCACTTAATTGCTCTGGGATCTTGAGTAAGTTATTTAGCTTTTTTTGCCTTAGTTCCCACCTCTGTTAAATGGTAATAATAATAGTACTGTGCCCACCTCATAAGGCTTTCAGGAGGATTGAATAAGACAACAAATACAAAGTGCTTAGGAGAGTGCCTGCCACATTAATATATGTACTGTGTGCTATTTTAAGTGCTCCTTTATCTTTCATGCTTAGAGGGACCGGCTCCGAATCTGATGCTTGGGACAAGATGGGAAGGTCGCAGGAGCCAGGTTATTACTCTGGGTGGTAGTCCTCTGCCCTGATAATGTCACTGCTTCTCTTCTTTCCTTTGTGGGTGGGATAATGGAAGGCAGTGGATGTTAGACAGTGAGAGGGGACCCTGAAGCTGCCCAGCCCAACCTGACACCTGTCCTTCTCTTTGCTCAGGCCGCAGACATGGTTTTGGTCAACTGATGTTTGCAGATGGTGGCACCTACCTGGGTCATTTTGAGAATGGGCTCTTCAATGGCTTTGGGGTACTGACCTTCTCAGATGGCTCAAGGTGGGTACTGGGTCATTCTTTTCTCAGCCTTAAGCTAGGGAGACTCTGATCTAAAAATGATAGTGATAAATACCTGGTCAAACCAGAGCTTGTCCCAGGCCCTCTGAAAACAGGCAACGTATAAGCATTAGTTTCTTATTGGTTATTTTACAAATAGATCTGAGATTTGAAGTGGCAAGAGGTGTGTGACCTTCCACCCCACTGCTGCTCTGTTATTTCCTTGAGATGAGGGCCTCACATCATACATGCTCTCTGACCCTTCTCTGCTGGTTGGGAGCGGGGTGGGCGGAGCTCTGAGGTAAGTGCAATCAGCTTTGCTCCTTGGCATTAATAAATGACACATCTTGGTAGCTGCTTGACCCAGTTAACCTGGACAGCTCACTATCCCCCGAAAGGCTAACATCTTGTGTTTCTGCAGGTATGAGGGGGAGTTTACCCAGGGCAAGTTTAATGGCGTCGGCGTCTTCATTCGACATGACAACATGACCTTTGAGGGGGAATTTAAAAATGGCAGAGTAGATGGTTTTGGTAAGTTGCAGCCCAGCAGGACGGGAGACTTAGGCGAGTACAATATGGGGGGAAGTACACCTTGTTAGCTTTACTCCTGTGGATGTCCAGCAATCCACAGTGATGGTCCCTAATGCCAACCTGATCATGAGCTCACCAATAGAGTCCCCCTGAGAAGGGCTGCGAGGTGTCCTCTCCTCACCTCTGATCTCTGAGTCATTAATGCCATTGTTACTCTCTTATTTCCTCTGTCCTCCTCAAAGGCCTGCTGACTTTCCCCGATGGGTCCCATGGAATACCCCGCAACGAAGGTCTGTTTGAGAACAACAAGCTGCTGCGGCGTGAGAAGTGTCCTGCGGTCGTGCAGCGGGCGCAGAGCGCCTCCAAGTCGGCCCGGAGCCTCACCGCCTGACGGGGCAGCGCGCCAGCTGAGCCGGACTGCGGAAGGCAGGTGCCCGCTATTCACTCAAGGCAAACAAACGAGCCAGACGTGAGGGCAGAGGAGACGACCTGGGCAGAAGCCTTGGGCTGTGCCCCAGCACCTGCCAGTCGGCTGCGGCCACAGGGAAGTTCTGAGGACTCTGGCCCTGGGCCCTGCAGCAGTGGATACCAGTTCCATCTTTCCCTTGTCTCACTTGTTGGTTCTCTCTGTCCCTCACACCCTGGTTACCCAGTGCAGGCCTGCCGCTGACTTCGACTTCCTTTTCTGCCAGGTGATACAGAATCTCTTCATTCTGCTTCTATTTGGGGCAGATGATCCTAGCCCTAAACGAGGGCCAGTACTTTGTGCTACCCTGGAGTAAAAAGGACAAATATGAGGATGGCTTGGATAGTGCAGCCATCCTGTGAAAGTCCAGGCCAGAGCTTTTCTGGATGTTACCTCTCCAGTCGCTGCTGACTGCTTCATGGCTCTGGGCTGCGCTTGGTCTGACCAGATGGGTGTTCGTGTCTGCTTATTCCCCCATGAAGGATTAGGTAAAAGTGCTATTTCCCTTTCCCTGACTTGACAGGCTGACTTCCTTAACTGAGTTCTAGCAGGTACTCCCCACTGTGCCTCTCTCCTTCATTAGATGTGGGACAGGATCCCTTTATGGGATAGTCAAGAAAGAAACTGATAAACAGTCACCTTATAACTTGTATTTATTACTTATTCTAGAGCAGAGGGCAGGGAAAATGGACTAGTACTTACTCCATTTCGAGCCCCACCATGGAGTGAGCTGAATCCTTCGGGCTGACATAGCTCCTTCCCAGTGGACCAGTACTTTAGGTAGAACTGGACCCATCCTAGAACCATGGTGAACTGGACAAGCGTTTGGCTCCTTGCATTTGGTTCACTGTAACTCTTCCACCATGAGCCTTGGCCATCAGGCCTGGGGTCAGATACGGTCCCTGCACAGATCATCATGGAGGCCTCCAGTTGCCCTGTGACCCAGACATACCACACCCCAGCCCCAATTCCTTATCCTCACACTGAACCAGCCGCAGCCTGTGGTGGAAATTCTAGCCGTGTGCCTCTATTTATTCTCTGAATTGTACTGTAGAAACAAGTGTTTATGAGGAATAAACAAATCACCAGAACTGCCTATACTTAGTTTCCTTGACTTTCTTGCTCTTCATCCTCATGAATGTTAACCCATTTGCTGTTTCTAAAAATTAATCACAGACGGGGGCTTGGAACCGACACTGCAAACTTTACTACATAGTGTCATCTGATTCTCAAGAGCTCTGCAGACTAGGAGAATTAAAAGAAAAACTTAGACAGGTTTAACCAATGTTAGCCCAATAAATTCAGTTTGAAACAATCAGACAGGCTCAGTTTGCCCAAGTGAGTGGCAGAGCCAGTGGGGTTTGTGTCCTGGTCTTTCTGGTTCCCAAGGACTTAGCCCTGTGCTCCCCTCACCCGGAGCATCAGAGTGTCCGAGTCCTGAGACCAGTCACTGTCACAGCTGCTGGCTTCCCACAGGAGAGTCACTCCTGCCTGGGTTTCCCTCTGCGTGTTCCCCTGCCACAAGAGCCCTTTTACAGGACTGTGCTCAGACAGTTGTGGGAGAGGGGTGCTATTACTAGCCCCGTGTTATAGGTGAGGCTCATGGCAGTTAAGTCGTTTCTCAAGGTCCTATAGACACTAAGGGGTAGATCCAAGAACTTCATCCCAGGCCCGTGTAAAGCCAGGTCTGAGCGCTTCACCAGTACACTAGCCTGCCTCCCTCACTCTAACTTTTTGGCCCATCCCTGAACCCCATTGTCCTCTAAGCTCAGATCATCTAGAACAGGGGTCCCCAAACTAGGGCCCGCAGGCCACATGCGGCCCCCTGAGGCCATTTATCCGGCCCCGCCGCACTTCCGGAAGGGGCACCTCTTTCATTGGTGGTCAGTGAGAGGAGCATAGTTCCCATTGAAATACTGGTCAGTTTGTTGATTTAAATTTACTTGTTCTTTATTTTAAATATTGTATTTGTTCCCCCTTTTTTTTTTTACTTTAAAATAAGATCTGTGCAGTGTGCATAGGGATTTGTTCATAGTTTTTTTATAGTCTGGCCCTCCAATGGTCTGAGGGACAGTAAACTGGTTCCCTGTGTAAAAAGTTTGGGGACCCCTGATCTAGAAGTTGCCTGTGAGGAGAGTCCAGATCTAAGCACTAAGCTTCAGTCCCAGTCGCAGGTGAAGATTGATGCTTTTTATATCCTCTACTAGCCTGTGCCCTAAACAGGAAATCTGTTTACCTTTCTTTTAACCAGAGTTAATTTAAAAAGTCATCTCAGGATTTCTGCCACTTGTCAGATATCACTGAGTAAGGTTAAACATTTTAGAGAAAACAGCCTTTTTGATTAATGTGCTAAGTGTTTCTCAATATGTCAGTTGAACCTTTTTACCTCTCTCATTTAAAAGTTCAATAAAGCCTTGGCCTAGGCTCTAGATTGTCACTAATTTTTTTTTTTTTTTTTTGTATTTTTCTGAACCTGGAAACGGGGAGAGACAGTCAGACAGACTCCCGCATGCGCCCCACCAGGATCCACCCGGCACGCCCACCAGGGGCGATGCTCTTGCCCCTCCGGGGCGTCGCTCTGTCACGACCAGAGCCACTCTAGTGCCTGGGGCAGAGGCCAAGGAGCCATCCCCAGCGCCCGGGCCATCTTTGCTCCAATGGAGCCTTGGCTGCAGGAGGGGAAGAGAGAGACAGAGAGGAAGGAGAGGGGGAGAGGTGGAGAAGCAAATGGGCGCTTCTCCTGTGTGCCCTGGCTGGGAATCGAACCCGGGTCCCCCGCACGCCAGGCCGACACTCTACCGCTGAGCCAACCGGCCAGGGCCTAGATTGTCACTAATTTAATGCCTTTGTTTGCTCAGTATTGTGAAGGCCTTTCTTAGAGCTTGGAAGAAGCAAACCTTGCGAGTTAGATTGCTCCAAGGCAGGTCTTGATGTCTGGGCAGGAAGCCCAAGAACTGCATAGCAGTGGAGCATCAATCTCTACACAGCCACAGTAGTTCAGCTTTTTAAACTTTATTGCAATAACAAAGTAATTATTTTTAACTATTTTATTTTTAACGATTTTAATTATTAAATAATTATAATTAAACCAGAGTGCCTATAGGCAAGAAGGATGGTTCTGTCTCAGGCCAGGCCCCCTTCCCTAATGTTTCAGACCTGGATTGACAGTAGTCCTCCTACAATGTAACATTTATCCACTAGGTGTCACTATTGACCAATTCGGGATTGCCTCTCGGCACTTGAGGATCAAGATAAAAGCTAGACAGGAATACAGAATGAATCAAAATGGATTTAGGAAAGGCTGGAATGCATCTTGGGGAGCCCTTCAAAGACAAGTGACAATCCCTGGAAAGAGTCAGAACTTGGGTTCTTAGACTGGCCCTGGCTTCCCACTGCACTGTGCTAGAATCAGGTATCGCCAAGTCTAAGGAGTCCTCCCTTCAAACACATCGCCCTGTGCCCAGCCGCCCCTGCCCTTCCCCTCTGGCTCCCGGCTCGCAGGTCTTGAGGCACAGGAAACCACAGTAAAGAGACAAGCAATTTCTCCTGCCCAGACTGGAGGTCTCTAGAGACCCAGAGTTGAAGATACAAATTTAGGAAGTCATGGGGCTGTGAGAATAGGAAACGAGCATGCATGGCACCTGCTAAGAGACACCTGGAGGACTGAAGCAGGAAAAGGGACCTCGAACCCTTGTGTCCCATGTTCCTCTTCGGGTTGTAGGTGCAAGTCAGGAGCTGAGACGGGCTCCTGCCTGTCTCCTCCTTGCTCTCAGAGCCAGCCATTGTTGGTGAAATCCATACGTAGCGCTTCCTCCTCCTCAGGGCTCAGTTCCAGCAAGGGGGCCCGGCATGGGCCTCCGTAGTAGCCAAACCAGTCCATGGTTTTCTTCAGCCCCGGGATCCCGAAGCGCCGGGTCACCTGAAAGCAAGGCCCGTTAGAAGAGACTGAGAAATCCCTGTGCAGACATACCCAGAACCCTGATATCTGTCACTCTTAGAAAGCTGGGGTTTCTACTCTTCTCGCCTATTAAACTAGCTCCACCCAATCTGTGATACCCATAGCAGACGGGGGGTCCAGATTGAGAGGCCAGAAAGCAGGCCAGCAGTAGAGAACACAATGCCAAAACCTCAAATTAATGGAAGATGCCTCCTTTGGTTTTAGGAGAAAAATCCACCCCATGGA
This sequence comes from Saccopteryx leptura, assembly GCF_036850995.1. Taxonomy (NCBI): domain Eukaryota; kingdom Metazoa; phylum Chordata; class Mammalia; order Chiroptera; family Emballonuridae; genus Saccopteryx; species Saccopteryx leptura. The sequence continues at coordinate 29,870,218 of NC_089515.1, forward strand.
GAGGAGAGAAAGCAGTGCTGAGGGTCTGCATGCTGGAATATGACCAGACTGCAGCCCAGTTCCCTGCAATCCAATCCGGGGCACAGCAGGCCTGGGAAGTCAAACACAGCCAAGACCTCTACTGGCCCTGCGGCAGGGTCCTCCCTGACCCAACTCTAAAGTCTTTTCTCTAAAAGGACAAAATCTCTAAAGTCTTTTCCATTGTCGTGAGGGACCATAGGCTATTGTCAATTTAAAATCATGCATCACCTGACCAGGTGGTGGCACAGTGGATAGAGCATCAGCCTGGGATGCTGAGGGCCCAGGTTCAAAACCCCAAGGTTGCTGGCTTGAGTCTGAGCATGGAGTCGCCGGCTTGAGCATGGGATCATAGACATGACCCCATAGTCACTGGCTCTGAGCCCAAAGGTTGCTGGCTTGCCCACGCTCCCTGGCTTGAACCCAAGATTGCTGGCTTGAGCAAGAGGTCACTAGCTCAGCTATAACCCCATGGTCAAGGCACATATATATGAGAAAGCAATCAATGAACAACTAAGGTGCTGCCACTATGAGTTGATGCTTCTCATCTCTCTCCCTTCCTGTCTGTCTGCCCCCGCGCCTGCTAAAATAAATAGATAAATAAAACAAAATCATGCATGGAGTTTTACAGAAAATGCTGCATCTGTGCTTTTGGCCCTGGCCGGTTGGCTCAGTGGTAGAGCGTCGGCCTGGCGTGCAGAAGTCCCGAGTTCGATTCCCGGCCAGGGCACACAGGAGAAGCGCCCATCTGTTTCTCCATCCCTCCCCCTCTCCTTCCTCTCTGTCTCTCTCTTCCCCTCCCGCAGCCAAGGCTCCATTGGAGCAAAGATGGCCCAGGCGCTGGGGATGGCTCCTTGGCCTCTGCCCCAGGTGCTGGAGTGGCTCTGGTCGCGACAGAGCGACGCCCCGGAGGGGCAGAGCATCGCCCCCTGGTGGGCAGAGCGTCGCCCACTGGTGGGCGTGCCGGGTGGATCCCGGTCGGGCGCATGTGGAAGTCTGTCTGTCTATCCCCGTTTCCAGCTTCAGAAAAATACAGGGAAAGAAAAAAAAAAAAAGAAGTTTCTGTGCTTTTAGTATAGCAACTGATTATTTTATGCTGATCAGAAGTGTTAGATGAATCTTTGATTCTCTAAAAAACTAGGAAGGTAATCATTACTTATACTTTTATTTGGAGGGAAGGTAAAACCTTAGAAGTATGGGCTTTATGAAGGGTAAAAAAAAAGTTTGGTGTAAAAGGTTGGCAGCCTGATGAAAGATTGACTAATAACTTCACCACTAGAGGGCAGAAGGTGTTAGCGAGCCTCTTCTCAGGTTTGGCTTCTGCCAGCCATGATGTTCTAATAACCCAGGCATTTCACCCAAAACCTGAGTAGGTAGGAAAGACCTAAGGGAGAGTGTGAATACAGGAAAAACCTAGAGAAAAGCTTTCTCCCAGTATAGGTGCCTGAAGATCTCTGACTTGCCCGCCTTCAGACCCTGGAAAAGGATTGAGTGTTCTGGTGGTAAAGACCATGGAAAGTCCTAAATATAGCAAGGCAGGAGGCTGGCTGGTTGGGAAGGCTAGGAAGGACATTGTGTTCAAGCAGGGCAGGGAAATAAGGTGACATCAAGCTGCTCCTGGGGTGGCTGAGCCTACAGCCCAGGCAGCAGAAAGGTGTTCCAGGAATTCCCGAGTGTGTGCCCAGAGCTGGCAGAGGAGGGGCACAGAGTGAAGGGTAAGGCGGGATGGCATGCAGAGCATTAGATGGCAGCAAGCATCCTCTCTTCCCAAGGGGCAGCCCAAGCTGCTTCATCTATAAGATGACGTGATCACAACACCTATCCCATGTCACAAGAATGGAATGAGACTATCAAATCCCTGGAAACTCCCCTGTCCTAGTGGAGGGGACAGGGAGAGCCGAGCTCCCATGTGGAATGCCTAGTGTGTACCGTGCAGCCTGGGCCCTGATGGGGTTCAGCTGAAAGGCCCATTTCCCGCAGTATTTCTCCCCCACCCACCCCCCAAGAGGTAGGAGAGAGAGCAAGGAGAAAAAGAGAGAAGCGTCAGCTCATTGTTCTGCATAGTTGTGCATACTGATTTCCTCATACATGCCCCGACCGGGGCTAGAACTAACCGGCAACCTCAGGTGACGCTCAGGGACGATGCTCTTTCCACTTTGCCACCAGCCAGGGCTCATTTCTGCAGTTCTTACTTCCTGTTTACAGAGCATCCCATCCAACAGAACCTTCACATCCAGGGAGACTCATGCTTGCCTCCTCAGCTGTCTTTTCTCTAAATCTGCGTTAATTTGTCCCTTTGAGGTAAAGATATAAACTGTGGGATGATCTCGAGCTCATCACTTTACCCAAACAAAAAAACATTGCCTCGCTAGCTCAGTCTAGGACTATCGTCTCGTATGTAAAACCTAAGGAAGCACCAAAAAGCTCAGTTTTCAAGGCAATTTTTACTTAAAATATCAAAATCAAAGCAAAATATCCATAATGAACAAAGTGTCCAAGATTTTTTTTTTTTAAACAGCAAAACGAAAGGCTCTTATTGAAGAATATCAAGTGGCCCTTTTAAAGGCTGCAGGTGCCGGCGCCTGCCCAACAAGGGCCTGGGGACCTTGGCCCGAGGAGGACGAGCAAGTGGCTCTGGCCTGGGCTCCAGACAAAGTGTCCAAGTTTTAAATAAAGATAGGCTCCAACAGAACTATGCCCTGCCATAGTGTAGCCTGAGGCAGAGTAAACACGTAAGTAAGCAGGAAGGCCCCTATATACATGTTTCGTGTTTGTCTTTTTACAGGGACAGAGAGAGAGAGTCAGAGAGAGGGACAGATAGGGACAGACAGACAGGAACGGAGAGAGATGAGAAGCATCAATCATCAGTTTTTCATTGCGACACCTTAGTTGTTCATTGGTTGCTTTCTCATATGTGCCTTGACCGTGGGGCTACAGCAGAGCGTGTGACCCCTTGCTCAAGCCAGCGACCTTGGGTCCAAGCTAGTGAGCTTTGCTCAAACCAGATGAGCCCGCGCTCAAGCTGGCAACTTCGGGGTCTCAAACCTGGGTCCTCCGCATCCCAGTCTGACGCTCTATCCACTGCGCCACCACCTGGTCAGGCTGTTTTGTGTAAATTTTTTAATGGCTAATCTTTTTCTAGAAGTAGATTTGGGGGGGAAGTTATTTTTATTTTTATTTATTTATTTTTTTTCTGAAGCTGGAAACAGGGAGAGACAGTCAGACAGACTCCCGCATGCGCCCGACCGGGATCCACCCGGCACGCCCACCAGGGGCGATGCTCTGCCTACCAGGGGGCGATGCTCTGCCCATCCTGGGCATCACCATGTTGTGACCAGAGCCACTCTAGCGCCTGAGGCAGAGGCCACAGAGCCATCCCCAGTACCCGGGCCATTTTTGCTCCAATGGAGCCTTGGCTGCGGGAGGGGAAGAGAGAGACAGAGAGGAAGGCGCGGCGGAGGGGTGGAGAAGCAAATGGGCGCTTCTCCTGTGTGCCCTGGCCGGGAATTGAACCCGGGTCCTCCGCACGCTAGGCCGACGCTCTACCGCTGAGCCAACTGGCCAGGGCGGGGGGAAGTTATTTTGATAAGTTTGCTTCCATTCAAGCCAGGGAAGTAAAATTATAACAAATTATGTTTTTTGTATAGATAAAAATATTTAAAACTAGAAGAATGCTGTGAGTTTTAATATACTTACTTTTAAGTTTTTCAATATTTTTATTGTTCTGGGGGGGTGAAAAAAAATCACCATTTAGATAACTAGTCAGAGTTTTTACTTCCCAAGAGATGGAATAGATGTACTTTTCCCTATTCTTCCCAATAAGTGCAACTAAAAATCCCTGGACATTATATAAAAACAAACATAAACAGAGTCTGTAACATAGAGAGAAGGAAGATGGACTAGGGACATCAGGACCAAAGAACAACACAGTGTTGGGTTAACTGGCCCAGACTTGGAGCTGAAGAAGCCAGCAGCCCTGAAATGCCAATGGGCACAGACAACAGGAGCCCCAACAAAAGGCCATTCTCTCTAGCCAAGGACCAGGGCAGGAGCAGACTAGCAAAATGGAAAACTTTTAAACAATAACCACTCTACTCTAGTCAACCCACCCACACACACATACACATGCAGCAAGGAAGGAAGAAAGGGAAGGAGGGAGGGAGAGAGGGAGGAAACAGTGGCCCCTCCCTCACTCAGGCCAGCAAGGCTGTGTGAAGAGCCAGATCTTCTGCCCCCAACTCAGCAGGAAAGAGTCCCCTCCCCATCCACAAGGGATGGTCTCAGGAGAGGCTTAGTGAGGAGTCACAACTTTCACCACTGTCCACCCTTAAGAAGTCCATCTCCCACAGACCTCCTTTCCCAGTGCAGGGGCATCTGTGGAGGCCTAGTAGAAACCCTGGTGCAGAGTTGAAAAGAATTTTAACCTTCCCCAAGAGCAATCTTCAGGCCTAGATGGTTTCACTAGAGAATTTTAAAAAACTATGTAAAAAAAGATCTGATATCAATTCTACAGCATCTCTTCCAGAAAAAAAGAAAAGGAGGGAATACTTCCTAACTGATTTATGAAGCTATTTTTATCCTGATACCAAAATCAGACAAAGGCAGTACAGAGAGAGAGAGAGAGAGAGAGAGAGAGAGAGAGAGGAAACTACAGCTTGACCAGGAGGTGGCGCAGTGGATAGAACATTGGACTGGGACACAGATCACATATGTTTGAAACCCCGAAGTCACCAGCTTGAGTGTGGGGTCACTAGCTTGAGTGTGGGATCATAGACATAACCCCATCGTCACTGGCTTGAGCCCATAGGTCGCGGGCTTGAAGCCCAAGGTCACTGGCTTAAACCCAGTGTTGCTGGCTTAAGCAAGGGATCACTCGCTCTGCTGGAGCCCCCCAGTCAAGGCACATATGAGAAAACAATCAATGAACAACTAAGGTGCCACAACAAAGAATTGATGCTTCTCATCTCTCTCCCTTTCTGCCTCTGTGTCCCTGTCAGTCCCTCTCTCTGTCTCTCTCACTAAAAAAAGCCCAAACAACTATATACCAATATCTCTCATGAATATAGACAGAAAAATCCTTAATAAAATATTAGCAAATGCAATTCAGCAGTATATAAAAAGAGTTATACACCATGACTAAGTGGGATCTATTCCAGGGATGCAAGTCTGGCTCAGTATTTAAAAATTATTAATGTCATATACCATATTAACAGGCTAAAAAGGGGGGAAAGTCACATGATTATACCAATCAATGCAGAAAAACATTTGACAATATTCAACACCAAATATATATATATATATATTCAATACCTATTAACCATTTTAAAAACTATGAAAACTAGAACAGGGGAACTTCGAGAAAAAGCATCTATAGAAACCTACAGCTAACATTATACATGACGGAGAAAGACTGAACATTTTCCCTTAAGACTAGGAATTAGGCAAGGATGTCCACCACTCTTATTCAATCAACATTGTGCAGGAAGTTCTTGCCAGTATAGTAAGGTAAGAAAGGATCTAAAAGACATACTGATCAGAAAGGAAGAAATAAAACTTCCCCTTTTTGTAGATGATACAATTATGTATGTAGGAAATCCCAAGTAATCTATCAAAAAACTCCTGGAACTAATAAGTGAGTTTAGCAAAGTCATAGGATACAAAATAAACATGCAAAAATCAACTGTGTTTCTACTAAGAATGAATACATGAATAGTGAAATTAAAAACACAATACCATTTATAATCATTCAAAAAATATGAGACATATTTTTGATATACTACAATAATCAAAGTATAAATCTCTCAAAATTTGTATGGGATTTGTTTGCCAAAAACTACAAAATGCTGATTAAATAAATCAAAGGAAGTCTATACAGATGGAGAGATATAACATATTCAAGGGATTTGAAGACAACATAGTAAAAATGTCAACTGTCCCCAAATTGGTATACTGGTTTAACAAAATTTCTATCAAAATATCAGCAAGAGCCTGGCCTGTGGTGGCACAGTGGATAGAGCATTGACCTGGAACACTGAGGTCACTGGTTTGAAACCCTGAGCTTGCCCAGTCAAGGCACATATGATAAGCAAGCAATGAACAACTAAAGTGAAGCAACTGTGAGTTGATACTTTTGGCTCCCCGTCCCTCTCTCTCCTCTCTCTGTAAAATCAATAATTAAAATCTTAAAAAAAATAATCCCAGCAAGAGATATAGACAAGATTATTCTAAAATTTATATGGAAAAGCAAAGGAATTCAACTACCTAAAACAATATTGAAAAAAAACAAAGTAGGAAGAATTGGTCTACCTGATTTTAAGATTTATGATATACTACAGTAATCAAGTCTGTGTGGTATTGCAGAAGGATGGGTCAATGGAAAGAATAGAGAATCCAGAAATAGACCCACACAAATAAGCCCAACTGATTTCTGACAAAGGTGCAAAGGTAACTCGATAGAAGAAAGATCACCTCTTCAACAAATGCTGTTGGAGCCAGTGGATATCTGTGGCCAAAAAAAAAAAAAAAGAACCTCAATCTAAGTTTCACACTTTACATAAGAATTAACTCAAAATGAGTCACAAAGTTGTAAAATATAAACTACACAACTTAAAAAAAAACTATACTTAGAAAAAAAATAGAAGAAAGGCATAACAATTTGATGGTAGGCAAACAGTTCTTAGACTTGATATCAAAAGCTTAAACATAAAAGAAAATACTGCCCTGGCCGGTTGGCTCAGCGGTAGAGCGTCGGCCTAGCGTGCGGAGGACCCGGGTTCGATTCCCGGCCAGGGCACATAGGAGAAGCGCCCATTTGCTTCTCCACCCCTCCGCCGCGCTTTCCTCGAGTGGCTCTGGTCGCAATATGGCGACGCCCAGGATGGGCAGAGCATTGCCCCCTGGTGGGCAGAGCATCGCCCCTGGTGGGCGTGCCGGGTGGATCCCGGTGGGGCGCATGCGGGAGTCTGTCTGACTGTCTCTCCCTGTTTCCAGCTTCAGAAAAATGGAAAAAAAAGAAAAAAAAAAAAAAAAAAAAGAAAATACTGATCAATTGGACATTATAAAATCAAAAACTTTTGCTCTTCAAAAGACATTTTAAGAGAATGACAAGACAAGCTACATGTGGGAAGAAAATATTTAACAAAGGACCACCATCTAGGAGATATAATGAACTTCCAAAACTCAACAATAAAGAACCAAATAATCCAATTAGAAAATGGGCAAGCAATATAAAAAGACATTGTATTCCAGAGCATATACAGATGGCAAATATAGACATGAAAATATGCTCAATAGCATTAGCCATAAGAGACATGCAAATTAAAACCATACTGAAGTATCACTACATACCTATCAGAATGGCTAAAATAAAAGATAGTCACAAAATCAAATGCTGGTGAGGAGCAGAGAAATTGGATCACTCAAACCGGTACACTGATGTAAATGTAAAATGGTATAGTCACTCTGGAAAAGCAGTGTGGCAGATTCTTAAAAAAACTAAGCATGTAACCATCATAAGACTCAGCATTTGTGTACTTATCTCAGAAAAAGAAAGACTTATGGTCACACAAAAACATGTGCATGCATGTTTGCAGCAGCTTTGAATAGCCTGAACTGGAAACAGCCTTCAATAGGTGAATGGTTAAACAAGTTGTTATATGGCCATATCATGAAATACTACTCATCAATAAAAGGGACCCACCTATTGATACAAGCAACACCTGTATGAATCTCCCAAAAATTATACTGAATGAAAAAAAAAAAAAAGCCAATCTCAAAAGGTCATAGACTATATCGTTTCATTTATATAACAGTCTTGAACTGACAAAATTAAAAAATTGACGGACACATTTGTGGTTGCCATAGTTTAAAGAGGGGGTGGGGGCAGGAGGTGAGTTTGTGTGGCTATGGAAGATTAACAGGAGGGATCTTTGTGGTGATGGAAATGTTCTGCACATTGACTACATCTGTGTCAAAATCCTGGTTGTGATATCGTTACCACTGGGGGAAACCGGGCAGTGGGGACATGGGACCTCCCTGTAATCATAAATTTAATTTAACATATACACAAAACCATGTCTACAGGAATGCACATGTTTCTCTCTCTCTCTCTCTCTTTTTTTTTTTTTTGTATTTTTCTGAAGCTGGAAACGGGGAGAGACAGTCAGACAGACTCCTGCATGCGCCCGACCAGGATCTACCCGGCACGCCCACCAGGGGTGACGCTCTGCCCACCAGGGGGCGATGCTCTGCCCATCCTGGGCATCGCTCTGCCGCGACCAGAGCCACTCTAGCACCTGGGGCAGAGGCCAAGGAGCCATCCCCAGCGCCCGGGCCATCTTTGCTCCAATGGAGCCTTGGCTGTGGGAGGGGAAGAGAGAAACAGAGAGGAAGGGGGGGGGTAGAGAAGCAAATGGGCGCTTCTCCTATGTGCCCTGGCCGGGAATCGAACCCGGGTTCCCTGCACGCCAGGCCGATGCTCTACCGCTGAGCCAACCGGCCAGGGCCACACATGTTTCTCATTTGCCTCAGACTCCCACATGGCTCTGCACAGCGTTGCCTGGCACTTGACAGGTTTTCTACTTGGCTCTTCTTGACTTGCCCGACACAGAATTGGGGTAGATGGTCTGGCTGCAGAACAGACTCTTTGAAGACAGAACTCTCCTGGGTAATCTGCGCTCTAAATATCTCCAGTGTTCCCGCTTCTCCTTTACTACTTTTGGTCATTCTGCTTGTTAGGATGCAGCCCCTTGTAAAGTTGGCATAAAGGCCCCTGCCCCCTTTCTCTTGGTAGTGCATCTCTAAGCCAGGTCCCAGGATGACTTACACCATAATTACTCAGGATGCTTGTCTCAGTGCATACTCCTGGGCCTAGACCAGCAGTTCTCAACCTGTGGGTCGCGACCCCGGCGGGGGTTGAACGACCAAAACACAGAGGTCGCCTAAAGCCATCAGAAAATACATATTTATTATACAATACATTTTTAAATAAAATATGCCGATGGCTTTAGGCAACCCGTGTTTTGGTCATTCGACCCCCACCGGAGTCGCGACCCACAGGTTGAGAACCACTGGCCTAGATGATTACAGTTTTTTTTGTTTGTTTTGTTGTGTTTTTTTTTGTATTTTTCTGAAGCTGGAAACGGGGAGAGACAGTCAGACAGACTCCCGCATGCGCCCGACCGGGATCCACCCAGCACACCCACCAGGGGCGACGCTCTGCCCACCAGGGGGCGATGCTCTGTCCCTCCGGGGAGTCGCTCTACCGCGACCAGAGCCGCTCTAGCGCCTGGGGCAGAGGCCAAGGAGCCATTCCCAGCGCCCGGGCCATCTTTGCTCCACTGGAGCCTTGGCTGCGGGAGGGGAAGAGAGAGACAGAGAGGAAGGGGGGGTGTGGAGAAGCAAATGGGCGCTTCTCCTATGTGCCCTGGCTGGGAATCGAACCCAGATCCCCCGCACGCCAGGCCGGCGCTCCACTGCTGAGCCAACCGGCCAGGGCCTAGATGATTACAGTTTTAACTAGATCCCCCTAAATGAATTCTAATGCACAGTTTAGTTAGGGCTCAATTTCGTCTGAAGTCCAGTTTTCCTAGGGAGGCACAAGGAGATCCCACACTGGGATGTTCTCTAAAAGAACTTTCTGAAAGGGAAGAGACTGAGTGGGGCCCTGTGTGCCAGTCTCCTGCTCCAGTGAGGACACAGAGTCCCCTCCCACCGCCACCCCCTCACCACTGGCTGGGAGCTCACCGCAGTATTTGGCTCAATGAGGCGGTGCTGTAGCATCTGGGCATCTTCCCATTGTCCTGTGAGGCAGAGTCGCTCCAGCTGGCACACCTGAGCGCCCAGGACATTGGCCAGGGCGCACACGCCCCCCACAGCTCCTGCTCCAGAGTGAGAAGCAGAACATCAGTCAGTGCCCCTTCTCACAGAGAAGCCCACAGCCTGGTCCCCAGCAACTCTTTGTCTTGGGGAGCTAGGAGGTACATTTCTATGCCACTGGTTGGCCATGGCAAAGACATGCTCTGTGAGCCCGCAGAGCACAAGAGCAAAGCTGCCAGCACGTTCCAAGTGGAACCCCACAGAGTGAGAGTCAGGGAGCAGAGCCTGGGCTGACTCAACGACAGTTTCTTTCCTGCACTCCCCTCCTCCCAAAAATGTCAAGTCGCTCCTGCCAGTTGACATCTCCATGCTCCTCTGCAGCGCCCCCCACACTCACCAGTCCTGGAAGAGGGTGAAGTGGATGGGAAGCCTGACCCCACAGTGAATGCGGCTGAGAACAGGGGTGGAGGGGGGTCAGGTGGGAGAGCGGAAAGCGCTCTAGACACAGCCAGGACACTGGGCAGTTCCTCCCATTGGCTGCATGAACTCGGACCAGCCATAGACCCTCTGGTCCTCTTTGTTCTCATCTGGACAATGAAGATAGGCTGGTTGGGATCACAGAGAGCTCTGCCGCTGCTGCCAGCTTGTGAATGTGATGCTAAGGCTAGTGAGTAGTGTCCCTAAGCAGAGGGGCTTCAAAACTGGAGACAGAGTAGGGAATTAGGAATAAGCTAATAGCCCTGGCCGGTTGGCTCAGTGGTAGAGCGTCGGCCTGGCGTGCAGAAGTCCCGGGTTCGATTCCCGGCCAGGGCACACAGGAGAAGCGCCCATCTGCTTCTCCACCCCTCCCCCTCTCCTTCCTCTCTGTCTCTCTCTTCCCCTCCCGCAGTGAGCGCTGGGGATGGCTCCTTGGTCTCTGCCCCAGGCGCTAGAGTGCTCTGGTCGCGACAGAGCAACGCCCCGGAGGGGCAGAGCATCGCCCCCTGGTGGGCAGAGCGTCGCCCCCTGGTGGGCGTGCCAGGTGGATCCTGGTCGGGCGCATGCGGGAGTCTGTCTGACTGTCTATCCCCATTTCCAGCTTCAGAAAAATACAAAAAAAAAAAAAAAAAAAAGGAATAAGCTAATAATACAACCGTCATTTATTGAATCCCTATTGTGTGCCAAGCACTGTGGCGGACATAGGGCCAGTGCTCTCTAACCCTCCACCTCCCTGCTGTAAGAGTAGAAACTCAGGCCCAGAGAGCTTGGGTACTTTGCCCGCTGATACCCTGTGAACAAACGGCAGAACTGAGATTCCAGCTCAGATCCCCGGCCTTCAGAACCTCTGCTTTTCCTATCTACCCTACTCTCCGGAATAAGGCATTACTGAGTCCTCCCTCCTCACCCTGCCCTTCAGAGACAGGGATATGCAGAGGAGGATGTGCAAGGGTCTAGACAACAAGCCAATGTCTGCACAGACCAGAGAGAATAGGACCTGCAGCTTTGGACAATGAACTTAAATCTGTGTCAGCTGAAGGAGCAGATGTTTCGCCCCCAAACCCCTGCTTCAGCTCAAATCCAACCTGAACCCAAGGATGTTGACCCCAAACTAACAAGAACAGTTTGGTCTAATGGTGACATTCCTAGGATCCTGGACTGGGACAGAATCTGATCAGGCGACTGAAGATCCCTAGCCCAACTCTGCAGGTCTGACCATTCATTCTAGCCTGGAACCAGAGAGAGGAAAATTGACTCTGGACTATAGGGGAGGGCTCCAACTCCTTTGTGAGATTAGAGGAACTAAATTTGTCACCTAAGTAGAGAGCTTGGGGCTTAGAGCAAAGTGCAGGCATCCCTATGACAGGACGGGGTTTGTACATGGCCACCCCCCTGTGCACAACAAGGTCACTCACAAGCACCCAGTGTCCAGACAAGCAAGCGGTGTGCCAGACTTCAGAGGTTTCGGAGCAGGCAAGCTGGCAAGGCCCTCTGCGACCCAGCCCCTGCCCTCATGGTCCCTTCCAGCAGGCCTTGCCTGCCTGGGTGTATCTGGGTCACCCTTCAAGGGCGAGAGCAGCGGGAGGCCTACCCACGGCATAGCTGGCCAGCAGGAAACCAGCCGATCCAGCCAACACCTGGAAATCCTGCCTCCTGGTCTTGTGAATCATCAGCCCAATTCTGGTCACCTGCAACAGCAAACCTGGTGTGAGCGGGGCAGCGGCAGAGCCCGGGTGGGGGCTGGGCCAGTGCGAGTGAATGAGAGCCCAGGCCTTAGAGAGGGAGCCCAAAGTTCAGACAGAGCTCCCCCGCGGAGAGTCCAGGCCACAGAGAACCCAAACTGAAGCGGATCTGAGCTGCCCTGAAGTTGGCAGCAAAGAGAAGTGGAAGGAGGCCCAGCCAGGAGCTGCTGCCACTCACATCACCACCGCTGTCCTTAATGCCAATGATATTTGGGTGCTGGGAAAGTGTGACCACCGCGTCCACAGGCAGGTCCAGCCCCGTGTTGGCTGGGACACTGTACAGGACCACAGGAATTGGAGAGAGGTCAGCAACCTGAGGGGTGCAGAGAAGAGGGGAGAGGACAGCTGTCCAGGTTCGACAGGTCCCGGCCAGGGCTCCCTGGACAGGCCCACCTCCTGGTTCAGAAGTCACAGAGCTACATGCCCTGCTTGTAAGCCAGTTAACAGTGGATACTAATTAGTGAATACTTTCTATGTGCCAAGCACAATCCCAAGTTCTTTGTTTTGATAGAATTAAGCCTCTACCTTTATTCTTCCCATTTGAGACGGGAGGAAACAGTGACAGCATGGTTAGAGCAGTCACCCAATGCCACACAGCTGGTACCCGGTGGCATGTCTCCCTTTCCCAGAACCGCCGTTCATGGGAAGTTCCCAGCTTCTCAGTCTCCTCTTCTCAGGCAGAGTCTCCCCTCACTCAGCCTCCCCTCAGTCCCAGACCTCAAGCCCATGCCCACCCCTCACACCCACCTTGGTGTAGTGGTGAATGAGGGCGGCACTGCTCATGCGGCCACGATAGTAGCAAGGAGTCACCACGATGGCAACGTCAGCCCCGACCTGGGCCATGCTCACTGTCATCTCCACCGTGGCTTGAGTAGCTGCAGGAGGAAAGAGAAGTCTTCCCTACAGGCCATGGAGGGCGGGTGACAGCAGGAGGAAGGGCTGTGCTAGGACCCTGGGGCAAGCAAGCGGTGCAGAAGAGACAGCAAGTAGACTAAACCCCAGCCGCTGGGCCGAGGAGCCAGGCCCCCACCCCAGCCACCCTCCCCCCCCAGGGCCCAGGGTATCGGCCTCACACTCGCAGCCAGAGCCAGCTAGCAGGAGCTTGTCCTTGGGCATGACCTGCCGCACGCGGCTCACCACCTCCAGGCGCTCACTGCTGGTCAGGAGAGGGAATTCGCCGTTGGAGCCCTGGACCACAAAGCCTGCAGGAGAGATGCATCACATTCATAGATACCTTCCCACCCTCTTATGAAAAACAGGGACGTTAGTGTTACACTCACCCGGGTTCCTACTCCCCAAACCCTTAGTTTTTACACACATTTCCTTCTCATCTTTGCCTTGAGGCAGCCAGAATGTTTTACCCAGTTGCAATAAACAGGATTCACCCCACGTGTCTTGTGTTTCAATGATCTCTTTTAGCCATACCTCGAAGAATAGGTGACAGCATAATCTACATGTGTGTCTCCAGCAGCCATGGCAACCCTCCCCCTGTCACCTCCCTCTTCCTTCCCCTGCTGTCCAGACTACTGTTCCCATTCATGTGTTTATACCCTTAAGACATACATTTGGATCCATAAACAAGACATAATTACGGGTTTGGCCACTTTAAACTTTATAGAAATGGGTCTTGGCCGGTTGGCTCAGTGGTAGAGCATCAGCCTGGCACGTGGAAGTCCTGGGTTCAAGTCCTGATCAGGGCACACAGGAGAAGTGACCATCTGCTTCTCCGCCCCTTCCCCCTCCCCCATCTCTCTCTCCTCCCCCCTCGCAGCCATGGCTTGATTGGTTTGAGTGCATCAGCACACAGTGCTGAGGAGGGATCCACGGAGCCTTTGCCTCAGGCTCTAAAAATATCTCGGTTGTGAGTATGGCCTCAGATGAGGGTTGCCTGGTGGATCCCGATTGGGGCGCATGCGGGAGTTTGTCTATCTCCCTTCCTCTCACTCAGAAAAAGAATGAAAAAAAACTTCACAGAAATGAAATTAGACATATGTATATCTTCTGCAGTTTGCCATTTTTGCCCAACATTGTGTTTCAAGTTCTGTCTGTAGCAAGACATGGAGCTCTGACTCATTTATTTTCCATTTCTATATAATATTCTATTGTGAGCTTAGGCCACAATTTACTTTGTTCCCCCTTTTTTTTTCTTTTTTTTTTTTCTTTTATTTTATTTTTTTGTATTTTTCCAAAGCTGGAAACAGGGAGGCAGTCAGACAGACTCCCGCATGTGCCAGACCGGGATCCACCCGGCATGCCCACCAGGGGGCGATGCTCTGCCCATCTTGGGGTGTCGCTCTGCCACAATCAGAGCCATTCTAGTGCCTGAGGCAGAGGCCACAGAGCCATCCTCAGCGCCCAGGCAAACTTTGCTCCAGTGGAGCCTTGCCTGCGGGAGGGGAAGAGAGAGATAGAGAGGAAGGAGAGGGGGAGGGGTGGAGAAGCAGATGGGCGCTTCTCCTGTGTGCCCTGGCCGGGAATCGAACCTGGAACTCCTGCACACCAGGCCGACGCTCTACCACTGAGCCAACCAGCCAGGGCCTTTTGTTCCCCTTTTGAAGACATTTAGAATGTCTCCCTCTTTTGCTAGCGATGCTGTAAAGTCTTCTATGCCCAAATCTAGGAGTTTCCCTACAGTTTACTTAGGTGTGTCATTGTCAAGCCACCTGTTTGTGCATCTATTTGCACGTGCCGTATGTCTAATTAGCCAGTCACACCCCATCAGCACGAAGAAGAATTCATCCATGTCAGTGTTCATCCATGCCAACATTGGGCATTGTCAGCACTAGTTTTTGTCAGTTTTCTTTTTTAAAAATTTTTATTATTATTATTATTATTATTTTGAGAGTGAGAGATAGAGAGAAAGACAGGAAGAGAGTGAGATGGGGAGGAGAGAGAGAGATGAGAAGCATCAACTCGTAGTTGAGTCACTTTAGTCGTTCATTGATTGCTTCTCAAACATGCCTGACCAGGGGTCTCCAGCTGAGCCAGTGACCCTTTGCTCAACCCAGCAACCTTGGGATCATGTTGATGATCCTGCACTCAAGCCTGCAAGCCTGCACTCAAGCTGGTGACCTTGAGGTTTTGAACCTGGGACCTCAGTGTTCCAGGTTGATGCTCTATGACTGATGTGCCACCATCAGTCAGGCTAATTTTTGTTAATTTTTGAGGTGAAAAATGACATCTCATTCTTTTATTTTTCACTTTCCTGTTTTATCAGTCATTGAAATGGCTTCTAACATTACCAGTTAAAGGTGTCAAGCTTTTTATACCCACCAGAGACCAGCAGAATTGTTGCTATTCAGCTAAATCTGGAAGGAATGTTAGTAAAATCATTTTACTCCCTTTTTTTTTTCCCCTGAAGCTGGAAACGGGGAGAGACAGACAGACTCCTGCATGCGCCCGACCGGGATCCACCCGGCACGCCCACCATGGGGCGACGCTCTGCCCACCGGGGGGCGATGCTCTGCCCCTCCAGGGCGTGGCTCTGTCGCGACCAGAGCCACTCTAGCGCCTGGGGCAGAGGCCAAGGAGCCATCCCCAGCGCCCGGGCCATCCTTGCTCCAATAGAGCCTCGGCTGCGGGAGGGGAAGAGAGAGACAGAGAGGAGGGAGAGGGGGAGGGGTGGAGAAGCAGATGGGCGCTTCTCCTGTGTGCCCTGGCTGGGAATCGAACCCGGGACTTCTGCACGCCAGGCCGACGCTCTACCACTGAGCCAACCAGCCAGGGCCTACTCCCATTTTTTTTAAACTTTCTCTTCCCTCCCCTTTCTCCTGTCTACCCCATTCCATTCCCAAAATATTTTTCTTCAATAGCTGACCAATACAGCATAAAATACAAGATGATTAATAAATAGAAGTGTGTGTGTGTGGGAAATAAAGCTGGGCACAATACTGATTTCAAAACCCGTCATACAGCCGTGAGCACCATGAATTTGGTTCGGAGCTTCCTGACAGTCACTAAAAGGGAAATGTGGTCAGTTGACAGATATGTAGAACTCAAGATAAAAAGCAAGGCAGCTGTCCCGGAGAAACAAAGTTTCCTGGCACTGGGACCAAGAGAGAGTGTTCCCGTGAGTCACCCTTCAGGGGACACAGTGTGATATAGATTCAGGTGTTATACCACAGACCTTTTCCATGCCGTTCTTTCACCATTAGATTGCACTGAGTGGCTTGCCAGGATAGCTCACTGGATACTTGGCATGTGTTTTCTGTTTCAGTTTTTTTGCCTTGCTAACATTACAGGGAACATCTTGAGGCAAACAGCTTTTGGGTTCTGTTGGTTCTGTTGGATTGACTCCTTAGGAGCAAGCCTCCGTGTTGGGCTGGGAGCCGATGGTAAGATTCCCCTCCTGTCTTATTCCATGAGGCCCCAGAGCCTTCCCAGTGGGTCATCCCCGTTGGTAGCACTGCCAACCCTGGAGAGGGCTGCAGGCCAGCCATGACTGGATCAGCACCCTCTGATTTAGAGACCAAACACTTAGAGATCAAGCTTTTGCTACTCCCTCTATTCCAATGGAAGACCATCTATCTCCCTTCCAACAGTGCCTGCCACCACAGCTCGAAAGGGGCTGAGATGGGTTCTTGCTCAGTCACTTCTTCAGACATAGCCCTCGTTCCCAATTCCTCCTTTATCTCATGGTCAGTTCCCCAGGCCCCTGGGCCCAACTGGTGGATGCACTCGGGGTGGGGGCGGCAGGTGAAGGAGGCTCCTGTGTTCAAGCCTCCTAGTAGCCTCTCCCATATGTCATTTAAGGGGGCGTCTGACTCAGTCCCGACTCCCAAGAGGGAAGAAATGCCAGGCTGGGGAGAGGAGTGTGAGAGAGTCAGGGACACACAGGCTCCAAGTCACCTCTGGCTGTTGATGGATCAACAGCCACATCATGCCTCTGAGTCACTCACCTCCTTTCCTGTGGGATGACAATAAAATCATTTCAATCCTACCTTATAGGGCTGTTCTAGAGCACAAAGAAGAAAAGGTATGAGAAAGCCCTTTGAAGTCTGTGACTGCTGCCCCAGGGCCCCCTCTTTTTTGGCTAGATGTCAAGTGTCAGGCCTGAGATGTCTCTGCTGCTTTAGAGAGGGGATGAGAAAAGAGAAAAAGACCAAGGTCCCAGATGGGAGTGAGGAGGGGGGGGGGGGGTAGTAGAGCTGTCAGATGCGCAGGCTCTGAACCCCGAGGGGCCGGCTTTCCCTGGCAGTGTGGCCCCTCACTAACTAGGAGATCTTGGGCAAATGGCTTAACTAAACCTCAGCCTTATCAAATGAAAAGTGGGGATAATATAAATAACCTTTTCAAAGAGTTGTGGCGAAGCTTAAATGAGATGCTATTTGTAAAGTGCTTAGAACAGAACCTGGCACTCAGGGTTAGCTGTGATTCCAGTCAGGAGGAAGTACTCAAACCTTAGATCAGGAGGGTAGCAGCTTCCGGGTTGAGGCCGAGGATGACTGTGCGGGAGGGGAGGCTGCCCTCGCGCCTCTCAGGCCCCCTCCGGCTATCAGACAAACATGCTCAATTGCAAAGCTACTGGTGGGATTCAGTCGGTTTGCACTGTTTTGGCAGAAACCATACCAAATTTTTTGTTGAGTTCGGCAAACCAGTTGTTTAAAATGGCACTTGTATTCAGGATTCTCCCTAAGGTGGGCTCCTGGGCAGCCACCCAATGTGGAAATCACAAATGTACATTCCTTACTCTTTTAACATTCATCTGTGCAACAGCGTACTCTAAGCACTCGTAGTCATGTTTATTCTGTCCATAGGTGAAAAATATTGCAAGTGAGGACACCAATCAAGAAGCAATATGGAAATATCTTAAATAACAGTTTTATTGTTTAGTCAGGTATTATTTAATATTTTTTCATTAATATTTTAAAACTCTTATAACATAATCTAGTTTTGTATACCTCTTTTATTGTTCTTATTTAAGTATTAAATGCATGACATAATAAGCTATCTTTCGGTGTATCTTTTTTTATACTTAAAACAGTCATTAGGGCAGAGGACCAGTTGGTTGTTAAATTACTTGAATCCCACCACTCCCCTTGCCCTACGGTTACGCTGGCTGTGGGGGGAGCCAGAGTGGCCTGGGCAGGGGGCTGGGTGTTTGGGGCTGGAGATGTACAAGCAACCTGGTGACTTACTGTGGCCAAATCACAGGCTCTCCTAACTGTTATGCTTCTTGGCTCATCATCACTGCCACCTCCTCTGAGAAGTCTTTCTGGGATCTCACCCACCACTGGATATCTCACCTCTGAACTTTTTTTTTTTTTTTTTTAATGAGAAGCCATTTAGCTCTTCTCTTTTTTTTTTTTTTATCGGGGAGAGACAGTCAGACCGACTCCCGTATGCGCCCGACCAGGATCCACCCGGCGCGCCCACCAGGGGGCGACGCTCTGCCCACCAGGGGGCGATGCTCTGCCCCTCCGGGGCGTCGCTCTGCCGAGACCAGAGCCACTCTAGCGCCTGGGGCAGAGGCCAAGGAGCCATCCCCAGCGCCTGGGCCATCCTTGCTCCAATGGAGCCTCAGCTGCGGGAGGGGAAGAGAGAGACAGAGAGGAAGGAGAGGGGGAGGGGTGGAGAAGCAGATGGTTGCTTCTCCTGTGTGCCCTGGCCAGGAATTGAACCTGGGACCCCTGCACGCCAGGCCGATGCTCTACCACTGAGCCAACCGGCCAGGGCCTCACCTCTGAACTTTTATTACCTGTTCCTTGTCCTTCCCTGTTGTTTACTCAAAAATTCAGAGAAGTCCTCAGAACCCTTCAATCTTCCCCACCCCAGCTATAGGATTAGGCAAAATTTCTCAAAAGAGGAAATTGCATTAAATGGTCTTCTAAGTGCACCTGAGATCTAGGATTTGCAGTCCCTTTTCTGGCTTCTTCTCCTATCTTTTGTTTATCTCTAAGTGTTGCCCTTCAGCCAAACTGACTGTCAAGTTCCCCCGGGCACACTGCCACCTTCCTGCCTCCATGCCTTCGCTCCTGCTGTTCCCTTCTGCCTGGAACACCTCCCTGACCGCCGCTCCTCAAGTGCTGTGAGGCCCACGAGCCTTTCCTCGGCTTCCCTCCCTTCGCTCTGCACAGCAGTGTGTTCTTGCACAGCACTTGTCTGACTTTGCCTAGAAGCTGCCGTCAGCGGTCGTGCCCCCTCATTTTGGCCTCCTCCATGACACTTCAGTATGCTGCCCGAGCAGTGCTTGAGGTGTTTGTCGACAATGTGTGTATAAAAGAAAAACTGTCCCAAATCTGGTCTGAAGTAGAGCCTTTTTTTGGCGATGTAATTCATAATCTCCCACAGAGAAGAAATGAACATTCTTGACAAAATGCTTAAGCAATTTCCTGAGGACTTTTTTTTTTTTTTTTTTTTGTATTTTTCTGAAGCTGGAAACGGGGAGAGACAGTCAGACAGACTCCCGCATGCGCCCGACCGGGATCCACCCTGCACGCCCACCAGGGGCGATGCTCTGCCCACCAGGGGGCGATGCTCTGCCCCTCCAGGGTGTCGCTCTGCCGCGACCAGAGCCACTCTAGCGCCTGGGGCAGAGGCCAAGGAGCTATCCCCAGCGCCCGGGCCATCTTTGCTCCAATGGAGCCTTGGCTGCAGGAGGGGAAGAGAGAGACAGAGAGGAAGGAGGGGGGGTGGGTGGAGAAGCAAATGGGCGCTTCTCCTATGTGCCCTGGCTGGGAATCGAACCCGGGTCCCCCGCACGCCAGGCCGACGCTCTACCGCTGAGCCAACCGGCCAGGGCCTCCTGAGGACTTTTAATAGAATTGTGCCCTGATCTGGGAAACCAGCCACTGCCTCCCCAGCTGACACTTGGACAAGAGTCTAGCAGCTGTTAAATAGTCATCTTTGTATCTAGTCTAGCGAAGATTTAACCATTCTCTCTTCTTACCAAAATATTCTTACTGGGAGTATATACTTGAGGTGGCTGCTTAGAAGCCATTTTTGTTACAACACAACTGTAGTAAAACTTTTGTAAGAATATACTATGAAAATATGCAGAGTTAGGGTAAATAGAGGCAAAGAGGCACCTTAGGGTGAAGGCCCTGAACAGACGAGAGTCCAGGGTCTCTCTGACCTGTACTGGTGATAGCGCACGCTGGAAACAGCAAAACAGCAGGATAAGAGTCAGTAACAGAAAATGTTTAGGCTCTCAGAACACAGATTAGAAGTCAGCATGTTCCTTGTCCTCTTACTTCACTCCCTGAAAACTTCTGCTGTCTGCTTCCTTGAGTTATTTGTACTTGCTAATAAATGTCTGTGGAAGGCTTGGAATGGGGCCTCCCTGCATTCTGCTGACCAAGGCTGTTGCCTCCCCTCGGCACCTCCAAGCATTTCATCTGGTCTCTAACTAGTTCATTGTTGCCATGACAAACCTTAACATGCACTCATAGCTAAGTTGTCTAAAAATTTTTTTGACTTTTGATTTTGAACTACTTTTAAATTTACAGAAAGTTGCAATAATAGTACAAAAGATTTCCATACATTATTCCCCAGCCCCTACCAATGATGCTGTGTTCCCTAACTGTAGTACAATTATCAGAAAATTAACCTTAGTATAATACTAACTACATATTTTATTCAGATTTTGCCAGTTTAAAATTATTATTATTATTAACCTATTGATTGTAAAGAGAGGAGAGAGAGAGAGAGAAAGGGGGCGAGGAGTGGGAAGCATCAACTCACAGTAGTTGCTTCTCGTATGTGCCTTGACTGGGCAAACCCAAGGTTTCAAACCAACAACTTCAGCATTCCAGGTCTACGCTTTATCCACTGCGACACCATAGGTCAGGTTACAGTTTAAAACTTTTTTTTTTTTTTTACAGAGAGAGAGAGTCAGAGAGAGGGATAGATGGGGACAGACAGGAACGGAGGGAGATGAGAAGAATCAATCATCAGTTTTTCATTGCGGCACCTTAGTTGTTCATCGATTGCTTTCTCATATGTGCCTTGACCTCGGGTTTTCAGCAGACCGAGTAACCCCTTGCTCAAGCCAGAGACCTTGGGGCTAAGCTGGTGAGCTTTTGCTCAAACCAGATGAGCCCGCGCTCAAGCTGGTGACCTCAGGGTCTCGAACCTGGGTCCTCCACATCCCAGTCCGATGCTCTATCCACTGTGCCACTGCCTGGTCAGGCAAGTTTGAAACTTTTTAACGTGAAGATTTTGAAGTCATAATTAGCTAATCTTAAATTTTATGTAATAAGCCGTTATACTTGATCTTAGTCAAAGACCAAGTAATAAGCTTTTTTTTTTTTTTTTTTAAATAGCGAGAGAGATAGCAGAGAGAAAGACAGAAAAGGACAAATAGGGCCAGACAGACAGGAAGGGAGAGAGATGAGAAGCATCAAGTCTTTGTTGTGGCACCTTAGTTGTTCACTGATTGCTTTCTTTTTTTTTTTTTTTGTATTTTTCTGAAGCTGGAAACGGGAAAAGACAGTCAGACAGACTCCCGCATGCGCCCGACCGGGATCCACCCGGCATGCCCACCAGGGGCCATGCTCTGCCCACCAGGGGGCGATGTTCTGCCCCTCTGGGGCATCACTCTGCCGCGACCAGAGCCACTCTAGCGCCTGGGGCAGAGGCCAAGGAGCCATCCCCAGCACCTGGGCCATCTTTGCTCCAATGGAGCCTTGGCTGCGGGAGGGGAAGAGAGTGACGAAGAGGAAGGGGGGGGGGTGGAGAAGCAAATGGGCGCTTCTCCTGTGTGCCCTGGCCGGGAATCGAACCCGGGACTTCTGCACGCCAGGCCGACGCTCTACCGCTGAGCCAACCAGCCAGGGCCTGATTGCTTTCTTATATGTGCTTTGATGGGGGAGGGCTACCGCCTGAGCCAGTGGTGCCTTGCTCAAGTCAGCGACCTTGGGCTCAAGCCCATGGGGTCATATGTATGACCCCAGGCTCAAGCCAACAACCCTATGCTCAAGCCAGTGACCTCAGGGTTTCGAATTTTAGTTCTCTTGTGTCCCAGTCTGATGCTTTATCCACTGTGCCACCTCCTGGTCAGGCACAATAAGCTTTTAATAAGGAATGTAGGTCTTTCAGATAAATGCATACTACATTTTATTCATATTATTCCCCACTCTTGCTTTTTTGTCTAATTAAGCAGCCTCCAACATTTTCCAGTGTGATTGACCTCATTTTTTCCAATTAAGATTTTTACTACAAAGTATTTTAAATATACAAATATATGACAGCACTTTTTTAAAATTATTTTTTATTGAGGTATATTGAGGTCTCCAAGTATGATTGTATTTTTGTCGGTTTTTGTTTTTAGGTCAATACACCACTGACAGCTCTAGATTGTTCATCCAAACAGAAAATCAATAAAGAAATATTTGCCTTGTCTGACCAGGCGGTGGCGCAGTGGATAGAGCGTTGGACTGGGATGCAGAGGACCCAGGTTTGAGACCCCAAGGTCTCCAGCTTGAGTGCAGGCTCATCGGGCTTGAGGAAAAAAACAAAAAAAAAAAGCTCACCAGCTTGGACCCAAGGTCTCTGGCTCGAGCAAGGGGTTACTCGGTCTGCTGAAGGCCTGTGGTCAAGGCACATAATGAGAAAGCAATCAATGAACAATTAAGGTGTCGCAACAAAAAACTGATGACTGATGCTTTCATTTCTCTCCGTTCCTGTCTGTCTGTCCCTATCTATCCCTCTCTCTGACTCTTTCTCTGTCCCTGTAAAAAAAAAAAATATTAGTCTTAAATGAAACACTAGAACAATTGGATATGATAGACATCTACAGGACAATTGGATATGATAGACATCTACAGGACATTTCATCCCAAAGTGCCAGAGTATACATTTTTCTCTAGCGTACATGGAACATTCTCAAGAATTGACCATATGTAGGGCCACAAAAATAACATCAACAAATTCAGAAAGACTGAAATTATACCAAGCATATTCTCTGATTTAAAGCCTTGAAACTGAATTCAACTGCAAAAAAGAGGTAAACAAACCCACAAAAATGTGGAAACTAAATAACATACTTTTAAAAAAATGAGTGGATCAAAGAAGAAATAAAAATAGAGATCAAAAGATACATTCAGACAAATAAAAATAATAATATGACATATTAGAATCTCTGGGATGCAGCAAAAGCAGTAATAAGAAGGAAGTTCATATCACTACAGGCCTATATGAACAAACAAGAGATAGCCCAAGTAAACCACTTAACTTCACATCTTAGGGAACTAGAAAAAGAAGAACAAAGGCAACCCAAAACCAGCAGAAGAGAGAAAATAATAAAAATCAGAGCAGAAATAAATGAAATAGAGAACAGAAAAACTATTGAAAAAATTAATAAAACAAGGAGCTGGTTCTTTGAAAAGATCAACAAAATTGACAAACCCTTGGCAAGACTCACCAAGGAAAAAAGAAAAAAGACTCATATAAACAAAATCCAAAATGAAAGAGGAGAAATCACCACAGATATCATAGATATACAAAGAATTATTGTAGAATACTATGAAAAACCATATGCCACCAAATTTAACAATCTAGAAGAAATGGATAAATTCCTAGAACCATACAATCTTTCTAGACTGAATCATGATGAAGCAGAAAGCCTAAACAGACCCATAAGCAGGGAGGAAATAGAAACAACTATCAAAAACCTCCCCAAAAATAAAAGTCCAGGGCCAGATGGCTATATTAGTGAATTCTATCAAACATTCAGACTTGGTTCCTATTCTACTGAAAGTCTTCCAAAAAATTGAAGAAGCAATACTTCTAAACACATTTTATGAGGCCAACATAACCCTCATACCAAAACCTGGCAAGGACAACACAAAAAAAGAAAACTACAGACCAATATCTCTAATTAATACAGATACTAAAATCATAAACAAAATACTAGCAAATCAAATACAACAACACATTAAAAAAATAATTCATCATGATCAAGTGGGATTCATCCCAGAATCACAAGGATGGTTCAACATACATAAAACGGTTAACGTAATACACCATATAAACAAAACAAAGAACAAAAAAACATATGATCTTATCAATAGATACAATAGATGCAGAAAAGGCATTTGATAAAATATAACACTATTTTATGTTTAAAATACTCAACAAAATGGGTATAGAAGGAAAATATCTCAACATTATAAAGGCCATTTGTGATAAACCATCAGCTAACATCATATCAAATGTCATAAAACTGAGGACTTTTCCCCTAAAATCAGGAACAAGACAAGGTTGTCCACTCTCTCCACTCTTATTCAACATAGTGTTGGAAGTTCTAGCCAGAGCAATCAGACAAGACAAAGAAATAAAAGTCATCCATATCGGAAAAGAAGAAGTAAAGGTATCACTTTTTGCAGATGATATGATCCTATACATTGAAAACCCCAAACACTCCACAAAAAGACTACCAGAAACAATAAACCAATACAGTAATGTCGCAGGATACAAAATTAATATACAAAAGTCCATTGCCTTCCTATATGCCAACAATGAAACATCAGAAAACGAACTAAAAAAAAATAATCCCCTTCATGGTTGCAGCAAAAAAATAAAATATCTAGGAATAAACATAACAAAGAATGTAAAGGAACTATATAATGAAAACTACAAAGCATTGTTAAGGAAAATCAAAAAAGATACAATGAAATGGAAAAATATTCCTTGTTCTTGGATAGGAAGAATAAATATAGTCAAAATGACTATATTACCCAAAGCAATATATAAATTTAATGCAATTCCCATCAAAATTCCAATGACATTTTTTAAAGAAATGGAACAAAAAATCATCAGGTTTATATGGAACTATAAAAAACCCCGAATAGCCAAAACAATCCTAAGGAAAAAGAACAAAGCTGGGGGCATTAAAATACCTGACTTCAAATTATATTATAGAGCCACGATAATCAAAACAGCATGGTATTGGCAGAAAAATAGACACTCAGACCAATGGAACAGAATAGAAAGCCTAGAAATAAAACCACATATATATGGTCAAATAATTTTTGATAAAGGGGCCAACAACACACAATGGAGAAAAGAAAGCCTCTTCAACAAATGGTGCTGGGAAAACTGGAAAGCTACATGCAAAAGAATGAAACTCGACTACAGTTTGTCCCCTTGTACTAAAATTAATTCAAAATGGATCAAAGACCTAAATATAAGACCTGAAACAATAAATTTCATAGAAGAAAACATAGGTACTAAACTCATGGACCTTGGTTATGAATTTGACTCCAAAGGCAAGGGAAGTGAAGGCAAAAATAAATGAATGGGACTACATCAGACTAAGAAGCTTTTCACAGCAAGAGAAACTGACAACAAAACAGACAGCCAACTAAATGGGAGATGATATTTTCAAACAACAGCACAGATAAGGACCTAATATCCAAAATATACAAAAATCTCATAAAACTCAACAACAAACAAACAATCCAATAAAAGAATGGGAAGAGGACATGAACAGACACTTCTCCCAGGAAGAAATACAAATGGCCAACAGATATATGAAAAGATGCTCGCCCTGGCCGGTTGGCTCAGTGGTAGAGCGTCAGCCTGGCGTGCAGAAGTCCCGGGTTCGATTCCCGGCCAGGGCACACAGGAGAAGCGCCCATCTGCTTCTCCACCCCCTCCCCCTCTCCTTCCTCTCTGTCTCTCTCTTCCCCTCCCGCAGCGAGGCTCCATTGGAGCAAAGATGGCCGGGGTGCTGGGGATGGCTCCTTGGCCTCTGCCCCAGGCGCTGGAGTGGCTTTGGTCACAACAGAGCGACCCCCCCGGAGGGGCAGAGCATCACCCCCTGGTGGGCAGAGCGTCGCCCCCTGGTGGGCGTGCCAGGTGGATCCCGGTCGGGCGCATGCGGGAGTCTGTCTGACTGTCTCTCCCCGTTTCCAGCTTCAGAAAAATACGAAAGAAAAAAAAAAGATGCTCATTTTTATTAGCTATTAGAGAAATGCAAATCAAAACTACAATGAGATACCACCTCACATCTGTTAGATCAGCTTGTATCAACAAGACAGGAGAGGCTGTGGAGAAAAAGAAACCTTCATTCACTGTTGATGGGAATGTAAAGTAGTACAACCACTATCGAAGAAAATATGGTGGTTCCTCAAAAAATTAAAAATAGAACTACCATATGACTCAGCAATCCCTCTACTGAGTATATACCCCCAAAACTCAAAAACATTGGTACGTAAAGACACATTCACCCCCATGTTTATTGCAGCATTGTTCACAGTGGCCAAGACATGGAAACAACCAAAAAGCCCTTCAATAGAGGATTGGATAAAGAAGATGTGGTACATATATACACTATGGAATACTACTCAGCCATAAGAAATGATGACATCAGATCATTTACAACAACATGGATGGACCTTGATAACATTATAATGAGTGAAATAAGTAAATAAAAAAAACCTAAGATCTATATGATTCCATACATAGGTGGGACATAAAAATGAGACTCAGGGACATGGAGAAGAGTGTGGTGGTTACCGGGGGGTGGGGGGTGGGGGAGAAGGTGAGGGAGGGGATGGAGGAGGGGAGGGGCACAAAGAAAACCAGATAGAAGGTGACGGAAGACAATTTGACTTTGGGTGATGGGTATGCAACATAATCAAATGTCAAAATAACCTGGAGATGTTTTCTCTGAACCTATGTACCCTGATTGTTCTATGTCACCCCATTAAAAATAATAAATAAAAACAAAATGTATCAATCTAAAAAAAATATTTTTTAACTAAAAGTTATTGGAGTGACATTAATTAATAGGATAATATATGTTTCAAGTGTAATGTAAGCATTTACATAAAGGTACTTATTAGTAATGTCAAAAATATTCAAATACTCCCAATTCTGTATCAGAAAATTAATAGACAATATTCAGGATGTTTGTAGTAGATTTTTCCATTCTTTGCAATGATTCTGGGCACTGTCTCCCTGGCATTTGAGGCCCACAGGTAGAGAGTCACTGGAAAACCCATAATGAATGAAAGTGGTAAGAAATTTCTATGTAAAAGGGTCAGACAGTGTGGTGTATAGCTGACCTTTTCTTAAGTTCCCCAGGGGACAAAGCTGCCTTCCTTTAACTGACTAAGTGGGGTCACTCCTTGCCCCAGAAATGGCTTCTTAGGACCCCAGAAGATGAAGCAGAAGAGTCCCAGGCTTGCCAGCGAGCACAGAAAATGTCAGGACATGTGGGAAGAGGACAAGGACGAGCATAAGAGAGGTGGACCTATCTGAGGACAGTGGGCATGGGACTGAGGTCAGAACAGGGCAGGGGGTCTGGGTTTAGGCTTCACAGACAGCCAAAGCAGGGCTCTAACCCCTGTGACATCACTTACAGTCTAAGCCAGGGGTCTCAAACTCAACTCAGCATGTGGGCCGCAGAGCAAGATCACAGCCTTTCGGCGGGCCGCACTAGGTCTACAAAAGGCAACTGTTACGCAACAGTTTTCTCACTGCAGTTGAAAACAAAAAAAAATCAGTACAAAATTGTTTGGCGGGCCGCGAGTTTGAGACCCCTGGAAGCTGTCTCATCACTGAACCACTGGTTCCTTGTATGCAAAATGGAGAGAATGTAATACCTTCCTCACAGGTCTGTGCCATCACACTGAACATAGAAAAGGACAGACACTAAAAACTAAACAAAACAAAAACAAAACACACCTAAAACCAAGCCCTCAGAAAAAGACAGCTGCTGGAAGTAGCTGCAGTACTAGCGGCGCAACAACCCCAGCCCCGGCCATGCTGATACAAGCAGGGAGAGGGAATACACGGCATGGTAGTCTGGACATGGGGCAGGGGGCGCCACACAGACCCTGAGGCACCCAGGGAGCAAGCAGGCAGAGAGGAAGCACTGCAGTGTGGATGCCACGTGAATGGAGAAGCCAGAGACCCAGTAAAAATGGCACCAAGAGGACAGGGGCGAATAGCCCACCACGCTTAATTGCTTCTAGAAGTCTGTCTTACCGCCTCCGCCTTAATTCCTGACTGCTTCTTCCTTCCCTGATAACAGCAGCTTGGTGGGTGTGAAGCCCCTGGAAATATCCCATCCCTAGAACCTGAGACAGAGAAGCCATTTTACAGTGGTTCAAATCAGGCCAGTGAAAAGGCCCCAGGTCAAGGCCCACACCAAGAGGACTGTGGGAGAAGGAACCCCTTCCCCTCTTCCTGCCCAGCCCTGAGACGGGCCACAGAGCCCCCAGACTCAGGGTGCGGGTGTACAAGGCTTTATTGGCTCAGCTCCAGGCATGTGGCATCAACGTGGGTTCTCAGCTGTTGCTGGGATCTGCCTCGTGTGTTTTCTCTCAGTGGGTCACAGCTGCCTGTGACTCTGTTTCCGCTGCTTTGCTTCCTCCCAGCTCTCCCTCCATAGGGGCCATCCTCTGTGGCAGATCCCACTCATGAAGTCAAAGGGGCCACTCCTTGTAGGGGCCCGAGGAGGCAGGACTGGGGTGGCAGCGTCTCACTCTGGGCCACACAGGTTGTCCCCCAAGAGAGAAAACAAGCCTGTGATTGTGTGCCAGCCTTGTTGGGGGAAGGGGTATCTCCATCTGTGGTCAGCTGTTTTCAAAGGGGTGATAGTTCTGGTGGCTGCGGCTGGGCAGGCTGTGGCTCTGGTGGCTTGCGCGGTTTGGATAATCTTGGTGGCCATGGTGACTATGGCCATGGAAGGTGTGTGTATGGTTCATACCAGCTACAGTGGTTTCCCGTTGCGTAAGGAAATTGCTCTTCAGCTTCATCTCCACCTCCTCCAGGGCCTTCAGCTCCTCCTGGTTGATGTCCTTGGACTCTATGTGGCCTGAGTTCTGGTACACTATGGCACGCTGCAGCATGGAGTTAGCCAGTTGCCGTCCCTTGGTGTCAATCTCCTTAGCACTAGCAGCCACAGCGGCCCACGTGGCCTCATCTGTGGACAAGGACCCCTTGTGGTTTTCTTTGACTGCTGAGGGCGCAGACATCTGCTTGTTGGTAAGGGGCTCCCAGGGAAGAGCTGTGCCCGCTTCTCCTTGCCTCGAGGTGGAGGTCTCCGCGTGCATCGTGGTGCTGACCCTTCTGTGGCCACTCTGAGGCTGGGGAGTGGCGGAATGGCTGCTGACCGTGGCGGTGGTGCTGCAGGCGGCCAGCTTCTCTTCAGAAAGGCGGCTAAAGTGAGATTTGATCCAGTTTTCATTCTGTGCTTTGTGGTGGTCTTGTGGCTTGAGCTCATCTTGTGCAGAGTCAAAGGATATCTTCCTTTTCCTCCTCTTCTGAAGCCACAGCATGAGGCCTCCACCCCCGAGTAAGAAGACAGTCCCCAGCACCACCCTGCATGATGGTTGCTGGATGAGCTCCCAGATGGTCTCCAGGACCTACGCCAGGCAGACAGAGAGCTAAGGGCACACTGGAAGTGGGGGAGCCTGGATGGTATGTCTCATACTTGAAAGGGCAAGCTCCCTGAAGGTGTCTGGCAGGTAGACACCCCCACTGCAAACTTGCTAGGATGCCCCGCCCACCTCAGCAATGAATCCCATTATGAGGTTCATTGGTCGGGGGTTGGGTGGGGGGGAGAGGCCACAACATCACTCATGTCTCGCCTAGCAAAGGCCTGGGTTCTGTCTCCCACCCTGACAACTGTCCCCAAAAGCAGTGGAAGGGCAGCTTCCCCAACTCTAAGTCTCTTCTGTCTTATGCTTGTGACACATTTTGCAACCCAGTCCTTCTAATCTTCTAGCCTTTGGTTTCTCTCCCTTACCATCCAATGGCCACCAGCAGGCAGAATCTAACTGGCCATGGCTGAAGGACACCCTTGGCTGGGCTGGCATCCATTCTTGGCCACCTGAGGCTGGTGTCCTCCTCCATCCAGGACCCACATCTGCTGCCAATTCAGAGCATTCCGTCCCCACTTGCAGCCCCAGCCCCATTATAAAGCAGGGTCCAGAAGGAAAAGGGGCCCAGCAAGGAGCTCATTCTGGAATAACATGAGGTCACAAATGGGGGCGGAGTCAGCAGGGCTGAGAAGGCAGAGCAGAGACTTCACCAGGTCCCAGATCCCTGGGGCCATTCCAGGATGGGGCTGCTACCTCTTGCCTTAGTGATGTAACTGCAAACCCAGAATTTTTCATCCCCCCCATAAATGGGCACAGTACAGGTTGTGAACAGGTGGCCCCTAGCCAGGCTCATAGGTATAGACAACTGACTGCCCGCCCACAATCCGAGGTCCTCTGGGGGTGGAAATGGGCCTGGGCCACTCTATTTTTTCACCCAGAGGCATCTAGCATATTTTTTAAAATGAAGAAGTACCAAAAGAGGGCTGTAAAAATTATGATATTTTAGTTTTTTATTTTTTGTATTTTTTCCAAAGTTAGAGGCGGGAGACAGTCAGACAGACTCCACATGCCCCTTACTGGGATCTACCCAACATGCCCACCAGGGGGTGATGCTCTGTCCATTTGGGGCATTGCTCCGCTGCAACCAGAGCCATTCTAGCGCCTGAGACGAGGGCCACAGAGCCGTCCTCTGCTCCCGGGCCAACTTTGCTCCAATGGAGCTTTGGCTACAGGAGGGGAAGAGAGAGATAGAGAGAAAGGAGGAGGGAAGGGTGGAGAAGCTGGTGGGCACTTCTCCTGTGTGCCCTGGCCAGGAATCGAACCCAGGACTTCCACATGCCAGGCTGATGCTCTACCGCTGAGCCAACCAGCCAGGGCAAAATTGTGATTATTTTAAACAAAATATGTTATTTAACATAGTAATGGCTTTAATACACACAAAAATATACTATCTTATCGCAAGAAACCTTGGTCTAGTCCAGTGGTTTTCAACCTTTTTACACTTGGGGACCTTTTTACACCTTGAGGACCACTAAGGCAGAAATCACCCTGAGCATAAGTGAATTCTACTCCATTGGGTCTATAATCTTCTTGCAACATCAGGGTGGTTAACCCTTTTACAGACCAGCATGAAATTTCTGACAGACCTGCCTGCAGACTGG
This sequence comes from Saccopteryx leptura, assembly GCF_036850995.1. Classification (NCBI taxonomy): domain Eukaryota; kingdom Metazoa; phylum Chordata; class Mammalia; order Chiroptera; family Emballonuridae; genus Saccopteryx; species Saccopteryx leptura. The sequence continues at coordinate 29,901,208 of NC_089515.1, forward strand.
TGGTTGAAAAACACTGGTCTAGTCCACATACTAAGGGAATAAGACACAAGATTCAAGTTCTGTGGGAACATCAACTCCTCGGTCTGGCCGGAGCAGCTCCATGGTCGTCCAATGACCTCATCTGGAAGTGACAATTCAAAGTTCATCTCAGAGGTTGTTTGTGGTAGTGAATTCAGGACCAAATGGCTCCTCAGCAACAACTCTAGTTATAACTTTTATTTTAAAATAATACTCTTTATTCAAATAATTAGTACAAATTAACAATAAGAAAATAAAAAGAGCTATAATAGCCAAAAATATTGTAATGACTACATATGGTGTCAGATGTGTACTAGATTTATTGGGGTGATCACTTTGTAAGTTATATAAATGTCTAATCATTGGGTTGTACACCTGCAACTAATATAATACTGTATGTCAACTGTAATTGAAAACTAAAAAATTATTAGAGCTCTGGCTGGTTGGCTCAGCGGTAGAGCGTCGGCCTGGCGTGCGGGGGACCCGGGTTCGATTCCCGGCCAGGGCACATAGGAGAAGTGCCCATTTGCTTCTCCACCCCCCACCCCCTCCTTCCTCTCTGTCTCTCTCTTCCCCTCCCGCAGCTGAGGCTCCATTGGAGCAGAGATGGCCGGGGCGCTGGGGATGGCTCCTTGGCCTCTGCCCCAGGCGCTAGAGTGGCTCTGGTCGCGGCAGAGTGATGCCCCGGAGGGGCAGGGCAGAACATCGCCCCCTGGTGGGCAGAGCATCGCCCCTGGTGGGCGTGCCGGGTGGATCCCGGTCGGGCACATGCGGGAGTCTGTCTGTCTCTCCCCGTTTCCAACTTCAGAAAAAAAAAAAAAAATACCTTCCACACAATGTCTAGCTGTTCACTGATTCATCAAGGGCAGGTTCCCGTCTTTGGAGAACCTTCAGCTTGTTGCAGGAGGCCCTGGCAACCTGAAATGTGATGTTTCTCTACTCTGCTCCTGAGTGTTGAGCTGCAAAGTGGAGCCAGGATCGGGCAAGAGAAACAGATTTTACAGCCAAAGTGTCTCACTACTACCTTTCTGGGCATCTGGCTGTGTCCTGGGAGCAGTGACAGGACCCTTGGTTCTATGTTTTTGTACCAGAGCCTCATGTTTGAGCTCCTTGGGAGAAATGCATTGAACCCATTCTAAAATGTTCCCATTCTATTTATTTATTTATTTATTTATTTTTATTACAGAGACAGAGAGAGAGTCAGAGAGAGGGATAGATAGGGACAGACAGACAGGAACAGAGAGAGATGAGAAGCATCAATCATTAGTTTTTCACTGTGACACCTTAGTTGTTCATTGATTGCTTTCTCATATGTGCCTTGACCGCGGGCCTTCAGCAGACCAAGTAACCCCTTGCTCGAGCCAGAGACCTTGGGTCCAAGCCGGTGAGCTTTGCTCAAGCCAGATGAGCCCATGCTCAAGCTGGCGACCTCAGAGTCTCGAACCTGAGTCCTCCACATCCCGGTTCAATGCTCTATCCACTGCGCCACCGCCTGGTCAGGCTAAAATGTTCCCATTCTAAAATGAGGAAATTGATTAGAGAGGTTCAGTGATATCTCCAAGGTCGCTGTAACTGGTGGGACCAGGATTCTTAACCAGTTTTCTAACTCCAGCTGCTCCCTCCTTGTGTTAGCATAGGAGAGAGATGAGGTGGAAACAGGCGCCTGGGTGGGTTGCAGGGGAGATGGGCTAGTGGCCTGACAGGCCCACTGCCGTCTGTGTTCCTGGGCACTGCCATGTGCTCTGCAGGAGTTGGGGGTCAGGGTGGGGAGGGTCCAAAGACCCTGAGTGTCTCTGTGGATTCTTTGGGTGGCAGGCAGACATGAGATGCGAAGTCCACCCTCTCCATGCCCTGCACTAAGGTGTCCTGGAAGGTGAAACAGAATCTTCTTTCCTCGGAGATTCAAGGAGCTTCTCACTTTGCTCCAGGAGAACAGGCATCAGCTCAGACTTTCAGGCCCCAATGACCTGAGCACCAGAAGTAACTTAAGAGTTTGCGTCACAGCTCAATGTGGGTATGCACAGGACATTCATTGCCCTCTAAGGAAGGATTGCATCACCTCAGCAATGAGCTATGAACAGGGTCTCAGTCAGGCCAGTGGTCACTGTCCCAAAGTGGCTTTGCCCACAGTGCCGATAGTACTGTCATTTTAATAATTGTTATCATTGGAATCAGCACCTTCCAATGTATCGCTCTAACAGGCATCCCCAAACTACGGCCCCCTGAGGCCATTTATCCAGCCCCCCGCCACACTTCCAGAAGGGGCACCTCTTTCATTGGTGGTCAGTGAGAGGAGCACTGTATGTGGCAGCCCTCCAATGGTCTGAGGGACAGTGAACTGGCCCCCTGTGTAAAAAGTTTGGGGACCCCTGCAACCTACAGCATGCTTTCACTTGCATGCTCTCAGATTTTTCTCCCAACCATCCTCTGAGATGGGCACAAGTGCTCCCTTGTGTCAGATGGGGAACTGAGGTATAGAGAGCCTAGCTCACAGCTAAGTCAGTGGCAGAGCTGTGATTTGAATCTAGAATCCATGTTTTAACTGCTCCACTCACCGCCACAGTTGGAGCCACTCTATTCCCAAAGTTGGTGCCAACCAGACTTTGTTGAAATCATCTGGTCTAGCAACTCAGCAGTCAGTGCAGAGAGTGAAAGTCATGGCTGTGCACTCAGACCTGGGTTCAAATCCCAGCTCAACCAGATACAAGTGACTTTGGGCAAGTGAATGTATCACTCTGAGCCCCGTCTTCCCATCTGAAAAATGGGACTATTAAGAGTACTGTCTCAGGGAACTTTCATGAGTAACGAATGCGAGTGGGCAGGGCAGGATGGGAGGACTTCTCCACTTCTTCTACCATCGTTATGCTTCTGGCTGTGTTGTATGTTGAGTGTCACAAGTATGATCTGGTCCCTGGCCTCAGAGAGGGGAGACCCACGTGTATGGGGAAAATGAGTCAGAGTGTCCAGAACAGGAATTAGTTCAGCCAAGGGAGGCTTTGCTCAGGAGAGAGAGTGCAGGAAAGGTTCTGAGAGAGAAGAGTCTGCTGGCAGGGCTGCCACTTGACCCTGGCTCCCTCACACCTGCACAGAGCGCCTGGCTGACAAGGACTTTCACACCCATTATCTAGTTTGATCCCCACAATCATGATGAGAGCTAAGATGGTGCTTTAGCAGTTTATAAGTCGGGGGAACCGAGGCAGGAAAGATTTAGTCAAGGTTACAAGCTAGCAGAGCACTTCCCACCTGTCTCCTGACTCCAGACCAGGGACCTCTGTTCCTCTCCCGTAATAAAATGACCCCGGGGTATTCCACTGTTCCGGGGCAGCTTAACAGAACCTGCGTACCTTCCTCCAGTCTCCGGCTGAAGAGACCAGGGACACGAGCATCTCCCCCGAGCCCCACAGTGGGCAGGCCCACTTACCTCTGAAAGGGAAGGTACCCAGTTTGTTCAGATTCTCTTCCAGTTTTCCGTAGTCCACCTCCGCGGTGGCAGTGAAGGGGGTGGTCAGAGGCGGGTAGATGCCTGCGATGTCTACCTTCCTCCCCTCCCTTGACGCCCGGCCTCCCACATTCCCAGACAAGCCCCTGCTCAACCCCTGCCTCACAGAGGACCAGACTCGTGGGCCAAGCATATCCACAAGAAGCCTGAGGCCTAGCTAGTTTCTGCCCCAGAGAAACTGAGTTTGGACTCCTTCCTACCTGCTGTTAATGATCAATGTGTCTAGTTAAAAATTTCCTGCCCCCTATGTTTTAGCCCTGAGGCAGGCTGGGCTGGGTGTCCCCGGGGTCAAAGGTTAGGCCCATAGGTCCCTGGGGTGGGGGGTCCTCTTTGCTCTGAGGAGCAGCTGGAGAAATGCCACAACCCAATATCCCTCTGCCAGACGGAAGGTTGGATCCTGGGGCCCCAACACTAAAGGGTGTCTTGAGTTCAGCTAGGGCCCTCCTCCCACAATTCCCAGCCCCAAAGTCCGGAGCCCTGCCAGCTTCTGCTTGGTAGTTCCGTGGCTGCCTGGAGGAGCTGATTGGCTAAGCCCTGGAGGAGGCGTGTCTGGTCTGGATGACAGGCTCCTCCTGTCGAGGCTGCCGTGGGACAGGCCCGCGCTAGCTACACACAGCCCCACAGGACAGCAGTCACAAGGTGTATGTGTGTGGGTGTGGGTGGGGTCCAGGAGGCTTGCACGGTGAAACTGATCCATGCTGGGACTTGTGAACAGGGGTGACAAGGTAAAGCAAGGAGGAGAAGAAACGCACCAGGGCTGCTCAAGGGGCCAAAGGGCTCCAAGTCCCCTCTTCCTGCAGCTCATTCTTGCATTCCTAAATATTACAGACATAAATAGAAACAAACATCACGCATAGCAAAATGACGTCTTTATTGCAGTAGTTTGTGAGTGTTCCTGGGTTTTCCACAGAGAAATGGCTCAGGTGTGGGGGCCACGCAGGCATTTACTGGGTTGGCACAGGCTGGGGGAGGGGTGTCTCCCGCCCACTCTCATCAGCCCCCTCCAGCCCGTTCTGCTCTGAGCCCGGCTCAGGGTGCTCCAGAGCGTTCCGGGTGTCAGCTTGCCACAGCTGCACCAGGTCCGCGGGAGTCTTTCCTGCCTGGGGGAAGGAAGAGGAGATCTGGTCACTGTCCGGAAGTCTGTACCAGGAGGTGCCCTTCTTTATACCAGTGGCTCCCAATAGCAAGCAATTAGCAATATTTGGAGACCTTTTAGTTATCACAGGAGGTAGATGGAGAGTGGTGGGCAGGTACTACTGGCATCTTTAGAGGCCAGGTATGCTTCGTAAATATCCTACAATGCACAAGACAGCCTCCACAACAAAGAATTGTCCAGCCCAAAATGTCAACACCAAGTTTTAGCAGTCCTCATCTACATCCTCCCTATATCTTCCTGACTTTCCTATATTCTCTTAGCTTTTCTTGAATTAGGGGGCCCCCCATTCTCCTCCCTTTTTTTTTTAAATTTTTTTTATTTATTCATTTTAGAGAGGAGAGGGAGAGACAGAGAGAGAGAAGGGGGGAGGAGCTAGAAGCATCAACTCCCATATGTGCCTTGACCAGGCAAGCCCAGGGTTTTGAACCGGCGACCTCAGCATTTCCAAGTTGATGCTTTATCCACTGCGCCACCACAGGTCAGGCTCTCCTCCCTTTTGTGATTGCTCTGGATCCCAAAGAAGAGCTTGGACGTGCGATCCTAAGAAAACTGAAGGACCACAAGGAGCCAAATGGCGTGCTAGGAATGGTCATGCCAACCAAGTGCTTAGGTTCCTTGCAGCTCTGTCCCACCATGATTTTGGCCTCCGTGGGGCTGGACACTAGGCCCACTTTTGTCTATTTGGGAGCCTTTGGGAAGTCCCCTACCTGCCCCTCCAGGCTGTTTCTCTGCATTTGCCTTCTGGACATAGACAAACAGAGAGAGAATTGGGAAACTGGGTGGGCTGGAAAAACCCCCCAGTCCCAGGGAGACTCTACACTGTGAAAGTGTTCCAAGGACAGGCAGGCTGAGTCTTTCCCAGTTCTATATTTCCTCTGAGCGCCCAGCACAGGGTTTGGGTGTGCAGTGCGCACTGATTCCTGAATCAGGAAAGGAATGAACTTACCAGGTTCTTGGTCATCATGTCAGCCCCATGCAGGAGTAGCAATTTGATGATTTTGTAGCGGTTGAGCCTCACGGCATCATGCAGGGCACTGTCCCCCTCCTAGAGCCAGTGTGACACTCAGCATGGCCCACATGGGCACAGGGGAGCCCTCAGGCTGCCTGTACCCCTATAATGGGGCTAGGCAGGAGAGAACCCAGACACTCACTCTGTCTTTGGCATTGATGTCCAGGCCCAGGGACAGAAAGTGCTCCACAATCTCCACGTGCCCCGTTCGAACTGCCACATGCAGGGGCGTGCTCAGCAGCTGTGTAGGGACGAAACAGAAACTGCTAGCTGAAAGGACTTGGACTGTGTGCTTTGGGGAGGAAGGCTGTCTTAACTCCAGCCTTATTTCTCTCCCCAAGTCTAGTACCAAGGCCTGAGCCCTAGAGGGGCAGGGAATGCTGCGATTCTCACCATCTTATCCAAGGGTCTAACTCTGAAGCATTAGATGCTACCTCCTCTAGGAAGCCTTCTATGAGTCCTCTCTCACCCAGCTACGAGCAAGTGCTCGCTCCTCTGCCCATCTTTAAATAATTGTGAGATGACTATGTGATGGGATGGCAAGAGTTTACAAAACATTAGCTTTTTTATGTTGAATAAATAATTTACATACATTTTCCACCTAATTTGCACAAGAATTCTGTAAGACATTTTACAGATGAGCAAACAGAGACTCAGAGGCTGTCACTTGCTCAAGGTCATATACAAAGAAATAAACAATAAAAGATGGTGGCTGAATAAGTGAATGGATGGATAGATGGATGATGGATAGACAGATGGAGAGAAGGATGATGAAGGATTGCATGAATGAACAAATCCTACATCTTTTGGGTGGTTCCAAAGCCCCCATGAGAGTGGATCTCTTCTCCTCCCCTCTCCTCTGCTCTTCTGCTCCCATCCCCAGATGGTGGTTTCCAAAGGCCTGCAATTGATGGAAATGACCCATCCCTGGTCTCTGCAGCCACTTCAGAGACTGGGCTCATTCACTACCTTCTATCTTCCCTGGCTTTTCTGTCTTCGGCCTCTAACTCCCTGCCCACAGCCACCCCAATATCTGTGAGCATTATTGCCGCACCTTATCCCTTATAGTCGTGTCTGCTCCTCGGCTTTGCAGAATTTTCACCACCTCCAAGTGGCCCCCGCGGCAGGCCCAATGCATGGCTGTGCAGTCCAACTAGAAGGGAAGGGTGGGACCTAATTGCAGAGCCTCAGGAAAAAAAAGTGCCCTGGGGGAAAGAACCCCAGCCAGAAGGGCAGGGAGATGTCCAGGAGTAGGGTGTAGGGAAGGGATGGGCACTCCAGTGTCTGGGCAATGGGTCAAACAAAACAGAAGATAAGAACTTGTGGAGGCCCTGGCCGGTTGGCTCAGCGATAGAGTGTTGGCCTGGCGTGCGGGGGACCCGGGTTCGATTCCCGGCCAGGACACATAGGAGAAGTGCCCATTTGCTTCTCCACCCCCCCCCCTTCCTCTCTGTCTCTCTCTTCCCCTCCCGCAGCCAGGGCTCCATTGGAGCAAAGATGGCCTGGGCACTGGAGATGGCTCCTTGGCCTCTGTCCCAGGCACTAGAGTGGCTCTGGTCGCGGCAGAGCGACGCCCTGGAGGGGCAGAGCATCGCCCCCTGGTGGGCAGAGCGTCGCCCCTGGTGGGCATGCCGGGTGGATCCCGGTCGGGCGCATGCAGGAGTCTGTTTGACTCTTCCCGTTTCCAGCTTCAGAAAAGTACAAAAAAAAAAAAAAAAAAAGAACTTGTGGAACTAACTCGTCCAAGCCAGATTTACAAAGGAGGAGACGGGGCTTAGCAAGGTCCTAGAACCCACTACAGGTGAGGCCTCGCCCCTGAGGCAGCCTGTCTGTGACCCGCCTCCAGCCTCCTACCCGATACCTGCCCCCTTGCTCACCCGATCCTGAAAGTCCACAGTGGCCCCGCTCTCCAGAAGCTTCTCCAGGATCTCCACGTGGCCCTCCAGGGAAGCTCGGTGCAGTGCTGTCCTGCGGAACTGTCCCCACAGAGACTGTCAGGCCCGGGGCCTGAGCCTAGCTCCCACACAAGCTGAGACTGAGGCCTTCCCCCAGCTCGATTCTGACCCCCTGTGCTGGGTCCCCATATCTTCCATGTTCTGCCAGCTCCTCATGCTCTATCCAGACCAGCCTTGGATGCCTCCTACGTCCTGGAGACGCCAACCTCTCACTGCCCCCAAGCACATCGAGCCAGGCCTTTGATCAAGCTATTTCCTATGCCAGAATGCCCATTTTGTCCTCACTCCCTTGGGTGCTTGATGAATTCTTGCTACTTCTTCAAGATGCAATTCAAACCTGACCAGGTGGTGGCGTAGTGGATAGAGCCTTGGACTGGGAAGCAGAGAACTCGGGTTCGAAACCCCGAGGTCGCCAGCTTGAGCGCGGGCTCATCTGGTTTGAGCACAGCTCACCAGCTTGAACCCAAGGTCGCTGGCTGGAGCAAAGGGGTTACTAGGTCTGCTGAAGGCCCGCGGTCAAGGTGCATATGAGAAAGCAATCAATGAACAACTAAGGTGCTGCAACGAAGAATTGATGCTTCTCATCTCTCTCCCTTCCTGTCTGTCTGTCCCTATTTGCCCCTCTCTCTGTCTCTGTCTCTCTGTCTCTCTGTCTCTCTGTCTCTCTGTCTCTCTCTCTCTCTCTCACACACACACACACACACACACACACACACACACACACACACACACGATGCAACTCAAGTACTACTGTCTTCTTGAGAGCTCCATTCTTGAGAGTTCCAGGCCACAGCTGTCCCGGGGCACGTATCACCCTCGGGTGAGAGAGCATTTGAGGGCAGCCTGGGTCTTACTTGACTCTACTTCTCCTGAGTGCCTAACCCAGGGCCACGATGGGCGGGTGCTCCCTGATTGCTGATTCAAGGACAGACTGAATTTCCTCTCTTCACAATGCAGTTTGCTTTCTGCTTTGGTCTCTTGAAACATCAGTCTTTCAGCTACTTTCCAGCCTTGTCTTTTTCTTTTTTTGAATTCCCAGTACCTAGCACAGTGCTCAGAGGGAGGAGATGCTTAGATAGAACAAGAGGATTAAGACTCTGAAGTCTGAAAAATAGAAGGGACATGTAGTCTAAGCCTACAATAAATGCAGGCTGAAGGGGGTGCTCATTAATGTGCTTAATCCCAGGACATGAGCGTGGGAGAGCACCCCACCAAGTGAGAAAAGAGGCCTTTTCAAGGAAAGCGAAAGTATGATGGGTGATGGGAACATTTTGAAAATAGTGCTGGTGGTTGCACAACATGATCGCTGTAATCACTGCTGCTGAATTGTACACTTAAAATGGCTGAAATGGCATAGTCCAAGTTATAGACACATTTTAGCACAATAAAATTTAAAAATTTTAAAGAAAGTATGATATTCAATACAACACAAAAATATCATATCCTAGCATGTGTTTTATAGTTTTTTAATTCATTTAATAAATACTTACCAAAGCACTATTATTCCATTTGATCCCCACAAATCCCCTGAGGGGAGCAGAGGAGTACACTGAGGCCTGGAGAGGTGATGGGCCTAACTACAGGTCCTACTGCAGGGCCGGGAACCTTTCTGGCTGAGAGAGCCATGAACGCCACATATTTTAAAATGTAATTTTGTGAGAGCCATACAACGACCCGTGTACGTTAGGCATTATCCAATAAAAATTTGGTGTTGTCCTGGACAGGACAGCTGTGATTGGCTCCAGCCACCCGCAACCACGAACATGAGCAGTAGGAAATGAATGGATTGTAATACATGAGAATGTTTTATATTTTTAACGTTTTTTTTTTATTATTAAAGATTTGTCTGCGAGCCAGATACAGCCATCAAAAGAGCCACATCTGGCTTGCGAGCCATAGGTTCCCGACCCCTGTCCTAGAGCTAGGGAGTGGTGGAGATGGGACTCCAGCCCCAAACTCCTGGTCTTGGACTCTTTTTATTTGATTCCATTCCTCTTTCTTCCCTAAAATACCATGTGGCATTTGGTATTTTGGATGAGGTTCTACGTTGAAAAAAGGTCTAAGGATTTAGATAAATTCCTCTGTAGGGGGAAGGGGTAATCCCAAATCTTCTGAGGACTGCCCTCCTAAATGACACCCAGTGGCCTGCTCTCAAACAGGCCCGCAAGTGGGCAGGGTTGTTGGGGGCAGCAACTCTGAAAGGGAAGCAGGCACCGATGAGGGGTGGGGGATAACATCACCTGATCGCAGGTGTTCGGGGAACCCCCATCGGCCAGAAACTTCTCAATGACCTTCATTTTTCCTTCCACCGCAGCTTTCAGGAATGTCTCTTCCTCCACAGGGCCAGTCTGGAGCCGTAAATGCCATCATGGGGGGCCATCCCACAGCCATCCAGGCCCTCCCAGTCCCCCCTCCCCAATCCCCCCCCCTCACCACACAGGTGTCCTTCCAGGACGCTTACGATCTCCTCCGGCTCTGGAGGCGGCTCCTGGGCGGCCAGGGCTGCCCGCTTTTTCTGCTTCCGTTTTTTCCGCAGCTCAATGAGGTTCTGGATCCCACCCACGTCGATGATCTCCCGCCGCAGGTCTAGGGATGTCTTGCGCACGCGCTCTTGGCCCTGTGTGGGAATGGCCCTCAACCCCTGAGCTAAGCTGGGGAGGGTGCATGGGGAGAGCTTTCAAGACAGAGAGAGAATCCAAGTCTAGCTCTCCTTCCCACAACTGGAAGAAGCAGATGAGACCCAGACAGGGTGGCTCAGATCATGGGGCAAGAGAGGCTTAAGGGAGCTTCCTCCTAGGCTTCACATAGGGTGGGGCGTTGACAAGGGAATCTCAGAGGCAGTTCTTAGCCCAGGCCTTCAGAACGGGGTCAGAATCCTCAGCTCTTCCTGCAAGTCCACTTGCATGTGTATGACCACAGAAGTAATACATTACTATTAATAATAAGAACAATACAGAAACATAAAAGTCTTTATGAGAAAGCCCTTCTGTCCCAGAGGTAATGTCTATCATGGCTCAGTTAATGCTCTTTCAGACAAGCCTCTGATGGGATCATCCTCCAAACAGTGGTCTGGAAGCTCTGGTTTTCTCCTGTCAGCATGGAGATCTCTGCTGTCAGCACATAGCCTCCCTCCTCCCAGAATACCTGCGTGGTGCCCTGTCATACGGCTCTCCTGTCACCGGAGCCTCCCCTGGGATCTGCACATACGCAGATTTTGACTCAGCAGGTCTGGGGAGGGAGGAGGTAGACATACATGCTGCATTGTTAATAGGCTGCCAGGGGGTGCTGAGCTGCTGGTTCAAGGACCATACTGGGAGGAACAAGGCCATAACTGCCTGGTCTGACCCCTGTGCGCAGACACTCTGGCTTCTCCTCCCACTTACCTTAATCTTTTGTAAGGCCGGACTGGAAGCCCCATGGTGCTTCTCATCCTCCAGCATCAGCATGTCCATGTGCAGCTTCTGGTGGGCAGTTCCGCGGAGTTTCTGAGAAGCCAAGGGAATGACATGCTTTAGGGTCTGTCTGCAGAGCCTGGGAAGGCAAGGGGCCCCGCCCCAACACTCCAAGAACACACTCCAAGGACCTTCTCCTGTGCGGCCTCAGAAGCCGTCCTCTGCCCCGTTGCTGCTCCTGGAGGGTCCCTGGCCAGAGCTGGGCTCTTGGAGACACTCCTCTAGAAGGGGGCAAGTTTCAGTTTCCCACCTCAACCCTAAGCCCAACTCCAGCTCAAATACCTGTCTGCTGATGGCCCCGAGTCTCCAGCCAAACAAAATTAAAAGCTATTGGAATGAATTTTCATGATATTAAATATATTTACTTTTTCAAGCACTGATACTATTTTTTAAAACTCTTTTGGCCTTAAAATTTTACTTTGATGAAATAATTGTGATGAGATGAGGTTTTTATTTTTATTTACTGATCTTAGAGAGAAAGGAAGGGAGAGTAGGAGAGAGAAACATCAAGTTTTTGTCCACTTATTTATATATTCATTGGTTGATTATTATGTGTGCCTTGAGTGAGGATTGAACCTGCAACCTTCATTTATCAAGACAATGCTCTACCAACTGAGCTACCCAGCCAGGGCTAACAGTTATATTTTAAAATGGCTTATTTGGGCCCGACCTGTAGTGGTGCAGTGGATAAAGTATCAACCTGGGATGCTGAGGTCACCGGTCTGAAACCCTGGGCTTGCCTGGTCAAGGCACATATGGGAGTTAATGCTTCCTGCTTCTTTCCCTTTCTCTCTCTTTCTCTTCTCTCTAAAATGAATAAATAAAATCTTTAAAAATAAAATAAAATAAAATGCCTTATTTGGCAATATAAAAATTTGCAAATCTATATTGGATGCCAACTTTTCTCCTTCAGATTTTATTGATTAGTGAAATCCTAAAGCGTAGAAACTTGCTCTCAGGAAACCTGAGGGATGGGAGCCAAAGTCGCAACCCGAGCTTGCAGCGTGAGGTGGACTCTGTTAACCTTATTCTCATTGCAGAAATACAGGGGAAATGCCGTCCAAGTCTCCTCTGTGTGTGTAGCTCTGGCTTGCCTGGGCTGCTCCCCTCCCCCCCCCCCCCTCTTCTAAAGGAAACCACTCTGTATAGAGCTGGTGCCCTCATCTCTGAAGTTCCAGTGCACCAGGGAAAATTTGCCCAGTTGGAGGGTGCTGATCAAGATGGCAGCAGGGGAGGCCCTGGCCTGTTGGCTCAGTGGTGGAGCATCAGCCTGGCGTGCGGGGGACCCGGGTTCGATTCCTGGCCCGGGCACACGGGAGAGGCGCCCATTTGCTTCTCCACCCCCACCCCCCTCCTTCCTCTCTGTCTCTCTCTTCCCCTCCCGCAGCCAGGGCTCCATTGGAGCAAAGATGGCCCGGGCGCTGGGGATGGCTCCTTGGCCTCTGCCCCAGGCGCTGGAGGGGCTCTGGTTGCCGCGGAGCGTCGCCCCGGAGGGGCGGAGCGTCGCCCCTGGTGGGCGGAGCCTTGCCCCTGGTGGGCGTGCCGGGTGGATCCCTGTGGGGCGCATGCGGGAGTCTGTCTGTCTCTCCCCGTTTCCGGCTTCGGAAAAATACACACACACACACACAAAAAGATGGCAGCAGGGGAGGAATGGCCACCCTAACGAGCTCTCAGCTGACTTTTTAGCATTTCCCACTGAGTTCCGGTGTTACACGCTTCAAGGGTTGTTTCGAGGACTGATTTCCCAGGTCTTTATTTTGGGGGCCTGTTGTCCACTGGCTTCTCCTCCCCATGTCAGACTTACATGGTTTGAACCCTCCCCAGTGCCAGCCTCTCCTGAGACATTATCCTCCCCAGAGACAGGGGAGGACCTGGGGCTGTAGCCACTCCTGCATGTGGCACCCTGGCTGGGCTCCTCACGGAGCAGCCAGAGGGTGGGCTTGGATCTTAATCATCTTGTATCCCCAGCACCTGTGACAGGGCCTACAGATGGTGGGTGCTCAGTGAGTATTTGGAGAATAAATGAATGAATAAGTGAATGGGTGATTTCAAGTGGGCTCATCATCTCTGCCCATTCCTAAGCCCTCAGTGATGACCTGTCTCAGGAAGTGCCCACAACAGAGCCTCATTTCCTGGGCTGGTCTCCAGGATTCTCTTTCTCCTCCCACCCCAAGAAGGGGGCACAGGCTGGACAGAAGCTCTCCTCTGAGGGCCCTGCTGGGCAAAACTGAGGATTCTGATGCCCATCCATGTCTTACCCTGACTCTATGGCACCTAGCTTCAGATTTGTTTCTGTGGGCTGGCATACAGTAGGTGCTCAATAAATACTGCATTGGATGCTAGTTGGTGAAACACAACAAAACTTCCACTTTATTTCAGAGATGGTTGTACAGATTAAATGGGAGAATGCCTGTATAGTACTTAGCATAGCGCCTGGCACTGGGAGGTGCTCGATGGGAAAGCTGGCTCTGTGGGCACCCAGTGTCCTGAGAGCCCTGCTGCTATATTTGCTGTATGAATGAATTGCTGAGGACTGCTTCATGTCCCCTTACTGAAGGTCTCTGTGTCCAGCACTCCAAAAATGGCATAGTGGCATGATTCACCTGCCTGGCACTGAAGCACATGCCTCTGGGGAAGTGAGAAGTGGCACTCCTGGACATCCGAGGATGCCCAGGCCAAGACTCGCAGGCTTGGTCCAAGCTCTTCCCCTACAAGGCTGCCTTCCCTTCCCTGGTCCTCATCTCTTCTTCCACTGGAGTCCCAATCCTTCCCCCTTCCTCACCCCATTCAGTCGCTCTTCTTTTTTTGAATGGAGTCCAGCTCTAAGCTGATCTATTCTTCTCTCTCTGATTCCTGGTAGGAATCCCTCCTCCAACAAGTCCTTCTCAGGACTATTAAAGTTGCCATCCTACAATAGGTCAGATGGTACCACCTTCCCTTACTCAACCACATTTAGTGGACTCCCCACTGCCCACAGAATAAATATCTTTCACAAGGTCCTCTCTGGTTTTCTGTCCTGCCTCCCTTCCCAGCCTTAGCCCCTGCTACTAGACTTTCTCTTTTTTTATTTTATTTTTCTAAAGTGAGTAGCGGGGAAGCAGAGAGACAAACTCCCACATACTCCCAACTGGGATCCACCTGGCAAGCCCACTAGGGGATGATGCTCTGCCCATCTGGGGCATTGCTCCTGTGCAACCGGAGCCATTCTAGCACCTGAGGCAGAGGCCATGGAGCCATCTTCAGTGCCTGGGCCAACTTTGCTCCAATGGAGCCTTGGCTGCAGGAGGGGAAGAGAGAGATAGAAAGGAGAGGGGGAAGGGTGGAGAAGCAAATGGGCGCTTCTTGCCTGACCAGGTGGTGGTGCAGTGGATAGAGTGTCGGACTGGGCTGTGGAGGACCCAGGTTCGAGACCCTGAGGTTGCCAGCTTGAGTGCTAGCTCATCTGGTTTGAGCAAAGCTCACCAGCTTGGACCCAAGGTTGCTGGCTCGAGCAAGGGGTTACTCAGTCCGCTGAAGACCCGCGGTCAAGGCACATATGAGAAAGCAATCAATGAACAACTAAGGTGTCGCAATGAAAAACTGATGATTGATGCTTCTCATCTCTCTCTGTTCCTGTCTGTCCCTATCTATCCCTCTCTCTGACTCTCCCTCTGTCTCTGTAAACAACAAAAACAACAAAAAACCCAAATGGGTGCTTCTCCTGTGTGCCCAGGCTGGGAATGGAACCCGGGACTCACTCGCTAGGCTGACGCTCTACCACTGAGCCAATCAGCCAGGGCCCAGACTTTCTCTTAACAGTCATGTTTTCACTCACCCAAACTTTGGTGCTTATCTTTTTCTCTCTCATGTCCACTCACCATTCTTGAAGGCCCAGCTCAAACGCCATCCTGTCCACAGAGAGGTCCTTGAGGGCCCTCAGTTGGAATGATTTCCCTGCCCTTTGTGCTCCTTCTCTTCTGATTTAACACCTCTGCTTCATTTCCTCACTGTTTTGTTTCCATGTTGGCTAAGATGAATGCAGGTGGTAAAAAGGAGGTAGGGGCTAGCCTTACTGGTTTTCTCATTCTCATAGCACTGGGCACTTGGCAGAGAAGACTCTAGATAAAATATTAGTTTACATAAAATGAAGAGCCCTGGCCAGTTTGCTCAGTGAATAGAATGTTGACCCGGTGTATGGACGTCCCAGGTTCAGTTCCCGTCAGGGCACACAGGAGAAGTGACCATCTGCTTCTCTCCCTCTCCCTCCCTCTTCCCCTCCTGAAGCCAGTGGCTTGATTGGTTCGAGTGAGCGCTGGCCCCGTGGTGCTGAGGATAGCTCGGTTGATTCGAGCATCGGCCCCAGATGGGGGTTGCTGGGTCGATCCTGGTCGGGTTGCAAGCTGGAGTCTATCTCCCTTCCTCTCACTTAAAAAATAAGTAAATAAAATAAAATAAAACGAAGAGCAGAAGCTCACACACTCCTCCCCCCATTTCTTCATTCCACAGAAAATGTAATTGTCCAAAGCTCCATGCTCCAAAGGCCTCCCCATATGTGGCTGTCAGTCCTGAGAACACCCAGGCTTCCTTTCCCAGTGCCGCTTCCTCCCTCTGCTCCTAGTCTTTATTCCTCAGTGTCGCAGTCTTCCACTCAGAAACTGGGGGATTTCAGGGGCCCATGATCCCACACCCTCAGGCAGCTCCCTAGCCATCTTACTCTTTGCAGCCTGGCTTATCTCAAGGCCCAGGTAGGTGGGCAGGGTCTCAGAGAGCCCAGCGTGGCTCACTCGCCATACTGCCCCTCAGTTATTGAGGCTGACTTCTCAGTCTCCTGCTGCCACAACCCTCTCCACCAGGAGCACCCTGTGGCTGGAATGGTGCCCTGGAGACACCTGTCCTTCCTACCACAGGTGTGGTAGCCAGCCTCTCCGTTCCTTTGACAGCACAGCTGGATCACCTCAGAACCCCCCCGGGTACCCACACCCCTGCCCATACCTCATTCTCCTCTTCCTGCGCCAGCCGCTGCTCGATGAGCGCCGTGGCCTTCTGCACTGCCTCGGAGCCTGCCATGGTGCCATCCATCGCCCGCCTCTGCAGGCCGAAGAGCCCCGGGGGCTTTATAGACCAGGGCACCCACCCCCACCTCGCTGGGCGCCTTTGCCATGAGCTCACCGCCTCAATTCTCCACCTGCCTCCCCCCCCCCCCGCCCCTTGTCACCTTCACCCGGGGCAGCCCCAGCAAACAGGGGGAGGCAAGGACAGCTGCCCTCCACAACCCCTGGCCTACCGGAGCCAGAGTGCACAGGACCCCGAGCGCAGGGGCTAGAGGAAGGTGCCTACCCACAGAGCAGGGGCTAGAGGAAGGTGCCTGGCCAGCCTCTGTCATAACTGCTTAGGCTTAGCTGGTCCTTAGCCAGGGCAGCTGGGCTGCACGAAGGACTCACTGGCTGCCCCTAGCCCTGATGACAGTGCCACCTGCTGGACGCCTGGAAACGGTGCTCAGCCAGTTCTAGCCAGGGGGCCTGTAAAGCCAAAAGTAGGGACCCAAAACATTTCTTTGTCTCCAGGCTGTGCTGTGAATAGGTTCTGCTGGCTCCAGAAAGGGGCAGACGACTTCATCGGGCTGGAGTGCCAGGGTGGCTAGTGGGGTAAGGGCAGCTGCCTCCCTCTGCCCACAGCTCGCGCAGGCCTTTGCCTCTCTGGGGTCCCACAGTGCCCCTAACAAAGCATCCCTGCATTTGGCTGTATGTCTTAGTCCCTGACAACCCTAATCATTCTTTTCTCCAGTTTCCTTGTCAGACCGCCTGACTGGAAATCAGGCATGTTCACTGAGAAAGAAAAATACTCCCAAATGGAGAAAAAGCAGAGCTGAACTTGCTCAGTCCCACAGATGGAACCGTGGGAGCCAGCCCTGGGTCACCATGACCCAGGTTTAACCTGCCAGTAAATGAACCACAGATGCCACAGCTCTGTGGGTGACACTCACGTGGCCTGCCCTTAGTTCATCCATCTTTATCTAAGATTCTTCGCTCTGCTTGTACGCACACTCTTCCCTACACAGAAACAGCTCTGTTTCTTTCTCTGGTTCCCTTGCTGGCAGGCCAAAACATACTCGAAATTTGTCGGAGATTTTGCTTTAACATCACCAAGTGTCTCCAGGATTTGTGCACACACCTTAGTCCTGAGAGCCTGGCTCAGGCACTGGAGCTGGAAGCCAACACCTTCTTGCTGCAGGAACAGACCAGCAGGTAACTAACACCACCGTCCTGAGATGCTGCCTTCTCTACACCTGTTAGCCCATTTAATCCTCCCAGCAACTGAGGGAGGAGGCAGGGCAGGTGGTATCACATCTACTTTCAAAATAAGCAAAGTGGGTTCAGATGTTAACTGGCTTTTCCTGAGGACTCATGAGAACACAGGGCCCAGACACTAGCAGTTCAAGCCTGCTCCACTGTGCTCTCTGCTGTACCCGGAGCAGTGGGGAAGGCCGGGAACCCACCTGCTCCTGCACCAGAACCGGCTCCTGAGCTCCACAGACTTGCAGGGGGACCCAGTCGAAGCCACGCAAGAGAGAAGGAAGGAGCAAAAGGCTTTATTGATAAATATGCAGATATGCCTGTACACAGGGACCTGCTGTGGGGCCATGGCTGGCTGTAGACCCCCCACCGCTCGGACTATAACCAGGAGATGGCCCTGTGCAGACTCCTGCCACAGCAGCCCAGCTCGCCAGCCACCTGCCTCATCTCTGCCGGTTGTGCTGGGGGCAGGGAGAGGCAAAGGCTGGCCTCAGGGTCCCTGCCCCTGCGGCTCACAAGTGGTCCCTCCCCTCCAGGGCACTGGCACAGTGCCTAGGACAGAGTCGGGGGGCAGGGGTGGGAGACAGCAGCTGCTTCAGACCCTGAGCAGAACACCGGAGTGAGCACAGCTGGCAGCACCAGAGGACAGGTCTGGGCTTCAGGGGCCTCTGTGCTGGCCCTCGTGGCTCGAGCCCGCCATGAGAGAGGCAGGGTGGAGGGCCCTAGTTTTCCTTTTCTCTAACAAGATTGGCAAGGCGTGTGTGGCAGCACTGCTTCCTTGGTGCGGGGCACTGGTGGCCCACGATGTCCCCGGGAGGCAGGGTCCCTTCATGCCTACCCCAGTGGGGAGGCGCCCCTAAAGAAAATATCATGACACAAAGGCAGCAGCAAGGTGGGGGGCGGTGCTCCGGCCCAGGGCCTCTCAGCCCGCAGAGGCCCTCCCTGGCCTCTCCTCCCAGAATTCCATGGGCTCGTCAGTCCTGGGGTGGCGGGGGCTGGTTGATGATGACCTGGATGACAAAATCTTTCTGGATCTTGGTTTCCTGGAGCCGTGTGCGGTCTGTGAGCAGCTTCCCAGAGAAGAACCATCGCTGCCAGGATGGCTCGATGCCCTCCTGGGCATGCAGCTGCCTCTTGAGCTGCCCCACCGTGTCAGGCAGGCTGGCGCTGAGCCGCACGTCCTTGCCCGTGGAGAGGCGCACCTTCAGCGGGAACTCCCGGCGCACGCTGGGCGTGGGCTCCGGGGGCTCCACGCTCTCCTCCTCCGTGTGCTCCAGCAGCAGGTTCACGGGCGGCGACAGGCAGTAGATGGGCAGCTGGTAGTGATTGCCCAGCTCATCGTAGCATTCACAGAGGGTGCCTGTGGGAAAGACGGGCCGTCAGGGTCTGTTTGGAGGGCGGAGTCAATCACTGTCTTTGGAGACAGGTGCCTATGTGAGAGTAATTAAGTTAAACAAGATTATTTGGGTGGGGCCCTGATCTGACAGAATTAATGTCCCTGGAAGAAGAGACACCAGAGTGCTCACTCTCTCTTCACCATGTAAGGACACAGCACACAGGCGGCGTCTTCAAGCTGGGAAGAGAACTCTTGCCAAAAATGAATTTCTGTTGTTTAGCAAGCCTCCCTGTCTGCTGTGCTACTTGTTATAGCAGCCCAAGCGGACTAATACACCTATGGCCAACCCAGTCAAACCCACCTTGCAGTCATGTGTCCCTGGGTGAGCTGGGAGGAGCTCACGGTAGAGTCAAGAAGACCTGGGCTGGCATTCTGCCTCCACCAGGTTCTGGCTTGTACAACCCTAATAAATTATTTACCTTTGCATTTGTTCATTCAACAACTCTTTCCTGAGCGTCTGTGCTGGGTGCTGGAGTTATAAGAATGAATGCAATAGCATCGGCCCTGGTCTTCATGTTTACATAAGGGTATATGTACCTAGTGGGCCTCAATTTACAATTTACTTATTTTCACAATGTACTGCATGTAGAAATATATTTACTGGGCCTTGAGTACCTACTAAGTTCTAGGACTAGACTAAATGATGTTATGGTGTCTCACTGAATCCTAACAACCAGCTTATCCCACTTACAGGAAATCACTGAGGCTTTAACTATAGCAGCCCTGTGTGTTGGTCGTTCGACCCCCACCGGGGTCGCGACCCACAGGTTGAGAACCGCTCCCAGCTCAAGGTCACAAAGCAGGGAAACAGAGATACTCATGTTAAACCTAGATCTAAGATTCTACAGAGATCTACTGTTTCCCCCTCTTTACACAGCCCCACAGGCTGTTAGGAATGTAAATAAGATAACGCAGAACCTTCTAGTTCTGTGCCCAGCACATAAGCCCCCAACAGAAGACTGGTACCTCATATGTTCTGAGATCCCCAAGTGCCCTGAGGAATCCTTAGTCTGCTCTCATCACACCGCTGTGAGGTTTGCTGTGGCCTTTCCATTCCCTCACTAGGCAAACAGGGACTGCGTCTCATTTTCTTTGTGTTCTCACTCCTGGTCCATGTTCATAAGGACTGCTGAATGAACAAGCGAATAGCCACACCTGCCGCCCAACAGCTTGGACAGCACCTCCTGGTGTAGCTGGCTACCGGCTCTCCTCCACCCTAAGTGGTACTGATGGCCCCACGGCTCCAGTGAGGAGCAAGCCCTTACCCTGCCCACTCACCATGTGGCAGGGTGATGCTGGCCCCATCCAGGATAGCCTGAGCCAGCTCGTGGTCATTGGCCTCCGCGGCGTAGGCAGCGGCCTTGAGGGCGTCCCAGATCTCCTTGCGGCCCTCAAAGGCAGGCGCCGTGTCCCAGAACTCATCCCGCTTGCTCCGCAGCTGTCCGTCCGTCATGGGGTAGTCGCTCTTCCACTTTAGCCTCTCCTTCTTCAAGGGCTCATTGCGTCCTGGGCAGGACAGAGGGACAGGCTCAGCATCTCTACAGTCAGGGCTATGGGTGTGCCCTCGTTCCAGCCCCTCCCTCTCCAGGCCAGGACCAGGACCAGGACCAGGACCCACTGCCCGGCCCACCCTGCCTTCCAATGCAGTGGCTTCTAAGTACTTAGGTCTCTGGGCCCATCGTGGAGTCAGGGAAGAGTCTGAAAACTGCACACACCCAACTGGGGGACATAAAATACTTCTGTCAGCAAAGCATATATTGCCTTTGTTGTTGTCACTGTTGTTTAAGTTTTAACTGATTATAAAGTAGTACATGTTCAGTATTTAAAAATCTAGAAAGAATATAGATGTGTAAATATAATAACTGCCACCATTTAATTAATTAATTAATTTATTTATTTATTGACATACAGAGAGAGAGTCAGAGAGAGGGATAGATAGGGACAGACAAGAAGAGAGATGAGAAGCATCAATTCTTGGTTGTGGCACCTTAGTTGTTCATTGATTGCTTTCTCATATGTGCCTTGACTGTGGGGCTACAGCAGACTGAGTAACCCCTTGCCCAAGCCAGTGACCTTGGGTCCAAGCTGGTGAGCTTCTGCTCAAACCAGATGAGCCAGCACTCAAGCTGGCGACCTCGGGGTCTCAAACCTGGGTCCTCCGCACCCCAGTCCGATGCTCTATCCACTGCGCCACCACCTGGTCAGGCTATTTTATTTTTTATTTTTCTGAAGTAAGAAGCAGGGAGGCAGAGAGACAGACTCTCGCATGCGCCCGACCGGGATCCACCTGGCATGCCCACTAGGGGGCGATGCTCTGCCCATCTGAGGCATTGCTCTGTTGCAACCGGAGCCATTCTAGCACCAGAGGCAGAGTCCATGGGGCCATCCTCAGCACCCAGGCCAACTTTGCTCCAATGGAGCCTCGGCTGCTGGTGGGGAAGAGAGAGATAAGAGAGAAAGGAGAAGGGGAAGGGTAGAGAAGCAGATGGGCGCTTCTCCTGTGTGCCCTGGCCAGGAATTGAACCCAGACTTCCACACACCAGGTTGACACTCTACCACTGAATCAACCAGCTAGGGCCAACTGCCACCATTTATGGAGTCAGCTTGTGCCAGACTGTAGGCTAGGCACTTTACACCCATTATTCAATTGGTACTCAAAACAACCCAACCATGGGGAAACTAAAGCCCAGAGAGGTTGTTCTTTGTCTAAGGCCACACAGGTACCAATATAACACAAGACTTTCTGGCTCCAAGGGCCACCCTTTGACCACTGTCTGTACCATTCTGACATTGCGGAAAAATATAACTCAAGAATTCTACCATTCAGCCTGATCAGGGGGTGGCACAATGGATCAGACTGGGACACAGAGGACCCAGGTTCGAAACCCCAAAGTAGTCGGCTTGAGCACAGGCCCACCAGCTTGAGCGTGGGGTCGCTGGCCTGAGCATGGGATCATAGACATGACCCCATGATCACTGGCTTGAGCCCAAAGGTCGCTGGCTTGAGCAAGGGGTCATTTGCTCTGCTGTAGCCCCCAGTCAAGGCACATATGAGAAAGCAATCAATGAACAACTACGGTCCCACAATGAAGAATTGATGCTTCTCATCTCTCTCCCTTCCTGCCTGTCTGTCCCTATCTGTCCTTCTCTCTGTCTCTGTCACACACACACACACACACACACACACACACACACACACACACCACTCCACCATTCAGAAGTGACCACTGTTGATACCTACACATATTTCTGTCCAGCTCCCATATCCTCATTTTCCTCAGTATAGTTGAGTTCATATTATTATTATTATTATTATTTTGTATTTTTCCTAAGTTGGAAACGGGGAGGCAGTCAGACAGATTCCCGCATGCACCCAACCGGGATCCACCCGGCATGCCCACCAGGGGGCGATGCTCTGCCCATCCGGGGCATCGCTCTGCCATAATCAGAGCCATTCTAGTGCCTGAGGCAGAGGCCACAGAGCCATCCTCAGCGCCCGGGCAAACTTGCTCCAGTGGAGCCTTGGCTGCGGGAGGGGAAGAGAGAGACAGAGAGGAAGGAGAGGGGGAGAGGTGGAGAAGCAGATGGGTGCTTCTCCTGTGTGCCCTGGCCGGGAATCGAACCCGGGACTCCCGCACGCCAGGCCAATGCCCTACCACTGAGCCAACCGGCCAGGGCATATTATTATTTTATATTCCTTTTTTTTTTTTTTGTCTTTTTCTGAAGCTGAAAATGGGGAGAGGCAGTCAGACAGACTCCCGCATGCGCCCGACCGGGATCCACCCGGCATGCCCACCAGGGGCAACGCTCTGCCCACCAGGGGGCGATGCTCTGCCCCTCCGGGGCGTCGCTCTGCCGGGACCAGAGCCACTCTAGCGCCTGGGGCAAAGGCCAAGGAGCCATCCCCAGCGTCCGGGCCATCTTTGTTCCAATGGAGCCTTGGCTGCGGGAGGGGAAGAGAGAGACAGAGAGGAAGGAGGAGGGGTGGAGAAGCAAATGGGCGCTTCTCCTATGTGCCCTGGCCGGGAATCGAACCCGGGTCCCCCGCACGCCAGGCCGACGCTCTACTGCTGAGCCAACCGGCCTGGGCATATTATTATTTTATATTCCTTGTTATACACAGGATTTAAAATGTTTTCATGCCAATATACAACTTTCTGTTTATTTCACATTTATATTATTCTCAATATATACTCCCATGATTAAAATTATAAACAACTTTAATGTTTTGTTATTCATGTTCCACCATATAGTTACAAAGAATATTTTTTTAGGAAACCATAACCAATGAACTAAAAAGTACTGCAGCATCTGAAGAAGAAAGCAATTCTGTATAATGTCCTTTCTCTTGTTACACAGCCCCAAGTGGCCTCCTAGAAGACAACTGCAGACCACAGTCAAGGCCGAAGCAGGAGCATTGCAAAGGCTTTAGGAGGCTCAGTCATCTCAAAGCTGAGGCAGAAAAAGCCACAGGACCAGGTCCAAAGCACTTGCCTCCCGCTCTGACTTAGATCCTACAGGAGAGAGACTGGACCAATGCTGGAGGTCACCACGAGGTCACTCCACTGGCTGGGGCAGGAAAGAAGGGCTTCAGGGGGAGAGAATGACATTCACTGCTTACTGAGTGAAAGGACCCCATGTAAGCACTTTATTTATATACATTATCCCATGGCAGGTGTTAATGCTATTTCACAGATGATGGGACAGGCAGAGAGATTAAGTAAGTGACAGAGTGAGGGTTCCACCTCAAGTCAGACTGATTCCACAGACAGCCCTCCTGTGGAATCTGCTGGTACCTGTGCAGGCCAGAAACTCTTGGGCCAGACATTTCAAGTATCCCTAGGTTAGCAGAAAGAAATGCAAATCCTCCTTGTAGGAAAACAACTTCAAATCAGGCCTCAAAGAATTCCCAAGATAAAGTTCCAAGGAAAATAAATAATAAGGTCATAGTTTTAAACTAAAATCACAACATACAAGGAAACAAGGCATCATGAGCCAGCGCCAGTAAAAACAGCAGACAAGAGGAATCAGACTCACAAACATTTCAGATATGGAATTTATCAGACACAGATTATGAAATACTGAGTTTAAGAAATAAGAGAGCCTTGAAAATATAAACAGGAAAAAAAATTATAAAGAACGAACAAGCAGAAACTTAAATAACCATTAAAAAATAACAATAGATACTTCTTTTTTAAAAAAAATAATTTAAGACTTTATTCATTTTAGAGAGAGAGAGAAGGAGGGAGGAGCAGGAAGTATCAACTCCCATATGTGCCTTGACCGGGCAAGCCCAGGGTTTCGAACCATCAACCTCAGCGTTCCAGATCGATGTTTTATCCCTTGTGCCAAAATAGGTCAGGCCCACAGAGACTTTTAGACATGAAAACTATAACAACTGAAATTCAGATGGTCTGACATTTTAAATCAAAATTTCCAGGAGGGTACAATAGGAAGAACAAGAAAGAAGCAAAATTCAAAATGGGGACAAAGATGCTCCCATTTTCCTCCAAATTGATTTAGACATTTAATGAAATTCCAATAAAATTCCTAACTGGGAGGGTTTTATTTCCCCCAAGAAACTTGGCAAGCTGACTGTAAAGTTTATACTGAAAGACAATGATACAGCTAGAGAAGAACAAGGTGGGAAAACTTGTCCTACAATTATTGACACTAATTATAAAGCTACAGTGAGTGCTGTACTGGAACAGGAACAGAAAAATGGGCTAGTGGGGTGGAACAAAAGGCCCAGAAATAGACCTGGGAATATGCAGAAATGTGCTTCAAGTAAGAAGGAACATTGCAGATAGGGTGTGTGTGTTTGTGTGTAGGACGTATGAGAAATAATATTATAAATATTATATATTGGCTCTGCCGCCAGTTCCTGTCAGTATTTAGTCTTTGACCTGGTTCCTGACACTGAGCTCCTAAAACCCTTGTGATTTCCTGAGTGATAGGAGTGTCTGATACAGAGTTCCTAAATTGCTTGGAATTTCCTGGGTGATGCAAGTGTCTTTTGTTTTAATAAGGAGAATCTCGGTGGAATCCTGGGTAGAGGGCTGGTCACCAGAAAGATCAAGCCCTGATAAGCCTGGAATTTTCCGCTGTGCCTCCCATTCTCTGGAGCGAGGAGAGGGGCTATACATTGAGTTAATAATTGATCATGCCTACATGAGTGAAGCCTCCACAAAAATCCCCGAAGTATGGGGTTTGGAGAGCTTCCCTGCTGGTGACCACATCCACATGTCGGGAGGGTGTTGCGCCCCCAATCCAGGGACCAGAAGCTCCTGTGCTCGAGACTCGTCCAACCCTCACCTCTACCTCTTCATCTGGCTGTTTACTTGTAGCCTTTATAATATCCTTTCTAATAAGTTGGCAAATAGTAAGTTAACTGTTTTCCTGGATTCTGAGAGGCACTCTAGCAAATTATCAAAGCTAAGGAGGGGGGTCATGGACCTCCAATTTGTAGCCAAGTTGAACAGAAGTTGTAGGTAAACTAAAGTGGGGGCAGTCTTGTGGGACTGAGCCCTTGACCTGTGGGATCTGTGCTAATTCTGGATAGTATGAGAACTGAATAGGATTGTAGGGCATGAGTTGGTGTCCAGAGAATTGGAGAATTGCTTGTTGTGGGAAAAATAGCCACACAACTAGCATCAGTATTCTGTGTGAGGAGCAGTGGAAAAACATGGAAAATTTTTCTTAAAATGGACAACTGGTGAATGGTATTGGGACTAAGGGTCACCATATAGGAACACATTAAACAAGATCCCTACCTCACACCAGCCACAAAAATCAAAAGCAGATCAAATCAAAGTCTTACGAGTGAAAGACAAAGGAAGCACTAGAGAAGCAGAATTAGTTTTGTCCACGTATTTTTTGTGCAAGTCTGGCCCATATGTGTTTTGGCCTGGATCCTGCTTCTTGATTTCTGGCTCTTTCCCCCTTTGGTCCTTTAATACAGCAGAGTCAGTCTTTGTGCAGTGACACCTTTAGGGACCTCTGGGGTGTGGTATATCTGTTCCTCCATTTAATGACCACAACTTTGGGGGCTTTTAAACTTCTTGAGCCGATTTGTATAGCTTTCCTCCCTCCGTGCCAGAGGTCACCTCTTACTGGTCTCCACCTATGTCTGTCTGCTGCTCCTATGGATAGAGGTTAGGTCCTGCTAATGAGCCACTCCTAATCTGCTGAGGGTTTAGAAATCTTGTCAGCACTGTGAAATCAAGAGCATCCAGTTCTAAGGAAGAGACTTCCTGAAGAAGGAAGAAACTAGGCTTCGGGATATCTGTTGTTCCTGCTCAGATCCTGCCCCCTTTTAAAAACAATTTCTTTCTTTTTTTTTTTTTTTGTATTTTTCTGAAGCTGGAAACGGGAGGCAGTCAGACAGACTCCCGCATGCGCCTGACTGGGATCCACCCGGCACGCCCACCAGGGGGCGACGTTCTGCCCACTAGGGGGCGACGCTCTGCCCATCCGGGGCATCACTCTGTCGCAACCAGAGCCACTCTAGCGCCTGGGGCAGAGGCCAAGGAGCCATCCCCAGCACCCAGGCCATCTTTTGTTCCAATGGAGCTTTGGCTGTGGGAAGGGAAAAGAGAGACAAAGAGGAAGGAGAGGGGGAAGGGTGGAGAAGGAGATGGGCGCCTCTCCTGTGTGCCCTGGCCGGGAATCGAACCCAGGACTTCTGCACACCAGGCCGATGCTCTACCACTGAGCCAACCGGCCAGGGCCTTCTTTTTTTTTAATGGATTGATATTAGAGAGACAGAAAGAGGGAGAGGTGGGGAAGGAGGTGGGGGGGGGGAGACAGAGACAGGAAGAAAGGGAGGGAGGGAAGGAGGGAGAAGGAAAGAGGGGGTGGGAGGGAGGGAGGGAGGGAGGGAGGGAGAGAGAGAGAGAGAGAGAGGGAGAGAGAGAGGGAGGGAAGCATTTATTTGTTGTTCTACTTAGTTGTACCTTCACTGGTCTCTTCCCGTATGTGCCTTGACTGGGGATGGAACCCACAACCTTGGTGTTTTGAGATGACGCTCTAACCGACTGAGCTAATGGCCAGGACCCCCGCCCCCTTTAATGGTCATGGTTTGGTTCTGTTCCTTACAGTTTAGGTTGCAGGACTGATGACCCCAGGACACCTGAAGTGTAACTATATATGCATGCATCTTGCTCTCTCTTTAAAATAAACACAGTCCCATGGTGTCACCTTTCAAAGTCATCGACTCAGGAAGCCATGGGTACCTGAGCATGCTTTGCTCCAATGCCTCGCCTTCAGAGTCCCCTCCTCTCCACATAAACAGCAGCACTCTCTCCTCTCCAGACACACCTCTCAATCACAGATGGACACAGTGCCAGTAAATCTCTCCAAGTATTAACAGCATCTGCTGCTACCCGGGATACAACAATTTAAAAATTCCTCATCCTGCACTCTGGTCTTTTCAGGCTGAAAATACTAGAAAATATTAGAATGGGGTGGTGATAGTGGGAAGGGGGAGGGGTTGATGTTAAGAAAAGAGCAGCAGGTGTCCAGGCATGCCTTCTCAGCTGGCACTGCACATTGCAGCCAGCAGGGGGCAGCGACAGCACCTCTGGGCCAGGTGCTGACTCCCTTCATTCAGGAGTCAAATACAGAACAAAAATATCCAGCCCCAAGCAAGCATGTATAGGAGACATGCCAAAATGTCTGAATCCCTACACAATGATGCTGACAATGTTAGGCACGATATAAAGAAAAGGAAGCTTTTTATCCTAACATAAAAGCAAATTGATGAGCATTTTAAACTTCATTTACTTAAAAAAATGATGTTTTATAGTGAGCTGAGTCAAAAAACATGGGCATTTGGAAAGGGTGTCAACACTGTTATATGCTGAGCAATTGGTAGAAACTTCCTGGAGGGCATTTGGTATGTACCCAAAACTTAAAAAAATACACATCCCTTCAGCTCAGCTATTTGGTTTCTAAGAATGTATTCTAAGAAAATAATCACAATTGGCCTGACCAGGCAGTGGCGCAGTGGATAGAGCATCAGACTGGGACGCGGAGGACACAGGTTTGAAACCCTGAGGTCACTAGTTTGAGCGCGGGCTCATCTGTTTGAGCAAGGTTCACCAGCTTGAGCGCAAGGTCACTGGCTTGAGAAAGGGGTCACTCGGTCTGCTGTAGCCCCCTGGTCAAGGCACATATGAGAAAGTAATCAATGAACAACTAAGGAACCGCAACAAAGAATTGATGTTTCTCATCTCTCTCCCTTTCTGTCTGTCCTTATCTATCCCTCTCTCTATCTCTGTCACATAAAAATCATCATCATCATTATCATCATCATCACAATTGTGGGGCAAAAGTTCACCTACAAAGCTGTTTGACTCAGCACAGTTTTAAACAGAAGAAAGCAAGAAAGCCACGAGCTGCACATGCAGGAGAGAGGCTAAGTAAACCTGCGCGGCGGCAGGCGTTCTGCGGTGGGCGGGGCGGGGCTGAGGAGCTTGGGGAGAGGTCCAGAACACTGTGAGAAAAAGTTACGGGGTGCCAAGTGCTTTGTGCTCCAGCTTTTGTTTCCACAACCAGAATATAAAATCATATATTAAAAAGACTGGAGGATTTACATAAAAATGTTAACTGGTTAAATCTGACTAGCAGTTACAAGTTTTAGGTGGTTTTTGTTTTGTTTTTTGGCTTATATTTTCCAAGTTTTCTATAGCAAGCATTTGTTACTGATAAGTTGTTACTAATAAGAATAATACAATGAAAGTTGCTAACACAGAAAAAGGGAATATAAAGTTCCGGGAGCAGTCACAGAAAAGCAGGACGTTTGGAGAAGGAAGTGAGGGGGGTTGAGGGTGGTGATGATCAAGAAAGCTCAAGGTCAACAGCCTCTAAGATGTCAGTTGCTGGCAGCACTTTGTGACTCCGTGCAGGCCAGGACAGGCTCTGCTGGTTTCAGCAGCAGGACCATCTAGTGCAGGGGTCCCCAAACTTTTTACACAGGGGGCCAGTTCACTGTCCCTCAGACCATTGGAGGGCCAGACTATAAAAAAAAAACTATGAACAAATCCCTATGCACACTGCACAGATCTTATTTTAAAGTAAAAAAAACAAAACAGGAACAAATACAATATTTAAAATAAAGAACAAGTAAATTTAAATCAACCAACTGACCAGTATTTCAATGGGAACTATGCTCCTCTCACTGACCACCAATGAAAGAGGTGCCCCTTCCGGAAGTGCAGCGGGGGCCGGATAAATGGCCTCAGGGGGCCACATGTGGCCCACGGGCCGTCGTTTGGGGACCCCTGATCTAGTGGCTTCTCTAGTTGTGTCTTCACTTGTCCTACATAAGTTCCAGGTCAAAGACAGAGTAACAGAAATGGCCCTTAGCCCTAATAAAGTTAACAGAAGATAAATTTAAAAAAAAAAAAATCATTCTGTAGTCAAGGTACACACCTGTGGGGGGGTACAAAACACCCACAAAAATTATGGGTTTCTGTGATTGTGATGGGCAGGGGAACATCAAAGATATTTGTGACTAAGCAGAGAATGTGTATTTCTAAGTACAGAGGCAGTAGCTACAGTTTTGAAGCGTTGTCCAAAACACCACCTGCATTAGAGTCTCCTGGAATGCAGATTGAAAAGGCAGATTCGTGGGCCCACCTCAGACTCACTAAACTAGAGAGGCTGTATGTATAGATTCTGACTGAAACAAAAAGCCCCCTTGTACACACAGAAAAACAGAAGTGGAAATGGTGGGCTCATCTACACGTTGGCATAAGTTTGTTCAACAGATAAGCTCAAAAGTTGCCGCTGAGAGCAGATTTGGACAGCAGAAGGCACACTGTCTGGGCCGGGGGAGGATAATGATGGTGGAGGCTGTGGTTTGGCCTCAATAATGAACGGTGTCTGGCCATACCACCCCAAAGGAAGGGCACTGAAAGAAGAGCGGGAGGGAGAACACGAAACATCTTTTCCAACTTGCCTGGAGCTGGTGTGCATCTCTGAGCGTGCGTGCTTGCGTGTGTGCAGGCGTGTACATGTACTCCCACCCGGTTCACCCTGCTGAATTCAGAATGACTACACAAAAGCGGGGATCCTCAAGAACCCACGGAAGGATGACAGGCCCTGGCTGCTTCCCTTCGCATATGCCGGGGCCTCCCAGCACGCCTGGCCCGGTGTAGGTTTTCAGCAAGTTTTCTGCTAAGCTGAAAATGGGACTGACAAAGGCACAATGAATGGGGTGGAGAGCATGGTGGAGAAATGACAACTGAGAGCAGAAGTGGGCAGGCAGGGGAAGCAAGGGGAAAGTCTGCAGGAGGGAGAAGGGGGCAGTCCCTTCCATTCTTGATCTTGAACCCAAGAGATTCTTATTGTAGCTTCATGGACTGGCACGACTGAGCCCCTGGGATGTGACACTAATTCTGAGACCAGCCAAGGGAACCAGAGATTTCCCAGGACAACAGTCCACCCAAGCCAGGAGACAGCCCTACTTATACATGCAATGATCCCTGAGCTCTGTTTCTATACTCAGTTGCCAAGCTCCATCACCAGGCCTCTACTCCAGGGACAGGGCTAACCGTGTCCTCCCCAGTAGTACTGGTTATGTGACAAGTCCGGGCTTGCTCCGGCTGGTGTGAGAGATGAGGCTCCAGGAAAGAGAAGGCAGGGACAAGGGCCTGCCCACCCCAACAGCCTGGGCTGCATGGGCGTGTTGGCCAGATGCAGACCTGATTCATTCCTCTTCCTGCCCCACCCTGGTAGTCTTAGCTAGGATGCCGAAGGCTGCAGAGGTATGCCTGATGGATGGCACCAGCAGAGGGGATGAGAGCTCAGGATGAACAGCAGGGCCGAGAAGGAGGATCAGCCCAGCTGGGGAGAGTACAGCCAGGGTAAGTGAAGCCCAGGTAATCCCTTCAGGAAGTACGGTATTTATAGTTAGACTTAGCCCAATGTGAGGCTCAGAGCCTGGTAACCTTTGAAGGGAAAAGTGCTGGCCCAGCTCTGCTCAGCTGGAGCCTCCCCACGTGGCCTCTTTACAATGTGTGGGCCCTTCTTACCCATTCATTCCCTCTGGCCCAGCTCCAGAGCTCAGGGAGGGAAGGAGGCGGAGCCAGTTGCTAAGTGACTGCATCCCCTGATTGGGCATGCTGGTCCCAGGTGGTCCAGGGCAAGCTGAAGGCCTCCACTCCAGGCTCCTCTGGGAGCTCTGTACTTGGCTCTGCGATAACACCCGGCCCAGGGCAACTGTAGCTCTGTGTATGGATCTTGTTTGTTCCCCTGAGGCGGGTACCACCCCAGTTCATTTCTGGGATCCTGGAGACAGGGTCCCACATGCAGCAGGAATCCAGAACCATTTGCCAAATAAATGAGTGAAAAAAGTGAGCAGGCAGTGTAGGAAAAGTGGGAATTGCTGGAGAGGGGACAAGCAAGACAGGAGGTGGGGGAGACAAGATGGGGCTCCAGGAAGAAACCCTGTAAGGAAGAGAGGGAGGAAGAAAGAGGGTGGCAGGGTGGGCGTCCAGGAGGGACAAAAGCAGTGCCTGTGCTGCACAGCGAAGAAACCTGTGGAGGATGAGGGCTGGGTGTCAGCAGCCACACCCAGCGAGGGCCGGGAACCCTCGGGAACGGAGAGGTGGAAGCGCAGCCAAGAAAAAGAAAACTCAGCAGAGGCCCCCTGCCCAGGCGGCTGTGGGTGTGGACAAGGGGCACATATAACCCCGGAGACAGTGCGCGCTTTCTCTGCGCTTACACACACGCACACATTTACTGGGTGGAGCGGGGACTTCATCTGCTCTCTGCCTGGTGCCTCCTGCCCAAAGCCCCAGCTGTGTGCGGCTGGGCAGGGTGAGGTGCCCAGCACGCCAGGCTAGGCACTAACTCACTCTTCCCCTGACTTGAGCTGACTTCCCCAAGGCACCCCTTGTCCTATCTTATGCTTGAAAACTAGCCTGTTTGACCTCAACTACCAGCAGAACCCCCAAATCCTCAGGGTCGGTGCTGGGATCTAACCTGCCACACGACCCACAGTCCTTTTTTGAGGCTGGCTGGGAAAGGACACTGTGCTTCACAGGTACATTAAAACAGCAGGTGTTCGAGAAATTCCTGTGTGTTTCATTATTTTAAGTTTTATGAATTAAAAACAAAGCTTGATCAGGTGGTGGCGCAGTGGAGAGTGTTGAACTGGGATGCAGAGGACCCAGGTTCGAAACCCCGGGGTCACCAGCTTGAGTGAGAGCTCATCCGACTTGAGTGCAGAGTCACTGGCTTGAGCAAGGGGTCACTGGCTCAGCTGGAGCCCCCGGTCAAGGCACATATGATATGAGAAAGCAATCAACAAACAACTAAGTGCCACAGTGAAGAACTGATGCTTCTCATCTCTCTCCCTTCCTGTCTGTCCCTATCTGTCCCTCTCTGTGACTCTTTGTCAAAAAAACAAAACAAAACAAAACAGCATGTTCCTTTCTTGTAATGAATATATTCCCATCTTCGTCATGCACTGATGTGTTTGCTCCTAGGTGCAAGAAAGTCCTGGCTTGAAGGTAAACAGGTCCAGGATTACCAGCTTTACAGGGAACCTTATAGAGCTAGTATGTAGTTTCACAGATAATTATGAGTTAAGAGACACATTAGCACAGCCTCTCTCTCCAGTCTGGCTACTCACTTATACATGGGCTTCAGAAATGAATGGGGGGGGGGTGCTTCACCACCTGCGTGAGCGTGGACAGATGTAGGCATGCAGGCTGGTGACCTAACTAGCCATTCTAAGCCTTGGTATTCCCATCTGTAAAGAGGACATTAAACCTCAACTCATGGATCGCTGTAAGGATTACAGAGACCACTCTGCTCAATGCTTAAAAGATAGTAGCTATTGTAATTAACAATCAAGACATTGATAATGCTTACTATTATGCAACTGAAAAAATGAAAGCTTATCTTTTTTTTTTCTTTCCATAAAGTTGCTGTGATTTTGGAAACTTTGAAAACTCCTCTTCTAGAGAACACCTCATCTCCACCTCATCGGGCCTGAGGATGCAGGGGTTAAGTGAGGTTAAGTCTGACAGGGACAAGCGGCTTGATGGATGCTCACTTCCCGGTGCCGGTGCCGGTGCCGGTGCCGCTGCACAGCGCAGGGTCAGCACTCTTCCTGGGGCAGCAGAGGGAAGATGGCGGCTCATAAATAAAACAGGAACTCCCCAGAGGTTGCTAGAAAGGTCTCTGCTATCTGGCCAGCTCCCCTTGCTACCCCAGAACTCCAGGGAGGAGAGACAGGTCATCGCTGCCACTGTTCTTTCCATAGGCCTGCTGTCAAGGAGGCTCCAGGAGGGAGGGGGGCAGCTAGCCAGCCTGGCAGCCGGGTGCCTGGAGACCAAACGGCACAGCCTGACTTTGGACACCCAGGACTTTGTCCCACTGGGGTCAACTGCCACAGCGCTTCACTCAGACACAGGCCACACCATCAGGGCAGGTGCCCTAGTATGGCAGAATCGTAAAGCCAGGAGTGACATTAGAGTCATTTATCCTAGCCCCTTCAGTTTATAGATGAGAAAACTAAGGCTCTGAGAGGGAACATGCCCTATCCCAAACCCACAGCTCTGGCTGTGTGTGTGTGTGTGTGTGTGTGTGTGTGTGCATGCGCGTGCGTGCTGGGGGTGGGAGGTAAATTCTGTCAAACCACTCCCCTGCCAGTGAAAGCTGCATTATAACTAGAATATTGAAATGTTAGGAGTTTGATACAGAGATGGCAACTATGCCAATGGAAAACTAGCAAGCAGAACACACATCATGACCAAGAACAGAGGAGTGATGTGTCTACCTGGCCTTCTAGCTCCTACTAGGGAAGAATAGGCCCCGAGAACCGGGCCCTCCCAAAACACTTGGGCCCAGCTGTGTGCCCAGGTCTCCTGTGGGCTTGACAGCAACACAGATACGGGCCACTAGCCCATTACTTTAATTCCACGTAGCTGATCTGGGGCTCAGTGATGGAGACCAACCTCCCACCCCATACCACACTCCTGCAGGGGCACTTCAGCTTCTGGGGGCTCTTCTGGGGACGAGGCACTTGCTATGCCATGAGGAAGCCGATTTCATTATTAGATGGATCAAGTGGTTAGAGAGGTAATGGTCTTACAGTCACCCTTCACTGAGCACTATGTAGCAGGCAACAGAACAAACAGATTTGGGAGGCAGAAAGACCTGGGTTTGGACATCAGCCTTATCATAAACCAGCTAAGTGACCTTGGGTAAATGCCTTAGGCCTTTTAGCCTCCTCTCCTGGGAAGTAGGGAGTAGTAACAGCCCACTTCTTGGTCTTAGGGAGGTTGGGAGGAAGATTGAAGATATCTACATATACACTAAATTAACTAAAATAATCAAGATTATATATAATAAATCAAGTATCCTAACGCCCCAGGTGTGATCTCCCCAGCACCAAGCCTTGCCTGGCTCTCGCTTCCTCAATCTGAAGACACACACCATCATCATACTTGCTACGGATGAGGCACATATTACTATCATTGAGATTGCTTTTGCCACTATTATTACTAACATTACGACTTTGACTTGGAATCCACTGGACCTACTGTCTGCAATAACACAGGGACAAGTCACAGCTGCTTTCACAGGGTTGACATTTTGCTCTTCTCCAGACTGAAGATCCCTATTCCCTCCTATTGTTTTCATTTCATTCACCCTCCTCCCAACTAACCTAACTCACCTCACAGCCCGGTGAGGTCTTCCCAGCACCAAGTCCACTGGGCTCTCACTTCCTCCATCTGAGCACCCAACCCTTTACCTCCACAGGAAGCATGACAGCAAGTTTGTCCAGACTGTTGAGGCTGGAGTGAGAAAAGACCCCATCACCCTTGCCCTGGCTGGGGCCCTCACTCTCTGTCCTAGTGTTCATGCATAGTCCACATCCCAGCAGCTGGCCCTCAGTTACTGTCATTCAGTTCTATGCCTTTTTTTTTTTTTTTTACGAGAGAGACAGAGACAGAGAAAGAGAGGGGGACAGAGACAGGCAGGAAGGGAGAGATGAGAAGCATCAATTCTTTGTTGCAATACCTTAGTTGTTCATTAATTGCTTTCTCATATGTGCCTTGACTGGGGAGCTCCTACAGAGCGGGTGACCCCTTGCTCAAGCCAACGACCTTGGGCTCAAGCTTGTGAGATCGTGCTCAAGCTGGATGAGCCTGCACTCAAGCCGGTGACCTTGGGGTTTTGAACCTGGGTCCTCTGCGTCCCAGTCTGATGCTCTATTCACTGTGCCACCGCCTGGTCAGGCAGGTCTGTGTCTTGAGTTGGGTGAACCTGGGAGTCAGAAGATATGGGTCCAGTTTCACTGTGACTCCTGCTGTGTGACCCAGGGCATGGCACTTAACCTCTCCAAGCACATCTGCCAAATGCAAATGCCACACTTCTTTGCTCCTTACAGAGACGCTGAGATGCTCCTGGAGTTTCTGTGAGAAGTGCCTTCATCAAGTGCAAAGCGCACACAGATGCCTGGCATGCCTGAGGTCTGGAGCCCCATCTTTTCAAGGCTCCTCACTTCTTCATGGCACCTCTCAGGACCCACATATTTGGTCTGTGGATCAACAGAAAACTCCTCGTTTGAGCACGTTCATTAGCCTCCAAAGCCAGGCCTGGCCTCGCAGGCAGCTGTGCCTGACTCATTCCTTCCCCTTCCTTCTTACAGCCTGTGACTCACGGTCCTGTCAGGCCAACGGGCTCACTTATTTCCTTCCCAAACATTGCCTGGTCCCCACTTCCATCCGTCAGGATGCAGGATGCAGCCCTCTCCCCACTGGGGCCCACACACACGCCCAGAGGGGCGTGAGCATCCCACACCACCCTGAGTTACATTTGCATGTTCCCTTCGGATTGCGCTGTCCTTGCAACTTAACGTCAAGTCCTGGAGGGCAGGCTCTCAAGAGGCCATACCGTGTGGTGTATCAAAAAACACAGTTGCCTGGCACCCATCCCTGGGATTCTGACTTAACTGCCCTGGGGTATTGCCTGAGTATCAGAGGGGTGTAAAAGCTTTCTGGATGATTCTAACAATGGCCAAGGCTGAGATGTAGTGATCTGGCACTAGGCTGCCCAGCCGAGCTGGCTGCTTCAGCTGTGTTTAATCAGGCCTCTGAGAGGGCCTGGTGGGGGCTGCTCGGGGAGAGCCCCAGGCCCGCCCAAGGCTGACCATCTGGACGGTCCTTTCAAGGCTCTCAGCCAGGCCGGTCAGAAGGCAGAAAGCAGACAGCTCAGGGGGCTGTGCCTGCGAAAGCTGGCCGCACTGTCCAGAGGATGCGGGGTTAAGCCACTCTCTGCAGGAAGGGGAAAAGGAACCAAGCCAAGAGGCCGAGAGCAGGGGCTTCCGAGTCCTACAGCTCTGGACTCGACTTACTACGGGAAGGGTCCTTCCCTCCTGACTGCTCAGCCTGAGCCTGATCTCTCGGCCAGTGCGGCCAGCACCCAGACACCCCTTTCTGTTAGGACGCAAAGGACTCTTCCTCCAGGCCTGAGGCGCAGGCTTATGGATAGAAGATGTGCAGCTCCAAGGCAAGGGGTAGGAGAGAGGCGTGAGGGAGGTCTTGTTTCCTAAGAAAACCCCCACCCCTTCCCCAGCTGCTCTGGGCAAGAAGAAGGGAAAAACCTGACTCATCACAGTGCTGTGTGACTCACAGGCAGACAAAGCTCACTTGCCAGCCTGGCAAGGAAAAAACCCTGCTGCTCGCACCACAACCAGGGGCCCCGGGCAGGTAAAGCCCACTCCTCCAACCCTGCCTCCACCAGCAGCCAGGCTTGGATGGGTGGCCGGGCAGGAGTGCCTCACTCAGCTTGGCCCCTTGACAGCCACGCCCTCCCGAGGCTGGTCCGGTAGCTGACCAGTGAGGGGGGAGCTGGGAGGGAGACCGGACTTAGAAGGTTTGGAACACTGAGAGATGGCTTTGGAATCACAGAGGTTCTAGGCCTGACATTCCACTCCACCCCTCACAGGTGTGACACCAGGCCGCTGAGCCTCTGGACTTGTTTCCACATCCATAAAAAGGGAGCAATAATACCATCTGGAAGGACTACTGTGATGATTATACAAGATACACTACTATATGTAATTGTCTAGTAATGTGTGAGGCACATAGTAACTCAAAAATTGTAGTGGTGCCTGACCAGGCAGTGGTGCAGTGGATAGAGTGTTGGACTGGGATGCGGAGGACTCAGGTTTGAGACCCCAAGGTCATCAGCTTGAATGCGGACTCATCTGGTTTGAGCAAAAGCCCACCAGCTTGAACCCAAGGTCGCTGGCTCCAGCAAGCGGTGATTCAGTCTGCTGAAGGCCCGCGGTCAAGGCACATATGAGAAAGCAATCAATGAACAACTAAGGTGCTGCAACGCGCAATGAAAAACTAATGATTGATGCATCTCATCTCTCTCTGTCCCTGTCTATCCCTCTCTCTGACTCACTCTCTGTCTCTGTAAAAAATAAATAAAAATTAAAAAAAAAAAGGTAGTGGTTATTACTAGTCATATAAGGACAATTATTAGTATTAAAAAGAAGGGTTTTTTTGAACATAATTTCAGTTCATCCTTACAACAACCCTGCATGGCAAGTACCATTTCCTATTATTCCCACTCTATAGATGAGGTTCAGGGACTTGGAGGCAGTGGCAGAAGTCCAGTGAGTAGTTTTAGATTCTCTCACTCCCAGCCAGTGCTTGTCCCAGCTCTTGTCCTGCATGCCACCTCCCCAGGGCAGTGAGAAGAACCCACTGGCTGGGGCTGGCAAAGTGGGAGAAGGCCGAGGTGACCACCTCCCACACTCACACTGCTGACAGGCACAAAACCAGTTCTGCCTTCAGCCCAGGGCAGGCCCAGCAGGCAGCACTGCTGACCAGCCCTGGGTGCAGCATGGCACCGTCGCCAGTCCTGCCCCGCCTCCCACCCAGCCTGGCGTGGCTCTAACCCACATGGGGCCTCTGGAAATTCACTCCCTGACGCAATGAGTATGTGTGGGCCTCCAGGCCAGGCTGTAGCTCTTTAAGGCAGCACCTGGTCTCATTAGCGTTAACATCAAAATACCTGGCCCCAGCATGAAGCAAGATAAGCAGTACAGCCTGACCTGGCGGTTTTGCAGTGGATAGAGCATCAGACTGGGATGCGGAAGACCCAGGTTCGAGACCCCGAGGTCGCCAGCTTGAGCGCGGGCTCATCTGGTTTGACCAAAAGCTCACCAGCTTGAGCCCAAGGTCGCTGGCTCGAGCAAGGGGCTACTCAGTGTGCTGAAGGCCCACGGTCAAGGCATGTATGAGAAAGCAATCAATGAACAATTAAGGTGTTGCAACGTGCAATGAAAAACTAATGATTGATGCTTCTCATCTCTCCGTTCCTTTCTGTCTGTCCCTGTCTATCCTTCTTTCTGACTCTCTCTCTGTAAAAAAAAAAGATAAGCAGTACAGTCCAGCTGCCAAAAGCCCAGATTCCAGACCTGAGATGGAACCCTGGGTCCACCACATGCATGACTTGGGCATGTTATTTAACCTCTGAGAACCTCAGTTTCATCTGGAGACTAGGGATAATAAGAGTCACTACCTTACACAGTTACAATGAAAACTATGATATTAACAATCACGGCTAACATTTTTAAAGTTCTTATCATATGCCACACAATGTTCTAAGCCCTTTGTTTGTGTTTGTATAATGTGAAGGTCACATGGCTAGGCGGCAGCCTGGCTCTAAAAATCCCACAAGATACCACCTCTCCTGCGTGACGAGGGGTCAGTGGGCTGTAGTCTCAGTACATGGGAGCCAGTCTGGCAGATGCTCAGGAAGCAGTTCTAAGATGAATCAATGAATGAGCCTCTCTGGGTCTAATTTCACTTCTATCCACAAGCATTTATTACTGAGTCCTATTCTGTGTAGAGTCTAGCTGAGTTATTTGAAGTTCTTGTGAAATATACAGTAAAAAACAAAAACAAATTTTAAAAAGTGAGGCCTCCACACCCTTCCACAGGAGGTTAACAGGATCCAGATTGCTGGGGCAAGAGGGGGCAAGTGATCCCAATCCTGTAAGTCCCTTGCCCCTCCCCCTCCCACAGAGAAGGTTCCGCATGTAAGGCATCAGTCACTCAGAGGAAGGAGCAGAAATGACCCAAGGTACTGGCTGTGCATGGCCTCCCAGGGTTGAGTGGCAGGCCTCAGGCTGCTCAGGTATCTCTTCCAGAGCTGTTTATTTTGGCTACACCTGCGGTGGAGGTGGAGGTGGAGGTGGTGGTGGTGGTGAATGTGGAAATGGAGGTGGAGGTGGAAGTGGAGGTGGAGGTGGAGGTGGAAGTGGAGGTGGAGGTGGAAGTGGAGGTGGAGGTGGGGGTGGTGGTGGTGGTGAATGTGGAAATGGAGGTGGAGGTGGAAGTGGAGGTGGAGGTGGAGGTGGAGGTGGTGGTGGTGGTGGTGGTGAATGTGGAAATGGAGGTGGAGGTGGAAATGGAGGTGCAGATAGAGGTGGCAATTAAAGTGGATGTGGAGGTAGAAGTGGAAGTGAAAATGGAGATGGAGGTGGAAATGGAGGTGGAAATGGAGGTGGAAGTGGAGATGGAGGTGGAGATAGAGGTGGAGGTGAAAGTGGAGGTGGAGGTGGAGATAGAGGTGGAGGTGAAAGTGGAGGTGGAGGTGGAGGTAGAAATGGAGGTGGACATGGAGGTGGAGGTGGAGCTGGAGGAGGAGGTGGAGGTGAAGGTGGAGGTGGATGTGGAGGTGGGGGTGGGGGTGGCCGTGGACAGGGAGGGCTGGGAACTCATAGGCCCTGACCAGACTCTTGGGGTTGCCCTGCCATCTGTATGGAGGGCAGAAAGGCAGGGCCCCCTACTCGTCCCACACAGCACAGCCCCACCCTCCAGCCAGGCCACAAGCATCGGCCTCCAAAGTAAATAAGAAAAGGGTCTCCAGTACCAGGGGGGTTCTTTTTTAAGCAGCAAACCCATGTTTGAAGGAAAAGAGTGAATGGGTTTTAAAAAACCCATTTCACTTACCATGTGAAAAAGGAAAGTGGATCTGGTAGGGGTGGAGACAGGTCACATCCACATGACTACCCTGCTGACACCTTCCTGACAGCCCCACAGACCCCAGGTTCTGAAGATGCAAGTGAGCTTCATAGGCCACCAGTATGCCCACCTGGGCCTCTCAGGGATGGGCGCCCTTCACCTCCAGGTCAGCTCTCAACTCAGATATGAAGGTCAGACATCTCAGCCCAGGACTAGCTGCTGCAGTCCCTATGACATGCCACAGGTCATTACCCTGAGGCCCCTCATCTGGGCCCCCATCTGTAAAATGAGGAGGTTAAACTAATGGATTCAGGGCCCCTTCTAGCTCTAAGACTCAATTCAAACCCACTCATGGAAAGGCCTGTGCGAAGCTTGTCAGGGACATAAAAACAGCTGAGGCAAGGCTCCTGGCCCTCCAGAAGCTCATAGTCGTGCACCAGTGCCAGGCTCTGTGGACACCCCTACGAGCAAAATAAGTCCCTACCAGATGAGCTCCTATCATGGTCTGAGCCAGGGATGAATCACACAAAAGACACATGGAGTTCTTTCTGGTTTTGATATATGTCCATACTATTTTGAAAATACTTGAATGCATAATTTAGGAAACCCTTGTAATGTGTTACTCTTTGGCACATTTTTTAAAAGAAGTAAACACAGCCTGACCTATGGTAGTGCAGTGGATAAAGCGGTGACCTGGAATGGTGAGGTTGCTGGTTCAAGCCTGGGCTTCCCTGGTCAAGACACGTACAAGAAGCAACTACTACAAGTTGATGCTTTCTGCCCCCTCCTCCGCCCTGCCCCCTCTCCTCTTTCCTTTTTTATTTTTATTTATTTATTTTTTAAATTTAAGTGAGAGGAGGGGAGATAGAGACACAGAGTCCCACATGCACCCTGACCGGGATCCACCCAGCAACCCCCATATGGGGCCTATGCTCTGCCTATCTTGGGCTGATGCTCACAACTGAGCTATTTTTAGCACCTGAAGTGGAGGCTCCACAGAGCCATCCTCAGCACCCTTGGCCAACATGCTTGAATCAATTGAACCATGGCTGCAGGAAGGAAAGAGAGAGAGTGCAAAAGAGAGAGAGAAGGGGGAGGGGAAGAGAGGCAGATGGTCGCTTCTCCTGTGTGCCTTGACTGGGAATTGAACCTGGGACTTCCACACGCTGTGTCAATGCTCTATCACTGAGCCAACCAGCCAGGACCTCTCTTCTTTCTAAAATCAATAAATAAAATCTTTTTTTTTCTTCTTGTGACAGAGATAGAAAGAGAAAGACAGAGAGAGGAACAGATAGGGACAAACAGGAAGGGAGAGAGATGAGAAGCATCAATTCTTCATTGCAGCACCTTAGTTGTTCATTGTTTACTTCCTCATATGTGCCTTGACCAGGGGGGGCTATAGCCAAGCCAATGACCCCTTGCTCAAACCAGTGACCTTGGGCTCAAGCCAATGACCCCGGGCTCAAGCCAGCAATCATGGAGTCATGTCTATAGTCCCACACTCAAGCCTGCAACCCCTCGATCAGGCTGGTGAACTCGCGCTCAAGCTGGTGAGCCCACGCTCAAGCTGAATGAGCCCACGCTCAAGCCAGCAACCTTGGGATTTCGAACCTGGATCCTCTGCATCCCAGCCTGATGCTCTATCTACTGCGCCACTGCCTGGTCAGGCAATAAATAAAATCTTAAAAAAAGAAAAATAAACAATAATAAATGATACATACAAATTCTGTTCAAAGAAGACCCCCACACACACTGTTTAAAGATACCTCCAGCCCCTGCCTGCCCCACACACAAGCAAGCAAACTGATGCACATTAGAGCAGAGGTATGTGGAAAGGTATATCTTAAAGATATTGCAGTTCAGTTCCAAACCACTGCAATAAGACAATTAACTGTGATAAAGCAAGTCACAGAAACTTTTTTGGTTTCCTAGTACATATAAAAGTATCCTGGCCAGGTGGTGGCGTAGTGGATAGAGGATTGGCCTGGGATGCTGAGGACCCAGGTTTGAAACCCTGAGGTCACTGGCTTGAGCACGGACTCACCAGTTTGAGCGTGGGGTCGCTGGCTTGAGCATGGGATCCTAGACATAACCCCATGGTCGCTGGCTTGAGCTCAAAGGTCGCTGGCTTGAGCTAGGGGTCATTGGTTCAATTGTAGCCCCTGGTCAAGGCACAAATGAGAAAGCAATCAATGAACAACTAAGGTACTACAAGGAAGAATTGATGTTTCTCATTTCTCCCTACCTGTCCATCTGTCCCTATCTGTCCCTTTCTCTCTCTCTCTCTCTCTCTAAAAAAAAAAAAAAGATTATCTTTATACTATAGTGTAATCTATTAAGTACGCAATAGCACGATGTCCAAAGAACTGTACATACCTTAATTTAAAAACTTTATTGCTGAGAAATGTTAACCATCATTTGAGCCTGTTGGGAAAATGGCACCGATAGACTTGCCTTCAATTTGTAAAAAAGCAGTATCTGAGAAGCGCAATATAACAAAGCGAGCCTGTATTGGGAGCTCACACCCTGACTGACCAGGCCTTGTCTATGCATCTGCTCCAGGGGTGGGCGGAAGCTAGGCCACATTATCTCTACAGCTGCCGCTTCCAGCTCTGTCCCTGTGTGACAAGGACTCTAGAAATAAGCGGACTCCAGCAGGCTAGAAAGCAAGTTGGGGCAAGCCCTACACTCATCGCTGCATAGTGACCTGCCCTACCTTGGCCTCGGCTGCTGCTAGGGAAAGAGCACCTTCCCAGCCATCGGCCTCAGATTCTCTCGGGGACAATGGGAGGAACAACATCCCTGATGGAGAACCCAGATACAGGAGGATCAGGCACACGCGCAGCCTCTAGGCTGTCTAGCTGGCCTACACCCACGTCCACAGGACCCTGGCACCCCACCCCCAAGGTAACCCAATTCTTCCCGGTCAAATGACCACTGAAGGTGGGGCTAGGGAGCTCTAAGGTGGGAGAGGGTGATGATTACTGGCTCCCAAGGTGCTGAGGCCCAGACAAAGGGGTCATGGCCCAGATTCATGTCAACATAATTCCTGAGCACCTACTGTGTTCAAGTTCCTGCCAGGAACTCCAGGGGCCTGAGAAAATGAGGATGACAATTAATTACCTTAAGTGTGTCTCCAGGCTTAAAGAGTACTCCTCAGAAGACTTCCTTGCCAACCTATTGAAAGTGGGCTCCTGTA
Source organism: Saccopteryx leptura (assembly GCF_036850995.1). Classification (NCBI taxonomy): domain Eukaryota; kingdom Metazoa; phylum Chordata; class Mammalia; order Chiroptera; family Emballonuridae; genus Saccopteryx; species Saccopteryx leptura. The sequence goes on from NC_089515.1 coordinate 29,944,172, forward strand.
TTCCCCACCCCAGCCCCTATCTATCTCAATTCTGCTATCATCCTTTGGGCTCATTTTTCCCTGTCTCCCCATTAAAATGTCAGTTGCTCAAAAGAAGAGCTCTGGTCTCTCCTTCACAGTGGCACCAGCACCTTACGCAGAGTAGGTCTTCAGTATTTTTCAAACTTTTCATTTACTGATTTGAGAGCGGCAGAGAAAGGGCTGGGGTGGGGAGATTGAGAGAGACAGAAACATCATATTGTTGTTCCACTTATTTATGCATTCATTGGTTGATTCTTGTATGTGCTCTGACCCAGAATTGAACCCACAACCTTGGTATACTGAGATGATGTTCTAACCGACTGAGCTACCTGGCCAGGGCTAGTCTTCAGTATTAACTGAATGAATGGATAAATGAATGGCTATAACACCTAACAAAGCAGGAAGTGGCATAAAAGAGATTCAGAAGGCCGTAGGAAAGCAAAGGAGGAATAAGTACATCTGAGAGGCCTCATGGAGGAGGCAAGCTGAGCTGGGCCTTGAAGGACAGTGAGGGAGGCGGAACTCTGGGTGGAGGGTACAGAAACAGCCGAGGCCTGAAATCAGGCTGGGACAGCGAATGCAGGCCAGCAAGATGGCTGAGGCCTGAGGAGTACACCTGGTCCCCGAGAGGCCTGATGGGTACCCATCACCATGGCCTACTGGCTTCCTACTAGCACTGGTCTTCACCCTTTGTTGACAAAGTCAAGACTATATAAATATTTGAACACAAGTCTGAAATGTCGTGAGCAGAACTCATTTCTAAAACAAACCGTGGCCCCCAAAGGATGCCCCACTTTCTTCTTTTCTAGTTTTCTCCACCCTGGCTGACTGGCTCTCATTCTAAACATCTATGCCACCTCTGGGGGACTGTCAGGCAACTTCCAACCTTGTCATGATAGAGACCTTTTACTACCTTCTCCCTTCCCCATGTCTCAAAAGAATTTCTCTCCAACTGTATTTAGATTATAATTCTTAAAATGGAAATGCTAAAACATATCTGTCAATAAAAGCTTCTGATCAGCATATGGAACCTAGTGATTCACACTGAGGTGACAGAATGCCAGACCCAAAACGTTTTGGTCAACCTGGAAGGTTTGGCTGTCTCTGTGACTCCGCTCCCAGAGGCCAGGAGATGGGACAGGAACAGGAGCTAAGAGATAGGGCCAGAGGGAGGAAGAATGGGGAGAAAACCTTAGAGGCCCCTGTCTCTACACCCAGGTGAGATCTCACTGCCCACACAGTCCTCTCCTACAAGAGAAAGGAGCCTGGGGCACGAGGGTGGAGCGTGGTGGGAGGCAGCTGAAAAATCCTGGCCAATCAAAAGCTTTCAACACAGGGCTTTAGATGCTAACTTGGCAACCTGGGGGTTGGGGGAAAGCAAGGAGGACTGTGAACTTGACACCATTTCTGTTCTGGGCAGAGGTCTATGGCTGGAATAACTGTCAGAGGTCAGGTAGTGGCCCTTGGAGGCTATGTGCTTCCCAAGAAAACAGGCAGCTCCATATGAACCCAAATTTAAAGCATCAGCAAGTAAAAAATCTGGAGGAATGCACACAGGTCTTTCCACTGGAGGGGTGTGGTGATGGGCCTTTCACTTTCTAGAATATATATTTGTATATGCATTGGGTTTTATTTCTTTTGTAAATAAAGACTCTGTGTGTGTGTTCCTTAAGCTTTTGTTTAAATGTGGTTTCGTGGAACACTTTATGAGCCTTACCAGAGAAGGCAATAAAAAGATCCTTTCATGATGAGGCTGGAACAGTTCAGCTGGGACTTTGGATATCGTCCACCCAAAAGGCATCTCTGAGTGTCCTGGATCCAATAAAGCTCCCATCTGAGCTACTGTGTATGAGCTACAATAAGGGCAGGGCTGGGCCTTACCCATCTCAGGAGCCCCAGGGCTCAGGCCAGTCACTGACTGGCACACAATAGGTGCTCAGTAAAGGTGAAGAGAAGGAACCAAGAGAAGGATCACATGGGAAGTGGTGAGAATTCAGGTCTCGGGAAGAGGTGAGGGCAAGAAAGGGAAAGGGGGCAATAAGCAGGTAGGAGCTGACCTAGTGGAGCTGTCCTTAGGTCTTGGCCTCAGGGAAAGGCAGACAGCTGAGTGGCCAGGAAAGGCTGTCCAGAGCAGAAGGCTGCAGGGCCTGCCGTCTGGGGCAGCTGGGCCATGGCCCACATCACCTGCCTTCCCCGAAACCAGTCTGACAAGGGCTTAAGATCTGTGTCAAGCAGAGCTGAGTCAGACCCGGGGGAGGAGGCTGTGAGGGGGCAGGGCAGGCGGGTCAGGTCTCATTCTCTCAGGTGTCAGCCGCCAGCCCAGCCAGAGGCCAAGCGGGAGCAGCCTCCTCAGCCTCCCCCACCCTCCCCACCCCTAACCCCTAGAGCAGTGGTCCCCAACCTTTTCTGGGCCACGGACCGGTTTAATGTCAGTAAATACTTTCACGGACCGGCCTTTAGGGTGGGACGGATAAATGTATCACATGACCGAGAAGAGCATCAAGAGTGAGTCTTAGATGGATGTAACAGAGGGAATCTGGTCATTTTAAAAAAATAAAACATCATTCAGACTTAAATATAAATAAAACGGAAATAATGTAAGTTATTTATTCTTTCTCTGTGGACCGGTACCAAATGGCCCACAGACCAGTTCGCGGCCCGGTGGTTGGGGACCACTGCCCTAGAGCACAAGAGAAAGGCAGGCTCCCTGGTACTGAAACCCAGGACAAAGCAAGGCCTTGGAAGGCTCCCTTGCAGACAGGATGCAGCTGGTAGCTGTGTGCTAGGAGGAGCCCACCTGTTTTGCCACAAGCCTCCTCCTCACCATGAATCCACACAGACAGGCTCTGGCAGCAGAGTGGGGGGAGGAGAAGGCGGTAAACCAGGGGCAGCAGAAGGTATCTGTTTTCAGCACAGCCACCAAAGGGACAGGGAGGGTGCCCTGTGGGCTCAGCTCCCAGCTGCTGGAAAAGGCATCCTCTCAGTTCAACTCAGCTGGAGGTCAAGAACTGCTGAAGCTGGCAGCCCTGTGCCAGGATGAAACCTGCTTGTGAGTGAGCATCTCGTTGCTGTGGCGACCCGGAAAAGCACCAGGCAGGAGCCAGCCACAAGGCCAGGAGCAGAGCCTACTCTGCTCTAGCCCTGGCCTTGACCTGTCCAGACAGGAAAGCGGATGCGGAGCACTCTGCTGCCTTCCCTGGACCTAACCATGGTCCACGTAGATCGGGTAGATGCAAGACAACCCGTTCTGCCTCGGGAGGGCCCAAGACATGTCTGGAAATAAGAGCACAAAGTCAGGAAGTGATGAAGGCCATACAAGTCATAAACAAGAACCAGTGGGGGTTTAAAGAAGAGAAAGAGCTCACCACTTTGATAGAAAATGTAAAGGGAGAAAGACTCATAAAGGCTTTCTGGGGAGGAGATAGCATTAACAACAAACAAGCAAACACCTATATCCCCCCCCACACACACACACACATGCACACACACACACAACCCACTCTAGCTGTTTTGTTAACTCCAGAGCCAAGAGATGACAAACTGAGCTTGGTTCGGATGCTCCCTCCAGCTGGCTGCTTTCAACTTAGTAGGTCCCCTGCCACCTGCTTCCCACCTGTCCACCTTTCTAGCCCTCAGTGTCCCACGTGGCTGCCTCTACCCACCTCATGCCTGCCAGTTGGCTGGCCACCCAGCCCTCGGTGTCAGAATGCCCCTCCGGCCTTGGCCCTCAGGTGTGTGGCTCCACCCCCAACCCATCCAGCTCAGCTTTTCTGTTCCAGACCCATTGGGAGACTACCTTGTAGTGGCAAATTCTTAACAAAATCGCATCACATTCCTCACCTGGGGGCTTGGAAGCCACAAAGCAGCCTACTGGGCGCTTGGGAATAATCTACAGCCTTCTGCAAGGTGCCCGGTCACGGGGCAGTTTCTCAGATCACCAGGATGCCAGTGCTCAGAAAAGGGCTAAAGGGTCAAGCTCTGGACTCAATGCTGCAATCAGCCTCAGGGGCCAGCCGAAGGCAGAACTCCCTGTCCAGCTGCCCTTCTTTTCATTTTTTACAGTGTTTAAAAGTTGACATACGCTAGATGGAGAAAAACTATATATTTCAAACATAAAAAGAAAAAATGTGAAGTCACCCAAATTTATGATCTGTTGAGGGATTTTTCTTTCTGTTTTCAACGCACACATATACTGCTGGGATAAACGGTATGGACAATCCCAAGCTGCCATCATTAGTATATCTGTGATCCTGGTTTTATTTTAATCTGATGCCAAATGCTAGACCAGTGATTTGAGACCCTTGTTGCTCATCAGATTCATCTATGGAAGCGCCACAAAAATGCAGAGGCCCAGGTTCCACTCCTACAGATCAACTCAGGGAACAATCTTGAATCAGGACTCAATCAGTGCTGGCACGGTACACGGTGCATTTCTCTGTAACAAAAAACTTGTTCACTCTCCAATCATTCATTCAAGAAACATGCATTGAGGTTCTATGCACCAGGCCCTGTGCTGGGGAACAGGGACACAAAATCAGTAAGATAGGCCCTCAAGGTCAGAGCTAGTAAGGAAGACTGACATGTAAGGAGATAACAGAAATCACCGTACAAATGTAAAAACTGCGATTTATACAGACTCACGGGAACATAGGAGATGGGGTCTCACTCAGCCTCTGGAAGGTCCTGAAGTCTGCTCGGAGTCTAAAGAGATGAGCAGGGGTTAGCCGGGTAGAAGAAACAGTGAAACAAGGGCTCCGAGGTGAGCAGACTTTGGGGAACCTTAGCAGTGCTGCCAGTGTGGCTTGCAAGACAGGACATGACCAGAAATGGAGCCAAAGAGGAGGCGGGAACAGGTCATGAAGGGCTGTTAGGCCCTGAAATGGTATAGATACTACTTCCTAAGAGATGGGAGGTAAGCAAAACAGAATGTGCATTTTTGATAGCTCATTCTGGAATCCATACATAGGACAGGGTGGGTTAAGGGCCTAGATGGAGGCAGGAAGATCAGTTAGGAGACTGCGGTGTCAGCACAGGAGAGAAGGTAAGGGCCGGATGCAGATTTATTAACTGTCTATTACACGGCAGGCAGAGTTTTAGTGGGGATTTGAGAGGTACCTGTGTAATAACTTAGATTATTTCTAGTTTCTCAAACTGGGGTGAAAGTCTTCATACCTAAAGCTCTGCACACACGTTACTTCATTTCCCTATGATAAAGTCCTGGTTGTGGAATTTCTGGGTCAAACGTAGGGATATATTTAAGGTTCTTGGTACCTTTGCCAAATTGCTTTCCAGAAAAACTGTACTGATTTTCACTTCCATCAGCAGTGCCCAGGAGTGCTCGTCAGACCCTCTTTGGCCCCCAAAAGAAAGACAGAGGTCAGCTCACATCCACCCCATTGCAAGGGACAAAGGCTCGCAGAGACTGAATTCTCTGCTTGGCCCCAAACCAAATGCCTGCACCAAGAAACCAGTTTAAAGACTGCACAAGAGGGTGTCAGACTGAAGGCTACACTGCTCTGGAGCTGGGCTAAGGCCAAGGAAAGGGCCCACTTGCTCTGCTCCAACTCATCTTCCTGCTGCTGCCAGTAACCTTCACTGATGACCGTTTGTTTGTTTGTTTGTTTTTGCTCCATAAGACATATCTGATCGTAAGACACACCTAGGGTTTTATAGAGAAAAATAGGAAAAAATATTCTGAACCAAATAGTGTGTTAAAATATTTAATAAAATACCGTATTTTTCACTCCATAAGACACACGGGCATTTTCCCCTCCACTTTTTGGGAAAAAAAGTGTGTCTTATGGAGTGAAAAATACAGTATGTCACTCCCCTCCTCAAAAACTTTCCATGGCTTTCTAATGCTTACAAAATAAAATCCAAACTCCTTAGCATAAAAATCAAAGTTTTCAGAAATATAATCTTTAATAGATAACCACTCAACAAGCATTTGAGTACCTGCTATTTGCCAGGTACTTACAAAGCCAAGTCCTTGCTCTCATGAAGCTTACACTCTAGTGGAAGAGACAGATGATGCACAATCAATATAGATGTGATTGGTTATGTGTTATGCTAAAAATAAAGCAGAAAAATAAAGTGATGGGGGGGCACAGTTTTAGAAAGTATGGCCAGGGAAGCAGGTGCAAGGAGACATGACAGGTGCAGAGGCTAGAAGAGAGCAAGGAGTGAGCCATGCAGACATCTCTTTCACTTTCCCCCAGTATGCTCACAGCTCATCCGAGCCACCAACCCACCACAGACTTCCAAGTCTCCATGCCTCTGCAGTTGGTCCTCCTCCTCCACCTGTTGAAAGCGAACCCTTCTGTACCCAGCTTGAACACCTCTTCTGTGAAGCCATCCTAATTCCCCAAGCCAGCCCTGTTCCCAGCACTTCACTTCCATCTCCCAGTCCATATGACTGCAAGCATATCGAGGGCATGGGTGGTCTTTTAGCCATCTGCAGTGCCTCTCACACAAGAACAAAAGACTCTGCGCTGGACCAAGCACTGTCTCTGTGCTTGCCCTCTCCAGACTACACTGAGTTGCTACAAGGCAGGAATTGCCCTGCTCCACTTCTGGTTCACCCAATTTGTGCAGCACTGAGTCTGGCACACTGAGGTTTGCCAAAGAGGGAGGCATGTATGCAAGTTACCAAAGACAAGGGGCATATTATTGGCTAGAACACATTCTCTGTCTCTTAGTACACAAATGAAAATACTACCTTTTGTGGTACGACTGTTAGTTGTCTATCCAAATTCATTCTCCATTCCTTCTTGGCAAAGAGCAGCCCAGCTGGACTACATTTCCCAGTCTGCCTTGCAATCAGGGTGGCCATGTGATTATGTTCTTGCCAATGGTATGTAAGCTGCAGGGACATGAGTCACAGAGGTCCTGGGCCTATGGACTATAGGAATGCCTCCTCTACATCCTCTTGTCCCTTCTACTGTAGGAACCCATGCATGGTGGCAACCTAGCTTCAACCATGTGGACAACAATGTCCTTTAATGGAGCAATGACTCCAAAGGAACTGGATCCCAGAGAGACCACAGGCAGCAGAGCTGATCCTCTTGCCCAGTCTGTTCACATCAGGGGCATCAGGGGCCATTACAGGAAACAAAAAAATAAACTTTTCATTCTTTTTTTTTTGTATTTTTCTAAAGCTGGAAACGGGGAGAGACAGTGAGACAGACTCCTGCATGCACCCGACCGGGATCCACCCGGCACGCCCACCAGGGGCGATGCTCTGCCCACCAGGGGGCGATGCTCTGCCCCTCCGGGGCATGGCTCTGTTGTGACCAGAGCCACTCCAGTGCCTGCGGCAGAGGCCAAGCCATCCCCAGCGCCCGGGCCATCCTTGCTCCAATGGAGCCTCGGCTGCGGGAGGGGAAGAGAGAGACAGAGAGGAAGGAGAGGGGGAGGGGTGGAGAAGCAGATGGGCGCTTCTCCTGTGTGCCCTGGCTGGGAATCGAACCCGGGACCTCTGCACGCCAGGCCGACGCTCTACCACTGAGCCAACCGGCCAGGGCCTCTTTTTTTTTTTTTTAATTTTTCTTTTTATTCATTTTAGAGAGGAGAGAGAGAGAGAAAGGGGGAGGAGCAGGAAGCATCAACTCCCATATGTGCGTTGACCAGACAAGTGCAGGGTTTTGAACCAGCGACCTCAGCATTCCAGGTTGATGCTTTATCCACTGCGCCACCCCAGGTCAGGCCAAACTTTCCATTCTTTAAGCCAGTGGATCATTATGTGCCTCTACCAGTGCAGCTTTACATGGATGAATGCACGGGCCTTTACAGGATGAGCCAAGCACCAGTGGGACCTGCATCTTCATGGTCCTCAAATATCTTTCTCAGTGCGACTGGGACTCATTAGGATTTCAGAGTGTCAGGAAAGGTGGCAGGATGAAGGGGGCGCACAAATCAAGGCACATGCTCTGTTAGAAACTCCCAAGGAGGCTCGAATGGGATGGAAAAGCACCATAGCAACAGTGGGAAAAGACAGCTCAGCTGATGGGAAGGGACCAGAAAGATAAATCTGGTCCCCAGAGGTTTAGAAGCCTGAACCCTGCTGGTAAGAATGGATTATGGGATGCAAAGCCAAGTGCACACAAACATTTACTCTAGCCCCTCAATGGTCTCCTCACACTCAGCCAGCTGGCTCCTGTGGGCAGAAGGGGAGAACAAGAGAAATGGGGGGGGGAGTTGATCTGGGAGGTGGTGGGCCCATCTCAGTGAGGCCACTTCCCCTGGAGGAATGAGGAACCACAGACACTGTGTCTCACCAGCCTGGGAGCCCACGGGGAGAACAGTCCTGGCACAGCCCTGGGTCTGCCGCTCCTTGGACTGCCTTGCTGTCGTTCCACTTCTGGATCGCTCAGCTCTGAGCGTGGGTGCCCACCAAGTCATCCCCAAACAAGGTCCAAGGACAGAGGACGGCCACTGCCTTGCCTAGCTGCCAGGTGCCTGAGTCACCTGACCAGCCACCCAGCTCTACCCTGGTACCTGTCTGATAGTTCTACCCCGCCTTCCATAACTGTCCCCACGTGTCACCAGGCTGGGCCTGGTGCTAATGAGGTAGCAGTGGGAAAGCCAGATACCCTGCAGGGAGGCCACACAGACCAGGGCAAGGAGTGTGTGCTCTGCAGCCAAACAGAAGACTCACATTCTGACTCATTAATTGGCTTTGTGACCCCCAGCAAGCTTGAGTTCTCAAATCTGTAAAACAGATAATGGTGCCCCTCACAGGGCCACCGTAAGGAGAAAATATAGTATGCTCCGGGCACATGGCAGCTACTCCACAAAGCCTCATTTCTTTCTATTGCCACCAAACGTCCTCCTTGTTGGTCTGTCACAATACATAAAATTCCTACCACAGGACCTGTCCTTTAGGAGTAAGGCACTGTTGTGAAACGCCCCATGGAGTAAGATGTCACCTCCTGCAAGAGCCAATTAAATGTTCTGAGCAGGCTGGCAGGCAGGCGTCCAGAATGCCTGGTTGAAGCGCTGATGTTTAAAGCTCCTGGTGCGGACAGGAGTCGCTCTGAAGTAGCAGCCGTGGCTGCAGAGCCCTGAGGAGAAGATGTTACAAAAACTATGACGTGTCAAGGATGCTAAATCTAAGATCTGGGAATCTCCAGGAGGGCAGAGAAGATGCTCAGAGCTGGAAGGCAGAACAGCTCAGGGGAGCCTCACAAGTAGAGAAAGAGGAAAAGGAGAGGCGGCAGGGAGGTGAAAGGCCTCGAAAGGAGAAACAGGAGGGAGTCACCAGGATGGTCCCAGCCCCCAGCAGTGGTGGCCCTTCTCCAAGGTGCTCAGCCATCGCACGCTGGCCCTCCTCCAGAGCCCTGCTCCCGGCTGCTCTCCTGTTCCTGGACCATATGGCTCCTCGGTGTCCATGCTCACCCGCACCCCACTAGCCAGGTACAGTCTGAAGAGGAAGGAGGCCAAAAGCTTTGACTTTGTTGTTTAGAAGGGACTTTCAGAATCTTGCCATAAAACATGCTGGAGGTCACTGGGAGGCAGAATACACCTGAGCAGTAAAGGAGAAGACTGAGCATCTCTGGGGTGGTCTTTCCTCTCTGGCCACACATTTGGGATGACCTGGGCAAGGCCATGCCCTCTCTTTACCCTCACCACACTGTAAGGTCACAAGTGCTCACCCTGGCTCAACTGCCCAGAGTGGAAAAAGCGAAGTTCACCAAAGGGAAACAGACCTGCTCGTGCAGAACCAGTGAGTGGGAGACACTAAGAGGGCCTGGCCAGAGTCATCCAAGCTCACTGAGCGTAGATGCCCTCACTGCCGCTAGGCCACAGTGGGGGCAATGAGAGAGCATACAGGAACACACTCTATACAAGGCCAGGCCAACGCAAGAAAGGGCTTCCTCCTTATCAGAGCTATTAAAAGCGAGACTTGCTCAAGGAGAGCTGGCTGACCTGACTCAGCAAGGGTGCCAAGTGGAGCAGCACCACACTGGGTGAGCAGCTAGACATCACGGTTCGGGCATTTCCACTCTCGTGTCCTGCCGTTACCTTCGGGGCTGACGAAGTGATCTTATCTCTATCTTCAGGGCTCAATTCCAATCAGTTGTCACCTGCTCCTGCAACCTTCTGTGGTTTACAAAAGGGCTCCCACCCACATCAACTCCCTTGGTGTTATAGCAGGGGCTCTAGAACCACACCATACCCTCTGCATTCTGGAGCCAGCCACATGACCACAGGAAGTCAGTGAGGCAAAGCGAATGTCAAAAGACAATCAATGCAATCATGCAAACATGTGTAGTCCATGGAGCCCAGAAGAGGTATGCCCATCCCAGCTGCCCTCCCCTGAAGCCCATCTGAGGTCCAGAGACTTGGCCAGGTGGTCCATGGCACATTCCGAAGTGGGCCAGGCACACACTGCTGTCCAGCTCTCATTGGAGGAAAGCTGGGCCCAGCCCTACAGTTGGGGATTCCGAAAGAACCAGAGAACAGAATGCAGAGATCTGGGCTGGGATGGTGCAGGAAGTTGGGATCCTGTTGCTTGTGTCTGGCTTAGGGTGGCCTGCACAGCTCAATTCAAAGAAAACCCCCACCAGAGTAGGGCAGGAGAACTCCACTTTTGCTGAACCAGGTCCCATTGGAGCCAGGAGGCCCTGCAGTGGAAGCTGGGCTCTCCTTCAGGAAGAGAAACCGCCCTTATGGGGAACAGAAAACTACTTTCCTGGAACTTCTGCCCACAAGTGCCAGCTCTGTTTTCTGGAACAACATGACAAAATTTCCAGGCAGCTTGTGTGGAGTTAAAATCTCTTAGCAATTATGAACTTGGGTGCACTAAGACCTGTTCCAAATCCCACGTGGGTGATCCTGGGTGGATCATCTAATTTAAGCCCCAGCTCCCTCCCTGATTAAACGGAGATGATAATATGCCCTTCTCTGGATTATTGTGAGGATTAAGTGCGGTTGCGTATGTGAAGCCCCTAGCTCAGTGGCTGGCACATAGGAAGGGCTCAATAAACAGCAATAAGAACCTGACAGCAGTTCTTTCAGGATTAAAGACCGCCTTTCTGATCTCCCTGCACCTTTGTGTTTCCCTGCTAAGCAGTCCCAGTTCCTCAAGACATGATTTCAAGTTCCCTAAACATCCTCTGGTTGCTTTATCAGTAGGCAGCTGTGGCCCAAAGGCAAGCATTGAGCAAGGAGACCGAAAACCTGGGTTAGAACTCAGACAGCCTTCCTGAACAGATGCTGGAGGGGACTCTTCAATCCCCAAATTGTACTGAGCACCTCCAATAAGGGCATCATGCAAAGCACTGAAGACTCATCGGTCAACAAAATATGACCTCCTCTCTCCAAGAGTTTAGAATACTGAGCTCAGAATGCCATGCCCTCAAGTATGCCCTACTACCTCCCCCAAGGGGAATAGAGCTCTCCACCCAGCAGTATGCTTCCTGTACCAGCCATCATTTGCATGTGAGGCCATTGTCCCTACTTGTGGGATGAAAGTATGTTCCAGATGAGAAGATAAAGTTAAAGGCCCATGACATGCCAAATTAACAAGATTAGCACAGAATTCAGCACAAAGTAAGCACGTGTCCTGGGAGGCTGAATGGAAGCTGGCAGGCGCTGGGCCTTGGTCTCTGGCCCAGCTTCCCCAGAACTCCCTCCTAATGGTCCTTCTCTTAGGACACTGCGGAAGGGACATGTGCCATGGTAAGAAGGTCAGAGCAGAGGTTCACCAAGTACAGCCCCATAGCAGGCAGACTCCGAGTGTTGCTGGCCAGCCTAGCAGCCCTAGACCTCCAGTGCTCCAGACTTGGTCCCTCTCTCCTTTCTCCTTGAAAGGGAAACACCTCCTTAGAAAGGACAGAAAAGATGAGGTGGCCACTGCTTCTTCCAGTGACTTCTTAGAAAGCATCATGCTCTCTGCTGACCAATGGCCTTCATTCATGCAATTCCTTCTACCCAGCTTGGACAAGGCCCCCTATCCCAGGGTTGTGCCCAGCACATGGCCGCCAAGCCAGTGCAGGCTGAAGTGTATGTAGCTCATGCTCCTCCAGCAGCAGTAGGCCTTGGCAGGGCTCCCTTTGCACAGAGTAGACTCTTTTTCTATTTCTTTTTTTTCTTTTTTTTTTTTTTGTATTTTTCTGAAGTTGGAAACGGGGAGGCAGTCAGACAGACTCCCGCATGCACCCGACCGGGGGCGATCTCTACCGGCACGCCCACCAGGGGGCGATGCTCTGCCCATCTGGGGCATTGCTCTGTTGCAACCAGAGCCATTCTAGCGCCTGAGGCAGAGGCCACAGAGCCATCCTCAGCGCCCAGGCCAACTTTGCTCCAATGGAGCCTTGGCTGGGGGAGGGGAAGAGAGAGACAGAGAGGAAGGAGAGGGGGAGGGATGGAGAAGCAGATGGGCGCTTCTCCTGTGTGCCTGGCCCGGGAATCGAACCCGGGACTCCTGCACTCCAAGTTGACGCTCTACCACTGAGCCAACCGGCCAGGGCTTCTTTTTCTATTTCATATAAAGGTGTCTCACGGGCCAGCAAGTAGTCCTGGCCAGGGGTGGGGCCACATGAGACAAACATGGCTACCTCCATCTCAGCCTTCAGGTGCCAGCTTAGATGTCTTTTTCAGAAAAGTCTTCTTGACCCTCTATCCCAAAATAGTCCATTCCTCCTATCCCATAATTTTCTCCCAATATCCCCCCTCTCCTTGTGGCATGTATCACATTTAATTACTTGAGCATAAATTTGTTTTCCCACTATTCTGTGGGTAACATGAAGCAGGGCATATCTGTGTTGTTCAGCATTCCCAGGGCCAAGCACGGAGCGTGGCATGTAGAAATGCAATACACGTCTGAGCTTTTATGAAGGTATATGCTTAAGATTAGCCTTGAACTCTCCAGAACAGGGCGTCTACACTAGGTATTGCCTTCATCCAGTACACAGAAGGAAGTAAGTGGCAAAGTCATTGGGTAGGCTAGCCAGAGCCCCAAGAGGGTTTGCTCTAACTGAGACAGAGCAGGCAGATGTCCTCACACAGTGTGCACCCTTCTCACACACTCCAGTCAATGCCTGAGTGGCTACAGGGCACAGAATGACAGGACACTGGTCTCCTATTGAAAGACCGTGTCTGTCCCTTTTAAAATTTTTTTGTATTTATTCATTTTTAGAGAGGAGAGAGAGACAGAGAGGGAGAGAGAGACAGAGAGAGAGAAGGGGAGAGGAGCTGGAAGCATCAACTCCCATATGTGCCTTGACCAGGCAAGCCCAGGGTTTCGAACCGGCAACCTCAGCATTTCCAGGTCGACGCTTTATCCACTGCGCCACCAGAGGTCAGGCTGTGTCTGTCCCTTTTAAAGCACTCCCCCCACCTCCGGCTGGATAGCTTAGTTGGTTAGAGCATCAGTCCAGAGCACAGAAGTTGCTGGTTTGATCCCTGGTCAGGGCACATACAGGAACAGATTGATGTTCTTGTCTCTCTCCCTCTCTCTTCCTTCTTCACCCTCTAAAATTAATAAAATAAACATTTTTTTTAAAAGCACACATCCCAGTTTGATAAACACAGACTTCACATACACATCCCCACGCAAAACTGTGCTAGGCCCGACTTGAGAAATACTGTAACACCAGGCAAAATTTTTGTTAAACTCCACTTTCAATGGTTTACATTTAAAAAAATAAACTTTTCCAAACCTAAAATGTGATTCGAATACTAAATATATATATATATTTAGATTTTATTTATTGATTTAGAGGAGAGAGAGAGAGAGAGAGAGAAGCAGGGAAAAGGAGGAACGGAAAGCAGCAACTCGCAGTTGCTTCTCGTGTGTGCCTTGACCGAGCGAGCCAGGGTCTCGAACCGGCAACCTCAGCGCTCTAGGTCGACCGCTTATCCACTGCGCCTCCACACATAAGGCCTAAATATGCTTTTTCAAACTTTAAAAATGTCCAATCCCCAGAGATTTTGGTATTTTCTCTCTCTTTCCCTTTGACAATCACTATTCACAGACAAGAACAGAACACCAAGGGCCTACTGCAAAGAGCAGCAATGTTCTAAGTCAATACAGAACGTGCAGAAGAGGCACACTGGGCATATTTTTAGCACTCAGAATAGAATGGCAACATGATCTAAGTGGGAAGACCATCAGATGGAGAGTCAAGAGATCAGGCTATTATTTCTAGTTATAAAGCTCTTCTTTTTTTAAAAAAGTGAGACATACAAACAGGGACAGACTGACAGGAAGGGAGAGAGATGAGAAGCATCAACTCGTAGTTGTGGCACTTTAGTTGTTTGTTGATTGCTTTCTCATATGGACCTTGACCAGGGGGCTCCAGTGGAGCTAGTGACCCCATGCTCAAACCAGAAACCCCGTCATGCTCAAGCTGGATGAGCCTGAGCTCAAGTCAGTGACCTACCTCAGGGTTTCAAACTTGCATCCTCAGCATCCCAGGTCAATGTTCTACCCACTGTGTAACTGCCTAGTTAGGCTAGTTACGAAGGTCTTCTGTCAGGATAATGTCCAGTTAAGTTCTTAAGGCTAGGAGGACACTGTTCCCAGCTTCAAAATGGGACAGGGTATGGAGGAGTCCACAGCAAAGAGAAATACCATGACCTCTAGCACCCAAAGCTCTTCTCATTGTTTGGGGTATAGAGAAAATAGAGGCCCTGGCTGGTGGCTCAGTGGTCAGGGCACACAGGAGAAGAGACTCTCTGCTTCTCCCCCCTCCCCTTTCTTTCCACCTCGCCCTCCCAAAGCCAGTTACCTGATGGGTTCAAACGTGGCCCTGGGCACTGAGGATAGCTCTGTTGAAGCGCATTAGCCTCAGGTGCTAAAAGGTGCTAAAAAAATAGCTCGGTACTCAAGCATTGGCCCCAGATGGGGTTGCTCAGTGTATCCCAGTTGGGGTGCATGCAGGAATCCATCTTCCCTCCTCTTACGGGGGGGGGGGGGGGAGAAGAAGAGAAAAAGAGAAACAAAGCACAGTTCTGTTAAGGACACAGCAAAGGTTCCTTATCTGGGCTAGTTACTAGTTGCAACAGGCAACTGGCAAAGAAAAAGTTGCAGTTTATGTGGGATGTGGGATGCTGGGCCACACTCTCCTCCTCCGTGGAGACAGATACATTGCCACGGTTAAGAGATGGGCCTGGGAGTCAGACCCACATGGATTCTAGTCTTGTTCTGCCACTTACTTGCTGGTGATGTCAGATATATTACATCATCTCTGAGCCTCAGTTTCCCTCACTGGGTTGTTATTAAGATTAATGTAGACTGTTTAGCATGGCATCTCGGAAACAACAAGTGAACATATAAAGTATTTATAAGTGTTAGCTTTATTATTTTCATTACTATTAAGGTTCCCTAGCAGGAATGCAGGCAGCTGGATGGGCATCCTAGAGGCACCTGGCAACCCTCTCATTCTCATTTCCTATTTATTGTCACAAATGACACGACCTCTGTGGCTGAGGACAAGAACAGCTGGGCAGGCCAGTGAAATGCACAGCTGCTGTGTTTCAGGAAAAGTAATACTCCAAGGGGCCCGAGTTTGGAAACAAACTGGCAGGAGAAGACAAAGTCTTGTTTGGGACGGGGAGGCCAAAGGGGCTGTAGGGGAAGGAAGAGGGAGCATGGGGGAGAGAACCAAGTCAAAGACTGTGAGGGCACAGGAAGCTGGCCAGCAGGAGAGAGGCCGCTGCAGGTGTGCGACAAGGAAGCCAGGGAGAGCAGGATGTGGGCCGCAGGGGAGAGCTGGGCCACGCCCTGAAGAAGGGGCAGCTGGGGAGGAAGAAGCAAGCTGCCGGGCGCTACTAGTTGCAGAGAGGTCAGAACAGAGGAGAAGGAGATCATAGGCTCTCCTGCTGGTTGACCTCAGGTCCCCTCGTCAAACCCTCTCTGTCCCCTGAACTCATAAGCCCCAGGATTTTGCCAGTATTCCCAACACTGCCACCATCTACTACCCCATCTGAGTCCTCTTCCAGGCTGGCGGCCAAACAGGATACAGGTTTCATCATTTCCCTTCTTCCTGGGAACTTTGGAAAAAGCGCTCCATGGCTTTCTCCATGGGGAACAGGCCAAGGAGGCCCATGTAGAGGAGAACTCGCCCTCCTGTTTCGCTCTGAAATGTACCTGGGTTAAGCTGCCCACAGTTGTGCCCTTCCCCAAATGCTCTTTTCTCTCTTAGAAGAGAACTCGGCCTCAGCCTTGCCTACTGGGTTCTATCCACACACAGCACCCATCACGGGAATGCTGGAAGTCAGTGGCAGGGGTGAACTAATCCTAGACCTAATCAGTCATTCAGGCGCCCCTAGATTCAAGTTCCAGACAGGTCCTGTTATCGACATAACCCCAGGTAACACAGAGTCAGCAGCAATGTCATCCACCCAGGAGGCTGGGCTGGCTGCAGGGAGCCAGTGTCAGGTCACATCATGGCAGGTCTAGGAAGAAAGGCTCCCTGACCCCACAGAGGAGTCACCATGCAGGCTGTCACACAGACAGCTCCAGTGACAAGGCTGCCTGCATCTGCATGAGCCTTTCTGGTGCGCAAAGCACTGTTGTGTATATAATCTCTGACCTTTCCCACATCTCTAGAGGAGACTGGGCACTGTTTCCATTTTGAAGATGAGGAAGCTGAGGCGACTTAGGCCAGGTCAGAGTTCCTGAGAAGCAGGCTCGAGAGCCCACGACCCATTTTTTGGCAGTCTCCTCTTTACCCCCGAACTTCCCTTTCTGCTCTGAGTGCACACAGCTCTCCCAGCTGAGAACGAGGACAAGCGCTCTAGCAGCCTCACTGCTCAGGAGCCTGACTATCTCTCCTTCGAAGAGCTCCCCTTCCCCAAGCCCGCAGTGCTGTCAGGCCGTCCCCAGTGCTGCTAGCCCTGCTGCCACGTCTCTGGCCCTCCCTCTGCTCTGACCAGCCTGGCACCCAATCTTGTGGACTCTGTCTTCAAAGGGGCTTCCACACCTCTTGCACTTCCACTCCAGACATGTCAACAAAGACCCGCTCCCTGCTCTGTCTGAAAACTACCGGCCTTCTAGTTGGCCTCCCTGTCTTCTCTCCTGCCTTGCCCCTTCTCTAGTCATTCTAGTCATCCTTGAGTCTAGCCATACTCTCTCAAGTCCCCGGTCACATGTTCCCAGGGGCTCCCCACCACCTCCACACCTCTGCCCCACAACTCAGCTCTCAAGGTGCGTTTCAGGCCTTGCTGCCCCCTCCTTGAAGCACATACCTCCCCGGTCTGGCCCTGCACCCCTGCTTCAGCTCAGGCTGGTCCACTTCCTGAGCACCCTCCGCTAGCCCATCCTTCAAGGCACTGTTCCCCTGTGTCCACAGCATCCCCTGACTGTAGAAAATATTAGATTACTTCTTAATGCCTGTCCCGCCCCAGGCTCTGAGAGGTACAGCCTCATATCCCACATAATCAGGCCCTCCCACTAGCTGCCTGTACCTGAGTGGTCCCATGACCTAGAGAAGCCAATCCACTGGCTGCCAGCACTTGGCACTGCTGTGCTCACCCGTGGGACAAACCAATGAGTAAGTGGAGAAGGCTAGGTCTAGAGAGAGGGACCAAAAGAGATGCTCAGATTAAAGCAGAGAGACCACCAGCCCCCAAAAGACAGAGCTGCCTCCATTCCTGACTGCTCCCCAGCCCCAGCTCCCAAGAGGCTGGCCACCTCACCATAATCCTGCCAACAAACCCTCTTTCCCTGAGCCAACCTGGAGGGGCTTCTGTTCTCTACAGGGGAATGCCGTCGACACCAGCTTGGGGAGTCCATGCCCACCGTCTGACAGCCCCAAGTGGAAAGGCCGTTTACTTGGCAACAAGCAGGCCCTGCCAAGGGTCACTTCTTTTTCTGTCTCCCTCATATGGCCAGTAAGTGTTCCAGATACACCTTGTTTCCTTCCCAGGACTAGAGCTCCGCCCTCAGGACTGGAGGAGCGGACAGCGTGGGGGCGTCTGACTCACAGGTTCTCTTCTAAGCTGCCCCTAATCCGCACAAGGTCAGGAGCGGCCCCTGCCAGGCATGCTTTGTTGCGTGTGACCCCATCCTGACCGGGGCAGCATGGACCAAGGAGAGAGACATGACCTAAGCTCGGCTAGTGGAACTTGCTCCCCTGGGAATCTAGACTTTGACAAGGAGATCTGAGTCCCTCTGAATATGACTTGGAACTATATCAGAAACACTTGGGGATGTGTGGGCTGAGGAAGGAGGAAGCCAGGCTGCGGAGACAAGAGACAAAGGGTTTTTCCAATCCCTGCTTAAAGCTACGCAGCAATCCTGCCATGGGGTGCTGAAAGCCTCTAACAAATCACCTGTTTCGCTTAAGCTAGGTTTGGTTGGTTTCTGTTACTTGCAATCAAGAGGTCTTAACTCAGCTGGGATCTCCCCTTATGCTCCTCCAGGAATACAAAGCAGGGGCTTGACAAACAAACTTGCTGAATGAAGGAAAACTGGCCCCAGATTTCGGCTTTCTGATTTCTGCCAAAGGCACCGCTGTGCTCTACAAATACTCCACATACAAAATGTGTAACTCAGCCCCGGGAAACTTATATTAAATGTACTTTTCTTGCCTAAAATGCATTATATCCTCATTTTCATCTCTTCTCTGGGAAAAACCAGCACTAAAAGGAAAAGAAGGTGACAGCAGGCCAGAAAAAACAGCCCATGAGAGTGCAGGCTAGCAAGTCAAATTCGATCTGCAAACTGCCACCTCCTGACTACTCCCAATACAAAATACTGCCCCAAGATCTCTGTCCTACACCACAGCCTCCATCTACCCAAGATGACCATCAAAATTTTCAAGAAGTCACAAAGTTTGTAACCCTGCCGATGAGTCATTTATGCCAGAGCCCAACACAAGACCAGACCCATGAATCCCAAAGCTGGAAGAAACCTCAGAGGGTCGTCTTCCCTCGTGGTTTTCAATCGGGTGCTCGGCAAGACCCCGAGACTTCAGTGGAACCTCTTGTGACCCTAGTCTCCCTGGCATCAACCAGTGCAGCACCCATTTGGTTGTAGATATCAAGCTACGTTGTAAGCTTGCATTTGAAGGGGTACTAGGGCTTAAACAAATAGTAGCTGCTTCCTGTATGTGGCTTGACCAGGCAAGCCCAGGGTTTGAACCAGCGACCTCAGCGTTCTAGGTCAACACTTTATCCACTGCGCCACCACAGGTCAGGCAGCTTAAACAAATACTACAAAATTCCTGTTCCAGACCAACACTTTTATCATTCAGATGAGGAACCAGAGAACCATGGGGTAAGGCCACACACACAGTGTCGAGTGGTAGAGCTGGAAGAGAACCCTGGCTGCCTGATGCACCCCACTGCCTCTTTCCTGAGGTTGTTCCTTTAAAGGTTCACTTGGGCCTTGATGGGGCCAGAACCCCGGTCCTAGGTGGGTATCCGCTGGCTGGGAAACACAGAGAGGAGAACACTGAAGACACAATGCAGCACCCACCATCAGTCTGAGGTGACCCTGGCTGCACAGGCGGAAGGGCAATGCTAACCAGCTTGAACAATATGGAGCTGTCCTGATGCTAGTCCTCCGCTATATATAGTTTCTCCCCTGAAATAACCTCACACAGCAGCAAAGCTTGTGGTGTGGCAGAACTGGCTATGTGTCCCCAACTCCAGAGAAGGAGAACTCTCCTGAAGGATCTAGGCAGCAAATGGGGAAGAAAGGAGCCTGCAAGATGGGGGTAAGGGGAGCAAACTTCTGAGCCAACTCAGGAGAAATTCTTTCCCTTGACCCCTGGGCAGCAGCAGAGAGACCTGGGCAGTGGGTGATGAAATACGAATCCCAAGTCTAGGGTGCTTTCACACAGGCTCTGGTTCGCGCTGCTCACAGATGTTGGGTGTTTCTCTGCAAACATGTTCATCTGCACCCATTTGCAGGAACCAGCAGAGGCTCTCTTTAACCTAAACACCCCCATTAACTATCAAGACCTTCTCTGCCTTGGTGTATATGGCCAATCTGGTTCTATTGCCTAAAAGAGAAAAAAAAATATGGCTAGAAGATAAATACCAAATGGGGAATGGGGACTCTCTCTGGGTGGTGGGAGTACAAAGATTTTTTTTCTTTGCTACTTCTGGTATTGTTCACATTTTTTACATGAACACATATTGCTTTTACAATAAAGAAAATCATATTACTTGCTTCTCTCCAACCTTACCCTCCAAACTCCCCTCACTTATCCCCAATACCTGCCCTATCCCAACTCAACTCTTTTTAAAGTGTCTATAGACTGCCTTTGTCTCTACCTGTCTGCACACTGTCTTGCTTGAAATGGTATCACACTTTTGTCTTTGCTTCCTCCTCTAGATAGATGGAAAACCATCATGGATGATGAGACATATGTGTACAATATGTGCACACATGTTTGCAGGAACAAGGTACAATGTAGTAGAAAAGGCAGAGGAAATGGAGCCAGACTTCCTGGGTCAAACACCAGCTCTACCTCTGACTTTGCAGGGCCAACTAATAGCTTGACCATAAAGCTTGACCTATCTGAACCAGTTGTTCCAGTTGAATCTCTTATAATTACCAATTCCCTTTCCCTAAAAGATAAGGACAGGTTCTGAGCAAGCCTGCAACCTCACAGCTTTTGAAGAAGGGATTATTTTACCTCTAAAACTGAGGCCAAATCCAGCCTACAAAAGGAGTCTCCATCCACCCATACCCGAACTAGCTCCAGGTGTTGGGCTGCTCAGGAAAGACAGGGTCCATGGGCCAAAGTCTCTACTTGGATGTGTCCTCTGGCCCAGGGCCCCTGGCATAGACAAGTGCCCAAGGAAGGGTGCTCTCAGGAACAGCATCCTGAGCATCTCTGTCCAGGGCTGCAGGAAAAATGTTTGACAACCAACAGTGCGCCGGACATCCAGGCCCTGGATCTTCCATGGGACACGTGTCACAAAGGATAGGGCTAGTCTCAGCTTCAAACAGGAGGGTTCAGCTGCAGATGAAAGGATCTGATGAAGTCTTCTCCTCCTGCCTATTGACTCCAAACACTAGCTCATCTGCTTCCCAGGGAGAGGGCCCAAATAAAAGTGCATACAGTATGCAGAGATTTTAAAATTTCAGTTGGGGGCCTTATAAAAAACCCTAGTAACAAGTTTCCCGCCAAATAAGGCTTCCCTTCTTCTCAGCAGCCTGTCCTGGACCGGGCCATAACTAAGAATATCCCACTGGGCCAGACTGGGATGAGCTCTGTGTTCTGTGAACCTGATATGAGAGCAGAGAGGGAGGCAAGACAAGACCAACCAAAGAAGTCGGCCTGGGGCATAAACACAGCCTCAGAGCATCACCAGCTGCCCAGGACTGCCTCAACTCACCGGGACCCTCAGCACTATTGTGGCTCTCCCCATCAGGGGTGCCAAGGTGGAAATCGATTTGGAAAAAATAAAAATAAAATTGCCTGACCTATGCCTGACCAGGCGGTGGTGCAATGAATAGAGTGTCGGAATGGGAAGTGGAGGGCCCAAGTTAAAAACTCTGAGGTTGCTGGCTTGAGTGCAGGCTTATCACCTTGAGCGTAAGGTTGCTGGCTTAAGTGTAGGATCATAGACATGACCCTATGGTCACTGGCTTGAGCCCAAAGGTCGCTGGCTTGAAGCCCATGGTCACTGGCTTGAGCCCAAGGTTGCTGGCTTGAAGCCCAAGGTTGCTGGCTTGAGCCCAAGGTCGCTGGCTTAAGCAAGGGGTCACTCGCTCTGCTGTAGCCCCCTGGTCAAGGCATGTATGAGAAAGCAATCAATGGGCCCTGGCCGGTTGGCTCAGTGGTAGAGCGTCGGCCTGGCGTGTGGAAGTCCCGGGTTCGACTCCCGGCCAGGGCACACAGGAGAAGTGCCCATCTGCTTCTCCACCCCTCCCCCTCTCCTTCCTCTCTGTCTCTCTCTTCCCCTCCTGCAGCCAAGGCTCCATGGAACAAAAGATGGCTTGGGTGCTGGGGATGGCTCCTTGGCCTCTGCCCCAGGCGCTAGAGTGGCTCTGGTCGCA
The DNA here is from genome assembly GCF_036850995.1 of Saccopteryx leptura. Classification (NCBI taxonomy): domain Eukaryota; kingdom Metazoa; phylum Chordata; class Mammalia; order Chiroptera; family Emballonuridae; genus Saccopteryx; species Saccopteryx leptura. Next base: position 29,966,160 of record NC_089515.1, read on the forward strand.
ACAGAGCGACGCCCCGGATGGGCAGACAGTCGCCCCTGGTGGGCGTGCCGGGTGGATCCCGGTCGGGCGCGCATGCGGGAGTCTGTCTGACTGTCTGACTGCTTCCCCATTTCCAGTTTCGGAAAAATACAAAAAAAAAAAAAAAAAGAAAAAAAAGAAAGCAATCAATGAACAACTAGGGAGACTAGGGAGCCGCAAAGAAAAATTGATGTTTCTCATCTCTCTCCCTTCCTGTCTGTCTGTCCGTATCTGTCCCTCTCTCTGTCTCTCTCTCTGTCTCTGTCACAAAAAGAAAAAAAAACAACAAATTGCCTGACCCATGGTTACACAGTGGAGAGAGCGTTAACCTGGAATGCTGAGGTCGCCAGTTTGAAACCCTGGGCTTGCCCGGTCAAGGCACATGCTATGAGCTGATGCTCTATCTCTCCTTTCTCTAAAAATCAATAAACAAAATCTGTTTTTAATAAAATAAAAAAAAATCGCAGAAGCTCCAGTATTATTCAGTCCATCACACTGTGGAGTCCTTGAGGAGAGGAATGGATTCTTCATGATGTGCCCCAAGCACAGCATGGAGCCGGGATAAGGAGAACACAGTGGACATTTAGAGGCAGGCCTCAGGATACAACTACCAGGATTCAAACAGCTGTTCCTCTGCTTTTTATGCGCAAGCATCTTAACCTCCCTAAGCCTTGGCTTCCTCACCTGTAAAGCGGAGGTAATGATGTCTACTGTACAGAGCTGATGTAAAAATTGAAAACAATGAAGTCAAATACCTAGTAGAGTGCCTAACATGTACGTGGCAAAAAATGAATAAATGGTACTGATTTCAGTGATGGCGATTCCTGGAGCTGCTGTTGATTGCTTGGTAATTAAATGCTCAGGTCACGCAACTGTCTATTTTGGGGAAAGAGAATGCATTCTCTAAGAAAATAACCAATATCATGTGCAATATCCCATATTACAGAGGACAGTGTGGTCCGTTTCCCAGACACAGCATGGAAGCTGGGAAAGGCGGAAGAAGGGACAAATCGTGAAGGCTGTCACAAGATGCACTTGCTGGCACATTCAGGATGTGTAGTGCGAGAACTGGCAGAAGCGGACTATTTGCCAGTCATGGGTGGCAATGACGTCAATAAACCAGCTATACCTGTTTAGAGTGCAATGAGCCCTGACAGCGAGGCAGGTAGTGCATGGAAGGAACCCAGCGCTGAGAATCAAATACAGTGGTCTGGAATCCAAAACCTTTCATTTCTCAAGGAGTTATCCTGTGCCTAATAGTTAATATCACTGAGCCTCTCCCCTTAAATGAGGGCAATTTCACCATCACTAAATTATCAAGAGGACCAGATGAGATGTGTATGAAGTACTGGTACTTACTGCACATCGTGCCACACAGTCCCGGCTCAATAAAGAGCAGTATATTATAATTATAAAACAAAAAATTTTTTTTTACTTGCAGGGGACTGTGTATCAAGTGTGGTGAAGTGGCTCTGCTGTGGCTGTTTATGGCCAATTTCTTGGAAGTTCATGGAGGAGGTGTTTGCAGTTGACTAGCGTATCAGAGAAAGGTAGGGGGCTCTAGGAAGGAAACCCCAGCCGACCCAGAGATGTCTGCCAGGCTGAAGACGGGCCACAGCAAACAGGGCACTCCAGAGCCTTGACCTACCAGGCAAGTACTGTTTGCATCTGCAAGGAGAGAGCCCGGAAAAGTAGCTGCTGGCTGTTGCTAGAATCAGTAAGAGTGTGGGGGTGTTGCAAGAGATTTGTTACTAACAGGGTTGAAGTTCTCAAGTTTTTGTGAATGATTCACATTTTTAAAAATTAAGCTGGAGTCATAGCTGTCTCTATAATAACATCATTCTTGGGCAGCTTGCTTCTGATTTGTTTTCCTGAATGAATGATTGTAATGACAAGAGCAACAGATAACCAGTCAGTATATACAACTTCATTGGCCATGTTGCCCAACTTGGGGGGAAGAGGAAGACAGCTTAAATATAGTGACAAGCGTGGTAACAATAGTAAAAAATAATAATAACTACCATTTATTGAGCATTTTAATATGTCCCAGGCACCATTCTAAGGACTTGATGTGCATTAACTCAATTCTCATGACAGCCCTATGGAGTAGATACTGTTCTCTCCACTTGACAGATAAAATCTAAAACAACTGGCCCAAAGCTAATGAGCTGGAGGAGCTGGGATAATAAAATGCAAATGGACACTACATTAATAAAATACTTGTCATAACTGTCATAATGACCTGCTACCAAAAGAAAACTGTATTTCATAAACAACCTCTTTGAAAGAGCTCAGATTTTGTGACTCAAAAGAAATGTATACCCAGGCTTTCTATAACTCTGACTCCAGGGGAAGTGCCAGAGGGTGGCCAAAATCAGATTTCCTGGGGTATGGGGGCTATATATACTCTGCTTCTCCCAACACTCTAGACTTAATAAAAGTTAGCAGAATTCAAGTCCTAAAGGAACTCGAAATTTGCCCTTGGTTATTGCCATTAACAGACTATTGTCATCGTTTCCTAAGCATCTGCTGTGTGGGGATATCTTGCTGATCACTTCACAGACACATCTCATATAATTCTTGACTACACTTCCCTTGCCCCCATTTTACAGGTGTGGAAACTGAGGCTCTGACCTGAGGCTTTCTCACCAGTGGAGCCTTCTATGGCTTCTGCCTCTCTGTCACTTATTTGTCAATAATCTTGGGCAGCTTGACATTCGAAATCTCAGTATCCTCATCCATAAACCAGGAAAAATGATTCCTGCCCTGCCTACCTAACAGGATAGCTGTGGCAGATCAAATGATATATTATACTTGAGAAAGCACTTTGAAAACTGTAAAATGCTGAGCAGAGCAAAGGATCGTTAGTCTTATTAATTACAAAGAGTGACACCTGATCCTGCAAGCACTCTGCTACTGTGACTCTGTTGCCTCTTTTCCCTTGGGAATTTGGGAATAATTCAAAGTCTGCACAGCCAGGGAACTCTTTTCAAGTCCCTGGCACCAGGGAGCTGGAAAGTTGGAGGTTCATTCTGGGAGAAGAAGGAAGAAACAACGATGTCTGCATTCTACTTGTGTTTCTCTTCAGGAACACAATCTTGGCTGAGATTCCACTGCACCTAGTCGACTCAGCCTTCACATTTATTGAGTACCAATGTGCCAGGCACACGTGGCTCCTAGGTGTGCAGGCTTGATTCTAGGGCTTGGGAAACCAAAGGAGGGGGTGACAGCAATAGGAAGGAAGCAAAGTGGTTACTGTCCCCAAAGCTCTGCAGACCTCCCAGAACTCTTCTCATGGGGTTGGAGGAGGGAGCTCACAGCACAATGGAATGAGCACCGGAGTTGAATCTAAGTACTTTGGCTGAGTTCCAGCTCTGTCTCTACTCAGCATCATGACCGCCAGCATCAATTTACCTTCCTGACCATCAGCTTTCCCAAATGTAAAATGGGTAAAAATGTTCCCATAGGCAAAATGGTAGTGTAGTCGAAGCACATCAAATAAGAGGATTGTCTGAATAGAGCTAGCATTTTGCCTGAAGGTACTCAATAACAAACTCTTATTTAAAAAACATTTAAATTCCAACAAAAATAAACTAGAGTGGCCAAAACCTTGGGCTCTGAAATCAGACCACTTGGGTTCCAGTCCTGGCTCTCATTTACAGCTGTGTGACCTTAGGCAGGAGATATTACCTTTCTAAGGTTTGATTTCTGCATCTGTAAAAAGATGATAATAGTATCCACCCATAGGGTGATTGTGAGGGTTGAGGAAATACTGCATATCACATGATGTTCCTGGCACCTTATAAACACCCAGCAAAGGTGAGCTGTTGCTATTGTATCTCTTTATACCCTAAAACCAATAAAACTGCAAGTCCACGGGCTTGACTCTAGGATGCAGTCTGCTTGGGGACTGGCTGGCTGCCAGCAGAGACAGGTACGAATGAGGTCATTCCTGTCCCACACTCTCTGCACACCTGAAGAAAGTAGGGTGCTCCAGCCCTTTTCCTGACAGGTTTCCCTTTCCAAGGGGATGCACATTGTGCTAGGTCCCCCTATTGGGAAGGTTCAGAAAAACAGATCTTGTCCCCAATAGCTCAGAGATAAGTACATGGCCTCAAGCAGCAGACAAGTGCCATGTCGCCATGTCACTGTAACACTATACCTTTCACTCATCCCTGTAGTCTCCATTTGAACCACAGTCCTGCATCTCTCACATGCAAAAGGAGACTAAAAAAAAGTGGCACTCTGTCAGAGTAAGGCAGCATTAACATTTGTTGGGGGATAGACAAATGCTAACACCGAAGTGCTTTGCTTAACTGGAGACAGCCATCCATCCATCCATCTCAATCACTGACCAAATTCTGACAACCAGAAAAATGTCACTGACTCTCCCCACCCAAGCTCCAGTATTTGCCTCTCTGGGAGATGCCTAAGGCTTAACTTTGAGCCTATCTACTGTTTCTCTAGGCATAAGTCTAACAAGCTCAAGAAATTAGAAGGGCTGCATTTTGAGCCCAGCAGATGGGTTCCCAAGAAGTGACTACTTCAATGAGATACCACTTCACACCCATTAGGACGGGTACTATAAAAAACAACAGAAACCCCACAGAAAATAACAAGTACTAGCAAGGATGTGAAGAAATTGGAACTGTTGTGCATTACTGGTGGGAATGTAAAATGGTGCAGCCACAGAAGAAAACAATATGCTGTTTACTTCAGAAATTAAATGGTCCAGCATTCCACTTCTAGGTATACACACAAAAGAACTGAAAGCAGCATCTCAAATAGATTTTGTACATTCATGTTCATGACAACATTATTCACAATAGCCAAAAGGAGATAGCAACCCAAATTTCCTATGATAAATGATGGATGAGCAAAATATAGTGTATACACACACACACACAGGACTATTATTCAGCCCTGAAAAGAAAGGCAATTCTAACACATGCTACAACTTCCGTGAAACTTGAAGACATTATGCAGAGTGAAATAAGCCAGACACAGAAAGACAAATACCATATAATTCCAGTTATACAAGGTATCTAACACTGTCAAACTCACAGAGACAGAAAGTTGAATGCTGGTTGCCAGGGGCTGAGAAAGGGTAGACTGGGGAGTTTGTGTTTAATGGGTACAAAGGTTCAGTTTGGGAAGATGAAACAAGTTTTGGAGATGGATGGTGGTGATGGTTGCACAACAATGTGAATGCACTTAATATTACAGAATTGTATAATTAAAAGTGATTAAAATGGTAAATTTTGTTATGTACTTTTAACCTCAATTTTTTTTTTTTTTTTTTTTGTATTTTTCTGAAGCTGGAAACAGGGAGAGACAGTCAGACAGACTCCTGCATGCGCCCGACCGGGATCTACCCGGCACGCCCACCAGGGGCGACGCTCTGCCCACCAAGGGGCGATGCTCTGCCCCTTCGGGGCATCGCTCTGTCGCGACCAGAGCCACTCTAGCGCCTGGGGCAGAGGCCAAGGAGCCATCCCCAGCGCCCGGGACATCTTTGCTCCAATGGAGCCTTGGCTGCGGGAGGGGAAGAGAGAGACAGAGAGGAAGGAGGGGGGGTGGAGAAGCAAATGGGCACCTCTCCTATGTGCCCTGGCCGGGAATCGAACCCGGGTCCCCCGCACGCCAGGCCGACGCTCTACCACTGAGCCAACCGGCCAGGGCTTTACAGAGACAGATAGAGAGTCAGACAGGGACAGACAGACAGAAACGGAGAGATGAGAAGAATCAATCATTAGTTTTTCGTTGTGCATTGCGACACCTTAGTTGTTCATTGATTGCTTTCTCATATGTGCCTTGACCGTGGGGCTACAGCAGACCGAGTGACCCCTTGCTCAAGCCAGCGACCTTGGATCCAAGCTGTTGAGCTTTTGCTCAAACCAGATGAGCCTGTGCTCAGGCTGGTGACCTCGGGGTCTCGAACCTGGGTCCTCGGCATCCCAGTCCGACGTTCTATCCACTGCGCCACCACCTGGTCAGGCTTAACCTCAATTTTTAATCGGGAGAGGAAGTGACCTCTGACTACCAAGGAGAAAACAGAGCAACATTTACAGGTGGAAATGTAAACCCCAAAAGCACAGCAGCAGGGAACCATTCAGTTTGGAGCCCAGTGCCCTAGAGTCTCGGAAGCCCAGAGGCCTCATGCTATCATAAGCACAATAAATGATCAGGAAGGACCCACTCATCATTCAGAGCCTGAACAGAGTTCAAAAACCTTGTCATGCCAATGTTGCTGTCAGGACCTGGAGGTAGGTCTTGTGAACAGGCTCTACCTCGGCAATTTCCTTCTGTCTGCTGCTAGTTACTTCACCGCCCTTCTTCTTTCAGAGATAAAGACTATTGAAAGAAGCTTTTGTGGTCCCCACCTCCACCAAGCAAGTCCTCAACACTGCCAAGTTGCGAAGAGAGGTTATTCATGCTCAGCATATTTTACTTGGAAACATATCATTCATTTCAGAAAGATTCCCATCCAAAAATACTTTTTAAACATTTCTTTTATAGTTTTGCTCTTTAAAGAAAGAGTAAGCTTCAATGATATGGTGGGGGGTGGAGAATCACTAGCTATGGTTTTGTGTGTACAAATCCTGTAGCTTTGAGTAATCGGAACTTATAAGTTCACAGTCTCTTTTCATTCAAGATCTCACTTGATTCTTACAACCTCTCTAGGAAGTCGGCAGGGTAGCAGCCATTCCATTGGACAAATGGGGAAACTGAATTCAGAGAGACTAAGAGGCTTGTCCAAAGTAACACACAATTAGGTAGGAGCAGAAAACCAAGGCCTTACTTCCATCAGTACCAGATGAGGCTCTGGGTTGGGACCTTATATTTCAGCAGACCATGGAGCCATGAAAGTAATTTTAAAAACAGTGTCAGTTTATTTTATCCCCTTTATTTAACATCTCTCTGAAGTCTACTGGAGATATTATCTTTTCATTTATTAAGCAGAGGATCAACTGAGCACAAATGACTGGCCCAAGATCACCACTCAAAAAAGTAGCAAACAGACCAGACCTCCTTCCTTCCCAAAACATTTGACCTTGACCACTTCCCTACAATGTCTTGGCCTTAGCACACTCAAAGCTTAAAGGAGCCCAGGCAGTTTTATACAGGTTGTACCATATTTCTGTGAACTCAGCAGGGAGTAGATATATCTTTATTCTCTCTTTTTAATAGCTAGAAAAGAGGTTAAAGAAATCTTTAAGTTCCTTTTCAGCTCTAAAATTCTATGATTCTAAAAATTCCCCAAGTCAATGGGTTAGAAAGGCCTGGAATACACATCACCCCCTCCCTGCCTCGGTTTGTCAGACCACCCCCATCCTTTCCCCTTGAGCTTATGACTAGAGATACCATGTGGACCTCAGAGAGGTGTCCACTCTTATACAGATGCACACATAAAACGACTAGAAAGTGCTACTCCCTGGCTAGGACCCTGGTAGAGGGCTTCACTCTGCTCTCCTGCTTAAGTGCTAGTATCTTCTTGCAAGAAGCTCCTAAACCACAGGGAATTTGAGACCTTCCCCGGGCTTTGGGCAAGAGAGAGAAGCCAGTCGCAGGAACAGAACACCACTCTGAGGTTGCAGCTTAAGTCCCTTCATCAGATACCTGCCCTAACACCCATCTAAGATGGGAACACAATCAGGCCTCCTCATTCCTGCTTTTCTATAAACCTCACCAAGTCTGTTAGACACACTAATTTCATCCAACTGTATCAGGTACTGACTATGATGGGAATACAATCAGGCCTCCTCATTCCTGCTTTTCTATAAACCTCACCAAGTCTGTTAGACACACTAATTTCATCCAACTGTATCAGGTACCGACTATATGCCCGACTCTGCTCAAGGTCCTAGGGAGTTAACAAATAAAAATATCTGGCCACACACAGTAGTGGAGACAGACAGTGTCAGATGATGGTAAGTGTCATAAAGACAACTAAGATAGGGAAGGGTGGTAGAGAATGCTGAGAACAGGTTTCAGAGAGGGAGTGAGAGACCCATTCAGATTTCAGGGACTGGAACAGGAGATGAAGAGCAAGAAATGGCTTGAGAAAATTAAGCTGGTGAAAATCATAACATGTTTTGTAGGCCAACACAAGGACTTTAAATGAGATGGGAAGCAAAGGGGTAACAAAATCTGACTTACAGTTTACAGCATCACTCTCGCTGCTGTGCTGAAAATAGTCTGTCGGGAGACAAGGGAGGAAGTAGGAAGGTCAGTTGAGAGGCCGATGGTAGCTTAGACCAGGGTGAAAGTGGTGAAGACGATGAGAGTCAGGTTCTGGATATATTTAAGGCAAAGCCAACAAAGTCTATTGATTAAGTGGATGTGGGATATGAAAGAAAGGGAGAAGTCAGGGATGACTCTAGAATTTTAGGGGCCATCTGGAAGGATGAAATCACCGTTAGCTGAGATGGGACAGTCTGGAAGGAGCAGGGTGGGGATGGAAGCTCAGTCTGTTTGGGGCATGTTAAACTGAGTAGCCTTTTAGATGTCAGATGTATTGAGTAAGCAGTAGAATACAAAAGGCTGGAGAGGATGGGCTGAAATGATAAATATGGGAGTCTCCAACATATATGATAATAGATATAATTATATGTATAATCATACAGTACTTCCCTGTATGATCACAGGTAATTTGTATGACTATATGTTTATTACCTGCCCCCCTAAACTGTAAGTTCCATGTGGCCCAGGCCCAGGTCTGTTCACAGCCAGTAAGGTGCCTGGAACTCAGTAAATATTTACTGAGCAAATGGAGAAGTTGCCCAATTATTCTCTCAAGAATAGCCACAGCAGCCCACACAACGAGAAGCTGACTTGTTGCCAACCGCAACCAGCCCAAAACAGGGCCCCGGGTCTGTCCACTCCAAGCTTGAGATTCCAGAACGTAATGGATATGCCAGGCACACCAGAGAGCCAGATATTTGGGTTTCAGCCCTGCCACATTCTCAAAGGGTGGAGACTGGCCTGTTTTACCACCTCTATTTCATCTAGGGGAGGGGCTGTCTCACCCACTCACTTCTTGGGCAGAGATACTGATCTACCCAGGTATATGTATGGGGTAGCAAGAGTCCCCTAAAGGAGTAAATCCCCAATTACTCTCTGAAGCATGCAAGGGCACCCAGCACCTAAAGGGGAGTACATAGACCTACTGGGTTTGCATTAAGAGTAACAGCTTTAAAAAAATGACAATCACAAAACTTAATGAGATGAGAGGACCACCTAATTCTTCTAGCTAATGCAGAGGTCCCCAAACTTTTTACACAGGGCGCCAGTTCACTGTCCCTCAGACTGTTGGAGGGCCGGAGTATAAAAAAAACTATGAACAAATCCCTATGCACACTGCACATATCTTATTTTAAAGTAAAAAAAAACAACACAAAACCGGAACAAATACAATATTTAAAATAAAGAACAAGTAAATTTAAATCAACAAACTGACCAGTATTTCAATGGGAACTACACTCCTCTCACTGACCACCAATGAAAGAGGTGTCCCTTCTGGAAGTGCGGCAGGGGCCGGATAAATGGCCTCAGGGGGCCACATGCGACCCGCAGGCCAAAGTTTGGGGACCCCTGAGCTAATGTAACACTGCCTGACCAGTGGGTGTCACCTCTCTGCTTCACCCATCAAATGACCAGGAAGACAGAACTAAGGCCAAAGGGTGACAAGGCTTAAGATTTCAACACATTAACTTTCCAGGTTTGAATAGTTGCCTTTGTGAAGATGATTACAATGGTTCAGACAATATAGTATAACCCCCCTACCTTTCTAAGATACTGAAAGTGTGACCCAGAGAGGTTTGATGACTTGTCTAGTGTCACACAACTACAGGCCCAGGACCAGAGCTCTACACTAACTCTCTATGAGGTTTTCTTCCATTATAGTAGTGACCAATGAAAGGTAAGAGTTACAGTGGGAACTAGGAGAGTTTTAGGCATAAGTGCTACCACATAAAACTGTGTCCTTGTCAAAGGATAAGCTGCAGGTATCACAGGAATGCCAGGTGCACACTGAGAGTAATAAGGCTTTCTTCCCTTATACCAAATTTGTCATCTTACAGTCTCCCCTTGGCTTGGATTGGATATTATTAATAAAGCTATTCATAGTGGGATCCACAGAATTGCAAAAAATGATACATGAGGAGGTAAAATGCAGATATATATTGCAGTAAAATGTTTATGTGAAAAATTCAGATAAGATGAAGTCAGGTCAGCTCTTTTTTTTTTTAAGTGAAAGGAGGGGAGATAGAGAGGCAGACCCCCACAAGCGCCCCAACAGGGATCCACCTGGCAATCCCCATCTGGGCCGATGCTCAAATTAACCAAGCTATCCTCAGTGCCTGAGGCCCATGCTTGGACCAACTGAGCTATCCTCAGTGTCCGAGGCCGACGCTCAAACCAATCGAACCACTGGCTGCAAGAGGGGAAGAGAAGGAGAAAGGAGAGAGAGAGGGGAAGAGAAGCAGATGGTTGCTTCTCATGTGTGCACTGACTGGGGATTGAACCCAGGACATCCACCCGCCGGGCTGATGCTCTATCCTTTGAGCAACCGGCCAGGGTGAGGTCAGCTTCCTAAAATCAACAAATACTGAGTGCTTTCTCTGTACAAGTCACTGTGCTAGGCGCTGAGTATGTGTGTGTATGCTTATATGAGTGAGTGAGAAAGACAGCCAGCCAGATACACACACACACACACACACACACACACACACTCACACACACGGATAAGACAGAACCCAGCTCTTCAAGGTTTACAATGTAGTTGCCGATATAAGACTGTAAACATCAAAGAAATGACTAATAATATGAAGTAGATAATTGTTAAGTAAGTGGTATAATGTGTCTGCAGGAGTTCTCAGAAGAAGCAATCAGGTCTACTGGGGAAGGGGTAAAACTGTCAGGCAAGGTGCTACTAGAAAAATATTGTATTTGAAGTGGACCTTGAAGGCCTTGACAAGTAGAGGGAAATGACGTGAGCAAACATTGTTAGGAAAAAGAAATCACGCCTTAAAAGGAAGGACTGGACCAGACTTGAACAGCTTGAAGAGTTAAGTTCTTGTAGACATAGTGAGGTACAAAATTTTTTTCTGAACATAGAACTACATGGGGTGGAGCAGGTTTGATCTAACAAATGTCTTCTGGGGGACACGTGCTGGAACTGAATGAATGACTGAGATGAACTTGCCTTTGGTAGAGAACTAACCTCAGCCTGGGAGATGAGTTGCACCCGAGGTGCAGGGGCCTGAAGTAGACCTGCTGAAGGAAGAAACAGCAGGTCCACCCACCAGACTGCTGGCTGGGAGGCAGACTGACTGGCTGGGAGGCCGAGGGCAAGTAGCAGAGAAAGTCAGCAGAGAGAGATCTTCAAAGCATAAAGTTAGGCAGTTGCAAGAACGGAAGGGCAAAGGGAAGCTAGATGAGGGGGAAGAGATGCAGAGCTTGGTTGTTGTTTTTTTTTTTTTTTCTTTTTTTTCATTTTTCTGAAGCTGGAAACAGGGAGAGACAGTCAGACAGACTCCCGCATGCGCCCGACCGGGATCCACCCGGCACGCCCACCATGGGCGAAGCTCTGCCCACCAGGGGGTGATGCTCTGCCCATCCTGGGCGTCGCCATGTTGCGACCAGAGCCACTCTAGCGCCTGGGGCAGAGGCCACAGAGCCATCCCCAGCGCCTGGGCCATCTTTGCTCCAATGGAGCCTTGGCTGCGGGAGGAGACGAGAGAGACAGAGAGGAAAGCGCGGCGGAGGGGTGGAGAAGCAAATGGGCGCTTCTCCTGTGTGCCCTGGCCGAGAATTAAACCCGGGTCCTCCGCACACTAGGCTGACACTCTACCGCTGAGCCAACCGGCCAGGGCCCAGAGCTTGGTTTTTGAAGCACTGAATTTGGGGATAACTACATCAGAGTGTCCAGTGGGCACTTAGAGTTAAGTCTAATGTTTGAGAAGAAATAGTTGAAGATACAACATAGGGGTCTTCCCAATAGACAAAAAGTTGTGGGATTGAATAAGATTTCTCTGGAAGTGAGTTTAATGAGAGAAAAAATGGAATGTAAAACTGACCTGTAGGTGTGTCCACACCTAGGAAAAAAACAACAAGATCATCTAATGCCAAGAAGGGAAGGGGGAAGAGTTTCAAGTAGATCAGGGCTGTTAACAGTCATAAACGTGACAAAATCAATTATATGCACAAGCAGAGGCGGTGGATTTAACAGTGGGCACACCGGGCGTACACCATGGGCCCCTGACTTCTGAAGGGCCCCGCAAAACCCCAACTTTACACTTTTTCTAATGACACCAAGTTTGGTTTCATATGTGCAACTTTAACATTAATAGTACATAATATTTTTTATTCATTTAAAAATATGGTTAACATGTATTTTTATTTTCCTTGTCTCTCTTTTTTTTAAGGGGCCCAATATTTTCTTCTGCACTCGGGGCCTCAACCGGCCTTAATCTGCCTCTGGCACTGAGCACAGCAATAATAAATATTTGTTAAATGAATGAATGAATGGAAGAAAGCCCTTGGGTTTGAGAATCAACTTTTCTCAGTCAGAATGGCTAGGGTTGCCAAGAGGATTTCAATGTTAAATTTACACACACACACCCAATAAAAACACATTTCTTCTTCCACAAGTCATCCTGTCCACCACACAGACATCCTTCCCTGCTTCCCCAATGTTTCCCCTCATCCTTCTCTCCAGTTTCCGCAACCCAACCAACACACCTTTGGTGTCAAAGGAGACAGGAAACTCCAACTCGAGTTTCCACTTTACTAATACTCTGCCTTTGCCTCCTCTTACATAAAGGGATATGTGGCAATTGGGTGGAAGAGGAGACTGTGTTCTAGCCCCGGTTGTACTACTAATTAGCTGTGTGGGTTTGGGCAAGTTGCTCAACCTCTCTGGATCTAGACTTTTTCATAGACAGGAGTAGGGTCTATTTGGACTCTAGACAAGTTTCGAAGGCGACTTTCAGCTCTAAAGTCCACGGTTTTATCATTCTCAGAAGGTCCTTGCAACACTCTCAGAGAAGGAAGGAAGTAGGAGACCTGGGTTAACGACCGACGGTCAGACCTCTTCCCGGGGCGAAGCTCCAGGATAGGAGTGTACCAAGAAAGTGAGAAGGCGCTGCCCGGCCCTCACGGGATCATCAGTGAGCAGATCCCATTCCCACGGCTGGGAAGGATCCCAACAAACCCGAAGGCGACTCCCACCCTGCACCCCACCTTTCTGAGGCTCCCAGACGCCCGGAAAGCTCTAAAAAGCCCTGCGGGAAAAATAAAGATTTCTTTCCCAGAGTCCTGCGGTCCTTTTGCAAGTCGGATTCCAGCAGACACGATCTGCAGCCGGATAATGACACAGACAGCCTTTGGAAGCAGCGACTGTTCTCGCCTTGCTCGCTCCGAGTTCTGGGGACGCCTGGACGCCCGCGCTGTGCCCCAATGGGCCGGCGTCCGACCCCGGCCCGGCTGCCAGGCCAACGGCGCCCCCACCCCCGGCCCTCCTCCCCTCGGCCGGCCCCACTGCGGTCTGCAAACATTTCCTGCCCCCGCCCCAACCCCCACCCGGAGCTTCCCAGTTGGAACGAGTTGAGCTCGAAGCCGGGTCAGCGCTCCCAGTTGCCCCAACTTGGCTCCCCCGGCCACTAGGACCGGGGAGGGGGCCCCCTTCGTCTGGCTCCGGAGCAGCCTTCAGGGAAACCCAGGCGCCAGGAGTCGTGGGAGGTCGCTCGGGAAGCTCAAGGCTCGGGCAAGGAGGGGGACAACTGGCGGGGCGCCCGTATCCCTGCTCCCTTACCCGTCGTTACCTGCTCGCTTGCGGGGGTGTCCCGGGGCGGCCGGCCTCTCCCGGCGCTGTCTCCCCACGCAGTTACCCATGCTGGCTCCTCAGCCGGGCCCCATGCACCGGAGGCGGCGGGCTGGTCAACTGCTCCGCGCTCCTGCCCCGGACGGCGGCGTCCGGGGTCAACGGCTCCTGCTGCCCGTCATCAGACGCTCCCCGATTTCCCTCCGGGGCTCGCTCTCCCCTAGCGCCGGCTTCGCCACAAACTTTGCGGGCGAGGGGAGAGAGGGAGGCAGCCGACTCCCGAGCACAGTCCCAGGTGGCCGGGCCAGGGGGGCCCGCGACCGTGCCCGGCCAGAGAACAGCTCCACTGGAGGGGCGGAGAGAGGGGGCGGGCACCGCAGCAGCTACACCCGGCTCGCTCAGGACTCCCAGCTGGGGCCGGCCCCCCGGAGCCTGTCACTCACCTGCCTAACCCCGCCCATCCCGACCCCGCTCCTAGCCGGGGGCTCGCGGTGCCCGCGCCGCCTCTGCCACCACCCGCCGCAGGTGTGCATGTGACCGGTGGCGCCGCCCCCTCGGGCTGGGCCTGATTTTTTCATTGGTTTCCCCCAGGGTGTGTACCGCCCCTTGGCCCCACCCAGCCAGGTGCCCACCCCGCCGCCCGTCTCCTGGGTAGCAGGGCCAGGAATTACTCGCCCTCAATGGTCCCGGGCTGCGTGCCCAGCAGCCACCTCCCCTCCCAGCGCTACCACCCAGATTCCAGGCCCCGCCCCTCGGGGAGGGACCGCCCCATCTCTCCCAGGAACTGCCTGGCCTGGAGCCGGCAGGCACGTGATCCAGGGGCGCCCCGCCCCCTCAGGCTTCGCCAAGCGATTGGCTCAGAAGGCGCGTGCGCCGAGTGGCCAGTCCTACTCCCAAAGCTTGTTTCCCCTCCCACGGTCCCTAGTTAGCGTCATGGCGGCTGCCGCCGATTTGGAGGCGGTGGTGCCCATGGGCGCCCTGTGGGGCCTCGTGCACGACTTCGTCATGGGTCAGCAGGAAGGCCCGGCTGACCAAGTGGCTGCAGGTACGGCAGACGTCGTCGCGCGGCTTCCGCATAGGGGCCGACCGGGGGGAGCGGCCTCAGCACTGGCTCTGGGCGGGAAGGGAGTGAAGGACAGCTGTGACTTGGAGAGATTGGCCTGGGGCAGGTTGTGAACGTCGTGTACTTAGGAACCGTAACAAACTGAGGGTAGCTTGCATCTTCCCTAAAGCGCCTTAACGCCCCTTATCTTCGTTTATAGCCACCCTGTGCGCCGGCCCGGGTTAGGAGAATCATTACTATTTCACATTTGAGGACACAGGCCCAGCAAGAGCAAGAGATTCTCAGATCGGGCAGCTGGGGAACCGGGACTCCGACCCAGATGCACCAGTTTAGACTCTGGTGCTCACGCCGCGAAAGCACGTTGCTTCTGGGAGCTTGATGTGAAAGGCAGCATATTCAGCGGCTTGAGCTCCAGTCGCGTGGCATGTTGGGAGTGGCCCGGCGGCCAGGTCTCTGACTGACTGTAATTGGGGAGAGGAGGAGAGGAGGGAGTTGGAGATGTACTGCCTACCTTCCTTGAGACTTTCCCTCCGTTTCTTGGTAAAGTTCTTGATTAATTTGCCCCATGACTTTTTTATGTTGTGTTTATTTTTATCTTTTCCCCAGATCTCCAGTTTCCTGCTTTTGACCAGGTCAGGGATCTCTAAGTTCTGACAGCTTATCAGACATTTGAATAAAACAAATTCCATCGCTTCTCGGCCTTTTGGCTAAGATCAAGTGTAAAACAAATTCCAGATTGCCTTGGAATTCTGAGACTTCACTCTTCAAAAAGAAAAAGAAATCTTAAAAGTTACCGAATGTTAGGAAACCTTCAGACCTCGTGTTAAGTAATAGAATACAAAAGAATCTCGAGTACTGATGAGTTTTACCTACTTTTGGAAATTTTTCATTTGGGGAAAAGGAAACGGTGCATTTGTCTTGAAAATTGAACGTATTAACTCTTAGAATATGTAACAAGTGAATATAGTGAATCTGCAGGGAGTACTTTGGTCCTTAGCAATTCTACTTTTACTCAATCATTCTATCATTATTGAACATATATTACTCTCCAAAGAGATGCAGAGCAATAGGAATATAAGTACAAATTAGACTGTATATGTATGTGCCCATCACTACACCACGAAAAGGGCTGTAAGAGGTCTCTTTGCAAGATGGCACGAGAGCATCAAGGAGCAGATTGCCTGATGCTGCCATTCTTCTAAGTTCAACTGCTTACAGATTTATAAAATGTAGTGTATTACCAGTGCTTACAGTTAACAAGTACAGTGTGTTATCAATGTCATTTTCCTTAGTGGTTTATGAAAATTTTCAAACTTACAACAAAGTCTAAAGAATTTCCTAAGAAACACACATACATAAACCATATAGATTCTGCCATTAACATATTCATATAACTTGCTGTATCACATACCTCTCCATTCATTTAAATTGTGGATATCAGTACACTTTTCCCTACATACTTTGGTGGGCATATTAACTAGAGTTTGTTTACAGTTTATTTTGGTGTAAATTTTACATCCAATGAAGTATTTACAGATTTGAAGTGTATGTTTACTAATTTTGAAAAGTGCATATACCTACTCCCTACCAAGTTGAAGAACATTGCTATATCATTGTTATTTGTAACTATTCTTTCACATTTATATATTATGAACACAATTTTGAATTTTTCAAATTCAGATTACATGAGAACACACGAATAAGGAAGGCCAAGTTCTCATAAATATCTTTGTAAAATTTATTTTTCTGTCTGAAATAAATGGCCTAAACTATTACCTAGTTTAAATTTAACTTGGCTCAGCTAAGATTGTAACACCAGCCGTATTATAATTTAACCCTCCTAAGAGGGTAGTAACAGATAAGTAACAGGTAGTAACATAGATTGAAAAGGTTTGGTGAGGTTGGATTATGCATAGCCTTGGATTCCAGGCAGAGGGATGAGAATGACCTACTGTAAGTAAAGGAGTCCTTGAACAAGGGAGTCACATAATGAAAGCGAATTTGAGAAGGATTAAATTGATATTCTTAATCTTAGATCACAGTCCTAGTTTGGGCTGTTAAAGGCTGAACAAGAGTTTTGAAGTGTCCCTAGATGGGTTTTTTTGTTTGTTTTTATGACAGAGATAGAGAGAGGGACAGATAGACAGGAAGAGAGAGAGATGAGAAGCATCAATTCCTCGTTGCAGCTCCTTTGTCTTCTTAGTTCATTGATTGCTTTCTCATATATGCCTTGACCTTGGGGCTACAACAGAGCGAATGACCTTGGACTCAAGCCAGCAACTTTGAGCATCATGTCTGTGACCAGGGAGTCATGTCTATGATCCCACGCAAGCCCGCAACCCTGCGCTCAAGCCGGATGAGCCCGCGCTCAAGCCGGCGACCTTGGGGTTTCTAACCTGGGTCCTCCGCATCCTAGTCCAATGCTCTATCCACTGCGCCACCGCCTGGTCAGGCAGATGTGTTTTCTAATCCTCCATCCTAAATCAAGCTTTGTTAGTGCTGAAGGGACCAGCTAATCTCTTCAGCCATTTGTAGCAGCAGTCTCTCCTACAAGTTGTTTTTTAACCTGAGTTACTGATGAAAGTAGGTGTCAAATGTAAAAGTGTAAGTAAAGTAAGATAAATGATCTGGGTTAAAGGCTTCTCAAGCCAGGCATTCAAAAGCTTTCACTACCTGGTGCTGGCCCTTACTCTGGCCACTCCTCTACTGAACATTTAGTAGCAGGCAGCCACCTTGATTTGCTGTTCCCTTAGTGCTTTCCTTCCCAGTTCCCACCGCTAGCTCTGTCTAATCAAAGTTAGACCTTAGAGTTCGGTCCGTTTTGAATGCTCACTGCCTGTCCCCAAAGTGTTTCCTGACTGCTCCAACCAGACATCATTTCTCACTTCATAATCTTTGTGGTACTTATTTCTCAACCACTCATATACCTGTTATCAGACTTGCTTAGTAGCTATTTCTGTACGCTTCTCCACATCCTACCCTCCCCTTCCTACCCCCAGAGTCTCCTGGAGACTAGTATAAGTAAATGTGCTGTAGAAACTACATAAGTAAATGGAAATAAGAGAAGGAAAACTGTGGAATTTGAGGCCTAACTAGTTATAGGGCTTGAAGGAGAGGGAAGACACTTAGGATGACCCCAAGCTTTTGAGCCTAAGGATGAGCAAAAGAGAAGTGCTTTATTCAAAAGTGAAGTTGGAAATGGAACTGGTTTTTTTTTTTTCTTTTTTTTCTTTTTTTAAAATTTTATTTATTCATTTTAGAGAGAAGAGACAGGGACAGATAGAGAAGGGAGAGAGGAGCAGGAAGCATCAACTCCCATATGTGCCTTGACTAGGGAAGCCTGGGGTTTCAAACCAGCGACCTCAGTGTTTCAGGTCAACGCTTTTACCCACTGCGCCACCACAGGTCAGGCAATGGAGCTGGTTTTAAAGAATGTGATTTTTGGACATGTTGAATTTACAGGTAATAGATACATTTTCTTCCTCTTAGTTATTTGTATTTTCCTTCATTTTGGTCTTTTTTTTTTTTTTTTTTTCTGAAGCTGGAAACGGGGAGAGACAGTCAGACAGACTCCCACATGCGCCCGACCGGGATCCACCCGGCATGCCCACCAGGGGCGACACTCTGCCCACCAGGGGGCGATGCTCTGCCCCTCCGGGGCGTAGCTCTGCCCCGACCAGAGCCACTCTAGCGCCTGGGGCAGAGGCCAAGGAGCCATCCCCAGCGCCCGGGCCATCTTTGCTCCAATGGAGCCTTGGCTGCAGGAGGGGAAGAGAGAGACAGAGAGAAAGGAGGGGAGGGGTGGAGAAGCAAATGGGCGCTTCTCCTATGTGCCCTGGCCGGAAATCGAACCCGGGTCCCCCGCACGCCAGGCCGACACTCTACCGCTGAGCCAACCGGCCAGGGCCTCATTTTGGTCTTTAATATCTTTTGTCTCACATTGTGATTTCCTGAAGAGACCACTATTCCTGAATCCAAAGATTGTTGGATTATTAAAGGACAGTAAAATATACTGTAGTTTTGAGAAACGTTTGTGGCATCCTCAGCAGAAAGGACATTTGGAGAGCTTGATGGGAACTGAGTCCTGATTGGGATTTTTCTTCTTCTCGTTCTCCTTCTCCTTCACATACCCTCCCTTCACCCTCCGTGGCTGCTACTCCAGATTCTCAAGAGACTGCAATTTCATCAGACAGAGGTCTATTTGTGCATTCTATGTCTGTCTCATATAAATACTCCTTTGACAACACTCAGTGCCCCACACAAACTGGTGCCCTGCTGAGGAAAGTGTGGGTAGTTAGGAGGTGCTAATAGGTCCATTTTTAGAGTGCAAATCTTGGGACACACTGGAAAAACTTAGGCCTGCCTGTATAGGGAAAGAAACTGACTTATTTTTCCTTAATGCAGCAAGGCTACCCTTCGATAAATTAACTGTTTATTAGCATTTTTCATCCCAGGAGTAGTCCAAGTATGTAATTAACAGTATTCCAGATGGATGGATGGACGTCTTTCTTTTTTCTTTTCTTTTCTTTTCTTTTTTCTTTCTTTCTTTCTCCCTCCCTCTCTCTCTCTTTCTCTCTCTCTCCCTTCCTCCCTCCCTCCCTCCCTTCCTTTCATTTTATTTTTTCACATTTTATTTATTGATTTTACAGAGAAAGGAGGAGGCAGAGGGGAGCAAGAAGTATAGTTGCTTCACTTTAGTTGTTCATTGCTTGCTTGTTGCTTGTCCTATGTGCCTTGACTGGGCAAGTCCAGCTTTTCCAACCTGCAACCTCAGCATTCCAGGTCAACACTCTATCCACTGCGCCACCACAGACCAGGCCCAGATATTTTTCATCTGGGAGAATTTTTAGGGTTAAGAGAATGACTCAGTTAAAGTTAATGATAAATATACTCCTTTTTTATGTTAACCCAGTCTGTTTATATCACTGTGGTAATACTGAACTTGTTACACTATGATTGTTTTAGATGTCTTTCAGCCCCAACAGACTGGAGGCTCTTTATTAAAAGCTCCCTGTCTATATTTCTATTTCTGGCCCCTAACACAGTACCTGATTTATAATAGATGTGCAAAAACTTTTATAAATAAATGAAAACAAACACACGTGACAATTTTTTTAAAAGAATTATGGAGGAGCCTAAATAGGCAGTGGTGCAGGGGGTAGAGCGTCAGCCTGGGATGCTCAGAACCCAGGTCCAAAACCCCAAGGTTGCCAGCTTGAGTGTGGGATCATAGACATGGTCCCGTGATTGCTAGCTTGAAGCCCATGGTCACTGGCTTGAGGCTCAGGGTTGCTGGCTTGAGCCCAAGGTCTCTGGCTTGAGCAAGGGGTCACTGGCTCAGCTAGAGCCCCCTGGTCAAGGCACATTTGAGAACAATCAATGAACAACTAAGGTGCCGCAACTACGAGTTGATGCTTCTGATTTCTCTCCATTCCTGTCTGTCTGTCTGTCTGTCTGTCTCTCGCTAAACAAAAAAGAATTATGGAGGAGACACAGGAGAAAGTAATTCTGTTTTGGGAATCAAGGAAGGTTTCACAAAAGAGTTGACATTTGAGCCAGGTCTTGAAGAGTTGAAGTTCTTTAGATTGACAAGGGCAGAAAAGAGGCATTCCAAACCCAGGGAATGTTTACAGGATTAAGGATATGGAAGAACTTGACATGTTTGGATTTCATGTGACTGAACTGGGAGTCATGATGAAAGGTGAGCCTCAAGAGGATTTGAGGGGTAAATTGTAAAGGACTTCAAGTCCCAAAGAGTTAAATCTTAGGCAATAGGAGTGAAATAATTGTGCATTTTAGGGATAGGGAGGTAATTCTAGATAGAATATGGATGGATTAGAACAGTGGCCCCCAACCTTTTTTGGGCCACAGACCGGTTTAATGTCAGAAAGTATTTTCACAGACCGGCCTTTAGGGTGGGACGGATAAATGTATCACGTGACCGAGACAAGCATCAAGAGTGAGTCTTAGACGGATGTAACAGAGGGAATCTGGTCATTTTAAAAAATAAAACATCGTTCAGACTTAAATATAAATAAAACGGAAATAATGTAAGTTATTTATTCTTTCTCTGCGGACCAGTACCAAATGGCCCACGGACCGGTAACGGTCCGTGGCCCAGGGGTTGGGGACCACTGGATTAGAAGACTTTATTTTAATTGAGGTAAAATTCACCACTTGAATCATTTTAAGTATACAGTTAGCTTTTAGTGTATTCACAGTGTTTCACAACCATCACCACTATCTAAAAATTCCAGAACATTTTCATCACACAAAAAATGTGGAGAGCTATTTTGAAATCTGGCATTATATAGTGTGGTCATAAGGATGAAAAGGAAGAATCATATTTGAAAAACATTTTTTTCCTTTTTAATTGAATTTATTGGGATGATACTGTTTCACAAAACCATACAGACTTCAAGTATACTGCTCAATAAAACATCGGCACACTGCATCACGTGCCCTCCGTGAAAGACATTTCTGAGGTAGACTCAGCAGAATTAGAATGTCACCTTTGTTCAAAACACCATCAAAATACTGTTCCAGTTTTTTGCCACCTTACTCTTATTTACTATTGTGTGAGCTGTAAAACGAATATAAATAATATCTTTGTTTTTTCCTAATTTTGTATTACTTTTGTACTTTACTTTTCATGCTTGTGCTACATTAATTCAAGATGGGATCCTTGCAAAAGTTATGAAGACTAAAGGGCTCTGCCAGGAGAGTTCAGTTCACTCATATATTGGGATTCTAGGAATCACTGCAAATGGTGTTTCTTTGTAATGATAAAGTAACCAGCTTCTTTTTTTTTCTTCCTTCTCCTCTCTGCCTTTGATTGGCTTTTTATTCAAAATCAGCTGTCCAAAGTGATTTGACCTTTATGGAATAAACAAATTTAAGTTTATGCTGCAGGCTTCTTCTGTGATGGGTTACTTTTTCTAGGCTTCTGATTAGCTGCTGGTTTCTTGGTAACTGCAGCTCCCCCACCACCACCACCACCACCACCAAAGGCTTCTGCTTTGTAATGTCAACAGCCTTTCACAGGCTTTAGCCTGGAACCTCCTTCTCATCTGATTTGGTTCCTAATGCTGCTGCTTTTTTATTTACTCCAGAGCTTGGGGTTCATGGTTCTTGGTTCTTGGTTCTTGGTTCTTGGTTCTTGGCCTGGGGAAGAATGGTGTTTCGGCACATGGTCTTTGCATTTGGTTATAGCTTTTCAGGGTTTTCAGGGAATTATTTAGGAGTCTGTGATAAATCTTCTTGTGTGGTGTTGGAGGGCTCTTTGGATCTCTAGGCTTTTCAGGATTATGCTCAGGTCTGTATTGATCATCTTGAGCATGGGAAGGTCATAGTTATTTTTGAAGGAGGCAGCTTTATGCCAAGTGCCATACAGATCTAACTTGGGGAAAGCACTTCCAGTTCAAATGCAGAAACAGCCCATATGCCAACAAGGAGCAAGCTTCAAAATGTTCAGTTTGGCCTGTCCAGGCGGTGGCGCAGTGGATAGAGATCGGACTGGGACACGGAGGACACGAAACTCCAAGGTCACCAGCTTGAGCCCAGGGACACTGGCTTGAGCAAGGGGTCACTCAGTCTGCTGTAGCCCCCCCAGTCAAGACACATGAGAAAGCAATCAGTGAACAACTAAAGTGCCACAATGAAGAATTGATGTTTCTCATTTCCTTCCCTTCCTGTCTGTCTGTCTGTCTCTATCTGTCCCTCTCTCTGTCTCTGTCACAAAAAAAAAAAAGTTCTGTTTGCATACATTGTACAGAGAAACTCCAGGGCTGTTCCTAAGGCTTTGATGATTCCATTGTCCTCTTTTTAGGTGATGCAAGGTCCTCTATGCTAGATACAATGACGGTTTCCCATTTTGCCCTTGCCAGATCTCATTCTCTGAAAGGCTTAGACATTTTTGATATAATTCCAGGCCTTAAGTTTCTAAGAAGCAAAATGACAGCCTTGGTCTTTTTGTAGCTTTCAACTTTATCTTCAGCCACCAACAGAAGTTCAGGAACTTCCTCAATACGGTGACCTTCAGACATGACCAGGACTGGTAAGGCCAAGGTAGCCAGAGCGAAGCAGATGGCATATTGCTTCTGTGTTGTATTCACTCTGAGATGCAAACGGCACCAGGTTCTGGTTGGTGCAAACTTATGGACCCCACAACACTTATTTCCAAAAGTACCCTGGCCAGAATGCTGAGCTCCACCACCTCGAAATCTGGGAACCTGAGCCATGGTTCAGCCAGTACTGCAAAGCTCAGCACTGGTTTGATGACCTGCCAAGTCACAAACAA
This sequence comes from Saccopteryx leptura, assembly GCF_036850995.1. Taxonomy (NCBI): domain Eukaryota; kingdom Metazoa; phylum Chordata; class Mammalia; order Chiroptera; family Emballonuridae; genus Saccopteryx; species Saccopteryx leptura. The sequence goes on from NC_089515.1 coordinate 29,989,365, forward strand.
CATAGGGCTGTGTATTGTTTTTGCACAAGTTCATTTGAACAAAGTTCACTATATCTGGTCGAATGGGAGCCTTGAACACAGCAGGCAAAGTGACCTTTTTGCCAGATGACTCCCCTTTTTTGGAGTTCACTGATATGATATCGTGGATGAGCACATGCCATGATGTGGAGAGGAGAAGGCCACACTCCTCTCAGCCTGCTGGCTCCCACAGGAAAAGCAGGAGCCAGTTTTTCTTTTCTTTTTTTTTTTTTTCTATTTCTTTTTTTTTAAGATGAGAGGAGGAGAGATAGTGAGGTATACTCTCAATTTGCCCCAGTTGGGATCCACCCAGCAACCTCTGTCTGGGGCCAATGCTTGAATGAGCCAAGCTATTTTTAGTGCCTGAGGCTGACATGCTCAGACTAGCGAGCCATCCTCAGCACCTAGGGCCACGCTCGAACCAATCTAGCCAGTGGCTGCAAGAGAAGGAGAGAAAGAGAAGGGGGAGAGGGAGCGAGAGAGAAGCAAATGATCACTTCTGTGTGCCCTGACCAGGAATCGAACCCAGGACCTCCATACAACAGGCCAATGCTCTATCCACTGAGCCACTGGCCAGGGCCAGGAGCCAGTTTCTTAATGATGTATACTGAATGCTGAAGAAGTCTTTTTCTTTTTCTTTTTCTTTTTTAGCACAGGAGAGAGCCAGATAGAAAGGGAGAGAGATGAGAAGCACCAACTCATAGTTGTGGCACCTTCGTTGTTCATTAATTGCTTTCTCATTTGTGCCTTGATGCAGAAGGGTGGGTCACTCCAGTCAGGCCAGTAACCCCTTGTTCAAGCCAGTGGCCTTGGGTTTTAAGCCAGCGATCATTTTTTATCATAATACACATATTTATATATATAATATAGCATACATATTTATATCATAATATCTGTACATTTTAATGTATAAATTATACCTGAATTAATGTGGGGTTTTTTATTGATTTGAGAGAGAGAGAGGGATTTGTTTGTTGTTATACTTATTCATGCATTCATTGGTTAATTTTTGTATGTACCCTGACCAGGGATTGAACCTGAAACCTTAGTGTATCAGGTAGATACTTGAACCAACTGAGCTATCTGGCCACAGCTACCTGAAAAAAAAATTATTTATTTTATTTTTTTGTATTTTTCTGAAGCTGGAAACGGGGTGAGACAGTCAGACAGACTCCCGCATGTGCCCGGCCAGGATCCACCCGGCACGCCCACCAGGGGGCGACGCTCTGCCCACCAGGGGGCGATGCTCTGCCCACCAGGGGGCGATGCTCTGCCCCTCCGGGGCATCGCTCTGCTGCGACCAGAGCCACTCTAGTGCCTGGGGCAGAGGCCATGGAGCCATCCCCAGCGCCCAGGCCATCTTTTGCTCCAGTGGAGCCTCGGCTGCTGGATGGGAAGAGAGAGACAGAGAGGAAGAAGAGGGGGAGGGGTGGGGAAGCAGATGGGCGCTTCTCCTGTGTGCCCTAGCCGGGAATCGAACCCAGGACTTCCACACGCCAGGCCGACGCTCTACCACTGAGCCAACCGGCCAGGGCCGGAAAAAAAATTTTTTTTAATGAAAATATTAGGGGCAACTGAGTGGGCCCTATTGGTCAAATCTTTGTCTTACAGCACTTGAGTTATTTCCAAAGATAGACCTTAGCCCAGCATCCATAGAAGACTTTGATGGTGTTGCTGGAGGATGATTCATTTCAGTGATATACTTTGCTAGTGACAGTTACCAGCTTTATATGTATAATTGCTAACTCCTTCTGTAGCTGCTACTGATACTAGTTTTTAGATAGGTTTCTCAGCAGTTTCCTAAGCTCTAGCCAGGAGGTTCCAAAAAAGTACCCTTTTCCACCCTTCCAAATGGTGCGATAATCTTACAGTTTGTAATCTAGAAACGGGTGTCTCTCTTTACTTAAGTGTTACTATTAAGGAATGAGGTAGAGAATCTAAATATCAACTCCTTGGTGTATCCTGTCAGTTTGGCTGCTGCCCCTTCTCCTACCCTGGAGCTTGTACATGTTCCCTCTTCCTCAGGAGTAAGGGCATCAGCTGGGCCTTCACATCCTGGCATGAGTAAGGCTAAGAGTGCCTGGTGTCTAAATTGGTGTCAGTCACAAATTATGAATCCCAATTAGAGCACTTCTTTCCTCTGATTGGACTTATCCCCAGTCTAGTACCAGAGTGGGCCTTTGGGCAGCTCAGCTCACAGCTGTTGCTCTGAGACCACACACTTGTAGCCAAAGTCCAGTGTTGGTGAGAGCTAACTAATTAGGTCCTATATTTAGAGGTAAGTAGGCCGAGAACCCAGAACAGGCTGCTAAATGTAATTCCCTCAATCCATACCATATTGATCTAGAACTCTTCTATGTTAATCATGCCCTAAGAAGATTACTAACCTTTTACTCTGTTTCTCCTTTGAAAATATATCTTAAGATGCTTCTCTCAGATCTAGGTGAATTCCTATTGTGCTGTTAAAATTTCATTTTTTAAAAAGTAATATATTCACATGGTACAACATTCAGATGGTGCAAAAGAATACAGAGACGTTTCCCTTCCATCCCAAGATGTAATACTGACTGACAGTGAGTCTACTGTATTACTAGTGGAATACATTAAAAGAGATTGGGGGAAAAGCTAATCTAAGTGACTTTGGAAAACAATATTTTGTCTGGAAACTATAAGGCTAAAGACAAAACTGTGCATAAACACTGCACTCTATAAATGTATTTCCCGCAGAAGTTGATAATCCTGAAAGTAATTTCTAGTTTTATTTGCGTTGAAAAAATAAATGTTAGATAATGGGAACCAGGCTTCTCACTGTCAGGGAAATGAACTCTGTGGTACTTTAATACGATCTTATGTTTAATGTATATGGGTAGATATAGAAATAATGATAGGTATGTGTGTACATGTGGATTAGAATGCGTGCATATTATTTCCCAGCTCTCTCTGCTAAGGAGAACCTAGAAACAATGACCAGTACAACAACAATGAGCATAGCCACCCCCAGATCTTGGTTTTTAGTACCATTCCTAAGGAACCAGGTCTTCTTGGAGAAAAGGCTGATTCTAGGGATGGAGAAGGGAAGTTACAAGATGACCTGTGGTACAAGTCCTCTAATGTCATCGATAGGTTCTGTGACTTCAAGCAAAATGACTTATAAAGAAACCAGTTTTGCATAGACTAACAGATATAAACCAGGATTAAGTTCCCATGTATTTCATGAACATTATAATGAAACAACACTAAATGAAATTGCATTATTTGAGGACCTGGTATTTTTTGTAATGCCAAAAAGTAAGAAAGTGCTTAAAAAAAAATAAAAGGATGGGTCATGTCAAAGGGACATGAGAGCCAACCTAAACAAGCTCCCAGTGGCTAAAGATAGAATAATTTGAGCAAGAACATAACCTAATATTGGATTATGAGTCTATGCTGATATAAAATAAGTGACTGAATAAATAAAGGGGGAAGGAGAGATGAATCTTCCTTGCAGAATAATTTAAAAATAATGTAGGTATATAGATACTCCTCATTCTAGGAAAATGGAGCTTAATCTTCCCCTCCTCCTCCCCCTCCACTTTGAGGATGGGCTGGACATAGCGACTCTCAAAGAAAAGAGTACAGGAAAGGGAGAAATAGTAATTGTATAGGGCGGAGACCTGGCTGACACTACCTTAATCACGTGATCAAAGTTAAAATCACCAGTGAGAAGACATGTTAATATCTTATACCCTTACTATGAAATTGAGAAAGGTACTTCACCTCTGTGCTGTTCTTTCCCAAATCCATAAGCCTCGTTTAAGCGTGAGGAAGACATCAAACAAACCCAAATTGAGGGACATTCTATAAAATACTTCTTTAAAATGTCAAAGTCATGGAAAATAAGGAAGACTGAAAATTTTACAGAACAGAGGAAACTAAGGCTTTATGGTGGCTAATTGCAATGTGGTATCCTTAATTAGGTTCTGGAACAGAAAAATGGCATTAGTGCAAAAACATATACTACAGGCAGTCCCCGGGTTACAAATGAGATAGGTTCAGTAGGTTTGTTCCTATGTTGACTTTGTATGTAAATTGGAACGGGTACATTTACCTATGTATTAAATGCACCTCAGACAGATTTTTGTCTGAATGTGGTATTTATTTTTACCTCTCTCTGCATATAAATAAACATTTTCAAACCTACAGAACCTATCTCGGTTGTAACTGGGACTGCCTGTATTTATGTACATTGTTCAGCTTTTAGATCTTGTCCTATTATAAGAGAGAGAGAGAGAGAGAGTGAATGTGTGTGTGAAGGTTCTTAATTTCTTAATATTTTCTACCCAGCCACCCTAACAAATTATTTGTAGTTTTTTTCCTCATTTTTCTCTTGGATTTTCTAGATATACAATCATGTACATATGCAATGTACAAATGATATATTTACGGCCCTGGCCGGTTGGCTCAGTGGTAGAGCGTCGGCCTGGCGTGCAGAAGTCCCGGGTTCGATTCCCGGCCAGGGCACACAGGAGAAGCGCCCATCTGCTTCTCCACCCCTCCCCCTTTCCTTCCTCTCTGTCTCTCTCTTCCCCTCCCGCAGCCGAGGCTCCATTGGAGCAAAGATGGCCTGGGCGCTGGGGATGGCTCCTTGGCCTCTGCCCCAGGCGCTAGAGTGGCTCTGATCACAACAGAGCGACACCCCGGAGGGGCAGAGCATTGCCCCCTGGTGGGCAGAGCGTCGCCCCCTGGTGGGCATGCCGGGTGGATCCCGGTTGGGCGCATGCGGGAGTCTGTCTGACTGTCTCTCCCCGTTTCCAGCTTCAGAAAGATACAAAAATAAAAAAACAAAAAAAAACACCAAATGATATATTTACATTTCAATTTTTATACTTGAAGTTGCATATTCAAAGTGTTAAAGTAATGCTTCTCATGTGGGGGTGCTCTGGACAAGCATAGTAGGCCCCATAGGTGCAAACCCTGGAGTAGGCAGGAAACATTGCATGCTATCAGAGCCGTTGAACCCTGGGATGGGTTTTGTTTTTGTTTTTTTCAATTTCTTTCTTTTGTTTCCTCTAGATGTGAAATCTGGAAGCTATACAGTGTTACAAGTGGTGGAAGCCCTTGGGTAAGAAAGAACCTCTGCTCTAGAATGCCCTTTTCTAGCTGGGACTAAAAACGTTATTTTGTATACTGGTGCTTCCTAGAACTAATTGGCCCAATCTCCCTCTCCCCTCTTATGAGTACTAGGGCTAAACCCATGTTCTTCCTGAAAAGAGTTTCTTCCTAAGGGAGAATTAGAAGCACACAGCCTAGCCTACAGATTTAGGGTGAGGTGGGTGATTGAAGCCCATCAACATTTAATAGAGTTGGGGTTCCTCCTGTGCTTCTTTAGACCCACGTGCTCCCATGGGATTCTAGTCATCCTGGATCTGACTCAGACCCGCCTTGGGTCCTGCCCTGGGAGTTGCCAGGAAGCTGACCTTGCACCAGATTCCCACTATAGGAAAAGGTTTGGGGAAACATCTGCAAGATCAGTGTTATAACCAGATGTTCAAAGCACCAGAGGAAGTATGTGCTTATAGTCTAATGCCAGCTTTCCTCGTATTTCATACTTGGTGTAGACCATTTAATTAACAAGTCTTAGCAAAGGTTAACAGTCATGGCCATGTCTAAACAGAGAAAAGTAGAAAATTGGTAGTGGTGGGGGCATCACTGTTATGCATTTCTCCCACATAGGCAACCGTTTGACCTTGCTACTCGTGTTATTCTGGCATTGGTTCCTTTTTTTCTTAAATAACACCTTTATTGAGATGTAATTCTCTTATAACATTTACCTTTTTTTTTTCTTTTTGTGAAAGAGAGAGGGACAGTTAGGGACAGACAAGACAGGAAAGGAAAGAGATGAGAAGCATCAATTCTTCGTTGTAGGACCTTAATTGTTCACTGATTGCTTTCTCATATGTGCCTTGACTGGGGGGCTACAGCAGACTGAGTGACCCCTTGCTCAAGCCAGCGACCTTGGGTTCAAGCTGGTGAGCTATGTTCAAACCAGATGAGCCCATGCTCAAGCCAGCGACCTTGGGGTTTCGAATCTGGGTCCTCTGCATCCCAATCCGACATTCTGTCCACTGCACCACTGCTTAGTCAGGCAACATTCACCTTTTTAGAATGTATATTCACAGATTTATGTAACCCTTACTACAATTAATTTTAGAACGCCTTCATTACCACACAAAGAAACCCCATGCCCGTGAGTAGTCATTCCTCATTCCCTCCTCTTCCCAGCCCCGGCAGCCACTAATCTATTTTCTGTCTCTAGGGATTTGCCTATTCTGGATATTTCATATAAAGGGAATCACACCACATGCAGCCTTTTGTGTCTGGTTTATTTCACATAACATAATGCTTTCAGAGTTCACCCATGTTGTAGCATGTATCAGTGTTTCATTTCTTGCTGAATAATATTCTGTTGTGTCGATATATCACATTTTGTTTAACCAATTATTAGATGGATATTTGGGTTTCCACATTTGGGCTATTCTGAATAATGCTGCTGTGAGCATTTGTGTGCCTTGGTCTATTCTTAAATGCTCAATTTTCTACTTCTGAGCAGGCACCTTTCTACAAGTCTCTATCCTAGAGATCCTGTCAAGAGCGATCTTCTTTTTTCCCTTTACTCCTAGGTCCAGCTGCCCTTATCCTTGAGGTGTCACTGCAATGTCCTGGCCAGCTCTCCTTCAGAAATCTACTTCCTGCATTTGCTGGCTAGATTCCTTCCTCCTAGTGTGTTTAATGTAATCTCTGTAGAGCTGTCTTCAAGATAAATCACCTCCTTGTTACTTCAGTCTAGGTCCTTCAATGTCAGTAATCCTAAAGAATTAGAACCTTTATTTTGAGCATTACTTTGTAACTTCTATTTACAAAGTATTTCCTCCTAAGATGATGGATGCTTTCAGCTTTTTTCTTTAGCAGTAATATCTTTATTCTCCTCCTGTTTTGGTAGAAGCTACAGTTGCCAGTCATCTCTTGAGCCCTGTGGGTAGCCGCTAAGCTGTGTTTCTGAGGAAGGTCACAATTGTACCACTGGGGAGAAAGAGTAAGCCCAATGCCCAGTCATTGCCTGGAAATGGGCACTTCTGGTGGCTGTGGTGTCACATGTCCGCGTAACGATGCCAGATAATTGTGGGGATTGGCTATTTAGGCTCTGGCCTTATTGTTACTCGTAATACTCAGCACCTCCAGAACACTTTCCTCGGCTGGCTTCCATGCCCACGGGGTGAGTGTAACTAATTGCAAAATATTTACTTCTTTAAAAATTTGAACTGGGTAATGTCAGGCTCTCTCTCTCCGGCTTCCTCCCAGGTCTTCTCTAGAGAATCCAGAACCGCGAACTCGGGCCCGAGGAATCCAACTTTTGTCACAGGTGCTACTCCAGTGTCACTCCTTGCTACTGGAGAAGGAAGGTACTGCATTACTAGTAGGAGTGTCTCCCTGGATTGCTGAGCCAAGCAAGGACTTCCTTGTCTGTTCAGACCAACCTTACAGGGAGGGAAGGAGGGAGGGAGGAAACACATGAGGTCATTGTGAACTACTAATCCAAGGTCTTCATTCCTCTCTAGTATATGTCACAGAAATGATAAGAATAAAGATAGAGGACAAGACAGTCTTGGATTTGGGGCAGTTTTTTTTTATTTTCAGTGTGTTCTCACCTCTCTATAAGATGGACAAAGGTAGTGTCCCATAGATGAAGTGAAAAAGTAATTAAATCTCAAAGTGCTTTGAAGTCCTAAGGAAAAAAAGCCAGTAATTTATTTTCTATAGCAGGGGTTGGCAAACTACAACCTGTTTTTATAAAGTTTTGTTAGCATATAATCTCACCCATTTATTTACCTATTATTTGCTGCATTTATGTTACAGTGGCCAAGTTGAGCAGAGTTAAGTAGCTGTGACAGATACTATGTCCTTCAAGCCTAATATTTACTGTCTGGCCCTTTGAGAAAGTTTGCCAGCCCTGGCTCTATGGAATGGCATTTCTGGGGTTGAGAAGGGTTCGGCAGTGGACCTATGTGAGAATGGATAATAAATGATGTTCACCATCACCTATTTTCCTGACTAATCAGGCATCCTCAGTGGGAGGGTATGGGACACACCTCTTGGTGAAGGAGAAAATTTGTAGCGAAGCCCAAGCAGCAACAGCCCTTGGAAAACTCTGGGAAGGAGCAAGCCTGTGAGCCCTCATCCAGCCTGTGTGAACTTACGGCTGCCTTTCTGGTTTGTGCAGTGGTCCACCTGATCCTATTCTATGAGAACCGGCTCAAGGACCATCATCTCGTGATCCCATCTGTCTTGCTGGGTTTGAGGGCACTTGTGAGTCCTTTTTCTTTATTACACACTGCGGCAGGAGCCCTTTCCCAGTGAATTCCCCCTTTGCCCTATGGGGATGAGACTTTGAGTGCTGAGGAGCAGATGCCCCAATGTGGAACTATGCTAGTGACAGCCAGTTTCACTTCTGGTTTAAGTGTGTTTTACTTTAGAAAGTAAAAGTGTCCTTCGGGGACTGGAGTTCAGAGCCAGCTTGGAAGGTACTGAAAGAACTAATCATCTTAGAGGACCACGTTTCTCACTTGCTGAACCTGGATGTTGTGGTTTGCACTGTAGCTAATCAGGCCTGTTTTAGAGTTGTGTCTCGAAGGCTGTGCTGGAATTCCCCGATGCTCACATATATCCTGTTCTCCCCCAGAGCCTGTGTGTGGCTCTGCCCCCAGGGCTGGCTGTCTCTGTGCTTAAAGCCATCTTCCAGGAGGTCCATGTACAGGTGAGTGATAACAGTTACTTTGGTATTCTCAATCTCTCACCCTCCACATAACTAGAATTAGGTGGCAAAAAAAAAATGCCTTCAAAGCTCTCAACTCTTTGGGGTCTTTGACCACGTTTACATGCCAGTGCTTGCTACTGTATATCAGAAGAGGGAGGCGTGCCATTATGTCTAATCTGTGTCCTCTTACACCTGAAGTAAGATGTACAGCTGACAGGTGTTGGTTATTGGCCCCACTGCTGTTGTGCTGGGCGAATAGCCATGCATTTCCCTGAGGTTCATCTTCTACTGGCATAAAGAGCACTGTCCGCTAGAGGTTAGGAGGCAGGGAGTAGTTTTGCCAGCGGAGTTATTCTTTGAGCACTTTATTTTTTCTCTCTCGCACCCCCAAGTCCCTGCCACAGATGGACCGACACACAGTCTACAGTATTATCACCAACTTTATGCGAACCCGGGAAGAAGGTAAGAGGCAAGGCTCTCTGGGAAATTTGAAAAGCAAGCACATGCTATCCCCCACCCCCCAAGACCAGGACTCATTTTAGCCTGGGGGGTTATATAGAAAAGTCAGTACTCAAAGAGAATGATAAAGAGAAATAGGGGGTCTGCTCACTCCCCCCTAAAGTAAAGGATGGTAGAATTGGGGCTGTCTGACATTCTTAGGTCTGTAACAGATATAGAGTGTTACACTTTTCTTCTTCACTGAGTACTCTCTTGGAATAGGAAAAAGCCAAAGGACAGCCCAGCTTTCTATTCCGTAGGACACTAGTGACCTTGTTCTCTCTTCTCCAGAGCTGAAGGGGCTAGGAGCTGACTTCACCTTTGGCTTCATCCAGGTGATGGATGGGGAAAAGGATCCCCGTAATCTTCTGGTGGCCTTCCGCATCGTCCAGGACCTCATCTCCAGGGACTATAGCCTGGGTATATCCTTGTAGCTTTGAATTACTAGAGCTGGTTGAAGCTTGCCAGGTGAGTGAAGCTTGTAAAGGCAACTTCATTCTTTTCCTCTTGCTTTAGGGCCCTTTGTGGAGGAGTTGTTTGAAGTGACATCCTGTTACTTTCCTGTTGATTTTACCCCTGTAAGTAGCACCTTTCATTCATTCATTCCTTTATTCATTTAAATATTTGTTGAGTGCCTGCTGTCTGACAGTCCCAGTTCTAGGCATTGAAAGTATAGCAGTGAACAAGAAAGACAGTCCCTGCCTTTAGGAACTTCCATCTCAGTAAACTGGGAAGTGGAGAAGCATTTGCCATCACAGGAAGGATTCAGCTCAACAGGCATTTAGGAATATTCTTAAATTTCTTACCAATATACTTAGTGTGGAGGGCTACAGGATTGTAAAATATGGTTCCTTGTCCTTGAAGGTTGAAACATTTAAGTAATAATATGAAATTGTGTACCAAAATGAGTGGTGTTAAGTTTTTCAGAGAAGACTGAGCTCAGTGTGAACTAGCGTAGGCAGGAGCTGATCTCACAGGTAAGATAGATAAGATTTCAGTTGATTTCTGAGAGATGCCAAGGATATGATCCTGGAGTCCAGGAGGCATCTCAGGCAATAGAAACAAACTGACAGAACAAAGAAGACACATTTGAACAGTTTGTTTAGGAGGTGTTTGCTCTGACCCCCTTGGACCTCCTCTTGACTTCCCTTCTGTTTCCAGATACGTATGCAGGGTCTTATCACTGTAAGCATTAGTGATCTGGAAGAAATGAAAGGAGTTATATAACAGCATACCAAACATCTGCGTGCTGACTGCCACTGCCTTGAAAGTTACACAGCCATCTTTGCCATAGGGAGCTTTACCAGCTTGTTCCAGTTGATATCATTTGCTTGGGACCACCTCTCCTGAAATTCTTCTCATCTCTTTTATATTCAGTATCACTCTTTCTAACTCAGAACTTAGATCTTTGATATCGTAAAAGCTCTTGATTAGACTACCAGCCAGGTTTCTCTGGTTTTGTTTTTTTTTGTTTTTGTTTTTGTGACAGAGAGGGACAGATAGGGACAGACAGACAGGAAGGGAGAGAGATGAGAAGCATCAGTTCTTTGTTGCAGCACCTTAGTAGTTCATTGATTGCTTTCTCATGTGCCTTGACCTGGGGGGGACTACAGCAGACCGAGTGACCCCTTGCTCAAGCCAGCAACCTTGGGCTCAAGCTAGGGAGCCTTGCTCAAATCAGGTGAGCCTGTGCTCAAGCCAGCAACCTTGGGTTTTGAACCTGGGTCCTCTGCATCCTGGTTCAACGCTCTATCCGCTGCACCACCACCTGGTCATGCTCTCTGGTTTTGTTTTGTTTTATTTTGTGTTTGTTTACATGATAACATTCACATGATTCAAAATCCAAAAGGTGAAAAAAATACATACCTGTCATCAGGTTTCATTCTTCGTAACCACTTTTATCAATTATGTCTGTACGGAGCTTTTTTCATTCATATATAAATAAATCCTTTAATCCCCTCCCCCCTCAAAATAGTAGCATATATATATATATATTTACACACACACACACACACTTTTCCTATACTTTCTTTGCCTTCTTCACTTAACAGTATATCTTGGAAAGTGTTCTATATTCACATATAAATTAGCTCTTTATTCACTATAGAGAGGGGGGAGAGAGAGAGAGAGAGAGAAAAGGGGGAGAAGCAAGAAGCATCAACTCCCATATGTGCCTTGACCAAGCAAGCCCAGGGTTTCGAACCGGCAACCTCAGCGTTTCCAGGTAAATTAGCTCTTTATTCTATATACCTATATAATATTCCTTTGCACGGGAATACCTAATTAATTTCACTAGTCCTCTAGGATTATGGTTGGTTACTAATCTTTTGCTGTTATCAGCAATACTGCAATTTACGTACCCTGTACATTATTATTTCTCAGATATATGGGTATAACAGTAGGATAAATTCCTAAAAGTGGAATTGTTGAATTATATGCATGTATAATTTGGCAACAGGAAGAAGTATGTTCATTTTTTTGAAAGGTAATACAGATGAGTATGATTCAGCATTTTTTTTTTTTTTTTAACAGAGACAGAGAGAAGGCTAGACAGGACAGACAGACAGGAACAGAGAGATGAAAAGTATCATTAGTTTTTCGTTGCGCATTGCGACACCTTAGTTGTTCATTGATTGTTCTCTCACATGTGCCCTGACTGTGGGCCTTCAGCAGACCGAGCAACCCCCCGCTCAAGCTGGCAACCTCGGGGTCTCGAACCTGGGTCCTCCGCATCCCAGTCCAATGCTCCATCCACTGCGCCACCGCCTGGTCAGGCTGATTCAGCATTTTTTTAAAGACTTTATTTATTCAATTTTTTTTCAGAGAGGAGGGGGGGAGGGAGGGAGGGAGGGAGGAAGAGGGAGGGAGGGAGAGAGAGAGAGAGAAGGGGGAGGAGCAAGAAGCATCAACTCCCATATGTGTCTTGACCAGGCAAGCCCAGGGTTTCAAACCAGTGACCTCAGTGTTCCAGGTTGACGCTTTATCCCACTGCGCCACCACAGGTCGGGCTGATTCAGCATTTAAAGGATAATTAAGCTTCTTTTTACCCTTTTACAGCCACCACACTTTCACTGCTCTCAACAGCTTATATATGTATTTCTCAGAGACCTAGGAAAAACAAGACTATAGATAATGATAGGAGAATTACTCTTCTTCAAGCAGCTTTTTGTATGTTCTCACTAGTCAGTGGAAAGCAGAAAGCTCTTTCCAATTGAAATAGAGTCACCTGGCTTTTAGTGTAGCTATTTGTGTTGGAAACATTCTTTATGGTCTTTTTTTTTTTTTTTTTTTTTTGTATTTTTTTTTTTTTTTTTTTGTATTTTTCTGAAGCTGGAAACGGGGAGAGACAGTCAGACAGACTCCCGCATGCGCCCGACCGGGATCCACCCGGCACGCCCACCAGGGGCGACGCTCTGCCCACCAGGGGGCGATGCTCTACCCCTCCAGGGGTCGCCCTGCCGCGACCAGAGCCACTCTAGCGCCTGGGGCTGAGGCCAAGGAGCCATCCCCAGCGCCCGGGCCATCTTTGCTCCAATGGAGCCTTGGCTGCGGGAGGGGAAGAGAGAGACAGAGAGGAAGGGGGGGGGTGGAGAAGCAAATGGGCGCTTCTCCTATGTGCCCTAGCCAGGAATCGAACCCGGGTCCCCCGCATGCCAGGCCGACGCTCTACCGCTGAGCCAACCGGCCAGGGCTCTTTATGGTCTTATCAGTCCATTTTGGCCGTTTGCCATCGTCATAGTGGTTCACCTCAGTGTAAGTGATGGTTCCTTTGACTTTCTGTATACCTTACCTGTATGCTCACTCTAGAGCAGGGGTTGGCCAACATTTTCTGTAAAAGACCAGATAATGTCTATTTTAGACTTTGTGCACCAGCTGGTCTATGTTGCAATTCAACTCTGCTATTCTAGCACAAAAACAGCTGTAGACAGTAGAATATAGTACAGTGGCCATATTGCAATAAAACTTAATTTATGGAGTCAATAATACTGTGATAACTATGTATAATACCAGGTGGGTACTGGAGATATTGGGAGAACACTTTGTAAGCTACATGATTGTCTAATCACTGTGCTATTCACCTGAAGCCAATACGAAATAATATTGAAAGTAAACTGTAATAGAAAAATTTTTTTAATTTAAACTTAATTTATGTGGGGTGGAGGGAGGTTGGATAGGATAAAGGGGAGATAAATGGTGATGGAAGGAAACTTGGGGTGGTGAACACACAGTACAATATACAGGTGATTATTACAGAATTATACCCCTGAAACCTATATAACTTTATTAACAAATGTCACCTCAAAAATCAGTTAAAAATATAAAAAACAATTTATGGACTTAGAAATTTAAATTTTATATAATTTCACATGTCACAGATATTCTTTTGATTTTTTTCAACCATTTAATAATGTAGAAGTATTCTTTTTATTTTTGTATTTTTCTGAAGTTGGAAACGGGGAAGGAGTCAGACTCCTGCATGTGTCCGACTGGGATCCACCCAGCATGCCCACCAGGGGGCGATGCTCTAGCCATCTGGGGTGTCACTCTGCCGCAATCAGAGCCATTCTAGTGCCTGAGGCAGAGGCCATAGAGCCATCCTCAGTGCCCGGGCCAACTTTGCTCCAATGGAGCCTTGGCTGCGGGAAGAGAAGAGAGAGACAGAGAGGAAGGAGAGGGGGAGGGGTGGAGAAGCAGATGGGTGCTTCTCCTGTGTGCCCTGGCCGGGAATCGAACCCGGAACTCCCGCATGCCAGGCCGACATTCTACCACTGAGCCAAACGGCCAGGGCTTTTTTTTTTTTAATGAGAGGAGGGGAGACAATGAGACAGACTCCTGCATGCGCCCCAGGCAGGATCCACCTGGCAGTTCTGTCTGGGGCTGATGCTCACTCAACCAAGCTATTTTTAGCACCTAAGGCTGATGCACTAGGACCAATCAAGCTATCCTCAGCACCTGGGGCCACACTCAAACCAATTAAGCCACTGGCTACAAGAGGAAGGGGGAGAGAAGCAGATGGTTGCTTCTCATGTGCCCTGACCAGGAATCAAACCAGGATATCCATGTGCTGGGCCGACACTCTGTCTACCTAGTCTATAGGCCAGGGCCTCTCCCAAGATTTTGAAAGCATTTCTGCACTTACGTCTAGTTTTCATTCAGTTCCTTGGAGAAGTCTGAATTCTTTCTGATTTGTAAACCTCTGAATTTATTTTTCCCCATCCTTTTTGGAAGCTTTTAAGCTTGATTTTGCTTCCTGTGTTTAGTGCCTTTCTATGGGTCTGTTTTCATGCATTATATTGGGTACTTGGTGTAGGCCCTACCAATCTGGAAATTCGTGTCCTTTAGTCCCAGGAAATTTTCTTGCATTTCTTCTATGTTTCTCTATTTCTTCTCTTTTGGAACTATTAATCTTTTGTTAGACCTCTTAATCTCTTACCATTTCTTTCATATTTTCTATCTCTATTTTTTTTATATTTTATGAGAGAATTTCACAATTTAATCTTTTCTATCAGTCATAATATCAATCAAGCCATGAAAACAAAACCACTTCGGTATTTAAAACAAGTAATTTAATGCAGGAAATTTATATGAGTGATGGGAGAGCTGAGAAGCCAAACGGGATAATGAGGCAACCCAGAGGTTATTAACAGCAGGAAGACACTACCATATCTCAGTTGGAAGGACAGAGGGAAGAGTTGATGCTCTGGATCCCAGGGGCTGAGAGTATATGACAAAACCTGGCAGCACAGTGGGCCTATCAGTGAGAGATGGAAGCCATGCAGAAGATTCTGTCAGTGCTGAAAGCACCAGCTGAGTCAGAGAGATGGGAAGAAATGCCCTGCCTTCTCCCTTCTCCCTTCTGCCCTGCATTCTTCTCCACGTGTCTCACATTGGGGAACCCAAGCCCATATGGAAGCCTGGGAACTGCAGGCTGCCCCAGGAATGGGCCTGAGGACAGAAATGCCCGGGATCAGCACATCTCCCTATAACCCCTTCTGTTGGCTTTTTTTCTTTCTTATTTCTGCACTCTTGCTTTGAATGTCCAAGATCCTTTTGTTGATGATCTCTGAATGTTTTGTGGAGGTAGTGGTAGGGGGTTATAGTGTGATATTTGATTTGTATATTATTTTATCTTTTTTGAAAACATTGATATATTTTTTAATACTTCTTCTCCCCACATATGTGATCTGTTTCCTCCAATTTTTTTTTCCAATTTATTTGGTCTTTATTTCTAGGTTAGAAGCTTTCTTCAGATAACTGGTACTCTTTGGGAGTTTGCACATGTTTTAAAGTAAAGATTATAAAAAGATCAAAGTGGGAACTCTGAGCACATGGAACAGACTTGAACAGACTTGTCAAGTATGAGCTTCACTGTAGAGGACTCACTTGGACAGTTTGGGGAACTCCCAGTGTATTCTCGTTTTTGGGCTAGTCAGTTCTTCAAAAAAGACCTCACCTGGAAGAAAGGTCTGCCTACAAGCAGATGAGGCCATAAAGGCTAGAAATTTTCAGCACTCAGTACATACTGCTTACTTGGGCCTTTTCTTTTGGGACAGCCCCCAGGCCCTCCACTACATGTACAGCTCTAAGACTAGAGAGCTGTCTGTCCTGTCCAGAGGATCACAGCTTCTCATGCAGTAGTTAGGGAGGGGTTGGGAGGCAGGAGGTCCGTTTGCTTCCTTAACCCAGCTCCCAGCTCCAGAGGTACCTGGTACTGCCAGTTGCTAAGCACCCCAAGGACCGTATTGGGTGGTTATTCAGCTCCCCCCAAGCCTACTGAGGATTCTGGTTTTCTGGCTCTTAGTCATTTTCTTCTTACCCATCTGCTTTGTAGCTTCTAATATTTTGTTGCTAACATCTTTTATTCTGTTCTCTTCAACCTTTAACTTAATGTCTTTTTTAAAAATGTATAAACTTTTATATATTTCATGGGGTTTCTAAAGAGGAGAAGTAAAACCTGGTATATGTTTTCAGTCTGCCATCTTCATGCAGAAATCATCAATGCTTTTTATATTGCCAGAATTACAGCTCTTGTATAAGGATAAAAAAATAGAAATGTGCATCATAGGGGGATTTTTAAAATAAATTGTGACTCAACCACACAGTGGAATAGTATCAGCCACTAAAACTAATATTATGAAAGAATAATACCATGGAAAAATGTTCATGTGTTAAGTGAAAAAAATAAATTATAAATGGTATGTATAAAACAATCACATTTTCTAAAATACATATTTGAGCCCTGGTCAGGTGGCTCCGTGAATAAAGTGTCATCCCAGCGTAACGAGGTTTGATCCCTCGTTAGGGCACGTACAAGAAGCACTTAGTGAGTGCACGGTTAAATGGGACAACTAAGTGGAACAACAAATTGATTCTCCTTCTCTCCCTCTCTCTCCCTCTCCTTCTTTCCCTTTCTCCCTCTCTTTCTCCCCTACTCACCTTCCCCACCCTTTCTCAAATTAATGGGGAAAAAGTTTTAAATAAAATAAAAGTATACATTTTAAGGGGAAACAATGTCTACTGACACATAGTCATAATACACATACAGAGAAGAAAGAATGCACCAGAAAGTTAATGGTGTGATCAGATAGAAAATAAATACTCCAAAGAAAACATTCCCAAGGAACACATAAGAATGAGCATGTCTTCCTGCTGGAGTCTTGATTTCGTACCGTTCTACCAGATGGGGTGTAAATATCAACCTGTTCTTTGGGTTGTCAGGTTCAAGCCTGTGTTCAAAGAGGTATACAAACCCATGACCCTGCTCCCTTTTCCAGCCACCTAATGATCCCTATGGTATCCAGCGAGAAGATCTGATCCTGAGTCTCCGAGCTGTGCTGGCCTCCACACCACGATTTGCTGAGGTAGGTCTAGCCGCAGGCGTAGAAAGTATAAAAGCATGGGGAAAAAGAAAGATCCAGTATACATTTTAAGAATGACACCCTATAAGTGTCTTCAGGCTTGTGTGGCAATTATCTTCAGACCTTTGTTGTAGAAAATTTTTCAGTCTCTTCTTTAAAATAGTAATCAATCCCTATCTAGTGCTTTCTTCTAAAGTCCTGTAGATTTGCCAACCATTTTTCAGCTAACTGGGGGTCTGGCCTCATCTTGGTAGGAAGATTGACTTGAAGTCACAACTCCTGACTCAAGAATAGCTCCTTGGTATAGTTCTTGTCCCTGGGCACTGGTGGCAGTAAGGACATAGTTGACCTTGGTGTGGCTGCAACACTGCCTCTGACTTCGGTTCTTCTCTCTCTCCCATAGTTCCTGCTGCCTTTGCTGATTGAGAAGGTGGATTCTGAGATTCTGAGTGCCAAGCTGGATTCTCTGCAGACTCTGGTAATTTTTCTTTTTCCAGACAAATTAGGGAAGGATGCTAAAGGATTGTAGATTATTGGAGAGCCAGGGAATAGTGAGCTTCAAAAGGGGGAGGGGGATACCAGGATCTGGGTCTACATGTTGACCTAAAGGCCCCAGCTGCATATTTTCTTGTCCTGTGGTAACTAGTGGCAACCAAGGGAAGGCTAACCAGGGCTCCCTCTGGATGCTTGTTTTTCATCAATGAGTGGGGTGCCTGTTTTTCTTACCTGGGTATTACTATTATGAAATCTCGCTGGTTTTTCTGCTGAGAGCCAGGCTCCTTCAGATGCCATTATGCTGAGGTACCTGCATATCTTCGGAAGTTTGAGTGTGTAGATAGCTGATACCTCTGCTTTTTTTGGCAGAATGCTTGCTGTGCTGTGTACGGACAGAAGGAACTGAAGGACTTCCTCCCCAGTCTTTGGGCTTCTATCCGCAGAGAGGTGAGTGTTACTTAGATAAACTCACAACTCTTAACTCCCAGTTGTCAGGCATCAGGGGGAATAATGCACCCTGTGCTTTTCCCTATGTCTCTGTGCCTGGTTATTCAACAGGCAAGCAGTGGGGCGTACTTCTAGTTGAATGACAAGGGAAAGAGTCCTTAGTGAGGGTCAGCCGCTTGGTGATGGCAGTTGATCACTTTGCACAGTGGCATTTTCTATCCTTCCATGGTAAGGAGAATAGTCATGGTGCCTATGGCACCGTGCTGAGTAGAAGGTAAGAGGAAGAGACCTAAGATAAGGGACCCCAATAGTGGCTCCAAGTTGGCATTCTGTTTCTCAAATTGTATGTGTATGAATCCCAACGGAGCTAAGGACTTGGTGAAAATACAGCAATTAAGAAGAAACTCATTTGAGGGGGTTAATTTCCATTGCTGTGCCCTAAAGGTTCTTAAACACCCCCACATACACACACCTAAGGAACTAGGCAGTGGGTGGGTGGGGTCTCACCTGGTGCAGGCTCACCTCAGTAGCCATGGGATCCCTCCCTGACAGGTGTTCCAGACGGCAAGTGAGCGGGTGGAGGCCGAGGGCCTGGCGGCCCTCCACTCCCTGACTGCATGTTTGTCTCGTTCTGTGCTGAGGGCCGATGCTGAGGACCTTCTTGACATCTTCCTTAGCAACCTTCTCCAGGGTAATGGGGCCATGGAAGCCAGAAAGGGGAGTGAGCATAACAGAAATTCCTGCAGGGCCAATGACCTTTCATGTGTAGACCACGTTCAGTGATTTGGGGGATAGAATCCGGCTTTGAATTTTAAAAATTCAGTGATAACTGCTAGCAACTGTTCCAAGCGTCAGTCTCCAAATTTTACGGACTGCGGGGGAAGCCGTGAGTGTGGGGCTACTCCCAGGTATGTGATGCTCTGCCTCTCTAGACTGCAGGCACCATCTGTGTGAACCGGACATGAAGCTGGTGTGGCCTAGTGCCAAGCTACTGCAGGCAGCTGCAGGTGCGTCTGCCCGGGCCTGTGACCACATCACCAGCAACGTCTTGCCTTTGCTTCTAGAACAGTTCCACAAGCACAGCCAGGTAAGGGCACTCAGTCTCTGCGAGAATGAGGAGAGTCCTTGCTAGCATCCCTTTCTCACAGAGTTAATTAAGTGTTGAGCTTGAGCTCAGAGAGTAGATTTGGGGTTTTGCTCCTATTAGCTGCGACTGGTTCCCTTGTTGACTTTTCCTAACACAAAGAATAATTTACCCCACATCCAAAGTAGCAGGACTGAAATGTTTTAAAATATAGGGTGGGGCAAAAGGAGGTTTATAGTTGTTCCTGTGGAAAATAATATAATAGTTAATAAATAATAATATAAGAATAAACTGTTTTCACGTGCTCACAACCATAAACCTACTTTTGCCCCTCCCTTTGTTCTTTGACTCTAATATTCCTTAAAACATTACAGAGCAACCAGCGGCGGACCATCCTTGAAATGATCCTGGGGTTCTTGAAGCTGCAACAGAAATGGAGCTCTGAAGACAAGGGTGAGGTCACCTTCCGGAGCAAGCGGAGAGTGCCGTGGATCAGTAGTCTAGAACGGTGGTCCTGGCGTTCTGAGGTTGTAGCATAAAAAATACGATGTATGAGACCTGTTTATTTCTATCCCAGGGTACTTCCTGTATACTCAACAGATTAAGCTCTTTATATCTGCCCCAGATTGTCTGCATCACCGCCGAGTCAGGGCTTCCCTCTAACCGGGACTGTCTCTCTCCAGGTGAAAGGCCTCTGAGCGGCTTCAAGGATCAGCTGTGCTCACTGGTGTTCACAGCTCTGACAGACCCTAACACCCAGCTTCAGCTTGTTGGCATCCGTACTCTCACTGTTGTGGGTGCCCAGCCAGGTACACATAAGAGAAAAGATAGGAGTATTGGTCCCTTTTTTGTGACTTTCTGTCTTAAGTGGAAAGAAGTCTTAATTCCCTGGTTCTCACTACAACCCCTGTTGACTTGGTATTTCTAATGGGACTTTGGGAAGGATTGTGGTGGCTGCACGGGGAGAAAGATGTGGTTCATGTTCCCTTCTAACATAGATCTCCTGTCTTCTGGGGACTTGGAGCTGGCAGTGGGTCACCTGTACAGACTAAGCTTCCTGGAGGAGGATTCCCAGAGTTGGTGAGAATCTAAAGAGCAGGATAGAGCAAGCTGTTCTAGGGCTCTGTGCCTCCAGCTCTTGGCTCTCTCTAGGGGAAGTGGGCCTTGGGCTTGGCTCTGGCTGCCAAGTGGTTGGACATGTGGGACTGCCCTCTTTTCTTGGGCTTAAGAAGCCATGTCCAACTAGGTACTAGAGTCCTGCTCTTCAGCAAGGTGGTCTCAGAAGACCATACTCCTGCATCTGCCTAATGGCAGGTCTGGGCAAGAGAATGGGAGGCGAGGCCCAGCTAATGCTCATCTGCCATGTGCTCCTAGCAGGGTGGCAGCACTGGAAGCATCAGGAACCCTGGCCACCCTTTACCCTGTGGCCTTCAACAGCCACCTGGTGCCCAAGCTTGCCGAGGAGCTGTGTGTGGGTATGTGTCTCTGCTCTTCTGTGGCCCGCCCTTTGCCAGGGAGGCTTGGGCCTTCATGCTTGTCATCGCACAGTGAAACCTTGTCTCCTGGGCTGATTGCAGGGGAGTCAGACTTGGCTAGAAGGGATGTGCCTACCAAATGCTCCCAGCATCTGCGCTCTCTGCAAGCCTTGTCAGCTGTATCAACACATCCCAGCATTGTCAAGGAGACACTGCCTCTGCTGCTGCAGCATCTCAGCCAGATACACAAAGGTAACTGCCAGAAATGACCATCCGGGAGTCAGGCGGAGTGGGGACCCGTAGTTAAGTTTGGAGCTGATACTTCTAAGGCACTGGTTCCAGTGTGGCTGTATGGAAGAGTCACATGAGGACTTTTAAAATGAAATACCAATGCCTGGGCCTCAATCAGGCCAACTAAGTCTCTCTGTGAGGAAGGGTGGGACGTAGACAACAATAATTATTGAGTGCTCAGGTGATTATAACGTGCAGCCAGGATTGAAAAGTACCACTCAGAGGCCATGCTACTCAAAATATGGTCTATCAACCAGCAGCACGGGCATCTGGGAGCTCGTTAGATATCCAGACTCTCAGGCCCCGCTGATCAGAATCTGCATTTTAACAGGATCTGTTGGTAACTCGTACACGCTCTCTAGTTTGAGAGTATTACATGATCCAAGGCTCAAGTGACAGCAGGAAATGGTACCACAAATCTGTACGTGCTCACATGGGCCCTCACTAGCTCCTAAGCTCCTTTCTTTGCATTGCCCAGCCCCGTGGCTGGGTCCCGTCAACAGTAGATGATCTACTGTTACACAGTAGAAGGAACACGACTCAGACTGTGGCTTGGGTTAGATTCCTTGTGGTGCACTTACTGTGACTTTGGAGAAGACCGTGGGTAGTTTCATTGAGCCTCTACATCCTCCTCTATAAAATGGGGCAATAGTGCTTCTAGGTGATGAGAAATGAGAAAATGTGTGAGTGCTTCTGTTGCAGAGTCCAGCACAGAGCAGGACTCAGCTCTGAAATCCAAGTAGATGAAAAAGAACCTCCAAAAGAATAAAAGGACTTGGTTCTTTTTAACACGACACTCTTGGTCACTCATCTTTATCTGAAATACCTAGAAGTGCTTTTAGGAAAACCTCACAGAATACTTGCTCACCACACAGGGAATGGGGTTGCAGGACCAAGTGAAGTTATTGCTGTCTGTCAGAGCCTCCAGCGGGTGGCAGAAAAATGCCAGCTGGACCCCGAGAGCTGCTGGTATTTTCATCAGACAGCTGTACCTCGCCTGCTTGCCTTGGCTGTGCAGGCTTCCATGCCAGGTAATTTGCTCTGCCTCACCTCTTCTCCCTCCTTTAGACTTTGGCCTTCCTTTAGTGTTGAGCAGCACTGCCACCCTTGGGGTTTCACTGGTACTGCATTTGGTACCAGCAAAGGCTTATTTTAAGATTCCACTTCAAGGCAAGGGTGCTAACCCAACCAATGACAGGAGTCAAAATCCCTAGTGTTAGCAGTGCTCAAAAGGATGCACACCTTTTTCCTGTTCGGTTGCTATGTAATTAGATTATTTAGAATTCAGCTCTGGGCTGTGGCTGGTTGGCTCAGTGATAGAGCATCAGCCCAGCATGTAGATGTCCCAGGTTCAATTCCTGTCAGGGCACACAGGAGAAGCTCCCATCTGCTTCTCTACCCCTCCCCCTCTCGCTTCTCTTTCTCTCTCTTGCTTCCCCTCCTGCAGCCAAGGCTTGATTGAAGCAAGTTGGCCCCGGGCACTGAGGATGGCTCCTTGGCCTCTGCCTCAAGCGCTAAGAAGAGCTCAGTTGCTGAGCAACACCCCAGATGGGCAGAGCATCGCCCCCTAGTGGGCTTTCCGGGTGGATCCCGGTCAGGGCATATGCAGGAGTCTGTCTCTGCCTCCCCTTTTCTCACTGAATTAAAAAAAAAAAACAAAAACCAGGCCCTGGCCAGTTGGCTCAGTGGTAGAGCGGCGACCTGGCATGCAGAAGTCCCAGGTTCGATTCCTGGCCAGGGCACACAGGAGAAGCGCCCATCTACTTCTCCACCCCTCCCCCTCTCCTTCCTCTCTATCTCTCTCTTCCCCTCCCGCAGCCGAAGCTCCATTGGAGCAAAAAGATGGCCCAGGCGCTGGGGATGGTTCCTTGGCCTCTGCCCCAGGCGCTAGAGTGGCTCTGGTCACAACAGAGTGATGCCCCTGATGGGCAGAGCATCGCCCCCTGGTCGGCGTGCCGGGTGGGTCCCGGTCGGGTGCATGCGGGAGTCTGTCTGACTGCCTCTCCATTTCCAGCTTCAGAAAAATACAAAA
This sequence comes from Saccopteryx leptura, assembly GCF_036850995.1. NCBI lineage: Eukaryota > Metazoa > Chordata > Mammalia > Chiroptera > Emballonuridae > Saccopteryx > Saccopteryx leptura. The sequence continues at coordinate 30,012,355 of NC_089515.1, forward strand.
ACAAACAAACAAACAAACAGCTTTGTAGTTTATTAGACCTTGTTGGGTTTCATCTTAAACGTCACTCATTAACTTAGGTGAGGATATTTAGCCTTTCTAAGCCTCTGTTTCCTTACTTATAAGGGGAAGATAAAGAGAAATATTTATATCACAGGGCAGTTGCTCAGGATTAAACAATATAATGCATAGTAGCTGGCAACACCATATTATGTAGGTATTATAGCTTGTCGTATGGTAACTGCTATAATAATGAAGACCTGTGAAGATAAACCCATGTTCTCTTTTAGGTTTTTGAAAAGGCTAATATACGGCCCTGGCCGGTTGGCTCAGCGGTAGAGCGTCGGCCTGGCGTGCGGGGGACCCGGGTTCGATTCCCGGCCAGGGCACATAGGAGAAGCGCCCATTTGCTTCTCCACCCCCACCCCCTCCTTCCTCTCTGTCTCTCTCTTCCCCTCCCGCAGCCAAGGCTCCATTGGAGCAAAGATGGCCCGGGCTCTGCCCCAGGCGCTAGAGTGGCTCTGGTCGCGGCAGAGCGACGCCCCAGAGGGACAGAGCACCGCCCCTGGTGGGCAGAGCGTCGCCCCTGGTGGGCGTGCCGGGTGCCGGGTGGATCCCGGTCGGGCGCATGCGGGAGTCTGTCTGACTGTCTCTCCCCGTTTCCAGCTTCAGAAAAATACAAAAAAAAAAAAGAAAAGGCTAATATAATTATTTCTTTTTTTTTTTTTTAAGCCAGAGAGACAGGAAGAAAGATGAGAAGCATCAATCGTAGTTGCAGCACCTTAGTTGTTCTTTGATTGCTTTCTTGTATGTGCCTTGACCTGGGCAGGGGGGCTCCAGCCAAACCAGTGACCCCTTGCTCAAGCCAGCAACCTTGGGCTTTAAGCCAGTCACCTTTGGGCTCAAGCCTGCAACCATGGAGTCATGTCTATGATCCCATGCTCAAGCCAGTGACCCTGCACTCAAGCTGGTGAGCCCATGCTCAAGCCAGGTGAGCCCGCACTCAAGGCAACGACCTCGGGGTTTCAAACCTGGGTCCTCTGCGTCCCAGGCCAACGCTCTGTGCCACTGCCTGGTCAGGCAACATAATTATTCTAATGTGAAGAACATGCATGTGAGCTGGCCTTATTTTCCACTGTTGCCTAGTCTGAGGACTGCGCAGAGTTCTGAGAGCTCTCTGAGGTCTGCATTAGACTGCTCCTCCCCTGGCGCCTTGCTGGCTCTCTGGTCTACAGCACTATTACAGTCAGGTTAGAAACCACTGCTGTTGTGACTAGAGTTGAGCCCCAGTCATGAAGACAGGACCTAATTATCTAAACTATAGTCATGGCCTTGTGATTCTCAGTGTGTGTTTTGATTTTACAGAGAAGGAGTCCTCAGTTATGAGAAAAGTGCTGTTGGAGGATGAGGTCTTGGATTCCATGGTGTCTGTCATTGGCACTGCCACCACCCACTTAAGCCCTGAGTGAGTCTAGTCGTGGATGTGGCTTCATTCCAGGGAGAGGGATAGCAATCTTGGGAAGAAGCAGCAGGTAGCTTCTGTCTGAGCTGTCCTTGTACCCAGAATGAAGTGTGAAAGCAGCTATTGGCCTTGTAAGTTTTGCTGGCGAAGTAAAAGGAGGGGGCTCTTAGCACTGTGGACTGTGGGGGTGGGCGAGCCATGGACTGATGGTTCTTAGCAGCGGGTGTGCATAAGAATCACCTGTGGGGCATTTTTAAAATATTCAGAGTTCACTCACTAGATTGTGAGCTCCAGAACGGATTTATTTTATCTGACTTGCTGTTTTATCGTCAGAGCCCAAATGGCAGTGGTTCTGGCATATAGGATGTGCTGAATTAGTCATTGTTGACTGTGTGAATGATCATGCTGTGACCCATTGACTCAGTGACTCTGATGGGAACACTAAGGCTTTACAACCCTGGCTCCTTGGTGAAACCTAGCACTCTGCTCCTAGCTTAGCTGCCTGGAGTGTCGCCCGTATTGTGCCCCTCTTCTTGGATGGCAACGTCTCTTTTCTGCCCGAAAACAGCTTCCCTTGCAGATTCCAGCCATTCCAGGTGAGAGTCTGATGGATTGGAAGGGGTAGAATCCTGGGATTTCTGTCCTTCCAAGTTTCTAGGGCTAATCTGGGATGAGTGTCGGAACAAATAAGCCAGTTGCCGGCACAACAGGCTTAACACCCTTCTTCCTCTACAGGATGGCTCCTCAGGACAGAGGAGGCTGGTGGCACTGCTCATGGCCTTTGTCTGCTCCCTGCCTCGAGATGTAAGTGAACACGTTTGGGGAGTACTGTAGTTTAACCCTGGCAAGGGGAGATGGATCCCAGGTGACTTCTGGGCTGGTATTTGTCACAGACTAAGCTGATCTACTTTTCCCCCTGGTTCTCATCCGTCCTGGCCGCTGCTGCCACTTTCTACTGGGTGCCTCTGAGTTTAGGTGTTCTCCGGGCCCATTACATGACCAGGTTTTCTGTAGGTGGAAATCCCTCAGCTGGACCAACTCATGCGGGAGCTTTTAGAGCTGAGCTGCTGCCACGGCTGCCCCTTCTCCTCCACTGCCGCTGCTAAGTGCTTTGCAGGCCTCCTCAACAAGCACCCTGCAGGTACTAGAAGCTCCCTGGTGAAATCCTGAAGTTCAGTGCTTTCTTTAAAAAGGAACTTGCTAATAATACATTAATAGGGTTTCCCAGGGGATAGCCCTTGGGACAAGAGTTTAGACCAGAGTTGAGCAAAGCACTCCAGGACATAAGAAGATAAGGGGGTGCATGCAGAGTGCTGTGCCATCCGGTTCCCTACAGGGAGCTGTTAGGGATCATTCTTCATTAGGAGACGACTCTTTTTCAAATGCCAGCACCCCTGCGCTCTGAGGATCCCTGGCTCTCATTGAATGGGCAAAGCCCGTAGTCAGATGATCTGTTCTTTTCTAAAGGCTTCTCAGGGAGCTCTGCGTGAAAATGATTTACATCCTTCATTGTTAAAAGAGAAATATGTAGCCTTTGCACCAGCATTTCTTCCCTCCTTTTTAGGGCAACAGCTGGATGAATTCCTACAGCTGGCTGTGGACAGAGTGGAGGCTGGGCTGGGCTCTGGGCCCTGTCGGCGTCAGGCTTTCACACTGCTGCTCTGGGTGAGGAGTCAGAGTGGGTTCTGGCTAAACGGGGACAGTTAGGTCTGGTTAAGTAAAATTTCTCCATTTGACATGGAACCATAAGCATGCTTCTCAGGGTTCTGGGGTTTGAGTGCCATGCCCTGATCATCCTCTTCTCTGATTACAGGTGACAAAGGCCCTAGTGCTCAGGTATCATCCTCTCAGCTCCTGCCTCACAGACCGGGTAAGTCCTTTCCACTGTGGAGACAGGGAATCTAGGACCTAAACAGAAGCTTCCTGTTGATCCTATCCGTCCCAGAAATGACTGCCATCCTCCTCTTGGGTACTTAAGATTCTTCCCCTGATATACCTGAAAGGCTCTCTTTTTCTTAAGCTTATGGGCCTCCTGAGTGATCCAGAACTGGGCGCAATGGCAGCTGATGGCTTTTCTCTGCTCATGTCTGACTGCACTGATGTACTGACGCGGGCTGGCCATGCTGAAGTGCGGATCATGTTCCGCCAGCGTTTCTTCACTGATAATGTGCCTGCCTTGGTCCAGGGCTTCCATGCTGCTCCCCAAGGTGAGGAGTCTAAAGGAAGCACCCCAAATTCAGTCCTCTCCTTTGCTCAGGCCTCATTCTGTAATGTAATGTGGGCCCTCAGTGCTTCTTCGGAGCTGCAGTGTGGTCTGTACTTAAAGCGCTCAAGTTCTAGATTCTTGTGCTACTCTTCCTTTGGTGGCTATGTCTTGCTTATTCTGAGCTTATTCTGTGTAGGCTGATGTGCCAGCTTCATAAGAGTTGAGTTCTCAAGTTCTGTGTCTGAGCCCAGTTTCTCCCCTTAAGCTTTTTGTTTTTTACAGATGTGAAGCCAAATTACCTGAAAGGTCTGTCTCATGTACTTAACAGGCTGCCGAAGCCTGTGCTCTTGCCAGAGCTGCCTATGGTAAGCCTTGCCGTCAGAGCCTCTAAGCAGGGACCAAGCCCTTGTCCCCCAGCTGGGCTAGAGGGGAGGAGAGGCAGGCCCGTCGCGGACGTGTTTATCCCACCTTTCCTACGCCCCTTAGCTGCTCTCCTTGCTGCTGGAGGCCCTGTCCTGCCCCGACTGTGTGGTACAGCTCTCCACGCTCAGCTGCCTGCAGCCTCTTCTACTAGAAGCACCTCAAGTCATGAGTCTTCATGTTGACACCCTCATTACCAAGTTCCTGAACCTCAGCTCCAGCCCTTCTATGGTATGTTGAGCCCCAGCAACGCTTTGGCATCTGCAGCTGTCCTTGGTCTCCCTCACCTCCTTACGGTTGTGTTCCAGGCTGTCCGCATTGCTGCCCTGCAGTGTATGCACGCGCTCACTCACCTGCCCACCCCTGTGGTGAGTACTCACATGTCCCTCTGTGGCCTGGAAATCTCTAAGACCCAGAGAAGTACCTTTCTGCCTTAGCATGACTGGCCACCCTGCCATGTGGCTGAGGTAACTGCAAGGTACAGATAGGCAAGGATTTGCCCAAATACCCTACGATAGAACGGCCATCCTGCCCCCTAGCGTCCTCTGGAATCACTCAATAGGAAGGTTATTAGTTGTAGAGTCAGAGAAGCGGCTCTTTTGTTGCCTTGGTTGAATGAGGCTAAGGTGAACTCCTCTTACTCCACAGCTGTTGCCATACAAACCACAGGTGATCCGGGCCTTAGCCAAACCTCTGGATGACAAGAAGAGGCTGGTGCGCAAGGAAGCAGTGTCAGCCAGGGGGGAGTGGTGAGTTTCCCGGTCGTGGGGAGAGCTGGGATTGAATGAGCCTTACCACTAATGCTGCCAGTATCCTTTTTGCCTACAGGTTTCTGCTGGGAAGCCCTGGCAGCTGAGCCCTCCGTCCTGGCCCAGACTATTCTGACAATCTCACCTGGAATCGCTAACTATTGAGCCATTTTGCCAAGGCAGGGACACCATTGGCCTCTGATTGCCATTCCCACAGACAGCATAAATGCTGGGCCTCTATCACGTGGCTGTACTAAGGAACATAGGCATCCTGATTTCTAATGGATTTGGGAAGCAACTGAATGTGAGGCTACTTGTGTTTGAAGAAGGATTCAAGGCTCTTCATATTTGTATGTCAGAGAAAGAGATACGCTGCTGAGGGGTGAATGCAGAGGAGTGTGGCCCTGAGAACCAGGGATGGTGCATGTGTGTGTAACTGCTGGAGAATAAAGATTTCTTTTGATAATGGGGCTGTCAGATATTCTCTCCCCCACCCCACCCCATTTATACTGCAGCACATAACCAGAGCATCATTTATGAGCTAGAATAACTAATTAGACAGGGATTACCAAGAATTCTTCAAAGCATTCAGCCTCTCCAAGTAAGGCAGAGGTGGCCTGACCAGAACACCTAGGCCTTGGCCCTGACTTTCCCTGTCCCTGCCCTAAAGTAGTGGCAAAGAGTGAGATCCTTACAAATCAAATACCTTTATTTTTGCTCCTTTCAGCAAGTGAGAAGTGGCAGTGACCTCAGCAGTAGGCCTGGTATCTTTGCCCTGTTGAGAAGCCAGGATCTCAGCTCGACCATTCAGGTGTTTTCTCAGACAGCAAATGGAAGAGGTGGTGGCCAGCTCCAGTGCTGTGACCTGGAGGCTGGGGTCAGCACCCAGCGTGGCTGCTAGCTGCCTGATCTCCAGTCGGGCTGGAACTTCTATTTGCCTGAGTAAAGGAACATCCGTCCCAGGGTTTCCCACATGCTGCCTTGCTTCTGCAGCGACCAGGAGATAGGTCCTTGAGTTGTCCCTGCATGGCACCCTAAGGCAGGCCTACTGGCTCTTCTTCTTTAAGGAGTCCATGAAGCTTCCCTAGAGGCTCTTGAGACCAGCAGGAGGCAGGGTGATGCGCAGGTGGTGGCTGACAGACTCCGGCTCAGACTGCCATCACAGAAGCTGACTGGGCGGTCACCCAGGGAGGGGGGTCCCAGTTCATTCCATTCCCATGGGGCAGGTGGCTGGAGGGCAACAGCACCCGAGTAAGCCAGTGTCTACAAAAGAAGAAATGTCTCTGAGTCCTAAGAGTCCTGGGCGTCCTGAACCTCGCAGTAATGCTACATCAGAGCACCCTGAAGCTACCCAGCATCAATCACAAAGGAGCAAAGTCCTAACTTTGTGCAATAAATGTGTCCCTTGGTGCCTTGAAGGCCTTTAGAGGTTTTGAGCTAAGGGGCCATTGCAAGCACAGTGATAGCCAGGAATATAATGGGGATGGGAAAGGGAGGCAGGCAGGCACTTATGGTCACCTAATTACTGCCTCAGTTTTTGCTATTTGAAAAATGATTTTCAGTCCTGCCGGTTGTCTCAGTGGTAGAGCATCAGCCCAGCATGTGGAAGTCCCGGGTTTGATTCTTGGTCAGGAGAAGCGACCACCTGCTTTTCCACCCCTTCCCTTCCTGCTTCTCTCTCCTGCAGCCATGGCTCATTTGGTTCAAGCACACCGGCCCCAGACACTGAGGATGGCTCTGTGGAGCCTCCACCTCAGGCACTAAAAATAGCTCAGTTGTGAGCAAGGCCCCAGATGAGCAGAGCATAGGCCCCAAACAAGGATTGCCGGGTGGATCCCAGTTGGGGCGCATGCAGGAGTCTATCTCCACTCCTCTCACTTGGAAAAAAGTAAAAATAAAAAAATTAAATGAGCCTGACCAGGCGGTGGCAACAACAAAAAAACCTAATGATTGATGCTTCTCATCTCTCTCTGTTCCTGTCTGTCGCTATCTATCCCTCTCTCTGACACTCTCTCTGTAAAAAAAAAAAAAAAAAAGTCTAAAAATAAAATAAAATGAACCTGACCAGGCGGTGGCATAGTGGATAGAGCGTTGGACTGGGATGTGGAGGACCCAGGTTTGAGACCCTGAGGTCGCCAGCTTGAGTGCAGGCTCATCTGGTTTGAACAAGGCTCACCAGCTTGAGCCCAAGGTTGCTGGCTCGAGCAAGGGGTCACTTGGTCTGCTGTAGCCCATCCGGTCAAGGCACGTATGAGAAATCAATCAATGAACAACTAAGGAACCACAGCGAAGAATTGATGTTTCATCTCTCTCCCTTCCTGTCTGTCTGTCCCTATCCCTCTCTCTGCCTCTCTCTGTCTTTGCCACAAATAAAATAAAATAAAATGCTTTTCCCATGTCTCGTGGCAGAAGGAGTTAACTTCATTTATTGTCAGAAGGAGTTAACTTCATTTATTGTCTTAGGACTTCTGTCACAAATAAATTACTTCAGTCCCAGAAATGACTGGTTTGAACTCCAGGCACTGCAATACAAATGAGGTGATAAGTAGCCATCTTCCCCACCTAGAAGTCTCTTAAAAACAGCTTTCTTAGGATTTGTTGTGTCATCTATAAGCCTCATCTGCAACATAAACCAGTGTTGGCCTTGAGCTCTGCTGGCTCAAATAAGCAATGATCTCTGCTCCTAGAATCTAGATCTGTGCTGCCCAACATGGTAGCACAAGCAACATGCCTTTTCGAATTACTGAAAATAAAAACTGTCAGTCCAGTAGCCACATTTCCAGTGCTCAGCCACAGGTGGCTGGCCAGCGGCTAATGTCAGTCTAGGTACAGAACACTTCTCATCACTTCTACTAGACAGCACTGGTCTAGGTATTTTACTTTACCTTCCTGTGTCCACACCCAGGAATAACTTCCAGTTGTCCAAACAGCCATAGTTGTAATGATTCCTGAAAACCTAGGGCCAAGAAAAACAAATTTCTACAAAACCCTTTTACTTAATCCCCTTCTGTTTTTTTACCCTAAGCTGGCTGAGCCAAAGTTCAGCGGGGCAAGTTCTAGCCTTTTATGATGCCTGACCTGGTTGGCCCCGACCATGCAGGTGTACAGGAAGGCGGGTCCAGTCACCCACCCAGAGGTCCGCCCCCACTCCTCAGCCCTACTCACTCTGCCCTTGGCCTGCAGCCGACGTCTCTCCTTCTTGTTGATATGCCTTTCAATACTAGTCTCACCCCGACTGATGAGGACAGCATGCCATACAGTTAGGGCACCCAGGGCAAGTGCCACAGAACTGAGAAAAGGGGCAAAGATTGGTGAGTAGCTCAGAGAGGGTTAGAGGCTATGTCTGAAATTGAGCTGAATGAGGACTGGCTGGGGACCTCTACCTGTCTTCCTTATCTCCCAGCCTACACGTCCCAGATGAACTTCTACTTCACTACATCTGTGAAAAGCATCAATGAAAATGCCTCAACATGGGCTAAGAATAAGTTATGTGGAAAGGAAGAGGAGTAAGTCTGTATTCTGTATTTCTTAAAATAGCCATGCTTGAGAGCCTGGAAGGTAGGTAGTAAAAGCACAATGGGATGGCAAATTCCGATTCTAGCTCTACCACTCATTCCTGGCTGTTTGTGGAACAAATCACTTCACCCTCTAATTGCCAGTTTCCCTCATCTATAAAATGTAGTCACCTACTGTTTAGGTAGGAGTTTAACTTACCTTGGCACATAAACACTCAATGCTAGTATCCTTAATGTTTCCTGCACCAAAGTGCTGAAGAAAATTAAATGCTCTTTGCCAACCTATATTAGTCTAAGAGCAGCAATTCACATTGGGATGGGTCCCTATGGGCACCTAAAAAGGTTTTTCTGAAGCTGCCCCTCCCTTAAGCTGTCAAAAAAGAGTTAGATACCTGCACAGGAACCAGAGGTAGACAAGACTCTTGTGAGTCATCCTTTCTCGAAAGGAGAAGGTGGGTGGTGGGGTCTGGTGGTAAGTCTAGAAAAAGAACACAGCAAAATCTGCCTCATTTACTGCGCTGGTCCCCACCAGAGTACCCAGCACCTGCAGGCTGGGAAGTGATCCAAGCCCAGGATGAAAAAATAAGGGGTTAAGCCACAGAGGAGTCAGGGTAGCAGCCAGATGGGTGGACCAAGCCCGGTGGCATCATGTGGACAAACACTGGGCAGAGCAGGTCTGGACAGGATGGCAAAGCACAGGAGGAGCGGACCCTGGGTCTTTAGATCTGACAACACAAATGGGACTCCAGGGGAAGCCACTCCACTCCCCAGCTAGCACTCCTTCACCCTGTGGCTTCAGTCCCCAAGAGAGGGACCAGACCCACACCCAGAATAGAATGACTGTACGGGGAAGAACTGTGAGCTCCACTAAGAACCACAAGGGTAACAGAGGTACGATCATTAGCCCAAGATCTGCTCAGAATAAAGAGTCCTATAAAGCCTGGGGAGAAAGGACAATCCAGATGTGGACGCAGACAGACCAGGAGCGAGGATGATCAGACTGGCCCAGCCTGGTCTCTGTCCCCTGGAGCCCCAGTACACAGACTAACACAGACTCCTTGCTGCTCAGGCCGTCACCAAGGCAGAGCCCTTGCTCAGCCCAAAGAAGGTGATAATGGGACAGAGAGCTGAAAACTGTCACATACCAGGGACTTCCAGCTTGCCTGTAAGACCATTTAGTCAGCCCTTGGTAGACAGCCTCCTAGCATGCCCCTGATCCAGCCTCCAGCGGCCCCTCAACCAGTCTCTACAACTCTACCAGGTGGGCCCCAGTTGCCTCAGCACCTCTATACCCCTGGCCTGAGCAGCAGGAGGCAGTGGGGTGGGGACGGCCCACCTGATTGGCAACCGCCTGTAGTTTGTTCTTGTCGAGCTGTTTCATTTTCTAAGGGGATGGAAAACAGTGCTGGTTATACTCTCAGGCCGCTAGCATGGAGGTCCTTAGGGACCGATTCAACGCCCCACAGTGCTCTCTACAGAGCTACCCTACTTCTAACTCTGGGCTCACCTCAATGGCAGCATAAGCCTCCCGGAAGAGGTCCCAACTTCCATAGCTGCAATAGACACAGCCCAGAGTCATGAAAAAGCAGAAAGAGAAGAAGTACCGATGGTTATAGTGGCCCACACAGTTGTTTAGCCAGGCTGGTGGGGGAAGGATTAAGGACAAGATCAAACAATTTCAGGGTGTGTCTGGCCCTCTCTGGTTCATCCTTGCTTCATGCTGACATCATCCAACCCCAGGGCTTCCAGTGACCAAGAACTATTTTCCAAAGGCAGGAAAATATGGGACTTTCCAAAAGTTGAGGTGAAAGTGTTAAAGCTTTTTAAAGCCCTCACAAGTCCTACCAGAAAAGCTTGAAAATTGAAAGCTTTCATGAAAATGAATCTGCCAATATGTCAGCCTAGCAGGGTTTAACCAGACGTCTGTGTGAGACAGCAGAAGGGGACCAGTGGTTCTGTCTGGATACCCAGTGGGCAACCACGGAAGCCCAAACTTCTCTTCCCATCCAATAGATGTTAGCATGACAGTCTGTACAAGAGAGAGCTGTGGAGCAGATGCCTTGCTCCACGGGGGTCCGTCCCAGAAAGCCTGTGAACTTCCTGCTTCTCCAGGAGATGCTCAGCCCCCCACAACTCCTCTGCCACTAACTTTTCCTGAGCCCAGTGTTCTGTGCAGGGTGAAGCAGAAGCCTCAGGTGTGTGGCCCTTCACCCTGTGCAGCACGCTGACGCTAAAGAAGGAGGCCTCAGGCAGAAAGAGATAATAAAAGGATACGACAATGATGATCCATCTTCAGCACACACCTGTGAGGGAGGGACACAGGCTCTGTTACGGTGGCCAAGGGTCTTGAGATGGCAGTGCCGATCCTTCCCTACAAGGACCAGCATCCTGCTGAGGTGGAGAGGGCACAGACTTTGAAGACAGCCGGGCCTTGCTTCAAACCTTGCTTTACTGGCTACAAAATACTGAACAAGGTAACTCATCTTTCTGAACCTGTTTCTACCAGTGGTTACAGTGCCAAACTCACAGGGCCGACCTGAGGACCAGGTGTTAGGATATAGAGGACACATGGTCTGGCACGTGACAGTGCTGCATAAACATCTTCTCAAACTCCAGGTCTAGGTTTTGCCCTAAGGCTACAGCTAGGATCCAGACAGCAGAGCCAAGACCCACCTATTGCAGACGCTGCAGTGGTGTGTTCGGGCTGGCTTGGGGTAGATGCACTTCTTACAGATGGAGACTGTTGCAATGTCATTCCTGCCCTGTGCAAAGAGAGAAAAACATCGTAACTGAGGCAGCACCAGCTTGATACCTCCAAAGATACCAAGGCACTCTCTCCCCACTCCTGGGACGGCCTCCCCGGCCCCCTGGGGAGACCCACCTGGGGAGGATATCCAGGGGGAGTGGTGATGGCCTGGTAGTAATGGAAGACGATGAGGATCAGATTCCAGTGACTATAGAAGAAATGCCAGCAGAGTCGTGGCACTGAGTAGGTTCGGAGGATGAGGGGGAGGATACACAGGTAGGCGATTGCCACGATGGAGCTGGTCAGCACAATCACCAGCACCACGAACACCTGCCAACACCAGGGAGGTCAGGGAGATGCAGGGAGAGAGCTTGCCAATGCCAAGAAACTCAAGAATATCCCTGGGGTAGGGGTTGGGTGGGTCCATCAGACACATGTCCCTCCGCTACCCCAAAACACCCCTCTTCCTGCTCCCTGGGCATCACTCACCACCCCACACCAGCGGATCACGTTGTCCACCAGCCAGTAGATGGGCTCAAAGGCAGCATCGACAGCGGCGTCGGTGCCCCCGAAGGAGTTGTAGAGCAGGGAGCGTGCGCAGACTTTGCCATAGCGCCAACGCTGTACCAGGCCCCGGAGCAGAGGGGGGCAGCGGCGCCTGGAGCCCAGGAGCAGGAGCAGGCGCAGGCAGAGGCGGGCAGGGCCCAGCAGGAGGCTCCACTGGCCCCGCATGGCTCCTAGGAGAGCACACCCTGGTGAGGTGCCGGCCTGGATTCTCTGCCCCCCTGGCCCACCAGTGGGGAGGCCCTAATCACCAACTCAGAAGCAGACCTAAGGCCCTGGCCGGTTGGCTCAGCGGTAGAGCGTCGGCCTAGCGTGCGGAGGACCCGGGTTCGATTCCCGGCCAGGGCACACAGGAGAAGCGCTCATTTGCTTCTCCACCCCTCCGCCGCACTTTCCTCTCTGTCTCTCCCTTCCCCTCCCGCAGCCAAGGCTCCATTGGAGCAAAGATGGCCCGGGCGCTGGGGATGGCTCTGTGGCCTCTGCCTCAGGCACTAGAGTGGCTCTGGTCGCAATATGGCGACGCCCAGGATGGGCAGAGCATCGCCCCCTGGTGGGCGTGCCGGGTGGATCCCGGTCGGGCGCATGTGGGAATCTGTCTGACTGTCTCTCCCTGTTTCCAGCTTAAGAAAAATGAAGAAAAAAAAAAAAAAAAAAAAAGAAGCAGACCTAAGACTGAGGCCAGTTACCAGCTGTGGGCAGTAGGAAAGTCACTTCAATTCTCTAGAGAACTGGCAGTGCCCATGTCCCAATCAGACTATAGAGCAGGGGTCCCCAAACTTTTTACACAGGGGGCCAGTTCACTGTCCCTCAGACCATTGGAGGGCCGGACTAAAAAAAAAACTATGAACAAATCACTATGCACACTGCACATATCTTATTTTAAAGTAAAAAAACAAAATGGGAACGAATACAATATTTAAAATAAAGAACAAGTAAATTTAAATCAACAAACTGACCAGTATTTCAATGGGAACTATGCTCCTCTCACTGACCACCAATGAAAGAGGTGCCCCTTCCAGAAGTGCGGCGGGGGCCGGATAAATGTCCTCAGGGGGCCGCATGTGGCCCGCGGGCCCGTAGTTTGGGGACCCCTGCTATAGGGGGTAGGGTCTGGAGGTTCTAATTGGGCAGAGATCATATTACACCAGCTGATTACACAGCAAATCCAAGATGATGTACACCTAGAGAGGGTGAGAGTACAAGGGTGAGGGAGAGGCAGGCAGCTCCAAGTCAAAGCAGGGCCTCTGGAGTTGTCTGTGTACACATATCACTGGGTGGAGCACGGCCAACATGCACAAAGCTGCCCACTGTGTCTCTGTGAGCATGGCCACTGTAGCAGAGGGTGCCCCAAGTCCTTGCCTGCCCTGGTCTGTTGACCTACCTCCTAACAACTGCTCTTCAACAAGGACAGCCAGTGCTGGGGTGAGGGCACAGTATGTCAGCCCTGCACCTGGATCTTCCCTGGTGCTACCCGAGTCTTGGCAAAAGATACCCACCCTTCCTACTTCCTCTGGGGTGATGTTACAAGCCACCGGACCCAACACGGTAGCATGACAGTCCCTGTCTTCTGTCAGGACAGCTCAGCTACCCCGCGCAAGACACAAGATTCTTTGTCTCCAATGCCAGTCCCAGCCCCACCCCAAGGATACAAAAGCCAAGCCAACTTCAGGTGTTCAGAGAATAACATCTCAGGCAGGAAGACACTGGCAGTGGAGGAGAGCCTTCACGCTGGTGGCTCATGAAGACACGGGGCCTCCTCTCTCTGCAGAGTCTCCCCTGCCTGTTTTAGGTGAACACTCAAGAGCCTTCTCTGGCCTGACCTGTAGTGGCACAGTAGATAAAGCATCAAACTGGAATGCTGAGGTTGCCAGTCGAGGCCCTGGGCTTGCCTGGTCAAGGCACATATGGGAGAGTTGGTGCTTCCTGCTCCTCACACCTGCCTCTCTCTCTCTTAAAAAAAAAAAAAAAGCCTTCTCTGCACCTGCTGCCCTTGGCCCCAAACTTCCCAACCAGCCTTCCCAGCTCTTTAGCCCTCTGTACAGCTCCTCTCCTCTGCAAGTGCCTTCATCCTCTCTGTGTGGTTTCTACCTCACCCAACAGTCATGGAAAGTCAGCCACCCAGACAATGCTCAGGAGACACAGATTCCTTCACTGAAAATCCCATCAATTCTGCAGATTAAAGTCTTTACCAGAAATTGCCTGACTGGGCAGTGGCGCAGAGGATAGAGCGTTGGACTGGGATGCGGAGGACCCAGGTTCGAGACCCCGAGGTCGCCAGTTTGAGCGCGGGCTCATCTGGCTTGAGCAAAGCTCACTAGTTTGGACCCAAGGTCGCTGGCTCGAGCAAGGGGTTACTTGGTCTGCTGAAGGCCCACGGTCAAGGCACATATTAGAAAGCAATCAATGAATAACTAAGGTGTCGCAATGAAAAACTAATGATTGATGCTTCTCATCTCTCTCCATTCCTGTGTGTCTGTCCCTACCTCTGACTCTCTCTGTCACTGTAAAAAAGAAAAAAAAGTCTTTACTAGAAATTACCTGATTTTCCCTTATAGCAGGGGTCGGGAACCTATGGCTCATGAGACAGATGTGGCTCTTTTGATGGCTACATCTGGCTTGCAGACAAATCTTTAATAAAAAAAAATAATATTAAAAATATAAAACATTCTCGGCCCTGGCCAGTTGGCTCAGGAGTCAACCTGGCGTGCAGGAGTCCCGGGTTCGATTCCCGGCCAGGGCACACAGGAGAAGCGCCCATCTGCTTCTCCACCCCTCCCCCTCTCCTTCCTCTCTGTCTCTCTCTTCCCCTCCCGCAGCCAAGGCTCCATTGGAGCAAAGTTGGCCCGAGTGCTGAGGATGGCTCTGTGGCCTCTGCCTCAGGTGCTAGAATGGCTCCGGTTGCAGCAGAGCATTGCCCCCTGGTGGGCATGCCGGTGGATCCCGGTCGGGCACATGAGGGAGTCTGTCTGACTGCCTCCCCGTTTCCAACTTCAGAAAAATACAAAAAAATATATATATAAAACATTCTCATGTATTATAATCCATTCATTTCCTACCGCTCATGTTCATGGTTGCGGGTGGCTGGAGCCAATCACAGCTGTCCTCCGGGACAATACTAAATTTTTATTGGATCATGAGTAATGTACACAGGTCGTTGTATGGCTCTCACGGAATTACATTTTAAAATATGTGGCACTGGCCCTGGCCAGTTGGCTCAGTGGTAGAGCGTCAGCCTGGCGTGCAGGAATCCCGGGTTCGATTCCTGGCCAGGGCACACAGAAGTGCCCATCTGCTTCTCCACCCCTCCCCCTCTCCTTCCTCTCTGTCTCTCTCTTCCCCTCCCGCAGCCAAGGCTCCATTGGAGCAAAGTTGGCCCGGGTGCTGAGAGTGGCTCTGTGGCCTCTGCCTCAGGCGCTAGAATGGCTCCGGTCGCAGCAGAGCATCGCCCCCTGGTGGGCATGCCAGGTGGATCCCGGTCGGGCGCATGCGGGAGTCTGTTTGACTGCCTCACCGTTTCCAACATCAGAAAAATACAAAAAAAAAAAAAAAAAAATAAATAAATAAATAAATATATATATATATATATATATATATATATATATATATATATATATATATATGTAGCTTTCATGGCTCTCTCAGCCAAAAAGGTTCCCGACCCCTGCCTTATAGCAACTCCACTGACTTATTTAACAAGCAGCTCAAAACCCAGCAGAGTCTGGCCTATGGTGGCACAGTGGCTAAAGCATTAACCTGGAACGCTGAGGTCACAGGTTTGAAACCCTGGGCTTGCCCGGTCAAGGCACATACAACAAGCAATCAATGAACAACTAAAGTGGAGCAACCATGAGTGATACTTCTCACTCTCCTCCCTTCTCTCTGTAAAATCAATAAATAAAATCTTTTTAAAAAAAAACCCAGCAGAAATTGGAGGAGGCTGCTCCACTGAAGGGATGGTTTCCATTCAGTAACTGGAGCAAGGTACTCTCCTTGCAACCTGGCTCATCGCACAAGAAGCCTTTCAGAGAGAACACTTAATTACCTCTTTCCACAAGCCCTATAATGACCCAAGGGAAAGAAATCCAGCAGACAAGGGCAGCAGAGAAAGAGAAGAAAGACAATTCAGTAGGGACCTACTCTCTGCACCAGGATAAAGAAATGGCTATTTTCATATCACCTTCTAGGAGCTAGAGAATTCTACACTGCTAAGAGGCAGTGCAGAAGAGAGAAGATAGAAAAGCTCCAACTTCTGACATCCTTCCAGCTGGATTCCCATTCTTTGAAACTATAATTTGGCTTAAAGCAATATTTTCAAAATAGTATATACAGTCAACACAATCACACGTAAAAGTGGGACAAAACATTTTACCCAACAAATCCAAGTGACTCAGATTGTCCCTACCACTGTTTATTCCCTTACTATGATTAATGGAGTTTCCTATTTGCTAAAATACAACAGCAATAATTTGCAAATAGGACACATTTCTCATCTTCATGAATATGAATTTTATGCCATCACTCCTGTCTACAAAAAACTTCCTTCTTGCCCTGGCCAGGTAGCTCAGTTGGTTGGAGCATTGTCCTGATACACTGAGTTGTGGGTTTGATCCTGGGTCAAAGCACATACAAGAAACAACCAATGAATGCATCAATAAGTGGAACAACAAAATTGATGTTTCTCCCTCGCTCTCCTTTTCTGTCTACAATCAATGAATAAATAAAATTTTTTAATAAACAAAAACCTTCCTTCTCAGATTCTCCACTTCTTGGATTATTCTCAGCCACATCCAGAATTCCTGCTTAGTGCCATAGGAAATGCCTGCTTCAAGGACTAAACTTACCAACTCTTACCTCCCCCATATTTTGAGTGCTCAGGTTCTATTTCTGCCCTTAAGTAGTGACCTTGGGAAAAATCACTGTATCCTGCCTGAACTCAATTTCCTTGTGTTCCCATTCAACGAGGAAGGAGACAGGAATAAATGCTTAGGTCCCTTCTAGCTCTAACCCTTTATGATTCCTTATATCCACTTGGTAAGGTATAAATGAAACGTTTATAAAGTTCTTAACACAATACCTGGCTCTTGGAAGAGCTCAATAAATACTTAACTGAATGACTTGAGATGCACAAGTGGAGAACGGGCCAGATGTGCAGCCTACAAATAACAGCAAGGGCATTCCTGCCAACATACTGCTATCATTCCTTGTTAGAATCATAGCACGTAAGAGTTAGGAGGCATTTTAGAAGACAAATTCAACCAAAAATCAACCCAAACACATAAACAGAAAGCTTGTAGCTGCAGAGAGCAACAGATCAGATTTAAGTGAACAAAGTCTGAAGCTGAGCTTCTACTCATTTTATCAAATGAGGTTTGCAGGCTATGGGGAGGTCAGAGAAGGGCAGCTAAGATACAGTATTCATCTCGGGAAATTGAGGTAAAGCAGAACTCAAAAAATTGTGTGTAGAGGTCCAGGGAGGGGGGAGGTACAGGGGAGATCACAGTGAACAAGGGAGGAAACAGAGTAAAGCACAACTTCACTATCACCCCAAGCACAAGCCCTGAACACTGCGATCCCTCAGTAGCAGCCACAGGCCATGACATCTGCCACCAGATTAGAGGGGATTGCAGGCCATGGCACTCTCCTCTTCCCAAGGCTCTAAGTCCCCATCTGTTTCCCAAGGAGAAAACAGGAAAAGATGGATTTCAAAACCACCAGAAGGCAGAGGAAACTTCGACTCAAGTCTTGGCAAATCTCCTCCGGACAATCGGGGAAGTTGTCAATCTCAAGCAGCAAGTGTCAATCATCAGTAAGAGTAGAATATTATTCATGTGCAGACTTCTCTTCTGGACTAACATGATAGGAAGAGAAAAAGTTAAGGATAGGCCCACACGACTCTTAAGAGGATCCCACTGTGAGATTAGAAACTACGGTTACAAAAAATGGGAAAGATTTATTTCTTAGGGAGGGTGGCATGGCCAAAGTGCGATGGGCTGGAAGTCAAAAACCTGAGTTCCGATCTGGGCTCTACCTTAAACTATCTGCGAGACATTGAATAATTCAAATCTTATCTCTGGATCTGAGTTTGCAAATCTGTGAAATGGGCGAGATGAATTGGCTGGCCTCCTTCCAGCTCCGCACATTACCGCTACCCAGAAAGTGCACTCGGTCTGGCTAGAAGAGAGCATGGACGTGCAGGGCTCCGCGAGGAGACAGCAGGAAGGCACCAGGCTCACAATAAGGCCCCATCCGGGGCCCGACCCTAGAAAAAGGGACAGGGCTGAGAAGCAAAGGCCGCAGCTTCGCTCTTACCTGCCTCCTGCGGACTCCCCAATCAGCCAAAAGGAGCCCGCAGCCTCCGCTCACAGCTACCCCCTCCAGATCAGCGCCCCAGGCCCGCAGGGCTCAATCCAACCAACCATGGCCGGAAGCCCACAGATCCAGCTTGCAGACCCGGACCCGCCGCCAGCCCATCCTTAACCACAGGCGCAAGCGCAAGTGTAGGCATTCCGAAGCTCCGCCCCCTGATTCGCCCGGGGCGACCTGGAACCTGTAGTTTACACGTTCCGTAAGGCGCTGTAGAGGTCACGTGATAAGCGCACCAATTGGAGTGTTTCTTATTGAGAAAAGACGCCTGGATTTTGGCCAATGAGAAGTCGTCTTCGTTTTCCTCCAGGCTTGGGATAGTGGCAGTCATGGCACCACCGGTGAGGTACTGCATCCCAGGTAAGTGAGTAGGGCACATAGAGAGTCCTGGGTAGGGACAAAGGCAGGAAGGCTGGACGGCCAGCAGCTTCCGGGCACCTGTGGCTGATGGGGCGTTTTTTTCCGCAGGCGAACGTCTGTGTAACTTGGAAGAGGGCAGCCCAGGCAGCGGCACCTACACCCGGCACGGCTACATCTTTTCATCGCTTGCTGGCTGCGTGACGAAGAGCAGCGAGAACGGCGCGGTAAAGTGGGCGGCCTCCCATCTCCCCTGTCTCTGCTTTTCTCTGTGGGCTGCCTTTTATTTCGCGGTCCTTAGTCAAGGGCTCTGTGGACGCGTCTTTAGAGCCACACCAGGAAGTTGCTTCCAGCGGTGGTCCCTGCTGCTGGGCATTTAGCCCGCCCAGACCAGTTGTGTTGCTGACACTCAAGGAAGGATGTTGGGGAAGAGCAGAGGCGAGCACGCTCCTGCAGTGAACTGAATTCTGGCCGAACGTCGCCTACTTCTCTGGCTGCATCCATATTCCCTTCTCATTCTCTGCAATCTGGTCGGACAAGCTTCTTTGAGCGTCGCCAATGCGCTAAGCTTTCTTCTGCCACAGGGACTTTGTACGCACACCAAATGTCTGGAGCATGCTCTTCCGCTTTTTAGTCTATTTAATTCCTATCTATCCTTTAGATAGCCTATCCCTTCTTCAGAGAAGCCCTCCTAGACTGAGGAAAGGATCTTGTCTTTTGTTTGTTTTATTAAACAAAGGAATTAAGTTTCTTTCCTTTTTTTTTTTTTTTTTGGTATTTTTCTGAAGCTGGAAATGGGGAGAGACAGACAGACTCCCGCCTGCGCCCAACCGGGATCCACCCGGCACGCCCACCAGGGGGCGATGCTTTGCCCCTCCGGGGTGTCGCTCTGCCGTGACCAGAGCCACTCTAGCGCCTGGGGCAGAGGCCAAGGAGCCATCCCCAGCGCCCGGGCCATCTTTGCTCCAATGGAGCCTTGGCTGCGGGAGGGGAAGAGAGAGACAGAGAGGAAGGAGAGGGGGAGAGGTGGAGAAGCAAATGGGCGCTTCTCCTATGTGCCCTGGCCGGGAATCGAACCCGGGTCCCCCGCACGCCAGGCCGACGCTCTACCGCTGAGCCAACCGGCTGAGCCAACCGGCCAGGGCCAAGTTTCTATCCTTTTAAGCACTATCTCAGCATATGTAGTAATTAAATACTCAGTTAAATGTTCCCCACTGGACTCTTCTCTTACTAGACTCAGATGCATGAAAGCTGGCCTTGCCACCATACCTTCAGTGCCTACCTAGCTCAAGGTAAAAGCTCAATAAACATTTGTTGAATGCACGAGAAATACTATCCTCCCTTGTTCCAGAGCCTAACATAGGGTTAAGCGGGATCAGATAAGCAGGCTTTGAAAGAGCAGCTTAAAGGCAGGTAGCATAGTAAAAAGGAGATTCAGAGTTAGAACACTTAGGTGCTGGGTACCTAGACCTTAATTCTGTTTCAGGTAAAAAACAAACTCGCTGGCTTTCTGTTCTTCCTCATGTGTAAATTGAGAGGCTTTTTATTCAGTTTTAGGAATTTCCTTACCATTCGTAAGTTTGTTCATTTTACATGTTGAGCATGTTTGTATTCCAGGTTCCTTGCTGAGCTGTAGGGATATGTTAATGAGCCAGATACACATGGTCTCTGCTATCAAGGGGCATAAACAGTTTGTTTACAATGACTTTAAAAGAATACAAGTTAGTTAGAGCATTGTCCCAATATGCCAAGGTTGCAAGTTCAACCCCCGGTCAGGGCACAAAAAAAAAAAGAATCAACCAATGAATGCATAAATGAATGTAATAAATTGATATTTCTCTTTCTCTCTCTCTCTCTCTCTCTCTGAAAATCAATTTTTAAAAACACTTTTAAAAATAAATAAGTAAAAGAATACCAGGGGGTATCATGAGAACATGTCATAAATAAAGCCACCCTAGTAAGCAGAAGTGACATTTAACCAATCTAAAAGATAAATAAGGAGAGCTCAGCCTGACCTGTGGTAGTACAGTGGATAAAGCATCCACCTGGAACCCGGAGGTCACTGGTTTGAAACCCCGGGGCTTGCCTGACCAAGGCACATATGGGAGATGCTTCCTGCTGCTCCCCCCTTCTTTCTCTCTCCCCCACCCACTTCTCTAAAATTAAAAAATAAAGAGAGCTCAGTCCTAGCAAGCAAGTTGAACAGAGCTCCTGAGATGGGAAGAAATGTAATGAGTTGGTGAACTGAAAGAAGGCCAGGAGAGCTGAAACATAGGGAACATTAATAAAAGATGAGGTTCAAAAATACTCTTTTTTTTTTTTTTTTTTTTTTTCATTTTTTCTGAAGCTGGAAACAGGGACAGTCAGACAGACTCCCGCATGCGCCCGACCGGGATCCACCCGGCACGCCCACCAGGGGGCGATGCTCTGCCCATCCTGGGCGTCACCATGTTGCGACCAGAGCCACTCTAGCGCCTGAGGCAGAGGCCACAGAGCCATCCCCAGCGCCCGGGCCATCTTTGCTCCAATGGAGCCTTGGCTGCGGGAGGGGAAGAGAGAGACAGAGAGGAAAGCACGGCGGAGGGGTGGAGAAGCAAATGGGCGCTTCTCCTGTGTGCCCTGGCCAGGAATCGAACCCGGGTCCTCCGCACGCTAGGCCGACACTCTACTGCTGAGCCAACCGGCCAGGGCAAAAATACTCTCTTATACCAATAGGCAATGCCCGTGCTCAGAAGAGAAAACTGCAGTATTCCCCTAGACCAGAAATAAACAAGTATGGCCACTATTATATAATATTTATTTGGAAATTCTAGCCTGTAGAGTAAAATGAGAACTAGAAAGAAGCATTATAACTTTGGAGGTTAGAGTCAAATTATCCATAATTATATATATATATATATATATATATATATATATTTTTTTTTTTTTTTTTTTTTTTTTTTTTTGTATTTTTCTGAAGCTGGAAACGGGGAGAGACAGTCAGACAGACTCCCGCATGCGCCCAACCGGGATCCACCCGGCACGCCCACCAGGGGCAACGCTCTGCCCACCAGGGGGCGATGATCTGCCCCTCCGGGGCGTCGCTCTGCCGCAACCAGAGCCACTCTAGTGCCTGGGGCAGAGGCCAAGGAGCCATCCCCAGCGCCCAGGCCATCTTTGCTCCAATGGAGCCTTGGCTGCGGGAGGGGAAGAGAGAGACAGAAAGGAAGGAGGGGGGGGGGGGTGGAGAAGCAAATGGGCGCTTCTCCTATGTGCCCTGGCGGGGAATCGAACCCGGGTCCCCCGCACGCCAGGCCGACTCTCTACCGCTGAGCCAACTGGCCAGGGCCTATCCATAATTATAGACAATAAATTGTATACCCCAAGAAAATCACACCAAAAAGGGGGTGAAAAGCTAGCCAGAACTAATCTGCGGTGGTTAGATTATGTCTTCTAGAAGCATCCTTCCTGTGGCCCTCCTGTTTTCTAAAATTTCTAAGACTTTCTGCTCTGGGCTACAATCTATAATTCACCTGCTCACATGGCCTCAACTATGGACAAAGGCATTCCTATATTACACTCAAACCATAAATATCTATCCAAGGCTCAGCCAGGATACTTATATTTTATTGTTTTCTTTTTAGCTCCCCGTTGTGTCTGTGATGAGAGAAACAGAGTCCCAACTACTGCCAGATGTGGGAACCATTGTAACTTGTAAGGTAAGTTGGTCCTAACCTTGCTACTTAGGACACCTATATCCAGTGCTGAAATCATGATCATTGTAGAATTGCACTATTCAATATGGTAGCCACTAGCCACATATGTCCATTTAAATTTAAGTAAATTTAAGTTTAAAATTTATTTATTAGCTCCACTAGCCACATTTCAAGTGCTTAACAGCCACATGGGGTTAGTGGTTGCCATATTGGTCATTTCTGTCACCGCAAAGTTGTACTGGACTGTACTAGTCTAGAGAGTCTAGGAAATGAAGGCAGCCAAGTTCAAGTTTGCATAACTCGTTCACAGAACAGGTTCCCTGAGGATGTAGTTTTACCTGTGTCTGGGAAACGGGCTCCAAAGGGTGGTAAGAAGACCTCTATCTTTGAATATCTGAAGTGAGACCTTTTTCTACAGAGAAGCAAAAGACTGTACTGTAGAATTCCTGTTAAATGTAAAGTCTTTCAGGGTGTTTCACAGGTAGTACAAATGAATGCTGTGCTGATCAGTAATTCTAATACATTATCCCACCCTCTGCCGGGTTGTATTAACTTGGACAAGCTCTTAGTTTCTCTCTCCATAAGTTGCTCCAGCAGAAAAAATCTTATGTGTGAGTCTGAAAATAACTGGAGAGGCAGTGATCCAGATACTGTGCAGCAGCTGAAATGTAGACTTAAATTCCATCTACTTTATAGTCCTCTTAGTAAGATCTGTTAGAGTTCTGGATTTGCTATAATGCCCTGTGTCTGTTTATGTTAGACATCTGTATATTTTTTTATTTTTAATTTATTGTGTTGACATGGTTTCAAGTGTCCCACTCAATATAACACCTTCTACCCACCACTAGACATCTGTATTTTTCAAAATCTATCCTTTGCTGTTTCATTTGATTCCTACAGTAATTCCATTGGCCAGAGTGGCTCTTATTTCACTCTATATATATCACCTATGCAGGGATAAGTAGGAGTTAATTTGTCTTAAATTGTATACTTAATAGGGTTGCTTGAACTGAGATCCTGGTAAGTCATAGTTTATTGCTGTCTCCTTGAGCTGACAACTGCTAGTACTCTAATGCTGATTTTTTCTCTATTTCACAGGTTTCTAGCATCAATTCACGCTTTGCCAAAGTACACATCCTGTATGTAGGGTCCACGCCACTTAAGAACTCTTTTCGAGGAACTATTCGGTGAGAAGTATTCTTATTTCACATTTGCCTCAGCACCCAAAATAAGATTGGAATTTTTAGAAACAGTTGCAATTCCTCCTCCTGTCCATTTCTCACCTCTTTGTGCTTTGATTCACTGTAAGTAGTGTCCAAAGAAAATACTATAGTATATGAGTTAAGACAAAAGGAAAGTATATGAGTTAGGACAAAAGGCCGGATAGCTTGGTTGGTTAGAGCATAGAGCATCGATTGTCCCAAAGTGCAGAAGTTGCCGGTTCAATCCCCATTCAGGACACATACAGGAACAGATCTATGTTCCTCTCTCTCCCTCCCCTCTCCCCCTTCCCTCCTTCTCTCTCCCTTCTTCCCTTTCTGACATCAATAAAATAAACATTTTCTTTAAAAAGGAAAATACTAATAAGATAGGGCTTAAGAAAAAAACAAAAAGAATTGAGCTAAGGTAGAGATTAGCAGTGTGGAATGATTCATATCAAAGTGGAAAGCACTTTAGAAAGTACCTTCCTTTCTTGAATTTAATATAGTTTAAGCCCAAGGATTGTAGGACATTACAAAGGTTAATGGATAAAATGGTAGATTTTTTTTTCTTTCTGTGGATTCTCTAAGAAGAAACAAACCATTCTTGTGAGCCAGCTAATTTAACTTTTGAGGCCCTTTCTACCCTCAGGATTCTGTGTAATTCTATATTGCTTCTGTTCAAACTCTCCTAAAGCAGCAAAGTTCCTATCCTTTCTTGCCAAATCTTATCTGCTTTTCTGTAGTCAGAGGTATTGCTGCACTTTGTGATCCAACAATGTGAACTGTGGTTTTCTCCCCTCTCTGAGGCCTGGGGAAGCTTCTCCACCCGCTCCTGTGGGTGGCAGCTGGGTCCGAACTACGAGATCTCTGCTCTTACAGCTCTTTGTCTGCTAGGCATGTGCAAGATAATTCAGTCTCACAGATAACTAATCTATCTGTTCATTTCTTTTTTATAGCAAAGAAGATGTCCGAGCTACTGAAAAAGACAAGGTTATTGGGGTTTCTTTCTCTTTTTTTTGCTTAAGGAGTCTCAATATTTTTAAATTATTTCAGTGAACTTGAAAGATCTGTGGGAATGTGGAGTCCAAAGAAGTTGCAGGTGTTCCCTACTGGAAAGTATAGAATTCACCTCACTGTCCATTTCCTCTCCATATGAGTATTGTTCACTCTGTTGACCAGAGTGAGGCTGGTTTATTCTACCTTTGAAGCCAGGTATTTATTCATTGTTGTTTTCTCAGACTTACTCTGGACCTTTTCAGAGCCACCTTTTTTGCTCAAGTCAGATTGCTGATCAGGTTACTGGATTCAGAATCTTTGGTTTATATGATGATGCTATAGCAGCAATGAAAGTTGCTGGTTGACTTGAGTCATGATGACTTTATCCTCTGGGATTAGAAAGTAGACAGATCCTACTTGGGGGGGGGGGGGGCGTTTAATAGTTTCTTGTTGACCTAATCTAGAGCTTTCATTTAACACCCCTTTCTTTACAGGTTGAAATTTATAAGAGTTTTCGCCCAGGTGATATTGTCTTGGCCAAAGTGGTATCCTTTATTCCCAGCAGACTTGTTATCCTTTGTCAAAAGAAGATGTGGAAGTAGAGAAACAACTCGAATGTCTGTGGGAGGGAAGGACCCTTCATTTTCCTTCACCAAGGTTATGTGACTAGATCTCCCTAGGTGACGCACAGTCCAACTACCTCCTCACCACTGCTGAAAATGAACTAGGCGTGGTGGTGGCCCACAGTGAGTCAGGTGAGTTGGTTCATACTTCATGTGCTTACCTTTCTCTAGAAGCTATGATCTGGGATTAATCCGTTGTTTTCCTTGTTCTAGAATTATTTAGGAAGCAATACGAATGTGCATGCTTTTTGCTGAGATTAGAGTGATTTCCTCATATAAATCTGAGGAAAAGGGAATAATTCCTATTTATCCTTCCATAAGTCAGTGGAATAAACAAGGTTTTTTCTGTATTGGGGGGGGGGGGGTTCACTAGATACCTTGGTGACATTTCAGCCCAGCTGAAAAGAGAGGGATCTCAGGCAAATATTTGGGGTACCAGTTCCAACACCAACTTTTCCTTTGTAGGTGTCCAGATGGTTCCCATCAGCTGGTGTGAGATGCAGTGCCCTAAGACCCACACTAAAGAATTCCGGAAGGTGGCCCGAGTACAGCCTGAATTCTTGCAGACCTAGAAGCCACATTTTACCCCAGCGAGGGGGGTAAGCCGTTTCCAAGAGAACATGCATGAAAGTAGCAGTAAGATGCCATTGTCTTTATTCAGATACCTGAGGTCAGCAGCAGCCAGCTCTAGAAAAGTCAGCCAGAAACTAACTGTGGGTGGAACATTTTTCTTGTAAACCTTTCAGTGGATTTCATTCTCTTGAGTGATAAATGTCTCTTTTGGAGGCTCCCTAAACAAAATGTATAATGTTGGAAATACCTTATTTCTTCTGACAGTCTATAAATACTTTTTTTTTTTTTTTGCTGTGACAAAGAAGACATTTTTATTAAAAGGATTTTGTGGTTTCTGTTGTCTTGAGTAAGGAAAGGAATCTAAATGGTGTTATGACATTTGGAGCAGGGGTTTGCCTGGTGACATCCATTAACTGATGTGTCGATTGCCAGCTTGCTCAGGACGAAGCCTAATCTCTAATCTTGTTTATATATTAAGTACTTCTGCTAATTGAGTACTTACTATGTGCCAGCCACTGGATCAGACACTTTATATACATTCCCACAGAGAGAAAGGGTTTAGTGGTGATTCAGGTAGCATGTGAGTAGCTCTGAAAGTTATTTGATAGCTGTGGCCGGTTGGCTCAGCATTAGAGCGTTGGCCTGGCATGTAGAAGTCCCAGGTTTGATTCCCGGTCAGGGCACACAGGAGAAGTGACCATCTGCTTCTCCACCCCTCCCCCTTCCCTCTCTCCTTCTCTCTCTTTTCCTCCCAAAGCCTTGCCTCAAATGGTTCGAGCAAGATGGCTCCATTGCCTAGCCTCAGGTGCTGAAATAGCTCGGTTGCCAAGCAATGGAGCAGCAGTCCCAGATGGTCAGAGCATTGCCCTGTAGGAGGCTTGTCAGGTAGACCCCAGTCAGGGGACATGCAGGAATCTATCTCTCAGCCTCCCTCCCGGCCTCTCACTTAATTAAAAAAAAAAAGGTACTTGGTAATCATAGTGTTACTGGTAGAGTGACTACTCCAGGAAATGTTTGTTAAATATGAACTGAAAAGTGGACACAGCACTGTCATGTGAGGATATCAGGAAAAGATTTGTAACATGAGATAAAAGGAATTAAAGAACTTAGATAAGTGAAGATATTCAAGGCAAAGAGTAACCCAAGCAAAGTGCAGAAACAAATGAACACCAAAGTTTGAGGGTGAGGAAGGCATGAGAGTGAAGGAAGCATGGAGAAGTTGCAGAGGGAATGGACAACAGTAAATTATAAGATGTCACTTCTTGAGGTGTTATTCAAGGATCCCATGTCTTCTGTGTGTAATGACAGTGGTTGAAGGTAAGCTTTGGAATCAAGTCTCTAGTTCTAGCATTGAACAGGTTGTTTTTTTGTATTTTGGTTTTTTTGTTTGTTTGATTTTTGTTTTCACAGAGTCAGAGAAAGGGACAGATAGGGACAGACAGGAAGGGAGAGAGATGAGAAGCATCAATTCTTTGTTGCGGCACCTTGGTTGTTCATTGATTGCTTTCTCATATGTGCCTTGACGGGGGTGGGGTGGGGGTGTGGGCTACAGCAGACCTAATGTCCCCTTGCTCAAGCCAGCGACCTTGGGCTCAAGCTGGTAAGCTTTTTGTTCAAACTAGATGAGCCCGTGCTCAAGCTGGCTACCTCGGGGTTTCAAACATGGACCTTCCACGTCCCAGTCCGATGTTCTATCTACTGTGCCACCTGGTCAGGCTGTAGTTTGTTTTTGTTTTGGGGGGGTTTTTCTTTTAGATTTTATTTATTCATTTTTAGAGAGAGGAGAGAGAGAGAGAGAGAGAGAGAGGAAAGAGATAGAACAGGGGGAGGAGCAGGAAGCATCAACTCCCATATGTGCCTTGACCAGGCAAGCCCAGGGTTTCGAACCAGTAACCATAGGCTTTATTTTCGTGGGGTTTTTGTTTGTTTGTTTGTTTGTTTGTTTGGACAGAAAGAAAGAGTCAGAGATAGATAGGGACAGATAGGAAGGGAGAGAGATGAGAAACATCTATTTTTCTTGCGGCACTTTAGTTGTTCATTGATTGCTTTCTCATATGTGCCTTGACCGGGGAGCTACAGCAGAGCAAGTGACCCCTTGCTCAAGCCAGCGACTTTGGGCTCCAGCTGGCGACCTCGGGGTCTCGAACTTGGGTCCTCCACATCCCAATCTGATGCTCTATCTATTGCGCCACTGCCTGGTCAGGCTGTATTTTGTTTTTTAATTAAACCTTTTATTCAGATAATGATAGGTCCACTTGCAGTTTTGTGGGGTTTTTTTATCTTTTTTATTTATTTATTTATTTATTTTTATAAAGATTTTATTTATTCATTATAGAGAGGGGAGAGAGAGAGAGAGAAGGGGGGAGGAGCAGAAAGCATCAACTCCCATATGTGCCTTGACCAGGCAAGCCCAGGGTTTTGAACCAGCAACCTCAGCGTTTCCAGGTTGACACTTTATCCACTGTGCCACCACAGGTCAGGCTCACATGCAGTTTTAAGAAATAATACAACTCTGGCCAGTTAGCTCAGTCAGTTAAGAGTGTTGTCTCAAAACAAGATTGCGGGTTTGATCCCTGGTCATGGCACACACAGGAACAGCTCGATGTTCCTGTCTCTCTCTCCCTGCCTCTCTCAAAAAAAAAAATGGAAAAACAAAGAAAGAAATAATACAGAGAGGTCCCTTGTACACTTTGCACAGCTTCCCACTATGGTAACATTTTGCAAAATTATGCTGTAACAATCAGGATGTGGCCATTGATACTTGAGCAAGTTATTTTTGTCTGTTTCCTCATCTGAAATATACTGCTCACAAAAATTAGGGGTTATTTATCACTTCATATTCATTTTGAAATATCCTCTAATTTTTGTGAGCAGTGTAGTATGACTTTACAGGATTAAGAAGAAGAAATGCATAAAAGTGCTCAGCACATGCCAATAGTATTGTTATATATTATTGCTATATATCTGATTGCCTTCTGTGAAGTATCTACTCAATGTCAGACCATATGCTGGCCACTTAGATGTAGTTTGTTTAACCAGTTCCCTACTGATAGGTATTTTAAAACTTTATAACCTTTTTATTACAATGCTGCAGAGAAGACATCTGTATCTTTGTGCATGCCTGATTCTTTTACAAAATGGTTTTCTAGAAGTGGAATGCTGGGTCAAATATGCACATTTTCAGTTTTGGTTAGATTCTCCCTATTGCAACTTGCAGAAAGAAGCTACCAATTGATTCTGTCAACAACAGTGTTGGCCATTTTACTTATCTCAGATTTTCACAGTGACCGTGGAAAAAATAATCATTTCCATTTTATGGAGAAGTAAAACTAAGGCTTAGAAAAATTAACTTGCCCTAAGTCTCACAGACACCAAGTGGCAGAACAGTATTCAAACCCAGGTCAGTCTAACTGTAAAGCCCAGGTTTTCTCCTGTACAGCGGTGCTTCCCTTTTCCCAAGCATTAATAGAACCTTACGCAGGCAATTAGATGTTTCGTTATGGGTGATCATGTTACATCATGTATTCATTTAATAAATATATATTGAGCTGCCCACCACTGCACTGCTGCAGCACCTAGGGGGTAAAGCAGTGAACATGATAGAATCCTTTCCCTGTGGAGCTTATATTCCAGTGAGGGAGACAGATAATAAGTAAACAAATAAAGAGATGTCATAATTTCAGATAGTTAAAAAGTGTCCTAAAAAAGAGCATTTGAAATAATTGGATAATAGCCCTCTGATCTAGTGCAGACCGGGTTAGATTTTCTCATCCTTAACAATGCAGTAGTGTACTACAAATCAGTTATGTGCCTGTCTCCCCTCCCAGTTTGAGCTTTTAGGGCAGGACTCTCTTATCTATCTTTGAATCTCCAGTTTCTGGTACTATGACTAACACATAGCAAATACTCAATAAAAAATGTTGACAGGCACTCAGAGCTGACTGAACATCTGTGCCCAAACAGTGATGTTTAGCGATGGTGATATTTGCTAATCTAAAATTGATTCTAGGAATAAGGAAGATATTCTTTCTGTGCTGTGGAATAGTGGTTTTCAGCCTGGGTTAGGTGAACATCAAAACTGCCTATATCCGCCTGACCAGGCGGTGGCGCAGTGGATAGAGCGTGGGACTGAGATGCCGAGGACCCAGGTTCGAGACCCCAAGGTCACCAGTTTGAGCGCGGGCTCATCTGGTTCAAGCAAAAAGCTCATCAGCTTGGACCCAAGGTCTCTGGCTTGAGCAAGGGGTTACTCGGTCTGCTGAAGGCCCACGGTCAAGGCACATATGAGAAAGCAATCAATGAACAACTAAGGTGTCACAACGAAAAACTGATGATTGATGCTTCTCATCTCTCTGTTCCTGTCTGTCTGTCCCTATCTATCCCTCTCTCTAACACTATCTGTAAAAAAAAAAAACCTGCCTATATCCTGACCAGGCGATGGCGCAGTGGATAGAGGGTCAGACTGGGATGCCAAGGACCCAGGTTCGAGACCCCGAGGTCGTCAGCTTGAGCGTGGGCTCATCTGGCTTGAGCAAAAAGCTCACGAGCTTGGACCCAAGGTCACTGGCTCAAGCAAGGGGTCACTCGGTCTGCTGAAGACCCGCGGAAAAGGCACATATGAGAAAGCAATCAATGAACAACTAAGGTGTCGAACAAAAAACTGATGATTGATGCTTCTCATCTCTCTCCCTCCTGTCTATCTGTCCCTCTCTCTGACTCTCTCTCTGTCCCTGTAAAAAAAAAAAACAAAAAAAACCCCCCCACACAACTGCCTTATAAGCTTTAAAGGGGAGAAAAAAGCCAGGTGCCCTAGCTCTGCTTTCACATTTCATGGTGTGAACCCAGAGCAGGTGGTTAGGGGTTTCTGGGTTTTGGGGTTTTTTTTTTCAGCTCCACGGGTAATTCTGATATGCTAACCTGGCTAGGAAGCACTGCCATAGATTGCTTCAGATTCAAGAGATAGATGTCAGGACATAGAGGAACATTAATCCAGGATGACCAAGTCTAATTTAAGTGAAGACCATTGATCAAAATTACCAACTTGGTCTAAGCTTCAGTACAGGCTAAGTGAACTAATATCCCGCCAGGCTGTTGGAGGCTTAATTACCAAAGGTCTTCCTAGTGTTACTCTGTAGATCAAATAAAAAATTAAATCTTGCCTAACCGGTGTTGGTGCAGTTAATACAGCAATGAACTAGGACACTGAGATCTCAGGTTTGAAACCCCAAGATCTGCGGCTTGAGCAGAGGATCAACATGACCCCAAAATCGCTGGCTTGGCCTCCGGGTCAAGGCATGTTATGGAAAGCAATCAGTGAGCACCCAAAGTGAGGCAACTACGAGTTGATGCTTGTCATCTTGTCACTCCACCCCCACCCCACCCCGTGTTTCCCTCTCTCTCTCACAAAAAAAAAAAAAAACAAAGCAAAAACTAGACCTAAAAAGCAAGATGCTCTAAAGTACTTCAGTTTTAGCCCTGGCCATGTTGCTCAGTGGATAGAGCATCACCCCAGTGTGCCGAGGTTGTGGGTATGATCCCTGATCCCGGCACATAGAAGCAACCAATGAATGCACACTAAGTGGAACAAATTGATGCTTCTTGATCTCTCTCAAATCAATGGAAAACTGGAAAAGTACTTGAATTTTAGAATAAGGACCTTAATTTAGTTAATATCCTTCACTTGGACTTCAGTATTTCATAGCATACTTTGTGTCAAGTTTCTAACATCTTTTTCAGCCTGTTTTCAGGAGGTTAAGGATTCCAGTTTTTCTGTGCAATTTGCCTCATCTAATGGCTAGCACAGAGGAAATTAATTCCAGTTTAACAGGTGCAACTTCTTCCTAGTAGAAGAGAAAGGCCTTATGGGCTTTCTCACATTCCAGTGACTTTTCAAAGGCCCAGGAGAGAGGTGAATGTGAGCAGTGCCCCTTCCCATTTCTGTGTATAATATTCCCCTGCATCAAGTCATTTTAGGAGGTTGTATGTAATTTTTGAGGATGTTTATTGACTTAACAAGGTTAAAACTTTAAGGGTCAAGGCCCTGGCCGGTTGGCTCAGCGGTAGAGCGTCGGCCTGGCGTGCTTGCGGGGAACCCGGGTTCGATTCCCAGCCAGGGCACATAGGAGAAGCGCCCATTTGCTTCTCCACCCCCACCCCCTCCTTCCTCTCTCTCTCTCTTCCCCTCCCGCAGCCAAGGCTCCATTGGAGCAAAGATGGCCCGGGTGCTGGGGATGGCTCCCTGGCCTCTGCCCCAGGCGCTAGAGTGGCTCTGGTTGCAGCAGAGCGAAGCCCCTGGTGGGCGCGCCTGGTGGATCCCGGTTGGGCGCATGCGGGAGTCTGTCAGGAAGCCCAAGCTGGGCCCAAGCTGTCTCTCCCCGTTTCCAGCTTCGGAAAAATACAAAAAAAAAACAAAAAAACTTTAAGGGTTAAAAAGAAAGGTGCAAATGAAGTCTACAAGTCCGGTCAAGCATTTTACTTTACTCCAAAGCAGTCTTTTCCAGCCACCGTTCCATGGACCGGTCTGCCAGAAGTTTCATGCCAGTCCACGAGTTAACCATTCTGATGTATGAAGATTATAGACCTATTGATCTTTATCGAATGTGCTTATGGTCAGGGTGATTTCTGCCTTATTTTAGCAGTCCCCAAAATAATTCTATTTTCCTGGTCCCCAACTGTAGCAAGGTTGAAGAGCACTTCTTGAGGACACAGTAGTTTCAGAATTTGACTCTCTGGTCAAGGAGTATCTGGTAACCAGCACTACTGAGCAGGAGCTATGGAGGGGCGACAGGACTGGAGAGCTCAGCCAGGAAGACCCGCCCACCCCACCCGAGGCTCTCCAGCCTGAGGTGGGAAACCTAGTGATAACACAATTCTGAACCAGGCTGTGTCAAGTGTGACTCATTGTCCTGAAGCTCTTCATCTGTCACATAAGGACATGGATAATGAGACATTTCAAGTTTAATGTTCAAGCTGATTTCCTTATAGGAAATACTACACATCACACATAAATATTGCACATCACTCCTTTATTATACTGATCTGGAAAAAAGATTTATAGGTATGCTCAAAATGCGTACTGGGCCCAAGTGGCAGGGCCAAGCAACAATCAGACACAGTGAAAGACACACCTGCACATGATCAAGAGAGTTCAGTGCCATAAAACAGGAAGGCGGGGGGGGGGTTCTAAAACACACAGCAGGACAAACTCCTACACCTTAGAAATCAAGGAGCTTATCCCACCCTGGTGTGAGGAATGACTTATTTTGTGATGATTACAAGTGGGAATATTTCATCCACTACTGGAAACCCCAGGAGGGTTTTTGTTTTGTATTATATATAATATACACAATTTCTTTTTTGTAAAAGTAAATGCAACACATAAACATCCAGGATTGATCATAATCTTCTGGAGCCACCTTTTCTGAGGTCAGGAAGGAAATGTTTGTTTGAATCACCATATATTCATCTTTCACTGGAATGACTAGAATCCTGTCAGTCACCTGATTACAGAATAGTACAGAACTGCTCCTAGGAACACAAATGTAGGCTCTCTTGCCTCCCCTCATTGGTCACACCTTAACATGGTTCCTCCTATTCCCCTCGACCCCACCCCACCCTATACTCCAGCAGGTCCTTAGTAATAAACAAAACACTAGCAAAAAAAAAACCCAAAACGATTACTACCTCTGGACTCTCTTGTATAAGAGTCCTCCCCTGGTTTGGACTGAGGACCCAGACCCAAGATGTACCATTCTGACTAGATTGCATGAAGGGAGTGGGTGCAAGAGACATAATTGCTAAAACAATATTGGGAGCCGCCAGCCCCCATCTGCAGCTACAACTCAAGATGCCTACAGATGTGGTCAGTGTGACGTGTGGAGGAGAGATGCAGAGGAATGGGATGGGCAGAGGGTGTCCTTGGGAAAGCAGTCTGCCTGCTCGCCTTCACTTCTTGGCCTTGCCCTGGGCAGCCACAGCCTCCATGGCTTTGCGCACGGTCTCTTCATCCCCCAGAAACTGCATGGGTTTGATGGGCTTTAAGTTCTTGTCTAATTCATAGACAATGGGAATACCAGTTGGCAGGTTCAACTCCATGATAGCCTCTTCAGAGAGACCTGAAAATACCCAACTATGATTAGCCAAGCAAACTAGAACTCCACAAAAAAATAAAATTATAATTATAAAAAGGTATGACTCCACAACACCTCTTAGATTTACTATTTATCTTCAAAGTCAGTGGTCCCCAACCCCTGGGCCGCAGACTGGTACCGGTCCGTGGGCCATTTAGTACCGGTCCGCAGAGAAATAAATAACTTACATTACTTCCGTTTTATTTATATTTAAGTCTGAATGATGTTTTATTTTTTTAAAAATGACCAGATTCCCTGTTACATCCGTCTAAGACTCACTCTTGATGCTTGTCTCGTAAGTTTGACAATTATATTTAAAAATACCAGTTTTTACGCCAGTTGCATAATTTTATTTTGTGCATTTATCCATCCCACCCTAAAGGCTGGTCCATGAAAATATTTTCTGACATTAAACCAATCCGTGACCCAAAAAAGGTTGGGGACCACTGTTCCAGGTGACAAAGGGCTTTTGTAGGAATTAAAACAAGATGCCCCTTCTGATATTTGAAATAACACTAATGATCTGTATGTATAGATCACTCATCCAAGGAATACACCCAATACTTATTTCTCAGCTATTTGAAAAGCAGGAAAGGGTATGAAAGGTGTATACAGTGCAGATCTCTCACCCAAAGTGGGATCCAGAAGCCCACAGTGGAGCAGGACTTAAATATATCTCCAATGTCCTATGAAGTCTATCCAGCCTACCAAAAAATCAGTACATCTGGCCTCTAGGCCCTCAGGTGAAACAACTTAGAAAATGCAAATTGAGATTCATGTGTGAAATTGTACCAGGTTGTGATGAAGGATTTTATCAGCAGCTTTAACTAACAATCCTCTCTAGACGTGGCCATCTCAAACTTCAATGTGTATCTAAATGACTTGGATGATAGATGCAGCTTCTGAATCAGGTCTGAAGTGGGACCTGAGGTTCTGCATGTGTAACAAGCAGCTGGGAGTCCAGTCACCTCTGCTTCTCCAGAAGTTTGCTTTGAGAAATGGGTACAAGTTGTTTCCTCTAAAAATCAATCCAGATTGTCTCTAAGGCTGTCAATAGGTCCAGACCTCTCCAGGTTTCCTTCATACTAAGTAATTAAGTCCCTGATTAGTAACACTGTTTTATCCCCCCCCTTGAGGGGCCCTCTGAAAAAGGTACATACCCTCCAGATGTTTGACAATGCCCCGAAGGCTGTTGCCATGGGCTGCAATCAGTACCCGTTTCCCCTCCTTGATCTGGGGAACTATTTCTTCATTCCAAAAGGGCAGCGCTCTGGCAATAGTGTCCTTCAGACTCTCACAAGAGGGTAGCTGATCTTCAGTAAGGTCTGCATACCTGCGATCCTAAACAACAAAACAACCCAAGCTCACCAGTTACTAGCAATTGCATCTGTTCTGCCTATTCCTCACCCCTTAAGGGGTCAAAGTAATGGGTAAAGGTCTCTCCCCGGGTCACAGAACATAGCTGAGAGCTTGGGAAAGGGGTAATTATTATCCTGCCCCTCTCTCCCCCATCACCCACTATTAGGAAAACTTAACAGTTCACAAGAAACAACTTAAAATTGGCTTAGGAAGCTATACATGAATTTTACAAAATATGCCAGTGTAGATACAAAAAAAGACAAATTGGCCTGACCAGGCGGTGGCGCATTGGATAGAGCGTCGGACTGGGATGCGGAAGACCCAGGTTCGAGACCCTGAGGTCGCCAGCTTGAGCACAAGCTCATCTGGCTTGAGCAAAAAAAAAAAAAAAAAAAAAAAAAAAGCTCACCAGCTCGGACCTAAGGTCGCTGAGCAAGGGGTCACTCGGTCTGCTGAAGGCCCACGGTCAAGGCACATATGAGAAAGCAATCAATAAACAACTAAGGTGTCACAATGAGAAACTAATGATTGATGCTTCTCATCTCTCTCCGTTCCTGTCTGTCTGTCACTATCCATCCCTCTCTCTGACTCTCTCTGTCCCTGTAAAAAAAAAAAAAAAAGACAAATTGTTTTTACATAAACAACATAAATGATCAACTACATCTTTTAACAAGTGAAGAGCATTCCTTGGAGAAAGGGGACTCCAATGAACTATTTTATGATCAATTATAAATCAATGAGACTAGGCCACACTAGACCTAATTCTAATGCCCTGGTCCTAGGTTGAGTAAGCCAAACCTCAATTTGTACGTACTTTACTAATGTTACTGTAGAAGGGATGGTCGGGCTCCATCGGCGGTGGTGGGACATCATAGGAGCGCCTCCAGATCTTCACCTGCGCCTCGCCATGCTTGGCAGCAGTTTCTGCTTTATTAAGGCCAGTCAGACCCCCATAGTGCCGCTCATTGAGACGCCAAGTCCTCACGACAGGCAGCCACATCTGGTCAATGGCATCTAACACTGTCCAGAGGGTCCGAATTGCTCTCTTCTGCACTGAGGTGAAGCAGATGTCAAACTCATAGCCAGCATCTGAAAATTGAAAGTTTGAAGTGATAAGCTAATTCAGGTCCATTCTGGAGTCAAAATTTTCTTACATGTAAATCTCCTGTACAGGTAGTCCAAATGAAAAAGTATTTGGCTAAATACTTTATTTTGTATACTCTAGCAGGAAAAATAATATTCTGCCTTCAAGGAAAAAAAAATTCATTGACTTCTGTTACAGTTGATGATATACCTTCCAGTGGTTCCCCAATACTGCATCTAATCCAATTCCTATCTACGTTGCTTCTCCTAATCCCCAGAATGCTTTAATTAAACAAAATTTAAGAATTTATTTTGGCTTCAGTTCTTTCAAGAAAAGGATCTGCCTGGCCCTGGCCGGTTGGCTCAGCGGTGGAGCGTCGGCCTGGCATGCGGGGGACCCGGGTTCGATTCCTGGCCAGGGCACATAGGAGAAGCGCCCATTTGCTTCTCCACCCCCCCCCCCTCCTTCCTCTCTGTCTCTCTCTTCCCCTCCTGCAGCCGGGGCTCCATTGGAGCAAGGATGACCCGGGCGCTGGGGATGGCTCCTTGGCCTCTGCCCCAGGCGCTGGAGTGGCTCTGGTCGCAGCAGAGTGATGCCCGGGAGGGGCAGAGCATCGCCCCCTGGTGGGCAGAGCATCGCCCCTGGTGGGCGTGCCGGGTGGATCCCGGTCGGGCGCATGCGGGAGTCTGTCTGTCTCTCCCGTTTCCAGCTTCGGAAAAATACAAAAAAAAAAAAAAAAAGAAAAGGATCTGCCTGACCAGGCGGTGGCGCAGTGGATAAAGCGTCAGACTGGGATGCAGAGGACCCGGGTTCGAGACCCCGAGGTCGCCAGCTTGAGTGCGGGCTCATCTGGTTTGAGGAAAGGCCCACCAGCTTGAACCCAAGGTCGCTGGCTCCAGCAAGGGGTTGCTCGGTCTGCTGAGGGCCCGCGGTCAAGGCACATATGGGAGGGCAGTCAGTGAACAACTAAGGTGTTGCAACACACAATGAAAAACTAATGATTGATGCTTCTCATCTCTCTCCGTTCCTGTCTGTCTGTCCCTGTCTATCCCTCTCTCTGACTCACTCTCTGTCTCTGTAAAAATAAATAAATAAAAATTTAAAAAAAGAAAAGGATCCTAAAATCATGGACCCTTTTTTTAATTACTATTATTATTATTTACTGGTTTTAGTGAGAGGAAGGGAGAGAGAGATAGACAGGAACATCAAGCTCTTCCTGTATGTGCCCAGACTGGGGATCAAACTGGCAACCTCTGCGCTTCGGGATGATGCTCTAGCCAACTGAGCTCCTCCCTGGCCAGGGCAAAAACATGGACTCTCTTAATAAGTAATAATAATATATATTTATAGAGGGTTTACCATCTGTCAGGCACTGGACTTGAACTAATACTTAGTGGGTTTTTTGGGGGTTTTTTTGTATTTTTCTGAAGCTGGAAACGGGGAGAGACAGTCAGACAGACTCCCGCATGCACCCGACCAGGATCCACCCGGCACGCCCACCAGGGGGCGATGCTCTGCCCACCAGGGGGCCATGCTCTGCCCCTCTGGGGCGTGGCTCTGTTGCGACCAGAGCCACTCTAGCACCTGGGGCAGAGGCCAAGGAGCCATCCCCAGCACCCGGGCCATCTTTGCTCCAATGGAGCCTCGGCTGTGGGAGGGAAAGAGAGAGACAGAGAGGAAGGAGAGGGGGAGGGATGGAGAAGCAGATGGGCGCTTCTCCTGTGTGCCCTGGCCAGGAATCAAACCCGGGACTTCTGCACGCCAGGCCGACGCTCTACCACTGAGCCAACCAGCCAGGGCAATACTTAGTGTTTTATTTAGCCTTCATAACAACCTATGAGGTTACAATCCTTACAACTTAATTTACCAGATAAGAAAAATAAAGACTAGAGAAGTTAAGCAAATAAAGCAAAGTCATAGCTATTTTTTATTATTATTATTAATTTTAATGGGGTGACCTTGATAAATCAGGGTACATATGTTCAGAGAAAACATCTCTGGATTATTTTGACACTTGATTATGTTGCATACCCATCACCCAAAGTCAAATAAAGTCATAGCTATTACCTGAGATTAAAACCCAGGCTGTGTGTGACTCCAAAATCCAATTCATAACCACGATCTCTAGTTACCTTCATATAAGGATCCTGTTGTTTGTATTTTAGTTAGAACTATCACTTCTGACTGATAATTACTAATATATTTCGGTCCTCTCTAACCTCTGGTATAAAATAAGTCTGATTTTGAACTACAACAATCAGGACACCACAAGAGCTCCTAGAGCAGGGGTCAGGAAACTTTTTGGCTGAGAGCCATGAACACCACATATTTTAAAATGTAATTCCGTGAGAGCCATACAACGACCCGTGTACATTAGGCATTATCCAATAAAAATTTGGTGTTGTCCCAGAGGACAGCTGTGATTGGCTCTAGCCACCCGCAACCATGAACAAGAGCGGTAGGAAATGAATGGATTATAATACATGAGAATGTTTTATATTTTTAACTTTTTTTTTTTTAAAGATTTGTCTGCAAGCCAGGTGCAGCCATCAAAAGACCCACATCTGGCTCTCGAGCCATAGGTTCCCGACCCCTGTCCTAGAGGATACTGATAAAACTTGAGTTTGTTGCATGAAATTGTATTTTCACTCTAGAGTGTGGAAATCACACCACAATCTCCTCATCCACACTTCATCATGTTTCATGGAAAACCCTTCTCCCTCCCACTTTTAGGGGGAATACAGTCCTTTTCTGATGTAGTAGGCAGGGTAAAGAGTCTTGTTTTCCTCCCTGAGGCTACAAGGCCCTCTTTGAAATTCAGCACACTTTCCTGGGTATTGCCTCATGTGGAGGTTGCCAACAGTCATTAATGAAATGTGATGTGAATTTTCCTGCCATTCAAAGAATGAGTCCAGTAAGAACTACACTGATGGGGGAAGAGAGGATTAATGACAGAACCACCACCACCCACAAGGGAAAATATGACATAGCTCATCATTGAGCCTCAGGACAAGTACTATTAGACTCAGTTACAACCTCCTCCCTAACTTTAAGGGGAGAAAGGCACCCCAATACAAGGCTGAGTCACTGGGAAGCCACTACCCATAGTGCAATCCTCAGCTCCCATGCTGAAAAGATACTAGTTATTTCCACTTGCAATGGGACGCAAAAATACATCCCCGAGGAGAAAAGTAGCTCCCCTTAGGGCTCTTAACAGAGAATTTTGCAGCCTCTTTAACTTGTTCATCAAGCAAAAGCATGGTCTAGGACAGTGGTCCCCAACCTTTTTTGGGCCACGGACCGGTTTAATGTCAAAATATTTTCACAGACTGGCCTTTAGGGTGGGACAGATAAATGTATCACATGACAGAGACACGCATCAAGAGTGAGTCTTAGACGGATGTAACAGAGGGAATCTGGTCATTTTTTAAAAATAAAACATCGTTCAGACTTAAGTAGAAATAAAATGGAAAGAATGAAAGTTATTTTATTCTTTCTCTGCGGACCGGTACCGGTCTGCGGCCCAGGGTTCGGGGACCATTGGTGTAGAACACTCCCAGGGATGGTGTTGCCAGTGTGGAGTGTTATGGACTCTATCGTCCTCTAGGAGTAAACTTGGAAACTCAGTTCTTGCCTGACCTGTGGTAGTGCAGTGGACAAAGCGTCGACCTGGAACGCTGAGGTCGCCAGTTCAAAACCCTGGGCTTACCAGGTCAAGGCACACATGGGAGTTGATGCTTCCTGCTTCTCCCCCCTTTCTCTCTCTCTCTCTGTCTCTCTTCTCGAAAATGAATTAAAAAAACAAAAGGAAACTCCGTTCTCACTGGCTTCCTCCTGAAATCAGATTCAAGAGTATATAAACATACATTCACTTAAAGCCCTGTTGTAATTAATGTATTTATTTTAGGTCTTTTATTAGACTATTCATAATGGACTTCATGATTCAGTTTTTGCTTTTTGATCCAGTCTTTCATTTTTTAATATCATCTGTGTCTGAGCAGGCAGTGGCGCAGTGGATAGAGCATTGAACTGGGACATGGAAGACCCAGGTTCAAAACCCCTACTAGGTCGCCACCTTGAACGCAGGGTCACTGGCTCTGCTGTAGTCCCGATCAAGGCACATATGAGAAAGCAATCACTAAACAACCAAGGTGCAACAACGAAGAATCGATGCTTCTCATCTCTTTCCTTTCCTGTCTGTCTGACTGTCCCTCTCTCTGTCTCAAAAAAAGATATATATATACATACACACACACACACACACACACACACACACTGTGATGCCTATAATAGGTATTAAGATTTTAAATGGGGCCCTGGCCGGTTGGTTCAGTGGTAGAGCATCGGCCTGGCGTGCAGGAGTCCCGGGTTCAATTCCAGGCCCGGGCACACAGAAGAAGCGCCCATCTGCTTCTCCACCCTCCTCCTCTCCTTCCTCTCTGTCTCTCTCTTCCCCTCCTGCAGCCAAGGCTCCACTGGAGCAAAGTTGGCCCGGGCACTGAGGATGGCTCCATGGCCTCTGCCTCAGGCGCTAGAATGGCTCCAGTTGCAACAGAGCAACGCCCCAGATGGGCAGAGCATCACCCCCTGGTGGGCATGCCGGGTGGATCCTGGTGGGGCACATGCGGGAGTCTGTCTGACTGCCTCCCCGTTTCCAACTTCAGAAGAAAAAAAAAAAGATTCTAAATGAAACTTTTTTTTGACAGAGTCAGAAAGAAGGACAGACAGTAAGGGAGAGAGATGAGAAGCATCGATTCTTTGATTCTTCGTTGCGGCACCTTGGTTGTTCAGTGATTGCTTTTTCATATGTGCCTTGATCGGGACTACAGCAGAGCCAGTGACCTCTTGCTCAAGCCAGCCACCATGGGATCATGTCTATGATCCAACACTCAAGCCAGCGACCCCACACTCAAGCTGGTGAGCCCACACTCAAGCCAGCAACCTCAAGGTTTCGAACCTGGATCCTGTGTGTCCAAGTCCAATGCTCTGTCCAATGCTCTATCCATTGCTCCACCACCTGACCAGGCGAGACTTTTTTTTGAGAGTACATTTATTAAAGCTGGGACAGTGAAACCAGTAAGGGCCTAGGATAGAAGCAGCAGGAGAGAGCCTAGGCAGGACGGCTACTGGCTCATTGAAAAGTCAGAGAAAAAGGGCCTTGGAGACAGGTCGGGTTTTGCTGCTGCTGTTCCCCTGGTTGCAAGTCCCATGAGGGCCCCCAAAATTAAAAAAAAAAAAAAATACGTGGCCCTAGCTAGCTAGCTCAGTCAGTCAGAGTGTCATCCCAAAACACCGAGGTTGCAGGTTTGATTTCTAGTCAAAGCACATCTGGGAAGCAACCAATGAATGCACAACTAAGCAGAACAATAAATGAATGCTTCTCTTTTTCTCTCTCTCCCCCTCCTTCCCTCCCCTCTTCTCTATCTCTAAAAATAAATTAATAAAAATTTAAAGGTCTGACCTGTGGTGGTGCAGTGGATAAAGCGTTGACCTGGAATGCTAAGGTCACCAGTTCAAAACCTGGCGCTTGCCAGGTCAAGGCACATACAGGAAGCAACCACTATGAGTTGATGCTTCCTGCTCCCCTCCATCTTCTCTCTCTCCTCTCTCTAGTATCAATAAGTAAAAAGTCTTTAAAATTTTTTTTAATTAAAAAAATGAAAATAAAGCACATGCTTGAAATAAGGGCACAGGCCCACTCCAAGGAGGGTGCCTAAGTGGAACTTTTAAAAACTAAAGCTACCAACTTTTACTTAAAAACTGAAATAGATTCTGTTATTTTCAGAGAGATTATAAATTTAACCTTTTCATCAGTATTAGAGGGCAGCTACAATTCCTTTCTCCTGGACTAATAATCATCAGCAAACTACCCAAGACCCACATTCTTTCTGCCCGGGCAGCAGCAGAGAAAATGGCCTCCTTCACCAGCACTTTCCCCCTCCCCGCCTCTCCTAAACAGAACGAGGTCACACCAGGCCATCCGCAGCATTTCACACACCTGCAACAAGATTACATTTCCCAGACTTCCCAAACCTTTGCTTTATTTCAAAAGGATCTACAGTGAAGGCAAA
Source organism: Saccopteryx leptura (assembly GCF_036850995.1). NCBI lineage: Eukaryota > Metazoa > Chordata > Mammalia > Chiroptera > Emballonuridae > Saccopteryx > Saccopteryx leptura. The sequence continues at coordinate 30,054,466 of NC_089515.1, forward strand.
TGAGACAGCAACCTGCAGCCAAATATCTATTCCACATCAACCAGGCATCAATGACGCTTTTAAATGACTGCTTCTTTGTCCAGAGGTTAGAAGGGAACAGGGCCAGACCTGGCCAAGCACCTCATCAGTCCAAAGATTATTCCGCTTGCTGGCAGCAGCATACGCCCTTATTAGCATTCCAAAATCACAGACCTGTCTGCCACAGGGGCAACCTGCCTAGGCAAGCTTATCTCACTGCCACTTCCACTTTGCCCAGCGTCCTTGGCCAGCAGCCTACCAGTTCCTTACACCTACCCGTTACTAAACCCCAGGGATGAGGCTAGGCGCTGGTCTAGGAATAAGAAGATATGACCTTGGCCAAGTCATCTTTCCCAATTATAAAATGGCCAGGGAGGGGCATAAAAATCTATGCTTTATAGAGCTGTGGAGAAGATCAACTCAAATCATTCATTCACTTCATTACATTTGCGGGTCAGGATTTGTGGGATGCTGCTACGCAGCAAAGGCTTACACAAGAATACGAGTTTCTTGGTATCTTGATGCCTGCTGGACACCCCCAGGGCCGCGTCACTCCCCCCATAGCGGGAGATAAGCGTGTGGCCTGTCGCTTTTTTAGGGTACGCAGCAGCCTCTTGAAAAGGCTGATTACAGCTGCTGGAAGACACTGGGCATCCAAATTTAACAACCCGTCCCCGAGTTACTAAAAGCACAGACAAGAAATGAGAATTTCGCAAGGGCGCAACCGGCTGCGGAGCGGTCGCCTCGAACCCACTTCCTGGCGCCGCGTCCCCTCACTCTGCTGGGTGACCTTGAGCAAGTCGATCCCCCACCCTGGGCCCATTTTCTCAAGTGCAAAATAGCTACTGGAGAGAGCCCAACGTTTCGGTCCTCTCCAGGAGGGCGCAGGGACGAGCCAGGCGGCCCTGAACGAGCGGTGCCCGCCCGGGTCTACCCATCCCCACCCACAGCCCGGCCCGCTCCGCACCTCTCAGCGCCCGTCCGCCGCGCTTTGCCTCCTCGTGCCCCGCCGGGCTCAGGTCGGCGTCGTACCAGCCGCTGAAGCGGTTCTCCAGGTTCCATGCGCTCTCGCCGTGCCTGATCAGCACCAGCTTGTAGGCAGCCATGGCGGCGGTTCAGAGTGCAGTGCAGACTGGGGCTCGCCGAGATTCCGGAACGGCAGCCCGGCCCCCGCCCCGCCTGCGCCTGCGCCTGCGCGCTCGCTACCGCTGCCAGGCTCAGGAACACTTGCTCCCGCTGAATCTTTCCACTCGCAGGGAACCGCCGGCCGCCGGCCGGGTGTGCGCATGCGTCTGGTCCCGGCGCTCTGGCCGCGGAGAGGGAAGGGCGTGAACGGTGGGACGCCAAGGCGCATGCGCCTTCCGCCGTTGGCCTCGCGTCCGAGGCGGCAGTCACGGAGCGCACGTAAGCGCCTAAGCCCGCGGGACTTTTGGGTGGTGTTGGGACGTGTGTGTTGGTCAGTGCTCGAAAGCCACCCTGCTCCTGTAGTATAGCTATTATTCGTAAGTCTTACGTTGTAATGAAACGGCCCTTATCATTTGAGTCTCAGCTCCGTCACACGCAACATTTGATTCATATACGATTTTTTTATGCTGAAAGGACTATGGGTTCCAACTAGCTGTGGCCCAAATGGGAGTCCTTGAAAGACTTACTTTTAGGAGGTTCTCCCTCTGGTTATTCCTGCTGCTTGGTCGTCGCAACCCAGATGCCCAGGCTATCGCAAGGAGAACTTAATATTGGCTGTCAAACTACGTTTGTCCCTCTGCCTTAAACCTAGTTCACACTCCCAGTCTGACTCCTGCCATGTTCCTCTCTCCTCACCCTGCTCTCTGCTTCTATTTGAGATCTATCTCTATGCTGTTGTCTAACCAGGGTCTCGCGTTTCTGCAATGAGTAGAAAGTGTGAGGAGGGGGAAATCTAAGGTCAGATACATGTTTCTTCTGGTTAACTGTGGGAGCTAACATGGGTCACTCAATTTCTCCTCAGTTTCCCCACCTGTAAACTTGGACAATAATCATATTTATATCCACTAAAGCATTGTTGTGATAAATAGATTATGTGTGGGAAGCACTTAGCACTATGCCTAGAAAATAGTCATAAATAACGATAAGGGTTATTAGCATATTAATAGTGTTAGCAATATGAGCGAGAAGGCAAAAAAGATTTCATGAAAGACAACATTTCAAAGTATATGAATCCATCCATGGACCTCCATTCCAGCAAGATGACTGGTAGGCTTGCCCACGGGGCTGGGATAATTAGGATACTGTGGGCAGGAAGCCATGGGCATCTGTGCCACAGCCTTGAAAGGAGCCTCCGGAATCCTACTTTATTCCTTCCACAAAACCCCTCTGCCTCCTGATGGCGATTCACATCTTCTTGGATTTCTGAAAAACTGATAATTTTACAAACTTTACAGGATATCAACCTTGATCATCAGAGTTGCGTGTGTGTATGTGTGTGTTGTGTGTGTTTTAATGTATGCCTCAGATCTATTCAACTAGAAACTCCTCGAGGATGGGCACATGCATTTAGCATGATGCCTTTCCCTTGGTGGACTCCCTTGGTATCCCTGACTGTCTGAACTGGAACAGACCTTGAAAATCCTCAGCTGTAAACTCCCAGCTCCTGGCAACCCCAGTACTCATGTAACAGATGAGGAAAGTGAGGTGAACCATTCAAAAGAACAGGAGAGGCCCTGGCCGGTTGGCTCAGCGGTAGAGCATCAGCCTGGCGTGCAGCGGGACCCGGGTTCAATTCCTGGCCAGGGCACATAGGAGAAGCACCCATTTGCTTCTCCACCCCCCCCCTCCTTCCTCTCTGTCTCTCTCTTCCCCTCCCGCAGCCGAGGCTCCATTGGAGCAAAGATGGCCCGGGCACTGGGGATGGCTCCTTGGCCTCTGCCCCAGGCGCTAGAGTGGCTCTGGTCGCGGCAGAGCGACGCCCCGGAGGGGCAGAGCATCGCCCCCTGGTGGGCAGAGCGTCGCCCCTGGTGGGCGTGCCGGGTGGATCCCGGTCGGGCACATGCGGGAGTCTGTCTGACTGTCTCTCCCCGTTTCCAGCTTCAGGAAAAAAAAAAACAAAAAACAAAAAACAAAAGAACAGGAGATAGAGGACCACGTGCATCCGTGAGAAGTCAGAGATGATCCACAGAGAAGGGCCCCCAAGTTGGGGCTTGCTGTGTCAGGAAGAGAGAGGCAGGAGCCCAGAGAGATATGGAGAAGGAGCAGTATGGGAAGGACCATTGTAAGGATCGATAAGGCTTTGCAGCTGGAAGCCAGGATTCATAGACAGAGATCAGGATCCTCTCACCATCTATCACAGCATCACAAATCTGGGGAAAAGCTTAGAGCCTATCAAGTCAAGGTACTTTCTCAGTCAGTAAGGGTAAGGATAAACCAGTGTCTTCTGCCTGCCACTGCTTTTTTCAATTTTTTAATTGTTATCTCTACTGAACACAAGACACACAGACATTTTGTCATGGCTGATTCCTGGGCTGATTCCAGATACATTCACATATTCTGAGAACAAAGCAGGTGCAAGGGGCTCTGATCACCTACTCAGGTCACCGCTTTCCCTCTCTGCCCCTCAGGGAACTGTGACCAGTAAGTCTCCTGCATGGAGAGGAGGCTTGGACATCTGTGCTCCACAGTCTTAGCTGTCATCTCCTGGGCCAAAGGCACTCAGTGGGCCTCCAGCCAGCCTCTAAACCCATAGGGCAGAGAGCTTCCCTTCTGGCTCAGTGCTTTAATTCCTCAGTCCACAGGGAAATTTCCCTGATAGCTAGTTTATTGGATGAGCAGTGACAGAAACTCAGAGTTGGATAATCAGTAGTCACAGCCCTATTACCCTTAAAACAACAAAGACCTCTCTGGCCTGATCAGTAGTGATGCAGTGGATAGAGCATCGACTTGGAACACTGAGGTCTCAGATTCGAAACCCCAAGGTCGCCAGCTTAACAGTGGGTTCATCCACCTTGAGTGCAGGCTCACCAACTTGAGCATGGGCTCATCAGTTTGAGCACGGGGTCACCGGCCTGAGCACGGGGTCACCAGCCTGAGTATGGGATCATAGACATGACCCCATGGTTCTTAGGTTTCATTTCTTTAACCCTGCCAGTAAGTCTGTTTCAGGGCTTGTGGCAGATGACCGACCGCAAAGGAATGTCTGATGTCACAAGCCGAGAAGTCCTGGATGATTGAAAGCCCATGACCCTTCCCACTCCTCCTCCCCAAAACCCTTAAAACCCGGTCCCAGGCCATGCCTGGAGTGCGACTCTCCCTTACGAGTCAGCCCGGCAGGGTTCCTTTCTTCCTTTCAATAAAGCCTGTTACACTGGTCTTTTGGGACTCTGATGGATACTAACATTTGGTCCCAAAACCAGGGACAGGGTACCAGACACCTGGACGATCCCCTTCACCAGCCAAATTTACTACCAGGGAAGCAGTGGGCAGCGGCAGCTCGTCCTGGGCTAACTCCCTGATTCTGTTTGGCTGTGTGAATGTAGGTTGATTGGCCGGCTACCCAACCCTGTCTCAAACCCCTGCTGGGCCAGAAGGTAAGGAATTTCTGCTCTTTCCCAATCTCTGGTAGGCCCCTCTCCTTCCCTCACCCTCACTCTACTCTCTAAGGTTCACAGTTTGGGAGGTTTCTACTCCGAGCAGCCTGCTTCTACAGACTTCCTCGAAAGTCTAGGCGCCTAGCCAGGTTGCTTTCTACTACTACTCTGGGGCTGAGGTCTCCAGTGACGATCGGTTTCCTCACATCCCACACATCCTACTCTACTCTACTCAGAATAATGGAGTTTGAGGACACTCTTTTTTTATTCTCAGCCTAACATGGGCTCCTCCCAATCTCAGACCTCAGAGACTACTCCTTCCGGACTACTCCTTTGGGATGCCTCTTAAAAAATCTCAGGCCCTGGCCGGTTGGCTCAGTAGTAGAGCGTTGGCCTGGCGTACGGAAGTCCCGGGTTCAATTCCCGGCCAGGGCACACAGGAGAAGCGCCCATCTGCTTCTCCACCCACCCCCCTCTCCTTCCTCTCTGTCTCTCTCTTCCCCTCCCGTAGCCAAGGCTCCATTGGAGCGAAGATGGCCCGGGCGCTGGGGATGGCTCCTTGGCCTCTGCCCCAGGCGCTAGAGTGGCTCTGGTCGTGACAGAGTGACGCCCCGAGGGGCAGAGCATTGCCCCCTGGTGGGCAGAGCGTTGCCCCTGGTGGGCGTGCCGGGTGGATCCTGGTCGGGCGCATGCGGGAGTCTGTCTGACTATCTCTGTTTCCAGCTTCAGAAAAAAAAAAAAAATCAATAATTTCTGCCACTGGACTGGGAAGGTCTGAGAGATTTCTTACATGCAGGCTCTCTTCTACCTTTGTTCCCATCCTTAATCTTTGTGCCGCCTATTCTACACGCAGGCCATTTTTGGCCAAAGAAACCTCACCTAAAACCTCCGCTCCTGATCTCTCCTTCTCTGTGGACTCCCAATTCTCCCCCCCTCCTGCCTGACCCCCAGGGGTGCTCCTCTCCCGGTACCCCTCTCTGGCCCCTCTGCAGACCTCTTCCACTGAGTCTCTTCCCTCCAGAAAGCCCCCTCCCTTCACAAGAATCCTGTTTCTCATTCACTTGCAAATACCTCTCTCCTCTTCGTCCCCTCCCCCCTCCTTAGAAGCTGGGGCTCCAGCAGTGGTGCCTGTCTCTCCCTCGCCCCAACCCCCTCCTCACAGGCTCTGCCTATCTCTTCTTCTACCCCTTCTCCTTCCTTACAGACTGCAACTGTGCCTTCCACTCCCCCTCGTCCCCTCCCTTCTCCTCACAGGCTGTAATCTTTTTAACTCCTCTGACCACATGGCACCACCACCAGCACTTCAACCTCCTCCCCCTCCTCCTGCAGATTCTGACCCTCCTTCTTTCTATCCAGCTGTTCACACTGTCCATCTATCTGCTTTCTCTCTTCCTCCCCTCTATGCTAACAACTCCCTGCCATCTCGAAAAGCTTAAAAAGGCAGAGTTGTCTATTAAGCTGTGTAAGTAATCTGATTGTCTCTTTGTCAGAAAAAATCTCTAATATAATTTTAATTGAAACAAGTAAAGTGCATTTATTTAAATCTCTTAATTTATAATTTATATGTAAAATCTTTGTTTAATGTGTAACTGTATCTGTTTCTAAGGCCTTAAACCAATAATTACCTGCCTCTTAATCTTAAATCAAGGCTTATTCATCCCCACAGACTCTCCCTGCAATACCCCCATCCTTCCTGTTCGAAAATCTTCAAGGGCTTATCACCTCGTACAAGACTTACACCTAATCAATGAGGCGGTAGTTCCCCTCCATCCAGTAGCCCTACTCTCTACAAGTTACTGTCACACATTCCCTCAAACACCGCTCACTTCATGGTCCTAGACCTCAAGAATGCCTTCTTTACCATTCTTCTACACCCTAACTCTTACTTTCTGTTTTCCTTTATTTGGACTGACCTGGACACTAATGCAGCCCAGCAATTTACATGGACTATCTTACCCCAGGGGTTCAAAAACAGCCCACAGCTGTTTGGGCAGGCACTAGCTCAGGATTTAGCAGCATGCAATCTCAAAACTAATACTCTCTTACAATATATAAATAACCTACTCCTCTGCAGCCCCTCTCTGCCTACCTCAAGGAGACATACCGCCACCTTCTTAACTTCCTTGCCATGAAGGGATATCGTGTCTTCTCTGCTAAGGCTCAACTTCACTCTCAGTCCATAGTCTATCTGGGCATCACCTTGACCCCCACCACCTGAGGTCTCACCCTAGATCAAACTCAGAACCTCCGCAGTCTCCAACCACCTGCCACCACAGATCAAATTCTTTCTTTCCTTGGTCTAATAGGCTTCTTTAGACACTAGATTCCCAATTTTGCTCTCTTAGTCAAGCCCTTCAGTGAGATCTTCTGAGCATGGCTTTTAAGGTCTATAATGGCCAAGGGAGTAACAGAAAAGACAAATAAGGCCCAAAAGAGGTCAGAAAATACCAGCTTTGGTCTACGCTCTTAAAGGCTCCAGCGTCCTAAAGGCTTCATAGGATTCCATCAGGCCCTGCTTCAAGAATGGAAAGAAAGGTCATTGAACTGAAGCCTGCGAGGCTTCTCAGCCCCACCAAGGACACATCTTTGCTGTGGAAAGAGGGACACGAGAAGGTAAGCTACCCCCTTGCTCCATGGAAGGAGGGTTTAGTCTCTTCTAGCCCTGCTCCAGCTACCTGTGACCTGACCTTGCCCAGCATGCTGGGAATTGCCACTGAAGGCCCAAGGACATTGTTCACGAGCCTAAGGTAGTTCTTCCAAGTAGCAAATAAACTGATCTCATTTCTTGTAAACACAAGGGCCATCCACTATGCCTTGCCTGAATATTTGAGTTTTATTTATCCCTTGAAGATCTCTACTGTGAGTATTGACAGTCTGATTTTGTTGCTTTATTCAATGTATAGTGTCTCCTTTATTCCTCTTGTCTCAATGCCCCATGCCTATTGTAGGCTGGGACCTGCTGCTAATTCCAGCTAGAAGCAGTGGTCACTAGGATTTAAACTCTAACTGCAAAGTGTAGAAATGTAACCTCCCTTTTCCTAAGTACTTGCAGGATTTACAGGTTACTCAGCAAACTGTTCAAAGACTGTCCAAGAGGCGCTTCCAGCATTACATCACCCAAGGACTGACTTTCACGTGGACAGGTCCACACACCATGATCCTGACAACTTCCACTGCTGCTAAAGTAGAAAAACGGCATGCCTTACTCCAACCACAAACCGGAAGCTGGTTGGTCTACGTATGGTGAATAGATGAAGAAACTAAGGACTCTTTTAATCAGACTTTGGAAAAAGAGAAACTAGGGTAAAAAGAAAGTCAACTTAATTGTCACTAAAGTTAAAGATTTTTAAATCAAGAGTTCTGACTAGAAAGGAATTGTATGGTTTTGATAATAGAAGGTATAAGGTATGGAAATACTTTTGAAAGAAAAAGGCAAAAGCAAGTTGTTATGAAAGCCAGTTATTTCTGGATAAGAAAGTTCATGAAAGCTATGGGTTTATGTAAGTTGTAGAAGGTTTGTGCAGGTTGTAGGAGGTTTGTACAGAGAAAAAATAATTTGAACAGTCAGAAAACTGGTTTTTGAAGAATGTTTAATTAGTCATGCTAGCTAACAATTCTCTACTCTCCCCACTTATTGGGACGACTCTTTCCTCCACCCTGACCATCTGGAGCTCAGAAACAGAGAAACAATACCGACCCCTTGTCCTTCTATTCTCTATTCACCTCTTAACCTGCCTCACCCAATCAGGGGCTTTCTACTTGTGTGGGACCAACACCTATATGTGTCTCCCTACTAATTAGACAGAAACCTGTACCCTAATCTATCTCACCCCAAATATCAACCTAATCCCACCCCATGAGCCTCTTCCAATTCCTAGTACACTACCTGTCAATCTAAGGACCAAATGAGCTATACAGGTAATTCTTCTCCTTGTTGCTTTAAAATTTTCTATAAAAATAGGTCTAGCCTGACCAGGTGGTGGCGCAGTGGATAGAGCGTCAGACTGGGATGCAGAAGGACCCAGGTTCGAGACCCCGAGGTCGCCAGCTTGAGAGCAGCCTCATCTGGCTTGAGCAAAAAGCTCACCAGCTTGGACCCAAGGTTGCTGGCTCAAATAAGGGGTTACTCAGTCTACTGAAGGCCCGCAGTCAAGGCACATATGAAAAAGCAATCAATGAACAACTAAGGTGTCGCAGCATGCAACAAAAAACTAATGATTGATGCTTCTCATCTCTCTCCATTCCTGTATGTCTGTCCCTGTCTATCTCTGCCTCTGTAAAAAACAAAAAATAGGTCTAGGGGCAGGGGGACTGGCCACTGCCTGTCTTATTCTCACTCTCTCTCTCTCTCTGAAGCCCAGCGAATTCGTAAAAAACAAACAGTCATGGAATCAGTGGTTTCGCACAAACTGGGTGTCTTAACTATTGCCTTTCATTGGTCCACTCACTCTCCTATTTATTTTTCTAACTTTTGCACCCTACCTCTTACATTTGTTCACTAGTTTCTTACAGAACTGCATGCAATCCTTCGCCAATCAGAAAATTAAAAAAATCTACCTAACCCTACACACCTACCCTGAAACCTGCCCTGGCGAAACAGAAAAATCTGGAACCTTATAAATACACCCCTACCCGACAAGAAGCCATCACTGCAACTCTCTACCCCTCCCTGAGAGTAATCCTTAGAGAGGCCATAACCCCTCACTGCCCTACTCAGCAGGAAGAAGTTACAGAAGATAATGACCTCCGTCCCTTTTCCCTTGAGGAACCACTGTATTTTCTTTTTTTTATATATATCAAATAGTCGAGAATGTTAGGTTTCATTTCTTTTTTTAAAATTAATTAATTAATTTATTCATTTTAGAGAGGAGAGGGAGAGACAGAGAGAGAGGAGAGACAGAGAGAGAGAAGGGGGGAGGAGCAGGAAGCATCAACTCCCATATGTGCCTTGACCAGGCAAGCCCAGGGTTTCGAACCGGCGACCTCAGCATTTCCAGGTCGATGCTTTATCCCACTGCGCCACCATAGGTCAGACAGGTTTTATTTCTTTAACCCTGCCAGTAAGTCTGTTTCAGGGCTTGCGGCAGATGACCAACCGCAATGGAATGTCTGATGTCACAAGCCGAGAGGTCCTGGATGATTGAAAGCCCACGACCCTCCCCACTCCTCCTCCCCAAAACCTTAAAACCCGGTCCTAGGCTGTGCCTGACACGCGACTCTCCCTTACGAGTCAGCCCGGCAGAGTTCCTTTCCTCCTTTCAATAAAGCCTGTTACACTGGTCTTTTCTGACTCCAATGGATTCTAACAATGGTCACTGGCTTGAAGTCCAAGGTTGCTGGCTTGAGTCCAAGGTCACTGGCTTGAGCAAGGGGTCACTTGCTCTGCTGTAGCCCCCCAGTCAAGCCACATATGAGAAAGCAATCAATGAACAACTATGGTGCCACAACAAAGAATTGATGCTTCTCACCTCTCCCCTTCCTGCCTGTCTGTCTGTCCCTCTCTCTGTCTCTTGCTAAAAAATAAAAATTAAAAAAAAAATTTTTTTTTAGATTTTATTTATTGGTTTTAGAGAGAGGAGAGAGAAGAGGGGGGGAGTAAGAAGCAGTTGCTTCTCATACGTGCCTTGACCAGCAAGCCCCAGGTTTCAAACTGGCGACCTCAGCATTCCAGCTCAATGCTTTATCCACTGTGCCACCACAGGTCAGGGGAAAAAAAAAAAAGAAGCAATCAATGAACAGCTAAAGTGCCACAACTACAAGTTGATGCTTCTCATCTCTCCCTTCCTGTCTGTCTGTCTGTCTGTCTCTCTCTCTCTCTCTCGTTTGCTAAAAAACAAACAAGTTAGCAAAAACTGTAAAGGCCTCTCTGAGCCTTTCCTTCCCATTTATTTTTGCCACAGACTCTCCCTTATCAGGTATTGAACAGTGAGTGAAAGACCTGATTTGGAATCACAGTGGGGCTGTTGGGCAGATAAAATATACTATGCTCACTTTGTTGGAGATGGCGCTGCCCACACGGAAGCCCATCGCCCAGGTAATATTAATGTGTGTTGGGGGCAGGCAGGATCCTTGTAGCCTGGGGCTTAGTTTGAGGACTAAGCCTTTTCCACCCTTTTTGATGTGGGGTGGTGCAATCCCATTATGCCTCAGATAAGTGACTTTGTGCCTGACCAGGCAGTGGTGCAGTGGATAGAGCATCAGACTGGGATGTGGAAGACCCAAGTTCGAGACCCCGAGGTCGCCAGCTTGAGCGTGGGATCTTCTGGCTTGAGCAAAGCTCACCAGCTTGGACCCAAGGTTGCTGGCTCGAGCAAGGGGTTACTCGGCCTGCTGAAGGCCTGCGGTCAAGGCACACATGAGAAAGCAATCAATGAACAACTAAGGTGTCGCAACGAAAAACTGATGATTGATGCTTCTCATCTCTCTCTGTTGCTGTCTGGCTGTCTCTATCTATCCCTCTCTCTGAGTCTCTCTCTCTTTCTGTGAAGAAAAAAAAAAGCACTTCTTTAAAAAAAAAGTGACTTTGTATCAGAGACTTCCTTATTTGTATATTGGATTAAAGGTTTTGATTTCTACACTATAAAATGGGGGCAGACCGGAGCTTGCTCTCTTGGTTCCTGAGATTAGCATTAGAGGAGAGAGCAGAAAAGGAGAGCTGAAAAAGGCCACGTGGAGGAGAGGAGAGGCAGCCAAGATGGTGGAGTGCTAAAGGAGAAGCCAGTTAGTGCAGAGTTTGTGCAGAGAGAAGGAGATGGGGAACAAAGGAGAATGAGACTGGTGAGGTAGAAAGCTTTGATTCTAGGAAACTCGGATAAGTCAGTAGCTTTGTGAGCACTGAATGAGTGGGTTTTGGAGCCCAGTGTGTGTTTACTTGCCCACGGGGTGCAAACTAGGATTAAAGATAATGGCCCACCAGTTTGTGGCTCTGTTGTTTCATTACCATCTGTCTGAATCCAGTGCAAACCTGCATGGGCCAGGCCATTGTAATGGTGGCCATGGATACTGGCTTTACAGGGGCAAACTAAGTCTGCTGAGCAGAAGGTGTTGTAAGGTACCAAAAGCTGAAAATTGATATTAATATTCTAGGAGGAAAGGTCAGGCTTTCCTATCAAGCTTTCCTGTCCCATCCCTCCTTTAGGGAGGGGAGGGAGAAGAATGTAGAAGTTTCTGGCTTGCAAGAACAATGGGTTATTCAGTTTTAAATCTAAAATAAAGGTTAACCTAGAAATTTCTTCTCTTTCAATAGGAGGCAGAATTTACATACCACCTTGCATTGATTGTAGTTCCTCCCCCTTCCTGGAATCTTGAGGGTAAATACCTCTAGGCTAGTGAGGGAAGATGAACCCTGAAAGATTTGTAAACAGTCTGACCAGGAGGTAGCACAGTGGATAGAGCATCAGACTGGTATGCGGAAGACCCAGGTTCAAGACCCCGAGCTCGCCAGCCTGAGCGTGGGCTCATCTGGTTTGAGCAATAATAAATCTCACCAGCTTGGACCCAAGGTTGCTGGCTTGAGCAAGGGGTTACTCGGTCTGCTGAAGGCCTGCGGTCAAGGCACATATGAGAAAGCAATCAATGAACAACTAAGGTGTCGCAAAGAAAAACTAATGATTGATGCTTCTCATCTCTCCGTTCCTGTCTGTCTGCTCCTATCTATCCCTCTCTCTGTCTTTGGGGGAAAAAAAAAAAAAAGATTTGTAAACATCTTTGATTGTGTTACCTTGAGAGTCTTAATGTTTCTGTGTATCCCCTAAACAAATGTTGCCAGCTCATACCATGATGTCATGCTCTCCCCCCCACCTGTGTGTGATCAAGGGTATATAAACAGCCCCTGAACTATTTTTGGCACTGCACGATTTGGGCTTGCAGATGCCCCATGTCAGCCATATGCGGCCGGCATATTAATAAATCTCCTCTAATAAAACTCTTCAAAATTCATCTGGACTGGGTGTCTCTACATGAACTCGATGAAATGAGGTACAGTGCCTTTCAGAATCTGGGGTGCGGTACTTTATAACAAAGATGGGCAGCTGCCATTAGACCCACAGGACTTCCTGTCAAGACACCTCATGTCTTTACTTGTTGAATATCTTGCAGACTCATTGCCTGACATTCAGATCACCTAGGTGTCTGAGGAGGAGAGGATTTCTGCCTCGGAGAGGGAGTGAGCCCAGATGACCGTGGCTTAGGCCTTAAGACTAAGCTTCTAGCCTGACCAGGCAGTGGCGCAGTGGATAGAGCATTGGACTGGGATACAGAGGACCCAGGTTTGAGACCCCAAAGTCCCCAGCTTGAGCGCGGGCTCATCTGGTTTGAGCAAAAGCTCACCAGCTTGGACCTAAGGTTGCTGGCTCGAGCAAGGGGTTATTCGGTCTGCTGTAGCCGCCCCCCCCCCCCCCCCGTCAAGGCACATATAAGAAAGCAATCAATGAACAACTAAGGTGTCGCAACAAAAAACTAATGATTGATGCTTCTCATCTCTCTCCATTCCTGTCTGTCTGTCTCTATGTATTCCTCTCTCTGACTCTCTCTCTCTCTGTCTCTGAAAAAAAAAAAAAAAAGACTAAGCTTCTAGAAAAGAAAGCAGTGCTTCAAAGAGGGATAAAACACATGCTCCAGCCCTCTCCAATCACCATCTGAAGATAAACACAGATGAAATTGGTAGTATTGGAAAAGAAAGAGGAGAGTTCAGCAAGCAGCAGGCCTGTGGCTTCCTAGGACTCCCCCGATAGCAACCCTTAACTCCACCACTACCCCACCCCTACCCCCAGCTTCAGACTTCAGTGCTTAGTACAAGCCCTTAGTACAAGCCCTTCTCTCTGGATTATGGAACTCATTCAGTCTCTAAAAAGAAGCCATTAGGGGCGATCCAGGCCCTCTGCCTCCAGACCCTGTATGTGATAGATATGGTGATAAAAATGCTTAAAGTTGGACAATAAGCAAACCTTTTAGCTCTTCTAAAAGCTAAAACAGTTTTCACATAAAACTGTTCTCCTAATCTAATTTTCTTTGGATTAAAGAAATTCTAAATTCAAGACACTTTGTTATTTGGGATAATTTGAATTATATGTTTAGGGAATGGCTGGGAGATTAGTAGTGTGTTAGTCCAGGATCTCTGAGCAGTTGCCAAGATAGGATTTGCAGGAAGTGTACTTTGGGAAGTGCCTGAGACAGGAAATGAGGAAGGACTCACACAAGGCTGGTGGAATAGTGTGGCCCGAGTGAAGGATGTAGGTGATAGATATGTGTATTCCAAACTGCCCTCTTAATGTTCCACTCATTTGTCAGACCTCACCCTTACTGACTATCGCCCCTGAGACAGAGGAATTTCAAAAAGCTGACAAGGCGCCCCAAGGAGGGACTCTGGACATACCAGGACTTTTGATTCAACACCCACATGCTCGAAGCCCCCCAAGGAGGAGCATTCCAGACATACCAGGACTTTTGCCTCAGTATCCCCTCAGGCTCTCCCAAACACTATATAACTTGCCCCTAGTCTGTAACCAGTGCTCTTCTCCCCAGGAGAAGTCCCCGGCAGGGTTCCTTTCTTCCTTTCAATAAAGCCTGTTACTCTGGTCTTTCGGACTCCCGTGGATTCCAACATTTGGTGCCAAAACCGGGGACAGGGTACTAACTGCCTGGATGATCCCTCTTTGTCATCCAAACTTACAACCAGGGAAGCAATGGGCAGCGGCAGCTCGTCCCAGGCTTACTCCCTGATTCTGTTTGGATGTGTAATTGTAGGTTGATTGGCCAGCAGTCTAACCCTGTCCTGAACCCCTGCTGGACCAGAAAGGTAAGGAGTTTTTCCCTTCCCCTTCCCCAGTTGGCCTCCAAATTTCTCTCCAAAACACCCCTTCCTGGACGGACAGTTTTGACTTCGAACCCCATATCTACGGGTGGTCTGCCTCTACTCCTTTATGGACTTCTACGAAAGTCTAGAGGCGCCTAGCCAGGCCCCTCTCCTACATCCTGGGATCTCAGCCTTGGGGTGATGACCTCTTGTCTGAGACTCTTTCTACAGAGATTTTCTCCTCTCAGAACTGTGACTGAAGGCGGGACGCCCCCTTCTCTCACCAGTCTCCTCTACTGTGGGCTCCTCCCAGTCCAAACCGTCCAGCCAGACTCCCCTCGGAACATGGGCTCCTCCCAACCTCAGGCCTCAGAGACTATTCCTCTACTCCTTTGGGACTCCTCTACTCCTTCGGGACTCCTCTACTCCTTTGGGACTCACCCTACTCTCTGAGGTTCACAGTTTGGGAGGTTTCTACTCCGAGCGGCTAGTTTCTACGGCCAGGTTGCTTTCTACCCCTTCTCTCCTGTCCTTAATTTCTGTGCCTTCTGTTCTACACACAGGCCGTTTTGGCCAGAGAAACCTCACCTAAAACCTCCGCTCCTAATCTTTCCTTCTCCACGGACTCCAAACTCTCTCCTTCTCCTGCCTGACCCCCGGGGCACCCCTCTCTAGGGACCCCTCTCTAATTCCTCTACAAATCTCTTTCGCTCGAGTCTCTTCCCTCCAAGAGCCCCCTCCCTTCTCCACTGTGTTCTTCATCTCCTCCCCCTCCTTAGAAGCTGTGGCTCTGGCTGCTTCTTCCTCCTTACAAACTGCAGTTCTGTCTGTCTCTTCTCTAACCCCTCCTCCCTCCTTACAAACTGTTACTGTGCCTCTTTCCTCCTCGCCCCCTCCTCTCTCCTCAGAGCTCTAAATCTTTTTTGACTCCTGACCATGTGGCACCACACCAGTACTTTACCCTCCTCCTCCTGCAGATTCTGACCCTCTTTCTTTTCCATCCAGCTGCTCACACTGTCCATCCGTCTGCTTTCTCTCTTTCTCCCCTCTACGCTGGCAACTCCCTGCCATCTTGAAAAGCTTAAAAAAACAAAGTTGTCTATTGAACTGTTTGAGTGAATAATCTGTCTTGTCTCTTTGTTTTGTCAGAAAATACCTCTAGTATAATTTTAATTGAAACAAGTAAAGCGTGCTCATTTAAATTTCTTAATTCATAATATGTGAAGTCTTTATTTAATGTGTAACAGTGTCTGTTTCTAAGGCCTTAAACTAATAATTACCCACCTCTTAAACCAGGTTTACTCATCCCCAAGGACTCTCCCTGCAATACCCCCACCCTTCCTGTTCTAAAACCTTCAGGGGCTTATCGCCTCGTACAAGCCTTACACCTAATCAATGAGGCAGTAATTCCCCTCCATCCAGTAGTCCCTAATCTCTATAAATTACTGTCACACATTTTCTCAAACACCACTCACTTCAGGGTTGTAGACCTCAAGAATGCCTTCTTTACCATTCCTCCACACCCTGACTCTTACTTTCTGTTTGCCTTTACCCGGACACTAATGCAGCCCAGCACTTACATGAACTGTCTTACCCTAGGGGTTCAAAAACAGCCCACACCTGTTTAGGCAGGCACTAGCTCAGGATTTAGCAGCATGCAATCTCAAAACTACAATAGTACCCTCTTATAATATGTAAATAACCGACTCCTCTGCAGCCCCTCCCTGCCTGCTTCAAGGAGACACACCACCACCCTTCTTAACTTCCTTGCTATGAAGTGATATCGTGTCCTCTCTGCTAAGGCTCAACTTTATTCTCAGTCCCTAGTCTATCTAGGCATCACCTTAACCCCCACCACCTGAGGTCTCACCCTAGATCAAACTCAGACCCTCCACATCTCCAACCACCTACCACCACAGATCAAATCTTTTCTTTCCTCAGTATAATAGGCTTCTTTAAACACTGAATTCCCAATTTTGTTCTTAGTCAAGCCCCTCAGTGAGATCTTCTGAGCATGGCTTTTAAGGTTTATAATGACCAAGAAAGTAACAAAAAAGGCAAATAAGGCCCAAAAGAAGTCAGAAAATACCAGCTTTTTTTTTTTTTTTTTTTTTTTTTTGAGGAAATAGCAGCTTTTGGCATATGCTCTTAAAGGCTCCAGTGCCCTAAAGGGCTTCATAGAACTCCATCAGGGTCCTGCTCCAGAGTGGAAAGAAAGGTCATTGAACTGAAGCCTGCCAGGCTTCCCGGCCCCATCAAGGGACACACCTCTGCTGTGGAAAGAGGGACACGAGAAGGTAAGCTGCCCCCTTGCTCCATGGAGGGAGGGTTTAGTCTCTTCTAGCCCTGCTCCAGCTACCTATACCCTGACCTTGCCCAACATGTTGGGAATTGCCACTGAAGGCCCAAGGACATTGTTCATGAGCCTAAGTAGCAGATAAACTGATCTCATTTCTTGTAAACACAAGGGCCATCTACTATGCCTTGCCTGAATATTTGAGTTTTATTTATCCCTCAAAGATCTCTACTGTGGGTATTGACAGTTTGATTTTGGTCCTTTTTTAATGTATAGTATCTCCTTTATTTCTCTTATCTCAATGCCCCATGCCTATTGTAGGCTGGGACCTGCTGCTAATTCCAGCTAGAAGCAGTGGTCACTAGGACTTAAACTCTAACTGCAAAGTGTAGAAATGTAACCACCCTTTTTCTAAGTACTTGCAGGATTACAGGTTACTCAGCAAACTGTTCAAAGACCATCCAAGGGGTGCTTCCAGCATTTCATCACCCAAGGACTAACTTTCACATGGACAGGTCCACACACCATAATCCTGACAACTCACTCCCACTGCAACTCTCAACCTACCTCACCCAATCAGGGACTTTCTACTCATATGGGACCAACACCTATATGTGTTTCCTTACTAATTGTACAGAAACCTGTACCCTAATCTATCTCACCCCAAATATCAACCTAATCCTACCCCATGAGCCTCTTTTAATTCCTAGTACATTACCCGTCAATCTAAGAACCAAACAAGCTGTACCAGTAATCCCTCTTCTTGTTGCTTTAAAAATCTCTACAAAAATAGGTCTAAGGGCAGAGGGACTGGCCACTTCCCTGTCTTATTCCTACTCTCTCTCTCTCTCTCTCTGAAGCCCAGCGAATTTGTATACATGGAATCAGTGGTTTCATACAAACTGGGTGTCTTGATTATAGCCTTTTATTAGTCCACTCACTCTCCTATTTATTTTTCTAACTTTTAGACCCTGCCTCTTACATTGTTCACTAGTTTCTTACAGAACCACATACAGACCTTCGCCAATCAGAAAATTGGAAAAATCTACCTAACCCTACACATCAACCCTGAAACCTGCCCTCGCGAAACAAAAAAATCTGAAACCCTATATCAGCAATCCTCCTAAATCCTATCTTTCAACCCCTACAGGTCCCCTAACCCTAAAGCTCTTCCGTATCCTTGGAGAACTAGGAGAATGAATAGCATTCACCTCTTAACACTTCTGAGTCTATTTACCCTTCACATAGTAAAGGGACAAGATCGCTGGGTCTTCTTGGCTGAAGAAGAGCCTACAAACGGACATGAAACATTTCTTTTAGCTCAAGCTAACTGCTCTCTCCAGGGCTGCCAGGAAAAAATATCTCTAACTTTACCGTGGAAGAAGTTTCACCCTCCGCTATACAACCCTCCTTATCCAAACACTTGCCCCCTTCTTTATCAAGTTCCTACTGGCCCGGATGAGAGAAATCTCTAGGATTACCTACAATCAAATGCTCCCTACACTCCTATTCCCATATACAGAGAACTTCACGAGGGAAATATCAAATAGGTAGGGATCAGAGCAGGAAGAAGCCACCTCTCAGCCCAAGAAGTTCCCTCCTGAATGTTCTCCAAACCCTCTTCCTTTTAAATCATACATATTCAGTCCTTCTAAAAACTTACACCAACAGGTTCCCTGTCTCTAAAAATCTCCACATGTCCTCCCATTCAAGAGGAACCAGACCAGCACGTCTCATGAGGCTTATCCAGGAGACCATGTATCACCATGTCACTCTGTCCACTCAGCACTCGCAGCAAGCAACAATTATTACCTCACAAAATTTTTTTACTTCCTCACTCAGGTTTTTGAGGACATTGCCTGGTTCAGACCTCACAGCACGGAAATTGATGACCTCCTTAACTGGATGGGGAACTTGGCTTGGCAAGGTTCTTTTCTTGGGTTCTCTCCAGAAGAAGCAATAATTTTCCAATTTTTTCTCCTGTTTCTCCTCATCACCCCTCACCGTATATTATAAAATTAATAACTGCCTTTCTTTTATATGTAACCACAGAGTTGAGAAATGATAGATATGTGTATTCCAAACTGCCCTCTTGATGTTCCGCTTATCTGTCAAACCTCACCCTTACTGGACTATCACCCCTGAGACAGAGGAATTCCAAAAAGCTGATAAGCTGCCCCAAGGAGGGGCTCCGGACATATCAGGACTTTTGATTCAACACCCACATGCTCGAAGCCCCCCAAGGAGGAGCATTCCGGACATACCAAGACTTTTGCCTCAGTATCCCCTCAGGCTCTCCCAAACACTATATAACTTGCCCCTAGTCTGTAACCAGTGCTCTTTTCCCCCAGGAGAAGTGCCCGGCAGGGTTCCTTTCTTCCTTTCAATAAAGCCCATTACTCTGGTCTTTCGGACTCCCATGGATTCCAACAGTAGGGAAGGAAGGTTGAGTGGATGGAAGCATCTCAGGCTGTAGTACGTGTTTGAGGGAGAGTCAGCAGGCTGTTGGGGAATCCTTAAGCCAAAATCACCCTTCACAGGAGTCCCTGGTCTCCCACAACCAGGCCAGCCTTTGTAACCTTAATACAGGGCTAATAAGTCCAGGCCGGACAGCCCCTGGGCATCATGACCTCTGTCTGAATGCCGTGGGGGTTTCAGAGTGATTCAGCTGGGGCCTCAGTCCGTCTGTGGTATGAGATCCTGGGGCATATTCTCATGGCTTCCCATGCTATGAGTACATGCTATAAATTTGTCAGAATGTTTTTAGGTCAGCTCTTAGTGACTACTTACTGAGGAAAGCTATTACTGGTACCTGCCAGCCAACAGCAAGGTAACCAGGTTTCCATATTCTGGTTAAGGATTTTGCCAGGGGTAGAGTAGGGATGCTGATGGT
This sequence comes from Saccopteryx leptura, assembly GCF_036850995.1. Classification (NCBI taxonomy): domain Eukaryota; kingdom Metazoa; phylum Chordata; class Mammalia; order Chiroptera; family Emballonuridae; genus Saccopteryx; species Saccopteryx leptura. The sequence continues at coordinate 30,074,025 of NC_089515.1, forward strand.
TTTATCCTTCTGACTGCAATGGAGGAAAGTGCCTGTCTCCCAGAGGTGACAACAGGAGCCGGCTCAGGGTTATCCAGCCTAAGAAACACGGACAAGAATGACCATCAGAAACCCTCATGAGTTCCTCAAATGGTTAAAAATGGAGTTACTGTATGATCTAGTAACTTCACTCCTAGGTGTATACTCAAGAGAAATGAAGCATACATCCACACAAAAACTTGTATACAAATGTTACAGCAGCATTATTCACAATAGCCAAAGGTGGAAACAACGCAAATGTTCATCACTGTAAGATTGGTGGATAATGAGGGGTGGTCACGTGGGGCACCCAGGCCCACGAACTTTGGCTAGGACCACCCACAACCAAGCATGCCAAAAGAGGCTTCACAGGAACCCTTTGGAAAACAGTGACCGTCTGCCAGCCAGTGAGATTTCACCACGTCATATTAGCTCAACTTCCCTAGAGGGACCCTTTAAATATCTCCCACACGGTTTAATCCTTGCGACTTCCCTGGCCTCCATCTCCTCCATCTTTCTTTCTTCGGGGCCAGGGAACCTCGCTGGGCAGGATGTGCGCTCTGTACTTAATAAAGCCTTTTGTTATTCCACACTTGGTGGCTCCGAGCCCCATTCCTTCCTTCTTGGCGGGGAAAAATACCTTACATTTTGGTGCCGAAAACCCTGGAGGAGTTGAAGTCCGCAAGGACCGCTCCTCTTCCCCATCCCCTCCGAGAAAGAACCAGGATCTCCGACCTTTCACCTACTTCGGTGCACGGTGCGGTAAGTCCCCTGCCTCCAGCCACCCTTGAGTTCTTTCCGCCGAGACTCGCTGTCCGAAACCGTATGTACGTCAGGGAAGTCTTTTCCGTTCCGAGTGAGTGTGTGCTTGCAGAGACGTCCCAAGCACATCCACTTTACCTTTTCCGCCCGTGGCCAGACCTTGATATTTAGGACGCTAATACTCAAATCTGACCACTCCAAGGACTGAGGGCGGCTGTGGGGGCACAGGAATCTCCCTCCCTAAAGAAGAAGAAGCTATTTTTCTTCTCCACTGTGGCCAGGCCACAGAACCCACTGAATTAGCCTCCTGAAGGGACTTTCGGTTTTAACACCCTCACCAATTTAACTATCACCAAAAAAGATGAGAACTGATTGGAGATCCCTTACATACACGGCTTCTAATTATTGCTGAAGGCCCATGGTCAAGGCACATATAAGAAAGCAATCAATGAACAACTAAGGTGTCGCAACAAAAAACTGATGATTGATGCTTCTCATCTCTCTCCGTTCCTGTCTGTCTGTCCCTATCTATTCCTCTCTCTGATTCTCATGCTGTCTCTGAAATAAATAATAAATAAATAAATAAATAAATAAATAAATATTTAAAAAAAAAAAGGAATCTCCCTCCCTAAAGAAGAAGAAGCTGTTTTTCTTCTCTGCTGTGGCCAGGCCACAGAACCCACTGAATTAGCCTCCTGAAGGGACTTTTGGTTTTAACACCTTCACCAATTTAACTATCACCAAAAAAGCTGGTTCTTTTTGGAGATCTGATTGGAGATCTCTTACATACACGGCTTCTAATTATTTGCACACCCGTCCTTAATCTCTGTGCCGCCTGTTCCAATGCGCAGGCCTTTTTCTGGCCAGAGAAACCTCACCTAAAACCTCCACTCCTGATCTTTCCTTTTCTGCAGACTCCCAACTCTCTCCCTCCTGTCTGACCCCAGGGCGCCCCTCTCTTGGGACTTCTCTGGTCCCTCTGTGGACCTCTTTTGTGCTCGGGTCTCTTCCCTCTGAAAGCCCCCTCCCCTACCTTCACAGAAACCTGTTTCTTATTCACCACTACCATCTCTTTCTCCTTCCCTGCTGGCCGGGGCCCCCTCCCTTCACTGTGTTCTTAAACCCCTCCTCTGTCAGGCCATTCTCAGCCTGGCATTGGCTCTTATACTGGTTTTCAGGACGTCCAACCCCAATTTTCTTGCAGGAAGTTCCTGCCCTGTCCTGCCTTTGGCTCCAGCATTTCCTGCAGGATCTGGGTGCCAGGCTCTGCACAAGCCCTCCTCCTCTTATTCCCAATCCCCCCCCCAAACCCCTATCCGGAACCTGTGAACACGGCATTTAAAGTTTTTAACAGTCCCAATTAGTAGAAATAGGCCAAAGCTGTTTGCCAGGCCCGCATGCAGCAGAAGGTAATGCTCTAAACCCCCACTTGTGTGGCAACCCTGAGGCCAGTAGAACAACAGAGGCAAGGCACAGAGGGTGCTCGACCTAAGTCCGAGCCGCCAAGAGGATCCCCCCCAGGAGCTTGCTTTAAGTGTGGCAAGCAGGACCACTCGTCCCGGCAGGGCCCCTGCCTGCAACTGCCCACTGAGCCCTGCCCTGACTGCAAGCAGCCCAGTCATTGGCGGAGCGATTGCCCCTTTGGGCAACAGGTTTTTCCTCAGCGCCTCTACGTGGAGGACAAATCGCCCGAGTGGGAGGCCAATCCAGCCAGGTGGGCGCATCGCTCGAAATTCTAGGACACGGCCTGGACACGGAGAACCCAGGGTATGCTGCAACTATCCTCATTTCTTGTGGACATGGGGGCTACCTTCTCTGTTTTGCCATCACACTCTGGACCTCTAGTTCCCTCACAGGTCTCGGTTATGGGAATGGAAGGGGCCCCTTCCTTTCCCCTTTTTACGCCACTCCTGACATGCAGTTCTGCCTCAAGCTAGCCTTCTTACAGGACCACTGGCAGTCAGAACCACTGGACTCCATCCATCTCCAGCTCACCAAAAGGCTGGACCCTGCAAATCCCCCTACTACTCCCCCTTTTATTTAAATCCTTGCAGGACCGCATCCGCGAAGTTTCTCAACTCACGGCCACACAGATGTTCCTCCTGACACCCCTCAAAACCACCACCTTCTGATCTCCCCCTCCCTATGACCCCCCTAATCAGCAGGAAGTAGCCAGATGAATAAACAGTGCCCCTTTTCTATTTAACACAAAAGGTCAAAATGTAAGGTCGGTGGATAATGGGGAATGGTCACGTGGGGAACCCAGGCCCACAAACTTTGGCTAGGAGTGCCCACAACCAAGCGCGCCAAAAGAGGCTTCACAGGAACCCTTTGGAAAAAAGCGACCGTCTGCCAGCCAGTGAGATTTCACCACGTTATGTTAGCTCGACTTCCCTAGAGGGACCCTTTAAATATCTCCCACGCAGTTTAATCCTTGCGACTTCCCTGGCCTCCATCTTACCTCAGGGCCAGGGAACCTTGCTGGGTGGGATGCATGCTCTGTACTCAATAAAGCCTTTTGTTATTCCACACTTTGTGGCTCCGAGCCCCATTCCTTCCTTCTCTGCGGGGAAAAATACCTTACAATCACCTGATGAAGAGATAAATAAAATGTGGTGTATCCATACAGCAGGTATGTTACTCAGCCATAAACAAGAATGAAGGACTGGTGCCCTGGCCCCTTAGCTCAGTCAGTTAAGAGCATTGTCCTGAAACAACAAGGTTGCAGGTCTGATGCCCCCTCAGGACGCACACAGGAATCAGCCAATGAATGCACGACTAAGTGGAACAACAAACAAACCCTTCTTCCTCCCCTCTCTCTCCTTCCCTCTATGTCAGTGGTCCCCAACCCCCGGGCCACGGACCAGTATCGGTCCGTGGGCCATTTGGTACCAGTCCACAGAGAAAGAATAAATACCTTATATTATTTCCGTTTTATTTATATTTAAGTCTGAACAATGTTTTATTTTTAAAAAATGACCAGATTCCCTCTGTTACATCCGTTTAAGACTCACTCTTGACGCTTGTCTCGGTCACGTGATACATATATCCGTCCCACCCTAAAGGCCGGTCTGTGAAAGTATTTTCTTTTCTTTTTTCTTTTTTTTTTTCTTTTTTTGTATTTTTATGAAGTTGGAAACGGGGAGGCAGACAGACTCCTGCATGTGCCCAACCGGGATCCACCCAGCATGCCCACCAGGGGGCGATGCTCCACCCATTTGGGGCGTTGCTCTGTTGCAACCAGAGCCATTCTAGCACCTGAGGCAGAGGCCATAGAGCCATCCTCAGCACCCAGGCAAACTTTGCTCCAATGGAGCCTTGGCTGCGGGAGGGGAAGAGAGAGACAGAGAGGAAGGGGAGGGGGAGGGGCGGAGAAGCAGATGGGCACTTCTCCTGTGTGCCCTGGCCGGGAATTGAACCCAGGACTCCTGCACGCCAGGCCGATGCTCTAACACTGAGCCAACCAGCCAGGGTGAAAGTATTTTCTGACATTAAACCGGTCTGTGGCCAAAAAAAGGTTGGGGACCACTGTATGTGTGTTATATTTCAATAAAGCTTTATTTAAAAGTTTAATTACTATTTTTTTTTTTTTTAGTGAGAGAGACAGGGAGAGATGAGAAGCATCAGCTCATAGTTGAGTCATTTCAGTTGTTCATTGGTTGCTTCTCACATGCCTTGACCATCAGGCTCCAGCTGAGCCAGTGACCCCTTGCTTAAGCCAGCGACCTTGGGTTCAAGCCAGTGACCTTGGGATCATGTCAATGATCCCACGCTCAAGTCACAACATTGTGCTTAAGCTGGTGAGCCTTCACTCAAACCGGTGACCTCAGGGTTTGGAACCTGGGACCTCAGTGTCCCAGGTTGACACTTTATCCACTGAGCTGCCACAGGTCAGGCATGAGCCTAGCCACCAAAAGCCATTGCTCAGTGGCCGCGGAGTGAGTGTGGCTGGAGAGATTTGGAGAATCTAAAATGACCGCTGTGCTGCAGCAAAAGAGGTGTGTGCTTTCATTGTGGGTGCTGGTGCAGCTCCGAATCTCCCCAGGTTCCAGGAGTGACCCTCGGGGTGTGGTTAGGCCAGCATGTGTGGTTCTTGCTGAGCCGATGTCGGGGTCCAGCCCCGGAGGGAATCCAGGGGTCCCACAGGAAGAGACGACGTCGGCGTGAATCGAGTGAGAGAGCTGAATTCTTTTTTTCTCTTTAGCATTTACTGCCAGGCATCTCTGCCAATGGCTGGTCTAGCTTTATTTTTATACACACACACTAAGTTACAATCACATGGTATTCAGAATACATTGATTAATCATTGTTTTTGTTTCACTATGGTTACATATTTCTAGGCAACAATTAATTCATTTCTATAAGCTATAAATCAGGTGGTAAGTCATACAAAGTACAGTTATACAATAACTTGAACAGCAATAACAATATTGGTACAAACTTCTAAATATTGGTACAGTACTGATTAATAACTCTACCTTACCTGAGGTCCTATTGTGTAGTCAAATTTTATTTATCTACTATATTCATACACTAGTTAAGTTCTAACTTTATTCTTCTCAGAGTGTTCCACCACCTGCAGGTCAGGTATGCAAGAAGAAAGGAAAGTTTCTCTACTCTACCACATGAGAAGGCTAGGGAGGTAAAGTGATGAATTAAGTGAAGGCTGAAAGGTGCTCTGTGTATAGTTACTGTTTCCTACCTATTCATAAGTCACAATCTATTTTTTCTAACATGATTAATAAGAAGGAATTCTCCTACAAACTTAACCCTTTTCAAGGGATATCATAGCCAGCCTCTTATGTCTATGAGCCCAGGCAAAGGGGCTTACAGGCTTTTCTGTGGAACTCACACCCTCTGTCTCATTTCCAAAGAAATTACTACGAATCTGCAGGGAAAGCACGGTACTATTATCCCTGTGCCATAAATGATAGCACACACCCAGAAAAGGGGGGATATAAGGCCAAATTAATTCAAAAGGTCAAAGGGGGAAGTATCATTGTGCCTTTTCTCTGCTGTGACTTTGTCAACCAGCAGCCATTGATCTTCACTGCTGTGACTTTGTCAATCGGCAGTTTTGGATCTTCTCCTGCTGTGACCTTGTCAGCCAGTAGTTGTGGGTCTTCTCCTGCTGTGACCTTGTCAGCCAGCAGTTGTGGATCTTCTGCTGTGACCTTGTCAGCCAGCAGTTGTGGATCGGCTTCCAACAAGCCGATGAATGGACATGAAGGAGGGATGAAGAAGAGGCCTTGGTGGAGGCAGGGACAAAAATTGACTGTAAAGTCTGGACAAGGCCCCACACTCCATCTGTTGGCACCTAACATCAGGGACATCTCTGATTTGATATGTGACCCTGGGCCAGGACCCTCCCTTGTTATGAAACTAATGTCCCTGATCCTTGTATTGGAAACCCCCACACAAGGATCTTGGTGGGGGATGACAGGAACTGGGCCTCATTGTCACAGCTGGGCCCAGGCAGGTGCCTCACCTCAGACAGCCTCTAAATCCATCTGGAGATTTATCCCCTTGAGCAAACATGGTCTACTGTTAAAGTAACAGTGGGAGGGTGGTTGATTTGAGCTAGTCAACACTTGAGGAAAAAAGAAGTTCTCTACCCAAGGAAAGACTGTCATGTTGCCATGGCAACAAGAAACCCCACGTTTTAAACCATTTAATCAATGACAACTCATCTCCTTTTAACTGAACAAGGACAAGTTGCTTCAGTGGGCATGCTTCTGTAAGCCAGCCAATCAACAACAGCCACACTCTAGTTCATCAACCAATACCTGAACAGCACTCCTCCAGCCAGTCGCTGCCCTTCACACCTCCCAGCACCTTATAGAAGATCACTTTCTTGCCCCATTCGAAGAGATTGCACCTAAAAAGCATTGTTCCGCCTTTTTTAAGCAATATGCTCAGCTCTTGTTTCAGATATTGACAGGTGCTCTTTTCCTTAGACACACTCGTATTCTGGAACGCTGCCTTCCTGGGAGCAATTTATCCTCACTTCTAGGGCTACTGCTAGCCTCAACAGTGTCATCGGTGGGTCAGAAAAAGGCCAACCTCTCTTCTAGACAAGGCTCCGGTGAGGACTGGACTTCGTCTGAGTGGAGGAGTGCAGGGCTGCAATGCACTAAACTAGCCTTTCCCAGCCCTTTTTGCAGTTAAATTCAGCCAAATGTCTAATTTCTGGCCAGTCAGATGTAAGTGGAACTGGCTAACAGGGAGATGACGTGGCTGGCTGTGAGTCTTTTGGCTCTTTCTATCCTTCTTATTGAGTCTGCACATCATCCTGGATTGTAAATGTGATGAGTGGAGCCCATCTTTGGAGCATGAGGGGACACTGATGAGAGAAGTCACAGTTTGAAGAGTGAAGCAGAAAAGTAGAGGAAGCCCAGGATTCTGAAGATTCTGTGGAGCCACCATGCCAGCCTGCCAGCCTGGACTTCCTGTATACCTCCTCATTTCTGAATATGAGAGAATTAACTCTGCCTGCCCTGTGGTGGCGCAGTGGCTAGATTGCTGACCTGGAACGCTGAGGTTGCTGGTTCAAAACCCTGGCCTTCCCTGGTCAAAGCACATACACGAAGCAACTACTACAAGTTGATGCTCCCCACCCCCTTCTCTCTCTCCTCTCTCTCTAAAATAAATAAATAAAATATTAAATGAAACTATTTTAAAAAAGAATTAGCCCAGCGTGTTAAGCCACAGTAGCTGGGTCTCTGTTACAGCAGGGGATCCTGATTTCTTGCCAATACAGAGGTCCTGACCAGAACGTAGGGCAGGCGGTTGAAGCAGTAAGTGAAGAAAGGTTTACCCTGACCTGTGGTGGCGCAGTGGATAAAGCGTTGACCTGGAATGCTGAGGTCCCCGGTTCAAAATCCTGGGCTTGCCTGGTCAAGACACATATGGGAGTTGAAACTTCCTGCTCCTCCTTTCTCTCTCTCTCTCTCTCTCTCTCTCTCCCTCTCTCCTTTCTAAAATAAATAAATAAAACCTTTTTTTTTTTTAAAAAAGAAAGGTTTAATTTTGGAGTAAGAATGCATTTTTGGGCATCAGGATGCCAGGTTAGAGTGGTGATTATGCTGTTTCTCTTCACCCAGACCCCCTCTGTCCATCGTAGATACCTACTGTTAGGTGGGAACAAGGGTGGACTCCACCTTGGGGAGAGTCTCCGTCTTTGAACAGGAGCACACCCGTCATTCCCAGATTCCAGTCCATTTCCCACTGGGAGGGAAACATGCTTCCTTTTTAGTGCATCAGGCCAGTTGCTTGTTCCCTCAGACTTACTCTAGAAAGCCAGCTCTTCTGCTAAAAGCTCTTCTTTGGCCAAATGAACAGTGAATGCCCCAGAAGCTGAGGGACACTTGGCATTCTGCAGCAGTGATGTGCCATGCTGGTGCAGAGCATTCTGCACACATTATTTCATTTTAGCCTCAGAACAGCAGCCCCATTTTTTTTTCTGTATTTTTCTGAAGCCAGAAACGGGGAGAGACAGTCAGACAGACTCCCGCATGCGCCCGACCAGGATCTACCCGGCACGCCCACCAGGGGGCGACGCTCTGCCCACCAGGGGGCGATGCTCTGCCCCTCCGGGGCGTCGCTCTGTTGCGACCAGAGCCACTCCAGCGCCTGGGGCAGAGGCCGAGGAGCCATCCCCAGCGCCCGGGCCATCTTTGCTCCAATGGAGCCTCGGCTGCGGGAGGGGAAGAGAGAGACAGAGAGGAAGGAGAGGGGGAGGGGTGGAGAAGCAGATGGGCGCTTCTCCTGTGTGCCCTGGCCGGGAATCGAACCCGGGACTTCTGCATGCCAGGCCGACGCTCTACCACTGAGCCAACCAGCCAGGGCCCAGCAGCCCCATTTTTAGATGAGGAAACTGGCTCAGAAAGTTCAGCCACCTGCTCCCTGTCACACATAGGATGTAGCCCTAAAGGCAGGCTTGTTGACTCCAAAGCCTGGGCTTTAACGCAGCTCTAGAAGATAGGGAAACCCTCTGGAGCAGCTGCAACTCTTCTGCCTTGGTTATTATGGGCTGCCAGGATACTACCGTATTTCCCTATGTATAAGACACTCCCATATAGAAGACGCTCCCCTGTATAAGATGCACCTTAATTTGGGGGCCCAAAATTTGAAGAAAAAAAAATGTATTACATAAAGTTAATTGAACTCAAGGGTTTTTTTTGTTGTTGTTTTTTTTGTTTTTACAGAGACAGAGAGAGAGAGTCAGAAAGAGAGATAGAGAGGGACAGACAGACAGGAATGGAGAGAGATGAGAAGCATCAATCATCAGTTTTTCATTAGGACTCCTTAGTTGTTCATTGATTGCTTTCTCATATGTGCCTTGCCCGGGGGGGCTACAGCAGACCAAGTAACCCCTTGCTCAAGCCAGCGACCTTAGATCCAAGCAGATGAGCTTTTTTATTGCTCAAACCAGATGAGCCTGTGCTCAAGCTGGCAACCTCGGGGTCTCGAACCTGGGTCGTCCGCATCCCAGTCTGATGCTCTATCCACTGCGCCACCGCCTGGTCAGGCTGAACTCAAGTTTTATTCATCATAAAATTCATACAACTCCTCATTACTGTCAAAACTCCCATCCATTAGTTCGTCCTCATCTGTGTCTGATGACAAATCACTGTCTTCATATATCTACATACAATCAGCGCAAAAAGCGCCAAAAAGCGAGAAATGCAAGTAAAAAACTCTACAACCACTGTGAAAGACGCACCCAGTTTTTAGACCCCAAATGTTTCGATAATTTGTGCATCTTCTACATGGGGAAATACGGTAAATGCCTTCTCCCTACCCCAGAACTTGGGCACCCACACTATCCACTTCCTCTTTGGGGCAAGAGGCTAGGACTCAACTTCCTTTTCCTCCTGCCCAGTGTCATAACAGATTACAGCCGCACTGAACTAAAAACGGCCTTCCTGCTCTCCTTGGGCTCAGTGCTTTGGGTTCAGCACCCCTGCTCCTACCACATGAGCCTCATGGATGGTTTTTTGTTTTTTTTTTTTCATTTTTCTGAAGCTGGAAACGGGGAGAGACAGTCAGACTCCCGCATGCGCCCGACCGGGATCCACCCGGCACGCCCACCGGGGGCGATGCTCTGCCCATCCTGGGCGTCGCCATATTGCGACCAGAGCCACTCTAGCGCCTGAGGCAGAGGCCACAGAGCCATCCCCAGCGCCCGGGCCATCTTTGCTCCAATGGAGCCTTGGCTGCGGGAGGGGAAGAGAGAGACAGAGAGGAAGGAGAGGGAGAGGGGTGGAGAAGCAAATGGGCGCTTCTCCTATGTGCCCTGGCTGGGAATCGAACCCGGGGCCCCCGCATGCCAGGCCAACGCTCTACCGCTGAGCCAACCGGCCAGGGCCATAGATGGTTTTAAGAGCAGTGCTTCAGTGGGTGCTTCTGGGCTAAGAGGTGACTCTCCTGACTTCTGCGCATTGACTGACTGTGTGACCTTGGGGGTATCACTGAACCCATGTTTTCCCATCTGTGAAATTAGGGCATTTGCTCTGTCCTCTTCACTTAGATAGTAAGTGAGAAGGTGCGTTAGATCTCAAGAAGAGTTTTTTGGATAATAATAATTAACTCACATTTGGGGCCTGCTCATTATGTGCCAGGCAGTGTGCTATGCACTTTACATTTATTATCTTATTTAGTTCTCGTAAACCTTGTGGATAGGCTTATCTCCATTTTAAAGATAAGGAAAACTGAGGCTCAGAGAGGAAGGTGACTTGTTCCAGGTCATACAGCAAGTAGTAGTCCTTGGATTCTAACTCAGAGAGTCTAACCACAGGACCCATCCTACAGATGTGAGTGGTCCTCATTAGCTATATGTAGTGTGTGTCTAATCATGGAGATGGCTAATGCTTCCAGGTGGAAGATGTTACTTGAATTCAGGGTTGAGGAGGTGAACCCTGGGGTGCAAGGTTGGGAGAGTCTGTGCTCAGGCCTACTGGATGTCTCTTATTCCCTCACCACATGCCTCCTGGAGGAGGCTCTGAGCAGTTAATTATCTTGGGGTGGAGGGCCAGCAGATGGCTGGTGGCCTCCAATGCCCATTACAGACTGGTGGTTCATACAGGACCTCTATCCAATTGTGATACAAACTCATTTGGAGGCCAGAAGGTGTCTACTGCTTAGGAAAAGGATGGGAAGGCTGCCATGACCATGGGCCTCTCTTCATCTCCCCATCCTATTTGCAAAACCCCAGCCTCCTTAACTGGTATTACTGACTCTTGTATTGTAGGATTTATAACAAGTTGTTTGTAGAGCTCCCTCTGGTGGCAAATTGTACCACTGCATCCTTCACAAGGTACCACTAATATTTTTGGAGTCGTGCATATTTTGACACACAGACACTTTCGTATTGAATCCTCAGAGTAGTCCAGTTGGTTCAGTACCATTATCACCACTTTAAAAAATATGGCCCTGGCCGGTTGGCTCAGCGGTAGAGCGTCGGCCTAGCGTGCGGAGGACCCGGGTTCGATTTCCGGCCAGGGCACACAGGAGAAGCGCCCATTTGCTTCTCCACCCCTCCGCCGCGCTTTCCTCTCTGTCTCTCTCTTCCCCTCCCGCAGCCAAGGCTCCATTGGAGCAAAGATGGCCCGGGCGCTGGGGATGGCTCTGTGGCCTCTGCCTCAGGCGCTAGAGTGGCTCTGGTCGCAACATGGCGATGCCCAGGATGGGCAGAGCATCGCCCCCTGGTGGGCAGAGCGTCGCCCCTGGTGGGCGTGCCGGGTGGATCCCGGTCGGGCGCATGCGGGAGTCTGACTGTCTCTCCCCGTTTCCAGCTTCAGAAAAATGAGAAAAAAAAAAAAGAAAAAATATGTAATGGCGACCTGTATAAATTAAACACTTTCTCATTGTATTGTGGTAAAGTAAGTTCAAACCTGAACCCAACACCCCCTCTGCTTTCAGCAACTGTCCCCACATCTAGACTTCTGGTCATGAACACCAGCTTGCTTACAACAGTTTCCAAACTTGGCTTCCTCTTCCTCCACAGGCCACCAGTTCCCCCTTTCAGCCTGACTGCCCAGGTCTCACCCTGTGTCCAGGAGCGGGCCAGCCAGAGGCTGGAGGGGTTGACTCCTGAGGCTGGAGGCGCTGAGCTCTGAGTCAGCGCCAGGCTCCGTTTTCTCTGCAGACACTTTCTCACATTACCATCTTGACGCTCTTTCCACTCTATGTGAGGACCACTTTTCATTTTCAGTAAGCCAAAAGTGCACAAATTACAAGTGCAAAGCTCAATGAATTATCACACAGTAAATAAGTCTGTGTAAACTCCTTTCTGATAAAAAAGAAAATAGAGTATTACCACACCACTTTTGCCTACTCTGTTTTACCACCATGGTAACTGCTATCCTGACTTCTAATATTGTAGATTAGTTGTGCCTGGTTTTAAACTTCATCTCAGTAGACTTGTGTGATATGTACTTTTTTTGTGTCTGGAATTGTTCAACTTCAATCATACTGCTGCGGCACCCGCAGTTTGCTCATGCTCATGGTTGTATACAGCTGAATACTACAGTGCTACATTTCAGTCACACATCCCGATTTATCCATTCTACTGCTGATGGATATTTGGGTCATTTCTAGTATTTGGCTATTCTGAATATCATGTCTTTTTTGCATATAGGTATACATCTCTTGAGTGTATACTCAGGAGTGAACTGCTGGAGTATGGAGTATTATTAGTGTTTTTAGTTTTAGTAGATACTACCACATAGTTTTTCAAACTAGTTATATCAGTTGGTACATATGGCCAGTTGTTCCACGTTCTTACCCACACTTAATATTGCTGGTCTTTTTTTGTTTGTTTGTTTGTTTGGTTTTTTATTCATTTTAGAGAGGAGAGGGAGAGACAGAGAGAGAGAGAGAGAGAGAGAGAGAGAGAGAGAGGACAGAGAGAGAGAAGGGGGGAGGAGCTGGAAGCATCAACTCCCATATGTGCCTTGACCAGGCAAGCCCAGGGTTTCAAACCGTTGACGCTTTATCCATTGCACCACCAAAGGTCAGGCTGCTGGTCTTTTTTATTTTAGCCATTCTGGTGGGTGTGTAGTAGCATTTCATTGGGGTTTTAATTTGCATTTCTCTGTTGGTTAACAAGATTGAGTATCTTCTCAATTGTTTATTAGCCATTTGAAAATCCACTTTTGTGAAGTGCCTATTCATGTCTTTTGCCCAATCTTTTTATTGGATCGTCAACCATATTCTTATTGATTTGTAGTTTTATATACACAGTCTGATGTACTTTGTTAGTTATATGTATTGCAAATATCTTCTCCCACTCTTTGGCTCTTCTTTTAATGTTCTTTGTGGTGTCTTTTCATGAGCACAATTTTTTCTTCTTTTTTCTTTGTTTTAGCAGAGAGAGAGAGAGAGACAGATAGGAAGGGAGAGAGATGAGAAGCATCAACTCTTAGTTGCAACACTTTAGTTGTTTATTGATTGCCTCTCATACTTGCCTTGACACAGGGGCTCAGACCAAACCAGTGACCCTTTGCTCAAGCCAGCGACTCTTTTTTTTTTTTTTAAAGCCTGCAAGCTTTGAGTTTAAGCTGGCAACTGTGTGCTCAAGGCAGATGAGCCCACACTCAAGCCGGCCACCTTGGGGTTTCAAACCTGGGGCCTCAGCATCCCAGGTCGACACGCTATTCACTGTACCACTGGTCAGGCTCATGAGCAGAATTTTTTACATTTAATATAATCCAGTTTACCATTCTTTTCCTTTATGGTTAACACTTTCTGTGTCTCAGTGAATAAGCTACCCAGCTGTGGGAACTTGTAAAAATCACTGCACCTTCCTGGACTTGGAAAAATGAACACTTGGTGCAGATAGTCAAATGAATAGTTGGTTTTACAGATATTTTGAGATTTCACACATAAGTAAACTTGTTTAAAAAACCTGACATGAGGCCTGACCTGTGGTGGCGCAGTGGATAAAGTGTCGACCTGGAATGCTGAGGTCGCCAGTTCGAAACCCTGGGCTTGCCTGGTCAAGGCACATATGGGAGTTGATGCTTCCTGCTCCTCCTGCCATTCTATCTCCCTCTCCTCTCTCTCTAAAAATGAATAAAAAATCTGGCCCTGGCCAGTTGGCTCAGTGGTAGAGCATCGGCCTGGCGTGCAGAAGTCCCGGGTTCAATTCCCAGCCAGGGCACACAGGAGAAGCGCCCATCTGCTTCTCCACCCCTTCCCCTCTCCTTCCTCTCTGTCTCTCTCTTCCCTTCCTGCAGCCGAGGCTCCATTGGAGCAAAGATGGCCCGGGCGCTGGGGATGGCTCCTTGGCCTCTGCCCCAGGCGCTAGAGTGGCTCTGGTCGCGACAGAGCGACGCCCCGGAGGGGCAGAGCATCGCCCCCTGGTGGGCAGAGTGTCACCCCTGGTGGGCTTGCCGGGTGGATCCCGGTCGGGCGCATGCGGGAGTCTGTCTGACTGTCTCTCCCCTTTTCCAGCTTCAGAAAAAAAAAAATCTAAAACTAAAAAAAGCCTGACAAAAGGTTGTCAATTTTTTATTTTGGCAAATAATAGTGTTTGAAAAAAAACAACAACCCTGCCCCTTATTCTCACTATTGCTTTATAGAGAAAAGGGCATTTGAACACCAGCATTTTTTTCTTTGAGGAGGGAGACAGAGACAGACTCCCCCATGTACCCTGACTGGGATCCAACCAGCAATCCCCCTATGGACCCCTGTCTGGGGTGGATGCTCAAATCAACCTAGCTCAATCAAGCTATCCTCAGGGTCCAGGGCCAACACTTAAACCAATTGAACCACTGGCTGAGGGAGGGGAAGAGGGAAAGGAGAGAGGAATGGAGGAGAAGCAGATGGTCGCTTCACTTTTTTTTTTAATGTTTAATTTAATGAGTTGGTTTGTTTTGTTTTGTTTTTTTTTTGAAAGAGAGAGAGGGAGGAAGGGAGAGAGTAAGAGACAGGAACAGGAACATAGATCTGTTCCTGTATATGCCCTGACCGGGGATCAAACCAGCAACCTCTGTGCTTCAGGATGATGCTCTAATTGAGCTATCTGGCCAGGGTCTGAACAGCATTGTTATATTGTATTTATTTTACTGCGGAACAGTGAAAGTATTGGCCAGCATGTCACCTGTGATGACCCCTTATGTGCCTGCTTCCAGCACCAATGATTCTACTTAGATGAAATTCAATATTATAGTTTTGTAAACTTTACTCCTTTACTCACCATTCACAGCTTCTTGGTTCTTGGACCAAAACTAATTTTTTGGTACCTCTTTAAGTTCCTCAGAAATATATGTTTTGAGCTTTCAGTTTCTGTGAAGTGAAAGGCTATCTCAGTTTGGCTAAATAAAGACTAATTACAGTCATTGGTATTTATATTTATTCTTGAATTTTTATAATTTGTGCCCTTATTTTAGTCCTTCTTTTCTCCACAACACACTCATTTATTCATTCAACAGTAATTTGTTGAGTGCCTACCAGTGCCAGGCACTTTTCCAGGTGCTGAGAATGAAAGTGACAAAGAAAATTCCTATCCCTGTGGAGTTTGTATTGTGGAGAGGGTGCTAGGAGTCTGTTCTTCACAAGCTCCCCAGGGATCAGCTGCGACCAGTTGTGAGAACGCTGTTGCAGTATACAGTACTTACAAACAATGGGTATCTTGGTCTGTCCAAACCGATACAACAAAACACCACAGGTTACGTTGTTGCAGTATACAGTACTTAAGAACAGGCCCTGGCCGGTTGGCTCAGCGGTAGAGCGTCGGCCTGGCGTGCGGGGGACCCGGGTTCGATTCCCGGCCAGGGCACATAGAAGAGGTGCCCATTTGCTTCTCCACCCCCCCCCTTCCTCTCTGTCTCTCTCTTCCCCTCCCGCAGCCAGGGCTCCATTGGAGCAAAGATGGCCCGGGCGCTGGGGATGGCTCCTTGGCCTCTGCCCCAGGCGCTAGAGTGGCTCTGGTCGCGGCAGAGCAACGCCCGGGAGGGGCAGAACATTGCCCCCTGGTGGGCAGAGCATCACCCCTGGTGGGCGTGCCGGGTGGATCCCGGTCGGGCGCATGCGGGAGTCTGTCTGTCTCTCCCCGTTTCCAGCTTCAGAAAAATACAAAAAAAAAAAAAAAAAATGGGTATCTCGGTCTATCCAAACTGCTACAACAAAACACTGCAGGTTCAGCAGCTTATGTGTGTGTTACATGCTATTGAGTTAGCTCTGACTCTGACTCCTGGTGACCCTATGAATGAGTGATGTCCACAATGTCCTGTCCTCAGCCGCCCTGCTCAGCTTCTGTAGACTTATGCCTATGGCTTCTTTTACAATATATAGTCAATCCATCTCATATTTGGTCCTCCTTTTTTCCTGCTGCCTTCTATTTTTCTCAGTATTATCTTTTCCAAAGAACCCTGCCTTCTCAGGATGTGCCCAAAGTAGGACAGTTCAGTTTTGACATTTTTGTAGTTTATAAACAATAGAAATTTATTTCTTACAGTTCTGGCGACTGGATGTCTGAGATCAGGGTGCTGGCAGGTAAGGGCTCATTTCCTAGTTCACAGCTGGTGCCTTTTCACCGTGTCTTCACATGGTGAAAGGGTGAGGGATTTTTCTGGACTCTCTTTTATAAAGCACCAAACCCATTCTGCAGCACACCAAAAATCCATTTCTTGCCTACCTTACAAAAAATAGGTATAATTTTTATTCATTCACATGAGATGGCTATTGTGTTGGCCGTTGTCATTTTTTTTTTATTTGACAAAAAGGAAAAGAGGTCAGTGCCCCTGACTAGTCAAGTATTGCGTGTATTTATTTATTTATTTATTTTATTTTTCTGAAGCTGGAAACGGGGAGAGACAGTCAGACAGACTCCTGCATGCGCCCGACCGGGATCTACCCGGCACGCCCACCAGGGGGTGACGATCTGCCCCCCTCCCCCCCGGGGTGTCGCTCTGTTGCAACCAGAGCCACTCTAGCGCCTGGGGCAGAGGCCAAGGAGCCATCCCCAGTGCCCGGGCCATCTTTTGCTCCAATGGAGCCTCGGCTGTGGGAGGGGAAGAGAGAGACAGAGAGGGAGGAGAGGGGGAGGGGTGGAGAAGCAGATGGGCGCTTCTCCTGTGTGCCCTGGCCGGGAATCGAACCCAGGACTTCTGCACGCCAGGCCGACGCTCTACCACTGAGCCAACTGGCCAGGGCCTTAATTTTTTTTTAATTTTTATTTTATTTATTCATTTTAGAGAGGAGGGGGGAGAGAGAGAGACAGAGAGAGACAGGGGGGAGGAGCTGGAAGCATCAACTCCCATATGTGCCTTGACCAGGCAAGCCCAGGGTTTTGAACCGGCGACCTCAGCATTTCTAGGTCGACGCTTTATCCACTGCGCCACCACAGGTCAGGCCAAGTATTGTGTGTTTTAAAAATCCTTGCGGTCACTCATTCTTCTGTAGCCCGCTGCCCCCCACTAAATCACTGATTTAGAAGATTGACTTTCGAAATGTCTTACTAATGAGAGCTAAAAAGGAAAAATCGTAAAACAAATGTTTAAAGCCTAACCAGTCAAAACACACCAGGATCAAGCTTTAGTGCAGGGGTAGTCAACCTTTTTATACCTACT
This sequence comes from Saccopteryx leptura, assembly GCF_036850995.1. Lineage (NCBI taxonomy): Eukaryota > Metazoa > Chordata > Mammalia > Chiroptera > Emballonuridae > Saccopteryx > Saccopteryx leptura. Next base: position 30,091,382 of record NC_089515.1, read on the forward strand.
GCCCACTTTTATATCTCTGTTAGTAGTAAAATTTTCTAACCGCCCACCAGTTCCACAGTAAGGTGATTTATAAAGTAGGGAAGTAACTTTACTTTATAAAATTTATAAAGCAGAGTTGCAGCAAGTTAAAGCATATAATAATAATTACTTACCAAATACTTTATGTTGGATTTTAGCTAAATTTGGCAGAATAAATCTTTGTAAAACAACTTACTATAGTTAAATCTATCTTTTTTTTTTCTTTTTATTTATACTTTGGTTGCTCCGCTACTGCCCACCATGAAAGCTGGAACACCTACTAGTGGGTGGGAGGGACCAGGTTGACCAGCACTGCAAAAGTGGGTAGTTTTTGTAAAAAGGTTAGCCATCACGGCCCTAGATGGACAGAGCATCCCCCCTGGTGGGCATGCCAGATGGATCCAGGTTGGGTGCATGCAGGAGTCTGTCTGACTGCCTCCCCGGTTCTAATTTTGGGGGAAAAAAATTAAATTAAAAAAATGATTATATATGTATAAAAACATAGGTTTGTTTTTTTAACCTGCAATGGAATTCCAGGGTTTTTATTTTTAGAAATTAAATTTAGCCTGACCAGGCGGTGGCGCAGTGGATAGAGAGTCAGACTGGGATGTGGAGGACCCAGGTTCGAGACCCTGAGGTTGCCAGCTTGAGCGTGGGCTCATCTGGTTTGAGCAAAAAGCTCACCAGCTTGGACCCAAGGTTGCTGGCTCAAGCAAGGGGTCATTTGGTCTGCTGTAGCCCCCCCCCCTCGTCAAGGCACATATGAGAAAGCAATCAATGAACTAAGGTGTTGCAACGAAAAACTGATGATTGATGCTTCTCATCTCTCTCTGTTCCTGTCTGTCCCTATCTATCCCTCTCTTTGACTCTCTGTCCCTGTAAAAAAAAAAAAAGATATTAAATTTAACGGAGTGACATTAATTAATAAGAGCACATAGGTTTCAGATAAACATTTCTATAGCATTTGAACTGTTGATTGTGTGATATGCCCATCACCCAAAGTCAAATCATTTTCCGTCACCATATATTTGCCTCTTTACTCCCCTCCCCCTCGTAACACTTCATTTTTATCTGTTTATGAGTCCGTTTTATTTCCCACCTATGTGTGAAATCATATACAACAGTTCTTAGCTTTTTCTGATTTACTTATTAAATCAGATATAGTATAACATTACCAGGGTTTTAAGGGACAGAAAGAGAGAGAAAAAAGCATTGATTGTTTGTTCCACTTATTTATGCATTCATTGGCTGATTCTTGTACCTGCTCTGACCCGGGATGGAACCCGCTACCTGGAGTGACGGGGTGATGTTCTAGGAATTCCAGTTTTATACCGCTCACTACTGTGACCAAGAACCTTGGCCCTGGAATATGAGCTGAGGCACTCACGAGGAACACAACTTTCCAAGCGACGGATTTCCAGAACTGGCTCAGGAATCTTGCGCCTGGAGGAAACATAAAACAGGATGTTGACTGTTTTTGCCATGGTAACAGACACAGAACCGGAAGTGGCGCCTGAGGAACAGGAAGTGAAGTGAGCTGCAAACCCACGTGGGTCCTGCGCGTGTTTCTGTGTGTCTGGGAGCCGCTTCTTTAAGTTTAATCGACATGGGTCGCTCGGGAAAACTGCGCTCCGGTGTCTCCGCCAAGTTGAAACGCTGGAAGAAAGGCCATAGCAGTGACAGCAACCCCGCCATCTGCCGCCACCGCCAGGCCGCCCGCAGCCGCTTCTTCAGCCGGCCCTCAGGTAGTGGGATCCAGACCCGGGTACGGCCGGCTACAGGGTTCTGAGCGGGCCAGGGTTTGGGTGGATCTGGGCCTCTTTGGCCCAGGCATTGGACCTTCCATCTCTTAGACTGCCGGATCTGGAGCCTGCTGTAAAGGTCCACCCTCCCCATTTAACATGTGCGGAAACAATCCATAGTAGGGAAATGACTTGTCTGCGACTATCAGAGTTGGGACTCATGGCTAAAATTAACCTGGTAGCTTTTTTCAAAGCGCTTTCACCTTCATTTATTTTCCATGCCTTTTGAGTGTAGCTACCAGCCGGTTCCTACCGGTGCTTATGGTATCAGACCGGGAGCAGAAACTTTTACCTGATGGGTTCCCTTTCTGGGTCCACCGGTTCGTTTTGTAGAGGTGATTCTTTTTCTCTTGGCCGAAAGGGTAGAGGTGTGGGGGGGGGGGGGTTCCTACCTTGTGCCTCTGGATTTCAGGAAAGAGCGACCTGACAGTTGATGCGCTGAAGTTGCATAATGAGCTGCAGTCAGGGTCCCTGCGCCTGGGCAAAAGCGAAGCTCCGGAGGTGACTCTGGAAGAAGATGTGTCGGCTCTCACGGAGAAGTCCTCCGCCACCTTCCTAAGCGGCCTCTCCGACTGCAGTAATGTCACCTTCAGCAAAGTGCAGCGCTTCTGGGAGTCCAGCTCGGCTGCCCACAAGGAGGTAGCGGGGAGTGTCGGAGGGCATGGGATAGTGAAGAGGGGAGCAACTCATGCTTTATATTTTCTTGCTGTTTCGTGACAGCAGCTGGCATTTCTTAGTGACGTGTCACCTCTCCTAACTGTTGAGTCCCCTACTTATTTCTTCTCCTAGGACAGGTTTCACTTTCTGCTTTTTCTAACAGCATCTCCCTGCTCAAGTTAAAGTCCTTCATGATAGAAATATTTTCTAAACATTTTTCTCTTCTACTGTACCAAACACAGGACTTTTTACATAGAATATTTTCAAGAAATATTTGTCGAGTAAAGTCATGCCGAGTAAGGGGTTGGAAAGTGTTTTATGTATAAATTAACTTTCTTAGTTTATTTTGTAAATTATATGTACTTATACTTTTTCATTTTTAAATGAAAAATGTCAAAATCACAAATAGTACCAAAGCGATGTGAGGGGAATGAAACATGAAAGTTGTTCTACCAACTTCTTCATGGTAGCTACTGTTAATTGGTCATTATATATCTACCTAGACCTCCATCCAATCGAAATGTAATGCAAATTATAAATATTTTAAATTCTTCTTGGCCCTGGCCAGTTGGCTCAGGGATAGAACATCAGCCCAGCTTGTGGAGGGCCCAGGTTCAATTCCCGGTCACGGCACACAGGAGAAGCAACCATCTGCTTCTCCTCCCTCTCTACCCTCTCCTCCTTCTCTCTCTCTCTCTCTCTCTCTCTCTCTCTATCTCTATCTCTCTCTTTCTCTTTCTTCCCCTGCCGCAGCCATGGTTCGATTGGCTGGAGCGAGTTGGCCTCTGGTGCTGAGGATGGTTCCATGGCCTCCGCCTCTGGCGCTAAGAAATGGCTCCGGTTTCAACAGAGCAATGGCTTCAGATGGGCAGAGCATCCGCCCCAGTGAGCTTGCTGGCTGGATCCTGGTGGGGTCACATGCAGGAGTCTCTCTGCCTCCCCTCCTCTCACTGAACTTTAAAAAAATAAAAAAGATCTTCTAGTGGCCATGTTAAAAAAAAAGTTAAAAGCAGGTGAAATTAATCTTTGTGTGTATGTGTGTGTGACAGAGACCGAGACAGAGAGAGGGACAGATAGGAACAGACAGGAAGGGAGAGAGATGAGAAGCATCAATTCTTCCTGGCGATTCCTTAGTTATTCTTTGATTGCTTTCTCATATGTGCTGTGATGGGTGGGGGGCAGCGGGCTACAGCGGAACGAGTGACCCCTTGCTCAGGCCAGTGACCATGGGGTCATGTCTGTGAGCCCATGCTCAAGCCGGCCACCTCGGCGTTTTGAACCTGGGTCCTCTGCATCCCAGTCTGATGCTCTATCCCCTGAGCCACCACCTGGTCAGGCAAAATTAACCTTAATAATATATTTCATTTTATCTAGTATATAATCAATGTAAAAAATAATAAGATGTTTTACATTCCTTTTATCATACTGAGTCTTCAAAATCTAGTGTGTTGTGTATTTACCTTTAACATCTCTATTTGTATGCTATATCTTTGTTGGAAATACTTGATTTGTATTTAGAATTCATAAAACTTACAGTTGCAAAAGTAGATACATATACCGAAGTTGTTCTAAAATTTTTTCTTTTTTTTTTTTTTTACAGAGACAGAGAGTCAGAGAGAGGGATAGACAGGGACAGCCAGACAGGAACTGAGAGAGATGAGAAGCATCAATCATTAGTTTTTTTCGTTGCGACACCTTAGTTGTTCATTGATTGCTTTTTATATGTGCCTTGACTGCAGGCCTTCAGCAGACCGAGTGACCCCTTGCTTGAGCCAGTGACCTTGGGCTCAAGCTGGCGAGCCTTGCTCAAACCAGATGAGCCCGTGCTCAAGCGGGCGACCTCGGGGTCTTGAACCCGGGTCCTCCACATCCCAGTCCAATGCTCCATCCACTGCGCCACTGCCTGGCCAGGCGATCAGTATTTCTCTATTAATGTACATTGCTGTTCGTTATTATTTCAAATAGTTACATAATATTTGAGTCTATCATTCTTTATTAAATAATAACAGTATAATATTAATTCCCTAGTGGTGGCTGCCTGGTTGTTCCAGTTTGTTGATGAGATGAACATATTCGTACATAAATGCTTGCACATTTGTGCAGATATTTCTGTAAGAGATAGCATCCTGACGGTGGAAGTTTGGCAAACATGTTTTGAGCTTCCTATGTGCTCGGCCCTGTGGTGTGTACCCCTGGCTCTGAGTGCTGCTCATTTTGTCGAGGAAGGAGGAAAAGAAGCTACTGTTGGGTGGGGCTGGATCTAAAATAAATGTCATCAGTGTCTTCTCTTCCATATGCAGATCTGTGCTGTCCTGGCTGCTGTCACAGAAGTGATTCGCTCCCAAGGAGGGAAGGAGACGGAGACTGAGTACTTTGCAGCACTGGTGAGGGGGTGTGACTTGGGGGTGGGTGTTCGGAGCAGTAGGTCATTCAGGCTATAGTGAGAAGGCCGGCACCCCTGACTTATAGGAAACAAAGGACAACCTTGAACAAGTGAAAGTATCATACTTCAGTCCTTCTCCAATGACTTGGTAAGGCTTGCTGCATTATTCATGTAAAACAAAAACCCACTACTTTGGGTTTTATCTCCTTAATCTATGAAGCTGAATAAGGCCTAGGGCAGGGGTCCCCAAACTTTTTACACAGGGGGCCAGTTCACTGTCCCTCAGACCGTTGGAGGGCCAGACTATAAAAAAAACTATGAACAAATCCCTATGCACACTGCACATATCTTATTTTAAAGTAAAAAAACAAAACGGGAACAAATACAATATTTACAATAAAGAAAAGTAAATTTAAATCAACAAACTGACCAGTATTTCAATGGGAACTATGGGCCTGCTTTTGGCTAATGAGATGGTCAATGTGCTCCTCTCACTGACCACCAATGAAAGAGGTGCTCCTTCTGGAAGTGCGGCGGGGGCCAGATAAATGGCCTCAGGGGGCCGCATGTGGCCCTTGGGCCGTAGTTTGGGGACCCCTGGCCTAGGGGGATCCTCAATAAAAAAATGCTTTTCAAAGTGTCATTTGGGAGTCCCTAACACCCTTTTGGGGAGTTGGCTGAGTCAAAGTTATTTCCATAATAATACTAGAACATCATTATCTCTTTCACCCTACTCTCTCATGAGTGGACCGTGAGTTTTCCAGAAGTGTATGTGATGTCTGATGACATTGTTTTGACAGCTAATGGAATTGTCCTTGCATATTCTTGTGTTTTAAAAATTCCTCAGTTTTAATTTTGTTATGGTAAATATCAGTAGATATAACCTACATAAACAAAACCTCTTTGGGGAATCCTTAATAATTTTTAAGGGTGTAAAAGTTTGAGAATCACTCCTCTAGAATGAGGTTAGCAAACTACTGTCCCAAGGCCAGAAAGTCACAGAAAGGGTGAATTGCTAGCCCAGAGACAAACAGTGGCAATGCTGGGATTTGAACCTTCGACACCTTCTTGGTTATAACCTTTCTGCTGGACACATGGTGCCCCCAGCACCCAGTTTGCCCGGCACGGCACCTTTCCTGCTCACACCCCATGATCTGGCTCACAGATGACGACGATGGAAGCAGTGGAGTCCTCGGAGTCTCTGGCTGCCGTGGCTTACCTGCTGAACCTCGTCCTGAAGCGGTGAGTCCTGGCTTCTGTCTGAACTCCGGGGCTCTTTGTGGGGAGGAGAAGGGAGTGTGGGCAGGAGGAACAGGATCAGGGAATTGTTAAAAAGGATGAAAAGATACTGGAGTATCAGGGTGGCTTTGTGTGAGTGCTGGGGCCTGGGCAGCCCAGGTGCAGTCAGTGGGGCAGGAGGGATTGGGGGTGTTGGTGCAGGTCTCTGGGGACCTGCAGCCAGGGAGAAGGTGGAGAGAGGATTGGCAGGGATTTATAAGGGCCCATCTGGTGGGTAATACAGAGAATGGGTAGTGGAGAAGGCGAGGGAGGCAGGGAGCTCACGCACCATGGAGAGCTCACTATATCAGCTGTCGGAAGGGCGAGCTCATTTGCTGAACAACAAGCAAGCTGTCCAGCTCCCTCCATCAGACCAGGGCAGGGGCTGCCCCCAGCAGCCCCTCTGGGGTTCTGACTTCCGCAGTTCTCTTCCTGCAGTGTACCCAGCCCTGTGCTCATTAAGAAGTTCTCCGATACCTCCAAAGCCTTCATGGATATCATGTCCGGCCAGGCCAGCAGCGGCTCCACCTCTGCCCTCCGATGGGTTGGTAGTTGGTTCTCAGTTTCTCCCCTGGGTGTATTCTATAGTCTGTCTGATTTGGCTAAAGCTGGGATTCTCCCTGGGAGGGCTGTGGGCACTCTCTGGACCCTCAGATGGATCCCTTTGGGATTTTCTTGGAATCAATGAGAAACTGGGCTTTCTCCCCACCTGGCTGAAGAGGGTGGAGCTGAGAGACTCCGACTCTTCTCTAAGGTCCTCTCCTGCCTGGCCACCCTTCTGCGGAAGCAGGACCTGCAGGCCTGGGGCTACCCCGTGACCCTTCAGGTGTACCACGGGCTGCTGAGCTTCACGGTGCACGCCAAGCCCAAGGTGAGGCTACTGGGCCCAGAATATGGAATGGACCAGCCACTCCCGGAGGCAGGCTGGGGCTGGGCTGGCGGGTTTGAATTGATGCCGAGCTTGCTTGGAGTCCTGGGCTCTTGTCCCCAAGTTCTGTCTCCTGCCTCTGAGTTCCCATCTGTGTGAGGGGCAGCCCTTCTATAGGAGGCATGTTCACTGTCAGGCCCTTCTGAGTCTCTACCGCCTCACTGGCTGGTGACGTATTAGTTACAGTGACAGGAGGGTTGGGAGAGGCCAGAGGGGGCCTTTGGAGTCACACAGACCTGAGTTGGATACTGGACTCACAGCTTGTGCTGCAACTTTGGGTGAGTAACTTAATCTCTGAGCCTCAGTTTCCCAGCTGTAAAAGAGGGATAATGATATCAATCACGCTGTGAGGGTGTGGGAGACTCCAGGTACTCACAGGCCGGACACAGTTCCTGCTTATGGCAGGTGCTTGGTTAGTGGGAGTTGGCCATAATTTCCTCCTGAAATTTAGGGCAGGGAGTATGTAATAGTAATGACAGTCCTGGTAACTGCTCACTGTGCTGAGCACTGTTGTCCCAGGTGGCTGTTTCCCTGGGTATTCCCATGGTCTTTCCCTCACTTTCTTTGCAGTGACACTTTTCTGACTGTTGGGTGAAAAGCAGCAGCCCTGCTTTATTGTTTGGGATGTACTTTTACATTCTGGTGTATAGTGTTTGTTTTTCTGCCTCCCAAGTCGGACACGGGTCGTTTACTCTGTTCATGGCCACACTGCCAGCACTAGGAACCGTGCCAAGCCCTGGCAGGGTAGCTCATCAGGTTAGCGCGTCGTCCCCATACACCAAGAACAGTGCTGGCTTGGTTGACGCTCAGCGTTGCTGATGATTGAATGAGTGTTGTGAAGATGAGGGCGCGGAAGCTCAGAGATTAAATCGTCTGGCTTGCTTAGGGCTGTTTGGTGAGTTAGGCGGACAGCAGGAATGAGAGCCAGGGTTTGTCTCACTTCACAGCTTGGGCATCTATACTTGAAGCTCAAGGTGTACCATCTGCCATGTGGGAGACACATCATCATGACTTGTTGGAAGACGGTTGTGCCGATCACCCAAGCTGCTGGTGGAATGCTGACCCAGCCCTGACACCTGTCTTTACCCCTCAGATCCGGAAGGCTGCCCAGCATGGAGTGTGCTCGGTCATCAAGGGCAGTGAATTTATGTTTGGCGAGAAGGCTCCTGCCCATCACCCTGCTGCTGTTTCCACCGCCAAGTTCTGCATCCAGGAGATTGAGAAGTGTGGAGGTGGGAGACGTACTGAGGGCGGGGCGGGCCGGGGCTGGTGGGGGAGGACGGGGAGAAGTGTGGAGGTGGGAGACGTACTGAGGGCGGGGCGGGGCGGGGCTGGTGGGGGAGGACGGGGAGAAGTGTGGAGGTGGGAGACGTACTGAGGGCGGGGCTGGTGGGGGAGGACAGGGAGAAGTGTGGAGGTGGGAGACGTGCTGAGGGCGGGGCGGGGATGGTGGGGGAGGACGGGGAGAAGTGTGGAGGTGGGAGACGTGCTGAGGGCGGGCCGGGGCTGGTGGGGGAGGACGGGGAGAAGTGTGGAGGTGGGAGACGTACTGAGGGCGGGGCGGGGCTGGTGGGGGAGGACGGGGAGAAGTGTGGAGGTGGGAGACGTACTGAGGGCGGGGCTGGGGCTGGTGGGGGAGGACGGGGAGAAGTGTGGAGGTGGGAGACGTACTGAGGGCGGGGCTGGTGGGGGAGGACGGGGAGAAGTGTGGAGGTGGGAGACGTGCTGAGGGCGGGGCTGGTGGGGGAGGACGGGGAGAAGTGTGGAGGTGGGAGACGTGCTGAGGGCGGGGCGGGGCTGGTGGGGGAGGACGGGGAGAAGTGTGGAGGTGGGAGACGTGCTGAGGGCGGGGTGGGGCTGGTGGGGGAGGACGGGGAGAAGTGTGGAGGTGGGAGACGTGCTGAGGGCGGGGCGGGGCTGGTGGGGGAGGACGGGGAGAAGTGTGGAGGTGGGAGACGTGCTGAGGGCGGGGCGGGGCTGGTGGGGGAGGACGGGGAGAAGTGTGGAGGTGGGAGACGTGCTGAGGGCGGGGCGGGGCTGGTGGGGGAGGACGGGGAGAAGTGTGGAGGTGGGAGACGTGCTGAGGGCGGGGTGGGGCTGGTGGGGGAGGACGGGGAGAAGTGTGGAGGTGGGAGACGTGCTGAGGGCGGGGCGGGGCTGGTGGGGGAGGACGGGGAGAAGTGTGGAGGTGGGAGACGTGCTGAGGGCGGGGCTGGTGGGGGAGGACGGGGAGAAGTGTGGAGGTGGGAGACGTGCTGAGGGCAGGCCGGGGCTGGTGGGGGAGGACGGGGAGAAGTGTGGAGGTGGGAGACGTGCTGAGGGCGGGGTGGGGCTGGTGGGGGAGGACGGGGAGAAGTGTGGAGGTGGGAGACGTGCTGAGGGCGGGGCGGGGCTGGTGGGGGAGGACGGGGAGAAGTGTGGAGGTGGGAGACGTGCTGAGGGCGGGGCTGGTGGGGGAGGACGGGGAGAAGTGTGGAGGTGGGAGACGTGCTGAGGGCGGGGCGGGGCTGGTGGGGGAGGACGGGGAGAAGTGTGGAGGTGGGAGACGTGCTGAGAGTGGGCCGGGGCTGGTGGGGAGGACAGGGCCTGCTGCGGGGAGTGGGCTAGAGCCTCGGCTCCCCGTTGTCGGCCAGGCTCCAAGGACGCCACCACCACGCTGCACATGCTGACACTGCTGAAGGACCTGCTCCCCTGCTTCCCGGAAGGCCTGGTGAAGAGCTGCAGTGAGACTCTCCTCAGGGTCATGACCTTGAGCCATGTGGTGAGCTCAGGCTGAGAGCCAGCAGGCAGGGCACGCCGAGGGCGGTGGGGGCATAGCTGTAGACCCCAGGCCCGTGGAACTCCCTGGTCAGGCCAGAAGCCGCGCCTGAATGTCTTCCTGCCTGATCCTGCTCTTAGCTACAACTGAGGGCGCCATTTCATCCCTGGTCGGACAGGCTGGGCCGTCTTCTGGTCTTCTGCGTCCTGGTCCAGCTGGGAGCTGGCCTCCAAGGAGGGCAGAGTGAGGGTGGCGCCCTGTGGGGCTGGTAACTCCAGTCCCCTCCCTGTCTCAGCTCTCCTCTAGCCAGTCAGTTATTTCTCTTCTTCTAACTCACCGACATTTTTAGGGTGACTTGAAAGATACATGATGCCTAACCTGTGGTAACGCAGTGGATCAAGCATCGACCTGGAACACTGAGGTCACTGGTTCAAAACCCTGGGCTTGCCCGGTCAGGGCACATATGGGAGTTGATGCTTCCTGCTCTTCCCCTCTTCTCTCTCTGTCTTTCTATAAAATGAATAAATAAATAAATTTTTTAAAAAAAGAAAGAAAGAGGCCCTAGCCGGTTGGCTCAGTGGTAGAGCGTTGGCCTGGCGTGCAGGAGTCCCAGGTTCGATTCCCGGCCAGGGCACACAGGAGAAGTGCCCATCTGCTTCTCCACCCCTCCCCCCTCCTTCCTCTCTGTCTCTCTCTTCCCCTCCCGCAGCGAGGCTCCATTGGAGCAAAGATGGCCCGGGCACTGGGGATGGCTCCTTGGCCTCTGCCCCAGGCGCTGGAGTGGCTCTGGTCGCAACAGAGCGATGCCCCGGAGGGGCTGAGCATCGCCCCCTGGTGGGCGTGCCGGGTGGATCCCGGTTGGGTGCATGCAGGAGTCTGTCTGACTGTCTCTCCCTGTTTCCAGCTTCAGAAAAATACAAAAAAAAAAAAAAAAAAAAAGAAAGATACATGTTAACAATCCCCTACATTTCCATCATCGTAGCACAATTCTGTTCATCTTTATATATTCTCTTGTAGTGTTTGTTCAGACACATTTTTTTTTGTTTGTTTTGTTTTCTAGAAAGGGAGATATATATATAGAGAGAGAGAGAGGAACATTGATCTGCTCCTGTATGTGCCTTGACTGGAGATTGAACTGGCAACCTCTGTGCTTCCAGATGATGCTCTAACCAACTGAGCTAACCGGCCAGGGCAGAGACACATTTTTTTAAAAAGATTTATTGAATTTAGAGAGATGATAGAGAAAGGTGGGAGGAGGTACGGAAAGCATCAGGTCGTAGCAGTAGTTGCTTCTCAAGCCTGCAGTTTCGAGCGGTGACCTCAGCATCCCAGGTTGAGGTTTTAGCCACTGCACCACCACAGGTCAGACTCTTCAGACATATTTTAAAGTATTTATTATTAAAATAGCATAGTCATTATTTATAAAAGAAGAACCATTCAGAAGTGTATAAAGTGAAAAATACAAGGCTTTGTTTCCCTCTAAACGTCATTTCCTAAGATAAACAGTACCAGCAACTTGCTATGCATCCTTTCAGATATTTTCTCTGTATAAACTAACATACACAAAAGCATGAAGCACAGCTATAATTATAGAATGCAAACTATTTATAGCCTGCTCTTTTCTCTTTTAGTCCTTAATGTTAAAAATATTTTGTTCATATTTCTCTATTATCTTTGTTTAAATCATTTAAGACTTTTTACTGGCTGCCAAGATTTGCTAAAGTGACAGTGCTCTGAGTATCCGGCTGTGGGGGGCATGTGTGAGGTTCAGGGGCCTGGGTCTGCCACCCAGCTCACTGGCTGGAGTAGGAGGTTGAGGAGCCCAGGGCTTTGCAGGTTGCCCACTAAGCCTGTGTGTACTCTCCAGCTGGTGACAGCCTGTGCCATGCAGGCCTTTCACAGCCTCTTCCATGCCAAACCTGGTCCTGGTACCCTGCCTGCGGAGCTCAATGCCCAGATCATCACGGTGAGGCCGGACTGCAGAGGGGCGTGGCCCGACTGCAGAGGGGCGTGGCTATCTTGGGGTGGGGTGGAGTGGTCCTGTTACTTGGCCTGCAGGGTGGGGCTGGCTGGGCTGGGCTGGGCTGGGCTGCCCCATTGCAGGAGGCTGGTAGACAGACAGCCGGGAGACTGGCCACCAACTTAGTCGTAGTTAACTTAATAAACGATTTCAGCGTGGTCTCCTGGTATTTTGAGCAGGGGTTCTCAGTCTTAGGGATCTGTGGATGGATTTGGGGAAGGGTACAGAAACTCCCCAAAATTGTTTGTCAAATGTGCGTTCATGTGCATTTTTCCAGAGAAGGACTCTGGTTTTTGTCAGGTTCGCCATGGGCTGTGTGACCTGTTATGCTCGCCTGCTCCTAGGGCTTTTTCTGCTAGAGCAGAACTAGAAGGGCGTCGTGGAGCTGGGAGTGCCACGGGGGTTGTCACTTTGGGGCTGCATGTGCAGGCTTGTCCCTGGAACATCCTGGTACCTAGGGATGGAAGGGGTCATTGTCATTGGGCTGCTGCTGAGCACACCTGCTGAGACACCTGCTTATATCTTATCTCCTCTCTAGGCCTTGTATGACTATGTGCCCAGTGAGAACGACCTGCAACCCCTGCTGGCCTGGCTGAAGGTCATGGAGAAAGCCCACATCAACCTGGTCAGGTAAGGTGAGGTGGAGGGGCATCCCAGGGCCTCCGGCCAGATACCTGCCCTGCAGTGCAGGCGGGAAAGATGTGAGCCGGCAGCCGGAGGGGGTGCAGCTGCCGGGGGTGGCGGCAGTTCTGCATAAAGTGTGCAGCAGACCATCTCCTTTTTTGGGAGGTACAGGGCTGGACAGCATAGCCTGTGTTTGCTGGGGTTGATGCCCTTCCCGGAGCATTGACCAGCTAGTTGCAAGGACAGGCCAAGAGTACTGCCCTTGGGTGGGGACCAAATGCCATCCTGGTGTTGTCACTCCTGGCTGTCATCCTGTGCGTGTGGTTTCCTTCTCAGAGGATATCATCCGCTTTCTGCAACTCTGCTCACCCCCCTGGGGTAATGGTCCCCTTCTCTGGGGTGCCCTGTGAACACTGTTTCTCCTTTGTGTCTCTGTCATAACACTCACCATTGAGCTTGACCATTAATAGCAGTACCCTCTTGATAATTCCATTTCTCCTGGGTGAGGCTGAGAAGAAAATGGGTCATGTGTCAATTGGTGATGTGCATTTTTACCTGGAGGGGAGGGTGTCTTAAGTCCACGGAGACTCCACGCTGGTGTGTCTGTCCCTGTCCTCCACTGACGGGTTCCCATTGGCCTGCTGCCCCCCAGGCACCATGCTGGGTGCTGTGCACCCAGGTTTCACTGCGCTGATCACAGCCACTCCATGAGGAAGGTCTTAGCCCACCCCATAAACCAGAAACTGAAACACTGCGAGCCAGCTAGTCAGGCTGTGGCGGGGCACAGCCTGGCCTACCAGGCTCACGTCCTTCCTGCACCAAACCGTATCTTACCTGGAGGTGCTGGAAGATGGCAGAGTAGCCTCATTCCCTGCTTCTCAGCATGTCTCCTACAGAAGGACTCTCACAGTTGGGTCAGGACGTGTGTCCCAGGTGTTTGTTGTAGCACCATAGGTAATGGCAAAAAATCGAGTGACAACCTAACCGCACCCCAGGAGGGGACTGGTTAAACACAAAGAGGGAAGTACTAGGCGGCCATGAGAAATAACACACAGTGGACAGACCTCTGAGATCTATTGAAAAAAAGCAAGGTGCACAACAGCGTGGATGGTGTGATTATTTGTACACTCTGGAACCAAACTACCAGGGTATATGAATGCTGACCCCTCCCTCCACTAGCTGGTTGGCCTTAGGCAAGTCACTTGACTTCTCTGTTCCTTAATTTCTTCATCTATAAAATGGGAATGAATTAATGCATGTTACATCAGTACTTGACATGTGATAAATGTTATATAAATGTTAGCAATTGATTAATAACTGGGGCTTGTTTGGTATTAGTACCTGGAAGAATACTTGAGGAGCTTAACCTTGATTTTTTTCCCCCTGGAAGTGCATGTGAGGGTTGGTCAAGAGAAAGGTGTAAGGGAGACATTTATTTTATACCCTGAGGACCTGTTTGAGTTTTTTTACCACCTGTAGCTATTACTTGAATGACAGCACTTTTTAAAATTGCCCACAGGAGGGCCCTGTAGAGCTCCCCAGATCAGTGACTGTCTTGGACCTGGGCCAACTAGGTCCCCCAGGCCCAGGGCCCAGCAGGCCTCAAAGTAGTATTTTGTCTTGACAGGCTGCAGCGGAACCTGGGGCTGGGCCACCTCCCTCGCTTTTTTGGAACAGCGACAACCTGCCTCCTCTCACCCCACTCACAGGTGGTGACAGCTGCCACCCACAGCCTCCAGGTACCGCAGCGCCCCCAGACCCAGCTTTAATGGGGGACTCAGAGCGCGGGAGGTTCTGTGAGCTGCCTGTCTCCTGGGGCTTGCCCGAGGCCTGCCCTGCGTCCTGGGGAGGTGGTTCTCGGGGTGGAACAGGCTTCCTAAAAGCTTCAGGAAGCGAGCACCGAGGACGGCTGAGTGGCGGGGGCTTCCTTGGGCCCAGACAGTGTGGCCTTTTTTTGCAGGAGATCCTGAAGGATTGTGTCGCTCCCCACATGGCTGACATCGGCTCTGTGACCTCCTCAGCCTCAGGCCCTGCCCAGTGTGTCGCCAAGATGTTCAGGTGGGAACATAGCATCTGAGATTAGAAGGAATACAGTGTATTTTGTAGAAAGTTCCTTATGAGAAGTTGCTCATCACTTACGCTGGGCCATGTGCACAGCGCCAGAGCAGCTGCTGTTGATTTGAGCACTGGCCACGTTCCAGGTGCTATAGTGTGTAGTGTGGTGCTCGTGAGTGTGGACTCTGCCAGTCATCTGAGGCCAGTCCCTCTGCTTCTCTATCCCTCAGGGTCATCATCAGTTAAAGGGGACTAACAAAGGTGAGGATTTTTTTTTAACAGAGACAATGAGAGAGTCAGAGAGAGGGATAGATAGGGACAGACAGACAGGAACGGAGAGAGATGAGAAGCATCAATCATTAGTTTTTCGTTGTGACACCTTAGTTGTTCATTGATTGCTTTCTTATATGTGCCTTGACTGTGGGGCTACAGCAGACCGAGTAACCCCTTGCTCGAGCCAGCAACCTTGGGTCCAAGCTGGTGAGCTTTGCTCAAACCAGATGAGTCCGCGCTCAAGCTGGCGACCTTGGGGTCTCGAACCTGAGTCCTCCACATCCCAGTCCGATGCTTTATCCACTGCGCCACCTCCTAGTCAGGCATAGGTGAGGAATAAGTGAGGTAATATGTGTGAAGTTCTCAGAATAGCACCTGGCACATATGTAGTTAGGCGCTCAATAAATAGGAACTACTAGTGGTTTGGGTTCTGGGAGATAGGTACTGCCCCCATTTTACAGATACGCAGGCTGAGGTCCCCCAGCTAGTAAGTGACAGCCTGACTGCAGACTCCATTCTTTTTTTTTTTTTTTTTTTTTAATTTTTTTTATTTATTTATTCATTTTAGAGAGGAGAGAGAGAGGGAGAGAGAGAGAGAGAAGGGGGAGGAGCTGGAAGCATCAACTCCCATATGTGCCTTGACCAGGCAAGCCCAGGGTTTCGAACCGGCGACCTCAGCATTTCCAGGTCGATGCTTTATCCACTGCGCCACCACAGGTCAGGCTGCAGACTCCATTCTTAATCATGTGTCGTCCTGCTCTCCATGCCTCCGAGGGGCACCATTCACTAACACCCCCACCCTCCCAGCGCGCATGACAGCCTTGGAGCAGCAAGCACACCGAGTGGTTCCAAGAGAGGGGCTAGGATCCTTGGTGTCTCCTCAGGGCCTCTGTGCTCAGTTCCAAGGTATGGTGCTTTGGGTACTACTCCTCGTAAGGAAATAGGCTTATTTCTTGTGGACACATTTGGAATGAAGTTTCAGGAAAACAGGAATAGAGATGCCCCCACCCTAGCCTGACCCTTTTCCCACATTGACCTGTGTTGGCTGCTTATGCTGAAAACCTCCATTGGCGCTAGATTTTGGGAGATGGAGCCGACCACGGTGTGCGCGTGCTGGAAGGGCTGGTGGCCGGGCGGCCCTCCCCACGCAGCTTCCCCTTTCCGCCCAGATCACCTGTTCTTACCCTGCCATCCCATGTCGGGTCGGGCCAAGAAAGCACGGGATACTGGCAGAGGGTGAGCTTTTAAGGCCCAGTGTGGCCACTAGCAGAGTGACCCTGGCAAGTTTTTTCATCTCTCTGAGTCTCATTTTCACCATCTGAAGATTGAACAGATAACCTACCTCATGTGTTTTTCTTTTTTTGTTTTTCTTTTTTTTGTTTTGTTTTTTTACAGATAGTCAGAGAGAGGGCTAGACAGGGACAGACAGACAGGAACAGAGAGAGATGAGAAGCATCAATCATCAGTTTTTCATTGTGACACCTTAGTTGTTCATTGATTGCTCTCCCACATGTGCCTTGACCACGGGCCTTCAGCAGACGGAGTAACCCCTTGCTCGAGCCAGAGACCCTGGGTCCAAGCTGATGAGCTTTTGCTTGAACCAGATGAGCCCGCGCTCAAACCGGCAACCCTGGGGTCTCGAACCTGGGTCCTCGGCATCCCAGTCTGACGCTCTATCCACTGCGCCACTGCCTGGCCAGGCTCATGTGTTTTTCTTTAAGTACAAGGGTTACACAAATTAAACTCTTAGCCTAGAAAGTAGTGTGGACGCTTCATAAATGCTAGTTCCCCCCTTGGCATTGGCCTTCCCTGGGCCCTGACTGCCTGCTGCCTTGGCAGGGCAGTGGAGGAGGGCCTGACCTACAAATTCCACGCGGCCTGGAGCTCCGTGCTGCAGCTGCTGTGTGTCTTCTTCAAGGCGTGCGGGAGGCAGGCCCACCCTGTCATGAGGAAGGTGAGCTGGGGGCTGCTGGGGGGCTGCTGGGGCCAGGGAGGGAAGTGGCACTTGGGCTTTCAGACTGTGGGCTCCTGGAAGGGGCCTGGGTCTCGGTTATCTCTGCATTTGAATCCGCCCTCCGCGACAGTGCCCATAGCGGCTACCCAGTACTGTGTCCCCAGGAAGCGGACTTGGGCCATTGTGGGAGGAGCAGGAGGAGGGGCGGGAGCCCCCCACCTGCTCAACAGGGTGTCTCTCACCTCTACCTGTTAGCTTTTCATTTTTAATTTTCTAAGTTTTCTGTAATGAGTAAGTGTAGTCTTTCAAGCAGCCTTAGTCTCAGAGAGGTGACTGCAGCCCGGAGTAAACCATCTAAGGATCAGGGGCAAGCTCGAGAGGGGGCGGGGCCTGAGGGCAGGTGCCACCACCTGTCATCAGGAGGAGCAGGCCCGACCTCTTGGCGCCTTCCTCACTGCCCGCCCTTCAGCTGGAAAGCAGGCTGCCTCTGGGGGCCCGGCCTGGGCTCCAGCAGATGAGGTTGGCAGACTCGGCCTCTTCCGGGAGGTCCATGAGGACTGAGGCTGGTCGGGCCTGGGGCCTGTGGTGAGCCAGAGGGTCTGCTCCCTCTCAAGGGGCAGCCACGGCTCAGTGCCTGCTCACTGCTGGATGTCACACACAGGTCTGCCTTGGCCAGACCTTTCCATTTTTCAAGATATACTGGAAATCTACATTTGTATGTAAAATATCTTGATTTTTACAGGTTACTAATAAATAGATATTTTTTATTTTTTTTTAATCCTGAGGCATAGGAGAGGGGTCAGGCACACCAGTGTGACACATTTGGTTATTGGTTTGTGAACTCTGACTCAGAGCTTAACCTGGGCTCAGGCTGCAGACCTCATCGCATTGGAGGCGACGGCTCAGACTCAGCCGTGGGTGCTTGCTCTGCGAGCATGTCGTGACGTATAATCTCTCGTCTCTCTGCTCCAGTGTCTCCAGTCCCTGTGCGACCTGCGCCTCTCCCCTCACTTCCCCCACACGGCAGCCCTGGACCAGGCCGTGGGGGCTGCAGTGGCCAGCATGGGGCCTGAGGTGGTGTTACAGGCTGTTCCTCTGGAAATCGATGGCTCTGAGTAAGTGTGAGCCTGGCTGGCTTCCGTAGGAGCCCCAGAGGGTCAGGCGGCTTGCTCTCCCCCAGGAGGGTGTCTGCTCCTTCAGGTGAAGCCTCCGGGTGCCATGTGGGGGTCAGTGGAGAGGCCAGAGCAGGGCTCGCCGTGCTGCTCAGCTCAGCAGGGGGTGCACTGTTGGCTGAGCCGCCTCTCAGGCTCTCTCCTCTTCCTCACGGGGCCTTTCCTGCCTCCTTCCAGAGAGACTCTGGACTTCCCGCGGAGCTGGCTGCTGCCTGTCATCCGGGACCATGTCCAGGAAACGCGACTTGGTTTCTTCACCACCTATTTCTTGCCCCTGGCTACCACCCTGAAGAGCAAAGGTATGGGGCTCCCTGCAGCCCTGGAGCTCAGCTGCAAGCGGTTGGGAAGGCCTCTGGGCCAGCACCCCCACCCCAGGTCATTCGGCAGTCTCCCTCTGCCAAACAGGTGGCCAGCCGGCGGTGGAGTGCCTGACCCAGCGGGGCTGTCCTCCTCTCTGCCCTGAGGCCTGGCCCCGCCTTCTCCCATTTCTGGACCCTGTCCTGTGGCAGGTAGACAGTGGCCTCCTCCCCCACTAAGGAAATAATTACCCAAGCACTCAGCAGTTTATATGTATGCAGAGATGTTCTTAGCAGAAAACTCTTAACACCACCTACACGTCCGTCAATGGGGTTCCAGTGAATTTAGCTATGGTAAAGCCCACTGTGGGACACAACGTGATCATTACAAAGACCTTACGTGGGCATGTGTAAGTAGATGGTGAGTTGAACAGATTAGATTCAAATCTCAGCTGAGCCACACTAGTTTATTAACTTTGGGCAAGTTTATTCCATTTCTCTGGGTGTTCTTCCTCTGTAAAATGAGGATGATGATCGCTACATGAGGATTAAGTGAAATAATCATGTAAGTGCTCATTACACAGCCTGTCACAGAAATTGCTCCATAAATATTACCAACTTAATTTTCTTTTTAACGAGAGAGATAGAGGGACAGACAGACAGAAGCATCAATTCTTTGTTGCGACACCTTATTTGTTCATTGATTGCTTTCTCATATGTGCCTTGACGGGGGTGGGGGGGAGCTCCAGTCAAGCCAGTGACCCCTTGTCAAGTCAGCAATCTTGAGCTTCAAGCCAGTGATCTTTGGGCTCAAGCCAGCGACCATGGGATCATGTCTGTGATGCCACGCTCAAGCCTGCGACCTCATGCTCAAGCTGGTGAGCCCGTGCTCAAGCTGGATGAGACTGCGCTCAGGCCGGTGACCCCACACTTAAGCCGGTGACCTCAGGGTTTCAAACAGGTCCTCTGCATCCTAGGCCAACGCTCTATCCACTGTGCCACTGCATGGTCAGGCACCAGCTTAAATTTAATTGTCAAGTAAAACAAGGTTTCAGAACAATATATGTATAGTACAATCTTGTTCGGGTTTTTTTCTTTTTTTTTTTCTTTTTTTTCCTTTTCCAAGTGAGAGGAGGGTAGATAGACCCCTGCGTGTGCCCCAACTGGGATCCACCTGGCAATCCCTGTCTGGGGCCATGCTGGCAACTAAGTTATTTTTTGTGCCTAAGGCAGAAGGTCCACGGAGCCATCCTTAGCACCTGGGGCCAATGTGCTCAAACCAATCAAGCCATGGCTGTGGGAGGGGAGGAGAGAGAGAAGGAGGTTGGGGATGGGTGGAGAAGCAGATGGTTGCTTTTCCTCTATGCCCTGACTGGGGATCGAACCCAGGACATCCACATGCCAGGCTGACGCTTTGCCATTGAGCCAATCTGCCAGGGCTCAATCCTGTTTGTTTTTAGAAGTGCATGTGTGTTTAAAGAAATATAAGCAAGTCAGAAGAGATAGTGGCATTCCCTGAGGGAGTAAGATTATGGTGAGATAACGCTTTCTGTTTTTTTCTTTTAATTAAAATATATTTGTCTGACCAGGCAGTGGCACAGTGGATAGAGCGTCGGACTGGGATGCGGAGGACCCAGGTTCGAGACCCCAACATTGCCAGCTTAAGCTCAGGCTCATCTGGTTTGAGCAAAGCTCACCAGCTTGGACCCAAGGTCGCTGGCTTGAGCAAGGGGTCACTCGGTCTGCTGTAGTACCCTGGTCAAGGCACATATGAGAAAGCAATCAATGAACAACTAAGGTGTCGCAACGAAAAACTGATGATTGATGCTTTTCACCACTCTCTCCGTTCCTATCTATCCCTCTCTCTGACTCTCTCTCTGTCTCTGAAAAAAAAAAAAAAATTCCATTAATTTGAGAGAGAGATAAGAAGAAAGCAAGAGAGAGAGAGTGAAACAACTCATTCCTTTTAGTTGTGCACTCATTGGTTGCTTCTTGTGTCTGCCCTGACTGGGATCAAACCCACAACGCCGGTGCACCAGGATGACACTGTCCACTGGGTGACCTGGCCAGGGCTATCACTTTCTGTTTCATACAGATATTTTTAGATTTTCAGAAAGAACAGTTTCAGTCTATGGTTAGGAGGGAATCACCAATATTGTCCTCATCACTAAGTTTTTGGTTTTGGTGAAAATGAGGCCTGGAAGCTAGGAGGGTGCCCAGGGTCACCCTGTGTCCTTTGTCACACTCCAGCAATGGACCTGGCCCAGGTGGGCAGCACAGTGGAGTCCAAGATCTATGACACACTGCAGTGGCAGGTAAGGGGTCAGCTGGGGGACGTGGGGTGGGCAGTGCAGGGGCGTGGGTTGGTAGATGGCATTCTTCTTTACCATCCCCGCCCCAGATCTGGACCCTCCTGCCCGGGTTCTGCACAAGGCCCACAGATGTGGCTGCCTCCTTTAAAGGCCTGGCACGGACACTGGGCACAGCCATCAGCGAGCGCCCAGACCTGAGGGTGACGGTGTGCCAGGCCCTGCGCACGCTCATCACCAAGGGCTGTGAGGCAGGTACGTGTGGGCTCTGGAGTTGGCAGCTGGTGGCTGGCGGGATGATGACTGTGATGGCTCGAGTTCCCCGACCCCCATCTCCTCTGGGCTTTCTGCGACTCATTGAACTGAGCCGTATAGTTCATCCGTTGCAAGGACCAGGAGCTTCTGCTAGGGACACAGGGGTGCCGAAACCACCCCTTTCCCTCTCTACTTCCAGTGTGCTGACAGCTGGGGAGTTTCCCAGTCAGCGTTGAAGGGTTTCACTGGCCCCCGAGGCAGGAGCCATGGAGGAGCATAGACTGTTGTGGCACCTCGTTCTCTTTGCCTGGCCTCAGCCTCTCCTGTCCCACAGAAGCCCCACACCCATGGTCCTGTCACAGGTCCTCCAAAAGGCTGCCTCTGGGCTGCAGCCTGCGGGGTCATGTCCTGTCCCTTTGATGCAAACTTTGGTCCTCCTGACAGAGGCCGACCGTGCCGAAGTGAGCCGTTTTGCCAAGAACTTCCTGCCAATCCTCTTCAACCTGTATGGGCAGCCTCTTGCAGCCGGGGACACCCCAGCGCCTCGCCGGGCTGTGCTGGAAACCGTCAAAACTTACCTCACCATTACTGAGCCTCAGGTGACCTGGTGGTCAGGGGAGGAATGCTTTTAGGGATGAGTATTGGGTCAAGTGTATCGGAAAGGCCAAGAACCTGTGCACCAGGGTTCACGTGGGCCTGGGCCCCTGGAGAACAGGAGACCAGATCCCAGCAGTGGTCTTGGGTTGAGGCTTCTAAACAGGAGGGGGGGAGGTATAGTTCTGTGACCTGCTGCTACTCTGTATTTCTCGTCCCTTTGGGCTGCCAGCTGGTGAATGGTTTCCTGGAAAAAGCCAGTGAGAAGGTGCTCGACCCTGCCAGCTCTGACTTCACCAGGTAAAATGCCCCCCTTGAGCTGGGGCAGCCCAGGAAGCTAAAAGGTGTATCTAGCAGAAGGCTGGGGATTCTCTCTGGAATAATTTAGGAAAGGCTTGGTATCGAAGGTTCCAGCTTTACTGCAGGGCCTGGCTGACTTCTTTTTGGAATAGCAATATAGCCTGCTAGGGAAGGATGAGGACCCTGGAGACTCACTGTCCTGGTTCAAACCCCAGCTCTAGCACCGATAGGCTGTGTGACCTTGGACAAGCTACTTCCCCACTGTTTGTCTCTATGTCCTCCTCTGTGCAGTGGATAGGCTAACAGTACCTATAGCATGGCTGTGAGGCTAGAAGGGGTTAACACCTGGAACAGTGCCTGGTGCCTGATGAACGCTTGATTAGGTGCAAGCTCTGTCATTCACAAGCTTCTTCAAGGCCCCTTGTCCTCCTCATCCTGACTTCTCCCACCGGCCTCGCACCCAGTAGACATAAGAACACTGGTAGTCTGCCCTTTTCCAGCCTTTGCTAAGCCCCTCCTTGGTCTCCTGCCCTGAGCAGATTGTCGGTCCTGGACCTGGTCGTGGCCTTGGCTCCCCACGCTGATGAAGCCGCCATCAGCAAACTGTACTCCACCATCCGGCCCTACCTAGAGGTGAGCCCTGGGCTGGGAGCCCCACACAGCCACACTTGGGGTAGGGGCTCCTTGGAAAGGTGGGACCTGTTTTCATCTCTTCCTGCTGCCCAGGATTAGGTCGTCATCTGCTTTCTCGTGGTGTAGCTGCCCTTTGTATCCTGTCTAACCCGTCTGTCACATAGAGGCCAAAATGATTAAAATGCTCAGCCGTACTCAGGCCTCACTGCCGAGGTGTGTCTGGTAGAAACGAGGGCGTACTCCTCTGCCTGGCTTGCTCCCTGGCCCAGCCGGGCCCAGCCCGGCCTGCTCCTCACTCTGATCACTCTCCTCTCCCCTTGACCCCTTCTGCCCCCTGCCACCACTCCAACCTCATTAAACTGTTTCAAGAGTTCTAGATATAATGGGCCCCTTCTGTGCCTTTGCACACGCTAGGTTCTCTGTCTGACATGTTGTGGCTAGCCATCAGGCAAAATTCAAACCAGCAGTGACCTGAAACTGTCACCACTGCAACAGTTTAGTAAGCAGGTACCGAACAATGTGACAAGTGCTCTGGAGTAGAAGGGGCAGACCCAGAAGTCCAAGGTAGAGCCACCTGACCTCAGGAGAGGTGTCCCAGGGGAGCGACAGAGTGCCTGCCTTTGAAACAGTAAGGGGTTAGGCCGAGAAAGGGAGCAAGCACAACAGGCACTGGGCGTTGGTGCTGCTGGTGTGAACGCAGCTTAGCGGTGGTGGGATGGGCTAGAAGGCTGGGTTGGCTTCTCTCCCTGCGGCATCTCCACCTGGCACAGTTAGCCTCTTGCTGCCCATGCTCTGCTGGCCCTTTTGTCAGACCTCATAAAGTCCAGAGGGCAAGGGCAGCTTTTCTGAATTTCCTCCAGTGCCGACCTGAGTTAATGGTGACTGCTCTGTTAATGTCATCAGGTTGGGTGGTGGGCCCCCAGGTACCCCTCTTCACCCAGCCCTGTGTGCCATGTGCCCTCCCAGAGCAAGGCCCACGGGGTACAGAAGAAGGCCTACCGCGTGCTGGAGGAGGTGTGCGCCAGCCCCCAGGGCCCTGGGGCACGCTTCGTGCAGAGCCACCTGGGTGAGCTGAAGAAGACCCTGCTGGACTCGCTGCGGACCACTTCCTCTCCTGCCAAGAGGGTGAGGGCTCCAGGGGCAGCCTTGCTCTGCTGAGGGAGGACCACTGGAGATGCTTAGTGGGCTGCAGAGGCTGGGGTGGCGCTGAGGGTCCCTCGCTGTCGCCTGCCTGCAGCCCCGTTTGAAGTGCCTCATACATATTGTGAAGAAGCTCACAGCCGAGCATGAGGAGTTCATCGCTGCCCTCGTCCCAGAGGTGAGGGCTGCAGAAGAGGGCTGTGTGCGTGTTTTGGGGGTTCCCTGGGTTGTGGCTCCTAAAGGCCTATCAGGATCAGGGGGGAGCAGTAGTGGGGGTGGGAGTGGGATTAATCCACTGCCCGGAATGTGGGTGCCCTTCCCTGCCCACTCTGCCTCAGGCCACCACCCCCGGGTGGCCAGCTCAGAGCACGTGCTGTGGGGCTGTCCGGGCAGGTGATCCTGTGTACCAAGGAGGTGTCGGTGGGTGCCCGGAAGAACGCTTTCGCCCTGCTGGTGGAGATGGGCCACGCTTTCCTCCGGTTTGGCCCAAGCCAGGAAGGTGAGGCCTGGGTAATGCAGGGCTGGGGTGGACGCTTTGCCTCCAGACCTAGGGAACACCCCTCAAAAGCACTGGTCAAAGAGGAAAAGGTAGGGAGCCCTGTCTGGCCCTGGACCCGGGCAGGCTGCTCCTCTCTGGCTGACTTCCCCTCCCCAGTGGGCCTGGGATGCAGCGTCTGGGCTGGGCTCTGCCCTGGTATAACTCGTCCTGCCCTCTGCCCTTCCAGAGGCCCTGCAGCGCTACCTCATCCTGATCTACCCTGGCCTCCTGGGCGCCGTCACCATGGTCAGCTGCAGCATCCTGGCTCTGACCCACCTCCTCTTCGAGTTTAAAGGTAGATGCTACCTCTTGAAGGACTGGGTGGCTGCCGATGGGGGACAGGTCAGGGGAGGGTGGGGAAAATGTTGGAGCCAAGCCCAGCTGCCTCCCATCTCCTCTGCTGCCCCGCTCGGCCCCCACCTCCTCACAGCTGCCTCACATCCCATTCTCAGTGGGTGGGAGGGTGTGGGTCCCGTGCCTGATTTCATTCCTGGGTCGACCTCGTCCCAGCGTTTGCAGTCCTCTTGGACTCTAACTCTTATCTCCAGACTGGGGGAGGAAAACAGCACCTCCTCCTAGGCGGCTGCAGGACCAGAGGAGATACTCCGTGGAAAGTGACCGGAAATGTCCCAGGCTCACAGAAGTCCCCCAAACAGCTCTCACTCCTGCGACCTGGCAGGTTGAGGTGGGGTTCTGGGGGTCTGAGGATGGCCCTCCGTCCGTGCCCCCACAGGCCTGATGGGAACCAGCACAGTGGAGCAGCTGCTGGAGAACGTGTGCCTGCTCCTGGCCTCCCGCACCCGCGACGTGGTCAAGTCAGCGCTGGGCTTCATCAAGGTGGCAGTGGTTGTCATGGATGTGGCACACCTGGCCAAGCACGTGCAGCTGGTGGTAAGTGTCCCCTTTCTCTTCTGGGTGGCAACGTGGCCTCCGGGCTGCCGTGTGGAACCAGTGAGTCCCAAGGCCAGCAAGTTTCAAATGTAGTTTAGCTACACGCTGGCTTATGCGACAGAAGGTCATGCGGCAGCCTCAGAAGGGACAGGTAGGGGAATGGCAGCTGGTGGAGGGAGGGGCACAGTGCCCAGGCTGCCTTTTTTTCACCACCACCCTTGGCTCCTCCACAGAAGTAAGGCTCCACAGGGCAAAGACCAGTGGGCAGGGCCATCCCTCATTTTACAGATGGGGAAACTGAGGCCAGACTGCCCCAGGTCACAGTGCCTAATGAGAGCAGCCCTGGGGACAGAACCCAGGAGGGCCCTCATTTCTCATTTTTTTCACCTCTTGTATTCTGATCTGGGTTTGCGGAGCTTCCTCCGGACACCCCTGCTGGGCTACAGAGACCTGGAGAGCTCTCTGACCGGGCATACCACAGGCAGCAAGCTGGGACTGACTCTCAGACCCTCTCTGCTGCGCCCGCTGCCTCAGCTCCCCTCTTCATGTGGGGTTGAGTTGCATCAGATCTCCAGGGTGATCCTGTTTGATATCTTCAAATCTGACAGTGGGTCAAGGCGAGAAGGAACAGTGAGAGTCAGGATAGCTGCCCCCACCTTCCAAAGCCTTCAGCTTAACTGGAGACCAAAGGTGGGAGAAGGGCCAGAGCAGGGTCCGTTCTGGAGTCACTGGAAATGATAAAAGCCCCAGAGGATTGGTGGGGACTTGTCCCCCGGCCCCATGGAGAGACACTGTGGGTAATATTTGCCACTCACATGTCTCCGAAACCAGGCCACATGAAGGCCTGAGAGCAGTCCAGGCAGAGATTAACTTCAGGCAATAGAAGGGACATGTGTAACCAAGAGAAACCTGCTGGTGTTGGGGCAAAGTGTGGGCCATGGAGTTAGATAGATCTGGACCAACGCCTTCCTGTGGCCACTTAGCTGCCACTCGGCTCTCTGTGCTCCATCTGTGCATGAGGGATGATGATGATACCTGCCTCCCTGGGTTGTTCTAAGGGTTCAGTGAGATATGCGTGTAAGGTGCCAAACACCGTTCAAGACTCTAAGCCGTAACCTTGGCAGTTTAGGGGAAAGACGGGTCCTGCCCGATGGTGGAGCCTGTTTGGCCCGATGGCTGAGCCAGGAGCAGGACCACTCTTGCGTTCACCTCTTAGCCGGGCCGGGTCCTCCCTTGTCCCAGTCTGGACAGCAGTGCAGGGGCAGGCAGGGGGGAGGCGCCCTCCTGCTGAACCCTGCTGCTCCACCCTGCAGATGGACGCCATCGGGAAGCTCTCGGACGACATGCGGCGGCACTTCCGCATGAAGCTTCGCAACCTGTTCACCAAGTTCATCCGCAAGTTTGGGTCTGTGTCCTGAGTGGAGGGAACAGGGGCGGTGTCGAGGGGTTTTCATCCCACCAGGGATCCTGCAGAGAGGGGGCCGGGTGGGGGGCCCAGTCTCTGCCCCGCGGCTGGAAGGGCGCTGGCTGCTGGGCGCATGCGCAGCCTGTGCACCTCACCTGCCCTTTGCTGCACTCAGGTTTGAGCTGGTGAAGGGGCTGCTGCCCGTGGAGTACCACAGAGTCCTGGTCAACATCCGGAAAGCCGAGGCCCGGGCCAAGAGGCACCGTGCTCTGAACCGGGCTGCTGAGGAGGAGGAGGAGGAGGAAGAGGAGGAGGAGCCTGCCCAGGGCAAAGGCGACAGGTGAGACCCCGATGGATTCCTGATGGGCTGGGCTTCCCCAGCGCGGCGCCTGCCCAGGCATGCCCAGCTGCCCGGCCTCTCCTGGGAGCCCCCTGACCCGGGGCCTCTGTGTCTTTAGCATCGAGGAGATTCTGGCCGACTCCGAGGACGAGGACAATGAGGAGAAAGAAAGTAGCAGGAGCAGGGAGCAGCGGAGGCTGGCTCGGCAGCGGAGCCGGGCGTGGCTGAAGGAGGGCGGTGGGGACGAGCCCCTCAACTTCCTGGACCCCAAGGTGGCCCAGCGAGTCCTAGGTAAGCAAGAAGCAGCTGGCCCATGAGCTCAGAAGACAGGCTTGTCTTGGTGCTGGTTTGGGGTAGGGGGTGACTCCCATGGAGGCCGGTGGGCACCACTCACCCTCACACATGCGCATCATTGTGCTGTGGGCACCCATTCAGGGCACAGGCCTGGTCTTGTTGGTTATGACAACAGTGTAAGTGGGTTAGGACTGGGCTTTCACCTCCTCACTGCCCATCTGTGCCATGCCAGCCACACAGCCTGGGACCAGCCGGGGCAAGAAGAAGGACCATGGCTTCAAGGTGAGCGCCGATGGCCGGCTCATCATTCGGGAGGAGGAGGAGGAAGAGGAGGAGGATGCCACCACCAGGATGGAGGAAGAGGAAGGCACTAAAGGTGGGGCCATCTGCCCACTCTGGGAATGCGGCTGCTCTGGCAGGGCCAGTGCTACACTCTGTTGTTCATTCATTCACTCATTTCTTCAGACCATTTGTCATGGGAGCAAACGTAAAAACAGCTTGTACATAAGGCAACTTGCTCAAACTTTTTGAGTTTCTCAAACTTTTTTTTGACCACATTAAGAAATCTTTGGCCTGACCCAGCCCTGGCTTAGTGGAGAGAGCATCAGCCTGGGATGCTAAGGACTGAGGTTCAAAACCCCAAGGTTTCTGGCTTAAGTGTGGCCTCACTGGCTTGAGCCCAGGGGCACCCGCTTGAGTGTGGGATCATAGCCATGACCCCACAGTCTCTGACTTGAAGCCCAAGGTCACTGGCTTGAGCCCAAGGTCGCTGGCTTAAGCAGGAGGTCATTGGCTCAGCTGGAGCCCCCAATCAAGGCACATATGACAAAGCAATCAATGAACAACTAAGGTGCCACAACTATGAGTTGATGCTTTTCATCTCCCTTCCTTCCTGTCTCTCGCTCTCTCTCACACACACATGCGCACTAAAAAAAGGGAGGGAAAAAGAACTTTGTATGTTGTAATGCAGCCATTTATACAATTCCATAATTCAAACAAAACTGAAAATGCAGTACTTTCCCTTACCGTGTCTAGAGCACTGTTAGTCTCTAATCTGTTCTGTTCTGTTTCTTTCTTTCTCTTTTTTCCCCAAAAGTGGGAACCTAGCCGAGGCCCAGAATCTCACTGAGAGGTAGGAAGAGCCAGACTCCTGCTCCCAGGTGTCTGACCCCATTGTCCCCTGTTGTCCAGGAGCCACTCGGATGGAACGTCTCCGAGGACTGTTTTGTCTTTCCTGCTGCCGCACTGCACGTAGCATCCTTTAGGTCACAAAGGCCTAGGTCTTCTACAATAAATCTGTCTTCCTTGTTTTCTGTTCCCACTGCCATGATCCCTGGGCCAGACTCACTGAAGCCTCCTAATCAGTGCTCTCCCACTGCCCCTGCCCCTAACTTACTAGCTGTGTGACTATGGACAATTACTTAACCTCTCTGTGCCCACATGGGTACAATACCGATACCTACTTCAGAGGATGAAATGGGTAACCTGAATGGCACATGTGCATGGAGGGGATAAATGTGACGACACTATTTTCTGATCTGGTCTCATCATGGCTCCTGTCTCACCCTTGATAATTCCATCTCCTTCTCGCTTCTGTGTACATGTCTTCATGCTGAAAGCACCCTGCTTCTCCTGCCTTCCCAAGCGCTCCCCACTCTGTAGGGTCCAGCCCAAGTCCTTCTGTGCGGTCTTCCCATGGCTCTTGAGCCTTCAGGCCTTGCTCCCTCAGAACTCTTGGCGAGTCCAGGCACTGCCCAGCCTTCAGTACTTGCTCACATGCTCTCTTGTGATGTCATGTGATTGTTGATTGACTTTCTTTGAGATTGTCTTCCCTCCAACTGGTCAATATTATACCTTTTTCTTTTAATATACTGATAGGTTTTTTTTTAAATCATGGTAAAATACACATGACCTAAAATTTACCATCTTAACCATTTTTATTTATTTATTTATTTTATTCATTTTTAGAGAGGAGAGAGAGAGGGAAAGAGAGAGAGGAGAGACAGAGAGAGAGAAGGGGGGGAGGAGCTGGAAGCATCAACTCCCATATGTGCCTTGACCAGGCAAGCCCAGGGTTTCGAACTGGTGACCTCAGCATTTCCAGGTCGACGCTTTATCCACTGCGCTACCATAGGTCAGGCTATTTTTTTTTAGATTTTATTTATTGATTTTTGGAGGGGAGGAAAGAGGGAAAGAGAGGGAGAGTAAGAAAGATGGGGGAGAAGTAGGAAACATCATCTCATAGTAGTTGCTTCCTGTATGCGCCTTGACCGGGACAAGCCCAGGGATTTGAACTGGCAACCTCAGCATTACAGGTTGATGCTTTATCCACCACAGGTCAGGCCATCTTAACCATTTTTTTTTTTCTTTATAGGACAGAAGAGTGGTTGAATTTTTTTTTATTATTATTCATTTTAGAGAGGAGAGGGAGAGACAGAGAGAGAGAGAGAGAGAAGGGGGGAGGAGCTAGAAGCATCAACTCCCGTATGTGCCTTGACCAGGCAAGCCCAGGGTTTCGAACCGGCGACCTCAGCATTTCGAGGTCAACGCTTTATCCACTGCGCCACCACAGGTCAGGCCATCTTAACCATTTTTAAGTGTACAATTCCCTAGTGTTAAATACACTCACGTTGATGTACAACTAATCTCTAATCTACAGAACTCTTTTCATCTTGCAAAACTGAAACTCTGTACACATTCCGCAATTCCCCATTACCCCTCCCTCCACCCCTAACAACCACCATTCTGTAGGAATTTGATTTTGAATAGGAGTCAAGGTACCTTACATAAGTGGGAATCATTCAGTGTTTGTCCTTTTGTGACTAGCTTATTTCACTTAATATAACGTCCTCATGATTCAGCCATGTTGTAGCATTTGTCAGAATGTCCTTTTCAGTGTGCATGGTGTTTTGGTTTTTTGGTTTTTTTTGGTTTTTTTTTAAATTTTTTTTTTATTTATTCATTTTTTTTTTTTTTTTAGAGAGGAGAGGGAGAGACAGAGAGAGAGAAGGGGGGAGGAGCTGGAAGCATCAACTCCCATATGTGCCTTGACCAGGCAAGCCCAGGGTTTCGAACCAGCGACCTCAGCATTTCCAGGTCGACACTTTATCCACTGTGCCACCACAGGTCAGGCCTTGGTTTTGTTTTGTTTTTTAATTGATTTTTAGAGAAAGAGGAAAGGAGAGAGAAAGAGAGAGAGATTGATTTGTTATTCCACTTATTTATGCATTCATTGGTTGATTCTTGTATGTGCCCTGATCGGGGCTATTTTTGGGGGGGGGGGGGTGTATTTTTTTCTTTTTTTATAGTAGCCATGGTTGTGATGTGGTATCTTATGGTGGTGGTGGGTTGTTGTTTGTTTTTTTTTAAAGACTTTATTCAATTTTCAGACAGGAGAGAGGGTGAAAAAGAGAGGGAGATAGAGAGAAGGGGGAGGAGCAGGAAGCATCAACTCTCAGATGTGCTATGACCAGGCAAGCCCAGGGTTTTGAAACGGCGACCTCAGTGTTCCAGGTAGATGCTTTATCTCACTGCACTACCACAGGTCAGGCCTTATGGTGTTTTTTGTTTTTTTAAGATTTTATTTATTGATTTTACAGAGAGAAAGGGAGGAGAGTGAGAAGTATCACTCATAGTTGCTCCACTTTAGTTGTTCATTGATTGCTTGTTGTATGTGCCTTGACTGGGCAAGCCCAGGGTTTCAAACCTGTGACCTCAGCGTTCCAGGTTAACGCTTTAACCTCTGCGCCACCATAGGCCAGGCCTTATGGTGGTTTTGATTTGCGTTTCCTTAATGATTAATTGGTGATGAGCATCTTTTTATATTTGTTTTGCATTTGTATGTCTTTTTGGAGAAATGTCTACTCCAGTCCTTTCTCCCACTTTTTAATTGCGCTGTTTTCTGCTGTTGAGTTGTAAGGGTTCTTTATTATTTTTTAAATGTTTATTTTATTGATTTTAGAGAGAGGAAGGGAGGGGGGAGACAGGAGCATCTGTTCCTGTATGTGCCCTGATCAAGGATTGAACTGGCAACCTCTGTGCTTCAGGATGATGCTCCAACTCAGTGGTCCCCAACCCCCGGGCCACGGACTGGTACCGGTCCGTGGGCCATTTGGTACCGGTCCACAGAGAAAGAATAAATAACTTACATTATTTCCGTTTTATTTATTTTTAAGTCTGAACGATGTTTTATTTTTAAAAAATGACCAGATTCTCTCTGTTACATCCGTCTAAGACTCACTCTTGACGTTTGTCTCGGTCACGTGATACATTTATCTGTCCCACCCTAAAGGCCAGTCCGTGACAATATTTTCTAACATTAAACCGGTCCGTGGCCCAAAAACGTTTGGGGACCACTGCTCTAACTAACCAACTTATCCAGCCAGGGCTGTAGGGGGTCTTTATATATTCAGCATATCAACCCTTTATCAGATATATAATTTGCAAAGTTTTCTCCCATCCATAGGTTGCCTTTCAGTCTTGATATGTCCTTTGACACAAAGAAGCTTTTAAATTTTAATGTATATAGTCCAATTTTTTTTTTTTTTTTACAGAGAGAGAGAGTCAGAGAGAGGGATAGACAGGGACAGACAGACAGGAATGGAGAGAGACGAGAAGCATCAATCATCAGTTTTTCGCTGCGACACCTTAGTTGTTCATTGATTGCTTTCTCATATGTGCCTTGACCACAGGCCTTCAGCAGACCAAATAACCCCTTGCTCGAGCCAGCGACCCTGGGTCCAAGCTGGTGAGCTTTTGCTCAAACCAGATGAGCCCGCACTCAAGCTGGCGACCTCGGGGTCTTGAACCCGGGTCCTCCGCTTCCCAGTCTGACGCTTGATCCACTGCGCCACCGCCCGGTCAGGCTATAGTCCAATTTCTTAATGTAGAGCCAATTTATTGGTTCATACTTCCTTATATCCCCACACAAGACCCAGCTGTACAGGGCAGAATGAACGTTCTCAAGTAGGAGAATAAAGCGGTCGCCCAGCCGAGTGGAGTGAGTGGGGCTGCAGGAGTGCCTGCCCCCCGGGGAACCTGCATTCGCTTCGAGTTGCAGAAAAACACTGTATTGACCTCAGAAGTGGGATCATTGCTTCCTTAAAGGGCAACTGTACCTGGGACTTAGGAAGGGGAGACTAAAGGGTCAGTGTTCAGGGGTCTCATCTCCTACAAAAGGACACAGGATTTCTGGGGTGCCAGAAGGAGGCAGGGGAGTTCGGGTGGGCTCTGGGAAAACAGCCTCCCTGCGTGCTCACCGGCTGCTCTTCCTTTTGGCTCCAGGGGAGGATGAAGAGATGGATGACCTGATGGAAGACTTGAGCATCAGAAATGTGAGTAATTCCTGCTGATGGAGGGCTAGGGCCTCAGCCTGACAGCTTCTTCCTGACTGCTGAGGAGCGCTTGGGGATGTACACAGCAAGAAGTCCAGGGTGTGGGTGCCTGTGCCCGGAGGGCTGGGCTCTCTCCTATGTACCTCGGCTTCCTCCGTTGTTGGCTGGGTTGTCCAGCTGAAGGAGGATAGAAATAAAGCCATGTCTCTCCATGAGGACAAATGCTGTGCAAGGGCGACAGCTGGCCTGCATGCTCCCGGGGCGAGCTCCCACGTGGGGTGGGGGCATCCGTCATCCAGAAGTGCTGAGGACCGCACAGGTCACCTCACAGGAGATGGGGGCCATTTATCCCCATTTCCAGAGGGGCCCACAAAAGGTAAGTAGCCTGCCCAAGGTCATAGGGGTCATTAAATGTCTGTCTTCGGGCCCAGACTGCCTGAACCCAGATCCTGGTTGAAGTGTGTGGCATCTAGTGATACTAAATAAGTGATGGCTGTTGTTACTGCATTTTCCCTGGAGATCTTGATCTGGCTAGAGCCTCCCCGGTCGCTTCAGCGCCTCTTTCCCCGTGGCTCTGCAGCCCTCCCAGGTCTGCGCTTCCTCCTGACCACAGCCCTGAGGGAGCACTCCCATTCAGCACAGCAGGACTGGGGCTCCTTGTCTCACGTACCGAGAAGGACCGAGGGTGGCCACGCTCTGAGGTGGCTCACGGCAGATCATCGCCTGCCATCGGGACCCCCAGGGGCTCTTTTGCATGGCAGTTGCTCAGTCCCACTCCTCTGCCTGCAGTAATGGCTGCAGTTTCGGTGGCACAGCTATTGCCAGGTTCCAGCTGAACCAAGAGCAAGCTGAGCTGTCACCCTTTGTGCTGTAGCCAAAGTTCCGTCTGTTTCCAGCCACTTTCTGTTTCTCTACGAGGAGTCCACTCTGCTGGGCCTCAGTCAGTGGAACTGGTGCCCACAGCCTCCCACGCACCCTGTGTGTGCTCCCTGCTGCTCCCTTAACTGCACCCTGTCCACTGTTGTCGCCACCCGCGCGACAACTATATTCCAGGGTCTCAAGCGGGAATGGTACGAAATTAAATGAAAATAGACAAAGAACTGAAGACA
This sequence comes from Saccopteryx leptura, assembly GCF_036850995.1. Taxonomy (NCBI): domain Eukaryota; kingdom Metazoa; phylum Chordata; class Mammalia; order Chiroptera; family Emballonuridae; genus Saccopteryx; species Saccopteryx leptura. The sequence goes on from NC_089515.1 coordinate 30,124,741, forward strand.
TATATAAGATGGGTTTCAGGAGGAAGCCACAGCTCCTGCCAGCAACAAAATTACCACCCTGGCCTAGCCGCATCCTTTTTTATTATCTGGGCAAGGTGTAAATTAGCAATTCAGTGACATTTCCAAGACAGTCCAAGAACCCCACTATGTGTAGAAAACCCTCCACCAATACTTAACATACACAAAGAAGTAACTTCCTTCCAGTCCTTCTGGGGAGCATGGGAGACAGGACGAGCATCACAGCCTTTTGCAACTTAGGCAGGTGAGGTGGGGGGTTGGGCAGACTCTCAGCTTACAGTCAGCTCCGTCCCCAAAATCCAAACTGTAAAATACCCTGTTGATTTTTCTGTCCCCAACACACTGTCCCTAGCCGTTAAGCCAGTGAATGTTCCTCAGAATAGGGGCCTGAAGCCCCCTTGCCTGGGGATCCCTGGGTAGCTTGAACCCCAGGAATCTGTAGTTTTAAGAGGCTTCCTAGGCAGTGGCATAGACCGTAGCATGGTACAACATTCTTCTCTGCCTTGCCTGGTTGTCTGCTTTCTGGGCTCAGATCTCCCAGTGGGCTGGGTTGCTGTCAGACCCACCTCTCCTGCTTGGAGCCCCTAACACGGTGCTGGCGTGTAGTAAGAGCTGAGTCACTTTCTGTTGGATATTATTGGGTGAACTCTCCTGTTGCCACATTGCTCACAGCTCCTGGGACGGTAGCATGTTGAGGGACTGTGATGCCTGGCGTGAGCAGGGGTCTACCACCTGCCTGAGAGCCCCTGGACCACAGCAAGGTGGTCCTGTGTCCTGTGTCCCCAGGACCTTGCCCTTAGCAGGGGATCAGTGACTGTTTGACTCCTGCGTAGGGCAGAGTGGAGGTCATGTCAGGCAGAGACCTGGTAAAACTTCAAAGAGGCTGAGAACCTCGTTTACCCTGCGAGGAAGACTGGGGCTAAGCTGAGGGCAAGGTGCCCAGATAGGCACTCGCGACCCTGTGGGAGTTGAGTGGAGTGCCGAGACAAGCTCAGCGGGAGGACTGGAGATGGGACCTTGCCTCTGCACCGCCTAGCTGTGGAGTGCTGGACAGTTACTTGCCCTCTCTGAGCCTTAGTGTCCTTACCTGTAAGTAGGAGTCAGGTGCTTGGCAGAGGGCCTTTCCTGCTAATGCATTAGTGAGGATGATCGCATCCCCTGGTTCACGGACTTTGCTTACCCCTTTGTAGAAAAAACACCAGAAGCGCAAGCATCAGAAAGAGGCTGACGAGGAGGAGCTAGAGATGCCCCCTCGGTACCAAGGTGAGGCTTCCATTCTTCCTTGGATCTGTGTTTCCTGTCATGTAGATTAGGCAGGGTGTGTTGCAGGCAGAGCCGCGAGGTGGCACAGCCTGGTTGTCCTCAGTCAGCACAAGCGAAGACGGGCTGATACGTCCTCCCGAACCAGCACTGTGGGAGTCCATCCACGATGGTGTTGAAGTGCAGGCCGTGAAGGACACTGATTTGGAAGTGTCCTGATCTCTCTTAGCTGCAGCTCCCACGTCTGTGCAGGGGACTCGGAGCTGCTGTTCTCTCTCAGTGGCGATGTGGAGCCGGAAAGAGAGAGCCTGTGTGCCTCATGTGACAGATGAGGTTAAGAGGCTCCAGAAAGTTAAAAGAGCTGTGAGTTGAACCTGGGTCTGTCTGACTTCAAAGCCTGTGTTCTTTTTCCTAGAACAAATGGAGCAGATTTAGCTTTGGAGAGTTTAGGGTATTTTATGTTAGTAGAGAATATATGCTCCCAGAGGAGCCCAGTGGTCTGTCAAGTCAGCGCACAGTCCTGAGAAAGGCCTTTGTTCTTGGTTGTTAGGGGACAGAGCCAGGCTCCTGGCCATGACCCAGCTCCCCAGAGAGAAGGTGCCCATTGCCTCCTCCCACGGGAGGCTGCCCTGGCTTCGTCGGACTTATGGTCTCTGTGTTCCCCCTTCAGCTGGAGGCTCTGGCATCCATCGTCCTGTGCCCAAGAAAGCTACACCCGGGGCTGAGTACAAGGCCAAGGTATGGGGTATGGGCTGCTGGTGGGACGAGGGATCTGCTGGCAGAGCGTCTGGGAAGGGGCAGGACCGCCGTGCCCCTTCCTGTCCTGGGAAGGCACCTTTGTGGAGCCAGACCAGGGGCACACTGAGGAGCTTCTCAAGTCCAGGCCTTTGTTGCTTGGCCTTCTAGAACAATGGAAAGTCTTTGGTGCCACCAAAGCCAGAGAATGAAGGGGAGGGGGCAGAAGGGGAACCCCGCATTCCTAGCTGACTCTGTTTCTCTCCCTGAGCAGAAAGCAAAGGGTGACGTGAAGAAGAAGGGTCGGCTCGACCCCTATGCCTACATCCCCCTCAACAGAACTAAGCTCAACCGCAGGTACAGTGCCTGCAGGGTGGGGGGTGCAGGGTGGGGGTGCAGGGTAGGGGATGCAGGGTGGGGGCGGGGCCTGCTCTGGAGGGCCTGATGCTCATCAAACTCAACTCAGCTCATCAAGTCTCTTCCAGGTTTTTATTTTTCCCTTTTAACTTGCACCTTCATGTTGTTCATACCTACATGTTTTGTTAGCTTGAACTTCCCTTTGAGACGTGATGGGCAGCTGGTGTGGGGCAGCCGTCTTTTGACATCGTGGGAAGGCAGGCCGCCTGTTCTCAGTGAGATGTGACCCTTCTGTTCCTTGTCACTGCAGGAAGAAGGTGAAGCTGCAGGGACAATTCAAAGGCCTGGTGAAGGATACCCAGAGGGGTGCCCGGGTGGGACATAAACTCCGCAGAAAGGATCGTCGATCCTAAACCGCAGGGCCCCCAGGGCTGCGCTGTGGCCCAGTCTGTGGCATAGCCTGGACTCAGAATGACTTGTTGGAACCAGGACTTGGTTACTAGGAGGTACCCAGGGTTTTGGAAATTTCAAATGGCAATTGAGTTCTGGAGACATCCTCAGGACCTGGCGAGGGAGTTATGGCCTCAGTGCCTCTGCGTAGGCTGGTGAGGCGTCTGCATTCTGCCCGGTGCGGCGGGTGCAGCACAGGGGACGGTCTGCCATTTCCTCCAGCTGCTTCTAGCCACGTGCGCTCTCAGCATGGCTGTCCTCGAGGTGTGTGAGATTTGCTGTGACCAGACATAGAATAAACGTGCGCCACCATGCATTGTTCCTGGAAACATTGTGTTTTATCACCTACCCCCTTCAAGGACAAGAACAATGTCCGGGCCCTGGCCGGTTGGCTCAGTGGTAGAGCATCGGCGTGGCGTGCAGGTGTCCCAGGTTTGATTCCCAGCCAGGGCACACAGGAGAGGCGCCCATCTGCTTCTCCACCCCTCCCCCTCTCCTTCCTCTCTGTCTCTCTCTTCCCCTCCCACAGCCAAGGCTCCATTGGAGCAAAGTTGGCCCAGGCGCTGGGGATGGCTCTGTGGCCTCTGCCTCAGGCGCTAGAATGGCTCCGGTTGCAGCAGAGCAACGCCCCAGATGGGCAGAGCATCGCCCCCTGGTGGGCATGCCGGGTGGATCCTGGTCAGGCACATGCGGGAGTCTGTCTGACTGCCTCCCCGTTTCCAACTTTAGAAAAATACAAAAAAAAAAAAAAAAGAACAATGTCTGGTCATTGGCAGCAGTGTCTGGACCCCTTCCTCTCAGCCCTGGCATCCAGTCTGGGGCTTAGTATGTTAGCCCTAAGTCAGGCCTTGCATCTTGCTCGGGGACAGGAGGTCTCCCCAACTTTATTTTACGTCCCAGTCAAGGTGACATTTGGGGGATCAGGAGAGGCAGCAGTTGCTCCAGGGCTGGCCTGTGGAGCTGTGGTGGAGCACCGAGGACTGAGACCAGAAAGGGGGCTACAGTGTGGGCTGCTGCTGGGCTCAGGTTCCTCCCAGCCACTTTGTTCATTGATTCAAGTGTTTATGAGCCCCTCCGTCTGCCAGGCACTGCCTGATCACCCACCTGTCTCACCCTCACACTCTCTTTTTCCACACAAGTGGATCAAGTTGTGTACAGAGAGTCGTGTGATTTCTGCTGCCCTGGCTTTGTTGGTCGAGAGCAGATGAAGGAGCGGTGCAGACCTTTCTTGCTCCTCAGATCACTTGTCCATCATCCCAGGGTCCCCCTTGTGTGTGCTTTCCCAGCAGGTATCAAGAAGCAAACAACCCAGGGCTATTTCCCATCCCCAAATGGGAGGAATTATGCTTTATGGTTTAATGCCCTTGGCTCTGATAATGCTCCCAGGAGGCCCTGTGCACTGTTTCATTCATCCTCTGAAAGTGCTCAAGTCTTAACTTGATCCACTGTCCCCAAATTAGGACATTTCCTCCTGCTGATTTTGAGCTAGGAAGTTTAAGGAAACCACACTTCACCCAAAGGTGGCGCTGTTTACATGCCTTGTTCACAGAAAGTCTGGAATTGGACCACAAGCAAGAAAGGTGGTCAAAAAAAAAAATAAGAAAAAAAAGTAAGATTTGCAAAGGTGGTCTAACCGTCCTCATCATCACACTTCTGGACACTGAGATAGGCTTATCCATTATCTAGCCAGTTACTATTTCTTTTCTCAGGAAATAAAACCACAGGCAGTAGGAGCTTCATGTAAGTAGGTGTGGGTATGAGCCAATTGCCCAGTATTGATGTCTTTAAAAAAAAGTTTGAAGCCAACTTATTTATAGCATATTTTCTAAGGAGCTTTGTTTTCTTTCAAAGATGAGAAGGGCAGGTAACTGAGGAAGGTTGGTGTTAGTGATGTGCTGAACTCAATATTCTTTCTTTCTAGATTTTATTTATTGACTTTATAGAGAGAGGCCAGAGGGACCAGGGAATGAGAAGTATAGTTGCTTCATTGTAGTTTTTCATTGCTTGCTTGTTGCTTGTCGTATGTGTCTTGACCAGACAAGTCCAGGGTTTTGAACCAGGGACCTCAGCATTCCAGGTCAATGCTCTATCCACTATGCCACCACTGGTCATGCTGAATTCAGTATTCTTTTGGAAGTAGACTTCAAAAGCAAATTATCTTGATGCAGAGGCAAGAGTGAATATACCTCATAAACTTCAGGTGTTTGAAACATCTGTTATGAAAGTGCTGCTTTTGTTTCAACAGTGGGGGTGAAGGGGAATCAGGAGTGTTCAGTGTAAGGCTCACTCAATTTCACGGCAACTACAGTGGCTAAGGGTCTCCACCAAGATCCACATTTACCACTTTAGCCTGACCTGTGGTGGTGCAGTGGATAAGCATCGACCTGTATCACTGAGGTTGCCAGTTCAAAACCCTGGGCTTGCCTGGTCAAGGCACATATGGGAGTTGATGCTTCCTGCTCCTCCCCCTTCCCTTTTCTCTCTCTCACCTCACTAAAATAAAGCAACACACATTCACCACTTTAATTTCATTTTGCTTTTGGCAATGTCAGACTCGGAGACTTCTTCAGGCTCTTTTCTGGGGTCCATCCTCTGCTCATCCCCAGAAATGGAAGCCAGAATACCCCACCTGACTGCACTAAAGCAGCAACCCTTGTGTTGGCAGAGGGTTTGGTCAACGTGGGGGATTTGCAAGGGCAATTTGCTCATGACATGTCTGGACATAGGTGGGTCAGGTGAAACCAACCCTACCCAACGCACAGGCAGCAGGCCGGTGGGAACTGTCCTCACTGTTCATTCCTGGCAGTGGCTGTGGTATTGAGTCTCCGGTCTTATTTGCAAGCCTGCCTCAGTCCACATGCTTGATCACGTTTTTTCTGTATTGTTTGCATCGCGTAAGAAAATTACTTAAGATATTCAAGTAGTCTAGGCCTGATCTGTGGTGGCGCAGTGGATAAAGCATTGACCTGGAAATGCTGAGGTCGCCGGTTCGAAACCCTGGGCTTGCCTGGTCAAGGCACATATGGGAGTTGATGCTTCCAGCTCCTCCCCCCTTCTTTCTCTCTGTCTCTCCTCTCTCTTTGTCTCTCCCTCTCCTCTCTAAAATGAATAAATAAATAAAAAATAATAATGAAAAAGAAAAAAAAAGATATTCAAGTAGTCTCTTCATTCTTCTTGGTTGCATATCCTTCTTCCAAGGGTAACAAAATTAGAATGTATTCTATTTTTCACTATAAAAGTAATAAAGATTCGCAGATTTGGAAAAAACAAAAGTAAAGCAGGGGCGCCTGACCACGCGCTGGCGCAGTGGATAGCGCATCGGACAGGGACGCCTAGGACCCAGGTTTGAAACCCTGAGGTTGCTGGCTGGAATGTGGGATCATAGACATGACCCAAGGCTGCTGGCTTGAGCCCAAAGGTTGCTGCGTTGAAGCCCAAGGTCACTGGCTTGGCTGTAGCCCCCTGGTCAACGCACATAGGAGAAAGCAATCAATGAACTAAGGAGCTGCAACGAAGAATTGATGCTTCTCATCTCTCTCCCTTCCTGTCTCTCTGTCCCTCTCTCTGACTCTCTCTGTCTCTGTCCAAAAAAAAAAAAAAAAAAAAGTAAAGCAGGCTAGAATCTTCCAACCAAATTCTTCTGTTAACCCTAGTATATTTCATTCCTACTTATATATTTATTTAGTATTTTTCTGGAGTTGGAAACAGGGAGGCAGTCAAGACTCCCGCATGTGCCCGACCAGGATCCACCCGGCATGCCCACCAGGGGGCGATGCTCTGCCCCTCTGGGGTGTTGCTCTGTTGTGACCAGAGCCATTCTAGCGCCTGAGCAGAAGCCACAGAGCCATCCCCAGCGCCCGGGCCAACTTTGCTCCAATGGAGCCTTGGCTGTGGGAGGGGAAGACAGAGACAGAGAGGAAGGAGAGGGGAAGGGGTGGAGAAGCAGATGGGCGCTTCTCCTGTGTGCCCTGACCGGGGATCAAGCCCAGGACTCCTGCATGCCAGGCCGATGCTCTACCACTGAGCCAACCGGCCAGGGCCTATTTTATTTTTCTATAAATAGAACTTTTTTTTGTTTTGTTTTGTTGTTTTGTTGTTTTTGTATTTTTCTGAAGCTGGAAACAGGGAGAGACAGTCAGACAGATTCCCGCATGCGCCCGACTGGGATCCACCCGGCATGCCCACCAGGGGGCGATGCTCTGCCCATCCTGGGCATCACTATGCTGCGACCAGAGCCACTCCAGCGCCTGAGGCAGAGGCCACAGAGCCATCCCCAGCGCCCGGGCCATCTTTGCTCCAATGGAGCCCTAGCTGCAGGAGGGGAAGAGAGAGACAGAGAGGAAGGAGAGGGGGAGGGGTGGAGAAGCAGATGGGCGCCTCTCCTGTGTGCCCTGGCCGGGAATCGAAACCCGGACTTCTGCACGCCAGGCCGACGCTCTACCACTGAGCCAACTGGCCAGGGCCAAATAGAACTTTTTTTATATAGAAAATTAGTGTTTTAATATACAAGTTTATATTCTAAATTTGCATTTGACCCTCACGAAATTTTTACCCTGCCAATGAACGCACTTCATAACCATAGTTTCCAATGACTGCTACTTAAACATCGGCACTGTGGACCTGGCTCAGTTTATTTACAAAGGATCTTTGAGTCCATGAGGATGTTGCTCCTTATTGTACACAGGTGCTTAATGCCATCACTAGATGCTAGATCATGTGCAAAGCTGTATTTAGAAAGTGACATGATGACTGCTCTTTGTTCTATTTTTGGTTTACATTATGAACAGATAGATATCTGTACTCCAGAAAATAACCTTGATTTGGGCACTGTAAGCTGGCTTGCTGTCTCCTGAAGTCATACTTAATGTAGCTACTGCCATTGGAAACATTTATCAAGCTGTTTAAGGCTAGCCGAGTCATCCAGGACCATGGCTGCAGAGGCAGGTTTTGTCTCGCTCCAAGTCTTATTTTTTTTTTTTTAAAGGTTTTATAACTTTTTTTTTTTAATTTTTTTTAATTTTTTATTTATTCACTTTTAGGGAGGAGAGAGGGAGAGAGAGGAGAGAGAGGAGAGAGAGAGACAGAGAGAGAGGAGGGGGGAGGAGCTAGAAGCATCAACTCCCATATGTGCCTTGACCAGGCAAGCCCAGGGTTTCGAACCGGCGACCTCAGCATTTCCAGGTCGACGCTTTATCCACTGCGCCACCACAGGTCAGGCTCGCTCCAAGTCTTATTGATTGGTCACTAGCAGGCCCAGAATAAGGTTTTAAGGATGTGGTCGTCTATCAGTAGATACTAAGAATGTGGGTAGAGAGTGTGGTCCCTTGCAGCCATATACTCAGGGGTTGGTCTACATATTAGCTTTGCATATCTAAAATCAGCTGATCGCCTGACAGGGTGGCACAGTGGATAAAGCGTCAACCTGGAGTGCTGAGGTCACTGGTTCGAAACCCCAGGCTTGCCTGGTCAAGGCACATATGGGAGTTGATGCTTCCTGCTCCTCCCCCCTTCTCTCTCTCTCTCCCTCCCTTCAGAGAGGAAATAACCTAGCCAAACTGGTAATGTATTAATGTGTAATGAGAAATCTAACCGCGAAGGGGCCCAAGACATGGTGTCATGGTGACTGCTCTGAACATTCTCTGCCCTGCATAGAAAGTCAAACTCCAGGGCTTTAGTGAGCATGAAACAGTGAGGGGAATCGTACGAGTGATATATTAAAGATGTCATTGAGGTAGAACAGCTCTCCAGGTAAATGGAACGTGTCTCCCCACTGGGTCCCCCTCTATTCTAGTCAGTGCTGCAGAGTCAGCCAGACCCTTCCTAGACTCTTTGGAGCCACTTACCTGCTGTTCAGAAGCTTTTCTGAAATTTCACTTGGCTCCTACTTCCTTCACATGCACGTATGCCCGGATTGAATTTCCAAGCCCTACTCTCTGGCTTTCACCAGGGAGATGTCCTATTCCCTCTGGGACCTTGTACAGATAACTTATCCTAGCCATCATGTGTAGACTTCAAGGGTTTAACTTCTAGAGGGCAGCTTGATTTCCAGATTCCAGGGATGTCAGCCTGTAGACCCATAGCTACCAATTACGGGACTGATAACGATTTTAGATCAGAATTTCAGGGAGGATCTGAGGTACTGGTGACAGGCAGATGGATTTGTGAATGCTGCCAGGAATAGCCTGTGCAGTCCTTATGGCTCCTCTGCAGGTTTTGCAGGCTCTGGAAAAGTCTTGCTTTGAATCAGAACAGTTGCTACACCATACATCTTGGACTTGGGGCCACTGAGCCAGAAGTACACACCAAGCGATAACCTGGGACCAGCCCTCAGTTGTAAATATGCTCATAAAAAATGATGAGGTGCAGTATTACTTCAGTACATTTTACACAGCCATGTACAGTGATTGGATCATTGTGTGATAACACTTATCTAAAAATGTTTGCCTTGCCTGACCTGTGGTGGCGCGGTCGCCGGTTCAAAACCCTGGGCTTGCCCAGTCAAGGCACATACAACCAGCAGTCAATGAACAACTAAAATGAAGCAACTATGACTTGATACTTCTTGTTCTCTCCCCTTCTCTCTCTGTAAAATCAATAAATAAAATTTTAAAAAGAATTTTTTAAAAATTTAAAAATAAAATAAAATAAAAATGTTTGCCTTAATCATTCCAAAACATAGTCCAACTCCTTATAAGTAGGTGGGATACACACCTCCAAAACATAATAATCAGCAAAGCTGACAGCCAGTATTCTAAGAAAATCCTTTCCTGCCACATGAGGACATCACAGAGCTCACACGGACCCCTCAGGATTTCACATGGGTGCAGTCACACCTGTCAGTACAGAAATGGTAACAACTTGGGCTATACAGAGTCCTCCAGTTTACCAAACAGCCACATGCATCATCTCTTGATCCCTGTGACAGTCACATTATGATTGTGGTTTTTAGGAACATGATTCCACTTTACAGCTGAGAATCCAAAGGCAAAGTTAAGCAGGTGTGTCATAAGGTAAGCTCCCAAGCCTAAGGTAGAGATCGAGCCCGAGTGGTTGCACCCTAGGTAACTTAGCTCTGGAGGACGCGGTGCTGCAAAGAGGTTTGGCTATGAATTTTTTTTATTTTTTATTTTTACTGATTGATTGATTTTAGAGAGAGAAGAAGGGAAAGAGAGAGAAACATCAATTTGTTGTTTCACTTATTTATGCATCCATTGGTTGATTATTGTATGTGTTCTAACCAGAGATCAAACCCACAACCTTAGAGTATCAGTACAGCGATCTAACCATCTGATCTGCCTGCCCAGGTTGGCTGTGAATTTCAAAAGCCCTGGTGCAGTTGGGTCACCAGTCTGTTCCCTTCCCTTTCATCACCTTGCAGGTTCTTCACCCCCAAAGCCCTGAAACAGGCACTAAAAATAATTGTGCAACAGGTTTCTTTGTACTTGGTGAGAAGAGGGTGGAGCTGTCCCGGAACTGACTTCCTTGAGGACTGTTAGGGGCTGGGCAACAGGACTGGGCGGGGTGGGGTGGGGTGGGGCGGGGCGGGCGGGGCTGCTGGCTGGATATTCCTTCCTCTTCCCTTTCAAGGAAAGCGTGGTCTACGGCCATACTACCCTGAACACGCCGGATCTCATTTCAAGGAAAGCGTGAATTGGCCTACAGTCTTTCTTCTTCCTGTCATTTTCTTCTTCCACATTCCTTATTCTGACCCCCCACCCCAATCAGACAGGATCTTTGCCTTCACAAAGATTATGAGGAGACATGAATCTAAGTGTGTATGCCACGAAGGGACCTGATTTGGACAAGGGGGCCACGGTGGGAGGGCCTCTTGGAGTGAATGATATTTGTCTAAGACCGGAAGGGTGATAAGCTTTAGGTTAGGTTGTTTGCCTAAATAACCAAGACTCCAAAATTTCCAGATTCCCAGGGCCAAATGGCAGCAATCTGGTTGGAAAGTGGACTCCAGCAGGGCCCTGTCTTGATGCCCGCCCTGTTGCATACCAAGCTCATTGTTTTTACTTAGACTGTATGTGTGGGAGGGGTGCGGGGGAGGGGGGGTTGTCAGGCTTGGGAGGTGGCACTGCTAAAGTTCCTCTCACTTATGGGCTGTGCTCCAGATTAAGCAGTAGCATGTGCAGAGGCCCTAGGGCCAAAAAGAGTTTGGTCTCTCCAAAGAATTGATAAGCCCTGGCTGGATGGGTGGATTGGTTGGGGCATCATCCTGAAGGGCAGAGGTTGCCAGTTTTATACCTGTTCAAGGCACATACAGGAACAGATTGATGTTTCTGTCTCTCTCTCTCTCCCCCCCCCCCTTCCTCTCTCTAAAATCAATAAAATAAACATTTTGTAAAGCCAGTATCCACGGCCACCATCACAGCCGCCTGGCCCATGCAGGTTCGCATTGGATTCGGACAGATGGTAATGAAACAACGGAGCCAAGAACTGGTGGGCCATCATCTTTAATCCTAGCTTGCACCCAGCGGGCAAGTAAAAACACACACTGGGCTCCAAAACCCACTCATTCAGTGCTCACAAAGCTACTGACTTATCTGAGTTTCCTAGAATCAAAGGTTTCTAGCTCACCAGACTTATTCACCTCTGTTCCCCATCTCCTTCTCTCTGCACAAACTGGCTTCTTTTTCAACACTCCGCCATCTTGGCTACTTCTCCTGGCCTCCTCCGCGTAGCCTCTCTCTGTTCTCTGCTCTCTCCTCTAATGCTAATCTCAGGAACCGAGAGAGCAAGCTCCCTGTCTACCCCACTTTATAGTGCAGAAATCAAAACTTTTAATCCAATATACAAAATAGGGAAGTTTCCAATACAAAGTCACTTATCTGAGGCATGATGGGATTGCACCACCCCACATGAAAAGGTGGGAAAGGCTTAGTCCTAAAACTAAGCCCCAGGCTACAAGGATCCTAGCTGCCCACAGCCTGCCCCCAACACACATTAATAAATCACGCCCATGCCAGGAAGAAGGGCAACTAATATCAGCTGGGCGACGGGCTTCCACGTGGGCAGAACCATCTTTAACAAAGTGAGCATAATATATTTTATCTGACCAACAGTATGTAACAACTACAAATAAATGTTAGGTATTTTTACCTAAATTCTTTTTTTTTTTTTTTTTTTTTTTTTTTGGTATTTCTCTGAAGCTGGAAATGGGGAGAGACAGTCAAACAGACTCCCGCATGCGCCCGACCGGGATCCACCCGGCACGCCCACCAGGGGGCGACGCTCTGCCCACCAGGGGGCGATGCTCTGCCCCTCCGGGGAGTCGCTCTGTTGCGACCAGAGCCACTCTAGCGCCTGGGGCAGAGGCCAAGGAGCCATCCCCAGCGCCCGGGCCATCTTTGCTCCAATGGAGCCTTGGCTGTGGGAGGGGAAGAGAGAGACAGAGAGGAAGGAGAGGGGGAGGGGCGGAGAAGCAGATGGGCGCCTCTCCTGTGTGCCCTGGCTGGGAATCGAACCCGGGACCCCCGCACGCCAGGCCGACGCTCTACCACTGAGCGAACCGGCCAGGGCCTACCTAAATTCTTACCTAATTTAACATTTCAGGGTTTGTTTGCTCTTTTGGGGAGACAGCAGTCTCCCTATGTGGATGCATAGTCCATCTACAGCCACAAATTTATATAATAAAGCCAAATATACAGCAAGACTGCTAGAAAATATTAAACCCATATAGAAGAGAGAGAAGAGTGAGCCCCCAAATCAAGGCTAACGAGTTTCTAGAAATGAGCATTTGGTGGGCCTGTAGTCAGAGGGTGGAGCCATGGTGTACTTGGGGCTGGGAAGCTGATCTTCCTTCCCTGCTGAGAGCAGCTCCTGAGTTAAATGTGGTTTTTTTTTGTTTAATATTTTATTTATTGATTTTTAGAGAGAGAGAGAAGGGGGAGGAGCAGGAAGTATCAACTCCCATATGTGCCTTGACCAGGCAAGCCCAAGGTTTTGAACCGGCAACCTCAGTGTTCCAGGTCGACGCTTTATCCCACTGCGCCACCAGGTCAGGCCAGTTAGATGTTTTTATTATGTCCATTTTACAGAGCTAGAAACAGAGTCAGCTTTTTCTGAACTGGCATCCCATTGTATGAGAGGAATATCAGGAAGGGTTAGACTTGATAGGCCTGGATATAACAGCCAAGCTGCTCACCCAGCATCTTAGAGCCGGGGCAGCTTTGCAAATGGGAGCACTGAGGCCCAGAACTGGGACTGCTGCTCCCAGAATCTGGGGACTGGAGGAACCAGGACTAGAACCCAGGTTACCCAACTCCCAACCCAGTGGCCCCTCTAAAGTTGGTCAGGATACAGCCCTGGCTGGATAGCTCAGTTGATTACAGCATTGTCCCAATACACAAAGGTCAATATATTCAATGTCCTCAACACTGCATTTCCAAATGGGCAGGTAAGTGGGAGGGGTTTATGTTTTCCCAAATGATGTGAAGTGAGTCTTCTGTGGCTGAGACCAGTACTGTCTTCAATGAGATCCCCAGTGTCTGCCTGAAGGCATCTGAGATGGGAAAGGGAAGGCCTCAAGTGTACTTGCTTGTCAGAGTCTACAAGGTTTGTGGACTTGCTTATCCCTTCCCACCCCCAAGAAACCAGAAGCAAAGCTACTTGGGGAGGAAAACTTAATGACTTAATTGAAACAACCTGCCCTCTCTGGGACAGACTCACTAAGATTCCATGAAACAGAGGGCCTGTGAGACTTGGGAAATGGTTGTGAGCAGCTGAGAAGGCAGGCCAGCAATAACTCAACCCATCTTCGGCTGTGGGGAGAAGGTGTGGGGCTGCACCCCATCAGACCATGGAGCCCTTCTATTGAAGAGAGGCCTCTATTTCACCATCAGTTGGAACTAGCATCTGGCCCCTCTGTTCATTTCCCTGGTGTTCATCTCTTCTGAGCCCTGGTATCACTGGGTTATTGCTCTTTTTATTTTTATTTTTTTATTTTTTTTATTTTTTATTTTTGGTTATTGCTCTTTTTAAAAAGCGACTCAGGCCTGACCTGTGGTGACGCAGTGGATAAAGCGTCAACCTGGAAACACTGAGGTTGCCGGTTCAAAACCCTGGGCTTGCCTGGTCAAGGCACATATGAGAGTTGATGCTTCCTGCTCCTCCCCCCTTCTCTCTCTCTCTCTCTCGCTCACTTTCTTTCCCCTCTCTATAATGAATAAATAAAAAGAATCTTAAAAAGCGACTCAGGTCCCCGTGCCCACCTTGCTCACACTCCAACCCAGTGTTTACCATGCGGCTCACCCCTCATCCCTGCACATCACACACCCATTTTTTTATATATATAAATTAATTTATTTGTTACAGAGAGAGGGATAGATGGGGACAGACAGACAGGAACGGAGAGAGATGAGAAGCATCAATCATCAGTTTTTCGTTGTGACTCCTTAGTTGTTCATTGATTGCTTTCTCATATGTGCTTTGACAACGGCCTTCAGCAGACCAAGTAACCCCTTGCTCAAGCCAGCGACCTTGGGTACAAGCTGGTGAGCTTTTTTTTTTTTTTTTTTTTCCTCAAGCCAGATGAGCCCGCGCTCAAGCTGGCGACCTCGGGATCTCGAACCTGGGTCCTTCCACATCCCAGTCCAACGCTCTATCCACTGCACCACCGCCTGGCCAGGCACACATCCATTTTTTTTACCTCCCCCCGGACACAGATCCAGCCACACCCAGCTCTTTCGAGTTGCTTGGACATGCTGCTCTCTCCACTTTTCCATGTTAGCCTTTCTCCATCTGTGTGTTATGCTAAATGCTGTAACAAATCTCAAAATTTCAGCTTTTAACTCAAAGTTATTTCCAGATTTTCATAAGACTTCTGTACTGCTGTTTCTAGATGTTGTGCAATGGTGGTGGGGGTGGAGTTGCCATCTTGCACACATAGCTCCAAGATTGCCCTGAGCATTGACACCCCCAACCCCTCGGTGGCACAATAGGAAAGAGCAACGGATGATCTTATGAGGTTTTTATGGGTCAGCACACACCACTTCTGCTCACATTTCAGTGGCTAGAAATCAGTCACTTGTCAGGACTTAAGTGCAAGGGAATCTGGGAAACATTCCAGCTGTGTTCCCAGGGAAGAGGGAATGGGTTTTGTGAACACTCTGCCATACCATCCTTGAGGTGTCAGCCTGGGTCACCTTCACAAAAAATAATCCCTAACTCATTATGACTGGGTTGAGTTGCACCTTCTTGGTTGAACCACCATACTTGGTACCTAATCCTTTTTTTTTTTTCAAGGTGAGAGGAGGGGAGATTGTGAGTCAGCCTCCCACATGTGCCCGGACTGGGATCCACCTGGCAACTCCATCTGGGGCCAATGCTTGAGTACTGAGCTATTTTTAGTGCTTGAGGTTGATGTGCTCCAACAGAACTGTCCTCAGTGCCCAGGACCATGCTTGAACCAGTCGAGCCACTGGCTGCTGGAAGGGAAGAAGAAGAGAAGAGGGAGAAAAAGGGAAGAGGGAGGGGGGAGAAGCAGATGGTCGTTTCTCCTGTGTACTTTGACTGGGAATTGAACTCGGGACGTCCATACACAGGGCCAATGCTCTATCCACTGAGCAACCAGCCAGGGCCCCTAATCCTTTTATAACCCATGTTCAAGGTAGGGTACAATGATTGTGTTTTTTTTTAAGTTTTTATTTATTGATTTTACAAAGCTGGAGGGAGAGCGAGAAGTATCAACTCACAGTTGCTTCATGTTAGTTGTTCTTGATTGCCATTGTATGTGCCTTGACTGGGCAAGCTCAGGGTTTTGAACTGGCGACCTCAGCATTCCAGGTTGATGGTTTATCCACTGCACCACCACAGGCCAGTCCAATGATTACTTACTTATACATTTTAATGTGTTGGACCCTGTGGTTGTTTCCTATTGCTGCTGTAAAAAATTACCACAAACGCCTGACCTGTGGTGGCGCAGTGGATAAAGCGTCGACCTGGAAATGCTGAGGTCACCGGTTCAAAACCCTGGGCTTGCCTGGTCAAGGCACATATGGGAGTTGATGTTTCCAGCTCCTCCCACCTTCTCTCTCTCTATCTCTCCTCTCTCTGTCTCTCCCTCTCCTCTCTAAAATGAATAAATAAAAAAAATTTAAAAAGAAATTACCACAAACTTAGTGGCTCAAAACAACACAAAAATGTAAGCCCTGGCTAGGTAGTTCAATTGGTTAGAGTGTTGTCCCAATATCCAAGGTTACTGGTTTGATACATAGAGCAAGAATCAACCAATGAATGTAGAAGTAATTAGAACAAATTGATGTTTCTCTCTCCTTTTCCTCTTTCTCTAAAAATAATACAAATTTAAAAAAACAAAACAAAAAACAAGTACTGGCCCTGGCCGGTTGGCTCAGTGGTAGAGCGTCGGCCTGGCGTGCAGAAGTCCCGGGTTCGATTCCCGGCCAGGGCACATAGGAGAGGCGCCCATCTGCTTCTCCACCCTTCCCCCTCTCCTTCTTCTCTGTCTCTCTCTTCCTCTCCCGCAGCCAAGGCTCCATTGGAGCAAGGATGGCCCGGGCGCTGGGGATGGCTCCTTGGCCTCTGCCCCAGGCGCTAGAGTGGCTCTGGTCGCAACATAGCGAAGCCCTGGATGGGCAGAGCATCGCCCCCTGGTGGGCAGAGCATCACCCCTGGTGGGCATGCCGGGTGGATCCCGGTCGGGCGCATGCGGGAGTCTGTCTGACTGTCTCTCCCCGTTTCCAGCTTCAGAAAAAACAAAAACAAAAAAAAAAAAAAAGAACTATCTTAGTTTTGGTATTCATAGGCTTGAAGTGGATCTTGCTGGGTTACAGTCAAGGTGGCAGCCGGGCTGTGCTCCTTCCTGAACACTGGAGGGGGAATCTGTTTCCTTGCCTTCTTCAGCATCCAGGGGCTGCTTACAGTCCTTGCCTTGTAGCCCCTTCCATCACCACATAGTCTCTGATTCTAAACTGACTGCCTCCCTCTTATAAAGACCCTTGTGATGACATTGGGCCCACCCGGATAATCTAGGATCACCTTATCTCAAGATCTTTAACTTAATCACATCTGCAAAAATCTCTTTTGCCATATAAGGTAATATTTATATATATCTTTTTAAATTTTTTTACTTATTGATTTTAGAGAGAGAATGAGAGAGAGAGAGAGACGGGAACATTGATCTGTTCCTGTATATGCACTGACTGGGGATAGAACTGGCAACCTCTGAGCTTTGGGATGATGCTGAGCTATCCAGCTGAGCTATTCAGCCAGAACCGAGCATTTTCTTCTTTTCTTTCTTTTATTTGCCTTTCTTTTCTCTCTCTCTTTCTTTTCTTTCTTTCTTTTTCTCTCTCTCTCCCCTCCCTCCCTCCCTCCCTTCCTTCCTTCTTTCTTTTCTTCCTTCCTTTCTTCCTCCCTCCTTGCCTCCCTCCCTCCCTCCCTTCCTCCCTCTTACTTTCTTTTAGTGAGAGAGAGACAGGAAGAGAGAGAGCTGAGAAGCATCAACTCATAGTTGCAGCATCTTAGTTGTTCATTGATTGCTTCTCATACATGCCTTGACTGAGGGACTCCAGCCAAGCTAGTGACCCCTTGATGAAACCAGCAACCTTAGGCTCAAGCCAAAGGCTTTTGGGCTCAAGCCAGTGACCATAGGGTCATGTTGATGATCCTATGCTCAAGCCGGCGACCCCTTGTTCAAACTGGTGAGCCTATGGTCAAGTTGGATGAGCTGGCGTTCAAACCGGCGACCTTGGGGTTTCAAACCTGGGTCCTCAGTGTCCCAGGTTGACGTTTTATCACTGCACCACCACCTGGTCAGGCACCAGGCATTTTTTTCAATGTGACCTCAAAGTTGAAAAAAATTCAGCGCCTACCCTGTAGTGGCCCAGTGAATAAAGTGTCAACCTGGAATGCTGAGGTCGCCAGTTCAAAACCCTGGGCTTGCCTGGTCAAGGCACATATGGGAGTTGTGCACATCCTGCTCTTTCCCTCACTTTCTCTTTCTCCCCCCACCCCATTTCCCTAAAATGAATAAATAAAAAATTTTAAATTAAATTTAAAAAACTGCCCTGGCCAGACAGCTCAGTTAATTAGAGCATCAGCCTGCACAGGTATTGCTGGTCCCATCCCCAGTCAGGGCACACACAGGGACAGATCGATGGTCCTGTCTCTCTACCTTCCTCTCTCTCTAAAATCAATTTTAAAAGTTTTAAAAAAGACTTGTTAAAAATATATTAAAAAGTTGAGTAAGAATGTAACACACACACATATATTTTTAAATTAGTGACTTGCATTGAAAGCATGGTGAATAGATCAGCAAATAGATGACAGTCACAATTACAAAGAAAGAGCTAGATCAAATACCAGATACAGCATAGACTTTTTCTTATTGAGGGGAAATTCACATAACATAAATTAGTCATTTTAAAGTGTACATATCAGTGGCATTTTGAATATCCACACTGTTTTTGCCACCTCTAACAAGTTTCAACACATTTCAACATTCCAAAAGTAAACTTTATACCCATCAGCAGTCACCCTCCCCATCCAGGCCCCCAGACTTAAGCAAACACCAATCTGCTTTCTGTCTCTACGGATTTATTTCCCTATTCTGCATATTTCATTTAAATAGAATCACAGTATATGACCTGTGTGTATGGTTTCTTTCATTGAGCATCATGTTTTTGAGCATAATGCTGTAGTGCGCATCAGTGCTTCATTCCTTTTTTTTTTTTTTTTTTTTTACACGGACAGAGACAGAGACAGAGAGAGGGATAGATAGGGACAGACAGGAACGGAGAGAGATGAGAAGCATCAATCATTAGTTTTTCGTTGTGACACCTTAGTTCATTGATTGCTTTCTCATATGTGCCTTGACCGTGGGCCTTCAGCAGACTGAGTGACCCCTTGCTCGAGCCAGTGACCTTGGGTCCAAGCTGGTGAGCTTTTTGCTCAAGCCAGATGAGCCTGCGCTCAAGCTGGCAACCTCAGGGTCTCAAACCTGGGTCTTCCGCATCCCAGTCCAACGCTCTATCCACTGCGCCACCGCCTGGTCAGGCTCATTCCTTTTTATGACTGAGAAATATTGCTGTGAATGGGTATACCACCGTTTGTGCACTTCTCTACCGATGGACCATAGCATAGAATTTGCCTTCTTTTGGACTTGAACATCACGGAGACTATTTCTCCGCCCCAGAACCTAACTCTAATATATCTGTCCGGGTCTGTGCGATAACCCTTTCCATACATGTTCTCATGTAATATAAAAGTTTTGTAGGGGCCCTGGCCGGTTGGCTCAGCGGTAGAGCGTAGGCCTAGCGTGCGGAGGACCCGGGTTCGATTCCCGGCCAGGGCACATAGGAGAAGCGCCCATTTGCTTCTCCACCCCTCCGCCGCGCCTTCCTCTCTGTCTCTCTCTTCCCCTCCCGTAGCCAAGGCTCCATTGGAGCAAAGATGGCCCGGGCGCTGGGGATGGCTCTGTGGCCTCTGCCCCAGGCGCTAGAGTGGCTCTGGTCGCAACATGGCGACGCCCAGGAGGGTCGCAACATGGCGACACCCAGGATGGGCAGAGCATCGCCCCCTGGTGGGCAGAGCGCCGCCCCATGGTGGGCGTGCTGGGTGGATCCCGGTCGGGCGCATGCGGGAGTCTGTCTGACTGTCTCTCCCTGTTTCCAGCTTCAGAAAAATGCAAAAAAAAAAAAAAAAAAAAGTTTTGTAGCCTGACCAGGCTGTGGCATAGTGGATAGAGCGTCAGACTGGGATGCAGAGGACCCAGGTTCGAGACTTCGAGGTCACCAGCTTGAGCACGGGCTCATCTTGTTTGAGCAAAAGCCCACCAGCTTGAACCCAAGGTCGCTGGCTCCAGCAAGGGGTTACTCAGTCTGCTGAAGGCCCAAGGTCAAGGCACATATGAGAAAGCAATCAATGAACAACTAAGGTGTTGCAACACGCAATGAAAAACTAATGACTGATGCTTCTCATCTCTCTCTGTCCCTGTCTATCCCTCTCTCTGACTCATTCTCTGTCTCTGTATAAAAAAAAAAATTTTCCCCTGGCCGGTTGGCTCAGTGGTAGAGCGTCGGCCTAGCGTGCGGAGGACCCGGGTTCGATTCCCGGCCAGGGCACACAGGAGAAGCGCCCATTTGCTTCACCCCTCCGCTGCGCTTTCCTCTCTGTCTCTCTCTTCCCCTCCCGCAGCCAAGGCTCCATTGGAGCAAAGATGGCCCGGGCGCTGGGGATGGCTCTGTGGCCTCTGCCTCAGGCGCTAGAGTGGCTCTGGTCGCAACATGGCGACGCCCAGGATGGGCAGAGCATCGCCCCCTGGTGGGCAGAGCTTCGCCCCATGGTGGGCGTGCCGGGTGGATCTCGGTCGGGCGCATGCGGGAGTTTGTCTGACTGTCTCTCCCTGTTTCCAGCTTCAGAAAAATGAAAAAGAAAAAAAAAAGTTTTGTAAAGAAGGGATTACTTGCCCCCATTTTACAGGTTCAGAACCTGAGGCACAGAAGGATGGGACTGTGTTGGGCAGATAAAATATATTATGCTCACTTTGTTAAAGATGGCGCTGCCCACGTGGAGGCCATCACCCAGGTGATATTAATGTGTGTTGGGGATGGGCTGTGGGCAGGCAGAATCCTTGTAGCCTGGGGCTTGGTTTTGGGATTAAGCCTTTCCCGCCCTTTTTGATGTGGGGTGGTACAATCCCATCATGTCTCTGATAAGTGACTTTGTATTAGAGACTTCCCTATTTTGTATATTGGATTAAAAGTTTTTATTTCTACACTATAAAATGGGGGCAGAATGGGAGCTTGCTCTCTTGATTCCTGAGATTAGCATTAGGGAGGAGAGAGCAGAGAGGAGAGCAGAGAAAGGACATTGTGGAGGAGGCCAGTTTGTGCAGAGTTTGTGCAGGGAGAAGGAAGGAGATGGGGAACAGAGGTGAAACCTTTGGTGAGCTAGAAACCTTTGATTCTAGGAAACTCGGATAAGTCAGTAGCTTTGTGAGCACTGAATGTGAGTGGGTTTTGGAGCCCAGTGTGTATTTTTACTTGCCCGCCGGGTGCAAGCTAGGATTAAAGATGACGGCCCACCAGTTCTTGGCTCCTTTGTTTCTTTACCGACTGTCCGAATCCAATGCGAACCTGCATGGGCCGGGCTGCTGTGATGGTGGCCGCGGCCTCCGGCTACACAGACTGCAAGAGTCCACCCCTCTTCACCTCAACTGGTGGTAACTGAAAACGAAGTCCATATGAAAAGCAAATCCTTGGGAAGGATTTCAATGCAGTCTAAACAAATGCAGAAAATCCTTGAATTCTGTGTCCTTCCACCCGTGATTCGGAACACCCTCAGTGTCTCCTCCCAGGCAGGCTGCCAGCGTGCCAAGCACAGAGTGCTCATCACTTCCTTGTTTGATACCTTCTCATTACTTTTAATTGCATCTGAGCCTCTCTAGCATCTTGTATGCTGACTCCTAATCCAGGGCATTTCTCTGCCTCCCACTGGTCCAACACAGCACTTCCCTCTCAGAGCTCTCCAGAGAAGTGCCCCCAGAAAATGGAGTTGGTCTTCTGTAATGAATTCACCTCTCTAATGAATAGTATAATATCCAACTTCCAGGCATATTTACATAGCAATCTCCACACACAAGCAACATTACAAAGGGAAGATGTTTAAAAGAATGCCATCTCAAAGCTCCATTTCCTATTGTACTAAGAACACTGGGAATTACCCTGACAAGAAGATAAAACGACTTCCAGGGATGCTAGGTTAGAGACAATAACACCAGCCCCATTAATGTTTAAAGTCAATGGAGCATAAAACTGCTTTTCTCTACTTACAGGCAGGCATCATCTTACAGCGAGGATGAAAAAAAATTACCATTTAACTCTGCTGCAATCCATAAACTCTCCCCTAATTTTCATTCTCTTTGAAATTCTCCAGTAAGTACCATAAGAATGAAAATGAGAATCACTCTCTCTGGGGAAACGGCTTCCAGTCCTCACCACTAAAATGTGTGAAGAGCCCTCCACTGTACTGGAGGAGGAAGTCTGCCTGTCAGGAAAGGTTCTGTCACCAAAACCTGCAGAACTAGTTGTGGTGACACACCTTGGGACTTGGGAGCCTCTGGGCTGGCTTCAAGAGAACCTTAAACAATCCCAGGTCAGCGTCGACCCGAGGCTGAATACAGAGGACTGGGCAAGGTCAGGAAGTAATACCTTTAGGGTATGTTTTACTTAGTGGGCTGCAAGGGGGAACTTTCATTATCACCATATTAGCTGTTTCCCTGGGGGAATTTCTGTAACTGAGCCAGGCCTCTGTTAGTAAACCATTGGACCTAATCCCACATTACATTTGTGTAATGCCTGACAAAGCCTGTTCCCATTATCTCATTTGATCCTGAAAACAATCCTCAGAGGGAGGCAAGGCAGGGATTATTTTTTTTCCATTTTACAAGTGAAAACACTTGTAAACTGATTTGCCAGGAGCCACACACCCCAGACACGGCAGGAATGAGACTTGAAACTAGGTCTTTGTACAACCTGTTCAGGATTCTTTTGACTCCGCACCACAGACGGGTCAAAATATTCCCAGCCACACCCAATCCTCACATTCATCAGTTTAACAGCAGCTGGGAGCTCACTACCACAGAGCTTGTATTTATACTGCCCACACCTTTGTCCTAATGAAAAATACAGCCCTGATTGGCAAGCTCTCTGGGGCAGAAAGAAAAAAAAAATTATATCATCTCTACACCAAAGGTAAAATTAATCAGATTTGAATTTGAAAAAAAAAATCAAAGCATTAGAAAAAATCTAAGAAAAATGAAACTGAGTATTTAATAAATTTCTGGAGGCAAGAAGACACTAAATTTAGCACTGTGTTAGAAATCTCAAAGAAAGGATTTTTATAGATTTGACTACATTAAAGTTTTAGTGAAAAAAAAAATGCCTGTACCGGGCGAAAAAAAAAAACCCTGAAAATATACTCACACCAAAACATGAAAATAAAAAAAATAAATAAATAAAACAAAAACAAAAAACATGAAAATAAAAAAGAGTTAACTTCTCAGATGTAGAGGAGTCATGCAAAAAATAAGCTCGATAGGAAAAGTTTATTAGGGAACGATTGGCAAAAACAGGAAGTAAAGGTGGTTAACACTTAGAAAACTACTTTATCCAACTAAAAATCAAAGAAATAAAAACTGAAAGGAGTTACCAATTTCATTTATGGAATCAGCAAAAAAAAATTTAACTCTAGTACTCAAATACTAGTGAAGGTGCAATGAATAATGTATGCTCACATATTAGTGATGGGAAGGAAATTTAACCACTGGAAAGCAGTTTGGAGCACTTACCAGAAACCTTAAAATATCCATATCCTTCGAACTAAATTTCTAATCCTGGGAATATGTTTCTAGGAGTCATCAATATGGAAAGTTATAAACACAAAAATATTAGTCCATAAACTTATTTACAATGGAGAAATTAGGTAAACAGTAAATGTTAAAGTAATTTTTAAATTATGCTACAGCCATTTGATGGAAACTTACGTAAGCATTTTATGTTCTCCAAGTGTATGCAATAACACAAACACCGTTCATGGTGTAATACCAAGTGGAAAAGTGTACAACATTGTATATGTGGCTGTTTCTATCACACTTTAATAGAAAAGGCTAGAAAGGAAAAATTATGTTAATAAGAACCATGTTTGAGTACTATAAGAGATTTTTTTTCATCGCCCTATAGTTCTATTTGAATCTTTTCTTTAATGAAAAAAAAAATCAACTCCTCTTTAGCCATGCGGTGGCGCATCATTCTCGCGTTGGTGCTTGAAGACAGCTCAGGGGAAAAGCTCAGAAACCCTAACCCAGATCGAAGACGCACCACTTTCCGCGGGTACCGCAGCACCCCCAATTCTTCCCCCTTTCCCCGCCTCCACCTTTCGGAAGCCGGACCAGGCAGGGCCCGTCCCTCCCCCACCACTCCCGAGTCTGGGTGACGGCGAGTGTGCGGGGGAGGAGCAAGGCGGTCCCAAGTGTTGATGACACGTGGGGAGGGAGCTAGCGGCTGAGGAGGAGGGGTTAGGCGTGTGGGTGGGTGTGTCTGCGAGTGGGAGAAACCAACCCAGGTAACCTCAGAGTCCCCATTTTCTTGTGTTGCCCATCCGCTCCGGGACCTACCGAGGTCTCCCCACACATGAAACCCTCTTATATGTGGACACCGAGCTCACATAAGAGAAGGCTCTGGCCATGACCCTCCGCTGCCCCAGACGCCCGCCACGCGACACCGCCCCCCACGTCTCCCCCCGGGCCCGCGCGGTGGTAGAGCCCGGCGGCGACGTCAGCCATTGTTTACAAATCTACCCGAGCCGGTAGGATTCAGGCTACCGCGGCTGTAGTGAGCGGTTCGAGGGCCCGCGGGTGCCCGGTCTTCGCGTCCGCCCCGGCTCGGGCTTCGGCCTCAGCCCCGCGACCGGCTCCGCCGCGGCCCACAGAGCCACCAGCGACGCCCGCAGAGCTCCGGGTGCCCGGGTTGGGGGCCATGCCGTGCCGGAGGGAGGAGGAAGAGGAAGCCGGCGAGGAGGCGGAGGCGGAGGAAGAGGAGGAGGACAGCTTCCTCCTGCTGGAGCAGTCCGTGACGCTGGGCGGCTCGGGCGAGGTGGACCGGCTGGTGGCCCAGATCGGCGAGACGCTGCAGCTGGACGCGGCGCAGGACAGCCCTGCCTCCCCGTGCGCGCCCCCGCTGCAGCCCCCGCGGCCCCCGGCGGCGGTGCGGGCGGACAAGGCCCGGCCCCCGGTTCTGCCGTTGCTCCTGCCGCCCGCGCCGGCCGAGGCGGTGGGCCCGCCGCCCCCGGGGGCCCTTCGCTGCGCCCTTGGGGACCGCAGCCGCACGCGAGGCCGGGCTGCGCCCTACTTTGTGGCGGAGCTGGCCGCAGGTCCCAGCGCGCTGCCGGGCCCGTGCCGGCGAGGATGGTTGCGGGGCGCCGTCGCCTCCCGCCGCCTGCAGCAGCGTGGATGGCCCCCAGCCGGGGCGCGCTCCCACGACGACGACCCGCACCGGCTCCTGCAGCAGCTCGTGCTGTCGGGGAACCTCATCAAGGAAGCTGTGCGGAGGCTCCAGCGAGCTGTCGCTGCAGTTGCAGCCACAGGCCCGGCGGGCACCTCCGGGACTGGGGGCGGCCGCAGCGGACCGGACCCAGTCGCTCTGCAGCCCTCCGGTGCCTTGCACTGACCCGGGCCCCTGAACGAGGAAGAGGAGGCCGCTGCGCAGACCCATCAGCGTCCTGCCTTTACCAACCTGAACTGAAGCCGCGGTCGCAGGGAGGCTTGTGAGGAGAAACCTAAAGCCGAGAAGTTATCGGCCCCTGCGAGGCTGTCGGAGAAAATCTGAAAGGGGAGAAATGCACGGCCAGGACACGTCTGTGCCGCGTGCGAATTTCCCCAGCCACCTTGGGGCCAAGGACCTGGGGTAAACTGGGAGAACTACGGCAGCTACTTTTATCTATTTGTACCTGACTTAACCCTTGGGGGCGTTGTGTGCTTGGATTGTTTAAGATAGTGTCCCAAAGGGCGGGAATCGTGAGGGCTTTTATAACAATACTTGAAAACTTAATGACACGAATACATTTTCTTTATTTTCCGGTGGAGGAGCTTAGTGAAAATGGTGCTACAATTGCTGTGCAAAGAAATTCCGGAGGAAAGAAGAATACAAAAGCTTGGTGGTGGGTGGTTGGCATCGCTTCCTTTCTTCCACCTAATTGGCGACTGGTCGAGGTGGGAGATGTGAACTCCAATTAGAGTGGAAAAGAGGTAGAGACTTTTGAAACTGGATAGAGTTGGAGTTGAATTTAGACTTTTAAGTGACTTGACCTTGTTACCTATGCTTGAAGGTCACGGTTTGCTGTATGTGGGAGGATGTGGGGTTCCTGGGAGAGCTAACTCACCCGCATGCCCTTTCTTTCTCTTGTTCCAAGAAGAGCCCAGTCTGTGCTTTCCCACCTTTTGGGAGTCTCCCAAGGAGATAGGCAGAGAGAGGGACATGTGGGGAGTTATTTGTTTTTTTCTGTGCTTTCCTCTTCCCAGAACTCCTCCTCCTCCTCCCATGAGGCCACTCTTGGCCATGTCATGAGCTTTCTCAGAAACAGTCATAAACAATCTCAAGTCTCTCTGGTCCTCCCATTCTGCCTTTCTTATTTCACCAGTTCTGGTGTTCACGTGCGTAGATGAGACCCTGGCTGTTTTCTGCTCTGTTCTGGCTCTCTCTGGATCCATGGTCCTGAGCCTCCGTGGGTCCTCACCCCTCACAGTTTTCTCATGCCACCAACTCTTCTTTGTGAATGACTGAAACCGTTTTAAAAATGTGACTCTCCAGGAGGAGAAACCATTACCCTTGTGAAACTTGATGGCGCTTTAAGTAAGGTGCCACCCCCAGACTTAAAGGTAGCTAAACGCATTAAAAAAAAAAAAAAAAAAAAAAGATTCAATGGCTTGTTCATCCTCCAGATGTAGCTATTGACGTACACTTCGCACCGGAGTGTCTGAACTTGTGGTGGTCCTGATTTATAGGATTTCTTAATTAAAATGTCTGCTGAATAAATCTGTTTTTTGTTTTGGAGCATGGTTTGGCTTTTTGGTGGGAGGTGAGGGGAACAAAAGAACTTGGGAATACATTTAATAATGAAGAATGCACTTGGGAGAGACCTAGGCTCAGCACAGAGTACTGGTAGCCCTGCAGGACTTCAGTGCTTCTGGGTAATGGTCCACAAGATCAGAAAATTAAGTCCAGGTTTTTTATTTATTCATTTATTTATTATTTTTTATTTTTTTTCTCTGAAGCTGGAAACGGGGGAGAGACAGTCAGACAGACTCCTGCATGTGCCTGACCCGAATCCACCCGGCACGCCCACCAGGGGGCGATGCTCTGCCCATCCTGGGCGTTGCTATGTTTCGACCAGAGCCACTCTAGCGCCTGAGGCAGAGGCCACAGAGCCATCCCCAGCGCCCGGGCCATCTTTGCTCCAATGGAGCCTTAGCTGTGGGAGGGGAAGAGAGAGACAGAGAGGAAGGAGAGGGGGAGGGGTGGAGAAGAAGATGGGTGCCTCTCCTGTGTGCCCTGGCCGGGAATCGAACCCGGGACTTCTGCACGCCAGGCCGACGCTCTACCACTGAGCCAACCGGCCAGGGCAAGTCCAGGTTTTTTAAAGCTGTTAGATGGGCTTCTACTCCCTTTGTGGAATAAGAACATATTCCAGAAACACTTTCTAGGCAGGAGCTCAAAGGCCAAGGGATTTGTGTCCGGAGGGGATTGGGGGAGCATTTACTTTTCTTTTTTTTTTTTTTTAGCAAGAGAGTTACTGAGGGAGATAAGGAGCATCAACTCCCTGTTGTGTCACTTTAGTTCATTGATTGTTTTCTCACATGCCTTGGGGGGGGTGGGGACGGAGGTCAAGCTGAGCCAGTGACCCCTTGCTCAAGCCAGTGACCTTGGGCTTCAAGCCAGCAACCTTTGGGCTCAAGCCAGCGACCATGGGATCATTTTGATGTTCTCATGCTCAAGCTGGTGAGCCTATTCTCACACCAGTGACCTCAGGTTTTTGAAGCTGGGACCTCAGCGTCCCAGGTTGATGCTCTATCCACTGTGCCACCACCTGTCAGGCTTGAGGGAGTGTTTTCATATAATTTTTTGTGTGTAAAGAATGGGGAGGGTGCCTGACCTGTGGTGGTGCAGTGGATAAAGTGTCAACCTGGAAATGCTGAGGTCGCCGGTTCGAAACCCTGGGCTTGCCTGGTCAAGGCACGTACGGGAGTTGATGCTTCCAGCTCCTCCCCACCTTCTCTCTCTGTCTCTCTCCCTTTCTCTCTCCTCTCTAAAAATGAATTAAAATAAATAAATAAATATGAATAAAAAATACTTAAAAAAAAAAAAAGAATGGGGAGGGTACAGCCCTGGCCGTTTGGCTCAATGGTAGAGCATCGGCCCAGAGTGTGGAAGGCCCAGGTTCAATTCTGGGTCAGCACATGCAGGAGAATCACCCATCTGCTTCTCCACCCTTCCCCCTCTCCTTCCTCTTTATCTTTCTCTTCCCCTCCTGCAGCCAAGGCTCTACTGGAGCAAAGTTGGCCCCGGGCGCTGAGGATGGCTCCATGGCCTCTGCCTCAGGTGCTAGAATGGTCCTGGCTACAAAGGAGCAACGCCCCTGGTGGGCATACAGGGTGGATCCCGGTCGGTGCATGCAGGAGTCTGACTGCCTTGAGGCTTCTAACTTAGAAAAAATACAAAAAAAAAAAGAATGGGGCGGGTACAGACATAGCCAGCCTTATTTCCCCCAAGAGATGACCCATTTGTGAGCTGTGGCGAAGGGAAAGGAAATGGTTTTACAGCCAAGTATTTGATTGGGAAATGGCTGGGTTTAGTAGGCAGCGTTAGATTAACAGAAGTAGCACCTCCTCATTCTGCTGCCCTTAGCCCCATTTTCCCTTGTCACTGAACCTTTTGGAGTTCCTAACTTGCTCCCTTGCCATTTTCAAGGAAGCCTTCCTTGGCATAGACTAGCTAACCAGCCCCCTGAGGGATCTCTCCTGCCCAGCACCCTCCCAGGCCGATGCTGCAGGGCAAGGCTAGCGCTGAGTGACTCAGATTGAGTCAACCCTGCTGCTCACCAGCTGTGTCATATGGCCAGTCACTGCTCTGTGCTTTTCCCTTTTCATTTATAAAACAATATACTTAATAGGTTAGTTGGGAGAGTCATGAGGATCTGAGGTGTCTGGGATACTTAAAGTGCTCAAAAAATGATAGCTGCTCATTCTTGACACCTCTATTGATTGGCCCTCCTTCCTTCAGGGGGCCCATATCTGTCTTACAAATGTGCCCCACTTGTCCTCACTTCAGCCACCCCTTCTCTTCCACCTTGAGCATTAGCTATTGTTTCTGCTTTTGCTTCTGTGCCCTATAAGTCCCTTTTCCTGAACTCCTTCCAGAAGGCCATTTCCATACACCTTACAAACTCTCTGCTTTCATCATTCTGGGGCGTAGCATTTGCTGAGCCAGCTACTTTTCTGGGTATTTTAAATCATTAGATCATCTCATTATGTCATGGCTTTATTTGCCATGAGGTAGGAACTGTTTTTTCATTTTATAGATGAAGACACTGAGGCCCAGGAGTTTAAGTGATTTGCCTGAAGTTACTACCTTTTTTTACATGGTGAAGCTGGGATTTGTTTTTGTTTTTATTTATTGATTTTAGAGAGGAAGGGAGATAGAAAGAGACAGGAACATTGATCTGTGCCCTTACAAGGAATTGAACCTACAGCCTCTGCACTTCAGAGGATGTTCTAACCAACCAAGCTACCCAGCCAGGGGAAAGCTGGGGTTTGAACAAAGACAGTCTGGTTCTAGGATCTTCCCTCGATCAGATCTTCCAGTCATACTGGACCACACACATGAGACTTTCTTTTTTTTTTTTTCTTTCTGTACCTTTCTGAAGCTGGAAACGGGGAGAGACAGTCAGACAGACTCCCACATGCGCCCGACCGGGATCCACCCGGCACGCCCACCATGGGGCGACGCTCTGCCCACCAGGGGGCGATGCTCTGCCCATCCTGGGTGTCGCCATGTTGCAACCAGAGCCACTCTAGCGCCTGGGGCAGAGGCCAAGGAGCCATCCCCAGCACCCGGGCCATCTTTGCTCCAATGGAGCCTTGGCTGCGGGAGGGGAAGAGAGAGACAGAGAGGAAGGGAGGGGGGTGGAGAAGCAAATGGGTGCTTCTCCTATGTGCCCTGGCCAGAATTGAACCCGGGTCCCCAGCACGCCAGGCCGACGCTCCACCGCTGAGCCAACCGGCCAGGGCCACATGAGACTTTCTTGACACCGTTTTCACCCATGTTGGATTTATTAAAGTCTTATGAGCATCCCACAAACCTTGACCCACTAAATTACAGAAATCATCATTCTCAAACATTCCTTGCACACCAGCCACCTATGTGGAAGGTGCTGGGAATCGGAATGAAGCAGGGTCTCAGACATTCTGGAAGAACCCATAAGTAGGTTTAGGGCCAAGACCTTCATTCACATAAGGTAATGGAAATTGCATAAGAGAAGCACAGGTAACAAATGGTGTATGGCTGCTTCTTTTAGACCCTCAAGTCCTCTAAAATGAGGGCATAGGGCCAAGATAATAAGGTGTGCCCCAGGGCAGATGTCCTGTGGGTCTGCAGGACAGCCAGAACAGCACTCGGAGATGAAGGAAGAATGGTGACTATGGACAAGGAGGGCAGAGCTACGGGACCTCAGAAGCGAGGGAAAGGGATCACCCCTGTTATAGGCAGGCACTCTGCAGGCGCCGTTCACAAGATGTTGTTCTTCAAAAGGGAGAGGTAGGGGCCTGACCTGTGGTGGCGCAGTGGATAAAGCGTCGACCTGGAAATGCTGAGGTCACCGGTTCGAAACCCTGGGCTTGCCTGGTCAAGGCACATATGGGAGTTGATGCTTCCAGCTCCTCCCCACCTTCTCTCTCTGTCTCTCTATCCTCTCTCTCTCTCTTCCTTTCTCTCTCCTCTCTAAAATGAATAAATAAAATTAAATTAAAAAAAAAAAAAGGGAGAGGTAGGAATTATTGGTGGTAGAGCAGGATCTGAACTCATGGCTCTTCAGGCGATCCTCTTGCCGCCTAGTTGAGCCTACATGCACCTTGCTTCCTTTACCCTAGCCGCTGTTACTGATCAACCATTTGTAAAGGCTATAGAGAGCCTAGTCCTGGGCCTGGGCCTGGGCTTGGGAAAGTGTCCTTGTCAAGGAGACAGTGGTCATTTCCAAGTGTTGCAGCTTAGGATAGCATATTACTAGTCCTCGGCCTAGAAATGACTGTGATTGGGACATACAACCCCGTGGAGCAGATAGGCACAGAACGAGGGGCATGGATGTGGGCAGAGTTGAGACAACTCCGTCTTTTTAGGCGGCTGATTCCTGGGTTTCCATGGTAACATTCTGTAGTCTTGAGACCAGAGGACCAGAGCAATAGAGAAGTGGTAAGGAGAGGCTGATTGTGTGAGTGTGTATGTAGCGAAGGGGCTGTCGGGGTTGACTAGGAGTTTCATGTGGGAAGTTACAGGGACAGTAGCCTAGAAGTTGGAGGGATCAGGGTTGAAGATTGAAGATTAGGCATTTAGTCCTGGCCAGGTAGCTTGGTTGGTTAGAGCATTGCCAGTTTTATCCCCGGTCAGGGCACATACAGAAACAGATTGTCTGTCTCTCTCTGCTAAAATAAATAAATAAAAATAAAAAAGATTTGGCATTTAGAGCTAAGAGGGGTGGATTGAGCCTGGGAGGTGCTGTCAGTTAGGAAGTAATAATAACACTAGCTAATGTACAGATGTGGTACTTTACTAAGTACTTCATCCAATCTATGTGGGAAGAAAAAGAGTAAATAGAAGGATCAGAGAACAAGTGAGAGCAGAACCAAGAAAAACCAAGGGAGGCTAGAAGGTGAATGGAGGAATAGGGGGGTATGTGAGTGTATCTACAGACACGGGCACAAACACTGAGCTGTATTTATATTACCATATCTCTTTGTATGTCCTTTGTGGTCAGGTGCAGGGTATGTGAAATCAGATATTGCTCAGTGACTTTTTTTTTTTTTTTTTTTTACTAGATAGAGAGGGACAGATAGGCAGAGAAGGAAGGGAAAGAGATGAGAGGCAGCCCTGGCCGGTTGGCTCAGCGGTAGAGCGTCGGCCTAGCGTGCGGAGGACCCCGGTTCGATTCCCGGCCAGGGCACATAGGAGAAGCGCCCATTTGCTTCTCCACCCCTCCGCCGCGCTTTCCTCTCTGTCTCTCTCTTCCCCTCCCGCAGCCGAGGCTCCATTGGAGCAAAGATAGCCCGGGCGCTGGGGATGGCTCTGTGGCCTCTGCCTCAGGCGCTAGAGTGGCTCTGGTCGCAATATGGCGACGCCCAGGATGGGCAGAGCATCGCCCCCTGGTGGGCAGAGCGTCGCCCCTGGTGGGCGTGCCGGGTGGATCCCGGTCGGGCGCATGCGGGAGTCTGTCTGACTGTCTCTCCCTGTTTCCAGCTTCAGAAAAATGGAAAAAAAAAAAAAAAAGAGAGATGAGAGGCATCAATTTGTTGCGGCTCCTTAGTTGTTCATTGATTGCTTTCTCATATGTGCCTTGACGGGGGCAGGGGGCTACAGCAGAGCAAGTGACCCTTTGCTCAAGGCAGTCACCTTTGGGCTCAAGCCAGTGACTATGGGTCATGTCTATGTCAGTGACCCCCACGCTCAAGTCAGCGACCCCTGTTTTCAAATTGATGAGCCCATGCTCGAGGTGGATGAACCAGCACTCAAGTCAGCAACCTCAGGGTTTCAAACCTGGGTCCTCTGTGTCCCAGGCGGACGCTCTATCCACTGCGCCACCACCTGGCGGCTTTCTCAGTGACTTTCTTTGTCTCTTTTGAATCCTGAAGTTATTCAACTTCCCTTGTACCAGCACCAGTGAGTGGTGTGTTCTGAACATCTGCACTTGGAGTTTTTCCCTCCTTAACTCACCTGAGGAAACCCACCTGAGGAAAAGTATCAATTTATGCTGCATCTGGAGAAAGGTAATTATGACTCCTGTGTCTGGGGAAGATTTTCTTTTTCATTTTTTTTTTACAGAGACAGAAAGAGGATAGACAGGGACAGACAGACAGGAACGGAGAGATGAGAAGCATCAATCATTAGTTTTTCTTTGCACATTGCAACACCTTAGTTGTTCATTGATTGCTTTCTCATATGTGCCTTGACTGCGGGCCTTCAGCAGTCCGAGTAACCCCTTGCTTGAGCCAGCGACCTTGGGTTCAAGCTGGTGAGCTTTTGCTCAAACAAGATGAGCCCGCGCTCAAGCTGGCAACCTCGGGTCTTGAACCTGGGTCCTTGGCATCCCAGTCCAACGCTCTATCCACTGCGCCACCGCCTGGTCAGGCTGAGGAAGATTTTCAAGGATCCCATTTGTCACCCATATAAGGCTATTTCCGAATCTGATTTAGACAGTCAAATAGAAACGAGCCAAAGGCAGGGCAAAGGTAATGAGATGAGATAATTAGCTTGTGACTTTTTTAACCCACCCAAATCAATAAGTCAAGCTGCCTGAATAGCTTATCAGTTGGGGGTTGTGAATTTTACCTCTTATGAGTCAGTTAATTGATAAAAGGGAGCAGTTAAAAAAATTCTTGGGGTGTGCCTTCCCTCTGGGAGCACGCCTGAGCCGTTCCCTTCTCCTCTTCCCCCAGGTGCATTACTTATGCCTCTCTCTCTCCTAAGCTCCAACTGCCCTTCTTTTGCATCTGTAACTTGTTTCCTTAGTCCATTTCTTCTACAGCTCACTTTTACTACCTCTGTAACTTTCTATATACACTTTCTCTTTTAAAAAAATATCCCTTTGGTGCCTGGCCAGGCAGTGGCGCAGTGCAGACTGGGATGCAGAGGACCCAGGTTCGAGACCCCGAGGTCGCCAGCTTGAGCGCGGGCTCATCTGGTTTGAGCAAAGACCCAAGGTCACTGGCTCGAGCAAGGGGTCACTCGGTCTGCTGAAGGCCCACGGTCAAGGCACATATGAGAAAGCAATCAATGAACAACTAAAGTGCCACAACGAGAAACTGATGATTGATGCCTCTCATCTCCGTTCCTGTCTGTCTGTCTGTCTCTATCTATCCCTCTCTCTGACTCTCTCTCTCTGTCTCTGTTAAAAAAAAAAAATCTCTTTGGTGCCTGACCTATGGTAGCACAGTGTATAAAGCGTCAACCTGGAACACTGAGGTTGCCAATTCAAAACCCCGGGCTTTCCTGGTCATATGGGAATTGATGCTTCCTGCTCCCGCCCCCTTCTCTCTCTCACTCTAAAAATGAATAAAAATATATATATAAAAAAATCCCTGCCTGACCAGGTGGTGGTGCAGTGGATAGAGCGTCGGACTGGGATGCAGAGGACCCAGGTTCGAGACCCCGAGGTTGAGAGCTCATCTGCTTTGAGCAAAAGTCCACCAGCTTGAACCCAGGGTCGCTGGCTCCAGTAGGGGGCTGCTTGGTTTGCTGAAGGCTCAGGCTCGCAGTCAGGGCACATATGAGAAAGTCGCAACGTGCAATGAAAAACTAATGACTGATGCTTCTCATCTCTCTCCGTTCCTGTCTGTCTGTCCTTGTCTGTCTCTCTCTCTGACTCACTCTCTGTCTCTGTAAAAAATAAAAAAATTAAAAATAAATAAATAGAAAAAAAAATCCCCTAGTATCAGGTTTAGCTTTATTCTATTGTAGTATAAGGTGCAGAGAAAAAGGTTTCATTCACACAATAACAACAGAAACATAGCCATCCTGGGCATAAAGGGTTTCAACAGCTGGCCATCAGGTCCCAGGCCTTGCTATGGTGTGACAATTTGTGACATAAAATCCTGTCATGTGGGACACCCAACACTACAATCCCTCTGAACCCTGCCCTTCAAACCTGTCCAGCCCAGGGAACCCCATCCCTTCCTACTTCAAGGAGCCTCGTCCTTTAAGCATCTGCCCTTCAGTTTCTCATCCACAGTCAGCAAGCACAGGTCTCTTGGTTCAGCAAATCCTTCCTTTGGCCCCGTTTACCCTTTTTAGCTGCTATCTCTCCTTTTCCATCTTCTTTGAACTTCTAGGCAACACAGCTCATCATCTGTACCCAAGCACCCCACACCCTTAGCTTCCACAAGTCTGTTGAAATCGCCCAATTCGTTTGCTCTGCAAATGTTTACTAGATGCCAATACGCAGGCGTTTTTACTAAATGCAGTTATGTTTCAAGCAGTGGTCTAAGCATTTTCACTAGTATTAGCTCAATGAATCCTCACAACCCTATGATGCAGGGACTTTATTATTGAACTCCGTGGATGAGGAACGTGAGGTTAGACAGATGAAGTGTCCCCCTCCCCCAAGGTCACAGAAAGGTGCTTTAAAGGAAAGAGCCAGGATTGTGACCCAGGCGGTCTCTTCCAGACCTAGCATTTTGTACTATACGGAGGCCTATGGTTTTCTTTTGAGAATGTGTATGTTCTTGTCTCTTTCTCTTTCTTTCCACCCAGGACCTTATCACCTGGGGCCTGGATGTTTTAACAGCCATCCAACTGATCTAGCTGACTGCCTTTGCCCTCAACCACTGTCCACCCCCACGCTGTGTCACCTGATAATCTGCCTAAAACATCCACTTCATCTTGTCACTCCACTGCCATCAAATAATATATAATCTCTGGGGAAAAAAAGATACTCACATATGAGCTCCAGAGATAAACCTATAAC
Source organism: Saccopteryx leptura (assembly GCF_036850995.1). Lineage (NCBI taxonomy): Eukaryota > Metazoa > Chordata > Mammalia > Chiroptera > Emballonuridae > Saccopteryx > Saccopteryx leptura. The sequence continues at coordinate 30,159,808 of NC_089515.1, forward strand.
GACAGTAAATGAAATGAAGAGTAAGGCAGAGGCAGTGGGGAAGATGGCAGCGGGCAGTCCATGGGCCTGGACCGTGGAGCAGCTACCCAAGAAGGACATTATCAAGTTTCTACAGGACCATGGATCAGATTCATGTCTTGCAGAACATAAGTTATTAGGAAATATTAAAAATGTGCCCAAGCCTGACCTGTGGTGGCGCAGTGGATAAAGCGTCGACCTGGAAATGCTGAGGTCGCCGGTTCGAAACCCTGGGCTTACCTGGTCAAGGCACATATGGGAGTTGATGCTTCCAGCTCCTCCTCCTTCTCTCTCTGTGTCTCTCCTCTCTCTCTCTCTCTCTCTCTCTCTCTCTCTCTCTCTCCCTCTCTTCTCTAAAATGAATAAATTAAAAAAAAAAAACTGTGGCCGAGACAGCTAACAAGGACCATTTGGTCATACCCTATAACCATCTTTTTGAAAGTAAGCATTTCAGGGGTACTGAAAGTTTAAGTAAAGTGTCCAAGCAGGTGAAAAATGTGAAGCTTAATGAAGATAAACCCAAAGAAACCAAGCCTGAAGAGACTCTGGATGAGAGTCCTCCAAAAAAGGAGACGTTGTTCACTGCTGGTATACAGGAACACGATAGGACAGACTTTTTATACCAATATTCAAATGAGTTCAAAGAAGAAAAATGCCAAACCTTTAAGATTTAAAGTTGGGCCTGACCAGGCGGTGGTGCAGTGGATAGAGGTTCAAAACCCCAAGGTTGCTGGCTTGAGCGCGGGCTCACCAGCTTGAGCGCAGGGTCGCTGGCTTCAGTGTGGGATCATAGACATGACCCCATGGTCACTGGCTTGAGCCCAAAGGTCGCTGGCTTGAGCAAGGGGTCACTCACTGTAGCCCCTGGTCAAGGCACATATGAGAAAGCTATCAACGAACAACTCAGATGCTGCAATGAAGAATCGATGCTATAACCTAGACATGTTTTCTTTGAATATATGTACCCTGATTTATTGATGTCACCCCATTAAAATAAAAATTTATTTATATAAAAAAAAAGAAGTTGAAACATTCAAAACAAAACAAAAAAAAGAATCGATGCTGCCTGATCAGGTGGTGGCGCAGTGAATAGAGCGTTGGACCGGGATGCGAAAGGACCCACGTTCGAGACTCCGAGGTTGCCAGCTTGAGCGTGGGCTCATCTGGCTTGAGCAAAAAAAAAAAAAAAAAAAGCTCACCAGCTTGGACCCAAGGTCGCTGGCTCGAGCAAGGGGTTACTCGGTCTGCTGAAGGCCCGCGGTCAAGGCACATATGAGAAAGCAATCAATGAACAACTAAGGAGTCCCAACGAAAAACTGATGATTGATGCTTCTTTTTTTTTTTTTTTTTTTTTTTTTTTTTTTTTTCATTTTTCTGAAGCTGGAAACAGGGAGAGACAGTCAGACAGACTCCCGCATGCGCCCGACCGGGATCCACCCGGCACACCCACCAGGGGCGACGCTCTGCCCACCAGGGGGCGATGCTCTGCCCATCCTGGGCGTCGCCATGTTGCGACCAGAGCCACTCTAGCGCCTGAGGCAGAGGCCACAGAGCCATCCCCAGCGCCCGGGCCATCTTTGCTCCAATGGAGCCTTGGCTGCGGGAGGGGAAGAGAGAGACAGAGAGGAAAGCGCGGCGGAGGGGTGGAGAAGCAAATGGGCGCTTCTCCTGTGTGCCCTGGCCGAGAATCGAACCCGGGTCCTCCGCACGCTAGGCCGACGCTCTACCGCTGAGCCAACCGGCCAGGGCAATTGATGCTTCTCATCTCTCTCCGTTCCTGTTTGTCTGTCCCTATCTATCCCTCTCTCTGATTCTCTCTCTGTCCCTGTAAAAAATAATAATAAATAAAAATTAAAAAAAAAAAGAATCGATGCTTCTCACCTCTTTCCCTTCCTGTCTGTCTGTCGCTATCTGTCCCTCTCTCTGTCTCTGTCACAAAAAAATAAAAATGGTTAAGATTTAAAGTTGGAATAGGCAAAGTTATCAAAGGACGGGGTGAAGTATTCTTGACTGTAAATAAAGGAGAAAGGGCTTGCCCTAGCCGGTTGGCTCACTGGATGGAGTATCAGCCCAGCATGCAGATGTCCCAGTTTCAATATCTGGTCAGGGCACACTGGAGAAGAGACCATCTGCTTTTCTTCCCCTCCCTCTTCCCCTTCTCTCTCTTTCCCTCTCTCAGAGCCAGTGACTTCATTGATCTGGGCATCGGCCTCAGGTGCTGAGGATAGCTCAATTTGACCCCAGGTGGATCCTGGTCAGGTGCATGCAGGAGTCTGTCTCTCTAGCTGCCCTCCTCTCACTTAAAAAAAAAAAGGGAGGGGGGGGGGAGACGGCTTGACGAGATTGAACCAGAAAAGATTTATGAAAAGAAAGGGCAGCCTGATGGCAAAGTTACACCAAATACAAAACTCATATTTGAAGTGGAATTGGTGGAATTAGTGGATATTGATTGAAATAACAATACTTCAGATCTAAAGACAGCAATGGCCTTGAAGAAATTTATATAACTAATTACGGCTGGTTACTATTGTAAGGAAAGAGTCTACTGGAGAATTTAAGAAGTTATATTAAACTTGTTTACTTTCTCCCCAAACTTTTAAGAAATGTCACCTGTTATAAATCTCTGAATTTTAAAATATTTTACTGCAGCTGTGTAAAATCTTGGTTAAGGGGGACTCATTACTTTTACCTCATGTTGTAAACTAAAAGGCTCAGTATAAATTTACCCAATGTCTTGAAAAAAAAAAGAAGACTGAGAACTAAATGAATTTGAAGATCCCTCCCAGCAAAGATAGTGCATAATTTTTTCAAAAAAAAATTGTAGATGGGAGTGGACAGGGCAGGCACATGGAACTTCAGGTGAGCACTGAATTTGAATTAGAAGGGGAAGGGCCAGTGGTAGAGTGTTGTCTCAGCATGTGGATGTCTCGGGTTCAATTCCTGGTCAGGGCACATAAAAGAAGCACTCATCTGCTTCTCCACCCCTCCCCCTCTTGCTTCTCTCTTTCTCTCTCCTTTTTCTCTCTCTCTCTCTCTTCCCCTCCTGCAGCCACTGCTTGATTGGAGCGTGTTGGCCCCAGGTGCTGAGGTTGGCTCCATGGCCTCTACCTTAGGCACTAAAAAGAGCTCAGTTGCTGATCAGTGGAGTAACTCCCCAGGTGGGCAGAGCGTCACTACCTAGTGGCCTTGCTGGGTGGATCTCCATCTGGTGCATGTAGGAGTCTGTCTCTGCCTCCCCTCCTCTCACTGAATAAAAAAAGAAAAAATAATTAGAAGGGAAAAGGTTTTCTAAGAGGAAGTAGGGAAGTTAAGAGCTGTGGCCCCAGGCTGTCCTCACCACACACCCTCCCTTTGTAATATTCCCTGTTGCCTATACCAGTCCTGAACTGCTTTCAAGTGTGGCTTGAAGGAAACCTCCACACTTTTCTTTCTTTTCTCTCCTTTCCTTTCCTTTCCTTTTCTTTTCTTTTCTTTTCTTTTCTTTTCTTTTCTTTTCTTTTCTTTTCTTTTCTTTCCTTTCCTTTCCTTTCCTTTTCTTTTCTTTTCTTTTCTTTTCTTTTCTTTTCTTTTCTTTCCCTCCTTCCCTCCCTCCTTTCCTCCCTCCCTCCCTCCCTCCCTTCCTGCCTTCCCACCTTCCTCTTTCTCCCTTTCTCTTTTTTTTTTTTTTTGTATTTTTCTTAAGTTGGAAACAGGGAAGCAGTCAGACAGACTCCCGCATGCGCCCAATCAGGATCCACCCGGCACGCCCACCAGGGGGCGATGTTCTGCCCATCTGGGGCGTTGCTCTGTTGCGACCAGAGCCATTCTAGCGCCTGAGGCAGAGGCCATGGAGCCATCCTCAGTGCCTGGTCAACTTTGCTCCAATGGAGCCTCAGCTACAGGAGGGGAAGAGAGAGACAGAGAAGAAGGAGAGGGGAAGGGGTGGAGAAGCAGATGGGCGCTTCTCCTGTCTGCCCTGGCCAGGAATCGAACCCAGACTCCTGCACGCCAGGCTGACGCTCTACCACTGAGCCAACCGGCCAGGGCCTTTCTTCCTTTCTTTTCTTTCTTTCTTTCTTTCTTTCTTTCTTTCTTTCTTTCTTTCTTTCTTTCTTTCTTTCTTTCTTTCTTTCTTTCTTTCTTTCTTTCTTTCCTTCCTTCCTTCCTTCCTTCCTTCCTTCCTTCCTTCCTTCCTTCCTTCTTTCTTTCTTTCTTTCTTTCTTTCTTTCTTTCTTTCTTTCTTTCTCTCTTTCTTTCTCTCTCTCGTTTTCTCCTTTTCTTTCTTTCTTTCTTTCTTTCTTTCTTTCTTTCTTTCTTTCTTTCTTTCTTTCTTTCTTTCTTTCTTTCTTTCTTTCTTTCGAGTACTGAGCTATTTTTAGCACCTGATACGCTCCAACAGAGCTATTCTCAGTGCCCAGGGACCATGCTCAAACCCTCGAGCCACTGGTTGCAGGAGAGGAAGAGAGAGAGAAGTGTGTGTGTGTGTGTGTGTGTGTGTGTGTGTGTGTGTGTGTGTGTGTGTGTGTATGGGGGGAGAAACAGATGGTTGCTTCTCCTGTGTGACCTGACTGGGAATCCAACCCAGGATGTCCATAATGCCCAGCCAACACTCTATCCAGTGAGCCACCGGCCAGGGCCTCCACCCTTTTCTTTTTAATTTTTTAATTTTTTTTTATTTTTAGAGAGAAAGAGATAGGGAGAGAGAGAAGTATCAGTTCGTTGTTCCACTTATAGTATTTATGCATTCGTTGGTTGATTCTTGTTTGTGCCCTGACCAGAAATTGAACCCACAACCTCAGCATGTCCGGATGACGCTCTAACCAAATGACGTAACTGGCCAGGGCAGTACCTCCACCCTTTTTTGATTAAACCTCTCTAGACTTCCCTTCCTATGCATTTTCTTGAATGCTTACCTATATACAACAGGGTGTATGCTCAAGAAACTGGTCTGATCTACATGGGAAACAGATTGAAGAAGTCATTAAGGCACAAGACTTTAAGTATTGGCCTTCATGCAATAGCTTCCAAGAATGATGTTTTATTATTAGAATGTTTGTTTGCTATTTGCTTCCCATACATTATCTAATTTAATCTTCACCCAGTTCTTCAAGGTAGGCTCTATTCTTATTTTCCATTTTGCAGATGAGCTCATTGTAATTATTGAGGTGAAGGACCCTGTGCCAAGTCACACTGCTAGCAATGGAGGGCTGCCAGCAGAGCCCACACTCTTATTTATTATGCCTCCTGGGAAACAATGTTATAGGCAGGTCACTTATTCTCCTTTCAGTTATGGATGGAAAACCAGGAGGAAGCGCCGCATGGAAGGGGTTTTCCTCCTTTGCCTGAGCCAGCCTTCACGGTGTTCAAATGGAGCGCACCTCTGTGTGGGAACGTCCTGGGCTTCCATCTCTAAATGAAGTGGTAGCACTAGATCACCAAAGGCTGAGCATTCCCAGGGCTGACATTCTGTGATTACTGAGCATTGGTGGAAGAGGGGGGAGCTAATTGAGTGAGTTAGTAATTTGGTTGCCAGGGTAACTCTTTCCTGATTGGAAGGAAGGGATCACAGGGTTCAACACTGACTTCGCTGAATAGGAAAGTGGTGCATGATCTTTGCTTCATGTTTCTGCTTCTGAGCTGGAAAAGGAGAGAACAAAAAAGGGTAAAAATTGAATCCAAATATTGTAGCATTTATGCCTAATTTAGAATGAAATCCTGGGGTGTCAGGCTCTGGAGTTCTCTGAAATGTGGCATTCTTTTCTCCAGATCACTTATTTGATCATTTCTTTGTTTATTTTGTATGTTTTCATTGATTGTATAACTTTGGCCTTTTATCTCACCTAGCCTATTTTTTGTGGCCAAGGATCAGCATAGGATGCTGAACATTTTGTAAGAAAATGGTTATAGCTTTCCCTAGCTCAGCCTAGGAGTCTGGAGAATGGTTCTTCAGGGTTCTAATGACACGGCCACCACATTGGTCAAGGGCAGGGATGTCGTTCACATTGTAGTATATGTGTAGTGTTGTGCAGTGAACCATATGTAACTATATATGATTGAACCAGGTTATTGGAAAGAAGTCTGGGGAACTGACTTCAAAAATGACTTTGGTAGGTCACTCTGCTCTCCTTTTCTGGACTATTCTTCCACCTATAAAATGGCCTAATAACTTGTTTTTCCTTTTCTTTTAAAATTATCTAATAACTTTTAAACATCATTTCTGTAAACCTGTGTTTCAAAAATGATTTTGTGATGGTTAGTAAGACTTTGTAGGACTTTTTAAAAGGTAGACAGTTATGCCTGGCTGGATAGCTCAGTTGGTTAGAACATCGTCCCAATATGCCATGGTTACAGGTTCATGGCACAAGTTGATGTTTCTCTCTCTCTCTCTTTCTCAAATCAATAAATAAAATTTAAAAATAAGGCCCTAGCCAGTGGCTCAGTGGATAGACTGTTGGCTGGGCGTATGGACGTCCTGGGTTCAATTGCTGGTCAGGGCACACAGGAGAAACAACCATCTGCTTCTTTCCTCCTACCTCTCTCCCTCTCTCCCTCTTCTCCTCCCACAGCCAGTGGATCGATTGGTGCAAGCATGACCCCAGGCACTAAGGATAGCTCAGTTGGTCTTAGAAAGCCTCAGCCTCAGCCTCAGATGCTAAAAATAGCTTAGTTGATTTGAGAATTGGCCCCGGACAGGGGTTGCCTGGTGGATCCTGGCTGGAGCACATGCGGGAGTCTGTCTCACTATCTCATCTCCTCTCACTTAATAAAAAAATAAAATAAAAGGGTGTACAGTTAAAAAGAAAAAAATTAAAAAATAACGATAAAAGTGGACAGTTATGGGCTCACTCACAGTGCATTTAAAGTGACTGATAGTAGGCATTAGTCTTCTTTTTGTAAGTAGGGACTTGTACTGTGTGAGTCCTGTGGTTGAGCCTAGCTTTAACAAATTATAAGAAGCCAGCACAGTTGGGGCAGTGATATCAAATCATGGCCAGTTTGGCCCTGGACTGTTCCTATCCCATTGCCCTCTGGGAAATCCCACTCCAGGTAAGAAGCAGGCCAGAGACCTCAGGGCTATTCCAATGCCAGGGCAAGTCAGCACCTGGCAGCTTTCCCTTGCTTCCCAGTACCGTGGGCAATAGATCACTGCACTGTTGGAGGCTTCTGTCGTCAGCTTGTGTTAGAGCCTCCACAATCACCCTTACCTTACTGAGTGGTACTGGACTGAGACTCCTACAGCCCTTTTTGGGCAAGTAGTGGGAAATGGCTGGCTTGGTGTGTTCTGGAAGTACTTCTCAGAGACCCTCAGTGCCTGTGTTTGAATGGGGAGTACAGATAACAGGCCTTGAGTGCAGAAGGAAGTTAGAAAGTCAGGACTCTATTCTTGTTTTTCAGGTTTCTTTGCAATGGGTACTTTACCAGTTTTTTGGGGTTTTTTTGTATTTCTCTGAAGCTGGAAACGGGGAGAGACAGTCAGACAGACTCCCGCATGCGCCCGACCGGGATCCACCCGGCACGCCCACCAGGGGGCGACGCTCTGCCCACCAGGGGGCGATGCTCTGCCCCTCCGGGGCGTCGCTCTGTTGCGACCAGAGCCACTCTAGGGCCCGGGCCATCTTTGCTCCAATGGAGCCTTGGCTGCGGGAGGGGAAGAGAGAGACAGAGAGGAAGGAGAGGGGAGCGGTGGAGAAGCAAATGGGCGCTTCTCCTGTGTGCCCTGGCCGGGAATCGAACCTGGGACTTCTGCACGCCAGGCCGACGCACTACCACTGAGCCAACCGGCCAGGGCTGCAATGGGTACTTGACACGAAGTCCCAACAAGCCAGCAGCTGCAGTTGCTACAGTTGTCTTCAGCTTTATGATGTTTCCATTGGCCAAAAATGTGCTAAGTCGTCTCCCAGTTTGAAGCATTCAGCAAATAATGGCAAGGCAGATCCACGAGAAATGGGACACCTAATTTCCATGACAAATATAGTAATGCTGGATTAGCTGGTGGAGCCATTTTCTGTGTTGCTAGAGGAAAAGATACAGCCACACAAATTGGAATGGAATGGTACTGCCCTGGCCGGATTCTCAGTTGGTTAGAGCATCATCCCGAAGCACAGAGGTTGCAGGTTCGATCCCCAGTCAGGGCATATACAGGAACCAATTGATGTTCCTTTCTCTCTTCCTTCCTGTCTCTAAAATCAATAAAATAAATGTTTTTTATTTTTTTAATTTTTATTTTTTCCATTTTTCTGAAGCTGGAAACGGAGAGACAGTCAGACAGACTCCCGCATGCGCCCGACCGGGATCCACCCGGCACGCCCACCAGGGGCGATGCTCTGCCCATCCTGGGCGTCGCCATATTGCGACCAGAGCCACTCTAGCACCTGAGGCGGAGGCCACAGAGCCATCCCCAGCGCCCGGGCCATCTTTGCTCCAATGGAGCCTCGGCTGCGGGAGGGGAAGAGAGAGACAGAGAGGAAAGCACGGCGCTTCTCCTGTGTGCCCTGGCCGGGAATCGAACCCGGGTCCTCCGCACGCTAGGCCGACGCTCTACCGCTGAGCCAACCGGCCAGGGCCAATGTTTTTTAAAAGTTTAAAAAAATAGAGTGAAACCTGTCCCCTGTTGGCAGAGTCATCCCAGAGGAATGGAGAGATCAGTAATCATCCCAGCTGGTATAATAAAAATTGTCTCAAAATCAACTCATAACTGATGCCAAGTGAAATCGCTGTGTACTCATTAAAATATGGCATGACTGAAGAAATAAAGTACATTTGAAACCTAAAAAAAAAAAAAGTCAGGACTCTAGTCAATCTGGAAAGGACATTAGGGACCATGGCATGCCCTTGTTTCATGAGAAACAGGTTCACTTCTACAGAAGCTTGCTTAGCCACTTAGGGAGTGTCCTGCGGAAGAAGGGGGTAGGGACGAGACTTTATCTCCAATACATGCCAGCACCTTGAACCCTTTTTCTCATCTCACTTCTCATCAGTTGTACAAGTGAAGAAAAGGAAGCCCACAGTTGAGCAACTTGTCCAAGGTCCCCATTTAATAGTGAACTTGAACCTGAACACCCTGTCCTCAGCCTGGTTCCTTCCTTTAGAAAACAGACTGAGCCCTGGCCGGTTGGCTCAGTGGTAGAGCGTCGGCCTGGCGTGCAGAAGTCCCAGGTTCGATTCCCAGCCAGGGCACACAGGAGAGGCGCTCATCTGCTTCTCTACCCCTCCCCCTTTCCTTCCTCTCTGTCTCTCTTCCCCTCCTGCAGCCAAGGCTCCATTGGAGCAAAGATGGCCCGGGTGCTGGGGATGGCTCCTTGGCCTCTGCCCCAGGTGCTAGAGTGGCTCTGGTCACAACAGAGCGACACCCCGAAGGGGCAGAGCGTTGCCCTTGGTGGGCAAGCCGGGTGGATCCCGGTCATGCACATGTGGGAAGAACGGGACGGAGATGAGCTATTTAGTCACTTCTTAGGGAGAGTAGTGCAGCAAACTTGCCAAGGGACAGAGAGAGCAATTATTTTTAAAAATTAATTTATTATTTTAAAATTTTATTTATTGGTTGTTTTTTTTTTGGGGGGGGGAGAAGAAGCAGGAAGCATCAACTCATAGTAGTTGCTTCCTGTACATGCCTTGACCAGGCAAGCCCAGGGTTTCCAACCAGCGACCTCAGCATTTTATTTTATTTTTATTTTTTTGATCTCAGCATTTTAGGTTGACACTTTATCCACTGCACCACCACAGGTCAGGCAAATTATTTTTTTGAGAGCAATCCTTTTAATACACTCCCAGTCACCTTTCCCACCATGGGCTAGCATCTTGAGCAACCCCTAAACAAGAGCTGCTCAGCCTTAGGGCCACCTTGTAGAACAAGTCCACATGATGAATGACCACAGTAGAAAGAAAAAAAAAAAAAAAGATAAGCCTCCCAGTCTGCAATGACTGACCTAATGTCCTTTGCTAAAAGTCAGAAACAGCTTCATAAAACATCTCCATCACTGGCTAGTAATCAAAGGCTCTAGGGTTTTGGAGAAAGATTTGTCCAAAATCTGCCCTCACTTTCACTTAATTTCATGCCAGCACCAACACATATCCAGAGGTGCAGACCCTGTCTAAATAGTGAGCTGCTCAGACAGACACAAAGGCACTCTTAATTACCATCCGCAAGCTTGGCTGACAAAGATTTCAAGTGTTTTCTTGTTTATGGAGATGAGCAAAATGTTTTCTGTGCATCTTTCCCACTCACACCAAGTATAAATAAAAGCAAACAAGAAATGCAACTCATTTATTAAAAACATATCTGTTAAGTTAAAATCCTATAATCAGGATAGCCACAATTCTTGACACTCCGGTGCGAAGTGTAGATTATGTCAATAGCCACATCTGGATGATGAACAAGCCATTGAACCTTAAACTAAAACACCAACTAAACGGTCTTAAATTCCTCATAGTGAGTAAACAGTATGTTACAAACACTTCACCACGGTTCACAATGGCAAAGCCAGCCGCTTCTCCATTTGAGGGGTCCACATTTTCTACTCGGTTTCCTTCACTTTACAAAGGCGAGCTGGCATGGCTGGGGGAGGTGCAGAGGGAGGAAATCAACTCCATCTACCCAGGGAATTGCAGCTGTTATTGCAAATGGCCCCGAAGAGCCCATTATAAGCTGCTGTGAGAGGCCGTGTGTCCCTAGAGTGCCCGTCACGTGGCACCTCCCCAGCTCGGTCCCCCAGGAGCACCAGTACCACCCTCTTGAGAACAGCAGAGCTGGGCAGGAGAGGAGGGACCCAAGGCCACGTCTCTGAACAGTTTCTATGAAAGCCCAGGGTGCGGCAGCCCGCGGGAGGCACCGGCGCCCAGCACGTCCCCGCCTCCCTACACCGGCGGAGGTGGCGGTGCGCGTGTCCTCAGGAGACTCCAGCATGTCTCCACCCACTCCAACCTCCCATCCCCACCCTGGGCGCACCGCGGCTTGCCCCTCCACTTGGAGAACCGCAGCCAGTTGCAAAGCGGGAGCAGAGAAAAGGTTCTTTCATGGTACCGTGTTTTAAGAATCAGCACCCCTAAAGACACACACACAAAAATTTTTTAAGTGTCGTAAATTTTCAAGTTTGGAAGTTTGAGGTACTCCCTGAAATGATCGTCTACTCATCTTCCCCTCCCCCAAAAGTGAATCAGGAACTAACGCTGAACAGGTAAAAAAAAAAAAGTAACTGGGATCCTCCTCGCCTTTCGGGCGCGCGGCGGTCCTGAGAAGCATGAACTGTGGCTACACGGCTGCCAGGCTGGAGAGCCCGGGGAGGCTGCGTGGAATTGCACGCGGTGCCTCCAAGAATGGTCACGCCATATAAGGAGTCCTATTGACTGTGAGCTTGGGGTGCGCTCTGTAATTTGCCTTAAATAGGGCTAACCGAGTCCTGTTTTTCAACATCAGGGCCTTTGACCTCAGTTCCCCACGAAAACGTTCGCTATTTTTCGATTCCTCGTCTTCATTAGCTTAGGTATTTTCCCGCTTTCAAAAGCGCGAGTTCACCAGTCTGTGTAGAGAGATGCAGCCCTCAGGGGAATGCCTTGTCCTCCAGGCCAAGGCTGACGCAGTGTCCTCTCCAGGAGTATTAGCTGCCCGGCACAAGAACGCCGTGTGCCCTCCTGCCTGTCGCGCCAGGGTTGCTGCAGGCCGCGCGAGGGCTGCGGGGCGAAGGCGGCTTGTGCGCTGCGGCCGCCAGAGGCCTCAGGAGCGGGCGCTGCGGAAGCTTTGCGTGTAGTTGCACCCGTCGCGAATGAAGCCTCCGCACAGCCTCCTTGATGAGGTTCCCCGAGAGCACCAGCTGCTGAAGAAGCCGGTGCGGGTCGTCGTCGCTGGTGCGGACTTCCGGCTGGGGTCCGCGCCGCTGCTGCAGGCGGCGGGAGGCGGTGGCACCCCGCAGCCATCCTCGTCGGCACGGGCCCGACAGCGGCTTCGGAGCGACCCGCTTGTCGGCTCCCGAAGGCCCCTCTAGGGTGGGCTGAGAGGGCAGTGGGGACAGGGCACTGTGGCCTGCGGCCAGCTCCGCCACAAAGTAGGGGGCAGCCCGGCCTCGCGTGCGGCCGCAGTCCCCAAAGGCGCAGCGAAGGGGCCTCGGGGGCGGCGGGCCCACCGCCTCGGCCGGCGCGGGCGGCAGGAGCAACGGCAGAACCGGGGGCCGGGCCTTGTCCGCCCGCACCGCCGCCGGGGGCCGCGGGGGCTGCAGCGGGGGCGCGCACGGGGAGGCAGGGCTGTCCTGCGCCGCGTCCAGCTGCAGCGTCTCGCCGATCTGGGCCACCAGCCGGTCCACCTCGCCCGAGCCGCCCAGCGTCACGGACTGCTCCAGCAGGAGGAAGCTGTCCTCCTCCTCTTCCTCCGCCTCCGCTTCCTCGCCGGCTTCCTCTTCCTCCTCCCTCCGGCACGGCATGGCCCCCAACCCGGGCACCCGGAGCTCTGCGGGCGTCGCTGGTGGCTCTGTGGGCCGCGGCGGAGCCGGTCGCGGGGCTGAGGCCGAAGCCGGAGCGGGGACTAGGGCTGGAGCCGGAGCAGACGCGGAAGCCGGCGACCGGCAGCACTCGTACCGCGCGCTGAAGCCGCGGAATCCTACCGGCTCGGCTTGATTTGTAAACAATGGCTGACGTCGCCGCCGGGCTCTACCACCGCGCGGGGGCGGGGGTGCATTGCGTTGTTGTTGGGCAGGGAGCCTTCTGGGCTAGGGTCTCGGGTGGACCTTGTTCGGAATGAGCTCTACAATCCTCAATACTGTTTGAAGGGGCACAATGGGGAGCTGATCCTCGCTTTTTTAAGCGGGCGTGATTGGCATTTCCAGAGGATGGACACCGGCGTGTACTCTGTTGGTTTCTTCCACACACACACACGCCACCTACACTTTCACTCACACGCCCACACACTCTCCTCTAAGCGCACCGACTGGTTTGGGTTTTTTGGCATTTGCGCTTTTGAGGTCCTGGGCGCCAGCGTCTGAGCAGCGATGACCCTGCGAGTGAGGCAAGGATGGAGAGAAGGACTCAAGCTAGGGATTTGTGTGGAGTTCAGGCAAACAGGATGACGGGAAAGGAAGAAGGGGACCCCGTCGTGCAAGGGTGATGACAGAATTGGAATTGGCAAAGGAAGGCCACAAATTAATGTTTCTTAATCGGGAGCATGATTATGTGGGGACTTGAACTGAGGCTGGCATTACTGTAGGGGAGGAGGTTGCTAGTTTTGGGGTGGGGGAGTGCTTTGCGCTAGACAGTTTTTTGTTTGTTTTTTTTAATTTTTTATTTTATTTATTCATTTTAGAAAGGAGAGAGAGAGGGAGAGAGAGACAGAGAGAGAGAAGGGGGGGGGGAGGAGCAGGAAGCATCAACTCCCACATGTGCCTTGACCAGGCAAGCCCAGAGTTTCGAACTGGCGACCTCAGCATTTCCAGGTTGACACTTTATCCACTGCGCCACCACAGGTCAGGCTAGACAGTTCTTTTAAGAATAATGCCTCAACCCAAGGGTAGTATCTTCTCTAAAAGGGTAGTAGGAGAGGAGTTGGTGAGTTGTTTGCATGGAAATGGAGATGTGAACCAGCTTAATCCTTCAAGATATCATTATTGGCTTACTGATTAATGAAGACTTCATTTTTTAAAAGGAGAAGGGGCAGAAAATCAACCCTTCGCTGTCATGTTACCTGGAGGTTTTTAGACCTTTATTCAGAATCCCAAACCCCTCTGGCCTAACTTCTAAACACTACACTTGTAGACAGACTTCTGGTGCAACAACCTTTACAAGCCAACCAGAGGAGAGATATTAGCAGGATGATGAAAATATACAAAACTAGGTTATTGTGATGGTTGGATACCTCAGTAAATTTACTAAAAATCGTTGTATGTTCACTTAAATTGAGTGGATTTTACATGTAAACTGTACCTTAATAAAAGCTGTTTTAAAATTTAGGCACAGCCCTGCCCGGATAGTTCAGTTGATTAGAGAGTCATCTGAAAGTGCAGAAGAGGTTGCAGGTTTGATCCCCGGTCAGGGCATATACAGGAACAGATGGATGTTCCTGTCTCCCATGCCACCCATAGGTGTGCTCTCTCTTTCAAATCAATAAATAAAAAATTCAGCCTGACCAGGTGGTGGCAAAGTGCATAGAGCGTCAGCCTGGGATGCTGAGGATCCAGGTTGGAAACCCAGAGGTCGGGTGCTTGAGCGCAGGCTCACCAGCTTGGGGGGGGGGGCGGAGAAGTGGCGGGGGTAGCCAGATTGAGCACGGGATCATAGATGCGATCCTGTGGTCACTGATGAGCCCAAAGGCTACTACTGGCTTGAGCAAGGAGTCACTAGCTCAGCTGGAGACCCCCTGCCCCCCCACCCCCATCAAGGCATGTATGAGAAAGCAATCAATGAACAACTAAAGTGCTGCAACTACCAGTTGATGTTTCTCTTTTTTTCACTTGAATTTGTTTTTTTAAATTTTTATTGATTTTAATTTATTGTGTTTACATAGATTCAAGTGTCCCACCAAATATATCTCCACCCCACCCCCATGTTCCCCTCCACACTCCCCTTGCCCCTCTCCCTAACACCTTCCCCTCTTCCCCTCTTTCCTCCAGGATTTGCTGTCTTGTTCTCTATAACTCTGTGTTATGTATATATAATTTCACTAATCTCTTTCCCTTCTCTGATCCCATCCTCTCCTCCCCTTTCCCTCTGTCCGCTTTTCCTCTGGTCCCTTTGATACTGCCTCTGCCTCTATTCGGTTCCTCAGTTCACATGGTTCATTAGATTGATATGAGTGAGGCCATATGATATTTTTCTTTCTCTGTCTGGCTTATTTTACTTAGCATAATAGTTTACAGGTCCATCCATGTTGTCGCAAAAGGTAAGATTTCCTTCTTTTTCACAGCCGCGTAGTATTTCATTGTGTATATGTACCACCACTTTTTTTTTTTTTTTTTGTATTTTTCTGAAGTTGTAAACGGGGAGGCAGTCAGACTCCCGCATGTGCCCGACCGGGATCCACCCAGCATGCCCACCAGGGGGCGATGCTCTGCCCATCCGGGGTGTTGCTCTGTTGCAACCAGGGCTTTTCTAGCGCCTGAGGCAGAGGCCATTGAGCCATCCCCAGCGCCTGGGCCAACTTTGCTCCAATGGAGCCTTGGCTGCGGGAGGGGAAGAGAGAGACAGAGAGGAAGGAGAGGAGGAGGGGTGGAGAAGCAGATGGGCGCTTCTCCTGTGTGCCCTGGCCAGGAATTGAACTCGGGACTCCTGCATGCCAGGCCGACGCTCTACCACTGAGCCAACTGGCCAGGGCCTGTTCCACTGCTTTTTAACCCACTTGTCGCCTGACCTGTGGTGGCGCAGTGGATAAAGCGTCAACCTGGAAACGCTGAGGTTGCCGGTTCAAAACCCTGGGCTTGCCTAGTCAAGGCACATATGGGAGTTGATGCTTCCTGCTCCTCCCCCCTTCTCTCTCTCTCTCTCTCTCTCTCCCCCCCCCCTCTCTATGATGAATAAATAAAATCTTTAAAAAAAAAAAAAAAAAAAAAAAAAAAAACCCACTTGTCCACTGACGGGCACTTGGGCTGTTTCCAGATCTTGGCTATTGTAAATAATGCTGCAATAAACATGGAGGTGCATTTCTTCTTTTGAATCAGTGATTTGGTATTCTTAGGATGTATTCATAAAAGTAGGATAGCTGTGTCAAAAGGCAGTTCCATTTTTAAGTTTTTGGGAATCTCCATACTGTTTTCCACAGTGGCTGCACCAGTCTGCTTTCCCACCAGTAGTACAGGATGGTTCCCTTTTCTCCACACCCTCACCAGCACTTATTATGTGTTGTTTTGTTAATGAGCGCCATTCTGACAGGTGTGAGGTGGTATCTCAATGTGGTTTGAATTTGCATTTCTCTAATTCAGTGGTTTTCAAAGTATGTACCAGGGTGCACTGGTGCACCCTATGGTATTCCAGAGAAATATGTGCCTGTTGGGGACCAAAAAATCAACACGGTTTTTGGAGTTCCGATTTTTGGGGGATAGAGGTGTGGGGAATTAGCTATAAACTGACAGTCTACCCAACCCCCCACCTCACTTGCCTGATTAGGTTGCAAAAGGCTTTTAAGCTGTGGTGCTGGATTGTTTACACTACCCCTTATGTTCCCCAGAAAGACTGGAGGCAGGTTCTATCCTTTGGTATAAAGTTAAGATGATATGTATGGTGGGGGTTTTGGATTGATGATTAAACATAAGGAATTGTCTCCTGAAGCCTTTTGGATTTCTATAAAAGAAGAATTTGTGGCAATATCTTAAAAAGCTTTGAACATTTTACTACAATTTTCTTTTTTTTTTTTTGTATTTTTTTTTTTTCTGAAGCTGAAAACGGGGAGAGACAGTCAGACAGACTCCCGCATGCC
The DNA here is from genome assembly GCF_036850995.1 of Saccopteryx leptura. Lineage (NCBI taxonomy): Eukaryota > Metazoa > Chordata > Mammalia > Chiroptera > Emballonuridae > Saccopteryx > Saccopteryx leptura. The sequence continues at coordinate 30,176,192 of NC_089515.1, forward strand.
CCCAACCGGGATCCACCCGGCACGCCCACCAGGGGCGATGCTCTGCCCACCAGGGGGCAATGCTCTGACCCTCCGGGGCGTTGCTCTGTTGCGACCAGAGCCACTCTAGCGCCTGGGGCAGAGGCCAAGGAGCCATCCCCAGCGCCCGGGCCATCCTTGCTCCAATGGAGCCTTGGCAGCGGGAGGGAAAGAGAGAGACAGAGAGGAAGGAGGGGGTGGGGGTGGAGAAGCAAATGGGTGCTTCCCCTATGTGCCCTGGCTGGGAATCGAACCCGGGTCCCCCGCACGCCAGGCTGACGCTCTACTGCTGAGCCAACCGGCCAGGGCCTTTACTACAATTTTCAACATCCTATTTATGTGAATTAGAATTTTCTACCCTCAACGCAATTAAGTGTAAAAAGAGAGGAATTCTTTAATGTATTGATGAGGAAATGAGAGTTTGCCTTTCAAATATATGCCCAAACATTGAAGAAATCGCTAGGACACATCAGGCTCATATTTCTCATAAACACAAGAATGAAAAAACTTAAAGCATTCACACCAGGATCTGCTGAATTTACTAAATCTTACTAAGAATGTATCTATATATAAAAACATAACTTTTTTGTTGTTTTTTAATTTTTATTTATTTATTTATTTTTATAATTTTAATGAAGTGACATTGATAAATCAGGGTACATATGTTCAGAGAAAACATCTCCATGTTTTTTTAAATTTTTTAACCCCTTTTTACAAATTCTAAAAAGCATAATTCAAAAAATGTAACATAAAAATGCTTTTTTTTTTCTTTTTTTTTTTTTAAATCAACGAGCTTTTTTTTTTTTTTAATTTTTATTTTATTTATTCATTTCAGAGAGGAGAGAGAGGGGGAGAGAGAGAGAGAGAGAGACAGAGAGAGAGGAGAGAGAGATAGGGGAGAGGAGCTGGAAGCATCAACTCCCATATGTGCCTTGACCAGGCAAGCCCAGGGTTTCGAACCGGCGACCTCAGCATTTCCAGGTCGACGCTTTATCCACTGCGCCAACACAGGTCAGGCTAAAAATGCTTTTTAATGTCAGAATAAATTTAATTTTGTCATATTTATTTTGTTTAATTACCATAAAAGCACGCTTGGACTTTATATTTTTTTCTTTAATATTTGACTTAATTATTATAACATATTTCTCAGAAATTTGTATATAGTGCGCCTACAGTTATTTGTAGGATTTTATTTATTTATTTATTTATTTTATTTATTCATTTTTAGAGGGGAGAGAGAGGGACAGAGAGAGAGAGAGAGAGGAGAGAGAGACAGAGAGAGAGAAGGAGGGAGGAGCTGGAAGCATCAACTCCCATATGTGCCTTGACCAGGCAAGCCCAGGGTTTCGAACCGGCGACCTCAGCATTTCCAGGTTGACGCTTTAACCACTGCACCACCACAGGTCAGGCTATTTGTAGGATTTTAAATGCGCCCAGACTTCAAAAAGTTTTATGCCCTGGCCGGTTGGCTCAGAGGTAGAGCGTCGGCCTAGCGTGCGGGGGACCCGGGTTCGATTCCCGGCCAGGGCACATAGGAGAAGCGCCCATTTGCTTCTCCACCCCCCACCCTTCTCTCTGTCTCTCTCTTCCCCTCCCGCAGCCAAGGCTCCATTGGAGCAAAGATGGCCCGGGCACTGGGGATGGCTCCTTGGCCTCTTCCCCAGGCGCTAGGGTGGCTCTGGTCTCGGCAGAGCGACGCCCCGGAGGGGCAGAGCATCGTCCCTGGTGGGCGTGCCTGGTGGATCCCGGTCGGGCGCATGCGGGAGTCTGTCTGCCTCTCCCCGTTTCCAGCTTCAGAAAAATACAAAAAATAAATAAATAAATAAAATTAAAAAAAAAGTTTTATAACCACTGCTCTAATTATTATTGGTGTTGAACATTTTTTCATATGCCTATTGGCCATCTGTATGTCCTCTTTGGAGAAGTGTCTTCATTTCTTTTTCCCATTTTTTGATTGGATTGTTTACTTTCCTGGCGTTGAGTTTTACAAGTTCTATATAAATTTTGGTTATTAACCCCTTACCAGACATATTGTTAAATATATTCTTCCATTGTATAGTTTGTCTTTTTATTCTGTTCATATTGTCTTTAGCTGTGCAAAAGCTTTTTAGTTTGATATAGTCCCATTTGTTTATCCTGTCTTTTATTTCACTTGCCTGTGGAGATAAATCAGCAAATATATTGCTGCAAGAGATGTCGGAGAGCTTACTGCCTATGTTTTTTTCCAAGATGATTATGGTTTAATGGCCTACATTTAAGTCTTTTATCCATTTTGAGTTTATTTTTGTGAATGGTGTAAATTGGTGGTCTAGTTTCATTTTTTTTTTTTTTTGCAGGTAGCTGTCCAATTTTCCAACACCATTTGTTGAAGAGACTGTCTTTATTCCTTTGTATGCTCTTACCTCCTTTGTCAAATATCAATTGTCCATAAAAGTGTGGGTTTATTTCTGGGTTCTCTATTCTGTTCCATTGATCTATATGCCTGTTCTTATGCCAGTACCAAGCTGTTTTGCGTACAATGGCCTTGTAGTATAACTTGATATCAGGAAATGTGATATCACCCACTTTATTATTCTTTTTCAAGATTGCTGAGACTATTTGTGTTCTTTTTTTTTGGTTCCATATAAATTTTTGGAATATTTGTTCTATATCTTTGAAGTATGCCATTGGTATTTTAATAGGAATTGCATGGAATTTATAGATTGCTTTGGGTAATATAGACATTTTAATGATGTTTATTCTTTCTATCCATGAACACAGTATATGCTTCCAGTTGTTTGTATCTTCCTTGATTTCTTTTATCAATGTTTTATAATTTTCTGAGTACAAGTCTTTAACCTCCTTGGTTAAATTTACTCCGAGATACTTTATTTTTTTTGTTGTAATAGTAAAAGGGATTGTTTATTTAATTTCTCTTTCAGACAGTTCATTGTCGGTGTATAAAAATGCCTCTGATTTCTGAATATTAATTTTATATCCTGCCACCTTGCTGAATTCATTTATCAGGTCCAGTAATTTTTTTTTTTTTTTTTGTATTTTTCTGAAGCTGGAAACGGGGAGAGACAGTCAGACTCCCGCATGCGCCCGACCGGGATCCACCCGGCACGCCCACCAGGGGCGACGCTCTGCCCACCAGGGGGCGATGCTCTGCCCCTCCGGGGGTGTCGCTCTGTCACGACCAGAGCCACTCTAGCGCCTGGGGCAGAGGCCAAGGAGCCATCCCCAGTGTCCGGGCCATCTTTGCTCCAATGGAGCCTTGGCTGCGGGAGGGGAAGAGAGAGACAGAGAGGAAGGAGGGGGGGGGGGTGTGGAGAAGCAAATGGGCGCTTCTCCTATGTGCCCTGGCCGGGAATTGAACCCCGGTCCCCCGCACGCCAGGCCGACGCTCTACCGCTGAGCCAACCGGCCAGGGCCGGTCCAGTAATTTTTTGACTGAGACTTTAGAATTTTTTATGTACAGTATTATGTCATCAGCAAATAATGATAGTTTTACTTCTTCTTTTCTAATTTGGATGCCTTTTATTTCTTCTTCTTGTCTGATTGCTGTGGCTAGGACTTTCAGAACTATGTTGAATAAGAGTGGTGAAAGGAGACACCCCTGCCTTGTTCCTGATCTTAAGGGGATTGCTTTTAATTTTTGCCCATTGAGTATGATGTTGGCTGTGGGTTTGTCATAAATGGCCTTTATCATGTTTAGGTATGTTCCCTGTATTCCCATTTTGCTGAGAGTTTTGATCGTAAATGGGTGCTGGATTTTATCGAATGCTTTTTCTGCATCTATTGATATTATCACGTGATTTTTCTCCTTCCTTTTGTTTATGTGATGAATCACATTGATTGATTTCCAAATATTGTACCAGCCTTGCCTCCCCAGAATAAATCCCACTTGATCATGATGTATAATTTTTTTAATGTATTGCTGGATCTGGTTTGCTAATATTTTGTTGAGAATTTTTTGTTTGTTTGTTTGTTTTTTGGTGTTTTTTTTTGTATTTTTCGGAGGCTGGAAACGGGGAGGCAGTCAGACAGACTCCCACATGCACCCGACCCGGATCCACCCGGCATGCCCACCAGGGGGCGATGCTCTGCCCATCCGGTGCATCGCTCTGTTGCGACCAGAGCCACTCTAGCGCCTGGGGCAGAGGCCATGGAGCCATCCCTAGCGCCCGGGCCATCTTTTGCTACAGTGGAGCCTTGGCTGCTGGAGGGGAAGAGAGAGACAGAGAGGAAGGAGAGGGGGAGAGGTGGAGAAGCAGATGGGCGCCTCTCCTGTGTGCCCTGGCCGGGAATCGAACCTGGGACTTCCGCACACCAGGCCGATGCTCTACCACTGAGCCAACCGGCCAGGGCGTATTTTGTTGAGAATTTTAGCATCTAAGTTCATCAGGGATATTGGCCTATAATTTTCTTTCTTTGTGTTGTCTTTGCCTGGTTTTGGAATGAGGATTATGCTCGCCTCATAAAAGGAGCTTGGAAGTCTTCCCTCCTCTTGAATTTTTTGAAGTAGCTTGAGAAGAATAGGAGTTAGTTCTTTGGGTATTTGGTAGAATTTGCCTGTGAAGCCATCTGGCCCAGGACTTTTGTTTGTTGGGAGTTTTTTGATAACTGTTTCAATCTCATTTGTTGTAATTGGTCTGTTTAGGTTTTCTGATTCTTCTAGATTGATTTTTGAAAGATTATATGTTTCAAGGAATTTGTCCATTTCACCCAGGTTGTCTAATTTTTGTGCATACAGTTCTTCATAGTATTTTCTTACAATCCTTTGTATTTCTGCTGTGTCAGTTGTTACTTCTCCACTCTCATTTTAAATTTTATTTGAATCCTCTCTCTTTTTTCTTGGTGAGTCTGGTTAAAGATTCATGAATCTTGTTTATTTTTTCAAAGAACCAGCTCTTGGTTTCATTGATCTTCTGTATTGTTTTTTAGCCTCTATGTCATTTAGTTTTGCTTTGCTCTTTATTATTTCCTTCCTTCTACTTACTCTGGGCTTTTCTTGCCATTCTTTTTTTTTTTATTGTATTTTTCTGAAGCTGGAAACGGGGAGGCAGTCAGACAGACAGACTCCCACATGCGCCTGACTGGGATCCACCCGGCACACCTACCAGGGGGCGATGCTCTGTCGCGACCAGAGCCACTCTAGCACCTGGGCAGAGGCCAAGGAGCCATCTCCAGCGCCCAGGCCATCTTTGCTCCAATGGAGCCTTGGCTGCGGGAGGGGAAGAGAGAGACAGAGAGGAAGGAGAGGGGGAGGGGTGGAGAAGCAGATGGGTGCCTCTCCTGTGTGCCCTGGCCGGGAATTGAACTCGGGACTTCTGCACGCCAGACCGACGCTCTACCACTGAGCCAACCGGCCAGGGCCTCTTGCCATTCTTTTTCTTGCTCTTTTAGATGCAGGGTTAAGTTGTTTATCTGAGCTTTTTCTTGCTTCTTAAGGTCTGCTTGTAATGCTATGAAGTTCCCTGTCAGGACTGCTTTTGGTGTGTTAAATTTTGAGTTGTATGTTTTTTTTCATGTGTTTCAAGGAAATTTTTTTAAATTTATTTTTATTGGCTCTGGCTGGTTGGCTCAGTGGTAGAGCATCGGCCTGGCGTGCAGGAATCCCAGGTTCGATTCCCGGCCAGGGCACATAGGAGAAGCGCCCATCTGCTTCTCCACCCCCTCCCCCTCTCCTTCCTCTCTGTCTCTCTCTTCCCCTCCCGCAGCTGAGGCTCCATTGGAGCAAAAGATGGCCCGGGCGCTGGGGATGGCTCCTTGGCCTCTGCCCCAGGTGCTAGAGTGGCTCTGGTCGCGACAGAGCGATGCCCTGGATGGGCAGAGCATCGCTCCCTGGTGGGCATGCCGGGTGGATCCCGGTCAGGCGCATGCGGGAGTCTGTCTGACTGCCTCCCTGTTTCCAGCTTCAGAAAAATACAAAAAAAAAAAAATTTTTATTTATTCATTTTAGAGAGGAGAGGGAGAGACAGAGAGAGAGAGAGAGAGGAGAGACAGCGAGAGAGAAGGGGGGGAGGAGCTGGAAGCATAAACTCCCATATGTGCCTTGACCAGTCAAGCCCAGGGTTTCGAACCAGAGACCTCAGCATTTCCAGGTTGACGCTTTATTCATTGCGCCACCACAGGTCAGGCCTATCAAGGAAATTTTTTATTTCTTCCTTGATCTCATTGTTAACCCATTTGTTATTTAATAACATGCTATTTAGTCTCCAAGTGTTTGAATGTTTTTCAGTTTTTCTATTGCAATTGATTTCTAGTTTCATGCCATTGTGATCAGGAAAGATGCTTGATATGATTTCAATCTTCTTAAATTTATTGAGACTCGTTTTGTGTTCTGACATGTGGTCTGTCCTAGAGAATGTACCATGAGCACTTGAAAAGAATGTATATTCTGCTGCTTTAGGGTGAAAGGTTCTGAAGATATGTACTAAATCCAGTTGATCTAGTGTGTCCTTTAAGGCTGCTGTTTCTTTGTTAATTTTCTTTCTTGAGGATCTATCCATTGATGTTAGTGGGGTATTGAAATCCCCTACTATTATAGTATCGCTTTTGATCTTTTCCTTTATGTTCATCAAAATCTGCTTTATATATTTAGGTGCTCCTATATTAGGCGCATAGATATTTATAATGGTTATATCATCCTGTTGGATTGTTCCCTTTATCATTATGTAGTGACTTTCTTTATTCCTTACTATAGCCTTTGTTTTAAACTCTGTTTTGTCAGATATAAGTATTGCTACCCCAGCTTTTTTTTCTTTTTCTTTTTTTAAATGTCTTTGTGTGTGTGTGTGTGTGTGTGTGTGTGTGTGGCAGAGACAGAGAGAGTCAGAGAGAGGGACAGACACACTGGAATGGAGAGATAAGAAACACCAATTCTTTGTTGCAGCTCCTTAGTTGTTCATTGATTGATTTCTCATATGTGCCTTGACCGGGGGGCTACAGCAGACCGAGTGACTCCTTGCTCGAGCCAGCAACCTTGGGCTGAAGGTGGTGAGCCTTGCTCAAACCAGATGAGCCCGTGCTCAAGCTGGCGACCTTGGGGTCTCAAACCTGGGTCCTCCACATCCCAGTCCGACGCTCTATCTACTGCACCACCGCCTGGTCAGGCTACCCCAGTTTCTTTTTAATTTCCATTTGCATGAAATATTTTTTTCCATTTCTTCACTTTTAATCTATGTGTATCTTTTTTTTTTTTTAATCTATGTGTATCTTTTGTATCTTTTTTTTTTTTAGGTGAGTCTCTTGTAGACAGCATATGTATGGGTCCTGTTTTCATATCCACGCAGCTACCCTATGTCTTTTGATAGGAGAATTTAATTCATTTACATTTAAGGTTATTATTGATATGAGTTGTTTATTGCCATTTTATTCTTTAAATCTACATTTCTCTTTTTCTAGATTTTTCCCCCTTTGATCTTTTTACAAGTAGCCCCTTAACATTTCTTGCAGCATTGGTTTGGTTGTAATGAATTCCTTGATTTTTTTTGTCTGGGAAGCTTTTTATTTCCTCTTCAATTTTAAACGATAGCCTTGCTGGGTAAAGAAGTCTTTGTTGTAGGCTCTTGTTTTGCACTACTTTGAATATTTCTTACCATTCCCTTCTGGCCTCAAGTGTTTCTATTTCAAAGTCAGATGTCATCCTTATGGGGGCTCCTTTCTAGGCGATTGACTGTTTTTCTCTTGCACCTTTTAGTATTCTTTTTTTATCTCTTAACTTTGGTATTTTAATTATGATGTGTCTTGGTGTAGGTCTCTTTGGGTTCCTCTTTAATGGGACTCTGTGCTTCTTGAACTTATGTGACTTTTTCCTTTATCAATTCAGGAAAGTTTTCAGCTATGATTTCTTCAATCAAGTTCTCTAACCATTGTTCTTTCTTTTCTCCTTCAGGAACCCCTATGATGTGGCTGTTCTTTTTCTTCATGTTGTCACAGAGCTCTCTTAGAGTTTCCTCAGACATTTTGAGCCTCTTTTCTTTTTGCTATTCTGCTTCTGTGCTTTCATTTATCTTGTCCCCTAAATCACTGATTCAGTCCTGTGCTTCATCCAACCTGCTGTTAATTCCTTCTAGTGTAGTATTCATTTCTGATACTGTATTTGTAATTTCTGACTGATTCTTTTTTTATGATTTCAGTATCCTTTTTGATGCTTGCTATCTCTTTATTTAGGTGCTCATTATGTCTGTCCATTGTTGCTCTAAGATCCTTGAGCATCCTGATAATCATTATTTTAAACTCTGCATCCAGTATCTTGGTTATTTCCATCTCATTCAGTTCTTCTTCTGGGGATTTCTCTTGTTGATTCATTTGGATTGCATTTCTCTGCCTTTCATTTTGTCTGTGTATAGACTGCTCCTTTGGGTGTGCTGTTTATGTAGCTAGCTGAGTATAGGGTTGGTGTTGGCTGCCTCCAGCTTTCAGTTGTGTTGTTTCTAGATCTTCTTGGGTTGGCATCAGCTATTGTTTGTAATCTGCTGTGGGCTACTCGTCTGCTGCTACTGCTCTTTTTTGCTATTTGTGTTGGCATTTTCTATGAGGAGCCCATCCTTAAGATACCACTCTAACAAGGGTTGTTAGGTTCTGAGCTGATACTCTCTGTATCTGGCCACTGGATGTGCCAGCCCTGGATCTCCCTGGCTGGAACCTGGCACAGACCAATGGGGATCACTGCCTATGACTGGCCTATAGCAACCTTCTTGGAGCTACAAGTGATCCAGAATTTGTGGCTGCCTCTGCTGGGCCCAGATGTTGTTGTAAATATCAGCTGCACGCCTAGGCTGGCTTTGATCTACTTTTGGCCAGTGGGTGTGGCCTCTGTGGTCCCGAGATGTGGTCTGCCTGCCAGCCTGCCACTGCCGCCGCCTCCTCCTTGGGCATTTGGGCAGGGGCAGCACCTGGCACATGGGCTGCCATGTGGGCTCTCTCTCTCTTTTTTTATTAAAACACTTAAAATATTTTATTTATTGATCTTTAGATAGAGGATGTGTATGTGTGTGTGTGTGTGTGTGTGTGTGTGTGTGGGTGTAGAGAGAGAGAGAGAGACAGAGAGACAGAGAGAGGAGAGAAGTGGGAAACATGAACTCATAGTAGTTGCTTTTTGTATGTGCCTTGACCAGGCAAGCCCGGGGTTTCAAATGGTGACCTCAGCATTCCAGGTGATCCTTTATCCACTGCACCACTACAGGTCAGTCCAGTTGATGTTTCTCATCTCTCTCCCTTCCTGTCTGTCTGTCCCTGTCTGTCTCTCTTGTGTGCGCATGCAAAAAATTAAATAAAAATTAGCCACACAGCGCGCACGCGCGCACACACACACACACACACACACACACACAGGACCAGGTAGTAGGGAGCTACTTTATTTATTTATTTATTTATTTATTTATTTATTTATTTATTCATTTTAGAGAGGAGAAAGAGGGGAGAGAGAGAGAGAGAGAGAGAGAGAGAGAGGGAGAGAGAGAGAGAGAAGGGGGGAGGAGCAGGAAGCATCAACTCCCCTATGTGCCCTGACCAGGGAAACCCAGGGCCTCGAACCGGTGACCTCAGTGTTTCCAGGTCGATGCTTTATCCACTGTGCCAGCACAGGTCAGGCGTAGGGAGCTACTTTAAAATACTGAGCAAGGCCCTAGCTGGGTAGCTCAGTTGGTTCCAGCATCCTACTCAGTTGAGGCCAGAAGGTTGTGGGTTCCATCCCAGGTCATGGCATCAATGTTTCTCTTTGTCTTTCTTTCTCTCCCTACCTTCCCCTCTCTCTCTAAAATCATTAAGTTCATTTTAAAAATTAAAACACTGAACACCTTTCTTCCTTCCTAGGCATGCATCTCCTAAACTCTAAGGGTCCGCACAAAACTTGCAACCAGGGAAGCAGTGAGCAATGACAGCTCCTGAACCCATCTCCAAGGCCCCCTTTCCTCTGACTGTCCAGTGAGCCAGTGCAGCCCTATCTGCTCTCCTGTTTCTTCGTCTATCCTAAGACTTTCCTTGTTTCACTGTCCCGGCTTTAATAAATGTGCTCTCAAAAAAATAAAAGAAAATACTGAGCAGGAGAGTAGCATGATTTAGAAGGGAGTGCAGGAGGAAGAGACCGGAGCCCGGGGATCCAGAGAAGTAGACAAAAAGGTCTTGGTGGGCAGGTCCAAAGATGATAACTGTAGGAGTAAAACTAGAGAGGACGGGCTGGAGGAAATAGGTCAGATGTTGTTTAAAAAAGAAAAAGAGGCCCTGGCCGGTTGGCTCAGCGGTAGAGTGTCGGCCTGGCATGCGGGGGACCCAGGTTCGATTCCCGGCCAGGGCACATAGGAGAAGCGCCCATTTGCTTCTCCACCCCCACCCCCTCCTTCCTCTCTGTCTCTCTCTTCCCCTCCCGCAGCCAAGGCTCCATTGGAGCAAAGATGGCCCGGGCGCTGGGGATGGCTCCTTGGCCTCTGCCCCAGGCGCTAGAGTGGCTCTGGTCTCGGCAGAGCGACGCCCCGGAGGGGCAGAGCATCGCCCCCTGGTGGGCAGAGCGTCGCCCCTGGTGGGCGGGCTGGGTGGATCCCGGTCGGTGCATGCGGGAGTCTGTCTGACTGTCTCTCCCCGTTTCCAGCTTCAGAAAAATACAAAAAAAAAAAAAAAAAAGAAAGAAAGAAAAAGAAGAAGTTGCGCTTATTTTTGCCATGTGTGGAGGGGAAAGTGTGAGAATATAAGAAGAAGCAGCCTGGCCAGGTGGCTCAGTTGGTTGGAGTGTCATCCTGATACACCAGGGTTGTGGGTTTGTTTGATCCCTAGTCAGGACATGTACAAGAATCAACCAATAAATGCGTAAATAGTTGAAACAACAAGTTGATGTTTCCCCCCTGCCCCTCTCCCTTCTTCCCTTTCTCTGAAATCAATTAAAAAAAAAAAATCCCAGTCTGTTGGTAAAAAAAAAGAAGAAAAAAAAAGAGAGAGACATTTTGAAAAACACCATTGAATTTTGGAAATCTTGGAAATACAGACTTATATTGGGTGTCATAAAATTTATCACCTCGTTTTAGTGGATTCATTAATATCTTGTCTATATAAGATTATGTCATCTGCAGATAGTAGTTTTACTTCTTTTTTTAAAATCTGGATGCCTTTTATTTTTCTCACCTAATTTCCCAGACTAGAACCTCTAACCTCTAAAACAATGTTGAGTAGAAGAGGATAGGGCAGACATCTATGTCTTGCTCCTGGTCTTAAAGAAGAGCATTCTGTCTTTCACCATTAAGAAGCTTGTTGGGTATGAGTTTTCCTAGATGGACTTGATCAGATTGAGAATGTTTTCTTCTATTCCTGTTCTTTTGAGAAATTTTATTTATTTATTTATTTTAAAGGTTATTTTTTCTTTTAACTTTCTTTATTCATTCTGGAGAGAAGAGAGAGAGGGAGAGAGAAAGGGGGAGGAGCAGGAAGCATCAACTCCCATACGTGCCTTGACCAGGCAAGCCCCAGGCATTGAACCAGCGACCTCAGCATTCCAGGCCAGCACTTTTATTCCACTGCGCCACCACAGGCCAGGCAATTTTTTTAATCATAGAATTGTCATCCCTTCATTTTAAATCATTGCTCATTTGAGAGTATAGTCAAAACAGCCATTTATTAGCTAGAGTATCTCAAACCTAATTATATAAAAATTTTAGATGAAAATAATTACAGCAAGCCCTGGCTGGATAGCTTAGTTGGTTGGAGCATTGTCCTGATAAACAAAGGTTGAAGGTTCAATTCTTTGTCAGGGCACACACAGGAACAGATTGATGTTCCTTGCTCTCTCTCCCCCCTCCTCTCTTTCTAAACTCAATAAATAAATATAAAAAGAAAATAATTATAGTTAGTTTACAATTTGTGTTTTTATTCTTTGGTTCAAAGTCTGTAAGCCTCATACACTGTGTGGGAATGAAAAACAGTACAACCACTTCAGAAAAAGATCTGGCAGTGTCTTATAAAACTAAACATAACACCTGTCCTGTGATTTGATTACATTCATAAATATTTACCTAAGAGAAATAAAAACATAAATGTGCATCAAGACCTACAGGCAGATAATCATAGCAGCTTTATTCATAAAAGCCATAAACTAGAAACAGCTCAAGTGTTTATCAACAGGTGAATGAATAAACTATGACGCATTTATAATATGAGAACAGCATACAAAAAGGACAAAAGGAAAAAAAAAAAAGGACAAAAGGAAAGTAGAGAAAAAAGAGCACACACCATATGACTCTGTTTATATGAAGTTCTAGAACAGGAAAAATTAACTTATGGTGGAAAAAAAAATCAGAAAACTGATTACCTTTGAAGAGGGTGGATTCAGGGCAAGGTCTGAGTCAGAAGAGGCCTGAGGGAACTTTAGGCGTGGTGGTCATGTTCTATATCTTGGTAGTTTCATTTGGTTTTCACAAGTGTACGTATGTGTTAAAACTCATTGTATTTATTGTATGTAATTTTTTTTTTTTTTTTTTTTTTTTTGTAGGAGACGCAGAGAGAGTCAGATAGGGACAGACAGACAGGAAAGGAGAGAGATGAGAAACAATTCTTCGTTGCGGTTCCTTAGTTGTCATTGATTGCTTTCTCATATGTGCCTTGACCGTGGGCCTTCAGCAGACTGAGTAACCCCTTGCTTGAGCCAGCAACCTTGGGTCCAAGCTGGTGAGCTTTTGCTCAAACCAGATGAGCCCGCGCTCAAACTGGCGACCTTGGGATCTCGAACCTGGGTCCTCCACATCCCAGACCGATGCTCTATCCACTGCACCACCGCCTGGTCAGGCTGTATGTAAATTTTATATGAAGAGAAAAACAAATATTAAATTCTGGTGAATAGACATGCTGATGAATTTAGGAATGAAGTATACCAATGTTTATCATTTATCCTCAAGTGTACAAAAATGAGATGGATTAATATATGGATAGAAGGATGAGTAAGAAAGGTAGACTTATGAAAAAGCATACATAATAAAATGTTAATGTTGCATGACCCAGCAATTTCACTCCTAGGTATGTACTTGAGAGAATTGAAAACATGTTCACACAAAAATTTGTGCACAAATGTTTATAGCAGCATTATTCATAATAACTCAAGAATAGAACACCCAAATGTTCATTAGCTAATTAAGTGGATGAGTAAAATCTATTCATACAATGGAATATTATTTACCATAAAAAGGAATGAGGTACTAGTATAGCATGGATGAATCTTGAAGACACTATGCTAAGTGAAAAAAGACACAAAATGTCACGTATTGTATGATTCCATTTATACGAAATTTCCGGAATAAACAAATCTGTAGAGACAGAAAGTAGATTAGTGGTTGCCAGGGATAGGAGGTGAGGGGAATTAGTACTAACTCTTAATGCGTAGGGGGTTTCTTTTGGGATGTTGAAAATGTTCTGGAATTACATAGTGGTGGTATTTATACAATACAGTGAATATGTTAAAAACCATTTAAGTTTACACTTCAAAAATGTACACTTTAAAAAAAGTGTACACCCTGGCCAGTTGGCTCAGTGGTAGAGCGTCGGCCTGGCGTGCAGGAGTCCCGGGTTCGATTCCCGGCCAGGGCACACAGGAGAAGCGCCCATCTGCTTCTCCACCCCTCCCCCTCTCCTTCCTCTTTGTCTCTCTCTTACCCTCCCGCAGCCAAGGCTCCACTGGAGCAAAGTTTGCCCGGGCGCTGAGGATGGCTCTGTGGCCTCTGCCTCAGGCGCTAGAATGGCTCTGATTGCGGCAGAGTGACGCCCCCTGGTGGGCATGCCAGGTGGATCCTGGTCAGGCGCATGCGGGAATCTGTCTGACTGCCTCCCCGTTTCCAGCTTCGGGAAAATACAAAAAAAAAAAAAAAAAAGTGTACACTTTAAAATTTACTTTATTTATTTATTGTTTGTATAAGAGTTTTATTAGTTCAAATCAAGACAGCATGTTCTAGCCCATCATGATGATGCAACATTTAGTTCTTTGTAGCTGTAATTTAGTAATTCATTTCATTCCTTTCCGATGATTCCTGGGATGATGTCATGGACTCCACTCCCTCCTGGGTAGTCATATGTTCTGTTTGAAAGCTGCTGTAAATGATTTCAAGTCCTGCTTTCTTGGCAACACACTAGAGGGATGTTCTCATTCTCATATTCAGCATACTTATTATTGTGGGTTTTTAAAATTTCTTAAAAATTGATTTTAGAGAGAGAGGAAGGGAGGGAGAGAGAGAAACATTGATTTGTTCTGCCACTCATTTATGTATTCATTGGTTGATTCTTGTATGTGCCCTGACCAGGAATTAAACCCGTAATCTGGGTGTATGGGGACAATACTCTAACCAAATGAGTTACCTTATTATTGTTGTTGACCTTTTTGCTGCTGGGCCAGACAAGTTGGGGATAGAAAGCTTGCTGCCAACATAGCTGCCCTGCATGCCTCATGATAAGAGTTTTCTTTAGAACTATTACTAACTTCATCAAAAGAGCCAGTCTTTCTCACACGCTTTGTTTTTTGTTTTTTTGTGGGGTTTTTTGTATTTTTCTGAAGCTGGAAACAGGGAGAGACAGTCAGACAGACTCCCGCATGCACCTGACCGGGATCCACCCGGCACGCCCACTAGGGGGCGACGCTCTGCCCACCAGGGGGCGATGTTCTGCCCCTCTGGGCGTCACTCTGCCGCGACCAGAGCCACTCTAGCTCCTGGGGCAGAGGCCAAGGAGCCATCCCCAGCGCCCAGGCCATCTTTGCTCCAATGGAGCCTTGGCTGCGGGAGGGGAAGAGAGAGACAGAGAGGAAGGAGGGGCCCTGGCCGGGAATCGAACCCGGGTCCCCCACACACCAGGCTGACGCTCTACCGCTGAGCCAACCGGCCAGGGCCTTTGTGTGTGTGTGTGTGTGTGTGTGTGTGTGTGTGTGTGTGTGTCAGAGATAGAGAGTCAGAGAGAGGGACAGATAGTGACAGACAGGAAGGGAGAGAGATGAGAAACATCAATTCTTAGTTGCTGCTCCTTAGTTGTTCATTGATTGATTTTTTATATGTGCCTTGACCGGGGCGCTACAGCAGACAGAGTAACCTCTTGCTCAAGCCAGCGACCTTGGGCTCAAGCTGGTGAGCCTTGCTCAAACCAGATGAGCCCATGCTCAGGCTGGCAACCTCAGGGTCTCGAACCTGGGTCCTCAGCATCCCAGTCCGATGCTCTATCCACTGCACCACTGCCTGGTCAGGTTAATTTTTTATTTATTCATTTTAGAGAGGAGAGGGAGAGACAGAGAGAGATAGGAGAGACAGAGAGAGAGAGAAGGGGGGAGGAGCTGGAAGCATCAACTCCCATATGTGCCTTGACCAGGCAAGCCCAGGGTTTCGAACCGGCGACCTCAGCATTTCCAGGTCGACCCTTTATCCACTTCACCACCACAAGTCAGGCTCACACACTTTGTTTTTAAACTCAGTCATCTGAATCATTGGGAAGCACAATGTTTAAGGTAGCATTTTTCTTTTTTACAGAGACAGAGAGAGAGTCAGAGAGAGGGACAGATAGACAGGAACGGAGAGAGATGAGAAGCATCAATCATCATTTTTCATTGCGACACCTTAGTTGTTCATTGATTGCTTTCTCATATGTGCCCTCGGGGTCTCGAAGTTGGGTCCTCCACATCCCAGTCTGATGCTCTATCCACTGTGCCACCAACTGCCCGGTAGCATCAGGCTCAAGGTAGCATTTTTTAAAATTTTTATTTATTCATTTTAGAGAGCTTGGAGGGGAGAGGGGAGAGGGAGAGAGAAGGGGGGGGGGTGAATCAGGAAGCATCAACTCTCATATGTGCCTTAACCAGGCAAGCCCAGGGTTTTGAACCAGCGACCTCAGCACTTCCAGGTCAATGCTTCAGCCACTGCCCCACCACAGGTCAGGCTCAAGGTAGCATTTTTGTCAAATATACCGTCTTTCAATTTAAGAATATGGTTTTTGCCTGCCTGACCTGTGGTGGCATAGTGGATAAAGCGACCTGGAAATGCTGAGGTCGCCGGTTCAAAACCCTGGGCTTGCCTGGTCAAGGCACATATGGGAGTTGATGCTTCCTGCTCCTCCCCCTCTTCTCTCTAAAATGAATATTAATAATTTTAAAAAATCTTAAAAAAAAAAAAGGCCTGACCTGTGGTGGCGCAGTGGATAAAGCGTTGACCTGGAAATGCTGAGGTCGCCGGTTCAAAACCCTAGGCTTGCCTGGTCAAGGCACATATCGGAGTTGATGCTTCCAGCTCCTCTCCTCTCTCTCTCTCTCTCCTCTCTAAAAAAAAAAAAAGAATAATAAAAAAAAAAGAATACGGTCTTTTTTTTTTTTTTGTATTTTTCTGAAGCTGGAAACGGGGAGAGACAGTCAGACTCCCGCATGCGCCCCACCGGGATCCACCCGGCACGCCCACCAGGGGGCGACGCTCTGCCCACCAGGGGGCGATGCTCTGCCCCTCCGGGGCGTCGCTCTGTCGCGACCAGAGCCACTCTAGCGCCTGGGGCAGAGGCCAAGGAGCCATCCCCAGCGCCAGGGCCATCTTTGCTCCAATGGAGCCTTGGCTGCGGGAGGGGAAGAGAGAGACAGAGAGGAAGGGGGGGGTGGAGAAGCAAATGGGCGCTTCTCCTATGTGCCCTGGCCGGGAATCGAACCCGGGTCCCCCGCACGCCAGGCTAATGCTCTACCGCTGAGCCAACCGGCCTGGGCCAGAATACGGTCTTTACATGACTGGTGGTGGCTCAGTGGATAAAGTGTGGACCCAGAATGCTAGGATCGCTGGTTGGAAGCCCAGAGGTCACCAGCTCTGAGCCCATACTCATCAGCTCAGGGTCACTGGCTTGAGTGGGGTAATTGTCAACACGATCCCAAAGCTTGCTAGCTTGAGCCCAAAGGTCACTAGCTTGAAAAGCCCAAGGTCACTGGCTTGAACAAGGGGACACTGGGTTGGCCCTGGTCAAGGCACATACAAGAAGCAATCAATGTACAACTAAAGTGAAAACAGCTATGAGTTGACGCTTCTCACCCTCTCTTTCCCTTTCCTGTCTTTTTCTCACACACTCTCTCTCAAAAAAAAAATTATATACGATTTTCTATTCCTGGACTTTTTTCTCGATCCCTTTGTTTTGCAATCTGGTGATGACTCTTTATTCAGGGGACCTCTCCAGCCCTGCATCCTCCAACCAACTCACATCACACGGGATGGTTTCATCGGCTTTGTTAAACAGGGCCAACCAGGCAGCAGAGGGACCAGGCCCCTGGGGGTAACTGTCCCTCTCTTCCACTTCCTCCTCAGCCAGCTCCCTACATGGCACTGACTCTTGCCCTGTTCCCTCTCTCCCTTCTGGTGATGACTCAGGGGACCTCTCTGGCTCTGCATCCTGCCACCAGCTCATATCAATCAGACTAGATGGCTTCGTCAAATTCGTTAGACTGGGCCACCCAGGCAGCAGAAGGAATGGCCCCTGGCAGTAGCTGTCCCACTCTCCTACTTCCTCTTCACACATTTTATCTGGGGATGGGTCTTCACCCTCCTGAGGGTCATCAAGCCCACACTACTTTCACAGGAACTCTTGTGAAATCCTATTGGGCTGCACTTGCTGAAGGTCGGTTTGAGTTCCTTTGTTCTTATTGTTCCCATCGCTGCTGTAGTGCTGGTGTTGTGCTGGATTATATATAACACACAGGGTTCTCAGTTAAATGTAATGGGTAAAGGGGGTTGGGGTGGGAGGAAGCCCGGATACTCACTGGATTCTACTGAACATGGGAAATAGAGATTTCCATTTCTGAATCCTGCCCCAGGAACACAGAATGGATTATAGGCAGAATTTTGGTACCTGGGTAAGGCTGCGGGGCCAGGTCATCCATGTAATTAAAAGATTTGCAGTTGTAGTCTTAGAATGTGTGTTTTCATCCTGGCTGGGTAGTTCAGTTTGTTAGAAATTTTCTCCAATACACCAAAGTTGCGGTTTTGATACCCAGCCAGGGCACATATAGAAATCAATCACTGAATGCATAAATAGGTTAAACAATGAATCGATGTTTCTCTCTTCCTTCCTCTCTCCCTAAAATCAATCAGTAAATAAACTTTTTTTCTTTTTTGTATTTTTTCCAAAGTTAGAAGCAGGGAGGCAGACAGACTTCCTCATCCGCCCAACGGGGATCCATCCGGCATGCCTTCTAGGGGGCGTTGCTCCTTTGCAACCAGAGCCATTCTAGCGCCTGAGGCTGAGGCCACAGAGCCATCCTCAGCGCCTGGGCCAACTTTGCTCCATTGGAGCCTCGGCTGCGGGAGGGGAAGAGAAAGATAGGAAGGAGAGGGGAAGGGGTGGAGAAGCAGATGGGCGCTTCTCCTGTGTGCCCTGGCCGGGAATCGAACCTGGGATTTCCACATGCTGGGCCGACGCTCTACTGCTGAGCCAACTGGCCAGGGCAGTAAATAAAATTTTAAAAGAAAAATGTGTCTTTCTTTTTGTGTGTGACAGAGACAGAGTCAGAGAGAGGGACAGACAGACAGGAAGGGAAAGAGATGAGAAACATCAATTCTTCATTTCGGCTCCTTAGTTGTTCATTGATTATTTCTCCTATGTGCCTTGACCGGGGTCCTTCAGCAGACCGAGTAATCCCTTGCTTGGGCCAGCGACCTTGGGCTCAAGCTGGTGAGCCTTGCTCAAACCAGATAAGCCTGCACTCAAGCTGGCAACCTCGGAGTCTCAAACCTGGGTCCTCCACATCCCAGTCCGATGCTCTATCCACTGCGCCACCGCCTAGGCAGGCTGTCTTTCTTTTTTTTAAGGAAATGGTTTTGGGGGGGAGGAGAGGGACACAAAGAAAACCAGATAGAAGGTGACGGAAGACAATTTGACTTTGGGTGATTTGTATGCAACATAATCTAATGTCAAAATAACCTGGAGCCTGACCTGTGGTGGCGCAGTGGATAAAGCGTCAACCTGGAAACACTGAGATTGCCGGTTCAAAACCCTGGGCTTGCCTGGTCAAGGCACATATGGGAGTTGATGCTTCCTGCTCCTTCCCCCTTCTCTCTCTCTCTCTCTCCCCCCTCTCTATAATGAATAAATAAAATCTTTAAAAAAAAAAAATTACCTGGAGATGTTTTCTCTGAACATATGTACCCTGATTTATCAATGTCACCCCATTAAAATTAATAATAAATTTATTTTTATTAAAAAAAAGAAAATGTGGTTTTTTAAAATTTATTTATTGCTTTTGAGAGAGAGAGAGAGAGAGAAAAACATTATTTGTTGTTTCACTTATTTATGCATTCAGTGGTTGATTCCTGTATCAAGGTTGTGCCTTGACTGGGGATAAAACCTGCGATCTTGGTGTTTCAGGTTGACACTCGAACCAACTGAGCCACCAGGCTAGAGCCAGAATATGTTTTATACCAGGGGTCCCCAAACTTTTTACACAGGGGGCCAGTTCACTGTCCCTCAGACCGTTGGAGGGCCGGACTATAAAGAAAACTATGAACAAATCCCTATGCACACTGCACATATCTTATTTTAAAGTAAAAAAACAAAACGGGAACAAATACAATATTTAAAATAAAGAACAAGTAAATTTAAATCAACAAACTGACCAGTATTTCAATGGGAACTATGCTCCTCTCACTGACCACCAATGAAAGAGGTGCCTCTTCTGGAAGTGCGGTGGGGGCCGGATAAATGGCCTCAGGGGGCCGCATGCGGCCCGCGGGCCGTAGTTTGGGGACCCCTGCTTTATACTGCAAAATTCATTTTCTAGGCCTCTCTAGTTTGAAGTCTGCCACTGGGAGAGTCTGAGGTGGCATGCTGACCTCCTTGTGGCCTGACCTGTGCAACCCAGAGTGTCTATGGTCATTAAAATTCACCTTAAAGTGAATGTAATGTTATGTGAAGTATATCTCAATTTTTTTTTTTTTTTTTTTTTTTTTTTTTTTACGGAGGCAGAGATAGGGACAGACAGACAGGACTGGAGAGAGATGAGAAGCATCAATCATTAGTTTTTCGTTGCGCGTTGTGACTTCTTAGTTGTTCATTGATTGCTTTCTCATATGTGCCTTGACCGCGGGCCTTCAGCAGACCAAGTAACCCCTCGCTGGAGCCAGCAACCCTGGGTCCAAGCTGGTGAGCTTTTTGCTCAAGCCAGATGAGCCCATGCTCAAGCTGGCAACCTTGGGGTCTCGAACGTGGGTCCTTCCGCATCCCAGTCCGATGCTCTATCCACTGCGCCACCACCTGGTCAGGTGTATATCTCAATTTTTATTTAAATTTTAAAAAAGTTTTATTTAGCCTGACCTGTGGTGGCGCAGTGGATAAAGCGTCAACCTGGAAATACTGAGGTTGCCGGTTCAAAACCCTGGGCTTGCCTGGTCAAGGCACATATGGGAGTTGATGCTTTCTGCTCCTCCCCCCTTCTCTATAATAAATAAATAAAATCTTAAAAAAAAAAAGTTTTATTTATTCAGTGAGAAGAAGGGAGGCAGAGGCAGTGGCATGCGCCCTGACCGGGATTCACCGGGCAAGCCCACTAGGGGGTGATGCTCTGTCCATCTGGGGCGTTGCTCCATTGCTTAGCAACAGAACTTTACTTAGCACCTGACATGGAGGCCATTGAGCTATCCTTAGTGCTCAGGGTTAATTCGCTCCAATCGAGCCATGGCTGCAGGAGGGGAAGAGAGAGAGGGGAGAGAGAGAGAGAAGTGAGAAGGGGAGGGTGGATGGGCGCTTCTCCTGTGTGCCCTGACTGGGAATTGAACCTGGGACATCTACACACCAGGGTGACACTCTACCACTGAGCTAACCAGCCAGAGCCTTTATTTTTATTTTTTGTATATCTTAATTTTTATTTTATTTTATTTTTTTTACAGAGACAGAGAGAGAGTCAGAGAGAGGGATAGATAGGGACAGACAGACAGGAATGGAGAGAGATGAGAAGCACCAATCATCAGTTTTTCTTTGCAACACCTTAGTTGTTCATTGATTGCTTTCTCATATGTGCCTTGACCGTGGGCCTTTAGCAGACCGAGTAACCCCTTGCTCGAGCCAGAGACCTTGGGTCCAAGCTGGTGAGCTTAGCTCAAACCAGATGAGCCTGCGTTCAAGCTGGCGACCTTGGGGTCTTGAACCTGGGTCCTCCGCATCCCAGTCCTACGCTCTATCCACTGTGCCACCGCCTGGTCAGGCTGTATATCTTAATTTTTAAATGCTAAAACATAATGGTAGCATCTAGGTGTTGGGTAATAAGGTAGATAAGGTAGTTCACTGTCAAATTCTTTCAATTTTATAAACTACTTGAAAATATTGAGAATAAAATGTTAAAAAACAAACAAACACCAAGCTACAGAAAAGGAGTGATTCATTTTGTGACTTTCTTTCGAACTGCCCAGGGAATGGGGGGCTGAGGGCTGACTAGTGGGAAGGAAAGGAGGAAGTGTCCACCCTGCTGGCCGGTTGACAGGGGAATTGTGTGGACTCATTCTCTGGTGTTGGAAGGATATAGACAACCTGCTGTGGATTGACTAAATTCTTGCCCAGTGTGGAGGATTTCAAACTGTATGTCAGGAATGAGTCTTGACATCTTTAAAGGTTAGCATCCTCCCTGAGTGATGGACCTCAGGAGCAGCAAGGCAGAGACGGGCTGGCCCCTTGACTAAGCCCTGCATTGCCTCCCGGCTCCCAGATAGGAAGGCTGTTGGAGCTGGGCTGGTTGGGGAGGTGGGGTTTGTACCAAAGGAATTGAGGAAATTAGGGGATTCAAACTGAGATGTAAGAGGTGCTAATGAGGTATTAAACACCTCTCAGTAGAGTAGCAGGAGAAAGCTGGAGCCTGAGAAGGCCTTGAGACTGTCGATAGTGCGGGGGTGGGGGGAGAATGGAAAAATAACAGGCAGCTGGTAAAACTGGGTTTTAGGAACAGGTGGGTCTGTAACTGGATGCCCAGGACAGCGGTGGTGTCAACAGATTTGAAAATCAGGAGACATATGGCCTGGTAACATACTTTAGTATTTTAAAAGAAGATTCTAGTCCTGGCCGGTTGGCTCATTGGTAGAGTGTCAGCCCAGAGTGTGGAAGTCCCGGGTTCGATTCCCGGCCAGGGCACACAGGAGAAGCGCCCACCTGCTTCTCCACCCCTCCCCTTCTCCTTCCTCTCTGTCTCTCTCTTCCCCTCCCGCAGCCGAGGCTCCATTGGAGCAAAGTTGGCCCGGGCGCTGAGGATGGCTCCATGGCCTCCATCTCAGGCACTAGAATGGTTCTGACTGCAGTGGAGCAACCCCGCAGAGGGGTGGAGCATCGCCCCCTAGTGAGCGTGTTGGGTGGATCACGGTCGGGCACATGCGGGAGTCTGTCTGCTTCCCCCGCACCCCCTTCTCACTTCGGAAAAATACAAAAAAAAAAATTCTAGTTTTATTTATTTATTTATTTTGATTGATTGATTTTAGCGAGAAAGGAAGGAGGAGAGAGACAGGAACATCAATCTGTTTCTGTATCTGTCCTGACTCAGGATTGAATGGGCAACCTCTGTGCTCCAGGATTATGCTCTAACCAGCCAAGCTATCTGGCCAGGGCTAGTTTTACTTATTTGAATAGATAGATATACAGCCACATGGTTCCAAATGCTAAGGGTCAACATGAATAATATCAATGTCCTCCTCCCACCTCTGACCCCAGCCACCCAGTTTCCCTCTCTGGAAGCAAACTATATTATCATTTCCTGTGTATTCTTTTAAAGATATTTTATGCATTTACATTTTTTTTTATTCTGCCTCCCCCTCTTTTTTTTTGCAAGAGAGGGAGTGAGAGCAAGAGAGAGAAAGAGAGAGGGACAGACAGGGATAGATAGACAGGAAGGGATAGAGATGAGAAGCATCAACTCATAATTGCAGCACCTTAGTTGTTCATTGATTGCTTTCTCATATGTGCCTTGACCGGGGAGGGGGCCTCCAGCCAAGCCAGTGACTCCTTGCTCAAACCAGCGACCATGACTCCATGGTCGCTGGCTTGATTCCACACTCAAGTCTGTGACCCCCCCTCAAACTGGTTACTCCATGCTCAAGCTGGCGACCTGGGGGTTTCGAACCTGGGTCCTCAGCATCCCAGGCCGACACTCCATCCACTATGCCACCACCTGGTCAGGCTCTCCTTCCCTTTTTTTAATTTTAGATTTTATTAATTTTTAGGGAAAGGAAAGAGAGAGAGAGAGAGAGAGAGAGAGAAGAGAGAAAGAGAAGGGGGAGGAGCAGGAAACATTAACTCCCATATATGCCTTGACCAGGTAAGCCTGGGGTTTCGAACTGGCAATCTAAGTGTTCTAGGTCAACGCTTTATCCACTGTGCCACCACAGGTCAGGCCATCTTTTTTTTTTTTTAATCATTTTTTTCTTTTTCTTTTTCTTTTTTTTTTATGACTTTATTTGACCCAAAATGATAGGAACAAGATCTCAAAAGCTTTTATTTTGATTTTCTTTAAAAACTTTTTTTAACCTAAAAAAATAAAAAATAAATAAAAAATAAAACAAAAAACTTTTTTTAGGCCCTGGCCAATTGGCTCAGTGGTAGAGCGTCGGCCTGGCGTGCGGAAGTCCCGGGTTCAATTCCCGGCCAGGGCACACAGGAGAAGCGCCCATCTGCTTCTCCACCCTTCCCCCTCTCCTTTCTCTCTATCTCTCTCTTCCCCTCCTGCAGCCAAGGCTCCATTGGAGCAAAGTTGGCCTGGGCGCTGAGGGTGGCTCCATGGCCTCTGCCTCAGGTGCTAGAATGGCCCTGGTTGCAACAGAGCAACGCCCCAGATGGGTAGAGCATTGCCCCCTGGTGGGCATGCCGGGTGGATCCCGGCCGGGCACATGTGGGAGTCTGTCTGACTGCCTCCCTGTTTCCAGCTTCAGAAAAATACAAAAAAAAAAAAAAAAGGAAAATACTTTTTTACATTGATTTTAGAGAGAGACAGAGACAGAGTGAGAGAAACATCGATTTGTTGTTCCACTTATTTGTGCATTTATTGGGTGATTAGTATCTGTGTCCTGCCCAGGCACATCTACAGGATCGAACCTGTAACCTTCATGTATTAGGATGACACTCTAACCAACCAATAACCAATACATACCAATTTTATGCCCTACGCAGCCAGGACATAAAATCATTTTTTATTATTCAATTATAGTTGACATAAAATATTATATTAGTTTCAGGTGTATACCCCAGGTATTCTGCCTTCCTTTGTCAAATAGTAGTTATAACAGAGGTTGCTGTTTGCCTCCCAATTACCATTCTCGCCTTCAATAAACCCCAAGTTGTAACTGCACCAGAGCCACAGGACCACATTTCTCAGCTTCTCTTGCAGCTAGATGGGGTCATATGATTAAGTTCTGGCCAATGAGATGTATGTAAGAAGTGTTATGGGGTATATCTGAAAATTCTCCCTATTAGACAGGCAGCCAAGGTCTTCTCTTTTTCTTCCCTCTTGTTGCCTGGAATGTGGATGTGATAGAGCTCTAGCAGCCATATGAAAGAGCAGTGGATTTAAAGGAATCTCAAACAATGTCTGAAGACACAAATATAATCCTAGACTGCCTACCTCTAGATATTCTTTATTTAAAAATTATTTTTATTTATTCATTTTAGAGAAGAGAGACAGATATAGATAGATAGATTAATAGATAGATAGAAAGATAGATATATCTGAGAGAGAGAGAGAGAGAGAGAGAGAGAGAGAAGGGGGGAGGAGCAGGAAGCATCAACTCCCCTATGTGCCTTGACCGAGCAAGCCCAGGGTTTTGAACTGACAACCTCAGCGTTTCAGGTTGACTCTTGATCCACTGCGCCACCACAGGTCAGGCTAGATATTCTTTTATATGAGAAAGAAGTAACATTATCTTGTTTATACCAACCAGGAACTTTTAAAAGACAATGCTAATATAATCAGAAAATCCACAAAGAAGGTTTGGAAAGTGATGCTAGTCAGGCCTATGAGAAGTACTCAGGCCAGGAAAAGAAGCAGATGATAATAGTACTTACCACATTTGGATTATTTTTTAAACTATTTTTTTAAACTATTTTTTTAGATACAATTTCTGAACCATAAAATCCACCCATTTAAAATGTACAATTCAACAATTTTTAGTATATTGACAGAATTGTGCAACCATCACCATAATCTAATTTTATAACATTTGCATAATCCCAAAGAAACCTGGTACCCATTAACTATATTGAATATTTAACTCTATGCCTGGCACCCTGAAAAGTGCTTTATATTTATTAACTTTCCCAATAACCTTTGAGTTAGGTGTTATTCCCTTTCATGGATAAAAAAACCAAGGCACAAAGATGAGAAAATTTGCCCAAGATGACACAGATTACCAATGCCAGAGCCAGGATTCAAACTTGGTTTAGGTTGATGTCAAAACCTGCCCTTCTCAAACCACTACCCAGATGCTATTACCCAGGGTTTGCAGCCTGGTCTTTGAACTCTGCCTACTTCTTATTCCCCAAGGCTTGTTGATTCTTTCCCTTAGTGCCTCTGCCAGTAGTCATGCCCTATTTCTGGTCCCATTGCCAATGCCCTTCATGTTTCCTTGGCTGGGCTCATACAGCTTGTGTGCCTGGGCTCTAGCCTCTTTCCCTTTAATCCACTCTTCTGGCATATCAACTTCCTAACGCCCAACACTGCTCAGGTTACCTACCCACCCCCACTCTGAATAGGTCCACATGGCGTCCTGAGTAATACTCTCAGCTCCTTAACACAGTATCCAGAACTCTCAGAGGCTTGGCCCTGGTCCACTCTTCCAACCTTATCTTGTCCTCCAGCTCCACAGAAGACCTTTGCTCCTGTGAGACGGGACACTTGCCAGCTTCCAAACATATCTTATATCAGGGGTCCCCAAACTTTTTACACAGGGGGCCAGTTCACTGTCCCTCAGACCGTTGGAGGGCCAGACTATATAAAAACTATGAACAAATCCCTATGCACACTGCACATATCTTATTTTAAAGTAAAAAAACACAACGGGAACAAATACAATATTTAAAATAAAGAACAAGTAAATTTAAATCAACAAACTGACCAGTATTTCAATGGGAACTATAGGCCTGCTTTTGGCTAATGAGATGGTCAATGTGCTCCTCTCACTGACCACCAATGAAAGAGGTGCCCCTTCTGGAAGTGCAGCGGGGGCCAGATAAATGGCCTCAGGGGGCCGCATGCGGCCAGCGGGCCGTAGTTTGGGGACCCCTGTCTTATATGTTCCTGTCTCCCCATGTTTGGTCCTGGTCCTTGTGCAGAGAATGACTCTACAAACCTCCTACAGGAAGCTGTCCCTGCTGTCCCCCGTAGGCAGTGCTTTCTCCTGTCCTTCCCAGCTCAGTCAGTTCCCCAGTGGGGCTCTTACCATATGCTTCCTTTCTATAGTTACTTGGACCATAAGCAGTGGTGGGATTCAGCCGGTTCGCACCGGTTCTTTTTTAATGTTCATCAGCGTTTTTAATTGTAATTTTTATTTATTTTTAGAGAGAGGAGAAAGAGAGTGGGAGAAAGAATAAGGGGAGAGAAGCAGGTAACATCAACTCATAGCAGTTGCTTCCTGTATATGCCTTGACCTAGCAAGCACCAGGGTTTCGAACCAGTGACCTCAGCATTCCAGGTTGACACTTTCTCCACTGTGCCGCCACAGGTCAGGCGCAACAGCGTATTCTAAGCACCTGTAGTAATGTTCATTCCGTCCATAGGTGAAAAAATTGCAAGTGAGGACTCCAATCAAGAAGCAATATGGGCCCTGGCCGGTTGGCTCAGCGGTAGAGCGTCGGCCTGGCGTGCGGGGGACCCGGGTTCGATTCCTGGCCAGGGCACATAGGAGAGGCGCCCATTTGCTTCTCCACCCCGCCCTCTTTCCTCTCTGTCTCTCTCTTCCCCTCCCGCAGCCAAGGCTCCATTGGAGCAAAGATGGCCCAGGCGCTGGGGATGGCTCCTTGACCTCTGCCCCAGGCGCTAGAGTGGCTCTGGTCGCGGCAGAGCGACGCCCCGGAGGGGCAGAGCATCGCCCCCTGGTGGGCAGAGCGTCGCCCCTGGTGGGCCTGCCCGGTGGATCCTGGTCAGGAGCATGCGGGAGTCTGTCTGTCTGTCTCTCCCCATTTCCAGCTTCAGAAAAAAAAAAAAAAAAAAAAAAAAAAAAAAAGAAGCAATATGGAAATGTCTTAAATAACAGTTTTATTATTTTCTGTCAGGTATTATTATTATCATTTTTTTTTTTTGTATTTTTCTGAAGCTGGAAGCGGGAGGCAGTCAGACAGACTCCCGCATGTGCCCAACCAGGATCCACCCGGCACGCCCACCAGGGGGCGACGCTCTGCCCCTCCGGGGCGTCGCTCTGTCCCAACCAGAGCCACTCTAGCGCCTGGGGCAGAGGCCAAGGAGCCATCCCCAGCGCCCGGGCCATCTTTTGCTCCAATGGAGCCTCAGCTGCGGGAGGGGAAGAGAGAGACAGAGAGGAAGGAGAGGGGGAGGGATGGAAAAGCAGATGGGTGCCTCTCCTGTGTGCCCTGACCAGCAATTGAACCCGGGACTTCCGCACACCAGGCCAACGCTCTACCACTGAGCCAACCGGCCAGGACTCAGATATTATTATTATTTTTATTATTTGGCAGAGACAGAGAGAGTTAGAGAGAGGGACAGACAGACAAGAAGGGAGAGAGATGAGAAACATCAATTCTTCGTTGCAGTTCCTTAGTTGTCCATTGATTGCTTTCTCATATGTGCTTTGACCGGGGAGCTACAGCAGACCAAGTAACCCCTTGCTCGAGCCAGCAACCTTGGGCTCAAGCTGGTGAGCCTTGCTCAAGCCAGATGAGCCTGAGCTCAAGCTGGTGACCTCGGGGTCTCAAACCCAGGTCCTCCACATCCTAGTCTGACATTCTATCCACTGCGCCACCGCCTGGTCAGGCCTGTCAGGTATTATTTAATATTTTTTCATTAATATTTTAAAACTCTTTCTTATAATCTAGTTTTGTGTACCTCTTTTATTGTTCTTAAGTATTAAATGCATGAAATAATTAGCTACCTTTTACTATATTGTTTTTTAATACTTAAAACGGCCATTAAGGCAGAGAACCGGTTGTTAAATTAGTTGAATCCCACCACCGACTGTGAGGTCCTTGCTTCCGGAGGGTCCTCTGATTGGCCAGGCCCGAGTGGTTTGTCTATCTCGATAGCCAGAGATAGAGTCAGTCCCACCCAAAACACAGACTACTAGTCTGTGTTCACTAAAGGAAAGAGAGGACCCCTGGGGAGATGCTGGATGCATCCAAGCAAAAACCTATGTCTAGTAGAGGTAGGATATAGGTTTTTTTTAAATTTAAATTTAAATTTAAATTTTAAAATTTAAAATTTATTTTTAGTGTGAGAGAAACAATGAGACAGACAGACAAGGAGAGAGATGAGAAACATCAACTAATAGTTGTATCAATTTAGTTGTTCATTGATTGCCTCTCATATGTGCCTTGACTGGGGGGCTTCAGTTGAACCAGTGAACCCTTGCTCAAGCCAGTGACCTTTGGGCTCAAGCCAGTGACCACACGATTATGTTGATGATCCCATGCTGAAGCCAGTGACCCCATGCTCAAGCTGGTGAGCCTACGCTCAAGCTGACAACCTGGGGGTTTTGAACCCGGTTCCTCAGTGTCCCAGGTCGATGGTGTATCCACTGCACCACCACCTGGTCAGGCCTACTTCCTACATTCTTGAAAGAAGTTGGATCCTATGGGTGGGATGACTAGAAGCATACCAGAAGTTGAGGGATAATTTTCTTTTACTTTCTGATTTTGAATGGGGAACTTTTTTATTTATTTATTTATTTATTTATTTATTTATTTATTTATTTTTCATTTTTCTGAAGCTGGAAACAGGGAGAGAGAGTCAGACAGACTCCCGCATGCGCCCGACGGGGATCCACCCAGCACGCACACCATGGGTGATGCTCTGCCCACCAGGGGGCGATGCTCTGCCCATCCTGGGCGTTGCCATGTTGTGACCAGAGCCACTCTAGCGCCTGGGGCAGAGGCCACAGAGCCATCCCCAGCGCCCGGGCCATCTTTGCTCCAATGGAGCCTTGGCTGCGGGAGGGGACGAGAGAGACAGAGAGGAAAGCGCGGCGGAGGGGTGGAGAAGCAAATGGGCGCTTCTCCTGTGTGCCCTGGCCGGGAATCGAACCCGGGTCCTCCGCACGCTAGGCCGACGCTCTACCGCTGAGCCAACCGGCCAGGGCTGAATGGGGAACTTTTGAAGCTGACTCTGAAGGCTCTTGTATAAAGGATAGAGAGCAAAGGGAAGGCTTGAGGCCTTTCTTGACCTTCACCCTACTTCCTAATAGCTATAGTGACTTATGTGCAAAATTTCTCTCCATACCAAAACACCCTCTATGAGAATGAGTTTTAGTGGCAGAAAGAAAAGATCCTTCCAGGCTTCAGCTCACATGACTGTGGAAATAACACTCAACATAGTGAGTTCATATGTACCGCTCATTCCTGAACATCACAACTTCTTGAATATCATAAATGTTACTGCTTTGAAACTTATCATCAAGACCTGGGGTGTTTCTGGTTAGAGGGCCAGAGAGATTCCAATTCCAACGAAATGATTTGGTGGGGGTTTTTTTGGTTTGTTTTTTTTTGTTTGTTTTTTGTATTTTTCTGAAGCTGGAAACGGGGAGAGACAGTCAGACAGACTCCCGCATGCGCCCGACCGGGATCCACCCGGCACACCCACCAGGGGCGACGCTCTGCCCACCAGGGGGCGATGCTCTGCCCCTCCGGGGCGTCGCTCTGCCGCGACCAGAGCCACTCTAGCGCCTGGGGCAGAGGCCAAGGAGCCATCCCCAGCTCCTGGGCCATCTTTGCTCCAATGGAGCCTCGCTGCGGGAGGGGAAGAGAGAGACAGAGAGGAAGGAGAGGGGGAAGGGTGGAGAGGCAGATGGGCGCCTCTCCTGTGTGCCCTGGCCGGGAATCGAACCCGGGACCTCTGCACGCCAGGCTGACGCTCTACCACTGAGCCAACTGGCCAGGGGATTTGGTGGGTTTTCAGGTCTTCCAACTCAACCTGTAAGACTCAGGACCACCCTTTGACTCCTCAGATCCAGCCTCCACCTCAGGCCTGGTTGCTTGAAGTACCTTCAGGTTTTCGAAGACTCTGGTCCTTGCCTCTGTTGCAGCCCAGACAACCTGGCCCTATTGCTCTTCAGCTACAGTCTAAGCCTGCTTGCTTTCTCCTTCCTCCCTTCCTTCCTTCCTTCCTTCCTTCCTTCCTTCCTTCCTTCCTTCCTTCCTTCCTTCCTTCCTTCCTTCCTTCCTCCCTTCCTCCCTTCCTCCCTTCCTCCCTCCCTCTCTCTCTTTCTCTTTCTTTCTTTCTTTCTTTCTTTCTTTCTTTCTTTCTTTCTTTCTTTCTTTCTTTCTTTCTTTCTTTCTTCTTTCTTTCTTTCTTTCTTTCTTTCTTTCTTTCTTTCTTTCTTTCTTTCTTTCTTTCTTTCTCTTTCTTTTTTAGAGGAGGGGTGGGGGAGAGGGACAGACAGGCAGGAAGGGAGAGAAATGAGAAGCACCAACTCAGAGTTGTGGCATCTTATGTGTTCATTGATTGCTTTCCATACATGCCTTGACTGGGGGGCTCCAGCTGAGCCAGTGACCCCTTGTTCAAGCCACTGACCTTAGACTCAAGCCAGCAACCATGGGGTCATGTCTATGATCCCACACTGAGGCTGGCAACCCCACACTCAAACTGGTGAGCCTGCACACAAGCCAGATGAGCCTGGGCTCAAGCTGGTGACCTCAGGGTTTCAAACCTGGGTCCTCAGGTTCCTAGTCTGATGCTCTGTCCACTGCGCCACCACCTGGTCAGGCTAAGCTTGCTTTCTTTTCTTTTCTTTTCTTTTCTTTTCTTTTCTTTTCTTTTCTTTTCTTTTCTTTTCTTTTCTTTTCTTTCCTTTCCTTTTCTTTTCTTTTCTTTTCTTTTCTTTTCTTTTCTTTTCTTTTCTTTCTTTCTTTCTTTCTCTCTCTCTCTCTTTCTTTCTTTTCTTTCTTTCTTTCTGTCTCTCTTTCTTTCTGTTTCTCTTTTTCTCTCTTCTTCCCTTTCTTTCTTTTTTTTCTCTCTCTTTCTTTCTTCCCTTTCTTTCTTTTTAATTTAAATGTATTAATTTTAGATAGAGAGGCAAGGGAAGAGTGGAGAGAGAGAGAGAAATGCCAATTTGTTGTTTCACTTATTTATGCATTCATTGACTGATTCTTGTATGTGCCCTGGCCAGGGATTGAATCCACATCTTGTTATATCAGGATAGCACTCTAACCAACTGAGTTACCCAGCCAGGGTGCAGTCTAAGCTTTCCAAGCATGGGATTTAGGGGTCATTCAACTCCCTAGTCCCAACACAGGGCTCAGGGCCTGCCAGACGATGAGTCCCACTCACAACTGCTCATTGACTGCATGCGCTTCCAGCCTTTCCTTCCCTCTGCTAGCCTCTTGCTAGTGACCTGGCTGCTTCCCACCTTGTTGTTCTCACTGGGGAGGATGAGCCCCAGAGTTTTTACCTGGGGGTTCCAGTCCTGAATCTGTTGTTTTTAACTGCACAGAATTGGTTCCTCTACCCTTGGCCTCATTGAGTTCTCTCCCCACTCTCTCGCCTGTGACCAATCTTGACAAGAATTCTATGGCAAAGCTGAAGACAATTTCCTTTCTTTGGCTAGTGGAACGATGTAGATGTTCGTCTTTGGTGTATCCAAAGGAGACTGACAGGTTAAACTCTGCTCCAGCCCAGAATAATTAGTGCCCCAGGAGACAAAAAATTAGAAATAATTTGTAGTACACATTTGTCCTTTAACTTTTTTCTTGGGGGGGGGGTAATTTTCCACTTTGGTGGGAGACAGGACTTTCCTCCTGGCAAAAGGGGGGAGCACATTGCCTAGGCCAGCCAATCAGATGTTCTCACCCATGTCTCTGCCTCTCCAGGGAGTGACACAGAGACCCAAGGTAGATGGGAAATCAGCAGAGGGGAGATCGTGCTGGAAGTCAAGTGACAGTGAATGGTGTGACCTTGATTGGGATTCTGGGTCCCTAAATCCCTGCCTTCTTGCCCGTTCTTCAAGCTAGTATCCTTCCAACAAACCCAGTTTCTGTTAAATTAGCCAGTGCCAGTGTCCAGTGCTTGCAACCCAGGCTGACATAACCCTAAATGTGCAACTGGAAGGGATAGTTTAAATAAAGCAGCAATCATCTGTAATGTGGAATACTACACGGTAGTTCAAAAGAATAATGGCCGTCTGTGTTCTGACATAGAAAGATCTCCAAGACCTATGTATAATATGTACAGTGTTATCACCACTTCTCTAAAGATAGAGCAAAATAATATACTTTATGTACATGTGTGTTATAATTAGAATGTAAGGCCGCAAGAGGTGCCACAGGAGAGAGACTTTGTTTTATTTAGCCATATATCTCCAGACCTAGAACAGTGCTTGGCACATAGTAGGCATTCAATAAATATTTGTTGAAGCCCTGGCTGAGTAGCTTAGTGAATGGAGTGTCCTCCCAGTGTGTTGAGGTCCTAGGTTTGATACCCTTTCAGGGCACATATGGGAAGCAACTAGTGAGTGCACAACTAAATAGAACAACTAAGTGAAACAACGAGCTGATGCTTCTATCTCTTCTCCACCCCTCTGTCTCTCTCTTCCCATCCCTCCTCTCTTTCTCTCTCTCCCTCAAATCAATGGAAAAATTAAAAATAAATATTTTTTGATTAAATGTAGTGTATAGAAAATGATCTGAAAGGACACATATCAAACTAAAAATAGTGGCTTCTTTTTTTAAAATTTTTTATTTATTTATTCATTTTAGAGAGGAGAGAGAAAGGAAGAGAGAGAGACAGAGAGGGAGAGAGAGACAGAGAGAGAAGGTGGGGAGGAGCTGAAGTATCAACTCCCATATGTGCCTTGACCAGGCAAGCCCAGGGTTTTGAACCAGCGACCTCAGCATTTCCAGGTCAACGCTTTATCCATTGTGCCACCACAGGTCAGGCCAAATAGTGGCTTCTTAGAGGAGAGATTAGACATAGGGGTGGTAGACAAGGAAGATTTTATCTGTATTTGAATTATTTTTTTTTTACAAGGAAAATGTTTTCATGTATTATTTGTGTAGTTAAACAATATAAACAGAAAAGAGCTGCATATTAACACATGGTGAGAAAGCCATTAGAAAGATAGTTTGAAGACTTTATCATAACAAATACAAGTCAGCTGGAAAGAAAGGGGGGAATGAAGCAGCTGGCCCCACTTGGCCTGGCAGCTCAGTTGAGAGGGTAGGCTCTACATGCCAAGGTTGTGGTTCCATCTTTGGTCAGGGTTATTGGCCATTTAACAAGATAATGTACTGCTAAATTTTTAGTTTTATTTATTTATTTTTTTTAAGATTTTTTTTTTAAAGACTTTATTTATTCAATTTTCAGAGAGGAGAGAGAGAGGAAGGAGGAACAGGAAGCATCAACTTCCCATATGTGCCTTGACCAGGCAAGCCCAGGGTTTCGAACCAGCGACCTCAGTGTTCCAGATCAAGGCTTTATCCCACTGCGCCATCACAGGTCAGGCTAAATTTTTAGTTTTATTGACTGATTGATTGATTGGTTGACTTAAGAGAGAGAGACAGAAATATTCATCTGTTCCTGTATGTGCCCTGACTGGGGATCGAACCCACAATGTTTGCACATTGGGAGGACGTTCTAACAAACCAAGCTATCTGGCCAGAGCTTAATTCTTTTTTTTTTTTTTTTTTTTTTTTTTTTTACAGGGACAGAGAGAGAGTCAGAGAGAGGGATAGATAGGGACAGACAGACAGGAACGGAGAGAGATGAGAAGCATCAATCATCAGTTTCTCGTTGCGACATCTTAGTTGTTCATTGATTGCTTTCTCATATGTGCCTTGACCGTGGGCCTTCAGCAGACTGAGTGACCCCTTGCTTGAGCCAGCGACCTTGGGTCTGAGCTGGTGAGCTTTTTTTTTTTTTTTTTTTTTTTTGCTCAACTCAGATGAGCTTGTGCTCAAGCTGGCGACCGCGGCGTCTTGAACCTGGGTCTTCCGCATCCCAGTCTGATGCTCTATCCATTGCGCCACCGCCTGGTCAGGCGGTCCTTTTTTTTTTTTTTAATGGTCAGCAGGCACACTCACCCCATCCCTAATCAGTCTCAATGCAAGGCTCAGAAATGCTCTTTGTGCAGATGACACTTTCATATTTTGATGTGAGCATCAAAATATCCTGTTTTAATTTAAACAGAGAAAACAGCAAGAAAAATAGTGGAAAACAGAAAGATTCATCCGGGACTGCAAGTCACTTGCATTGTTGGAGGGTGTGGTCAGATATGGGTTGTGGAGATGACTACATGGGCTTGGGTGTCATGGACAGAGCCTCCTTCTCTTTCTCTTTCATCTTGTTCCTTCTACTTCTCTTTCAACTTCTTCTCCCTTTCTTCCCCTCCGTTGGGGTTAGGGCCTGGAAATACAAAAATGATTAGAACACTACTTCTGCCCCCAAAGCTTGAAGTTTGTTAGGGTAGGTAGATGGATTTGCAGTGACTTTGTGTCCATGCCCTTGTTCTTTTTTTGGTTTTAATTGTTTTTTATTTTATTTTTAAAAGAGAGAGAGAGAGACAGCAAGAGAGAGATGACAAGCATCAACCTGTAGTTGTGTCACTCTAGTTGTTCATTGATTGCTTCTCATATGTGCTATGACTGGGAGGCTCAAGCCAGCGACCTTGGGCTCAAGCCAGCAACCTTGGGATCATGTTGATGATTATGTGCTCAAACTGACCACCTCGCAGTTTCAATTCTGGGACCTCAGCATCCCAGGCTGATGCTATGCCACCACCAGTCAGGCCATGCCCTTGCTCTTAAATATCCCTGAGAGCATCAGCCCTTCTTCCCCTCTCCACACGTCTGAATTCCTAGGAATCTGCTCTCTACTTTAATATTTAGCCCTTTACTATACTAATCTGTCTTCTGTTGTATGTGACTTATGTATGTTCGTTTGGTCTTCCTGAGTCTATTATAAACTCTTTGAGGGCTGGGGCCACTTTTCTGTGACCTTTTGATCAGCCAGATTGTAGGAAACAAGATGATTTTCTGAACCTTCATGAATGCCATCTATAGAGCCATGCTTATCGCCACACTCACAAATGCTACCTAGACGGAGCCAGGATGATTTCAGGGGAGCTGTGACACTCTTGCAGAAACAGACTGTGTGCAGGTTTGTCAGATGGTATGTGTGTAATTTTAGAGCACTCAGCAATGGTGCTTGCTTTTAATCAGAAGTCACAGCCGAACAGTTGGTTCTGAGGAGAAACACCCCCTTCTCTAGAGTAACTGGCTAAACCATAACTACAAATGAATGTATGATCCTTATTACACAGCAATGGAGATAGAAGTGTTGCCTGAGAAGGGAAGTTAGAATTCTTTTTTTTTTTAAAGATTTTATTTTCTGGGGTCGCCAGTTTGAAACCCTGGGCTTGCCTAGTCAAGGCATATATGGGAGTTGATGCTTCCGGTTTCTCACCCCCTTCCCTCTTTCTCTCTCTCCTCTTTAAAATCAATAAATAAAGTCTTAAAAATAAAAAAAGATTTTATTTATTTATTAATCTTTGTGACAGAGACAGGGAGAGGACAGATAGGAAGGGAGAGAGATGAGAAACATCAATTCCTTGTTACAGCACCTTAGTTGTTCATTGATTGCCTTGATTGGGGGGGGGGGACCAAAATACCCTTTGCTCAAGCCAGCGACCTTGGGTTCAAGCTGGTGAGCTGTGCTCAAACCAGTTGAGCCTGTGCTCAAGCCAGCGACCTCAAGGTTTCGAACCTGGGTCCCAGTCTGAGGCTCCATCCACTGCACCACCGTCTGTCTGGTCAGGATGGGGTTCAATGAAAAACTTCAGCCTGATCTGTGGTGGCACAGTGGATAAAGCATTGACTTGGAATGCTGAGGTTGCCAGTTGGAAATCCTGGGCTTCCCTGATCAACTCACATAGTGATAGATAAGTGAATTCCAAACTGCCCTCTTGATGTTCCACTTATCTGTCAGACCTCACCCTTACTGGACTATTGCCCCTGAGACAAAGGAATTCCAAGAAGCTAGCAAGCCCCCCAAGAAGGAGCATTCCGGACATACCAGGACTTTTGCCTCAGTATTCCTTTAGACTCTCCCAAACACTATATAATTTGCCCCTAGTCTGTAACCGGTGCTCTTCTCCCCGGGAGAAGTGCCCGGCAGGGTTCCTTTCTTCCTTTCAATAAAGCCTGTTACTCTGGTCTTTCGGATTCCCATGGATTCTAACACAAAGGAGAAGTAGCTATGAACTAATGCTTCTAGCTCCTTCACCCTACCCTGCCTTTCTATCCTCTCTCTAAAATCAATAAATAAACTCTTTAAAAGAAAAAATATAAAAATTTCATTGATACATTTTGGTTTCTTTTCATGTATTATGTCAATAAAAACAATTTCTTAAACATAAAACTAAATACAGTCTTATTTGATACTTTTATCAAATTTTAATAAGAATTCTCATTAATTGAAGTAATCTATTAGAACATGTGATTCAATTTTTGGTTTGGATAATATAGTCTGAATACTTGTTTGTTAATTTGTTCAAAAGATCATGGGGAAGTACAGCATATTACAATACTGTAATAACTATGGTACCATGTGGGTACCGGAATTATTGAAGGGACCACTTCATAAATTATATAATTGTCTAACCACTATGCTGTACACCTGAAACTAAAATAAAATAAAATTCAATGTCAATTGCAACTGAAAAATTTTAAAAAGGCAAAAGAACACCCCAAATTTTTTTCAAAAGTTATCTATTGAAAGGCTATTTATTATATGCCTGCCATAGGTCATGGTCAACAAAATACCTCTAGTCTCTGCCCATTTGTGGCAGGAAGTCTAGTTGGGAACCTTCACATAAAATGAATAATCAGCCTGCCCTGTGGTGGCACAGTGGATAAAACGTCGACTTGGAAATGCTGAGGTCGCCGGTTCGAAACCCTGGGCTTGCCTGGTCAAGGCACATATGGGAGTTGATGCTTCCAGCTCCTCCCCACCTTCTCTCTCTGTCTCTCTCTCCTCTCTCTCTCCCTCTCTGTCTCTCTCTCTCCTCTCTAAAATGAATTTTAAAAAATTAAAAAAAAGAATAATCATACAAACAACTATATAATTATGAATTGTGATAAGAGCTATGAAGGAAGAATACAGAATACTATGTGAAAGTTTAGTAAAGGAACTGATTTATACAGTGGGGACCATGAAAAGCATCTGAATCAGCGACATTAAGCTGAGATCTGAATGACAATTAAGTGAAAATGGGGCCAGCCAGAACAAGCAACACATGCAAAACCTCTGAGGCGGGAAACTGTTGAGAAACTGAAACATATATGGGTAGAGTTTAGTAAAAGAGAAGTAGGGTGCTGGGAGAACCTAAGCTGAAAGGAGGTTAGAAGGAGCAATAGAAAAAACACCCCTAGAAAAACCCAGCATAGAAAAAGAATACAACAAAATAATAATAATGCTTTAAGTTTACAATGTTCTCATAACTGTTACCTCGGTTAATTTTCACCAGAAACCGGCGAGGCAGGGAGGGCAACCATAATTATGGTTATTTCTTCCACTGGAGGATTAAAGCTTAACCAGGGACAAAGTTATGCGGTTTTGGTTCCGTGATTCAGAGTAGAGAGGCACCCTCTTTGGGTTCTCTGGGGAGCCGGAAGGGAGCGGGTGGAACGAAGCGTGTGACCATCTGAGGAAAGCAGGCTGTGAGCTATAATAGTAAGTACTTTTTGATGCCACTCTGTACCTACCCTTCTAGGTATCACTCACTGTTCAAGACAGAAAACGAAATCTTGCATTTGGAGAGACTTTTATTTAAAAAAAAAAATTAAACAAAAATAATTCATTGATTCGAGAGAGAGAGATTGAAAGAGATTCTTTTTGTGCCCCGACCAAGAATGGAACCGCAACCCGGCCAGAACTGGAGAGTGACTTTTAAATTAGACAGTTTTGTAATTCTGAGGTTTACACATCAGGACAAAATTTGAGCGTAGGCTGCGAATATCTATCTGATTTGAACGAAAAAAATCGGTGGAGTCCGAAGGGTTAATCAAAACGAGAAACTATTGTAGAACACTCAGGCGACGGGGGCTGGGTCTCCTCCCAGCCCAACCCCTCTGTTTTCCGCCAGGCAGGAGGTGACCAATGACAGTTAGCTATTTGAATAGACCAATAATAGGATGAAACTGTTCTGGTTGAGAAGGGCGGCCAAGTCATCCAATCATATGGAAGAAGGGGGAAAGGACCTTAGCCAATACAAAGGCATGGGGCGGGGTCTAGCGTGGGGGCGGTGAAAGAAGTTTGCTGACTAAGATGGCGACTGAGGCGCAGAGTGAAGGGGAGGTGCCAGCTCGGGAATCCTGTCCGAGGTGAGATGAGTTTTTGGTCCAGCTGCCTAGGAAACGTGGGCTGGTCATCCTGACGCCTTTCCTTTGGGTCATGGTGATCCAGCGGGGCCGGACTTTGTGCCTTCCTCCCACGATGTTTCGCACCCTGGCGCCTGCCGGTGCTGGGACGCGGTGGTCTGGCCCGGCGCTGGGCTTTAGTCGGGCCCCCGCTTGGCGCTCGTGATGCCGGTGGGGGCCCCCCTTGCCCCCTCTCCCCCGTGATATTGGCTGCAAACCGACCAGTTGGTGGTGGCAGTGCTTCCTCCTTTGCACTGAGGTGCGTCTTGATGGTGAAGAAACTCAAAGCCAGAGCTGTTAAGCGATTTTTCCAACGTCACACAGCTTTGGAAGAGAACTGTCAGTCCCTTTTGCGCCGTTCCCAGTTAGTATATGATTAAGTCAGAGCAAGGGTTTGAGTGTCAGTTAGAAATGGGTTTGAGACCTTGGACAATTTTTAAAAAAGTATTTTATTGTGGTAAGAACACACTTAAGTCCTGGCCGGATGACTGGGTTGGCTGGGGCTTTGTTCTGAAGCGCAGAGGTTGCTGGTTCAGTCCCTGATCAGGGCACATACAGGAACAGATCCTGTCTCGCTCTCCTTTCCTCTCTTGCTAAAATCAATATGTAAAAACAAACAAACAAACATCCCCCCCACACACACTTAAGAGATCAACCGACTTAGGAGATTTTTAAGTGTATAATATAGTATTGTTGACAGTAGGTACAGTGTTATATAGCAAATCTCAAGAGCTAATTCATCTTGCTTAACTGAAACTTCATGCCTGTTAGTAACTTTTCATTTTCCCCTCCTTCCAGCGGCTGGCAACTGCCATTCCCCTAGTTAATTCTGTGCTTTGACTCTTTAGATACCTCATATAAGTAGTGTCATGCTGTATTTATCTTTCTCTAATTGGCTTATTTCACTTAGCATAAGATCTTCAAGTTTTATCCATGTTGTCACATATGCAGACTTTTCTTTCTTTTAAAAAGTTTTTCCTATTGACTTGAGAGAGCGAGAGAAAGAGAGAAGCATCAACTTGTCTCACTTAGTTGCTCCATTTAGTTGTGCACTCATTGATTAGTTCTGCTAGTGCCGGGATGGGTCCAACCCATGACCTTCGGTGTACTGGGTGGATGCTTTATTCACTGGGCCACCCAGCTGGGGCAGAATTTTCTTTTCTTTTTAAATTTTTATTTATTTATTTTGGTGAAGAGAGAGACAGAGAGAGAGAGATGAGGGGAGGAGCAGGAAGCATCAACTCCCATATGTGCCTTGACCGGGCAAGGCCAGGGTTTTGAACCGGGACCTCAGTGTTCCAGGTTGACGCTTTATCCACTGCACCACCACAGGTCAGGCAGAATTTTCTTCTTCTTTTTTTTTGAGAGAGAGACAGGAAGGGAGAGAGATGAGAAGCATCAAGTCATAATTGTGTCACTTTAGTTGTTCATCGATTGAGAATTTTCTTTATAAAAGCTGAGTAATATTCCATTCTAAGTACATCTGTCCATGGATATTTAGGTTGTTTCCACATCTTGGTTATTGTTAATTGTGCCTCATTGAACAGGGGAGTGCTAAGATGTCTTCCAGATCCTGATTTTAATACTTTTGGGTAAATACCCAGAAGTGGGATTGCTGGATCCTATGATAGTTCTATTTTCAATTTTGTGTGTGTGTGTGTGTGTGTTTGACAGAGTCATAGAGAGGGACAGATAGACAGGAAGGGAGAGAGATGAGAAGCATCAATTCTTTGTTGCGGCTCCTTAGTTGTTCATTGATTGCTTTCTCATATGTGCCTTAACCGCAGACCGAGTGACCCCTTGCTTGAGCCAGCGATCTTGGGTCCAAGCTGGTGAGCTTTTTTTTGGTTGTTGTTGTTTTTGTTTACTCAAGCCAGATGAGCCCGCACTCAAGCTGGCGACCTCAGGGTCTCGAATCTGGGTCCTCCGCATCCCAGTCCGACGCTCTATCCACTGCGCCACTGCCCGGTCAGGCCTTTTTCTTCCTTCTTTATTGATTTTAGAAAAAGCGAAAGAAAGCGAGAGAAGGGATTGGAGTGGAACGCTTTATTCACTGTGCCACCACAGGTCAGGCCTCATCATCTTTCATTGCCATCAACAGTGTACCAAAGTTCCAATTTCTCCACATCCTCACCAACACTTTTCTTTTTTAATAGTAGTCATATTGACAGGTATGAAGTGATAACCAACTGTGATCAGGAACAAGGAAAGCATGGATGCCCAGCTCTGCCACTTCTATTCAGCACAGTACTGGATGGCTTAGCTAGAGTAATTAAGCAAGAAAAAAAAAGGCATTTAAATTGGAAAGGAATAAGTAAAATTATCCCTGTGTGCAGATATGTTCTTATACATAGGAAATCCTAAAAACTTAACAAAAAACCTGTTAGAACTAATAAATTTAATAAAGTTGCAGGATGCAAATCAACATACAAAAATCAATTGCATTTCTACATAAAAACTGTGAATTATCTGAAAACAATCCCATTTACAATAGCACCAAAAATAATAGATTACTTGGGCCAATTTTTAAACCTCTCTTATCTTCAGTTTCTTTTAAATTAAAAAGTATATTTTAAAAGTATTTTACTTAGGCCTGACCTGTGGTGGTGCAGTGGATAAAGCGTCGACCTGGAAATGCTGAGGTCGCCAGTTCAAACCCTGGGCTCGCCCGGTCAAGGCACATATGGGAGTTGAAGCTTCCTGCTCCTCCCCCTTCCCACCTTCTCTCTCTCTCTCTCTCTCTCTCTCTCTCCTCTCCTCTAAAATGAATAAATAAAATAAATAAAAGTATTTTACTTATTGATTTTAGAGAGAGAGAGAGAGAGAGTTAGAGAGAGAGATAGGTGGGAAGGGGGAGGAGCAGGAAGAATCAACTTGTAGTTGCTTCTCTTATGTGCCTTGATTGGCCAAGCCTGGGTTTTGAACCTGTCGACTTCAGCATTCTAGGTCAACACTTGATCCTGTGCTCCACCATGGGTAAGGCTCAGCTTCAATTTTTTTCATCTGTAATGGCAGTAATGAGATCTATTCCAGAAAATGTTGGGATTAAATTAGGCAATTCTTTTAAAGCTCTTACCTCTGAGCCTTGCAGGTACTCAATATATTTCCTAGAACAACTAAGCAGATTAGAGGGATCTGCAATAGGAGATCATGACTTTATTTCTACAGCGTGTTTTCTCCTAAGCAAGCACACCAAAATTTAGCATTTTTGAAAACAAATATCTAGCTAGTCTTGTTCCAGCCTTGAGACCTTAATTGTCTTTT
This sequence comes from Saccopteryx leptura, assembly GCF_036850995.1. NCBI lineage: Eukaryota > Metazoa > Chordata > Mammalia > Chiroptera > Emballonuridae > Saccopteryx > Saccopteryx leptura. Next base: position 30,217,961 of record NC_089515.1, read on the forward strand.
TTTTTTTTTTTTTTTTTTTTTGTGACAGAGAGAGAGACAGAGAGAGGGACAGATAGGGACAAACAGGAGGGGAAAGAGATGAAAAGCATCAATTCTTTGTTGCAGCACCTTAGTTGTTCATTGGTTGCTTTCTCATATGTGCTTTGACCTGGGGAGCTACAGCAGACTGAGTGACCCCTTGCTCAAGCCAGCAACCTTGGGCTCAAGCTGGTGAGCCTTGCTTAAACCAAATGAGCCCGCACTCAAGCTGGCAACCTCGGGGTTTCAAACCTGGGTCCTCTGTGTCCCAGTCCGACTCTATGTCCACTGCCCCACTGCCTGGTCAGGCAGACCTTAATTGTCTTGATTATATATATATTAGAATTTAGTAGAGCAGTGGTTTTCAACCTTTTTCATCTCATCGCACACATAAACTATTTTTTTTCACACACATAAACTATTGCTAAAATTCTGCACACACCAAAAATATATTTTTTTGACAATCTCACAAAAAAAGGTATAATTTTGATGGATTTACATAAAATATAATAGTAATTACCTTTCTGTTTTGCTTCAAAGTGACTTTTAAAAAAATCAGACCACGAATTCTGTTTGGAGGTGTCTTTGAGCTCGCTGAGTAGATACCGGGAACAAAGCTCACCCTCCTGAATTAATAAAACCTTACGGACAAGAAGTCATTGTTGAGCGTGGCGTGTGGTGGCACAGTGGATAGAGTATTGACCTGGGTGCTAGGTCACTGGTTCAAAACCCTGGGCTTGCCAGGTCAAGGCACAAACTACGAGCAGTCAATGATCAATTAAAGTGAAGCAACTGGGCCTGACCTGTGGTGGCGCAGTGGATAAAGTGTCGACCTGGAAATGCTGAGGTCGCCGGTTCGAAACCCTGGGCTTGCCTGGTCAAGGCACATATGGGAGTTGATGCTTCCAGCTCCTCCCCCCTTCTCTTTCTCTGTCTCTCTCTCTCCTCTCTAAAAATGAATAAAAAAAAAAAATTTAAAGTGAAGCAACTATGAATTGATCCTTCTCATTCCCCCCTCCATTAAAAAAAAATCAATGAATAAAGTCTTAGAAAAAATCAAAAGCAGAAGTTATCATTGAAATTAAATGGTGGCAGATGTGTCCAAGGATCATTGCAGGGATTTGATCCCTTTATGAATCTTGTGATAGATGATTATGTAAAGATGGCAACTAGTGGGCAACAGAACAGTATTGGAATGGTAGTAATTTGAAGAAATTGTATCATCATGTTAGAAGCCTTGGAATGAGTATAAAGAATGGCTGTGTTCATCAAAGAAATCAACTGCTTCCTTGTGTCCCCTTTCCACAGCACCTGTTTTACTACAATATAAAAATCGAGCCCTGGATGGGTAGCTCAGTTGGTTAAAGCATCATCTCATCCGATATGTTAAAGTTGCCAGTTTGGTCCCTAATCAAGGCACATACAGAAAGGGATGTTTCTGTCTCTTTTTCTTACGTCCTCTCTCTCTCTCTAAATTAAAAAAAAATTGAATCATGTACATTCTCACATTGAGCTATGTTAGATAAACTTTTGTATTGGTCTTTTTTTTTTTTTTAAGCTTTTAGAGAGAGGCAGGGAGAGACAAAGAGACAGAAACATCGGCTGTTCCTGTAGGTGCCCTGACTGGGGATTGAACCAGCAACCTCTGTGCTTTGGGACAGTGCTCCAACCAACTGAGCTGTCTGGCTAGGGCTGTATTGGTCTTAAAAAAAATAAAAGTAAAACAACAAAACATCAGATGCCAACCTGGCTGAGTGTTCAGTTGGTTGCAATGTCACCGAATACTCCAGGGTTGCAGGTTTGATCCTGGTCAGGGCACATACAAGAATCAAGCAATGAATGCATGGGTAGGTAAAGCGAGTTGTTTTTCTCTTTCTCTCCTTTCTCTCTGAAATCAAATCTGTAAATAAAAAAGATTAAAAATAAATAAATAGCCTGACCAGGTGGTGGTTCAGTGGATAGAGTATCAGCTTACAATGCTGAGGACCCAAGTCTGAAACCTCAAGGTCGCCAGCTCGAGTGCGGGCTCACCAGCATGACGTGGGGTTGCCAGCTTGAGCGTGGGATCATAGACATGACCTCGTGGTCACAGGCTTAAGCCCAAAGGTTGCTGGCTTGAGCAAAGGGTTACTTGCTCTGCTGGAGCTCCCCGGTTAAGGCATATATGAGAAAACAGTCAATGAACAACAGCTAAGGTGCCACAACAAAGAATTGGTGCTTCTCATCTTTCTCGCTTCCTGTCTGTCCCCCACCCTCACTCAAATAAACACATAAACAAATAAATAAAATAAATCAGGTGCCTATACTTGTATATAAGGATTTCAGGTACCAAGAATTAACTCATCAGATGCAACCTTATTATGCAATGTGACCAATAAGATGCAACTCTGTTATAGGCCTATATATTTATGCTTCAAGACAAGGCATTCACACTGGACAGTTATTGTTGTGTTGGCTGTTGCCATTTTTATATTTGACAGTCTAAGGGAAAAAGAGGTCAGTGTCCCTGATCAAATAGTCAAGTACTGAAAATTTTTTTTTTTTTTTTTTTTGTATTTTTCTGAAGCTGGAAACGGGGAGAGACAGTCAGACAGACTCCCGCATGCGCCCGACCGGGATCTACCCGGCACGCCCACCAGGGGCGAAGCTCTGCCCACCAGGGGGCGATGCTCTGCCCCTCTGGGGCGTCGCTCCACCACAACCAGAGCCACTCTAGCGCCTGGGGCAGAGGCCAAGGAGCCATCCCCAGTGCCCGGGCCATCTTTGCTCCAATGGAGCCTTGGCTGCGGGAGGGGAAGAGAGAGACAGAGAGGAAGGAGGGGGTGGGGGTGGAGAAGCAAATGGGCGCTTCTCCTGTGTGCCCTGGCCGGGAATCGAACCCGGGTCCCCCACACGCTAGGCCGACCCTCTACCGCTGAGCTAACCGGCCAGGGCCAAGTACTGAATGTTTTAAAAATTCTTGCTAGGCCTGACCTGTGGTAGCACAGTGGATAAAGCGTCGACCTGGAAATGCTGAGGTCGCCGGTTTGAAACCCTGGGCTTGCCTGGTCAAGGCACATATGGGAGTTGATGCTTCCAGCTCCTCCCCCTTCTGTCTCTCCCTCCTCTTGCTACCTCTCTGTCTCTCTCCCTCTGCCTCTCCTCTCTAAAAATGAATAAATAAATAAATAAATAAAATTAAAAAAAAAAAATTCTTGCTAACCACCAGTTGAAAATTGCTGCAGTAGCGTGATCTTATTTACTGTATTTCCCCATGTATAAGATGTACCCTTTTCCGAAAAATTTGGGATCTAAAAACTGGGTGCATCTTATACAGTGGTTGTAGTTGTTTTTTTTTTAACTTGCATTTCTCACTTTTTCGCGCTTGTTTTTGAGCTCATTTTTTTTTTTTTAATTCCCTTCTTTTTTTTTTTTAAATTTATTCATTTTTAGAGAGGAGAGAGAGAGAGACAGAGAGAGAAGGGGGTAGGAGCAGGAAGCATCAACTCCCATATGTGCCTTGACCAGGCAAGCCCAGGGTTTCGAACCAGCGACCTCAGCATTTCCAGGTCGACGCTTTATCCACTGCGCCACCACAGGTCAGGCTGAGCTCATTGTTGAAGACAGTAGTAATTCATCATCAGACACAGATGAGGACAAGCTAATGGATGGGAGTTTTGACAGTGATGAGGAGTTGTATGAATTTTATGATGAATAAAACTTGAGTTCAGTAACTTTATGTAATATAGTAGTCTCTTGTCTATTGCTGGGGTTAGGTTCCAGAACCCCCCGCAATAGGCAAAAATTCGTGTAGTGACCTTATATTATTTTATTACTTATATATATTTTAAAGCTTTATTTCAATTTAATATTCTTTTTTAATGTTTTAACTAATATTTTTTTATATTTTTGTATTGTTTTTCAATTTTTTAGGCTAGAAAATGCTTATTTTACCACAAAAATAATTAAAATAATAAATATATAAAAATACCTATATACAGCAAAATCCTGTGATATAGTGCAAAATCCCATGATATAGTGAAAAATCCGCAATATAAAATTAGATATAGGCCCTGGCTGGTTGGCTCAGCGGTAGAGCGTCGGCCTGGCGTGCGGGGGACCCGGGTTCGATTCCCGACCAGGGCACAGAGGAGAAGCGCCCATTTGCTTCTCCACCCCCCCCTCCTTCCTCTCTGTCTCTCTCTTCCCCTCCTGCAGCCAAGGCTCCATTGGAGTAAAGATGGCCCGGGCGCTGGGGATGGCTCCTTGGCCTCTGCCCCAGGCGCTAGAGTGGCTCTGGTCATGGCAGAGGGACGCCCCGGAGGGGCAGAGCATCGCCCCCTGGTGGGCAGAGCGTTGCCCCTGGTGGGCGTGCCAGGTGGATCCCGGTCGGGCACATGCGGGAGTCTGTCTGACTCTCTCTCCCCGTTTCCAGCTTCAGAAAAATACAAATAAATAAATAAATAAATAAATAAAATAAATTAAAAAAAAATTAGATATATACAATTTAAAAAATCCTCCATACAGCCTGACCAGGCGGTGGCACAGTGGATAGAACATCGGACTGGGATGCTGAGGACCCAGGTTCGAGACCCCAAGTTCGCCAGCTTGAGCATGGGTTCATCTGGTTTGAGCAAAGCTTGGACCCAAGGTCGCTGGCTTGAGCAAGCGGTTACTCAGTCTGCTGAAGGCCCACGGTCAAGGCACATATGAGAAAGCAATCAATGAGCTACTAAGGTGTCGCAACAAAAAATTGATGATTGATGCTTCTCATCTCTCTCCGTTCCTGTCTGTCTGTCCCTATCTATCTCTCTCTCTGTCTCAAAAAAAACCAAAAAAAACCACAACCTCTACAGTGAGACTGCAAAAAGTGAACCATGATATGGTGAGGGATGACTGTACATTTTTTTCAAATTTTGGGCCCCCAAATTAAGGTGCATCTTATACATGGGAATGTCTTAAACTTAGGGAAATATGGTTCGTGTGTCAGTGTGAATCACTAATTTTCTTAGTTTGATGTCTCTTGGTGCTCATGAGATTCTAAGTCTTGCAAACCTGGGTTTGCGAGTGGGCACAGAGCTCCTCCCCTAGCTGAGATGTGTATGGTTGAATGTATTATTAAGAACTTTATAGAGACCCTGGCCAGTTAGCTTTGTTGGTTAAATAGAGCTTCATCTGGAAACAGGAAGGTTGCGTGTTTTATCCTTGGTCAGGGCACAAATGGGAAGCGACCAATGAACACACTAAATGGAACAATAAGTGAATGCTTCCCTCTCTTTCTTTTTCCCCTTCCTCTCTCTGTCTAAAATCAATCAGTAAAAAATTAACTTAAATTTTATAGGGAAGAGTTTTCTACTTTTGGAGCTGCCTATAAATGGTTGACCATTTTTTGCCTGGAAACCATAGAGGGGCTCAGAAAATTTGATTAAATCATTCTTTATGCTGCTATAAGATCTTGAACTATGATGAAAATCTGTAGATAAAATACTATTCTGTAGCAGAAATAGTTTGAATTCTTTTTTTTTAAGTATTTTTTTATTTTTTACAGAGACAGAGAGTCAGAGAGAGGGATAGACAGGGACAGACAGACAGGAACGGAGAGATGAGAAGCATCAATCATTAGTTTTTTTTGTTTGTTTGTTTTGTTTTTTTTGTATTTTTCTGAAGCTGGAAACGGGGAGAGACAGTCAGACAGACTCCCGCATGTGCCCCACCGGGATTCACCCGGCACGCCCACCAGGGAGCGATGCTCTGCCCACCAGGGGGCAATGCTCTGCCCCTCCAGGGCGTCGCTCTGTTGGGACCAGAGCCACTCTAGCGCCTGGGGCAGAGGCCAAGGAGCCATCCCCAGTGCCCGAGCCATCCCCAGTGCCCGGGCCATCTTTGCTCCAATGGAGCCTTAGCTGCGGGAGGGGAAGAGAGAGACAGAGAGGAAGGAGAGGGGGAGGGGTGGAGAAGCAAATGGGCGCTTCTCCTGTGTGCCCTGGCCAGGAATCGAACCCGGGACTTCTGCACACCAGGCTGACGCTCTACCACTGAGCCAAGGTATATTTTTATTCATATTCCCAACTTAGCTTAGTTTTGTTTGGTGGTCAGTAATGAATGAATAATACAGGAGTCTCAACATATGACGTTTCTAGTTTACGACGCTCACTCCCATGAAAACTTAAAGAAATTGAGACAAGTGTTTAGGCTTATGCTGTTAGCATCATACTTACGGGCTATGTGAGTGAACTACTTTGGTTGTGTGCGGTGGAAGAATATGCAGCATTCTTTTTCTGTGGCTTTGTTGTGGTTTTTTTTTAGTTTTTTTTTTCTATTTATTTTTTTAGTTTTTTTATTTTTTACAGAGACAGAGAGTGAGTCAGAGAGAGGGATAGACAAGGACAGACAGACAGGAACGGAGAGAGATGAGAAGCATCAATCATTAGTTTTTCATTGCGCGTTGCGACACCTTAGTTGTTCATTGATTGCTTTCTCATATGTGCCTTGACCGCGAGCCTTCAGCAGATCAAGTAGCCCCTTGTTGGAGCCAGCGACCTTGGGTTCAAGCTGGTGGGCTTTTGCTCAAACCAGATGAGCCGCGCTCAAGCTGGCGACCTCGGGGTCTCGAACTTGGGTCCTCTGCATCCCAGTCTGACGCTCTATCCACTGTGCTACCGCCTGGTCAGGCATGGCTTTGTTGTGTTTTTATGTTGTAGATTATGGTTTTACAACTGTTAGGATAGGTAAGTGACTTAGGCTAGGGTGTTTCGGCTTACATCAAAATTTGGATTACAGAACTGTGTCATAACCCAAGGACCCCTGTAGTCTTAATCATTTCTAAGATATACAATATTACTTTATGGTGATAAATTCCATACGAATTCTTATTTGCCATTCAGATAGTAATCTTCCTAATGTTCTGTTGATGGTATGACCCCTTGTATTCCATAAAAATGAGGAAAGACTTGTCTGACTTTTGCAGATAATACATATTTGCTTGTTTTTAATTAAAATATAGATGACATACAACTTTATATTAGTTTTAGGTATACAACATAGTGATTTGACATTTATATTCCTTACCATGTGATCACCATAATAAGTTTAGTAACCATCTGTTCCCAAACAAGTTGTTATATTAAATTGACTATTATGATATTGACTATTCTGTACATTCATATTTTCATGTTGAATGGCGAGTATATGATCATTGTCACACACACACACACAAAGAAAAAAAAAGAATTAAGTAAGAAAAATTGCTCTGTCTATAAAGATTTCCAGGTTATATTTTGACCCGTTGAGGATGACTCTTGTCAGAGTGATGTTCTTTCTAAACTTTAATTCACTTCGTTTATTATACCTTCAAGTTACTCTTACGTGGATTATACTAAAAGGGAATCTACAGGCCTGACCTGTGGTGGCGCAGTGGATAAAGCGTCGACCTGGAACACTGAGGTCCCTGGTTTGAAACCCTGGCCTTGCCTGATCAAAGCACATATGGGAGTTGATGCTTCCTGCTCCTCCTCCACTTTTCTCTGTTTCTCTCTCTCTCTAAAAATAAATAAATAAAAAATAATCTAAAAAAGAAAAAAGGCAGTCTACAAATAGAAGCTGTCCACTCTACCAATAGTAGTATAAAAATAATGAGACTCTTAAGGATCAAAAAGAGAAAAAGCTAAAGTAGGAAATGAAATGTAGCCATCTTCCCACATAATTGGCAGTAAGGAAATACAGCTCACTGCTTTTTGAATCTAAAAGAGACATAAAAACAAAGTGCTAACTATTATTAGATGAAGAGGGGAAATTGATAAAAGAGTCGCAGGCTTTTTAACCTCAATATTCACTGGAAAGAAACCCTACTGTGAACCAGAAAAAGCAAGCTGGAACATGCTGTATTTCCCCATGAATAAGATGCACCTTTTTTTGGAAAAATTTGGGGTCTAAAAACTGGGTGCGTCTTATACAGTGGTTGTAGATTTTTTTAACTTGTATTTCCTGCTTTTTTGTGCTTGTTTTTTTTGCTCATTGTTGAAGACGGTGATTCGTCATCAAGACACAGATGAGAACAAGCTAATGGATGGGAGTTCTTTTTTTTTTTTTTTTTTTTTTTTTTTTTTTTTTTTTTTTTTTTTTTTCATTTTTCTGAAGCTGGAAACAGGGAGAGACAGTCAGACAGACTCCCGCATGCGCCCGACCGGGATCCACCCGGCACGCCCACCATGGGGCGACGCTCTGCCCACCAGGGGGCGATGCTCTGCCCATCCTGGGCGTCGCCATATTGCGACCAGAGCCACTCTAGCGCCTGAGGCAGAGGCCACAGAGCCATCCCCAGCGCCCGGGCCATCTTTGCTCCAATGGAGCCTTGGCTGCGGGAGGGGAAGAGAGAGACAGAGAGGAAAGTGCGGCGGAGGGGTGGAGAAGCAAATGTACGCTTCTCCTGTGTGCCCTGGCCGGGAATCGAACCCGGGTCCTCCGCACGCTAGGCCGACGCTCTACCGTGGATGGGAGTTCTGACAGTGATGAGGAGTTGTATGAATTTTATGATGAATAAAACTTGAGTTCAATAACTTTATGTAATACTTTTTTCCCCCCAAATTTCGGGCCCCAAACTTAAGGTACGTTTTACACAGGGGGAAACACGCTATGGGGTGGAGGGAGGCAAGGCAAACTGGTAATGGTAGCACTTGTGAGAAGTTGTGACAGTATGTCAGTGGTGTTCCATTTGAGGCCCATGCCTGCTCCTGAAGCTAGGAACAACAGGAAGCTTAGTTGTAACTGCAGGAGTCTTGCATCCTGTTTGGAAAGGATTTTGAAGGATAAGGAAGTACTTGGAGATAGGGAAAGGTTCCTGCATTTGCTAATTTAATTTACATATGCCTTAGAACAGGGGTCCCCAAACTTTTTACACAGGGGGCCAGTTCACTGTCCCTCAGACCGTTGGAGGGCCGGACTATAAAAAAAACTGAACAAATTCCTATGCACACTGCACATATCTTATTTTAAAGTAAAAAAACAAAACGGGAACAAATACAATATTTAAAATAAAGAACAAGTAAATTTAAATCAACAAACTGACCAATATTTCAATGGGAACTATGCTCCTCTCACTGACCACCAATGAAAGAGGTGCCCCTTCCAGAAGTGCGGCGGGGGCCGGATAAATGGCCTCAGGGGGCTGCATGTGGCCCGCGGGCCATAGTTTGGGGACCCCTGCCTTAGAATATGGAATATTTGTGACTAAACACATGACTTCTTAAAGGTTTTTTTCTTTTTTAAAAAGATTTTAGCCTGACCTGTGGTGGTGCAGTGGATAAAGTGTCGACCTGGAACGCTGAGGTTGCTGGTTCAAAACCCTGGGCTTGCCTGGTTAAGGCACATATGGGAATTGATGCTTCCTGCTCCTTCCCCCTTCTCTCTCTCCTCTCTCTCTAAAAATGAATAAATAAAAAAAATTTAAAAAAAAAGATTTTATTTACTGATTTTTTAGAGAAAGGAGAGAAAGATATATAGATAGAGAGGTGAGAGGGAGGAGTGGGGAGCATCTACTCATAGTACAGTAGTTGCATCTTGTATGTGTTTTGACCAGGCAAGCCTGGGGTTTTGAACTGGTGACCCCTGTGTTCCAGGTCAACGTTTTATCCACTGCACCACCATAGGTCAGGCTTGAAGACTTTTTCATTATCTTGTTCTTGCTTTAATAAGACAGTAATGTGGCCCTTCAAGAAAAGTGACAGATGGGACTTTTATTTATTAGAGGAAGGCCTAGAGAGTTTGATCATTCTATTTGTAGATAAGGCTAGTCATGGTGGAAAGGGGGTGGGGGAGAACAAATAGAATTATAAAAGTGATCTGCATAAACTGGTCAATGGTTCACCTTTCTTTGCCTCTAACCCGGGGTAGTCAGCCTTTTTATACCTACCGCCCACTTTTGTATCTGTTAGTAGTAAAATTTTCTAACCGCCCACCGATTCCACAGTAATGCTGACTTATAAAGTAGGGAAGTAACTTTACTTTATAAAATTTATAAAGCAGAGTTACAGCCAGTTAAAGCATATAATAGTAATTACTTACCAAGTACTTTATGTTGGATTTTCGCTAAGTTTGGCAGAATAAATCTTTTTAAAACAACTTACTATAGTTAAATCTATCTTTTTATTTACACTTTGGTTGCTCCACTACCACCCACCATGAAAGCTGGAACGCCCACTCGTGGGCAGTAGGGACCAGGTTGACTACCACTGCTCTAACCTTTGGTTGTAGAGCTTGTGAGATAAAGTGTTAAAGGAGGTTTCTGGTTAGATGTGAGGAAGGTCGTCAGAGTGTAGCAGTCTTTTTTTTTTTTTTTTTAATTGCAAGTTTAGAACTATTGTATCTGTTAGATGGGTTTGGGAAAACTGACTCCATTTGAGCTCACAATAAGCCAAGTGATATATGCAAATTTGGTAATTTGCATGAAGATTATACCAGCTATTTATGTCAGTTTGCTAGCACATTTTATCCTTGGGAGAGACACAGCACACTTGATTAGATCATCATTTCACATCACACTTGATTCGATTATTGCTTTTTTTTTTTGATGGTGCTTAGCAGCACTTTCTTCCTGAAGATACCTTCTGGTTACTTTGAGTGAACCCTCTTCCTATGCTTTTATTAGCCATCTTTTATGATGGTTTGTTTCTAGAAATTCTATCTATTTTTTGCTGATGTTTTGCTAGTTTTACCTGATATATCTATCAGCCAGGGTTCAATGAGGACACAGAAACCATACAGTAATTTGAATAAAGAATGTTTAATATAAAGAGTTATCAACTCTTAACGGGATTAGAGTAACAAGAGATTGGCTACTAAGAAGTAAAGAGATCTCTAAAGAATATACAAATCTATATTGGAATCAGCTGTACAATGTGTATGTATGTCAGATCATCACATTATGGACTTTCAATACCTTACAATTTTGTAAATTATACTTTAATAAACTGGGCTGAAAAGAATCAGCTATAATTCTTAAGACTGAGATAGAATGTACAAGGAAGAGGTCCACTAGGGCAGAGATCTAGAGCAGGGGTCCCCAAACTTTTTTCACAGGGGGCCAGTTCACTGTCCCTCAGACCGTTGGAGGGCCAGATTATAAAAAAACTATGAACAAATCCCTATGCACACTGCACATATCTTATTTTAAAGTAAAAAAACAAAACGGGAACAAATACAATATTTAAAATAAAGAACAAGTAAATTTAAATCAACAAACTGACCAGTATTTCAATGGGAACTATGCTCCTCTCGCTGACCACCAATGAAAGAGGTGCCCCTTCCGGAAGTGTGGCGGGGGCTGGATAAATGGCCTCAGGGGGCCGCATGCGGCCCCACGGGCCGTAGTTTGGGGACCCCTGATCTAGAGCGTACTGGAGAAGGCATGGCCATGGCTCCCTGTGGCAGAGAAGTTGCTGTGGTAGAACTTGTTGACAGTTCACCTTATGACCTGACCAGGTGGTTGCACAGTGGATAGAACGTTGACCTGGGATGCTGAGGATCCAAGTTCAAAACCCCAAGGTTGCTGTCTTGAGCACGGACTCATCCAGCTTAAGCACAGGTTCACCAGCTTAAGTGCAGGTTGTCAGCTTGAGCGTGGGGTTGCCGGCTTGAGTGTGGGATCACCAGCTTGAGCATGGCATCATAGACATAACCCCATGGTCGCTGGTGTGAGCCCAAAGGTTACTGGCTTGAAGCCCAAGCTTGCTGGCTTGAGCAAGAGGTCACTGCTCGGCTGGAGCCCCCTGGTCAAGGCATGTATGGGAAAGTGATCAATGAACAATTAAGGTGCTGCAACTACGAGCTGATACTTCTCATCTCTCTCCTTTCTGTCTGACCCTGTCTGTCTGTCTCTCTAAAAAAAAAAAAAGAGAAATTCACCTTGCTGCTTCGTAGGTGCTGCCGACCTGTATACTGCAGGAGTCTGTCTGGAGAAGCAGCCCGTGCTGCCGTCTGGGTGCCGGCGAAGCTGTTCCCACAGTAGGAGCTTGCCTAGAGGAGCACCCTGGACCCAGATGGCAAAGGCTTCCTCCTGCAGTGTCTCTCCAGTGGCCTTTATTAATAAGACTTAACATTGTGCCAGCTGGGAAAGGAAGTCTATTTAAAGGCTCTGGCTCTATTTTTGCAGAGTAGGCAATGACGGCTGAGAGGCAGTAAATTGATAACTGGTGCATGTGGAAAATCATTTTATCTCCAAGTTCCATTTCCCTTTCTGCAGCACTTCCTACATTAATTATAGAAAAATATGAAGTGTATAGAATCTGAATGAATGAGGAGGGACAGAAAGAAATCAGAGAGGACAAGAAAGTAATTGGCAGTTAAATTTGTATTGAGATACTTATTTGCATATTAACTTGTAAAAGCCTATACTGTTTGCATCAACTACTCCCTACACTGGCCCCAACTAATGTAGCCACCAGGATTAACAATTTTTCCCATATACAACCCATTCCCTGGAAGCTATCTGGGAGCCACATCTTTTTTTTTTTTTTTTTTTTTTTGTATTTTTCTGAAGCCGGAAATGGGGAGAGACAGTCAGACTCCCGCATGTGCCCGACCGGGATCCACCCGGCACGCCCACCAGGGGCGACGCTCTGCCCCTCCGGGGCGTCGCTCTGCCAGGACCAGAGCCACTCTAGCGCCTGGGGCAGAGGCCAAGGAGCCATCCCCAGCGCCCGGGCCATCTTTGCTCCAATGGAGCCTCGGCTGCGGGAGGGGAAGAGAGAGACAGAGAGGAAGGAGGGGTGGGGGTGGAGAAGCAAATGGGCGCCTCTCCTATGTGCCCTGGCTGGGAATCGAACCCGGGTCCCCCGCACGCCAGGCCGACGCTCTACCACTGAGCCAACCTGCCAGGGCGGAGCCACGTCTTTGAGCACTAGCTTACCTATGACTGTGGGGTTGGCGTCATTTCCTCAACTAATAAACCCTTACTTTCTTGGCTGAAAAAAAGGTTTCTGTATTCCAAATGGAATGACAGTTTCCTGGAACATTGAACCTGAAGCAAAACTGTTAAATAATATTTAACTTAACTATTGTTTATATTTTATTTTATTTTTCGAGGCATGCTGATGTTTAAGATATATAGTGTTGTTACCTTATTGATCCCTGTAGTTTCAAACTTGCAACGATCCCGGATAGTATGTTGTTGACCGATACTTTTCCCACGACTAAAATGGTATGTGGCTTTGAGCAAGCTCCTTGGACATTTCACATTTTCCTGTGGTGATTTTTTTTTTTAAGCTGGGTTATGTATTTATATGAAGTTTTAGAAATTTGTATTTGTAATGATCTTGAAATATATATATGGAATTTTAAAAACTTACTGCATTTCAGCCTATTAATTTGGGTATTTATTGCACATGAAGCTTTTGAACAAGGGTAGTTTTAAAATTAAAAAAATTTTTTTTTGGTCCTGGCCGGTTGGCTCAGTGGTAGAGCGTCGGCCTGGCATGCAGGAGTCCCGAGTTCAATTCCCAGCCAGGGCACACAGGAGAAGTGCCCATCTGCTTCTCTACCCCTCCCCCACCCCCTCTCCTTTCTCTCTGTCTCTCTCTTCCCCTCCTGCAGCCAAGGCTCCACTGGAGCAAAGTTTGCCTGGGCGCTGAGGATGGCTCTGTGGCCTCTGCCTCAGGCGCTAGAATGGCTCTGATTGCGGCAGAGCGATGCCCCAAGATGGGCAGAGCATTGCCCCCTGGTGGGCATGCCGGGTGGATCCCGGTCAGGCGCATGCGGGAGTCTGTCTGACTGCCTCCCCGTTTCCAGCTTTGGAAAAATACCAAAAAAATAGAATTTTTTTTTGAGGTTTAGTGAGAGGAGGGAGAGAGACAGAAACATTGATCTGTTCCCATATGCCCCTGACTGGGCGTCGAACCCACGACCTCTGCATATTGGGATGATGCTCTAACTAACTGAGCTATCTAGCCAGGGCTGAACAAGTGTAGTTTTTAATTATAATTATCAGTTAGATACTCTCTTATCTTTCATATAGATTTAATAACAGCATCAGTTATTTAGCATAAAAAGATTTTATTTATTGATTTTACAGCGAGCAGAGGGGAAGTGAGAAGTATCAAATCATAGTTGCTTCACTTATAGTTGTTCATTGCTTGCTTGTCATACATGCCTTGACTGGGGAAGCCCTGGACTTCAAACTGGCAATCTCAGCATTCCAGGTCAACATTTTATCCACTGTGCTACCACAGGTCAGGCTAAAATTTTTTAGAAGAATTTTTGAATAATGTAAATGGTGAAAATAGCTGAAATGAGTTGAGATGAAGAACCAAAGGATGCTTGCTGTGTGTGCTGTGATTGGTGCATTTGAACAAAGGTTCGCATTTGTGCGAAAAACCAAGACTGGTTTATGAAAAACTAAGAAGCATTTGAATAATAGTGTGGAAAGGAGAAGCACAAGAGATAAAACAAATTAAAAAAAGAAAGATAGCGAAGAGAGGTGACTCTTAAGTAGAGCTGCCAGCTACAGCCCCAGGGTCAGGCTTTGCAGGCAGTGGTGATTGTGAGCACAGTAAGAAGTGAGACCATCTCAGGAAGGCGGCAGGGAGGCAGAAGACCCACGATGGCTACTCTGTCCTCTGAAGGGGAAGATAGGGAAAGGAGGGCTCAGATTCCTACTAGAGGCATTTTTATATATTTACTTTTGCTAGGATTCTTTCAGTTATATGTGACAGACTTAAGCTACCTTAGTAAAGAGGCTCAAGAAATTGAGAAGTTTAGGAGATAGATCAAGCACAACTTAATCTGTATTGATAACCTCAAATCTCAGTGTCACTAGGTTACTTTGGAGTTGCTTCATAAGAAGTAGGTTCTTCACAAAAAGGTGGCAGTTATGGACCACCAACAGCTTCAGTTGTATATTCTACCAGTTGAGCTATCTTAATGTCTAGCACGAGTTTTAAGAATCCAGTCCTGCCTGACCTGTGGTGGCGCAGTGGATAAAGCGTCGACCTGGAAATGCTGAGGTTGCCGGTTCGAAACCCTGGGTTTGCCTGGTCAAGGCACATATGGGAGTTGATGCTTCCAGCTCCTCCCCCCTGTCTCTCTCTCCTCTCTCTCTCTCTGTCTCTCTCCTCTCTAAAATGAATAAATTAAAAAAAAAAAAAAAAAAAGAATCAAGTCCTTTTGTCCTGGTTCCGCTTGTGGGCCTTTGCCTGAGTCAATGAAGAGGATAGAATGTTTTGATTAGTTATACCCGAGTCATATGCTCACACTGGGTATCAATTTACCAAACCACATAGAATGAAAGATGGAGAGGTTAATGCTCAGAGGAAAATAGGGATGCCGTTATCAGAGGAAGGGGGAAATAGATGTTGGGTAGCACAAACAACAGATGTCCTCTGTCTCTGTAACTCTCTTTCGCACTTCCTTTTGTTTAAGGTTATGTCTTGGAAAGGGCTTTCCACTAATACATAGAGAAAGCATTTTATGTTTCTTAAAAAAACAAGCCCTAGCCTGGTAGCTCAGTTGGTTAGAGTGTCGTCCTCATATGCCAAGGTTGTGGAGTGGATCCTGGGTCAGGGAACATATGAGTCAACCAGTGAATACATAAATAAGAGGAACAACAAATCAATGTCTCTCTCTCCTCTCCTCTCTAAAATCAATAAATGAAAACAAATCAAACAAAAAGTCCCTTATTTAAGTACTACTTTTTTTTTTTTTTTTTGTATTTTTCTGAAGCTGGAAACGGGGAGGCAGTCAGACAGACTCCCGCATGCGCCCGACCAGGATCCACCCGGCACGCCCACCAGGGGGCAATGCTCGGCCCATCCGGGGCGTCGCTCTGTGGCGACCAGAGCCACTCTAGCGCCTGGGGCAGAGGCCAAGGAGCCATCCCCAGAGCCCGGGCCATCTTTTGCTGCAATGGGGCCATCTTTTGCTGCAATGGAGCCTCGCTGCGGGAGGAGAAGAAAGAGACAGAGAGGAAGGAGAGGGGGAGGGGTGGAGAAGCAGATGGGCGGCTCTCCTATGTGCCCTGGCTGGGAATCGAACCCAGGACTTCCGCACGCCAGGCCAACGCTCTACCACTGAGCCAACCGGCCAGGGCCACTACTTTTTTTTTTACTATCCAAACCCTACTCATACCTAGTTCAAATCTCAACTCTGGTATAAGGGTGAAAGATACTCTTCTACTTCTGAATTCTTAGAGCTTTTATTAGCTGTACCTTGCATTTGGACAGCTAACTCCTTTTTTTTCCTTTATAGAGACAGCGAGAGTCAGAGAGAGGGATAGATAGAGAGAGATAGGAAGGCAGAGGGATGAGAAGCATCAATCATCAGTTATTTGTTGTGGCATTTAGTTGTTCATTGATTGCTTTCTCTTATGTGCCTTGACCGCATGCCTTCAGCAGACCGAGTAACCCCTTGCTTGAGCCAGCGACCTTGGGTTCAAGCTGGTGAGCTTTGCTCAAACCAGATGAGCCTGCGCTTTAAGCTGGCAACCTTGGGGTCTCGAACCTGGGTCTTCCGCATCCCAGTCTGATGCTCTATCCACTGCGCCACCACCTGGTCAGGCTAAGTCTTTTTTTAAATTTAAATTTATTTTTTGTATTTTTCTGAAATGAGAAGCAGGGAGGCAGAGACAGAATCCCACATGCGCCCAACCAGGATCCACCTGGTAAGCCCACTAGGGGGCGATGCTCTGCCCATCTGGGGCTGTTGCTCCGTTGCAACTGGAGCCATAGGTCATGGAGCCATCCTCAGCGCCCAGGCCAACTTTGCTCCAATGGAGCCCTGGTGGCGGGAGGGGAAGAAGGAGATAGAAAGGAAGGGGACGGGGAAGGATGGAGAAGCAGATGGGTGCTTCTCCTTGTGTACCCTGGCTGGGAATCGAACCCGGGACTTCCACATGCTGGGCTGATGCCTTACTGCTGAGCCAACCGGCCAAGGCAGTAACTCTTTTGTGTTATGGTCTTTACTACTATTTAAGATCTTGTAGGAAAACCATTGCTCTTTTAAAAATTTTTTTTATTAATGATAAAATAAATTATGATTTTTGAAAAAAGTTTTAAATGTTCAGCCTTCATGTAGGTTAAGCATCCACTACTGTTCTGTTTTGTGATTCACTATAAAACTATCGTGGGGGCAGGGGTTAAAACAATTTTGTTAGATGCTGACAAGTTTTGTGTTCTACTTTATAAATAATTATTTAAACATGGAGTGGGTTAATGACAGTTAATGATGTTTTATAATGAGAAATATGTTAGTATCCAGTTCAAAACTATAAAGTCTTTACCATCTAGTGGTAAAGATAATCAGATGAAAACATAATAAATAACAATATCAGTTACTAAGATAAATACAGGTGATTTGTTAAGCTTAGCTATTGCCTGAAAACTAGACTCCAATTTTTTTGTTACTGCAAGAATGAAACAACCACAGATAAAGAAAAATTCAAACTCCTGCCAGCTGAGTTTAGTTACACTGTATTATTAACCCTTGAGCTTCTGAAGAATTAATATGTAATCAAAATATTTATATCCACAGGTATGAAAATGAGATGTTTTCCTTAAAGTCATGTAGATCAATTTCAAATAAATAACTAAGTTTTGACTTTATTTCTTTTGCTTATTGGCTAGAGTATATTACATAGCATAAAACTAATTTTTTTGGGACTTGGTAAGATAACAAAATACAACAGTGTTCTTAGCCAATGTAAAACAGATAAACTTTCTGCCAGTTCAACAGAAAATTTTGTCCAACATACTGTGTAAAACTACATTCATTTCAGAAAGGTTCCTGATTATGTGATCCAAATTATATTTTGTCCTTTTCATTTTCACCATAGAAAATGAAAATGAAAATGATTTGGTTAACCTTTGTTCAAGTTTCTGAAATGTGTTGTGATAAAGAAGTAAAATATTATTTAACATGCTTTAAAATAATGTTATCTGATTAGAGATAAAGGTGTCTCTGCCAGGTTCTATCACTATCAATAAAAAGAGAAAAAAGTTCATGAATGAAGTATAGAAATCACATAGTTCTTAATATTAAATTTGTAATTGCATGTCACTATAATGACAACTACATTTGCTATAGTGGTTTTGCTTGTTTGTTTTGTTTTTTTTGCAGAGACAGAAAGAGTCAGAGAGAGGGATAGATAGGGACAGACAGACAGGAACGGAGAGAGATGAGAAGCATCAATCCTTAGTTTTTTGTTGCGACACCTTAGTTGTTCATTGATTGCTTTCTCATATGTGCCTTGACCGTGGGGCTACAGCAGACCGAGTAACCCCTTGCTCAAGCCAGCGACCTTGGGTCCAAGCTGGTGAGCTTTGCTCAAACCAGATGAGCCCACGCTCAAGCTGGCAACCTCGGGGTCTTGAACCTCGGTCCTCTGCATCCCAGTCCAATGCTCTATCCACTGTGCCACCGCCTGGTCAGGTGCTATAGTGTTTTTTAAATATTTTTTAAAAATTTTATTTATTGACTGATGTGTGGTGGTGCAGTCAATAAAGCATCAACCTGGAATGTTGAGGTCGCCAGTTTGAAACCCTGGGCTTCCCTGGTCAGGGCACATATCAGAAGCAGCTATGGGTTGATGCTTCCTGCTCCTCCAACCCCCTGCCTTTCTCTCTCTCTCTCTCTTTCTCTCTCTTTAAAATCAATCAATAAAATCTTTAAAATGTTTAATTTATTGATTGATTTTAAAGAGAGAGATATTAATTTGTTGTTCCACTTATCTATGCATTCATTGGTTGAAGCTCATATGTGTCCTGACTGGGATTGAACCTGCAACATTGACGTATTTAGACAATTTTAAATATAGCTCATATTTTGATAGATAGTGCCAAGGTTGTGGTTCTTGAAGAACAAATCAAGTTAAGCAGTTCACTAGGGAGGAAACATTAAGTTTTGTGGATACGCAGTTTTAGTAGTAGTCAGCCAAAAGATACCTCTGCAGGATATGGGTTGTTGTTGTTTTTTGCAGTTGGATTTTTCAGATTCATGGCTTCAACATAGCTCTAAAGCACATGTAATTCATTTTTCTGTAATTGATTTTTTAGCTTTGAATTCTGTTTCCAGTTCTTTCACTAAACATTTCACCTTTCATGTATGGTTCCATCTAGTGGTAAAAATAATAATTGCAGACTATAAGTAGGTTATCAAGATTATCCTTTTTGAAGGGTAGGTCTTGCTTGCCTTTATCACTCTTCAGGATAGCTGCCTAGTATATGCGTTTAAATACTGAAGCCATTTGCTATGTCTTCGTGCCTACATACCTAACCTGATTCTCCTGGTCCTGGCCATCTAAAACATTTATGATGAGGAAATTAATTTTTAGTATATACTTTGATATTCTATATTTACATCAAGTTATAGCAAAATTTTGGCCAAAACTACTTGGTTTCTTAAAATAATTTGTCGTGAAAGATGTTGATTATACATATGAATATATAGAATAATATAATCAATACTCTTTTTCTATCACTCAACTTCAACAAATCTTAACATTTGTCATATTTACTTCAGTGAACCCCTCGCTTTTCCCCGTAGCTCAATGATTTATCACAAGAACATTGCTAGCGCCTGACCAGGCGGTGGTGCAGTGGATAGAGTGTCTGGACTGGGATGTGGAGGACCCAGGTTGAGACCCAGCAGTTGCCAGCTTGAGCCCAGGCTCATCTGGTTTGAGCAAAGCTCACCAGCTTGAACCCAAGGTCGCTGGCTCTAGTAAGGGGTCACTCGGTCTGCTATAGCCACTCGGTCTGCTGTAGCCCTCTGGTCAAGGCACATATGAGAAATAATCAATGAACAACTAATGACCCGCAACGAAGAATTGATGTTTCTCATCTCTCTCCCTTCCTGTCTGTCCCTCTCTCTGACTCTCTCTCTGCCACAAAAATAAATAAATAAATAAATAAATCCTAAAAAAGAACATTGCTAGCACCCTCGAAACTCCCCTCATGCTCTCATTCCTTCTCTTAATCATTAATCCTCAAAGGTAACCATTATCCCAAAATTTATTGTAAATAAATCTTGGCTTCTCTTTATAAGCTTACCACTTAAGCAAGTATCTCTAAACACTATAGTTTTGTTTGTCTTTAAAATTTGATATCATTGGCATTATATAGTAAGTGGTTTCTGTGTCTTCTTTTGCTTATCATATGTGCGGTTCATCCATGATGGTGCATGTAAGTGGATTTTGTTCATTTCCATTGCCGTTAGCTGTGCCATTAGCCCTGGCCGGATAGCTCAGCTGGTTAGAGCTTCATCCTGGGGCACAGAGGTTGCCAGTTAGATCCCAGTCAGGGCACATGCAGGAACAGATTGAGGTTCCTGTCTCTCTCTCACTCTCCCTTCCTCTAAAGTCAATTAGAAAAACAAAAATAAACATTTAAGATATGCCATTACATGCTACAATTTAAAAACCATTCTGCTGGATATTTTGCTTTTAATTTTGGCTGTTTAGAAATTAATATTTCAGTGAACATGTAAAAAAAATTTTCCCACTGAGAAAGAGGTGGGGGGGAGAATAGGGGGTGAAGGGAGAGAGAAAAAAGCATCAACTCATTGTTCCTCTTAGTTTTTCCACTTAAGATTTTTTTTTTTTTTTTTTGTATTTTTCTGAAGCTGGAAACAGGGAGAGACAGTCAGACAGACTCCCGCATGCGCCCGACCGGGATCCACCCGGCACGCCCACCAGGGGCCACGCTCTGCCCACCAGGGGGCGATGCTCTGCCCATCCTGGGCGTCGCCATGTTGCGACCAGAGCCACTCTAGCGCCTGAGGCAGAGGCCACAGAGCCATTCCCAGCGCCCAGGCCATCTCTGCTCCAATGGAGCCTTGGCTGCAGGAGGGGAAGAGAGAGACAGAGAGGAAGGCGCGGCGGAGGGGTGGAGAAGCAAATGGGCGCTTCTCCTATGTGCCCTGGCCGGGAATCGAACCCGGGTCCTCCACACGCTAGGCCGACGCTCTACCGCTGAGCCAACCGGCCAGGGCTGAGCATAGGATTATTGACATGATCCCAAGGTTGCCAGTTTGAGCCCAAAGCTCACTGGCTTGAAACCTAATGTTGCTGGCTTGAGCCCAAGGTTGTTGGCTTGAGCAAGGACTCTTTGACTTAGCTTGAGCTCCCCAGTTAAGGCACAGAAGAGAAGCAGTCATTGTAAAACTAAAGTGAACCAACTATGAGTTGATGCTTCTCTCTCTCTCAAAAAAAATTACTATTACTTTCATTAAACCTTGCTAATGTCAGTATCTTTCATTTTAGCCATTCTATTAAATAGTATGTCTTCTTTTTGTTTTGTTTTGAGAGAAACAGAGAGAGGAAAGGGGAGATGCGAGAGGGGAAAGGGAAGCATTCATTTGTTGTTCCACTAGGTTAAGCATTCTTTGATTGCTTCCTGTGTGTGTCCTGACTGGGGATTGAACCCATTGTGTTTGGAAGAGGCTCTTAACTGACTGAGCTAACTAGCCAGGGCTCTATGTCATTGTTTTTTGATTTGCATTTTCCTGATGTCTAATGATATTGAGTAGTTCTTTTTTGTTTTTTTTTTTTTTGTTTGTTTGTTTGTTTGTTTGTTTGTTTTTCAGAGACAGAGTCAGAGAGAGGGATAGATAGGGACAGACAGACAGGAACGAAGAAAGATGAGAAGCATCAATCATTAGTTTTTCATTGGGACACCTTAGTTGTTCATTGATTGCTTTCTCATATGTGCCTTGACCAGGGGGGCTACAGCAGACCGAGTCACCCCTTGCTTGAGCCAGCAACCTTGGGCTCAAGCTGGTGAGTTTTGCTCAAACCAGATGAGCCCGTGCTCAAGCTGGCGAGCTCGGGGTCTCGAACCTGGGTCCTCCGCATCCCAGTCGGACGCTCTATCCACTGCGCCATCGCCTGGTCAGGCTGAGTAGTTCTTTTCATGAGCATTTGGCTATTCTTTATTATGAGATTTTATTGAAATCTCAAGCCAGTTTTTCTGTTGAAACATTGTTTTCTTATTGATTTGTATAGATTCTTAATATAATCAGGATATGAGACCCCCACCTTTTTTTTTTTTGCTATATGTATTGCATATATATTTTCCAATTCTCTGTGGCTTGCTTTTTCATTTTTTTTTTTTTTAAGATTTTAAAATTTGTCTAATTTAGAGAGGAGAGAGAGAGAAAGAGAAGGAGCAGGTAGGAGCTGGAAGCATCAACTTGTAGTAGTTGTTTCTCATATGTACCTTGACCATGCAAGCCTGGGGTTTAGAACCAGTGACCTCAGCGTTCCAGGTCAATGCTTTATCCACTGTGCCACCACAGATCAGGCTATTTTTCACTTTCTTAATGGTGTCTTTTGATGAATACTAGTTCTTATTTTAATGAAGTCAAATGTATTAATGCTTTTCTTTCTGGTTAATATTTTTTGTGTTACTTAAAAATTATTTATCCACCTTGAGTTTAAGAATGAATATATTCTTTTATATTACCTTCTAGAAGGCTTATTAATTTGCTGTTCGCCTTTGGGTCTACAGTTCACTTGGAATGATTTTTGTATATAGTGTGAAATAGGTGTCAATTTTTTTTTTTTTGTATTTTTCTGAAGCTGGAAACGGGGAGAAACAGTCAGACAGACTCCCGCATGCGCCCGGCCTGCCCACCAGAGGCGATGCTCTGCCCACCAGGGGGCGATTCTCTGCCCCTCCGGGGCGTCGCTCTGCCACGACCAGAGCCACTCTAGCGCCTGGGGCAGAGGCCAAGGAGCCATCCCCAGCGCCCGGGCCATCTTTGCTCCAATGGAGCCTTGGCTGCGGAAGGGGAAGAGAGAGACAGAGAGGAAGGGGGGGGGGTGGAGAAGCAAATGGGCGCCTCTCCTATGTGCCCTGGCCGGAATCGAACCCGAGTCCCCCACACGCCAGGCCGACGCTCTACCGCTAAGCCAACTGGCCAGGGCTAGGTGTCAATTTTTATTTTTTCCTTCCACAGATGTTTAAGTGTCCCAGCACCATTTAGTGAAAATGTTATCCTTTTGTCACTGATTGGCGGTGCAATGTTTATCCTGAGTCCAATAAAGAAAGTAGAAAAAGGAAGTAAAAAAGATAAGAGCAGAAATTAATGAAATAAACAACAAACATGTAATAAAAGGATTCAGCAAAACCTTAACAAAGCTAACAAAATTTATAAACCTCTAATAAGATTCATGCATTAAAAAGAAATCGTGGCCCTGGCCGGTTGGCTCAGCGGTAGAGCGTCGGCCTAGCGTGCGGAGGACCCGGGTTCGATTCCCGGCCAGGGCACACAGGAGAAGCGCCCATTTGCTTCTCCACCCCTCCGCCGCACTTTCCTCTCTCTCTCTCTCTTCCCCTCCCGCAGCCAAGGCTCCATTGGAGCAGAGATGGCCCGGGCGCTGGGGATGGCTCTGTGGCCTCTGCCTCAGGCGCTAGAATGGCTCTGGTCGCAACATGGCGACGCCCAGGATGGGCAGAGCATCGCCCCCTGGTGGGCAGAGCGTGGCCCCTGGTGGGCGTGCCGGGTGGATCCCGGTCGGGCGCATGCGGGAGTCTGTCTGACTGTCTCTCCCTGTTTCCAGCTTCAGAAAAATGAAAAAAAAAAAAGAAAAAAAAAAAAAAAAAAAAAAAAAAGAAATCGTAAATTACCAATATAAGGACCAAAGAGGAAGAGGACATCACTATGGAACCTAGACATATTAAAAAGTTCCTAAGAAGATATTACAAACAAGTTTATGCCAATAAAATGTGAGAATGTATGTGAAATAGATGAATTCCTAGAAATACACAACTTACCAAAATTAATACAAGAAATAGAAAATTTGGTTAGCCGTATAGCACAGAGTAAATTGAATATATAATTAAAATTACCTTCTCACAAAGAAAGCTCTAGGTCCAGAGTTTTATTAGCTAATTTGATCAAACATTTAAAGAATTATAACAATCTTACATATACTTTTTCAGAAAATAGAAAAATAAGACACACTCCCCAACTATATAAGGCCAAGACAACCTTGATATAAAATTTATTGAAGGCAAAATAAGGACAATTCCATGGTAATCTCACTATGAACATGTTTGAAGTAACCTAAACAAACTTGGCAAACAATTCAGTAATATATAAAAGTTATAATAGCCCTGGCTGGGTTCCTCAATGGATAGAGCATTCTCCTGGTGCACCAAGGTCACAGGTTGGACCCCTGGTCAAGGCATATACAGAAATGACCAGAGAGTGCACAGCTAAATGGAGCACTAAGTAGAACATGGGTTGATGCTTCTCTCTCTCAAATCAATGGCAAAATATTTTTTAAAAAAGATAATGTATCATAACAACATTGGGTCTATTCTAGAGATGTAAGGTTGGTTTAACATTAGAAAATAAATCAGTGTTATTCACAACATTAACAAAATAAAGGAGAAAAAGCATATGATCATCAACATGTAAAAAAATTTGATAAAGTTAAGCACTGACTAATGATTATGAATAAAGAAATAATCCTTATTAAACCAGGAATAAAAGGATAGTGCCTGCATCTGATAGGTTTTTGCTAGAATGATGGGTGGGGAAAGATAACATTTTTCAGTTTGCATTACCCTGATAACTTCTAAAATTGAGATTCATTTCATGTTTATTAGTCATTTAGGTCCCTTCTATGAATTACTTGATCATATTCTTTGACTAATTTTCTGTTGAGTGTTTTTTTTAAAATATGGAATGCTTCACAAATTTGCATGTCATCTTTGTGCAGGGGCCATGCTAATCTCTCTGCATTGTTCTAATTTTAGTATATGTGCTGCCAAAGTAAACTCGAGTGTATTTTTATTTATTTATTTACATATTTATTTATATTTTTCTTTTTTTTTTCTTTCTTCTTTTTTTTTTTTTTTTGTATTTTTCTGAAGTTGGAAACGGGGAGGCAGACAGACTCCCGCATACACCCGACTGTGATCCACCCGGCATGCCCACCAGGGGGCGATGCTCTGCCCATCTGAGGCGTTGCTCTTTTGCAACCAGAGCCATTCTAGCGCCTGGGGCAGAGGCCATGGAGCCGTCCCCAGCGCCCAGGCCAACTTTGCTCCAGTGGAGCCACGGCTGTGGAAGGGGAAGAGAGAGGCAGAGAGGAAGGAGAGGGGGAGGGGTGGAGAAGCAGATGGGTGCCTCTCCTGTGTGCCCTGGCTGGAAATCGAACCTGGGACTCCCACACGCCAGGCCGACGCTCTACCACTGAGCCAACCAGCCAGGGCTATATTTTTCTGAAGTGAGAAGTGAGGAGGCAGAGATATTCCTGCATGTGCCCCAACAGGATCCACCTAGCAAGCCCACTAGGGGGCAATGCTCTGCCCATCTGGGGCATTGCTACATTGCAACTGGAGATATTCTAGAGGCCATGGAGCCATCCTCAGTGCCTGGGCCAACTTTGCTCCAATGGAGCCATGGCTATGGGACGGGAAGAGAGAGATTGAGAGAAAGGAGAGGAGGAAGAGTGGAGAAGCAGATGGGCGCTTTTCCGGTGTGTCCTGGCCAGGGCGAGTGTATTTTTAAAGTAAGTTTTAGGTATATTGATAAATTCTGAATGCTAATCCTTTTAATGCATGGCAAATGTATTTTGAGTTTTTTTTTTCAGTTTATGGCTTATCTTTTATTATTATTTTTAAAGTTTCAAATTTATTCACAGTATTATGAATGGATATATTCATATAAGTCAAAAATCCAGAAAGTACAAAAGGACATACAGTGAATAGTTTTTCTCCCACTCCTGTTCTTTCAAGCATTTCCTCTCTGCAGAGGCATGTGACTTCATTTTTTGATAACTTTCCTTATAATACCATTTGTTTATAGAAATTTTAAGTTTTAATTTAGTTAAATGTATCCATTTCTTTTTTGTGGATTATGTTCTTTTTATCTTGTATAAAACCTTTCCTCTGCCTCATTAATTTTTCTTCTATACTATTTTCCAAACTTTTTAAAGTTTGGCTTTTCATATGTAGATCTTTACTCAGTCTGGAGCTTATTTATTTATTTTACATATATATATATATGTATTTATTAATTGATCTTAGAGAGAGGATATATGTAGAGAGAAAGGTGGGGGCAGCAGGAAGCATCACCTCATAGTACTAGTTCCTTCTTGTATGTGCCTTCACAAGGCAAGCCTGGTGTTTTGAACTGTTGACCTCTGCATGCCTTATGCACTGCACCGCCACACGTCAGGCTGGAATTAATTATTTTTGTGTATGATGTGAGGTAGGGATCACCTTTGCCTCTATATTATAAAACTACTTGTCCTTATACTCTTAGATTATGTGACTGTTTCATGTAATACATCTTTCAGTGTGATGGGAGACTGCTGTTGAACTTCATTGGTGTGTTGGCATATACAATTAACTGGTCCAGTTTTTAATTTCTGTTTTGTTCCTTCTTGCAGATGAGTGCTTAGAGTCCTAATAAGTACTGCCTTTCAGGCCCCATAATGTGCCCTTGTGTCCTGTAACATGTCTGGAATTTGTGTAGGCTGTAATGGGGAAGGGAAGGAGGGTTCCTTTGTCCCAGCAAACAAGGAGAAAGCTTTCCCCGTCTCTTCGATTTACCAATGCCTCATCAGAAGCTTTCGGCTCTTATGTAAGAAATTTATTTTTTTTCTTGAACTTGAGCAAACGCAGAGTTTGTTGTTTTAAAATAAGACACTGTAGAGTAGGAAGTGTTTTTACTTAAATACAGTATTTTTTCTTTAGTCCTAGAAATGTCTTAAATTCTTAGCCATGCTTCTTCCTGTTTCCAGCTTTACATTGTGGTAGCATGTATTCTGTGGAAAGGGATTAGCAGGCTTTGTAATACAGAGATGATTTAAAACATAAGCTACTGTATCTGTCTTTTCCATCTCTCACTTTCCATTTTACTTTTCTTTTTAACTGTTTCTCTCTTTCCCGTCTTGTCAGAAGAAGTGAGGAACAGTGGAAAAAAATGGAGTTAAAGAAATTAAATTGAATGATCATGGGGAAGAAGGGGAGAAAGAAAGAGAAGGGGAAAAGAAACGGAGATTGCTTGTTACTTTGTGTTATGACTCCCAAGGTAGCTTTTTCTTGTATTTCTTGTGAATAGGTAGGAGCCACCTTGAGCTTATTTGTTTTTTTACTTGTCCTACTTATTTAGGATGGAGCTGACTTGGGGGCGAAGGCCAGGTAGAAAGGATTCTGTTGAGAAACAATGTATTTGGGACTTTGTGCTTCTAGCTCCTCTCTCACTTGTGTATTTGATCCTGTTTAGTGCCATAGGGTCGACTGTAATGTACGGTTTAGAATCGTAACTGAGTCTTGCTCTGGATAGTAATAAAATCTGGAGGTTGTATGTATATGTTTCTACTTTAGGAATATAATGGATGCTGTTTATATATATTATATGTTAGAACTAATTTGATCTGAAATCTGTTTTTTCAGAATTAAAAGGGATGTGAAATCTGTAAAACGATAGTTTAAACCAGTGGTTCTCGAACTTTTTGAAGTTGGGGTGCATTTAAAATCCTACAAGTAATTGTAGGCGCACTATATACAAATTTCTGAGAAATATGTTATAACAATTAAGTCAAATATTAAAGAAAAAAAATGAAGTCCAGGCATGCTTTTATGGTAATTGAACGAAATAAATACGACAAAATTAAATTTATTCTGGCATTAAAAAACATTTTTATGTTATTATTATTATTTTTTTTTGTATTTTTCTGAAGCTGGAAACGGGGAGAGACAGTCAGACAGACTCCCGCATGCGCCCGACCGGGATCCACCCGGCGCGCCCACCAGGGGCAACGCTCTACCCACCAGGGGGCGATGCTCTGCCCATCCTGGGCGTCACTATGTTGTGACCAGAGCCACTCTAGCGCCTGAGGCAGAGGCCACAGAGCCATCCCCAGCGCCTGGGCCATCTTTGCTCCAATGGAGCCTTGGCTGCAGGAGGGGAAGAGAGAGACAGAGAGGAAGGAGAGGGGGAGGGGTGGAGAAGCAGATGGGCGCCTCTCCTGTGTGCCCTGGCCAGGAATCGAACCCGGGACTTCTGCACGCCAGGCTGACGCTCTACCACTGAGCCAACTGGCCAGGGCCAATGTTACATTTTTTGAGTTATGCTTTTTAGAATTCGTAAAAAAAGGGGGTTAAAAAGTAAAAAAACAACAAAAACTTATCTTTTTATATATATAGATATATTCTTAGTAAGATTTAGTAAATATGGCCGGTCCTGGCGCGAATGTGTTATGTTTTTTCATTCTTGTGTTTATGAGAAACATAAATAATATAATGATGTGTTAATAATAAATATAATAATGATATGTTAACAAAAAGAGCAGTATTTCCGTAATGAAATGTTATAATAGAGTAACTGTATTTATTTTTATATCTGGGCACATGCCACAAACCAGTGCAGCTAGTAATTTCAGGTCCTGAGTGGGAACGGTGCGGAATTAAGATAATACGCAGAATTAAGAAAATATGGGTCGTGCCTGACCAGGCGGTGGCACAGTGGATAGAGCGTTGGACTGGGATGTGGAAGGACCCAGGTTCGAGACCCCGAGGTTGCCAGCTTGAGCGTGGGTTCATCTGGTTTGAGCAAAAAGCTCACCAGCTTGGACCCAGGGTCGCTGGCTCGAGCAAGGGGTTACTCGGTCTGCTGAAGGCCCGCGGTCAAGGCACATATGAGAAAGCAACCAATGAACAACTAAGAAGTTGCAACGTGCAACGAAAAACTAATGATTGATGCTTCTCATCTCTCCGTTCCTGTCTGTCTGTCCCTGTCTATCCCTCTCTCTGACTCTTTCTCAGTCTTTGTAAAAAAAAATAAAAAAATAAAAAAATTAAAAAAGAAAATATGGGTCAGGAGGGCCCTGTAATTGCTGCTGGCAAGAACAAAGCTAGCCCCAAAAGCACATTTTGCTTTATTTATAGGGCAAAGTGAGGCTATTAGCAAATCAATGGTCTCTGATCATGTTTCCAAGGCAACCCAAGAATTTTTACCAAGTGCAGAAAACCCCCACCATACATATCATCTTAACTTTACACCAAACAAAGAAGAAACTTGCCTTCAGTCTTTCTGGGGAACATGGGGGGTAGTGTAAACAATCCAGCACCACAGCTTAATAGCCTTTTGCAACCTAATCAGGCAAGTGAAGTGGGGGGTTGGGCAGACTGTCAGTTTACAGCCAATTCCCCACACTTCTGTCCCCCAAAGATCTAAACCCCAAAAACCCTGTTGGTTTTTTGGTCCCCAACAGGCACACATTTCTCTGGAATACCATAGGGCACACTGGAAATCTTCTAGGGTACACCAGTGCACACACTTTGAGAACCACAGGTTTAAACTGTTAAATTATAAGACTCTTCATTGCTAACACATTTCATGACTTTCTGACTCTCTCAGTAGAGTAGTAATTTTTAACTGATAGTGATTGAAAACACTAGTTTTCTTTCTTTTTTCTTTTTAGCGAGAGAGAAAGAGATAGAGAGATGAGAAGCATCAATTTATAGTTGTGCCACCTTAGTTGTTCATTGATTGCTTTCTTTTATGTGCCTTGACCAGGGGGCTCCAGCCAAACCAGGGACCCCTTGCTCAAGTCAGCCACCTTGGGGTCATGTCTATGCTATGATCCCATGCTCAAGCCAACATCTGGCACGCAAGCTGGTGAACCCCACATTCAAGCTGCTGACCTCAGGGTTTGAACCTGGGTCCTCAGCGTCCCAGGCCGATGCTTTATTCATTGTGCTACTGCCTGGTTAGGCTATAAACAATAATTTTATAATGACTTGTTTTTGACAGAAATTAGGTGGTATTAAAAATAAAAAGAAGCAGCCTGACCAGGCGGTGGCGCAGTGGATAGAGCATCGGACTGGGATGCGGAAGACCCAGGTTCGAGACCCCGAGGTCGCCAGCTTGAGCGCTAGCTCATCTGGCTTGAGCAAAAAAAGCTCACCAGCTTGGACCCAAGGTTGCTGGCTTGAGCAAGGGTTTACTCGGTCTGCTGAAGGCTCGTGGTCAAGGCACATATGAGAAAGCAATCAATAAATAACTAAGGTGTCAAAACGAATAACTGATGATTGATGCTTCTCATCTCTCTCCGTTCCTGTCTGTCTGTCCCTGTCTATCCCTCTCTCTGATTCTCTGTCTCTGTAAAAAAAAAAAAATTAAAAAAAAAAAAAAGCATTGCGAACAGTTTAGGATAAAGTTGCTTTCGATTTTAATTGGCTTATATTATAATCATTAGCATCTTTAAGTTTATACAGGAAAAATAATCTACCTTAGTGTGTAAAAAGTTGAGACAAGCATTTTAAGTTCTCTTTTTTTAATGACTTTTTGGCTTGAGAACACATTCATAATTTGAAGTTTTTATGTCAGTTCTTATATTATCATTTTAGAGAAAAAAAAGAATTTAGTAGCCACCAACTGAAGATTTGGGCTACTTATTAAAGTTATTAATTATTTTTCAAGGAAGTATAGATGGACTTTGAAGTTTACTCATGCCCTGTTTTCATTATACAATTATTAAAAATTATCCATGAGGAGTTGGCAATGTGTTATAGGTTAGTTATATTTAATTTTTAGAGAAGTCATTTATCCTGGAACTGTGCTTTGGGATCTAGGTGTTGTGGGAGATTTTAAAATTGTGATGGTTTTTATTTTGAGCATGTTTGTGTGAGTCAGATGAATTTCATCTTTGCCTGACATGTGATTACTTGTCCTTTCTGGCTTTTGTTGTATCTACTTATCGGTTATATAATAGATGACTGTTTATATGATAAGGATTAGAATGAGCCATTAGAGATAATTGGTAGGGGTACAAACAAGTGGTGATGGGTCTGCTCCATGAGATGGAGTAATTCAGTTCTTATATGTAACATATTAAAAGTAAAAAATACAGTAGTTAGGCATTAGGAAACAAAGAGTAAGGCAGGAATGATGTCTGAGAGGCAAAGGATCTTTGTCAGAAGTATAAGCCAAGTATTGTGGGACTGGAAAACCAGCTAAGATCGGGGGCAACATTAATATCTGCTGAGTATTACTCGGTGATAGAAGAGTGAAATTTTTTTTTTAGATTTTATTTATTCATTTTTAGAGAGGAGAGAGAGAAAGAGAGAGAGAAAGGGGGAGAAGCAGGAAGCATCAACTCCCATACGTGCCTTGACTAGGCAAGCCCAGGATTTTGAACCGGCAACCTCAGTGTTCTAGGTTGACTTTTTTTTTTTTAAAGATTTTATTCATTTTAGAGAGGAGAGAGAGAGAGAGAAGGGGGAGGAGCAGGAAGCATCAACTCCCATATGTGCCTTGACCAGGGGAACCCAGGGCCTCGAACCAGCGACCTCAGTGTTCCAGGTAAATGCTCCATCCATTGTGCCACCACAGGTCAGGCAGAAGAGTGAAATTAAAAGCAAAATACTAGACTTTTTTTCCAAGTACCGTAGAGAGATGAATCTGTCTGAGGAAAGGTTGGACTTAGATGATGGGCCGGAATTGAAGGATTTTCAAATAAAACCTATTTCTGGACCTGGATAAGGCTGAGTTAATATCTGTTTTATGTACCTGTGCCTTACATTCTAGCGAAGGCTGATTTGGTTATGAGGAACAGAATTAAGGGTCCCTGGCTCAATTAAAGGGGGTTGATTATGAGAAAATACTTGACTGTGTAGGGACCCAAGAACCAAAGAACCTTATGGGTAATTGTCCTCAAAATGCTACTACTGGCCCTGGCCGGTTAGCTCAGCGGTAGAGCGTCGGCCTGGCATGCGGGGGACCCGGGTTCGATTCCCGGCCAGGGCACATAGGAGAAGCGCCCATTTGCTTCTCCACCCCCACCCCCTCCTTCCTCCCTGTCTCTCTCTTCCCCTCCCGCAGCCAAGGCTCCATTGGAGCAAAGATGGCCCGGGCGCTGGGGATGGCTCCTTGGCCTCTGCCCCAGGCGCTAGAGTGGCTCTGGTCGCGGCAGAGCAACGCCCTGGAGGGGCAGAGCATCGCCCCCTGGTGGGCGTGCCGGGTGGATCCCGGTCGGGCGCATGCGGGAGTCTGACTGTCTCTCCCCGTTTCCAGCTTCAGAAAAAAAAAAAAATGCTACTACTATTTAGACTTAGTTTTAGTTCTTCATACTTACTCTCACATGGTCTGTTGTCTTTGAGACTAGCCTGAACACGGTGTGGTCAGCAGTTGATCACTGCATGGGCAGTACTGTATTCACATGAAGGCCTTGATTTTATGATTACCCATTGGTGTGTTATGGGGAACAGCTGCAGGTTTGATGTTTTACAAATATTTAGTAGTAATAATTCAGGGTTTGACTCTTTTATTAAGGAAATATGGGCCTGACCTGTGGTGGCGCAGTGGATAAAGCGTCAACCTGGAAATGCTGAGGTCGCCGGTTCAAAACCCTGGGCTTGCCTGGTCAAGGCACATATGGGAGTTGATGCTTCCAGCTCCTCCCCCCCTTCTCTCTCTCTGTCTCTCTCTCTCTCTCTCTGTCTCTCCCTCTCCTCTCTAAAATGAATAAATAAAAATAAAAAAAAATAAAAAAGGAAATATGGTCTATGAAACTACTAATTCTAATATATTATATTTGGGAGACTGTAAGGATCTGTATATTCCTATGGTATATGCCTGAAAATAAGAGGCAAATTCAGGTCACATAATAGAGGCAATCTGCTGTCATTTCTTTATATTCCCGAGTATCTAGGCGGGTGTAACAAACAGCAACAAGTCTAACTTGTCTTCTGTACAGTGAACAAATTAAAGATAAAGTTTTTCAAAAGACCAATGTGTAGATTAACCTACAGAGAGTGAATAATTGTATGGTTGAGAGGGCATGAGAAATGCATATAAAAATGGTCCCCCAAACGATTCTCTTGTTTCATTTTTTTCAGTGATGCCATCTGCAATTTTGTTATCTGCAATGACTCTTCCCTTCGAGGTCAGCCTATTATCTTCAACCCTGATTTTTTTGTGGAAAAACTCCGGCATGAGAAACCTGAGGTGTTCACTGAGTTGGTGGTCAGCAATATCACAAGGCTCATCGATTTGCCTGGAACTGAGTTGGCTCAGCTGATGGGAGAAGTGGACCTTAAGTTGCCTGGTGGGGCTGGCCCAGCAACAGGATTCTTCCGGTCTCTCCTGTCTCTCAAGCGAAAGGGTAGGCGATGTGTCCGGGGGGTGGACACTCTCAGTTGCTTTCTGGGCTTCACTCCTTACATCTGCATGTTCATTGAGGAGTTGCTAATGCAATTTTGGTCTTTGTTTGTTTGTTTTCATTTTTATAAGTAGTAAAACAATAAAAATTATAAAAACAGTCTAGATAAACTAAAGCAAACTTACATCAGTTCCTGAGAGGGCATTGTTAGGAATTTATCAGGACAACTAATTTTCATGCCCTATTAATACTGTACTAAAATAATACTAAAAAATAAGAAGTTAAAAAAAATGTTACACCCTGGCTGGATAGCTGGTTGGTTAGAGCATCATCCCAAAGCGCAGACTTTGCCAGTTCAATCCCCGGTCAGGGCACATAAGGAGAAGATCGACATCCTCCTTCCCACCGCTCCGCTTCCTCTCTTACTAAAATCAATTAAAAAAAAGTAAAGAAAAAACGATACACTGCTAGAGGATCAGTAAAGACAGAATGGTCTTGTACTACAGTGGTCAGTTCCCAAATGTTTTTATTCCATGGAATGCTTTGAAAAAGCAAATAGCTGTGAAACCCAAAAGAAGCCTTCCCAGGAAATAAACTGTGGCACTGCTTTTGATAAGATATTAAAGAGGTACTGTTTTATTTTATTAAATGTTAAGGAAATCATTAAGGTGGCAAAAAAGTTTAAACATTATAACAGAAACTCTGTGGATTATCTCTAGTGGATAATCTGTCATTCTTTGGCAATTGTGACTAAGTTCTATGATTTGTTTTTAAATTACATATCAACATTTTAGGTGTTGTTACTTAAATAAGAAGATGATCTTTGCTTTCAAGGAACCTTAATCTAATATTAAACTTGCAGAGTTGATTGAGAGTTGTTTTGATTGCATTTTCTGGTGCACTTCCAGCTCTAAGATTTTTGTTTACTGACCTTGTGAAAACACTTGCTGAACTGTAACATAGGTTGCTTGAGTGGTTTTCAGTATACTGACTTTGTACTATTTGTAGGAAAAATAATCCTGTCCTATCATATGATATCTTCTTTTTCTTTTAGAAAAAGGAGTAGTATTTGGATCCCCACTGACAGAGGAAGGCATTGCCCAGATATACCAGCTAATTGAATATCTACATAAAAGTAAGGCTACTTGAAAATTTGCTGTTCTTTGTTAATGAAGAATTGTCAGTTTTCTATTAAGAGCTAACATCCTTGAGTTAGTAGGTGCCAATTATCCATCAACAGAGACATCAGTGATAATTTCAGGTGCCATGTTTCTAAGTGTATTCTCTTAAAATTCATCTCATGTATCGATTTGGATTTTTTTCTCAAAGATGTATATCAGTTAGATTAATGTTTTTCAACTGCTGGTCCTCTAGAAATTTCTTGCCGGTCTGTGAGAAAGTTACCCACCCTGATGTTGTGTGAAAGTTCTGGTGGACTGGTGGTTGAAAAACACTGAAATACACAATGTCTATGCAATCACATCTTCCCTTTGACTCAGACATTTATTTTCAGGAAAAATACATTGTTCCCAGAGAATTACAACATTTACTCAAGGGAGCATAATTTAGTACCAGAAATATTTTTTATCTTAAGAATTCTATGATTAAAATACATTCTTCACTTAATTCCCATTTTCTTTTTTAGTAGTCATGCTAGTTATGTCCTTGCTCTAGGTGAAATGTGTGGGATTATATGACTCTTTGATAAATTCAACACAAACAGTTATGGCTTATTCTATGTGGGACACTGTGTGAGGAGCTAGAGCAGAGGTTGTGAACTGGCAGCCTAGGGCTTGTGTCATCTACATTGTTTTGTTTGGTTGGCAAATGGTTAAATTAAAAATAAAATTAGCCCTGGCCGGTTGGCTCAGTGGTAGAGCATTGGCCTGGCATGCAGGAGTCCCGGGTTCGATTCCCGGCCAGGGCAAACAGGAGAGGCGCCCATCTGCTTCTCCACCCCTCCCCATCTCCTTCTTCTCTGTCTCTCTCTTCCCCTCCCGCAGCCAAGGCTCCATTGGAGCAAAGTTTGCCCGGGCGCTGAGGATGGCTCCATGGCCTCTGCCTCAGGCGCTAGAGTGGCTCTGGTCTCAACAGAGCAACGCCTCAGATGGGCAGAGCATCGCCCCCTGGTGGGTGTGCCAGGTGGATACTGGTCGGGCGCATGCGGGAGTCTGACTGCCTCCCTGTTTCTGGCTTCGGAAAAATACAAAAAAATAAATAAATAAATAAAATAAAATTAGTTATCAGTATTTTAAAATGGGGGAAAGTCCAGGTTTTCAATTTCTTGGAATGATAGGAAGATCTAGCATCCTTGGGCCCTGTTGCCACTTTGACATAATCAGCTAGAGCACAAGTCTGTGCTCTAGTTTGTTATGGTTCCTGGTCATTCATTTACTGTTGCCTGCCTGGCCCTATAGGCATTTGAACTTGATCCCCTCAATTAGAGAATGATATGAAGATAAATATATCCCCAAGCTGAAAACATGAACTCTCATAGTTCTTCCAGATCAAAATTATATATGTCCCATTTTTTAAATCTCCTGAGATCAGTTTAGAACCTAGTTGGGAGGGAAGCATACTTTATTTAGTTGGGAAGAGGCAGAGGTTCCAGGAACCTTAGACTGAAAGCTGATCTGACAGGTTAGAGTTCCAATTCCAGAGGCAACTCAGAGATTCTAGATTCATTCTGAGCTGGGCAACTGTTTATAGGAGCAACAGACCTCCACACATGAACTCGGCCCCTTCAAAGTCTCGGATGGCCAAAGGAAAAGGGGACTTAGGGAGATCTAACTTTTCTTCCAATTTATTTTTCAAACTCATTTCGATTGTTTAGGTTAAATTTAGTCTCCAGATGTGCCTCAGAATACTGAATGACTCCTGGGGGGACCATGTGTCACCTCAGGGGCTCGGGAGTTTTAAACTACTCTGGAGAAAAAGGCAAACATTCTTTTAGGTCTTTGTAAAGGGCTTTTCAAGTGTAAAGTAGCCTGTTAGAAGACTTTTTTAAATCCTGCTTTCTTTTTGCATATCTTCTGTTTTCTTTCATGCTAAACAGACTTGCGAATAGAGGGATTGTTTCGAGTACCAGGGAATAGTGTCCGACAGCAGATTTTAAGAGACGCTCTCAACAATGGAACTGATATTGACTTGGAATCAGGGGAGTTTCACTCAAATGACATTGCCACCTTGCTGAAGATGTTTCTAGGAGAGTTACCTGAGCCCTTGCTGACACACAAACATTTCCACGCACACCTCAAAATTGCTGGTGAGTATAGGGGGTGAGGAGATGTAAGTTCATTTTTTAAGTTTAGTAAGGTCCTTTGGAATTTTCTGTTGTTTGTAACCTACAGCAGTATTTATTCTAATCTAGGTTAAAACTTCATGGTCTCTGGACTTCTCTGGGTAGTCATAAGTATTGGCCAGCTCAGTTTGATTTAATCAAATGTTTTGTTTTTTTAAATCTGGGTTTTATTTATTTATTTTTATCCCTCGGGGATCCTAGCATAGTGCTTTGAATATTTAGTTGCTCAGTAAATGTATGCCTTTTTGTTGGATTAATTCACATTCTTGAGATGGTTATAGGTTTGGTACATTTGCCTTGCTTTGAGGCTTTTGCTGAATATTATTATGCAGCAAAATATATTGAGATAATCTCTACTCTTGAAAGTTTTATTTCTTTTCACTAGGATTTTTAAAAAATTGAATTTATTGAGGTGACATTAGTTAATAAAGTTATATATGTACAATTCTTTTTTTTTAAGCAAGAGAGACACACAGACACACACACAGAGACAGGAAAGGAGAGAGATGAGAAGCATCAACTTGTAGTTGCGTCACTTTGGTTGTTCATTGATTACTTTCTATTTTTAATTTTTATTATTTTTAGAGAGAGAGAGAGACAGACAAGAGAGGAAGGAAGAGAGATGAGAAGCGTCAACTCATAGTTGCAGCACCTTAGTTGTTCATTGATTGCTTTCTCATACATGCCTTGACCGCGGGGCTCCAGCTGAGCCTGTGCCCCCTTGCTCAAGCTGGTGAGCCTATGCTCAAGCCAGTGACCTCGGGGTTTCTAACCTGGGACCTCAGTGTTCCAGGTCAACGCTTTACCCATTGTGTCACCACTGGTCAGGCTATATACAATCCTATAATACAGTATGTCATCTGTATGTTATTATGTTGTGTATACACCACCTCAAGGAAGTTTAATTTTTAAAAATAATTTTATTTGCTTTCTAAATAGTCAATACATTCACATGGTTCAAATTCAAGGGTTCAAAAGAGTGTATAGTGAAAAGACTCCCACCCTTGTGTCCTAGCACCTGGTTTTTCTTCTTAGAGGCAACCAATGCTATCTATGATTGTTAATGTATCCTTCCAGAGATATATATATATATATTTAGATATTTTATATACTTAAAAATACTTAAATATAGTCCTTTTCTCTCTTTTTATGTAATGGTAGGGTATTATAGACATGAGTGGGTTTGTGTTTTTTTTTTCCTTAATATATCTTGGAGAATGTTCCATTTTCAACTCATAGTTTTCTTTTTTTTTTTTTTTTTTTCATTTTTCTGAAGCTGGAAACAGGGAGAGACAGTCAGACAGACTCCCGCATGTGCCCGACCGGGATCCACCCGGCACGCCCACCAGGGGCGATGCTCTGCCCATCCTGGGCGTCGCCATATTGCGACCAGAGCCACTCTAGCGCCTGAGGCAGAGGCCAAGGAGCCATCCCCAGCACCCGGGCCATCTTTGCTCCAATGGAGCCTTGGCTGCGGGAGGGGAAGAGAGAGACAGAGAGGAAAGCGCGGCGGAGGGGTGGAGAAGCAAATGGGCGCTTCTCCTGTGTGCCCTGGCCGGGAATCGAACCCGGGTCCTCCGCACGCTAGGCCGACACTCTACCGCTGAGCTCAACTCATAGTTTTCTTATTCTACTTTAATGTGTGTGTTGTAGGGAGTTCATTCTTCAATTATACTGCTGTTATGCCGCTCTAGTTTTCTGTCCTTGAGCATTTTTCTCCTTTCTAATTTTTTTTTATGGAATGCTTTCACGAATTTGCGTGTCATCCTTGCTCAGGGGCCATGCTAATCTCTTCTGTATTGTTCCAATTTTAGTATATGTGCTGCTAAAGCGAGCAAGCACCTCTTCTATTTTTATGGAAAATATTTTTTTTCTTTTGAATAATTTTTATATTTAAGAAACCTAAGCTTCACTGGTGGTACAGTGTGGTTGAAGCATTGATCTGAAATGGTGAGGTCACCAGTTTGAAACCCTGGGCTTGTGCAGTCAAGGCACATACGAGAAGCAACTTTGAGTTGATGCTTTACGCTACACCCCCTCCCCCAGCCTTTCTTTCTCTCCTTCCTCTAAAATCAATAAATAATATCTTTTTTTATTTTTTAAGTGAAAGGAGGGGAGATAGTGAGACAGACTCCCACATGTGCCCCAACTGGTATCCAGCTGGATACCCCTGTCTGGGGCCAGTGCTCCAATTAACCAAGCTGTTTTTACTGCCTATAGCTAGCTATCCTCAGCACCCCAGGGCGGACACAAACCAATGGAGCTATTGGCTGCAGGACGGAGCGAGAGAAGCAAATGGTCGCTTCTCGTGTTCCCAGACTGGGAATCGAACCTGGGACATACATACATCAGGCTGATACTCCATCCTCTGAACCAACCACCCAGGGAATAAATAAAATCTTTAAAAGAAACCTAAGTTTGGCCCTGGCCAATTGGCTCAGTGGTACAGCATGGGCCTGGTGTGTGGATGGTTTCAGGTTTGATTCTCGGTTAGGGCACACAGGAAGTGACCATCCGTTGTCCCTCCATCCCCCCCATTTTTCTCTCTCTTTCCTTTCTGCAGCCATGGCTCGATTGGTTTCAGTGCATGGGCCCTGGGTACTGAGGATAGCTCTGTGGAGCCTCTACCTCAGATGCTAAAAATAGCTCGGTTGCAAGCATGGCCCCAGATGAGCAGAGTGTTGGCCTCAGATGGTAGTTATGGGGTGGATCTCAGTTGGGGCACATGCAGTAGTCTGTCTATCTCCCCTCCTCTCTCTTGGAAAAGAAGAAAGAAAAAGAAAAGAAAACTAAGTTTGAATTTCTAAGATCTAGTAAGATTAGATTCTTTTTGGTACTATCAGTAATTCATATGATACAAATGAGAAAATATTACTGGAATGTTACATAACTTTACAGTTAGTTTGGAGAGAAATAAAATTGTTGGATCTTTGAGAAAGGTATGGAAAATATTGATAAATTTTTTATATAAGTGTTAACATGAACAATGCTTTTTCTGTTTACTTTCCCATTGAGTTAATTTAGTACAGTATTTGAAATTCTCCCCTTCACCACCCCATGACTCACTGTTCTTTGAAGTCATATTGAGGTGTGGCATAGTTGTAACCTTGATGCCCCTTGCTGATATCTGGATGGGATTTTTGTTTTCAGTTTCATAGCAATGGAACAGTTTTTAGATCTATGACCTGTCTTTCCTAAACCTGGAATCATTGTTGCAGTTCAACAGTTCAAACAACACACTGTAATCATTTTCAGGTCTATATTAATTATACCCAAATAATTACTTATGTCTTTTGAAATTCCAGTTATCCAAGGGGCTATGTTTATTTATTAATTTTTTTGTGTCAGAGACAGAGAGGCAGAGAGAGGGACAGACAGGAAGGGAGAGAGATGAGAAGCATCAGTTCTTCATAGTGGCTCCTTAGTTGTTCAGTGATTGCTTTTTCATATGTGTAGGAGGCTACAGCAGAGTGAGTGACCCGTTGCTCAAGCCAGCAACCTTTGGGCTCAAGCCGGTGACCATGGGGTCATGTCTGTGATCCCACGCTCAAGCCAGCGACCCCTCATTGCTCAAGCTTGTGAGCTTGTGCTCAAGCCAGATAAGCCTGTGCTCAAGCCAGTGACCTCAGGGTTTCGAACCTGGGTCCTCTGCATTCCAGTTTGATGTTCTATCCACTGTGCCACCTGGTCAGGCCAGGGGGCTTTGTTTTTTAATAACTTGTGTAGTCTCATAGAGGAGAAACAATGATTCTGACTCCATGAGGAACTGCCTGGATTATCCTGTCATCAGCGTAATTCACTGTCAGATTTCTTTTAGCAATAAAATACCTGGGTGAGGAAAAGTGAAGGGGGTGAAATTATTAAAGGTTTCTGGACATATTTTTATTTTTCTTGGGTGTACATATAGGAGTGGAATTGGTGGGTCATATGGTAAACTTTATGTTTAACTTTTTAAGGAATTGTCAAACTGTTTTCCAAAGTGCTTGTACCATATTACGTTCCCACCAGCAGTGTAAGAGCATTTAATTTTCTCAGCATTCTTGTCAACACTTGTTATTGTGAGTCTTTCTGATTATAGCCATACTAGTGAGTATGAAGTAGTATCTCATTTTGGTTTTGATCTACATTGCTCTGATAGTTAATGATAATGAGTATACAAATTCTTATTGGCCATTTGTATATCTTTTTTTTTCCTTTTTACAGAGATAGAGAGAGAGTCAGAGAGAGGGATAAATAGGGACAGACAGGAACGGAGAGAGATGAGAAGCATCAATCATTAGTTTTTCGTTGCGACTCCTTAGTTGTTCATTGATTGCTTTCTCATGTGCCTTGACCGTGGGCCTTCAGCAGACCGAGTAACCCCTTGCTTGAGCCAGCGACCGTGGGTCCAAGCTGGTGAGCTTTTGCTCAAACCAGATGAGCCCGCACTCGAGCTGGCAACTTCAGGGTTTGGAACCTGGGTCTTTCGTATCCCAGTCCGACGCTCTATCCACTGTGCCACCGCCTGGTCAGGCTGTATATCTTTGCGGAATATTTATTCAAGTATTTTGCCTATTTTTGATTGGAATTTTCTTTTCATCATTGAATTGTGTTGACATTTTGTCATGTTTTGCTGTAGTCTCTGTTTATGCCTGATTCTTTTCTTTCTTTGATTGGAGTTGAGGGGAGGGTAATAGTAATAACATTAATTTTTTTTGGCTTGTATTTGCGCCCTCCTTTGCAATCATCTTTTTGTCCTCCAGATTTGATGCGGTTTGATGATAAAGGAAACAAGACCAATATACCAGATAAGGAGCGGCAAATTGAGGCTCTTCAGTTGCTCTTCCTCATTCTCCCTCCACCCAATCGTAACTTGCTGAAGCTACTGCTCGATCTCCTGTACCAGACAGCAAAGAAACAAGATAAGAATAAGATGTCTGCCCATAACCTTGCCCTTATGTTTGCACCCCATGTCCTGTGGCCAAAAAATGTGAGTGTTGAGAGGAAGAGGAGAGACTGCTAGGCTTCCTTGGGTGGGGCCTCATTGTGTGACTGGACTTTGATGAGGTTATCAAGGGTCCAAGGTCTGGTCTTCCGTTTAACAAGTTAAGGAACTTACTTTATTAGTTCATTTAAGAGTCATCAACACCTGAGGGGGCCAATTCCTGTTAACTTCACTTATAAATCAATCTTTGATAAACCTGAATGGCAGTTTATTAGTGGAATTCAGTGAAAAATTATAGCTAGTACATAAACAAGAATACTCATTTTGGCTGGGTCAGTATGAATTCCTTCTTAACATGAAAGACTTCTTGGGAAATCAAGTTGATTCCTGAAGATTACATGGTATAAATTTAGAATAGAGCCCTGGCCTGATAGCTTGGTTGGTTGCAGGTGTCCCCAAACTATAGCCCGCAGGCCACATGCGGCCCCCTGAGGCCATTTATCCCCTCCCCCCTGCCACACTTCCGGAAGGGGTACCTCTTTCATTGGTGGTCAGTGAGAGGAGCACTGTATGTGGTGGCCCTCCAACGGTCTGAGGGACAGTGTACTGGCCCCCTGTGTAAAAAGTTTGGGGACCCCTGGTAGAGCATGGTCCCAATACGCAGAGGTTGCTGGTTCAATCCGCAGTCAGGGCACATACAGGAACAGATCAATGTTCTTCCTTCCCTCCCTCCCTCCCTTAAATCAATCAATAAATAAAAAAATAAATTTAGAATAGAGCTGTTTGATCTTATAGAATAAGGTCACTAAGCTTTAATAAGGTAAGATGACACATAGAACAATCCCGCCTTGTCCTAACTTTTATATTTTCTGAAGATAGTCTTTCTTTGGATAAAGCTGAATGTGCTTCTTATTCCTGAGAATATGGCCTTCTCAGTGACTTACATGAGAAAGAAATTATCTAAAATCTTTTGAACTAATTCTTGACATGTAGTACATAGGTTCTTATTCTTGTCCATTCATTATATAAGTTTTACTATTGATGAAATTAGGAGTCAGGATACCTGGGTTGGAAGTTGTATTCTTTATCTTTTCTGTGCCTAGGCTCCTCCCCTGTAAACTGGGCATAATAATACCTTTCCCATTCACCTGACTAGATAGTTGGAAAGATAATAGAAATAGATGGAGATGATGACTTATAAAGTATTTTGGGGATATAAGAAATGAGAAAAGGTAGGTAAAGGAGAGGTTTATGTGGAACATTTTACCTAGTGATTAACTAGTGAAAAAAATAATATGAAGTTCTGGGCCAGGAAGAGCCTCTCCCCAGAGAAAGTTTGGTGGGGTGTGGGGATGAGTGTGGGAGGATGGTTGGGTGATGAGAAGGAAAGGACACAGCAACATTTGTCCATGTTAAGGAATTTTTTTTAAAGAGAGAGACAGGAAGGGAGAGGGATAAGAAGCATCAACTCGTAGTTGTGGCACTTTAGTTGTTCATTGATTGCTTCTCAAATGTGCCTTGACCTGGGCTGGGGGGGTTCCAGCCGAGCCAGTGACCCCTTGCTTAATTAAGCCAGCAACCTTGGGCTCAAGCCAGCAACCTTTGGGCTCAAGCCAGTGACCCGACACTCAAGCTGGTGAGCCTGCACTCAAGCTGGTGACCTCAGGGTTTCAACCTGGGACCTCAGTGTTCCAGGTTGACGCCCTAACCACTGTGCCACCACCGGTCAAGTTATAATAAGGATTTTGGAACCAGCTAACTGAGACTGAAAAAGGAGTGAGTAACCTGTGCCTGTAAAGAGAAGTATTTAAGAGGTCTTGCTAACAGCAAAAATTAAGTAATAAAGGTCCATGTTGAGGATGAGGGCTTGCGATAGTAGGATGCTGAAGTGCTGAAAAAGAGGCAGGAGGAGCAAGAGAAGGGAATCAATGACCATTTGCCTGTGTTTTTAAGAAACAGATGCTACCTTTGTTATCAGTTAGTAATGACAGTTCTCTTTTGTCTTTGGAGAAACTCCAGTTTCTCTGAGGGGGCAGTGTCCTTGGTGGTTGGGACAGATTCTTTCCAGACTAGATCTTTAACAGCTCTGCTTGCATGTTGTAAGGCCAGGAGCCGCCATCCTGGCCATTCACATGCAGGTTCCCATTGGATTCGGGCAGACGATAAAGAAATGGCGGAGTCAGAGGATGGGGGGCCATCCTATTTATTGGTGTCTCACCAAGACAGGCAAACCACAAAAGAAGACAAGGGAAAAGCAGAAAACCAGCTCTTCCCATGAAGGGCAAGGGATCAGGGAAGCCCCTGCAATTGTGATAGCAGGAACTGTGTGTCCAAGCTCCTGGTCTGTCCCACTTTATAGTGTAGAAAACCAAAATCCCTTAATCCAATATACAAACAAGGAAGTCTCTGATAC
Organism: Saccopteryx leptura; assembly: GCF_036850995.1. Lineage (NCBI taxonomy): Eukaryota > Metazoa > Chordata > Mammalia > Chiroptera > Emballonuridae > Saccopteryx > Saccopteryx leptura. The sequence continues at coordinate 30,261,702 of NC_089515.1, forward strand.
AAAGTCACTTATCCAAGGCATAATTGGATTCCTCATGAGAGTGCACCACCCAGATCATACAATCAGTCAAGGGTGTGGGGAAAAGTTTAGTCCCAAAACCAAACCTTAGGCTACAACGACCTGGCCTGCTTATAGCCTGTCCCCCACACCCAATATAAGTCACAAGCGAGCAAACATATATATCATATTTACAAACTTATTTGACCAACACATGTCTAATTCTCAAGCAGAATTAGGAAATGAAGATTGGTTCTCAAGGATTTCCTCGTCACTGCAGGGACACGTGGTTCTTCCTAGATTATGTCATTCTAGTGGAAATCTGCTGAGCCAAAAAGCCTTTTCAGAATTAAACATTGTATTAGGGGCACCTTTGTGAGGGACAGAAACTATCCTACCTTTGAAGGATAAATTTATTGGTAAGTAAATGGAGTATCTGCCTGTATTTCCCAGTTCTTAATCCGCTTTTTTGGTTTCTTTTCTCTGAATAGGTCACTGCAAATGACCTTCAAGAGAATATCACAAAGTTAAACAATGGGATGGCTTTTATGATTAAACACTCCCAGAAACTTTTTAAGGTAGGTAAGGGATGGGATTGGGTGGTAATAAGGAGGATGGAGCAAGGTGGGATCCTAAGGTGGGCTTTAAAAATGATGATGACTAGATCAGAGAAGCCCTGGGGCTGGAACGCAGACCCGGAGGGAACAACCAAGGTGGGGAGGACAGGAAGGTGCCTGGAGGCTGAGTAGGCTCTGCCTCTGGGAAGCTGGCTTCACCCTTGGGTTAGCCTTCCCTTTTCATGAAAAGCAGCCTGTATTGGGCACTGATTATTTTATCCTGACTGCTTCCTGCCAGTAGAATTCTGAGGGTCTGACAGCCTCCTTTCATTTTGTACTCTTTGTCCCTTTTAGTCCAAACTAGCATTGTTTCTGCCAATGTAATTTCCTCAAGAACTTCTGGGTCTGCTGTGGATTTCAGTGGGATTCACTCTATTAGACAAGAGCTACATATACAGATTTTTTGAAGATAAACCCTCCTCTACTTAATTTCCAGTTGAGAAGGCTGAGGGACGATACCTTTAAGCAGGGGTCCCCAAACTACGGCCCCCTGAGGCCATTTATCCGGCCCCCACCGCACTTCCGGAAGGGGTACCTCTTTCATTGGTGGTCGGTGAGAGGAGCATAGTTCCCATTGAAATACTGGTCAGTTTGTTGATTTAAATTTACTTGTTCTTTATTTTAAATATTGTATTTGTTCTCATTTTGTTTTTTTACTTTAAAATAAGATATGTGCAGTGTGCATAGGGATTTGTTCATAGTTTTTTTTATAATCTGGCCCTCCAACGGTCTGAGGGACAGTGAACTGGCCCCCTGTGTAAAAAGTTTGGGGACCCCTGCCTTTAAGCTTCCTAGAGGCCCTCTGCTTTGATTGAGGACCTGTGAGGCCCACCATGCCTCTTGAAAGGGCCCTTTGTATAACTGAGTATTCTGACCTTTGATGTTTATAAAATTTTATAAAGGTTGCACAGTCACATCCTTGTACTTTTCTTTAGAACTACTTCTCTGATAGTGACTTTCTTAAATTTAGCACCTTTTGCCATCTGGAAAGGCTGAGAATTTTTAAGACCATCCGGTTCTAGCTTCTTTTTTATTCATTTCTTTTTAATGTGGTAAAATACACATGACAAGATTTACCGTCTTAACTGTGTGCAGTGGCATTAATTTGTCAATGTAAGAAGTGTCCAAACCTGTAGAGAATTTTTATGAGTTTATTTGAACCAAACTTATGACATGTGCTAGGAAGCAAGATCACAAATGCTCCAGAAAATAATGGTTTGCAGCTTCTGTTGTGCATTTGAAATTAAGGAGGGAAAAGTAAGGAAGATTATTTGGAGGTAGGGAGGAAGCAAGGTGAGGATTAGATTACAGCAGTGATTTTCAACCTTTTTTGAGCCACGGCACATTTTTTACATTTACAAAATCCTGGGGCGTCTGACCTGTGGTGGCGCAGTGGATGAAGTGTCGACCTGGAATGCTGAGGTCGCCGGTTCGAAACCCTGGGCTTGCCTGGTCAGGGCACATATGGGAGCTGATGCTTCCTGCTCCTTTCTTCCTTCTCTCAAATGAATTAAAAAAAAAAAAAATCCTGGGGTACACCACCTACCAAAATGACACTCTAACACAGTACATATTATACATATAGTTAATAATATAGTTTCTAAATGTATTTATACTCACTTAGTGTGAAACCTGGGCCTGTTTTGATGAACACAAAAGGGATATCCTGGCAGGAATGGTAGAAAACACACACGAAGCTCTTCCTCAACAGTTCTCAGTCTCTCTCTGTTTTTAGTTTTTATTGCAGTCAAGCTTGAGAAGCTCAGCTCACATAGATATGTGGTTGAAAACGGGAGCAATGTCAAAATAGCTTTGTTGGCCAGAATGGGGAACTCCTTGGCAACAGATAACCAAAAACTGTCCAAAGGAAGATCAGCAAACTTTAGCTTTAAAGTTAGATAACATCGTGATGCATGGTGATGCATTGTATATCATCCTCTGCGGGGGCCTCTTTTAAAAAGAAAAAGGTCGGCCTGACCTGTGGTGGTGCAGTGGCTAAAGCATCGACCTGGAAATGCTGAGGTTGCCGGTTCGAAACCCTGGGCTTGCCTGGTCAAGGTACATATGGGAGTTGATGCTTCCAGCTCCTCCCCCCTTCTCTCTCTCTGTTTCTCTCTCTCCCTTTCTCTCTCCTCTCTAAAAATGAATAAATAAAATTAAAAAAAGAAAAAAAAAAAAGAAAAAGGTCAAATATCTATATATACCATCAGGATAGACATAACCAGCTGAGGCTGAGGCTTCATCTAGTGGTGGCAACATTTACCTCCAGTCCTGACCAGGATTAGAAATCGGGACCTTGGGGAGGAGTAGCAGTTTCAACTACTAGGCGCGGCAGCCCGAGCGGGGACCTTCCTGGGTGTGGGTGAGAGGCGGCCTACTATTGGTTCATCGCTAGTGGTCGGGATGAATCCTAGAAGGTGATTGGTCAGTGAGCGTTCCCTGTGCCTCCACTCTTCCTGTCGCTGATAGCTGGAGGGATTGTGAGGGGAATGTTTATGTTAGGATGGAGGCAGCTGGTGGAGGGCTGGATAAATAGCCTCCGCGGGCCGTAGTTTGGAGACCCATGTTTAATTTCCCCACAGCACACCTGACCATGTCTCACGGCACACTGGTTGAAAAACACTGGATTACAGGATAGTTAACAAGATTATGTGCTCTCTCGAGGGTTAACACTCCCTTCAAGGGGGTAATACCCCTGCAAGGGTATTACTTCTGGCATTTTAAAAGTTTGTTAACCTGGGTGCATATGAACAATGGACAGGGCTTGCTTAGAAACCTCTCACTAAAGAAAATATAGGCCTTGGTCATGACTGTCCCTCATGACCTGCCCAGTTTGGAATTTATGATCAGATATCCAGTGAGGTTACTTCCATAGAACTCCTTTTTTCATTCACAAATTACATACATATTGTTGTGCAGTGATCACTGCAGTTTATCTCCAGAACTCTTCATTTTGCAAAACTGAAACTATGTACTTATATTTCACTGTGAAGGATATCCTGATTTTTTTTTAAGTGACTTTAAACAACAAACATCATCTTAATGGTTCTGTAGGAGTCTGACATGAGTCTCACTGGACTGAAAGCAGGGAGTTGGCAGGGCTGCATTCGTCTCTGGGTGTTCCAGGAGAGACTGTTAGCCTTTTCCACCTTCTAGAACAGGGGTCGGGAACCTTTTTGGCTGAGAGAGCCATGAACGCCACATATTTTAAAATGACATTCTGTGAGAGCCGTACAATGACCTGTGTACGTTAGGCATTATCCAATAAAAATTTGGTGTTATCCCGGAGGACAGCTGTGATTGGCTCCAGAACCGCAACCATGAACATGAGCGGTAGGAAATGAATGGATTATAATACATGAGAATGTTTTATATATATATATATATTTTAATTTTTTTTCAGAGACAGAGAGAGAGAGTCAGAGAGAGGGATAGACAGGGACAGATAGACAAGAATGGAGAGATGTGAAGCACCAATCATTAGTTTTTCGTTGTGCGTTGCAACACCTTAGTTGTTCATTGATTGCTTTCTCATATGTGCCTTGACCGCGGGCCTTCAGCAGACCGAGTAACCCCTTGCTGGAGCCAGCACCTTGGGCTCAAGCTGGTGAGCTTTTTGCTCAAACCAGATGAGCCAGCACCCAAGCTGGCACCCAAGCTGGCAACCTCGGGTCTCGAACCTGGGTCTTCCACATCCCAGTTCGACACTCTATCCACTGCGCCACTGCCTGGTCAGGCTGTTTTATATTTTTAACGGTTATTTTTTTAATTAAAGATTTGTCTGCGAGCCAGATGCAGCCATCAAAAGAGCCACATCTGGCTCGTGAGCCATAGGTTCCCGACCCCTGCTCTAGAAGCTGCCCACATTCCTTGGCTCATAGTCCCCTTCCTCTGTCCTTAAGGCTGTCACGGTTGCGTCTCTGCTCATTCTTCCATAGCCAGATTTCCTTCAGACCACAGCTGGGAAAGAGTCACTGCTTTTAAGGACCCATGTGATTATATTGGACCCACTCTGATAGGTAACCTAGGATAATCTTCCCACTGCAAGGTCCTTAACTTAATCACACCAGCAAAGTCCTTTTTTACTGTGTCAGATAACTCACTGCAGAGGATTTTGAGAGCACAGATTGTACAAACCTTAGAGATAAAGCTAGAGTATAGTCTGCTAGATGTAATTGAGCCTGGTACACATTCTGATGATTGGACTCAAACATTCTCTGTTTTTACTCTTGTTTTGCTCTCCTCTTCTATGGATCCCTCTTTCAGCTTCTCATCCCTGGGGTTTTGATTCTTGTTTGCCACTTTATTTCCAGGATAGTGTTTTTTGATCTTGAATGGAGAGGAAGAAAGTTTTTTGGAGATTTTATTTTGGTCCTAGGTCTCTTCTCTTTCAGTTTGGGTCAGAACTGGTGTCCTTGTGGGCACTGCTTTACAGCTTTGGCTGATGATGTTCCTCCCTGAGCCTTTTCCAGGATGGACATGGTTGATTGTTCTGTGTGCTCCGTCACTTTTTCTGGGGTCCTGTTTCACTCCAGATTTGTTCCTGTGCTTTGTTGTTTCTTCCTGTTCTCAGGCCCCTTTGTGTGAATTTTCACCTCCTTAATCCACATATCTTATGCTGCCTTATTTTGTGTTCTTTTGTAATTTTTTTTCCTGCCCTACCATTTCCCCTAAAATTCCTCTTAGCTAAATGTAGTTCTTTTCTTTATTGTCTGACCCAGTCTGATTTTATCTCTCTCCAACATGAGTCACATCTTTTCCTATGGACTTAATATATACACTTAAGGCCAATTTTTATTTTATTTGGTAAGTCCTTTCCTATGAATTGTATAATACTACAGACCCTCATTTTCATTTAAACCAGTCTGTCTCTGACTCCCTTTCTGGATATCCCTTTTGCTGTATTATCTTGTTGGGTAGAGTTTTTGCTTGTGTGGGTATTTTAAGTTTATAGAATAGGTGGCAGTGTGGGTTCTGTCACATTCGTGTTTGGAGGAAATTACTTTTGGTCTTTACCTCTGTTTTATAGTTTTTCAAGTTAAAAATTAAACTGCCAATATCATAATGTCTATCACAAGACTTTTTACAACTTTATTTTGAAAACTTTCAAATACGTAGAAAAGCACAGTAAAACTGAACATTCATGTAACTCTCTGCACATTCAGCATACGTTCAGCTTTATCTCTGCTTATTCTTATTTTCCTTTTTGTGGCTGAACCACTGACAGTGAATTGCAGACATCATGTACTTCACCCTAAATACTTAACCATGCATCTCCTCAGAGGAAGAATGTTCTATTAGTCACAGTACCATTATCACATCTAAGATAAGTCAGTACATATTCAAATTTATTTGTCTTAAGAATATATTTCAAAAAAAAGAAAGAAAAAAATGAATATACTTCATAGCTGGATCCCCCCCACCAAATATGGACTGCTTCATGAATTGTGCATCATCCTTGCGCAGGGGCCGTGCTAATCTCTGCCATATTGTTACGATTTTAGTATGTGTGCTGCTGAAGTGAGCACTCACAGCTGCTTTTTTTAAACATAAGCTAATTGAGGTTTATTTCTTACTTTTGATTATTACGTCACTTTTAATCTGGAAAAGTCATGCTTTTACTTCATGTCATTGATTTGTTGCAGCATGAGGGCCAGTTGTGTTATAGAACACTCCACATTCTAAATTTGTCTCACAGTTTTCTCAAGGTCATTTAACTTGTTCCTCTCTCCCCTTCTATGCAGTTTCTGCAAACTGTAGTTAGGTGTGTGGCTTGATTAGATTCAAGTTAAGCAATTTTGGCAAAGATGTTTGTGTGTATCACACTGCATCATATTGCATCACATTACAAGGCGCACAGTGTCAGATTGCCTCACTCTTGGTGATACTGATTTTGCTTGCTGCCACGTACCTCAACATGAAGGTACATATTTTTCCCCTTTGGAACAGTAAATAACTTGCAGGGATATTGTGTAATATAATGATTTTAGCATCCACTGATAATCCTGCTGAAATCTATGCTTACATTTGGTATTACAAAGTAGTAGATTTTCTAATTCTATTAGTTAATCTTTATTAGCTGACTTCTTTTGAGAATAGTTTTCCTTTTCTCTGTCTCATTCTCTTTTTTTTATGAGTATCTTTATAGACTGATGGATTTTTACTTATTCAAAGTGTTATGCAACTTTAGTACTAATTTTTTTTAAATTTTTATTTATTTTTTTACAGAGACATTGAGTGAGTCAGAGAGAGGGATAGACAGGGACAGACAGACAGGAATGGAGAAAGATGAGAAGCATCAATCATTAGTGTTTCCATTGCGCGTTGCAACACCTTAGTTGTTCATTGATTGCTTTCTCATATGTGCCTTGACCGTGGGCCTTCAGCAGACTGAGTAACCCCTTGCTTGAGCCAGCGACCTTGGGTCCAAGCTGGTGAGCTTTGCTCAAACCAGATGAGTCTGCACTCAAGCTGGCGACCTTGGGGTCTCGAACCTGGGTCCTTCCGCATCCCAGTCTGATGCTCTATCCACTGTGCCACCTCCTGGTCAGGCAGTACTAATTTTGATAGTCAGATTGTCCCAGATTTTTTCCAGTGATTGTTCTTGCAAGTCAGTTCCTGTTGTGTCTTTTTGACAGGACTCTGTTAGCCTTTGAGTGTTTCCTTTCTGGCGTAAAAATGGCCCCGGCTCCCTGTGTTCTTGCTCTGCCCTGGTGCGGGAATCAATCATTTTCTCCAAGGAGCCTTGGCTTCTTTAACACTGGGTACACTCATTTTTTCTGGGGCTGACGTTGGCTTGTTCAGGGTGAGGAAGTATGTAGATAAAAACTTTTTAACAAGAAATCATTAGTCTGATCAGGTGGTGACGCAGTGGATAGAGTGTTGATCTGGGATGCTGAGGACCCAGGTTCAAAACTCCTGGCTTGAGCGTGGGCTTATCTGGCTTGAGCTCAGGCTCCCCAGCTTGAGCAAGGGGTCACTGGCTTGGTGGGAGTCCCCCCCGCCCTGACCCCATCAAGGCATGTATGAGAAAGCAATCAATTAACAACTAAAGTCTACAACTATAAGTTGATGTTTCTCATCTTTCTCCCTTCCTGTTTATCTAAAAAACAACAACAAAAAAGATTAGTTTGCTCTGGCCAGATAACTCATTTGTTTAGACTGCAGGGTAGTTAACCTACTGCCTACTTTTGTATCTGTTAGTAGTAAAATTTTCTAACCGCCCACCGGTTCCACAGTAATGGTGATTTATAAAGTAGGGAAGTAACTTTATAAAATTTATAAAGCAGAGTTACAGCAAGTTAAAGCACATAATAATAATTACTTACCAAGTACTTTATGTCGGATTTTTGCTAAGTTTGGCAGAATAAATCTTTATAAAACAACTTACTATAGTTAAATCTATCTTTTTATTTATACTTTGGTTGCTCCGCTACCGCCCACCATGAAAGCTGGAATGCTCACTAGTGGGTGGTAGGGACTGCCGCTGGTTTAGAGTGTTATCCCTATACACAAAGGGTGCCAGGTCAATCCCTAGCCAGGGCACGTACAGGAACAGATCAGTGTTTCTGTCTGTATTTCTCCCTTCCCTTGTCTCTAAAATCAATAAATAAATGAAAAAAAAAGAAGAAATCATTAATTCATGTTAATATTCAAGATCAGATTTAACATTATCGAGCTTTTTCTTCTTTTACTTTATATTTGTATCTTTTTTTCTTGCATGGCAAATTTCAGATTTTCATTGCATTTATGTATATTATTTGCTTTATCCTATGATACACATAAATTAGTTTCAAAATAATATAACTGTCATTACTAACAGTAAACCTATGTAATCCCTCTGATGGAAGTTTAAGATTTCCTTTCAGATCCTTTTCCCCTGAATATATCTCATTAAGGGTGTGTAGTCAGCATATAGCTTTCAAAAGGTAGGTAAAATAATTCCTTTCTCTGTGCTTATATTATCAATCTGATATATAGATATGTTCATTTTTTTCTGTTTGTATTCAGTTTGAGGGTTTGCCTTCTTTTCCTTTTGGATTTAATTTTATTTTTTGAATCTGTAGTGTATTACATGGTTGAAAAGGTAAAGCTACATGAGAAGGTATACCTAGAAAAATCACAGTTCTTTCATTTACTATTTGCATTGTTTTCTGGCTTCTTCTCTTAGTGTTTCTTTTGTGAAAACAAATGTGTATATATGTGTGTATATTCTTGTTTCCTCCTCATTTTGCTCAAGTACTTTATACATTGTTTCATAATTCTCATGCAAAGGAAATCACTTCATATCCGTTCACAAAGTGTTTCTTCCCTTCCTCCCTCCATCCCTTCTTCTCTTCCTTCTTCAGTTTTTTAAAAATTATTTATTCATTTTAGAGGGGGGGGGGGGAGAGAGAGAGAGAGAGAGAGAGGGAGAGAGAGAGAGAGAGAGAGAGAGAGAGAAGGGGGGAGGAGCAGGAAGCTTCAACTCCCATATGTGCCTTGACCGGGCAAGCCCAGGGTTTTGAACTGGCGACCTCAGCAGTCCAGGTCAACCTTCTTCAGTTTTTAATGACTGCATAGTATTACATTGTGTGGGTATATAAAAGTTCGTTCAGTCAGACCGCTGTTAGTATTATTTGAGATTGTGTCCAATCTTTTCAGTAATATATCCAAGTGTATTTTGTATTACTGAAATTAAGTCTTCAGAATAGATTCACAGAAGTGAGATTTCTAGGTAAATGGTAAATTTAAATGTTATTTTCCTTTTGTGTGTGTGTGTGTGGCAGAGACAGAGTCAGTGCGAGGGACAGACAGGAAGGGAGAGAGATGAGAAACATCAATTCTTTTTTTTGTTTTGTTTTTTTTGTTTGTTTGTTTGTTTTCCTCTGCATCCTTCTGAAGCTGGAAACAGGCAGGCAATCAGACAGACTCCCTCATGCGCCCGACCGGGATCCACCCGGCATGCCCACCAGGGGGCGATCCTCTGCCCATCTTGGGGCGCCGCTCTGCCGCAATCAGAGCCACTCTAGCGTCTGAGTCAGAGGCCACAGAGCCATCCTCAGCACCCAGGCAAACTTTGCTCCAACGGAGCCTCGGCTGTGGGAGGGGAAGAGAGAGACAGAGAGGAAGGAGAGAGGGAAGGGTGGAGAAGCAGATGGGCGCTTCTCCTGTGTGCCCTGGCTGGGAATTGGACCCGGGACTCTGTACGCCAGGCCGACGCTCTACCACTGAGCCAACCGGCCAGGGCTGAGAGACATCAATTCTTCGTTGCGGTTCCTTAGTTGTTCATTGATTGATTTCTCATATGTGCCTTGACCGAGGGGCTACCGCAGATGGAGTGACCCCTTGCTTGAGCCAGCGACCTTGGGCTCAAGTTGGTGAGCCTTGCTCAAACCAAATGAGCCCGCGCTCAAGCTGGCGACCTCGGGGTCTCAAACCTGGGTCCTCCACATCCCAGTCCAACGCTCTATCTACTGCACCACTGCCTGGTCAGGCTAAATGTCATTTTCTTAGATGTTGAATTTTCTTCCATAGTGGTTATATTATTTTATACTTCTACTAGGACTGTATCAGGGTTCTTGTCACAGGTTTCTGGGCAATATATTAGTAAGGTAAATTCTTCCTTGTCTGTTATTCCCCATAGTAATTCTAAATGGTATTTTCTGTACAGTGATTCTGAAATATGACCACTTGTAATTTGTAAGAATTTTAGGAGTGGCTTTTGTTAAGTATAAACATGACTTCAAACATTGACATAGTTTTTCTGACTCATTTGAGTATGTTCATGCCATATATTTAAAAAGAATTATTATTTATTGAATTTTAGAGAGAGAGGAAGGGAGAGAGAGTTAGAGAGAGAAACATTGATTTGTTCCACTTATGTATTCATTGTTTGATTCTTGTATGTGTATTCTTGTATGTATCCTGACTGGGGATTGAAATCTACAATGTTGGCAGATTGGGACAACACTATATTTGATTCTAAAAGCAGGAACGGCTACAGTGGTGTCTTCTCACAGTTTTCCCATCAGATTGTTGAGATTATCTTTTTAGTGGAAGCTATAGAAAAAAGCATTTTGAAGGTGTTTTGTTTTTTCAAAGTAATCTGCCAGTCAAATTATTTTGAGAACCATGATCCTTAAGTCTTTTATTTTTAATTTTTTTTAATTGAGAGAGAAAGAGGAAGAGGAAGAGATGAGAAGCATCAACTCGTAGTTGTATCACTTTAGTTGTTCATTGATTGTTTCTCATATGTGCCTTTACTAGGGGGCTTCAAGCCCCTTGCTCAAGCCAGCGACCTTTGGGCTCAAGCCATTGAACACGGGATCATGTCTATGATCCCACACTTAAGCTGGCGACTCCACACTCAAGCTGGATGAGCCCGCGCTCAAGCCGGTGACCTTGGGCTTTTGAAACTGGGACCTCAGTGTCCCAGGTCAGTGCTCTATCCTCTGCACCACCACCGGTAGGCTGTCCTTGAGTTTTAAAAGAACTGTAGATACTACTAATTATTTGGTCTTGTTTTTCTTTTGTAACTTGCCCAGGCTCCTGCTTACATTCGGGAATGTGCCAGATTGCACTATTTGAGCTCCAGAACTCAAGCATCAAAGGTAAGAATAGGAAATTGTTCTTAGCTCAAACAAGGAGAGCATTAATTAAAATTAATGGAGTTTTAAAACAAAGTATGGCCTGACCAGGTGGTGGCTCAGTGGATAGAGCGTCAGACTGGGATGCCAAGAACCCAAGTTTGAGACGCCGAGGTCTCCAGTTTGAGCTTGGGCTCATCTGGTTTGAGCAAAGCTTACCAGCTTGGACCCAAGGTCGCTGGCTCAAGCAAGGGGTTACTCGGTCTGCTGAAGGCCCACGGTCAAGGCACATATGAGAAAGCAATCAGTGAACAACTAAGGTATAACAACGAAAAGCTGATGATTGATGCTTCTCATCTCTTTCTATTCCTGTCTATCTGTCCGTATCCCTCTCTCTGACTCTCTCTCTGTGTCTGTAAAAAAAAAAAAACCCCACAAAAAAAACAAAGTAAAACTATGGAAAATAAAATGTTTTTGTTATACTTTAAAATTAGTTATTTTGAGATAAGGAAAAAGACTGAAAGTTATGTTGAAGTAAAAGTGCTCCTATAAATTCCTCCCTCCCTCCCCCCCCCCCCCCCCCCCCCCCCGCCTCCATTTCTTCCTTCGACAGATAGGAATGGAGAGAGATGAGAAGCATCAACTTGTAGTTGTGGCATTTAGTTGTTCATTGACTGCTTCTCATACGTGCCTTGACTGGGGGGCTCCAGCTGAGCCAGTGACCCCTTGCTCAAGCCAGCAACCTTGGGCTCAAGCCAGTGACCTTGGGCTTCAAGTCAGAGACATTTGGGCTTAAGCTGGTGAGCCTGCATGAAATCTGGCGATCTTGGTGTTTTAAACCCAGGACCTCAGTGTCCCAGGTATACACTTTATCCACTGTGCCACCACCAGTCAGGCGCTCCTGTAGATTATTTAAAAATATGTTTATTTTATTCCTTTTAGGTGTGAAAAAAGGAGTATGGGGTCAGTTTGTATATGAGATTTTTCTTAGGAATATTATTTATTATTACATTGTCTACTTTAAATATCTTAAAATTTTGTCAGATATAATCCAATAAAGTTGAAAAAAGTCTGTGACACACACAAAAAACTCTGAGTCTATACTAAGATCTATTTTCTAAAAAGGTTAATGAATCCCTTAGGAAGAAAATGCTCCCGCACCAGCCTGCTTTCCGAGGTTCCGTGCTGATGGCACACATGGTGTGTTTAAAGGTTTTCATAGAGCCTGTATGCATTCTTAAGGCATACAGGTATAAACAGTTTGTAAATGTCAAATGTAGTAAATATTTCATGGTAATAAAAGTACAATTTTATGTACTATGTACTACAGTCTTATTTCAGGTTCAACAGTGAGGTAACAAACTATCAAATAGCTAAAATATGAACTTAGAAAGGAAATGTGTGATGTTTATTAACAAGATTACATATGATTATTGACCTTAAAAAGTGAGAAGTTAAAAAAATTTCACAAGTAAGTTTTTTCTTCTTTTTTTTTATTTTTTATTTTTTTTATTTTTCTGAAGCTGGAAACAGGGAGAGACAGACAGATTCCCGCATGCGCCCGACCGGGATCCACCCGGCACGCCCACCAGGGGGCGATGCTCTGCCCCTCTGGGGCATCGCTCTGTTGCGACCAGAGCCACTCTAGCTCCTGGGGCAGAGGCCAAGGAGCCATCCCCAGCGCCCGGGCCATCTTTGCTCCAATGGAGCCTCGCTGCAGGAGGGGAAGAGAGAGACAGAGAGGAAGGAGAGGGGGAGGGCTAGAGAGGCAGATGGGCGCCTCTCCTGTGTGCCCTGGCCGGGAATCGAACCTGGGGCTTCCGCACGCCAGGCCGATGCTCTATCACTGAGCCAACCGGCTAGGGTCTTCACAAGTAAGTTTTGATGATATTTGTTTAGTTCATCTTGGTCAGAAACTGAAACTATCATCTTGTACTATTTTTTCCTGTTCCTGTTTGTTTCTGCATCTATTTAGCAAATACTTGGTGTGACCAGGCAAATGGTATTTGATTTCAACTAGCTTAACTGGGGTGTGGTTTTTCTAAGAGAGTTGTTTTGTGTCTCCACTGCTGCCATGTAGTTTCACATCACGTTGTCATGTGGGAGAGAACACCAGCCAAGAACTGGTGTACCTGGGCTCCCGGAGGGGTCTGTCACTTCAGTATCCAAGAAAAGTTTAAACTTAGAGCTTAACTTCAGTTTTTTTCTTCTATCAAATGGGAATGATGATACTTTCCTGTGTATATCATAGGGTTACAGTGAAAATACGTGAGGTTGAAAGATGCTCATATATAGCTTTTGGTGACAACTCTGAATGAATTTAGGTTCTCTGGGTAGGTATGGGAGTGGGCAGTTAATATAGTCTATAATTGCAGGTTTCCTGCTCTCCCTCTCTGGAGCACGCCTGTGCCTTTTCGAACCCCTCCGCTTTTCCCCCTTCCCTCACTTCCCCCCAGGCGTGTTACCTTTAGTTTCCTTTACCCTTTTCTCTCCTAAGCTCAAAGAGCCCTTCTTTTTTTGTTTTTTCTTTCTTTTTTTCCAAGGGAACCTTTTGCCTCTGTAACTTGTTTCCTGAGCCCATTTCTTCTACTTTTGTGACTTTCTAAGTAAACTTTCACTTATATAATTAGAGGTTTCTCTTTATCTGATAATAGTTTTTAAAATTTACTTAATTGATATTAGAGAGAGGCAGAAACATCAATCTGTTCCTGTATGTGCCCTGACTGGGGATCGAACTGGCATATCAGGCCAACGCTCTAACCAACCGAGCTATCCAGCCAGGGCTGATAGTAGTTTCTAGACTTTCTCATTCCTGGGTATAAGAATATATCGTGTTCTCCACTCCCCCACCCTTCTTTTTGCTTCAGGGTTGTGGGAACCTGAAAACCAAGCTGGTAGGATATATTAATTTACTATGCTTTAAAATTTTCTCTAGGATGATCTTGATCTGACAGTTTCATGTCATTCTAAGTCCTTCCAACTGGCAAAATCTCAGAAACGGAACCGGACCGATTCCTGCTCTCATCAGGAGGAGACCCAGCAGCGCACGGAAGAGGCCCTGCGAGAGCTGTTCCAGCACGTTCACAATCTGCCCGAGTCCGCAAAGAAGAAACAGCTCATCAGACAGGTGCCCGAAAGCAGGCGGACAGTGACAGGGCTTTAGGAATGTGATCGTGGTTGTACAATCACTAAGCAATATTGTTAAGAATGTCATTTAAAAAAGGAAGAAAGAAAGAAGAAAAACAATAGAAAAGAATCTCATTCAATTTTTGACTCCTGTTGGCCCAAGTTTTGGTTCAGCCGTGGAAGCAAACTTGTCTATGGAAGTAGTAGTACAGTGCGCTCTGTACTACTGCCCTTTTAGAGAAAGGAGTGGAGGCTCTTGGATTTCTCAAGTTAAACAGAAGGATCCAAGTGTGGTTAAGAGTTTCTCTAATTTGGTCATGTACCAAGTTTTCTGAGAGGGAACCAGCAGTTACACTATATTATTCCATAGTTTAAGCCCTTCATATTTATTTGGCAAATAACTTTTTTTTTATTAAGTGAGAGGGGAAGGCAGAGAGACAGACTCCCGCATGTGCCCCCACCGGGATCCACCTGGCAAGCCCACGAGGGGGCGATTCTTTGCCCATCTGGGGCTGTTGCTCTATTGCTCAGCAATTGAGCTATTTTAGCACCTGAATCGAGGCCATGGTGCATCCTCAGCACCTGGGCCAACTTGCTCAAATGAGCCATGGCTGTTGGGGTGGGGAGGGGGGGCGGTGAGAGAGAGGGGGGAGGAGGGGGAGAGAGAGAAGGGGGAAAGGTGGAGAAGCAGATGGGCGCTTCCAGTGTGCCCTGACTAGGAATTGAACCTGGGACTCCCACACACCGGGCCGACGCTCTACTGCTGAGCCATCCAGCCAGGGCCTATTTGGCAAATAACTTTTCTTTTCTGAATTTCAGTTTTCTTCTTTGTAAAATGGTGATTGTAATAATGCCCATTTTGTAGATTATAGAGAATCTATGTCAAGTGGCTGGCATAGCAGAACAAAAGTGGTAGCTCTTAGTGAGTTGTTTGCAGTTAGAAAACACCATTATCCAAGGGCCTTGTCTTAGAAATAGGAATTCTAGTGGCTAAGTTTGTTTCTTTTGGAAAAATGGGAGGTCTCTCATTTGCCATTTTGAGTAAATCCTGATGACATGGTTAGTCTCTTTCTCAGGAAATTTATTTTAACTCAGACCCTCTTGAATTTCAGCTGAACTGGCCAGGCCAGTCTTGACTTTGTATTCAGTTGGGAACTTCTTGAGGGAAGGGTCTGTGTTTTAAATTGTTTTTGTTTTTTATACCTTATCTCAAGTATATGGCCAGACGTAAGCAAGTGCTCAGACAATGTTGAACTGGGCTGTTCTTTATTTATTTTTATTTATTGATTTTAGTGAGAGAGGAAGAGAGAGACAGGAACAAAGAAGATGTTCCTGTATGTGCCATGACCGGGGATCAAACCGGCAACCTCTGCACTTCAGGGTTATGCTCTAACCAGCTGAGCTGTCTGGGCAGGGAGAACTGAGCTGTTCTTTACAATTGACAAAGTCCTTTAAGAGAAATTTTCTTTCACTCTCTTTGAAGTTATTATGACATCTAGCAAATTGTGATATGACTGGGATTTTAGATAGTGTTGGCTCAGAATTAGTACAGACTTAAAGCAGTGGAGTGATTTAATTCTTGGTTGTGACTAAGTAATTCAGGAGTAATGACAGGTGTAATCACTTATCAAGAATCCTGTCTTAGTATTGTTTTTGCTCTTTTTTTTTTTGTATTTTTCTGAAGCTGGAAACAGGGAGGCAGTCAGACAGACTCCCACATGCGTCCGACCGGGATCCACCCGGCACGCCCACCAGGGGGTGATGCTCTGCCCATCTGGAGCATCGCTCTGTTGCAACCAGAGCCATTCTAGTGCCTGAGGCAGAGGCCATGGAGCCATCCTCAGCGTCTGGGCAAACTTTGCTCCAATGGAGCCTTGGCTGCGGGAGGGGAAGAGAGAGGCAGAGAGGAAGGAGAGGGGGAGGGGTGGAGAAGCAGATGGGCGCCTCTCCTGTGTGCCCTGGCTGGGAATCGAACCCAGGACTCCTGCATGCCAGGCCGACACTCTACCTCTGAGCCAACCGGCCAGGGCTCCTTTTTCTTTTTAAAGAAAAATAAGAAGAAAATAAAAGAAAAAAAAAGAAAAATAGAAAATTATAGAGAAGGATAAAAAAATAAAATCACTCATCACACCCCTGTTTACTTTTGGCTCTTTCAGTCCTTTTTGTATGGATATATTTTTATATAGTTTGAGTATACCATAGACCAGGGGTCCCCAAACTACGGACCGCAGGCCGCATGCGGCCCCCTGAGGCCATTTATCCGGCCCCCGCCACACTTCTGGAAGGCGCACCTCTTTCAATGGTGGTCAGTGAGAGGAGCATAGTTCCCATTAAAATACTGGTCAGTTTGTTGATTCAAATTTACTTGTTCTTTATTTTAAATATTGTATTTGTTCCCGTTTTGTTTTTTTACTTTAAAATAAGATATGTGCAGGCCCTGGCTGGTTGGCTCGGTGGTGGAGCGTCGGCCTGGCGTGCAGGAGTCCGGATTCGATTCCCGGCCAGGGCACACAGGAGAGGCACCCATCTGCTTCTCCACCCCTCCCCCTCTCCTTCCTCTCTGTCTCTCTCTTCCCCTCCCGCAGCCAAGGCTCAATTGGAGCAAAAGATGGCCCGGGCGCTGGGGATGGCTCTGTGGCCTCTGCCTCAGGCGCTAGAATGGCTCTGATTGCAGCAGAGCAATGCCCCAAGATGGGCAGAGCGTCAGCCCCTGGTGGGCATGCGAGGTGGATCCCGGTCGGGCGCATGCGGGAGTCTGTCTGATTGCCTCCCCATTTCCAACTTCAGAAAAGAAAAGAAAAAAAAAAAAAGATATGTGCAGTGTGCAAAGGGATTTGTTCATAGATTATTTTATAGTCCGGCCCTCCAATGGTCTGAGGGACAGTGAACTGGCCCCCTGTGTAAAAAGTTTGGGGACCCCTGCCTTAGACTTTCTTTCATCATTCCCTTTTCACTAAATATTACAGCATAAGCATTTTCTTATGCATGCCTGCAAACTCTTTGCCTACATTTAAAATATTGCCATTTCTTTTTGAATAAACTATAATTTTACTATTTTCTAATTTTTCTCCATGATTATAAAAATAATGCTTACTATGAAGACATTGTAATCTCCACAAGACTGTAAAGAGAAAGAAAAAAAGAAAAACTACATATAATCTAGAGATAACCACTGATAACATTTTAGAGTATTTTCTCTATTGTTTCTTCTTATAAGTGTGTTTTTCACGTTTTTTCTTCTGCTTAATTGACAGAATATATATTCAACTTTTCTATATCCTACCCTTTTCATTTAAAATTATATCATAAACATTTTAATGTCATTAAAAGGCTGTAAACATTTTAATGGTTACATAATATTTTATTATATATAATCTAATGTATGTATAGTTTGCCTTCTGTTGGGCATGTTGGGGCAATTAGGTCATTTTTTAGTTTATACATTCTTTTTATACTTTTTTTGAGAGAGAGAGACAGGAAGGGAGAGAGATGAGAAGCATCAGTTTGTTGCTGCATTACTTTAGTTGTTCACTGATTGCTTCTCATACATGCGTTGATGAGAGGTGGGTCTCAAACTGAGCCAGTGACCTCTTGATCATGCCAACAACCTTGGGCTTCAAGCCTGTAACCTTTGGGATCAAACCAGGGATTAAGTATGATCCCATGGTCAAGCCGATGGCCCCATGCCCAAGCTGGTGAGCCTGTGCTCAAGCCAGATGAACCCATACTCAAGGCGGCAACCTTGGGGTTTTGAACCTCGGACCTCAGCATCTCAGGTTGATGCTCTGTCCACTGCACCACCACTGGTCAAGCATATACATTTTTGTTATAAGTCTTTTCATTGCAGATTTTTTCCTAGAAGTGGCTTGACCAAAGGGTATGCATTTTTTGTTGTTGATGCAACTACAAGGTCTTTTTTAAATCTATAAGTCCCTCTTCTCTCATTTCTCTTTCTCCTTTAAAAAATTGCCAAATTTTCTTTATTTGAATAAACTATTAAAATTTGACTTAGTTTATATTTAGTGAAAAATTGCAAAGATAGTACAGAGAATACCACATACCTTTCACTCAGTTTCTTCTGTTAACAGTATCAAAACTAAGAAATTAACAAGGGTACTACTGTTAACATTACAGACCTTACTCAGATTTTACCAGTGTTTCAGTAATATCTTTGTTCTGGGATCCAATTCAAGATATCACATGGCATTTAAATATATGTACACATTCTCCCCACCTCTCGCAGTTTATTTGCGAAATAAATCATGTTGTTGTTCTTCCTATATCCCGCAGTCTGGATTTGGCTGGTTGCGTTTCTGTAGTGACATATAATATGTTATTTAGTCCTCTGTTATTTGCTGTAATCTGGCAGTTAGATCTAATACTGTTGATAGATCCGATTCCAATTTGACTTTTTGCTGTGTACTATTTAATTAACCCTCATACTAATTTAATAAACTTGGACCTGTTTTTTGGCAGCATCTTTTCTGCCTTTGTGATTTGCTTGCCACCTTACTAATGTGTTTGTGTGCAGACTCACTTATTCCTGGACTTGTCTCGGTATTTACACTTAGCTATTCATAAGGTTGTCACAGAATGCTATCTATCTCTTGATGAGAGAATATTAACAAAATGTTCTTTTTGTTTTCTTTTAGTTTAATAAGCAGTCTGTGACCCAAACACCAGGGCAAGAACCTTCCACTCCCCGGGTACAGAAGAAGAGGGCCCGTTCACATTCCTTCAGTGGCCTTATTAAGGTGGGTCCATTGCGCTGGTGGTTTCTGCATTGACTGAGAAAATCGAACAGTTGGACTGTCTTAGGCATAAACAGTTTTCTTCTATTCTTTGGGATCCTATAAAGGGCTCATTTGTAGGGGGATAAGGACAGAACTTGGGAAGAGGTTTTGTTTTTCAAAGCATTTTGCTGTGCTTCAAATCAGAGAAGGGGCTCTGTGATTGGAGAAGGGAGGAATAAAAGAAATAAAGGCCTGTCCTTCCTCTGGGGCTGAGAGCAGAGTCCTTATTCCTGCTCCTGTAGGGAGTCTCTTTTTCCTCGTGGCCTTCTTTTCACTACACACTTCATTGTGCAATTTTGCTCAAGTTATAGAGAAATGAAAAGGTTGACAGAGACTAGGAAAATTGTTAAAACATGGATTTTATGTTTTAAATAACTCAAATTTTTGTGAGCTTCATGTTTGATCAGTTATATTCTCTTACATTGTATCAAATTCGTTACAAATTTTCTTTTTAAAACAAATACAATATGTACTTCTATGCTGTTGCTGCCATCATTGTCTGCAGATTCGATTTACCCGTCTTTATGGAACTTGTAGTTAAGGGATATTGTCATCAGGTGGCAGTAGATAACTTGATTATGGGGTTCAGATTTCCAGGAAAAACTAAGGCAAGGTTCTATCTAGTAAACTTGGAGTGAGATTAGCACTGTTCTATATTCTCCTGTTTTTCTTTTTAAAATTGTTTTAACATTATTAACATCTATAAATCTAGCAAGAATTAAGGAGCTCTTTGCTTAAAATGAAAAATTGTGCCCCCTCAAATATGTGTATGTCTTGTGATATACCGTATTTTTTGCTCCATAAGACGAACCTAGGGTTTTAAGGAGAAAAATTTTAAAAAAATATTCTGAACCAAATGGTGTGTTAAAATATTTAATAAAACATACGACAGTAATATTTCAACAATGTAAACTCAACAGCAGTATTAACAACCATTAGCAGTGTTATTAACAAATGAGAAGAGACTTTAATGTTCAAATACTCTTCTAGTTGTCCGGGAACCTGCAGCAGCTAAAAAAACCAAACATTCACTCCATAACACGCACGGGCATTTCCCCTCCACTTTTGGGGGAAAAAAGTTTGTCTTATGGAGCGAAAAATATAGTACATATATTTTTTTCTAGTAAGCTGTAGTTGTTAGCATTTGCAACTTCATCCAACTCTAATTTTGGTCCTAGTTAATATCATTAATAGAAGTTTAAAATTCATGCTCAGTCCTGAGCCACTGGGGCCAATAGCCTCTGGAACATTAGGTTTGCTTGACATTAAAGTTTCCTTTGCCACTCACAGAGTGAAAAGGCAACAAACAGAATGGGAGAAAATATTTGTAAAACATATCTGATAAGAAAGTAATATCCAGAATATAAAAAGAACTCTTTTTTTTTTATTTTAATTTTTATTTATTTATTTATTTTTCTTTACAGGGACAGAGAGAGAGAGTCAGAGATAGGGACAGACAGACAGGAACAGAGAGAGATGAGAAGCATCAATCATCAGTTTTTCGTTGTGACACCCTAGTTGCTCATTGATTGCCCTCTCATATGTGCCTTGACCGTGAGCCTTCAGTAGACCAAGTAACCCCTTGTTTTTGAGCCAGTGACCTTAGGTCTAAGCTGGTGAGTGTGTTTTTAATTTGCTCAAGCCAGATGAGCCCGCGCTCAAACTGGCAACCTCAGGGTCTCGAACCTGGGTCCTCGGCATCCCAGTCCAACGCTCCATCCACTGCGCCACCGCCTGGTCAGGCAAAAAAAAGAACTCTTACAATAGCAAAAAACCGAACCCCCACAGCCCCCTCAAAAAAACCCAATTGAAAAATAGCCAAAGGACTTAAATAGATATTTCTAGGAAAAAGATATACAAATGGCCAATAAACACACGAATAAGATGTACAGTATCACTTATCATTAGGGAAATGCAAATCAAAACCATAATGAGATACCAATTCATAACCACAAGGATGACTATTGTAACAAAGAATAGAAAATAAGTGTTGGTGTGGATATGGAGAACTGGAACCCTTGTGTACCTTTGGTGGAGTGTAAAATGGCACACCCTCTATAGAAAACAGTATGGTGGTTTCTAAAAACATTAAAAATAAAATTACTGTATGATCTATCAGTTTTCACTTCTGGGTATATAATTCCCCAAATTGAAAGCAGAGACACAAACAAATATTTGTATGCCCATGTTTATAGTAGCATTATTTATTTATTTAGTGAGAGAGAGAGAGAGAGAGAGAGAGACAGACAAACAGGGACAGACAGACAGGAAAGGAGAGAGATGAGAAACATTAGTTCTTTGTTGCGGTTCCTTAGTTGTTCATTGATTGCTTTCTCATATGTGCCTTGACTGGGGGGCTCCAGCAGAGTGAGTGACCCCTTGCTCCAGCCAGCGACCTTGAGCTTCAAGCCAGTGACCTTTGGGCACATGCCAGCGACCATAGGATTGTGTCTATGATCCCACACTCAAGCTGGTGACTCCCGCACTCAAGCTGGTGAGCCTACGCTCAAGCTGGTGACCTTGGGGTTTCGAACCTGGGTCTTCTGCCTCCCAGGCCAAAGCTCTATCTACTACGGCACCGCCTGGTTGGCAGGTGTTTTTATTATAAATGAAGAGACTTTTGAGCTAGTAATAGTTGTAGGTTTTGGCTCTATAGCAGTGGAGTAATGAAATGTCTTTTACAGAGTTCTCTGGAGGCTTTACAGTCAATGCTTTGGCTCTTGGCATCCCCAGTTCAGCTTACTCTGAGGCATTCTCTGACTTCTGAAAGGAGTCAGTCAAATATTTCTGTTTTAGCTATTTGATTTTTATTGTTTTGATTTCTTTTTTTTTTTTCTTTTGCTAAACTTTTTTCCTCTAAAATTTCTCTCATAAATAATTTATCACATTTGGATATTCTGAATATTGCTGCTAATATGTATATTGTAGAGCAGGGGTCCCCAAACTACGGCCCGCGGGCCACATGCGGCCCCCTTAGGCCATTTATCCGGCCCCCGCCGCACTTCTGGAAGGGCACCTCTTTCATTGGTGGTCAGTGAGAGGAGCATAGTTCCCATTGGAACTATGGTCAAAATATTGGTCAGTTTGTTGATTTAAATTTACTTGTTCTTTATTTTAAATATTGTATTTGTTCCCATTTTGTTTTTTTACTTTAAAATAAGATATGTGCAGTGTGCATAGGAATTTGTTCATAGTTTTTTTTTTTTTTTGGTTTTTTTTTTTTTAAAGATTTTATTCAGTTTTCAGAGAGGAGAGAGAGAGAGAGAGAAAGGGAAAGAGGGAGAGAGAGAGAGAGAAGGAGGTAGGAGCAGGAAGCATCAACTCCCATATGTGCCTTGACCAGGCAAGCCCAGGGTTTCGAACCAGCGACCTCAGTGTTCCAGGTCGACGCTTTATCCACTGCGCCACCATGGGTCAGGCTGTTCATAGTTTTTTTTATAGTCCGGCCCGCCAACGGTCTGAGGGACAGTGAACTGGCCCCCTGTGTAAAAAGTTTGGGGACCCCTGTTGTAGAGTTTAGTGTTCTAGTTTTCATGTTCTTTTTTTGGAATTTAAATTTATTTTCTAATGAAGAAAAGAGGGAAGATTTTTTCAGAGATGGAATTGTCACTGTCAGCTGTTACATTAAGTTACATCAGCTCTCTAAGCTGTTCAGAGATGAAAGGGCCTTTAGTTTTGCTCTGAATGCTTTTATAGTCATGTGACCCTCTTAGGAAATTCTGTAACCTCTTGTGGCCATATTAGAAACTCTTACAGAATTTCTCAAAATTTTCCATTCCTGTGTGTGGACACGACAGGAAAGCAAAGTCTTAGAGTGGACCCAGTGTAAGTATTCTTTGGTTGGGAGTGGAGGAGGGGCCTCTTGAGAACTGCCAGAGACAATAGCTTTGGGAAAAAATTATACAAGTAACTGGCATTTCTTTTGTGGTCACAGAAGCACACAGTAGTTGCCTGTATTAGGGAGTCTAAATCAACTGCAAAGTTGCTGCTAACATTGCAGCCTCCCTTTTAAAAAAAATATTTATTTATTTTTATTTATTTTAAGTGAGAGGAGGGGAAATAGATAGACTCCTACATGTGCCCTGACTGGGATCTACCTGGCAACCCCCGTCTGGGACTGATGCTCAGACCAACTGAGCTATCCTCAGCACCTGGGGCCGACGCTTGAACCAGTTGAACCACTGGCTGCAGGAGGAGAAAAAAGAGAAGGGGAGAGGGAGGAGAGAAGCAGATGGTGTCTTCTCTTGTGTGCCCTGACCAGGAATGGAACCTGGGATGTCCATACGCCAGGCCAGCACTCTATCCGCTGAGCCAATTGACCAGCGCCTATTTTTATTTACTGATTTTAGAGAGAGAGAGGAAGGGAGAGAGAGAGAAATGTCGATTTGTTGTTTCGCTTATTCATGCATTCATTGGTTGATTCTTGTATGTGTCCTGACTGGGGCTCTAACTCACAATGTTGGCATATTGGGACAACGCTCTAACCAACTGAGCTACTTGGCCAGGGCAGCCCTATTAAATGTAGAGGAAAAGTGATTACCTAAAAGAAAGACAATGATTTCAGGGTTTTGTTTTGTTTTGTCTTTTCAGAGACAGACAGAGAGTCAGAGAGAGGGATAGATAGGGGCAGACAGACAGGAAAGGAGAGAGATGAGAAGCATCATTAGTTTTTCGTTGCGACACCTTAGTTGTTCATTGATTGCTTTCTAATATATGCCTTGACCGTGAGCCTTCAATAGACAGAGTAACCCCTTGCTCGAGCCAGCGACCTTGGGTCCGAGCTGGTGAGCTTTGCTCAAACCAGATGAGCCCGCGCTCAAACTGGCGACCTCAGGGTCTCGAACCTGGGTCCTCCGCGCATCCCAGTCCTACGCTCTATCCACTGTGCCACCGCCTGGTCAGGCTCAGGGTTTTCTTTTCCTACCTAAAAGAAAGGCAATGAAGGCCCTGGCTAGTTGGCTCAGTGGTAGAGCGTTGGCCTGGCATGTGGGAGTCCCAGGTTCGATTCCCGGCCAGGGCACACAGGAGAGGCGCCCATCTGCTTCTCCACCCCTCCCCCTCTCCTTCCTCTCTGTCTCTCTCTTCCCCTCCCGCAGCCAAGGCTCCATTGGAGCAAAGTTGGCCTGGGCACTGAGGATGGCTCTGTGGCCTCTGCCTCAGGCGCTAGAGTGGCTCTGATTGCAGCAGAGCATTGCCCCCTGGTGGGCATGCCGGGTGGATTCCTGTCGGGCACATGCGGGAGTCTGTCTGACTGCCTCCCCGTTTCCAACTTCAGAAAAAAAAAAAAAAAAAGAAAGAAAGGCAATGATTTTAGGGTTTTCTTTTCTTCTTTTTTTTTTTTTTTTGGTAACATACTTTGACCTCCTTTGTAAAAGATGGCCCGGGAGAATTTATCAGAAACTATAGTTTTGAAAGCCAGAATAGCTATACTATAGATACAGTAGATGTTTACAAATAAAATATTTTCTCTTCCTAAATCAGCGGAAGGTCCTGGGAAATCAGATGATGTCAGAAAAGAAGAACAAGGCCCCGACTCCGGAATCTCCAGCCATTGGGGAATTAAAAAGCAAAGAAAACATGAACTTAGTAAGATATTGTTCTTTGTATGTACTTTCTCTTTGTATGTGTTCATCTATAGAAAGGAGGAATATTGATACACTGACATCTGTTTTACTGTGTTTCTCTGGACCATTCAACCATGCCTTTTTCTTTTTTTTTTTTCTTCTTTTTTTGTGATAGAGACAGAGAGGGACAGACAGGAAGAGAGAGAAATGAGAAGCATCAGTTTTTTGTTGTGTCACCTTAGCTGTTCATTGATTGCTTTCTCGTATGTGCCTTGACCAGGGGCCTACAGCAGAGCGAGTGACCTTGCTTGAGCCAGCGACCTTGGGCTCAAGCTGGTGAGCGTTGCTCAAACCAGATGAGCCCGTGCTCAAGCTGGCAACCTCGAGGTTTCGAACTTGGGTCCTCCGCATCCCAGTCCAACACTCTATTCACTGTGCCTCTACCTGGTCATGCTGCCCTTTTCTTAATCATTTCATCCTTGGTGACTCTCATCTTTCTATAGGTTTTCATTGATTCATTCAACAGACACATTTTGAGTTCAAGGAAGATATAGCCAGTCATAAGCAGAGAAGACAATACAGTGAAATAGCTCCTGAACACCGTGCGGGGGGAGCGCTGATTACTGGGAGACTGCACAGCGTGGGTAGCATTGAGCCAGGCTACCTGGCACTGCATTGCCTGTGGAGGGGTCCTTGGCATCCCCAGGCATGCTTGCTTCATTAAGCCAGCAAGAAAGCCATTTAAGATTAAGTAGATATAAATATGTCAGTAGAATTCTTCATATCGAAACTGAACCAGTAAATAATTTCTCTGTTAGTCAAGTTTGTTTGGTAGAATGACACTAGAATTTATAAGCCCCCATAAAATTTTCTTGTTACAGTTCTTTTCTGGCTCCCCAGCTGCCCTGATGACACCAACAAGATTGAAGTGGTCTGAGGGGAAGAAAGAGGGGAAAAAAGGTACTAATTCTATATTCTTATTGAATGTGGTTCCTTTCTGCACCTCGTCAGTCAGTAGCACTTTTCGAATTCCCACTTGTCAGAAATGTAAAAATTACAAGGCTGGGTCCTTGCCCTTGAGTTCACTTAGCAGATGGTTACTGAGCATCTCCTCAGCCCTCTCCCAGGTGAGCGGGGTAGAGCCGTGAACACAGACCCACCTGGTCTCTGTGTTCTTGGACAGATGGAACACGTGAAAGATATCTTCAGAGTATTTGTTAAGCAAATTAAAAACAAGTGTTAACTAATTTTTGAAACCAAGTGCGGAAGTTCTGAGAATATGCTCAGTGAACATGAAGTAGCTCTGCTCCCTTCTGTTGTAGACTTCAGCTTTATCAGCGAAGCCTTCCAGATAAACAGCTCGTTCTGAAGGACCCTGGAAAACATACACAAGATGTTTTTGAGGCTTAGAACAGAGAGGATCATTTAGTGCTGGGACTGCTGACTGCCCAGGGTCTTCTGATAAAAGTCAGGGGCTGCTGTGCTCTCCTCTGAAGAAGCCATGCGTTCCCCGGGGAGACCAGGGCTTTGTATAAGAGTTAGACCTGATTTCAGTCATCATTCCTCTGGCCTGGGAAACCATTCATTCTCTCTGAGGCCAAGTTTCCTCCTCTGAAAATGAGGATATAGTTACATCTACTTTAGCGATTTCTTTTTTTTTTTTTTTTTTTGTATTTTTCTGAAGCTGGAAACGGGGAGAGACAGTCAGACAGACTCCCGCATGCGCCCTATCAGGATCCACCTGGCACGCCCACCAGGGGCGATGCTCTGCCCCTCCGGGGCGTCGCTCCGCCTCGACCAGAGCCACTCTAGCGCCTGGGGCAGAGGCCAAGGAGCCATTCCCAGCGCCCGGGCCATCTTTGCTCCAATGGAGCCTTGGCTGCGGGAGGGGAAGAGAGAGACAGAGAGGAAGGAGGGGGGAGTGGGTGGAGAAGCAAATGGGCGCTTCTCCTATGTGCCCTGGCCGGGAACCGAACCCGGGTCCCCCACACGCCAGGCCGACGCTCTACCGCTGAGCCAACCGGCCAGGGCCTTTAGCGATTTCTTATGAGGCTCAAGTGAAGTAATGTTTTGGAAGCACATTGTGATTATTGTTACAAAAGAAAACTGGATGGGACTTGGTCTTGTTTGATTAGGCTTGTGTGGCAGCTGGAGTGATCTCTGGTTTGCCATGCTCATTACACCGATGAGGCATGAGTATAAGTACTCTTTCATCAGCTATGGGGAGAAAAGAAAAGCCTAGTCATTATGGATAAATCTTTATACTTTTCTAAAAAATTAGATTTCAGCATAATCTCCTTATTTATCCTTGAATGAATGATTGGATTCTTTTCTTCCACCTTCTTCTGACTTCTAAGATGGGCTGTTTGAGGCAGGTTTGGTGTTTGAGTTATGTGTGTCTAAGTAGTTCTGTCTATATACCTGTAAGTCAAAACCATGCAAATGGTATTTTTGAAGAATACGTTGTGGTTTTTTTATTAGTTACATCTTTTTTTGCTTTAACTTTTGAAGAGTCAAGAAATAGTTAGGTCTTTCTATCTTGACAACTCTGCTTTTGGAAGAAAGGCATTTAAAAATAAGCCAGTTTAATATAATTTACCAAAAAGTTTTAGAGCAGGGTTGCTTGACCTCTTAACTGTGGACTTCATAAATTTCTAATAAAGTTCTTGGTATTACTGGTATAATTTTATGTGTAGGCGCATATGTGCATTTTTCTGGAGGAGAAAAAATACACATATTTTTATTAGATTCTCAGAAATGTTAGTGATTCAGAAAAGCGGAGGCCCACGGATAATGACGACCTTCCAGTGGATTAGGCAATGGCATTTTCATTTTACTTTCTGCCTGGTCACTTGCGGTATCTTGAAATGCCTTCCTTGGCTGTCATGTTGTTCTCCTCCTTCCTCTTCAATTCTCTCCCATCTCTGCGGCAGCTTACTGTTGTCTGCCTCCCCCTCCTCCTCTTTGTGTTTTTCAGTGCTTAAGTTCCCTGCTCATCTCTGCTATTGCCCCCCGCCCCCCACCGGCATCTTTGTCTGCTTCAGCATCCCAGTTCTGTTCTCTGGGTGATAACTGTGTCCAGGCTTGCATCTCCAGATAGGAGCTCTTCAGTCTCCAAGCCCACAGATTTCATTGCATCACCTGTATTTTTTTTTTAATTTTTATTTTATTTATTTATTTATTTATTTATTTATTAATTTATTACAGAGAGGGATAGACAGGGACAGACAGACAGGAACGAGAGAGATGAGAAGCATCAATCATTAGTTTTTCATTGCGCGTTGCAACACCTTAGTTGTTCATTGATTGCTTTCTCATATGTGCCTTGACCGCGGGCCTTCAGCAGACCGAGTAACCCCTTGCTGGAGCCAGCGACCTTGGGTTCAAGCTGGTGGGCTTTTGCTCAAACCAGATGAGCCCGCGCTCAAGCTGGCGACCTTGGGGTCTCGAACCCGGGTCCTCTGCATCCCAGTCCGACACTCTATCCACTGCGCCACCGCCTGGTCAGGCGCATCACCTGTATTTTTTATACAATGAGTACAACCCTTTTTTTTAAAGATTTTATTTATTGATTTTAGAGAGGAGGAGAGAGAGAAAGGCAGGAGGAAGGAGCGGGAAGCATCAACACATAGTTGCTTCTCATATGTGCCTTGACCAGGCAAGCCTGGAGCTTCAAACCAGCGACTTCAGCATTCCAGGATAAGGCAGCCTTATCCACTGTGCCACCACAGGTCAGGCGCGACCGTGGATCTTTTTGATGGTGATTTTAGAAAAGGAACAAGTATTTTTTGAAGAAGATAATGCAATTTAGCATTAATAGTACTCCAAAAAGACATTTATTTAACACAGGGTTTCTTAACCTGGCACTATTGACATTTGGGGTCAGGTAAGTCTTTGTTGTGGGGCTGCCCTGTGCATTGCACAATGTTTAGCAGCACCCTGGTCACTACTCACTAGATGCCAGTAGCACCCTTCCCCTAGTTGTGACAGCAGAAATGCCTCCAGACATTGCCAGATGTCCCTTGGCAAGAGGGGGCACAAAATCACCCCCAGGTGAGAGCTGCTGAATTAGCACCTGCTTCTTAAAACAATTTCTATTGATTGATTTTTAGAGACAGAGGAAAGGAGGCAGGGAGAAAGACAGACAGAAACAAAAACATCAGTCTGCTCCCGCATGTGCCCTGACGAGGGCTCAAACCCACAACACTTGCGTATCGAGACAACGCTCTAATCAACCGAGTTATCTGGCCAGGGTGCACCTACTTATTTTTTTTAATTTATTTTTTGGGGGAATGATCCTGCTCAAAACAAGTTGCTGGTCTGGTGGGTCATAGAGTTGATTTAGGGTGACAGTTTAATTAACAAAGAGATAAAAGGTCTCCTCCTTAAACCTGGAAACCAATGTGTTGGGTTCTTAAGCTATTCTTTTTTTTTTTTTTTTTTCTGAAGCTGGAAATGGGGAGAGACAGTCAGACAGACTCCCGCATGCGCCCGACCAGGATCCACCCGGCATGCCCACCAGGGGTGACGCTCTGCCAACCGGGGGCGATGCTCTGCCCCTCCGGGGTGTCGCTCTGCTGCGACCAGAGCCACTCTAGCGCCTGGGGCAGAGGCCAAGGAGCCATCCCCAGCGCCCGGGCCATCTTTGCTCCAATGGAGCCTTGGCTGCGGGAGGGGAAGAGAGAGACAGGGAGGAAGGGGGGGGTGTGGAGAAGCAAATGGGCGCTTCTCCTATGTGCCCTGGCCGGGAATCGAACCCTGGTCCCCTGCATGCCAGGCCGACGCTCTACCGCTGAGCCAACTGGCCAGGGCCTCTTAAGCTATTCTTACAAGTCACTACCAAAGGCCTTCGTGTTTACTTAATCTAGGCCTCTGGTATTTAGGTCATAAAGTGTGTGTATATGTGTGCATACAAGCACAGGTATGTACTTACTAATGGGCATTAATTTCAGCAATGAGAATCTTACTCATTCTTCAAAGCCCAGCCTAAATGCCCCCTCCCCCCGAAACCTTTTTTTTTCTTTGAAACCTTTTTTTTTTAAGAGATTAGAAAAAAATTCTTTCTTTTTAGTGAGAGAGGAAGAGGGAGAGAGAGAGAGCCAGGAATGTTGATCTGTTCTTGTATGTGCCCTGACTGGGAGTTGAAACGGCAGCCTCTGTGCTCCGGGACGAAGCTGTCTGGCCAGGGCTTAGGATTTTATTGATTGATTTTAATGGGGTGGGGAGCAAGAAGTATCAACTCATAGTTGCTTTACTTCAGTCATTCATTGCTTTTCATATGTGCCTTGGCCGGGCAAGCCCAGGACTTCAGACTGGCGACCTCAGCGTTCCAGGTTGATGCCTTAGCCACTGTGCCGCCAGAGGTCAGGCTGCAACCTTTTATAGCTAATCCAGCCAGATACCCTTTTCCCTTTGAACTCTTCCTGATGCTACTAAAATGCTTATTTCACATGTATTGTGTTATCTGTAACTAGTTTTTCTTATGGAAAAAAAGGCCAGACTTAAGAATACACTTGTGGGTCCTGACCAGGCAGTGGCGCAGTGGATAGAGCATCGGACTGGGATGCAGAGGACCCAGGTTTGAAATCCTGAGGTCGCCAGCTTGAGTACAGGGTCATCTGGCTTGAGCATGGGCTCATCCAGCTTGAGCACAGGGTTGCTGGCTTGAGTGTGGGATTATAGACATGACCCCATGGTCGCTGGCTTGAGCCCAGAGATTGCTGGCTTGAGCAAGGGGTCACTTGCTCTTGCTCTGTTGTAGTCCCCCGGTCAAGGCACATATGAGAAAGCAATCAACAACTAAGATGCCACAATGAAGAACTGATGCTTCTCATCCTTTCTATCTGTCTGTCCTCCCTGTCTCTGTCTCTGCCACAAAAAAGAAAAAAAAATACACTGTGGGGGTGGCTAGTTGTCCTGGCGTGGTTGTAGATCAGGGCACATACTAACAGGCAGTGAGGGCACAACTACACGGAATAGCCAAGTGGTGCAAGTTGATGCCTCTTTCTCTCTGTCTCAAATCAATGTGCAAAAAAAAGAATAGTACTTGTGGCCTCCTGTCATTTGTTCTCTTTCCATAATGACAGTGCCTTGCATCTAGTATGCAGTTAGTAAACATTTGGTGGTGAAAGTGGTAGTGATGGTGTTTTGTACGGGTCTTGGCCTGTCAGTAACTTATGTTGTGAAATGTTGTGTATGGACTGACCCTTGTAGGGTTTTTTTAATTGTAGTTTTGGTTATGATTGTAAGATGCTCTTCAGCAGTGACCATCAGAAAACTTTGGGGATAAAAAAGTTTATTACTTACAAGATCTGGAAATTACCCAGCACACCTGGGCCCTATAGCGAGGTCACAGGCGGAGAGAGAGAGCGAGAGAAGCACATGGGCCTGGGGTTCTGCTTCTATTGGGGTGGAGGTGTGGGCTGGGGTTTCACAGGCTCACTTTTTTTAAGCGAGAGAGACAGGAAGGGAGAGAGATGAGAAGCATCAATTTGTAGTTGCTGCACTTTAGTTGTTCATTGATTGCTTCTCTTATGTACCTTGACCAGGGGGTGGGGTGGGAGGCTCAAGCTGAGCCAATGGCCCTTTGCTCAAACCAGTGATCCTGGGCTTCAGGCCAGCGACCATGGGATCATGTCTGTGATCCCATGCCCAAGCTGGTGAGCCTGCACTCAAGCTGGTGACCTCAGGGTTTCCAACCTGGGCCTCAGCATCCCAGGTCAGTGCTCTATCCACTGTGCTACAACTTGATCAGATCACAGGTTCACTCTTTATTGGCAAATTTAAAACATGGGGGAATTTAAAGTGTAGGAAGAAAAAAATAGTTACCCTAATGGTCAGTTACTGAAATCAACCAAGATCTTTATAACAGGAACTTCAGTGGAGGAGGCAGCCTGGATCTTTATCTATTGGTGTGGCTGGCCGTGTGTTTCTTCAGTCTTTGAAGCTGGATGCTTTTTGACAATTAAAAAGCTTAAGTTAGGCACGTGCATTACAGAAAGACAAACACGGCCAGGGCCAGCTTCCCTGCTCAGTAGCTTTGTAACTCTGGGGCTGGGCGAAACAGTGAGGGAATTAAGCAGGACAGAGTGGTAGTTGCAGAGTAGCCACAGAGCTGCAGAGTGCAGCATGGGAACTATATAGTTAATAATGTCAAGGTAACTGGGCATGGGGCCAGGTGGGTGCTTGGGCAGCAGGGGGCCACACTGTAGAGTTTGTGCTTTTCCGGCTACTTGGCTGTACATCTGAAACTGGTGTGGAATGGTATGGAATGTAAACTGTGTTTGAGAAAAAAGATGATGTAATGCACTGAGATTAATTAGAGCAAGAGGACAAAGTGAGGTTTACTTGGTAAAAACTCATCAATTTTCCATTAAATTTTTTAATTCTCAGTTTGTAGAAAATATTAAGCGTAGATTCTCTACCTTATAGGTGGGATGTTTGCAAAAAAGAAATATTTCTGAACATGCTTAATGCTCTTCTCTCTCTTTCAACCTAGGATTCCTCTGAAGGATCCGGAGCACTGTGTGCACCCAGAATTCTCTCTGTTGTGGGCCAGGTGTCATTCCTGCTCACGGAGAAGCTTGGACTTGCAGCTTGCTTGCTGCGTTTTGAATTGTGAAAATTAATCCTATGACTCGACTGATACCTCTAACCCCACTCACTGGATGATTTCCGCAGACTGCCTTCTGAAGCAGTGCTAGCAGCTCTCTCTCTTTTTAAATATGATGGGGAAACCACTACCCGGCCAGCGGCTTACCCAGCACCGTAAACGGGCCCCACCAGCAGGCGCAAGCGCTTGGTCCACGTATTTGTTTAGGCAAATTCTGTTTTTTACAAATATGAGATTTGTGCTCAACTGCCTGTGGTTTTCTTTCTTTAACTTTTTTTTTTTTTTAAGTACTGTCAGTCCTAGTGGACTGATGTTATTTTTAACTGATATTTTGGACTTTTCTCTGTTTTGGTAGTATTGGATATTTTCGTTGTTATTTCTTGTTTATTTCTTGTTTGTGTATTGTTTAAAGCTGTTTTTTGTATATGTAATTTAAATGGGCTCTAAGCCAGATGTCTTTCCCCCTTTAGCTTTGGGGAAGCTCTTGATCTCGTGAGGCTGTATTCCTCAATACCTTGTTTACGGCCAAGGAATTTATAGCTTTCCTGGAAATTTTTCATTATTTCTTAGTCCTGAGATTGCAGGGTATCTGGCCTACAGTATTGAAAAAGGAAACTTCAGAATGATACCATATTTTAACAAATGTTAATTATTAAATTGTATCCCTCTCTGCCTCCCTCTCCCCCTTTTCTCTCCCTCCTCTTCCTCTTTCTTCAGTGATGCCAAGTAATCGAGATTGCTGGGCACGCCCTCTCCTTTCGGTTTCCTCTCGCCTGAAACATCGCTGGTGCCCAGGCGGTGCCAGCGTTTCTGTGCCCGATCACTGTGAGTCCCGGAAGGTCTCTGACTGCTTCCTAGAGGCTTGCTGAAGTATCTGTGTCCCGGTGGCTCTGGAGTATGACTGGGCTGGGGCTGGCTTTACGTCCAGGGTGACTGCTGAGGGGTGGGATTACACTGCATCCTTCTAAGGGATCAGGTGTGCTAGACTGTCTTCTGAGAGCAGCCGCAGTCTGGAAGCAAGTGAGCAGCAGCCTCTGCAGGGCTGGGAGGGTTTAAAGGAGAGGAGTTCTCAGTCGGAAGTGGTGTGGCTCATCACCAACGTTCTCAGAGCTGCACAGGCCCCTCCTTGTCCTAACGGGCACAGGAGGAGTTTGGTGATGGGGCAGGAGCTTGAGCTCCGACTGGGTTGAGATGTCCACATGTGTTCGAGGTGAGCAACGGCATGGCTTTGACCCCGTGTAAATGGGCCCGGGGGAAGGCTCCGATTGTGCCTGCTCTGAGAAGCCGTGTAGATACCCACTGCCCCGAGAGCAGCCCGGCCCGTGGGAAGGCTCCGTTTGTGCTGCTCTGAGAAGCCGTGTAGATACCCACCGCCCCGAGAGCAGCCCGGGCCGCGGGAAGGCCCCGTTGGTGCCTGCTCTGAGAAGCCCGGTAGATACCCACTGCCCCGAGAGCAGCCCGGGCCGCGGGAAGGCCCCGTTTGTGCCTGCTCTGAGAAGCCGGGTAGATACCCACCGCCCCGAGAGCAGCTCGGGCTGCGGGAAGGCCCCCGTTGGTGCTGCTCTGAGAAGCCGGGTAGATACCCACCGCCCCGAGAGCAGCTCGGGCCGCGGGAAGGCCCCGTTGGTGCTGCTCTGAGAAGCCGGGTAGCCATTCTCAGCCCTGTGCTGGAGCCGAGTCAGGCCTCCGCGGGGAAGCAGTTGCCCAGCAAAGTGTGGTTGCCTGTTTTTAAACTGTTGACAATGCTGCAGTATTGCTGGATGAGAGATGGCCCTGGAGCAGAGTGGTTGTGTGTCCAGGCGTCATCCTCTTTCCATACTCAACTGTCTCTTTTGCTGCTGTAACAGCATTACTGAAGAAAGACAAGAAAATTTGGCTTTCCAGTTTAATAGATGGTGAACAATGGATGGTTAGGAGTTTAAAACAGATTAGCAGCCTCTCTCTCTAGAGCAGTTTTGTCATTCTTAAAAGTACTTATTAACAAGTTCATTTGTGGAGGTTTCCATTGGGCTTTTTTCCTTATTGAGAAAAAATAAAATTCTTTGCACCATCAGTGAACTCAAACAGAAACCCCTTTTGGTAGGCGAGACTGCGTTAGTCTTCTCCCTGCATGCCGTACTTTATTCATCTAACGACTTCGCGCCGGTGTGGTGTGGTCTGTCACTCACGGTCTGGCTTCAGACAGAGGAGTAGAGCAGTGACCTGATACCTCCTTGTCATCAAGTTTGTTCTGTGGATGGAACTGAGGGAGGGACCTGAGGTTTAGGAGCCTGTCTTTGGTTGTATGGAATCGATAGTGTTTTGGGCCTAGGGTGGTGACAGAGATGTCTGTCACACGCACATGCTTCCCTTGGGCAGTTCATGTCTGTATTTGAGTGTGTGTGTTTCACTTAAGTTATTTATTAAATATGCTTTCCCTTGCTTTAAGGGTATGAGAGGTCATTTTTTTTTTAATAGAAGCTGTGATCCACTTGAAATCCAAATTTGAGAAACAAATAGCATAACCTTCTGCCTTGTAATGTAAAACTGTTCTAATCCTGTGGAATCGTACGGAGAAGTCTGAGACAAACCTTTTCATTTGCCGAAGAAGGGTACTGTCTCCCTTCTGTACTGGTGGGCGGGGTATTTTTGAGCCAGTATTTACAATTTTTTAAATCTATAAGATTTTTTTTTAAATGTTGTGTTTACTTTTCATGTTGGAACAATCTCTTTGGAAATGCCCCTCCATCTGGCTTGTAGGATGGCATCTCTCTCAGGGGTCAGTTGCGATGGGTTTTGCTGTGGTGTTGGTACGGGGCAGTGTTTTCAGGCCAGGGGCTCAAGCTCAAAACGCAGACCTCCTCATTGATTCAGATCTGTGTGGGTAAATCAGTGAGAACCAGAGGCATTGGAGTTTCTTTCCTTTTAAAATGTTGGGCTTTTGCATTGGGACCAGTGAATCTGGTTTGAAAAATTCCATCACAGCAGAGATACTGATTATACCTGAGCGGCCAACGTATTAAAGGGAGCTGATACTTCAACCCCAGCTGGTCCACCTTCAACCACAGCTGATTCTTGACCCTGAATGTCCTTCCAGAGCCAGTCAGCGATGACGGGCCACCCTTGGGGCATGGAGTCGTGCAGGGCTATTGACTGCGGTGACCAGTGAGTGTTCAGAGGTGGTTGGAAGCCAGTTGATCCCGGAATGCCAAAGCGGTGCCATGCTTTCCTCCTGAATAGCCGGGTTTCTGTTTAGCTTCCCTTACAGGAGCCTCTGTTAGGACATGATTTAAAATACTGCCTTTTGGGAGAACCTGTGGTCGGGGCTGGGCCCGCAGGACTAGCTGTGTGGCCATGCATACCTGGGAAAAGCCGTCTGTGGGAACGACTTCTCTAGGCTCTGCTTCCTTTGTACAGGGCCTCATACAGATGCTTGAGGCCGATGGCTCTCATTCCCGGAGTCTTTTCTAAGTAGAAGGCCTTTCCCCGGGAGAGAGCCTGCCCTCCTCCACCCTGAAGTCTTCGTGCCGAAGACTTCAGTCCCAAACCTGGATACCAGCATTTGGCTGAATTGCCCTAGATTTGGGGGGGGGGGGGGGATTTGGGTTCCTAAGATGCACAGCTTTTCACAGCAGTAGTAATTAACCTAATCTAAAACTGCTGTAAAACCTGGCTTTCCTAGACAACTAATGCTGACATCTTTCCACCGTGGAGAGTTGATGGAGGGGCTAGTGAGGAGGTAGGGTACATAATAGCCGGAGTGCTTGTGTTACCATGGAAACCGGAGTGTGTGAGGCCACAGTGATGCTAAAGAGCCATTGAGCAATCCCCTAGACATGTTTAGGGACCAGCAGAACCTGTTGGGGAAACTCCTGCCCGGGTCCTTTGTCATGGCAAGGGTTGCCTTTGCTCTATCCCTGAGCGCTCAACAGGAAAAGCAAGGTTTTATCACTGTCGCCATTTTTTCCCATTCTTGTTTGAATATATATCCCATATATATATATGTGTGTATGTAACTGTAAAGAAATAATCATATGCATTGTCTTTCTTTTATATTCATGTAGAATTCTGAAATTAAATGTCTTTTATTTCATATCCATAGGCTTTGACTGGTTTCTTTTTTTTTTTTTTACAGGGACAGAGAGAGATTGTCAGAGAGAGGGATAGATAGGGACAGACAGACAGGAACGGAGAGAGATGAGAAGCATCAATCATCAGTTTTTCGTTGCAACACCTTAGTTGTTCATTGATTGCTTTCTCATATGTGCCTTGACTGCGGGCCTTCAGCAGACCGAGTAACCCCTTGCTTGAGCCAGCGACCTTGGGTCCAAGCTGATGAGCTTTTTGCTCAAGCCAAATGAGCCCACGCTCAAGCTGGCGACCTTGGGGTCTCAAACCCAGGTCCTTAGCATCCCAGTCCAACGCTCTATCCACTGCACCACCACCTGGTCAGGCTTGACTGGTTTCTTAATTTGCATTTTGACTGACAGATTATTTCAAAGAGAAATTGCTTGCCTTTTTTACCCCCCCCCCCATTTTATTGAGGTGTTAGTGACACAGAGGTTGCCTCTTGTTCTGAGGTATATGAAACCCCTAAGAAAAGCGCCTGTTTGGCTTGCTCTCCGGTGGGGAGTGCGGAGGGGACCCTTTGGCTGACGGTGTGGGATGGAGCCTCCAGGAAGTCTGAGCTTTCTGATTTCCCATGGCTGGGTTTAGAATACTTTGCACAGATTTTCTTTTCTCACATAATCTTTATTTCCTCATTTAAAAATAAGTGATATTTACAGAACAGTAAAAAGCAAATGGCATTTTCATCTAGAACAGAAGTTGTAGTGTTCAGACAACTCTGGCTGACATGTTATTTCTGCCACGTATTATGTCTGTCCCCTTATCTGTAAGGGGCGTGGGGACAGGGGTGTCTAGTCTCAATAATTCCATGCTCTCAGACGTGAGGGCTTAGCACAAAAGGTTTTAATTCGGGGTCTGTGGTTGTACTTCAGGATATCATTTGTAAAATTTTGTGTACATTTGACTTTTCTAAGGGAGAGATTTTAAAGCTTCCACCTGAATCCCAGAGGCGTCCTTGACCACTGAACTACTGAGAACCACGAGCCTTGCACAGCTCCTGGCAGGTGGCAAGTGTTCGTCAAATGTTAATTCTCTCTCTGCCAAGGATGGATTTTATGACCAGCAGGTTATTGACGCTGACGTTGTCATTTTTGATGACAAAGGAGTTACTTAAATCGGAGTAGGGAAAAAAGCTCTGCGGCTGCCTCTACTCCATCACCCCAATCCTCTCCTCCTGCCGCGTGAGCTGCCTACGAGTGTGCAGGGCTGTCTGTCCCTTGGTCCTCATCCCCCAAAGACCAACTTGCATTACTTACTGTAAAGACAGGAGCCAGGTTCCTTGAAAGCGAAGCATGCAGATTCTCTCCTTGACACAACCAGGGAAACTGGGTAATGCAGGAGGAGGAAAGGAAAAGGAGAGGGACAGGCGTCATTTTGATAAATAGCTGGGAGGAGGATCAAAATGTCTACTGCAGTGCTGAGCACTGCCTCAGAGAGGAACGAAGAAGCCGGCATGCAGAGAGAAAGGCTGGGGAACGGAGACCTGCAGAGAGTTCTCCTTGGTCTCCCCTTCCTCCCCGGCCAGTGCCATGGCCTCTGTCTCCTGGGGTGGGCTGCCCGCTCTTTGCTCTGACCTACATTCCTGAATTAGACACATATGGGAATGGGAATGGTGAAGAAGTCTGAACCCCGTTTGAGGGGGTTATGGTGTGTGGCTATCATGCTTTCTTTTTTTTTTTTTTTTTTTTTTTTTTTTTCATTTTTCTGAAGCTGGAAACAGGGAGAGACAGTCAGACAGACTCCCGCATGCGCCCGACCAGGATCCACCCGGCACGCCCACCAGGGGCGACGCTCTGCCCACCAGGGGGCGATGCTCTGCCCATCCTGGGCGTCGCCATGTTGCGACCAGAGCCACTCTAGCGCCTGAGGCAGAGGCCACAGAGCCATCCCCAGCGCCCGGGCCATCTTTGCTCCAATGGAGCCTTTTGGCTGCGGGAGGGGAAGAGAGAGACAGAGAGGAAAGCGCGGCGGAGGGGTGGAGAAGCAAATGGGCGCTTCTCCTGTGTGCCCTGGCCGGGAATCGAACCCGGGTCCTCCGCACGCTAGGCCGACGCTCTACCGCTGAGCCAACCGGCCAGGGCGCTTTCTTTTTTTTAGGTGTTTCTTTTAAGTCCCAGTCTCTTGATGACCCCCATAACAAGCAAAAACCAAAAACTAAAATTGGGGTTGAGCCATGGCCAAGTGTGGGTCCAAGGGGACCATTGCTCTCTTGTCCTTTATCAGTAGCAGCAGCCGGTGCTCAGATCCCGAGGGTCTTCCCCTTGGAACCAGGGTGGAGGTCAGCAAGAGGGGCTGTTGGTTCATTGCTAGCTTCCCCCTTTTGTTCCTGGAAATCAGCGTTTAAATACTTTCAGTGCCTTAATAAGGAGAAATGTTTACTTCAATTGAACCATACCTGTGGAAAACAGAGAAGGGAATAAACTGCCTAACGATTGTGAGTACAGAAGCCGTGCCTCAGCCGATCTCTGGAAGTGAGGGTTGCTTTCCAGAGGTCCTTCTGCCACGTGCTGCCCAGTGTCCCGGTGTTGGGAGAGGAATTACGACGGGGCCTCTAAAGAGTACAAGTCCCCTGTGGATGGAAAACTGATACCACGCTTTACTGGGTATTTACTGTGTACTCAGCGTTGTGCTATCAATTAATTCCTGTGTCACTAAAGTCACATCTCTGTGAAGTGTTATCTTCAATTTATAGTCGAGTACTCATAGGACGAGTTTTTTTTTTTTTTTTTTTTTTGTATT
Source organism: Saccopteryx leptura (assembly GCF_036850995.1). Classification (NCBI taxonomy): domain Eukaryota; kingdom Metazoa; phylum Chordata; class Mammalia; order Chiroptera; family Emballonuridae; genus Saccopteryx; species Saccopteryx leptura. The sequence continues at coordinate 30,300,825 of NC_089515.1, forward strand.
TTTTCTGAAGCTGGAAACGGGGAGAGACAGTCAGACAGACTCCCGCATGCGCCCGACCGGGATCTACCCGGCATGCCCACCAGGGGCGATGCTCTGCCCACCAGGGGGCAATGCTCTGCCCCTCTGGGGCGTCGCTCTGCCACAACCAGAGCCACTCTTAACGCCTGGGCAGCGGCCAAGGAGCCATCCCCAGCGCCCGGGCCATCTTTGCTCCAATGGAGCCTTGGCTGCAGGAGGGGAAGAGAGAGACAGAGAGGAAGGAGGGGGGGGGGTGGAGAAGCAAATGGGCGCTTCTCCTATGTGCCCTGGCCGGGAATCGAACCCGGGTCCCCTGCACACCAGGCCGACGCTCTACCGCTGAGCTAACCGACCAGGGCCAGGACTAGTTTAATGTATCCATTGTCAGCTAAAAAGTGGCAGAGCCAAGATTAACATTCAGGAATGCCTGACTTTAGGAACTGCTTTATGCAGGGATTACACGTCCCAGTGTCCACAGGAGTCAGGAAGGAAATGTAAGGTCAAGAGAACAACAACCACTTCAAGAGATTTAAAAGCACCGTGGGAGCCAAATACAACTCCACGGCCTGGATTTGGCCTGCAAGTCCCACCTGGCATCCTCTGCACAAATGACACTGTCTCCTGCTGGGTCCCTGGTCTGCACAGGACATTCTCCGGAGCTGCTAGGTGCTGGCTCCGGGATGACAGCAGCAGTGCGCCTTCCAGGAATGGCCTTCCCACATGGGGGGGTGGGGGGGGCCCTGCCGGGAAGCCAAGAGACTCTCTTCTGGCTTTCGCTCTCCCCAGTGCACTGCCCAGTGTGGCAGCCTCTCGCCACGTGTGGGTATTGAGCACTTCAAATGTGGCCAGTCTGAACTGAGTTGCGCTCTTGAGTGTGAAATACACCCTAGAACTCAGACTTAGTAAGAAAAAAAGAATGCGAAAATGTCTTCTAAATTTCTTTATATTGATTATATATCGAAATGATATTTTGGAGATATAGTTAATTAAATTATATCACTAAAAGTAATTTTGCCTGTTTGTTTTTACCTTAACATGACTGCTAGAAAATACTCAGTTACCTATATGGCTCATGTTATATCGCTACGTTCTGAAGCTGGCTGTCCTCTTTCCCCTCAGAAGTTCTGCCTCGAGTCCATCCGCACTTGTGGCCCCATCTCTTCATTTCCTTTAGTGCTGAGACCACCCTGGAGAGAGGAGGGGAAGTCCAAGGAAAAGCAGCTGGCTAGGGTTTATCAGCTGCCGGCTCGGGCTGGCTCCAGGAATGCCTGATCGGGATCCAGCTCGCTGGCGCCCTCTGTGGGCTGCAGCCCCGGGGCAGTAGGGTCCTGGTGGGGGACTCTAAGTCAGGGTGTGCCAACCACTGCCTGCCCTTCAGTGTCTGCCTACGGGGTGGTCCATCAAGATATTTTTAAAAATTATTTATTTTATTTTATTTTTTACAGAGACAGAGAGAGAGTCAAAGTGAGGGATAGACAGGGACAGACAGACAGGAACAGAGATGAGATGAGAAGCATCAATCATTAGTTTTTCGTTGCGCATTGCGACACCTTAGTTGTTCATTGATTGCTTTCTCATACGTGCCTTGACCGCGGTCCTTCAGCAGACCGAGTAACCCCTTGCTGGAGCCAGCGACCTTGGGTCCAAGCTGGTGAATTTTTGCTCAAACCAAATGAGCCCACGCTCAAGCTGGCAACCTTGGGGTCTCGAACCTGGGTCCTCTGCATCCCAGTCTGACGTTCTATCCACTGCGCCACTGCCTGGTCAGGCATCATCAAGATATTTTTAAGGAGCATTTTGAGAGCTTGCTCCTCAGCCAATGCTCTCAGTTTGGCTCAAATAAATGCTTAAAAAATTTATATGTATATATGTGTGTGTATATATATATAAGTTAATGAACTCATAATAAGTTGTGTTTGTGTGTGTGGCTTGCATTTTCCATATGGATAATAATGCAGCTAGCTATGAGGTATGGAAACTGAAATTTATGAGTGTTAAGAGGGGTCTTCACGCTTTCAACTGCAGGGAACTCCTACAGTTCTCTGAAAGCAGAAGGGGAAGCCGTGCTGGTCAGAGGAGAAAACAGTGAAAATGTGACTTTCCTCCCGCATGACCCAGTGGTCCGGCACAAAGACCCACTGGTCTCTCGGTAGCGTAGAGGCCTAGGCCCGGGCCTCCTGCCTCTCCCTGGTGAAGAGTCACTGGGATTTACTAATGATCGTAATCTAGGCTTTATTAGGAACTTGAATGCAACTGAAATTGACCACTAATCAGAGGTCCAGTACTACGGCCACTCCTCAAACACTTGCTGTGTGATCTCCGTCAAAGGAAGCAGGCAGAAGAGAATGGAGGGGAAGGCCACGGCTCTGTTCCTGTCTCTGCCCTCCCTTCCATGCCTTCCAAAGGAATCTGGAAACCATCTGGTATGGAGGAACGGGGATATATTTAGTCTGAAGCAAATCCTCAGCCCAGACAGAATCAGAGCCAGTCAGAGCTCTTTGGGACTTAGAGATAACGTGGGAAGAGGAAGGGACTGAGGACGCCACCAGACTCCCCACGCCCACAGCAGCCGGGGAGCTCCCTGGTCTCTGGTTTAGAGTAAGACTCTGGTTAAATAAGGAAACTGAAAACCATTGAACCAGCTCACAGACGGTGTTTCACAGACGGAAATGAAGATGGAAAGATGGTGACTCAGGCCTGAGATAATCCACCCAGTGAGTGGCAATGCGGACTCCGAATCCAGCTCTCTTCAAATCAACTCCACTGACAGCACAGTTTGATATGTTTCGACAGATGAAGACATTCCTGTACCCACTGCTCCAGCTATGGTATACAACATTTCTATCACTCCAGAAAGTTCTCTCGCGCCACTTGACAGCGAACCCCTCTGCGCCTGCCCCAAGCCACCATCTTGTTTCTGTCACTGGTCACTAATCCCATGTCAACTTGCAGCTGGTGTGTTGACTCTGCCTCCTTTCATTCCCTGGCTGGCTTGAAACCTGAGCGTTCCGATGTGCTGGAGGTGGGGCCCTATTACATGCTTCTGCGTTTCTGGGGCCAATGGCCAGCCCTGAGAAGAGTGGCTCTGGCTCCTGGAAACCTGGCTCCTGAAGGCAGGAGCTGCTCCTTATGTTCTGTTTCCACAATACCTGGTCCAGTGCCTGGCACACAGGAGGCTCTTGTAAGTGCTGAACTGAAGCAGATATGTTCCCTGACGGAATGATCGTTTCTCTAGTCCGTTCCTTCCCAGGTGAAAATGTGCCAGGAGTGGTGGTCCCTGTCCCGTGGTGGTTCCTGTCCCTAATGCCACAGAATTTGAGCTTTCGGGCCTTGAGTAGTGATAAATGCAAGGCCAGGTGTCCAGTCACCCTGGTTCGGCCCCTACGGCCCAGCGCAGTGGGACAGACGGGGGATGTTAATAAGACGCAGTAGGCAGTAAGGCAGTGCTGAGTGCTGTGGAAGCAAAGGGGAGGGGAGCAGAGTCCCACCGAGAGGTTTGGGGGCTCTTTTGGAGGGCACATGTTGTGAGGATGTGAGAAGCAGCCTGTGGAAAGCGATTTTGGTGCAGGGACAATAGCATAACTAAAGGCACAGCAACATGACAGACTATGGTGTGCGTGACATAACTGCTCTGAGTGGGACGATGGAATACGCGTAGCTCCTGCCGTTGCTGTCGCCACAAGATTCTGTAAGTATTAGGATTGCTGAATGGCCGTAAGTGACCACAGGTATTGTACAAATCTGAGCTTTGGTCAGAAAATGGCCTGACTTTTTTCAACATTTTGCATCTGGGAACAGAAATGGAAATGAATGGATGGTCAAGTTGAAACATCGTTGGACCCCGCAGAACTGAGGAAAGGCAGAGTGAAAAGGAAGTCTCTGATGTCAGCAGGAGCCACGGAAAATGCCAACTGTTGCAACGTGGGACACAATTACAGTTCTTAGGTGGCTAGTGGAAGTGTTATATGGGTTCAGCCACTTTGGAAAAACTGGCAGCATCTACTAAAGCGGGACATGTAGCCTATAACCCAGCCACTCCACTGGTGTGTCTCTACCCAACAGGAATGTGCTCACCGAGACTCGTACTGGGACTGCCCGAGTGCCTGTCAACGGCAGAATGGGCAGAGGAGGGCGCCCTCCCAGATGGTCACATCCTGGGCATATGTTACGTTACATAGCAAGGGGAATCAAGGTTGCCCATGGGAATAAGGGATCACTCAGCTGATCTTGAAGAGATTATCTTGGATGATCAGGGTGACCAAATGTATCACAAGTGTTTTTAAATGAAGAGAGAGACTGGAGTCAGAAGCAGAGAGATGTCAGTGTTAGACTCAGCTGGCCGTTGCTGGCTTTGCCGATGTAAGTGGGGCCAGGAGCCAAGGAACGCAGGCAGCCTCCAGATTCTAGAGTCTAGAAACTGAGAAAGTAAGGAAACAGATTCTTCCTTAAGCCTCTACTCTGCTGACACCTTGATTGTAGCCCTGTGAGACCCATTTCTGACCTCTGACCTCCACTAAGTTTGTGATAGTTTGTTACAGCAGGAATGGAAAACTACTACAGGGGAAGACTACACAGCAGTGAGAACAGATGACCTGTAATTACATGTGACAATGTGGCTGAGAACCAGACATAAAAGTGCATATCGCATTATGTCATTTATGTAAGTACAAAAACAGACAAAACAAATCTATGCTATTAGAAAACTGATGCCTGACCTGTGATGGTGCAGTGGATAAAGCGTCCACTTGGAATGCTGACGTCGCTGGTTCCAAACCACTACGAGGTGATGCTTCCCACTTCTCCCCACTATTTCTCTCTCTTTCTTAAAAAAAAAAAAAATCGCAGAATGATGGCTCAGGGTGGGGTTGGACAGTGGGTAGTATGTAAGTGAACCCCGGGGAGCTCTGAGCTGCTGGTTACGCAGGTGTGTTCAAGTTGTGAAGATTCATTGAGTTGTAAATTTTTAAAAAAACTTGTGAGTGTGTGTGTGAGTGTGAGTGTGTGTGTGTGTGTGTGTGTGTTTGTGTGTGACAGGAACAAAGAGAGGAATAGATAGGGACAGATAGGAAGGGAGAGAGATGAGAAACATCAATTTTTCGTTGCAGCACCTTAGTTGTTCATTGATTGCTTTCTCATATGTGCCTTGACCATAGGCCTTCAGCAGACCGAGTGACCCCTTGCTCAAGCCAGTGACCTTGGGCTCATGCTGGTGAGCCTTGCTCAGACCAGAGGAGCCTGCGCTCAAGCTGGCAACTTTGGGGTTTTTTTGTTTTGTTTTTTTTCAGAGACAGGGAGAGCCAGAGAGAGGGACAGATAGGGATAGACAGGAAGGGAAAGAGATGAGAAACATCAATTCTTCATTGCAACTCCTTCGTTGTTCATTGCTTTCTCATATGTGCCTTGACCGGGAGGCTACAGCAGACCCAGTGACCCTTTGCTCAAGCCAGCAACCTTGGGCTCAAGCTGGTGAACCTTGCTCACACCAGATGAGCCTGGCCTCAAGCTGGCGACCTCGAGGTCTCGAGCCTGGATCTTCCACATCCCAGTCCGACGCTCTATCCACTGCGCCACCACCTGATCAGGCAAAAAATGTTTTTGTATTAATGGATTTTTTAGAGAGAGGAAGGAAGAATGAGTGCAAGAGAGAGACAGGAACATTGATTTCTTCCTGCATGTGCTCTGACTGGGGATTGAACCGGTAACCTCTGTGCTTCAGGACAATGCTCTAACCAACCGAGCCAACTGGGCAAGGCTCGAGCTATAAACTTGCACGTGTACTTTCTTCTGTGTGTATTCTGCCTCAGTAGAATGTTTGTGCGTGTGTTTTGTCCAGATCAGCTTGATTTTTGAGGGGCAGGAAGGGAGTTATTTTTTTTAACAGGGTGCCAATTGTGTTTAGCTCCTGGCCTTTGTGAGAGTGGTGTGAGAGGTGGGTGGCTGGAGGGCTGGAGAGAAGGTGAGAAGTGCCAGACAGGGGAGGCCCGGGGACACTTCCTGTAGGTAGTGCCGAGCAGAGTACATAATGAACACGGGCTGGGGTACTGGGGTGCTGGGGGCAGCAGTGACATCACAGGAGCCTGACATCACAGTTCAGTCATTCTGTGTATCTGCTGAGCCGGTGATGTTTCATGCGGAGTCCTCAGGGATCTCTGGGGCATTTCAGCAGGGTGCAGGGTAGATAAAGGGCGTGCTGAGCGGTCCAGGAAGGTGGTGCTGACAAGCGCGGAGTTTAGATGAGATAAAGGGAAACTGAGGCTGTGGGGGATGGACAGGGTAGGTGGACTGTGTTCTGGAAGAGCCAGGCCACACTTAAGGCATGCCTTTTAGCGGGTACGTTGGATGAACTGTTCAAATGTCAACAGTATTTGCTCAGTGGTGGGATTCAGCCGGTTCTCACCTGTTCGACAGAATGGACACCTAATTTTTTGTTGAGTTCAGTGAACTGGTTGTTAAAATGGCGCTTGTAACTAGGGTTCTCTCTAAGGTGGGCGCCTGGACAGCTGCCCAGTGTGGAAATCACAAATGTACATTCCTTACTCTTTTATAACATTCATCTGCACAACAGCATATTCTGAGCGCCCATAGTCATGTTCATTCCGCTCATAGGTAAAAATAAATTGCAAGGGAGGACGCCAATCAAGAAGCGATATGGAAATATCTTAAATAACAGTTTTATTGTTTTTTGTTTTGTTTTTTTGTATTTTTCTGAAGCTAGAAATCTGTAGAGACAGTCAGACAGACTCCCGCATGCGCCCAACTGGGATACACCCGGCACGCCCACCAGGGGGCGATGCTCTGCCCCTCCAGGGCGTCGCTCTGCCCCGACCAGAGCCACTCTAGCGCCTGGGGCAGAGGCCAAGGAGCCATCCCCAGCGCCCGGGCCATCTTTGCTCCAATGGAGCCTCGGCTGCGGAAGGGGAAGAGAGAGACAGAGAGGAAGGAGAGGGGAGGGGTGGAGAAGCAGATGGGCGCTTCTCCTGTGTGCCCTGGCCGGGAATCCAACCCGGGACTTCTACACGCCAGGCCGACGCAGTTTTATTGTTTTTTGTCAAGTATTATTTAATATTTTTTCATTAATATTTTGAAACTCATAATCTAGTTTTGTGTACCTCTTTTATTGTTCTTATTTAAGAATTAAATGCATGAGATAATAAAATACTTTCCAGTATATCGTTTTTTTATACTTAAAAATGGTTGTTAGGGCAGAGAACCAGTTGTTAAATTATTTGAACCCCACCACTGTATTTGCTTTAATGAGCAACAGAAACATATGATTTGTATATTGAGTCTGAATTTGTAGATTCTTTAGGACCAGGCTGAAGTTGTATATTTAATTAGTGTCCAATTAAAAATGTGGAGCAATGGTCCTGGCTAGGTAGCTCAGTTGTTTAGAACGTCATCCGGATACTCCAAGGTTATGGGTTTGATCCCTGGTCAGGGCCTGCAAGAATCAACCAATGAATGCACAAATAAGTGGAACAACAAATCAATGTTTCTCTCTCTGTGTCTCTCTATTTCTCTCACTAAAATCAATTAAAAGAATATTGGGCAAGAGATATAGGAAAGTGGCCTGTTTGTGTGACAAAAATATTGAAGGTTTGCTATGACTGAGGTTTGCTCAGCATTATGGCAGGCGAAGGAGTAAGGGGGAGAGTAGAGGATAGTTTTAAGCACGGGGAGAGTTTCTCCTCAATAGAATAAGGGATCACTAGATGGGGGGGCAGTGGGAGGGCGGGACCTGGCAGCAGGGAAGGGCCTGGCGGCTGGTGGGGCTTTATAGAGCAGCGGCTCTGAACGTGTACACCAGAATCACCCTGACGACGTGTTGCAACACAGCTGACATCCCTGGAGTTTCTGTTTGAGACCCAGGAATTTGCATTTCTAACAAGTTCCCAGGTGATGCTGATACTGCTGGTTTAGGGACCATACTGAGAACCGCTGATGTAGGTGGCAGTGCGTGAGCTGTTTGTCCCCAGTCATGGAGGTAGAGAGGCAGGGGACACTTCTCTGCAGGAAGGGGAGGAACAGGTGTTTGGACTGGGAGCCACACAGGCCAAAAGAGTGCAGAGTGAGCTGGTGCCTGGTGCTGGGCGTAGAGGTGGCCCCGAGAGGGAGTGGCCAGGCGGGCCCCAGCTGGTCCTCTACCGTCAGGAAGGCTGCTTACCTGACCAAGGCACCAGCAGCTTAGCATTAATGTGGGAAAAGGGAGGTAAATCAAGACCCTCAGCCAGTGCCTGGGAAAGCCATCTGTTCTAGTTTTCTTGCCATTTTGATCATTTCAGAGAGGAAGGAAACCATTTTCTATTAAGCACCCACTGAGTCTCAGGAATTTTATATGCCTTATCACATTTAATCATCATAATCCTGTGATACAGTTATCGTTAATCTATTTTGTGTGTGTGTGACAGAGAGAGAGAGGGACAGACAGACAGGAAGGGAGAGAGATGAGAAGCATCAGTTAGTTCTTCATTGTGGCACCTTAGTTGTTCATTGATTGCTTTCTCATATGTGCCTTGACCAGGGGGCTCCAGCACAGCGAGTGACCCCTTGCTCAAGCCAGTGACCTTGGGCTCAAGTCTATGATCCCACGCTCAAGCCAGTGACCCCCTACTCAAGCTAGTGAGCCCACACTCAAGCCAGATGAGCCCAAGCTCAAGCCGGCGATCTTGGGGTTTTGAACCCGGGTCCTCTGCTTCCCTGTCTGATGCTCTGTCCACTGCGCCACTGCCTGGTCAGGGCCATCAATCTATTTTTATGGACAAGGAAGCTAAAGCCCGGAGAAGTAAGGGAACTGCTCACTGGTATTGAGACATATATGAATTCAATCAGCTCTGGGTTGCTTTGTCTAATTGAATCTCCTTGCTGCAACCCACCCTCAGTATTATCATTTCAACATGTCATCAATATAAAATCAACATGTAATCAGTATAAACAATTGTTAGTGAGATACTTTATTCTTTTTTAAAAATTTTTTTTACGGATTTTATTTATTGATTTTAGAGAGGTGAGGGAGAGAGAAAAAGAATGGGAGGGAGGAACAGGAAGCATCATATTTCTTCTTGTATGTGCCTTGACTGGGCAAGCCCAGGGTCTTGAACCGGTGACCTCAGCATTACAGGTCGATGCTCTATCCACTGCACCACCACAGGTCAGGCTATTCTTTTTTTTTTAATATTAAGGCTTCAAGATCTAGTATGCATTTTACACCTACAGCAAATCTCATTTAAGACAAACCACATTTAAAGTGCTCAATAACCATATGTAATTCTTACTATTTTGGTTTTGTTTATTTATTTATTTATTTGTTCATACTCTTACTTTTTTTGGACAGTTGCCTTCCCAGATAAGAAAGTCCAGGTACATGTACCTGTAATCACCATTTATGCCACTAGATGGCGCAGGTGACCTTTCCCCGGGTTAATCTATCAGGTGTTAAAGAGTCCGTGGGTGGGGACCTCGGTTAAATCTCTGCCTTCAATTTACTTGTTTAAATTTTAGCCAGAAGTGAGCTTGAAAGATTCCCAACCATTACAAACTTACTCTAAAACTAAACATATGTAGCTGCGTCTGTGTGTGTCTGGGGCCAATTGTGAAATTGCGATTTCTCCAAGTTTACATTCGTGTAAAATATGTTTATTAAAAGATCAGTAGTAAAATGTGCTAATTTAAAGCCTACACATACATTGTTAAAACTAAGCTTACTGTTAAAACAATAGTAATGGTACAAATTGTTTAGAATTAGGCAAACAAGATTTACTTGGTGAGGAGTATTCTCACTGACATATACGCCCGCATATAGTGATGATAGAAAGCAGACTTATTAGTTTATTATTTAAAAATTCTCCATAGACAACTGACTTCCTTGTTTCCTGCACCCAAGGGAACCAGTCCAACCACCCCACTCTTTTTTTTTTTAATTTTTTTTTTATTATTATTATTCATTTTAGAGAGGAGAGGGAGAGACAGAGGGAGAGAGAGAGAGGAGAGACAGAGAGAGAGAAGGGGGGGAGGAGCTGGAAGCATCAACTCCCATATGTGCCTTGACCAGGCAAGCCCAGGGTTTCGAACCAGTGACCTCAGCATTTCCAGGTCGACGCTTTACCCACTGCGCCACCACAGGTCAGGCCCCAACCACCCCACTCTTGTCCACCATTGGTACCCGCTATCCTGGGGCTTCTGCTCTGATTCAAGGACGCGGAGACGGAACCCAGTGAGGCAATGTGCCTTCATTCCCATCGAGGGAGCTGCGCCAGTGGCCAGCCTCGAACTAAAAGTCAGGTGCTCTGGACTCCCTGTCCAGTGCTCATTTCATCATATCAATCTGTCTGAGAAGTGGTGGCAGTTGTAGCCATCTTGTTTCTCATGTCCCTGTGCAAGAACCATGAGCCTGATGTGGTGACCAAGGGCCCAGCCCTGCTGGGCCACTGACAGGCTGAGCATAGAGCTGGGCCCAGGGAGCCTCAGAAAATTGTTTAGTGAATGAGGAAAGGAAGGAAAGAAATACCTTCCAGATATTTTAGAGACTTACCATTCCTGGAGTTGGGTGGACTAGTCAGGCAGCCATCTGGTGGCAGATCAGTTACACTTGGACCCCTTCCATCATGGAGGGGCATCGATACTGTCCTCATTGGAACAGATACCTACTCTGGATACATGTTTGCCACCCCTTCCTGAATTCCTTGTGCCAGCCCGACCATCTCTGTGTTCATGGAATATCATATTCTCTGTCCTGGTATTCCACATAATGCTGCTTCTGATCAGGGAACCCATTTCAGAGCAGTGTGAGAGCAGCAATGGGTTTGTGCTTTGGGGAATTCACCAGTCTTACCATATGCCCTGTACGCCAGAAGCAGTGGGCCCGATAGAACAGTGTGGTGACCACTGAAGACTTGGTTATGGTACCAGCTGGCCTGAAGGTTGGGGTTTTGTCTTACAGGGGGCACTGTTTTCTTTGACGCTGTGACTGTTTCTCCTATAACAATCAGCAGGTGGAAATGGGAGGGGCTCTTCCCTATTTGATACAGAAAACGTGTCTACAGAATTGTTTCCCATGTCTGCAGCTTTGAGCTCCGCTGGTTTGGAGGTCATAGTTTTGATGGAGGACCGCTGTTGGTGGGGACTGTCACCTGGCCATGTTGGGCTCCATATTCCTCTGAACCAAAGGGAAAGTAGATTGCTGCTACACAATGTGGCAAAACTCTATCTGCAACTTTGGGGTACATCTTAGTACTTAGTAAAACTTAATGGACCCTGGCCGGTTGGCTCAGCGGTAGAGCGTCGGCCTAGCGTGCGGAGGACCCGGGTTCGATTCCCGGCCAGGGCACACAGGAGAAGCGCCCATTTGCTTCTCCACCCCTCTGCCGCGCCTTCCTCTCTGTCTCTCTCCTCCCCTCCCGCAGCCAAGGCTCCATTGGAGCAAAGATAGCCCGGGCGCTGGGGATGGCTCTGTGGCCTCTGCCTCAGGCCTAGAGTGGCTCTGGTTGCAACATGGCGACGCCCAGGATGGGCAGAGCATCGCCCTATGGTGGGCGTGCCGGGTGGATCCCGGTCGGGCGCATGCGGGAGTCTGTCTGACTGTCTCTCCCTGTTTCCAGCTTCAGAAAAATGCAAAAAAAAAAAAAATTAAAAAAACAAAAAACAAAAACTTAATGGAAGCCCTGGCTGGTCAGCTCAGTTGGTAGAGCAAAAAGCTCACCAACTGCCCCAAGGTTGAAGGTTTGACCCCCAGTTAGGGCATGTTACAAAAATCAACCAATGAATGCATAAATAAGTAGAACAACAAATCGATGTTTCTCTCTCATCCTTTCTCTCTAAACTCAATCAATTAAAAAAAAGTTAACGGAAGACCATAGCAACCAACAAAAGGCAGGGCCACTGAGGAATCAGACTATGCAGAACAGAAGGTTTGCTCACTCCCTCAAGTAAAGGCCCCTGACTAGCTAAGGTATTTTAATTATACAAATTATATAAATTTTAATTATTTAAAAATTTTAATATTCCTTAGAATCCATTTCGTGACTGTATACAGAGAGACACTCATTCTTCTTCACGTCTGCATGGTGTTCCTGGGTGTGGATGTGTCACGTGGTTGGCTGAACGACGGCCCCCTAAACAATGTCTACAACCTCATCCCTGAAACTTGTGAATGTTAAGTTTATGGCAAAAAAGGGCTTTGCAGGTGTGATTAAATTAATGATCTCAAGATGGGGAGATTGTCCGTGATCTTCTGGGTGGGCCCTACATGCAGTCACAATGGTCCTTATGAGACAGAAGATCTGATGCAGAAGAGGAGAGCACTGAGGCAGAGATTGCAGTGACGTTGTCACAAACCAAGAAAAGCCAGCAGCCACCTGACCAGGAGAGGGCGCAGTGGATAGAGCGTCGGACTGGGATGCGGAGGACCCAGGTTCCAGACCCCGAGGTCACCAGCTTGAGCGCAGGCTCATCTGGTTTGAGCAAAAAGTTCACCAGCTTGGACCCAAGATCTCTGGCTTGAGCAAGGGGTTACTCGGTCTGCTGAAGGCCCCCGGTCAAGGCACATATGAGAAAGCAATCAATGAACAACTAAGGTGTCGCAACGAAAAACTAATGATCTATGCTTCTCATCTCTCTCTGTTCCTGTCTGTCTGTCCCTATCTATCCCTCTCTCTGACTCTGGAAAAAAAAAAGCCAGCAGCCACCAGAAGTTAGAATAAGCAAGGGAAGGATTCTGTCTTAGAGCCTTGGGCCAATCATACTGGTTTCAGACTTCTGGCCCCCAGAGAACTGTAAGAGAAGAAATTTTTGCTGTTAAGCCGCCCAGTCTGCAGTAATTTGTTATGGCCACAGGAGCCCCATACAACAACTCTCTCATACCAATGGTTATTTGCATTATTTCTAATCTTTGGCTTTGCATACTATGTGGTAGTATGTTTCCTTGACCATATGTCATTTCACATCGGAGTAAATCTATGAGTTAAATTCTAGACGTGGAATTGTAGGATCAGAGGAATACAAAGCAGTCTAGAACCATGGACGCTGCCCTCTTGCCATACGATGGAGCTGTTCTCTGAACCTGGAAACCCATCTATCTATTGTACTTTGTGTATATATATATTTTTTTTCTTTTTTTTTTTTTTGTATTTTTTCTGAAGCTGGAAACGGGGAGAGACAGTCAGACAGACTCCTGCATGCGCTCGACTGGGATCCACCCGGCACGCCCACCAGGGGGCGACGCTCTGCCCACCAGGGGGCAATGCTCTGCCCCTCCGGGGCATTGCTCTGTTGTGACCAGAGCCACTTTAGCGCCTGGGGCAGAGGCCAAGGAGCCATCCCCAGCGCCCGGGCCATCTTTGCTCCAATGGAGCCTCGGCTGCGGGAGGGGAAGAGAGAGACAGAGAGGAAGGAGGGGGGGAGGGGTGGAGAAGCAGATGGGCGCTTCTCCTGTGTGCCCTGGCCAGGAATCGAACCCGGGACTTCTGCACGCCAGGCCGACGCTCTACCACTGAGCCAACCGGCCAGGGCCTACTTTGTATATTTTGTATGTCGCAAGTACCCGAGTGAATGTGAGGCCCATGATTCCCTGTGAGCAGGGGGAACAGTCGTGAGGGGAGGCAGCTTTGTCTGCTATAGAATGGATGCAATGGTTTCCAGCTCCTAGAGTGGGTGTGAGGCTACCAAGAGAGATTTAAGGTTTGTGATTTGGGGCCTGGAATCCAGCAATTGCTCAGCAAGTGTAAACTCCCTGCCCTGCCTTTGTAGGTGGCTTTCAGCACAAGGGACAGAAAATCCATCCAGGATCAGCATAAATCCTGAGGGCTTTTATCCTTGTATGCCGCAAGACCAGGGGCAGGGCAGGTGCAGGCTGGTGAGTTCAACAGCGCGACAGGGTCATTGAGGACCTGCCTTGTTTCCATCTTTCAGTTCCGCCACTCTGAGTGTCATCCGTTTCCCTCAAGGTTGCGAGATGGCTGCCCCAGCTCCAGACAGCACCTCCTACGGGCCGAGGAGGAGGAGTTTCTTCCTACATCTCTTTGTAAGAGTGAGGAAAACCTCCCCAGGAGATTTCCGTTAAGTTTCGTTGGCTAGAATTGTCACATGCCCATTGCTAAACCGAACACTAATAAGCGGAATAAATTACTGTGCTTTGGAGTGTTAGAAAGACGAAGGGATTCTGAACAGAATTGGTGTTGTTAGCAGGTAGGAAGGGGAGAAATTCTGTCGGGCTGTGTCTGCTGCGTTTGTTCAGGGAGGTGCCCCACGCGTCTTGCACGGTGCCTGGCACATAGTAGGTGCTCGATGAATACTCACTAAACAAGTGACCGTGTAGGGAGCCCTCTGCGCCAGCCAGCAGGGGAGAGTGGGGGGAGGTTCCTGGGTGGGGCAAAGGTCTTCACCGACTGTGGCCACATGTCTTTCCCCCAGCCTTGGAGGAAGTACGCAAACTCACAGGCTCTACAGGAACTCATAGGGTCCTGCAGCAGAGGTTTCGACTCAGTGGGGCCAGGTTTTCATGGAAACAATCTTGTCCAGGTCCGCCCCAGGCAGAAGGGTAAAGGGGAGGGAGCAGGGGGAGAGAAGTGGTGGCTTAGGGCTGCGGACGGTGCGCCTCCCTGGGCCACAGCATATGACTGGGCGAACCAAGCTCCTTTTCAATCTAGCACTGAGTTCATTCTGCGTTTCTTCACTGGACACCTGCTAGGTGCAGGCTAGGCACGGGCGAGTGAAGAGATCCTGTGGTGGTAACGCAGGCATGTCCCCCGCCCTCCTGGAGCATACAGTCTAGCCCAGGAGGCAGAGACGAATCAGATAATCACAGAAGTAAATTTGAGTGGTGACTATGGTAGTGATGAGGAGGACAAGTGTGTGGTGTAACCCCAGGGAACGACAGTCCATAGCGTCTGGGGGAAGATGGGGAGAAGGAGACAAGTGAATGACTTCGTGACAGAAGGTGAGGTGTGTCTGTCACAATGATGACAGGTCGGCAGTGAGGTGAGGAAGAGGGAGGAGTGAAGAGTGCTATGCAGGCTTCTGGCTGGCCTAACTGGGCAGGCAGCAGGGCGTTCGGAGAGAGAGAGAGAGCCCTAGGAGAGGATGGGAAGGCGAGCTCAGGAATTGGGCTTTGTCATGTTGAGTTTGAGGTGTCAGGCAGGCAGTTGGAGAACAAGTCTGGAAGCAGCAAGACTTCTCCAGCTGTTCCGCCCCCAGGACACAAAGATTCATTGGTGGAGACCTACCCCACCTCCCTGTGTTTCCTCTCTGCTTATTGTGGATCTCGGGCTGTGTCTTTACACAACATAATAATAAGTACTGATTCCTTATGCCAAGCCGGGTTCTCTTTGAAAAGACTTGATAGGCCCTGGCCAGCTGGCTCAGTGGATGGAGCATCGGGCTGGCGTATGGATGTCCTGGGTTCGATCCCCAGCCAGGGCATACAGGAGAGGCAACCATCTGCTTCTTTTTCCCTCCCTCTCCCCCTTCTCTCCCTCTTCCCCTCTCGCAGTCAGTGGCTTGATTGGTCTGAGCGTTGGCCCAGGTGCTGAAGATAGCTCCATAGGCCTAAGTGTTGGCCTTAGGTGCTAAAAATAGCTTGATTGATTCTAGCAGAGGCTCAAGACAGTTTGCTGGGTGGATCCTGGTCAGGGAGCATGTGAGAGCCTGTCTCATTATCTCTCCTCCTCTCACTTAAAATAAATAAATAAGCCTGATCTGTGGTGGTGCAGTGGATAAAGCGTCGACCTGGAAATGCTGAGGTCGCTGGTTCGAAACCCTGGGCTTGCCTGGTCAAGGCACATATGGGAGTTGATGCTTCCAGCTCCTCCCCCACTTCTCTCTCTCTGTCTCTCCTCTCTCTCTTTCTCTCTGTCTCTCCCTCTCCTCTCTAAAAAAAAAAAAAAATAAAAAAAAAATAAAAATAAAAAAAAATAATAAGTAAGTAAATAAGTAAATAAGTAAATAAATAAATAAATAAAAGACTTTATATATTTCAGCTTATTGAGGCCCTGTAATATGCCTTCGAAATAATGTTAAAAAGCACACTTTGCACATGGAGAAAGAGAGGCCTGGGAATCATAAGTCACCTATGGCCCCAGTGGTCCAGGCCAGGTAACAGAGCTAGATTTGAACCCAGGGAGCAGAAACCAGAAGCTGTGGTCTTAACCACTACTCCACAGCAGCCTCCTGGGTAAGCTGGGTGCCATGTTTGTATAAGCATCAGGGACTTGGCATTGGGACTCTCATCACCAGACTCACAGAAAGCTGTCACAGTCCTGACCCTGTGACAGCACATTATGGTGGCACAGGGTTTTAGCAGACATCATATTAGAAAATCTGGGAACCAGAAAATGAAATTTGACAGCTGACAGCAAAGGTGTCTGAGCTTGTGTGAGACCATGGTTTGTCTTGCTGTGGAGTCCTGTTTCCCTCTGTGACCCCCGGCGGAGCTCAGCTGTTTTAGCTCTGTGAAAATGTCCCTAGGGGTGAAGGCTGGCTGTGTGCCAGACCTGGGGTTCAAGTGCAGAGAGAGGACATGGTGCAGGGTAGGCGGTTGCAAAAGTAAGCACGGCCAAGGGGGGTGGGCCTTGCTTCAGGCCCCCTCGCTCCCCAATTCTCCTCTGTTCATTTAGATGAAATGGTTGTTTTACCAGAATATGTTGGCCGACAGCTTTCATCTTTTTGTTGTTGTTACTTTTTAATTTTATTTAAAATGGATACAGGAAACTGTGGAAGACAAGTGCATAGCATAATGAATTATCATAAGGTGACCACTCTGGAAAGTTAGCATCTAGAGCAGTGGTAGTCAACCTGGTCTCTACCGCCCACTAGTGGGTGTTCCAGCTTTCATGATGGGCGGTAGTGGAGCAACCAAAGTATAAATAAAAAGATAGATTTAACTATATAGTAAGTTGTTTTATAAAGATTTATTCTGCCAAACTTAGCGAAAATCCGACATAAAGTACTTGGTAAGTAATTATTATTATATGCTTTAACTTACTGTAACTCTGCTTTATAAATTTTATAAAGTAAAGTTACTTCCCTACTTTATAAATCACTATTACTGTGGAACTGGTGGGCGGTTTGAAAATGTTACTACTAACAGATACAGAAGTGGGCGGTAGATATAAAAAGGTTGACTACCCCTGGTCTAGATCAAGAAACACAGTTCCAGAGCCTCCACGCTCTGTGTCTCAAACACAGCTCCTTTCCTCCCCCCAAAGCAGCCCCCTTCCCGACTCTTATGGTAATTACTTCCTGCATGTCTATATAATTTTATTACCCAAGCTCCTTCTTAGACTTACCATTTAGTCTCAACCACTTCGTAAAATTAAATGAAAAATTGTAGTTGGAGTAAAGAACACAAGGCATACAATTAACTACTTTAACCCCTTTTAAGGGCACAGTCCAACAGTGTTAAGTATAGTCACATTTGTATTTTGTTTTATTTTTTTACAAAAACAGAGAGAGTCAGAAAGAAGAATAGTTAGGGACAGACAGACAGGAACGGAGAGAGATGAGAAGCATCAATTGTTTTTTGTTGCGACACCTTAGTTGTTCATTGATTGCTTTCTCATATGTAGTGGGGCTACAGCAGCCTGAGTAACCCCTTGCTCAAGCTGGCGACCTCAGAGTCGATGCTCTATCCACTGCACCACCGCCTGGTCAGGCAAGTATAGTCACATTCTTGTGCAACACATCTCTAGAATGTTTTTGCCTTGCAAAATTGAGATCTATATCCATTAAACAACTCCCCATCATTCTACCCCTGTCTCTCTGAATTTGACTACTCCATGTGCCTCATATGAGGGATCATACAGTATTTGTCTTTTCATGACTGGCTTATTTCACTTAGCATTATATCCTCAAGGTTCATTTATGTTGCAGCATGTGTCAGAATTTCCTTTAAAGGTTGAATAGTGTACCACATTTTGTTTATCCATTCATCTATCAGTGGACATATTTTTATTTTTATTTTTAGAGAGGAGAGAGGGTGGGGGGAGAGAGAGAGACAGAGAGAGAAGGGGGAGGAGCAGGAAGCCTCAACTCCCATATGTGCCTTGACCAGGCAAGCCCAGGGTTTTGAACCGGCGACCTCAGCATTTCCAGGTCGACACTTTATCCACTGCGCCACCACAGGTCAGGCCAGTGGACATCTTGACTATTGTGACTAGTACTGCCATGAACGTGGGTGTACGCTTACCCCCTTTTTATTTGGCTATTTTTTCTTTCCTGCCCTCCCGTTCCTTCCAACTCCTTCAACCACCCTCTTTCTCCTGCGGTTCTTCTTCCCCAGGCTATTTGTATATCCTTTAAATCTCTGTCTTTCTTTCTTTTTTTTTTTTTTTTTCATTTAAGTCTCTTTTAATTCAAAGGTTCTCTCTTCTCTTGATCCCTTTCCCTCTTTTTTTAGTTTATATGTTGAAGAATCCCGGGCATTCACCAGTGACCTTCCCCAGTCAGACTATGTACTGATACAGTTCAGTGTGTCCTCTATTCTCTGCATTTCCAGTGGATTGATACTTAGGTCTGGAGACTTGATTCATTCAGGTTTTGATTTTTTGGCAACTCTAGGTGGTGTGTTCTTTCATCAAAAAGCACACATGATGTGTTATCGCTTTGTGCGGGTGCGTGTAGGGAGGGATGTTAACAGCTGCTGGTATTCAATGCCTAGATCCATTCATTAATTTATGGGTACAAAGTGGTGTTGTTCTAATCTGATCATTGCTTTTTCACTAATTAGCTGCAGCAACTTTCTTAACAGCCGATGGAGAGAAACCATACTAGACCCCGTGCAGTGTTGCTTCTGTGTGCCCTAGCTATTTGTCTTTTGCATAAGGTTTTATTTGAAGGGTCCATTACTTAGAAAAATCAATAAAAGAGCAGAGAACTTCTGGGTACGATAATTGATTGAATCCATTTGCTTTCACTCTCTCAAAATCATAGTAAGTTGACAGAAGAAGGATTTTTCTGAAGGTTCAGTGCTTTCAAGGATAGGGAAAATAGAAACGGGCCCAATAGCCACAAAATGCTGGGAATGTTATAAAGGATGGGGCATCCTCTAATTGTTTCCTGAGGGAGGGTACATGAGGGGCAGGATTTTGAGACCTTAATGTTTAAAAATGTCTTTATTTCACCTGCACATTTGATCGACAGTTTGGCTGTGCCTGGAATTTTAAGTTGGGGATCATTTTCATTCAGAATTTTGAAGGTATTGTTCTACTGGCTTCTGGGCTTCCACGTTGCTGTTTAGAGGACCAAGACGATTCTATTTCCTAGCTCTTTGTAGGTGACACTAGTTTTACTCTTTCAGGTTGCTTGTAGAATCTTCTTTGTGTTCTCAGTAGGCTGAGATTCCACAGAGATTCAAGTTGGTGTGGACCTATTTTCTACATCGTGGAGATAAATTCTAACACAATCAATTTTTTGGCTCCAGGGGAGGGAAATGGGGCGGGGGACTGCCATTTTGAAAACAAATCTTATAGAACAATTTGACCATTTTGTGCTTTGATGTAAAAATAAAGACTAACAGTGGAGGAAAAGACAGAGAAGGAACATGGTGTTAGGAGTAAGGCAGACTGGATTTGTTTTGTTTGTGAGTCACACAAGATCTCTGGGCCCCAGTTTCTTTATTTAACACGGGGTGCAGGTGTATTCCACTCTGTCCAGGGGTGGAGGTATTCCACTCTGTCCAGATCACTAGTTGTGTGATTGAGAATGTAGACGATCTTGTAAGCTGCGAAGGGTGGAGCCATAGGAAGGGTTAGCATCCCCGAGAAGGCGCAGAGGAGCCTGGGTGACAGTCGAGCGAGCGGGAGGCTGTGTTTCCTCTGCCGGAGGATGGTGGG
Source organism: Saccopteryx leptura (assembly GCF_036850995.1). Lineage (NCBI taxonomy): Eukaryota > Metazoa > Chordata > Mammalia > Chiroptera > Emballonuridae > Saccopteryx > Saccopteryx leptura. The sequence goes on from NC_089515.1 coordinate 30,320,663, forward strand.
CAAATCAAGAGGGCATCATTTCCCAGCGTCCAGCTCTTATTCCCGTCCTTTTCTCTCTGCATTCCCTACGAGCAAAGAAAACTGTTTGTGCTACATGCTAGGAAGTGGGCCCCACTCAAACTCTAGCCTTTGCTGGCCCCCCTTGTTATCTGGAGAGCGGAGTCAGGGGGCTCCCTCCCAGTGGTGCGCCCCTCATGCTTTCATTCTCCAGGTTCCCAGTCTGCTCCTCCGAAGCCATTTCCTCCTGGGAACTGAAGCTGGAACTCAGGGAAGCCGCCACCAGCCAGATAGCAGAAGTCAGGCTTGCCCAAAGCATGGCTACACAAATCAGAGATGATAGCATACCTTCTCTCTTAATTAAGATGCCTGTGTACACAGAAGGGAACACTAATTGTTTTTGTCTCAGAGCAAACTGGCTGGAGTGCTGGCTGGAGAATGGTCCGGAAGCTGTTTCAGGGAAGGAGTAGGGTGATTAATTAGCCACGACTGCCACAGGCAAGACCGGAAAGTGGTAGTATGCCCATCAAGTACTTGTCATCCCTGATAGAAATGTTTTGTTTTTTTTAAATGGGGTATGATCTTTATAAAGTACACTGACTTTAAGTGTACAACTTAGTGTATTTACACACACACACACACACACACACACACACACACACACACACACTCCTACCACCGGGATCAAAATATAGATTATTTTCAGAAGCCCAGAAGAATTCCCCTGTGTCCTTTCCTGCCACTATTCTCTTTAACACGACCATTATTTTGACTTCTATCACCACAGATTAGTTTAGCTTGCACGTTACTTCATGTAAATTGAATTAAACAATATGTACCCTGTGTCTGGTTTCTTTCACTCAGCCTAATGCCTGTGTGGTTCATTCACGTTGCCAGAGGTTTGTTCTTGCTCATTATTCCACTGTATGGATACAACACAATTTATTTATTCATCCTTCTATGGATGAACAGTTGAGTTATTTCCAAGTTTGGGCTATTAAGAATGAGGCTGCTAAATATTATTATACATGTGTTTCAGTGGACTAAACTTGTCATTCCTTTTTTTTTTTTTTTTGTATTTTTCTGAAGCTGGAAACGGGGAGAGACAGTCAGACAGACTCCTGCATGCGCCCAACTGGGATCCACCTGGCACGCCCACCAGGGGCAACGCTCTACCCACCGGGGGGCAATGCTCTGCCCCTCCGGGGCGTCGCTCTGCTGCGACCAGAGCCACTCTAGCGCCTGGGGCAGAGGCCAAGGAGCCATCCCCAGCGCCCGGGGCCATCCTTGCTCCAATGGAGCCTTGGCTGCGGGAGGGGAAGAGAGAGACAGAGAGGAAGGAGGGGGGGGGTGGAGAAGCAAATGGGCGCTTCTCCTATGTGCCCTGGCCGGGAATTGTACCCGAGTCCCCCGCACGCCAGGCCGACGCTCTACCGCTGAGCCAACCGGCCAGGGCTAAACTTGTCATTTCTGTTCGTACGTTGATGCCCAAACCCTCAATGTGATGTTGTGAGGAAGTGGGGTCTTGGGGAGATGATTAGGTTTAGACAAAGTCATGAGGGTAGAGCCCCAATGATGGAACTTGTAATTATTCCTATTATTCCTTATAAGAAGAGGAAGAGACATCAGCCTTTCCTCTTTTCCATGTGAGAATACAGCAAGAAGGCAGACATCTGCAAGCCAGGAAGAGGGATCTCACCAAGAACCTAACAATGTGGGCACCTTGATCTTAGGCTTCCCAGAATCCAGAGCTTGAGAAGCAAATGTCTGTTGTTTAGGCCATCCACCTGTGGTATTTTGTTATAGCACCCAGAGCTAAGCCTGTATCTATCTATCATCTATCTATCTATCTATCTATCATCTATCTATCTATCTATAGTCTGTCTATCTATCTATCTATCTATCTATCTATCTATCTATAGTCTATCTATCTATCTATCTAATCTATCTATAGTCTATCTATCTATCTATCTATCTATCTATCTATCTATCTATCTATCTATCTATCTATCTATCTAATCTATCTATAGTCTATCTATCTATCTATCTATCTATCTATCTATCTATCTATCTATCTATCTATCTATCTATCATCTATCTATCATCTATTCATCTCCCTCCAGAAGAGGACTTGCTGGGTCATAGGGAAGGTGAATGTTTAGCTGGATTTCTACTCACAAAGCATTGAACATGTGAACTAACTGTGAACATGGTCTCTATTCACCTAAAAATCAGTGCTCGGATTCAGGTCCACCTGGAGCTGTTGAACTCAGACTCTGACTCTAGAATATTATAGCAACTTAGAGAAAGACTTAAAGAAAAGTAAACAACTACACAACCAGGCAGCTCATTCTCTAACCTCTCACTGTTTTCCTATTTTGCCATATTTTATATTATCAGTTACTTAATTTAACTTTGTTTTTTTGCAGGCTTGAAGAAATCTTGAATTCCCTCTCATTCTTTCCTGAGTTTTCAGGGGCTTGTCTAGGCTTGCTTTACCTGCTGACAAACCTTCAGCTTTCTCTGGTCGTCATGAGCGGGTGGTGTCTGTAGTCTGTATTTGCTGGAAACAGGTTTGGACCCCCCCCCCCGCCATCAGTTCACCATGTCTGTACATTGTTTTCTTTTTTTTTCATCAGGAAGGGAATAATCTCTCTCTCAAAAAGAATGACCCATTCTAACCTTAGCTTTTTGCTTTTGAAATAATTTCTGTTTTGAATGCTTATATTTGTCCCCTAAATACTTCTGGCTGTAGAAAACTCTTATAAATTTGTTTCTGATTTTAACAAGGATCACACTTCTTGTTTCAGCAATACAGGCTCTTGTTCATGGTGGATGCGCAATAAATATTTATTGAATGAACTTAATGGAAGTCATTTAAGGAAACATTTCATAGACTGTAACTAGAGGCTGTGGAAGCTTCCTTCCAGCTCCCATTGGAAGGCACAGCCCTTAGGCCATTCCTTGCCCTAACCGCTGGAGGGAGTAGTTGGAAAAGAGAGAGGGAAGCTCTAACTTTCTTGCAGAAAGGAGTAGAGCCGTGTGGGCAGGCGCCTGGGGTCCCTGGGTTGGGTCTACTTCTCTAGACTCTGGCTGCTCTGGCTCTGAACAACTGTTATTATCCTGGGACTTCAAAATTCTGTTTCTCCTCAAAAACTGGGACTTGAGTTTTCTGCTCCCATCCTAGTCCGTTCTGGTTTTACACACATTTGTTGAGCATCTACTAGGTCCCTGATTGGACCAAGTGCCAGGCTGCAAACATGAGCAGCACAGACGCTGACAGACAGCCAATCAGCTTGGTGACTCTGGTGACTCTAGGTCAGTTCCTTGTCCTCCAGGGGCTCCATTTCCTCGTCTGTCAAGTGGGGGATTGAAGTGCTTATTCTGGGAGAAGCATTCAGCTGTGCTATGTGGGGCACTAAGCATTTGTCCTCATGGAGAAAACCAAGGGTAGGGTGGCTGGGCAACTAAATTGGTCACAGAGCTGGACTACCTGCGCTGACTGGAGTGCGTGTCTGCCCTCAGCCCCTCACAGATGGTGCCTGAAGTCTCCCGTAGGGTCCCTGCGCCACCCACCCCCAGTTGTCCAGTAGCATTGTCCTGATTCATCCCACACAGGCATGTGGTCCCATTAGCTAGGAGCTCCTCTTAGCTATGCCCTCCCCCAACCCCACGGGAGTCCAGACGGCTCCACCTTGCTCTCCAGTGTCTGAGCTGCCCCTCTGCTTCTCTGTCTCCCGGAACCTCCAGCGGAACCCACCCTTGTCCCGCCAGGCAGGGCTCGTGGTGGACAAGCATCAGCAAACTCATTTTGGACCCTGGGTTCCAGGCCCTGCTCCCGGCAGTGGTGAATGATCCCTGAAGAGGATGAGAGACACTCCAAACGGACTTGGCAGAAGCCCAGGGCAGCCTAACCGTCAGCTTTAAAAATTCTTCCTGCCCTCTGCAGTCGGTCATTACACTTTGTCTGGCCTTGCCCGCTGGCCAGGCTGGGGTCTGAGAATGGAGCTTTGCCCCCCCCCCACCAGCTGGATAACTTGCAGGCAGTTTGCTCTGAACCTCAGATTTCTGCCCATGAATAGGGACAACAGGACCTCTTTGCAGGGTCCCGACATACAGATGATTCATGTCATGTACAGCAAACTGTTTTACCATCGTGGAGTGCCATGAAATGCTTAAAGGTGTGACATCCGGAGTCAGACTGCCTGGGTTCAAAGACCCTGTCCCTGTCCAGGGGCAGTGATGAGCAGGTCAGTCACCTCAGGTGGCCGTCACTGATGTGAGTGGCCATTACTGTGTTTATCATTTATGGGTCTAGCCTGGGCGTCTGCAGACAAAGACCATTGAGAGGACAGGGCATTTGGGATCACATCCTTTCTCTGAACTGAACCATCATTTATTATTACCATTTTATATTGCGGTAAATATATCTATCTATATCATCTATATCTATATCTATAGCTATCTATATCTATAGCTATATTTATATCATCTATATCTATATCTATCTATATCTATAGCTATATTTATATCATCTATATCTATATATCATCTATATATCTGTATCTATATCTGTCTATAGCTATATAGCTATCAATCTATATAACTTGCCATTTAACAATTTTTAAGTGTACAATTCCATGGTGTTAATTATATTTACAGTATTATGCAACTATCACCCCATTTCCAAAACTTTTCATCACTCCAAATAGAAACTCTGTACTCAGTAAGCAGTAACCCTTCATTCCCACCTCCCTCTGCCCTGGTAGCCTCTCATATATTCTCTGTTTCCACAAATTCTAGATATTTTGTGAGAGCTGTCACTTAGTTTTTTTTTGTTTTTTTTTGTATTTTTTTTCTTTTTTTTTCTGAAGCTGGAAATGGGGAGAGACAGTCAGACAGACTCCCGCATGCGCCCGACCGGAATCCACCCGGCACGCCCACCAGGGGCGAAGCTCTGCCCACCAGGGGGCGATGCTCTGCCCCTCTGGGGCGTCGCTCTGCCGTGACCAGAGCCACTCTAGTGCCTGGGGCAGAGGCCAAGGAGCCATCCCCAGCGCCTGGGCCATCTTTGCTCCAATGGAGCCTTGGCTGCGGGAGGGGAAGAGAGAGACCGAGAGGAAGGAGGAGGGGGGGTGGAGAAGCAGATGGGCGCTTCTCCTATGTGTCCTGGCTGGGAATCGAACCCTGGTCCCCTGCACGCCAGGCCGACGCTCTACCGCTGAGCCAACCGGCCAGGGCCTGTCACTTAGTTTTTAAACACCCTTTGCAGAGCTATAGAAGCTCTGACAATGCAGTAACATAAAATTGTGTTATTCAGCATTTAGTTTGCTCATAAAATTGTTAATTTTAGTATATTAAACTTAATGGTAATTATATTCAGCCTGACCAGGCGGTGGTGCAGTGGATAGAGCATCGGACTGGGATGCGGAAGACCCAGGTTCAAGACCCCGAGCTCGTTAGCTTGAGCGCGGGCTCATTGGGTTTGAGCAAAAGCTCACCAGCCTGAGCCCAAGGTCGCTGGCTCGAGCAAGGGGTTACTCGGTCTGCTGAAGGCCCACGGTCAAGGCATGTATGAGAAAGCAATCAATGAACAACTAAGGTGTCACAATGAAGAACTCTCCCTTCCTGTCTGTCTGTCCCTATCTGTCCCTCTCTCTGACTCTGTCTCTGCCACACACACACACACACACACAAAAAAAAAATCAGGCAATGGTTATAGATTTAGTGTTTACATTTTTCTTTCTTTTTTTCTTTTTTTTTAAATTATTTATTTATTTATTCATTTTAGAGAGGAGAGGGAGAGACAGAGAGAGAGAGAGAGAGGAGAGACAGAGAGAGAGAAGGGGGGAGGAGCAGGAAGCATCAACTCCCATATGTGCCTTGACCAGGCAAGCCCAGTGTTTTGAACGGGTGACCTCAGCATTTCCAGGTCGACGCTTTATCCACTGCGCCACCACAGGTCAGGCTCTTTTTTTCTTTTTTAAGCAAGAACACGGGAGATAGAGAGACAGACTCCCACACGTGCCCTGGCCAGGATCCACCCAGGGACCCCCATCTGGGGCCAATGCTCAAATCAACTGTGCTATCCTCATCACCTAGGGCTGATGCTCAGACCAACTGAGCCACTGGCTGTGAGATGGGAAGAGGGAGAGAAGGGGGAGAGGATGCGGAAGAGAAGCAGATGGTCGCTTCTCATGTGTGTCCTGACTGGGGATCGAACCTGGGATGTCCATATGCCAGGTCGATGTTCTATTCAATGAGCCAACTGGCCAGGGCCACATGTTTATTTCTAAACTAATGTTTTAATTTTTTTTAGAGCCTGTTTATAGTAGAAGATACAGAAAATATAGAAAAGTATAAAAGAAGAGGTTAAAAATCGCCTATAGCCTGACCAGGCGGTGGCGCAATGGATAGAGCGTCAGACTGGGATGCGGAGGACCCAGGTTCGAGACCCCAAGGTCGCCAGCTTGAGCGCGGGCTCATCTGGTTTGAGCAAGGCTCACCAGCTTGGACCCACCCAAGGTCACTGGCTTGAGCAAATGAACTGCTGAGCTTAGGTTTGTGTCAGTTTGAGGAAGTTACTGCATTTGAGATTAGAAGTCCCCATCCGTGGTGTATGAAGGCAAGGCAAAGTCTAAGAATATCTGGATGTGCCAAGCCGACCCAGAAACCATTCCTTTGCAGAAGAAGTTAAGGAGAAAGGAGAAAAAGGAATCCTACAAAATGAATCATCGGTTTGTCAAAAGGACGTTTTCTAGACAGACCCTTGCCCTAAAACTCTCACCAGTTTTGGCTTTTTTTGAAATGAACACACTTACATGACAGTACAGTGTAAGGCACTTACAGGTGTTGGATATAAAAATAAATATAAATTATCCCCAATTTATATTCTGGCTCTGCCACCCATGTACTGTGTGACCTCGGATAAATTACTAGATCTCTCTGAACTTTCAGCTTCTCATTTATAAAAATAGTACCTACCTCACAAGTTTGTTGGGAGGATTAAATATTTAAATATATAAAGCTCTTACAATATTATAAGCCCTTAGAATTTATAGACACAATGGAAGTATTTGTTAGCAGTTAAGATTATTTCTTAGAGCCTGACCAGCCGGTGGCGCAGTGGGTAGAGCGTTGGTCTGGGATGTGGAGGACCCAGGTTTGAGACCCCGAGGTCGCCAGCTTGAGCACGGGTTCATCTGGATTGAGCAAGGCTCACCAGCTTGGACCCAAGGTCGCTGGCTCGAGCAAGGGGTCACTCAGTCTGCTGTAGCCCCCCAGTCAAGGCACATATGAGAAATCAATCAATGAACAACTAAGGAGCCACAACGAAGAATTGATGTTTCTCATCTCTCTCCCTTCCTGTTTGTTCCTATCTGTCCCTCTCTCTGACACTCTCTGTCTCTGCTACCAAAAAAAAGAAAAGAAAAGATTATTCCTTAGAGATGAGGCTCCCGTGTTTCATGGGGATTAATGAATTTCCTGATGCCAGTCTTTGTCATCTTCTTGGATTTTGGAGGACTGCAGACTGGCTCAGATGGAGAAGGCTGCCTCCTCCTTCTCATGTGTGAGTTTTGGGGTATGCCATGTGTTTCCAGATAGGACTCTCCCACGTGCCACAGGAGGAAGAAAGGGCTGAATTAGAGGAAAAGTAGAGGAGAGAAAATTGATCACATCTCACTCCTCAGCTTAAAGCCCTCAGAAGGCTTCCCATTTCCCTTAGGATTCAGCCCTATTCCTTTTTTTTTTTTTCCAGCCCTATTCCTTAACAGATTTATCTGCCCTTCCCTGACCAGCACGCTCCTGAAAACCTACTTCCTGTCATGTCAAAAGGCCCTCCTCTGCCTGTTCCTGCTCTGGGCTTTCTCCTCCTCTGTCTTCTCTGTCTGGAACACTCTTCATTCACTCCTGCTCAACTGGCTATTTCTGAATCATCCTTTAGGCCAGGGGTCTCAAACTCGCGGCCCGTGAGTTTGTGCGGCCCGCAGACTAATCCACGAAGTTCAAAATATTTTGGATAAAATTAAATAAGCCTAGGGGCCTACTTGTATTTTTCATTTCTCTAGCATCCTAGCTAGATATTAGCTTAGTTAACAGCAGTTGTGATGCGAACTACAGTTTCTGGTCGTTTTGTGACACTGAGTAAACTGCATGTACGATTGTGCTTGTTGTACTGATTTTTTTTTGTTTTTAACTACAGTGAGAAAAGTGTAGCCTAACAGTTGCCTTTTGTAGACCTAGTGTGGCCTGCCAAACGGCTGTGATCTTGCTCTGCGGCCCACATGCTGAGTTGAGTTTGAGACCCCTGCTTTAGGCCTTTTCGCACACTCACTACGGTAAATGTCAGTGCTCTAGGGGGAGGTCCCCAGGAACCAGGAGATCACGTGGCAGGGTAGGGGGCTGTCCCCAGACCTTGGTCAGGGAAGGGCTGCTGGGGCTGGGAGGACCAGGCCACGCTGAGGATGGCAGGAAGAGCGTGCTAGCACAAGGGCTCAGGTGCAAAGAGTGGGAGGTCCTTCTGAAGGGAGAGAAGCCCCATGTGACGGCAGCCCCTTCCCCACCGGCCAGTTTCCGTGTACTAGTCAGAGCAAAGCGACTGTCTGCTAGCCTGCTTCTCCCACCTCACTGGGAGTGTTAGACCATACAGATTATCGCTAAAGATCTTTTACAAATTTGTTTATGTCCAAGATGGAGTAATGAGCCAAATGTACCATCCTACCTTAAACAACAAAAAGCCAGAAAAAAATATAAAGGAGACTGTACATGGGACATTAGACAGTGGTCATGTGGGTTGGTGGTTCCTTCCAGAGGGAAAACAGTGTGGCGAGCACTAAATTGGCCCAGCATACAACCCGGAGAGAAGTTTTAAGCCAGAGAGGCATGCTGCTGGTAGCCCACATGAAGCCGACATGTGGTTCGAGTTCTCACTGGGGAGGGAATGGCTGCAGCCAGGAACTTGCAGGTGGTTTCACCCTACATGCCTCATCCCACCCTGCTCTTCAGCTGGGCACCGACCAAGGCATGCTCTAAAGTATTTGAAGCCAGGAAGCTCCACCCAAAAGAAGCTGGCAGAACAATCTTTGGCACTCCCACAGAATTGGGAAGACTTGGTGTTCACACCAGCAGGGGTAGAAAGCCTCCAAATTCATCGAGATTGGGGAGAGTATTTAGAAAGGTGTTGCCTCAGTAATCAGCCCTAGACTAACAGCTACTCTGGTCCTGCTGTAAGAAAGCTTAAAAGTAAGCCTCAAAAAGCTCAAATTGTTTCCAAGTAACTTGACTCTTTTCCAGAACAAAGCCTAAAGTTATTTTTTTTTAAAATATAAGAATATCTATCTAGCACCCAACAATGTAAAACCCACAATGTCTGGCATTCAATCTATAGTTACCAGGATATAAAATAGTAGGAAAGTATGACTCATAATAAAGGAAAAAAGTAACCAATTAAAACTAACCCAGAAACGCTACAGATACAGAATGCGTAGATCTAGTTACTACAACTATATTCTATATGCATGAGAAAATAAAGGGAAACATAAGCATGTTAAGAAGATACATGGAGCCCTGGCTGGTTGGCTCAGTGGTAGAGCGTCGGCCTGGCGTGCAGGGGACCCGGGTTCGATTCCCGGCCAGGGCACATAGGAGAAGCGCCCATTTGCTTCTCCACCCCCCCCCCCTCCTTCCTCTCTGTCTCTCTCTTCCCCTCCCGCAGCCAAGGCTCCATTGGAGCAGAGATGGCCCGGGCGCTGGGGATGGCTCCTTGGCCTCTGCCCCAGGCACTAGAGTGGCTCTGGTCGCGGCAGAGCGACACCCCGGATGGGCAGAGCATCGCCCCCTGGTGGGCAGAGAGTCGCCCCTGGTGGGCGTGCTGGGTGGATCCCGGTCGGGCGCATGCGGGAGTCTGTCTGACTGTCTCTCCCTGTTTCCAGCTTCAGAAAAAAAAAAGAAAAAAAAAAAAAGAAAAAAGAAAAAAAAAAAAAGAAGATACATGGAAGATAAAAAAAAAAAAAAGGACTTAAATGGACCTTCTAAAGATGAAGACCAGGATATCTGAGATAAAAATTGCACTGGATAGGATAAACAGCAGATTATTCACAGCAGAAGAAAAGATAACGAGTGTGAAAACACTTCCATAGGAACTCACCAAGATGAAACACATAGAAACAAGACTAAAATCAATGAGCTATGGGACTTCAGGTGGTCTAATAAATGTTAGTGGAGTCCCCAAAGGAGAGGAAAGAGGGAAGGGGACATAAAAAACTTTGAAGAAATAATGCTTGAAAACTTCAAATTTGATGACAACTATGAACAAGATACAAGAAGCTCAACAAAGCCCAAGCAAAAAATCTCTGATAGTCCCAATGCCTGGCTCACGGTTGGCATGCAATCAATGTCTGACAAGTCAATGAGCCACGCGCTGCCTGCACAGACCCTCTTACCCTCCCTTTCATCTCCTCTTTTTTCTTCCTCTCCCTTCTTTGCTTCTCTCTTGCTCTCAGTGCTTCTCATCTGCTAGAGTTGTCCTGGATGCCTATGGTAGCCTCTATAAAAGCCACTTGATCTTAAGTCGAGAAACTTTGTGATTGAGTCTCAAGTGGCCCATTGCTCTCCAAATTTGAGTGCATCATGGGGTTTAGAGAGTAAAACTAGAATATCCAAGTCTTTCTGGCATGGCCTCCCATGATTCCTGGTTTCTCAGTCCCTACAGGGTGATAAGTCCGTTGTGGGTTGGATGCTGTGTTTTACCCGGGTGTGTGCCCTTGGGGAGCAAGATCCAGACTCATTCATGGCTCAATTCGGCAACTCCTTTGCCACATGGGCTGTTTGCTGCACTTCTGTGGGCCACCAGCTGTACAGTGGTATTTGGATTTGATCATTTTTTCATCCCTTTCCAGCCCTGACATCTTGTGATTGAAGCTACTATGCACTAATGTCACATGGCTCTGTTGCCTCCCCTTTATTCCTCCCTCCCCCGTGGCTATCTTTCTCTTTGATGTGTCTCATGCTTGCTAACAGTCTGTGCGAACCGGAGAGGAGGGAGGCCGGCAGGCCTTAGACCCTTTGTCCCTGCCAGGCCCCATTTCTTCGATGGCTCCCCAGAGTTTTCAGATTCAAGTTCAAACTCATTAACCCAGTACACCAGACCTTGGTTCTTAGAGTGTGATCTCTGAAAGCACCCCCCCCCCCTTCCCAACGTGCTGTGAAGATTCTGATTAAGAAGGTCTCAGGTATGTCTTAGGTATTGACATTTATAATAAGCACTCAGGGGATGTTTAAAAATGTATTGGTGGTTATGGAGGGTTAGGTCATACTATACAGATAAAGAAATACAAATGGTAGAAAAAAACCCAACATGTTGAAACTGTCCCTTTGCCACCACCCAGTCCTCTCCTTGGAAACACACTGTCATTGATTCCGGGAGTAGTGCATTTTAAGCACACACATACGTAGGCGTGTGCTTGAGTGCAGGGACAAGCCAGGGGACTCTGCAAGTCCGGTAAAGTCAGAGACTGGCTATAGCAAGCCCTCTGGGGTCCAGCCCATCACTTCTCCGACCTCCACCTCCACTGCCCACCTGAACCCTGGCCATGCTGACGCTGCCAGCTCAGCCACTGAGGACGTTGCTGCCGCCTGGGTGCCTTACTTCACGAAGTTCTCTTTGTCCAGGAAACCTTTCTTCTCATTTTACTATTCAGCCAATGCCTGTTTCTCCTGCAATACTCAGCTCAAGTGCTTCCTCTTCCAGGGAGCCTTCCAGCCCTCCCCTGAGTCCTACATTCTGGGTCCTCTGCAGATTCACACTCCCTGTTACCAAACTAATTGGATTTAGTGGCTTTCCTTTTTCTGTTCCCTCGCTGGACTATGACCTCACTCTGCGCTGGTTCATTCTTAGTCCCCGTTGAGGCGCCGAGTCCCAGTGCACTGTCCATAGTACATAAATGCTAAATAAATGGTGTTCAACAAATGCTCAGAGAGCAGGCATGTTGTCTCCTTCTTGCCTTTTGCAGTTTGGAAATCTAAAGCACAGTGCTCTGCAACCTCAGCGAGGCTTTCTGCCTTCTTGGTGCTTTTCAGAAGGGGCTGGTGGAGCTGGAGAGAGGACCCTGAGCAGAAGGCTGGAAGGAGGGCTCAGTTCCCTTGAGTCCCAGGCAGGACGTGGTCTGCAGCTCCTGAGCACACAAGGTGAGGTGACTCAGAGAAGGCTCACGCTTAGCCCCAGGGATCCCTCGGGGAGTTGCCTGATGGTAGCCAGTGGGCAGAGTGGGGCTTGGCGGAGCACTCCCAGCAGGAGCTGTGTGAGAGGCCTGTTCTTCCCCGCCCACCCCTGCGCAGAGGGAGCAGGTGGCCTGGCTGTAGGGAGGGGGTAGGAGACCCAGCAGAGGGAGGGGTATGGAAGAGAAAACTGAACAAGCAAAGGGCGGGGTGGGGGGGAGGTTGGGGTGTGAGGCTGGCCAGGCGGTTGTATAATGTGCTGGGAACGCTAATGAGCTGCGTTCATTCATGGCGAGCTGTCTCCCAAATTGGGGAGCAGGCCAGATTCTGGGATGGAGGGCATGGGCATGAGAGCCAAGCTGGGGAGCTGCCCAGCTGTTGGGGCAGGGACTCTCATTATGGGCTGGTGGGGGGAACTTTTGTCCTGAGTTTGAAGGCCCTCCTTCCTTCCCCACTTTAAAGCAAAGGCCAGGCCTTGCTAGGCAGTAACAAGTTGGCTTAACGCCTGCTTGGGATTCATTGTTCAGGCTAGTCTAGAAGCTTCTGGGGCAGTGATTGGCTCTTGGGAGCCAAAGGCAAGGCTGACCATGCAACCCCTGCCCACTTCCACCCTCCTCTTGCCCCTTTACTCTGCCTCCCTCTCTGCAGCCCCAGGGCATGCTGCCAGGTTAATCAACACTCTCTCTCTCCACATGGGGCCTGGATTCAAGGAGCCCGCTGAGGTCATGGGGCCAGGGAGGCAACCACCACTGGGTCAGAAAGTTGGAGACCAGACATCTACAACACTGTGAGCTCCAGTCTGTGACAGACCTACTAAGTGCCAGGGGCTGGGTTCAGTGCCCAAATGAGAAAGCAAGGAAGCCATGTGTGTGTGTGGGGGGGGCAGGCATGCCCCAGCGGAGTGTCAGAAAGGAGCCACTTGCGTAAACAGAGCCCCAGCTAAGAGGGGATAAACAAAGCAGCAGGCTCAAAGGAATGGAGCTTTTACTGGCCTGAGGCAGCTGGGGAAGGTCCAGAGGGAAGGGACTGCTACCCTGAGTAGAACTTTGTGAGGGAGAGGGTGGGAGGCCTTTGTGCACTGTGGGACCTGATTTGCGGGAAGGTGCTCTAGGAGCACACCACACTAAGACCCCTGAGAAAGTCCCTTCCCTCCAAATTGGGATTGACTTGATGCCTAAGGACCTATGGCCCTGGATGCAGGTCATAGACAGGAGAATGTGAAAACCTTCAAAAGAACTGTTAAAAGCTCATAAAATCAGCCACATTAGTTGTGACATACTGGCCACACAGTATGTGCAGTGACTATAGAGATGCTGCGAATTTCCGTTAGGATGGGAAAGAAAATTCCTGAGCCTTTACCTGGTGGATGAGGAGAATTTAGGCTTATAGCGCACATCAGCACCACACCGCTCCTCAGGCCAGCTGTGCTTACTACCACCGCCCCACCCCCACTCCCATTCCCCCACCCCCCGCCCCGCGCCTCGCCTCTCAGAATCACCACCTTTCTTTCTGGTTTCTCCTAAGAAGAAACCCCGGAAAACCAATTCCTGTGAAGGGATGTGCTTCTTGAGCTGCTCAACTGTTTTTTCTTGCCAGGCCGTAGGCAGCGTGGAATCAGGGTGCTGAACAACGAATATGAGATGTCTGGGTCCTACGAAAATGCCCCTCCCCCGCCACCCCAATCCCGCCCTTAAGGTCTCACGCTAAGTAAGGTAGGTGGCTTGAAGATGACTAAGAGTGTGGGGCTTCCTTTCACCGTGAATTGACAAAGCAAGTTCGACGGGGCATGGGAGCAGTTTCTGTCGTCGAGGAAAGCTTGTCTGTGGCCCAGGGAAAGGGATCCAGGCAGCAAAATAAGATCCCCTACCCCCTCTGGACCAGCAGCTGAGGCTGAGGTGCCAACTGCTTGAGTCCAAGAGTGCTTATCCTCGGTGTGTGTGTGTGCGTGTGTGTGTGCGTGTGTGTGTGCGTGTGCGTGTGTGTGTGTGTGTGTGTGTGCGTGTGTGTGTACAGCCAGCGAGGGTCGGCAGCGGCAGGTAAAACCGTGAGCCACCCACCTCCCTCTGCCCACTCGCGGCGCCTTGTAGTTTCTACCTTTGAAACTGTACGCTGCTGGCAGCAGCAGCCTAGCGGCCGTCGGGAGGCGGGGGCGGGGATGGGGTGTGTGGGGGAGGGCGGGGAGGAGTCTGGCCCTGGATGTGTGCTTTTCGATTGATGGATGACTGCCGGGTGGGAGCGAGCGCGCGGGTGTGAGAGTGTGTGCGCGTGTGTGCGCGCGGGGTGCGTGAGCGCGCGGAGCCTGCCCATTTTCCTCCCCTCGGCAGTCTGTTGGGAGCTGGAGGGAGGGAAGGAGACGCAGCCAGCGAGAAACCGGAGAGGAGCCGAGCGCCCTCCGCCCCAGGCACCCTCCCTCCGTCCGCGCCCAGGCGCCGTCGCTTGGAGAAGCAAGGTTCCTCCCAGCCCGCAAGGGCGCAGCGCACCAGCCAGCGGTCTCTTCGGTGGCTTTGCCCCGGGACTGCACCTGGAGGCCGCCCCGGACGGGGATGGTCAGCCGCTGCCGTCGTCTGGCACGCCAGAGGGACGCGGTGAGGGCACCATGGCGCTGACGCCCCAGAGGGAGTCCCCGGCAGGGCTCCTCAGGCCGGAGCTCTGGCTGCTGCTGTGGGCAGCCGCGTGGCGACTGGGTGCCACGGCGTGCCCCGCCCTCTGCACCTGCACCGGCACCACGGTGGATTGTCACGGCACAGGGCTGCAGGCTATCCCCAAGAACATCCCACGGAATACCGAGCGCCTGTGAGTATTGCCCCCATCCCTAGCCCGCGGGGAGCTCCGAGGTTGCCCTCCCACTCAGACGCAGTTCAGGGCTGGGATTGGGGGTAGGACCGTTGAGGCCAGGCTTTGCAGCCAGTAGACGAGTCAGTGCCTGCCAGGGTCCTTCTCGAGCCAGGAGCCAGGAGCCAGGAGCCAAGAGCGCCACTGTTTTCCTTTGCTGGGATTCAAAGGGCCCTCGGCGGGGCTGTCAGCGCCCATTCTCACACCTGCACCCTGCGCTCAGCCTGGCAGGTCCTCCCCACTGTGCTAGCACTAAGGAGACTACGAATTGGTGCCAGAAAGCCTTCCTGGCACCCAGGAGGGAAGCTCCTCATGCTTGCCAGGAACCATGTCTCCTTTTGGGCACCTGGGGCTTGGGCTGTGTTCTGAGTGGAGTGTGTGGATGTAAGCTCTGAGGACCTGCAGGCAAGGTGGGATGGAGTTGAAGTTTCTCATCTTTCCCTTCCTCCCCATTGTTTGCCCTAGAGCCTTAAGAATTCTTCCCTTGCAGGTATCTGGCATTGGTCTCCTACCTCACATCCAGCCATCCCCAACCCTGGCAGACAATGGGACCAGAGGGATTTGGGTTTGGGGCATAGGGTATGTTGCATTCAGCACTCAGAGAGGGTTAGGTGCGAGCTGGACCAAGAGCTCCAGGAATAATGCTGAGAGGTCAGGAGCTTGAAGTGGGAGACATGAGATGAAAGACATTGACCATGACAAGTCACAGAACACCATTTCTCTTCCCATCTCCCTCACTTCTGAATTCTTGAGGAATCTCAGCTCTTTCTCGACCCGCTGAAATTTTGCAGGGCTTTTGTATGTGTGTGTGTGTAGTTAGGATGTGTGTGTTTACAAACCTATATAGTTTGTTTTTCCAGATTCCCTGCAGAATGTGTCTGTGTGAATTCCTAGTGTAGTGGTGTCACTTCTGCAAGAGTCCCTGTACATGGCCTGTGTATAGATTTTGGTCACACGCCGGGCCTTTATGCTGACTGCAGAGGGGACGGCCTCGGGAGATTTTTGATCTGGACTTTGGAGAAGGCTGCTGTTCCTTTCAAACCTGCCTACTCCTTCTTCCCACTCTCCTGGGCAATGGGCAGTGGCTTTCAGGAAATGTGTACACATTTTGGTAACTTTTGAGCACATTTTTCGTGGCTCCCTACTGGTTAGAGGCAGAAACCTGACCTTGGGGAAAGCTGTCTCCTGGCTCAAAGTCCATACCAAGGTCAGCAATTGGTGAACACACTTTGCCCCAGACTCATCTTGGCAGTCTGAAGAATGCCTGTGGAGGTTTGAGAGAATTTGTCTTCTAGATGGAATCAGTGTGTGTGTGAGGACGTGCATGTGGGCTGAGGGAGGAGGCTGGTGTGGGGAGAGGTTGGACCAAACCAAGTTTCTTGGGGCACCTGTGCATTATCTTGTGTGGCCCTAGAGAGGGACTGAGGGTCAGAAATCTGTCCAGAGGACTCCTGAGGTTGCAGGGTCACTCTCCACACCTGTTCTCTCGGGACCTACTCTCTGTTCCTTGGCCGTGTCCATGGGCATTTCTTCTGCAGCTGTTACTGGGTGGCTGCTGAGGTCGGAGACACATTAGCCTGTTTCCTTTGCTTTTGGATCTAAATCTTGAAGTCATCACATTCCTTGCTTTCTCTTGATCTTTAGCTTTGAGGAGAGTGTCTATTTTGACTTTCATAAACTCTTGAGCTCTTTTGTGATTAAAAGAGATGTTAGTCTGACCTGTGGTGGCACAGTGGATAAATGTCGACCTGGAATGCGGAGGTTGCTGATTCGAAACCCCGGGCTTGCCTGGTTGAGGCACATATGAGAAGGAACTATGAGTTGATGCTTCCCACTTCTCCATACACCCCCTCCTCTCTCTAAAAAAAAATCAATAAATAAGATCTTTTTTTTTTAAAAAAAGAGAGATGTTAAATTTTCTAGTGCAGAGGAAAGAGTTGGGGCTCCAATTGCCTAGGTTGGAGCCAGTTCAGTCAGTTATTTGCTGTGTGACCTTGTGCAAGTTACTTAACTTCTCTGAGTTTTAGTTGCTTTCCATCAGGAAAATGACGCTGCTGATGCATAAGGTCTCTGGTTCTTGTGAGGATTGAAGGTAATGCGGGGAAAGTGCCTGGTACATTATGATGCTTACTCAGCGAGAGCCATTGTTAGGGTAGGATCAGGAGAAGAGTCTCAATTTAATTCAGCAAATGTTTACAGAGCCAGGAACTGCCCTGGGTGCTGAAGCTGCGGCGGGGAGCGAGCACGTCTCTGCTCCCAGGGATGGATAGTCGAGAGGACCAGAGGCTGGAGACACCTAACTGTAAGCTCTTGGGAGAGGGCCAGGCCCACAGAGTGATGGGGCTGTTGGTGGAACCATTGGGGCGAGAAACCCTTCTCTGGAGTTAAGGGACTTCTCAGAGGATAGTCATTTCATCAGGGCACTTTGGGACCCAACGCTGGTTGGATTGAATTTTGTCAAGCAGAGAGGGCCGCCAGGCAGATAGAGGAAATGCATGAGCAAAAGGCCTGCAGGTGCGGCTGTGCCTAGCCTGCTGGGCAAATGGACCGGCTTTGCCTTGGGGCTGAAACAGGCTGTGTCCCCTGGGCTGTGATAGGACCTGAGGTTATCTTAGGTTGAGTTATCTTAAGGTGAGGTCCGATCTTTGCTGTGCAAAACTCAGATTGGGGAAGGATGTGGAAAGTAGAAGCTGTTTTTCAACAGGCAGGCTGCAAAAGAGTCATTTGAGGAGGAAAAGAATGCCGGAAGGAGAGGCCTTAGGGAGAGCTAGGTGGACTCAGAATAAATGTGGCAAATGTTCTCTCTAACCCAGTGGTTTTCAACCTTTTTACATTTGGGGACTGGGGAAAATTGGAGAATTATTTTGGGGACTGCTAAAGCAGAAATCACCCTGAGCATGAGCAAACTCGACTAAGATAATTGGGTCTGTAATCTTCATACGACGTCAGGGTGGTTAATGCTTTCACAGAATGGCAGGAAATTTCTGGCAGACAGTCCATGGACTGGCAGTTAAAAAAAAACAACACCACTGCTCTAATCAATGATTGCCGTGCAGTATTAGAGCCTGAACCGGCAGCTTCTTCTGAGGCTAAAATTGTTACAGACTGCAGCTGTGCATTCGCCTTTTGTCCTCCGGGCAGTTTCTATGGTAGCCCATGAGACCTGGCAACTTTATGATCATATATTCCGTAACTCTGGGTCCAGGCCTATCCCCCCAAGTGGGAAGAAATTGTCATTTTGCTGCAGGGACTTCTGGGAAGAGGCAGTGCAGGCGGGTCTCAGAGCTGCTGACAATATTGCTTGAGCCAGAGGGGCTGGGGGCTGGTGGGCTGGCTGGGGAAGAGGTGCTGAATAATTCACTGCCGTGGAACAATTAAAATACCAAGTGAGGTTTGAGGGTGCACTAGAGGAGGCTTGGGTGCTGGTCTCTTTGCAGGAGGACTCAGGCTAAGAGGATCCTGCTGTAGCCACTATTTCTCTCCCTCCCTCCCTCCCTCCCTCCCTCCCTCCCTCCCTCCCTCCCTCCCTCCCTCCCTCCCTCCCTCTCTTCCTTCCTTTCTTCCTCTCTTTTTCAGAAGAAAGAAAGAGAGAAAGAGAGACAGACAGGAAGGGAGAGAGATGAGAAGCATCAACCTGTAGTTGTGTCACTTTAGTTGTTCATTGATTACTTCTCACACATGCCCTGACCCGGGTGGGGGGGGGGGGGCTCAAGCCAAGCCAGTGATGCTTTGCTCAAGCCAGCGACCCTGGGATCATTTTGATGATTTTGTGCTCAAGCCGGCGGCTCCGCGCTCAAGCCGGGTGAACCTGTGCTCAAGCTAGCAAACTTGGGGTTTCAAACCTGGGTCCTCAGTGTCCCAGGTCGACACTCTCTCTGCTCTGCCATCACCGGTCAGGCTTAACTTTCTTTTCTTCCACTCAAAGACCTTGACTTTCAGTTGGATTTTTTTTAAGTGCATCTTTTTTTTTTTTTACAGAGACAGAGAGAGAGTCAGAGAGAGGGATAGACAGGGACAGACAGACAGGAACGGAGAGATGAGAAGCATCAATCATTAGTTTTTTGTTGCGACACCTTAGTTGTTCATTGATTGCTTTCTCATTTGTGCCTTGACCGTGGGGCTACAGCAGACCAAGCCAAGCCAAGCCCTTGCTCAAGCCAGCGACCTTGGGTCCAAGATGGTGAGCTTTTGCTCAAACTAGATGAGCCTGCGCTCAAGCTGGCTACCTCGGGGTCTCGAACCTGGGTCCTCGACATCCCAGTGCGACGCTCTATCCACTGCGCCACCATCTGGTCAGGCTGGATGTTGTTTTTTTTTTTTTTTAATTAAAAAAATGTTTTGGACTAGAAGGTTCAGGAGAGTGTGATAAAAGAGAATGTGTGGGCAATGCTTCTCCTTTCCACCCCGGGCAATCATATTCTGGGCTTGCCACAGAACCCCCTTATGGGTGCTGGGTGCAGAGAGGGATGAGGCCTGAGGACGGTGAGGTGGACAAGGGCCTCAGGCTGGCCTGATGGCTTCTGTTTTGCCCCAGGCCCAGGACGTTCTGCTGCTCTTCAGGTCATGGGGGCCTGCTTTCCTGCTTTCTTCATTATGTCCCTTTGTCTCCTGGCCAGTTTGTCCAGTGCCCTAGCTCTCTACCTGCTACTGAGGCCCGGGGTCATGTGCCTTCTCTCAGCCCCACCCTCTGAGTCTGGAAGCTCCATTCCACAGGGCTCAGTGGTCATGCCCAAGGAAGACTGCCCCGGGCACCTCCAGGCTGATTGTCTGGGAAGCTGTTCGGAATTCCAAAGAATGATTGGATGGTGGCTGCAGTAAGAAGGGTCAGGGGGCCAGACTGAAGCCGTGTCTACCACAGGGGCTTGGCCAGCTTGGGCTCTCTGAGCAGGACTCTGTGGTCTCTTGCAGCGGAGATCCACGCTGAGCAGGGAGGCTTGGCTCCTGGTGGGACTCACATCTCCAGGAGCAGGTGCTCTGGCTCATTGCTGGGCTCTCAATGACTGGTGGTAGGGCCCCAGTGCTGTCCTCCATGCTCCCTGAGACCCAGGTCCCCACCTGGAAAGGGGATGGCGATGGCTTTGCAGGCTGATGGTGGGGGTTAAGTGAGAGAGTGCAGGGGAGAGGGCGTGGCAGCTGGTGTTCTGCCATCCCTGAGCCTCTGGCAAGAGTGACACCTAGCACCTCAGAGGCCTTGCCAGGACTCCTCATGCTGCGGGGGTGACAATGCTTTGTGATTCAATTAAGTGATAATTTCTTTTTGTATTTCTTCTTCTTCTTCTTCTTCTTCTTCTTCTTCTTCTTCTTCTTCTTCTTCTTCTTCTTCTTCTTCTCCTCCTCCTCCTCCTCCTCCTCCTCCTCCTCCTCCTCCTCCTCCTCCTTCTTCTTCTTCTTCTCCTTCTTCTTCCCCTCCTCCTCCGCCTCCTCCTCCTCCTCCTCCCCTCCCCCTCCCCCCCCCCTCCTCCTCCTCCTCCTCCTCCTCCTCCTCCTCCTCCTTCATTATTTGAGCTCAAGTGGAAGGTTTAAGAGTTCAGCTGAGGGGGGAAAGAGCTCGGGAAGTGAGTATTTGGGTGTCAGCCGTGCTGCTGACTGCTCTCCCAGAGTCTGGCTGCTCGAGCGCTTCCCTGTACCAGGGCATCTTTGTCCCCGTGCCCTGGGATTGAAGACAGGGGGCGGGGCAGTGTGTGCAGGGACTCTCTCAAGCGGGGATGGCATGATGGCATGGGCCTGGAGCCAGCCTGCCTGGGTTTTTAGCCTCTCTCTGCCGTTCAGCAGCTGGGAGACCTGGACATATTATGGGGTTTAATTCATTCATTCAGCAGATAGCTATCTATTGAGTAGCTGCATCAGCTGAGCAAATAGTGCCAGACAGAAACCCAAAGCGCCCTCCACCCGAGTTTCTGTCCAGCAGGGGAGATTGAAATGAACGACACAATATGAGAGTAAGTGTGTAATTGCAAACTGCAATAAGTGCTCTGGAGGAAAGGGACTTCTTGGACCCCCATTTCCTGGCTCATGGAGTGCGGAGGATGACAGGACCTGCTCCAGAGGGTGGTCCTGAGGACCAACCTTGGTAATGCTGGGAGAAGCACTTGACACCGGGCCTGACACACAGCAAGTGCCCGATAAATGGCATTATTATTGTTATTAAGGTGACAGAATTGCAGGGACATGAAAGAAACTCAGTGCTGGGTCCCAGCAGGACCCTGCTCTCCCGGCCTCACCAGGCAGCCACCCTGCACTCTGTATGTCCTGGGCACCCTGGAGCCCTCGGAGGCAGGGCTGCCCCTTCCTCTTTGCCTCCCTCTCCGAGGCAGGAGGCTGGCGGGGGTGGTGGTCCGGGCTGGGGCTGCACACGGCTGCCAGCACGGGCGGCCGCGCTCTTCTGGGGCTGGACAAGGGGCGAGGGGACAGGCAGCCCCTCCCTGCACTACTGGGAGCAGACGGGAGCTTGGCGGAGTTGCCGCCTCCAGTTCTGTGCAGGCATTAGCTGCTCGGCAGGGCTCTTGCTTAATGGGATTTTCTCCCCAAATGCTGTAATTATCGCTATACAAATACTTATTACCTAGAGCAGATGACGGCCGGGCTTTGGGCAGTCGCCAGGGAGTGGAGGGGAGGGATGGAGCATTGGCTCTTCTTTTTGACGGAGCTCATGACCCCCTCCTCCCCACTCTGGAGCCCAGCCTGTGGCACACAAACAGCTGTTAGGCACCTGCCGTGTGCAAAGTGTCTAGAGAGGTGCCGGGTGCGGACTCGCTCTTCTGGGAGCTTGCAACTTGGTGGGGGAAGGAGGTCTATCTGAGAAAGAACAAATGTGCAAGGACGTCCATAGGGACAGACAGCACAGTGGCTACCAGCACAGGCTTTGGGATGAGAAGGGCCCAGTTTGAATCCTGTCTCCATCAGCTACCACTTGAGAGACCTTGGGCAGCTCATCAGTGACTTGATTTCCTCATCTGGAAAACGGGGCCAGTGATCGCGCTTACCTCACTGGGCTGTGAGTTCCGATGAACCGCTCCACGTGGCATGGTGAGAAGAGTGTTGGCACATGGAAAGGACTCTGTCGTGGTTGGAAACGAGATGGGGGGGGGGAGAGCGCGGAGGGAGGACTCAGATCTCTGCAGTGATGGGGGTGTGGGGTGTGGGGTGTGGGGTGTGGGGTGTGGCCAGGTCCTGGAAGGTTGGGTGTGGCCAGGACTTAGGTAGTGGAGGGGTGAAGCAAGGGCCCGGGAATCTGGGGCACTCAGAGTTGTATGCCTCATATTGGGGAAGGAGAGTACCGAGCCGACCCAGCTGAAGGCGTGAACATTTGTTCTGGTGAGTTCTTTTTTTTTTCGAAGCTGGAAACTGGGAGAGACAGTCAGACAGACTCCCGCATGCGCTCAACCGGGATCCACCCGGCACGCCCACCAGGGGCAACGCTCTGCCCACCAGGGGGCGATGCTCTGCCCCTCCGGGGGCTTCGCTCTGCCACGACCAGAGCCACTCTAGCGCCTGGGGCAGAGGCCAAGGAGCCATCCCCAGCGCCCGGGCCATCTTTGCTCCAATGGAGCCTCGGCTGTGGGAGGGGAAGAGAGAGACAGAGAGGAAGGAGGGGGGGGTGGTGGAGAAGCAAATGGGCGCTTCTCCTATGTGCCCTGGCCGGGAATCGAACCCGGGTCCCCCGCACGCCAGGCCGACGCTCTACCGCTGAGCTAACCGGCCAGGGCCTGTTCTGATGAGTTCTGAGGGAAGAGTAGAGTAATGGTGGTAACCACACCTTGGGCTTGGAGACAGGGCAGCCGTCAGAGGGGTGTGCACAGAACTTGATTAAACTTTTTTTTTTTTTACCAAAGATTTTATAATAAATTTATAGAGTTGTGTAAACATTACCAAATCCAATTTCAGAATATTTTTGCCACCCCAAAACACCTCTTGTTCTCATTTTAACTTCTTATTTTGGTATAATTTCATACTTACAGAAAAATTGCAACAAGAGTATAAGGAACTCAATACCATTATCTACCTGTGTACACTTATGAACTAATACACATGAATTCATGTGTGAATTTCATCAGTTGTCCCCTCAGTGTCTTTCATGGCTATTTTTTTTCCAGGTCCAGAATTCTGTCCAGGACTAAACTTTGCACTTACTTGTCATGGGTCTTTAATAGTCTCCTTTCAATTTGGACTAGTTTTCCTCAGCCTTTCTTTGTTTATCTTGACCTTGATATTTTTGAAGAATGTAGGCCAGTTATTCTATAGAATGTCCCTCAATTTGGCTTTATCTGCTATTTTTTTTTAATGATTGCATTCAGGTTATGCATTTTTGGCAAGAATGCTAAATAAGTGATGTTTGCCCTGCTCAGTGAATCGTGTCAGAAGAAGGCACGTGATGTCAACTCGTCCCAATATCGGTGATTTTAGCTTTGATCACTGGGTATGCTGAAGAGTTACTATTTTCTCTTAGTTATTAATATGTAATTTGTAGGGAGGTACTTTGAAGTTATATAAATATCCTATTGAGAGAGAGAGAGAGAGAGAGAGAGAGATGTGAACGATCAACTTGTAGTTGCATCTCATATGTGCCTTAATGGGGCCGTGGGGGAGGGGCTCCAGCTGAGCCACTGACCCCTTGCTCAAGCCAGTGACCTTGGGCTCAAGCCAGTGACCATGGGATCATGTTGATGATCTCACACGCAAGCCAGTGATCCCATGCTAAAGCTGGCGAGCCTGCGCTCATGCCGGCGACCTCAGGGTTTCAAACCTGGGACCTCAGTGTCCCAGGTTTACACTCTATCCACTCTGCCACCACTGGTCAGTCCTTATCAAACTCTTATTTAGTAGTTTTTAGCACCTATTGATGAGAATTTTTTTTTTTTTTTTTGTATTTTTCTGAAGCTGGAAATGGGGAGAGACAGTCAGACAGACTCCCGCATGCGCCCTACCAGAATCCACCCGGCACGCCCACCAGGGGCAACGCTCTGCCCACCAGGGGGCGATGCTCTGCCCCTCCGGGGAGTCGCTCTGCCGCGACCAGAGCCACTCTAGCGCCTGGGACAGAGGCCAAGGAGCCATCCCCAGCGCCCGGGCCATCTTTGCTCCAATGGAGCCTCGGCTGCAGGAGGGGAAGAGAGAGACAGAGAGGGAGGGGGGGGCGGGGGTGGAGAAGCAAATGGGCGCTTCTCCTGTGTGCCCTGGCCGGGAATCGAACCTGGGTCCCCCGCACGCCAGGCCGACGCTCTACTGCTGAGCCAACCGGCCAGGGCCAGATGAGAAAATTTTAACTCCATCATTTCTTTTCTATTAGTTGGCAGGCTACTGTAAGAAAGAACTTTGCTTCTTTGTCTATTCATTTATAACGATATGGACCTGTGGATCATTATTTTGTTATTTGGGTTACAATGTGTCAGTTACTATCATTATTTACTTCAATATTCATAGTGTCTCATATTTAGCCAGGGGAGCCATTTTTAGCTGCTCATGTGTCCTTTTGACAAGATCCTCTGAGCTCTTACTTTGAGTCGAGAGTGACAGGTTGCCGCATGCTGTCTTAGGACAGTCTGCTGCCTGGCTTTGGGGCAGAGAATAAATAGAGGGTGAGACCAGTTGGTAGTGGGGAAACCAATTGGTAATGATGAGTGTGGTCTCTAGCTTTTCCGTGACAGTGGTTTTTCTGTCATTGCTGTATTTTATTCTTTTTTAAAATATAAAAAAAATATATTTTGAAATAAGTTTAGACTTACAGAAGGGTTGCCAAAGTAGTACAGAAAGTCCCGCACAGCCTGACCAGGCGGTGGCGCAGTGGATAAAGCGTTGGTCTGGGATGCAGAGGACCCAGGTTTGAGACCCCGAGGTCGCCAGCTTGAGCGCGGGCTTACCTGGTTTGAGCAAAGAGCCCACCAGCTTGGACCCAAGGTCGCTGGCTCCAGCAAGAGACTACTCAGTCTGCTGAAGGCCCACGGTCAAGGCACATATGGGAGAGCAATCAGTGAACAACTAAGGTGTTGCAATGCGCAATGAAAAACTAATGATTGAGGCTTCTCATCTCTCTCCATTCCTGTCTGTCTGTCCCTGTCTATCCCTCTCTCTGACTCACTCTGTCTCTCTCAAAAATTAAAAAAAAAAGAAAGTCCCGCACACCCTTAACCCTGCTTCCCCTAATGTTGACATCTTTATTAACCATAGTACGATGATCAAAACTAAGAAATTAATGTTGGTGTCTTACCTATGGTGGTGCAGTGTATAGAGCATCCACCTGGGACGCTGAGGTCGCTGGTTCAAAACCCTGGGCTTGCTGGGTCAGGGCACCTATGACAAGCAACCAATTGAACAACTGAAGTGAAGCAACTGTGTGTTGATACTTCTCATTCTCTCCATTCCTCTCTTCTCTCTGTAAAACCAATAAGTAAAATCTTAAAGAATAATTAACATTGGCACAATACTTAACTACAGTACCGATTTTATTTAGACGTTACCAGTTTTTCCACTCTCCTTTCTGTTTTCCAGGATCCAATCCCGGATTCCACATTGAATTTAATAATCATTTTTCCTTAGTCCCCTTTCATCTGTGGCAATTCCTTAGTTGTCTTTCTTGCTTTTCATGACCTTCACACTTTTGCAAAGTAGTGGTTGGTTATTTTGTAGAAGAGTCCTGCGTTTGAATTTGTCTGGCGTTTCTTCATGATTAGATTGAAGTTATGTGTTTTTGGCAAGAATGCTTCAGAGATGATGGTGTCCTCCTCCGAGCATCCTGACCGGGGGGAGGGGGGGTGGATGACATCAGTATGTGTCACTGTTGGTGACGTTAACCTGATCACCTGGTTAAGATGGTGTCTGCACTGTAATGTTATTATCTTTCCGTTTGTAATGAAATATTTGGGAGAGATATGTTGAGACTATGTAAGATCCTTTTTTGTCCTTAAATTCTTACCTACTAATTTTAACATTCATTAATGGATCTTGCCTACAACCATTATTGTCCAATTTTGATTTTCTATTTCTCTTATTCTTTCTATACTCATTAATTAGAAGTGTTCTATAGGGAAGATAATTTTATTCCTTTTTAAGAAGGTGGTTTGATTGATGGATCCCTTGGGTTTTGAGTTGCCTGAGGACAAACACTGAATCTCATGTATTTTTGTGTCCCCTCACCTGGTGCATAGTAAGTGCTCAAAAAAAATGTGTTAAATATGTGTTGGGTGAGGGTTTTTTTTTTCTATAAATTTTTGGTGCTATAAAACATTTTTTGGTTCTGATCTTTGCTTTAAAAAATATAATGATTGTGGTTGGCTGAATAATGGTCCCCAAAGAAGTTCACGTCCTAATCCCTGGAACCTGTGAGTATGTGACCTTATAGGGCAAAGGGGACTTTGCATATATTAAGAATCTTGAGATGAGCCTGACCAGGTGGTGGCGCAGTGGATAGAGTGTCGGACTGGGATGCGGAAGGACCCAGGTTCGAGACCCCGAGGTCGCCAGCTTGAGCGCGGGCTCATCTGGCTTGAACAAAGAGCTCACCAGCTTGGACCCAAGGTCACTGGCTCCAGCAGGGGGTTACTTGGTCTGCTGAAGGCCCACGGTCAAGGCACATGTGAGAAAGCAATCAATGAACAACTAAGAAGTCACAACGCGCAACGAGAAACTGATGATTGATGCTTCTCATCTCTCTCCGTTCCTGTCTGTCTGTCCCTGTCTATCTCTGTCTCTGTAAAAAAAAAAAAAAAAGAAAAGAAAAGAATCTTGAGATGAGAGATGATCCTGGATTGCGCAGGTAGGTGCAGTGTAATCACAACGGTCCATGTAAGAGCGAGGGTCGGAGTTAGCAGTAGGAGATGTGTTGATGCAAGAGTTTGGCTTGATGAGAGAAAGGGGCTTCAAGCCAGAGAATGCAGGTGACCTCTAGAAGCTGCAAAGGCAAGGAAATGGGATTCTGTCCTAGAGAAAGGAATGCAGCCCTGCCGATATCTTCACTTAAACCCAGTGAGACTGATTTTGGACTTCTCATCTCCAGGACTGTAAGATAAAAAGTCGGTGGTATTTTAAGCCACTAAGCGTGTGGTAATTTGTTATAGCAGCAGTTGGAAATGACTGCGGTCCTCGTAGAATCAGGCGGACTGCAGAGGCCGAGACAGGAGAGGAAGCAGGCTGGGGCCGAGGCAGAGACAGCAAAAGGGAAGGCCCTGGGGTGCCCTAAGGCTCAAGCCCGGGAGAACAGTCTTGTGACTAAATCCTGGGGAAGACGGGCAGTTGGCTTCTGCCTCTTTTGCTTGAATTGCCAATAAACAGCTACGGGGAAACCATGACTCTAGAGGAGGAATCAGGGATGGTTGCTCTGTAGCGTGTAGACTGTCCAGGCCGGAGAGGTAGTTGAGAAGGAGGGCCTTTTGGGAAAGCAGTGGAACCCACGAGGGCAGTGGAAGAAAAACTCCCGTGGGAATAGGACTCTCCCACAGAATAGGGGTGGTGAGCAGGGTTGGGGGGTGCAGGGAGGCAGTGTTGCAGCTAGCAAAGCTGATATAAAATGCAGACCACCCCAGGCCTGTCCCAGAGATGCTGATTTAGCATCTTTGGCAGTTGTGATTCAGTTGACGAAGATGCAGGAGGTAGGTGTTCAGACCACAATTTGAGAAACACTGCTTGGTGCTGGGGTTTCCTGGTGAGGAAGGTCTGTTCTTTGAAGACTTAGAAGGCCTGCCTGTGTCCTCTGCCCCCATGAACAGGTCAGGAGGAGCTGTGTCGGGAGGTCAGGAGGCGTCCCTGTCCTGTGTTTGACATGGGGAGCATTGGCTGAATGTTTGTGGCTATGAACCTGGAAAAAGAGTAGTTATTGCCAAACCAAAAAGGCATTTGGAGATGGGGAGGAGGGCTGGGCATTTGGAGAGCAGCCAGGTCTGCCTGAAGATGAGGGCCAAGGAAAGCTCTGGAACGATGAAGAGGTCACTGCAAAGGCAGGCAGCAATGTTTCCTGGGAGAAGTGGAGGGCGGAAGGTAGATGGTGGGGAGTGAGTAGGTGGTGAGGAAGTTTGCGGGAGGAGAGAACAATAGCAGAGCTTCCAGGGGGAGTTGTGTGCAGCCCAGGGGCAGGGGGACTGGAGACTGCTGGGGGCAGAACGCAGGAGCAGGGCAGGAGGAGCCAGTGCCCTTGGGGATGGGGGTGGGGATGGGGATGAGGTGAGCGGGACCTGTGACGGGTCAGAGAAGAGCTGAGGTGGAGAGACGTGAAGGAGTGGTGGCAGTGCTGCTGGTCACCATTTAGGGTCCCTATCTGGTGCCAGGCTCAGAGCAAGATGCTTCTTACCAAGTCTGCCCTTTGCTCTTCATACCTGTGCTATGAGGAAGGTGTTACTTACATAAAGAAGGTTCAGAGATGTGGAGCTGTTTGCCTGGGTCACAGATGACTGGTAACGGTGTGCCCTGGGACCCTGAATCTTGAGGCTCTGAGAGGTGTTTGTGGTTTGTTTTTAAATTTGCTACTGCTCCACACATCTCAATAAGGCCTGGTTTCATTCACTTGCTCATTCATTCATTCATCAGACATTCATTTGTCCAGCTCCTACAAAACCCCGGTCAGGGCTTAGCAGTGGGGCTTAAAGGCAGTTTGCCCACGACTGGTTCCTGCCTGTGTATGTTTACAGGGTGGACCTAAGTTGCAGGCTGGTGTAAGGAGGGGTGTCCAGCCTGAGGGTAGGGGGTGGTGAGCAGGGTTGGGGGATGCAGGGAGGTACTGTTGCAGCCAGAGGTCAGTGTCAGAGAGTTAGTTGGCGGTGGCCTCTGAGGGGCCTGTGGGGGGCAGTGAGTGGAGAGCAGTGGGCAGGCGTGGACGTGGAGGCCTGGTGGTAAACAGCGGTGCCGTGGCTACAGGGTTGTGGTTTTGGGTTGAGTGAGCCCCAGGCCTGGGAAAGGGATTGGCAAAAGCAAGACCAAGCCTCAGTAGTGAAGGGACTGGGGTGCCCTTTGGGCCTTAAAATAGAATACATCAGAGTTGGGATTAGGAGCTGGGACGTGACCACCTCGCAACCATTAGGATAGCTGACTGCTATCAAGAAATCAGGAAGCTCTGGCCGGTTGGCTCAGTGGTAGAGCGTCGGCCTGGTGTGTGGAAGTCCCGGGTGTGATTTCCGGCCAAGGCACACAGGAGAAGCGCCCATCTGCTTCTCCACCCCTCCCCCTCTCCTTCCTCTCTGTCTCTCTTTTCCTCTCCCGCAGCCAAGGCTCCATTGGAGCAAAGATGGCCCGGGCACTGAGGATGGCTCTATGGCCTCTGCCTCAGGTGCTAGAATGGCTCCAGTTGTAATGAAGCAATGCCCCAGATGGGCAGAGCATTGCCCCCTAGTGGGCATGCTGGGTGGATCTCGGTTGGTTGCATGCGGGAGTCTGTCTCTCTGCCTCCCTGCTTCTCACTTCAGAAAAATATAAACAAACAAACAAAAAACAGGAAATAATGAGTGTTGGTGAGAATGTGAGGAACTGGAACTTTGCGCACTCTTGGTGGGAATATAAAATGGTGCAGCCACTATGAAAAACAGTATGATGATTCCTCAAAAAAATTAAACATAGAATACCAAATGATCCAACAAGTCTACTTCTGGGTGTATACCCCAAAGAATTGAAAGCAAGATCTCAAAGCCATTTGTACCTCCGTGTTCATAGCAGCTTTATTCACCATGGCTAAAGGGTGGAAGCAAGCCAAGTGTCCACCGATGGATGAATGGATGGACAAAATGCAGTGTAACATACAATGGAATGTCATTTAGCCTCAAAAAGGAAGGAAATTCTGACAAATGTTACAACATGGATGAACCTTGAGGACATTGTGCTAAGTGAAATAAACCAGTCACAAAAAGACAAGTACTGTATGATTTCACTGATATGAATTACCTAGGATAGTCTAACTCATAGAGACAGAGAATAGAATAGCGGTTGCCAGGGGCTGTGGAAGAGAGGAGTGAGAGTTAGTATTTACAGTCACTGGTACAGAGTTTTGGTTTTCCAGGATGAGAAAGCTCTGGAGACCTGTTATACAACAGTGTGAATACATTTAACATTACTAATCTGTGCACTTACAAATGGTCAAAGGGTAAATTTCTTGTGTATATTTTTCCATAGTGAAATATTAGAGAAAAAAAGACAGTCCGATCAGGCAGTGGTGCAGTGGATAGGTGTCAACCTGGGACCCTGAGGCCCCAGGTTCAAAACCTCAAGGTCACTGGCTAGAGCATGGGCTCATCTGGCTTGAGTGAGGGCTCACCAGCTTGAGCATAGGATCAAAGACATGACCTCATGGTCACTGGCTTGAGCCCAAAGGTTGCTGGCATGAGCAAGGGGTCACTGGCTCGTCTGTATTCCCCCCCCCCCCAGGTCAAGGCACATATGAGAAAGCAATCAGTGAACTGAAATGCTTCAACAACAAGGTGATGCTTCTCATCTCTCCCTTTCTGTCTGTCCCTGTCCCTCTCTCTCTCAAAAAAAAAAAAAAAAAAAGGAAAGAAAAAGAATGAGCTGAGCCCTAAAGTCAGATATGTCAGGGTCCAAGTCTTGCCTCCCTAACCTGCTTCTGTTGAACTGGTTTGATTGTGATAGTACGAGTGTTCCTACTATTCAAGCCAAGGAAGCAAGATGGCCCCCAGGAGCCCGGGCAGAGCTGGAAGGCTAGCAAATCTGCCCTGGCATGTCCACTGATTACTCAGCTCTGGGACCTCTGGATTTTCCCAAGGTCTAGGACTGTCCTAGTGCTGGCGTTGGTGCTGGGCCCGTGGGCTCGTGGGAGGCGGAGGAGCCTCTGGGTCCAGCCCTGCTGAGGCCTGACAACTGTGGGGAAGGCTCAGCTGGCAGACGGGAGCCTGTGTTTGGTCTCAGACACTGTGCCCGTAGGAGCCATGGTGGGCAGAGTGCTCACTCAGCCTATTTTTACTGCGTGTAGTGAACACCTACTGTGTGCCAGGCAGCTTCGCAGGTTCCGGGCATACAGCAGTGAGCAAAACAGATGTAACCCGTGCCCCTCACGGCCTGACAGGGGAGACTGGCCCGAGGCAAAGGGCCTTATATTGAACACCCGCCAAATGGCAGTCTTTCTGGAAAAGGTGCTAAGTGGGCGCCCATGGGGAGGTTGGTTTAGAGGAGGGTGTGTTTAAATTGAGGCCCAAGAATGTCAGCAGTGAGCCAGATATGTGTGTTGCTGAGCAGGTCAGGGGAAGGCTGTTCTGGGCTGTCCCAGGCGGTTCTGGGCTGTTCCAGCTGCTCTGGGCTGAGGGACAGCCCAGCAGGGCCCTGAGGCGGACTGCAGCAGGGTGGAAGCGCAGAGCCTCTGAAGCCCGGGGCGCTGGATTTTCCTGTGAAAGGCACTCAGAAAATAGAATCAGTTTCTAATCCTGTGGGCCCTGGGAGGATGTCAGTAACACAGCAGGGTGCTCTGTGCGTGTGCCGTTTCTTGGTTGATGTCTGTTTGGGGAGAGCGTTTCTTAGGGTGTTTTTGGAGTAGGGGAGCAGGGAAACATGCAAAACACACTCAACACAATGCTATTTGGAATATGCCAATTTTAATGCAAATTTATTCATGCATTCAAGAACCATCTACCAGGTGCCATGGACTGTGTTAGGCCCAAGGGATACATGATGAGGAAAAACCAACAGTCTGTGTCCTCAGGGAGACTATAATTTTATTCAGGGGCTGAGACATCATTCAAGGAAGCCCCCAAATCCATACAAAATTGCCCCAGTTTGTGCTGCAGAGGAGAGAGAGGGTTGGCAAGCTCTGCGGGCCTGGGACAGGAGGGCTGACCTATTGGAAGGAAACATTGGAGTGAGTTAGGCCAAGAGGGAGGGGGGAGATGCCCGGCAGCAGGAATGTGAGTTCACAGGCTCTGCTCCAGGAGGGCGCAGAGCAGAACACGAACTCGATGCGGGGGCAGGCCTCGCGACCCTGCTGTTCCCATTAAGATTTTTGTCTTGATTCCAAGAGCAATGGGGATTCATTGAAGGGCTTAAGTGGGGAGTGACACGATCAGATTTGCATCTTGAAAAGATCGCTCTGGCTGTGGCTTGGAGCACAGATTGGAGGGGAGCCAGGGACTGTGGGAGCCCGGGTTGGGGCTCCAGGTGCGGTGACAGGTGTAGGCAGGCAGCTGCTTGGCCAGCAGGCTGAGGTGTCTGGCCTCATCTGTGGACCTCGCTGCTTAGAGAACTTCTTCCGTCCCTCAGTTCTCAGCCCGGCTCTGCACACACTCGGCGGGTGGATTTGGCCAGGCTAAGATTCCAGAGGACAGAGAGCCTAGGTGTACAGTTCCCCAGCCCGGTGGCCCGGCTCAGTCACAGGGGGAGCGTGCATGTTTATTTTTGGGAGACCCGGCAGGAAGGGATTTGGAGGGCGGCCCGAGCCTCCCGTCACCAGAGCAGGCCTGGGCCACTGTGGACACGCCCCGGTCCCTCAGTGAAAAAGCAGTGGGAACGGCTGGAGTTCCAGGGCAAGAAATGCTTGTGAGGTTTGTGGGGGGCCCCCAAAACACCCCGCGAGGGGCCGAGGTGTTCATTCCTGCAGGTCTAGGAAATCCGAGGGTTTCTCCTGGTTTATTGTAAACACCCAGACGCAAGGGATCAGATTCTTGTTTCCTGAGAGGATTCGAGAAATCCTGTGTGTTTTTGTTTTTTCCTCAGTGACTTGGCTTCAGAGGCTTTCTCCAAAATCTTCTATCACCGAGGTTTTCTTTTCAGGCTCGGACCACACAGGAACTGATGGGAATCAGGGCCATTTGCCAATCCAGGGTATTTCCTCCTGGGGGACAAGAATGGGTGCAGACCCATCACTTGTAGAAGAGAGAGAACCATCTTAGGGTGTCCTTCCTGGGCCTCAGCATGGTGGAGCCTGAGGGCCCGAGTGGCTGGGCCCTCCCTGCTCAGCGTGGCCCTGCCCGCCCGCCCGGCCCAGCCCGAGCTGAACCTGGGGCACCACCCTGCCGGTGCAGCCACAGTCCTTGAGGAAACCAACAACAACTGTTCTAGCAGTAAGAATAATTGCAGCAGGTAACACTGGTTCAGAGACCACTGCTCTTGGTGCTTTAGAAATGTTAAATCATTTAAACCTCACCATATGTCAAACAGGTGGGTGCTATCATTATCCTTACTTATGAATCTAGAAACTGAAGCACAGAGAAGTTAAGCTCCTTACCTTAGGTCACACAGCCAGGAATGGTGGAACAAGAATTTGAAGCTGGACAGTTTAGCTCCAAAGCCTGAGCTGTTAGGCACTAAGAATGCGCTTTGCTCGGCAGGATGGACGTTGTGCTCTGATCTTGCGTCTCTGGTGGAGCACACAATCTTCGTAGAGGGCCCCAGTGTCTCCTGTCTAAAGCAGCCAGTGGTTTCTCAGCTCCCTTCAAGGCATGAGCCCTCGGGGGGTGGGGGGGTGGGGGGGCTTGAACAGAGCCCGTCCATACGAGACATTGTAAGGTAGGGAATGAACAGGGAATCATGAGGGCCTGGTTTTGATCCCGGCCCCACCACTTATTTGCTGCGTGGCACTGGGAAAACTACTCCATCAGTCTGTGCCCAGTTTCCTCATCAGTAAGAGGCAGAGAACATGACTTTCCCCGTGGGTCACTGTGACGTGCAGTGAGATGAGCCCTGCTCGGCATGAGGCTCAGAGCCTGCACGCAGTAGGTGCCCAACGAGAAGTGGTGGGTGTGGGCTCTGGTGACAAGAGGCTCCGGGAGCCTGGGAAGCTCTGGCCCAGAATTCCTCCTGAGAAACGAGGCTGGGGGCTCCCCAGAGGGCCGCCTCACTCGGCTGCTCTGGCTGCAAGGGTCTTAAGGTCACAGCAGCTTCTTCCATTTTTCTTAGGCGGCGGGGGAGGAGGGTATCTCCGTGACAACACACAAGCAACACCTGTTGGAGGCATCAGGTGCTGGAGAAAATGACCTCCTTGCCTCATTCCAGCAGCCTCTGCTGAGGGTTGAGAGGAAGTGGCTGGCCCAGGTTGGAAACTCGATCCTGGGTGGGGGGCGCCCCACTAGGGGGAGAGGACGGCTACCCCACGGAGGTCGTTTTATCAGCCTAAGAGGGATAATGCCTCAGCCCGCAGACCTGGGAGGCTGATGAGCCTGCGGGCTGCTTCTCAAGGGCTTTCCCCTGGGAGGAGACGCTCAGCTCTGGGGTTAGAGGGCGAGGCTGATGGGGGGGCTGGGGGGCGGGTGGCCTGGGCCTCCCTCTGGGTTCTCGCCCAGAGCCACCAGCAGGGCCTCCTGAGAGGCTGTTTGCTTTGCTGTCTGCCTGCCTGTCCCAGGGCTTTCCTTGCATGGGAGTGGAGTGAGGGGTAGGAATCGAGGAGGGAGGGCTGCAGTCAGCTGATGGTGGGCTAAGGAATTGGCCCTGGAGTCTGCACCATGGGGCCTGCTGCAGAGCATCAGAGGAGAGGCACGTGACTGCGAGCTCTCCTCAGAAGTCCCCCTGAGCCCTCTACCCCGCCCCCCCACCTGATGGCAATCTCATCCTGAGTTTCCTGAGTTCCAGGGTCCTGCTTTGTTCAGACAAGTCTTAGCGTTTGCCTGTGCCTCAGTTTTGCCATCTGTAAAATGAGTAATCATTGTAATCAAATGCCTTCTATATCATGAAAAGGAATGAGAATGATTGTAAAAACTCATCAGCTGTTTCATGATTTAGGACTGAGTAATTCCATTTCTTGAAATGTACTTCTCCTAAATGCCCACCGAATAATGCACATATATTTATAACTGAACAATATCAAAACAGCCCAGGTGTTCTAGTAACAGGGAATCACGGAGCACCCCAGGAACCTGACCTATACAAATGAAGGGACACTTCCCAGTCAGCCACAGCCATAACAGGGGACACTCAGGGTGCGACATTGTAGGAGTGCCTACGTCATTTATGTCTCATGCATCCAAATGTTTTCAGAACCTGGCAGAACACCTTGCACATAGCTGGTCTTCAATAAATATTTAACTTATCTCAATCATATGAAAATTGTATCTGAAAGGAACAGCATGGTAGAGAATATTCCAGAATGTTAACAGAGGTTACTTTTGGGTGATGAGTTTATGTGTGATATTAATTTTTTCCCTTTATTCTTTAGGAAATTGAAAAAAATTCAACGATGTGCATATAGAATTCTTATTTTTAAGTTCAGTAGCTGGAATATTAAGGTCGGCTTGTACAAACCTAGATGTCTTTTTAAAAAATTCGAACAATGCAGAAAAGTATAAAAAAGAAAGTCACCTCAGGTCCCACCACACAGCAGTCACAGGCGCAACTATGTGGCAAACAGCCCCCTGCGAGCTGTATGTGCATGGCCCGTGTCGATGTGTATGTGGGCTTTACATAAGCAGGCTCCGAGAATACAAGTGTCTTATGACTCTTCTTCTTGTGTGCTGAGTGACGGGCAGCTTTCCTGGTCAATACAAAGTGATCTGGACCATTTTAAGTGGCTGCATAGTATTTGGTTTCATGGTTGTGCTGAAAGTCAACTAAGCATTCTCTGTTGGTGTCCATTTAAGTTGAACATTTTGCTCTTACAATCAGTGCTGACATATCTTTTATTTATTCATTTTTTGTGAGAGAGACAGAGAGGGGCAGAAAGGGACATACAGATAGGAAGGGAGAGAGATGAGAAGCACCAATTCTTTGTTATGGCTCCTTAGTCTCCTTAGTTGTTCATTGATTGCTTTCTTATATGTGCCTTGCCTGGGGGGCTGCAGCAGAGTGAGTGATCCCTTGCTCAAGCTAGTGACCTTGCACTCAAGCCAGCGAACTTTGGGCTCAAGCCAGCGACCATGGGGTCATGTCTATGATTCCAAGCTCAAGCCAGCGACCCTGGTGCTCAAGCTGGTGAGCCTGTGCTCAAGCTGGTGACCTTGGGGTCTCAAACTTGTGTCCTAAGTGTACTAATCTGACGCTCTATCAACTGTCTCGCAGCCTGGTCAGGCTGACATATCATTTTAACAAAAAAACTAAAACAACCAAAAATTTCTTGTGGCTTTGGGTTTGGGGGTGAGAGTTCAATAAGATGGCCCAGTCATGCTGCAGAAGGAGCAGTTGGGGAGCTGCACAGGTGAGGCTCAGAGGCGGCTGTTTCGGGGAAGAATATTTAGTTCAATAAAAAAGACCTTAACATTGTAAAGAACCCATCTCAGCATTTAGGGCAGGAAGTGGCTCGGTCTGGGGCTCTCACCCGTGGTGGGGTTCAGCCAGTTCGCACCGGTTCAGCAGAACCGATACTAATTTTTTGTTGAGTTCAGTGAACTGGTTGTTAAAATGTCACTTGTGGCCCTGGCCTGGCTGGTTGGCTCAGTGGTAGAGCGTCGGCCTGGCGTGCAGAAGTCCCGGGTTCGATTCCCGGCCAGGGCACACAGGAGAGGCGCCCATCTGCTTCTCCACTCCTCCCCTCTCCTTCCTCTCAGTCTCTCTCTTCCCCTCCTGCAGCGAGGCTCCATTGGAGCAAAGATGGCCCGGGCACTGGGGATGGCTCTGTGGCCTCTGTCTCAGGCGCTAGAATGGCTCTGGACGCAACAGAGCAATGCCCCAGAGGGGCGAAGCATCGCCCCCTGGTGGGCATGCCGGGTGGATCCCGGTCGGGCGCATGAGGGAGTCTGTCTGACTGCTTCCCCGTTTCCAGCTTCGGAAAAATGAAAAAAAAAAAATGTCACTTATATCAGGGTTCTCTCTAAGGTGGGCTCCTGGGCAGCTGCCCAATGTGAAAAGCACAAATTTACAGTCCTTACTCTTTTTTAATGTTCATCTGTGCAACAGCATGTTCTAGGATCCCGTAGTAATGTTCATTCCGTCCACAGGTGAAAAAATTTGACATAACTATGCTTGTAATATTTGTTTATTCATTTCACAAAACTCATTATACCTTTGATGAAATACCACATTTTAATTCCCTCATGCTTGTTACTTCAGTAAACAAACATATAACATGAACAGAAAAAGTGCCAAACAACCAGGGGTGATAAGCTGTCATTGGAAATATCTTAAATTACAGTTTTATTGTTTTTTTGTCAGGTATTATTTAATATTTTTTCATTAATATTTTAAAATTCTTTCTTATAACATGATCTAGTTTTGTGTACCTCTTTTATTGTTCTTATTTAAGTATTAAATGCATGAAATAATAAACTACCTTCTGGTGTATTGTTGGTTTTTTTGTTTTTTTTTAAAGATTCTATTTATTGAGTTGAGAGAGAGAGAGAGAGAGAGAGAGAGAGAGAGAGAGCCAGGCGACCAGGGGAGCGAGAAGCATCAAGTTACAGTAGTTACTTCTTGTATGTGCCTTGACCAGGCAAGCCCAGGGTTTCAAACCAGCGACCTCAGCATTCCAGTGTGACGCTTTATCCACTGCGCCACCACAGGTCAGGCTGGTGTATTGTTTTTTTATACTTAAAATAGTCATTAGGGCAGAGAACTGGTGGTTAAATTATTTAAATCCCACCATTGGCTCTCACCAATGGCCTTGTTACCTTAGAGAGGCCTCAGGCCCCTCTGAGAGATCCTGTTAGAAAGGAGATGGGGGCAGGGAATGAGTTTTTCCAGCTGCCCCCAAGGATCAAGAGCCAGGAGCAGGGGAAGGGCGGAGGGGTGATGAGCTGGATGAATCAGTGGCTTGTCAGTTTGGGGAGGCAGCCCCGCAGAGTGGAAGCAGCCTGGGCTCTGGGATCAGATGGCCACAGCTCAGGTCCTGTCCTGTCAGCTACCAGTTGGTGACTTTGGGAAGGCACCCAGTTTCTCTGAGCCACTCTTCCCTCATCTGTAAGACGGGCACAGTAGCTGCTTTTCAGCCTGGTGTGAGGATGTGTGCAAAGCCCCGTTTGAGCGCAGGGGAACTAACACATATGTTGTTCTTAGTGGATGCGCTTCTAGAACATCATCCGGTCCAAACACACTTCTGAAACACTTTCAGAAAGGAGAACTTGCTGCTCTTCAAGGTCACTTGGGCTTGGGTTGACCGAAGTTGGGAAGTGATGAGACTGGCAGGTGGAGATGACGTGGTGACAGGTGGTTGCCAGGCACGTGGTGACTATGACGGTGGTGAGAAAGGAGGACACGTAGTGACTGTGAACTTGGAGCAGCATAGACAGGTGAGGTGCACAGGTGACAGTGGTTTGGAGCGAGACCCGAGTGTGGCTCAGTGGAATGACTTCCTGGAGAGTGGAGTGTCTGCCTCCCAGAGGGTCTGTCTCTGTGGTGTGCTGGCCCCCTGTGAAGGGGACTGGCCCGGGAGGAACTGAGGGAGCCCCCTGAGGCTGGCTGGGAAAGTGGGGTTCTAGGTCCAAGGTGTCCACAGCATGACTGAGGAGGGCCGGGGAGGAACACAGGGACCTTGGGAGGGGAGGAAGAAGGGCCAGAGGCTGGGGTGGGGTGAGAATAAAAGCCACTGCGGACATGGCCCTAGGGTCGGACAGTGGGCTCCCTCCGTGGCCCTAGGGTCAGACAGTGGGCTCCCTCCGTGGCCCTAGGGTCAGACAGTGGGCTCCCTCCGTGGCCCTAGGGTCGGACAGTGGGCTCCCTCCGTGGCCCTAGGGTCGGACAGTGGGCTCCCTCCGTGGCCCTAGGGTCGGACAGTGGGCTCCCTCCGTGGCCCTAGGGTCGGACAGTGGGCTCCCTCCGTGGCCCTAGGGTCGGACAGTGGGCTCCCTCCGTGGCCCTAGGGTCGGACAGTGGGCTCCCTCCGTGGCCCTAGGGTCGGACAGTGGGCTCCCTCCGTGGCCCTAGGGTCGGACAGTGGGCTCCCTCCGTGGCCCTAGGGTCGGACAGTGGGCTCCCTCCGTGGCCCTAGGGTCGGACAGTGGACTCCCTCCGCTCCTGAGCCCTGCCCTCCAGGCCCCCCCTGGCCCCTCTCCTCCCCTTGCCACAGGACTGACCTCAGGGCCGGCTCCCTGTCTCTCCTCTGCTTGCTCTCTCAGACCCTCTGTGATGTGGACCCACCTCCCTCCAGCCCTGCTTCCCCCGGCTCCTGACTCAGCCCGTCTCCTCCCCCACCCCGTGGGTTCACTGGGTGTTCTCCTTCCCTGAGTGTTTGCTCCAGCGCTCTGCTCGGCAGCTCTGTCTTGTCCTTTAGGTCTCAGTTCGAGTCCCACTTCCTCAGGCCCCACGAATGGCATGGCCCACTCTGCTCTCCGCTGTTGAGAATATGGACGGCTCCTAGGAACCAGTGCCACCAGATGATAACAATGGTGTCTGCAAGGGCGCCCTTTCCAACTGCAGGCCGTGCTCTCTACTTGCTTATGTCTCATGCAAACCCTGTGAGGTAGACTCGGTTATCATCCCCATTTCAGAGATGAGGAAACTGAGGCTCAACGAGGATTCTGCCTAAATAGCCTCTAATTGTTTAGTTTCCCAATTCTCTGCTGTGTTAATGTCTCGTCTCTCCAACTAGACTGAGCTAATTCAGGGCCAAGGCCATGTGTTGGGTTTTGTAGAACTCCTAGCGGTGAGCCCTGTGTGTCCCTGCTGGTTAGACAGCTGCTGCAAAGAAACCCCAGTTTGTTGGGTCTCCACACAGACAGGAGGGTCCCAGGGCTTGGCTGGGAAGCGCCCAGCCCTGTTGTTCAGATGACAGGCTTGAGTCAGGTGGAGAGGGAGCCTGGAGCTGAGGCCCTGGCCTGGGGGCCTCACCCTACACATCTCACCATTTCCTTCTCTCCGTTCCTCCCCCAGGGAACTCAACGGCAACAACATCACTCGGATCCATAAGAACGACTTTGCAGGGCTCAAGCAGCTGCGGGTGCTGTGAGTATGGGATGCTGCTTCTGCTCATAACCTCCTCCTGCCCCCACCTGGCCTTGTGGGTCCTGGGCAGAGCCCTTGCTGTGGGTTTTAGGGTTGTAGGGTTGGAGGCAGACTGGGCTCCTCCCTGTGGAGTCAGTCTTGGGACACCCTGAGGGGGGTGGGGTGGAAGTGATGATGAGTCCCGACCCAGAACAGCCCTGCCTCCAGCATGCTGAAAAATTGGGTGTGGCATAGGCACCAATGGTGGCTGCCTGGCAGGACCTGGCCCGGGCAGAGGGGCTCTCTTGTCCACTGCTTGTCTCCTGAGGGGAGGGAAGACCAAGTGACCACGAGAAATCCTTATTAGGTCTCTGCCTTAAGTTTGCTCGGGCTGCTGTAACAAAATACTCCAGACCAGTGGCTTGAACAGCAGACACTTATTTTCTCACAGTCCTGGGGCTAGAAGTCTAAGATCAAGGTGCCATCAGGACTGGTTTGTGGTGAGGCCTCTCTTCCTGGCCACCTCCTTTCTGTGTCCTCACATGGCCTTTCCTCTGTGTGTGCACCGAGAGAGATCTCTGGTGTCTCATAGGGACACCAGTCCTATCAGATTAGGGCCCCATCCTTATGACCTCGTTTAACCTTAATTGCCTCCCTAAAGACCCTGTCACATTGGGATTAAGGCTTCAGTGCATTAATATCTGGGGGGACACAACTCAGTTTAGAACAGTCTCCATAGTTTTTTTGTTTTTGTTTTTGTTTGTACATTTTTCTGAAGCTGGAAACGGGGCGAGACAGGCAGACAGACTCCCACATGCGCCCGACCGGGATCCATCTACCCGGCACGCCCACCAGGGGCGACGCTCTGCCCACCAGGGGGCGATGCTCTGCCCCTCCGGGGCGTCGCTCTGCCGCGACCAGAGCCACTCTAGCGCCTGGGGCAGAGGCCAAGGAGCCATCCCCAGCGCCCGGGCCATCTTTGCTCCAATGGAGCCTTGGCTGCAGGAGGGGAAGAGAGAGACAGAGAGGAAGGAGGGAGTGGGGGGTGGAGAAGCAAATGGGCGCTTCTCCTATGTGCCCTGGCCAGGGATCGAACCCAGGTCCCCCGCATGCCAGGCCGACGCTCTACTGCTGAGCCAACCAACCAGGGCCTCCATAGTTTTTTTTTTGAAACTGTAGCCCCAGCAAGGGGCTACCCCTGACTTGAGAGGGTAGGGGGTGGGCACAGTGGAGGACAGGGGTGATTTCTCTGGGTTGCCTGACAGTGGCAGATATCAGAGGCAGGGGGCACGGCTCTGTTGGGGAAGAAGCCATCGGCAGCACCTCCTTTGTCATGCTGGGCGGGGCGAGGAGTCAGTGGAGGGTACTGATCCCTTCATCCCTCCTTGTCCGCTGGTCTCCGTTCAGAGCAGCCCTAGCCTTTAGCATCAGCCCGTCCCAGGGCCCCTCACTCCCTGTGCCCAGGGTAATGCAAGGGTCCTGCAGACGCAGTT
Source organism: Saccopteryx leptura (assembly GCF_036850995.1). Taxonomy (NCBI): domain Eukaryota; kingdom Metazoa; phylum Chordata; class Mammalia; order Chiroptera; family Emballonuridae; genus Saccopteryx; species Saccopteryx leptura. The sequence goes on from NC_089515.1 coordinate 30,361,894, forward strand.
CTTTCAGAGCTACTGGCTTTGCATCTCCAAGAGTCTTTGAGAGAGCTGGGGACCTTGTGGTTGGTCCTCTCTGGCGTCATAGCTGTCAATCGCTGGGCAGGGGTCTCTGCTGCTCCAGGATGCATTGATCTCTGAGCCCACCCTGGGCTCCAGGAATCCTTCTGAGCCTGAGGAGGCCCTCCCTCCGTCCTGGCGTGCCCCCCATCCCCACCCAGGTTTGCAGCGGGAACCCCTCAGTAGTTTCCTTTTGGAAACGAAGTGGAGGAAAAGGAAGTGTGTGGTGGCAGCTTCTGCCCCCCCGCCCCCACCGCCCTGTCTCAAACCTTGTCTGAGGTTCCTGTGGCAACACAGAAGCCACTTGCTTAAGAGCGGCGAAGGGACAGTGCTGGAGAAAAACATGCGTGACAATCTCAAAAATTACCATGCAACAGGCAATCTGTTGGTGGAAGCTGCTGCCTGCCAGCTGGACGCTCTGGGCTTCGGGGCGCGTCGGCGGCGAGGAGGTGCCGAGCCCCGCAGAGCCAGGTGGCTCGCTGGCAGCAGATGGGGCCAGGCGGAGGGGGCGGTGTCTGCCAACTGCCGAGTGTGCTGCATGTGTGGGCTTTGCCCAGCTGGCACGGGTCCCCTTCCCCTGCTACTGGCCTATTCTGTCTGCTGTGCCCCTTGGACACTCACCCTGTGGGCCAAAGGAAGGCATGTGTACTAGTGGCCCAGAGCCATAGCCTGTCCCCTCTGCCTGGGTCCAGGCTTCCCTGAGCATGCCTGTGGAGCAATAACCTGGTGCTCTGATGTCCTGCGGCCCTCTGCAAACAGGCGGCTTCAGAGGGATCAGCATGGGGCTGGGCTGGAAGCGCATCTCGCTGTCCGGGCTGTGTGCACTGAGGAGCCCCTGTCGGAAACCCACGTGGCTGTGAGGGAATTTTGTGGGCTTAGACCAGGACTCGGGTCTGCCAGTCTGCATGCGTCTCCGGCACGGCTCCTGTTCCCTCCCTTGTGCCAGCTGTTTCTAGGAGTCCCTGTAGCTGTCTTTGTCTCTTTGCTTCCCCAGGCAGCTGATGGAGAACCAGATTGGAGTGGTGGAACGGGGGGCTTTTGATGACATGAAGGAGCTGGAGCGGCTGTAAGTATCCGTGGGTGCAGGCTCAGGAGGGCAGTGGGGGCTAGCCCCGAGGGGACCCGAGCAGGCTGAGCCTGGCTGTGAGCGGGCAGGGTGCTCAGGGACAGGGCTGCATGCCCAGCCTGCCTCCTGCCTGCTGATGGGAACCAGGAGCGGCTGCAGCCGCGGAAGTGCTCACAGCATCATCGTGAGGTCGTGGCAGCAAGAAAGCTGGAGTCTGTCCACACCCCACATTCTAAGTGCAGCTATTTAAAAAACTTTCCCCTGAAAATGCATTACGGCAAAAAATCCACACAGTGCAGAGGAAGTGAGATTTTTCCCTATAATCTCATACCCCAGGCATAGCCACCATTCATTGATTTGTGTGGCCTCCAGGAAGCATGGGTGTATGGAGGGGGCTGTCAGGGAAGTCCCAGGGCCACCTGAGGAGCCCTGTCCTGGGTGCTCAGGGCCACACACTGAAACTGCAAGGTGGGGACATCTCTGATTTGCATGGTGTGTTCCTCACAGGGATTTTAAGTTTGCAAATGTGTCTTGATCAATTTTGGCATTTCAGATGGGCCATAATGAAAACAAAAAAAGGCACGTGGTGTGGCTGAGATGGGGGATGGGGACTCACATTCAGGGTGGTCACCGATTTCATTTTTCTACAAAGCGGCTTGGCTATAGGTGTCCAGAATTCTGAAGTTCGCTCTTTTTGAACCAGAAATAATCAGAGACATGACTAAAAAAAAGTATATATCTGAATATTCATTGTACATTATTTAAATACAATGAAAAATTGGGAATAGGCATTCTGGGGGAGACATAAGCCATAAAATCACACTTTAGAAGAACAATTAAGGCCATGGGAACGTACACATAATATAGCGCTAAGTGGCAAAGGCAGAAAGCGACATTTGTGTAAATAAAATCAACTTGTATGTGTGCAGAATACAAGAGGAGAAAAATAATTGCATTGAGTGGTGGGTTAACAGGTAACTTTAATTTTATTTTGTGTGCTTTTATTTCTTTATGGATTTTTTTCTTTTTTACAATGAGTGTATAATTATAGCTACTATTGATTGCCTTACTCTATGCCAGGCACTAAGATAAGCTCTTTGCTCATGCCCCGCTATATCTCATTTAACCCTCGGAACAGCACTGGGTCAGCGGGCTCTTACAGGTGAGGAACAGGTGCACAGAAGCTAAGGCATTGCTTTATTGAGTGGTTATTGTTATTATTTTTTTGTATTTTTCTGAAGCTAGAAACAGGGAGGCAGTCAGACAGACTCCCGCATGCACCCGACTGGGATCCACCCGGCATGCCCACCAGGGGGCGATGCTCTGCCCATCTGGGGCATTGCTCTGTTGCAACCAGGGCCATTCTAGCTCCTGAGGCAGAAGCCATGGAGCCATCCTTAGCGCCCGGGCCAACTTTGCTCCAATGGAGCCTTGGCTGTGGGAGGGGAAGAGAGAGACAGAGAAGAAGGGGAGGGGGAGGGGTGGAGAAGCAGATGGGCGCTTCTCCTGTGTGCCCTGGCCGGGAATCGAACCCGGGACTCCTGCATGCCAGGCTGACGCTCTACCACCGAGCCAACCGGCCAGAGCTATTGAGTGGTTATTAAGTGATTACGTGCAGACGAGAGGATGAGAACCCAGACCATTTTTCCTCCAAAACCTGAGCTCTTAATAGCTATGTCCTAATATCTCACTTTTCTCTTTTATACCAAAGAAAATAAGGCATTAAATAAAAGGGAAAGGATATGGTTGCCTCATTGCCTCCCTGAACCCTGGAGGAAAGTCAAGGCCATTATTTTTTTTTAATCTTCCTCATCTGGCCTAAAACTGAGTGCCGAGGAATCCCCAGCGAAACAGATGTTTAGCCCTTGTGTTTGTTTTCTTTCAAAGGCTCAGAACAAAATATACTGTGCTCGTGACCTGGCTGTGAGCGGCTGATTTGGACCTAACCCATTCCAGCTTCAGCTGTGGCACTGCGTGCCCAGGAGGAGAGAGGGTGGGTGGGCTTGGGGTTCAGATATGACCCGGTGACCCGCATCACTACTGCTTCTGCCGCCCGAGGCTGGGCAGGGCACTCCTTTTTGAATTACAGCTTAGCACTGTTGACTTTGTCCCTTCTGTTCCTCTTCCAGTTCCTCTCTTTCTCTGTGGCTGCTCTGTTCCCGGGGTGTTCAGTCCTTGCGCTGGATGGCTGGCACCCTCTCCCCTGACTTACTGGAGACCAGTGGTGAATCAGTTCATCATTGAAGTTGGATAATGTGGGGAGTCATCAATATCATACAGACTCTAATCTAAACATCTCATTTTAAGTCAGAACATATAAACGAGCATTTAGGGACTCCTCTCTCTTTTTTTTTTGCTAAGACCTTTCTTTTGATTATGAGGTGCTGTTGGAGTTCTATATTGTTTTCCTCACCTAAACCATACACATATGCCTTGCTTATGATTTGGGGGTTTGGTTTCTTTAAGGTGGAGTGAGATTTTTAAAGGGTGCTTGGAAGCAGTCTGGGTGGAAGAGTCTGAGTTTCTTTTACGGTCTTCCTACCCCCAGTCCTTTGCATAATCCAACAGCCCTTTAATTAGCAGCTTTCCTTTCATTGACTCTTTCTAAAGCCTTCAGCCTTGTTTTCATAGAGACAACTCTCTCTTTTCACACTGGTATTTTGTTTATGTAACAGTTAATTAAATTATATAATTATAATTATAAGTACCTGTGGCTAAACAGGTTTGGGAACAGACATAACTGGTTCTGGTAGGCAGTTACAAACATGAGTGCAGCAGCAGCACGCGTGGTTCTGCGGCCATGGGGGCGTTACCGCTCTGCTGTTGGGGAGGGGGTGCGGCGCTCCATCCCCTCAGCTGGCTGGATGATGCATAACGTGGAGACAGCCAGACTGGGGAGCTGGGGAAAGGCAGGCTTCAGAATCCCACCTCTGCCACTTAGAGGTGACTTGGGGGAGTCACTCACCTCTGGACATCCTAATCCCCTCAGTCATCGTCAAAGAGACAGTGCAACAGGGTCAACAAACACATCCTGAGCACCTATTAAGAGCCAAGCCATGTGGCAAGATGGTGGCACATCCTGGAGGGGTTATTGCAAAGAGGAGGTGGGAGGGTATGTGTTTAAATGTAAGGCCTTGTTATACTCAAGAGAAAGAAGCCCACCTTTTTATTCTGTGACGCCTGTAAAACCTCTATTCTGGGGCCTGGCACATGGCGAGGGCTACTAGGACTGGTAGCCGTGCTGCTCTGGCATTATTCTTAGCTACCTGCAGCCCCTCACCAGGCTGGGTCCCCCCTTTGGGGTCCTTTGACTTTCCACTTCAGCTGTTGGATCTCTTTTCCTTTTAAGTGTTTTTCAGAAATTGAAGCCAGAAAAATGAGAACATCTTGGGGGAGAACAAAATAAAACATAAACCAATGATAACCAGGCAATGTAAACACAGAATTAATTTATTGGACAAGGTTAAGGAACTTGGAGCGATCTGAAGTCTTCTCCTGTTGCTTTAAGGATTCTATTGGTGGTCCTTTTTTTCCCTAAGGCAGTGATGTGGTTCCCTTGGAGCAGTCCTTTAGCTAACACTTCTTCCAGCTAGTTTAATTGTCTGTGCTGGGGAATGTTACCTTTCTCACATAGCAGATGACCGGTGACCTCCTGAAAGGCGAAGTAACCACAGACAGTTACTGCCGGCCACATAAGAATTGCATCTCTTCCTCCCTCCTGGCGAAAGAGAGCTTTTGCTGAGCTGGTTGATCTTTGTCTAGAGCAGGAGGCGGGAACCTTTTTGGCTGAGAGAGCCATGAACGCCACATATTTTAAAATGTAATTCCATGAGAACCATACAACGACCCGTGTACATTACACATTATCCAATAAAAATTTGGTGGTGTCCCGGAGGACAGCTGTGATTGGCTCCAGCCACCCACAACCATGCACATGAGCGGTAGGAAATGAATGGATTGTAATACATGAGAATGTTTTATATTTTTAACGTTATTATTTTTTTTTATTAAAGATTTGTCTGCGAGCCAGATGCACCCATCAAAAGAGCCACATCTGGCTCGCGGGCCATAGGTTCCTGACCCCTGGTCTAGAGCTGTTGAAAGACATAATTGTATGAAACGCAAACTGTGCATAGATGGAGGGCAGGGGTTGCATTTTACAACAGTGTTTCTCCAACCTTGAGCACACTGACCTCCCGGGGATATTGTTGAAATCCAGATTGATTCAACGGGTCTGGAGTAGAGCCTGGGATATTGAGGTTCTTAGCAACTCTTAGGTGATGCCATGGACCAGCAGGTGGTCCATGAACCACAGTGTGAGTTACCAAGGTTCCATAGTTTATAAGTGTTATAACCCCTGATGGTCTGGAGTCAGAGAATTAGTTGCCTAATAGTCATGGGGATCTAAAGTATAGCATAGAGAATATAGTCGATAATATTGTAATAACTATATATAGTGTTAGGTGGGTATTAGGCATATTGGAATGATCACTTTGTAAGTTACACAAATGTCTAATAACTATGTTGTACACCTGAAATTAACATAATATTGTATATCAACTGCAATTGAAAAAAATTAGAGAAAAAAAAGGAATTAGTGGCCTGAGGTGGCAAGATAAGTCTGGGTCAGCTTTGCTGCTTTCCTGTGACAAGTCCACGGCCTTTCTGCATTGAATCTTCTCACTGGGCCCCATTCTAGAACCAGACTTCCCACTCCTGCCTATGTTTACGATACTGAAAAGTTGTCCGTCCACCAACAGAGTAATTAAAAATGATGGGCGTAACCATTCGGTCACTAAAAACAAAGGGGTCATTCTCTAGTGTTTGGCATGGAAAGATATCCACAAATGGTTGAGTCAGAAAAATGCAGGTGGCCGAATACCTTTTCTTTTTATTATTTGAGGCTTAAAAAAAAATAGCATACATTTCCATAAATAATTTTAAAAAATCAATAAAGCTATTCTTGTTTTGAAAAAAGACCTAAAGCAAACAATAAAGGTTAAGTTGCCACTGAGACAAATGTGGATGAGAGCAATTCAGAATCAAAACCACGTGGCCAGCCCTACTCCATTAAGATATATCTCTCATTTTAAGTGTCATCAGATATCTACTCACAAACCGCAGACCGAGATCGTGTCTGTACCAGTGCCTTATAAATCACAAGGGTCCTGCAAATGTAAGTGAAGGTGGTGATGAGAGCTTGGGAGAAAATAATGGAGGAAAGATGCTCTATTGACTGCCTACCCGTCAGGTCCTTGGGGAGGGGCTTATGCAAATATTTAGCTCTTAACTTTCTGGAGTGTTGGGTGGCGGATCCTGCTTTATAATTGAAGAAACTGAGGCCCAAAGAAGGTGATTTCCCTGTGATTACAGATTGACCCTGTTAGGATTTGAACCCTGGGCTCTCTGACTCTGAATCCAGTGCTTTCTGAGAAGTCTTTTCGATTTCCTAGGCGATTTCTAACCCTTCCTCTCTTCTCTCTTGTAGACGACTGAACCGGAACCAGCTGCACATGTTACCAGAACTGCTCTTCCAGAACAACCAGGCTCTGTCGAGGCTGTGAGTGATGCTTTCTCTGCTCTTGTTCCTCACCCTGTGGGAGGAGCAGTGTTTGGTCAGTGGGGTCTGGGCCTTCCTGTGACCCCCCCCCCCTGTTCCTCTCCTGGGAGGATCGCTCAGGGTATCAAAGGTCAGCCTTTTCTGTAGGAAGGTGCTGCGTGGGGCATTTCTCCACGGCAAGTACCTGGCAGGAACAGAAGTCCATTTAGTTCCATGTGCTGGCGCTGACAGTGTGGGGACTAGAAGGTGGGCTCCATTTTGCAGGGAGGACCATTCATAGGACTATCTCAATGCCTTTGGTAACCTGCCTTCTGTCAAATTCTTATACAATCAGCTAAGTGCTTCTTGGGCTTATTTCTATTTTCAGTTTGGAGTAATAAGATTTTTAAGCTTATTCACTGAGTGTAATGCCATACTTTTATTTGTTGTGAAAGTACTATTTTCAAGTTTGAAGGATAGTGGCTAATTCTGCTGCTTTATGAGTTGCCAAATGTGTCTGTAATTGTTCTACCATATATTTCATTCTGTGGGATCTTGGGTTGGACAGGACCTTAGAGGTCATCTAAGAAATCTCTTCTGTAGCTCCGCAGCAAAGGGTCCTTTAGTCTTTGCTTGCCTACCTCTAGAGACGGGGAACTCACTACCTCCCAGGGCAATCAATTCCATTATTGAAAAGGTCTGCATATTAGAAACATTTTTTTTAACTTTGAGCCCTGAATCTGCTTTCTGATAATTTATGTTTTTTTTCCTAGCTTTGCTTTCTGTAAGTACCTGGAACAATCTTAAATTCTTACTAGGTTTTTGAAGGGTCATTAGGTTTTTTTAATTTTGAGGTGGGAGATTTTTGAGCCCCTTTAGTTGTTGTCACTGAAAGCCTGAAAAACCATTGCCAGCACTGGTGAGATGCTGGGCTGCTGGTTCCTCCCTGGAGCCTGTGGGACATGGACTGGAGGAGGAAGAAGCAGTAGGTGACGTGGGTGAGCTGGGGGTGGGGCGGGGTGGGAGGTGGCACCCTGGGGCTGCCTGAGTGCTGAGTGGCCAGTGCTTTCCACCTCTGTCCTGGTTTCCAGACCTCTTGATAAACCCAGTGGTCTCCAGGCAGCTCAAGAATTTGCCACCTGATCCTTCAAGTTTTTGTCTTTAAGATGGAATTCTAATTTTTAGTGTGTTCAAATGGCCTCTCTGGTTACTTCCTGTTTCTTCCTCCTCCTGGCCTGGCGGCCTCTCCACGGTGACCCTCGGTGATGACCCCTTCTGTTGGTCTTTGCCACTTTTGGGCTAGAGCTGAGCTGCCCATAAGGTGGTGCCAGGCACACGCAGCGGGTGTTTTTCTTTTCTTTTTTGAGCGCGGAAGGCACGAGACCCTTCCCAGCAGATGCATCCATCTGACAGCTCTTTAAGCTGTGGGCCATGCACGGGCCCACGAGGTCCCTGCCCTTACTGGTCACACGCAGGCGGCCGGCCTCGCCCTGACTTGGCCCCTGCCTGCCCCTTCTCACAGCCGGCTGTCGCAGGGGGTAGCACGGCTCTTTCTGCAGAACTCATCCTGAACGTGCACTTTTCTCTCCTTCGTCCAAGCGCTCCTAGCCCTTCACGCTGTTGCCCACTCTCCCGGCCTTGCCGGCTTCGGTTCCCTTCCCCTCAGTCACCATCCGGGGTTCAGAGCGAGTGTGCATGGGTGGTTGCCCGGCTCTGGGCCTCTGCTTTGACCCTCTTCATTTATTTGGTTTGAAATTTATTTATTTAAAAATTTCAGCTTTATTGAGGCATAATGGGCAAATAACATTGTAATAAGCTATTTCAAGTGTACTTTGTGGTGATTTGATATATGTATACACTGTGGAAGAATCCCCTCATCTAGTTAATTAACACATCCATCACCTCACATGTTTATCTTTTCTTTGTTTTTGGTGAGAACACTTAAGTTCTTCTCTTAGCAGACTTCAGTTATACAATACTGTGTTATCAACCATCGTCACCATATTATACATTAGCTCGGCAGACTTCATTTATCTTATAGCTGAAAGTGTATACCCTTTGGCCCACCTCTCCTTGCCTCCCCCACCCCCCAGCCCTTAAGAGTCCACGTGTAAGTGATACTGTGCAGTGTTTGTCTCTCTCTGTTAGGCTTATTTCACTGAGCATAATGCCACTGGCCAGCATATACAGTATATATACACCACATCACATCTATCTATCCATCACCTATCTATCTGTCTATCTATCTATCTATCTATCTATCTATCTATCTATCTATCTATCTATCTATCTATCTGACTATCTATCTATATGACTATCTATCTATATGACTATCTTTATCATCTTTGCAGCCCCCCCCCCCCCCATTTTTTTGACCCGTGCATCAGGCTTTCCTGTTGTTAACCGTTTTCCATGAACTCTCCTAGCTGGTCTGACTGAGGAACTCTCAGGCACACTTGGGTCCAGAAACAGAATCCCCCAAGTCTGGCGACAGTAAGGGTGGGCTGGGCTATTGTTGTAAGGGCACGGCCAGCAGACTCGCTGACAGGAAGTGAGGCACAGCTGGGACTGGGAGTAAGTGTGAAGGATGTTTCTAGTTCTTTGGAAATATCCACCTTATTGTTCCACTCTTCCGTCCAAACCAGTGTCCTGGGTACACAGGCAACCTGTCAGTTCCGCGTGCCGTTGGTTGGCCACAGTGCTGACTCCCTCCTACTTTCTGTGACCTCAGATCCCCACAGTGTATCAGGGCCAGCTCCAGATTTGGAAGAGGATCTGCTTGGCTCACCTTAGGGCAGGAGATCACCCGGCACCCGTGAGCTGTGCAGGGGATTGTGGGATCTCCTGTAGTCATATTAGGGAGCTCACCTTCCCTTAGGAGGCAGGGTAAGAGGGAAGCCAGTGCCTAGCCTTTCTGGCCTGTCGCCTGTTGACCCTCCCTCTGCTTTGAGAGATCCACTGCTCACCCTTTCCATCTGGAGCAAATGGTGCACTTGCCTGCAGAGGCTGTTATGCTAAATCAGCATGAAAATGAGTTTGAGAGACCAAATATGCAGGGTAAGGTGTGGTCACAAGGAAAGTCAGGTGGCAAGGTCTGCATTTCAGTTGCTTTTGTCTGTGGAGCTTCCAGGAGTTAAAATCTCATAACTGGTTATTCTTCTCTAATATTGCCCCTGCTGTTGGGTTTGTCTGTCCATTTCTTTCCTTATGTGGAATCGGTGGCCCAGAGAGGCAGTGATTTGCCTTGGACCACAGGGCCGTTTGGTGATGGGGTTGGAATTAAACACCAGGCTTTCAAAGGTCCTTAAAAAGCCTGGAAACAGGCTTCAACTTTGACCTAAAAATCTCATGTCTGGGAATCTGTCTTGGGAAATAATAAAACATGGGTCCAGGCATGTTCCTTGCAGCATTATTTAGAATAGTGAAATATAGACTATTTCTATATTGGAATATCAAATATTATAAAGAATATAGAAACAATTTGAATGTCTAACCTTGGGTGAATGGCTAAATAAATTATGCTAAATATACTTGATAGAGTCTTTATATCGTTATCAAAAAATGGCCTCTATGAAAGACATAAAGTAATGCAGATAAATGTTTGTAATATAAAAAGCCAAGATGCAAAGTTGTATTGACAATATGACCACTAAATAAATCACTCTAAAGAATGTACAAAAAAATGACTGTAAATGCCAACAAGAATTGTCTCTGGGTGAGTTTTTCTTTTCTGTTTCCCAGATGTTCTATAAGAAGCATGTATTATTTTTATAGCAGATCTCCAAGTTTATATAAGCAATGAAAAGCCTCTGTAGTTTGAGTTCAAGTGAATGCCAGATGCATGATGTTGGAATGCTTCCTTGAACTCTTTTGAGCCCATTTGCTCTTTTATTAGATAAAGATAACGTCTATTTCGCAGGCCGTTGTGGGGTGAAAGAGAGATATGAGTTGCTCTCATGTCAGGTGTAAACATCGCGGCACATAGGAGGAGCTCAGAAAATGTCAGGTGAATCCATATGGTAATTGCTTCTGTGGGCAGCAGACCCGACTGAAGAGGCGCCCAAGTTGACCCTGCACTCTGTCTCTGAGCATTAATTAGCTTACAGTCAGTATTGGTGCCTCCACTCCCTGGGCTGATTCAGCCTCACCAGTCTTAACTCAGAACCATCCCCTCATTTGGCAGGGACTTCCCCCAAAAGGTTTTTTGCTCTCTTTTGTTCGTGAGAGGCGTAGGTGCACCTGTGGAGGGACCTCCTGGCTGGTGTGCAGGCAGCAGCTGGAGTCTGACTTGGGACAACCATTGCACGGGCGCAGGAAGTTGACAAAAGGAAGCTGCCAGGCTCAGAGAGTTTGACATGCCAAAGGGGCTGAGCCAAATGTCAACTCTGGTCTGTCCGAGGCTAAAAGTCATCCTTCTGTAACACCCATCGACCCGCTACTCACCACTCATCCACCTCCTTCACCTACTACCTAGTCATCAACCCACCCACCAACCTATCCCTCATCCCCATCTTCCCACCTGTCATCTGCCCACCGCCCATCCAGACTCCCAGTCGTCTGCACTCCCACTCACCCACCTACAAACCACCGATCGACCCCCCTCCTCCATGTTCTCCTACCCATCCTCCCATCTAACAGCCCCACCTATTTACTGTATCCCCATGTGTAAGATGCCCCATGTATAAGGCGCACCTTAATTATGGGGCCCGAAATTTGAAAAAAAAAATTATTATACAAAGTTATTGAACTCAAGTTTTGTTCATCATAAAATTTATACAACTCCTCATCACTGTCAAAACTCCCATCCATTAGCTTGTCCTCATCTGTGTCTGGTGACGAATCACTGCCTTCATATGTGGCCTTGTCCTCAGTTCCAGCTATGGCATTTGAAATGCCACAGCTACTGTGTAAGACGCAGCCAGTTTTTAGACCCCAAATTTTTCGAAAAAAGGTGCCTCTTATACATGGGGAAATACGGTACCTGCCTACCCATCTACTGTTCTACTCATTTACCTTCCATTCCCCATTCACCCTTTCCTTCCCCATCTACCAGCCCACATATAAACCTACCCACAATACCCAACTCTCCCTTCCCTCCACGCCCACCCTCCCATCCTCTCTCCCCTACCCACACTGCCTGCTCATTCATTCATCCAGCAGTTATTGAGGGCCTTCTATGGGCCAGGCACTGTTCTGGGTGCTGAGAACTATTAGGGTGACATCTGTTTGAGAGAGACTGGTGGGCACTGTCCCTCCAGGAGGTGAGGGTTGAGAACTCTTTGAGGAGTGCTCTTAGAGAACGAACTGACACCCTCTGACTTAGCAACAGGTTGACTGGAATGAGGAGGCAGATGCGTGATTGGCTGGACCTGGCTCCCCTGTGGGGGACCACTATACTCTGATGGCCTGTTACCTGGACGTGGGGTCAGCCTCGTCATTTGAGCATGTGGGGATGTTGTTTCATGGATGCCCTCAGGGGTCAGACATGTGCGAACCTAATTGCTTCTCTCATAACAGCAAAGTCTGGTCTTGGCCCACATTTAGGTGGGGAGCACAGTGAGTGTCAGCCCCTATCCTCTGTCCTTCAGGTCTGGGGAGGGGTCTCTCTGCTGCCTTTCAATCCCTCTTCTTACTGGTTGCATTCCCTTCATCATCCAGAAGCTGCTTCTGGAAACCCAGTTCCCCTGGGTTTCTCTTTAGCCTTGAAACCAGTATGTGTCCCGACCAGATCAAGCTTTTTTGTCTGTGCTGGGCCTGGAAGGGGTGGGGGTGGGTGATTGAGGGCAACCCAGGGCATTTATTTCCCCTTATTTATATCCCTGCTGGAAGGACCAGGATAACTCATTAACAGGGACCTGGTGGCTGGAGAGGCGTGGATAGGATCTTCCGCAGGAGCCCTGTTGAAGAATGCCTGACCCGGCCGACCCCGTCTCGAGCTGGGTTTAATTAAACTGTCAGCACTGGTCAGAAGAACAAAGCCTCTCTTCCCATCCTGGTCCCCAGCCCCCATCAGAGGCAGGAGGGCATTCTCTGCTGAAACGAAGAGCCGTTAAAAATGGATGTCTTGCCTCCAAGGGAAATTACCCGAAGCAGGAAGGTGACCTCGCTATTGTGACATGTCCAGGCAGCGGATCTGTAGCACTGAGCCGCCAAGGACCCTGAGCATGAGGAATGGGGCGCCTGTGGCCTCCCCTCTCTTGGCCAGAGCCTCCTTCCTGCCAGAATTACCACCTTAAGATGCCGTCGCTCACCCTCTAGACTTCTCTTTTCCCAGGAAGCTCATGAAGTCATGAGCTTTGTCTCATGAGCTACTAAGTCTGTGAGATGTCTCTGGCGTTAATGATGGAAACTCCCTTGGTTAGTTGCTTTGAAAGTGCTGGGTCAAACAGGCTTCTTTGTCAGGGGAATTTTCGCCCCTTTAATCCATTTCTGTGCATTATAAAGCCCACAGGGCACAGGGAGGGTGTTGCATTGCCCACACTGATTTGACCGGAAACTCTTGAACTTTTTTTTAGGGAATACCTAGATCTTGTGGACCTCATGTCAGGTCACTTGCTGAAGTTTCAGACGATAAGGACCAGAGCTGTGACCCCTGTATTCACACCTCTAAACCATCAGAACTCAAATTACTGTGCAGGAAAGTCAGCTGGGGAGTTTATTAAAATGCAGATTCCAGGACTCTACCATCTGAGCACCGCGTGAGTAGGTGTGAAGGGCCCGGGAATCTGCATTATTATTGAGTTCACACTTTGAGAAGCCATGCCTCAGCACACTGGGTGAGTCTTTTATTATCCACCAAAATTTTATTTATCTTTTAAATTGACTTGATAGGGTTGGTGAGTTTTAGAAAGGGACCGCTCTCCAGGCCGAGCCCCTCTTTGCCTCTGCCTTGCCTGAATCTGGGATGAGAACCACACTAACAAAGACCCTCCTGAGGGCAGAGCACAGTGTGGGCATGATGAGGTGGCACTTATGGAGCACTCTGGAGCCTCAAAGTGCTTTGCCATCACTGAAGCTGTGCCTGCTGTCACGGCTCAAGTGAGAAAGAGGCCAGTGTCCCATTGGGCCGGCAGGAAGCTCCGGAGAAGAGGGCCATCAGCCCGAGGCTGCTGCTGCTGCTGCTGTGCGGGGTGGGGGTGGGTGGGGGGGTGGGGTGGGGGGAGAGGGGGTGGGGGTGGGGGGAGAGGGGGTGGGGGTGGGGGGAGAGGGGGTGGGGGGAGAGGGGGTGGGGGGGGAGGGGTGGGGGTGGCGCACGGACTGTCCTGGCTGGGCTGCAGCCCCTGGCCCTGGGCTCCCCCCAAAGAAGCCTGGAGGGAAGAGCAATGGATGGGGTACCCCCCAGAGAATGAGCCATGCTGCGGACTTTTCTAGGGGCTCAAAGGAGTGAAAAGTTGCCTGTCCTCTACTTCAGCATTACAAAAAGCAGCATGGAGCAAACTGAATTAATACACATCTAGGCCCTGGCCGGTTGGCTCAGCGATAGAGCGTCGGCCTGGCGTGCGGGGGACCCGGGTTTGATTCCCAGCCAGGGCACATAGGAGAGGCGCCCATTTGCTTCTCCACCCCCACCCCCTCCTTCCTCTCTGTCTCTCTCTTCCCCTCCTGCAGCCAAGGCTCCATTGGAGCAGAGATGGCCCGGGAGCTGGGGATGGCTCCTTGGCCTCTGCCCCAGGCGCTAGAGTGGCTCTGGTCTCGGCAGAGCGACACCCCGGAGGGGCAGAGCGTCGCCCCCTGGTGGGCAGAGCTTCGCCCCTGGTGGGCGTGCCGGGTGGATCCCGGTCGGGCACATGCGGGAGTCTGTCTAACTGTTTCTCCCCTTTTCCAGCTTCAGAAAAATACAGGAAAAAAAAAAAAACATTTAGAAGATCTGAACAGAGAGGAGTGTGTATGTGTAGGGGGAGGGGGGTTTGGGGGGCTTTGTGAATACCTTTTAGGGGAGTGAGGATGTATTAAAAAGCCATTTCAAAATTATATAGATAATTTTGCTGTGATATTGAACATTTGGAAAATAAAGAAAAGCAGGAAAAGATAAGGTAATTGGTGAGGCCTGGCACAGACCAGGAAAGCCCCGAGCCCAGAAATCTGAGAAGGGGGAGAGGAACGGGGTGGGTGGGGGAGGCCCATACAAAGAGCAGAAACTGCTCACTGTCCTGAGAATATTCTATTGTATGTATACATCACATTTTGTTTATTCATCGGTAATGGACATTTGAATTGCTTCTACCTCTTGGCTATTGTAAGTAATGCTGCTATGAACAAACAGCATTGTGCAAATACCTGTATAAGACCCTCTTTTTAATTCTTTTATACTCTGGTTTCTCTTCAGATTGTATAAATCTTTCACCTCTTAATTCTTTTGTATGTATCTGCAGAAGTGGATTGCTGGATCATATGGTAATTCTAGTTTTTTTGAGGAACTGCCTTACTGTTTTCTTTAGAGGTTACACCATTTTACCATTACTTATTTTTTGGGTTTTTTTGTTTGTTTATTTGTTTTGTTTTTTTCTGGATAGTAGCTATCCTAATGTGTATGAGGTGATATGTCCTTGTGGTTTTGATTTGCATTTTTCTGATGATTAGTGATGTTGATCATTTTTGTATAATGCTTGTTAGCTATTTGTATGTAATCTTTGGAGAAATACCCATTCAAGTTCTTAGTTCATTTTGAAATCAGGTTATTTGATTTTTGTTGTTGTAAAAGTTCTTTATATATTCTAGGTATCAACCTTTTATTAGATGTTTTCTCCCATTTCATAGCTTGTCTTTTCATTCTGTTGATTGTGTCTTTTGATGTAGTTTGATGTAGTTCAAATGTCTATTTTTGCTTTTGTTGCCTGTGTCATATCCAAGAAATCATTGCCAAGTTCAATCCCATGAAATTTCTCCCCTATGTTTTCTTCTAAGAGTTTTATAATTTGGGGTCTTAACATTAAGGTCTTTGATCTATTTTGACATTTATTTTTATTTTATTTTATCTTTATAAAATAAAGATGTTGCACGAGAGAGCAACAGAAATAGGGACAGATGTGGACAGACAGACAGGAAGGGAGAGAGAAATGAGAAGCATCAGTTCTTCGTTGTGACACCTTAGTTGTTCATTGATTGCTTTCTCATATGTGTTTTGACTGGGGGGCTACAGCAGAGCAAGTGACCCCTTGCTCAAGCCAGCGACCTTTGGGCTCAAGCCAGTGACCCCACGCTCAAGCTGGTGAGCCCATGCTCAAGCCGGATGAACCCGTGCTCAAGCCGGTGACCTCAGGGTTTCAAACCTGGGTCCTCTGTGTCCCGGGCTGACACTCCATCCACTGTGCCACCTATTGATCAGGCTGATGTTCATTTTTAAATTAAAAAAATATTTTCCCATTGAGAAAGAGAGAGAGAGAGAGAGAGAGAGAGAGAGAGAGGCATCAACTTATTGTTTTACTTAGTTCCATTTAATTGTGCACACATTGATTGCTTCTCATATGTGCCCAAACTGATGGATCAAACCTGTGACCTCAGTGTGCTGGGATGTCCCTTTATCCACTGAGCCACATGGCTAGGGCCTGAGTTAATTTTTAAATATGGTGTAACATAAGAGTCCAACTTCATCCTTTTGCATGTGGGTATCCAGTTTTCTGAAGGCCAGTTGTTGAAGGAACTGTCCTTTCATCATTGGATAATCCTGTGAGCACCCTTGTCAATGATTGTTTGACCATAGAGGTGGGGATTTATTTATGGCAGGGGTCTCAAACTTGCGGCCTGCGGGCCGCATGCGGCCCGCCAAATAATTTTGTGCGGCCCGCAGACTAATCCACAAAGTTCAAAATATTTTGGATAAAATTAAGTAAGCCTAGGGGCCTACTTGTATTTTTCATTTCTCTAGCATCCTAGCTAGATATTAGCTTAGTTAACAGCAGTTGTGATGCGAACTACAGTTTCTGGTCGTTTTGTGACACTGAGTAAACTGCATGTACGATTGTGCTGGTTGTACTGATTTTTTTTTGTTTTCAACTGCAGAGAGAAAAGTGTTGTGTAACAGTTGCCTTTTGTAGACCTAGTGTGGCCCGCCAAATGGCTGTGATCTTGCTCTGCGGCCCACATGCTGAGTTGAGTTTGAGACCCCTGATTTATGGGCTGTCTATTCTATTCCATTGGTCTATTTGTCTGTCCTTATGCTCATACCACACTGCTTTGATTATTGTATATTTATATGTTTTGGAATCAGGAAGTGTGAGTACTTCAGCTTTTTTATTGTTTTTCAAAATTGTTTTGGCTGTTTGGGGTCCAGTGATAGCTTTTTACTTGGAAGCACAAGGAACCTGTCACAGCAGAAAAGAAGTTTTAGATCTTTGGATTCAAATGAGACAAACCTGTGTATAAATGCCTTGGTCATGAGGAACTCACTACTTCATAAGACAAGCAGTCTTGTTGGTGAGTAACTTTGATCAATAGGAATCCTCATACTAACCTTGACCTGTTTTCCTGTCATGTTTGCCCAGTGATCTCAGTGTTGCTCTCTACAGTTGTGTTCAGAGCAAGGACATGTGCTAAGCTCAGACCTTTCACTGGTCATGACCTTTGGCAAATTCTTCAAGGGACCATGCACATTTCTGGGACAGATCTGAGAGACCTGTTTCTAAGATTGAAGCTGTCTGTCCATCGCATAGATTCTTTCTAAGGTTCAGAGAGATATCCCCAGAGTCGCTGTGGGCCCTCTTGTTCTCTTCCACTTTCCCCAGGCAGCTTAGTGAGGACCCCAGAACCTTCTTGCCATCTCAGTCCTGTTTGGCCTGGTTTGCTGGGTGGGCTACTCAAGAGGCTCCCTTGAGAAGTATAGAGCTATAGCTACAGGAAGCTGCTACCGTTTAACAAAGTAGTGTCCTTCTGCGAGGTGGCAGTTTCCCTACCTTCCTTTTAGGAAGCCAGACTTTCCTGTCTATAATCAAGGCCTCTTGTGGTGGACCAGTAAGGAGGTGGGGTGGTGGAAGGCTGGGGGGAGAACATTCTGGGGGTCCTAAGGCTTTTTGCACAGTGTGATAGAAATGAGCACTGAGAGAGCCAGGCACTTGTGTTCTAGGTGTGACTCTGTTCCCATCTGGCTGGGATACCTTGGAAGTCAATGAATGAATATCTTTGGATCCTTTTCGATCACATTCATTAATGAATTGGATGAGCATGCAGAAGGGATGCTCAGCAGATTGGCAGGGGGGCACAAAACTGCAAAGCGGTAGCCCATTATACCCAAGATGACAGAAGTAAGATTGAAAAAGTTCTTCATGAACTGGGCTGGAATCAATAAGGTGAAATTAAATACTGATAAATACAAAGATGGCTTGGAAGGCGCTGAATGGAGAAGACCTTGTTTGGCATCACTTGTTAGGAAAAGGGCCTGTGACTTCAAGCTGAGGGTGAGTCAGGTGTGGTAAGGTGGCTGAAAGAGTGAATGTAGCCTTAGGCTGAATTAATAAAGGCAGGGTATCCTCTCCAGGGGAGGGGACAGGCCTGTCCCAGTCTGTGCTGATTTGAGCACATCCAGAGAACAGTGGATCTTGTAGGTGGTTGTGGGGAAACATTAAGCGTGCTCTGGGAGAGAGCAGATAACATCAGGGGCCATGTGGAAACTATTTTATATGCGATGTAGTCAAGGGGCCTGGGGCTGTTTGGTGTGATGAAAACAAATGCAGAGGAACTCAGAGCAATTTTCAAATCTGTGTGAAGGGCTGTCAGAGGACAAGAATGATTTGTTCCAGAAGCAGAACTGAGTAATGTGGGCTGAAGGTGTGGGGAAGTGGATTTTGTTTTGAAGAGAGGAGCTATCTGCCAAGTGGTGGGCTGCTCTGCTTGTCACCTCACCCCTGGGAGAGTTCAAGGCGGGGCTGGATCCAAATGTGGCAGGACTGTGTGCCTGTGGGGGGCGGGGGGCTGGCTTTGACGGGCTCTGCTGCTTTTAGATGCAGAGCTGTCTAATCACTCGAGGACTCCCGAGCAGGGGAGAAGCTGGTCCAAATGATGTTTGGGATGGATAATCTGCTTGCAGACACGTGAAACTGGCAGATGGTGGGAGCCTGGGAGGCCCCTCGCCTGAGCCCCAGCATTGGAAACTGTCCTGTACTGCAAAGTGCTTCCAGCAAACTGTGTAGCAAAATATTCACCAGACCCAGGTTCCGGCCCACATTTGGAGACAAATATGGAACAATAAAAATCAATGAATAGCTTTGGAAATAGTGTCTGATCTGTAAAAAGACACAGAAGGCCTGTGCTCAGACTCGAGGTGCTCAGGGGAGTGACTCTCCCGGGGCCTCCCACCCCATCGATGGGCAATGACTCATTTCTCCTTTGAAGTCCAAGCGTTGTCTTCGGAGCCCTGGTGTTTACACCCTCTGCTCCTTCAACAAAGGGCCTTCTGTCGGTAGATCTAGGAGGCCAGCAGGGAAGGGTCAGAAAAGGAAGGTATTGACTGAATACCAATAAGAAGGGGAAGTGTGTACACTGGGGATGAGGGGTGCCAGGCAACTGGGGGCCCACTCGTGCTGTGCAAACAGAGTGGCTGGAGGATGCCCTTCGGTGGGTGTGTTTTACTAACGGCTCTGGGGCCCTGGAGGAGGTGGGAAGGGGGGGCCAGGAGAGAGGGAGGAAATATTTCACAATGCCGAGTGTAAGCTCAGCCCCTTGATGGGGAGGGGCGGGCCCGAATGTTGCAGGGTAACAAAGAGGTAGTGTGGACTGGTGACAGTTAGGGGAAAACACATGGCAACTAATGGGGCAGTAATGGGTGGGGAGGAAACCTGGGAAAAGCTGGTACAAGAAAGCTGGCACATCAATTCTGATGGCGTGACATCCCGCCTGGCAGGGGGACAGGAGGGGCCGCTCTTTTACCCGGCCCAGAGATGTTTCCACTCCCAGGGCGGAGGACAGGGTGAGGGATGGCTGGAAGGGGAGATGCCCCACAGGGCCCGGAGAGGAACACGGTCTCTGTGGAAGCCAGTGCCCCAAAGCAGAGTTTAGAGGTTTCTATTGTGTCTGAGTGGTAGAGGGGTGATGTGATCCTGGCGTGAACCCCGTCCCCCACACCTGCCTGCATGGTTGGTACCACCCCAGAGTGGTTACCTGTGAGAGGCTTTGCACCCAGGCCAACCCTTTGGGAGTCCCCAGCTGGCCACTGGAGCCAGGAGCCCAATGCCACGCGTGTACTCAGAGACACCCCCCTCCCCCCGCCAGGCCCTCCACCAGGCTCGATGGAGACTCCAAGACCCCAGGATTTCCTGTTCATTGCCCCAGAACTGCCCACCTCTTCTCAAAGACTCCAAGGGCATGTCAGCTCTCAAAGGGGACAGTATTTATTACCTGAGGGCTTTTGGAGGAAGCCATTTAGCAGTTTGTAGTTGGGCTTTTATGACTTCCATGAGGTTCCTAAACAACCAGGGGCATCCCAGAGCCCAAAATGGTGGCTTGTCAGCGGAAGTTTGAATTTTGTGTCACAGACCAACTGTTTTTGATCAAATTAACAATCTTTTCTTAGAAAACAAAACAGCAAAATGACTTTTTATCTATTTGTGTGTGTGTGTGTGTGTGTGTGTGTGTGTGTGTGTGTGTGTGTGTGTAACCAGTTCTCCTCATAACCTTTAGAAAACATTTAGGAAAGAAGGGGAGAATGCATCTATCCCCAGGTGTGGGTCTAGCATATTTTTAAACGGTTGCCACATCTGACGGGGACACACTGGGAGCCTCTCTTTCTAGGCTTCTGCTGTGGGCGGAATTCTTAATCCGATTCCTGGTTAATGTTTGCAAAGCAGCAGCTGGTTTTAGCCTTGCTGCCTGGCTGAGAGGCAGCCCTCCTTCTGAGCGTCACCTTCCCAGTTTGGCAGTGGGGGACTCAGGACCTGCTTTCCTTCTCTGGATGGATGGATGGATTCATTCACCCAACCAGCTTATTACAAGCCTGCCGCGTGCAGTAATTTGTTGGGTGTGGGGATATCAGGATGAATTAGATATGGTGAAGGACTTGGCTGGAGCGTTGACTGGTGGTTCTGGGGTTGCTGATTTCTCAGCTAGGTGATGGGTTTAAGCTGTGAGAATTTAATGGCTGTTTTGTTGCCTGCCTTTTTCCCTCCCAGATCCCATGAAATGAAAGAAAGAAAAAAGAAATGTGAATAAAACTAATAGAAATGAAAAATCATATTTCACAGGGACAAATACACATCTATCGATTCCGCAGCTGTTCAAACATAAACTTCCCCATGCTATTCATCTTCTGTGTCAGATATATTGAAACGGGGTCACTACACCTGGGCATCTGAGTCTCCAAAGGCAACTGGAAAAACAAATCAGTTTCCCACAAGCCATTAACTCCATTGATGGGAAACAAAGAACAAGAAATCATTTTCGGCAGGTTCTTACAGAAAACTGGGTGAGCAAACTGGCTGGAACTCATTTATTGATGGTTTTTAATAGCGTCTTTCACAGCCAGCTGGACATGGTGTGAGATCTCAGTTATCCCTCGGGGATGACTGGTCACTTGAACATTGACCACAGACTGCAAATGGCTATCCCCTGGTCTCCCTGCAGGAGTGCGTCCCTTGCTGCGATGTGCCATCCGTTGATGGTGGAGGTGCATGCAGGTGTCAGCTGAGCATTTCTGAAGGTGCAGGTGACCCAGAGGCTCGTAGGGGCTTGGGGAGCTTTTGTTAAGTTTCCATTTGGACTTTCTATATACCCTCTGGTGCTGGCAAGATAACCAGAGTTGAGGACTAGGCACAACACAGAAGTAAAGAAATCCAACAGTTCAGCTGCTTACTACCTGGTTGACCTGGGCGAATTGCTTAGTCTTGCTGCTTAGACTCAGTTTTGTCATCTGGGAAAAGGGCCCAATAAGGAACTATTTTAAATTGTTGAGCAGGGAATAAATACGAATTTTTTCCCACATTTTGTGACTATCATCAATAAACGTTAGGCTTATATTTTTCTTGATAGTGAAGTCCTTGTCCCTCTAGCGGTAGGAAACGCAGGGAGGAAACACTTGCATTTCCATTACCTGATGGTCAGTGTCTTAACCTTATGTTATTCTTAGAACATGTTAAAGCAGAATTTCCGAAGGTAGTGTTTTTGGCGATTTGTAGTTTGATGTTGTTGTTGTTTCAAACAAAGATAATTGGGCAGCCAAATGGGACTAAGGTTCTGGAAACTGGGTCTACATAGTAAACATGGAGTTTTTCCAGCGAGGGATGTAAGCCATGAACACACTGAATAAATTCCCTTTATTATTTAAAAGGAATAAAACATTATTTAAAAATAAAATAAAATAAAAATGTGCTTGCTTTTAAGGCTGATCAAGGGGATTGGAGCTTAGTCAGCAAAAAGGTTCCTTTTTCTCTTCCTTGATTTCACCGGGCACCTGCTTGGTCCAGGTTAGAAGGATGCCGGTCTTTATAGCTCATTTAACTCGGAGAGCATCAGGCTTTGTTGGGGCTTTGACAGTTATCCGTTTTGACGCTAACAGGGAGGACTTGGCCCTGTTCAATCTGTTCCAGTCCCCGACCCTGTTATGAATATCAGCTCACAAGGGGGTGAGACACCTCTGTCAGCCACCACCCTGGGCAGGTCACATTATGCCCTGAGGATGAGGTGTTGCCTTTTATATATACACCAAGAATGTGCTTCCAAATCTTGCAAGCCTGAAATTAGGGGCTTTATTAACGTGACGCTCTGCTCATTTTGAAGCTTTCACAGTCTGCAGGCCGCGCAGATCCCGCCCGCTGCGTTCTACACAGGCCGGCAGGATGGTTTGTCAATTTTCCTTTAAGAAAAAATTTTTCTTTTCAGAATATGGTTTTATTAGTGTGTCCCCATTCTTTATTTACCACCAATGCCAAATGCAGACGCTGATGCCTCAGGCGAGCCAGCCCTAGAGTCCCAGCCAACATGAAATCCCATCACCCCAAGGACCCCAGAAATTCAGAATCCACCCCAGGGTGTGGAGAGCCTTGCCAGCCACGGTCCCTTCTTACTCCTCCCTGCGGCATGGAGCATCAGTGGAGAGGGTGTTTTCTTAAGGGCAGGCAACATACGGTTATGTCTTATGAAATGGTATAAGAGTAACTGTATTTATTTTTATATCTGGGCACATGCCACGAACCAGTGCAGCTAGTAATTCCAGGTCCCAAGTGGGAACGGTGTGGAATTAAGAAAATATATGGAATTAAGAAAATACAGTGTGGGAAGGGCCCTGTAATTGCTGCTGGCAAGAACAAAGTGTGCCCAAAAACCTCATCTTGTTTTATTTATAGGGCAAAGTGAGGCTATTAGCAAATCAATGGTCTCTGATCATGTTTCCAAGGTAACCCAAGAATTTTACCAAGTGCAGAAAACCCCCATCATACATATCATCTTAACTTTATACCAAACATAGGATAGAAGAAACTTGCCTCCAGTCTTTCCGGGGAACAGGGGGGATAGTGTAAACAATCCAGCACCACAACGTAACAGCCTTTTGCAACTTAATCAGGCAAGTGAGGTGGGAGGTTGGGCAGACTGTCAGCTTACAGCCAATTCCCCACACCTCTGTCCCCCCAAAATCTAAACTCCAAAAACCCCGTTGGTTTTTTGGTCCCCAACAGGCACATATTTCTCTGGAATACCATAGGGCACATCTGGAAATCTTCTAGGGTGCACCAGTGCACCCTGACGCACACTTTGAGAACCACTGTCTTAAGGTGCTTAAGGGAAACCATTTTACCTGAAGACTCACCCCCAACCTGGTCCCAATCATTGCCATTTTTAGAGCAATGGTGTTTAAATGTGCTTCTGCAGCCCCTACTCTGCTTGGCCAAATAGCCTCCCTGGGGCTCAGAACCCATCAGGGCCAGGCCAGAGCACGGCATCCAGTGTGAGCTTCCAAGAAGCGGAAGGTGCTCCTGAGCTAAGGTCCTGACTGCGTCCCGCTGGAGTTACCTCTGCTCGGTTTCAGATTTTTTTTTAATAAATAAATTTTTATTTTAATGGGGTGACATCAATAAATCAGGGTACATATATTCAAAGAAAACATGTCCAGGTTATCTTGTCATTCAATTATGTTGCATACCCATCACCCAAAGTCAGATTGTCCTATGTCACCTTCTATCTAGTTTTCTTTGTGTCCCTCCCCCACTCCCTCCCCCTCTCCCCCCCCCCCTTAACCACCACATTCTTGTCCATGTCTCTTAGTCTCGTTTTTTATGTCCCACCAATGTATGGAATCCTGCAGTTCTTGTTTTTTTCTGATTTACTTATTTCACTCCGTATAATGTTATCAGGATCCCACCATTTTGTTGTAAGTGATCCGATGTCATCGTTTCTTATGGTTGAATAGTATACCATGGTGTATATGTGCCACATCTTCTTTATCCAGTCTTCTATTTTTTTTTTTACAGTGATTAAAGCCTTTAAGCAAACTCTTGGCCAATACAGCAAGAATCCATAAAAGTAGTGTCCTTAACGTGTTCACCAAGTCCAAGTTGGCCCCAACACCATGCCAAATCCCTGAAAAATACAACCCAACCCCAGTTCAGTCTGTTAGGAGCTGTCACAAGGAGCAGGAGTCCAGGAAAAGTCCACATCCAGGAAAAGTCTGTATGGCACTGGAATTGTTGTCACAATTCTATACTTTGCAGCTCATGTCCAAGTCCCAATGACCACTGCTTCTAGCTGGTAATGATTCACGTAGACTGGAAAAGCCATCTGCAGCACGTGTGGAGATGGAGCTTCTGTTCTCCTCTGCCTGGAGAGATGAGACCAGATTGCTTTTCCCTGGAGCTCTGCGACTGTGGCATGGTAAAGAGAACCTTGGGATACACTAAGCTGGCTGGCAAAAGGGGGAAAGAGAGCTCTAAATTAGGAGTAGGTCCCAGCCTGAAATATGAGTGGGGCATTGAGGTAGGAGGGATAAAGGAAACACTATATATTAAACAAAGCAGCAGAAAATAGGACTATCAACACCCACAACAGAGATCTTCGAGGGAAGAATAAAAAACCTGACTATTCAGGCAAGACATAGTTAAATGGCCCTTGTGCAAATGAGATCAGTTTACCTGCTTCTTGGAAGAAATACCCTAGGCTTGTCCACAGTGTCGTAGATGGGGCCGATGGCCCTGGGCACCTTCAGCCTTCAGTGGCAAACCCCAGCTTTCTGGGCAAGGTTAGGTCATAGGTGGCTGGAGCAGGGCTGGAAGAGACTGAACCCTCCCTTAGAGGAGCGAGGGAGAAGCCTACCTTCCAGTGTCCCTGTTTCCTCACAGCAGAGGCATGTAAGTCTGGCAGGCTTTAGCTCAGCTCAATGACCTTCCTTTCCACTATTGAAGCAGGACCCAGATGGCATCCTATGAGACCCCTTTGGGGTGATGGAGCCTTTAAGGGCATATCCTAAAAGCTGGTAGTTCCCCTGATCTCTATTGGGCTTTTTCTGCCTCTTGGTATCTTAAAGGCCATGCTCAGAACATCTCGCTGAGGGGTTTGAGGGTCCCCATCCACCTATATAAATCTATTCCATAAATCTGGAGCTATTTGGAAAAAGACAAAACAGTGTTATTAGCTGGATCAAATAAAGAAGGTAGTAGTTTGCAGGAGAAAAAGATTTGGCGTCTCCTGTTCATCAGCATTCAGAAGAAATTAAAAATTTTTTTAAGTAAAAAGCATGATATGGTAGACCCATAGGAGTTCCAGGATATGACTCCCCCCTTTTAAATTTTTTTAAATTATGCCCTGGCCGGTTGGCTCAGCGGTAGAGCGTCGGCCTAGCGTGCGGAGGACCCGGGTTCGATTCCCGGCCAGGGCACATGGGAGAAGCGCCCATTTGCTTCTCCACCCCTCCGCCACGCTTTCCTCTCTGTCTCTCTCTTCCCCTCCCGCAGCCAAGGCTCCATTGGAGCAGAGATGGCCCGGGCGCTGGGCATGGCTCTGTGGCCTCTGCCTCAGGCGCTAGAGTGGCTCTGGTCGCAATATGGCGACGCCCAGGATGGGCAGAGCATCGCCCCCTGGGGGGCAGAGCACCGCCCCTGGTGGGCGTGCCGGGTGGATCCCGGTCGGGCGCATGCGGGAGTCTGTCTGACTGTCTCTCCCTGTTTCCAGCTTCAGAAAAATGAAAAAAAAAAAAAAAAAAAAATTTTTTTTAAATTGACCTTAAAATATTTGCTGGGTTGGTTTCAGATTTGAGGCCTTTTGCCTCCCAAGCCTCCTTGCAGCCCAGCAAGAAACCATTACCCCCCTGGGCATCCTCACCGTTGCTCTAGTTCCCAGCGTATCATATGTGCCCTCAACCTCCCTTTGCTGATTCCAGTGTGTCATGGGATTTCTGCTTCTCACTTTCTGCCTTGTAGGGAGTCCTGCATGTAAACCCAGTGCATCGGGCTATTGAGAGAGGCTTTGGGTTTAAGTTCTGCTGCTGCCATGTCTAGCCACATAACTGAGGACCAGCAATGCACACCCCTGAACCTATTTCCTTCTCTGTAAAGTGGGGATAAAACAGCCCTCCGTTGTGGGGTGGAAGTGAGGATTAGGGGAGGTCAATGCCTTGGTCTCTGCCAATGTCAGCATTGGCTGCTCAGTTGCCCTGGCCTTTAAGATCAACTGCTGTCTTTCAGGGGCTTCCCTTCTTGAGAGGAGGATGGGATCTTGTAGTCCCTCCATACTGTCCCAGGGAGAAGCAGATGGGGGTCATACAGTGCATGGACATTGGGCCTCAGTACTTCCAAGTCACATGTTCACTGGCTGCCACAGTACCAACAAATGAAGACGTAGGCATGCATCAAGGGGTGGGGAAGGAAACAAGATCCCAAGCGAGTTATTCAGACAACGTGCTCCCAGGCTGCCCTGCCTTCTGCAGTGGGTGCCGTTCAAGCTCCTGCCGGTGAGTCTGCAGGCCAGCTGTCGGCCTCTGGCTTTAGGGGGTCTGATCTTTCCTCTTTCATTGGTAACGCACCCAACAAATATTTCTGTGGCTGCTTCATTCCAGTCTCGGGTTACAGTGGTGAGAAGAAAAGGATGTGCGGTCTGCTTTCCAGAGCGGGGAAGTCTGTTGGGGGTGGGGATCAGTGTGAGCTAGAGAAAGAGTTTTATTTAAACCAGGGGTCCCCAAACTATGGCCCGCGGGCCACATGCGGCCCCCTGAGGCCATTTATCCGGCCCCCACCGCACTTCCGGAAGGGGCACCTGTTTCATTGGTGGTCAGTGAGAGGAGCATAGTTCTCACTGAAATACTGGTCAGTTTGTTGATTTAAATTTACTTGTTCTTTATTTTAAATATTGTATTTGTTCCCATTTTGTTTTTTTTACTTTAAAATAAGATATGTGCAGTGTGCATAGGGATTTGTTCATAGTTTTTTTTATACTCCGGCCCTCCAATGGTCTGAGGGACAGAGAACTGGCCCCCTGTGTAAAAAGTTTGGGGACCCCTGATTTAAACCTTCAGGTGGCCGATGGGGCAGGACTTGACTGCATGACAAGAGCAGTGACAGAAAGGGTCAGTCCAGTGCTTTTCTCAGTAACAAAGCAGCAGTGAGTGCAATGAAGGAAAGGACTCCAGGTGTCTGGGAGTGACAGCAGGGCACTGGCGCTGGGGCCAGGCACGGTGCTTGAGCCCAGCCCTCTGCCCTCCTGTTCACCGGAGCTTACTGTCCGTCCGGCATTAGGAGGCCAGGTCTGCGACACCTGGGGTCTTGTTCCACCTTCACCAGCGCCCCAGGGAGCCCACAGCCCTCCTGCTTTGCTACATCCCTGGCCTCGGCGCCGTCTGACTGTTGCTCATTTGCTGCCCACCTTTTCCCTTGCCTGTGATTTGGGATTGGGCTTGTGCCTCAGGATCGGGCACTCACTGTCCCTCTGACCTGTGCCCTGAGCTCCTGCCTCTGCTCCTGGCACCCTCTGCCAACAGGGTGGCCGGGTGCTGAGTGCATGGCCACCTCCTGGTCCCGGCTGGAGCATTACCTGTCTGTGATGCTTGACTCTCCTTTCTGCACTATCCCACCTGTAAAACAGAGCCAACACCCTTCCTCCCTTCCTGACCTCTTGGGGATGGGAGGCAATACAGGGTTCCAAGAGCTAAAATGAAAAAGAGAAAAAGAACATTACTCAAAATTCAGCTAATTGATGTTGCAGAGAAGTTGCTTTGTGTGTTTCAGTCAGAAGGAACTTTTCACATGAGCAGGACTCGAGTGAATTTAAAAGATGTGATCCCCTTTTCTTAGCACACAGGCAAGAATTACGTCACAAATAGCAACCTTACGACACATTAGCTTTCATTAGCGAGTTCCTGGTTTTGAGGGGAGGTTTCTAACAACCTTCTCGGGGTTCCTTGGGTCCAGCGACCTGGAGGCTGTGATTCCATCCCCATGGATGTCTGAAGTTTTTTTTTTTTTTTAATATTTTATTTTTAACTTTATTTAGTTTTTTTTTTTTTAGAGAGACAGAGAGAGAGAGAGAGAGAGAGAGAGAGAGAAGGGAGAGGAGCAGAAAGCATCAACTCTCATATGTGCCTTGGCCAGGCAAGCCCAGGGTTTTGAACCGGCAACCTCAGTGTTCCCAGATCGACACTATCCACTGCGCCACCACAGGTCAGGCTGGATGTCTGAAGTTTGAGGGGCATATGGTGAAGGGCTCAGATCAGCCCAGGACCTCCTCAGTCTGTTTTAGGTCCCTGCTGTGCTCTGCTTCCTGCAGGAAAGAGGCAGCACCACTCCAGAACCCAGAAGGTGCTCTTGGTAACAGGTGCTATGTCTGCAGTCCCTGTTGTGCACATTTGCACTCGTTAATCCTCATCACACCCTTTCAGGGTGCTCAGAGGGAAAAGAGAATGTCCTTTTTGTAGGAAAAGGTGACACGGGGAGGTCACCAGCACAGAGGTCCGAATATCTGAGTCAGCTCAATAACAAAGGACAACCTAGGCTCAGCGGGGAGGCCTGTGGAGGGGAAAGGAGAGGCAGTGGGTCTCTCCAGCTTGCCCGGGAGACCCCCGTGCTCAGGGTTAGGGTGGGGAGGTGAGCAACGGAGGCCCAAGTGTCCTCAGGGCTTGAATTTCCTTCCAGGCTCTGCCTGCAGAAGTGGAGCGCTCCTCGTCTTACCCAGGGGCACAGAAAAAAAGGCTGCCCTTTCCCAAACTGTGTGTGCTTTTCCCAGGGGCCATTGTTCCCTGTTGCCAGGAAACTGGGGCCTTCAGGTGTCACCCGGGAGACTGGGGCCTGGGTATTCGGGTTTAGGTCAGGCACAATAAGGCCTGTAGAATGAAACGGCATCCCCAGGACCTCCTCAGTCATTTGTCACACAACTGTGGTTCCCAACGACAGTGGAGACACGGGGACTCGGGGGAGGAGTGGGGTGGGGGCAGGATGAGGCGAGAGGCATGAGATGGGGCAGGCTGACGATTCCCCCACCAGGGCAGAGCAAACGCACCCCTTTGGGGAGAGCAAGTGAGGCCGTCCTAGCCTCTGGGGACCTCAGAAGGCCTGCGAAGGGTCAGACCATGGTTCAGGTCCGCCTGCTGGGAGCTGGGGGCCGGCCGGGCCCCAGGCATGATAGAGCTCCAGGAAATGCTCGACAGTTTAATGGGACCACTCCGGGCCATAGAGCCTAGGACACGATGAGCAAAGAGACTGTCCTGCTCTGATATAGTGAGGACCACAGGTGGTCCAAACGGTGGCAAATCGGAGTGGCTCAGGGGACCCAGCAGCGAGCAGGGGTCAGGAGATCTGGGGGCAGAGAGGAGGTGTCACTTTTTAGCAGGTCGGTGACGGATCCAAATGCTTCCCTCCCCAAACCCTCACGCACAGCTCCTCATAAAGGGGGTTTAGAGTGATGGAGAGAAGAGAGAGTGTGAGTAATCTACTTGCAAAATAGCTCTCTTTCACTTTCATTCTATTTTTTAGATTTTTAATTGGGATAAAATATGCATAAAAGTGACCGTCTTAGTCATTCTTAAGCATACAGTTTGGTAGTCTTAAATATATCACATTGTGCCCTGGCCAGTTGGCTCAGTGGTAGAGCGTCAGCCTGGCGTGCAGGAGTCCCAGGTTCGATTCCCGGCCAGGGCACACAGGAGAGGCGCCCATCTGCTTCTCCACCCCTCCCCCTCTCCTTCCTCTCTGTCTCTCTCATCCTCTCCCGCAGCCAAGGCTCCATTGGAGCAGAGTTGGCCCGGGCGCTGAGGATGGCTCTGTGGCCTCTGCCTCAGGCGCTAGAATGGCTCTGGTTGCAACAGAGCGGTGCCTCAGATGGGCAGAGCATCGCCCCCTGGTGGGCGTGCCGGGTGGATCCCGGTCGGGCGCATGCGGGAGTCTGTCTGACTGCCTCCGTTTTCAACTTCAGAAAAATACAACCCCCCCCCCCCCAAAAAAAAATATATCACACTACCTTGCAGCCGATCTCCAGAACTTTCTTATCTTGCAAAACGGAAACTCTCTATGCATCGAACAGTAACTCCCCATTTTTCTTTGCCCCCAGCCCCTGGCAAGCACCGCTATACTTTCAGGCCTCATGAGCTTGACTCCTCCAGGTACTGTACCTCCTGAGAGTGGAATCACACAGTATTTGTTGTTTTGTGACTGACTTACTGGTCCTCAGAGTTCACCCATGTTGTAGCATGTGTCAGAATTTTCTTCCTTTTAAAGGAAAAACAATACTCGGTACCATGTATTTACTACGTTTCGTTTTTTCCACTCATCAGCTGATGGGTTGCTTCAACCTGCTGGTTAGCGTGAATAATCCTGCTATGAACATGACTTGCCCCACTTTTGAAGCTCACTCTGATTTCCTTTGTGACCTGGGGACATGAACTGGTGACTGTTTTCTTTGCTCCTTACCCAGGCACCCAAGGCCTTTCGGAAGTGGGCCTGTCGGGTGGGTGACTCCTTTCCCGCCCACCAGAGATGCTCATCTTCAGCTGTTCCTTCTGTCTGGTACTGTGGCCATTTCCTCTGGGGAAGAAGGTCTTGGTTCCGGCAGGCAGCGGTGGTGGTGGGGTTCGGGCCCAGGTTGACAAGGTGCTGCCTCTTGGAGGCACCAGATTGATTCTCCTGCACGGTCTGGTGGGCCCTGGCGAGCCCAGTGGTCACAGGACTGCCGTTAGGTAAGGGAGCGCACAATGAAAAATTCAGTCTGTGCCTGACCTGTGGTGGCGCAGTGGATAAAGCGTCGACCTGGAATGCTGAGGTCGGCGGTTCGAAACCCTGGGCTTGCCTGGTCAAGGCACATATGGGAGTTGATGCTTCCTGCTCCTCCCCCGTTCTCTCTCTATCTCTCCCTCTCTCTCTCTCCCCCCTCTCTCTCTAATAAAAATGAATAAATAAAAAATCTTAAAAAAAGCCTTTCTGAAAAAAGCTATAATAAAAAAAAAAAAGTTAAAAAAAAATTCAGTCTGTGACCCTTGGAAATACAAGGGGGCATTTGGCATTTCGGTTTTGTGCAATGGTAGCTTGGAGTCTAGAGAGGACCAGGAACTCAGACAGGGGAGGGGGCGTGGCCCGGGTCCTGGACTGGCAGCCCCGGGAGGGAGCCGGGGCGGAGTTCTGATGCAAGGTCTTGGCTGTGTGACTGCTGTACAGGCACCTGTTCTGTGGGGGGCGGCTCTGGAGGTGGCCTGAGGCTCAGGGAACGTCCAAGTTCTGGGTTGGAAAGGTAGCAGGCAACTTTGGGACCCCTAGGAGGGCAACCAGTCGAGGCAGGCAACAATTCGAACTTCTGTCACCGTGGAGGGGAGGGGAGGGACTGAGACCGCAGGGGACCTCAGAGCCGCTTTGTGTGGGGACTGGGGCTGCCTGGTCCTGCACAGGGGGCAGACTGGAGCCCGCACAGGGCAGGGGCTGGGGGCAAGGGAGAGGGGGTGTGGTTGGCAGACTGGGACCTTCGGTCTCAGTGCCTAAGACCTGAACTTTGAGGAGTTTGGATGCCCTAGGCAGGCAGCCTCAAGGTTAAACAGGGCAATCATCCTGGCATTTTAAGTTAAAAAAAAACCCACTATATATATATATATAATTGATATTAGAGAGAGGAAGAGAGAAGGAGAAACATCAATCTGTTGTTCCACTTATTTATGCATTCATCGGTTGATTTCTTGTATGTGCCCTGACCAAGGATTGAATCCACAGCCTTGGAGTATAGGGACAACGCTATAACCAAGTGAGCTACCTGGCCAGGGCTTGGCATTTTAAGTTTTACTTAAAAATTGGTGGCAGTTGGGGGTGGGGTGGGCAGATGAGTGGTTAAAACAGTTTTGCATGTTATGTTTATAAAGCAGTTAATGGAGTACACTTGGGGCCAGGCTGAGCTCCTGATTCCTGGCTCTGCCATTTTGCTTACCCTCTCTGCCTCAGTTCCCTCATTTGCAACATGAGGGTACTAATCAGACCTACCTCCTGGGCTTGTGATGGCAAATGAAGTGATTAGTGAGGAACTCAGAACAGCGTCTGAAACAAGGCCCGTTCTCAGCATATAGTAGTTGCTGTTACTATCATGACTTTTGGTAAAACCGGAATGTTTAGGATAAGAGACCTGCAAGAGGCTCTGTGCTTTGGGCCGCTGCCCTCCGCCTGTAGGGTACTTTGGTGGAGCTGTTTTGGAAATGTCACAGGCTCCACATGGCAGAGCTAGCATCTGTTGTCCGCAGGGATCTCCAGTGCCTGGCTCACATAGAGTCGCCACGAATGCTCGTTCGAGGTGGTGAAGGCGTGGCTGGCCGTGCCCGGCCCGACGGGCAGAGGCATGGCCTGTGCCCCGGAGTGCTGCTGCTCACCCCGCCTGCCCAGTCCCGCGCCGGGTGAACGCGGCCTGAACAGAGGCCTTGTTTGCGTTTTCCTGTCCACCAGAGGCAGTCAGCGCCCAGACAGAATCTGTTTGAATTAGCTGCTTGAATGGGCCTGTTTGTGAGGAGAGTGTGTGTGGTGAGAGATGTTGGCAGAATCTGAAAAGGGCATTAGGAGGCGCCTCCTGGGCTCTGGATGGGCAGCCGCACAGAAAGTGAAAGGCTGTTTCTGGCTGGGCGGCCCTTTGGGCAGAAGGAAGGTGCTGACCAGTGGGAAAGGTCACGATCATCGCACGCCCCCACCTAGCCTGTTCCGTGCTGCAGTCTTCGCCCGTCGGGGCCTGCGTGGGCTCCACAACCTCCAGGCAGCATTCTGGCCACACACAATCTGACGGCTGAGACTGTGTTAGTCCACATGGCTAAGGTCCCATCCACTCAGGAAACTTGGGCTGCTTGGTGGGGTCCAGACCACAGGGCATGTTTCTTGAGCAAACGCAGGTCAGAAGAAAGACAGAAAGGTCCTTAGACATGCAGACTCTGACAGTGGCCGTCACGCCACCATCACACCAATCATAAGAACCACGCTGAGGTGTGTGCTCCACCTGGTTCTAAACGTCTGACATAGCTCAGCTCACTCTCCCGATCACCCTCTGAAGCAACGTAGTTATCTTTTTCTACATGTGGGGAAACTGAGGCACAGGGAGGTAAAGGACCTTGCTCAAGGTCATATGCTAGAAGTAGAAGAGCCAGGATTTGAACTCTGGCTGGCAGTCTGGCTCCACAGTCTGTACACTTTACCACTACGTACTTTATGTCTTCTCTCAAAATTTCTTTACTCTTCTTAACACTTTAAAAAAAATTTATTTAGAAAATTAAATTTAATGGGGTGATATCAATAAGAGTACATAGGTTTCAGATAAACATTTCTATAGCATTTGAACTGTCGATTATGTTGTGTGCCCATCACCCAAAGTCAAATTATTTTCCATCCCTGTCCACTCCCCTCCTGCTCGTAATCCTTAACGCTCCTATAGAGCTAGGATCGTTATCTTCCATTTTCCTAATAAGAACGTGAAGCCCCACAGAGTAACTGAGCAGTGAGGTCATGTGGTTGGGCCGGGAGTCCCAGCATGGGCTCTTTCTGCAGGACATCGAACCTCCTGGTGGCACCTGGGCCCCAGCACCCTGCAGCTTGCGTGGTTGATCTGTGATCTCCCCCTGCTTTCTCGTCTCACTCATCAGTGGCCAGGGACACAGGCTTCTCGGCTCCAGCCACAAAAGGGGACGTGGAACTTGGGGGTGGGGCATCCTGTGAGCTTTATTCAAAGACTATTTCCTGGAAGTTTCCATTTCACAGGTGACAGCTTATCCTCTTGAATATTTTTTTGTGTGTGTGTGCTGCTCCCAAATGTCCTGTTATTTTAGTCTTTTTCAGGGAGGGTACTGTGCTTAGTGTGCAGCTACATGTGATTATGTTGAGAACCATTGCCAATCTGTTTCTTGTGGGGGATAAAATATATAGAACATAAAATTGACCTAGGTTTTAACTGTGTTAAGTGTACAGTTCAGGGGCATTAAGTCCATTCACAAGGTTGTGCCACCATCACAACCATCCATCTCCAGAACTTTTTCATCTTCCCAAACAGAAGCTCTCTGCCCATTAAATAACAGCTCCCCATTTCCCCCCACCCCCCGTGCTCACTACTGTTGCAATGCACGACAACATTTTCTATTTTTAAGGCTGACTAGTATTCTGTAGTATGTATGGACCACATTTTGTTGATCCATTCATGAATCAGTGAATAGTTGGGTTGTGTCTGCCTTTTCACTATTGCAAAGAATGTTGCTATGAACCTGGGTGTACAAATAATCTGTTCAAATCTCTGCTTTCAGTTCTTTTGTCTATTGTTGGATAAAATGGCAAATCCTAAGCTTCATTTTTGAGGACTCGCCATGCTAAACCTGACTTCTTACATAAATAAATCCATGCATCAGAGCACGTGCCTAATCTAGGATTTAGAAGTTTCGCTTGTCCACCTGCCCAGGGTGCTGTCCAATCCCTCTCCCTTTCTCTGTCGCCTCCTCCCTGGACCTGCCTCCTGCACTGCTGGGAGAGTTTGTGTCCCTTCTTTGGGACTTAGGGGCCGTGCTTGCCAGGCAAGCCTTGTGGATTCGCCACAGGGTCTGAGTGAGGAGAGGGGGTTCTGTGGTTTTGAAGACAGAGGTGGCCTTCGCTCTGGCTGCGGGTTGGGCTGGCCACTGGGGGGCTGAATCCGCAGCCAGTTGTGAAGGGGCCCGAGTTGGCTTCATCAGTGGTAAACCTGGGGGGCAGGGCAGGGCTGTGTCTCCTTGCTCCCGTGCCATGCCCAGGGCCTGATGTGGCGCTGGCTGGGTGGGGGCGTGCAGGGCCCTGGAGGGAATGAAGAGAGCAGAGTGGCTGAGGTGACAGTGGCTCAGGGTCACCTTCTTGGAAGTCTGCTGCCTCTCCCAGGGCAGGGGAGAGAGAGATGGTGTGGTGGCATGGAAGTGGCCCTCTCTTCCCTGTTCCAATCTGAGTCAGCCAGGAGACTCCTGTTTTGAACCATCGTTTGCTCAGATTCCTTGTTTTAGAGTAAGGAGCCCTGGAAAACCTAGCTCTGACCATCCCCTTAGTCAAAGTGAACATCTGTGGGGATGACTGAGAACCAGGTGCTGTCTTAAGTCCTTTCTTCCATGGGCTACTGGGCTGAGTCCTCAGAACAGCCTATGCGGCACTTATATTAGCTCCATTTTACTTAAGTGAAACCTGAGGCACAGATGGGTTGAGTGATTTGCTTGAAGACACACAGCAGTAAGCTGAGAAGCTAGGATTGACTTGAGATGATCTGAGCCCATGGATTGGACTTGAACTACTCCTCTACCACAATGCACCTTACAAAATAGAATGGCTAACTTTTATTCTCTCCAGGGATTTTTTTGGCTTAGTTTTTCAGAGCATAAATTTAAACAATAGGGAAAGAATGGGGCGTATAGCATTTTCTGTTGCCAGAAGTCTGGAGAGACTGAACATCGCTGGATGTAATCCTAAGTGAGATCTTTTCTCCCTTGGCAGGATCTGATGGAGGCTGAAATTTATCACAACAAACACGTCCTCTCTTTCCCTCTTCATCTTGCTCTTGCACAAACAAGAAACCTCAGTCACGATTCCAGCTGGGCATCTTCTGTCTCTTAGCAACCACCATCAGCCCTGGGCTTTGGTCTCTGGGCTCCAGGCGTGCCTTTCTTAGCGGCAATACTTTGTGTGGATCCTATACACACAAGACAGGGTGTGCATATCATAGAGGGGGCATGCTAACCCTGAGTCCATGGGAGGAGGGGAGGAGGGGAGGAGGGGAGAAGGAGAGGAGGGGAGGAGGGGAGGAGAGGAGGGCCCGCCCCACCCTGGGAAATTAGGAGGAAGAGCTTAGGGTGAGGTGAGCTGGTGGATGCACTCTTTGTTAAAAGGGAGCGGGGATTTGGGGAGTTTGTGTGTGTAGCCATAGCAGCCTGAACTGCCTGAGGCAGGCATTGTGCCAGGTGAGAGGGAACACTCCTGGTTATCCTGCTGGGCCCATCTTTACTGTTACACATGTTTACTCCAAAGCCTTGTTCCTCAAATGCATTGAAGAGCCCCCTGGGACTCCGGCTCAGGCTTTCTGTAGAAAGGGAAGGACAGGGCTGAGACTGGAGCTCTGCTGAGATGGGGCAGTGTAGCCTGAGGGCTGGCACTGAGGCAGGGGGCAGGGCCTGACCTACAGGCTGGGAAGAAGGTGTCGGCTGGGAGGTGAGGGCAGGATGGCCCAGGCACACAGCTCTTCCTGACACAGCATGTGGGTTCCCAGGGGCTTTTCTGTTGGGCTTGTTTGAGGCCCGTGTGGGAACTGGTTTGTTCAGGGCTGTTGCTTCTTAGTCCATTGAAAATTGTTGCCTTTGGGGTTCACCATTCATGCCTGAGGAATCCCTGCTTTAGTTTGATATGATATGGAAAGAACCAGAGAGGGGTTCGAAGAGAGGCCATGACTTTACAGATGGGGAAACTGAGGCCCAGAGAGGTGGCAGGACTTACCCAGAGCCTCTCAGCCTGGGACAAGCGGGGTGGGGAGCTGCACCCTGGACCCCTGATGTTCACTTTGTAGAGTGGAGCTTGGATACACGTGGAGCAGTGAGCCGACGGAGCCCTGGCTCATCCTCGTACCCAGAGGACAGGGTTTTGGATGAGGCTGTTGCTGCTCTTGTGCAGTGACCCGACCCTGCTGGGGAGAAACCCGAGACCAGTTCCTCAGCACTGTGAGCTGCCCCCTCCGGAATCTGGTAGGGACCGGGCAGATTTTGCCTAATGTATAGCTCATGGCAGCAATAGAGCTTTCCTGACTTAAAAAAAAATTACAAGTCTGAGTTGAAGGCTCTAGTGGGTTGGGACGCTTTTCAAAAATGTCAGATGGAGACGAACCTAAAAAAACCCTTTGAAGCCCGAGAATGGTCGTGACGGAAGGCGTGCTTGGCAGTGCGCTGGGTCTGGAGCAACGTGACTTCTGTGCTCGCGGAGAGAGCCAGCAGGGGGTTGCGCGAGGCAAGGGTCTCAGGTGTTGGGTCGGAGTCTTCCCTCTATGTCCCTTCTTTTTTTTTTTTTTTTTTCTTTTACAGAGGCAGAGATAGACAGGGACAGACAGACAGGAACGGAGAGAGATGAGAAGCATCAATCATCAGTTCTCGTTGCGCGTTGCGATTTCCTAGTTGTTCATTGATTGCTCTCTC
The DNA here is from genome assembly GCF_036850995.1 of Saccopteryx leptura. Taxonomy (NCBI): domain Eukaryota; kingdom Metazoa; phylum Chordata; class Mammalia; order Chiroptera; family Emballonuridae; genus Saccopteryx; species Saccopteryx leptura. The sequence continues at coordinate 30,399,064 of NC_089515.1, forward strand.
ACATGTGCCCTGACCGTGGGCCTTCAGCAGACCGAGTAACCCCCTGCTGGAGCCAGGGACCCTGGGTCCAAGCTGGTGAGCTCTTTGCTCAAGCCAGATGAGCCCGCACTCAAGCCGGCAACCTCGGGGTCTTGAACCTGGGCCCTTCCGCATCCCAGTCCGACGCTCTATCCACTGTGCCACCACCTGGTCAGGCTCTATGTCCCTTCTTGCTGTGGGCCTTGGACAAGTCACATCTGTACATGAGGCTCAGGGGCTTCCAGAAACCCCTTCCAGAGCCAGCAGTGTGTGAGCCCCTGGGCAGGTTGTCACCCACGGCACTCGTTCCTCCACTCCACAGAGGCTGGCGGAGTGGGTCCTGCGATGGGGATTGGACTGGGAACAGTGCCTGTTCCAGCTGGAAGGCGGTGCTCACAGACAGCCCGGTGCGGCATCTGCCAGTCAGCGAGACAAAACCCCGAGCTGTCCCTTAATCCTCCTCTTTGAGAGCCAGCCTCTGGCCTAGAGTGGGTTCATCATGAAAATACCCATGGAGAGGTATTGGTTCCCCTTCCACCCTGGACCTCCTGGGTAGAGGCCAGTTGGCCCCTGCCACTTCCAGTGGCTCCTGAAACACCTGTGGGAACACCATGGTGCGTGCGCCAGGAAGCAGGGAGCACGCCATCCCAGCCATCACTCACCCGGGCTCAGTGCTTTTCTTCTCTGAGGGGCACCTGCGGTGCAGGGGTGTGTGTGTGTGTGTGTGTGTGTGTGTGTGTGTGTGTGTGTGTGTGTGTGTGTGTAAACTAACAGCACTTTGCACGTGTGTGATCCTTTACAGTTTACACAACACTCTCACATCCAGTGTTCATTTTCACACAGGCAGGATGTTCCCCATCTAAACAAAACAAAAACCTGTGTCTTAAAGATATTGAAAATTTAATGCTTGGTTTAAAAAATTAATTAGGACAGCCTGACCAGGCGGTGGCACAGTGGAGAGAGCGTCAGACCAGGACGCGGAGGACCCAGGTTCGAGACCCCAAGGTCGCCAACTTGAGCGCAGGCTCATCTGGTTTGAGCAAAAGGCTCACCAGCTTGGACCCAAGGTCACTGGCTCGAGCAAGGGGTTACTCAGTCTGCTGTAGCCCCACAGTCAAGGCACATATGAGAAAGCAATCAATGAACAACTAAGGTGCTGCAACAAAGAATTGATGCTTCTCATCTCTCTCCCTTCCTGTCTGTCTATCCCTATCTGTCCCTCTCTGTGTCTCTGTCTTTGTTGCAAAAAAAAAAAAAAAAATTAGAAACAGAAGTGTATAAAATGAGAAGAAATGTCTGTCCCATCCGGATCTCCTGATCCCCTTCCCAGACGAAGCTTCACATGGGGAGTTTGGAGAATTCCAGAAATATTCTCTGCATCTAAAGATACAGATATACTCCTCTCCACTTCTCTCTACCCGCTTCCCTAACTGTCTCCAGTCCTCCTCCTCCCCTCCCTTCGTGTGCGTGTGTGTGTGTGTGTGTGAGTGTGTGTGTGTGTGTGTGAGTGTGTGTGTGAGTGTCCCTCTGTCTCTTTCCAAATGGGAGCATGTCCTGTTCTTTTCACTCCTATCAGCACATTTAGAGTAGTTTCTTAACACCAGAGGCTCTCATTATATGTTTCATTGAGGGTCACTACATTGTTTTTAGTCTTTTTGCTCTTTAAAAAGCGAAAACGTTTCTACAATGTTTCTAATTAAAAACATGCTACAAATATCCTTGTAATAAATATCCTTGTAAATCTGACTTTTATTTATTTATTTATTTATTTAATTTATTCATTTTTTAGAGAGGAGAGACAGAGAGAGAGAGGAGAGACAGAGAGAGAGAAGGGGGGAAGAGCAGGAAGCATCAACTCCCATATGTGCCTTGACCAGGCAAGCCCAGGGTTTCGAACAGGCGACCTCAGCATTTCCAGGTCGACGCTTTATCCACTGCACCACCACAGGTCAGGCTGACTTTTGCACTTTTAAAAATATATATTTTATTTATTCATTTTTAGAGAGAGGACAGAGAAGTAGGGAGGAGCAGGAGGCATCAACTCCCATATGTGCCTTGACCGGGCAAGCTCAGGGTTTGGAACTGGTGAACTCAGCGTTCCCGGTTGATGCTTTATTTATTGCACCACCACAGGTCAGGCCTGACTTTTGCACTTAAACATTTTTAGGGCTATAAGACCAACTCCTAGAGGTGAAAGTGCTAAGTCAAAATGCATTTTATTTTATGATGGCTATTGCCACATTGCCATCCAGAAAGGATGGACCACCTTCACAGTATGTGAAAATCTGTTTTTCGGCACCATTTGACTCAGTGGTAGAGCATTGGCCTGGCATGTGGGTGTCCCGGGTTTAATTCCTGGTCAGGGCACACAGGAGAAGTGCCCATCTGCTTCTTCACTCTTATCCCTCTCACCTCTCTTTCTCTCTCTGTCTGTCTCTCGCTCACTTGCTCTCACTCTCTTCCCTTCCTGCAGCCATGGCTCAATTGGAGCAAGTTGGCCCTGGGCGCTGAGGATGGTTCCATGGCCTCCACCTCAGGCACTAAGAGCTCATTTGCTAAGCAATGGAGCGATGCCCCAGATGGGCAGAGCATCGCCCCCTAGTGGGCTTGCTGGGTGGATTCTGGTCAGGGCAAATGTCTGTCTACTCTCACAAGTAAAAAAAAAATCTGTTTTTCCACACCTTTTTCAGTATTGGGCCTTATTAACATTTTTCATTTTTGCCAATTTGACAGGTTAAAAAAAAAGCATCTTGTTTTAGCTTGTATTCCTCTAATTCTGAGTGTGGCTGAGCATCCCTTTCAAATGTTTTGAAGACTATTTGCATTCCTTTTTTTGTTGACTTGCTTATTCATCTCTTTGCCCATTTTCTGTTTCATCTTTATTTTATAGAGGGGTATGCTGAAGCTCAGAGAGGTTAAGCCATTCATTTTAGGTCACACAGCAGCACGTGGTAGATCTGGGACTGGAACCCACTCTTCTGATTCCTGATCTAGTGGTCCTTCTAGTGCCCATGGTGCCTTCATGTATAAGGGTTGAACGGGCTGTACGTAGCGCTCCCGGGGGTGGGGAAGGGCAGGTAAATAGACACCGTGTTGGATGTTCTTGGGGATCCCATTGGCCCTGGGGGCAATGTGAGAGCCTGTGAGAGTGTTTCCAAAACTAAGCCCTCTCAGGCTGCAACTTGATTTTTTTCCCCCCATTGACTTGAAGGGAGTGGGAAGGAGGGAGAGAGAGAGAAGCATCAACTTGTTGTTCCATTTAGTTGTGCACCCATTGATTGCTTTTCATATGTGCCCTGCCCAGGGGATCAAACTCATGACCTCAGTGTGCCAGGACGATGCTTTATCCTCTGAACCACCCAGCTAGGGCCTGGAACTTGATTTTTTTTTTTTAATTATTTATTTATTTATTCATTTTAGAAAGGAGAGAGAGAGAGGGAGAGAGAGAGAGAGAGAGGAGAGAGACAGAGAGAGAAGGGGGAGGGAGGAGCAGGAAGCATCAACTCCCATATGTGCCTTGACCAGGCAAGCCCAGGGTTTCGAACTGGCGACCTCAGCATTTCCAGGTCGATGCTTTATCCACTGTGCCACCACAGGTCAGGCTGAAACTTGATTCTTAAAGAGCTGCTAGGACTTGTCTTTCCCTGGTAGGCTAGGTGTGCAATGAGTGCGTGCTTGTTTCTCGAGGGTTAGGGGTTTATCCCGCCAGCCTCCTCAGAGGCCCTTCCCGCTCACAGAGCGTGTCCAGCTGGCATTATTGTTTGTACCCATGAATTATTGATAAGACATTACATGGCCACAGCCATGGAAAAGCAGGGCCAAAGGGAAGGCAGCACCACGCTGCGGGGGGCACAGGGCTGAGAGGCCCCCACTTTCCTAAGGCCCCCGTCCCTTTAGGTCGGTGCCTTTGCTTTGGTACATAAGTACTTCTCGTGTGTTGCTAGCTGTTAACACCTCGAGGACAGGGACCCTGGGTTTATTCTCCGCCTCCACATGTGCCTGGGCCTGGCCCTGGCACATAGTAGGCATTTGTTCTGGATTGTCTGTGCTGTTCAGATGTTCTGGAGAAATCTAATTGCCCAGTGTCCTCACAGGTTGCATTCTTTGCCAAATGAAGAGCAGTCCCCTCATTTTTTCCCTGCTGGGTGGCTCACACTTTCACGCTCCCCTGGCCTTTGGAAGGAAGCTCTTCATTTTGCTGAAATGCAGCATGCTGAGAAAAGATGTTGGGTTTTGGGGAGAAGCTGCTTGATGTTTGTGACTTCTTGACAGTCCCTTTGGGGAGGCCAGGATGTTGACTTCTGAGGACCATTTCTTTGGGAAGAGGGAGCAGAGAATGCTAGGAAGAGAATGACCAGCTCTGTGTTGTGGGACAAGTGTTAATGGTCCCCTGAGCCTCAGATTCTTCATTTGTAAAATGGGGATGATAACCGAACTTACAGGAATGTTGTTTGAGTTCACTAAAGGGTGTTCGAAGGCTCCTGGTGCAGGACTGGCTTTGCAGACATTAGGCCCCTTCTTTCCTGGATTCAATGGCTATTGCATCTGTTGACAAGGACCAGAGTTGATGTACTCGGAGGTGCTGGAGAGGTGATCCTCAAGATAGGGACAGATAAAGTAGACTTCAGGGAGAGATGGTGAGCAGATGAGGCACAGACTCAGAGACTATCCGAGGAACTCAGAAAGGGAGGCAGCCCCAGGGCTGCCTTCCAGAGCCGGCCAAATTTCCTGGCCTAGGAAGCAGCTAGCAGGTAAGGAAATCCCAGGGAACATCCTTGGTGCTCAGCAAACATCTGCTGAATGAACAAGTGGGCTTCCCTGCTGCTCTCCAGGTGGCACCAGCCTCTCTGAGTGCCTCAGATGTCCCGTCCTCATGCTCTCAGCTCTAGGCTTGCACCTGCTGTTGTCTCAGCCTGGAACAGACAGCTCCCTGGAGAGAAGCACGTGGGCGTGTACCTGGGTGTGCATCATACATATGCATCATCGGGACAATTCTCTCATCCTCCGCGTCTCAGCTCAGACATTGTTTCCTCAGCGAAGCCCTCTCTCATCACCTCGTGGGCTGAGTGGGGCCCCTCTGCTGTGTGCCCCCTTGATGCCCTTGACCTCGCCTCTTTGTAACACTCATCAGGCCTAGGGCACTTGTAATTATCTGTTCCATGACTGTGGCCCCTGGAAGACTGGAGTGATTATCTGTTGTGTTCTTTTTTTTTTTTTTTTTTTTTTTTACAGAGACAGAGAGTCAGAGAGAGGGATAGACAGGGACAGACAGACAGGAGAGACAGAGAGTCAGAGTGAGGGATAGACAGGGACAGACAGACAGGAGAGACAGAGAGTCAGAGTGAGGGATAGACAGGGACAGACAGACAGGAGAGACAGAGAGTCAGAGTGAGGGATAAACAGGGAAGGAATGGAGAGATGAGAAGCATCAATCATTAGTTTTTTGTTGCATATTGAAACACCTTAGTTGTTCATTGATTGCCTTCTCATACGTGCCTTGACTGCGGGCCTTCAGCAGACCAAGTAACCCCTTGCTGGAGCCAGCGATCTTGGGTCCAAGCTGATGAACTTTTGCTCAAACCAGATGAGCCCACGCTCAAGCTGGCGACCTCGGGGTCTCGAACCTGTGTCCTCGGCATCCCAGTCTGATGCTCTATCCACTGCACCACCGCCTGGTCAGGCTCTGTTGTGTTCTTGAATCTCTCAACACCCAGCATGGCCCTTGCTATCTGGTGGGTGTTCAGTAATATTTGTTGAATGAATTTCCTGACTGATACTGTTCACTTGCCAAAAATGGAATTATGAGATCTCTCTGCCCTCACCGTATAACATGCTAGACCTGTTTTCCTTATGGTCAGCAGCTTTATGTGTGTAGCAGCCTCTTTGAAACGTGAAGGAGAATGGCTTAACAGACTGAAGTCAGAGCCTGGCTTCAATTTTTGGTTCTATAAGTTACTAACTGGGTGACCAAAATCAGTGGCTCAGTCTCTCTGTGCCTCGGTCTTCCTTCTATAAAATGGGTGTGATCACTCTCCTAGTTACCTGCCTTGTTATTAACACCTGTAGTGTTGTGCGGATTAAGTGAGATAACCCAGGCATTTAGCGATTATCACATAGTGAGTGATCGATAAATAAAATCCATTCTTTACATTATTCCAGGTGCATCCACCCTCCCAAGTAGCTGGCGTCTATAAAACAAAGGAGGTGGGTTGGGCTGGAGCTGGCCAGGCAGGAATGGTGGACACAGGGGACTCGGTCAGGGCTGCATGTCTGAAAGCTCTTCTAATGGAAAGCAGGAGGAAAATTGGATTTAACAAAAAGGTAGTGGGTGGGCTTGCAGGATCTGCTACACTCAGCCTGAGGTTTTTCTGGTGAGGACTTTGGACTTATGTGCAAATCTTGGTCCCACTACTTGAAATTATGCATTCTTTTGGACAAGTTGCTTCATCTATCCGAGCCTCAGTTTCCTTACTTGCAAATGGGTTCATGATAGTAGCCGCACAGACTTACTACGGGTACATGGAAGAGAAGATAGAAACAGCACCTACACTGCCTCTGGCACATAGTGTGGGCTCAGTAAATGCTGAAGAAGAGAAAGATGCTGGGGCCTCTGCGTGTGTTTGAAGGGGTGGTGGCTCCAAGACCAGGGTGGACCAATCCGCTCATCCTGGGGAGAGAGTGTGTGAGACTGGAGAAGAAGGGGTCAGCTGAGTGCATCCAGCATGGCTTCACAGGGTGACATCGCTTATTGTGTATTTAAGGAACAACTCTCACAAAAATGAAAATGCAGGTCCAGATGGCGAGCCTTCTATGCTGTTGAGAGGCAGAGCTAATGAACTTAACAAATCGCTGATAATTAATTTTCAAAAGCCAGAGGAAACCGGGGAGCGATGAATAGGTCTACAGAAGGAGAGAATGCGGAGTGGTGCCAACTGTCAGCCGGGAGAGAGGTGTGAGATGCTGGCACTTCCAGGCCAGGGGGACGGATCTTGATGTCTCATAGCCCTGGAGGGAGGGATGGGAGAGAAGGCTTACAGGTGATGGAATAGCCCTGACAGTACTGGCCAGCCTTGGCCGAGCTCTTCCCTATGCCGGGGACTGTGTCAAGCGTTCTGTTTGCGTGCACGCTCACTTCAGACAGGCAGGTCCCCTCACTGGGTGGGCTGGGAGGCGGGGAGGGAGGAGCAGAGTCCAGGGCCGATGGAGGCCTTTTTCTTAGCCCCATGGAGCAGTGAGGTGAACAGTGAGAATAGTTGCCGCGCACGGAGCACTTGTGTTGTGCTGAGCACTCTGTTGAGCACCTCTAGGTGCTCTTAGATCACAAACACCCTGGGTGGAGGCACTTGCCCCCATCTGTGCAGGAAGCAAAGCCCACGAAAACACGGTTCCGGGGAAGGACTGCACCTCTGTTCAGAGCCACCAGCTGGACACATGGAGGACTCGGGTCAGGAAACCTGGATTTCAGCTCCAGTCCTTTGAGATGAGTTACTGCACCTCCTTGAATTTCTGTTTCTTTAATTATAAAACATGAGTGGCAGATTTGAATCAGAAGGGCAACAGGTTGTGACATAAAAGAGATGTGGCGGGGGAAGGGGTGTGTGGGGGCCCTGTCCACTTGTCCACTGCCCTTCAGCCTTAGGCCTGCCTCCAAAGCCTCGGGGATACGGTTGGATGGCCACTTGATGGTCGCCAGGGCTTCCTCAGCCCCAATCATCAGAGATTCTTCAACTCTACCCCTCCTTCCCTTCAGCAGTGTCATTGGAATGGCTGTAAGAGGGGCAGGAGGAAGGGGCGGTGTAGAGTGTGCTAACAGGGGATTGGTACACCTGCCTTATGTGTCCAACTCTAGGCCATAGTCTGGACCTGCCCTTGCTGGCTGTGCAACCCTAGGCAACTAGCTTAACTCCTCTGGGCCTTGTTTTGCTCAACTGTAAAATGGAGATAATACTTCATTGGGTTGGTGTAAGGACTGTCATAACTTACGTAAAGCCTAGTAAGAGATAAACTATAAAGGTGACCCACTGATAAATGATTATTAAATGGATAAGTACTTGTGTGTGTGTAAATATATATATTTACTATGTGAGGCAGATTCAGAGCTGGGAAGATGTAACTGTGTGTCAGCACTGGGCCAGGTGGGAAGGAAACTTCCGAGCAGGTTGATGGGCTGAAACATTCGGCCCCTTTGTCTTCCTAGCTTGCTGCTGACACAGAATGGGCCTCAGCTGTGCCCCTCCCAGCTGCTGCGGGGCCACCTCCCGCCTATCCTCTGGGGGTCAGATGACAAAGCGGAGGAGGATGGGTGAAGTCAAGGCGCCGTCTCCAAGTCCTCCGGACACTCCCGGTGACCTCCGAGTGCCGCCCGCCACACACCGCCTTCTGTTCACGGCCCGTCAGCCGACTTTCTCCCTGACTGCATTTGGATTTGAGCCTTTGTCAGTTCATGTTTCCAGATTAATTAGCAAGGCTTCATGTCAGACGCTAACTGAAACCCAGATGTCGGCTTGGTTCCTCTCATTAAGTCATTTTGTACCAGTAATTGAAGAACACAGAGGCGGTAGTTAGGCTGGCCGGGATCAGCTCGCTTCCCCCTCCCCTTTCCATGAACAGATAAGTACCCCCCCACCAGAGGACCATGGCAAGGGGAATTGCTGCCATCTTTTTGTGATAATAAAGAAGGTGACGAGCTGATGTCCTGACCTTCATGTTGAAGGTGGGGTTCCCCAGGGAAGTTTCCTGTGGCTTTACAAGAAGGTCGGGAAGAGGAACTTTCTCATTTTAACTTTAGCCAGAAACGCTTTCCCAGTCTAGAAACTGGTGCTGTGGGAGAACAGATGGGAGCCTAGTATGGTGGCTGCCCATGATGGGCCTCAGTGGGCATCATTGTTGAGTATGTAGGCCCTGCCAGCTTCTGGGTCAGAGCAGGGAGCTAGTTCCATTTCTCTCTAAGCTGTATTTGGTGAGTGTGTGTGAATCCTTTTTTTTTTTTTTTTTTGTGGCAGAGACAGAGAGAGTCAGAGAGAGGGACAGATAGGGACAGACAGACAGGAAGGGAGAGAGATGAGAAGCATCAATTCTTCATTGTGGCTCCTCAGTTCATTGATTGATTTCCCATATGTGCCTTGACCGGGGGAGGGGCCACAGCTGACTGAGTGACCCCTTGCTGGAGCCACCAACCTTGGGTCCAAGCTGGTGAGCTTTGCTCAAACCCGATGAGCCCGCACTCAAGCCAGTGACCTTGGGGTCTTGAACCTGGATCCTCCGCATCCCAGTCTGCCACTCTATTCACTGTGCCACCGCCTGGTCAGGCAATACTTTTTTTTTTTTTGAACTACTGTTGTTGAGGACTTACTATATCCCAGACATCAAAGTTAACACCTCACATATATTATCTCATTTAACCATCATAGCAACCCTATGAGGTAAGGACTTCTTTTGATCCCCATTTATCCAATGAAGAAACTGGCTCAGAGAGAGTAAGTCACTTGCCCAAGGTTACACGTCTAGTGTGGGACAGAGCCAGGAATGAACCATGAAGCGCGTTGCTTCTATCTGTTAAGCAGCTATAGGAAGGACTAGCCACCTTTCCTCCCTCCTGCAGAAATGCATGCTGTCCAGCCTGACCAGGCGGTGGCGCAGTGGATAGAGTGTCGGACTAAGATGCAGAGGACCCAGGTTCGAGACCCCGAGGTCGCTAGCTTGAGTGCAGGCTCATCTGGCTTGAGCAAAAAGCTCACCAGCTCGGACCCAAGGTCGCTGGCTCGAGCAAGGGGTTACTTGGTCTGCTGAAGGCCCACGGTCAAGGCACATATGGGAAAGCAATCAATGAGCAACTAAGGTGTTGTAATGAAAAACTGATGATTGATGCTTCTCATCTCTCTCCTTTCCTGTCTGTCTGTCCCTATCTATCCCTCTGACTCTCTCTCTGTCCCTGTAAGAAAGAAATAAATAAAGAAAGAAAGAAAGAAAAGAGAGAGAGAGAGAGAGAGAGAAAGAAAGAAAGAAAGAAAGAAAGAAAGAAAGAAAGAAAGAAAGAAAGAAAGAAAAGAAAGAAATGCGTGCTGTCCTGGGCTGAGGTGATGAGCCCAGCTGTTGGTTAGACCCTCGCTGCCGCCGCCCAGTTTATTCAGGTCTCGAGCAGGAACGGTACGGAATTAATGAAAATAGACATAAAGAATGAAAGAATATATAAGGTGGGTTTCAGAAGGGCTTTACAGTTCCTGCTAGCAGAAATTTATTGCTCTAGCAGAAAAAGATGGCCGCCGCCAGAAACCACACGTTCCTTTATTTATAAGGCAAGGTGAGCCGTCAGCAAATCAGTTATGTTTCTAAGGCAGCACAAGAAACCCCCTCCCCATCTTAACTTGACACAAAGAAGTAACTTCCTTCCAGTCCCTCCGAGGAACATAGGGGGCGGGACGAGTACTGAAGCACAGCCCTTTGCAACTTAGTGAGGTGGGGGGTTGGGCAGTAGATTTTGGGGATTCTGTCCCCAAAATCCAAACTGCAAAATACCCTGTTGGCTTTTTTGGTCCCTGACACCTCGCCTTTCTCAGTTGAATGTCAAAACCCACAATGACCATTTTGGAGCTAAAGGTGTGCTTTTGATGGATGACGCAGATGCTCACCGTCCGCTAGTTTAGTCTGTCAAAGCTAAAGATAGCCTTTGGGAGCTGGGAGCAGGACTTGAACTCCATTGCTTAGGGGGGACCTCAGCCCCACTGCACTAAACGGAAGAGGAATCAAGAAGGCTCTGGGTTTTTGGGGGAAGTGGACGGGCATTCCAAAGGCGAGGCGTTAGACCCAGCTGCAGCTCACTCAGCCGTGTGACCCTGGGCTGATCATATTACCTCTTGGAGCCTTAGTTTCACTGTCAGCAAAAGGGGCCTAAAATCTTCCCGTACCCTGGGGTCCTTATGAAGCTGGGTTGGTTAGTGTGTGATATCCAGGCCTTCTTCAGGAAATGTTAGGGTCTGTGATAGACTCAGGTACCTCAAATTTTCTAGATTTAGTAAAGCAACATCTTATTACACACAAGAACTTGGAAAGTCAATTCTCAAACAGAAATGAGAAACTGTTTGTTAAAAATGTGGGTTTCAGAACCTTACCAAAGACATTCTAACTTAGAATCTGAGGCTGGAACCAGAAATCTGCATTTTGACAGACTCCCCGGGGGTTCTGAAATAGAGCTTTCAACTGTCAGAGTCAAGAGATCTTTTTGGCCCCTCCTTTAATTTTATAGAGAAAAAACTAAGGCTTAGGTCGCAACTCAGGAATGAATTGCCCTCAAGGGAGACTGGGAATGGGCTTTAGTTTGCTTATTTTTTAACAATTTGATTGATTTTTCAAAATAGTTGCTGGTAATCGAGGAGTGATTTGCATGTGGGTGACATGATCAAAGCCTCATGTCCTTTTTCAGATTCAGCAACTTATGTCTCATATTCTATCCCTTCAATTTAGGTATTCTGTCACCAGGTGGCAGTAGTGCTATAGAGACCTAAGGGTTCAATTTCTGGAACTTCATACCCTCAGGGATTTATACATTGAATAATCACATCTTTTTTTTTTTAAACACAAAGATAAATAGCTTTATTAAACTAGATAAATGAAGCAAACATTAATCAAATATTGAAGTGGAGATTTTGTTTAGAGCAAACTTTATAAGCAAATAGATTATTAGAGGTAAGAAACTATCTTTCCACCTGACCAGGCGGTGGTGCAGTGGATAGAGCGTCAGACTAGGATGCAGAGGACCCAGGTTCGAAACTCCGAGGTCACCGGCTTGAGCCACAGACTCATCCCGTTTGAGCACGGCTCACCAGATTGAGTGTGGGGTCTCCGGCTTGAGCGTGGGATCATAGACATGCCTCCATGGTCGCTGGCTTGAAGCCCAAGGTAACTGGCTTGAGCAAGGGGTCACTCGGTCTGCTGTAGCCCTCAGGTCAAGGCACATATGAGAAAGCAATCAATGAACAACTAAGGAGCTGCAGCAAAGAGTTGATGCTTCTCATCTCTCTCCCTTCCTGTCTGTCTGACTCTCAGTCTCTGTTTAAAAAAAAACCAAAATGATCTTTCCTTATGACTTTTAAACAGACAGTGTTCCTAGTCCTTCTCCCTGTATTTGGTTCCTTTTCCTTTTACCCACATACTGTTTGTATACCCACTTCAAGTGCTTCTTTCTCAAACCTTCCAGGGTAGGGTTCCCCAATATCAGGACCTCTTTAACTTTTCTCCATGGCAAGTGTTTTTCTTTCAAGTCTGTCTCTCAGAAGCAGGTAAGATAAAATTGCTTTTTTTGTCTATCTTTCTGATTTCATCTTTTCTCTCCATGAAGCAAGGTTTCTTCCACCCACTCACATAGTGATAGAGGGGGAGAGAGAAAGCCAGCTGGTTATTGGGTATGGACTATGCATCAGCTTCTAAGCCATGCACTTACTGTTCCCTTGTGACCATGTGGGGCTGAGCGTGTTGTCCTTTTATAGACAGGTAATAAACTGGGGCATCGGTGGCTCCCGGGTCTTTCCAGCTCACCCATCCTCTCGACTCCATGATGTGCAGATCACGGAGGGCACGTGGGCTGCCAGATACTTCCCCACCCCTGCAGAGGAAGCCCAGAGGCCGTGGGGTGGGTCCTAAGCCTGAGGGCAGCCCTCGGCAGGCCCCCCCAATCCTTGGCAGCCCCCTCCCCCAGTTTGTACCAAAGAGAAGGCAGGAACACCTGGACCTCTCTCCCTGGGGAGTCTGACTGCCACCACAGCTGCTCCACGGGCATTCTTGATAGTGTTAATTGGGCAGGGCTCCCAGCTCCTGGCCCAGGTCTCCAGAAATGAGATGGGCCGGGAAGAGAAACCTCATTGTCTGCCGTGCATATGGGAGCAGGCAGCGAGTTGGTCAGCAGACCTGGGAGAAGGTCCAGGACTCCAGGCCTGACCTGTGGGCTGTGGCCATCCCTTGTTAGCTCCCCTCTTCCAACCTCTGTAAGGTCTGAAAGGGGTGATGCCTGACCTGTGGTGGCGCAGTGAGTAAAGTGTTAACCTGGAATGCTGAGGTCGCTGGTTTGAAACCCTGGGCTTGCCTGGTCAGGGCACATATGGGAGTTGATGCTTCCTGCTCCTCCCCTCTCCCCTTCTCTCTCTCTCTCCTCTCTAAAGTGAATAAATAAAATCTTAAAAATATATATAAGCCTGACCAGGTGGTAGCGCAGTGGATAGAGCGTCGGACTGGGATGTGGAAGGACCCAGGTTCGAGACCCCAAGGTCGCCAGCTTGAGCGCGGGCTCATCTGGCTTGAGCAAAGAGCTCACCAGCTTAGACCCAAGGTCGCTGGCTCCAGCAGGGGCTTACTTGGTCTGCTGAAGGCCCGCGGTCAAGGCACATGTGAGAAAGCAATGAACAACTAAGAAGTCGCAACGCGCAACGAGAAACTGATAATTGATGCTTCTCATCTCTCTCCGTTCCTGTCTGTCTGTCCCTGTCTATCTCTGCCTCTGTAAAAAAATAAAATAAAATAAAATAATAAAAATAAAAAAGGAAAGGGATGGTGAGCCCTGGTGTCCTAGGAGAGGGGGCAGTGGTCTTAGGCCGCGCTGAGGGCCAGACAGGCTGGGTGGGGTGGACGCTGTCCATCCCCCATGGACGCCTCACTCCCAGGCCTCTGCTGTGCCCGGGCTGCTCGGGAGATTCTTCGTGGTCTGTGGGCAGGCCTTTGTCCCTGGTCAGGCCAACCCAGGAAATGCACCTTAAAAGTTCTCAAAGAAAAATTTTCAGAAACGCTGATTCACATGGAAAAATCCTTCAAATTTTCAAGGTGCTCTACAAAATCTGTGTTGTCATGATTAAAAAAAACCAAAAAACCTTTCAGGGACACAAAAGTGACCATTAAAAGTTGTTATTGTTTCCCAAGATCCTTTTCAGGTCTAATATCCAGATTCTGAGGACATTCAATTGTTTATTCAAAAACTTAATCGCAGATCATGGGCTTTGGAATCTGACAGGCCTGGGTGACAAGCTGCATGGCTTTGTTCCTGTCACCTGGCTTCTCTAAAGTTCAGTTTCCTCCTCTGTGAGGTGGGAGTGGCCGTGTCTCGTGGGGTGGTGTGAGGCCTGAGGCGGAGGATGCTGTCGAGGCTCGGCACAGGTTGGCGCGGGCACATTAACGTGGACTGTCTGTCCCTGGCCCACCGCTGTCTTAAATGGTCCAGGGACATGAGGCTCAGGTGACAACACGCATTTATTCATAGCGAGCTCTGAATGTATGTCCACCCAGCCTACAGGCAGGGATGCAGAAAGAGGAGCTTAGGGTCTGCGGGGCGGACAGACAAGAAGACACCGAGGGGGTGTGGAGTCACAGGAGCCCTGCCGTGAGGCTCGGGAGGCTCCCTGGAGGAGGAGGCTCCCTGGAGGAGGGGGCACCACCACGGCTGTGCTCTGAGAGTGCAGCAGGCTCAGCCAGGCCAGGAGAGAGGCGGAGAGGGAGGGGCAGAGGGAACAGCCTGTGTAAGGACAGGTAGCATGAGGTGCATTTGAGAACCTGCCTGTGGAGCCGGCCCTTCAGGTCGGGGTGTGGGTGTGAATTGTGTGTGGAATGGTGTGAGCTCGGAGCATTCGTCCAGGATCTGTCAGTCTGCCTAGGGGTTTGGACCTCATCCTGAAAGCAGTGGGGAGCCTCTGGCAGATTTTAGGCATCTGAGAAGCACAAATTCCCTCACAAACATAGCACCCCGTAGTGCCTGAGCTCGCAGTCTGATTTCCGTGGTGTGTGAAGTTGGTGACACCGAGTACCAGGGCGTTGGGCCATCTGGGTGCAGATGTGAGCGCAGGCAGACAGGAGTGTGTGTTCAGGGAAACGGGCAAGCGTTCCCAGGCGAGCTGCAGCCCGTGCCTGCAGAAGAAGCCCTGTTTGTCTGACGCCAGGCACTTCAGAGAATAGGCCTTATCAAAGCAAAACATTTGGTTATAAATATTTATAAATATGCGCTGGATTGAATTGCGCTTCGGTTCATTCACCATTTATGTCTATAAATATTTGAGAGGCCCCTTGGCATTGCGGGAAGTTGAAGTCTTTGCAGGCACGGACAGATGGGGCGCCTTTGGCTTCTCACTCAGCGACAGGACCGGCTTGGTGACTCTGGCCTTGTCACCTCACCTCTCAGACCTGTATTTTCCATGGTGATAATGACACTCATCTTGTACAGATAAGAAGGAGAATAATCTGTGTAGAGTCTAGCAGGTGCCGAAGACGTGGTGCACTTAGCACATGCAGCTTTCATGCTGGTCCATTCTTCTCCGCTCTGTAATAACTTTGACGGGCAGGACGTGAGTGGTCGTCTGGTTTGGCTTCGGCATTCCTCAGAGTTCTAGCCTCTGTTTGCCTTCGGGTGGTCCTACTGAAATCGTCGTCAGCCCTCTTTTTGAAAAGAAACTTTTAAAATAAATTTTTGATAATATAAAAGAATATTTATAATGTGTTGTAAATAATGTCTATTTGTATACATTAGTGGCACAGCATAATAATAAAATGCACATCCGTGAACTCACCTCCCAATTGAAGCAAAAGAGCATTACGGGGCTATTGGAAGGCTTCCCTGTCCCATCCGGACTCCACCGCCCACCTCGGCAACAGAGGGAGCACGGCACTGACTTCTGTTTGTAATTTCTTTGGTTTTCTTTGTAGTATTAATACACGTGTATATGTATGTGTATGTGTATGTGTACGTGTATATGTATATGTGTATGTGTATATGTATATGTATGTGTATATGTGTATGTATGTGTATATGTATGTGTATGTGTATATGTATGTGTATGTGTATATGTATATGTATGTGTATATGTATATGTATATGTAAGCATTAGTTGGAATTTTGCTTGTTCTCTACCTTTTTATAAAATGAACCTTCTGCCTGACCAGGTGGTGGCACAGTGGATAGAGCGTCGGACTGGGATGCAGAGGACCCAGGTTCGAGACCCCGAGGTCGCCAGCTTGAGCATGGGCTCATCGGGCTTGAGCAAAGCTCACCAGCTTGGATCCAAGGTCGCTGGCTCGAGCAAGGGGTTACTCGGTCTGCTGAAGGCCCGTGGTCAAGGCACATATGAGAAAGCAATCAATGAACAACTAAGGTGTCGCAACGAAAAACTAATGGTTGATGCTTCTCATCTCTCTTTGTTTCTGTCTGTCTGTCCCTATCTATTCCTCTCTCTGACTCTATCTCTGTCCCTGTATTAAAAAAAAAATTTAAATGAACCTTCTGCAATATTTTCTTTTTAAACTCAGTGTTATATTTCATTAATTCGCTCATGATGACGTGGGTGTCCATGGCCCACGCAGTCACCATTCGATGCGGTTCCCACCGTGGACCCATTTCCATGTCGGCGTGTGATTGGGTGGTTTCCAGGTTTGGGCCGCAGGCAGGGCTGCTCAGAGCATCCTTAGATGGGCCTCTGGGTGTGTGCACATCAGGGAGTTTCTTAGGTGAAGACATGGGAGTAGGCTCGTAGGTCATGGGCATTGTCAGCTGTACTGGCATACAGCAAACGGTTTTACAGAAGGGTTGTACCAGTCAGTCTGTCTGTCCACTTTCCCTCTGTGCCGTTCCTGAGGCTCTCAGGAGCGTCTCTGTCACTGTGCGTGTTTTGACTTTGTGCTGAGGGAGGGGCCGGCTGGCACCTTCCATATGGTTGTGGGCCGTGGAATTGTCCCTGTGTCATCTCTGTAGGTGTGATTCTGACAGGCAGAGAATGTGCCAACAAACAATTCACAAGTAAAATCTAATGTCAGTGGTTGTTGGATGGTCAGTGGATCAATGGATAAAACAAGGGATGCTTTTCTGTGCTTCCGTTCAGGCCAGCCTGGGGCTATCAGTCGTTGCCTGACCTAGTGGCTGCTTGGATGAGTATCTGTCTGAGTAAACGGGGCTGAATGCAGTGTTCTCTACTCTCATTTCTGGCCCATCCAGTCTGACTGAGGTCTGCAAGACGGGAGGCCAAAGGTCTCTCCATCTTCTGAGCAGGTCAGACGGGGCTGCGTTTGAACGCTGGCTCCGCCTGGCTGCTGCAGGTTTGTCGGCAATGTTTTTCTTTAATGTGCCTCGGAAGGAAAATGAGAGATGGCTGAGCAGGCACCAAAGCCACAGGGGATGGCCCGCTGCCCGCCCCTGGCCCTCCTCTGTGCTGGGGCTCCCCCACGCACCGCGCCGGTGGGGAGCTCCCGGCAGCAGTCTCCAGTACTGACTTTGAAGTGTTAATTTCCAGGCTCCATCCTTTCAGGCCTCCCTCTCTGGGTGACAGGGCAAACAGCGGGTGGGGGGAAGGCAGCAGCAGAGTCCAGACGCAACAGCAGGGGCCCGCCACTCTCACTGGGAGGCTCCCCGCCAGGATGTTTCCAGAACCTTTTTCTGATCAGGGCCCTGAGGAGGAAGCATTTCTCCTCCCCCAGGATCTTGGAGGCAATCCTGTTCTGCTTTCTTCCTTTAAGTTCCTCCAGAGCAGCTGCGGCTGTGAGTGGCCTCCCGTGGTCACGGTTTGTTATTGATGGTAACCACAGAACCTGCTACATTTTCTGAGACTTACGACTTTCCAGCTACTATACTGACCTCTTTCGAAACAGCTGGTCATTTACTTCTTCCCATAACCCTGTGAAGGTGTCCTTTTAATCTTAGGCAGGTTTACATTTTTACCTGAGGCTCAGAGAAGTGAAAGAACTTGTCTGTCTTTAGTCACCGCACCTTGACCCTGGACCCGCACTCGGACCCAGGACTGCGGAGTCCAGAGCAGGGCCCTTAGTGGTGGTCACCTGTCTTCTTTACTCCATTTTGGATCTCTCATGATGACCCTGTGGGGTGGTTGTTCCATGTCGCCACTGGGGAAGTGGATTTGAGTGTGTGCTGAGACATAGAGGGGGTGACACAGAGCCTGGGCCCCTGGGGTGCTCTTGACTCAGTGGAGGAAAAGGACAAGTTAAAAACACGGAAGTTCACATTTATTGCACAAGTCAGATGCTTCCCATGAATGACTTTATTTAACCCTCGGCACCATCCTTCTCCCCATTTTACAGGTGAGGAAACTGAAATGCAGGCAGGCTCAGTGACTTGGTTAAAGTGACAAAGTAAGTGGCAGAGCTGGGACGTGAACCCAGGCAGCCAAGGAGAGCCCACCCTCTCCTTCCGCTGCTTCTTAGGTCCCGGAAGGCGCTTTGCGCAGGTACGTTCAGGGTGTTGAGATAGTCCAGGGGAGAGCACATCCAGCTCTGCTTGTGGAGGGGCAGAAGTGGGTGGAGAGAGAAGGGGGAGGTATGGAGGACTTCCCAAAGGAGGCATCGTCTGGGCAGATGGGGGCGGAGGGCAGTGACCCGGGGCAGGAAAGACCTGGCTTCAAGTAGTGTTTTCCCACAAACCAGAGCCTCACCATTGATCTGTCTTCACACAGTGGCCTCATGCTCATGACTCCTGTGTGGGTGAAATGGGCATGAGTGTGGGTGAGGTACACAAGGCCCTCTGCAGGGGGCTGGCACCTCCCTGCCGCCACCCTGGCTCCTGCTTTATCCTGAGTGCTGGCCCTACCAGTGGGCTCTCCGTCCTCCACCAGCCACCCCACTCCGGGCGGGGCTGGCAGCACGTGGGATGGGCAGGGTATCTAGCATTCAGCATGGTGGGGGGGCCTGGGCTTTCCCAGCCAGACCCTGGGTGAGGTGGCATGAGTGGTTTCCATGCTGTTTCTTTTTTCTTTCTTTCTTTCTTTCTTTCTTTCTTTCTTTCTTTCTTTCTTTCTTTCTTTCTTTCTTTCTTTCTTTCTTTTTTTTTTTTGTATTTTTCTGAAGCTGGAAACGAGGAGAGACAAACTCCCGCATGCACCCAACCGGGATCCACCCGGCACGCCCACCAGGGGGCGATGCTCTGCCCACCAGGGGGTGATGCTCTGCCCCTCCAGGGCGTCGCTCTGTCACAACCAGAGCCACTCTAGCGCCTGGGGAAGAGGCCAAGGAGCCATCCCCAGTGCCCGGGCCATCTTTGCTCCAATGGAGCCTTGGTTGCGGGAGGGGAAGAGAGAGACAGAGAGGAAGGGGGGGGTGGTGGAGAAGCAGATGGGCGCCTCTCCTGTGTGCCCTGGCCGGGAATCGAACCCGGGACTTCTGCATGCCAGGCTGATGCTCTACCACTGAGCCAACCGGCCAGGGCCTCTTTCTTTTTTACTATTTTGTGCTGTCTTCAAATATTCTTCTCTGAGCAGTGAAGAGAGATGGGAACTGGTCCATGACCAAATGGGTTTGAATGCCAAGGGGAATCGCAGACCTTGGCGGCCGTGTGGTTCAGTTAGGATGGGAGGCAGCCAGAGAGAAGGAGGATCAGGGCTAGAGGGGCATCCGGGCAGCCTGCTCTGTCTTCCCCAGGGAGAGCAGGGCTTCATGTTAACAAAGGAGACCGAGTCTTCGCAAACTGAGCGTAGAGTTAAAAAAAAACAACAACACTGCTTTGCTTTTCACAACACAGTAGTGTTGTGGAAACATGTGGCCAGGGGCATTTCATTCACCCTCACAGCCAGTAGTTCTGCCTGATTTGGAACATGCTTTGTCTCGGTTTCTTACACCTTCCTGAGGTTGTAACTGCTTTGTGCCTTTCCTGACTTTGGGCCTCTGTCCTCGGCAGCCCCCCTGGAGGACTCGCAGGGCTCGGCTCCCTCTTGCATTATAACTGATGGCTCAAAGTAGCTGCTGTTCAAAAAGTTTCGAGTGTAGCCCCTCTGTATGGATCACCCGGGATGACTGTGCGGTGACATTTATCAGCTGCTCCCCTGCTGGTTTCTGCAGCTTTTAGAGAGATCTTTCTGAAGCATGTCCCCGCAGACGTGGCATTTCTCTCCCAAAGACCACTGTGCCCGTCAGTCCCTTGAGCAGACAATTCATTGGCAGTCTCCCCCACCCCGGCTCAGTTATCAAAGAGTGAGCTCCCCCTGGGCACAGCCCTCTCTGGAGCTCTGGCCTGCTTGCCCAGGGGTGGAGGAGCACAGCAGAAAGATCCGGGACTTGGGGTGAGCCCTGGGTCTGGTTTCTCCACTTGTGAATTGGCTGACCTGGACCAGTTACAAAACTTCTTTAACCTCAGTTTTCTTATTTACAAATAGAAACAAGGAGGAAAGAAATTCTACTTCACAGGGTTATTGTGGGGATTAAATGCAATAACACTTGTTTTGAGCCTGGTAACGAACACTCAATACCCCTTAACCTCCTTCCCTCTTTTAGGTTCAGAAAGACCTGAGTTTGAGTCAGATGTGGGTTGAGCAGGCTAAAATACCAGGGCCCAAATTCATCCATCCATCCATCCATCCATCCACCCATCCATCCATCCATCCATCCACCCATCCATCCATCCACCCATCCATCCATCCATCCACCCATCCATCCATCCATCTATCCTGTCTCACTCTCTCCCCTAATCTCTTCCACATTGGCTCAGTTCTTAGCACTATCTCCGATCCTGTTTGAAGGCTACAGCAATTCTAGCCTGATACCTCCTTAGCTCCAAGTCTATCAGAAAGAATGTTGGCTTCTGTCCCAAAGTCTCACACCATCATATTGGCTCCCCCTCATCATATTGACTTTAATGGCATTCTGTGCCCATCTTCTGCCCAACCACCATGGGCAGAGAAATGACAGGGCTTCCCTGCAGCTGGTAGTGGAGTCGTCTCCACTTGATTATGAGAGCAGAGTGGGAGAGGGGTGGATTCATAAATAAAAATTAGGGTTATCACTGGGAAGTAGGATGAGCAGATGCTGCAGATAGAAGCAGAACAGAACAAAACCATTGGCTGTCTGTTATAGGTGTTTATGTGACCTGGGATCCAACTGATTGTGCCCTTGCCAAAGGCCTTTGATCAGATTCTGGGTGCTGGTTGCTTATTATTTTTTTAATTGATTTTTAGAAGAGAGAGGAAGGGAAAGAGAAAGAGAGAAACATTAATTTGTTGTTCCCCTCTTTTATGTGTTCAATGGTTGAGGTTGATTCTTTTATGTTTCCTGACTGGGGATTGAACCTGCAACCTTGGTGTACTGGGACAACGCTCTAACGAACTGAGCTACCCAGCCGGAGCCTCTAGCCGGTCTCTTTGTCTGTTGGGTTCTCGGCCCTGGGGAGGGACTACCTGGTGAAGTGGTTGAGGAAGAGGAGCTTCTGCCTCCCCAAGAGACCTAAGTAACAACAGTTCCTGAGTCCTGGTCCCATTTTCACCTTGAGTTCCTTTTTTCCCCTTTTTATTGAATTTATTGCAGTGCTCACCTTGAGTTCCTTAATTCAGACTCTGTACTCTGTGGTGTGTGATTTATCTGCAGCTGGCTAGGCAGTTATCTACAAGATTCTGACCCCTGTTTGATCTGTCATCTCTTCTGCCTGCTTCAGAAACCGTGTGGGAGTTCAGTGCTCTTTAATGTGTTTTCTATAAAGACAGGGGCAGCAATTTATGTCCCCGCCCTCCTTATATCACGGTGTTGGAGGCCTCTGTGATGTGGCTGAGCACTCCCAGCCACCGACTTCATAGGGACGGCTTCCAGTTCCCTTGCATGGGTTTCTTGCCTCGCTGGCTGTTCCACGGCCTCCTGGGTGCGTGAAAGATGGCTTTCTCCAAATGCAAGGCTTGGAGGTGGACATGCAGCCAGGCGAGGCTTGTGTGTGTGTAGTATTGGGCAGGAGTTTTGAGTATCTTCCTCCTCCTTATTGTAGCCTTGTTTTTATCCTGTGAAATGCTCACCTACATCTATGGTCACAATGAAGCAAAATCCTGGGCTTAACTGGTGAACAGAACTGAACCGTCATTAGATTTATTATATATCTGTCTGTTGAGTTTTTGTCTGTTAAGGAAGAAGAGTGCCTCCCACCCCTTTTCCATTTATAATTATACTAGCCCCTTGAACAGGCTGGGAGAAGCCAGCTCTGCCCCCTTTACAGCTTAGCTGAGTCTTGGCCAGGTCTCTGTCCAAAAGATTGGGGCAAGTCGGGTCTGTGCATTGATGGTGCTGTTCTGCTGCATTTTATACTGGCGTACTCAGCGCCACAGCAGAACCCTGCAAAGTGGCTCAGTGGGTCACTATCTGGGGGTGGTGGTAGGAGCTGGAGGCAGGATTTGGTGGGGAGACGGGGCCAGCACTCAGAATGAGAAAGTCTATGAGTGGCATAGTGTGCTTGGCTGAACAGCATAGATACGACATCTATTTGGGGATGCACAGGGAAGCCTTCACTGAGACGAGTGTGACATTGGGTAGGATGCTAAGCGGTGCCGAGAGGGGAGGGTCCTCAGGAGGAAGGGAAATGCACAGGGGAAAGCAAAGAAGAGGGAAGATGTGCAGGTCTGTGGAGGAGTCTGTAGCTGGGCACAGGGTGGTGGCTGCAAGTGTGTCTTGGGTCTCAGGAAAGCGGAAGCTTGAAGCCCAGACAAGGATCTGGGACACCTGAGAAGGGCTTTGAGTGGTGTGAGCACTTGAATGTGTGGGGTGACCAGACAGAAATGGTGGTGGTGGTGCGGATATATGACCAATAGCTCATGTTCATTGAATGCTTACAATGTGCAAGACGCTGTTCCTGGTGCCTGAAGGGCGTCATCTTCAAAATGTAAGTTCTCTTCCGTTCAGAAACCTCTCTGATGGCTTCCTGCTCCCTTCAGAGTGAAATCGAAAGTCCGTACCCTCCTCCAACTCTTCCCCTCTTCCCACTCCAGTCCCCGCCCCTCCTTGCCTTTCCTTAAACACCACACCATCTCCTGCTTCAGGCCTTTGCATTGGCTGTTCCCTTTCTTCCAGATATTCTCGTGGCTTTGCATTGGCCGTTCCCTTTCTTCCAGATATTCTCGTGGCTTTGCATTGGCTGTTCCCTTTCTTCCAGATAGTCTCGTGGCTTTGCATTGGCTGTTCCCTTTCTTCCAGATATTCTCGTGGCTTTGCATTGGCCGTTCCCTTTCTTCCAGATATTCTCGTGGCTTTGCATTGGCCGTTCCCTTTCTTCCAGATATTCTCGTGGCTTTGCATTGGCCGTTCCCTTTCTTCCAGATATTCTCGTGGCTTTGCATTGGCTGTTCCCTTTCTTCCAGGTATTCTCGTGGCTTTGCATTGGCCGTTCCCTTTCTTCCAGGTATTCTCGTGGCTTTGCATTGGCTGTTCCCTTTCTTCCAGGTATTCTCGTGGTTTTGCATTGGCTGTTCCCTTTCTTCCAGGTATTCTCGTGGCTTTGCATTGGCTGTTCCCTTTCTTCCAGGTATTCTCGTGGCTTTGCATTGGCTGTTCCCTTTCTTCCAGGTATTCTCGTGGCTTTGCATTGGCTGTTCCCTTTCTTCCAGGTATTCTCGTGGCTTTGCATTGGCCGTTCCCTTTCTTCCAGGTATTCTCGTGGCTTGCTCCCTCCCATTCTTTAACAGCCAGGAATGGCTGAGCCCGCCCCTCTGAGCTGTTCACGTAGCCCCCACTGTGCCCACCCCTCCTCGGTTGTGACCAGGTGACAAATGCTTAGGGGCTCTTGTCAGGTTTTCCCCCCCAGCTTTGTTTTTAATGGTGTCTTTGTTAAAAGAAACTTCATTCCCAAAGGGCTCATTAATCAGGGGTGTTGCACTTTGCGAAGAACTTGCTGTCTGACTGGGATTAGAAGTCACGCTGTGTTCTGCTCAGATGTGCTCAAATGAATGTTTAGAGGAGAAAAAGAAGGGTATGATCGTTGTAAAAATCATGCAGTTTGGAGAGAGAGCTGGGAGCTTGTTAAAATCATTACCAGGAGGCCTTGGAAGCGGTTACTAAGGAGACCGGAGTGCCTTCCTTTTCGGTTACCTGGCGGGTGTTGCTCGGAAGCCGTGCTGGGAAGGAGTGCCGGGCTTCGGAAGGTGTGAGGTGCGCACTCCACTGCAGCTTCGTTCTCGTCTGTTTTGCTGCAAGGAAAGAGAAAGGAGGAGACACCTGTTTGGATACTGGGGCAGGCTGGCCCCATGCCTTAGAGCAGCGGACACGGGAGAGGAAAGGACCTTGCTCTCCATCTCACAGACCCTCTGGAGAGCCTGTGTAAGGCCCCGTGCTTTCCTTTGGCACAGATGGCTTGTCTGCCACTGTGAGGGGCCGTTTGCTGTTCGTCTGCCTGCTGGGTGAGAAGAGGTTTTCCCTGCCTGTTTGCTCGTCCATCTTTGTGAGAACCTACTAAACGGGAATGGCCCTATACTTTCCGACTCCGCAGTTCCTCTACCGTCTGCCCGAATCCAATGTGGACCTGCCTGGCCTCGGCCACCAGCAGTACACCCTCCCACCAGTGCCTCGCTGCTGCCCCTGAACTCCCGCCATGCCCTGTGCTTGTACCACCTTTGCTGAGCATTTGCTGTTGGAGAGTTCATTGCCTGCGGGTCTTCCATGCACTAAGCCCAACCTGCTGTCCTGGGACTTGCAACCATGGGTCACCCATCCCAGGTCTGCCCCTTAGGATATTTGGGGGAGCAGTCAGTCTCTCTAGTCCCCCCAGGTTATAATCATAGTGCTTACTACTCAAGAGCACCCACCAGGGATCAAGCCAGTGCCACCTGTTCACACTTGGGACCTCCTTTTATCCTGTGTCACAGTGGAGATGTGGACACGAGTCCCAGAGACTTGCTGGATTTGTGGTAGGTCTCAGAGCTGGTGAACGAGGAGCCGGCAGGTCTG
Source organism: Saccopteryx leptura (assembly GCF_036850995.1). Lineage (NCBI taxonomy): Eukaryota > Metazoa > Chordata > Mammalia > Chiroptera > Emballonuridae > Saccopteryx > Saccopteryx leptura. The sequence continues at coordinate 30,423,730 of NC_089515.1, forward strand.
TGGGGCCCCGGAGTCCGGACTCCCAAGACACTCTGTAAGCCAGCTTTCCTAATTTGGCGGCTGGCTGCAACGTGACATCTCACGTTGGAGCCACTGAGCTTGCCACCCTCTGAAACTCAGGCTTCTCCAGACCGGCTGCTGAGCCCGGCAGCTCCCGTCCTTCCCTGTGTGAGTGATGGTGGCACCATGTTGCACACCCTGTGACGGACAGTCTGTAATGGTCAGAGTGTGGGCTGGCTCCAACGTCATCGCCTTCAGGTGTCCCCACACTGCCCTGGACGAGTGATACCCAAGCTTTAATGTGCATTCGAGTCACCAGGGGTCTTGTGTCAATGCAATGGGTTCTAATTCAGTGGGTCCAGGAGGGGCTCGATTTCTGCCTTCCCAGCAAGCTCCCAGGTGATGTGAACCCTGCTCATCCCATGCTTTTGAGAGGTAGCCGCTGAGCCCAATAGAACGAGAGCACCTTGAGGGCAGGGTTACAGCCATGTCAGGTGCAGTTAGTGTTTTCCAAGCCCTGTGCTACTCCTGAATTTAGTGATAGTTCAGGCCAGTTCCCATGAATCCTAGAGAGAAACTTGGTCTTATTGGCTATGACTCAGGGGTCTTGACTGAAGTACCCCAGAAATGCATAGTCATATCCTCCCCAAATCAGTTCTCACGCTGCCTGGTGGGGGGTGCTTTTTCAGCTGGTCATGGTCAGTGTGGTCACCAGTCCAGGCCACTCTCTGAGGCCAGGAAATGTGTGGAATGTGTCACATGTTGCACTGGGGCTGCATGTGGGGAGCAGTATATGAACCCACGACTCGCTGTCCTACTTGAACACTTCCCAGCAGCGTGGTGGGTGGGGACATAGGAAAGAGCACCAGCTAACAAGCTGTGTGACTCTGGAGAAGTCACTTGACTTCTCTGGGCTTTCTGCCTTTGTTGGAAGAAAGAATAAAGCTAGGTCATGTTTAAATTCCCTTCAGGTCTATTCCTTTGAATGTACCCTCCCTGTCTGAGTTCATGGGCTCCCTTAAATGGTGAGAGAAACTTCCAGAAGGGGAAACGAAAGGGCAGCCTTGTGTTCTCAGAGACTGTCACAGGGGAGTCACTGAGTCACGAGGGAGAAGCAGCGTTGGGTATCAGAGAGCTCCAACCAAACAGTGGGGGGAGCTGGGAAACCTCCCTCTCTCCCATTTTCTCCAGATGCTCCATCCGTGCCCCACACTGGACCATCCGTGTCCCACACTGGACCATCTGTGCCACACACTGGACCATCCGTGTCCCACACTGGACCATCCATGTCCCACACTGGACCATCCGTGTCCCACACTGGACCATCCATGCCCCACACTAGACCATCCGTGCCCCACACTGGACCATCCGTGCCACACACTGGACCATCCGTGTCCCACACTGGACCATCCGTGCCCCACACTGGACCATCCGTGCCCTACACTGGACCATCCGTGTCCCACACTGGACCATCTGTGCCCCACACTGGACCATCCGTGTCCCACACTGGACCATCCGTGTCCCACACTGGACCATCCGTGCCCCACACTGGACCATCCGTGCCCTACACTGGACCATCCGTGCCCCACACTGGACCATCCGTGCCCCACACTGGACCATCTGTGCCACACACTGGACCATCCGTGTCCCACACTGGACCATCCATGTCCCTGGACCATCCGTGACCCACACTGGACCATCCGTGACCCACACTAGACCATCCGTGCCCCACACTGGACCATCCGTGACTCTCTCCCACCCAAATCCGGGCCCCTTTTGGAGGCTCCTGTGTGTTCCTTTGCCGTTTGACTTCCCCCTATAGCTCTGCACAGCCCCCTCAGCCTGCCCCCGGATGCTGGCGACATAAGGCCCAGCTGCCACAGGATGGGGTGTAGTCTCGGGACCACGCAGAGGTCACCTCCCTATTGTTTCCTGCTCCTGCAGGGTGGACAAAGCATACCCATGGGGCCAAAGCCGGCCTGTGTCTGTCTGTCCCTTTAAACACGCAGCCCGCCTCTCCTTTCCTCCCTCTACATCTCCTCTGTGGCCTCCGCTCCCCTCTGGAACTGGCCTGCGACCTCTAGCCAGCGGGCAGAGGGGTGGCGGCAGCAGCCCCCTTCCTAGTGGGGAGCAGTCTTTTATCACGGACTTTTCTAATAGAATTGTCTGTGCATGGTGATAATGAAAAGCGGACCAACTTATGACTTTTATTGTTATTATCTTAATACATTATTACTTACTTTACTATTATTTTAACTTTTTTTTTTTGTATTTTTTTTTTCTGAAGCTGGAAACGGGGAGAGACAGTCAGACAGACTCCCACATGCGCCCGACCGGGATCCACCCGGCACGCCCACCAGGGGCGACGCTCTGCCCACCAGGGGGCGATGCTCTGCCCCTCCGGGGCGTCGCTCTGTCGCGACCAGAGCCACTCTAGCGCCTGGGGCAGAGGCCAAGGAGCCATCCCCAGCGCCCGGGCCATCTTTGCTCCAATGGAGCCTTGGCTGCGGGAGGGGAAGAGAGAGACAGAGAGGAAGGAGGAGGGGTGGAGAAGCAAATGGGCGCTTCTCCTATGTGCCCTGGCCGGGAATCGAACCCGGGTCCCCCGCACGCCAGGCCGACGCTCTACCGCTGAGCCAACCGGCCAGGGCCTATTTTAACATTTTATTCTTGCTCTACGGACAGTTGAAAACCCTTCTGACTGCACTCAGGTGAGCAGCTCGCCCTGCCCCTTCCCCCACCCCACTAGGCTGAGGGTCCCATCACCCATTCCCTGCCCGCTCAGTTTCAGCCCAGCAGCTTGTGAAGGGACATAATCATGTCAAGCATGTGTCTGAGTCAGAGTGTCTGTGTGAATCAATCCAGGAACCGGGAGGAAGAGTCCCGCCAGCGCTGGAATGATCCCAGTGCAAATCAGTGTGGCATAATGTCACTTATTGTCAATGGGCGAGATGCCTGGATTCAAATATTGTGTCTTGCAGGGTGATGGAAGTGAGAAAATGGGTTCTCTGGCCGCGCTCTAAGTATATATTGTCAGAGGACTTTAAATACAGATAAGACATTTAATTATTAAATGGCTTTTCAATGTGAGGCTCAAATCGAGCTTTCTAATTAGCTGTCAGTTCTCTCATCGCCGTGATGGGGGTGCCGCTGGCTGATTCTCTCCTGATTTCCACGTACGATTTCCACTTCACAGCAGCCAGACGCTGCTGCGGGGGCGCCGCCCACCCCTGTCTGCGGTCTCCCCCTGAAGCGAGAAGTTGCCACAGTTTCCTTTTCCTTCTGGGACCTCCCTGCCCTGTGCCCAGGTCAGGGCAGCTGCACAAGGATTGTCAAACTGGATTGGCTTGAAAAGGAAAAGTGAAGGAAAAGCCTGGAGACGCCATCTCCCTGCACACCTAACACACCTGCCTGCACGTGTGCAGACAGGGGCCGGGGCCAGGCCACAGGCAGAGGTGGAAACAGGGTGAGCCTGTGGCAGGGGAGACAGACAGACGGACACCTGGCCAGATGCACATCAGATCCGGTAACTTTGGACCTCTGCACCTGGAGAGTCTTAATCCCTTTGTGCAACTTCTGCTCTTGGGAGCCCAGCTGTCCCTGTTGTTGAACCTGCTCCCCTGGGTGGTCCACGCGCTGTGAAACCTGTGAGACCACCGCAGGCTCCATGGGGAGCGCTCACAGCCCCCTGTGACTCCAGCCTCCCCTCTCCCCTGCTGCCTCCCCATCAGGACTGCACGCCCTGACTCCTCCCCTTCGCCCTGTCTCCCACTCCCAGGGGCCGGATGGAGGGGCGGCATGGCACCCCCACCAGGCTCTGTTTCTGTTCCTGTTAGTTATACAGCTGACAATGACCCAGGGCTGCGGCGAGCGGGTACTGGGCTAAGCGCTTCGCACACGTGAGCTTATTTAGACCTTCAGCAGCCTGACAGGGGGATCTAGAATATTCCTGTCTCGCTGCCCAGGAAACGGGACAGAAGGGGCCGAGAGTCCGCCCAGGGTCACTCAGCGAGGCTAGCTCCAGAGCTGATGCTCATGCCCCGTTGGTCCACACTAGACATTTTTTCACATCTGGGAGAAGATGGGGCCTCCAGGTCGGGAGCCCCCCACTAGTGCTTTAAAGACTACTGTGGCTCCCCGAGTGTCCCCTCCCTTCCTCTGTCCTCTCTTTCCGGCCATCCTTTCCAGGTACCAGGCGTCATCTTCCTAGGCATCATTCCATCTGGTGGCTCCTGTTTTCAGAAATCTTCAGGGGTCCTCGTAGCTGTCGGCTCAAGTCCACCTCCTCACGCTGGCTTTCAAGGGCCCCTCGGCACCAGGCCCTTCCGCCCTGCTTCTCTCCAGTACCGCTCGGGCAGCGGGCTTTCCGGCTCTGCCCCCAGCACACGCTCAGCATGGTGACACGGCCTTCTCCAGCCCTCACCGTCCCCCTGGGAGCCCTTCCCTCACATCCTGATGCTCCCCCAGACCGCGTCTGCCCCGGGGTGTTCTCTCTGACTTCTCTTCCGGCATCAGCTGGTGTTTGTAGCCATGTCTCTGGGTGCTGAGCTCGTCTTACTCTCTCAGGGTACTGTCTCTGTCTCTCTGTCTCTCTGTCTCAGTCCCGTCTCTCTCAGAGTCCTACCTCTGCCTTAGGGTCCTGTCTCTCTCAGTGATCAAGGTGGAGAGATGGCATCACTGTTACAACTTCAGTTCCAGAGTTAGAATGTCCCAGTTGAAAACCCAGCCTCTCTGCTTCCTAGCTGTGTGACTTTGTCTAACTTACTACCTCCCTAAGTCTCTCTTCCTCAGCTCTGAAGTGGGACAGGAATAGCACTGAACTGTGGGGCTTTTGTGAAGGCGAAACGTTGGAGGTTAGCTATCGGGATCCTCGTCGTTACTATTTTCTTGGCGCCCGGTTGTGAGCTCCGGGAGGGCGGGCTTGTGCCTGTGTGCACGTTGCACCCCCAGCCCAGCCACTGTTTTTTATGTGGAAGGCGCTCGGGGAGTAGTTGTTCCAGCTGTGATGGTTCAAGGCCATTGGTTTGCCAGACACTTGATAGCTGCCCATGTATCACAATCCTGCAAACTGAACAGTAAACTGGGCTTCCTGATTCACTTGGGATGGTAGTATCAAAGCGATAACATTAGCAAAATCATTAAGCTGATGATCACAGCTGCGTGTAGAAGTGGAAGGCAGTGCTTGGAATAAGCCAAACACAGCCTGCCACCTGTCTTCCCAGGGAATGGCAGAGAAGGACCCGGCCAATGGCTGCCTGTGGACAATTATGGCTGGGGGAGGTCTTCTAAGATTTAATGTTTTGCCTGAGGTGTAGTGGATTGCAGACCAGACCATATAGCCAAGGGCTGCGAGGTTACAAAGTAATAACGAATGATCAGAGTGGGGTAAAAACCAGGGAAGACTTCCTAGAAGGGGCCCCTTGAGATGGATGGGGCTTTTCATTGTTTTTAAGATCTCCATTATCAAACATTTTTGATTGTTTGCTTTTTGTATTGGTATCTATATAGGTGAGGCAAGACATCTTTGATAAACAAACGTGAACTCTAAGTTGTGGTTATCCTTTGTATGCTTTTAACAGTGAACTTCTCCTCCTAATAGAAGCATTGTCATGATCCTGATTCACACTTCTAAACCCCACCCAACCCCTGACATCTTAATGAACTGACATTTTAGTGCATTGAATCAGAAATGCTTTCTCTTTAAATCTTATTGCCTCAGTGACCCAGAAGTCAATTATTTAGTGATCTTCGAGACCTTCTACAACTGGAATTTCAAAATGAATCACAGCCTGACCTGTGGTGGCGCAGTGTATAAAGCGTCGACCTGGAATGCTGAGGTCACCGGTTCAAAACCCTGCACTTGTCTGGTCAAGGCACAGATGGGAGTTGATGCTTCCTGCTCTTCCCCCCTTTCTCTCTCTCTCTCTCTTTCTCTTTCTCTTTTTTTCTCTCTCTCTCTCTACCTCTCTCTCTCACTCTCTCTCCTCTCTAAAATGAATTACAAAAAATTTTGTAAAAAATAAAAAAACCCACCAAAACGAATCATACACGTTCCTGTGAACTCTGACCCTGCTGAACAGACATAAAACACGGCCATGAATTTCTCCAGGGTCAGCGAGGGGTCGAGGCGCTCCTTGCGCTCACGTCTCTTCTTTCTGAGGCTCAACAACACTTCAGCCGCTGGAAGGCTGAGATGTGGTTGTAACGTCTGAAGTCTGACGTGCAGGAGGAGGGGGTTCCGGGGAGAGCGGACCCACCAGCTGTGGAAGGCGTGGCGCAGGTGCACAGCCCGGCTGCGGGCACCTGCCTCGTGCTGAGGCCAGCGGAGGCTCTCGTTTCCTCCTCCCAGGTACCCTTTGAGGACGGGAATGAGTATTCCCCCCTTTTAAGGATGAGAAAACTGGGCTTTGGCACTCAAAAGAAGAGCAGGAAGCCTGTCAGTTTGTTAGAGCGATGGTTGGGTGGTTTTCATTCATCTAAAGGCAGATAAAGCCGCCCAGGAGGGGCTTGTTGGTGGCTCTCATTAAATACATAACTAAATGGGATTTAGTTTTTCAGCCTCTGGGAGTCTTTTCACATCTGTGCATTTCTAAATCGCCATGTGTCCTGATTCTTGGGAGAGAAAATGTGGTCAATGGAACAAGAAACCGCTGGCTGCTGGCTGGGGGTGGGGTGGGGTGGGGATGGGGGTGGGGTGAGAGGATGGGGTGGGGGTGGGGCGGGGGGTGGGGTGTCTGCCTCCTCCATCACCCGATCCAGCCGGGCAGGTGGGCTGTGCTGCAGGCAGGTGGTGGGGCAGCTCTGCAAACGCAGGAGAGCGGAGCCCAGCCGCTGACCTTTCATTCCCGGTCCCTCCTGCTCTGAGAAGCCTTTTAAGCTTGGCTGCTGGAAGCCTGAGCTGATAATGAGGAGGGAGTATAAATGTCAGCGGGACCCCAGCTTCAATCAGAGCTGTTAAAAACAAGCCTGGCAGGCCGCTCTGCCAGAGGTGAGCTCAGAGAGTGGCCAAAAGGGCAGGAGGAGTTGGGAGGACCTGTCAGAGGACGGGTGCTGGGACCAGGGGCGGGGGAAGCTGTAGGAAGATATCAAGGCTAGTTTCTGGCAAGAGGTGAGTGGGGGTGGGAATCAGAGATGGAGATGGAGGACACACTTGTTTTCTCAGCTGTTCCATGATTTTAAAAGATGACATCTCAAATTTTGTTTGGGAAAGGAAAAGCAGAAGGCAGCTGGCTGGCTCCCTGGGCTCTGTCGGCAGCTGGCTGTTTTGTCTGCTGGACTGACATTCTAACGGGCACCAGGCTCAGGGCAGGCGAGGGGCCAGCTGCCAGCCCCACTCAGGGGGAGGGACTTTCTCTGCTTGGCTGCTGGGAAGGGGCAGGGCTGCAGGCTTGACGGAAATGCAGACTCCCAGGCCCACCCCAACCCCGAGTCAGAATCTGCATGTGAGCAAGACCCCAAGGGACTTGTGTGCGCATCACCACTTGAGAAACACTGCTTTAGAGATGACAGTCACGGTCCTCCTTTTGCAAGTGGGGACAGTGAGGTCCAGAGTAGCAGAGGGACCCACCCAAGGTCACACAGCTAGTGCAGGAAACAAAGGCTTCTGAGTCAAGGTCCAGAGCATCCTTCCCTGTCAACTTCACATCTGTTGTAGTGCCCGGCACCAGTGCAGGTTGAATAAGAATGGTTGTTACTTCTCTTCCTGCCACAGTGCGGAAGCGTGACTTTCCCGGGGGGACTAGTTTCAGGAACGGAGCGGCATTAGTAGGTAAACTCCAGCTCTTCTCATTAAGGATCTCTCTGTCACTGCAGCATTATTTACAATAGCCAAGGTTTGGAAGCAGCCCAAGGGCCCCTAGTAGATGAGTGGGTAAAATAGCTGTGGTACATATACACAATGGAATACGGCACAGCCATAAACAAGAAGGAAGTCTTATCTTTTTTGACAACATGGATGGACCTAGAGAGCATCATGCTAAGTGAAATAAGCCAGTCAAAGAAAGACAAGTACCATATGATTTCATGCATTTGTGAAATCTAATGAACAAAGTGAATAAGCAAAATAGAGACAGACTCATAGAGAGCAGGTTGACATCTGTGAGGTGGTGAGGGGGGTGGTGGTGGACAGATTGAGCAAAAAAGGACAGAAAAGGAGAAAAACACATGGACATGGACAACAGTGTGGTGGTTGCAGGGGTGGGGGTGGAGGAGGGTATGGGGCAGGTGTCTCCAAACTACGGCCCATGGGCCACATGCGGCCCCCTGAGGCCATTTATCCGGCCCCCCACCGCACTTCTGGAAGGGGCGCCTCTTTCATTGGTGATCAGTGAGAGGAGCACTGTACGTGGCGGCCCTCCAACGGTCTGAGAGACAGTGAACTGGCCCCCTGTGTATAAAGTTTGGGGACCCCTGGTATAGGGGGATATATTGTGATGGACAAAGACTTGACATGGGGGTGGTGAGCATACAATACGGTGCCCAGAAATGTGTTGTAGAATCACGCACCTGAAAACAGTATAATGTTGTTAACAAGTGTCACCCCAATAGATTTGATTTTAAAAAGTAAAATAAATGAATAAATAGAAACCTTAAAGAGGCCCTGGCCGGTTGGCTCAGCGGTAGAGCATCGGCCTAGCGTGCGGAGGACCCGGGTTCGATTCCCGGCCAGGGCACACAGGAGAAGCGCCCATTTGCTTCTCCACCCCTCCGCCGCTTTCCTCTCTGTCTCTCTCTTCCCCTCCCTCAGCCAGGGCTCCATTGGAGCAAAGATGGCCCGGGCGCTGGGGATGGCTCTGTGGCCTCTGCCTCAGGCGCTAGAGTGGCTCTGGTCGCAACATGGCGACGCCCAGGATGGGCAGATTATCGCCCCCTGGTGGGCAGAGCGTCGCCCTATGGTGGGCGTGCCGGGTGGATCCCGGTCGGGCGCATGCGGGAGTCTGTCTGACTGTCTCTCCCCGTTTCCAGCTTCAGAAAAATGAAAAAAAAAATAATAATAAAAAAAAAAAAAAAAAAAAAAAAAAAGAAACCTTAAAGAAAAAGGATCTCTCAGGTACTTGATTCCATCTCATCTCTCCTTTCATCTGGAGCATTCTCAGTTCTCCCCTCTCATCCCAGGGTCGGCATCTGAAGGTGTGAGATGACACAAGAGGTCACAGGGGTATGGAAGGCCTGGAGAGCCCCACAGAAGGACATTGCGCGGGAAGTGGTGGTTGGTTTGCAAGAACAGCATTGAGATGTGGTGAGGTCAACATTTGGACCCTGGCTGGAAAGCATGGATGCAGTTCATTAGGGGTTTTTTTGGAGAGGGAAGGGGACAGGGCAGGTAACTAAGGTCGGAATAGTTTGTTTATTGAGATATACTCATTTGCATTTATTGACTTAAAACAATTCCGCAAGTTGTAAAAGACCTTCCATCCCTCCATGGGAAAAAAGTAAACCAATAAAATGACATAAAGTAGCTTTAGTTAATTATGATATAAGTCAGAGATATTCTTGCACCCATTCATTTTGTCATACATTGATGCAGTCCACAAATTTTTATTAGGCTTTGATTTCTCCCCCAGGCACTGTGCTTGGTGCTTACCACACTATGGACAAGAGATACAGTAACATCCAGTAACTTCCGGTCTTAGCTATAGCTGTTACCCACTCCACACATTTGCATTTTCCTTATGAGTGACATTAATGATCGACAGGTGCTCAGACTTGACATTGCATCTTTTTTTTTTAATTAATTAATTTATTTTTTTACAGAGACAGAGAGCCAGAGAGAGGGATAGACAGGGACAGACAGACAGGAACAGAGAGATGAGAAGCATTAATCATTAGTTTCTCATTGCGCATTGCAACACCTTAGTTGTTCATTGATTGCTTTCTCATATGTGCCGTGACCGCGGGCCTTCAGTAGACCGAACAACCCCCTGCTGGAGCCAGTGACCTTGGGTCCAAGCTGGTGAGCTTTGCTCAAACCAGATGAGCCCGCGCTCAAGCTGGAGACCTCTGGGTCTCGAACCTGGGTCCTTCTGCATCCCAGTCTGACGCTCCATCCACTGTGCCACCGCCTGGTCAGGCGACATTGCATCTTTTTTTAAGGTAGAAATCTCTCCTGCCTCTTTTTTTGTAGCTACAGATTCATTCATTCATTCATTCATTTATTTTTATGTTTTATTAAATGTATTGTAGTGAATTGGTTAATAAAATTATATAGGTTTTAAGTATATAATTAGATACACATGATGTATATATTACATTGTGTGTTTGCCACTCAAAGTCAAGTCTCTGTCACCATATATTGAACCCTTTTACCCTTTTCTACCTACCCTCCCCCTTCCCTCTGACAACCATCATAATGGTGTCTGTGTCTGTGAGTTTTTGTTTGTTTGTTGCTTTCAGTTTTCTATTTAACATGTGAGTAAAATCATATGGTTCTTGACTTTTTCTGTCTGACCTATTTTGCTTAATGTGATATTCTCAGATCCATCCATGTTGTCGGAAATATTTCCTGCCTTCTTAATGAGGGTCCAGTTGGCCTCATGTAACTATCACTCAACAAGGCAATGGCTCCACCAGTTTCGGAGCCACACAATCAATGCAGCGCTGGTGGGTCTATTTGCAAAGTCACCATGTAGAGCTGTGCAGCCTGTGCACTACCCAAAGGTGCTGTTTTTAAGGAACACTATTCATATCATAGATGTACATTTGTACATTTTCTTTGACAGTTTCCAAGTCATGAAAATGTCTTGAAGAAGGGGCACCTTTTACTAATTCCCACAAGAGTCCCCTTGGGCTTGGCAGTGGTCCTGAGGGTTCTTGCTCTAGAACTAGTCCTGGAACTTGCTGCCGAAAGTTATTCCTACAGGTCAGCATTGCTTTGGGGGCCTCCGCGTTTTTTTCAGATGGGATGAAGAAGGCGCTCTGGGCGATGTAACTCAGCTGCCCTTCTGCGCGAGGCGAATGCCTGTCCCAGCTCTGGAACCTTCCTCCCCCACGTGATTTTTGTTGCCTCCCAAAATCTTCACCTTTGCAGCCATCAGCTTCTCTGGCATTCACTCTCATTTTAACATCACTTTTTGTGTCCTCCCACTGTCCCTTGTCACCTTCCTTAAGACAGAGTCTAGGGTGTGAAGGAAGTAGAGTGCCCTCATCTCAGGACTTGCTCCTCTGCTGTGGCCAGCACGCTGTCTCAGCCTGCCGACCCTCTCCTGCCCTGGCAAGATGTCAGTCCTGCGGACCTAGTGCTGGGCGCTGCCCTGCCCTGCTGGTCTCACAGTCAGGAGGACTGGATTTGGCTCTATGTAACAAAACTCAAAAAAAGTTGCTTAAACTATATAGATATAGGAGTTTCTCTCTCACATAAAAGCACAGCAGCTCCAGAGTCACCCAGCTAGGGAGAAGCAGAGACAGGATTCAGACCCAGATGATCTGGCTCCAGCATGTCTGCTCTTAACTCACATGTAAAATGTTTGTTGGGTTTGTGGTATGCAAGAGGCAGCATGACCCGCCTGCCACTCTTCCTCAGTGATCTCCTGTCCTCGTGACAATAGCCTATCCCTACTGGCCTCGTACCCTAGCCACAGATAGCATAGTTCTTCTCATTGCAAAAACCTTCCCTCCCCAGCCATGAATGAGGACAAGACCTCCTCTCTCCCCCCCAACACACACAAACACACAGAGTTGATTCATCCATTCCCACCTCTGCCTGGTGATTAGTCACACAGGACGTGCCCCTGCGCCTGGTCACCCAAAGACTTCACACTCATCATCGGAGCCTGACACCTCCAGCCAGTGGCGAGTTATTCCCTGGCCACCAGGCCTGCCCAGGAGCGGAGGGGTTGGCAGCGCACAGCCCGGACAGCCCCGCAGGCTCCCACGCCGCGCTCTTTTCATTTGCACCTTTGCTGGCTGTCAGGCGTGAGGCGGCCTCACTGCTGTGAAAACCCGGCATCCCCGTCTCCTGCCTCAGCCCCTACCGTGGGGGTCTTGGCCTCTCTCTCTCTCTCTTTCAATCTCTTTTTGTCTGCCTCTCTTCGTCTTTTCCCCCTCTCGGTTAGCTTCTCTTCCTTTTTCACTTCTTTTGCCTATTTCTCTTCCTTGGTCTCCTCTCCACTTCAGTCTCTGCATTCCTTGTCTTTCCACCAGGTGGCTTCGCCGTGTACCCTGAGCCCTGCAGAGGCTGCTGCTCCCACAGGGCTGCTGCCCATTGCTTTCCTGCCTTTTCTCTGTCCAGGGTGCTAGTCAGCGGTGCCCTGGCGGGCTCGGAGCATGTGGCCTGGATTCTGGCTTCCGTTCCGGCCTCCGCTGCGCACCTGATAACTAAGCTGGCTCCTTCCTTCACCCTCCCTTGGTCTCCGGACCCTGCCCAGGGCAGCCCGTGAGAGTGAGGAGTGTGTATTTGTGCAGCAACACTGACACCAGAGTCGGCGCGAAGGTGTGCCAGATACGGCACTTTGATCCTTTCGTGGAGATCATCACCCTGTAATCTTGCCACCCAAAGCTTTAGCCTCTAGCCCCTGCTCCTGGCTTCTAAGGTGGCCTCTTACTCTCCCCTTTCCTTCTTTCTCATTTCTACCAAAAATGGCCTGGAGCAACCCAACATCAGTAGGAGACAGAAAGTTGGCCACACACACACATAGATGAACATGCAGGTGTCTTCGCTCAACCATCTGAATTTAGTAGCAAATTTTCACCCGTGCTATAAATAGCTCTGTATAGTAAGTTTGCTGAATAGAAAGGTGCATTTCAGGGCCCCTAGCAAGGGGCCACCTCTCCACCCAAATGTATTTTGTTTATATTCCTCAGACTGATCAGATGTTACAGTGATGAAGGTGGCATCAGAAATCCTCCTCTTTTTAATTTGCACATACTTCATGGAAATCCAGGTTATCAGTCATTCAACATCTAGTATGAAGTAGTCTTCCAGATCCACTTTTCTTAACAGCTGATTAGTATCAGTTATCCTGGAGACTGGAAGTACTGACAGAGAAAGGGTTGAAGAAGGAAGCGGCACTGTAAGGGGGGCTGCTGCGTGGGGTAGGGCAGGGAGAGGGGTCTGCGGGGCAGAGATGATAGGATTAAAGGCGACATATGTAAAACAAGAGATCTCCACTCCTGCTGCACATTGGAACTCCTTGGGGAATTTTGAAAAATCCCAATGCTCGGGCTCCACCCCCAACCAATGAATCAGAATTTCTGAGGTGGGGCCCAAGCATCAGTATTTTTAAAAGCTCTCCAGGTGGTTCCAATGTGTGGCCAAGTTTCAGAACTGCTCTCTTCAGTGCTTCACAACTTGAATATGCATACAAATCACCTTATTAAGTGCAGATTCTGATCCCCAAGGTCTGGGGCGGGGCCTGAGAGTCTGCATTTCCATCAATGTTGTTACTGCACATTTTCTGATCGCACGTGGAGTAGCAAAGCTGTGGTTTATACAGCTTGTTCTCCAGCCTGGCTTTGTTCTCTGTGAGAGATGAGAAATGGGAAATAAGGCCCGGCTGACCGGCCCGCAGCCCTCCCAGCACAGAGCTCCGGTGAGCCTGAGCCAGCGCACGGGTCACAGCAGCGGCTCTGCTCCCCACGCTCGAATCAGATCTGACGCTCCAGCCCCTGGGCTGGTGCTCGGTACTGGAACTGAAAGCCGTGACCAGCAAGCTCAAGAGGGGGTGAGGGGTGAGCAGAGGGGCATTTAGGGGTCCACTTGAGTGTCTGCTGTTCCATCGTGGTGTGGCTGTGCCCACCTTAGATGTGGCCCCAGGTGGTAGCCTGTGCCTTCCTCCAGGAGGCTGGCAGAGGGCAGGTGTGTCCTTTTCAACCGCTGTGCTGTCATTATTACCAGAGGCTCACAGACGGCAGTGTGACAAGCGCAGTGATGGTGAGAGTGGCGGTGTTGTGAGACACAGAGGAGCAGGTCAGTGGGAAGGGTGGGATGGCGCGGTGGGCCAGGGCATGGCGCACGGGGCGTGTGGAGAGCATGGAGCAGGTCGGTGGGAAGGGTGGGACGGCGCGGTGGGCCAGGGCATGGCGCACGGGGCGTGTGGAGAGCATGGAGCAGGTCAGTGGAAGGATGGGACGGTGAGGTGGGCCAGGGCATGGTGCGCGGGGAGTGCAGAGAGCATGGAGCAGGTCAGTGGGAAGGGTGGGACGGTGCGGTGGGCCAGGGCCTGGCGCACGGGGCGTGTGGAGAGCATGGAGCAGGTCGGTGGGAAGGGTGGGACGGTGCAGTGGGCCAGGGCCTGGCGCACGGGGCGTGTGGAGAGCATGGAGCAGGTCAGTGGGAAGGGTGGGACGGCGTGGTGGGCCAGGGCACAGCGCACGGGGCGTGTGGAGAGCATGGAGCAGGTCGGTGGGAAGGATAGGATGGCACGGTGGGCCAGGGCACGGGCGCACGGGGCATGTGGAGAGCATGGAGCAGGTCAGTGGAAGGATGGGACGGTGCGGTGGGCCAGGGCCTGGCGCCCGGGGCGTGTGGAGAGCATGGAGCAGGTCAGTGGAAGGATGGGACGGTGCGGTGGGCCAGGGCATGGCTCCCGGGGCGTGTGGAGAGCATGGAGCAGGTCTGTGGGAAGGGTGGGACTGCGCGGTGGGCCAGGGCATGGTGCGCGGGGAGTGCAGAGAGCATGGAGCAGGTCGGTGGGAAGGATAGGATGGCACAGTGGGCCAGGGCACGGGCGCACGGGGCATGTGGAGAGCATGGAGCAGGTCTGTGGGAAGGGTGGGACTGCGCGGTGGGCCAGGGCACGGTGCGCGGGGAGTGCAGAGAGCATGGAGCAGGTCGGTGGGAAGGATAGGATGGCACAGTGGGCCAGGGCACGGGCGCACGGGGCATGTGGAGAGCATGGAGCAGGTCGGTGGGAAGGGTGGGACGGCGTGGTGGGCCAGGGCACGGCGCACGGGGAGTGTGGAGAGCATGGAGCAGGTCGGTGGGAAGGATGGGACAGCGCGGTGGGCCAGGGCACGGGCGCACGGGGCATGTGGAGAGCATGGAGCAGGTCGGTGGGAAGCGTGGGACGGCGTGGTGGGCCTGGGCATGGAGCGCGGGGCGTGTGGAGAGCATGGAGCAGGTCGGTGGGAAGCGTGGGACGGCGCGGTGGGCCAGGGCATGGAGCGCGGGGCGTGTGGAGAGCATGGAGCAGGTCGGTGGGAAGCGTGGGACGGCGCGGTGGGCCAGGGCATGGAGCGCGGGGAGTGCGGAGAGCATGGAGCAGGTCGGTGGGAAGGATAGGATGGCGCGGTGGGCCAGGGCCTGGCGCACGGGGCGTGCGGAGAGCATGTCCAGCCTAGGAGCTGTGCCCTTCCTCTCGACACGGTCACAAGGGCCATCTGGACCTGGTCAGAGCCTTTTCTCTTTGCTGGAGAACAGCCCCTTGGAGGAATAGCGGTGTGTTGAGGGGTCGCAGGCAGGGGGTCTCATATTCCTATTCCATCAATCCTGAGGGGGACCTATCTTTTAATGTCAGGATGTCCCCCTCCCAAATGCTAGTGTGACCTTTTGAGTAGCCAAAATAATCACCAAACTTTTAATGAGGCTTGCCTCTGCCAGGCGCACAGTGAACAGACATGGCCCTTGCCTCTTGAAGTGCATGATTTAATTGAGAGGAATAACCAAGAATTAAATAACTCCATGAATAATCGATCGACTAGAGTTATGATGAGTGCTAAGAAGAAAAAAGCATGGGTACAGTTATGAGGTGACTGATACACACCAGCTTTCTGAAGACCTTCAAGCAGCACTTTTAATTGACTCTAATTTATCACAACAGCATCTCCACAGACCTGGGAGCAATCATAAAAAGAGCAACTGGCCTGACCTGTGGTGGCGCAGTGGATAAAGCGTTTATCTGGAAATGCTGAGGTCGCCGGTTCAAAACCCTGGGCTTGCCTGGTCAAGGCACATATGGGAGTTGATGCTTCCAGCTCCTCCCCCCTTCTCTCTCTCTCTGTCTCTCTCTCCTCTCTCTCCCTCTCTGTCTCTCTCTCTCCCTCTCTCTGTCCTCTCTAAAAATGAATAAATAAAATAAAATTAAAAAAAAAAAAAGAGCAACAGCTCTCATTTACTGGGCCTCAATGTGCCAACCCACCTATCGAATCCTCATGGCACCTTTCTGGGATGATGATTTTTACAGCACCATTTACAGATTTGGGAAATCAGGCTCAGAGAGGTGAAGCCCAAGGTCCTAACGAACACATTCAGTCTGCAGACAACGCCAGGGGTGCATAAGGATGCACGGGTGTTGCAACAAGTGTATCATCCTCTAGGCTCCGCAGCCCAGAGGGACCTATGGTCTGGGGTGTGGATGAGATGAGGTGGGTTAGCAGGGTGCCTGGCAGCACCAGCTGTCCCCTGGGGAAGGGCAGGCCTGCTGGAGCTGGCCTCCAGGAAGCTGGGAGCGTTCCCATCCCTCCTAAAACACCGGGAATTGGGCCAGCTTTGATGCTCAGATGAAAGCTCTGAGCCCGAACATCAGTTTCTGGTGTTCACATTGGTGGCCAGAGCCCCCACCCTCTGCCTGTCTCTCCCGGAAGCTGACCACAGCTACCACAGCAGGAGGTCTGGGTGCCCTCTGTGCTCCAGGTGTGCGCAGTGAGACTTGCTTCCACACCAAGGTGAAGGCTGGGGACAGGCGTCTTGGTGGTCACTCATTCCGCTGGGAGCTTATAGGTGGTGGCCCAGGGGAGCCTCCGTGAGAAGCCGGTGGTGGATGGCCTTGGGTCCTCCCTGCAGGCCCCCCACCAGGGCTCCTTCATTCTCAGAGGCCCAGGAGGTGCTGCTGTTTGTACTGAGTTGTGACTGAAGCCTCTCACCACAGATTCCAAAGCTTGCTTCTCTTTACCTTTCAAACCTATGGGGGCTTGGGAGGAGTGACAGTTTCTGAGATCCCTGTAGGAATACAGGTGTAAGGACAGGTCCCTGGGCAGTGCTTGTCCCAGGCTGGGGCTGCCAGTCCTCTCTCCCTACAGCATGGCTGCTCAGAGAAAAAAACACAAACCTCATGCCATATGTCTAAAATTTATTATACCAATTATCCACATTCTAAAACAGAGGGTCCTGAACATAATTTAACTTTTGCTTGATGACTCAATGTCAACATTATGAATGTTCATTATCATAATCTGCTTTTTAGGTTTTCAGCTCCTCCCTCCAAGTTCATCTATCAAATGTCACTGCTGACATGTGTATGCTTCTAGACATCCCCCACCTGCCTGTCACTTTGATAGTTCTCATTTGCTAAGCTGATGTAACGTGGTGAGTGAGTTAGCTGTGGGCTCTGCAGTCAGACAGCCTGGAGAGTTACTATGCCTCAATTACATTATCAGGAAAACAGGTATGGTAAGAGTATTAAAGAAAAAATGGACTTTATTTTTTAGAGCAATTTTAAGTTCCCAGTGGAAAGCACAGAGGGTTCCCATATTCTCTGTCACCCATACTCTCCCACCGTCAGTATCTACACCAGAGAGATGGGAGGAAGTATTTCAGAAGGTTGTTTTAAGGATTAATGAGACTTGAGAACAGTATACTAAGTGAAATAAGTAAATCAGAAAAAGTTAAGAACTGTATGATTTCACACAGAGGTGGGATGTAAAACTGAGACTCATGGACACAGATAAAAGTGAAGTGGTGACGGGGGGAGGGGAGTAAAGAGGGACAAGTATGCGGTGATGGAGAGAGATTTGACATTGGGGGATGAGTATAACACAATCAACATCTCAAATGCTATAGAAATGTGTACCTATGTGCTCTTATTGATCAGTGTCACTTTGTTAAACTTAATTTTCTAAAAAAAAAGGATTAATGAGATAATGTATATAAAATGTATAAAATACCTAGTACAGTGCCAGGCACATAATAAACCTCCATATATGTAGCTATCATCATCATCATCATCATCAATAATAACAATTGTGTGTTATGCAAGAGTCAGTGAAGATAGTAAGGTCCTAAGGATTAAAGTGAGTGGCTTTAATGTAAGGATCTGTGGAAAGTTATTTGGGTCAAGGCCAGATGGCTCTTAGCACCTCTCAGTGCTTGGGTCTATGTTCAGGTAATGGGAAGTCTGGCTTTTGGAGAAGTGGGGCAGGATCAAGCTTCATCCTTCTCGAGAAAAAGCTTAGCAACATGGGCTGTGCTCACTTAGCACATACCTGTCCCAAAGAGTCTGAGGGTAACTGCCTTAAGGGTTATAATGGTGCTGTCCTAACCCTTTGTGTGTGTGCTATGAGTCAGACTGCCTGTGGGCTTGTGAGGAAAAAAAGCTGAATAGACAAGGCCTGGTGTGTGAGTCAGATGAGTAAGGGTTGAAGGTGTCTAGGATCCAAGGCGTGCCTTTAGCCCTGACCAGAGGAGCAGGATGCTGAGAGCATTCAGCACCACGGACAGCTCCCCAGACAGTGGCTCCGCACGCTTGGTTTTACTTGTGGAAGCCACCTGCAGATCACACTCATCCAACTGGAAACCTTCCTTGCCCCATAGCAGAGCGCTGTCTTTCTGCCTGCCTGGAAGGGAGTCAGGGGTCTTATGCCCTTTGGGCATCCTTGGTGCATACGTGAGAGACATGAGGGGCTTTAGACATGCTAGGAGCTGACCTCTTGCCATTACTATTCCTTAAGCTCCACTTTCTTCTGAGAAACTCTGGAGACCAAACTTAGACAGGGCCTGGACTGCTTTGAAGGAGTTGGGGGGACAATGGACATGGTCTTTGATAAAAGAACATTTCCCCTTGGAGGTCAGGAAAGAGAGGATTGGGGATGCCACAGGGACTCCGTGATATTCTGTTGGCCTCCTTGGTGGACCACTCCTGCCATGGACTTAAGTCAGATGTCTTTCCTGGCATCAGCTGCCTTGTGCATTGGTCAGTGCCCCTAACTTCTCCCTGTAGAAGCCCGGACTGGACTTGCCCTCAGTGTAGCCCCCTGCCCAACAACAGCTTGGTTTCTACTTGCCCAGCCCTGTGTCCTCCTCCTTGATTTTCTCTCTTCCCAAACCACATTTAATTCTGTCCGTTTCTCTCCTGGTCTTTATCATGGAGATGCCAAAGAGTCTTCCCTTAGAATCTAGATGAGTCTAATTGAGAAAAACAATATGGATGAAGGATGGCCTGCATGCTGGACAGTGCATGCATCCCTCAAAATATCCTACAATCCACCCTATTTTCCGGTAGCCCGGTGACGAGCTGTGTGCCAGATGGTGCGGGGTGGATGTGCCTGCGGAATGGCTTTGAGCTCTGGTACCGGGCCATGATAGCATAAGTAATTGCCCTGTGAAACACATTGCTGTGTTAGAAGCAGGCCAATTTACCAAATGTCATTTTGCTAAAAGCCATTTTACCAAAAGTCAATTCACTGAATGGCCAATTTGTCAAATGACCAATTTATCAAACTGACTTACTTCCTTTAACTATTTGGTGCGAGTCGACTGGTTTTGCATTTTTTCTTTATTACGGCATTTTAAGGACCATTCCATTTGTCTTTGTCCCCACTCCTGGCGTTGGAACTACTGAGAAACTATCCCAGTCTCTTCCTGTGACTGCAGGGAGCTGGGGCTGGGACAACCCAGCAAATCTAAAAGGGCTGTTGTGAAGACAAATAGAAAGTTATCCAACTGAAACCAAATCGGTAAAGAAAATAAAGAAATTTAGCAAATTGACCCTTTGGAGAACTGGCTGATCTGTGACTTGGCTTCTCGGCAAGTGTCTCGGAGGGTGTCCTTGAGCCTCTGATGGGGGTGCCGGTGAGGATCTTGCTCTCTCCCCCTGTGGCCACCTCTTTACGGGGACCTGTGGGAGGCCATACACGCTTTGTCTTAGGAGCAGGAAAGGCCACGCCTCTCCCAGGCTTGTTCGCATCTACAGACTTGATAAACTAGAACATGTCAGCTCCACATCACCCAGGGCCCGGAAGAAACCCAGGGCCCACTTGTGGCGGATACCAAGACTTTCATAGAGTGTGTTTCTCTCTCTCTCTCTCTTTTTATTTATTTATTATTTTTTAAATTATTTTTATTTTATTTATTCATTTTAGAGGAGAGAGAGAGAGAGAGAGGAGAGAGAAGGGGGGAGGAGCAGGAAGCTTCAACTCCCATATGTGCCTTGATCAGGCAAGCCCAGGGTTTTGAACCGGCGACCTCAGCATTCCAGGTCGACGCTTTATCCACTGCGCCACCACAGGTCAGGCGAGTGTTTCTCTCTCTTGTTTGATGTTTCTAACCATTTAAAAAAGTTTTACCAATTTTCTGGTTCCTGTTATCTTATTCCATTTTTATAATGTATCTTTAAAGTGGCCTAATCCCTTGTTTCTGCCTAAACAAGGCAGAAAAGGAATTCAGACCTGCTCTGAAGGCTGTTTGGTTGGCCCATTTCTCCTCCTACTTCACTGGCTTCCCCCAGGTCTCCACCCCTCCAGCACCAGCATCTCAGCCCACCTGCTGGACCCTGAGGTCTCGCCCTGGAGTAGGGGAATGCACCGCTCCTCAGGGAGACCTGGCACCCAAACGGGCCGCGTTAGAGACAGGTACCATCCTACCCGGGAGAGGCAGCATGGGCACAGGCACAGCCAGAACACTCAGGGGCCCCCAGTACCTGCCTTCCCGCCTTCCCACCTTCCCGTCTGTTTGAAGTTGGTCCCAGTCCTCACCGCGTTGGGGTGGATGTTGTTTCTGCCACACCGCCTCTGTGCAGTTTCCCTCAGCCTGGGTGTTTCCTCACTGCTGAGGTTGGTCCCAGCCCTCACCACGTTGGGTTGGACGTTGTTTCCGCCACACTGCCTCTGAGCAGTTTCCCTCAGCCTGGGTATCTCCTCACTGCTGAGGTTGGTCCCAGTCCTCACCGCGTTGGGGCGGACGTTGTTTCC
The DNA here is from genome assembly GCF_036850995.1 of Saccopteryx leptura. Taxonomy (NCBI): domain Eukaryota; kingdom Metazoa; phylum Chordata; class Mammalia; order Chiroptera; family Emballonuridae; genus Saccopteryx; species Saccopteryx leptura. The sequence goes on from NC_089515.1 coordinate 30,444,568, forward strand.
GCCACACTGCCTCTGAGCAGTTTCCCTCAGCCTGGGTATCTCCTCACTGCTGAGGTTGGTCCCAGTCCTCACCGCGTTGGGGCGGACGTTGTTTCCGCCACACTGCCTCTGAGCAGTTTCCCTCAGCCTGGGTATCTCCTCACTGCTGAGGTTGGTCCCAGTCCTCACCGCGTTGGGGCGGACGTTGTTTCCGCCACACTGCCTCTGAGCAGTTTCCCTCAGCCTGGGTATTTCCTCACTGCTGAAAAGTGTGAGCCTCCATCCTTCTGGTGTTTGTCACCTGGGAAGACTTTTCTCCCCATTTGTCCCCTCCACTGGAGGGGGTCGGGGGGGGGGGCACGGCATTTGTAGCATGCCTACAAAGCAGCACACTGAAATCGGTGCTTTACATGTTATTTTTAAAACTTTTCATTGTAGTATTACATATGTACATAAGAGCCCAACTTTTCTGGATGTGTTATGTATTTTCATACGTAGAACTCACTGAGTTTTCCCAAAGTGAACACATGCAGGTAACCAGCAGCAGATCCAGAAGGAAAACATCATGAGTACCCAGAAGCCCCTGCACCGCCTTCCAGTCATTAATCCCCCGCCCCCGGCAAGGGTAGCCGTGATCCTGACTTCTATGGCATAGATTCGTTTGGCCTGTTTTTGTGCTTTATGTAAATGGCACATGTGGTATTCGGTCCTCACCATAACTCAGCAAGGAGCTCTGATTGGCCTTTTCCCTGTGAGCCAGCAGACCCGGGGAGGCTGAGTGACGTGCCCACGGTCACCCAGGCAGCAGTGGTGGAGCATGGGGTCCAGCCCAGGCTTGTCTGGCTCTGAAGCTCATGCCCAAGGTCACCCAGGCAGCAGTGGTGGGGCATGGGGTCCAGCCCAGGCGTGTCTGGCTCTGAAGCTCAGGTTCTTTTCTCTATATCTTGATTCTTCCCCCTGCTGCTCCCCAATCCCTTGCCCTCATCTCTTTGTGTCTGGACTGGGAATCTCTAAAGTTATTGATCCTCACAACTTGGAGTTTTAGGATGAGAGCCTTGTCTCCCCCAGGACCCAGCAGAATGCCTGTGGCTTTCTGGGGGCTCAGCACATGTGGTCACATACAGTAAGGGCCTTGCCCGGCACTCAGATTAAGAGGGGCCTGCACCCCCCTGCCTTCTTCATCCACTCTGTTGTCATCACTGTGCTCTGGCTTTGGTCGCTGAGACCAGCGCCTGCTGATGATGTGTGTCTCCTGTCTGTCCCTGAGCTACTCCCTCCTGCCTCTGAGCAGCTTTTTCTTGGCACGGCCCTGTAGTTGCTTTGTGGGGTGTGTGCATCTCCTCTGATATCTCTATCCTGGGAATTGATTGCAGTGATGCTCGGTAGCTGCATGAGAAACAGCCTGGTGTGAGGAAATGTTACCCAAGGTGGCTGTATGGCGCTGCGATCCAGGGCTGCTTGATGTCTCTTCCTAATGCGGTTTCTGCAACATTAACTGTGCAGGCTGGAGAGAGGGGGCGGCCACAGGAGGATGTGTGGCTTCGGGTCGTGTGGTGGGCAGGGGAGGGAGGGCATCTTTCCAGCCAACAGTGCCTGGCACACACTGGGTGCTCAGACCAGCTCATTTCTCCTGCAAAGCTCAAATCCCACCATCCGTAGTGTCACCTTCAAAACGTGCCTACAGGAGCCTGGCCAGGTGGCAGTGCAGGACCCAGGTTCAAACCATGAGGTCATCGGCTCGAGCAAGGGGTCACTGGCTCTGCTGGAGCCCCCCGGTCAAGGCACGTATAAGAAGCAATCAGTGAACAACTAAAGTGCTGCAACTAGAAGTTGATGCTTTTCATTTCTTTCTCTTCCTATCTGTATGTCTGTCTGTTTTCCTCTCTGCCTCTCTCACTAAAAACAAGACAAAACAACATAAAAAACCACCTACAGGAGTTTGGACACCAGGAGTTTTCAGAAAAAAACATTGAATGTTCAACATTTTTAAAAAATCTCAAGACCTCACAGAGCATGTGTGAGCTTTAATTCCATGAATCTTATAACTAGCCTAGTAGGGGAAGAGGTGGTTAACCCTTTGAGTAGTGAGTTTTTTGTTAACCCTTTGAGTGAGGATGTACATGAACGTTCGTACCACTCAAAGGGTTAAGGAGAGGAGACAGAGCTGGACCACCCAGCAATTAGTATGGGTGGGTAGTTTGAAGCCTTGCCAGCAGTGCAATTGATTGTTACCTCCCACGTACCAGTCTTCTCTCTCTTTCTCTCTCTCTCTTCCTGTCCCGCAGTCATGGCTCAATTGGTTTGAGGGCATCAGCGCCAGGCACTGAGGATGGCTCCGTGGAGCCTCCACCTCAGGCGCTAAAAGTAACTTGGTTGTGAGCATGGCCTCAGATGGGCAGAGCATTGGCCCCAAATGGGGTTGCTGGGTGGATCCCGGTCAGGCACATGTGGGAATCTGCCTCTCTATCTTTCCTCCTCTCCCTTGGAAAAAAAAATAGAGACAGGTGTACGCACATGCAGTCCACCCACACAGGTAGATCAGGGGCTCCTGAATGTCCGGTGGGCTAGGGAGAGCAGGGCAGGGAGGGGTGGGCTGGGGAGAGCAGGGCAGGGAGGGGTGGGCTGGGGAGAGCAGCGCGGGGAGGGGTGGGCTGGGGAGAGCAGCGCAGGGAGGGGTGGGCTGGGGAGAGCAGGGCAGGGAGGGGTGGGCTGGGGAGAGCAGCGCAGGGAGGGGTGGGCTGGGGAGAGCAGCGCAGGGAGGGTAATTGTAGAATTCCTTTCTTTCCTGGTAGGAAGGGCAGGATTTGATGGGAGGCTCGTAGGGCAGGCAGAGAGCAGGAAGGGAGGGTCTCATCAGACCCCAGGAGCACTCAGAGGGTGTGCACCCTGGCAGTCCACCCAGGGGTTACCACCAACCTGTCCCCTGAAAGTGCATCCTCTAGCCCCTTGCAGGAGTGATGACTACTGACCTTCTCAAAGGAGCTGAGTGCTACATCCTGGTTCTCACCAGTGCTTTCTCAGGCAGTGTCCCTCTGCCCCCAGCCCCAGCAGGATCGCAGGGGGGGGCATGGGTGCTAATGTGGTAGTCACCATTGCTCCCCCTCCCGAATCCCACCTGGGGCATGGGTGCTAATGTGGTAGTCACCATTGCTCCCCCTCCCGAATCCCACCTGGGGCATGGGTGCTAATGTGGTAGTCACCATTGCTCCCCCTCCCGAATCCCACCTGGGGCATGGGTGCTAATGTGGTAGTCACCATTGCTCCCCCTCCCGAATCCCACCTGGGGCATGGGTGCTAATGTGGTAGTCACCATTGCTCCCCCTCCCGAATCCCACCTGGGGCATGGGTGCTAATGTGGTAGTCACCATTGCTCCCCCTCCCGAATCCCACCTGGGGCATGGGTGCTAATGTGGTAGTCACCATTGCTCCCCCTCCCGAATCCCACCTGGGGCATGGGTGCTAATGTGGTAGTCACCATTGCTCCCCCTCCCGAATCCCACCTCTGTTCAGTGGCCACCACCAGTGACCAGTGACACTGCTCTTCCCCCTTCCCTACCCAGTGGGGTTGTCTGTGTCCAAGTCTCTCCTTAAACACCCTCCCCCCAAGAATAAGAGTTGGGGCCTCAGCTTCCTGTTTTGAAATGCTGGCTGGGAACAGAGGCCACAACCCAGTTTGCTTTAGCCGTAGCTGGGACAAGAGAACGTTTGTAAACTTCCCTCTGTTCGCATTGTTTACAATGGCCAAGATCTGGAAACAGCCCAAGTGTCCATCAGTGGACAAGTGGATTAAAAAGCAGTGGTACATATACACAATGGAATACTATGCAGTCACGAAAAAGAAGGAAATCCTACCTTTGGCGACAACATGGATGGACCTGGAGACTATTATGCTAAATGAAATAAGACAGGCAGAGAAAGTAAAATGTCATATGACCTCACTCACATGAGGAATTTAATGAACAATGTGAACTGAGGAACCGAATAGAGGCAGAGGAGGGATCAAAGGGACCAGAGGGAAAGCAGACAGAGGGAAAGGGGAGGAGAGGATGGGATCGGAGAAGGGAAAGAGATTAGTGAAATTATATAGACATAACACAGCGTTATAGAGAGCAGGACAGCAAATCCTGGAGGGTAGGGGGGAGGGCGTTGGGGAGGGGCAAAGGGGGTATCAAGGGGAACACGGGGGTGGGGGAAGGGAGATATATTTGGTGGGACACTTGAATCTATGTAAGCACAATAAATTAAAATCAATAATTTTTTTTTTTTAAAAAAAAGAACTCCTCAGCTCTGGCAGGAGAAGGGAAGACTGCATTGAAATTCGGTTCAAGTCTTAAAAAGGAACATATCAGAATTGCAGAAGAGGCTGGGTGTCCACCCTGACAGGTCTCCTGTGATAAACCCAGGGCCCTTGTAGAGGAGGAGAAATGTTAACACTACTGTTTCATGGCATGTGTGGCATATTAGAATTTTGTTCATTATATGTTTAACGGTGGTTTTCTCTGAATTTATCCTATTTAGGTTTTAATCAATTTCTTTTTTTTTAATTTTTTTTATTATTTATTCATTTTAGAGAGGAGGGGGGGCGAGAGAGAGAGAGAGAGAATGAGAGAGAGAGAGAGAGAAGGGGGAGGAGCAGGAAGCATCACCTCCCATATGTGCCTTGACCAGGCAAGCCAGGGTTTTGAACCGGCAACCTCAGTGTTTCCAGGTTGACGCTTTATCCACTGCGCCACCACAGGTCAGGCCTTAATCAGTTTCTTGACTTTGTAAATTTGTATCATTAAATTCATCACATTTGGAAACAAACAAACAAACAAACAAACAAACAAAAAACCTTCCCTCTGTTCAATGCAGCACTTCTCAAATCTTAATATGCTCAAATGCAGAGTCTTAATCAGTAGTGGGGCCAGCAAGTCCATTTCTGATGAACTCCTGGGCGACTCAACCGCTGCCGGTGCAGGGGCCCGAGCGGCTGCTCTGGGGTGCTGGGCGGCACTCACGGCAGCAGCGGAGTCAGGCTGCCCTGCGTCGGCTGCCCAGCGGCGCCGACCCTGACCTCACTGGGATGTCAGCTTTGTTAAGAGGGGAGATGGAGGTGCAGGGGGCTAAGTGCAGGTTCTGTCCAACCTCATGAAGGGGCCGGTGTCGGAGCCGGCCTTGAGCTGCACCCTCCTGATTCCCCGTCTGGATTTTTCTCCCCACCCCCCCACCCCCACCTTAGAGCCTCATAACGACAATGATAAGATACGAGCGATGGCAGCCGACTCCGTCAGCCCTGCTGGCGCACCACACACAGCCTTAAACTCCGCGACCCACGGTTATCCCCACTGTACAGAGGAGACTGAGGCCCCAGGGGCTGGGGAAGCTGCATGAGGCTCCTGAGCTGGGGGGAATTCATGGCCAGCTCTGTCTGCTCTGGGCTGAGTCTCACCAGACAGTCTCACCACAAGGAAGTCCCAGGGGAGGTGGCCTGGAATGGTCAAGCTGTAGTGGAACAGTTCCCTCCTGGCCAGGTCCCACACTGGGTGGGCTCAGGGTAACCAGGGGGACGAGGGGACAGGCCCGCTGCCACGTGGCTTGTGAGGCAGGCCCTGAGCTTGTTCTGTAGCGGGGCAGCTGCGCAGGCGGCAGGAGCCCAGGGCTGAGTCTGGCCTTGGCTGGTGCCCAGCAGCCCCGGCTGAGTCCCCGCTGATCCCCACAGCGCCGGCTGGCCAGCACGACCCAATCTGGTTAGAGCGTGAAGAGGATTAGCAGTGAGAACATGGGGTCCTGACCTCAGCTTTCCAGCCTCTGCCTCCCCCAGCCCTGGCAGAGGCTGGGAGGCTTGGCAGAGTGTCCGGGAAGAGGAGCGGCAGGAGCGAGGTGCTGGGATGGTGCCCAGGTCAGGAGCGGCAGGAGCGGGGTGCCTGGGATGGTGCCCAGGTCAGGGTGTGGGCCGGGTGCCCCCTTCTCTTCGGGGGAAGGACCCTGGCTGGGGTCTCCCGAGTGCTCCCAGACCCCGGGGGGCTGCCATGGGCAGCAGTTTGCCCCTCACGGACCTTGGTCTTGGGTGGTGGGGTTCGGGCTGGGGATTTTTGCTTGCAGGGCCCCTTACTCCAAGCCCCTCAGAGTGGACTCTCAAGGGCTCCAGCTCCCTTTCTTCCCAGAAGAGTCACTCACCTTGCGCAGGGGCTGCCCACACCTCCCTGCTGATGCTGCTGAGGCCACCTCGACCCACCCGAGGATGTCCAGTTATTAATGTTCAGTAGAAACATGTGAGGGGCGGGGCAGGGCTGATTGCATCAACATGGACAACAAGTGCTTCTCCGGCGCTCCCCGCCCCTTTCAGAGCCCTCGTCCAAGCCCCCGCCTTCTCTCAGCCGCACAGCCAGTCCTGACTGCTAGTCTGGGTCGGGAAAATGCAGAGGGATTGGAGCAAGAGAATCATGTAAGGGTCCACTTTAGTTCAATTCAGCTAAAAATTACTAAGCTCCTGCAATATGTGGGGTCCAGGGAGAAGATGGGGAGCAAAAGAGACAGTGATCTTGGGAGGTAGTGGTCTGGAGGGGGAGATGGATGTTAATTAACCAAACATGACTATTTCATTATGTGCGATATACCAGTATTTCATTACAACTTGATTAGTGCTAAGAAGGAAAAGCAGCCTGGTCTGTGGTGGCACAGTGGATAGAGTGTTGACCTGGAGTGCTGAGGTCGCTGGTTCGAAACCGTGGGCTTGCCCAGTCAAGACACATACGAAAAGCAATCACTGAACAACTAATGCAACTGAGTTGATAACTTCTCGTTCCTCCCTCCTCTTTCTCCCCTTTCTCTGAAAATCAATAAATAAAATCTTAAAAAAAAAAAAGGGGGACCTGTGGTGGCGCAGTGGATAAAGCGTCAACCTGGAAACACTGAGGTTGCCGGTTCAAAACCCTGGGCTTGCCTGATCAAGGCACATATGGGAGTTGATGCTCCCTGTTCCTCCCCCCTTCTCTCTCTCTCTCTCTCTCTCTCCTCTCTATAATGAATAAATAAAATCTAAAAAAAAAAAAAAGGGAAGGAAATGTATGAGATGTCCTGCAAGCTTTTAGCAGAGGGAGTGGTCAGCAGAGATGTCTGTAGACAGAGGTGTGAAGGATGAATAGAAGTGTACTGGTGGAAGAGTGAAAGAGTATTCCTGGCAGGGGGGAGAGCAAATGCAAAGGTCCTGCGGCAGGAGGATTTGAGGAACTGAAGGGACATAGCATAAGTGGAGGTGCAGGCAGGGACAAGACACATAGCATTTGTCATTTCAGATCCTGAAAAGTAGGTGCTATTTCTCTCTCTCTCATTTTGTAGAAGAGAAAATCGAGGTCAAAGATATTAAGTGACTCACCTAAGACCATATGATTTAAGTGGGAGATTCAGGGCTTGTTGAATCCACATTTTTATTATAACACTCAGCTGTGGGCTTTCTCCTTTACACCCTGGCCTCTTTGTGTGTGCTTCCTGGCAGCGGTGTGCACATCACCTGGGAACTTGTCAGCAATCTAGGACCTCATCCCCTAGGCCTGTGTTTCTCTCTCAGGTCCTGTCCCTTTGGTGGCTGGGTCCTTGCTCTCGGAGTCTGCTTTTCACTGTTCTGCCTAGGACTTCCTTCTGAGCCTCTGCTGTCCCATGGCTCTGCGCCCTTCACTGACCCCTGGCCAGGACCAGGCTGCCAGCTGCTATCCTTCCAGCTCCAGAACCTCCAGGCCTCCTCCAGGGTGGCCTCTCTCAGTATATCTCATTCTGCCTTGACATACCCCTGGCTTCAGGACCTCTGACGAGGTCGCTATGGAAGGAGGGTGGGGTGGAAATGACTAAGTGTGAGGGAGATACTGGGGGCTCAAGGACTGGGAAAATGTGTAGGTGGTGTCTTTTGGGTTTTCATGTCAACTGGGTGAAAATAGATGAGAGACTGTGGTTTGGAAAGCACAAAACAATTGTTGACCAGGTAGGAAGTCAACTGGGCAGAGGTGGGGGGTAGCTTTGTTTTGGGTTACCATATAGTAGAGAGAACATCCAAGACCAGAGAAGGCTTCTAGCGCCCCCTAGAGGGGAGCTGGAAACAATAGTCGGAACCTTAGGAAAGCTTTAGGCAGACTGTACTTAGGGAAGGACAAAAGCCAGCATATCTCAAAATTTGCCAATGGAGGTAAAAGGACAGATGCTTAAATACATGAACTCAATCTTCTCTAAATCCCGGTGTGGTAGGTATTTTTATCCCTGTTTCACAAACAGAGAAATTCTAGCTCTCAGGTGCATAACTTCCAGGGGACCGTGGCTAGTGAATGGTAGAAGCAGTAATTGAACCTAGAGCCTTCTCATTGCAGAGCCAGGCTCTTTCCACGACTCCCTCTGCTGCCAGCACGCTGCATTTTTCTTAGATTTCCAAGGCTCACCTGTTCTCCTCTGGTTTAGAGGCTGGCGTCTTCCAGGGTCTTAAATTCAGTGTTCCTGGCCCTGGCCGGTTGGCTCAGTGGTAGAGCGTCGGCCTGGCGTGCGGAAGTCCCGGGTTCGATTCCCGGCCAGGGCACACAGGAGAGGCGCCCATCTGCTTCTCCACCCCTCCCCCTCTCTTTCCTCTCTGTCTCTCTCTTCCCCTCCCGCAGCCAAGGCTCCATTGGAGCAAAAGATGGCCCGGGCGCTGGGGATGGCTCCTTGGCCTCTGCCCCAGGCACTAGAGTGGCTCTGGTCATGACAGAGCGACGCCCCAGATGGGCAGAGCATCGCCCCCTGGTGGGCGTGCCAGGTGGATCCCAGTCGGGCGCATGCAGGAGTCTGTCTGACTGCCTCCCTGTTTCCAGCTTCAGAAAAATACAAAAAAAATAAATAAATAATAATAAAAAAAAAATTCAGTGTTCCTTACTCATTTAAACACCATGAGCTGCTCACTGCTATGGCCTGGCCCAGGGGCTAGGCCTGAATTTCCCAGTCAGCTCAGCTCCACCTGCATCCCTGGGCCCTCTCCTCTTGGACTGGCTCTTGGTGTTTGTTGTACGACCTGTATGCCCAGGGGCAGCGTCTTTCCTCTGTAAGCTTTGGTGGCCCCGAGCAGTGCCTAAAAGACCATCAGATACACCCCCTCTCTGGTCTAACCAGCCACTCTCTCTGGCCTGCAAGGCTTTTTCTTGCCAACACCTCTCCTCAGCACCTTTCTTTCCGGGCAAACCCTACTTGCTCCTGAACCATGCCAGACTCTACCGTGATGTCTCCTGCCTTTGCACAGACTGTTCCTGCCCCCTCCCTCCCACTTAGCTCCTGGTGTGAGTTTTTATAGAATTGTTTTTCCTGAACCGTACCTGATGCGATGCTATTAGAAGAAGCAGACACTTGAAACCCATTTATTGTAAGGCTCTGGTGTTATTGATTAGGCCACACTGTCATTTTTTATAAAGACCCCTGGGGAAATTCTTGTCTCATCTTAGTGCCCCAAATAGCTATACTAGAGAAACTGGTCCTTTTAAGTTCGTACACGTCCTGGGGGTGCTGTTAACTGACCCGTTTCTCCCTTTCATGTCGGTTCTCAGACATCTTAGAGCCGTGCCCTACCTGGACCTGGCAGGTGTGTGTGGCCACTGGTGCTGCTTGCTTGGTATCTATCATTGATTTTTCTTCTTCTCTTTGTCCCACTTTCCACTCCTGCTCTCTTGCTGTTTTATAAATCCCTATAAGCCACCTCAAAGCCTTTCTGGAACAAGGTTGGCTTAAATCAATAAACCAGTCAATACAAATAGAAAACCTTCCTTGCAAGGTTGTGGTGAGGATGAAATGGAATAATGGATGTGAGTGAGTTCCAGCCCAGAGTTCCCTCCCAGGCTTGGCCAAAGGGCCAGCTGCTGGCGGGGGCCCAGTCGCGAGTCCCGCTGGAGGTCCCCGCCCTCTGGGCAGCCTCCATGTTCCTGACTCTGGAGACGTCTCTTGGCCACTGCCTTTCTGCCTTTGCCTTGTCCTCAGCACTGGACTCTGTTCTCCCCGATTCCCTGTGGGTAGGAGCAGGGGTAGCTGGGTCTGTCCTCTCTCATCCCAGGCCTCTCAGGTCACACTGTCAGCAGTGGGGCCCCCATTCCCTCACCTCCTCCCTGGGATCTCAAGATGCCCTAAAGAGCCAAGCACCTCACTTGCCAGGTCTTGAAGCAGTTGGCATGTGGTGGGCACACATTGGTGAGGAGACGAGGAGATCATCTGGCCCAGCCTATGCATTGGACAAACGAGCAAATTGAAGCCCAAAGAGGGAAGTGATGGAGCCACGTGTCTAACCTATTGCAGCTCGTTCATGCCCTGCCCTCCTCAAAATCCCTCAGGGGGTCCTCATGCTTTTGGGTCAGGACCACGCTCTCCAGCACAGCTTCTAAGCCTCTCCTCTCTCGGATCATTCCCTCAAAGCACCTGTTTTACTCGTTGATTGTAGTGTAGCCAAGTACCACAAAATATAGTGGCCTCCAGAACAATAAACGTTTATTATTTCAAAGTTTCTGTGGGTGGCTGGGTGGCTCTGCTTGCGGTTCTGCACGAGACTGCATTCAAGATGTGGGCTGGGCTTAGTCCATTTGGGCTGCTATCACAAGAATTCCGTAAACTGGGTAGCTTATAGATAATAAATATTTATCACAGTTCTAGAGTCTGGGAAGTCCAGGATCCAGGTACCAACAGGTGTGATGTTTGGTGAGGGTTGGCGTCCTGGCTGTGGCCTCACCTGGCGGAAGGGACAGAGGCGGTCTCTTAGAACTCCTATGAGCACTAATGCCATTTATGGGGGGGGGGGTACTCAACCTTCATAACCCCTGCACTTCCCAAAGCCTCCACTTCCTGATACCATCACATCGGGCATTAGGATTTCAACATCACAAACACTGAGCAGGCTGTATCATCTGGAAGCCTGCTGGGGGCTGGGGAGTCTACTCCCACAATGACTCACACACATCGCTGGCAAGCCAGCACTGGCCATTGGCAGGAGGCCTCAGTTCCCCTCCATGTGGGCCTCTCCAGAAAGCTGCTTGTGTCCTGATGACATTATGACTGGCTCCTCCCAGAGAGTGATCTGAGAGTAAGAAGGAAACTATATACATAAAAGGATCTTTTATGATCTAGTCTCGGAAATCATCCATCACTTCTGTCAGAGTCTATTCTTCAGAAGTGAGTTCCTAAATCCCACACGCAATTAAGGGGGGAATTAAGCTAAAAGCTCCTGTAGACACATACCAGCCATACCAAACTGTGACACTCCCCCCGCCCAACAGCCTGCTCCTTCCTGCCTCTGGGCTTTTGCACATGCTGTTCCCACTGCTTAGAACGTACTTCCCTTATTTCCCTTTTCTGTCTGGTAAGCGCTGACTTTTCAGGACTGTGTGGAGTTCCTCTCCGCCCGTCAGGCAGAGCTGGTCACTTGCTTCTCTGAGCTTGCACATCTCTTTGGAAGTACCGCCCTCCAACAACTATGTAAGCTGGCGTGTGAGTCTTTGTCGTATCCCCAGCAGATGGTCAGCTCCCAGCATGCACTTGGTGCATGGAGGAATGGAGATTTCGTTTGCTGGTTTCCCCTGTGTCCTCCATGGGCTGCGAGTGTTTGAGGGGATTCTGTGCATCTCTGGTTATCTGCACACGTGAGCCCAGCAGTCACCGGTGGGTGTAGGTTTTCCATCAGGGCGCTCTGGTTCTGGGTGGGGCACCCACGTCTGCCTTGGCTCCTAGTTACTGTGACCATGAGCGCCTGAGTGTGGGCCGCCTCATTTACCTCTGTGCCCGCACAGCCCACTGAGGTGATTTGCCTGTCAGAGGACCCTGCCAGTGTCTCACTGCAGAATTGGGAGAGAGCAAGCCCGCAGACCGAGGGAACAGGAGAGCCGGTATCAGCTGTAGGGCCGTGGTAGCTATGACCTGTGTAATGGAGAACCTGGGCTGGCCCCAGACGTGCAGCCAGGAGGTGGGGGAGCCGGGACTCAGACCAGCCGCTCGGAGCTCGGTCCCCGTGCTCTCTGTGCAGCACTTCCCTTTCATGTTTCAGCAGAAAAACCCGGGCAGAGGTGGCCCTGGCCGGTTGGCTCAGTGGTAGAGCGTCAGCCTGGCGTGCAGAAGTCCTGGGTTCGATTCCCGGCCAGGGCACACAGGAGAAGCGCCCATCTGCTTCTCCACCCCTCTGCCTCTCCTTCCTCTCTGTCTCTCTCTTCCCCTCCCGCAGCCGAGGCTCCATTGGAGCAAAGTTGGCCCGGGCGCTGGGGATGGCTCTGGTCGCAACAGAGCGATGCCCCGGAGGGGCAGAGCATCGCCCCCTGGTGGGCAGAGCGTCGCCCCCTGGTGGGCGTGCCAGGTGGATCCCGGTCGGGCGCATGTGGGAGTCTGTCTGACTGTCTATCCCGGTTTCCAGCTTCAGAAAAATACAAAAATACAAAAAAACCCAAAGAAACCCGGGCAGAGGGCCGGAAGCCCCACAGCTCAGGGACAGTGGTGGGGAGGGGGTGCTGAGGGCCGTGCTCTCGGGGCTTGCAGGGAAGCCGGAGGCCCTTGGGGCACATGAGTGACAGGAGGGAGAAGTCAGCCCCGAGGGCCTGGTCTAGGAGAGGGGGCTGAGGTCTGCAGGGCTGTCGGACACTGGGTCCCCCCCCTCATCAGCCTTGGGTAAAATATTTAGGTCCACTCTCTGCAAAATGGGTGAGCTAACAGTTCCCACTCCCTGGGCTGCCATGCAAGGGGAGGCGCTATGACTGCACTGCCTGGGTCCAAATTCTGCAGCCACCACCTGCCAGCTGTGTTCTCGTGAAGAAACTGTTTTAACTTCTCTAGGCCTCCTTTTCCTCCTGGTGACGTGAGGGCTGTAATAGCATTGCCTAGCAGGGGTCCCCAAACTTTTTACACAGGGGGCCAGTTCACTGTCCCTCAGACCGTTGGAGGGCCGGACTATAAAAAAAACTATGAACAAATCCCTATGCACACTGCACATATCTTATTTTAAAGTAAAAAAAAACAAAACAGGAACAAATCCAATATTTAAAATAAAGAACAAGTGCCTGACCTGTGGTGGCGCAGTGGATAAAGCGTCGACCTGGAAATACTGAGGTCGCCGGTTCGAAACCCTGGGCTTGCCTGGTCAAGGCACATATGGGAGTTGATGCTTCCAGCTCCTCCCCCCCTTCTCTCTCTCTGTCTCTCCTCTCTCCCTCTCCCTCTGTCTCTCTGCTCCTCTCTAAAATGAATAAATTAAAATAAAGAACAAGTAAATTTAAATCAACAAACTGACCAGTATTTCAATGAGAACTATGCTCCTCTCACTGACCACCAATGAAAGAGGTGCCCCTTCTGGTGTGGCGGGGGCCAGATAAATGGCCTCAGGGGGCCGCATGCGGCCCGCAGGCCGTAGTTTGGGGACCCCTGGCCTACGGTCAATGCAAGAATCAGGGGTGCTCACACACATGAAGTGCTGGGGGCAGTGTGGCCTGGAGACGTGCTCAGAACATGGTGGCAGTTGGTGCCACTGCTGTGGGAAGGTGTTGGTCAAATAAGTTTGTAAATATGATATTTGTTTGCTCACTTGTGGTTTGCATTGGGGGCTGGGCAACGCCAGATACAGTGGTCTGCGAGGTTGCGGGGGCCTTCCTGACCGGGAGGGGCCGTTGCCTTGGTAATGTTTACTGGAAGGGAGATTCTGCCCCATCACCGATAGGTGCAGGAGGATTTCTTCTTTCTCCCCTCCCTGATCCCTTGCCCTCCATGGGAAAAGCGGGTTTTCTGCTTGGCTTTTCTTGTGGCTTGCCTGTCTTGGTGAGATACCAATAAACAGAAAGGTGCACATCCTCCGACTCTGCTGTTTCTTTACCATGGGCCCGAATTGAATGAGGACCTGCATGTGAATGGCCACGAAAGGGCCATTCTTACAGAAGGAAATTTCTTTTTTTCTTTTTTTTTCTTTATTCATTTTTAGAGAGGAGAGAGAGACAGAGAGAGAGAAGGGGGGAGGAGCAGGAAGCATCAACTCCCATATGTGCCTTGACCAGGCAAGCCCAGGGTTTCAAACCGGCGACCTCAGCATTTCCAGGTCGACGCTTTATCCACTGCGCCACCACAGGTCCAGAAGGAAATTTCTTACAGAAGGAAAGGGGCATTTGTAAACGTCTGTAGTGAAGAGGTTGAGAGAGGGACAGAGAAGCAGGTGGACAGGTGCCAGAGGCCCAGTCTGGCCAGAGGAGCTGGAAGAAGGGTCCAGAAGCTGGCCTAGGCTCGCAGAGGCCAGAGATTCGCAGAGTCCCCTACAACAGCCCTCCCTCGCAGTGGGATATTACTAATGGGGAGGTGATGAAATCCTCGGTGATCTCTGTTCTCCAAGCCACAGGGTAGGGACAGGGCACTGCAGCCCCTAGGCCAGCGTGCTCCAGTCCCCAACATGTGCCCAGGCTCTGAGTGGTGACTCTGCTGCCTACAGTCCTGAGACCAAGGAACTTGGAGTCAGACCCAGCCTAGAGTTCATTCAGCACCTGGGTGGTCACCTACTGGCTGGGTTACCTGAGGTCCAAAGGTACTTCGTTGCAGAAAGTGAGCTTTTGGTACACTCGCCACATGTCCCTGGGTGTCCGTGCCCCCCCCCCCAAGCCTATCCCTCCTTTGCCATCTCCTTGGCAACCCTGGAGGATGCAGCGGAGACTGAGCTGACCCCTGTGCGTCTGGGAGCAGGGTTGGGGTCTGGCAGAGCTGGTCACATATGCCAAGCTTCTCCTTCCAATTGCAACCCCTCTGCCCAGAGCATGGAAGGTAGCTGGGCACCAAACACAAGCTCATTCATTTGTTATAAAATAGCGAACCTTAATTCCGTGGATTTACATAGAGACACCAAGGCAGGATACAGAAGAGTTTTTAGGAGATTTATTAATAAGATGGCTGCATATGACTTACACGGGGTATAGCTAACCCAAATCGTGTATCCCAAAAATAGTCTTGTAGCTAGTTATATAGACTTGATCACATATAGGTTGGGGGAAAAGGAGGGGGAGCATGATACAATAATTAATTATTAACACTCATAACATTCGTCTATAGGATCTATAAAAAACATTCCTACATATTAAAGCTTACAAGGTAACACAATAGTGATGTCATTTTACATATCAAAGACATTCACAAATCTTTTAGTGTCTACCTCCCATTCCTTTGTCTAGAGCAGTGGTCCCCAACCCCCGGGCCGCAAACCAGTACCAGTCCATGGGCCATTTGGTACCGGTCCGCAGAGAAAGAATAAATAACTTACATTATTTCTATTTTATTTATATTTAAGTCTGAATGATGTTTTATTTTTAAAAAATGACCAGATTTGCCTGACCAGGCGGTGGTGCAGTGGATAGAGCATCGGACTGGGATGCGGAAGGACCCAGGTTCGAGGCCCCAAGGTCACCAGCTTGAGTGTGGGTTCATCTGGTTTGAATAAAAGCTCACCAGCTTGGACCCAAGGTCGCTGGCTCGAGCAAGGGGTTACTCGGTCTGCTGAAGGCCCGCAGTCAAGGCGCATATGAGAAAACAATCAATGAACAACTAAGGTGTTGCAATGAAAAGCTGATGATTGATGCTTCTCATATCTCTCCATTCCTGTCTGTCTGTCCCTGTCTATCCCTCTCTCTGACTCTCTCTCTGTCTCTGTAAAAAAAAAAAAAAAATAGACCAGATTCCCTCTGTTACATCCATCTAAGACTCACTCTTGACGCTTGTCTTGGTCACATGATACATTTATCCATCCCACTCTAAAGGCCGGTCTGTGAAAATATTTTCTGACATTAAACCAGTCCGTGGCTCAAAAAAGGTTGGGGACCACTGGTCTAGAGGTTTATGTTACTCTCAGGATTCCAGGAAGGGAGAGAGAGTTAAAATCAGTGTAGGATATGTAAATATTGTCTCTTATTGAAAGGGAAAGGAAGTTCTTCAGATAACCTTTATTCTTTCAGAGAACTATAGTTAAACTAAATGACCCAGTTGTCCTTGTAAGCCAGGAAGCTCCCACATCCTTCTCCCTCCACTCTCTAAAGAAAGGAGGGGGCAAGAAACCTGATTTTTCCTCTTTAAAATGACGTTGCCAATACTAAGTTTTACAGTTCTTTGGCAACTTACCACATTCCCCACTGGTTCTATATCCTGAGTCAAATCCTTGACTCATTTTAACGAGGTGCATGAGGCGGTTGAGTAGAAATATCAGCCTATAACATGCAACAGATATTTAACAGGTAGACTTGATGTTTTCATTAATAGTAATACAGTCAACTGAAGAAGCAAATGCTACTGATTAATTTCTTACAACCTGTACAAACCTTCTGCAACTTATATAAACCCTTAATTTTTATAAACTTTCTTCCTTTTTCTTTCAAAAGTATTTCTATATTTTATACCTTTTATTATCAAAACCATACAATTCCTTTTTCGTCAGAACTCCTTAGTTTTAAAATTCTTAACCTTTAGTGACAACCAAGCTGGCAATAAGTAATTTTAGTTTAAAGTATACTTCCTTTTGGAGACATCCTCCCTCTAAGTAGCTAGTAATCATAGGTTAATTGTAAGCACATATATATTTCCCATTTACATTGTGGCTTCCCTTCTAGCAAAGGGACTTATACCTCCCTTCTGTATGACTCATAGCAGTACATGCATCAAACCTGAAGACAACTTGTTCTGGCTTTCCTTTGACCTCAGTTTCCCTCCTTCCTCAAAGTCTAATTAAAAGGAGGTCCTCAGTGAGTTTCTTCATGTATTAGCCGTATATAGACCAACCGGTTTCCAGTTTGTGGCTGGAGCAGGGCATGCTGTCCTTCTCAGGGTCAACTTACAAGGGTTGGCGGGGTCAGTCTTTGCTGTCCACAAGGGTGTCTCTGCTGGGACTGCAGGCTTCAACCGGCTCTGGTGAACCCAGGAGGGTATGCCTTCTACCTTGGCAGCAGTGGGAGTGGTCAGGTTCACGGTGTGTGGACCCGCCCACGTGGGAGTCAGTCCTTGGGTGGTGTACTTCTTTACCCAGACTGAGTCCCCAGGCTGGAAAGGATGTTCCAGATCTCCTGGCAATGTCAGGAGCGCCTCTTGGACAGTCTTTTGAACAGCCTGCTGAGTAGTCTGCAGACCCTGTAAGCTCTTAAGGAAGGAATGTTTTTTTGTTTTTTGTGGTTTTTTTATAATTTTTTTTTATAATTTATTTTTGGTATATTGTGTTTCTTTTTTTTTTTTTAATTTTATTTATTCATTTTTAGAGAGGAGAGAGAGAGGGAGAGAGAAAGACAGAGAGGGAGAGAGAGGAGAGAGAGACAGAGAGAGGCAAGAAGCCTGACTTCTTCTCTTTAAAATGGCATTGCCAATACTAAGTTCTACAGTTCTTTGGCAACTTACCACACATTCATTCAGGGTCTTGGTGTGCCAGGCATTGTCCCGGGTCCTCAGCTGCAGCTGTGACTGGTCCTGCTGTCCAGCTCACCTGACCTCCCTCACTCCTCAGGGCCCTCTGGAGAAATCTCTACTGACCAGTGTTTTTCTTCCTTTGGCTTGATCTCCACAGGGACCTGAGTGAGAACACCATTCAGGCCATCCCTAGGAAGGCTTTCCGTGGAGCGACAGACCTCAAAAATTTGTGAGTACAGACCAGGGATGGAGAGGGATGGGATTAGGGGCTGCAGGGCCGCCCCTGGCAGTATCCTCGTGGATCTCCCCAAGCCCCGGGGTCCAGGGAGCCAAGGAGCTGGGCTCTGGGCTCTGCGGGGGCTGGTGCCAGCATGGTCTTCCGGAGTCTGGGGAAACAGGCAGCGTTTGAGGACCCGGATATCATGAACTGCGTCCCGAACTGTGGGCTGCTGGGGTGATGGTCTCGGTCTATTTGGTTTTTTTTGTTTGTTTGTTTTTTTTAAAGACTTTATTTATTCATTATAGAGAGGGGAGAGAGAAAGAGGGAAGGGGGGAGGAGCAGGAAGCATCAACTCCCATATGTGCCTTGACCAGGCAAGCCCAGGGTTTTGAGGTCTCGGTCTGTTTGAATGTCTATCTCTGTGCTCTTGCCCTGCAGTGGACTGGGAGAGCTGGGCTTGACTCACTTACTGTATAAGCTACTGTAAGTCAAGTTCTCTTCACTGAGCCTCAGTATATTGTTCTATAAAATGAGGATATCACACTTCACAGGCTTGTTCTGAGGTTTCAACGAGATAGGCAATGTGCTTTGTCAAATGTAATTTAAATGTAATAGTTTATTCTTATTCAAATTTTTCTGCTCCAGGCTTACCACCTCCCCCAGGAGGTCCGACTGTAGTGGGAAGGCAAATGACTGGCATGCTTGTCACTTCCTGACCCCAACCCCGAACCCCCTTGCCCAACAGACATCCATAATTGATCGGTGCATTCTTTCCCAAGGAGCCCAGCTCCAAGCTTTAGTGTGTTCTGTGACGGAGGTGCCCAGGGAGCCGCAGCTAGTCGCTCTGGCTTGGCACCGAGGCTGACATCTGTCTCAGCCCGGCTGCCATCGCTGCTGTGATGGGCTCGTTTTTCAGCTGCCAGCACCCCCTAGGTGGTCTCCAAAATGGGGTAGGGGGCCGGCTCCTCAGGAGATATGCAAGGCTATGTAAAGAAATGTAGTAAAACTTTTATAATTTATTTTTTATTTATTTATTTATTTTTTTGTATTTTTCTGAAGCTGGAAACGGGGAGAGACAGTCAGACAGACTCCCGCATGCGCCCGACCGGGATCCACCCAGCACGTCCACCAGGGGCGACGCTCTGCCCACCAGGGGGTGATGCTCTGCCCCTCTGGGGCGTCGCTCTGCCGCGACCAGAGCCACTCTAGCGCCTGGGGCAGAGGCCAAGGAGCCATCCCCAGCGCCCGGGCCATCTTTGCTCCAATGGAGCCTTGGCTGCGGGAGGGGAAGAGAGAGACAGAGAGGAAGGAGGGGGAGGGGTGGAGAAGCAAATGGGCGCCTCTCCTATGTGCCCTGGCCGGGAATCGAACCCGGGTCCCCCGCACGCCAGGCCGAAGCTCTACCACTGAGCCAACCGGCCAGGGCCAAACTTTTATAATTTATTGTTTTAACTGAAGTAAGGAATAATTTAAGCTCTCGTTATTTCCTGCTTGGATTGACACGTTGGTACTGAACAGATGATGAGGTCAGGTCTCTCTGAATGGAAGCATCGATGAAAACGTGCGGACGCTCCTTCTCAGCAGCGTGCCCTCCTCTCTGTGCTCTTTCTTTGCTTCACAGGCAGCTGGACAAGAACCAGATCAGCTGCATTGAGGAGGGGGCCTTCCGGGCTCTTCGGGGGCTGGAGGTGCTGTAAGTAACACGGGAAGGGAAGCCAAGGCTCAGAGAGGGTCCAGCTAAGGCAGGTGCCGAGCCCGGGGGGCCAGAGCTGGGGGCCCTGCAGTGGCACGGGAGACAGGAGGCTTGGGAAGCGGGTTGCAGGCCCTTCCAGACTCACGCTCAGGTTCACGAAGGAGGCTTGGGAGGCGGGTTGCAGGCCCTTCCAGACTCACGCTCAGGTTCACGAAGGAGGCTTGGGAGGCGGGTTGCAGGTCCTTCCAGACTCACGTTCAGGTTCATGAAGGAGGCTTGGGAGGCGGGTTGCAGGCCCTCCCAGACTCACGCTCAGGCTCACGAAGTCATCGTGCCTCCGGCAGTGTGGCCCAGGTTATCCTGCTTGTGATGACCCCCGGGGCCATGGCTGTGTCTTCCGGGAATTTCTGAGCTGTGACCGACTGTCTAAGCCCCACCCCTTCTGTAAGCCAGCCCGAGCCTGCCCACAAGCTGTTCCTCTCCCTGCGCCTTCTGTCCTGCCAGACTCAGAGTCTACGGTGCCTCAGCTCAGGGCGTTCCCCGAGGGCGGCTCGTGTCTCCTGCGGGGCAGAGCCCCTGGGTCCAGCCCAGCACTGGTCCAGCTCGAGGGTGGACCAGGGGACACAACTGGAGGGTCTGTCCCTTTGTCAGAGAGAAGCTCTGCTCCTCCCCCGCCCCCATCACTTTCTGCTGGAGAGACACTAACTGACTGGTTTCCCCAACAGGACCCTGAACAACAACAACATCACAACCATCCCTGTGTCCAGCTTCAACCACATGCCCAAGCTACGGACCTTGTGAGTCGGCCCTGGTGGCTGGTGCCCGGGCCGTGGGAAAGGGACGGAGGCTTCCACAGGCGGGGGAGGGAGCTCCTTCTCCACACCCCACCCCACCCCCCGGCCAGCCCGGATGGGCTGATTGGAGTTGGAGTCGGGGGAGGTCATCTGAAATGAAAGGATGTTGAATGTCATTTCTATTTGATTTTTTTCTTGGAAAACAAATGATTTCTTTTTGAGTTTCAAAATGAGTTACATGATTTGGGACAGGGGGTCTGCATGAGTTCAGGCAGGTGATCGATAGCAGCTGGGCAAAGTCCAGCCTTGGGGGCACCCCGCGCACCCTGGGCGGGAAGGGGCAGCTGCTGGGGACTTCTCTGCTGCTGCAGGAAGTCCCCAAGTCAGGGCTGTGGGCCGACTGCGCAGAGACTGTGCTGGGCCCAGAGCAGCCCTGGGCTCGGCCTCTCCTGGGTGGGGGGGTTCCCGCTCTCCGGCTGGGGTCTGGAGGCTCAGGGGGGTTGTGAGCGACCCTGTCCCCCTGCAGCCGCCTGCACTTCAACCACCTGGTCTGCGACTGCCACCTGGCCTGGCTCTCGCAGTGGCTGCGGCAGCGGCCGACCATCGGACTCTTCACCCAGTGCTCGGGCCCCGCCGGCCTGCGCGGCCTCAACGTGGCCGAGGTCCAGAAGAGCGAGTTCAGCTGCTCAGGTGGGTGCGGGCCCACTGGGGCTCTTGACAGCCCATCTCGACTGCCTGTTACTGCCTCCTGCTGCCACCCCCCATCATACTCCCTGCCATTACTTCCTGTCACCACCACATGGTAACATCTAGCCCACCGATTACCTCCGGCCTGTCTGTCTCCGTCACCCCCTGTCCTTGCTGCCAGCACCTCCTTTCCCCGCCCTTCACCTCCTGTCCTTATCCATCATCTCCCGGACCACCCATCGTCTCCTGTCCTCACCCATTATTTTCTGTCCCTATCCATCGCCTCCTGTCCCTACTCATCACCTCCCTTCTTTACTCATCACACCTGTCTTGATCTGTTACTTCCTTTGTCCACCCATCTTTCCTCCTGTCAATCCATTGTCTCCTGTCCCCACCCATCACCTACCTCCACTTCCTTCTTGCCTTCACTCCTTTGTCCCTCCTGCCCTGACTCATGTTCTCTTCCTCTGCCCCATTGCTTTCTGCCCCATTGTCCCCTTCTGTCCCGTCCCCTTTATCTTTTCTTATTACTGCCTCCTAGCCCTCACCAGTCCCCTCCCACCCCTCACCAGTCCCCTCCCATCCCACCCCTTCCTGTTACTCCCTCTTCCCTTCTGTGCTTGCCTCACCCCTGCTACCTTGAAAAGCCATTGAATTGGCCCATCTAGCTTCAGCTTGAGACGAGGTGGACTCCAGAGTAGTCTGTGCCCCCCTCTTCCACCTGGGGTCCTGTGAGAGCCTCCTGACTGCCCACCCCACTTTCTTTCTGGCTCCGTCAATGTCCATAGTGCGGCCAGAAAGACCTAAAAGGACCCACAAGTCTGGGCAAATCACTGCTGCTCCATACTCCCTGGTGACCCCTGCTTCTGAGAGAGTCCACACTGTGCTCAAGCTCCGTAAGGCCGGGCCAGGGTCGCCTCAGTCTCCCCGCAGCGCCTAGGCCTTTGCACTCCGTGAGCCCCGCTGGGCTGGGCTCGCTCTGCCCTCCCTGGAGCAGGCGCCTGCCACCCCGACCTTCTCGCAGGCTGCACCTGTCAGTACCCTTTCCCCATCTGTTGCCTGCTGACTCCTCCTCACCCCGCAGAGCTCGGGGAGCCTTCTCTGGTCCCTGATAGACTGTAAGCTCCACGAGCATGTGGAATACACAGGCCGTGGTTTCTGGCCGTAGCCCCAGCCCTCTGCTTGGCAGAGATAGATGCTCTGAGAATGCTTGCTGAGTGAATGAGTGGCTCTCAGACTCAGAGCAGAGGAATTAGGCTGCCCACTGCTCCCAAGCCTGTGGACTCGGAGCCTGCCAGCCACGCAAAGCTGAGGAAAAAGCGTCTCCTGGGCTCGGCTTCCTCCTCACCTGCGGCTCCCTCCGCCATCGCTGGCTGCACCCGGGACTGCTCCGAACACTGCTGTGCTCAGGGCTGCTGTGTGTGCATGTGTGTGTACAGGCTATGTGAGGGTGTGAGCGTGTCTGTGTGAGTGTGAGGGTGTCTGCGCAGGGGGTAGGTGTGTGGATGTGTGTGTGGGGTGTGGGGGTGTGGGGCGTGTGTGCACACATGGGCGTGTGTGTGGGGTGTGGGGGTGTGGGGCGTGTGTGCACACATGGGCGTGTGTGTGGGGGTGTGGGGCGTGTGTGCACACATGGGCGTGTGTGTGGGGGTGCGGGGCGTGTGTGCACACATGGGCGTGTGTGTGGGGGTGTGGGGCGTGTGTGCACACATGGGCGTGTGTGTGGGGTGTGGGGGTGTGGGGCGTGTGTGCACACATGGGCGTGTGTGTGGGATGTGGGGGTGTGGGGCGTGTGTGCACACATGGGCGTGTGTGTGGGGGTGTGGGGCGTGTGTGCACACATGGGCGTGTGTGTGGGGGTGTGGGGCGTGTGTGCACACATGGGCGTGTGTGTGGGGGTGTGGGGCGTGTGTGCACACATGGGCGTGTGTGTGGGGTGTGGGGGTGTGGGGCGTGTGTGCACACATGGGCGTGTGTGTGGGATGTGGGGGTGTGGGGCGTGTGTGCACACATGGGCGTGTGTGTGGGGTGTGGGGGTGTGGGGCGTGTGTGCACACATGGGCGTGTGTGTGGGATGTGGGGGTGTGGGGCGTGTGTGCACACATGGGCGTGTGTGTGGGGTGTGGGGGTGTGGGGCGTGTGTGCACACGTGGGCGTGTGTGTGGGGTGTGGGGGTGTGGGGCGTGTGTGCACACGTGGGCGTGTGTGTGGGATGTGGGGGTGTGGGGCGTGTGTGTGGGAGGTGGGGGTGTGGGGCGTGTGTGCACACATGGGCGTGTGTGGGGGATGTGGGGCGTGTGTGCACACGTGGGCGTGTGTGTGGGATGTGGGGGTGTGGGGCGTGTGTGTGGGAGGTGGGGGTGTGGGGCGTGTGTGCACACATGGGCGTGTGTGGGGGATGTGGGGCGTGTGTGCACACGTGGGCGTGTGTGGGGGATGTGGGGGTGTGGGGCGTGTGTGTGGGATGTGGGGGTGTGGGGCGTGTGTGTGGGAGGTGGGGGTGTGGGGCGTGTGTGCACACATGGGTGTGTGTGTGGGATGTGGGGCGTGTGTGCACACGTGGGCGTGTGTGTGGGATGTGGGGGTGTGGGGCGTGTGTGTGGGAGGTGGGGGTGTGGGGCGTGTGTGCACACATGGGCGTGTGTGGGGGATGTGGGGCGTGTGTGCACACGTGGGCGTGTGTGTGGGATGTGGGGGTGTGGGGCGTGTGTGTGGGAGGTGGGGGTGTGGGGCGTGTGTGCACACATGGGCGTGTGTGGGGGATGTGGGGCATGTGTGCACACGTGGGCGTGTGTGGGGGATGTGGGGGTGTGGGGCGTGTGTGTGGGATGTGGGGGTGTGGGGCGTGTGTGTGGGAGGTGGGGGTGTGGGGCGTGTGTGCACACATGGGTGTGTGTGTGGGATGTGGGGCGTGTGTGCACACGTGGGCGTGTGTGGGGGATGTGGGGGTGTGGGGCGTGTGTGTGGGAGGTGGGGGTGTGGGGCGTGTGTGCACACATGGGCGTGTGTGTGGGAGGTGAGGGTGTGGGACGTGTGCGCACACATGGGTGTGTGTGTGGGATGTGGGGCGTGTGTGCACACATGGGCATGTGTGTGGTAGGTGGGGGTGTGGGGCGTGTGTGTGGGATGTGGGGGTGTGGGGCGTGTGTGTGGGAGGTGGGGGTGTGGGGCGTGTGTGTGGGAGGTGAGGGTGTGGGGCATGTGTGCACACGTGGGCGTGTGTGTGGGATGTGGGGGTGTGGGGCGTGTGTGCACACATGGGCGTGTACTGTGTGAGGAGAGCCAAGGTCCACGCCGCTCCCCTGAGTCTCTGCAGCTGCGCAGGTTGTAGGAAGAGGAATGCCTTATTCACTCGGGTGATTCTTATCTTGAAATGAAACCTTTTTCGCATTTAGAATACCTTAGTTTCTCTATTAAGGCATTTGTTTTCTCCTCTGCAGTCTGTTCACCCTGGCAAGCCCTCGTCTGAGAAGAGCACTTGCAAAATTTGTCAGAAGTCCTTGTAACTTTGTCTTCTTTGATCTTGGCGCCTACCCTTTGAGGGGAGCCAAGGAAAGGATTAGAGGCTAAAGCACTGGTGGGAGTATAGATTGTCTGGGCCACTTCACACATCTGTTAAACCAGGGGTCCCCAAACTACGGCCCGCGGGCCGCATGCGGCCCCCTGAGGCCATTTATCCGGCCCCCACCACACTTCCAGAAGGGGCACCTCTTTCATTGGTGGTCAGTGAGAGGAGCATAGTTCACATTGAAATACTGGTCAGTTTGTTGATTTAAATTTACTTGTTCTTTATTTAAAATATTGTATTTGTTCCTGTTCTGTTTTTTTTACTTTAAAATAAGATATGTGCAGTGTGCATAGGGATTTGTTCATAGTTTTCTTTATAGTCCGGCCCTCCAACGGTCTGAGGGACAGTGAACTGGCCCCCTGTGTAAAAAGTTTGGGGACCCCTGTGTTAAACAGAATCTACGAAAGCCCGACGTATGTCTACTCGTGACCCTGCATGCCCACTGTCCACTGCGGGGTATATGCATATGCTCGCAAACACTCGGCCAGAAATATATATCCAAGGCAGCTTTCTTTTCTTTCTTTTTTTTTTTTTTTACAGAGACAGAGTCAGAGATAGGGACAGAAAGACAGGAACGGAGAGATGGAAGCATCAATCATTAGTTTTTCGTTGCGACACCTTAGTTGTTCATTGATTGCTTTCTCATATGTGCCTTGACTGTGGGCTTTCAGCAGACCAAGTAACCCCTTGCTTGAGCCAGTGACTCGGGTCCAAGCTGGTGAGCTTTGCTCAAGCCAGATGAGCTGGCGCTCAAGCTGGCGACCCCAGGGTCTCGAACCTGGGTCCTCCGCATCCCAGTCCCAGTCCGACGCTCTATCCACTGCACCACCGCCTGGTCAGGCGGCAGCTTTCTTCATAACAGCACAGAGCTGGAGACAACCCAGATGTCCACCAACAAGAGCGTGGACTAGCTTATTATGACTTCTCTACACAATAGAATACCAGTTAGAGTTAAAAAAGAACAGGCCTGACTTGTGGTGGCGCAGTGGATAAAGCGTCGACCTGGAAATGCTGAGGTCGCTGGTTCGAAACCCTGGGCTTGCCTGGTTAAGGCACATATGGGAGTTGATGCTTCCAGCTCCTCCCCCCTTCTCTCTCTTGTCTCTCCCTCTCCTCTCTAAAATGAATAAAAAAATAAATAAATAAAAAGAACAAACCACTGATACACACGCAACATGGATGAATCTCAAAGATTTTCTATTGAGCAAAAGAAGCCAGACACGAGAACCTGGTGTCTGATTTTGTTTATGTGAAGTCCACCAATAAGCAGAACAAATCTTTGGTGCTAGATCTCAGAATAATGGTTACCGTGGGGAAGGGGAAGATGAGCTTTCTTGAGTGATAGAAATGTTCCATGTTTGGGGGACAATTTTGTGTATCCATAATTAGAAATCAGTCCGCTGTACACTTAAGACAGTACATGCTATATAACTTACCCTTCAGTTACAGTAATTTATCAGACACGGGGCTTCATCCTGGTTTCTGCACCTATCAGCTGTGTGATTTTCCACAGATTAATTAATATCAAGGGCTCTGTTTTCTTACCTGTAGAATGGCCGCAATAATATCATGCTCCTGCTAGGGTGAGAAGCAGGACTAAGGGACATACTGCATGTACAACACCTATCGCAGCGTGTGGCCCGGAGGAAGAGCTAAGCGAACCTTGTCCTTGTCGTCCTTCAGTGACGGACAAGGAGACTTAGGCTCAAAAGTGCTGAGTGACTTGGATGAGAACCCGTAGCTTCAGAATTTAGGCTGGAATTTTTCAGCATGTAAATCACACTTTCATGCAGCGCACTAGGTTCAGATTCAAGTTTAGCAAACATCTAACAAGCACCTCTCTGTGCCAAGTGCCTGTAGAGTGACATCGGAGCTCTTGACAATCGCTGGTTCCCCCTCAGTCAGAGAAACACCATGTGCCCCGTCCTTACACATCAGTCTGTCTCTGGAGGGAGGTGCTGACACGGCACCTGAGGTCACAGCCCTCTGTTCCTGCAGGCCAGGGGGAGGCAGGGCACCTGCCCTCTTGCACCCTCTCTTCCGGCTCCTGCCCGGCCATGTGTACCTGCAGCAACGGCATTGTGGACTGTCGTGGCAAAGGCCTCACCGCCATCCCCGCCAACCTGCCCGAGACCATGACGGAGATGTGAGTACAGGGCGGGAAAGGCGCGGGGCACGGACCCTGGGACCAGGCCAGGCTCTGCGTCCAGTGAAAAGCTGGACAGGGACTACCCCAGGGCTTGCCCCGAGGCCCTTCAGTACGAATGAAGAAGTCAGTTTGCTTTAGCCAGCTGAGTTCTCTGCTCGGGGCTGGGCAACTCTGGAGGGCTGAGAAAGGGTGTTCTCTGTGGTCCATCTGCCCAGCCCAGCTGGGTGAGTCTGCGAGAATTGGTTTCTTTGTCTTGGCATCATTCGTGGGCCCCTTTCAGCCGTGCCAGCCAGGGATAGTGTAGCTCACATCACAGCAGCCTCCTTTCTCTGCCCGAGGCAGTCCACCCACTCCAGACAGTGGATGGGATCAGGGCAGGGAGACAAAGGGCCTGGTTTGGCTGGGTGAGCCCAGCAAGCAACAGGCCAGACTGGGTGACCTGGGTCCCCCTCTGTGTTCTCTGTCTGCAGCCGCCTGGAGCTCAATGGAATCAAGTCCATCCCCCCTGGAGCCTTCTCTCCCTACAGAAAACTGCGGAGGATGTGAGTGCCTCCCGCTGCTTCCTCAGAGTTGGCCTGGGCAGGAGGACGGCCCTGGACTGGCAGCCATAGCGCCGGGCTGGCCCTGACTCTGCCTCTGACGGCGGAGAGGGCCTGGACCAGCCACTGCCTGGTGTTCCTGCCCCTCAGCTGGCTCCTCTGCGACATGGAGATGACGGTGGTGTGACCTCCTTGCAGGGTTGTTCTGAGGCCTGAACGTTGAGCCCGAGTCTGGCACGTGACCAGAGCTGTCATCCTGTCATGTCAGCTTGGGCACCAACAGGAGCCACTCTAGACATACATGGGGATGTAAGGGACAGCTGGGAGGCGGGGGGAAGCCTTGTCATACAAACCAAAGCTGGAGTGTTCTGCCCACGCACGACCCTCAGGCTGCACGGGGAGAGTAGCCATGGGTTTTTCTGATGGATGGGACAGTGGGCCCCTCACTTTTCTATTTCAAAGAAGCCCTGCCCTCTGGGAGGTAGAGATGGCCAGGCAGGGCTTGGTGGCCGCTGAGGGGTTCAGCCCCCCTCTCTCCTGCTCACTGTGCAGAGACCTGAGCAACAACCAGATCGCAGAGATCGCGCCCGATGCCTTCCAGGGCCTTCGCTCCCTGAACTCGCTGTGAGTAGTAGCACCAAGGCTCCTGCAGGGGCCCCGGGTGTCTCCAAGGAGGCCAGCAGGGCCCCAGGCCCTCGGGTGGGTGCTGGAGGGAGAGCAAAGTTCAGGGTTGGATGCCCAGCACCCCCTTCCTCGCTGGTGGACCCTCTACATCTGGGAGGGGAGGAGAGAATTAAGGACTGAGTGCACGGGAAAGCTAGGAGAGCTGTTGCCCTGGCAACTGTGATGTTCTCCCCACCACGGTGAGGATTTTCCCAGGATTCCTTGCGACAGTCATCTGACTCAGCCTGGCTTTCATGTTGGGCCATGTTGAGGAGGCCAGCACCCCATGCTCCCACGCCTTCCCCAGCTCACCCACAATGGCAGCAACCACCAGCTTCAGTCGTGACATCTACCATACGTGTATCTTTCATCCCAAACATGCTCTGATCCCAAATTGTGGTGGGTGGTGTAAAAACAGTGGTCTTCACTTGTCTCCATATTTCCCTTTCTCAAGGGTTTACCTGGGCGGGTAGGTGGTCTGTCAATATGCAAAGCATCGTACAGCATCAGAAACTCATCTCAGGCCCTGGCCGGCTGAGCCGGTTGGTGAGAGCATCGTCCCGAAGCACAGAGGTTGCCGATTTGGTCCCTGATCAGGGCACATACAGGAAGAGACTGATATTCTTATCTCTCTTTCTCTCTCCCTAAAATCAATAAAATAAACATTAAAAAAATTTAAAACTAGCCCTGGCCGGTTGGCTCAGCGGTAGAGCGTCGGCCTGGTGTGCTGGGGACCCGGGTTCGATTCCCGGCCAGGGCACACAGGAGAAGCGCCCATTTGCTTCTCCACCCCCCCTCCTTTCTCTCTGTCTCTCTCTTCCCTTCCCACAGCGAGGCTCCATTGGAGCAAAGATGGCCCGGGCGCTGGGGATGGCTCCTTGGCCTCTGCCCCAGGCGCTAGAGTGGCTCTGGTCGCGGCAGAGCGACGCCCCGGAGGGGCAGAGCATCGCCCCCTGGTGGGCAGAGCATGCCCCTGGTGGGCGTGCCGGGTGGATCCTGGTCGGGCGCATGTGGGAGTCTGTCTGCCTGTCTCTCCCCGTTTCCAGCTTCAGAAAAATACAAAAAAAAAAAAAAAAAAATTAAAAACTTATCTCAGAAAAATAAAAATTAAATTTAGCAACACCAGAATAATTAATCTTGGAAATGTTACTCCATGTCTCTTTCCAAGAACCCTTGCTTGACACCCCACTCCCGTGTTCACCCAGCCCCTCACTCTGAGGTCCCACAGCACTTTGTCTATACAGAGGGTGCACTCTGGGTGCTCTGCAGTCAGACGGGCTCCTCGTTGGTAGGGGCCTTTCGTTACTCTTGGGAATAGTGTTTTCACCGGTCCCTCGGCAGCACTGGAACACGCCTCACGTAGCCCAGGGTCCGGGGAGGGGGAAAGGGATGGAACTCCCCGTTGATGACTGCGGAAGGCGGCCAGATCACCCTCTTCTCTTGGAGTCAGGTCTGAGCTGGTGGACTTCTGTGAACGACACTGCTTAGGCTGTGCAGTGCACAGCTTACGCGGCTGTGTGTGACTGCCTGGCGATGGGTCACTGTCACTGGCTGAGGTTGGATCTTGAAGGTGGGCTGCCAAAATGCAGGGTTCTTTTTCTGAGAAGTGAATGACTCTCCTTCTCGACTGGGAGTGGCAGTAACCCCTCTACGTGGGTTTCTGTGGCTCATGGGTACCTTGTCACAGCCATCTTCTGTCAAATGGGAGCATTTGTGCTGAGGTCATGCAAATAGATCTCATCGACAGTGTCCACTTTGGACGGCCCTGACCTTGAATCCCTGTATCAACTCCTGTCCCCTCTACTCCATTCTCCACACAACAGATCACGGACCTTTCCAAGTAAGAACTTAATCATGTCTTAGAGGCTTCTTGGTGCTGGATGGGTGAAATTCAAGCTTCTGTTCCATTTGTTTCCTCCACTCAAGCCACACTTCTTTCAACAGTCTCCTTTTGGGTCCCAGATCAAGTTAACTTCCCATGAGGTTCCCTGGTGGGTCCCCTTTCCAGGTTTTGTGGAATCCATGTGTGAGGGTAGGGAGTAAGCACTGTGCCCACAGTAATGGGGGTGAGGGCTACCAGAAGCCCATAGGGTACTTTTGTGCAAACTAAGAACAGGCAACTCTTTCTTAACCACTTTACTGCCATCTGCTGGCCACTTGTTAAACCTACACTGCTACAGTGGCTTAGTAGTGGTGCCCAGTCTGGCGGGCTGTCCTCTGACTCTCCCTTTCTGCTGTATTTTCTCCAGGGTCCTCTATGGGAACAAGATCACAGACCTCCCTCGGGGTGTGTTTGGAGGCCTGTACACCCTACAGCTCCTGTAAGAACCCATCTGATGGTGTGCTTGGGCCGGACACTGGGAGGGAGCCAGAACAGGGGGGCCTTGGGTTACAACACAGTTCTGTTCCTGTGACAGTGACGTAACCTGAATTTTGGTGTAGGTCAAAACATACCCTACTAGCCTAAGTCACTTACCTATTCTAACAGAGTTGTAAAATCATCATCTAGAACAGGGGTAGCCAGCCTTTTTATACCTACCGCCAACTTTTGTATCTCTGTTAGTAGTTAAATTTTCTAACCGCCCACCACCAGTTCCACAGTCTTGGTGATTTATAAAGTAGGGAAGTAACTTTACTTTATAAAATTTATAAAGCAGAGTTATAGCAAGTTAAAGCATATAATAATAATTACTTACCAAGTACTTTATGTCGGATTTTCGCTAAGTTTGGCAGAATAAATCTTTATAAAACAACTTGCTATAGTTAAATCTATCTTTTTATTTATACTTTGGTTGCTCCACTACCGCCCACCGTGAAAGCTGGAATGCCCACTAGTGGGCGGTAGGGACCAGGTTGACTACCACTGCTCTAGAACGTAAAAACACAACTAAGCCACAGAAAAGGGAAGAGGCCATAAATATAATGCCCTGTACACTGACTGTACTGCATATTCTTCCACCGTGCACAACCAAACTAGTTCGCCCACATGGTTCGTAAGTACGACGCTAATGGCCTAAGCGGAAACACTCATGTCCCAATCTTTTTGTTTTTATGACAGTAAGCGTCATAAACTCAAAACGTATGTCGAGGCTGTTGTAACCCGAGGACTCCCTGTATTCCTCTGGCCTTTCAGAGTGGTCTTTATGACCTCTTCGGAGTGTGGGGCTCACTTGAGGCGAGGAGCTTGGAGGATGGCAGACGGAGTAGGGCTGTGAGAGGCTCTGGGGCTCTGCAGAGGCCAGAGAGGGAGGGAGAGGTGACTCAGAGCTGATCGCTGGACGCCAGAGGCGCATGGCTAAGGGAGGTCAGCATGGCTGGGGTGGGAGATGCCCTGCAGGGGAATACTCAGGCCAGCTCAGCCTCCTTGAACCAGGAGAGTTCAGGCAAGTGTTCTCTCTCAGGACACAAGAGGCACGGAACCCAAGCGCTCCATCTCAGCTGCCTAGGGAACCCAGCAGAACTCTAGGAAGAAGGAGGAGCCTCCCAAATGCCTTTGGGACGTGACTTTGCCACTGTGCATTCTGATTTATGAGAATGCCATGGGGCACCTCTAGCAGTTCTTTGAGAGAGAGAGAAGAAGGGTGGCTAAGCCCGTCCCTGTGCACGGAGAAGGCAGTCAGGGGTTCTTGACTCTTCTGCATGGAGTGGACACCCAGAGGGCCAGATCTCTTGTGCCTGCTCTGCACCTGCGAAGGTGCCCAGGGCATGTTGATGAGTCTGATGCTGTGTTTCTCCCCTACCCTCACCACCTGGCTCTGCCTCTGCCTACAGGCTCTTGAACGCCAACAAGATCAACTGCATCCGACCCGATGCCTTCCAAGACCTACAGAACCTCTCACTTCTCTCCCTGTATGACAACAAGATCCAGAGTCTCGCCAAGGGCACCTTCACCTCCCTGCGGGCCATCCAGACCCTGTGAGTGCCCTCTGCCCTCCTCCCTTCCACCCTAGCAGGTGGGCTTAGGGGGAGGTAACAGCCTCCTGTTCTTGCCCTGTACCTTTTGCTCGCCAGGAATGGTTTCTTCTAGAGAAAAGAGCACAGTGCCCTGGGTTAGAAGTCCCAGCTATGCCTCATATTGGCTGTGTGACCCTGGGCAAGTTAATTTGCTTCTCTGGGTCTCAGGTTACTCATTGATAAAATGAGGATATTTTCTTCTTTATGGGGTTGTTATGAGATTAAAGAGGATGTTTGCACAGAGCTTAGTTTATTATTGTAAATGCTTCTTAAAAGTTGGCTACAGCCGGGCGTGGTGGCGCGTGCCTGTAGTCCCAGCTACTCGGGAGGCTGAGGCAGGAGGATCGATTGAGCCCAGGAGCTCTGGGCTGTAGTGCGCTGTGCCGATCGGGTGTCTGCACTAAGTTCGGCATCAATATGGTGACCTCCTGGGAACAGGGGACCACCAGGTTGCCTAAAGAGGGGTGAACCGGCCCAGGTCGGAAAAGTTGGCTACAGTTAATAATAATAATAATTGGATAAAGCGTCGACCTGGAAACACTGAGGTCGCCGGTTCAAAACCCTAGGCTTGACTGGTCAGGGCACATATGAGAGTTGATGCTTCCTGCTCCTCCCTCCCCCTTCTCTCTCTCTCTCTCTCTCTCTCTCTCTCTCTCACTCTCTCACTCTCCTCTCTAAAAATTAAAAAAAAAAAGACAAAAAAGTTTATAAAAAAAATAATAATAATGTCTATTGATTCTAAGACACATGCTGTTTCCACATTAGCAGCTGTGAAATTGGAATGTATTTTATCATCAACAGCATCTCATTTAATTTACAGCATTTTGTTCTTTTTTGATGATACATAAAATAATAGTACATCTTGCAATTGATAATATCTTAAGCCAGCTGAAATCTAGTAATGGCAATGATGATTATAAATTAGAGAGCAATAGCTCTAGGAATACGTTTTAATTTTTTATTATAGAATGTTGTAAGCATATTAGAAGTACTCATCACCCAGCTTTGACTCAGTGTCTCATACATGTTGTAAATTTTTGAAAGTAATTTGTTTGGCTCAGGATTTAAATTAGGTCTGTGTATTGCAAATACAATTGGCTGATATTGCTTGATGTATCACGTAAATTGTGTTTTTTTTTTTTAAATACTCTTTATTTATTTTTATTTTATTTATTCATTTTAGAGAGGAGAGAGAGTGGGAGAGAGAGAGACAGAGAGAGAGGAGAGAGAGACAGGGGGGAGGAGCTGGAAGCATCAACTCCCATATGTGCCTTGACCAGGCAAGCCCAGGGTTTTGAACCGGCGACCTCAGCATTTCCAGGTCGACGCTTTATCCACTGCGCCACCACAGGTCAGGCCTCACGTAAATTGTTTTTAATGTAGAAGTGACCTCTCCATCTCTTTTTTCCTTCCCCAGTGTGGACTTTCTTGACTGTATTCCCCATGCTGTAGTTTCACATACTCCTCTGTCCTGTCTCTATCCTGCAGACAGAAAGGCAGATGTCCTACATCTAGGAGCTTGGGCAGGTTCTGATTTTTTTTCTTCTTTTGGAAAAATGGCTTCATAAGTTGGACCGTGCACTTCCATCAAGAGGCACATAATGTCTAGTTGTTTCTTTTCTTTTCTTTTTCTTTTTTTTTGTAATTAACACAGCCATTGATCTTAATGCCTAGACCAATTCATTCTTTCATTAGGGATCCTGAAATGGTGATATTTGATTCCTGGCATTCTTTCTTCATTTGCTAATGTGGTTGTGGTTATGCTTTTAAAAAGAGTCCTCATGTTTTATCCGGAATGCTTCTGTACAGGAAATTTCTCGTTATCTATCATTTGGTTAAGCTTAGGCATTTATGTGGTGTTTTTCATTCTACATCTTTAATTCTGGGCCCTATCATTTGACTCGATGTGTTGACCTATGGGTCCGATGATGTGTGCTTAATGGGCGTTTATTATTAATATTGTTATAGCCATTGTTGTCATTGCCATCCCTGCCACATTGTTTACTTGCTAGGCAGTGCCTTCCTTCAGAGAATTATCTGCACGGAATGCTGGGATAGGTGCAGCTCCCGCTCCCTGGGGACCCTGCACATCGGCAGCGGTGTCAGCCACAAAGACAAACTCATTAAAGCCCACGAACTTGCCTGTAGCCCACTCCTGCTAATTAATTTTGTCATAGCCAGGGAGAGGAAGATGGCACAGCCCGGAAAGTCTTGCCAAGTATGTGAGATTGGAGGTTACAGGCAGACACAGGCAAGGCAAATTACTTTATGCAGCTGGCGGAATGTTCAAGAGGAACACACCAAAAAGATGTCAAGGCCAGGACCCCACACACAGGAAAGTGTGGGTTGGGAGATGGCACCGAGGGGCACTTGGGGAGCTGTCTCCCTCTCAAGGTGGGAGGAGAGTGAATGAATCAAACAGATGATGTTCTCTGTGTCCATTTACCTGGCTGGGTTTCAGAGCATGCCTCTGCCCTCCAGACAGCATACCTGAGACCTTGGCCTTTGCCCTAGGACAATAGTGGGCACAAAGCTGGAACAGAATGTTAAAATAAGAAGGCGAGATATATGTGATAAATTATATTATATATCACATCTCATGTAATATATAACATATAATAACTAATAATAGTAATACTGATAACAGCAGTCACTGTTGTTTATTGTGCCTGTGCTAGGTACCAGCCCCCTGTTCTCTATGTGTACTTTTTTTGTGTGTGTGGTGACAGAGACAGAGAGGGTCAGAGAGAAGAACAGACAGACAGGAAGGGAGAGAGATGAGAAACATCAATTCTTCGTTGCGGCTCCTTAGTTGTTCATTGATTGCTTTCTCATATATGCCTTGACCGGGGGAGGGCTACAGCAGACCGAGTGATCCCTTGCTCGAGCCAGCGACCTTGGGCTCAAGCTGGTGAGCTTTGCTCAAACCAGATAAGCCCACGCTCAAGCTGGCAACTTCGGGGTCTTGAACGTGGGTCCTCTGTGTCCCAGTCCGACACTCTATTCATTGCGCCACCGTTTGGTCAGACTCTACGTGTACTTTCTTAAATACATACAATGGCCTGTGGAATTAGTTGCTATCATTTCTGACTTCCCTTACAAGGAAACTGAAGCAGAGAGGTAGGTTATGTGACTTATCTAAGGCCACACAACATCCCTAGATACTGTGACATCTCAATAGAAGCACTGATTTGGTCCCAGGCTTCTCTTCAGTGTCACTGAGGAAGTGGTTACCTTTCTCCGCGGTCATGAGAATAGACCTTATTATTTAAGGCTGTAAAACAAAACAACTTTCATGAACAACAATAATTTATTCACAACTGAAGTACAGCTTGAAACAAGAATAAAAGAAACACAGATAATCCAAGGTGCAGCCAAATGTTCCTCCTTCAGCCTCGGATGGTTAAACCCCTGGGCTGAGTCTCATGTCAGACCTGAGTGGATTTAAACTCAGCAAACCCTGCTTCATCCGCCTATCGCTCCAAGATCTGTGGCTGAGTACCTTGTGCCACAGTATTGATTTGCTGCGGTTTTACTTGCTCCAAGATATTAAAAAAAATTTTTTGAACAGCTTAATAAGGTATAACTTGCATACCAGGTAATCAATTACCTGTTCTAAATGCACAATTCAATTGATTTTTAGCCAATTTGCAATGGTTCAACTATCATCACAATTCCAATTTTAGAACATTTCCATCACTCTCCCAAATCCCTTGTGTCCAATTACAGTCAATTCCTATTTCCAGCCCTTTGCCAGGCAACCACTAATCTATTTCTGTCTCTATAAATTTGCCTTTTCTGGACATTTCATAAAATGGGCTCATACGATATATCACCTTTTGTGACTGATTTCTTTTGCTTGGCAAAATGTTTTTGTGGTTTGTCCATATCCTATTGCAGCGTGTATTGTTACCTGGTTTCTTTTTATTGCCAAATAATTTCCCATTGTATGTATTGACCCCATTTTGTTTATCCATTCTAGTTGATGGACATTTGGATACCTACTATGAATAATGCTGCTAGAATATTCACTTACAAATCTTTGTGTGGACACGTTTTCATTTCTGTTGGTATTTCTGGGTCACGTGGGATATTTATGTTTAACTTTTTAAGCAACTGCCTCTGTTTTTCGAAGTGGCTGCACTCGTTTACATTCCCACCAGCAATGTATTATGAAAATTCAGTTTCTCTACATTTTTGCTAACACATTGTCTTGTTGTCATAGCTATCCTAGTGGATATGAAGTGGTCTCTCACTGTGGGTTCAATTTGACTATTGAGTTTGAGCATCTGGCTCCAAAGATGTTTAGTTGTAACTTTTTTTTTCTAATGTTTCCATGAGTTTGAGAGAGAGAGAGAGAGAGAGAGAGAGAGAAGCATCAAGCATCAACTCATTGTTCCACTTAGTTTAGTTGTAACTTCTTCTTTTTTTTTTTAATGTGCCTTGACCGCGGACCTTCAGCAGACCGAGTAACCCCTAGCTTGAGCCAGCGACGTTGGGCTCAAGCTAGTGAGCTTTGCTCAAACCAGATGAGCCCTTGCTCAAGCTGGTGACCTCAGGGTCTCGAACCTGGGTCTTCCGCATCCCAGTCCGATGCTCTATCCACTGTGCCACCGCCTGGTCAGGCTAGTTGTTACTTCTTCGTGTGTGTTTGAGGATACTGAGACTCCACCTTCCTCTCCACTTTCCACTGTCAGAAATGTTCACGGATATAACTGTATGGGCACACGTGCCACACATTTCTGGGTGTATTTTTACTACGATTAATTATTCCCAGACATTTTTTTTTCCTCCTGAGCATTTTCCTTTCTCCAGCTCATGCCCTTGGCAAATTTTGAATTTTGTTAAAAATTCTAATTTATGTCAAATTCTTAAGTTTGTTCAGAGGTTATTTGCCTCTGTGGGTGGTTCAAATTTTATAAGTTGGTTTTAGCACCAATAGCCTACTCTTAAAAAGGATATCTTCTAGTCTGTACCCCTTGAACATGCCTAAGCAACATAATTAAGTTGCTTTTAAAGAGTTTTCTACCCAGATTGTGATAAAGGGCAGCAATTAGTTCAGGCAGAGGCCAGACACTATGGCACAAGATAGATGTGGGTGGGCGGCCGGGAGGACCCGGGACAGTCGCTGACTCCCAGTGCATTTTAAATAAGCCACGAACTCTGCCGTGGAGAGTCAACAAACATGTCTTCTCTGTGCAAACGGACAGTTTCAATTGGGAGACTGATGCCAAACTGGATGCAGAAGGGGTGGGAGGGGCCTGGCCCTCTGGAGGAGCTGTAAGGAGCCAGGAGTCAGGCGGGAAAGTGGTGAGCTCTGCAAAGGGGAGAGGCTGGGCAGGGACAGCTCTGTCCAGAGGCCAAAGGGCAGAGCCCAAAGGAAGAGTGGCGAGTCTGAGCTGAGCTGGGTGCAGACCCTGCGCAGGGTCATGCCTTTGCTTGGAGGGCTCTGCAGCCCCAGCACGGGGCGGGGCTGATGCCAGTAAGCAGGTGGCCTGAACTGATAGCAGTTGATGGGGGAAGTGTCCATGGCATGGTATGTAAGCCCTCCGAGCCGGCCCCTGCTCTGTCTCCCTGCATTTCCATGCAGAAGCATTGTCTCTCAGGGGTGGTAGTCAGGACAGGTATTGGAACCCTCTGCCGCCAGGCGTCCCCAAACTACGGCCCGCGGGCCGCAATGCGGCCCCCTGAGGCCATTTATCCAGCCCCCACTGCACTTCTGGAAGGGGCACCTCTTTCATTGGTGGTCAGTGAGAGGACCACTGTATTTGGCAGCCCTCCAATGGT
Source organism: Saccopteryx leptura (assembly GCF_036850995.1). Lineage (NCBI taxonomy): Eukaryota > Metazoa > Chordata > Mammalia > Chiroptera > Emballonuridae > Saccopteryx > Saccopteryx leptura. The sequence goes on from NC_089515.1 coordinate 30,481,956, forward strand.
CTGAGGGACAGTGAACTGGCCCCCTGTGTAAAAAGTTTGGAGACCCCTGCTCCTGTCTGTGTCTCGGTTTGGAAGCAGGGCACACCCCGTGCTGCAGTGGCCCAGACACAGGTGCTGATTCAGATGTGACTGCTCCGAGCCTGCTGGGAGGTCAGCGCAAATGGCAAAGGCAGCCAGGTGGTCACTCACAGTGACCCAGGTTCCCTTAGTGGGCATCACCTGCCAGCTGCCCCCCCCCACACACACTTACCCTGCTGGTCACACAGGCAGCCCGGCAAAGACGAGGAGTGGTCCCCTGATAAGTGGCTGTTTAGTGATGCTGTCTGAGTTTCCTCCCTCTGCCTGAGAGGGCAGCCTGAGTTCTCATGTGTGTTCTGTCACCTCACCTGTGAAAGGACAGGGGTGCTTTTCCCAGTCCCCAGGTCTCTCCTGACTCCGTTCATATTTGTGAAATATCCCCGGCAGAGGGAGGGCGAGGTGAGTAGGAGAGGGACCAGGGAGGCTTGAAGGGGGGAGTGTGGCAGGGACGCCTGGAAGCTCCAGAGCCTGCAGAGACCCCTCCTCACTGTGATGCTATGGCACGACTTGAGGGAAGGTGGGTGCACCGGGTGGTGCACCCAGGTGGTCTGTGTCTCCTCAGGGCCAGCCGCGGGCTTCAAGCTGAGAGCCAGCAGCGAGGTCTCACCCAGCGGGAGCTCAGTGCAGATTTGTGGCCCTTGCTCTGATCCCCGATCTTCCCCTTCGGACAGGCATCTGGCCCAGAACCCTTTTATCTGTGACTGTAACCTCAAGTGGCTGGCAGACTTCCTGCGCACCAACCCCATCGAGACGAGCGGGGCTCGCTGCGCCAGTCCCGGGCGCCTCGCCAACAAGCGCATCGGGCAGATCAAGAGCAAGAAGTTCCGGTGCTCAGGTAGCGGCCTGCCCGCCCGTCAGTCTTCCGTCTGCTCAGGGACCGCCAGGTTTCCTGGGTGGCCGCAGCCGGGATGTCCCAGGGTGTCGGCCCCAAATTGTGGACTTGGATCTGAACGGTGTTCTCCCACCCCCTCATTTCCCTGAGGCCTGGGGAGGAGAGGGCTTGCTGCAGGTCCCTGGGGGAGGACCCAGACGAGGACCTGGGGCCTCTACTCCCAGGCCAGTTCTCTCTCCTGCTGCTGCTTTCAGCTCTTTAAGACACTCGGGAGGCCTGAGCCCCCTCCTCAGTGAGAGAGCTGCCTACTCTGGGCTCGGAGGCAGTGGAAACAGCATCTGGCCAGGGACAGTGGGGTCAGCTCCTGAGCCCAGATCCTGGTTAGAGGCCTGATGTCTCTCTCCCTGCCCTGTCCTCATCTTGTGCCGTTGCCCGTGAGAATTCCCACGGCTTTGGTGCTCCCTGAGAGGTTTAACTAGGTGTGGTGCTGTCCCCACATTGACCTGGGCAAGGAACATCTGTGCCCTAGAAGGCCTCCACACAGGGATTGGGCAGAGGGACTCTGGGACCCTGATCTGGGACCCCAGCCTCACTCCTGGGGTGCCGTCAGCTGGGCCGTGGGGGCTGGGCCTGGGCTCTTCCTGCACATCCTGGATGATCCCACCCGCATCATGGTGTTTATGCTTCTCTTTGCAGCCAAAGAGCAGTACTTCATTCCAGGTAGGAGAGTGGACACATCACGGGCCGTTTGGGTGGGCAGGGGGCCGGGGCAGTGGGCTGGGCAAGCCTGCTCGGAGTCTTCCCCGGGCCCCTCAGCACCTAGCCCTGCCATCTCACCGCAGGCACGGAGGACTACCAGCTGAACAGTGAATGCAGCAGCGACGTGGTCTGTCCCCACAAGTGCCGCTGTGAGGCCAGCGTGGTGGAGTGCTCGAGCCTGAAGCTCACCAAGATCCCTGAGCGCGTCCCCCAGTCCACGGCTGAGCTGTGAGGCCCCAGCCCCTCCACACCCCTCACGTGCCTCCTGCTCCTGCTAGCCTCTCGGGGCCTGCTGCTGGCCCTTCTCTGGTCAGGCTCTGTTTGGGAACCACTGGAGGCCCCAGCAAGGCAGCCGTTGTCCTTGCAGGAAGCAGGCCCCTGTGGCCCCGTGCTTCTGGCTCACAGCCTTACTCACTCGTGAAACAATTATCTGGCATCCGGGGCAGGTCACCAGGCTGAACCAGGAGTGTCTTTTTTAAATCATGCTTTTGCCATTTTGGGGGGGACATGATTTTATTAGTTTAAGTTGGAGCTTATGCTATCCTTTAAGTGTTTCTTTTTTCTATCTAAATATATACCTTGGTGTACATAGACATGCACGTCCATGGTTACCTACACACATTTCATTTATGTATGTAAATTTTCATAGCATTTTATTTTTAAGACTCCCGCATGCACCCCGACTAGGATCTACTCAGCAAACCCCCTACTGGGGTGATGCTCTGCCCATCTAGGGCTGTTGCTGTGTTGCTCGGCAACCGAGCTATTTTTAGAGCCTGAGGCAAGGCCATGGAACCATAATCAATGCCCTGGGCCAACTTACTCCAACCATTAGAGCCGTGACTGCAGGGGTGGGAGAGAGAGAAAGAAAGGGGGGAAGGGGTAGAGAAGCAGATGGTTGCTTCTCCTGTGTGCCCTGGCTGGGAATCAAACCTGGGACTTCCACATGCCAAGTCGACACTCTATCATTGAGCCAAGTGGCCAGGGCCATTCATAGCATTTTTAGTGTTAAAAATGTCTTGATTCACAGCTCCTCTTCCTCCCAGCTCCAGCACTTGGCCTAGTCTTCCTTTGAAATAGGGACAGTTTGCCTTGTGAGATATGTTCTTCTGGGAGTCCCCTTTGTTTGAATCCCAAATAGTCTCAATTTGGAAAATACTTCAATGTCTGTCATTTATGGATGTGTAAGTTCCCTTAATTGCTTCCTACAGACGATTAAATAACAATGAGATTTCCATCCTGGAGGCCACTGGCACGTTTAAAAAACTCACCCACCTGAAGAAAATGTGAGTTACCCATTTTGTTACTTATTTTTTTCTACCACTGGTGGGAAGGTTGCAGTCAGAACACTGACCCGGGATGGAGAAGGAAGATTCCAGGTGTGGGGGAGTTCCCACGGAGGACAGGGCTCCCGAGCACAAGTATCAGGTGCAGGAAGTGGGGTCTGAAGCTCCATCGTCCTTCTGCCACCTCTTCTCCCAGCAATCTGAGCAACAACAAGTTGTCAGAAATCGAAGACGGGGCCTTCGAGGGCGCTGCCTCTGTGAGCGAGCTGCACCTGACCGCCAACCAACTGGAGTCCATCCGGAGTGGCATGTTCCGTGGCCTGGACGGCTTGAGGACCCTGTGAGTGTGTGGGCCAGGGAGCAGGGTGGATGGCGGGACTTCAGTAAGCAAAAGCCAGAGTGTGGGTGTCTGCATTCAAGGGAAGGGAAGAGTGGGTGGGAGGCCTCCCCCTGACCCCAGCTTGCAGGAGGAGGGGACAGCTGAGGACCTTGCCTGTAGTGGGCCATCAGATATTGGTCACTGTGGTGAGGCCTGTTTTCTTGTTCCCTGGGATGTGGGGTTTATGCCTGGTGAAGGGGTGGAGGGAGGCGGCCCTTTTGGAGGTCCGCTCCTGTCGCCCTGTGGTCAGCCTCTGCGGAGCACCGGCACAACTGCAGGCAGGAGAGGCTAGTGGCCCCGTGGCGGGGACACTGCAGAGGTGACTCCTGGGGGTGTAGATGGGAGAGCAGTGATGGCCCACCATTGCTGGGATTGTGGGGTCCCGTGACCCGGAGCCCAGCCAGAGCAGAGCAGACATCAGGACCCAGTAGGATCCTGACGTCACCCGCCCCTCCTCGAGCGGTGCCGTGAGCCACTCTGCCCGGGCAGCGCTGGCTCCCAGATGGTCGTTCAGACCGTCCGCGTATCCAGCAGACAATGCTATCCAGTCGGACATCCCACAGTAACGGAAAGGCCCCACGTCTGCTCTGTCCAACACAATAGCCACATGTGGCCATGGAATACTTGATGTGCGCTCTTGAGTGAGGCACTACATTTTGAATTTCATTTTATGTTAACTAATTTAAATCTAAGTAGCTGCATGTGGGTCGTAGCAGCTGTACGCATCGGGCAGCACGGCCGTCGAAGCTCTGCTCCTTGAGCCCAGCCCTGCAGCAGGCTGCGGACTTGCTTCCGGAGCACAGACCTTGGAACCTGTGTACCGTTCACGAATGCATGAAGGGACCCTGAGGGCTTTCATTTGTTTTACAAAAAGGGGATTTTATTATGTGCTGTGCTTTGCAGCTTGCTTTTCCACTGTGAACACAGTGTGGCCACTTAGTCAGGCTGTTCACGCAGGGCTGCCTCGTTCTCATTTATGCTTGCCTTGTATTTCTTGAATGAGGGGGCCGTGGGCTATTCAAGCAGGCTCTTGGGTTCTTTCTGAAGAAGACACGGATGGAGACGGAGGAGAGGGGGAGGGCTCGTGCAGGGACAGAGCCAGCAAGAGTGACATGCAGGCACGGGAAGGAAACGCCCGCACTCTTCACTCTGCAGAAACAATCTATGTGTATATACCTGCGTACACATGCTATTCACACCCACCTACATACATGCATGCATGTGGATCTTTTTAATAGATCCTGTAATAGTTTTCTTTTGAAACCTGCTTTTTCCTGATACTCAATGTGAGCACCTTTAAAAATCATTAAAAATTTTTTTTACATCATTTTGAAGGACTATAGATTACTGGCAATTTAGGCTATTTCTAATTTTTAAATGGTAAAAAGTGTTGTGATTAATATGTTTCTCATGCAGTTCTCAGCTCATCCAGGATTATTCCCTTATGACAATTCCTGAAATCAATCTTGCTGGGTGGCGCATGAAGTGCCCCTTTAGGGACTTGGGTGCCTCTCACTGTGCTCTTCGGGGGGAGGCCCCAGCCGTTCTCCAGATGCCGGGTGTGAAAGTACCCACTCACCCACACCCTTGCTGACTAGGGCAGCGATACTATTCTTATATTATTATCTTTATGTTTTTAATGATTTTATAGTTTATGAGGCAAAGGTAAAGTATTGCTTAGATGGCTTTGATTACTAATAAGTTTGAACATTTTTTATGACTGTTCATGGACCGTTTTTACTTCTTTCGTGAATTGCCTATTCTCTGCCAGGCTTGGTTTTTGTTTCGGGTTGGGAGGGGATTTGAGCCAGGTTTTTGAGATGAACAGAGACTTTTGCAGATGTAAATGAGGCAGAAGGCCATTCTAGAAGAAAATCGTGGGGTGGGGGGAGGGTGTGGTGAGACAGGCCTGGACACACCTACAGGACAACGGAGTCGAGGGTGTGTCACTCTCCAGGGTGATGGGAAGGTGCTGGTCTGGGGCTGGGTGAACAGGCTCCAGAAAGTCACAATAAAGAGTTTTAACATTATTCTGTGGGCAGTTTGGAGGCCACTGTGGACTTCAGGCTGAAGAGGGACACAACCAGGAATAGGATTTAAGGAAATCGCTCTGGTGTTGACATGGAGCCTGGCCTGGAGGTTGGGGGAGGCACCAGCGTCCATGGAGTGAAGGGGATGGCAAGTGGGGGCCCTGCGGGCGGGAGGCAGAGGAGGCATCTCAGGCAGGGGGTCTGACAGGGGCCCAGCTGTGAAGGGTTCAGGAGGGTCAGTGCCTCCCGAGGAGAATCTGTGAGCTGGCTGGCGGTGGCCAGAAGGCCTCTCAGGCAGTGGCCATGGGGCCCAGTTGTGAAGGACTCAGGAGGTCAGTGCCTCCTGAGGAGAACCTGTGAGCTGGCTGGCGGTGGCCAGAAGGCCTCTCAGGCAGTGGCCATGGGGCACAGCATGGCTCTCCCCACTCCTTGTCCTCACCCCACCCCAGGATGCTGAGGAACAATCGTATCAGCTGCATCCACAACGACAGCTTCACCGGCCTGCGCAACGTCCGCCTGCTCTCGCTTTACGACAACCAGATCGCCACCATCTCCCCCGGAGCCTTCGACACCCTGCAGGCCCTCTCCACACTGTGAGTCCAGCCCTCGGCGGGCCTGAGGCTCTGGCGGCAGCCATCCGCACCCAGGAACCCTGCCCACCCCGCCATCCCTCTTGGTCACTTTAAAGGACAAACTCAGGAGGTGTTTGGGGTTTCCCAAGTGTACGGCCAGGGGCCGCCGCCACCATCGTGGCCATTCACATGCAGGTTCTCGTTGAATTCGGGCAGACGGTAAAGAAATGGCGGAGTCGGAGGATGGATGGTGGGCCATTCTGTTTATTGGTGTCTCACCAAGACAGGCAAGCCACAAGAAAAGCCAAGGGAAAAGCAGAAGACCTGATTTTCCCATAGAGGGCCTTCCCTGATCAGGGAGGGGAGAAAGAAGAAATCCTCCTGCACCTCGCGGTGATGGGACAGAATCTCCCTTCCAGTAAACATGAGCAAGGCAACAGCCCCTCCCGGTCAGGAAGGCCCCCCGCAACCTCACAGACCATTGTATCTGGCGTTGCCCGGCCCCCAATGCAAACCACAAGCGAGCAAACACATACATCATATTTTCAAACTTACTTGACCAACACCAAGTGTGTTGATACTTGGGTCCCACCACGTTGGAACGCAGCCTCTTGGTAACGGTTGGTTGGCTGTCTGGGGGAGTGTGGGTGGTCGCGTGGACAGTACCTCGGCCAGAGAGGGCTATGATGGGACAGCCGTGACTGGCTGGGTGTCTTTGTGGTCACACAAATGGCTTCTTCCAGAAACCTTCTGGCCAATCCTTTCAACTGCAACTGCCGGCTGGCCTGGCTGGGCGACTGGCTGCGCAGGAGGAAGATCGTGACGGGGAACCCGCGGTGCCAGAGCCCGGACTTCCTGCGGCAGATTCCCCTGCAGGACGTGGCCTTCCCTGACTTCAGGTGTGAGGAAGGTAACTCACAGGCCCTTGGGTGACACGAGAGAGGGCCAGCCGGGCCAGGTCTGGGGTGGGGAGCGGGCAGCAGTGCCCTGTGACATGTCCTTGAGAGGAGGGGTCGGTGGAGAGGGAGGGGAGGGGTGAGGAGCAGGAGGCCAGCTCTTAGTCCTGCCCCCGCCCCCGCCCCCGCCCCTGCCCCTGCCCCCTGCCCCTGCCCCCGCCCCTGCCCCTGCCTGGTGGCGCTTTGTGTGATTGATTATAAGAGCAGTATGTGCTTATTGTTTAAAAAAATGGGAAAATATGGATAAAAAAAGAAAAATACACATTACCGATTATCATTCAGAGAAAATTCACAGTAACATGTTAGTGGATTTTCTTTCTTTTTAAAATTTTTATTTATTGATTTTAGTGAGAGAGGAAGGAAAGGAGACAGAGAGGAAGACAGGAACATCAGTCTGTCCCTGTGTGTGTCCTGACTGGGGATCGAACTGGCAACCTCTGTGCTTGGGGACAGTGCTCTAACCAACTGAGCTATCTGGTCAGACATGGGTTTTCTTTACACAATATATTTAACCCAGAGACCTGCCTCCTGGCTGCTCCTACATGCTGCAGGTATATAGGTTCACACTGTCCTGAATATGCAGTGGGTACAGCCTCACATTGCTTCTGACCAGTCTCCTGACCTGAGCAAGTCATTTAACCTCTCCAGGTCTCAGTAAAACAAAAACCCATTCATTCAGCTGCTCTGTTTTGAGGGCTGCTGTGTGCCTGGCCCTCCTCTGCTGTGTGCCTGGCTCCTTCAGTGAACAAAGAAGAGACACAGTCTCTGTCCTCATGGTGCTTGTATTCTAGGGATGAGAGTGACACCCCATACTCCACTGTCAAGGGGACTGTTTGATACAGTGTCGAGCACATAGTAGGTGCTCAGGAAAAGGTGTGGCTGCCATCCTCCTTCTCTTTTGTGCCCAGTGCCACCTTGGGCCTGAGATGAAAGAGATCGACCCAAGACCTATATTAACCTCAAAACAGGTCCAAGGGGCTTTGTCCCTGGCAAGGGAGGGGTGCAGCCACGAGGAGACTCACTGGAGCGTGAGGGAACGGCCGAGAGGGGCTTCTGTTCTGAGGCACCCGCAGAGGGGCCGTGGCTACAGGAGACCCTGAGAAAGCCTGTCCCCTCACTGATGTGACTTCCTGCCTCCCTCCCCAGGCCAGGAGGAGGGGGGCTGCCTGCCCCGCCCCCAGTGCCCCCAGGAATGCTCCTGCCTGGACACCGTGGTCCGATGCAGCAACAAGCACCTCCAGGCTCTGCCCAAGGGCATCCCCAAGAACGTCACAGAACTGTGAGTAGCCGGACGCCTGGCGTCAGGAGGAGAAGGTGACCAGAGCAGATATTAGCTGACTAGCAGCTTGCACTTAGCGCTTTGCGGGAGACACTGGTTCCAAGAAGGCTTTGAGCTTTGCTTTGATCCCCTCTGCAGTCACCTGATGGCATGCGTCACCCATGGCCAGTGCTTCATCCCTTTAAATTAAGCTCTGTCTTTAAAATAAGAAATAGTATTGCTTGCTTTACTTTATATTATCTCATGAGCATTCCACTCTGCAATGAAAACTCACAAAAGTTATTTTTATTGGTCACATAATATTCTATCACATGAATCTACTGTGGCTGTATAACAAATCCCCCTCTGTTGGGTGTTTAAGCTGTTCCCATTTTTTACTATCATAAATAGCGCTTCAGTGAGACTGTTAGTCCGGGAGCCGTGCGTTGTTAGGACTCTTGCCGCCTTTTGCCTGACGGCCTTCCAGAAAAGCAGTTTCCTTTGTACTCTAACTAACTGTGTCTGGAGACAGCGTGTCTGCCCTCCTATCAACACTGACTGTGTGGTCTAAAATCTTTGTTCATTGGGATTTGGTATCTGAGCTCATGTGGTTTTGGTGTAAATGACACACATGTGGAGAGCTGGGCTTCTTCAAAGGGTACATCCAAATGAAAGGCTTTGGTTAGTCCCTCACTTTACCTCTCTCTTGGGATTGGTCCCTCCAGGCCTCCGTAGCCAAGCTTTTCTTTTTCTCCCGTGGAGAATGCATGATGATTTCATTTTATTTCTTTCATTACCAGCAAGTCTGGCTATTTCTTCACAAGCACATTGACCAAGGCAGTCCAGGTCCAGTGACTGGCGTTCCCTGTCACCTGCCCAGTTTTCTGTCACAGAGCTGAAGTCCCTATTTTCTCTTTGGTGCCTCATAGCAGCCCTGAGAATAATGGGACAGGTGGGATGGCTGCCTTCTTTGACTGAGGATGCTGAGAAAGTCACTTGATTTTTTTTAGTCTCAGTTTCCTCAGCTGTAAAATGAGGCTGCTGGGGTGTATTGAAGGGCAGCTGGGAGGATCAAGTGAGATGGGCAGGAAGCTGCTTTGAATGACAACAGAGTGATGGGTCCGGGTGAATATGGCCCTGAATCTCCGGGGTGTGGGGAGCCATCCTGAGCTCAGGTCCTGAGCAGGGAGCCCAGCTGCGGCTTCGGCTGCTGGGGCTTGGGTCGCTGCTCAGCAAGGATGGCTGGTGGCACTGGGGGAATAGGCGAGCAGCTTCGCAGCTTTTTGGGGGCTCAACCTGGTGACCTCAGGGTCTCGAACCTGGGTCTTCCGTGTTTCAGTCTGATGCTCTAGCCGCTACGCCACCGCCTGGTCAGGCAGCTTCGCAGCTTTTGAATCCCAAGCTCTGCCTTCTAGACATGGGGCAGTTTTAGGAGAAGTTTTGGTGGGCTCAGCTTTAAGGACTATGACTTGAATGAGAGTGTAGAGAGTGGGTCCCAGAAGGGAGACCAAGGTTGGGGGAGTGCAAGGCGGCTGCACAGGAGCCCAGCGTGGGTGACACACGTGTGAAGTCAGGTAATATAAGAACAGAACAAAAGCAAATGATGAGTAGTCAAGAATATTAATGATAGCCATGTATGGGGGCAGGTGGGTACTAGAATTATCAAGGAGATCACTTCATAAATTACATAATTGTCGAATCAAGATACTGTACACCTGAAACAAACATAACATCAAATGTCAGCTATAATTGGAAAAACAATTTTTTTAAAAGCAACTAATGAGAGATCAGTGGGTAGGAGAAGCCAGCGGTCATGGGACTGGCTGCAGGGGGAGTTGGGGAATCATGTCAGGGTCCTAGAGCCTAATGATTAGAACATGGAGTATGATGCTGATGAGGTCAAGGAAGCCGGTTTGGGAGTGAAAATACTGAGCTCGGGTTTGGGCACCTTTGGGTGCGGGGTTTCAGGAGATTGGCTTCATACAACTTGCCAGCAGGCAGAGAGGAGACCTGAGAGTGGGTGGGGGTTAGGGTGGATGGCAGGTGGGCCTGAGAGGTATTAACATGTAGACCAGATCTATTTGGCTAGGAAAACTGCAGAGCAGAGGGAAGGACAGGGGCCCAGCACTGAGCCCTGGTAATGCCCACAGGCTGGAAGGAGGCCGAGAGGGCGAGACAGGGGCACAGGACAGGAGCTGAGGGAGGCTTCATGTCTCAGTGGCTTTTAGGAAGTTTTTTTGGTGGCACCTATTTAAACAGCCTAAGAAGTTAAGTATTTTCTCCTCCGATAAGCAATTCTGAGCCATTGGGTGGCCTGCAGGTAGGAAAGGACACAAGGGAGAAGAAGGCCCTGTGTAAGGCCAGTAGCCGTGGCCACCATCACAGCCGCCTGGCCAACGCAGGTTCACATTTAATCTGGATTGATCATAATGAATCAACAGAGCCAAGAACTGGTGGTCCCTTTTCCTTTATTCCCGACTCGCACTCCACAAGCGAGTAAAAACACACAGTGGGGAAACACTTCCCTTTCCATTCAGAACTCCCAAAGCCACGGACTCAACTGAGTTTTCCTAGAATCAAAGGTTTGCACTTCACCAATCTTATTCTCCTCTGTTCCCCATCTCCTTCTCCTACACAAACTGGCTTCTCCTTTACCATTTCGCCATTTTGGCTGCCTTTCCTCTGCAATGCTGATGGCAGGAACCGAGAGAAAGAGCCCCTGGTCTGCTTTATTTTATAGTGTAGAAATCAAAACATTTAAGCCAATATACAAATAAGGAAGTCTCTGATACAAAGCCACTTATCTGAGGCATAAATGGGATTCCTCATGAGAGTGCACCACCCCCATCGTGCAACAGTCAGGGGTGTGGGGAAAAGCTTAGTGTTGAGAAGATCTTAGTATTAGGAGGAAGTTGAAAAGATCCTAGTACAATATTAAAAGGGTGGGAAAGACTTAATCTTAAAACTAAGCCTTAGGCCAGGGGTCCCCAAACTACGGCCCGTGGGCTGCATGCGACCCCCTGAGGCCATTTATCCGGCCCCCGCCGCACTTCCGGAGGGGGCACCTCTTTCATTGGTGGTCAGTGAGAGGAGCATAGTTCCCATTGAAATACTGGTCAGTTTGTTGATTTAAATTTACTTGCTCTTTATTTTAAATATTGTATTTGTTCCCATTTTGTTTTTTTACTTTAAAATAAGTTATGTGCAGTATGCATAGGGATTTGTTCATAGTTTTTTTTTATAGTCCGGCCCTCCAACAGTCTGAGGGACAGTGAACTGCCCCCCTGTGTAAAAAGTTTGGGGACCCCTGCCTTAGGCTATAAGGACTTTGCCAGCTTACAGTATGTCCCCCACACCCAATGCAAACTAAAAGCAAGCAAACATATACATCATTTTTACAAACATATTTGACCAACCCCCTGGCTGCTGGGAGAGCGTCTCCAGCGTGGGATAGAGGCAGAGACCGTGCACTAACCCCTGTGTTTCTCCTGCAGCTACTTGGATGGGAATCAGTTCACGCTGGTTCCAGGACAGCTATCCACCTACAAGTACCTGCAGCTTGTGTGAGTATCCAGGAAACTTGAGGACCCCCCAGACCTGCCTCAGAGGACAAGAGGGCCATTGACATCTGGCCATTGTGGCTGGAATTCCCTATAGATCCCACTTCTAGTAGATTCTGTTCTTTTGTTTTGTTTGTTTTTTAATTTTCACCCCTCCCCCTGGCAACACCTGTGCATAGAGCTGTTTTGCCACCTAGTGGCCATGCTTGGGGATTGCATTGTTCCAGGCTCCTTGGGTTGGACCCAGTCTGCTTCTCCCTACACCATCTCCCCAGGTCTCCCTCTGGGCTGATAATTATTGTTAATAAGGGTCAGCCTTGCAGAGGTAAGAACCTGTGCACAAGTAGAGGATGATGGGAAATTTCTCAGTCCAATCTTGGCTCCCAGACCGAATATGAAATATAGCAGCTATAAGTAAGTTTCTGTAACTAAATTTTTCTTTAGGCTAAACATCTGCTTTTTTATTATTTCCACCTCATTAAAAAAAGTGCAAAATAAGCCTCAGAATAAGTTAGCTCCTCTTAGCCTTCCAGCCTAATTAACACCTCACCTCAATTGTCTTTGTCTACTTATTGGCCAGATTCTACCAAAAAGGAAGTTAAGAGAACATCCTATCTTAGTGTGGCTTGGAGCAGCACTACTACTCAAAGTTGGTCTGTGGATCAACGGTAGTCTGAGAACTGTTTGTTTGTTTGTTTTAATTTATTTATTTGTGTGTGTGTGTGTGTGTGTGTGTGTGTGACAGAGACAGAGAGAGGGACAGATAGGGACAGACAGACAGAAAGGGAGAGAGATGAGAAGCATCAATTCTTCGTTGCGACAGCTTAGTTGTTCAAAGATTGCTTTCTCATATGTGCCTTGACTGGGGGGCTACAGCAGACTGAGTGACTCCTTGGTCAAGCCAGCGACCTTGGGCTCAAGCTGGTGAGCTTTGCTCAAACCAGATGAACCCGCACTCAAGCCGCCAACCTCAGAATTTTGAACCTGGGTCCTCCGTCTCCCAGTCTGACGCTCTATCCACAGCGCCACCGCCTGGTCAGGCTGCCTGAGAACTATTTGTAATAGGTCCACAATTAGAATAGGAACTTGCACCAGAATATAAATGTACATATTGCTTCCTTCATTGAGGAAGTCTTGCTATAAAAACATGTCAGCTACAGTAAACTGTGTTTAGTGTCATAGGAGATCTCATTTTGGCACAGGTTCCTGCTGTATGGGACATTCAGGTTAAGGACTAGTTACTTTGAGTAGCACAAATGGGTTTTGACTATTCCAATGTGTGTGGTGGGGGAGGGGTGTATGGAGTGATTTGTTAGCTGGTGGCAGATTGCCAAAGAGAGAAACAACTTTTCTTTGGTCTAATGTGATTCAGCTCCATGAGGGGCTCAAATATACTTGAAAAGGTAAAGGGGGAGAGACGACTAATATCACACCAGTTCTTACTATGAAACCATCTGTTGGGGGCCTTTGTCTTTTCCAGGGATCTAAGTAACAACAAGATCAGTTCCTTAAGCAATTCCTCCTTCACCAACATGAGCCAGCTGACCACTCTGTGAGTCCTGGTGCGGGGAGCGGCGGGAGGGCTCGTGTTATGGCTAATGAGACTTGACCCAAACCCTGGTCACTTACAGGTATCACATGCGACTCCCCCACCTGCCACGGGGTGTGCCAGGGCCTGCCAGCCAAAGTCAATGTTAAAGAACATTTTTAAAAAATTGTGAAATACAGCATATATACAGAAAAGTACAAAAGATAGAAATGTACAATTTAACAAATAATCAGAAAGCTAGCATGCATGTGTAAATACCTCAGGCAAAAAGCTAGAACACAGCTCGCAGCCCAGAAATTGCCCTGCCTCTTCCTGCTCATTATCCCTCCCTTCTCCACTCAAGGCACTCCTGACCCTGACTCTTATGTTGATCACGTCTTTGGTCTTTATAGTGTCGCCATCTACAAATTCATTTCTACATAACGAAGTTTAGTTTTGCCCATTTTTTAACCTTATATAAATTGCATTATGCAGAATATATATTTTTATTTACCATGATGCTTGTGAGATCCACTTGTGCTGTGTGAAGCTATGGTCTGTTAATTTTCACTGCTGTGTAGTATTCCTTGGAGGAGTATTCCATACTTTCCTTACCCGGTCTCCTGTTGATGGATATTTGGGTTGTTTACAGTTTGCACTATTGTGAATAGTGACCCTTGAAACATTTTTGTGCCCCTAATTTCATGATTGTTTGTATATATATATCCAAGAAAGCATTAACAAGCATCCTATATATTTTCCTGGAGCTTATGAGTGTATCTCATTCACTTTCCCAAAACCTCATTTTTCAGTTAATGTGTCAGAGACTTCTGAACTTTCCCTTCAGGGATCGTCAAACTTTTTATAAAAACCGCCCACTTTTGCAGTGCTGGTCAACCTGGTCCCTACCGTGCAACCAAACAGCGCCGCGATTGGCCCATCATGAAAGCTGGAACGCCCACTAGTGGGCAGTAGGGACCAGGTCTATCAGCACTGCAAAAGTGGGCGGTTTTTATAAAAAGTTTGACGACCCCTGTTGGGTCACACAGTAGAGCCAAGATGGAGTCCCGAACTAGCCCAGGCTCAGGAGCAGGATGAGGGCCAGAGGCCTTGAAGTGCAGCTTCCATCCACCTGACTTATCCGCCCCATGGCCTACTTATTGGTCAGCGTGGACCCTTTTCAAAGTCTCCATGAGCCTGTGTGTGAAGCTGCCATGGTCTAGGGCCGTGGTTCTCAACCAGGGGTGGCTCTGCCTTCCAGCAGACATTCGGCAATGTCCAAACCACTTTTGGTTGTCACAGCTGGAGGAGAGCAGGGAAGCTACCAGCAGCTCATGGGTAGGGACAGCCCCCAAACGAAGAATCATCCACAGTGCCAAGGCTGAGAACTCCTGGTCTAAGTGACCCTGGCTGCTGCGAGGGAAATAGCCCTCTCCTGTGATGAGAGTGGCTCCTTTCTCTTGTTATTAAGGGAAAATTAATATACAATAAACTGTACATACTTCAGGTGTACACTTTGATACGTTTTGATCTAAGCTCACACCCATGGAACCAACACCACAATCAGGATAGTGACCATTCCATCACTCCCAGAAGTTTCCTTGCAGCCCTTGATAATCCTCCCCACCCCTCCCCCAGGCAAACATCAACCCATTTCCCTTCCTCCCCCACCTTCCTCCTTCCCTCCCTCCCTGCCTTCCCCCCTCCCTGCAGGATCCTCAGCTACAATGCCCTGCAGTGTATCCCTCCGCTGACCTTCCAGGGGCTGCGCTCCCTGCGTCTGCTGTAAGTCTCCGCCCTTCATTCCTCTGGGAAATCCCCCCACCCACCCAGGACCCTACCCTGTCACCCACACGGTGGGCAGAAATATCCCCACATTTGGGGTCTCAGGAGGGCCAACTCTGTCCAAAGGTGGGAGGCCAGTCCACTCTCATTCAAGTCCTAACAGAGTCCACTGAATGAACGGGAAAAGAGCTGAGAAAGGGGGTTGCTGTCTGCCCCAGGTTGTTGTGTCTGCAGTGTGTGTGTGTGGGGGGGGGGGGCGGCATCCAAGATAAGACAGCTCATTGTCTGCATGTGAGTCTCTTGTTCAGAGAGACAATGTTGGCAAGATTCAGGCATCTTTTCTAAGAATTCCCACTGCGAAGTTTTTACCCTGTGCTCAGACCTCTGTCACACTGTTACGATGGCCCCTCATGTGCTATGCACTCAGATTCTCTGGCAGCTCCATCTGGGGCAAGATGACATTGTTCACCCCCAGTTTATGGTCATCTATTAACTTCCTTACCAAGAAAAAGTCTATCCCTCAGGCTCCTGGCAGCATGCATTCCATCTGTTACGGAAACAGAAATGGCGCTTGAGTTATTTATGATAGAAAAAAAGAGAGTCTTCCAGGAGGGCTGAGAGGCAGGGTGGTCTCTCTGGATGATTAGGGGCTCCCTGTCCCCTGCCTGTGGCCAGCAGGGCAGGGTCCCTCTGGGAGGTGAGGGCATCTCCTTCACAGCACCACGCCCCCCAGCAGAACTCGGGGTTCTGCCTCAGGTGAAGCACTGACAGCCCCTTCCCTCCGCAGGTCCCTGCATGGCAATGACATCGCCGCCCTTCCAGAGGGCATCTTCGCAGACGTGACCTCCCTGTCTCATTTGTAAGTATCTCCGGCCCCGTTCTTGGGGCCACTCTGGATTAAACAGAATTTGGATTCGAAGAAAGACCCTACCTCCTGAGACTATCAGAATGTGTTGCTTTTACCCTGAAACTAACTGAGCTTGTGAACTTTTAATGCTCCCCATCTCAGACTCTTATACGTTCAGGTTTCATCAGTCACAACAATGGAATCTGAGAACTCTTCACCAGCAATAATAAAAGTAGTAATGACCATTTACTGGTTGCCAAGCACTGCACCTGCATGAGCTAGTCTTAGAAAGCAGTATACCCGGCCCTGGCCGATTGGCTCAGTGGTAGAGCGTCGGCCTGGCGTGCAGAAGTCCCGGGTTCGATTCCCGGCCAGGGCACACAGGAGAAGCGCCCATCTGCTTCTCCACCCCTCCCCCTCTCCTTCCTCTCTGTCTCTCTCTTCCCCTCCTGCAGCCAAGGCTCCATTGGAGCAAAGATGGCCCGGGCACTGGGGATGGCTCCTTGGCCTCTGCCCCAGGCACTAGAGTGGCTCTGGTCTCGGCAGAGCGACGCCCCGGAGGAGCAGAGCGATGCCCGGAGGGGCAGAGCATCGCCCCCTGGTGGGCAGAGCATCGCCCCTGGTGGGCGTGCCGGGTGGATCCCGGTCGGGCGCATGCGGGAGTCTGTCTGACTGTCTCTCCCCGTTTCTAGCTTCAGAAAAATACAAAAAAAAAAAAAAAAGAAAGAAAGCAGTATACCCGATCTTCAAAAAGCTCCCTGTAGCCCTGGCCAGTTGGCTCAGTGGTAGAGCGTCGGCCTGACATGCAGGAGTCCTGGGTTCGATTCCTGGCCAGGGTACACAGGAGAAGCGCCCATCTGCTTCTCCACCCCTCTCCCTCTCCTTCCTCTCTGTCTCTCTCTTCCCCTCCCGCAGCCAAGGCTCCATTGGAGCAAAGTTGGCCCGGGCACTGAGGATGGCTCTGTGGCCTCTGCCTCAGGCGCTAGAATGGCTGTGGTTGCAACAGAGCAACACCCCAGATGGGCAGAGCATCGCCCCCTGGTGGGCGTGCCGGGTGGATCCCGGCTGGGCACATGCGGGAGTCTCTCTGACTGCCTCCCCATTTTCAACTTCAGAAAAATACAAAAGAAAAAAGAAAAAAAAAGCTCCCTAGCTCCCTGTAGAATTACCGTATGCTCCAGCAAGTCCATTCTGCGAAGAACCGAAAGCAGGGACCCAGATACTTGCCCACCCATGTCCACAGCAGCATCATTCACACAATTGCCAGAAACCACAAACAACCCAAGCGTCCATCAGCAGATGAATGGACACGAACAAAGTGTAGTGTATACGTACACTGGGAGATTATCCAGCCATGAAAAGGAGTTCTGACACCTGCGACGACATGGAGATGCAAAGTAGAACAGCCCAGGCATGGAATGACAAGTAGTGTGTGACCCCACCAATATGAAGTCCCCAAGGTAGTACAGGTCGTAGCGACAGAGGAGAACTGGGTGCTGGGTGCTGGGAGCAGGCAGAAATGGGCAGCTTTTGTTTAAAGACGCAGAGTCTCTGTTTGAGGTGATGAACAAGTTTTGGAACCGGATAGTGGTGATGGTTGCAAAACACAATGAATGTAATTGATGCCACAGAACTGCACACTTAAAATGGTCCAGATGGCAAATTTTATGTTAAATGTATTTTACCACGCTAAAAAAAAAAAAAAGTAAAGAAACAAAAAAGCAGTGGGCTAATTCTGGAGGGGAGTCCGGGCTCAGAGCGTTCTCTCCTGGAGTCTCAGCTGCAGTTTGAGGCAGCGTTCTGGCCGATGGGCTGCAGCTGGGACCCTGCGTGTCACTGCACCCTCCTGCCCTCTGCATGCCCCAGTGCCAGGGCCTGGGGGCAGGCACAGCCAGGCCGGAGAGCCTTCTGGGGTCCCCCTAAGAGTCTCTACTTGAAGTTCATTCACTCAACAATCTTACTGGATTGTCTCAGTTCTAAGACTCACCTTTCCCACATTTTAGTCTCTGAAATCAGTGTACTTTATAGTGATCTCTATATTTAAATCTTATAATATTTCGTCTCCCCTTCCAAAGCATGGGAAATCAGTAGTGCATCAAAGATTTTAGACTTGAGGAAATAACATAATCATGTGTCATTCATTGAGGGTCTGCTTGGTATGAATATTTTGCTGCATGTGAAAACTTTCTCTGTGGTATCTTGTTTACTTCATGGCCAAAATGAGAAGTAAGTTTTATGCTGTATATCAGCTGTACAAATTTGACGGGGACTGCCTTAAGCCCACGCCGAAGATTCCAAGGGAATCTGGATTCAGTGGGAAGAGTGCAGTGATTGATTAGTGATGTCTGCCACAGGAGTGGAATGGGTGAGGGGTTCTGTCTTAGTTGGTAGGATTTATTATTTCCATTTTATAGTCCCAAGTCCTGAAAAGTTAAGTAGCTTCCCTAAGTCATAAAGCTAGGAAACGATATAGAGACGGGATTTTAACTTAGGTTTGTCTGATTCCAAAGTTTTTTATTTATTTTTAATTGCTTCAATAAATATGTCTTGAGTAACTACAGTGAGGCAGGTGCTAAAGAATTTACTAACATGAGGATTCTTCTCTCTGTGACTACCTTGGATGTTATAAGAATTAATTCAAAGACAGCAGCGACTAACTCTGGGAAACTCTGAGGAGCTGCACATAGGAGGCGCCATTTATGTTGGAAAGAAACTAGGAGTTTGGCATTTGGAGAAGATGGAGAAGGACATCCTAGGCCGAGGGAACAGCATGTGTAAAGGCACAGAGGCAAGAAAGTAAATGACACAGTCAGGGATGCAGTGTTGTCCAGCATAAGATAAAGGGGTTGGTTAGGTAAGGAGACGGGGTGGGAACAGACGCATCTAGAAAGGAACGTTGGGGTTTGATTGTGATGGACCTTTGTGCGTGCTGAGGAGTGTGGACTTCGTTCTATAGGTAGAAAGGGATGGTGGAAGAATTAAGTTGTAGAAAACTCGTGGAAAGCCATGGTGACCTGTGGAGGCCGGATCGGATGGAGGGTGGCAGGAGGGAGCCTGGCTGGAGAGGGAGGCTCTAGCCAAGGCCAGGCAAGAGCAGTGTTGCTCGTTGCACTTGATGACTCCCATTCCCCAGGGAGTCTTTCCATCTGTGTTTGGTAAATTTTGGTTACGAGCTCATTTTCTTGGAGATGCTTGTCTCTGCTGGGTGCCAGGGTCTGCCTCTACTCTGGGCCACGAGCCTCTTTTGCTTAGCCCTGGGCCGTGCCAGCTGTCTGATTTCATTCTCCACCTCACCAGGCGAGGCCTTTTCAATCATCTGGCCCACCTTTCTGAAATGCCTTTGGATCCCCCCTTTTGTGTATCTTTTAGGCTTGAGTTTTAAATGTAAAGTTAACAACCTTTCGTCTTTCCCCATGAAAAGAGAATGATACCTAATATACATTCCGATCTTGAATCCAGCTCAAAATCTAGAGGTTTTGTTCTTCCAATGGGAAGTGAAGAAAACAACATGTTTTGTACAAACATACAAACAAAACAATCCAAACCTTTCAAAACAAAATTTGAGCTCATACTGATTTATAAATTTAGATTTTCTTTAGAACAGTGAAATAAGGCTGGATCCAGTTAGTAAGACGTAAAGATCAGTAAGGGGTAATTGTGGAACAGCACATTACTGATGAATGTGTTTGTTTGTTTGTTACTTCTAAGCCCCATTTCTCTATGAGACAGCATCCATGTGAAAGAAATCTCTCGTTGTTATGAAGCAACGTCACGAATAAACTCTGCCCTTTATACTCAGGGTTTCGAATGGAACGAGGCAGTAGCCTGAGAAACGTGCATGTGCTTGTGTTCAGGTGTGTGCACCTGCGATACTTATGGAATACGTGTGTAAGTGCACACATGTGTCCGTGATCTCCTCTGTGTGGAAGAGTGGCAGAGTGGCACACTCTTAGGGTTTCTTGAACACTTACGAGGAGTCAAGGAATAGTGAAAGGATGGTAGGGACTCACCGCGTTCACTCTGGGCTTCACAAAGGCCGTGTGCAGTCTGAAGGGAGGAACATGCTCATGGCTCCATAACAAGTCGGGGGGTTGATGCCCAAGAGTTAGCATCCAGTGTTCCTGTTTCCTGCAGGTGCCCTCTGTTCCTGGCCTCTCCTCTTCATTGGCAGTGTGCAAGAGGGAGGGGGGCAGAGGGGTGGTGCAGGGCGAGGTCTGCCACACTTCAACCCCTTCAACTCTAGATTAGGAAACAGAACATGTGGCATTAGCTCTCTGTTTTGCAACAACTTGCGTTAAGATCTCAGACAATCTGTTCATCTCTCCAGGCCTTTTTCCTCGCCGATACAAAGATTATTTCTTTTTTTAAATTTTTTTTTATTCATTTTTAGAGAGGAGAGAGACAGAGAGGGAGAGAGAGGAGAGAGAGAGAGAGAGAAGGGGGAAGGAGCTGGAAGCATCAACTCCCATATGTGCCTTGACCAGGCAAGCCCAGGGTTTCGAACTGGCGACCTCAGCATTTCCAGGTCGACGCTTTATCCACTGCGCCACCACAGGTCAGGCACAAAGATTATTTCTAATGGCCACTGTGGTTCTAACATGCCATAAGAATTGTGAGTGCTCATCACTGGTCTGGGTTTTAGTACCCCGGACATCTCTCAGCTTTTGTCCACTTGTCTGTCCATCTATCCATCAGCAAATATTTACTATGTGTCAGGTCCGGTATCAAGGTTCCCCAACATCATTCTTCATTTCTATAATCTGGCATTTTGTTGCCTCTAATCTGCTACATGCCGGGAAGTTAGATTTCTGAATTCATTAAGAATTGGGTAGGAAAAGTAAGTACGAAATGATTCAGTAATGCCCATATGACAGAATAGTGAGTAGTTAATTATAATTATGACACTGTAATTTATTATTTGATGAAAATGTAGAATAAAAAAAGATGGTACACTGATTTAAAAAATGTACATATACAACACAAGAACTAGAAGGAAATATATGAAAATTAAGTGAGTTACATGTACGGGATGATAGATGATACTTTTCTTTTTGAATTTACTTTCATGCTGAAGTTTTTGCTTTTCTCATGTTTTTGGCGAGCTTTGACTCAGCCAGTGTTTACCGACGCCTGCTGTTGTCAGGCACAGCTGGGCTTTAAGGTTCCTGCTCTCTAGAAGCTCTGGCCCACAGAAGGAGACTGTGATGTGCACAGATAAATGGCCTGGGAGGAGGCTGGGCTCAGGTGAAGGAGATCTTGAAGTTTAGTACATGCTAAACTCTCCAGTTGGCGCCTCGGTCAAACAGCCGCAGGAAAGCTATTTTGGTCTCAGTTACATGAAGAGAAGCCCGGCAGGGTCTTGGCAGGAGCACACCTAATATCTACTGTTTCATCTCTTTCCCAGTTACGCCAAAGATCAACAACACAGGGTTATTTATACACTTGTTGGGGACCCAATCCATAGTCCTTCTGGGCTGATGAGCAGCCCAGCTGCCTGTGGCTCCCCATTCCCCACTGACTCACAGTAGTTTTTGTTGGGAAACGGGTCCCCAGCTGAGCGTGAACTACGAGTTGAGTCGTACTGCTGAATGAGCCACAAGAACCCGGCCACTGGATAAATTAAAGCTTGAAACGGAAATCAGGTGTGGCGCGGAGTCTGCTCCGGACAGAAACAAGGAAAGCACGTGTCTGTCCGTCAGGCCAGAATTCCGAGTTTTGATTAGCTTTATATTGACTTGGGTAGTCTTTATTATTTTTTTATATTAAGAGTCAGAAAGGAACACTTGCATTTGAGGTGCAACTTTGCTGCCATTTATGGGGGGGATATATCTGAGAATGGGGAATTGGTACGATCCTACAATGTGTCAAGGCCTCCACGTTCCCTGTGGCCACGGATTCAACCTTTTGGGCGGGTTCTGTAAATGAGCAACAGGACTGAAAGAAGAAGCCATTCAGAATAAACCTTAGATGGGCGGTGTATCAGTAGACCACACTCCCAGAGTACACTACAAATAATGTTTTAAACTAAATTCCCTATTTATCATGTGAATGACATAATCACATCTCTTTGCACTTGTTATGTTAAACATATTAATGTGGTTAATGTAAACATCTCAAATATAGCACAATTTTTATGCTCCTGTTATTTAAATGTCTCTCTCCTCTCTCTCTCTTTAACACACGGACACACAGGAACTTAAAAAAACATCCATGTCTGAGCTTCCTCTGCTTCTGAGAAGCCCTAGTTCTGTTCAGTGGAAATGTCTCCTATCCCATTAGCCAAGATGGATGCTGTCAGCAAATCAGGACAGAAAGAAATTAAATACACGTCGAGGTTGAGCTGGCTTTTCCAAGCCGCACCGGTCCCTCGGCACCCATTGTAGGTCATATGTGCTTGTCTTTGCCCCTCTCCAGATTGCAGGCTCTTTATCGAGTCGTAAAGGGAGCCCCAGAGATGTAAAGCAAGCCGCTCAAGGTCACCCGGGCAGTGAGCAGCTGCGCTGGGGCCAGAGTCCAAGCCTCGTTCAGCCTGCTTTTTAAAACACACAGTCCTCAGATGTGCTATTTGGGGGCATTCCTGCTCAGAGTGGCTGCTGCTTTCATCAGACCACACACTTCTGAGGGGAGCCACTTCCTCTGTGTTGCCCAGAAACAGGTGGAAAATGGCACTGCGTATCTATCGGTCACTTAATATGTGCTCATTCTCACTGACCTTATACAGCCTGGTATTTTCAAAATAATGCTATCAGTGATCAGACATGAAGCTCTGAAATCTTCTATTTGCTGGATCAGAAAACTTGGGCCCCTTCCTGTCCCCAAATCCATGTTCTGTTCATCTCTTAGTCTCACTGTGGTTCAGTGAGATTAGGAGCTTGGCCACCAGCCTGGTAAAACAGGAGGAGGTTGGCCGTATATGATGTTGGGGCAGGCGCGCCCTTACACTGCTGGTGTGTGTACGTCTGTCTGTACGACCTGTTCTGGAGGGCAGCTGTTAACAGTCTTTTTTACACGCATTTCCTCTGCAACCTGAACCCTACGTCTAGGCTTCTGTTCCGGAGAAATGTTTGCTTCACAAAGAGGCATGTACAACAGTGTTGACTGCCTTTGGAAATGACCAGAATGTCTGGCAACAGGGAAATGGCTTAGTAAGCTATGGGCATCCATTCTTTGGGATGCTGTGAAGCAAGCTGACAAAATGACATGGATTCATGTATACACTGACCTGGAAAGATCTCCAAGACATGCTGTTCAGTGACAAGAAGCAAGCTGCTCGGAAATGATGTCTAGTGGGTGGATATAATTTGTGACATGATACGTGTGACTATGGGAAGGACGGGACAGCTCCAGGCTCAAGCACGATGACCACGTATCCGGTGGCTGGCGCGGTCAGCGGGTGTAGGCTTTTTTATAATGTGGATGTTTGGTGGTTTATGTAAGTACTCCCACACTAATGAACCCTGATTTCCAGTCTTCTTATTACAAACAATGTTGTGACAGATGTCTTTATGTACTTATGCAGGTAGATCTGTGAGACAGATTCCCAGAGACAGAATTGGTGGGTCAGAAGGCAACCGCACTGGGACTTTCATAGATATCACAGAATCAGTGTTATTCCCTTTTGCACTCCGTCAGTGATGTAGGAATGTGCCTTAAAATTTTTTGAAGTAGGCCCTGGCCGGTTGGCTCAGCGGTGGAGCGTCGGCCTGGCGTGCGGGGGACCTGGGTTCGATTCCCGGCCAGGGCACATAGGAGAGGCGCCCATTTGCTTCTCCGCCCCCCCCCCTTCCTCTCTGTCTCTCTCTTCCCCTCCCGCAGCGAAGGCTCCATTGGAGCGGGGATGGCCCGGGCACTGGGGATGGCTCCTTGGCCTCTGCCCCGGGCGCTGGAGTGGCTCTGGTCTCGGCGGAGCGACGCCCTGGAGGGGCAGAGCGTCGCCCCTGGTGGGCAGAGCGTCGCCCCCTGGTGGGCGTGCCGGGTGGATCCCGGTCGGGCGCATGCGGGAGTCTGTCTGGCTGTCTCTCCCCATTTCCAGCTTCAGAAAAATACAGAAAGGAAAGGAAAAAAAATATTTTTTTTGAAGTAAAATTTATGTAATATAGAACAAACCATTTTAATGCGTATAATTCAGTGGCATTTAGTACCTTCACAGTGTTGGGCGAGGTAGAGACTTTGGTCTGCAACGTTTGAAAGAGGTTTACAGTGAGAATGCATCCCTGTACTCCTTGTTTGACTAAAACTGAAAAGAAACATGAAAGAGTCCGGGCTTCAGAGTGAGGCAGCTCTGGGCCCGGATCCAGGAGTGGCCCTTCCCTAGTCGTGTGACCTCAGGGCAGTGACTGATTCCGCAGGAGGCTCAGTTCCCCCGTCTCTGAGATGGAGGGAGAGGCTACCCTTTGGGGCTAATGAGAGGATCAGAGGCGCCACGTGGAAGACGCACCGCAGTGCTGGATGTTGGTGCCTTTCTCCCCAGTGCGCTCTGGGGGCAATGCAGGCACAGGCTCTGGCCTCAACAACACGAGTTCAAATCCCACCTCTTCCCTTTCTCTGTGCAATCTTAGGCAAGGGCCACCTGTTTGAGCCTCATTTTCAACATGTAAAATGGGGATAGTAGGGTGTGGTGAGGACAAAGTAAGGTGACACATGTAAAGGACTTGAAACTGTATGGGTGACACAGTACCTGATCGTGAAATTAGGCGTTTGCCAGCCCCTGGTGGAATGCCCTGTGCCCTGTGGAAAACCAAAGCTGTAACGCCTGCTTCTCTGCTTTCTGAACCAGGGCCATTGGTGCCAACCCCCTGTACTGTGACTGCCACCTCCGCTGGCTGTCCAGCTGGGTGAAGACAGGCTACAAGGAACCAGGCATTGCCCGCTGCGCGGGGCCCCCAGACATGGAGGGCAAGCTGCTCCTCACCACGCCCGCCAAGAAGTTCGAATGCCAAGGTGAGCCGAGGAGCGTGAGGAAAGGTGGAGGCTGCCGGCTCGCACCCATGCCCCCCACAGCGCCTGCTTCACCCCGGCTGGGCCTTCCAGATGTGCCTGTGGTGACCAGCTGGGCAGAGGGGTCAGGTGGCAGAAGGGGCCTCTGCAACTGCCTGGCATGGCCGCCTTCTAATCCTGATGGAACAATGAACGAGAAAAGCCAGGCCGGAGAATCTCAGGCTGTAGTGTAAGGGTTTTAATCCCTCCCTGGGGTTATGTAAGGAAAGTAAAAATAGCAACACATTTCTGGAAGCCTCAAGCCTCTCAGCACTGGGAGCACTTGGGCCTCCCTTTGGTAGGAACTGTGCTCAGCAATTAGCTTAAAGCCCTGAGCCGCTGGGCCCAGGAGCCACTCCTGACATTTTAGAAACAGGGGATCAGAGGCTCAGGCTTTGCTCTGAAGGCCTCACCCTGGGCATCTGTAAAGGCTGTTCAGGGACTGACTGACGGACAGCCCAAGCCCCAGGACCCTGCTGAGCAGGGGAGGTGGCTGGGAATTGCCCGGGCCTGGTGCTTTGTGTTGTGTGCTGGGGCACAGTGAGGTTTTGTGTGCTGGGGCACAGCGGGGGGGGGGGGGAGGGGCGGGGTGGAGGGAGGTCGTGGGGCGCGCTTCTGCCCTCTGCAAGCTCACAGACCACCGTGGGAAATGTAACTGACAGCTGTGGGTTCACGAGGAGGCCCTGGGCCACCCAGTGTGCAGGATGCTGCCACAGGAGTAACAGCTCAGAGGGGTCCCATCTGCAGCGTAGCTGTTGGCTGTTGGGAGCAGGCTGATTTAGGTTGAAACATTTGCTCAGGATTTATTTGATTGGGTGGTGTTGGTACTGGTGAGAAATAAGTTTTTAAAACTTTTTGTTGATATACACGCACGCATAACGGAACAGTACACAGACTATAAGTGAATGGCTCACTAAATTTTCACAAACCGAGCACACACAGGTAACAGCACCTGGGTCAAGAAGCAGAATCCCCCACCCGGTCTGAGAGTCCCTTCGGGCATCCTCCGTCCTCCGGTTATTACTGGAAGGGTTTCTGTTGCTGGTCATGCTTGTGCCTTTGAGCAGAACCGATATTTCTCCGCTTCCGGAAGGAGTCTGAGTGGGAAGCTGAATCAGCCGGCTGCTCTGGTTATTCTTGCGAGGTCCTAATGCCCTCCTAGGAGGTGCCCAGGCAGCCTGGCTGCCTCCAGGCTCTGGGAAGGGCAGGTGACCAGTGGGTCCTGGAGGGGCTGGGGCAGGTCACCCTCGTAGCTGGAGAGGTGATGGGAAATGGTCCTTCCCCCTTTGTCCATGGAGAGAAACGGCTTCACGGGACAGGACCTTCTCCTCCTCGGTGTGGCCTTGCAGAGCTGCGCCTTCTCCCTGCGGAGGCAGTCACCTTTGTTACACTGGTTAGGGGGTGGCAGGCTGGGGGCAGTGGCCTCAGCAGGGTGGAAGGGAACCAGAAGAGGCCACCTGACTTCAGTCATAGCGACTTCGGCGCTCCCGCACTGATGGCCCTGCCCTGAGCGCCAGGGAGCGGGGACTGTCACTAACTCCATCCCACAAACGGGGTCAGAAGGCTGGAGACGGGCCTGTGAGAGGAAGATGAACGTGACTCAGAGGAAATGGCAAAGATTTCCTTGAGGAGAGGGCTTCCTGCCACCTGTCTCTGAAGGGGCTGAGACACGGGGGGGGGGGCTAACCTCTCTCTGAAGGGGCTGAGACATGGGGGGGGGGCTAACCCCTCTCTGAAGGGGCTGAGACATGGGGGGGGGGCTAACCCCTCCTCCCAGTTTTAACCCCTCCCCCTTGTCTCAGGTCCCCCCACTCGGGCTGTGCAGGCCAAGTGTGACCCCTGCTTGTCCAGCCCGTGCCAGAACCAGGGCAGCTGCCATAACGACCCCCTTGAAGCATACAGGTGCACCTGCTCCAGCGGCTACAAGGTGAGCGGAGGCTGCGACAGGGAGGAGGCGGGCTGCCCCTGTGTCGAGGGGCAAGGCTGGTCCCGTCTTGTTCCCCACTCTGCCCCCTGTGCCCCGAGAGCAGTTCCTGGACGGCTGAGCAAGCACACCTGGCCCGGGCAGGCAGAGCTGCTGAAGCTGTCTGTGTGGGCTCCCACGAGCCCCTGGGTCTCCCTGGTCCCATCACTGACCTGCTCCCCAGGGCCGAGACTGCGAGGTGTCCCTGGACAGCTGTTCCAGTGGCCCCTGTGACAACGGTGGGACCTGCCACGCGCGGGAGGACGTGGAGGCCGGCTTCACGTGAGTTCCAGAACCTGGCGGATGGGGTGCTGACTGGGTCCGGCACCCCAGCTGCAGTGCCCTCCTCCTCAGAAAGGGGGCGCCACTGGGGCTGGGAGCTGAGCTGCCCTCTCCTGCTCCAGGCCTCTCTCTGCTCTTAGATGGCACTGAGAATTCATGGCCAAGGGCATATGTAGCGGCAGTGCCAAGGGGCAGTTTGGGGACGTTTTAAAACCCTATAATCTTTGCTAACCTGAGGCCTCTAATAGAAGTCAAACATCTGCTTGTTGTATCAGTGTTGCCTGAAGGCAGGGCCCTTAGCCAGCTCCTTCCAATCAAGCCACCACGCCAGGCTCCCAAGATAGGAAGCCTGCCCAGAGGTGGGAGCAAGTCCTGGTCATGCCCTCGGGAGCTTCCTCCGCTGTCTCACGGTCCCACTGGTCCCACTGGTCCCACAGAGCAGCCAGTTTCCCACAGCTCCATGATGGGCCGGCCTCATGAGCCGCTTCTCAAACTCTCCGGGGCTGACGCCACCATGCAAGCAACCTCTCCACACACTGACCCTGTTCCCCCAGGACCCCTCGATAAACACCCCAATTCCCAGAGCTCTCCTGGATTCAGAGTTCTTCTGAAGAATACTTGGTATTTAGTTGCTGAAAATAAATTGCCAGCTGAACACATTGGCTCTGCATCTACTGGCAGAAATGGCCAAACCTGTCTCTACCAATCCAAATGACCAGGTATAAAAAGGAAAACACTCATTGGCTGAGAGCAGCCCCTTGTTGCCTTGGCAACGACATCCTTACCATAGGCGCAGTCCTCCTTTGGGCTTGGGCAGCAGTTCCATCCAAGCCCCCTCCTCGTTCCCTGGACTCCTCGGTGGGGATGTCTGTGGAGAGTGGAGGGGCTGAGACCCCCTGCTGGGCAGAGAGAGGTGCCTTTGTGAGTAGCCTCCCCGATACCTAGCAGCCCTACAGGTTGGGGGCCATCGAGTGGGCTCTCCAAGTAGAAGGAGGGCGCCTCCCTGAGTTACCCCTCAACCCTGAGTCTTACAAGGGCCTTTTCAGAAATGCAAAGCTGATCCCTTCAGCCTGCTTAAAACCCCTCTGATGTCCCCCCTGCCCCCCACCCCCATCTTTATGGGGAGAAAAGTAAACTCCGAGACATGCCCCCCAACAGTGGGCTTCAAACGTTTTTGCTCACCTACCCCCCCAAACATATTTAAAAACTACATATGTCCTCACACTTTCTTAGGGTGACAACTAAAATTTTTCACTGTAAGTTTAATTTTTTGTTGCGAAGGAGGTTGTTTTTAGGGTATTTCAATATTAACATTTAAAAATAAAGCTATGACTCCTTCATCATTCTCCAATGGAATCTGAAGAACATAGCGATTTGATACCATTAGAAAAAATTACACAAGTTGGGTTTTTTTACAGTTTAAACATTGACCTCATTTTATTAACCAGTGTCACCCCAATAAATTCACCCCAATAAATTCAATACAAAAGAAAAAATTACCTCTTTTTTTTTCTTCTTGAACTAATATTTCCATTTTACTTCCCACGCCCCCTCCCATTTCTCTTCTAATGTAATCTGTTTTTATGCCAGAAAGGCTTTTCTTGAGCTTGCTGCCATATTTCTCTACCACCAACATGGGTATTTAAGTGTAAATTTAAATTTTTTTTTTTTTTTTTTCCTGAAGCTGGAAACGGGGAGAGACAGTCAGATAGACTCCCGCATGCACCCGACCGAGATTCACCCGGCACGCCCACCAGGGGCTACGCTCTGCCCACCAGGGGGTGATGCTCTGCCCCTCCGGGGCGTCGCTCTGCCGCGACCAGAGCCACTCTAGGGCCTGGGGCAGAGGCCAAGGAGCCATCCCCAGCGCCCGGGCCATCTTTGCTCCAATGGAGCCTCGGCTGCGGGAGGGGAAGAGAGAGACAGAGAGGAAGGAGGGGGCGGGGGTGGAGAAGCAAATGGGCGCTTCTCCTGTGTGCCCTGGCCGGGAATCGAACCTGGGACTTCCACACGCCAGGCCGACGCTCTACCGCTGAGCCAACCGGCCAGGGCCTAAGTGTAAATTTAAAGCTTTCTTTATTTCTTATGACTCTAAGCCTCTGATTAAAAGTTTCTTTTGGCCTGACCAGGCAGTGGCGCAGTGGATAGAGCGCTGGACTAGGATGCAGAGGACCCAGGTTCGAGACCGCCAGCTTGAGCGCAGGCTCATCTAGTTTGAGCAAAAAAAAGCCCACCAGCTTGAACCCAAGGTCACTGGCTCCAGCAAGGGGTTACTCGGTCTGCTGAAGGCCCACGGTCAAGGCATATATGAGAAAGCAATCAATGAACAACTAAGGTGTTGCAACGCGCAATGAAAAACTAATGATTGATGCTTCTCATCTCTCTCCGTCCCTGTCTATCCCTCTCTCTGACTCTGTCTCTGTAAAAGTTTCTTTTGCATTGAGTTGTCATTACAATTACCAATAATATGCAATTGATCAAAACAGCATTACTGTATTATATATAAAATTTGATAGACAGTTATTACACATAAAAGTAGAATTTAATTAGATGCATCTCTTAATGAGATAGGTAGAGCTTTATATATATAGCTATAAATGCTGATAAAATTCATTCACATAAATAAACAGATAAGATTAGAAGAAGTTTTATTATAGACATGTCACTCAAGTCTTGGAAATCCTTGAGTTTGTTTGCCAAAAACTCGAGGGGGCTGTGATCAGAAATTATTTTTAATGCTCTACCAGCTGACAGTTCCATGAGGTCTTCCTTCAAGTATTTTTAACACATGGACTTGAAACCCCTTGACCTGCAAAAGCCATTTGTTCATTCACTTTCAAAATATTAATATTCCTAATTGTCCCTTTATTTGGAGCCCTGGGGTCTTAGGCCCCAGACACTTGCCACCTTAGACGCGGGCTGGGAGAGGTGTGTGTGCCCTTGTGCAGCTCTGGGCAGATCAGTCCCGGGAAGAGTTCCTGCAGAGCCTGGAAACCTGGAAATTCATTTCTCAGACCTCTCTGACCCACGCTCCCCTTGGAAAAGCCCAGGCACCCCAGGGCGGGGCGCACCCGGTATGAAGACCCTGGTCTCCAGTGCTCTCCAAACCTGCTGCAGCCCCGTGCTCACCGATCCTGAAGTCTGTGCTCCTGAAGGCCTGAACTGTCTGGGAGAACAGGACCCCTCCCAGAGGACTGGGTTTAGGGTCGTCTCCAGCCTTTTGCACACTGTCTTCCCCCCGCCCCCCCCCCCCCCGTTCCTGTGCTCCCATCAGGGTCCTTGACTAACTTCTCATCACCATCCCTGCCCTCTTCCCCGAGGAGGGGCTAGGCGTCCCCTGCCCCTCTGTTTCCACTCCTGGCCGCGGCACTGCACTATCCGGACACCCACCGCCTGTCCTCTGGTTGCCTGTCTCCTCATCATCTCCCCCACGAGACAGTGAGTCCCACAATGTGTAGGACTGGGCTTGTTCATCTCTGTTACCCAAGCAACGGCCTGGCCTGGAGTAGGGACCAAAACTCTGGGACGATGATAATGACCAGTGACCGCAGGCTGCTGCTCTGGCCGTGGGCCCACTCGCCTTTCCCTCCCTCCCGGCCTCGCAGGTGCGCCTGTCTGCCTGGCTTTGAAGGGCCGACCTGCGGAGTGAACAGCGACGACTGTGTGGAGCACACATGTGCCAACGGGGGCCGCTGTGTGGACGGCTTGGGCAACTACACTTGCCAGTGTCCCCGGCCGTATGCGGGTATGTGGGCTTGAGGTCTGGGGAGGTGGGGGCGAGCATGCATACCCTGAGCCCCGTTCCAGTGGGCAGAGGGGCAGCCTTGGCTCAGGGTCAGCAGGAGGTTTCCGCTGGGCCGGCTGCCCGGCAGAGCACCGGGGGCAGCTTCTCTCCTGCCTCTCCCTCGTTCTTTCCCCAGGAAGGACCTGTGAACAGTTGGTGGACTTCTGCTCCCCAGATTTGAATCCATGTCAGCACGAGGCCCAGTGTGTGGGCACCCCAGATGGGCCCAGGTCAGTGATGCCCGTTTCCAGGGCCAGGGAAGGGCAGGGGCTGCTAAGTCACCCCAAACCCCTCCCCATCCTATTCTCTCACCTGTCAAGTGGGTTTGGTCTCAGCCGTGCAGGGTTCCTGTGAATCGGTAATGGGGGTGCTTAAGGGGACAGCTTGGCTGGCAGTGTGTCCCTGAATGGATGGCTTGACCACTTGGAGCCTCTGTTTTCTCATCTACAAACTGGATGCACCAGAAGCTTACTCCTGTGGTGGTTGGCAGGATCAGTTGAACAAATGCACTTGGCTCCGTGTCTGACACCTGATAAATCCTTCATAATAGCTATTATTATTCCAGACCCACAACTTCTCATCCTCAGTTACAGGACCCACGAAAGTCTGAAAACCAAAAGTTGATTTGATAGCAAAATCGGATCTGATCTGAATATATTTAGTAATAAAAACTGATCCCACAGATACGGGGCTACTTATGGTCAACAGCCATCCACATAGCGTGACTGTATTGAGGTGCTGCTGCAGGACTGTGAGCATGTTTAACTGAGGGGCGGCCCTAGCCCCCGCTAGGATGTTACATAATACACAGTTGTAGGTACTGTATTACCTTTCCAAAATCCAAAAATGCTGCATTCTAAAACCCGTCTGGCCACAGGAGGTTTGAAAAGGGGTCCTTATTATCACCATTGTCATTGCTGGTATATGTGGAAGCACTTTGTTGCCTGAAGACTGCATGTGATGTGAAGGTCATGGGTTTTTAGATGTTGCTCCCATCTGCAGTTTTCAAGCAGTGTCATTCCCGGGACCCCTGTTTTGCCAGTCAGGGCAGCACTACTTGAGGTCTGTGGCTAAGGGACCCACCCCCAGCCACTCAGGCCAGGGTAGGGGGGTGGAGTCAACAGGAAGCCCTTGGTCCAGCAGGAGGCCCCTGGGCAAAGGGAGAGCCAGAGGGTGTTAGAGGCCCGGGTATGAGAACAAGAGGCTACATGGAAGCCACCATCCAAATAGTGGACAAACACTGTCCTCCTGGATGAGCTGCCAGGTGGGGTTGGCACAGAAGACCAAGAAGCAGTGGCAGATCAAGTGGCATGCCTGCTTCTCAGAGAGGTGGGCCTCAGAGGTGGATAAAGTGAGACCACACACTGTCCCTCACACTGCAAGATGAGTACACATGTCCTCTCAACTCCCTGTCTTGGAAGAAAGATGGGACAGATGCTCAGCTGTGCTTGTCATTATACCTGGAACCCAGCAAGTATTCAGTCCACTTATTGAATGAAAGAATGAATGAATGAATGATTGAATGGGTGAGAATGGAGTGGGTGGTAGCTTAGGTACTGAAACACTTTTGGACTGCTGCTCAAGACCCAACAGTGGCTTGTGATCAATTATTGGGTGGGTCAAGATTAACATTAAGCCTGACCAGGCAGTGATGCCGTGGATAGAGCATCGGCCCGGATTGCAGAGGCTTCAGATTTCAAATGCTAAGGTCATCAGCTTGAGCGTGGGCTCATCTAGCTTAAGCATGGGGTCGTTGGTTTGAGCATGGGTTCATAAACATGACCCATGGTTGCTGGCTTGAGCCCAAAGGTCGCTAGCTTGAAACCCAAGGTCACTGGCTTGAGCCCAAGGTCGCTGGCTTGAGCAAGGGGTCTCTGGCTCTGCTGTAGCCTCCTGGTCAAGGCACATATGAAAAAGGAATCAATGAACAACTAAGGTGCTGCAACAAAGAATTGATGCTCCTCATCTCTCTCCCTTCCTCTCTATCTCTCTCTCTGACTATCTCACTTAAAAAAAGAAAAAAGATTAACATTAAGAAATTAAACAGTCTGACCAGGTGGTGGCGCAGTGGATAGAGCATCAGACTGGGATGTGGAGGACCCAGGTTTGAAACATCGAGGTCACCAGCTTGAGCGCGGGCTCATCTGGTTTGAGCAAAAGCTCACCAGCTTGGACCCAAGGTCGCTCACTCGGTCCACTGTAGCTCCCCCCCCCGCCCTGTCCTGTCAAGGCACATATGAGAAAGCAATCAATGAACAACTAAGGTGCTGCAACAAGAATTGATGCTTCTTATCTCTCTCCCTTTCTGTTGGTCTGTCCCTATCTGTCCCTCTCTCTGTCTCTCTTTGTCTCTGTCACAAAAAATAAAATAAAACAAATTATCAGAGAGCATAATACAAGTGGTCCCTCTTCTATCGTGGGGGTTAGGTTTCAGAGCCCCCTGCGACAGGTGAAAATCCGTGAAGTAGCAACCTAATATTTATTTTATTTTTTATATGTATTTTAAGGCTTTATTTCAGTTTAATATTCTTTTAATATTTTTTATATTTTTTCATTTTTTAGGCTAGAAAATGCACATTTTACCACAAAATAATTAAAATTATATATAAAAATACCTATCTACCACAAATCCTGCGATATAGTGAAAAATCCGTGGTACAAAATTAGATATATACACTTTAAAAATCCGCGATACAGTGAGACCGTGGAAAGTAAACTGCAATATGGCAAAGGACGACTGTACTGTTTTATATAGTAAGGATAAGTATAGTTTCAGGTGTGTGTGTGTGTGTGTGTGTGTGTGTGTGTGTGTGTACTGTATAGAAAGGTACTTCTTATAGCTTGATAAACACTGAAAATAAATAAAAAATTCAGGCAGGAGCACCTACCTGCCAGGCTGTGGAGTTTGCAATATGGAAGAGTTTCCAACAAAGGTTTGCTCAGTGATGGCTGGGATGTTCATCAGAGGCTTCCTGGAGGAGGTGAGATCTTGGCCTGGCTGGACTGAGGCAGGGAGAGAGCAGAGAGGACTCCGGAATCAACAGTAGTGAAGGCAGGGGAGTGTCCATGGGTGGGGGTGCTGCCAGTGGAGACAGGTGTGACCACAGGGTGGGCCCGGTGTGGGAGGAACAGGAATGAGCATCTTTTTTAAAAAATATATATTATTTATTGATTTTTAGAGAGAGAGGAGTGAGAGAGAGAGAGAGAGAGAAGGGGGAGGAGCAGGAAGCATCAACTCTCATATGTGCCTTGACCAGGCAAGCCCAAGGTTTCGAACTGGCAACCTCAGTGTTCCAGGTCGACGCTTTATCCCACTGCGCCACCACAGGTCAGGCCCAGGAATGAGCATTTTGCAAGGCCGTGACTGAAAAGGGGTGGAGGATGTGCCATTTATTTGATAGGCGAATGGTTGGCCGAAGTGGGTTTTCAGGTGAGCAGTGAGGCACAGTGCAAGCGGGGAAGCTGGAGGTGGGCCTGGACTCAGGCACTCACAGCAGGTGGACACTAGCCCCGTTGGGGCCAGGAGGCTGGGCTGGGCCCGTTGGGGAAGCTGGGGGGGAGGGGGAGGAGCCCTATGACTCAGGCCCATGCGCTGGAGAGCAGCTGAGCAGGTCCGAACGGGGCTGAAGTTCGGCTCTGGCCGTGCTGTTGGTGATGAGTGTGGGTCCTCCCTGACAAGATTCCCATCTCAGCCCTGGCCGGTTGGCTCAGCGGTAGAGCGTCAGCCTGGCGTGCGGGGGACCTGGGTTCGATTCCC
Source organism: Saccopteryx leptura (assembly GCF_036850995.1). Classification (NCBI taxonomy): domain Eukaryota; kingdom Metazoa; phylum Chordata; class Mammalia; order Chiroptera; family Emballonuridae; genus Saccopteryx; species Saccopteryx leptura. Next base: position 30,516,588 of record NC_089515.1, read on the forward strand.
GGCCAGGGCACATAGGAGAAGTGCCCATTTGCTTCTCCACCCCCCCCCCCTTCCTCTCTGTCTCTCTCTTCCCCTCCCACAGCGAGGCTTCATTGGAGCAGAGCTGGCCCGGGTGCTGGGGATGGCTCCTTGGCCTCTGCCCCAGGCGCTGGAGTGGCTCTGGTCGCGGCAGAGCGATGCCCCAGAGGGGCAGAGCATCGCCCCCTGGTGGGCATGCCGGGTGGATCCCGGTCGGGCGCATGCGGGAGTCTGTCTGTCTCTCTCCCCGTTTCCAGCTTCGGAAAAATACAAAAAAATAAAAAATAAAAATAAAAAAAAAGATTCCCATCTCTTCCTGCTGCTGGGTGTCTCTCCCAACCCAGAGTCCCCCCAAACCCACACAAGCTCTCTTGTCCTATAAAAGGGTTCCATGGCATCTTTATATCCAGGGCTCTGTTTGACTTCCAGGGGACCCCGTAGACCCCCCAGGGCCTTGAGGCTCTGTCAGACCTGGGCCCTGCAGGTTCCTGACTGACCACCTTCCCCCTTTGCCCACCCCCAGGTGTGAGTGTGCACCAGGCTACGCAGGTGACAGCTGCAGTGAGAACCGGGATGACTGCAGAGATCACCGCTGCCAGAACGGGGCCCAGTGCGTAGATGAAGTCAACAGCTACTCCTGCCTCTGTGCTGAGGGCTACAGGTGAGAGGCCCTGGCCACACCACGGGGACTGACTCCTAGCATCAGCCCCTCGTCTGGGAGGACCCCACTGGCATGGTTAGCAGGAGGGAGGTTCATAGCCTGGGAGTCAGGTGCTGGTTGGGTTTTTTTTCATGGTGACAGAGACAGAGAGAGACAGAGACAGAAAGAACAGACAGGAAGAGAGAGAGATGAGAAGCATCAATTCTTCGTTGCTGCACCTTAATTTCTCATTGATTGCTTTCTCATATGTGCCTTGACCAGGGGGCTACAGCAGACCGAGTGACCCCTTGCTCAAGCCAGTGACCTTGGGCTCAAGCTGGTGAGCTGTGCTCAAACCAGATGAACCTGCACTCAAGCTGGCGACTTCGAGGTTTCAAACCTGGTCCTCTGCGTCCCAGTCTGATTCTCTATCCACTGCACCACCACCTAGTCAGGCAGTGCTGGGGTTTTAACCATGGCTATGCCTATCACAGTTTGGGGAAGTTATTTAACCACTCAGAGCATAGGCAGAGGGTCCCTAACCTCTTTGGTAGAGAAAGTGGGAAGTGGGTTCAGATAGTGGGCAGTGCCCATCACTTACCTGCCCAGGGAGCCTCTGAAGACACATCCTGCCATAAACGTCATTGACCTTCACATCTTGGCTCCTCTGGAGGTTGGGAGGGGACTGTAGTACTCCAGCCCGCTGGGAACAACCAGTGTCGGGGTGGAAAAAACCTACTCAAGACACAAACTTCTGTCAAGAGGAAGAGGGGGAGGCCTGCCAAGGGAGGCGAAGAAGACCTCCTGAATCTCCTTCTCCCTTAGCTTTTATTATCAGAAGCAGAACAGAGGTAACAGGATTACAGGGAGGGAGGCCAGGTGAAAGGGGAAGAATGATCAGAGGCCATTTTGCTGACATGGAGAAAGGGCTCCATTGATCAGAACATTCTTTTCTTTTGCTAATTAACAAGCACAAAGGAAGGGGCAATCCAGAACCTCTAGGCTAATTTTCTAAAGCCCGTTCACATGCATGCCTTTGTGTCTGCGTAAAGGTCACCCACTCACACTTTCTTGGTGTTTGCATCCAAGAGACAGTCACTCAGGGCTTTTAACTAAAGTTCCTCAATCCAAGTCATAAAGGGTTCAAAGTTAAATGGGTGATTCCCTACAGGGGACAGCACCTGCCCTCCCTCTGGCCACCCACCTCCCATGATCTGCTTGGGTCTTTTGTTTTGTTTTTTAACAGTTTTATTGAGATATAATTCACATACCATACAATTCCCCTGGTTAAAATGTACAATTCAATGGCTATTAGGATGTTCCCAAATTTGTACATTCATTACCACAATCAATTTTAGAACATTTTCATTACTCTAAAAAGGAACTCTATACCTTTTATCTGTCACACCATACCCCCTCCACCCCAGCTCTAGGCAACCACTAATCTATGATATCCATGTATATAGATTTGCTTATTCTGGATATTTCATGTAAACAGAAGCATACAATCTTTCGTCCCTTGTAACTGGCTTTCACTTAGCATCATGTTTTTGAAGGTAGCATGTATCAGAACCACATTCCTTTTTTTTTTTTAATTCAGTGAGAGGCTGAGGGACAGAGAAATGGACTCCCGCATGTGCCCCGACTGGGATCCACCCAGCAAGCCCACTAGGGGACAGTGCTCTGCCCATCTGGGACATTGCTCTGTTGCTCAGCAACTGAGCTCTTCTAAGCACCTGAGGCGGAGGCCATGGAACCATCCTCAGCACCCGGGGCCAACTTGCTTTAATTGAGCCATGGCTGCAGGAGGGGAAGAGAAAGAGATAGAGAGAGAGAGAGAGAAGCAAGAGGAAGAGGGGTAGAGAAACAGATAGGTGCTTCTCCTGTGTGCCCTGATTGGGAATTGAAACCTGGACATTCACACCCCAGGCCAACGTTCTACCACTGAGCCAACCGGCCAGGGCCCCTCATTCCTTTTCATGGCTGAATAATATACCATTGTGTGGCTAGACCACATGTGTTTGTCCATTTATCTGTTGATAGACCTTTGGATTGTTTCCACTTTTTGACTATTGTGAATACTGATGCTATAGATTATTGTAGCATGGATTGGAACTACCTGTTGGTAGTAATGCCCTCTCTTTTATTTCTTTACTTTAGTAATTTGAGTCTTCCCTCATTTGCTTGTGTTTTAAGTCTCAGTCATCTTTTCTGTACGATGAGACATGAGCAGTGAATGACTCTTAAACTTGAAGGTGCACACAAGTCACCCGGCATATTGTTAAAAAGCAGATTCAGTAGGTTTTCCATTTCTGACAAGTAACCAGGTGACATCGATGTTGCTGGTCCAAGGGCCATACTTGATTCTCACCATCCTTCTGGCTCCTTGTTCTCTCAGGAAAAGTGTTCATTAGGAGCATCTTCTGTCACCTTAAGGATCCAGTTTCCCAAGATGTTTAGTGAGTTTCTCTTTAGGACCTGGTGGGAGGAATATGCCCCTTGCCCCGTTGCTCTGCCCTGTCTGACCCATGTCCTTTCCCGCTCAGTGGGCAGCTGTGTGAGACTCCTGCCCCCAGGAGCCCCTGTGAGGGGACCGAGTGCCAGAACGGGGCCAGCTGTGTGGACCAGGGCAGCCAGCCCGTGTGCCAGTGCCTCCCAGGCTTCGGCGGCCCCGAGTGTGAGAAGCTGCTTAGCGTCAACTTTGTGGATCGGGACACTTACCTGCAGTTCACTGACTTGCAGAACTGGCCACGGGCCAACATCACGCTGCAGGTACGTGCTCAGGGTGCCGGTTACAAAGGGGAGTCAGACAGTGGGGGGACTCTGGCCTCAGGTCAGAGCATCAAGATGCATCCCTGTCTAGGATGATGGGGAGGCCCTGTGTTGGTCAAAAAGTCTTTGGATGTGGGTGTCAGTATCTCAGCTATAACTAGTTTAAGCTCAGTTGGAAAGGTTATTGGGTCACAAAACCAATCTCAGAGACAAATCGGGTTGGGGGTGGGGTGGGGGTCTCATGGGTGACTGGATCCAGAAAGCCAAACTCAGAAGGATCCTCTCCTACCCCCTCTTATCTCTACCCCTCAGCTTCAGCCTCCAATGCTGCCGATAAGTTCTCATGAGGCTGGAGCACAGCCAGAGTTGACACTGGGCATATATCTTTAACCAGAAGTCATGTGGTCCCTTATTTTGCCATTTTATATCTTGAATTCCATCTTAGAACATCATGTTGAGAAAGAAAAAAACAAGCCCAGTTCAACAGCATTGATGGCTAATATACAGATTTTGCTAATTGTTTCTTAGGGAAGAAGAAGAGAGTAGATTATTTTGCACATTACATGATAAAATATTTTAAACTTCTCTTTAATCATCTTTCTCTTTCCCCAAAATTCCATTCCCTATCCCAAATGTCACGTCGTTCTCTAGTTCTGGCTTCTTCTTTGTTCTCAGAACCTAATAAGCCTCTCAAACATACTCACTGTGCTCTCCTCCTGTTTATCAACTCTCCAAAATTCTGTCCACCTAACTGGGTCCACACAGCAAGACCACAGCTAGCCCAGTTGTCCCCCAAAAGAAAATTCACCCAAACCGTACCCATCCATCGCCTCAGGCACATCCTTAGAGAGGCTCAGTTTATCCCATGCCGACTCTTCCTTGACAGCCCTAGTTGGGACAACAATCAACAATCTCAGGGAAGACCTCTGATTGGTCTGCCTTCAGTCACATGCCCATCCCCGGACCAACCACTAAAGCCCAGGAGATGGACTGCTATGATAGGCCCAGCCTGGGCCATGTGCCTGCTCTGCAGACTGGGGGTGGGGGTGGGGGGGGTGAGGTCTTTACCAGAAGAAAGGGGGGAAGAGGAACTGGCAGGAAAGAAAAAGATCATGGTTCTAATAGCATCACAGAGGGATCTCCCTTTAAATGCACAATTCCACCTGCTTGCGCAGCTCCAGCAACCGGGTCTACCTCTTGCGTGGTTACTTCCTGGTCTGGGTGGCTCTGGCTGTTAAAGAGAACTTGTTCTTTCTGTAGGTCCTGAATTTGTCCTCTCTGGAGGTCCCACCCTGGCCCCAAGGCAGTTCTCCGAGGCCCAGAGTGGGCTGCCCCACTGCTGCCGGCCTGATTTTCATCTCCAGGCAGGTGGTCTGATGGGCTCTTACCTTCCCCTACTGTCCTGTAGTTTCCAGGCTTCAAAGCCAGCCCACCTGCTGTTTGCTGCCTGGCCCTGGCCACACTGTTAGTGGATAGGATTTAAACCCGGGGCTTCCAGCCTCTGTCAGGGCCCCTTGGAGGACATGTTACCTGGGCAGGCAGAGGACAGTTCTGCACACAGCATCTCTCTTCCAATTGTGGGTCCCCCATCTGCTCCACCTACCAGCCTGTGCTGCTGCTGCGTGGGATGGGGTTGGAGAGACAGTGCCATTGCCCACCAGGTCTCCACAGCAGAGGACAATGGGATCCTTCTGTACAACGGGGACAATGACCACATCGCAGTGGAGCTGTACCAGGGCCACGTGCGTGTCAGCTACGACCCTGGCAGCTACCCCAGCTCTGCCATCTACAGGTAAGACTTTCTCATGCCCAACAGATGCTCTCAACAGTCTCCTGGGCCAAGAGCCGGTCATTATTTGGACCAGCAGCACCTGGGCTGCCCAAGTGGAAAGGGCATTTGAACCACTGAGTACAGCCAAGCTTGGGTCTGAGGCTCTCTGAGGCCCAAGCAGTGGTCCCATCCTTCCCCATCCCATGACCGCTTCACAGGGGACTCCTCTCCTCAGTGGGGATGGGGAGGCTGATTAGGTTGGAAATCCCTTCCCCAAACTTCTCAGCTTTCCCCAGGGGAGCAGAAGAGACTAAGCCATGGGCCCCCAAGTCCCCACAGTCTCCCCCCTGAGAGCTGTCGTCCCTTGGGAAGCAGCTGCTGCACCAGTGGCCTATCTGGGGAAGTGTCCGGGTGTGGGTGGGCCGAACGGGAGCTCATTCTCCGGGGTGGGGGCACTCCATCTTCTTGCAGTGCTGAGACGATCAATGACGGGCAGTTCCACACTGTTGAGCTAGTCACCTTTGACCAGATGGTGAATCTCTCCATCGATGGCGGCAGTCCCATGACCATGGACAACTTCGGCAAACACTACACACTGAACAGCGAGGCCCCCCTCTATGTGGGAGGTGAGAACCTGCTCTGCCCCGGCGTCTCCACCAGGTGATGGAGGTAGCCTTTCAGGCGGGGCCTCAGTTGCTCTCTGGCCAGGAGAGCTGGTGCCCAGGGCACTGGACTGTGGGGGGCATTCCAGTTGGGGGCGGGGAGGGTCCTAGTGAATGGCCAAGCTGTTGGTGGATTGCTCAGCGCTGCCAGGAGCCAGGCTGTCGTCCACCCTGCTCAGACGAACCGAGGAGGATATGGGCTTGAGTTGGGACTGAGGCCTAGCTGGGGGAGGAGGAGGAGGATTGTCCCAGCTGTCTTCTGCACTGTGGGCTTCTTTCCTCTTGGCTTTGGGCCGTAAGGAGCTTGTCATTGTTCAGGGTCCATTCCCCTCAAGGCCCAGAGTTGCTGCGAGGCCCACATACCGAGTCCCTGCATCAGCTGGGGACTGCCGAGCTGGCCTTAGAGGCTTTGCAGCGAAGTGGCCTCGTCCACCACCTGTGGGCTTTCCAGGTCCCGACGAGCAGGTTCTGGGTGCAGCGGGGCTGTCTCAGTGCTGTGGGGGCCTCGCCTAGGCACTGGGCAGGCGTGAGGGATGGAGAACCCGGGCTTTAATCCCAGCTCTGCTACTGACTAGTTGTGCAACTTCAGGCCAGTCACAGAGTCCGGTGCATCCAGTGGGGTCACTGTGAAGTGGTAACCACAAAAGCAGATGACAAAGTACCATACGCCTGAGTTCTAAGCCCCAGTTCTCTGCTGCTTCTGGGGCCTCTGGGAGGTAAACACAGGCATTCCAGAGGGAAGGAGGGCACCCTGGGAAAGGGCAGCCAGACTCAGGCACCGGGCCTCTTCTGCTGGCTGGCTGCCCCCAGGCCTGGTGCCCCAGGCTCCGACCACAGGGAAAGCAGCTTCCCTGTTTCTTCTGGGGAAGCAGTCCAAGCACTCCAAGGTGGCAGAGGTCCTTGGCCTGGGGTCGCAGAGACAGGACAGAGGCCAGGGGCAAGAAGGAACACTGGAGATGCCCAACAGAACTCAGAGGTAGGTGCCAGGCACTGTCCAAGCCCGACTCGGCTCAGCTCCGCCCCCTCCCCTCCGTCCCAGGGATGCCAGTGGACGTGAACTCGGCCGCCTTCCGCCTGTGGCAGATTCTCAATGGCAGCAGCTTCCACGGATGCATCCGAAACCTGTACATCAACAACGAGCTGCAGGACTTCACCAAGACGCGGATGAAGCCGGGCGTGGTGCCGGGCTGCGAGCCCTGCCGGAAGCTCTACTGCTTGCACGGCATCTGCCAGCCCAACGCCACCCCGGGGCCCGTGTGCCACTGCGAGGCCGGCTGGGGGGGCCTGCACTGTGACCAGCCAGCTGAAGGGCCCTGTCATGGCCACAAGTGAGCCTGCGCTGGGTTCAGGGAGCCCCCATGCCCTGCCCACCTGAAAACTCCCTTCCCTTCCCTGCACGTTCCCATTCCCTGTGGTGAAGAGAGACAGTACTTTCAAATCCCAAAATTGGAACATGTGGCCTAACACAGGGTTTTATTCTTTTTTTCTGTTTTTCAAATTTTATTGACAGGAGATGCCCGTAGGGACAAACACAGACTCACATTTTGCTCCCTGTGTTTCTTTTTTATTTATTTATTTATTTATTTTTATTTTTCTGAAGCTGGAAATGGGGAGAGACAGACAGACCCCCGCATGCGCCCGACCAGGATCCACCCGGCACGCCCACCAGGGGGCGGTGCTCTGCCCCTCCAGGGTGTCGCTCTGCTGTGACCAGAGCCACTCTAGCGCCTAGGGCAGAGGCCAAGGAGCCATCCCCAGCGCCCGGGCCATCTTTGCTCCAATGGAGCCTCGCTGCAGGAGGGGAAGAGAGAGACAGAGAGGAAGGGGGGGGGGTGGAGAAGCAAATGGGCGCTTCTCCTATGTGCCCTGGCCAGGAATCGAACCTGGGTCCCCCGCACGCCAGGCCGACGCTCTACCGCTGAGCCAGCCGGCCAGGGCTCCCTGTGTTTCAATCTGGGAACAATATCCCATGATGCCAAGACTGGGGGTGTGGGGTACCCTCGGGCAGGCCTTGGACTGGCTCTGGCCTATTGCAATTAGTGTTTTTCTCTGTCCCCTCTAGGTGTGTCCACGGGAAGTGTGTGCCCCTCGATGCTCTCTCGTACAGCTGCCAGTGCCAGGATGGGTACTCGGGGGCCCTGTGCAACCAGGCCGGGGCACCTGCAGACCCGTGTGGGGGCCTGCAGTGCCTGCACGGCCACTGCCAGGCCTTGGCCACCAAGGGGGCACACTGTGTGTGTGACCCTGGCTTTTCGGGCGAGCTCTGTGAGCAAGGTCAGGGGCCCCCCTCCTGATGGGTCCTCTCCAGGGTTCCTCCTCACAACTGGCTTTAGCAACGTGGTGTTTTCTTCCTCCCAATCTCAGTAACCCTCTGTGCTCCCCTCCTGCACCTTAGGCTGCCACTGGGCTTTGGTGCCCCCCACCCTCTGGGCTCTGAGTCCCACCCCCAGACAGGGCCCCATCTCTCCCTGGCCCAGCTTTTCCTGCAGCCCCCTTATCTGGGGTAAGTGCCCCTTCGGGCTGGGGTCTCTCCTTACCGAAGAGACCACCAGGGGAGCAGCTCCTACCCAAATCTCTGCATTCTTGGCCCTATCACCTGGGGGCCAGAACGCAGCAGGAAGTCTGAGGATTGGGGACTCCTTCCCAGGGCCCTCCCTGGTCTGCGTGACCGAGATGCTTCTGCTGGAATAGAGAGTGCTGCGTGGGGCGGGAGAAGTCTTGAGAATCCAGGACTCAGGCACCTTAGGGTCCCCTAGGCCACACCCTCCCAGCACGAATCCCTTCTCTAGCACTATCGCCTCCCAGGCCTCCAGTCTCTTCTCGCGCTCGGGGGCAGCTGGCTGGAGCCCGGCCACCCAGTCTGTGCTGGAGGGCCTGGCAGCCCGAGTCTTCCCTTCCCACTGAGTGCACTGTGGGCCCAGGAGGAGGCTGTCCGTGTGCATGCTGGGCAGGGAGGATGCTGGGGACAGGGCGGGTTCTGAGATTGAGAGGACCCGTCTGAGGATGCTGCCCTCCACCGCCTCCCTCCCCTCACCCCTCTCTCCTCTCTCCTCTTCCTTCTGCCTCCCAGGAGGCAGCACTGGCCCGTACTTGTGCCCTGAGGCTTTCTCTTGGTGTCTGTCCCATCCAGAGTCCGAGTGCCGGGGGGACCCTGTCCGGGACTTTCACCAGGTCCAGAGGGGCTATGCCATCTGCCAGACCACGCGCCCGCTGTCGTGGGTGGAGTGCCGGGGCGCCTGCCCGGGTCAGGGCTGCTGCCAGGGCCTGCGGCTGAAGCGGAGGAAGTTCACCTTCGAGTGCAGCGACGGGACCTCCTTTGCTGAGGAGGTGGAGAAGCCCACCCAGTGTGGCTGTGCCCTCTGTGCTTAGTGCCCAGCGCTGATGGGGCGGGGGGAGGGCTGCTGAGAAGCACGGCCGCCAGGAGACCTGGGCTGGGCTTGGGCCATCACCAGCGTGGCTCATGGGCGGCCGGACCTTCTTGGGTGGGCTGAGGCCCACCTCTTAGGGTCCGGGCAGCTTTTCTCAAGCCGGCCCCAGCAGCTGGGGGCTGAGCAGGTGGGCGAGGCCTGGCTGCAGACCGCCCTCTCTGGAAGTGCCTTGCACAAATAGGCACTTAATAAATATTTGTTGAATGAATACGTGCATGAGGTCAGGCCAAGAAGTGCAGAATAGTGACACTCCCTCCTTGCCTGCTACCTGGGTCTGAAGAAGGAACTAGCCCTTCCCAAACCAGCCTCTGCCTCCTGTCTGTGGCCCATGCTGGCCCCAGGGCCCCTCGCCCCCTACAGGTAACCTTGAAGGACTCAGCCTCCCAGCCTGGCTCTCTGCTCCTTCTGCTACACGGCCTCTGTGGGTAGTGGGCCAGGTTCTGGAGGGGATGGGCCCCTCCTGCTGGCCAGGAAGGGACTGACCCTTGCCCCTGAGCTGATTGGCAGGCAGAGAACCCTCCGAAACGAGGCCTGGGGTGGAGGTGGGTCTTAGGACCAGACCTCTGAATCCTAAAGTTATGAGATGACCATTGTAGCTTCAAGGAGGGGGCTTACTTGGAGGAAACAGTCACTGGGACTTATTGGGGTGGCAGACCCCACCAAAAATGACAGGGGGGGGTTCTTGGTTTCAGAAGAATAAACATTACCACCTCCAGACATAAGCCAGCAAAAGGGCGCTGGTCCTGGGCTTCCCCAGCCATTAGCCCATTAGCCCATTAGCCCGCTGCTGGCGAGCCCCCGGCAGGGGGACAGGGTGGAGGGGCGTGGCCTCGGCTGCTTGGCCGGGGATGAGTTTCCTCTTGAGCTGATGGGGTTTAGCACCCCTCACGCTGCAGACCAGTGGGGAGCAGTGGTCCAGGCATCAGGAAACCTGCTGGCTCTGTCACTCTGGGGAAATTTCTTCCCTGTGGGCCTCACTCTCAGCTCAGGAGGGGACGGAAAGCAACTAAAGCAGTGGAGCCCCTCCGACTGTGGCTCCTGGAGGGAAGGCGCAGGAGCTAGAAGATCCTTTATTAACCACATCAACAAGTATTTATGTGCCTGACCGGGGCTGGGGACTGTGGGTGTTCTGCCCTTGAGGACACATGCCAACTAGTCACAGGGGCGACCAGGACACTCAGGAACAGAGTGGAGCCGAGTGTGGGCTCCAACCACAGCCTCGGCCCTGGCTGGAGCTCGCCATAGGCTTTTGCAAGGACTCGGTATTTGAAGAGTCACTGAATATGTGACTGTATGACTACAAATGCTTCCTCCATGCAGAATGAAAACCTAGAAAGACGATCTTTGAGCTTAAATAGCAAGTTGGCTGGCACGAAGACAGGGTACACTCTCTTGTCTCAGATGTCTCTCCAAGACAATGTACCCTGGGGGAACCCAGGGGGGTGAGCACACCCTTTTCCTGGCTCCTTCCATCTGCAAACAGAAGGCAGGGGTGGGGAGTGCGCCTCTGTCCTCAGCCACCATGGCAGTTGGGGGGGGTGCTGCAGGCTGGTGAGGGCTTTGCTGCTCAGTAGTCGAGGGCAGGAGCCGCCGGTGACTGTGGGAGCCTGGCATGTCCCACTACACCAGGACTCAGGCCAATGAATTTAGTCTGGGGACCCCTGGAATGGGAATAGGACCCTGCCTGGCCTAATTGGGGTGGTGCCCTCACCAGGCACTGGGCTCTGTCTTCATGGAGCTCTGACAGGACCGCAGTGCCCCTGCCCCTGTGGACAGCTGCGTGGACCTCGCTGTATAGCATGCCGGTTGTACCTAGAGTTTCTGGGCCCCGAGGGACTCTCAGAATAGCTAGCACCAGGGTGGGCAGGCAGGACAGTTCAAGTGCAGCTAGTTTGTTCCTTCCGTGGAACAGAGGCGTTCTCGGACCCACCAACCCTGAGTAACACCTTCCCCTGGCCACCACCATTCCTTACCGCTTGGAGAAGCACTTTCCCAGGCTGGAGGGGCCCTGATTGGCAGGGGCCTCTTTACTTTGCAGGAAGTAGAAAGGACACCTGCAGACAGGTGATGGCTGCCAGGAGTTCTGCAGCCCGAGTGCCATGCGGTGGGAAGGGCAGAGGACGGAGTATTCACAGGGAACACCCTGTGAGCTCGCTGTTGGCCCTGCTGGCCTCTCCACAAGGCCCCGGCCCAACCCAGCTTCTACACTTGCTCTTGATTGAGCAGGAAAATTGGGAAATACCACAGGGGTGAGAGCAGCAAGGGGCTAGAAGAGCCATGCACCCCAGGACCAAGTTTTCCTCAACTCAGCCACCAACCTGCCAGTTGCTAAGGACCCGAATCCACTCATCTCGCCTGCTCACATCTGGGCCCGCTGAGTCCCAGAGGGTACCACGAAATCATCTATCTGAGAAGTCATCTCCACAACTTGCCATCCCTTTGGTGAAGACCTTCAGTTCACTTGGACATTGCCATTGTCTGTTCCCATTCAGAACACACCGAAGAGACGCCAGCAGGTGAGTCCCGAGCTGGCTGCTCCTCGGGCGGCACTGCCGGCCACAGCAGCCCGGGCTCCCTGCGACGGTGTCTGAAGGTGGAAAAGGCCGGACTTTGTTTCCTCTTTGCCTGTTGTTAGCCTAACCACAAAAGTATCTCTTTATACAGAATACTTAACAGATTCTAATATATATTTGTATTTCATTTTGTTATAGTATTTTTATATGTTAAAGTCAACATCCACTGTCTCGTTTGATTTTCAGATGCTCTGTAGTCGTGACATTCTGTTTGGGGGTTTCTGCAGCCTCGTTTGGGTCTTTTAGAGAGACTGGTTTTAGAACAGGACCGTGAGGGAGCCACACCTGCCCTTTGCCTAGAAGTGTTGCTTTAGAACATGTTGAATATTGTCTGTTGTCTTTCATGTGAACATGACATTGATTCACTCAGGTTCTGCCTTGTTGATTTCTTTTTCTGAACTGAGGGTGAGTGGGGGCTGCTGACACGCACCCTGCTGGGTTCAAGGGCTTCTATAGGCTGCCCACACACCAGCCACGGTCCGCCGATGGCTCCCAGCTATGACACGAATGGGACGTCTTCCTGAACTGGCAAAGGAGGTTTGTTCTTCCTGCAGACAGAAGGAAAGGTCTGGGAGACAGCCGGGTCACGGTTCCCTGGGGCCCAGTGTGACGGCAGCGCCCGGCACTGCTCAGCACACATGGAGAGCTGGGAGGCTGCTCATCTCCCTCCCCTTCATCTCACACCCCACGTTTTATAAGTCTGTGTAGAGCCACACCCATATTTAACCTGGCACTGAAGGTTTCAGAGTTTCAGGGCAACAGATTAGAAAGTAGTGTGGCTTCTCAGACTATCGTGTAAGGCAGGGGTCCCCAAACTACAGCCCACGGGCCGCATGTGGCCCCCTGAGGCCATTTATCCGGCCCCTGCCACACTTCTGGAAGGGGCACCTCTTTCATTGGTGGTCAGTGAGAGGAGCACATTGACCATCTCATTAGCCAAAAGCAGGCCCATAGTTCCCAATGAAATACTGGTCAGTTTGTTGATTTAAATTTACTTGTTTTTTATTTATTTATTTTTTGTTCTTTATTTTAAATATTGTATTTGTTCCCGTTTTGTTTTGTTTTTTTACTTTAAAATAAGATATGTGCAGTGTGCATAGGGATTTGTTCATAGTTTTTTTAATAGTCCGGCCCTCCAATGGTCTGAGGGACAGTGAACTGGCCCCCTGTGTAAAAAGTTTGGGGACCCCTGGTGTAAGACTATCCTGCCTGTTGCCAGGAGAATGGTTCTGAGGGATCAGTGGAAAAAGGAGGCAAACATACTGCTACAGTGGTTCTTCAATGATTTCCAACTACATACAAAATTGCACGCAGGAGTTCTGTAAGATGACATCTGAGTGAGGCCAGGGACTGGCAGTCAGGCTGGGCAAGGCCTCTAACACTAAAGGGACCCAGCTGGCCCTCCTCTGATGCCAGGATATAGACTAACTTCCAAATAGAAGACCAGGGTTGTGGTGATGGTCACACAAGCCACACCATAACAGCACAGTCTCTTTGAAATTGGGCAGTGATAGTAACTACTGTAGTGCCTTTAAAGCATTTAGGGATTTTGGAAGAACTGTAATGAACCAGGTACATGAGAGAAAATGGGTTAATTAAATCAGGGTTAAATGTTCAAGTGTTGGCCCTGGTTGGCTGGCTCAGTGGTAGAGCGTCAGCCTGGCATGTTGATGACCTGGGTTTGATTCCTGGTCAGGGCACACAGGAGAAGCGCCCATCTGTTTCTCCATCCCTCCTCCTTCTTTCTCTCTCCTTCTCCCACAGCTGTAGCTCCATTGGTTCGAGCACATCGGCCTTGGGTACTGCGAATGGCTCCGTAGAACCTCTGCCTCAGGTGCTAAAAATAGCTCAGTTGAGAGCAGCTCCAGATGGGCTGAGCATTGGCCCCACACAGGGGTTGCCAGGTGGATTCTGGTCGGGTGCATGTGGGAGTCTATCTCCCCTATTCTCACTTAAAAAGAAAAAAAAAGCTCAAGTGTCTTGAGTGGTCAGTAGGTTACCTAAGTCAGTGAACTGGGCACACACCCTTTGGGGCCATTATTAGTATTGCCACTTCTGACTAAGCAGCGGGTAGAGACCTATTTCCCCACTGTAATAAATGGGGGCAAATGGTAACTGACAGGGACAGTGGTGACCTGAAGGACACATTTTCCAACCTACTGAGCTCCAACTGATTCCATGCACCAATTTGGTCAGATCTTCATTATCTCTTTTTAAAGAGAATCCAGAAACCAATTTTTATGTAAACACTCCTAGTTTAAAAATCTTTTAAAAAAACCCAGCACAGCAATGTGCTAAAATAAAGTGTCTGTGACTCACCAGTGTGCAACCACGGAGGTAGTGTAAAATAAGAGGCAAGGTTTCACAGATAAAAGGACATCCCCACCCAGGCCCGGCCGGTTGGCTCAGCGGTAGAGCATCGGCCTGGCATGTGTATGTCTTGGGTTCAATTCCAGGTCAGGGCACACAGGGGAAGCGCCCATCTGCTTCTCCACCCCTTCAGCTCTTGCTTAGCTCTCCTTCTCCCCTCCCACAGCCACTGCTCGATTGGAGCAAGTTGGCCCCAGGCACTGAGGATGGCTCCATGGCTTCCACCTCAGGAGCTAAAACAAATGGCAGCAGTTGCAATGGAACAAGAGCTCAGATGGGTGGTGCATCGCCCCCTAGTGGGCTTGCCAAGTAGATCCTGGTCAGGGTGCATGTGGGAGTGTCTCTGCCTTCCCTACTCTCACTATATTAAAAAAAAAAAAAAGACATCCTCACGCAAGAGGACGGGCACCACAGGGCATGGTTGGGCCGGAGGCAGAGTTGCCAAGTTTTCCTGATTAGTGATAATGCAACTCTTATCATCCTTATACCCTGAACCCTCAGAGCTAATTTTAGAGATGTCCCTTCATCCCAAGCGAGTCTGCACCTCTTCTATCATATTCTAGTTATTCTACCACAAAATGAATATGGGAGGGAAAGAAGTCTGTTTAAACAATGAAAAGTCCTTATCTGGAACGAGATAATTCTTCCAATTAAGAAGTGGTGGTCCAAATGCAGGGTTCTCACTGGTGTAGTCGGCATGTCAATGGCCACCGTCAGATAAACCTGTTAATGGGATTATGGTTGATTTCAGAGAAATGCCTTGCCCAATGGATCCTTAAATAGACCCATCCGAAGGAAAGAATGTAATGAAACAGGTCACGAGGCAAGGAAACGGAAGGGTTTCCTGCCACCTTTTGGCCATAGCCCAACATGGGATACAGAGAGCTGGGGCTCTCTGGTGCCTGCGCGTATCACCCTGAGGTTTAAGAGCTGCTTACCTGAGGTCAGGAGCCCCCCTGACCTCAACTGCCCCCCGCTCTTCAGGATGAAATGCTGGCACAATTCCAACTCTGATGTAGGCATTCCCAAAGGTCCACCCACCATGTGTTCTTTTCCCTGAAGTTAGGCATCACTCACAAAATGGCTACAGATCGAGCCAACAATGTCCCTTTAAGCCCCAACACCAGGGCTGAGGCGGAAGTATGAGAAAGGATTGCCTTTTGGTTCCTTTTGGCAACTTTGCGCCGGTCTACAAATTGAATGCTGGGCTTCGATGCGTTCGGTACCCTCTCCAGTGACTACACAAACACGCATTAATATCAAAGAAATTTAATATGCTGCAATAAAATAAGCGCCTAGAAAAAGCTCATGGAATAGATGTCAATGTTAGAGAAATCCCTCCCATACATCCTCTAGATCCAAAACCTCATCCCTCCAAACCAAACAAGAAAATCTGAAACAACAAAGGAAATCCTTCCAAGCTTGGATTTCGGCGAGGGCCCCTTCACCAGTAACAAGAACAGTTTCCTACATGGCCTAAGGGGAAAGCCAAACACAGAAGCACAGAAAGTCCACAAGATTTCAATATTTAGGAGACTTGGTACATATTCAAAGTTAAAATAACTCCAACTTTTATAGCTATACATATTGTTTTAAAGCAACTTAATATATTTTAAAATTTCATATAGACACTCTCAAAGGTTCTTCAGGTGAGGTATGTAAACATTGTCTAATGAAAGATTTTCAATGTTTCAAACCAACAAATTCACAGCATACATTGAATTTTCATCCATTAACAACACACAGTATTTTCCTACACTCGCTAACGTAGTGGAAATCCAGGCCCAGGAGATGCACGCTGATCATCTGATAACCATCTGCAGAACTTCGCATGCCACTGCTTTTGGAAAGACCACATGTACACAGGTCAGGAGCACACACTTGGTACTGCGAAGGGGCTGGGCCCTCTGGAGACTCTCCGTGGGTGTCTGGATCACTGGCTAAGACAAGACGGCAAAAAGGAGCACATCTGAACAACTACGAGATTGACCTCGGCAATGACACCACGGGGAGGAACCAAAAAGACCTTTAAAGGAACGGTAGAGATTCATCTCAGAGCTCTCTGGGTCCACAGCCGAATCAGTAGCCCTCGCCCTAAACTCATCTGAAGGGTCCTGAAAAGAACAAAAACCCAACATGGCACCTGAGCTTCAGTGAAATTGCATGGGCCCCTCAGAGGCATTAACTCTGGCCTGACGTGGGACCCTGGGCTGTGCTTTTCATACAGGTTGGGGTGGAATTTCTCAATATCATAATGCATATGGGAAAATAATGCCATGAGTTCAAAAGATGACCAATGCCTGCACATAGGCACCGGCCTATGACCTTGGAGCTCAATTTTGAAAACTACTTGTTCCCTGAGGGTAAACAGCAGGCTTCTATTGAGATTAAGTGAGGCTAGCAAGGGATTATTTATTACAAAGTAGTAAGACTTGGGACGCCTCAGGCCAGAATTCTATTTTACTCCCACGTAATCTACAATGTCCCCTCCCCGCCCCCCACCACAAGAAGTAGTCACCTTCCCAAGGATACAACATAGGTCAGTTTCTTTCCTCTTGCCTGCTTTCAGGCTCAGCAATGGAAAGTTTCATCCTAATGCATCCACTGCAATCTAAAAAATCACTAGTGAAAAATTCCAAACACCATCATAAATACAAAAGAGAAGACATATTCCAAAAGCCTAGAAAACTACATTATTCTATTAATGGTTATTTGGGTGTGGGGTATTGTTCGTAAAGTTTAGGACGGTCAAAGGAGAGGCTGCTAAACAGCTTCGAAACCTGTTGAACAGGACACGCTGGGAGACCTGGAGACGTGGAGGAGAGTCTGCCCTCTTTGCACTCACCTAAAAGGTTTGACTCCCGACACTGAAGGGAGCTTCCGACATTTCAAACCCAGGCACAGGAAATTCCAGGAAACGGGCTAGCTTTGCAAAGTAGCTCAGATACAGTCAAAGGACTTTAAATTGGCCATTTAAACTTCTAATGCAAAAAGTTCATACATTTATTCTATAGCCAAGTGAGCTTTGCCTCAACTAGAAGCTGGAAGCCCTTTCCAATTCATGGAAAACTGGTATTTTTCAATCTCTATGCCCAATTTTGGATGTATCTGGTGCTGGCAGATTTCTCATCCACTGCTAGAGTTTCTATGACTGGAAGGAGCGTGCAGACAAACAGAAGCACAAATTCAAGTACAGCAACCTCTCAGGCAAAGGCAAGAGGTCTTAGCAAGAGCTGTTCTACCCCCCACCCTATCCTCTGAGACAAGGGCCCATGCGGAGCCCGGAATCAATGTTATTATCTAGGATCTTATTGCTTGTAGGCAACACATTGAAAAGAACACCTGGCAATCTGCTCTGCAGATCTGGGACTGACCACTGACCAGTTTATCATACACAGGTGTGTGTGTGTGTGTGTGTGTGTGTGTGTGTGTGTGTGTGTGTGCGTGCATGCGTGTGTGTAATATATAACATAACCAGACAAGAAGAGGGGGCAATTAAAGCTTGGATGTGATGTAACATTACAGATCGAAGGCCCCAAACAGCTCTCCACCTGCTGGTTTTTGTTCTTTCTCCATGTGTGAACTGTGTTATGAAAGGACGTCCACTGCTCAAAATATATTCTTCTACAATACTACAATGCAAACCAACAGCACTCAGAACATGAATCTGTATACAGCACATATAATAAATATTTTTTAAAAACTATTTACAACATTACCTCTTGTGAACATTTAGATGCAAGCAAAACTTATTTTTTCCTGCAAAGGTTAGAAAAAGTTCTGTCTGTCTTAGTTCAGTGCTAAATTCCCTGGCACCTAGTTACCCATTCACATTTCATCTTAAAATCAGATCTGCTTACAAAGAGTATCATAGAAAAAACATTCTCCAGCATTACCGTTCAAGTGTCCTCATTTGTTTGGAAAAGACAAAGGGAAGCCCAAAGTAAATATGCAAGGCAAGATTCAAAAGGATGACTAAATCCTGTGGTTCAGTCCCAAGCTCTCCGCAGCCCTCAGTCCAGTCAGCCCGATGGAATGAGACTCACGACACAGACAGGGGTGCCCAGGAAAGAGGGACATGATCAGAAAGCATTGGTTCCGTTACATCGAGGGGTGCTCTGAACTGCAAACCAGGACTCCCGAGAAGTAAAGCTGCACATTATCTAGAACAAATGGTCTTGTTCTGTAACTACTGGCTACAGGTGAGGCTGGGGAGGGCAAAGAGGAAGAGGAGGAGGAATGCCAAGGGATGAAACAAAACGTGCTTATCTCCCATGGATGAGAGTGGGAACAGGTGTCTTTCACAAACATGAGAAAGACTAAAATACAACTCCACACTTTCTTTAGGCAACCAGTGGTTTCTCCATATCTCAAAGGTAGGGGTCTGGATTTCCTTGGGGCTACAACTAAGGCTCATTTCCCTGCACAGGCTGCTGAGGCTCACAGGTGAACGTACCAACTGTGTATGCAAAAAGTGGGCTGCCCGAGCCTAACCCTGATGCCACACCTGGCGCGGCCATACCGATGGTGGGAGACCCACTTTGTTCTGGGATGGGGTGACAGTGGGGGGGTGCACTCAGGTTCCAAATCCACGTTGCATCTGCCCCCAAACAGTGAGGGTTCCAAGGCCCCAACCTTCTGCCTTCACTGTGTCGTCTGGGGGTTCAATGGCCGAGCACAGTAGCTGGGGAGGATGGGTGGCTAGAAAGAACACTTTTTTGGAAAGCCCTTTTGACAGTTTTATTTTTGTTGTTAAAATAAATACTTTCTATAGAAGCATTTGAACAGGAAAATACACTATTTACACAATGAAATAGATTCCACAGTGGTGTGTATAAATATGTATTATACATGTATTTGAAACCATAGTCACTAACACAGTCTCCTAGCACTACTAAGAATGTAGAAGTCACTGGTGAAACTAATAACCTTAAGCTATAGTGGCTCTAAAACTAATCTCTACCTGTGGAATAAATATACAGAATTATGCAATTCTTGTCTGTATAGCATCTATTCTGCAAACTAGCTCCCAAGTACTGTAGTTTTAGCTACAAGATAGAGGTGTGGATTATAGAGAACAATGAGGGTGAAAAAGTTGATAAATTTAATAGCATTTGGACCCAATGGCTAAGTATTAGGAGAAAAATAAAGTTACAAAAGGAAAAATGCTTCTAACAGGACATACAGGTGTTGAGTGAAGCACCTGGAGGTGGCAGATGTTCCAGAGACAATGCCTCCTGAAAGGGGCTGGTGGCATCAGCAGGACAGGGAAGAAAGAGACAACGGGGCCAGGGGTGTCTCCTCAAAACGAGGTGAGTTAGGCCCGACTGGGTGGCTTTGCTGGCCATGCTGGTATTTTTAAGAGCTGAGAACAGGTGGTCTGAGTTCAAGGTTCCAACAGGCAAAGACCAGCCATTTACGTTGACCGTCCAGGGGTCTTCAAACTTTTTATAAAAACCGCCCACTTTTGCAGTGCTGGTCAACCTGGTCCCTACCGTGCAACCAAACAGCGCTGCGATTGGCCCACCATGAAAGCTGGACCGCCCACTAGTGGGCGGTAGGGACCAGGTTGACCCGCACTGCAAAAGTGGGCGGTTTTTATAAAAAGTTTGACGACCCCTGCAGTTGAGACCACGCCTTGGGGAGCAAGAAATGTGCACGTAAGTAACCTGCATATGTAAAGGGCCTCTGGGGGTAAGACCTACATGCCCTGTGCTTGCCGGGACAGGCACTGGTTTAGGCTTTATGCTCATCAGTAATTCCCTTCATGTTGAGCACGGCCAGACAGGAATGCTTCTCCAGAGTAGAGTTCACCCAGATTCTCAAACATGACAAAGACTGCAGTACTTTCAGTCTGACTTTGTACTTTTGAGTTTTAACTACTTACCCTAGTAGATAAGATTTGTATGTCTAGACTTTAATGAATAATCGATCAACATGGGGGGGATAATTTCTTGTTCTTTAATACACAAGCATTACTCAGGGATAATGTGCAGCACAGCCTTGTGCTGAGGCGAGCACCCAAGGTACCCTAAAATCCAAAAGGAAAGAAATGTTGCAATGCCGGGCTACGTGGGGAAAAAGTTTGTACCTAACGGTCTACACAATTTGATCTTGAGTGACATATTGCAAGGGTCAGCAACACTTTTCTGTCAAGGACCAGGTAGTAAATATTTTATGTTTTAGGCTGTGAGGGCCACATATGGTCTGTTATTTTCAAAATGACCATTTGAAAAAAAAGTAAAATACATTCCTCCAACCTCTGGCATATTATAAAACCATGAGCATCAGGTTCCTTTTCTTCAAGGTAAAAAGTATAGACTGCCCTTAAAATGGGCAGTCTATACTTTCTTGTGGCCTGCCTACTGACTGAGTACCCTGTGTTCAATGGGATGGTCCCAGGTAGGTGAGAAAGCCTGTGTCGCCGCGCCCACCAGGCGAGCATAACTGCTCAACGCCCCCTCCGAAGGGCGGAGCCAAGGATGGCTCCGAAGTGCCAAGCATCCACCACCGGCTCTGAGAAAAGGCAGACAGACCAGACAGGCGGGTGGTGATGGAAGGAACTGACCAGCTTCCGTTCAATTCCAAGGATAGAAGCATGGGCAGGGACACCCTCTGCTAAGCACCCAAGGTGGCTGGTGCCCTGGGTCCCCAGCACAGCCCAACAAAGCCCTGAGCCAGGAGCAGCCATCGGCGTTCTGACCCGAGTAGGATTCATTACCTTTAAAGAGGTCAGACCTCCAACGTCTTCCAGTCCATCACTGTAGAATATAATAGCAGTTTCTTTTGATGTTTCAAGGGATGAATTATATTGATATGGTAGCCCAAAGGCTTCCCATAATTCTGCTTGTTTTAAATACAATAATCTTTTTATTTATTTTTTCCCCCTGAAGACGATCTGGGAGCAAGCTCAGGGAAGAGTCTTTACTGATGGAATGTGGGGGCTGCTTTGCTGATGTGATATAAATATTTCACACTTACACAAAAAATTGCCAGTATTTCAGTGGGTCTCAAGCCATAAAAAGATAAAAATTTATAGATGATAAACTTATAAATTTATAAAATTTATAAGATGATAATTATTTATTCAAAACAAAACTGTCATACTCTTTTGGGAATCCGGACAAAATTTTTTTCACTGACAAGACATTCAATTTCATTTTTAAAAAGTTATCACAGAAACTTATCCTTGAGTTTTGGGGGAGGGGGAAAACTAATACCTTGAAAGTTGACTGGATTTATTTAAAGATTAACCAAAAATTCTCAGTCATACTCAGGTTATAGTATGCTCCAATTTCCTTTATTTTTTAAAGCGATTTACTGATTTTACAGAGGGGCAGGGACAAGCAGTAGTTGTTTCACTCGAGCTGTTCACTGATTCCTTGTCGTATGTGCCTTGAACGGGCAAGTCCAGGGTTTCGAACCAGCATCAGGCCAGGCTCTAATTTACTACTATTCTTTTCCAATGCCCTTCAAGCCTCTACTCTACTATTTTGTACTTGTTGGCTTTAATAAAATTATTTTGAAAGAAGAGTATGGAACTGAAAAAAAAAAACCAGTGTCAATAGTTTTATCTTCTTAGAGACTGGTATAATAAACAATGCTTTGGGTTTGTGATTAGACTTTGTTTCCCCTCTGTGAAGACTTTTCCCGTATCTAAATGTGAGGTCCAGAAAACTGAACATCTAATTAATGTTGCCTCAACTAATTTTGAAAGAAACAGAATCTTGGCTTACTTTAGAAATAAACAAGTGAAGCTGGTCTCAGGTCTATGACAAAAATAGTGAAATGAAAGGTCCAGGCCTCATAATTTTAGAATTCTGGGTTCCTACTGGCTCTCAGGGTCTGACTCTGTTGGCTAAAGGGGACCTCATTTCGGTTACTGTGACGGGCGATTCTTTTTTTTTTTTTTTTATCGGAGAGAGAGTGAGAGAGAGAAGGGGCAGGGAGGAGCAGGAAGCATCAACTCCCATATGTGCCTTGACCAGGCAAGCCCAGGGTTTTGAACTAGTGACCTCAGCGTTTCCAGGTCGACACTTTATCCACTGTGCCACCACAGGTCAGGCTGACGGGCGATTCTAAGAGGGAGATGGGAGGAAAGGACAGGTGATGGCATTCAATGTGCTGGAGCAATGATGGAGCCAGTCTCGTTTGTAGCAAGAAGAACTCAGGAAATAGAAAATGAAGAACAAAACCAAGGTAAGATACAGAGAAGGAGAAGAAAGGTAGAGGACAGAGAGGAAAAGAGGCAGAAGAAAGGAGAAGACACAACAGGGAAGGTTTGTTCCTGAAAAAGGATTGTTTTCTCAAGCAAGGTCAGCAAACTTTTTCTTAAAGGTCCAGATAGTAAATGTTTTTGGCTCTGTGGGCCATGTGGACGCTGTTGTAGCTACTCTACTCTGCCAGAAAGCAGCCACAGACAAGCCATACACAAATGGGAGCAGCTTTGTTCCAAAAAACTTTTATTGACAAAAGAGCAAGCAGCCCAGTCTGTAGACTGTTGACAGATCATCTCTAAGCCAAACGAGAGCCCTATAGCCAGGAGGACTGGGTCTGGCTCCTTGGGCCAGCAACCTGGGAAAGTCCATCCCAGTCCCAGGTGCAATGACAAGACACCCAACATGCTGATGCTGACACTAGACTCTCCAGCTTGCACCACATAGTATGTTGTCCTTTCCTACTTGACTCTTAGGGCCACTGATCAACAGGAATGCTGCCCAGAAATGAGTGACTGCTCTCTATCACAAGGCAGGAAAGAGATCGAACTTCAATTCAAAGCACCTGTCTGGAGTGCTTCAGTGTCTGAACAGTGAGGGATTCGCCTGCACAGCACATGGTGTGCAGAGGATCCCAGGAGAAGTCCTGCATCGGTGACGGGCTGACAACCGCATCTCTCTATCCATACTCCCACAGCAGCGAGGCAAGACAGCCACAGCCTCAGGTTATTTTTTAGATAAGGCTTGTGGAGAAGTCTTAATGAAATACAGACACAATAGAACTGGCCAACCTAAGGAATGGGAGGGACCAACAACTGTGGATTAACAGACACTAATAACATCCCTATGTAGGAAGCCTCAGGAGCAGAACAAAGGTTCACGGCCTTCCTGCTGCGCTGCAAGACCGCCACCTGTCTGAGGAAGTGCCGGGGCGAGCCCCCCTGGTGGTCTCCCAAACCCCAGGGAGCCTCGTGGGATAGAAAGTGGGTCTCCAGAACAGGGCCCAGCTCTGGGGAGCTATGGTGGGGCTTCAGTGATTGTTTCTCAGACAATCTCCCAGCTCCTCCAAAACCTAAGAGAGAATACCAGCAGTCTCTGGTCAGTCACTTCAGCTCCAACAGTGGGACAGTCGCTTCACTGAGCACAGGCCCAGCAGAACTTCTTTCCGATCTGGAATCCAGAATGGATTTGTGTCTGGTGGCGAGCCATAATGTGAAGGTGGCGATGAGAAGGTCTTTGCAAGAGAGGGGAAACAAGGGGAGACTTGAATCAGTATCAAGCCTGGGCTTGGAGGTGTCTAGGGGACAGCATCTGCTGGAAGTGTGAAGGGGCCTTCCAGAGCCAGCCCTTGAGTTTCTTTTCTTTCTTTTTTCTATTAGCAAAATTAACTGAATCAGCAAAAATGAGATTCAACAAATTTAAAAATAATTCTAAACTTTTAATCTCATAATTATTCAAAATGCCACTCTATTTAAATGTTGTCACTACTATAAAGTGTAAGTTGATTTTAAAGATGATCCATTGCATTGTTAGGTATATAAATAAATACATACACATTGATAACTTTTCTTAAATGCTTTTCAGAATGAGAGACAGCTATTCTTTCAAAGTACGCTTTTACAAAAGAAAAAGAACTTATTAAAGTAATGGAATGAATTATATACCAGGAACTGGAAAAGTTCCACTCACTTAATGCCAACCTAAGGCAAGCACCCTTCCAAGGTAGTCTACATGCAGCTAAGGGGGCACCTCGGGCGTGTGCACAGGAATCAGCACACTGACATCAGCAACCCTCAGCTGGAAGTCACCACAAAAACAATATCCAGTGCCAACTCTAAAAAAGATATTTTTAAACTTTAAAACCACTTTTAAAAGATTAAATGAACCTACTCAAAACATATTAATGCTTCTGTGCAACTTAATGCTGAGAAAGGGTGCCGACATACATACTCAGCAGTCTCATTATATAGGTAGCTCTTGAATAGCCATAGTCAGAGATAGTAAAAAATAAAATAGAAGACTTGTGGGATAGAGGAGACATAAAAAAAATTCAAGGCTTCACTGAAGATAGTAAGCTTCACTATCTATGAAATTCAACACATTTCTTAACTTCCCAGGAATCAAATGCTTTTTTCCAGTCCTATCCAATCATCAGAAGTTTTCATTGTACATATACAGCTGGACTCTCACAGACTGGGCAGAAGGTCTGTTTTATCATCATTTAGATCAACTAAAGCATAAGAAAAGTTCATCTGGGTTTATTTAAACTGATGTGAAATAATCTGCATGGGACAATTTTTAACAGAAAGAATAGAGTAGCAACTGTCCATACAAGCCTAATTTGGTGACAGAGCATGTTAGAGAAGCTGGTTGAAGTTTTGACAACCAAGCCTTTCTGTAGAGTGGCCCGATGGAAATGGTGAATATGTACTGTGTTATAATGAAGCAATGTAATAGGCACCAAGGTAAAGCCAGTACACCCCTCTGAGGCTTCACCCGGGAAAGGCAAACATTATCAGTAACAAACACTACAGCTCTCAGTTTTGAGCCTGACATGGCAGAGGCAGGAGTGATACTACAAGCATGAACTATGAATATGATGCTAACCAAGAGGAACGAACACCCACTCTGAACATGGACACCCACATGAACAGCAGCTCCGGGTGCAGGGCGTGTAGCCCCACTCTGAGACACGGGAGCTACTTCCTCCACTGCAAGTTTGCTGTGACCTTTCCATAACTGTGCTCTTCTGACAGTGGTTGCGGGATGATCACAGAATCCCTGGGCCACATTTAACCACGGGGCCTGTGCTGATTATCCAGCTTATGAACCCCCTAGCACAGTGCACAGGAAGAGAGAATTTTACTGTGGAGCTGGGGATGGGAGACATCTGTGGCCAACAGACACAGGCAAATGCACCCAAACGTACACGCACACACACACACCTAGACTTTTCTATTACTGGAACATTCTGGCTTTCTTTGCATATAAAAGTACTCAAGGTAAAATAGAATAGTCACTCTCACCCTAATTACCAAATTACAGCTAAGGGGGGGGGGGAGCCTTGTTAGAGTGCTAGCAAGCTTACAAGGCCAAAAGGAAAAGACGGTAAGAACAAGTAATGCAAATAATTTTTAGAGGTCATAAACCAAAATTATCACCTGGTAACACACACCTTCTGTCTCAGGGGTACATAATTTAGAATCCACTTTTTTTTCAAATGACAAAAGATCAAAAGAGCAGTGACCAACAATTAATGATTCTTTAAAAAGGGGTAACAGAAATATTAATGTTTTACAATTATAAATGCCCTCTGCATTCTCCACATACCATAAAAAATGATTTGGTTTAGCTTTCAAATATCAGTTAAACAAACAAACGAGACAGAGAGGGAAGTTCACTGCCGGGGTTTGCAAAGAGGGGCCCTGTGCACGTACAGACGCCAGCGGGAGCTGCTGGGAAGCTACTTTATGTGCAGGATGGTGGTCTTCTCGCTACAGTACAAGTGCTTGTGCATCAAGTATAAAATACAAGCCTTTCATCACATAAGTCAGCTTTTTAGCTTTTGTAAATTTTAAACACAATAAGGATAAATAAGGCACTGTACTTTTAAACACTAAAACTGCGTGGTTCCAAGTTTAAAACCCAAGGAACAACCAGAATATAATATATAACTTCCCTTACTCAGCCTCAGAGAAAGACTCTGCAAGTTCCCTTCTCCATCTGAGATGCATTTTCTGACATCCTACATTGCGATGTTCTTCATTAACTGCGGATGTGAAAGGCTTGATAAGCTTATAAAAGCGAATTTAGTTAATGCAAAATAAAGGGTTGCTTCTCTAGAACAGTTTTACTCCTGGCTACCACCCTCCGGGTCACTTCGCATCCAGCCGCCTCCGTTTGCTGTGGGAAGAGTCCAGCTTGGCCTTCAGCTTTCGTTTTCTCTGGGCTACACTGTTCTCTGGGGTTTTCGTCAAGGGTCTGGCCCGAGCCTTGCCACTGCTCTGCTTCCTGTTTGTGGCTTTCTGTGGCCTGGAAGAGGATTCACTTGCCCCTTTTTGCTTTGTAGGTTTCATCCCCTTCTCGGAGGCAGAGTGCTGGGTGGGTCTTCTGTTCGTATTCTCTTTTTCTTTTCGGGCCGGATGGCAGCTCTTCCCAGAGGACTTTTTAGGGATCTTCACCTTATTCTCTCTCAAAGTTGTCTTTTTGGGCAGTTGGCTGACTCTGTCCCTTGCAGCTGGCTTCTTGGCCACAGATATTTTGGTGGCTCCATCAATATGCTTTTCTTTGCTGGCTTTCATCACAGGTCCCTTGTTTCTCCGGTCCTGAGTGCTGCCACCTTCGGTCCTTCTGCGTTTATTCTGAACTTCAGCTCTTGGCAAGATTTCAGAAGTTTGCTTCCCTTTCCTTCCCTTCATTCTATCAGCACTCTTGGGCTTAATAGGAAAGCCATTAGCATCCACTTGCAGGGCAAGCTTGGGAGACATCAGGGGGTTAATGCATACACTTTTACAACTCTGTTTACCTTCTCCAGCCAGAGCAGATGGGCTTTCCCTTTTCTCATTCTTGATCAAGCGTTGCTGGGCTCTGAGCTTTCCTCGAATATTGGAGTATTTTCTAAGGATCCGGGTACTGGCTGGAGTAGGTGAGCTTGTGGGAGGATGGCTCTTTCTACCTTCCTTGACTTCCTCTTTGTTGACTTCAGAACTGGGGCCAAGGATGATGTCACTGCCCTTCTCTGGATCCACTTGGACAGGATTCTCTCGAAATTTAGCCCAGATCTTCTGCGTTTTCCAGTTGTTTTTAGCAGGAGTAGCTCCGGGAAATTTCTTCAAGTGTTTTTTCAAGCGTTCAGCCTGTAGTGAACTGGGATACAAGCTGGAAGGTGAGTACTTCTGGAGAGGATGCTTGATAGGGGGGGTGTCTCCTGGAAGACGAGTATTGAGCTTCTTCACGATTACCAGAGACCGGGTTTCAGTTGTCTCTAAGAACCATTTACAAATATTAGATAACTTAAAGTTTGACATAAACAGCATCTGAACAGGAGAAAACTTTTGAGCCTCCAACGAACCCCGACATTTCCGTGACCTCTTCTTGCTTTTCCAAATTTCCTTCAGTTTATCCGACTTGTTCCTTGCTCTGGGTGCTGGCTGGCCTTCTTTCTCCAACTGGATCCAGCCCTTCTGAACTCTCACGTATCGGGCATTGAAGTTGGCGATGAGCTCTTGGTTCTCCTCCTCAGCACACCACTCCACGAACTTGGGCTGCTCCTCGACCACTGCTTCCACATCCTCCTCTCCCAAGGGCTCTCCACCCTCCGATGCGTCGTTGTCATTTGGTGTTGGATTTTCTTGTGCTGCTTCCCTTTCTGAAGTCACTTTTGTAGTATCCAAGGAGTCCAAGGAATGAGCATGTCTTAGGTTGTAGGTCGAAGAGGTCAGCCTCGTGAGCCTGGGTGCCCATTTTGGGGGCCCAGTGGCATCACCACTCCCACTAGTTGACAAGCCTGGTGTGCTGGGTGATGCGTCGCCATCATCGCCTTTATGCAGGGTGTCTGCACTGTCCCCCTCGCCTACAACCTCCTCCATGTCTTGTGCAGGAGTGGGTGCTGGCTTCTCTTCTGATTGCTCTGGGAACGTGTATGGAATACTTTCTAAGGGGTCATGAGCATTGTTCTCACCTAACTTAGACTGGACATAGATTTCTAGTCTCTCTCCAGGCAGGGGCTGGTCAGCTGTGGCTATGAGGTCACTGCTGGGGAAAAGATCTCCTTCTCCCACTCTGACCTCTTCTGCCAGCATGTTTTTAGACGTCTGTCTGGTGATGATCCCGCCTCCCTTGCCCTCCTGCTCAGCATCCTTCTCAGCGGGATTTTCGTGGACATCTGGGTTTTCAGTGTCCTCTAGACCTTCTGGATGGAGACCCTCAGTCACAAAGTCCTCAGGTGTAGTCCCACCAGGGTACCTTTCTTTTTTAGAACGTTTTGCACCAGGATTTTTGGAAACCTTGAGTTCAGGGCAAGCAGAGGAAGAATCTGAACTTTGATTCCTTAGGCCCTTATCAGCAGAGGAAGAGTCGAAAAGCTGACTCCTTAGGCACCTATCAGAGGCCTCGGGAAATTTTTTACCTTTTTTCTTCTTGTCCAAGGTCTCTTTAGGTGAGTCCATGTTTTGTTCACACATATCTTGTTCTGAAGGATGCTTTATATCACTGCCCTCCTCCTCTAATGTTCCTGTACCACCTGCGGCCTCACTCTCAATTTTACTGGGACTTTCCTCAGTAAAAGTGCTGCTGTCCTTCGAGAGCGGCTGCGCATCCAGCTCCTGGGTGTCCTCGGCCTCGGCACTGGTGCTCTGCTTGTCCTCAGCCTCCCCCAGGCTCGCCGGGGGCTCCAGGCTCACGGGAGGCTCCAGGCTCGCCGGGGGCTCCAGGCTCACGGGAGGCTCCAGGCTCATGGAAGGCTCCAGGCTCGCCGGGGGCTCCAGGCTTGCCGGGGGCTCCAGGCTCATGGGAGGCTCCAGGCTCATGGAAGGTTCCAGGCTCGCCGGGGGCTCCAGGCTTGCCGGGGGCTCCAGGCTCACGGGAGGCTCCAGGCTCATGGAAGGTTCCAGGCTCACGGGAGGCTCCAGGCTCATGGAAGGTTCCAGGCTCGCCGGGGGCTCCAGGCTTGCCAGGGGCTCCAGGCTCACGGGAGGCTCCAGGCTCACGGAAGGCTCCAGGCTCACCGGGGGTTCCAGGCTCACAGGAGGCTCCAGGCTCTCCGGGGGCTCCAGGCTCACGGGAGGCTCCAGGCTCACCGGGGGCTCCAGGCTCACCGGGGGTTCCAGGCTCACGGGAGGCTCCAGGCTCACTGGGGGCTCCAGGCTCACCGGGGGCTCCAGGCTCACCGGGGGTTCCAGGCTCACGGGAGGCTCCAGGCTCTCCGGGGGCTCCAGGCTCACGGGAGGCTCCAGGCTCATGGAAGGCTCCAGGCTCGCCGGGGGCTCCAGGCTCACCGGGGGCTCCAGGCTCATGGAAGGCTCCAGGCTCTCTGGGGGCTCCAGGCTCTCCGGAGGCTCCAGGCTCTCCGGGGGCTCCAGGCTCTCCGGGGGCTCCAGGCTCACCGGGGGCTCCAGGCTTACCGGGGGCTCCAGGCTTGCCGGGGGCTCCAGGCTCACCGGGGGCTCCAGGCTCACTGGGGGCTCCAGGCTCACGGGAGGCTCCAGGCTTGCCGGGGGCTCCAGGCTTGCCGGGGGCTCCAGGCTCGCTGGGGGCTCCAGGCTCACCAGGGGGCTTTGAGTTTCTGAGCACAGAGGACTTTCCGCTCTACTGACCATTTCAGGACAAGAACAAGGCCTAGAAACATCTTCGCTGCCTCCCTCAAAAACGCTGTCAGTGGAGGGGACCAGGGGCCAGTCTTCAGGTTCGCTCATCTCCTTTGTGTCCAGCAGCTCACCTGGTTGCTGCTCTCGGGCAGGGGAAGACAGCCCCCCTGCTGTGGGGGCTGAGGCCATAGAGCCGTCTTCGGGCACGTCCTCTTCAGGAAGGGGAGCAGGAGGAGGCCACACCGGGCTGCAGGCTGTCATTTCTTCTGACCCCAGGGAGTTGGTCGGACTGGGTTTATTCATCACGGGGCAAACCTCAGGCTCTAGAGGTCCCTTTTCAGATGAAGCATCTTTGCCTCCTTCGAGGGAGGTTATTTCTTTACTTGGCTCTTCAGCGCTGTCCTCTCTGGGAAGCTGCACGTCAACTGTGGGTCTCGGGGCTGAAATGAGGGTTTGCTTGGGAGTGGCCACTGCCTCTGATGCCAGGGTTGAGCAGCTGGCTCTTCCCTGGGAGTGTACAGTTCTGGCCAATGTGCGAACAGTCGGCAGCTCACAACAATCACCATTGAAAAAGTATCCTCGGGTACTCTTTCTGGCTGTCTTCCGAGAAGATAATAAAGATCTTTGATTCTCAAAGTGGCATTCTGTTATTGGCTGACTGATATAAACGACATCACACTGGTTATCATAGTCATTTATTCTCAGCCCTGATGCCCGTTTACTCTTTCGAGCTGTCTTGATGGAGGCTGACAGCATCTTGGTTCGTGAATGTCCATTAGATGCTCTGTGCACAGCTGGCACGGGGCTAGGGACTAGCCAACCATCTTTGGAATGATCAAACTGGGCCTTATCACTGGGATGCAAATGGTAACCCACCTTATTTCTTCCTAGTGAGTTAAGATGGTTCTCTTGCTTTGGCCTTGAATCTTGCTCATTTGCCTCTAAATCCTGGCGCAAAGGTGATTTTGAGCTACACTGTAAAGTATTCTCTTTGTCAGCAGTTCTAGGTGAATTCCCTGTAAACCCTGAGTCCCAAGCCTCTTCTGATAAGGCTTTGAATGAATTTCTCTGAGAAACAATAGCGCTGCTGCACGCCTCACTCTTCTCAGCCGCTGCGTGTACTGCAATTAGCCCTTCTACTAAAGCTGAGCTCTGCATGTGGTCTTTACCGTCCTCACATATTTTCACATTTGGGTCTTGCCCCTGTCCAGTGGTTTGCCCCTCCAAGCTATTAGAGATGTGATGGAAGTTGAACGAGGCAGAATTAGATGTACTGAGGTATCCCAAAGTGGAACTATCCATTGAACTCCCAGAATTAGGTTTAGTGGTTGAAAGTTCAGAGGAATCTTTCTGGACAACAGTCAAGGCATTCTCTCTTCCATCTACAGAGTTTGTCTTAGGAGGAGGCTCCTTCAGGACCTTTTCTCCCAAATACAGAGGGCTGTGAGAGCCTGATGAGTCTACTATCAAATCTACGGGAGGAGGAGACTTCATACTGAGACATAGAGCATCGTTTTCCTTGTGTCTGGTGCCTAGCTGGGCACAGCCAGCATTGCAAGCGGATGCCTCCATCGCTCCAGAATCAGAAGGTTGCAGGTCTTCAGTGCCCGGCTGAGACTCAGTGTATAGATCGTTCAGAACACGAATGAACTGCTTCTGATGATGAGTGCACAGTTTGACCATAAACTTCTCCAGGGGGGACTTCGACTGACTGTTAGAATCTACCGCTATTGCCTCTGTTGAGTTCTCACTAGACAGATAAAGAGAAAGAAGGAATTAGTATGGTCATTTTTCCAAAGAACCATTTTTATATTATAAAATTCACCAGATGTTTCTCTCATGTTGAAAGCAAGTGAATACTCTGGCAAAAACTTCTTCTAAATGCCTATATACTTTTTATTTAATAAATGAGTATTTACCTATTTAAAATATAAGCCTGTTCTATTCTCAATGTTTAGTGACATTCTTCATACTTTTTAAGCAATCATTCACAAAAAAACTTTTATCTTCTAAAGAAGAAATATTGAAAATAAATTTTTTTTTTCAAAAAGTAATATTTTGGGCCCTGGCCGGTTGGCTCAGCGGTAGAGCGTCGGCCTGGCGTGCGGGGGACGCGGGTTCGATTCCCAGCCAGGGCACATAGGAGAAGCGCCCATTTGCTTCTCCACCCCCACCCCCTCCTTCCTCTCTGTCTCTCTCTTCCCCTCCCGCAGCCAAGGCTCCATTGGAGCAAAGATGGCCTGGGCGCTGGGGATGGCTCCTTGGCCTCTGCCCCAGGCGCTAGAGTGGCTCTGGTCGTGGCAGAGCGACGCCCCGGAAGGGCAGAGCATCGCCCCCTGGTGGGCAGAGCGTCGCCCCTGGTGTGCGTGCCGGGTGGATCCCGGTCGGGCGCATGTGGGAGTCTGTCTGTCTCTCCCCGTTTCCAGCTTCAGAAAAATACAAAAAAAAAAAAAAAAAAAGTAATATTTTGGCCACACTATTAACTCAAGTTGGCCAACAAGATATTTTTGTTTTGGGCCTGGGTAATCCTGTTAAGTAATGACTGGTTACAAGTCACAACACTGACAAAAATTCAGTCACAATACATTACAAATCTTGAATTAGAAATACTTAGAAAAATTGTTTTAATATGGTCTCTCAGCATGACCAATTGGCTAGACTTTTTAATGTTGCATGTATTAATGCAGGAATCCTTGCACTCTTTTCTTGGAGAATGGAGGAACAGAGATCAATAATTTCACATTTCAGACACACTGAAAATGGAATGACACACAATTTCTGATTCCTAGCCTCTGAGAAAACAAATATGGAATGATACTGTAAGCTACAGGGCTCTGTCAAGGTGCCCTGTGACCAGCTCCTCTGTGACCAGCTCCTCTGTGACCTTCTCTTAGACCCTCAATAAACATTTTATACTCATCCACAGGAAGTCATTCCATGTTAAGGAACTCCTTTCAACCATTTCTATAAGTTTTCTAGGACAACTCGTAGAGTTTAACCTGAACAGTGGGGTAGCAGAAAAGGATGGTACAAGATTCAAAACAGGCCAAAGGTACTTCCTGATTAGACAGCCAAATGTTCTCAAGAGCTGCTTTGTGTTTCTAGACGTTTGGGTCTTAATAATAAGCCCACAAAACTGGAGTGCCCCAACATTCTGGAGTTTTATACAATTTCTCAATCTCTCTCTGGACTGCATTTCCTTAGGAGCCTATTATCTGACTATGTAACATGGCAGAGCACTGAAGGCAGCTTAATAAATGTGCTGAGCAGATGTCTGATAGTATCTTCCAGCTAATTCCTCTTTTCTTCAATCTGTGACTTGATCTCCCAGCTGTGAGATGCCTTATAGGAAGGCTTCCCTGAGACAGCCTGTATCAGCCTCCTATGTCCCCACCCTCCTGTGGCTTCTGAAAGCAGTGTGGTTTTAGTGGAAAGAGCACAGATTGTGGAATCTGAAAAATCTATATTCTACTTCTTACCCTGACATTTACTACATACAGGATTTAACTTTCTGAACCTTGGTCTTCTCATCTGTAAACTGGAACTGACTATCAATATTTCAAAGGATTGTTATGAGATTTTAGATAATGTACAAGAAGCACAAAGTATAAAAAGCAGGTACTCAATTTTAGTTTCTCTGTTCCTGACTACAGATTTTAAAATCAAGTGGTGAATAAAGTTGCCGAAATAGGTCTAATTACAAAACAAAACAAAATCAAGAAACTGTTAGTTAAATCTGTTAAAAGTGCTTTACAAGAGAAAAGGTTATGCTGTGTTTTTATTTTCACAACTAGCAACAGAGCACTTTTCTTCAGCAGTGCCAAGGTTATCTGAACAGGCCTACTTAGGTTCTGAATTAGAGAGGCACATCTTTGAAAATGCCTACCTCAAACTTGAAACTGATCACTGAATTGTGAGTAAACCAAGAAGAAAGATTATTATAAAAATATTATAATGTGTAGGGGATGGTGAACTTAAAGTATATGTTAGCAATGGGCCAAAACCTAACAAAAAGAAGAAAAGACCAAAAGCAACCAGAAAAAAACTCATTGAGCAGTACACTTATGATATGTGTGTTTTTTGTTTATATACTGTTCTTCAGAAAAAGTTTTAAAAAGGCAACATTTGGAAGGGCAAGAAGTTCCTCCTGCTGTGTGAGAATGGCAACAATTATCTCCTTCCTCAGAACAGGGCAGACTCCAGTGACACCCTTAGGTGAGGGACCATTAAGTCATTTCTAACTCTAGGACTCAACGAGATGTACACAGGAGCTTAACAAATTCCTCATGCAGCTACAGACTTTGCAGCATAGCAAGTCCTAGTCCTTTTGTTGGTGGAAGGTCTTGCCTTCAATTGGTAAAAAAGAAAACAAAACAAAAAACAACTCCCAAAATGCAACGTCTGTGACGTGCAATAAAACGAAGTATGCCTGTTATTTGTTACAGGACACAGTACTGTAAGATGGAGAGGAGTAGCTGCCACTTACAGTTGTGTGACCTTGGCCAAAACACTTAACTCTTTTGGGTTTTTTAGTAGAGCACCTGTCTCATCTACCACATAGAATTACTGCAAAGGGAAACCTATGAAGTTTACACAAGTATTAGTTATCATTGTCAGCCAATCACATTAAATATGCTTTGATAAAAATAACTTAAGAGATCTGGAATGTATATTAATGTTTTCTTAGAACAAAAAAAAAAAGATTTAAGTTGTTCCTTTAAGTACAAAACATTTAAAAAATTTTAAATATTTTTGATAGAAGTCTTTTAAAAATTATATCCTCCTTGAAACAATTTATGAGACTTAATGACTCAGGGTCATTTACCAATGTGCACTATTAAAGTTAGGCATGATTTTTATTATACTACACTGAAGTACGTTGATAGTTTTGGGGGCTACTCCATTAAGTGAGTTTGTCTGCTTAACTAAAAAAGCCACAGTGGCAGTCTGTATTTTATGAAAATCTTTCCTATAGCTTCCAAATAGAAGCTGTGTTGGGAGCCCCACTTCTACATTCTGTAGAGTACTTCTGCTCACTGTAAGCAAAAATAAATAGGCTCTGAATAAAGGCTTAGCGAAGTTTTATAAGTACATCGATTTTCTAACAACTTCTGCTCAGAGGCCTTTGTTCTTCAGTTTCTGGTTCTTGGATGTGTTTCTGAGATAGGTGACTACAAATAAGTGGAATATTACTACCTTTTCAATGCATCAAAGATTTACTCTAGCCTGACCTGTGGTGGCGCAGTGGATAAAGCATCGACCTGGAAATGCTGAGGTCGCCCGTTCGAAACCCTGGGCTTGCCTGGTCCAGGCACATGTGGGAGTTGATGCTTCCAGCTCCTCCCTCCTTCTCTCTCTCTCCCTCCCTCTCTCTTCTCTAAAAATGAATAATAAAAAAAATTTACTCTAAATACATTTCAGCAATACACACAAAAGGTAGAAAGGTTGATAATGGTCTATAAGAAAGACCAAGAAATAGCCTGAAATCTGACGACCTTCAGGATACTGCTTCATGCCTAAGACTGTGTTCTGGAAGCAGGCTTTAGGGCCCAGGATAAACAATACGGCTGGAAATAAGGTGTGTGCCCGCAAGAGGACAGAATGCTCTGAAGGAAACAGAAGCACTTTCTTCTAAAGTGAGGCTCACATAGAATAAAAAAACGGAATAATCAATCCACAGGTAACATCTAACTTCCTTTATGGTTGTAAGACTTAGATCTGCTACTGTCTCACATTTCAATAATTTAAAAGTGCTTCAATATTTTAGTTATTCTCAACTAATGAAAGGTTTTCCAAAGAGCCATGCAACCAACCCTGAAGCAAAGAGTGTGGCAATACGACTCAGCTAGTCTCCAAAGACAGACCAGACAACCATAGGTAGGTAGGTATCTACTTCACAGGATCATGGTAAAGGGAGGCAGTATCTTCACAACCAAGATGTACTAAAGAAACATTATTAGTACCCACTGAACTCTAACCTGGAATGCTGCAGTATATCACTTTCATGCTGAAAAACAGCACCAGAGTGGTAGACATAAGCTCTACCCCCCCTTAAGAGACATTCATAGCAGTGGTTTGGGGAAGCTCAGGAGATGAAAAGATTAAAATTGCAATTGGCAACCTTGGTTGAGAGAAAGAGACATCAATAAAGAGTTATCTGCGTGTGTGTGTCCCTGCTAAAAAGGATCAGGGCCCATGTACTGGTGAACCACAGGTCACCAGAGCAAGCAGTAGGATGCTCCTTATCAATTAGACCTTGGCCATCTCAGCGTGATCTCCACCTGGAGTGACTGTATGCTTCCCTGAAATCCTACGCCTCAGTGGTTTCATAACATTCACTGGCAATTATAAGGGGTCTTGTGTATTTATTTTATAATTTATGTCTTTTACTGACTCAATTTGTCTTGTCTTTATTTTAGCATTCCAAACATATGTAAGCTACTCGTGTGTACACAGGGACTATATTTCATGTTTTTCTGTTTTCTCTTAGCAAGAAACAGGGGAGGGAAAGGGACCATCAAGGATGCCTTGGGGTTTTCTCTCTGGGCAGCACCATTTAGTGAGCCAGGGACAGGCAACGAAGGTGACGGCTGGTGATTGCTGGGGTGTGTTTGTGTCTGATGAGTTCTGTTCTGCACACACTAAGTTGATGTGTTTATAAGATTCTGACTCTAAGATGTCTGGTTGGCAACTGATCACACAGGCATGAGCCCACCAGTAGCTTCCCTTGGGTCTGAGAACCTTTACAAACCTTTGCTCAGGTGGCATTAAATTGCCGTTACAAGAGCAAACTTTGTAACTATAGTAATAAAATTACTTTCGACCATGTCTCTAAATTATCCAGCTTCTTACCTTGTTTGATTTTTCTCTAGAAATTTTCTCAATAGAACCTAAGATTAGATAAATTTTATTTTCATATCATTTGAATATTTAATTAAAAAAATTAACCTCAACTTACTGAAGTTTAAGTCTATTCCAATTTTTCATGTTTTTAAAAAAATGGCTGCTAGCCAGTTTTGCCGGAGTTTTAAACAGCTAGTCTTTACCTTTCCTTCTAATTAATCTATTTTTCCAACAGCTTTAGTCCTTTAATAGAGCCGAAATATATCATTTTACCCTGATCTGGAATCCTCTCAGGCAATAATCAGGGAAATCAGAGAGGGGCAAGTTTCTGTCCGCTGACCACTCACTCAACTCGGCCCAAGGGGCAGCACTATGTTTTAGTTCAGTGATTAGAGCCAGTACCATAGTATGCCCCTCACATCTGATTATTTAAGGTCTTATAAAAATTACTATTCTTATAAGATGGGTGGATGGGCAATGCTTATGTTATTTTAAGGTAAAAGACAAATCAAATAGATGTGGCAGAGAGCTGAATTGACAATTTTTAAAAGTCTAGAATTTTGGATTGATGGATTCAGGTAGCTCATCACAGATTTTGAAATCATTTGTTTGATTTCATGTTTCTTCCACTCAACAATAAGACTCTCTCTGTAATAGTTACATAAATTATTTATCCACTAGAAGTATTTCACCACCACCACTGAAGAACAGTTCAATCCTAGGGACCAATACATGAGAGAAAAGGCTATAGGAAGAGGGAAACTTGATTTCCAACTACCTGGATGTGTTCTGAGTTTCTAAATGCCTAATTCTTAAGGGTGTGGTAAAAGGATAAGATAATATTCATAAAAACTTCATACTTTAAGAATGATGTGTTATTTTACAATCCTATCTTTAATGATTTACTCAATGATGTTTTCTAGATCAGAGGTTAGATACAGCAGAACTCGCCTACTTTGTCAATACTGCAGAATTTAAATTCTCCCAGGAAAGCATTCCTGTGCTTAATATAAATGGTGGATGGGCAATGCTTATGTTATTTTAAGGTAAAAGACAAATCAAATAGATGTGGCAGTGAGCTGAATTGACAATTTTTAAAAGTCTAGAATTTCGGATTGATTGATTCAGGTAGCCAATATCTGTTCTCTACCAATAAAACTGGTTGATGGCAGGTTAAACATTGCTAATAACCAAAATATATTCTTCTTCTTTTTTTTTTATAGAGACAGAGAGTCGGAGAGAGGGACAGACAAGGACAGAGAGATGAGAAGCATCAATCACCAGTTTTTCATTGTGACACTTTAGTTGTTCGTTGATTGCTTTCTCATATGTGCATTGACCGTGAGCCTTCAGCAGACCGAGTAACCCCTTGGTCAAGCCAGCGACCTTGGGTCCAAGCTGGTGAGCTTTGCTCAAACCAGATGAGCCTGCGCTCAAGTTGGTGACCTTAGGGTCCTCCGCACCCTAGTCCGATGCTCTATTCACTTGCGCCACCACCACCTGGTCAGGCCAAAATATATTCTTCTTGATTGACAAAGGTCATCAGAAACAGTAAATGGTGTTTGGATGGGAGTTTATCTTAGTAGCAGAAAAAGGTAGTCATAGGAGAACCGAAGGGGAGAGAAAGCTTTAGAAAATGTTAGATACAGGAGACCAGTGGTCCCCAACCTTTTTTGGACCACGGACCGGTTTAATGTCAGAAAATATTTTCATGGACCAGCCTTTAGGGTGGGACGGATAAATGTATCACATGACCGAGACAAGCATCAAGAGCGAGTCTTAGACGGATGTAACAGAGGGAATCTGGTCATTTTTAAAAAATAAAACATTGTTCAGACTTAAATATAAATAAAACGGAAATAATGTAAGTTATTTATTCTTTCTCTGCGGACCGGTATCAAATGGCCCATGGACTGATACCGGTCTGTGGCCCGGGGGTTGGGGACCACTGCAGTAGACCAAAAGATCAAGAACTTTAATTTGGCTTGATTTTTTTCTTTAAATAAAAGAAAATATAAAATGCATCATGAGCCCCATCAAGGAAATAAGAGTTTGTTTTTCCCTCCACCAAACAGTATTTTGAAATTATGTTCCCTAATTCCTTACTTCTGGTCCTTTTAAGTAAGCACCAAAAATTTAAGTATATTCAGGGGCCTGGATAAGTCTGCTGACAAGTCTTTGCTATATACTGGGAAATGCATCTATCCTTCGCTATTTCACATCTGGTGTGTCTTCCATACCAGGATTCCAAGGCTATGACAAAATTGTGTGTGTGTGTGTGTGTGTGTGTGTGTGTGTCTCTCTCTCTCTCTCTCTCTCTCTCTGTGTTGTGGAGAATGTGGGCGTGGGGTGTGAAGATTTCTTTTTTTTTTTTTTTAGATTTCTTTTTTCACTTTCTAAAATGTCATGTAGCCTGACCAGGTGGCGGTGCAGTGGATAGAGTGTTGAACTGGGACATGGAGGACCCAGGTTAGAAACCCTGAGGTTGCCGGCTTGAGGGTGGGCTCATCTGGTTTGAGCACAGCTCACCAGCTTGAACCCAAGGTTGCTGGCTTGAGCAAGGGGTCCCTTGCTCTGCTGTAGCTCCCTGGTCAAGGCACGTATGAGAAAGCAATCAATGAATAACTAAGGTGCCACAACGAAGAATTGATGCTTCTCATCTCTTCTTGTCTGTCTGTCCCTCTCTTTGTCTCTGTCACTCAAAATAAATAAATAAAA
The DNA here is from genome assembly GCF_036850995.1 of Saccopteryx leptura. Classification (NCBI taxonomy): domain Eukaryota; kingdom Metazoa; phylum Chordata; class Mammalia; order Chiroptera; family Emballonuridae; genus Saccopteryx; species Saccopteryx leptura. The sequence continues at coordinate 30,555,903 of NC_089515.1, forward strand.
TGCCATGTGCCTGACCAGGCAGTGGCGCAGTGGATAGAGCATCGGACTGGGATGCAGAGGACCCAGGTTTGAGATCCCGAGGTCGCCAGCTTGAGCGCGGGCTCATCTGGTTTGGGCAAAAGCTCACCAGCTTGAACCCAAGGTCGCTGGCTCCAGCAAGGGGCTACTCGGTCTGCTGAAGGCCTGCGGTCGGGGCACATATGAGAAAGCAATCCATGAACAACTAAGGTGTTGCAACGCGCAATGAAAAACTAATGATTGATGCTTCTCATCTCTCTCCGTTCCTGTCTGTCTGTCCCTGTCTGTCCCTCTCTCTGACTCACTCTCTGTCTCTGTAAAAAATAAAATAAAATAAAATAAAATGCCATGTAGTGTTTTGTAGCTCTAAACTACTGAACAACCAAGTTTTGTTTCCATGAAACTGAACTAGAAGAAACAATAAAATGGTAGGCAAAGGTGATAGGAAAAAAGGAGAAATAAAGTTCACATAAGACCACAGAATAAAATAACCTCTTAAAATCAGGCAGTTTAATACCTGATTTCCAGGCGATTGAAGTACAAATTATCTAAATCTGAATTTAGATGGCTTTAGATAGAAACAGCAATTCTCAGAGTTGGGATTAGATTTACTGCTCCCCAGGGATCAGAATCATGAGGATGGTGTGTGGGGGGAGGGGGTGTCCAATCCAGGCCTTACATGTATCCCTTCACCCCTGCAAGAGTCCTAGCTAGAGCCTTAGGGAGCCACCACTGCTGACGGCAACTCACATCTTGTTGATATGGAGTAGAAAATTATTAAAAACCATTCATCTAAAACAGAACACATGCAATCCCTTTCAAATAGCTTTCAAAGTTTACTGTATTCTTAACCAAATTCACTAAAATCAGGGCAAAACAAAGTCTCCAAAATTATTAATTATCTAAAGTGGGGGAAAGAAAGGGTGCCTCAAAGGGTGCTTACTGGGCATGCAGCCGCCGTTTGCTAGCTTTCCTGTATCCCAGGGCTTAATACCCCGGATGAAAGGCTAGTACTATACAGAATAGATTTAAATAGGATAGAAGCAGTTTCAGGCCTTTATATTGTGTCTCCTACTTCTTTTTAATTTAACCAGATTGCCAAATTTATTAAATCACAATAAAAAATATAACTATCAAGATTCTCATGTCCACACTTGAACACATGTTTACCCTATAGGCAAACATACCCACGAAGGCAAAACATGAGTTACTTGGTGAGTAGAAAGTCAGAGCATGTCCTCTCTAGGAAAGTAATAAGCTCACAAAACAGACCCTTTGTCAAACAAACTATTTAGTTCTGAAAGTTTTTCCTCCACCACATTAATTTTTGTGTCTATTAATTTTTGTGTTCCAGGTAAGACTGACTATACATGCAAGACCAAATATATTATTACATTTGGAGTTAATTTAAAATTAAGGTGGGAGGGCTCAGAGGCTGTGAAAGACATGGAATTTTGGATTAGGTGGTGTAAATTTTAAAAAGTGATACAAGTTGGAAGTGGGGTAATATCTCCTAGTGATATAACTAAGAATTCTTAGAAAACACTGAACTAGACTTTAAGAAATAATACAATAATTTTAGACAAAGAGGGACAGACTTTTGCCTAGGGCTGATGCGAACTGAAAAAGAATGTATAACTAGCCTCCCTGAGTTCCTGGAACCAGATTAAAGAGAGATCTGTATGTGAAAGGTATAACTGACATTTATAAGGTCAGGCTTACAGGAGAGCTCACAGTAAACCAGTCAGACTGGCCTATTTCTTTTATATTTGCCGTGTAGGAGATTAAAAATCTATGATGTTCTTTGGGGGAAATTTCCCTTTAATTCCCAATTTAAATGACCACGATCATGATAGACTAAAATAATACCACTGCTTAAAAGAAATACAGAGGCCCTGGCCGGTTGGCTCAGTGGTGGAGCGTCGGCCTGGCGTGCAGAGGTCCCGGGTTCGATTCCCGGCCAGGGCACACAGGAGAGGCATCCATCTGCTTCTCCAACCCTCCCCCTCACCTTCCTCTCTGTCTCTCTCTTCCCCTCCCGCAGCCGAGGCTCCATTGGAGCAAGGATGGCGGGGAGCTGGGGATGGCTCCTTGGCCTCTGCCCCAGGCGCTGGAGTGGCTCTGGTCGCGGCAGAGCGACGCCCCGGAGGGGCAGAGCATCGCCCCCTGGTGGGCGTGCCGGGTGGATCCTGGTCGGGCGCATCCCAGTCGGGCGCATGCGGGAGTCTGACTGTCTCTCCCCATCATAAAAAAAAAAAAAAAAAAAAAAGAAATACAGAGGTGCAATCGTTCCCCAAGTCAGAGAAAACATACCAATATCATGACGATCTTTTAAAAATGGTGACAGGGGAGGCTTCTGGTCAAGATGGCGGCGTAGGTAAATGCGGTACTCACCTCCTCCCACAACCCCATCAAATTTACAACAAAACTACATCCATCATTCAGAACTGCCTGAAATCTGGCTGACTGGAAGTCCCACAACCACGGATTTAAAGAAGAAGCCACATCCCACACCCATGTGAGGCAAATAAAAGTCGGGAGGGATATCTCAGTTGCAGAGGTCCCCCCAGAAGAGTTAGAGGTCCCAGGCCCACACCAGGTCCCCAGCCCAGAGTTCCAGCACCAGGAAGAGAAGTCCCCATAACTTCTGGCTATTAAATCCAGCAGGGATTGAGGCTGAGAGAGGAGAAGGGCTGTTGGAGTTCCAGGAAGCTCTCGAGCATTGACTTACTCTGACTTACTCCCTCTGAGCTCCAGCAGTGCAGTGTTACCTTGAAAGGCACCAGGGACATACCGAGAGGAACTAAATTGCCGACATCAGGAACACAAGAGCAACAGCTTTCTCCTAAACAGAGTGCTGGCAGAGGCCATTGTTCCTCCTTTTCTGAGTCCTCCCCGAACAGAGCCAGCAGGCAGGCACCATATCTGAGTCTCCATCAATCTGGCTAATACTGTTTGCCCCACCCTGATGATTCCCTGAGACCCACCCCACACAACTTTCTGGCCCACCCAAGCTGTTTCCAGTGGCTTTACCATATGAATGGCCTATGTTGGCTCAGGCTTCAGATTTTCCTAAAATCTCTCAAACAAGCAGCATCTGGCCGTGGCGTGCCCCATGCCTCTTGCTAAGTGGCCCCAGGCCCAGCACTAGAAGCAGTCAGTCTTGGTTCACAGCTTGGCTTCACCTTGGCAGCTCCAAGCCCAACACAAGTAATGGCCATGTGCAGACTGCTTTGTAGCTCATGCCAGGTGGCTCCAGGCAGAACTCAGGTAGTGGCTGACCCTGGCCTATACCTCCTGGAAGGCCCCAGAGCCAGTGTACCCAGTAGGCAGCTTCAGACCACATCAAAGCACCACAACCCAACCACTTCCACAAGTGACACACTCAAGAGGCAGACTCAGGGGGCACAAGAGCCCTGCTGAAATAACTCCTGCTCTGTGGGGCGGGCCCTTGCGCAGCTGACCCTTTACAGTGGTTGATGGTCACAAGCCAGTCCTTTCAGCTCACCCTTCTGGGAATTAAATCCTTCCTATTCATGTGCCAACAGCAACCAAAGTTCCACTACAAGAGGAGGGTGTACACAGCTCACATGGGGGTGGTGCATCTCAAGGGCCCAGCTTGGGTGATTGAGGAGGCTGTGCCACTGGACCCTACAGAACCCCTGCTACATTAGGACACTCTCTCAAGCCTGGGAGACACAGCAAATACAGGGAAGCTGCCAAAATGAGGAGAAAAAGAAACATGTCCCAAATGAAAAGACAGAACTAAACTCCAGAAAAAGGACTAGAAAATGGAGACAAGCAATCTACTAGACACAGTGATTAAAACACTAGTTATAAGGATACTCAATGAATTTAGTGAGAACAGTATAAAAAAGGACCAATCAGAAATGAAGGATACACCGGCTGAAATGATGAATAATTTACAGGGAATCTATAGAATAGATAAAGTTGATAATCAAATCAGCAATTTGGAATATAAGCAAAGCAAAAAACACTCAATTAGAACACCAAAATAAAAAACAAAATTCAAAAAATGAGGCTAGTATAAAGAGTCTCCAGGACAACTTCAAACATGATGACATTTGCAACATAGGGGTGCAAGAAGAGACAGCAAGAAATTGTAAACCTATTTGAAAAAATGACAAAATTTCTCTAACTTGGTGAAAGAAAAGACAGAAGTCCAGGAAGCACAGAAAGTTCCAAACAAAATGAACCCAAAGAAGCCCACATGAGGACACAATGTAATTAAAATGCAAAAGGTTAAACAGAGAAAGATTCTTTTTTGTGTGTGTGGCAGAGACAGAGAGAGTCAGAGAGAGGGACAGACAGACAGGAAGGGAAAGAGATGAGAAACATCAATTCTTCGTTGCGGTTCCTTAGTTGTCCATTGATTGATTTCTCATATGTGCCTTGACCGGGGAGCTAAAGCAGACTGAGTGACCCCTTGCTCAAGTCAGCAAACTCGAGCTCAAGCTGGTGAGCCTTGCTCAAACCAGATGAGCCCACGCTCAAGCTGGCGACCTCAGGGTCTGGAACCTGGGTCCTCCGCATCCTGGTCCGATGCTCTATTCACTGCACCACCACCTGGTCAGGCACAGAGAGAGATTAACAGCTGCAAGAGAGAAGCAGTTAGTTACCTACATGGGAACTCTTAAAGATCATCAGCTGATTTCTCAACAGAAATCAGAGAAAGTTTTCTGCAGAAACTTTGTAGGCCAGAAGGGAGTGGCAAGAAATATTCAAAGTGATAGAAAGGACCTACAACCAAGATTACTCTACCCAACAAAGCTATCATTTAGAATGGAAGGACAGATAAAAAACTTCCCAGATAAGAAAAAACTAAAGAAGTTCATCACCACTAAACCAGTATTACATGAATGTTAAAAGGAAAGTTACTTCCCTACTTTATAAATTACCATTACTGTGGAACTGGTGGGCGGTTAGAAAATTTTACTACTAACAGATGGGCAGTAGATATACAAGGTTGACTACCCCTGTCTTAGGCATAAGTAATCAATAAACTAGCCCAATAAATTACTACATGGTGAAAATAATTTTCCAAAGACATTTTTCAAGGTAATTGAAAAGGGTAGAGCAAACATTTTGACACATAATCAAAAAGAAAAAGAATAAACTTTCAATGAAATGAATTCAAATCAATGAAGCAGGGAAAGAGAGAAGGGAATTTTGAAAGTCTGACAGTCCTAACTGTAAGCACACAGGAGGTTGTTAGTATGTTCTTCAGGGTACCAGGAAAACTGTGATGAATGGTATGGTTTAACTATGGCTTTCAAAACCCATTTGATTTTAACTTTCTACACTTCATTAATTTTTAAACAGAGAGAGAAACATTGATTTGTTGTTCCACTTATTTATGCATTCACTGGTTGACTCGTGTGTGTGCCCTGACCAAAGATCAAAGCTACAACCTTGGCATATCAGGATGACGCTCTAGCCCTAGCCGGCTGAGATATCTGGCCAGGTCTCAAAAGCCATTTGATTTTGACTGCAACCAGAACAAGAAATACTTTTTACAAAGTGAACCATTACATATTATCCCAGTTCATACATGTATGATGACAAACTTTCAATAAAATAGTATATATATTAATCCTATTAAATGCTATGTACTCTGATTCTCTTTTCTTTCTAAAATGTTTAGGACCCACTAAATTGATCTTACAAATAATAGGTCGCATCTGGTTAATCTAATTTGAAAAACTGATCTACACCTGACCTGTGGTGATGCAGTGGATAGAGTGATGACCCAGAATGCTGAGGTCACTGGGCTTGCTTGGTCAAGGCATGTATGAGAAGCAGTCAGTGAACAACTGAAGTGAAGCAACTATAATCTCACTCCCTCTCTCTCTAAACTCAATAAATAAAATCTTTAAAAAAGAAAAAGAAAAACTGATCTACATAGATTCACCTATTCCCAGCACCTCATAAAAATCTGCTATTCAGGTTACATTTTTTCTTTTTTCTTTTTGCAAGAGAGCGAGACAGACAGGATGAGAAGCATCAACTTGTAGTTGAGGCACTTAAGTTGTTCACTGATTGCTTTCTCATACGTGCCTTGACCGGTGGGCTCCTGCTGAGCCAGTGACCCCTTGCTCAAGCCAGCAACCTCAGGTTCAAGCCAGCGACCTTGGGCTTTAAGCCAGTAACCTTTGGGCTCAAGCCAGCAACTATGAGGTCATGTCTATGATCCTATGCTCAAGCCAGTGACCTCGGGGTTCTCCACCTGGGTCCTCAAGTGTCCCATGTCAACGCTCTATCCACTGTGCCACCACCTGGTCAGGCTTGGTTACATTCTTAACTATCTCCATGTAGCTAAAGTTATAGTGCCAGGGCACTGTCTCAAGTAAATTTAATAGACACTGGAATAAAAACCTTAAACTGTGCTATCTAGGATCCAAATTACCTGTTTGATATGTACAGAGCTCCCACTTGACAAGAGTGCAACTAAAACCACATTAAATAGGCAGAAGAGCCCCCAAATTTTTTCACTGGAAAACTAAAGTTTTGCTGATCAAAAACTATGCATACAAATCCCCACACTCCCACACTCAGTTAAGTGATCTTTCTAGTATATACCAAGTTGTAATTTCTTTCAACTAGCAAATTATCCCTTATCATTACATTGCTGTTCAAATAAAGATAGTAATTAACATTTTAAAATTACGAGTCAATAAATCATAGTAAATCATTCTTATATGCCTATAAAGAGCTCCAGATTCAAGATTTAATACTTAAGAATTTTGAGATATTTTTTGCCTACTTTTCAAGGTTCTTATTTTGCAAGTGACTAACCAAATCATGGCTTAAATGATTGATTATACATATACTGATCAACCTTTTAAAATAATGTCGTTTTGAGCCTGACCTGTGGTGGTGGCGCAGTGGATAAAGTATTCGACCTGGAATGCTGAGGTTGCCAGTTCAAAATCCCGGCCTTGCCTGACTGAGGCACATATGACAAGCAACTACTATGGGTCGATCCTTCCTATTCCTCCTCCACTGCCTTTCTCTCTCTTGCTCTCCACTAAAATCAATAAATAAAATCTTAAAAAAAAAGTCTTGAGAACACTTCTTCTCTAAACTTCTGAAAACAAGCCTAATTCAGTTGTAAACGCAGGCTGATACTACCACTCCTCCCAAAACAACAAAAAGTCCAACTTATAAACTGAATATAAAACTCTATGTTAAAATGCTCACCATTTGGAAGCCAATAATGATAAAGTAGACACTCAATACAAGAAAGGTTATCTACTATGTTTATTAATAAAAAGGATTTTTCACTTATTTTAGCTACAAAGCCTAACATCACATGACTTGGGTATATGTTTCTACATTTGAACGCAAGTGTCTGGTGAGAAAAAGTCACAGTCCTTGGGGAAAAAATAACCCCACAGTTCAAAAAATGGCAGAAAGCAATACCATTTTCCCTTATGCAATTTTCCTGATTCCTATACCTTAAGATAAAAGGTTCTCTGAATTAATTCCAAAGTATCAGGAAAATCATAGAAGAAAATTCTGGGTTAGAAAAAATAACTTGGCCTTGGTCAGTTGGTTCATTAGCCTGGCATGTGGATGACTGGGGTTCAATCCCTGGTCAGGGCACAAATGAGAAGTGACCACCTGCTTCTCTCCCCCACCCTTTCCCCCTTCTCTCTTTTTTCCTCTTGCAGCCAGCCAGTGGCTTGAATGTTTCAAGCGCTGGGCTCAGGCACTGAGGATAGCTTGGCTGTTTTGAGCATTTGGCCCCAGATGGGGGTTGGTGGGTAGGTCCTGGTCGGGGCACAGGTGGGAATCTATCTCTCCTCCTCTCACTTATAAAAAAAAAAGATAACTCCCTTTAAAAAAGTAAGATAGTAACAAGTGAACTAAATAACAATTTGAAGATAGGATCACTAAAATAAATTCATTTATAAATGCTAGCTTATAATCCTACCACACTTATCAGGCTACCAGTTTAGATAATGACAAGAAACAAGTAATTATAGCTTTGAAATATACTAAGAAATAATTAAGTTTTCTAGAAAAATGTTCTATAAACATGTGTCCTAACCGAGTAATTTTTCAATTTTATTAATATCGAACCAAAAGGCAGAAATAACCAAGGAATAAAATTAACTAAAAGATAAACTAGACCAGGGGTAGTCAACCTTTTTATACCTACCGCACACTTTTGTATCTCTGTTAGTAGTAAAATTTTCTAACTGCCCACCGGTTCCACAGTAATGTTGATTTATAAAGTAGGGAAGTAACTTTACTTTATAAAATTTATAAAGCCGAGTTATAGCAAGTTAAAGCATATAATAATAATTATTTACCAAGTACTTTATGTCGAATTTTCGCTAAGTTTGGCAGAATAAATCTTTATAAAACAACTTACTATAGTTAAATCTATCTTTTGCTCCGCTACTACCCACCAAGAAAGCTGGAACGCCCACTCGTGGGCGGTAGGGACCAGGTTGACTACCACTGATCTAGACCAACTAACAACAATAGCATTATTTTCTAATATAAACCGTCATTAGAAATGATAAATCACTTTTAATTATATGCATATTATGAGCTTGAAAAACCAGCTTTCTAAAATATATTGATATTATTTCTAATCTTTATCATTATAATCCAGCTGTTCTCCTATCCACTTTTCAACTGGAATCAATTTACAGTATGAAACTTCTTTATATACCTAGTTTCTAAAAACAATATAAATGTTGAGCAACATACAGGTGGGTCAAAAGTAGCTTTACAGTAGTTTTTATGGAATATAATAATTAATAAATAATTAATACAAGAATAAACTGTTTCCCATACTCACCAACTATAAACCTACTTTTGAGCCACCCTACATATGCTGTTCTTTGTCCCAGTAAAAAGAAATACTAGCATCTTCCCACGAATCAGAACTACTGTAATAGCCTTTAGTAACTGACAATGTTGTTTTCGTGTTTGTCTCGAGAAAAGAGCAAACAAAAATTAACAAATCATTATTCTTCTTAGCAAGCAATCTCAACATAAAAAAATTAAGGCCTTGGCCGGTTGGCTCAGCAGTAGAGAGCGTTGGCCTGGCATGTGGAAGTCCTGGGTTCAATTACTGGTCAGGGAACACAGGAGAAGCGACTTTCTGCTTCTCCACCCCTCCTCCTCACCCCCTTTTCCTCCCACAGCCTTGGCTCAAATGGTTCAAGCAAGCTGGCCCCGGACACTGAGAATGGCTCCATGGCCTCACTTAAGGCGCTAAAATAGCTCAGTTGCCCAAGCAACGGAGCAGTGGTTACAGATGGGCAGAGAATCGCCCCCAAAGGGGCTTGCCAGGTGGATCCAGTTGGGGTACATGTGGGAGTCTGTCTGCTTGCCTCATTTAATAAGGGCCAAAAGTTACAAGGCAGCACTGCTGCATCCAAATACCAAAGCACAAATAAGAAGAAAGAGATTTTGTTACTACTAAATTGTAGTAATTTAAGAAATTTCATTTGGAATTTATCATGAAAATTTTGACTTTAATTACATGTGCATTTACAATATACTCTGAAATTTTACCCCTTATATAAATTTTTAAAAAACATTAAAACCTTAAGAAGTAGATACCAAGCTTTTAAAAGTTTTTCACAACAAATTTATTAGAAGAATAGTGGTTTTGAAAAGTCTAGCATCCAGTGAGAACTACCATACACAACATTACAGCTGGGAATGTTTCTCCGAAATGTCATGGTCAAATAATACAACGGAACCATTAAATCTTACACATGCACGAGAGAACTAGCGCTTCTGACATACAATGCAAAAAAAAGGGGACCACATGGATTAAAGTTTTAAGTACTCATCACATACATTAAGACACAGCTTATTTTAGTCCAGTCAAAAATCAGAACTGCATTAAAAAATTTAATGTAGTGCAATCAAACCAAAAAACTTAATTTGTGATCATAAGTGCTCTACTACATAAACATTGATCATAGCAAGGAACAAAAAGTTCAAATCACACAGTACAAAAAAATCTGTAAATAAATATAAACTACAGTACAAGAGAAATATTAAATTATACAATTCCGTCAAACTGTAAACAGTATATTGAAATGAGGTCCATAGAGTAAAGGGGGTTCCTGTTTTGTTGCATGACACTGTTCTAGAAATCTGAAAGATGCCATTTTCCTTATCTTCAAAGGCTATGGGTTTTATATATGGAGAATTCCTTTTAGATGTAAGATATCAAATATTAAAGCAGAGGAATAATCTGTTTTGTTAACCACAGATAATACTGTAGAAAACAAAATGAATATTAATGAATAAAGACCTCTAGTAGACAAGTCTTCCCATTAAAGATGCAAAGGGCTAAAACACTGGAATTAGAACTTCACATCAGAAGAAACTTGTCACTGAGGACTTCAAGGCTACAAAATACATTGACAAAATCATCTGCTGATACAAAGATCCAGACCTCTGCTAATTTTTTGACATTTACATACTCATGTTACTATATCAACTTTGGCAGAATTACTACTAATAAACTCAGAGCACTCCTGGCCCAATGGTTCCATCACAGTGGCCAGTGCACAGAATTCTCTAAAGACATTGCATAAACTAGAATGTAGAGGTCAGACACCCAAGGACCAGTGCTTGAATTTAGTAGTAGCATGGTGAAGAAGCAAGAGCCACATCAAGGAGGAACTGCATCTGTTATAGTTTTCAGAAGCAGCAAGGAATGTTGTTTAATTGTGCTGGCTATTAATTAGTGGCATTTAAAAATATATAGTTTAACTCTGTGTGTGTTCCATGTGCTGGCTATACATTTCTGCACATTTTATGTTTTTAAATACACTGTTAACAGGAACCCCCATATTATCTGCTCAGTAGTAATAACTGAATATATAGAATGCCACTATAAGAGTGTGAGGCACCGTGTGCTGGAGAGTTATATGCAGCTTTAAAATGTTTGGCTGAGTTATACCTGGATACCTGAACTGAGTTTTTAAGTTGACATTCATCAAGGATGTGCTACCAGCACGTCGAAATAAAAGCAAAACAGAAAAATACAAGTCACTGTTAGGTTTAAGAATAGCATCAAAGTACCTGAATTGAGTGAGAATAGTGTGTAAACTGTCCCTGAGGGTTTTTAAACAGCGTGTACAAGTTGGATTTCTAAAAACGTTACTTTTATTCAACAGTGTGGACTGATAAAAATACCAATGTCTGACAGTTTAAGTGGAGGTCATAAGGAATTATATGCAAACACTCCAAATGTATAGTTTATACATTTCTTTGCAAAGCAGCAGTAATCTGCTGTAAAGTATACATCCCCCATCAGAACAAGCAACATGTGGGAGTCAGATAAAGGTTTCTATCTTAGTCTGGTTTTCTGACAGCACAGCATATCAATATCCAATGACTATATTTTTCCTAGATCAGAAGGTAACTAATTTTGACTAGCAATATAGGATTAGACTTTTAATCAAACACTTTGCTATTACATACTAAAATTCCTTAAACTTACTAATGCTGGTATACTAACCTAGTTAATCATCCCCCCCATTTTAGAAATATACCCTTCCACAACTTAAAAACATTAAGATCCATTTTCAGTCCTCTGATGTAAAAAGCATGTCAGTGAATTAATATTAAAAATTTACACAGTAAAAAGGCCTGAATTTCAGCCAAAGATTCTAAATACTGCTCATTCCCTGAAGACTTAAAGGGAGAGAGAATCCCTACCCATTTTCCTAGTGATTTATTTTTTCTAAAGTGGTCTCACACAATTTTTCATTTTGGGGAATTTTCCCCTCACCTCCTCTCAAATTCCAAATTCTTAAGCCTGAAATGCTTAATAAAATGGGGAAAATGAGGCAATCACTTGGAATTACTTGACAGGTACAAAATGTTGTTTTTTTAAATAAGACAAGAATTACTTATATAAATGTGATTTGACCCCATATTATGTAGTATGTTCTATATTTTTAAGTAATCACCCTAAAACTTACAGTACCTAAGACTGAAGATAAATTAAGACTTTAGTGTTGTAACAGAAAAAGTGCTAAATTATCCCTTTTCTAGTACTTTAAACATTTCAAACAAGTGCTTTCCTCATGACAGTAAAGTTTACTATATACCCTTCCACCAAGCAGGAAAAAAAGTATCACCTGGATGAAAGAAAAGATTTTTAGGTATAGCACCGGTTATTTACCAAGTGATAGATGTTAAAAAACGTTGTTTCACTCATTCTGAGGGGGTAAAAATATTCTATATTGAAATTCTATTTGGCTACTGAATGTTAAAAATCCCTGCTCTACTGTGACAGTGTCCTGTGTCCAACCCCCCTCCCTGTCCCCTCCCCCAGTCCCCTTACACACTATCCACTGAGAATCTAATCTCTAAAGAGATTATTTTAAAATTTATGTTTTCAGGACATACCTGAGACAGGGTGCAATTCTGCAGAACAAGGAACCCAAGACTTTACTAATACTGGTTATAGGTTCATAAATTCTTTCCCAAGACAAGTCTAAAGTCAAAGAGGTATGGATCTTCAAACATATCTTACTGCTTTATAATTTTTTGGTATGTGTGTAGGGTCATTTCCAGTGTTGAAAAGATCATCTTGAGCCTGTTCAATAACAGTTCAAGATAGGGTAAAGAGTTCATTTCCATATTCAAACAATAAAGGTTAAATATTATAGTTATAATATTTGCTATATCCAATAAATCTATGATTAACTAAAAGTGCTTGCTTTTCAGCTTTTATTGATACAGATCTAAATAAACTGAAAACCTTAAAATTACCCCCCAAATAGCTGTAGAATTTGTTTTGTCAAATCAACATTAGCCTTGATTCTCATTTTCAAACAATCTAAAAGATTATTCTGACTGTAAAATGAAGATGGCCCAACTTCACCGCATTACCTATCCTGTGATTCATTTTTAATATTGTAGGACAGAATCGTTAGCCTTTTCTCAAGTCTACAGACTTTCTCATCCTTTCTTTCAACCCCATTCCCCCAAACTCCTTCATAACACTGCGGGCACACAGCTACAGGGCTAGTATCTGCTATTTTAAAAGGCAAACTGAGAGTTTATTTGGGAATAAGAAACAGAGAATATGCAAAGAATTTCCTCTATTTCCCCTTCAGTCACCATGTTCACAAATCCTACTCAAATCTCAGACAGAATGAATTCAAAATACAAAAATCAAAACAAAAAACCTAAGATGACTTTGGAGATCTGCATTCCTTGTACCACGATTATAACTTTTTCCTTTTCAGTAGATTTTCAAAGCAATTACATTAAAAAAAATTCCCCAGATAGCTTAATAGTCTCCTAAATGGGCTGTTTGGCTGAAGCCATTAAGTTTTTAATAACACTGGCTTGACAGTAATATTAATGAAGATCTAATTATAATGGAATCGTAACAAGAAAAACAATCTTTGATAGCTTTATAAAGGTCAAAATTTAACCTATAACTTTCAATGTCTCCTATAAAAGATTAAGTAGAGTAATTCAGTCTATTGCCATATTCTATTACCAATGGCAGTAACCTGAAGATACAGAAAAGGGTGGTTCATATGAAAACCACCTTTGGAATTTAGTTGGAAATAATTACATAAGCAAAAATATGTGGTTTCAAAATTAAATCTACAGGGATAATAACTTAAGAAAATGATACCAAACTGTCATATATATGCTGTAACTAAAAATAAAAATAATTTCAGGTTCTGACATTGGGCTGATTTATTAATTTGTTTTATAAAAATAACTGAATCAAAGCTTCACTATTATGGGTCAATGAAATGTAAGAGAATCACAAAGGCTTAGAACCAGGCCTCGCACCATGTGCTTACTTGGGGCAGGGGAAAACATAGCGCACTAGCAGCTCCAAGGTTGCTACGTACAGCCTAATGAGAGAAGGTAGTTATGCATAATATGGGCCTTTGCAGGTAGTCATTTTTAGTCTAATTTAGAGTTCTCTCCAGAAAATTGGGAACTAAGTTTCTCATTGTGCCTTATTTTACTCTCTGATACCATATAGCTCATCTTATAGCTCAGGTAAAACGTTGGAGAATGGAAAGCCAATTGGTTGAGGTAATGGTTTATATAAGATAACCAGAGTTCTAAAAGCACTTCAATATTGTAAAGTAAAAGTGTACCAAATAAAGCTAATACACACTTCACACTTATTAAGCTTGCCCACCAGAATTGAACAGTAATTAACTTCACATAAGGACCCCTATTATCACACATAGCCTTACTCATATTCATGATCTGCTGCAGTAAAGGTTTATCAAGCAACATCTAAACTTCAGAACAACAAACTTAATATTATAAAGTATTATACACAAATATAAATTATTTTTCCTGAAAGAGAGACCTTGTCCTTCATGGTTATTTGGGGAACAGAAATAAGAGTATAGCTCATCACATAGTTCAGTCACCTGCAAGCCTACTGAACAAAGTACTACATTACTTTACTGTCAAATTTGATGACTCTGTCTCAGAAATGTGAAAGCTAATGATAAAAATACCAACTAGATATCCTTCCACAGAATTAGTGGTTTTGATTTTATAGTGTGATAGCTTCTCTACTCTATCATGTCAATGTTCTCTCATAAAAAATTTCAAGAACTGATCATAAATACATTATCCCCTAACATCAGTTTGATTAATATCATATAGTTTGAGTAATGTCATCATTTGCCTATTGAAAATGTGAAGAGAAAAGGCTTTGTGACAAAGACAGCTGTGAACTATACTTTCCCATACCATAAAAATGGTCAACTGTTGTCTGGGCCATGCAAAACTCTGATTAGCAGAAATTAAGCATGCAAATAGACCAATCTCCATTACCTATTTATGAGGATGTCCCCAAACTAGAATATCTACACTGAAAGTGCCAATACCGAATAGTGGTAAATCAAGAGAGAAATCAAATATTAAGGGATCACTGCGGCACCAAGACTGACAGCCAGCCATGTGATGAGCCACCTCCAAGAAATACATGGTATACTGGAACTCTGAACACAAAATTTAACATTAAAAGTGCACCTGAATCTTACAAACTAACTTTACAAAACCTACAATAAGGTAAAATATATATCTTCTGAAATATTCAGCAGCTTTCTGTATTTTTTTAAAAGTTTTTCTTTTTTTTTTGAGAGGCTCATGAAATTTAAAAGGGACCACTAATCTAATTCCAACCATGCTTCACAAAACAATAATGGCTATTTTATATTGCAGTTACCAATGTAATGCAATTAGTGCTTTAAAATAATCTACAAAAAAGAAAGAGAGACCAACTGACCTTTGGAGGAAATATGCTTATTCAAAAGCTTCTTGAAAAAGAAAATTTACCTGAATATCAAGTCATGACTGATCTCAAGTGTAATGTTTAAAAGCTTCACAGACATGAATATTACAATCTTCAGGTCTCAGGACTTTTAATGAGAAAGTTTAGAGTTTGGTTTGTTTTAAAATTCACTTTCTAACCAAAACAAATAATAGAAGTACTCAAATTTTCACTATTTACAACTCTCAGCCTACGCTCTGAAATGACATAATACAAGCTCTCTTATTTAAACTGCAGCATTAAAGGGTAGGCACACCATTCTTCTGCTGCTCGATTGTCATCCACTGAAACACACATAGAAAATACTCATGTTAGTAAAAGGATCACTCCATGTGCACTACAATGACAAGATTTACATAACTCAACTCGTACATCACTTTATAGACCACCACACAGGGTTAACCCTCTCTGAACAGTAAAACTACAAAAGGGGAACTTTTAGGGCCAAATTTTAAATGGGCCTTTAACGATGCCTTTCTGAGAGAGGATAAAAGCAAGCACAAATTAATTTGCTCAAAGTACCTTTTTGCAGCAATCTTGGGCTACTTAATACCCCAAACATCATGCAAAAAGGCACCATGGCAACAATTGTGTGTGAAAAATTATTGAGTGTGGAACAAAGGAGGCATTCCTTCATACGCTTAGCCCTTTGCTTTCAGCAAACTTTCAACAACTTCCTTCAACTGCAGATGAAAACCATACATTTCAGAGTATTTTTATTGCAACTTCCAGCTAGGCTAGAAAATACTGCAGAGTCACATATATGGCTCTGAACTCAAACTGCTTTTTCTGTTGAGAAGAGTAGAAAGCTAAGAGGAAACAGGCTTAGTCATCCATCAATTAAAAATTGCTACTCAAAATAATCAAACCAAAAGAGGAACCCAAGCCCAGGCTATGTCAAGAATGAGCAGTGCATGCATTTTAATAACAGCAATGGTGTGCCTAACCTTTGAATACATAGGTTGCTAAGGGAAAACTATCCTTAACCTAGTTAACTGCTCTTAGGTTTCCAGGCAAGAAGTTATGCCTTGGAAATATCTGGACCTATTTTTCTCTTCAAACTGTTAGTATCCACCTAAAATCATCAGCCTCAATTTTAATGCTCTAAATTTTATTTTATCCAAAAACTCCAATGACCTTTTTATTTTTTGGTTAAGCATTAAGAAGGGCCTGACCACCTTTCTCAGAAGACTCGTATATAGGGTGGATGTGGTATATTGTTTTGCACAAACAGTAATTTTAATTTGGTCAAAATGCAAAATTAAATTTCATGGGCTTTATTTATCAAGTTATTTTCGCAAAAAATTGTAGAAAACAAACGTTCCCAATTTTGCGTAATTTTAATAGCCCATCTCAAAAAAATCTTAGATATTCTTCAAGGAGTGCTTGTACAAATATGATCTGTAATGTCCTAAACTGTTGTGCTAAACAACCATAAAAGTAAGCAAGTATCAAAAAAAGTTACAAAGGGGATATTATGTAGGATACAAAAAAAAAAAAAAAGATTCAAAGTAAAGAATTAAATAAAAACTCAAGAACACCACCCTCGCCCTGTATTAATATCTGGATTAGTTAAAAAAGAAACTCTAATGAACTTGATTTGTTATTGAATTATTAGAATTGAAATGTAACCTAAATCATATTAGGTTACCTTGGGGTTGTGTTTTTTCTCTCACCACAAATATGGATCCTTCGGTCATGTGGATGTTTGGGCAGACTACTGAGGCTGTAAAATCTAGATACCGCTTTTACAATATTATAATTACTTAAACACATTTCTTTTTCTATTTCTCCCATTCCCCAATAAACAGATCTTGAATATCTTAAACTAGCTGCTGCAACGACATTCAGTTGTTAGTTAGCACATGATCAAATCCTTAAAAGGATTTAAGACTACAAAGAAACTGAGTTTGCTAAAATGAGGCATCCTCTATTGTTTTATGTTATGTACCCTGACTGCTCCTGAGTAAGAACGGAGCTCGTCCTCCATGAGATAAGGCTATATCCTCACTTGTTGGTGAGACCAAATTCTACCCTTAGAAAATCCCAAGTGAAATTACAGCAAAGGTAGTGTTACAAAGTAATCAACCAAAGCATTTTTGAAGGTAGTGTGTGCACATTTTCCACCTCCTTCTCCTCTGGGTGAGCACTAAACAGATTGCTAATTTGTTAAATAAATTTAACAGCAGGGAAAAAAAATCACAAAATGTAAACTGACCCAAATAATTATCACTGAATAAATAAATTTCTTAAATTCAAAGGTTCATTGTTCTTAAGAGATTTTTCTTTAGTTTATCCTTCAATCAGCTGAATTATAGAAGAAAAAATGTGAATAATTTTATAAGATAGCTTCCCAATTTGCAGTGATAAAGCTCCCAGTATGCAGAGATGGTTTCTAAAGGGGGGCTTTTTTCCTTTTTCTTTTTTAAATAAAGGCAAATATAACTTAAAGGAATGAAAGAAAAGCATGCAGGCTCTACAGCAAGGAGTCCACTTCCATGTATCTGTTCTCTGTGAGGTAACTCAATTCTCTTGAAGAGAAACATGCAAAAGGCCAAACAATATCCCGAGCCATACTGCACATGAAAAATTTTAAATATGCAACATTCAGAATGCACCTTTCACCTCTGTATACACAAGTCAATGCAAAATCTGCAAAGAAACAAGTGTCTCAGTAAATGAAATTAGGTGCAAGCAATGATAGCAGTAGTGCTCACCCAGTTTGTACAGTAATTGGCACTCTACAGTATTCCTACTCATTTTTTGATTCATTTGCACTTTGTGCTGCCTCTCCCTGGGGATCTAATTCAATCTTTACAGAAACATCTGGCCCCTCCGACCTCATTAATTTCATCTTTTTCTTTGGAGGGTTTTTCAAAGTGCCCAGCCTCTCCTTTACTTTGTACTCCAGTGTACTGTGGGGAATCCCGTAAATACTCTGAGCTTTGGAAACACTCATTTTTCCACTCATAACCACTGAGATTGCTTCCTCCAGTATCTCACTGTTGTACTGTCTGTAACGCCCTCTTTTCTTCCGAGGCTGCTTGGAGCCAGGGTCTCCTTCTTGATCCGATGTGGGATATGGCTGTCCAGAGGTAGACTGCTCAGCATCTGAGCCCCAAGAATCGGGTCCAGCATCTAACATGCTTTTTCTATTTTGTTTTGGAAGAATAGCCCTCAATTTTTTACTAAGCGCGCTCTCCGTTTGTGAACCCATTACCAAAGAGCTATAGCTGTACTGATCACCAGTGCGAGATTCCCAAGAAAGATCCATTCCTCGAACTTGTGGTATCTTTAAATCTACAGGAGATGAATGGCTCACATCCTTTTTTCCATCTTGTTTTGCTTGAAGTGCCATTTTTGGAAAGGCAGAGTTTTCTGCAAGAAAAGGAAGGTCACTGATGTTGCTGAGTGCACCATTTCCCCTGAACTTCATACGGCCGAGGTTGAACTCATAGTGTGGTTTTGCCCAAGAGGCTTCCCTGGATAATATTAAGTGCTGTCCATGATTCTGTAATCCAGATGGCCCAAGGCTGGCAGCTGTGGACAATTGGTTTCTGCTTAGTAGTTCTTCACTAATCTGCAGGGATCGAGCCAATGGAACTTTGAGTGATGTGGAGTGTCCAAAACCTTCCCTGGTTCCATCCTGTAAGCTTCTTGGAGGTACCCCATCACCACTCCGAAGTCCGTCTGGGCGGTACTGGCTGGGTCTCCCAGGTCGCCTAATTGGATGGAAGGAAACTGATGTGAGCAGGACTTGCACAGGTAGGGAGGGATGGGTGAGGGGACCACTCCTTTATTAGAAGGCCTTGCTTGGGTAACATCACTTTGTGTTATTTATTTATTTTTCTCTAAAATTAAAAAAAAATGGTCTCAGCAGTTAGTTTTAAAACATGTTCATAAAAAAAAAAAAAAGAAAAAGGAAAAAAGAAAAAAAAAAACAGGAGCTTTTTGGGCAAAGAAAAATTAAACCTGTCAGCTGGTCTCTGGTTGGGTTCACAAATTTTCGGAGAAAAAGTTTCGCGCAACTGTCTGAAAATAGCACCTTAATTATTAATTACAAAGTAATCATCAAGTCTCCATAGATCTACAAAGAATTGTGTTACTAATGTGACGTTACCACTAAACAAGTACAGTAATAAAAGAGTAAGCCAAATTATTTATTTTAATGCAACATATCCAACATTCATGACAACCAGTCATAAAACTAGAACCATTTACATTGGTATAACCCATAGATAATTGCTCATTTATCCCACAAACAAGTTGATGTCCATTATCAAAAATCAAACAACTCCAAGTAACATTTCTTATTTTGCTTGGGAAAAAAAAATATGGCTATCAGCCCCCAAGGGGGGGAAAAAAACCAAACCAAAATATCATCGCATTATAACTTACCACACTTCTTCATTTTAAAACACTATTAGCTGCAGATACATATGTACCATTGAGTCTCACTTTGCCATAATCTAAGCTTTAAGGATACTGCACATTATTTTCCCCAAAATGTTGTTCCTTAAGTTTTAGTCAAAGTAATTATTGTCACAGGTATATAAACAACTCTGTAGTTTTCTTTATAATAAACTTTTCTTTAATCTTTAAATACCAAACATCAATTTTCAAATTTTAAGTGAACAGATTTCGAATAATATTTTAAAAAGTCAGCTACTTACACAAAAGTTAATTCATAAAGTTTACATTTTCACACTAGAGAAGATTATCAGTGATAAAACTGGCAATTGGTAAAGCATGCCAAAGGGGATTACATTAAGTAGGCATAAAAGTGGAACTTTGCAGAAATAATGATAAACAAGCTATGTTCTTCAAGAGTCTGCAGGGATTCTGTGCTGTTTTCAGTAAATAACATAGTAAGGAATAACAATGAATATTCAACTAAAATATGGGCAGTATTGCAATTGCTTCTGTCTTCCAGAAAACAACACCATGTAGAACACTTTCCATTCTGAGGGGTAAACACGGCAACTTCAACCACATAGTAATTCATGAACCTGGTGGCCACATTTCAAGTGAATCTTAAGCAAGGGGTTCATTTAAGCAAACCGCACTTAGGCTTCTCCTACATGTGTCCTTACTTACACAACTCAAATTTCTTGATATATAAATGAAACCTAATGATTTAGGACCATGATAACTTCTATCTAGTATAAACTATAGTGAAAAGAAGGGCTTAATGCAAAAGATTAGTAAACTATGTGAAGTGGATTAAATTACTTTTAGACTGAATAAAGGAGGAGAGAAAAAGAAAAATGATAAAATTTTAGAGAAAATAAAGGGCGCATTTTTAGAAGTCACTAAAGAAATCTTTCAATCTGAAGGTAATTAAGTATAAGTTGAAACGGTTAGTCCATTTAGTTGTCTACATATTCTTTTACCAACTAAATAACTGCTCATGTTGACATTATAAAAAAATAAACCTAAATATTAACTAATTTAACTTACTGTTATTTTTTATACCTATATAAAGTTGATTTTTGGTCACAACACAGTTTTATGGAAATGCCTTCCCAATATGGCATCTAAGTATCTTTATTATACCTGACTTTTCTCTAAATGGTTAATATATACACAGAGATGGAGAATTAGACAATTATTACAAGTAAAATTAGGTGGTCATAAAATTCACCTTAATCTGCTAAATAGTTATCAAAACTGTGCACATAATAATGTCTTGGCAGCATAATAGCTATTGGTCAAAATTTACAACCAGTCTTACCTACTTAAGAAACAAAAAATACAATTAGATTTTCTGAACTGCCATACAGCGTTTTAAAATTGCAGTTCAAATCAACAAACAAAACCAAAACAAACAAATGAGAAAAAAACAGCCGACATACACTCACACACTACAGTAGAGATACCAAGTTAAATACTGGAGCCCAATTTTCATTCAACAACTTCAGCACATCTGTACTCTGGAATTATTTAGGTTGGGGTTCACACTCCCAAATACTCAACAACAAAAAGTCCAAAGACATTCTTGCCATATTCCTGATTATTTACTATTTGTACTAAACTGATCTATACTGGTCAGTTCTAGATTTTAGAGTGCTTTACTTGATTGATGGACTAAAAGTAATTTTATGTAAGACCCACCTAGAAGAGTATTATTACCCTGAAAAATTAATTTTTAAAACATTCAAAAGAAATCAGCATCAATCTTGGATAAACTGACCCCTATAAAACTGTGTAAGGCTACAAATATTTTCCCTTACCCGTTCCCTTGAGTACTGGAGCAGCCTGGAGAATGGCTCAGGGAAGTGCTGCCAGCACATGGACTTTTCTTAGTGGATAGATCAAGTACACCGTCTGTAGAGACACAAAGAAACATCTGAGGATATTAAAAACTAGGAACAAATGTGATCTGAATAGGCTAAAAATGACAAGCAGCAGGCTTAGTCAACCAAGTAGCTACACCAGTCATATATTTGAGTTATAAAATCAATTCATTAATAGATTATGGATATTTTTCCTCCTGAAACAACATAAATTTGGCAAAGCTTAGTATACTTCCAAGTGTTAGGTATTTTATTAATACGGCAAAGGAAAGGTAAAGCATATCACTGTAGAAGTGAAGATGCAGTGAGATGTTAGAAATAGCAGTTTACTCATACAAGGTTCAGCAATTAGACTTCATTTTCTAAATTTATCTTATTAAAGCACTAAAAGTACATAAAAATAATACAAAAGTCATTTAAAAATATAAACTTACATGGTTAAGTTACATATATACACCATATGAGAAAGTCTGTAAGATGAATCAGTTCTGTTTATAATGTGCATGTATCTTAATTATAATTACTCTTTGGACACATCTGTAAAAAACTGTATTTGTTGTCAATCTTTTAGAAAAAAACCTGCAGAGACTCAAAATTTACTTGCTGATATTTATAAAAACAAGGTTTTTTGTTATTGTTAGTAAGCTATTATAAATTGATGGGCAAAGTTTAGGAAAGAAGAATAAAAGTCTTGATAATGACTGGACTCTAGAGGTTTAACGTCTTAGAAGCTAGATCAAATCCCAAGTTCATGTTACAAGAACATGAAATTAGACAATTTTCTTTTCCCACAAAGATGTTTACTTCCCTCATAGACATGTCTAGAAAAGAAAACTCAGCATGGACTTTTTATTTTTCCCAAAGTTAGAAGCGGGGAGGCAGTCAGACAGATTCCCACATGCGCCCAACTGGGATCCACCCAACTGGGATCCACCCAGCATGCCCACCAGGGGGTGATGCTCGGCCCCTCTGGGGCATTGCTCTGCTGCAACAGGAGCCATTCTATCTAGCACCTGAGATGGATGGAGGCCATGGATCCATCCTCAGCACACAGGCCAACTTTGCTCCAATGGAGCCTTGGCTATGGGAGGGGAAGAAAGAGACAGAGAGGAAGGAGGGGGAAGGGTGGAGAAACAGATGGGCACTTCTCTGTGCCCTGACTGTGAATTGAACCCAGGACTTCCACACCTGGGCCTACGCTCTACTGCTGAGCCAACCGGCCAGGGCAGTTTGGACAACTTTGAAAGCTGCCATTCTGTCCAAAATTAACCAAGCAAGATAGTACTCAATGCACCTCTAACTTTCACTTGGCCTATAGAGGCTTTGGTATTTAGTTAGGTTAAAAGCCACCCCAATATTAAACCCAATTAGGACTTGTGTCTGAAGACATATTTCCCCATTTAGGCTGTAAGAAATAAATATGCAAATTAGTTTATAAACCATAAAAGCCCACACTCATACAGTGTCCTTTTACAGTCATCAATATTTCTAAATATATAATTGTAATCTTATAGAACCAAGTATTCTATTAGACATCTAACCCAATTAATGACTATCAAGTAAGTACACTAATTAAAATATTTCCAACTAAAGATAGTACTATTTAAAGTCTTCTAAGTCTAATCAAATAGGCAACATGTTTTAAGTCTACCACTAAAAGTACGGTAAGTTGAAAACACTAAATGTCATTTAGGAAACATAATTTTAAAATGTTTGTTTCATTTGAAGCCTACATTCTATAATCCTATCATCTAGTTCAAATTTCTTTTCGTGAGTGCATGCAGTCAAAACAACACACCTCTTAAGCATAATACTAGCTATAAGAAGTTAAGTTGGCCCTGGCCGGTTGGCTCAGCGGTAGAGTGTCGGCCTGGCGTGCGGGGGACCCGGGTTCGATTCCCGGCCAGGGCACATAGGAGAAGCGCCCATTTGCTTCTCCACCCCCTCTTTCCTCTCTGTCTCTCTCTTCCCCTCCCGCAGCCAAGGCTCCGTTGGAGCAAGGATGGCCCGGGCGCTGGGGATGGCTCCTTGGCCTCTGCCCCAGGTGCTAGAGTGGCTCTGGTCGCGGCAGAGTGACGCCCCGGAGGGGCAGAGCATCGACCGTCGCCCCATGGTGGGCGTGCCGGGTGGATCCCGGTCGGGCGCATGCGGGAGTCTGTCTGGCTGTCTCTCCAGCTTCAGAAAAAAGAAAAAAAAAAGTTAAGTTAGACTAAGTGGTATCTTTATATGTTAACCTCCATTATTAATACTTTAAATACAACCTCTATACTGTCATTCTATTGTAAACCTGAAGCTGCTTTGAGCAAAGAGATTAAATAACACTACCAATTTGGTAAAGAAAACAATCCTCAAACAGAAAAGAATAACTTTGCAAATATGGTAACCAACCAAAGGTATACTGATCAATGTGAACACAGAACAACTAGGAGGTCTTGTGCTAGGAAATCTCTCTGAATGTAGGAGATTCTGATTGTTATTCACTACACAGAAACAAAAAAGGCAAAGGAAAACTATTAACAAATTCTTTAAAAAGCCAACTAAAGCCAATCCAGTAATTGAAACTATTCATAATTTACAAGTAAAAGAAAGCCCTTTAAAATAGGTTTCTGTAAGAAATAAACTTATTTAGTTGGCAAAATAAACGTGTTTCTTATCAATAAATACACACATCTCATAACCTTTCTGCATACTCTTAAAGAGATTTCTATGATAAAATCTCAGTACAGACACCAGCAATTTAAAATTTTTAGTTGTTTAAATAATGGCAGATTCATTTTTGTGAAATTAAAGGTAAAATGAGATCACAAAGCAAGAGAAATATTTAATCTATTTAAGAAAGTAAACTTTTCAAAGACTCAAGAAATATTTGCTAAGCAAAACTGATCATCTCTTAACCTACCAACAACTTATTTGGAAATACTTGTGAGTTAGTTCATAACAGTGCATGTCCGAATGCATGTTTTTGTTATTTATAAAACATTGAATATACCTAACAACCTAAAGTGTGTTTACTGCCGCCAGGGAGCCCATCCAAGCTGCCCTGGCTGCTGGCACGTGTCCCAGACCGAATCTTGTTTTCTTCAGTTTCATCTCCAGCCCCCGAAGACGAGCGGCTCTCCAGGACGTTTACTCAGCACGGCCTCAGACCAGGGTGCTGGGCAGGATTTAATAATGCTTCTCATTATTTATAACCCCAAGAGTTTGTTTTTTAAAACTACAAATACATATCTTTGCCTTATGATCTCATTTGTAGAGCGGTAATACCTTCTACCTACCAAGGCATGTTTATTTTGCAAAAACTAATCCTAGAACATTAATGGATAAGGGGGAAAATTTTTCATAGGGATTTTAAAAACAGTAGATAGGACAGTGTTATAGAAAATATAACATTCTTATACAAATATCAAGTAATTTAAAGATCAGTAACAACTGTAACCACCATTTATGTACGACTGTGGACTACCGATGGGTAAGGCAGTCACTTTATCTGAACTTCTCTATCACTGCAGAGTCAGTGATACTTTAAGACTCATATTAGTTTTTATCCTATAACTGCTACTGGTGCCCTACTTGCCAATAATTTTTTTCTCCCCAAATTATTTTGATTGGACAGAGGAGACCTTAACATCAAACCATACCTTGTTCGCTAGGTTCTGACTGAGACTTTCTGACAGTAAGGTCCAGAGGTGAGTCTTGGTCAGCCATGAGAAGTTTGCTGAGCACAGGGTTCTGAGTAGTTGCAGCCGTGGGAGAGGTGGTGACTGGAGATGCTTTCGGCAGGCTTTGGTTCTTTGTGCTATTGGGCTGGCTGGGGTCCTGAGTAGAGCTATTTTTTGAGGTATATTCAGCAGCAAATTGTTGGATCATTCGCTGCATGATCTCACGGGCCACTAGGGGAATATTGGGGTCAGAGACCCAGGGACTGTCTGTGAACAAAGATTTATTGACTTTTAAAGTGGGACAATGTATTTTAAAAAGACAGCTTTCAAACAAATATAAAATTTCACTTAATTTTTCTCTTAAAATACAATATCCTAAAATAGCATTTCCTCACAGTTAAATTATTAATCTGTTAATGAACTGCAAATTTAAAAAAATAAAATGTTCATAAAATTAGTTCTAAACATTCCCCAGGACTATGAAATCAATAAAGAGACAACAAATAGTTTATCTTTTAGGAAAGAATCACTTACCTGATACAGAAATCCCCAAATACATCTTTTATGAAATAATTACTTCCCTATTTACCATCTATAGGTCATATCTGTTGTTCCCTAGATTTCTCCTCAGCAATTTAATTTCTTCCTCAGTTGCTGAAGAATGGACTACTTAGTTCATGAGTGCTTAATTTACTTTCTGTTAAAGACTGAAGGCACACAAAGATAATAAAAGGAGATACTTAATATTAAAATCCATGATAGACTAGGGTAATAATTCCCACACTTTAACATTCATCATAATCACTTGGAGGGCTTGTTAAAACAGATTGCTGGGTCCTAACCCAGCAGTTCTAGCATGAGGTCAAGGTGCTTCTAACAGGTTTCTCCATACTGCTGATAGAAAACTCTTTGGGTTAGACGTTTACATGGCAAATTTCAAAAGACTAAGACCATATAGTTTCCATGAGTTCTTTAAATACAGTCTGCCTACCACTAAACACTACAGCAAGGGAAGTAATAAAATAACCATCTAAATTATCAATTAACATGACAGTTGTAGAAAGTATACCGTCTTTAATTTGGAATTATAAAGTCTATACCACAAAAACCTACTTTTATTGCATTACTGTTTCTACCTAGCGATATATACTTTTCACACTCAATTAGTTATAAATAAAAGACAATTTGCAATACTTAAAAACAACAGATTAAATCCAAATATCTAAATTATTTATTAAAAATAAAATATTCTCTTCAAACTAAATTGCTTGTCATATCTCTGGATAATAAAAATTTTAGGTGTTAATTTGAAGAATATTAATGCTCATCTTTGAGATATTTCTAAGAGGACGAATAAAACATCTAAAAATAACAATATTAATACATAAAGCAAGGTGGAAGAAACTTCCAGTTGCAAAGCAATAGTTCTTCTTTTGAGCATCATTTGCCAGTACACAAATACACAAACTTAATTTACATACAAATTAAAGGAATTCTCATCTCTCTAAGTTTATTCTAAGATTGACTCCAAGGTAACAATTCCTCCCCTACAGTTTATATTCCCAAGCATAAAAATGCTTAATTTCTAAATAAAATGATAAATAAGAACTTCAATGTAAGTTATCCCTACAAGACAAAGGGATGGGACTAGTAGAAAAGTAATCTAACTCGCTCTAAGCAAAGAGTGAATGACAAGTGGTTCCTCCATGCACATTAGAGAGAGGAGCTCTTCTCTTCAGATAATGATGTTTGCATGGGCATTAGGCCCATGATTCAGTACATAGCAGAGGAGTTGTAAAGATGTTCTGTGAAAATAAACTCACAGAACTGATCTATCAGTTGTTTATACTTTAAATGTGAATTATTTTAATAAAGCAATCAAATGTTCATAAAGTAAACTAAGAATATTATTTTGAACATAATTTTGGAATTCAGGGTACCTTATTGAGAAAATAAGGTGAGTACAAAAGCCTCAGTTGGGACTTTAGGTCAGAGGGTGCACAAGGATATTATTAAAAAAGGAGAGGTTGTACTAAAGATTTAATTTTGACTAGAGAACGGACAGAAAACATTTTTTTTAAATGCCACTGAAGACATTAATGCATTCTTTAATTTCATATTAGACTTCACCTCAAACTCCCTTTTGAAAATATTGATTATGTTACACTGAGGCCAGCTGGTCTCCAAATATAACCAACCCATTAGTATCAGCACTTATCAAAGACTTTTAATCGGTGTACAGGCAAACACCAGCTTTCAAACTTCAGAGGGAAGAAGGGAATTTCCAGAGCAATGAGAGGTATTAACTAGAATAATGAAGAAATACTTATTAAAAATAAAATCATTGAATCTGGTAAAGATTAAAAACCTATTTAGAAAGAATAGCTTGAAGGTAAAGACTTCACTAAAATGGATTGTGAATGGAAGCTTCCTGAAGGTCTTGGCTGGCAGCAATTATGCATTGAGGATATAGAAATGTCTAACAAGCCTATGAAAGTTTCAAGGAGAAAGGTAAATGAAAAAATACAAGAGGAAGCTATTAAGTGCCATCTCAAATGTATGTGGGGGATTTTATTTTATAATACTGAGTTTTTTCCTCTAATTTTAATAATTTAAAAAAATTAGTAAAGACTACATCAAAGAGAAAAACATGCTTGCAAAGCTAATTTTAAGATATAACTTTACATTTTCTGTCAAAATGATATTTCAGTGAGAAATTAACAAAACTTTTAGTTAGTTTTATGGTTATCAGTGATAAATATAGTGACTGTTTAAGTAAGAAAATAAGAAAATCTGACAAAAACCATAACTACTAAAATCTTACAATTTTCAGACTTTCATAATAATTTTAAGAAAGAACTAAAACTTACATGGCAATATCACTTCAAAGAAAAGGAGGGAGTAGCGTTGCCTTACTCTATTTCAAATTTAACTTGACCAAAGAAATATTGAGAATTATAAAGTGTATTATCAATAAAGAAAAATATTTTTAAAAGCAACATTTAAAAAAAAATTGAAATTAAGAAGATTAATACAAGACAAGTAGATGCTAAATGTCACTCTTTACTGGAACCAACCTTTTCTATAAAAGACTGCATTGAGGAACTCTTCTGCTTGTCTCTCGAACCGAATGATTTTAGCTTGCTCTTGTTTAAGCAGAGCTTCCTGCCCAGCTCCCGAAGCTGGTTCATCCAGACCGACTAAGTGTCCCTGCAAAAATATTTGGTGAAATATTTGCACAAATATCTTTCCCCATTCAATAGCAAAAGCATAGATGCAAAAAAACCCCCAAATATAAACAGATAAATCAATTTAATACCATTAAAATATTTTAAAACTTCAAATAAGAATAAAATTTACCTCCACAGAAATACAATGTATAAAAAGCAAAGTGAATATAAAAATCTACTTTGGTGATTTTTATCCATGTTTTTTGATTATGAGTTTTGTTTAAAATTTACAGGTATTCTCTAATTAAACTATAATTACTAAAGAGAAAACGTCCTTGAGCAGTCAAGTATATTGGTTCTTATACTATAGCAATAGTTACACAACTCAACCTAACCAAAAGAAAGATACCTTAAACCCCAAATCTCATTTGTGAATCACGTTTGCCCTCATAGTACAAGATCTGTTTTCTTCAGACACAGAACATTTTTAAAGGGCCATTAGGAGGGAAAACTCAAAAAGAATGTATTTTAATTCACAATTCTGTCCCTAGAGTACTATTTTACAAACTGTAGCTTTCAAATCTTTAATGAGTTCTGAAATTAATAGGTCAAAACTAGCACTATAGGCCCTGGCCGGTTGGCTCAGCGGTAGAGCGTCGGCCTAGCGTGCGGAGGACCCGGGTTCGATTCCCGGCCAGGGCACATAGGAGAAGCGCCCATTTGCTTCTCCACCCCTCCGCCGCGCCTTCCTCTCTGTCTCTCTCTTCCCCTCCCGCAGCCAGGCTCCATTGGAGCAAAGATGGCCCGGGCGCTGGGGATGGCTCTGTGGCCTCTGCCCCAGGCGCTAGAGTGGCTCTGGTCGCAATATGGCGACGCCCAGGATGGTCGCAACATGGCGACGCCCAGGATGGGCAGAGCATCGCCCCCTGGTGGGCAGAGCGTCGCCCCATGGTGGGCGTGCCGGGTGGATCCCGGTCGGGCGCATGCGGGAGTCTGTCTGACTGTCTCTCCCTGTTTCCAGCTTCAGAAAAGAAAATGAAAAAAACAAAAACAAAAAACAAAAAAAAACTAGCACTATAAAAAAGAACTGAAAAATAAGAGTGCATCACATGTTTTAAGGGGAAACATTTCAGTATTTTATATATAATCAAGTTTCAAAATGCCTCACTAGGCTCATTTGAGAGACAAACAACCTGCTCGCAGAGCAAGAGCACTGGACTAGGTTAACAATGCTTTGCACTTACTTCCACTCCTGTAGCTAATTAAATAAAGAGAGTATAAAAAAAGCACACCTTTT
This sequence comes from Saccopteryx leptura, assembly GCF_036850995.1. Taxonomy (NCBI): domain Eukaryota; kingdom Metazoa; phylum Chordata; class Mammalia; order Chiroptera; family Emballonuridae; genus Saccopteryx; species Saccopteryx leptura. Next base: position 30,585,689 of record NC_089515.1, read on the forward strand.
AAGTGTTCTACTTCAAATTACTGCTATGTATCAATATGTGTTTAATTAGATAATGGAAAATTTAACAGTGCTCTAAATAAGAAAAAGGGGAATATCTTGGCACAGTGTCAAACATGACACTGAAGGTATATTATTTACAAATGATTTCCTTAAAGATTTTAAATACACCTAGTGATATTTGTAATCAGCTATGATTTCCCCATCACCCAAATTGTGTCAACAGCACACTCAAATATGTATTTTGCAAAGATACATTTAGCATCAATTATATATTGTAAACAAATACTTTAATATGAAGGACTCTCTAGCATACTCAAACCATGATCCCTTAGTATTTCCATAAAAGACATGCTAAGTTTGTCACATTGTTTATAACTTTTTTTTTTTTTTTTTTTTTTTGCATTTTTCTGAAGCTGGAAACGGGGAGAGACATGTCAGACAGACTCCCGCATGCACCCGACCGGGATCCACCTGGCATGCCCACCATGGGGCGATGCTCTGCCCACCAGGGGGCGATGCTCTGCCCATCCTGGGCGTCGCCATGTTGCGACCAGAGCCACTCTAGCGCCTGGGGCAGAGGCCACAGAGCCATCCCCAGCGCCCGGGCCATCTTTGCTCCAATGGAGCCTTGGCTGCGGGAGGGGAAGAGAGAGACAGAGAGGAAGGCGCGGCGGAGGGGTGGAGAAGCAAATGGGCGCTTCTCCTGTGTGCCCTGGCCGGGAATCGAACCCGGGTCCTCCGCACGCTAGGCCGACGCTCTACCGCTGAGCCAACCGGCCAGGGCCATTTATAACTTTTTAAACAAAGTATCTTTTGTTTAAAAGTTGCATTTCCCAATACTTGCTCATGGACTAAAAAAAAATAAGACTATAGCTCAGTTGGTTAGAACATCGTCCTGAAGCACAGAGGTTAACAGTTGGATCCCCAGTCAGGGCACATATAGGAACAGATTGATGTTCCTGTCTCTCTCACTCTCCCCCTTCCTTTCTCTAAAATCAATAAAGTAAACATTTTTAAAAAATTAAGAAAGTGACTTTTTAAAATGAACCACAAATATGCCCTGGCCAGGTAGCTCAGTTGGTTAGAGCATTGTCCCAATATGCCAAGGTTGTGGGTTTGATCCCTGGTCAGGGCACATACAAGAATCAAACAATGAATGCACAAATAAGTGCAACCACAACTTGATGTTTCTCCTTTCCTCTCTCTCTAAAAAAAACAATAAAAAAAAGATTCATAAAAAAAGAACCACAAATAATTTAATTTTGATATCGATTTAACATCTAAAAGGTATTAAGAATAGGTACAGCCATGCCTTGGAGATATTGCAGGTTTGGTTCCATACCACCACAATAAAGCAAGTCATAATCTTTTTGTCGGTGAAGGGCCTTGCCTTCAATTTGTGAAAAAACAGAGTATCTATAAACCACAATAAAACCAAATGCAACAAAATGAGGTATGCCTGTATTAATTAAATAGCCTAATAAAATCAACTGTTACTTTCAATTCATTGTTTAGTGATTTTTAAAAAACAGTCACTATATGGCATAAACTGCGCTTAACTCCTTAGTCCTACATTTAGTTAATTCAGTCAGACTTTGAACAAAATATCTATACTTAAACTATGTTTCATGTAGCATTCAAACTACTTTCTAATCTGAATCAACACAAAATAACTAACTGAGCACTCAGTAAGGCAGGTGGTACATGTTCTTTTTTGAATCAAACAATTAATTTTATACAGACGAACTCTGAAATATACAGATTTTTAGTTGGTACATATCAATTATGATCACACCCATTTGTTTTTAAACAGTTTTATTGAGATATAATACACATAGCATACAATTCAACCATTAAGTATAAAATTCAGTTTTTTAGTATATTCTGAGGTGTGGGAGCATCGTCACAATCTAATTTTAGAACATTCTCACATGCCCCCCCCAAAACCCCTAATCCCATTAACAGTCTCTTCCCATTCTCCCACTTGTCCCAGCCCTACACAACCACTATACTACTTTTTGTTTCTATAGACTTGCCTATTCTAGATATTTCATATAAATAAAATCATATAATATTTGTTATTTTGGTGACTTTTTTCTCCTAGAATAACATTTTAAAGGTCATCCAAGTTGTAGCATGTAGTACTTGCTTCCTTTTTATTCCCATATAATATTACATGGTATAAATATACATTTTATCCATTCACCAATCGAACATTTAGGTTGCTTCTACTTTTCTGGCTAATATGGTATGAATAATGCTACTTCTAATATTTGTATATAAGTTTTTGTGTGCATGTATATTTTCATTTCTCTTGGATATATCTAGGAATTTCTGGATCAGACATTAACTTTTTCACCATTTTGAGGAAGTGTCAAACCACTTTCCAAAGCAGCTGCTCCATTTTATGTACACATATTCCCCACAGCAAATAAGGCAGCGGTTCTCAACCTGTGGGTCGTGACCCCAGCGGGGGTCGAACGAGCAAAACACAAGGGTCACCTAAAGCCATCGGAAATACATATTTTATTGTGACCCACAGGTTGAGAACCACTGAAATAAGGGTTCAATTTCTCCACATATTCATGAATATTTGTTATTTTTTTATTACATGATTCTAGTACATAAGAAATTATATCTCATGGTTTTGATTTGCATTCCTCTAACGACTAATGATGTTCAGCATCTTTTCATGTGCTTATTGGACATTTAAATGTATCTTCTTCGGAGAAGTCTGTTCATATACTTTGCCCATTTTTACTTGGGTTTAAGAATTCTTGGCATATTCTAGATACAACTATTATCAGATAAATGATTTGAAAATACACTGCTCACAAAAATTAGAAGATATTTAATTGCTTTGTATTCTGCGATAAAATATCCCCTAATTTTTGTAAGCAGTATCCTTTCTCCCATCTTTGAGCTTTCTATCTTTCCACTGGTGCTAATGTTGGCAATATAAAAGTTTTTTCTTTTTTTTGGAGAAAGAGAGAGACAGAGGTAGACAGGAAAGAAGAGAGAGAAGAAGCATCATCAATTTGTAGTTTCGGCACCTCAGTTGTTGACTGCTTTTCATATGTGCCTTTTCAGGGGAAGGGGGGGGGGCTCTAGCCAAGCCAGTGACCCCTTGCTTTCAAGCCAGCAACCTTTGGTTCAAGCCAGTGACTGCACGGTCATGTCTATGATCCCAAACTCAAGCCAGCAATCCCAGCCCCCCAGCATCCCAGGTTGATGCTCTACCCACTGCACCATCACCTTGCCAGACAAAGGTTTTTAATTTTAATGAATTACAATTTATCCATGTGCTTTTGTCATTTGTGCTTTTGGTATTGTATCTGAAAAACTAGTGGATAAACCAAGGCCATGGAGATTTACTCCTATGTTTTCTTCTAAAAGTTTTAGGACTTACTTTTAGGTCTATGATCCACTGAGTAAATTTTTTTTTTTTTTTTTTACAGAGACAGAGTCAGAGAGAGAGATAGACAGGGACAGACAGAAACGGAGAGATGAGAAGCATCAATCATTAGTTTTTTGTTGCACACTGCGACACCTTAGTTGTTCATTGATTGCTTCCTCATATGTGCCTTGACCGTGGGCCTTCAGCAGACCGAGTAACCCCTTGCTTGAGCCAGCGACCTTGGGTCCAAGCTGGTGAGCTTTTGCTCAAACCAGATGAGCCTGTGCTCAAGCTGGCAACCTCAAGGTCTCGAACCTGGATCCTCGGCATCCCAGTCCGATGCTCTATCCACTGCACCACCATCTGGTCAGGCGAGTAAATTTTTGTATAAAGATATAAGTAAGGGGTCCAACTTCCTTTGTGAATGATCACTGAACATAATTTTACTTCTGAATATCCAATTCTATTCTATTGATCTATATATCTATCCTTAAGCCAGTAACACACTGTCTTGACCATTGTTGTTTTGTAATCAATTTTGAAATTACAAAGTGTGAGTCATCCCAATTTGTTCTTTTTTAAGACTGTTTTGACTATTCAGGGTCCTCTTAATTTTCATATGAAGTTAGGATCAAGCTTGTCAATTTCTGCAAAGAGACCAGCTGGGGTTTTTTGATGGGAATGCACTGACTCTGCAGATTATTTTGGGGAGTAATGCCATCTTCATAATATCAGGTCCTCCAATCCATGAACATGGGATATTTTCCTATTTACTTAGATCTTCTTCAATTTCCTTCAACAATATTTTATAACAAGTCTAACACTGTTGTTAAATTTATTCCTAAGTATTTTATTTTTTATGCTATTGTATTCTGAATTGTTTTCTTAGTTTCATGTTTAGATCACTGCTAGTTTACAGAAATAAATCTAATTTTTAAAGAATGCTGTATCTAGTAACCTTGCTCTTGTTGGGTAAAGTGCTCTATAGATGTTTGTTACAACAGGCTGATTCATATAGTGTTGTTCAAGCTTTCCATCTTTGTTGATCTTCTGCCTAGATCAGCGGTTCTCAACCTGTGGGTCGTGACCCCGGCAGGGGTCGAACGAGCAAAACACAGGGGTCGCCTAAAGCTATCAGAAATACATATTTTATTTAAAAATGTATTATATAATAAGTATTTTCCGATGGCTTTAGGCGACCCTTGTGTTTTGGTCGTTCAACCCCCGCTGGGGTCGCGACCCACAGGTTGAGAACCGCTGGCCTAGATGCTCTATCCATTATTGAAAGTGGGGTATTGATGTGTCCAACTATTATTGTTGAATTATCTATTTCTCCCTTAAATTCTGTTGCATTCTGCTTCATGCATTTGGGGGCTGTGTTGCTGAGGATTTAATTGTCTTCCTGATAAATGTACCCTTTAATCATTGGAAAAGGTCGCTCTTTTCCTGTAGTTCACTGAAGTCTATTTTCCTAGCAGTGTGCAGCCTCTGACATCACTTCTCAGAGGATGCTGTCTTGAATATGCATAGTCTCTCTGCTCACCAGGAATGACTGTGGATTTAGCTGGACTTGAGCCATTTCTTTCTCTGATCTGCTTTTATAAACTTCTGGCTGATCTGTTTGTAGTGGTATCAAACACCAAGCTGTAGAACTAATTGTTCTACTGTTTTTGCCACACCCTGTGGCATAAACTGCACCACCATCTGATCTAATAAAAATGGGGTCTCTTTGCAGGGGTGGGATGTTGCCAGTCATTGAGGCTTGCTCCAATCCCAGGAGGGCTCTTCTTAGAGTCTTTTTTCCTGCTTCTGTTAAACTTCTAACTTGACTGCTATTTCCCTTGTTGCTCTAGACCTCATGGAACTATACCAGCATCCTCTTAATTGTTCACTGCAAAGATTTTCATAATTTTAAACATCTTTTTGTCAACTCTATTCCAAATAAAGTCAGTTCTGTTAACTACAGAATTTTCGCTTCTTAAGGCCTGCCTCTCACTTCAGAAGAACCTTTGTGCCTCTCCACAAGAACAGGGTTGGCACACTGTCTCACTTATCTAAGTGAGATCTGTGCTGTATGAGTGGGAGTGCTGGATGACTTGTCCCTTCTGGCATGGAACTTTTGCCTCATGAATGAAGCATGGCCGAGGGCAACTGGGACTCAGCATTCTCAGCCTGTTGCAGCTGGAATAAACTTTCACTCTGAGTAAAGGCTGAGTGCTGAAAGAGAGCCTGAGGCCTTTTGACCTCTCCTACCTAGAAGAAAGCATCTGCAACAAGAAGCTAGAACGGGTCGGAAACCTATGGCTCGTGAGCCAGACGTGGCTCTTTTGATGGCTGCATCTGGCTCGCAGACAAATCTTTAATAAAAAAAATAATAACGTTAAAAATATAAAACATTCTCATATATTACAATCCACTTATTTCCTACCACTTACGTTCATGGTTGTGGGTGGCTGGAGCCAATCACAGCTGTCCTCAAGGACAACACCAAATTTTTATTGGATAATGCGTAAAGTACACGGGTCATTGTAAAGTCAGGAAGTAAACTTCCCTCCTTTTAATCAAGTAGTCAGCTAGCTAGTTGCAGAAACCCTTTTGACAAAGAAGATGGCTAAAAGAAAAAAAGATGAGTATCATACTTTTTAGCAGGAATGGACAGAGGAATTCGCCTTTGTGGAGAGAGCCGGTTCTGCAGTGTGTCTAATATGCAATGATAAAATTGCATCGATGAAATGGTCAAATATAAAATGGCACTTCGACACACGCCATACTACATTTGCATTGAAATATCCAGCAGGGGACAGCAGGAAGAAAGCATGTCAAGAGCTACTGTGCAGACTGCAAGCTAGTTGGCAGCAACTCCGTGTTTGGACCCAACAAGGTGACTGGAATTCAGCTAGCTTTGCTGGTGCTTTAGGAATTGTGAGAAACGGAAAGCCATTCACAGATGAGGAGTATGCCAAAACATTCATGCTTGATGTTGCCAATTAACTTTTTGACGACTTTTCGGATAAAGACAAGATAATCAAATGAATAAAAGACATGCCTCTGTCAGCAAGAACTGTTCACGATCGTACCATCATGAAGGTAAATCAAATTGAGGCAACACAAGTGAAGGACATAAATGTAGCACCCATTTTTTCTCGCTTTGGATGAGTCAACAGACATAAGTCATTTATCCCAGTCCAGCGTGATTGCAAGGTATGCTGTCGGTGACACACTAGTGAGGAAAGTCTTGCTATTTTGCCTATGAAAGAGACAACAAGAGGGGAGAATTTATTCAAGTCTTTCACTGAGTTCACTAAAGAAAAAAATCTACCGATGGATCAACTTATTTCGGTGTGTACTGATGGTGCTCCGTGCATGATGGGGAAAAACAGAGGATTCGTAGTGCTTCTTTGTGAACATGAAAAGAGACCCATCCTAAGTTTTCACTGCATCCTACATCAGGAGGCGCTTTGTGCACAGATGTGTGGCGAGCAGCTTGGTGAGGTGATGTCGCTGGTCATTCGGGTGGGTCAACTTTATTGTTGCCTGAGCTTTAAATGATCGCCAGTTTAAAACACTGCTGGATAAAGTTGGGAATTACTATCCTGGTCTGCTTCTGCACAGCAATGTGCATTGGTTGTCAAGAGGGAAGGTGCTCAGCCGTTTTGCGGCTTGTCTGAGCAAAATCCAGACTTTTCTTGAAATGGAAAACGTCGAGCGTCCTGAGTTAGCAAACACTGAGTGGCTCCTGAAGTTCTACTATCTCGTGGGCATGACTGAACATCTGAACCAGCTCAATGTGAAAATGCAAGGCTTTGGAAATACAATCTTATCGCTTCAACAAGCAGTGTTTGCATTTGAAAACAAGCTGGAACTCTTCATTGTCGACATTGAAACAGGTCATTTACTATACTGAAAAACTGGGAGAGTTTAAAGATGCATGCACAGCAAGTGACCCTGCTCAACATCTTGATCTCCAGCAGCAGGCGGGCTTCACATCTAATCTCCTGCAGTCATTCAAAGCTCGCTTTGGATAATTTCGTGAGCACACTCGTCTTTTTAAGTTCTTCACCCATCCACACGAGTGTGCAGTGGACAGCACCGACCTGAGTTACATCCCCGGTGTCTCCGTCAGAGATTTCGAGCTACAAGCTCCTGACCTGAAGGCCTCAGACATGTGTGTGAATAAGTTCAACTCACTGAATGAAGATTTGGAAATACTTGCACGACAGCAAGCAGAGTTGGCGAGCAAACACAAGTGGGGGGAAATGAAAAAACTTCAACCCGCGGACCAGCTGATTGTCAAAACTTGGAATACGCTTCCCGTCACATACCACACACTGCAGCGTGTATTGCTGTACTGACAATGTTTGGCTCTACGTATGCATGTGAGCAGTCTTTCTCACAACTAAAGAACGTTACGACCAACCTACGATCACATTTAATGGATGGAAGTCTCAACGCCTGCATGAAGCTTAACCTCACCACGTATCAACCAGACTACAAAGCCTTCAGCAAAACCATGCAGCATCAGAAGTCGCATTAATGGTAAGAAGTATTTTATATTGCCTGACCGGGTGGTGGTGCAATGGATAGAGCGTCGGACTGGGATGCGGAAGACCCAGGTTTGAAACCCCCAGGTCACCAGCTTGAGCGAGGGCTCATCTGGCTTGAGCAAAAGTTCACCAGCTTGAGTCCAAGGTCGCTGGCTCAAGCAAGGGGTTACTCGCTCTGCTGAGGGCCCGCGGTCAAGGCACGTATGAGAAGGCAATCAATGAACAATTAGGTGTTGCAATGCGCAACGAAAAACTAATGATGGATGCTTCTCATCTCTCCGTTCCTGTCTGTCTGTCCCTGTCTATCCCTCTCTCTGACTCTCTGTCTCTGTAAAAAAAAAAAAAGTACTTTATTCATCATTGGTTAGCAATAGCATAACAACGTTATTAAAAAGAATTCAGAGACTTACTGTACTTTAAAAGTGTTGGTCTTACATAAAATGCACACATTTTCTTGTATTTAGTGTTAAACATATTGTATGGCTCTCACAGAATTACATTTTAAAATATGTGGCATTCATGGCTTTCTCAGACAAAAAGGTTCCCGATTCCCGAGAGAGAAAGTTTTGAGTAATACCTCCAGTCTCCCTCCCTTGCTCAGAGAAGAGCTTCCCTCAAGCTAAGCTCAAGGGAGGTAGGTGGGAGTGAATCATGGTTCAAATACAACAGATTGTTGTTCTTACTGATGTTTTTGAATAAATGAGTCTCCATTTGCTATATGCCCTTAAAATTTAACTACTTCCAGAGTTTAAGCAGCTGTTATACAATAATTTTCACCAGTTAAAATAATTTTTAGCTTGTTTTATATACGGAATACCAAAGATAAAAAATATAACACGAAATCATATACTTTCTTCAAATACATCTGTTCATCATGTTAAAAACTTGTAGCAGTGGTATAGAAACAAAAATATAGTTCATTCTCCCTCACTGTACATACATATACCAAAATTAAATGAACCTAAATAAATAAATAAATAAAAACCCCAGTTCATATGACAAAGAGCTATAAAGCTGAAACAAACACTAGGAGACAGGAAGTTAAAGAAAACAATTTAAGGTCATCATCCTCTCCCCATCTAATTTCCAGAAAGAGTCATTACATATGATATTGCAAAAAATAACAAAAAAGGTGTGCCATATCAAAAACAATTGTTGTTCTTTTCATCTATTAACCAGAACTAAACAAGAATAAAGTTAGAGATTTGAAGTGAAATCTCCTAGGTGTTGTTTCCTTCAGAATCAGGAACTGGTCCATTTAGACCAGCTGGTTCATAGCCAGATTTCTGTTATATTAGATTCTACTATGAGAATAAAAGCATATAGTATATCTCAAAAATACTCCTAGAGCTTTGATTCTGTCGCCCTGGAGTAAAGAGTAGTCGTTACGTTTTTTTCAAAGCTCTTTCCTTAAGAAAGAACTGAAAAAAAAATCATCGGTATCACACTTGTATAAGAGTTATATTTAGTAATTCAGGAATAAGTAATATCCTTGAAAATATTGTCTTTTCTTGTAGGAACTGCTTTATATTTATCCAAATGGGCTTTAATGAATATCAATTAAAATTCTGTTTATTGATATAGTTCCCAAATATTTATTTTACAATTTTGTCATTATAAAAAGCATGTTTCCTTTATTTTCTAGTCACTAGTGCTGGCATAAATGAAGAGAGAGAGAGAGTGTGTGTGTGTGTGTGTGTGTGTGTGTGTGTGTGTGTAACTTAATTTTGTATATAGCCTTCAGGGGAAAGTGTAGGTTGTCTATTTTCACTTGGTATATTCTCTGGTAGCCTCACCAGTTTGTGTCAATTTTACAATATTCTTTTTTTTTTTTAAGTTTATTTTTTTAAATTTTTTTCTTTACAGGGACAGAGAGAGAGAGTCAGAGAGAGGGATAGATAGGGACAGATACACAGGAACGGAGAGAGATGAGAAGCATCAATCATCAGTTTTTTGTTGCGACACCTTAGTTGTTCATTGATTGCTTTCTCATATGTGCCTTGACCGCAGGACTTCAGCAGACCGAGTAACCCCTTGCTTGAGCCAGCGACCTTGGGTCTAAGCTGATGAGCATTTTTTATTTTGCTCAAGCCAGATGAGCCCGCGCTCAAGCTGGCGACCTCGGGGTCTCGAACCTGGGTCCTCGGCATCCCAGTCCAACGCTCTATCCACTGCGCCACCGCCTGGTCAGGCTCTTTCTTTTTTTTTTTTAAAGATTATATTTATTCATTTTAGAGAGGAGAGAGAAAGAAAGGGGGAGGAGAAGGAAGCACTAACTCCCACATATGCCTTGACCAGGCAAGCCCAGGGTTTTGAACCACAGACCTCAGTGTTCCAGGCTGATGCTTTATCCACTGTGCCACCACAGGTCAGGCCTTTTTTGTGTGTGACAGACAGAAAGAGGGCAGATAGGGACAGACAGGAAGGGAGAGAGATGAGAAGCAACAATTCTTCGTAGTGGCATCTTAGTTGTTCATTGATTGCTTTCTCATATGTGCCTTGACAGGGGAGAGTGGGGGGGGGGGAGCCTATAGCCGACCAAGTGACCCCTTGCTCAAGCCAGAGACCTTGGGTTTAAGTTGGTAAGCAATTTTATAATATCCTTTAAGGTTAATTTCTTTTTAAGGGAACTGTGAGGGTGGTAGAAAGAGGTAGAGATAAAAAGTACAGAAGCTTCTAACATTTTGTGGTCTGACAATTCATCACCCAAGGAAGGGAAGGAGATCTACTGAATGGGTTAAGATCTTCTTCAATAGAAAAGACCTCAAATTCTTTACTAAGCTTTTGATGATCTCTGCCTATATAATCCAAATATACTGTACCTTTATTATCCTTTATGGCCATTCTGGGATTGATAATAAAACCAATATCCAAAAGATGTTTTCAAATAAAGAGTTTACTCTATACTTTTTTTTTTTTATAAAAGATTTTATTTATTGATTTTACAGAGAGAAGGAGGCCGGGGAGCGAGAAGTATCAACTTATAGTTGCTTCGCTTGACCAGGCGGTGGTGCAGTGGATAGAATGTCGAACTGGGATGCAGAGGACCCAGGTTTCAGACCCTGAGGTCGCCAGCTTGAGCGCGGGCTCATCTGGTTTGAGCAAGGCTCACCAGCTTGAGCCCAAGGTTGCTGGCTTGAGCAAGGGGTCACTTGGTCTGCTGTAGTCCCCCGGTCAAGGCACATATGAGAAATCAATCAATGGACAACTAAGGAACCACAACGAAGAATTGATGTTTCTCATCTCTCTCCCTTCCTGTCTGTCTGTCCCTATCTGTCCCTCTCTCTGACTCTCTCTCTGTCTCTGTAAAAAAACAAAAACAAAAAAGAAACTTATAGTTGCTTCACTTTAGTTCACTGCTTGTTGTATGTGACTTGACCAGGCAAGCCCAGGGTTTTGAATCAGCGACCTCAGTGCTCCAGGTTAATGCTCTATCTACTGTACCACCACAGGCCAGGCTACTCTATAACTTTCTCTATAAGTTAAAGTAGCTATCTCTCTATAGTACTAGAAATGTTAAAGGAAATTATTCAGGCTGAAAGGAAATGACACTACAAAACACTGCTGAGAGAATTTAAAGAAGACAAAGATGAGATGAACCACTATCAGAAATTGAAAGACTCAATATTGTTAATTTAGCCATTCTCTCTAAATTGATCTACCAATTCAAGCAATCCTAATCAAAAGTCTTTGAAAAATTGGTAAGTTGATTTAAAAATTTATATAGAAAGGTCAAGGACCTAGATTAACAATACAAATTTGAAAAACACAGTTGGAGGACTCCTATTATTTGGTTTCCAGATTTAAATATACAATAATCAAGACACTGTGGAATTAAGACATATAGTTCACTGGCACAGAAGAGTATAGAAATACACCCACATGGTGCTAGAACAACTGGATTATCTTATGGATTGTTATAAACCTCAACACTTAACACACTATATAGAAAAATTAACTAGAATTAAATCAGATATCAAAATATGAGTTAACACTACTACACTAGAAAAAAATATAAATTTTTTTGTGTGTCTAACATTGGGTTAGGCAAATATTTAAACAGGACATAAAAAACAAATTTTAAGAGAAAAAATTGACAAAGGGTTTTATACAGATTATATATAAAAACTATTACAGCTCAGTAAGTTTTTAAAAATGGGCAAAAGACCCAAACAAATGTTTCACATAGGATATGTATATAGAAAGATACTCAACATCACTAGTCATCAGGGAAATGAAAATTAAAACCACAATGAGATACCACTACAGATCCACCAGAATGGCTAATGTTTTTGAACATTAGCAACATCAAATGTTTGCAAGATCTGGAACAATAGAACTCTCATACATTGTTAATGGAAACAAAATGATTCACTCACTTTGAACCATGTCACGTGGTAGTATCTTAGAAGGTTAAACATAAAATTATAATACTACCCATTAATTGTAACTCTAGGTATTTATCCCAAAGAAATAAAAATATATACTGCTCTCAAAGAGTTGTATGTAAATAAGTATAAGCCAACATCTGGAAAAATGCAAAAGTCCATAAAAAAGTGAATAAATAGCCTGACTGGTGGTGGCACAGTGAATAGAGCATTGACCTGGGACATTGAGGTCCCAGGTTCGAAATACCGAGGTCACTGGCTTGACAGCAGCCTCACCAGCATAAGCATGGGATCACTGACATGATGACCCCAAAGGTCAATGGCTTGAACCCAACATTGCTGGCTTGAGCAAGGAATCACTGGCTCAGCTGGAGCCTCCTGGTCAAGACACCTATGAGAAGCAATCAATGAACAACTAAAATGACACAACTACAAGCTGATGCTTCTCTTATCTCCCTTCTTCCCTCTCTATCTCTGCATCTTTGTCTCTCACTCTTGAAAAAATAAAGTGAATATACAAACAGTGACATATCTATGCTATGGAGACATACTCAGCAATAAAAAGAAACAAAAGGTTGTATATAAAAAAATTATGCTACCTGACAAAGGTCAAATACAAAAGGCTACATACTGTATAATTCCTAATATGTAAGATTCTAGAAAAGGTAAAATTAGTGACTACCTGACTCGGGGTCTGGTAAAGGACTGACTGACAACGGGGCATGAGGAAACTTTTTAGGGTAAAGGAACTGTCCCACACCTTGACTGTCCTAGTAAACTGTATAACGTTTATAAAAATACATTAATCTGCACTCTTAAATGGATGAATTTTATTGTATATACATAAATATTCCCTCAATAAAGATATTTAAAAATAGGCTCAGGGTAATAAAGATACTAGATACTGAATTTCAACTCTTGAATTAACCACATGAAATCAAATAAATGACCATTACTTATATTTTAGTCAAAAAGAAAAATTTTTCAAAACCTCACATGAGCCTGACCAGGCAGTGGCGCAGTGGATAGAGCGTCGGACTGGGATGCGGAGGACCCAGGTTCGAGACCCTGAGGTCGCCAGCTTGAGCGCGGCTCATCTGGTTTGAGCAAAAAGCCCACCAGCTTGAACCCAAGGTCGCTGGCTCCAGCAAGGGGTTACTCGGTCTGCTGAAGGCCCATGGTCAAGGCACATATGAGAAAGCAATCAATGAACAACTAAGGTGTTGCAATGCGCAATGAAAAACTAATGATTGATGCTTCTCATCTCTCTCCATTCCTGTCTGTCTGTCCCTGTCTATCCCTCTCTCTGACTCACTCTCTGTCTCTGTAAAAAAAAAAACAACAACTCACATGATGTCTTTATCCTCAAACAAGCATACTTTTAGATTGAAAAAATAAAACTCCAGTATTTTTTAATTGCCATGTACTTCTCTGTATAGTATTCTGATAGATAAACTGTCAATGGCCATAAATTGATAGCATTTCACAATTTTTGCTACAGCCTTAGATATAAATCAAGATAAGAAGGTCAATTGTTGCCCAACAGTTAATATCACCTACTGAACTGACACTGTGTTTCATGAGGTGAGGCACTGACAAGAACACATTACCACTTTTTAATATTGCTGCTCAATATCATGCCTGAATTTAATTATGAAGAAACATCAAAATACTTAAACTGAGAGGCATTCTACAAAACAAATGACCTGTACTCTTCCAAAATGTCAGTGTTGTTATAAATAAATAAGTAAAAGGCTGAGGAACCATTTCAGATTAAAGGAGACTAAAGAGTACTTAAAATCAAATTCAATGAATGACCCTAAACTGGATTTTGAATTAAAGAAGGGGGTAAAAAAATATACAGTCCTTGGGACTGCTGGTAAAATTTGAATGAGGTATTAGATAATAACACATCAAAATTAACTTTCCTGATTTTTGGTAACTGTACTATGTAGTTAAGGAAGTGGCTATCCTTTTTTTTTAAAGACTTTATTTATTCATTTTAGAGAGAAGAAAGAGGAGGGGACAGCAGGAAGCATCAAATCCCATACGTGCCTTGACCTGGCAAGCCAAGGATTTCGAACTGGTGACCTCTGTGTTCCAGTTCAAAGCTTTATTCACTGCACCACCAAAGGTCAGGCTATCCTTATTCTTAGGACATATGGAAATATACACAGAAATATGTAAGAATAAAGAGGTATGAGGGCTATGATGTATATAACTTCTCATATAGCTTAGGAAAATGTGTGCTACATATAAAATCTATGAGAATGAATAAGGTAAATTTGACAAAAGGTTAACAACTGGTGAATCTAGGTAAAGGATAAATTTTTGTATTATTCTTATAACTTTTCTATAAATGTGAAATTATTTCAAAGTAAAAAGCGAAAAAAAAGTATGGTGGATAAATGTTGAACCCTACTTTTCTCGCACAAGCCAGATCTCTCTCCCTTGTCTCCTGCATAATCCCAGCCATCTTGCCATTAGATTATATTTGCTTGAGTTTTGTGTTGCTCTGATACACAGTTTAAGGAAGAAGAGCAATGAGAATAATAAGTAGAATGTGGAAGTTAACTTTCAGGCTTCTCTTAATATCTCAACGACCTGATGAAAATAGCCAAAACAGAATAAGAAATTTTTGGTCAAGGACAATATAATAAATATTTTAGGCTTTGCAGACCACAAAAGTCTCTATTGCATCTCTCCTTTCCTTATTTAAAAAAAATTTTTTTTAGGCAGGCATTATATAAACACTCTGTAAGCTGGATTTGAGGACATGCCATATCCCTGAGTTCCCCAAGAACTGTAACAAAAGTAGCTCTAGTAGTTCCTGAAACAAGGAAATTATTGAATACAGCAACAAAATTACATCAGCATGGAAGTTAGTCCTCAGTGCAATAAACAGTTAATAAAACTGACCTTTAAACAAAAAATAAAAATCAACATTTCTTTCTTTTTTTTTTGTCGTGACAGAGACAGAGAGAGGGACAGATAGAGACAGACCAACAGGAAGGGAAAGAGATGAGAAGTATCAATTCTTCGTTGCAGCACCTTAATTGTTCATTGACTTCTTTCTCATATGTGCCTTGGAGGGGGGGGCTCCAGCAGAGCGAGTGACCCCTTGCTCAAACCAGTGACCTTGGGCTCAAGCCAGCGACCATGGGGTCATGTCTATAATCCCACGTTCAAGCTGGATGAGCCGGTGCTCAAACCCGATGAGCAGCACTCAAGCTGACGTGCAAACCGCGACCTCCGGTTTTGAATCTGGGTCCTCTGTGTCCCAGTCCAATGCTCTATTCACTGTGCCACCGCCTAGTCAGGCAAAAAAATCAACATTTCTTAAAGTTTCCTTTGTAACTTTTAGTATTTGTCACCTTATGAGTGGATGTTTTGTGGGAAGGGAATGGGGAAGGACACTTTCATAGTTATTTCTTTTTGAGAGAGAACACCTCAGGAAAGGAAATGGAAGAAATAATGACAAGTTTCACTTAGGAAAAATAAGATGCCCTAGATGCCAGGACTGTGATACAAAATTTAAGGTGTGACATTTTAGAGCCATTCCTGTCCAAATTCAAGAGCATGTCCACTCTGTGCATAGATTTATTTAAATAAAATTTATTTAAAAATTCATACCCTATGGTGTAGAAAATCTGGGAATCAGAAGCATGTGTATGCATGTAGGCTTTATAATAACTGTTAGAAAGTTCCACCTAAGTACATCATGGTCCTACAGCTACAGCCCACTCCCCTATCCGTGGCTTACTGACATTTCAAGCAATGAGCTAAAAATAACAGACAAGATACAATTCATTGATTTAACTGCCACTCTCCTGTGTCTTTTTATTTTTTATTTTTTTGTATTTTTCTGAAGTTGGAAATGGGGAGGCAGTCAGACAGACTCCTCCATGCACCCGACCGGGATCCACCCGGCATGCCCACCAGAGGGCGATGCTCTGCCCATCTGGGGCGTGGCTCTGTTGCAACCAGAGCCATTCTAGTGTCTGAGGCAGAGGCCATGGAGCCATCCTCAGTGCCCGGGCCAACTTTGCTCCAATGGAGCCCTGGCTGTGGGAGGGGAAGAGAGAGACAGAGAGGAAGGAGAGGGGGAGGGGTGGAGAAGCAGATGGGCACTTCTCCTGTGTGCCCTGGCAGGGAATTGAACCAGGGACTCCTGCACGCCAGGCCGATGCTCTACCACTGAGCCAACCAGCCAGGGCCTCTCCTATGTCTTTTTATTTTAAATGCCAGAATGTCTTAGGAAAAATGGCTCCACAGTTTTAAATGCTCATACTCTTTAAGGTTAGTTATCTAAAAAGAAATCTTACTCAATGTATATTACTGTTTTTTTACATGAACAAAATATAAATTGTGCTTTAATGCAATTTTTACCATATGTCAATGTTAATTCCATTATTTTAGGAAGACCATCAAGTTAAAGAATAAGAAAATAACAAAGGTTGAAGCCTGAATACACATCAAGAATTAATTATGGTGTTCAAAATGTTCAACAACCTACCATGAATGACTCTAATCACTCTAATTGCTATTACTATTCATGGAAATAAAGCCTAAAGTATAAGTGGCAGTGATTATTATCGTTATACTTAATGCACCAGTATCTATAATCAGCATTTGCTGTTATAGATTTTCTTTTCATTATACAGTACATATAAAAGTTATTATAAACATTAAAAGGCAAATGCAGGCCCTGGCCGGTTGGCTCAGCGGTAGAGCGACGGCCTGGCGTGCAGGAGTCTCGGGTTCGATTCCCGGCCAGGGCACACAGAAGAAGCGCTCATCTGCTTTTCCACCCCTCCCTCTCTCCTTCCTCTCTGTCTCTCTCTTCCCCTCCTGCAGCCAAGGCTCCATTGGAGCAAAGTTGGCCCAGGCGCTGAGGATGGCTCCATGGCCTCTGCCTCAGGCACTAGAATGGCTCTGGTTGCAACAGAGCAATGCCCCAGATGGGCAGAGCATCGCCCCTTGGTGGGCATGCCAGGTGGATCCTGGTCAGGCGCATGTGAGAGTCTGTCTGACTGCCTCCCTGTTTCCAACTTCAGAAAAATACAAAAAAAAAAAAAAAAGAGGCAAATGCAAGCCACTCCACGTCAATAGCAATGGTTTCTTATATCCTTCCAGTGCTTGAAAATTAAAAGTGTATATTACCTCAATTTTCATCTACAACCCAATCTCAATTAAAGACTTCCTGAATTTCTATCTGCTCTCCATAATGACTGCAGATGTCCATAGATACCCAAGACCATTATAAGCACAAGGATATCCAACTGTATATTTGAGGCAAAAGTATTAAACCTGAGCTGAGGGTAATCTTGCCTTTTTCTAAACTCCGACAGCACTAGTTTTATAATCCTTATTATGTTTATTTATATACATGTAGTTCTTACCTTCTCCCCTACACTATAAATTTCTTGACAGTATCTGTGGCTAAAACTTTTTAATCAATGACAGTATTTCAACCACAGTGGCTGCTGTTTTTGACATACTCACAGTGAAATACATAGTTATTGATTTTAACTTTAGAAATAAGGACTGAAGAAATTTTTTGTAAGAAAAAATATGGGCCCTGGGCAATTGACTCAGCAGTAGAGCATCGGCCTGGTATGTGGAAGTCCTGGGTTAGAATTCCGGTCAGGGCACAAAGGAGAAGTGATCATCTGCTTCTCCACCTCTCTCTCTCCCCTTTCTCTCTCTCTCTCTCGCCCCCTCTCACAGCCATGGCTTGATTTCAGCAAGTTGTTCACAGGTGCTGAGGATGGCACCATAGCCTAGCCTCAGGTGCCAAAAATAGCTTGGTTGCTAAGCAACAGAGCAATGGCCCCAGAAGGGCAGAGCATGCCCCACAGGGGGCTTGCCAGGTGGATCTCCCAATTCAATTCCCAGTAAGGGCACACAGGAGAAGCCACCACCGGCTTCTTTCCTCCTCCCTCTCCCCCTTCTCTCCCTTTTACCCGCTCAGAGTCAGTGACTCAATTGGTTTGAGCATGGCCCCAGGCACTGAGGATAGCTTGGTTGGTCTAAGCTTTTGAGCTTCAGGCACTAAAAATAGCTTGGTACTTGAGAATTGGTCTCAGACAGGGGTTGCCGGATGGATCCTGGTCAGAGCGCATGCAAAAGTCTACCTCACTATCTCCCTTCCTCTAATCTTAAAAAATAATAAAAATAAAAAAGAAAGAAGAAGAAGAAGGAAGAAGAAGAAAGAAAAGAAAAAAATCTAAGAGCCCTGGCCAGTGATGTAATAGACAGAGTACTGGCCCAAAGTGCTGGGGTCAGTGGCTCAATCCTGGGGTGGCCAGTTCAATCCCAAGGGTGCTGGCTCCACCACCCCTACCCCAAGGACACCGGTTTAAGTCCTGGTCAGGGCAGACATGAGAAGCAATCAATGGCACAACTAAGTGAAACAACTAGTTGATGCTTCTCTCTCTCTCTCTCTTTCTGCCTTCCCTATACTCAAAGAAAAGAAGTTTTTAAAAAGAAAAATATAAGCAACCAATAGGCAAAGACTTGATATTGTTAAGATGTCAGTAATATTCAAAATGATCTACAGATTTAATGTAACTCCTATCAAAATCCTAAGGACTTTTTTGCAAAAAATTAAAAAAAAAAAATCCAGCCTGACCGGGCGGTGGCGCAGTGGATGGAGCGTCGGACTGGGATGCGAAGGGCCCAGGTTCGAGACCCCGAGGTCGCCGGCTTGAGCGCGGGCTCATCTGGTTTGAGCAAAAATCTCACCAGCTTGAACCCAAGGTCGCTAGCTTGAGCAAGGGGTTGCTCGGTCTGCTGAGGGCCCGCGGTCAAGGCACATATGAGAAGGCAATCAATGAACAACTAAGTTGTTGCAGCGCGCAATGAGAAACTAATTATTGATGCTTCTCGTCTCTCTCCGTTCCTGTCTGTCTGTCCCTGGCTATCCCTCTCTCTGTCTCTGTAAAAAAAAAAAAAAAAAAAAAAAAAATCCACCCTAAAATTCTTATGTAATCTTAAGGAGCCCCAAAGAACCAAAACAATCTTAAAAAAGACAAAGCTGGAGATGACACAGTTCCTAATTTCAAAACTGATTACAAAACTACAGTAATCAAAACAATATGGTACTAGCATAAAGACAAATACATAGAAAATGGAAGAGAATACGCCTGACTGGTGGTGGAGCAATGGATAAATCAACCAGAATCCTGGGGTTGCTGGTTAGAAGTCCCAAGGTCGCTGGCTCCAAGTGTGGGGTGGTCACTGGCTTGAGCAGGGGACTCGTTCACATGATCACAAAGCTCACCATCTTGAGCCCAAAGGTCACTGACTTGAACAGGGGACAATTGCTTGGCTCTGGTCAAGGCACGTACAAGAATTAATCAACATATAACTAAAGTGAAAGCAACTACAATCTGATGCTTCTCACTCTCCTCCCTCTTTCAGAAGCAATCAATGAACTACTAAAGTGACACAACTATGAGTTGATGCTTATCATCTCTCTCCTTTCTTGTCTGTGTCCCTTGTTTAAAAATATATGTGTGTGTGCATGCACGCATGCGTATATATGTATGAGAGAATCATGTTGTATACCTGGAATATATGTTAATCACATCTCGATTTAAAAAAAAGAAAAAAAATAATAACCCTAAAAATGCATTGTTGGACAAGGCCATCTTATTAATTTTCTTGAAACTATCTTTTTGTTGCTGATGTAACTAGAGAAGTCCAAGGAGCAATTCAACTAAGAGGAGTACAGGCACTATAGCCTATTCGCCCCCTATTATTTTTTTAAACATTATCTTCATATCTGAGAATTCCTCACTGTTTTTGCCCTCAATGTGAACAAGTCAGTTAGTCATGGTCCTTACATGGGCACTCCTGCCTCATTTATTTCTGGCAAACTCTCTTAACTTCTACAGTTATCTTGACTGTATCCTAATTTCAATAGGAATCTTCCATCACTGTTCAGTAATCTCTTGTTGGTTCTCTTACAATCCCTCTGTCTTCTACTATTCTCTCCTTTTAATAGCTTTAATTTCTTCTTTCCTCCAGCTCTTTTTGCCCAAGAGTACAAATATGTAAGTTTTCCCCTCCTTCTTAGAAAATCTTTACTTAGAGGAAGTACTCACTCTCTCTATGGTCCTATTTTCTTCATCATTCCTATCACTGATGACTTTTCCAACTAGCAGCCTATATCCATTTTTTAACTCCCACAACATCCTCTTACTCATTAACCCTGTCAGATCTAGAGTATGGCTCCCTTAACAGTATTCCAAAGAAGCTATTTTCTCAAAGCCCGTCAAAGTATGTTTGGGGTACCTGCTCAACCCACTTAGGACCAATTTTAGGAAAAGGCATAGGTGTCATTAGCACAATGAACACAAAAACTCATCCCCCTACTCATCACACAGGATAGGGCTGGAAAGACATCAGATCCAAAATATGCAATTCATTTATTCTCATCCTACTTCCTAAAATAAAGGTCTTTCAATTATCAGTATTTTCCTGCTTTACCGCTTACCAAAGACTTTATCTGCTTTAATATTCCAATCACCACATTTATTCAGAAACCCTCCAAATATGTACTCAGCTTAGATCTCTTATTTCAACTCAATTTTTACAACCCAAAATGTCTACTGGACAATTCCAATTAAATGTTCGCTGCCACCACAAACAGCTTCCAGCTAATAACGTCATTATTCTCACCATAAAAATTAGCCACAGATTTTCTCTTCTGACTTAACTTTTTTTAATTCATCCTTCTAAGCCACCCCCCATAAAAATTAGCCACAGATTTTCTCTTCTGACTTAACTTTTTTTAATTCATCCTTCTAAGCCACTCTAGCTTGGAAAACCTAATGTCAGTCACTTCCCTCTCCCTTATTTATATATTCACATAATCACTGAGTTTTGATAATTCGTGATTCCAGATTCTCTAAGTATAGCCCTTCCTTACGCATCTTCACAGCCACAGCCCTGGCTCAGGCTCATTTTTCTGAAGCCTCCTAGGTGCACTCTCCCTTCTGGGAGTATGCCCATGGTCTCTTGGTTAACCCTAATCACATAAAACTGAACAGAGAGCCTGACCTGCGGTGGCACGGTAGATAAAAGTGTTGACCTAGAACACTGAAGTCCTTGGTTCGAAACCTGAGCTTGCCTAGTCAAGGCACATAAGGAAGCAACTATGAGTTTACTCTCCCCCCTTATCTCTCTCTACTCTAAAATTAATAAAATCTTTCAAAAAAAACTTATGAAAAAATAAAATTGAACAGAGTTAATCATCAATTTATAGAAGTCTGTTTTTACAGGGAAAAAATCCAAAGATTGGGAGTGTTAAAAAAAAAACAATACACAACTAAAAAAACTCCCATTTACTGGGATCTTAGACTGAGTACTGATTCACTGTCAACTGGTTTTCCTTAATCTTTTAAAATAATCTACATAAAAAGGCCTCTGGAGATATAATAAGGTTAGGTCTCACAATTTAGATTTCTACAATTAACTGAGAGATTAGTTAAAATTAATCATGTCCTAACTTGTATTCATTTAACTCTGCCCTGTATCTATTTAAACTTTATAAATAAATATCCTTTAAACATCTCATATTTTTTCTTCTTTCTCATTCCTAACAAACAAGAATTACACTGATACACTGTTCTTCCACCGTTTCTTTTATATAGTGGGTACTATGAATACTTACTGATTTGTGGTACTCTGGATATATGTCAGACAAGTCTTATCAAGCAGTGTTGAATAAGCCCAAACTAACATATACAACACAAATACATGTTGTAGAATAAAATAATAACTAGATTTAACATCTGGTCTTACTATAAGCTTCCAATGTTCAAAAATACCAATATACTCACAAAACAAATTATGAGAGTAAATACAACATGATAAATGAATGATAAATATAAAAAGGATCTATTTAATGATTCCTGAGTTAGCTGGGCATTGAAGGATATCTATAATCTGGTTCTAATTCTGTCACTAGTTACACTTCTAAAAATAAATGCTCTGCTCCACCCAGGATGTGTCCCTATCATCTCTGCCTATCAAGACCTATGTAGTCTTCAAAAATGCAGTTTAAGTCCTAAATTCTATCTTCTCCTAATAGCTAGTCAATTATAAAACTTACAGTTTTATAACAAACTTTTTAAGAACATAAACACTTTATATTTTGGTATAACATCATATCTACTATGATAATTAGTTACTAAAACAGCCTTTCTCTTTACAACAGCTATCTCTATTCTATCTCAGCTATACACAAGAGCCATACCATAGATCAATTCATCATTTAGAATTAGTCCATTTTTAGGACAGTAATTTTTTATTCTTCCTATTTTTCCAACACCCTCTCACCACTACTGAATTCGATTTTTACATTATGAACACAATCCTGCAATTAATAAAAGCCTCATGAGATGGTTTTTAGTAGCTATAGAAAGAAATATAGATATATATGTATATATCTTTAAGTGAACATACGTACTTCCTAGCTCAGACAATTGAGCAAGCTTAGGAGCAATGATGCTCTAGAACCAATAAATACACTTAATGCCCAAATCTTGCTTCCTTGTACAAATTCTCCAAATAAAGAAACTAGGGTTCCTTGAAGAAATCCAAGGTTGGGACAGGAAAAGCAAAAATAAACCTGGAACATTTTTTGGTGCCAAAAAATAAAGAAGAGCTTAAAAAAATTACAAAAACGTCAAGATAAGGTGCCAACCTGAAAGGGCTCTCAATCACCATATCCAGAACAATTTCAACTAAAAAAACAATGATTATAATGAATTAAGTTTATAGAATGAAATAAGAATCCATGAATCTATACTAGTTGATAAACACATAAATGGAAAAGAAAACTCTTATAGTAGAATTGCAACTAATAGAGGTAAAAAAAAGAAATAGAAAATCATCATTAATCATCATGACCACAGTCATAAGTTTTTCAAGCAAGATTCATTAATGGATGCTAAAATTATTGTATGATGGATGATAATCTAGTATGATAAGAAGGTATTTATAAAATCTCAAAGTACCTCTCTACAAAATACCTATTAAATATAATGGAAAAAACAAACAGAAACTTGATACCAGAGAAAATTGGCAGACACCACCTTAACAAATGATCAAAGTAAACATCACCATGTGCTTCCTGATACAGTGTACTAAGGATGACATAACATCAAAAATGTGTAACTTGATTGGACCTGGCCAGTTGGCTTAGCGGTAGAGCGTCGGTCAGGCATGTGGAAGTCTCAGGTTCGAGTTCAATTTCCAGTCAGGGCACACAGGAGAAGCGCCCATCTGCTTCTCCACTCTTCCTCTTCCCCTTCCTCTCTCTCTTTCTCTTCCCCTCCCACAGCCAAGGCTCCCCTGTAGTAAAGTTGGCCCGGGCACTGAGGATGGCTCCATGGCCTCTGCCTCAGGCGCTAGAATGGCTCCCATCGCAATGGAACAATGGCCCAGAAGGGCAGAGCATGGCCCCCTGGTGGGCATGCCAGGTGGATCCCAGTCGGGTACATGCGGGAGAGTCTGTCTGACTGCCTCCCTGCTTCTAACTTCGGAAAATAAAAATGTGTAATTTGTATTTAATAATGAGGAATCAGACAAACCTAAATTGAGGGGTATTCTATATATCCTTTTTAAAACTTTTAACATAACACTATGAAAGGCAAAGAAAAACAGAACCCTTCCAGACTAATGGAGACTAAGGAGACATGACAACTAAGTACGAAGTGTGAACTAGACTGGATCCTGGATCAGAAAAATGGCATTACTGAGACAACTGGTGAATTTCAAAAGGTTTGCAGATAATAGTATGGCATCAACATTAATTTCTTATTTTTATAATTGTACTGCCGTTATATAAGATGTTAACATTTGGGAAATTTGGCTAAAAGATATACAGGAATTATTTTTTTCAAGTGTTTTGTAAGTCTAAAATTATTTTTTTAAATCTAAACAAAAAAGTATAAAAGCCCCATGAGTAAATATGCTTGGCACATATAAACACTCAAAACAGCTATTTATTATCATTCTCTAGTATATTAAGCCTCCTGACTGCTTTGTCATTTATTTAGAAAATACTTACTGAGTGCCTACTGTGTGCTCAACAAACAGAAAAGGAAAGAAAAGAAGCAAGCAAGCAAGCCAGTCAAGCAGGCAGGCAAGAAGATACAAATTTACTAAGAGATTCCTAGCATAACTGAGTGTGTCCATTTCAAATTATACCCATGTCCATTTACACCAGGGGTCGGGAACCTATGGCTCGCGAGCCAGATGTGGCTCTTTTGATGGCTGCATCTGGCTTGCAGACAAATCTTTAATAAAAAAAATAATGTTAAAAATATAAAACATTCTCATGTATCACAATCCATTCATTTCCTACTGCTCATGTTCATGGTTGCGGGTGGCTGGAGCTAATCACAGCTGTCCTCGGGACAACACCAAATTTTTATTGGATAATGCGTAACGTACACGGGTCGTTGTATGGCTCTCATGGAATTACATTTTAAAATATATGGCGTTCATGGTTCTCTCAGCCAAAAAGGTTCCCGACTCCTGGTTTATACTTTTATTTTCTCCCTCTTTCAAAATGAGTAACAACTTAATTCTTCCTCTCCACTCTCCATATTCCTGTTCCTATCTTTGTTATCAAAATGCATGTATTCTAAAACCATGAATCAAATCCCAGCTATGTGACCTAGCCCATAACTTCTTTCTTTATAAAACTGGGATGCCTTTAACCAACTTTATAGGGTTATTGTGAAAACTAAATGGGAACAAATACAAGTAACTGACACATGGTAGATGCTCAAAAACTGTTAGTTGCCTTTCCCTTACAAGTTATTCAGTTGACCCTTGAACAACACAGGGGTTAGGGGCAGTCAAAAATCCATGTATAAGTTTTTATTCCCTTAAAACTTAAGTTGTTCCTTGGTATCTGCAGGGGATTGGTTCACAAACTCCCTCCCTCCCCGCCCCATTCAGGGTGCATACAAGAATCAACCAATAAATGTATGAATAAATAAGTGGAACAAATCAATGTTTCTCCTTCTCCCTTCCTCTTTCTCTAAAGGCAACAACTAAAAAACAGACAACAACAAAACAACTTATAAGTAGACCTATGCAACTCAAACCTATGTTGTTCAAGGGTCAATGGTATTTTCTAACTGTTGTAGGATCTTGAGCTGTAGATCAACAACTACTTTTCTTTCTTTTTTTTTTTTTTGTATTTTTCTGAAGCTGGAAACAAGAGGCAGTCAGACAGACTCCTGCATGTGCCCGACTGGGATCCACCCGGCATGCCCACCAGGGGGCGATGCTCTGCCCATCCGGGGCGTCACTCTGTTGCGACCAGAGCCACTCTAGCGCCTGGGGCAGAGGCCATGGAGCCATCCCCAGCACCTGGGCCATATTTTTGCTCCAATGGAGCCTCGGCTGTGGGAAGGGAAGAGAGAGACAGAGAGGAAGAAGAGGGGGAGGGGTGGAGAAGCAGATGGGCGCCTTTCCTGTGTGCCCTGGCTGGGAATCGAACCTGGGACTTCCGCACGCCAGGCTGACGCTCTACCACTGAGCCAACCGGCCAGGGCCAACAACCACTTTCCTAATCCCTGTTCTATTTTCCAAAGAAACTACTTTATATTTTTCACCTACATATTTTAAGAAGTAAATATAAATATTTATTTTATTAGTTTTTACAGCTTTAGTATCCACTGACAGTTCAAATAACTAAAAAATATACATAACTTCCCCCTCTCCTAAATATCAAACATTTCTAACAACTTTTTCAAACATTATCTAGACTTTCTCACCATGCCGACCTCAAACTTGAGATTCCAACATCATGCTCTGCTGTCACCTATTGGCTATTACCATACTGTTCAGTTATTTCCTTCTTTTTTGGGACTCCTAACCCAGTTTTAATGTGCAAGCCTTCAACCCCAGTGAAGTCTAGTCTTTCCCAGATGAGATTCTCCAAATGCCTGCAAAGAGCTACAGTACACTTTAATGCTAATACAACTAAACATAAATACTTGACAATTTACATTTTTGAGGCTTTCTTTTTCTATTTTTCATTATACATGTTATGGCTGTCTATGAAAAAAATAAACACCAAGTACAGGTAGTGAAGTGTCTAATGAAGAAAAACAGCCTTGCAAGAACTAGATGTGTAGTCAAATGGAAATATTCTTTCTAACTAGAAAACCAACTAAAAATTGTAGAAACCACAAACAGTTTTAAATGCTATATGATTCCATGCCTTGCTATTTCTGTATTTTCTTTTAAAAATATTCATATAATATTTTACCCTCCTATAGAAGGGAAAACTCGATAGTATTACAAGAATATACTACCCAACTATATTGAACATTAAAGGGCTTTCTGTCCAATCTTACCCTGAAAAAAGATGTCACTCCTACAAATTCAATGACTTGCTCAATAAATAGTCACAACAAATCAATTCTGCCAACACAAAAGCAAATATACATACACAAAGTTTAAAATGATGAACTTTAACTTCATTAGCAGTTGCTTAATGTTTTGGTCTTTTACAAACCACATTAAATTTCAGAACACTTTCCTCATTAATTCAATGAAAACAGACCACCATGAATAGTCACAACTTTTTCATGTAGTAAGCCAAGAAAAAAATGAACACAAAAAGAAGAACAAAAAAAGAACATTAAGAAGTTCTTAAACTTGCTTTCAGATTTTAATGCAACTTGCCAACAATGGTAAACAGTGGTACAGTGGCTACACGCAGGGGCACAACATGGGTCACAGGCTTCAGAGATTGACATTGTAGTCAGCAATACAAGATCCACATGTAGAAAAGGATGAACAAATAAGGCAGAGTATTAACTGACAAATAACTAATAGAAATAATTACCACAACAGAATAAAGGGTTGAAACAGCAATATGAGCAAAGGTTTACCATTATAGGAAAGGGAGGGCTTAAGCTAAGAGTAAGAGCAAAGGAATTTCAAGCTATTGAGAAATATGAGTACGCAATGCTGTAGTCCAAATAGTAAAAGCATGTTGTGTACTATGATCATTCAAATGATCAGACCGTTTAGCTGAAAAAAAATTATATAGGAAACGAGTGGGACAGCTTTAGAAAGAAATAAACCGAACTGTGGAGTGTTATCAAGTCACTGAGTGTTAGGCTGATAAATTCAGAGGACAATGAAAGTCACTGGAAACTCAGTATAGGGAAACATTTCCACACTATTTGAGGTGTGAGAGTCGAAGCAAGAAGTTTAACCTTGTAGCAGTGTTTAACAGACGGAAAAAAACTAAGAGACCAATCATGTTATTTAAGTAGTTCAGAAATCATGTAAAGGTCTGGACCAGTGGTCCCCAACCTTTTTTGGGCCACGGATCAGTTTAATGTCAGAAAATATTTTCACGGACCAGCCTTTAGGGTGGGACGGATAAATGTATCACGTGACCGAGACAAGCGTCAAGAGCGAGTCTTAGACGGATGTAACAGAGGGAATCTGGTCATTTTTAAAAAATAAAACATAGTTCAGACTTAAATATAAATAAGACGGAAATAATGTAAGTTATTTATTCTTTCTCTGCAGACCGGTACCAAATGGCCCACAGACTGGTACCGGCCCAGGGGTTGGGGACCACTGGTCTGGACTAGTGATGAAAGTAAAAAAAAAAAAAAAAAAAAAAGGAGGGCGAAATGAAATTCAGTATGAGTGAACTGATAGATGATATATACAAAGGCACAGAAAGGAATTAAAAATGTTTCCAAAGCTTCAAAACTGGGAATAGAAGTACCATGAAAAGAAACATAAAATAGAAAACCATTATTAATAAATTTTTCCAACAACTGAAATGTTTCTAAAGCAAAATTCTACTTATTTTATTTAACACAAAGCAATTAAAACACAAACCCAGCCCTGGCCAGTGGAAGTCCTGGGTTCGATTCCCAGTCAGGGCGCATAGGAGAAGCGACCATCTGCTTCTCCAGCCTTCCCCCTTCTCTTTCTTTTCTCTCTCTCTCTCTTTCTCCCTCTCCCCCCTCCCTTCCTGCGGCCATGGTGCAGCCACTCAAATGAGCAAATCTGCCCTGGGCGCTGAGGATGGCTCTATGGCCTTACCTCAGGTGCTAAAACAGCTCTGTTGCTGAGCAACAAAGCAGTGGCCTCAAATTGGCAGAGCATCAGCCCCAGACAGGGGTTGCCAGGTGGATCACGGTCGGAGTGCATGCGGGAGTTTGCCTCTCTGCCTCCCTGCCTCTCACTTGATAAAAAATAAAATAAAAAATAAAAAACACAAACCCAAAGGTACAGCCAATTTCTGCAACTGAATATAAATATCATTCATGCTCAAATATTATGAAGAAACATCTCGTACTAAAACATAAACCAGGCCCTGGCCGGTTGGCTCAGTGGTAGAGCGTTGGCCTGGTGTGTAGGAGTTCCAGGTTCGATTCCCGGCCAGGGCACACAGGAGAAGCGCCCATCTGCTTCTCCACCCCTCCCCCTCTCCTTCCTCTCTGTCTCTCTCTTCCCCTCCTGCAGCCGAGGCTCCATTGGAGCAAAGTTTGCCCGGGCGCTGAGGATGGCTCTGGTTGCAACAGAGCAACAACCCAGGTGGGCAGAGCATCGCCTCCTGGTGGGCATGCCAGGTGGATCCCGGTCCGGCGCATGCGGGGGTCTGTCTGACTGCCTCCCCGTTTCCAGCTTCGGAAAAATACAAAAAAAAAAAAAAAAAAAAAAAAAAAAAAAAAAAAGCATAAACCACAGTCTATAAAATCTATGTGAATTAGTAACTACTTGATCCAGATCCATATTGCTATTCTTTTTGTACAAATGATTCCCAATACTTGAATTACCTTATATTTCATATTTAAAATAAACAACAGTTTGATATCTAGTTAAGTATCCTGCTAAGTGAAGTATATAAATAAAAGCAATGTCGCCTGACCTGTGGTGGCGCAGTAGATAAAGCGTCGACCTGGAAATGCTGAGGTCGCTGGTTCGAAACCCTGGGCTTGCCTGGTTAAGGCACATATGGGAGTTGATGCTTCCTGCTCCTCCCCCCCTTCTATCTCTCCTCTCTGTCTCCCCCCCCCTCCTTTCTAAAATAAATAAATAAATTTTAAAAAATTTAAAAAATAAAAATAAAAGCAATGCATGTTGAAATATAGATTTCTCAATAGGCTAATTTAGACTAGAAATACTAAACTGCAAACTGAGTTACTATCAAATCCTTTATAAATAAACACAAACTCATGCCTTCCTTTACCAACAAAATAATCACGTTTTGAAAAAATAAAAACTAGAAAATACCATATTAGACAAGTTTCATGAGTTTCTTGATTACCTTTACTTTATCTCTTCTCAAGCAACAGAATAGACAATTTTCATCAAAAGTCCAATCAGAAATGCTTTCAGGTTCACAGTCTGCAAAAATAGTAGGAATAACAAATTAATAGTCACAAATGAGGATTTTTCAGAAAACAAAAGAAAATATCAAAAATATTTTAACAGAAAATCCTTACTGAGTACTAGGCTCCCATTTGTCTTAAAAATCCTAGCAATAATTGCTCACTAGTTATTGATACATATATTTACATTATCAACTAAACACAGAAAGATGCTTACATGGATACAGCTTTAACCCATATAAACTGTGAATAAAAAGAACAGTACTGAAGCTTAAATCACCAAGGTATCATATATCACCAGGAAGATTTTTAAATACCAAAAAAGGATTTTTAATACCTTTCAATAAACTGAGATCTTTTAATAATGCAGCTCCAAACAGCCCTTCAAGAATACTTTCAAACCCTGAAAAGATGGGAAAAAAAAATCCATGATTACAATATTCCCTACTGCAATTTAACATTAATCCATTACATGAAATAATGATGGTGTTTTCTTCCAGTTCTCAAGGATTCCCACATTACTACTGATGAGATGCCAAGGAAGGAGTGTCAATGACAAATCTAAAAGTAGTATTTGCATCTTTGTCAAACATTAACATTCAATACAAATTCAGAGCACATTCAAGAACAATACAAAACAGACAATGCTAGAAATAACCAATGAAGGAATGGAAACTCACAGGTTCTCTTACCATCTTACAAAACCCCAAATATCTCATTCAAACTCCATTTTAAAAGGCACCTTTCCTAATAAATGTCAAACAGCTTCAAAATTTCCCCAACATTCTGAATTAATCAAAATAGCATGTTTCTAAATATCAACTGAGATAACAAACTTTCAAACTAACAGTTTTGTTTTGTTTCTTTGAGCAAGAGAGAAACATTGAGCTGCTCCTGTATGTGCCCTGATGGAGGGAATCAAACTGGCAACCTATGAGCTCTAGCAGGACATTCCAAACAACACAGCTAGCGGCCAGGACTTAATTTTTTTTTTAAAGGGACAGAGAAAGGAAGGAAGAGAGAGGGGATGGGAAAGGGAAGCATTCATTTGTTGTTCCATTCAGTCGTGCATTCACTAGTTACTTCCCATGTGCCCTGACCTGAGATCGAATCCACAACCTTGTGATTTCGGGATAATGCTCTTAACCAACTGAGCTAACCGGCGAGGGCCTCACTAATGAGTTTTTTGAAGAAAAATCCTGACTAAGAATATCTATATCATTATAAAAAAAGCCAATATATAGTATTTTAACAGAAAAAGACCTTTGTGATTATTTTACATTGCCACAATTAACTACTTACTGGTTCCTTTATAAAGTTATAACTCACTAATTATACACACAAATAAAATGAGAAAAAAAATCAAATATACCTGTACCTGTATCATCTTGTACTAGTATAAAGTAGAAAATGAAACAACAAAAATAGTTTTTGATTCATTTCATCAAATATTGCTGATCAGCCTGACAAGGCGGTGGCGCAGTGGACAGAATGTCAGCCTGGGATGGTGAGGACCCAGGTTCGAAACCCCAAGGTCACTGCTTAAGTGCAGGCTCACCAGCTTGAGTGTGAAATCACAAACATGATTCCATGGTGCCTGGCTTGAGCCCAAAGGTCACTAGCTTGAGTCCAAGGTTGCTGTCCTGAGCAAGGGGTCACTCACTCTGCCAGAGCACCCTAGTCAAGGTACATAATAGAAAATAATCAATGAACAACTAAGACAATGCAATGAAGAACTAATGCTTCTCATCTCCCTTCCTGTCTGTCTCTCTCTTGCTCTCTCACGGAAAAAAAAAAAAAAATGCTGATCAACACAATGAAAAACAAAAAATATCTTTGCTACCTGACCGGCGGTGGCACAGTGGATAGTACATTGACCTGGCACACTGAGGTCCCAGGTTCAAAACCCCAAGGTTCACTACTTGAGCACGGGTTTCCCAGCTTCAGCGTGGGATCATAAACATGATTCCATGGTTGCTCACTAGAGCCCAAGGTCACCTTGAGCAAGAGATCACTGACTCAGATGGAGCCCCCTGGTTAAGGCATGTATGAGAGGTAATCAATGAACAACTGAAAGTGCTGCAACTACAAGTTGATTCTTCCCATCTCTCTCCCTTCCTGTTTCTCTCAAAGATAATATATATCTTTGCCATCTTGTTTTCTCTATGGGTTATTAAGAGGATAAGGAGGAAAAAGAGGAAATAAATCAGCTTTATTCAACATGACAAATAATAGATTAGAGCAGTGGTTCCCCAACTATGTGTCATGTACCCCATTGGAAGCTCAAATGGTGACAAGGGGTACATGAATCCGTATGTAGTTTAAGCATGACCTCCAGAAAGAATTAGTAAGTCTTCTGTATTCAACATACATAAAACTTTTCAAATGCATATAAACGTTATTGTAATTAAGAAAAAATATAGGTAGGATATAAAACTAAAACTCATGGACACAGATAAAAATGAAGTGGTTACCCAGGGAGAGTGGAGTAGGGGACAGGGAAGGAAAGAAGGACAAACATCCCATGCCTGACCAGGCAGTGGTGCAGTGGATACAGCATCAGCCTGGGATACTGAGAACCCAGTTTCGAAACCCAGAGGCTACTGGCTTGAGCGTAGGCTTACCAGCTAGAATGCGGGGTAGTCGGCTTGAGTGTGGGATCATAGGCATAACCCCATGGTCGCTGGCTTGAGCAAGGGTCACTGGCTCAGCTGGAGCCCTCCCTCCCCTGGCCAAGGCACATATGAGAAAGCAATCAATGAACATCTAAGGTGCCACAACTATGAGTAAATGTTTCTTATCTCTCTCCCTTCCTGTCTGTCTCTCTCTCTCTTGCTAAGAAACAAAAAAACATATCCCACATAGGTGGGATATAAAACTGAGACTCATGAACACAGCATTTTAATTAAAAAATATATATATATAAAGTGTTACTGAATTCCTAGTAGTTAGGGGCACTATGTATTTTGTCACATAATCTACTCACCCAAGCATTTATAATTTTTAATTGTTAAAAAGTACTCTTATGTTCAAAAGAGAATGAAACACTCATTTAAAATACTATAAAGACCTGGCTGAGTAGCTCAGCTGTTTAGTGTCACCTTGACATGCCTAGGCTGTGGATCTGATCCCTGGTCAGGGCCCACACAACAACCAATGAATACATACGGAACAACAAATCAATGTTTCCTCTCTCTCTTTCTCAAAATTAATTTTAAGAAATTTTTAAATAAAATACCATAACCAAGTGGATACATGAGGTACATGCACAGGCAGCATTTCCTTACTGCAAATTCAATCACCATAAAAGGTTTGGAAGGTAAGGGGTCAGATAAGATGGTCCCTGGAAACAGTATTTCATCTGATTTTAATAATAACGTAATTTTAGGGATTTCATTGTCATTATTAAGCCATAAGTTTCTTTTTAAAAAAATATTTTCTTTATTGAGTTTTTAGAGAGAGAAAGGGGCAGAGGTGAGAAGTGGGAAGCATCAACTCTTCCCCTGTACGTGCCTTGACCGGACAAGCTCAAGGTTTCAAACCAGCGACCTCAGCATTCCAGGTCAATGTTTTTTATCCACTGGGTGACCACAGGTCAGAATAGAATAATTGAAATTATTCTATTTCAATAGAATAATCACTAGAATTTGTATTATCTATACTGTAGTTAGAGAGTTTATTTTTCTATACTATTTTCTAGACACAATATTTTCCATTTATTATTAAGGAGCAACTGTTTTTAATTCTCCTTAGTTCTTCCCATCAAAATTATTATGAGAACATTAGCAAGATCAAATGACTCATTTTAGAAAATGGGGGCCTAACCAGGCAGTGGTGCAGTGTACAGAGCGTCAGATTGGGATGCAGAGGACCCAGGTTTGAAACCCCAGGTCGCCAGAATGAGCGCGGGGTTGCTGGCTTGGGCGTGGGATTGTAGACATGACCTCATGGTCGCTGGTGTGAGCCCAAAGGTCACTGGCTTGAGCCCAAGGTCACTGGCTTAAGCAAGGGGTCACTTGCTTTGCTGGAGCCCCCCAGTCAAGGCACATATGAGAAAGCAATTAATGAACAAAGGTGCCGCAACAAAGAATTGATGCTTCTCATCTCTCTCCCTTCTTGTCTGTCTGTCCTTATCTGTACCTCTCTGTCTCTGTCACAAGAAAGAAAAAGAAAAAAGAAAAAGAAAAAAGAAAAAGGGAAGCAGCTATGCCTGCTTAGTATTTGCCTACTATAAAATTAAAACATCTTCTACTAAATTACACTGGCCTTTCTCCCCCACACTTGCTAATAACTCTTGCTAATGTTCTTGTAATAATTTTGATGGGAAGAAAGGAGAAAGGGTTGCGTTAGGGGTTTTGAGGGTGGGGAGGTGGTGGTAGGTAAGAGAATTGCTAGATATTGTCTACCTCTGAAATCTAGATATTCTCAACACTAGCCTTTAAAAAAATCCCACAGGCTGCCTCCAAATCTAAAGTCCTTCTATTGCCAAAAAGAAATTGACTTTACAAATACTGCAATTATCATGAAAGTACCCAAGTACATACTGCAAATAGCTAAAGGAGATTACAGGTGGTTCTTATCCTGAAGAGCAAATCAAATATGCTTTCACCTGGGTTTATAAGAAATAATAAATTACAAACTTGCATGCTATATGTACAAGGCTCTTGAAAATGAAAAATGTAAATACTCAGAAATACTACTGAGAAATAGACAAAAACAAATAAAAGCTTTGAAAAACAAAATTTTAAAAATTACAAAGGAGAACAGAACCTGAAATAATAAAAACTTTATCAATAACACACAGACAGTAATAGTAACCAAATCACAGATCAAAAAGCAATGAAAGGGAAAGAGCAAAATGAAACAAAAAAAAATCTGGTCATAAACGTAAAGATTTAACCACAACTAATTTTGATCAAAATACTAACTGTAAACAAGTTGCTCTTCTTTTGCTCATATCTGCAACAACTCATTAAACCTCACCAATGTTATTGATTTGACACTGTAAAGCCCTATTTTGCTACCTTCTGTTAACTGAATTTAATGCCACTCAGTTTTATTAATATTAAATATTGAATTTAGCAGTTGCATAGCAACAAAGAATGTCTCATGTGCTTGACATTAACGAAAGGCAAATAGGGAAGAACAAATGTATTCAAAATTTATACCATGATCTCATAGAAAAACTATGAAGATCAATAACAAAATGCCATGGAAAATTAAATAAATACTGAAAAAGACAACGATGTCATTATGTTCAATCACTAGGGCTTAAAAAGCACCTTTATGTAACATTATTACATATAAAGAAATATTAGTAATTTTACTGGACATGACCCCTTTCCAAGAATTCCTATCTAACTAACATTACAACTGGTTTCAAAGCTGGTTTCCACTCTTTTCTCGCTGCAACCTGCACTGTCTTCAGACTGTATTCCTAAAACATTGCCTTATATAATACTACCATCTGTTCAGAAAAATTCTTTGTTTAAAAAACAAATCCGAAATTCCTAAAGCCATCAATCAAAGCGGCTTATAATTTAACCCCAACCTAACTGTTAGCAAGCAGTCTTATTTCACAGAATCTTTCTACTCATTTTCACAGCTCCAGTCAGGTTGATGTTCTAACACATTCAGTTACCACTTCCCTTCTGTCTCCCAATATTTTCGCAAACCTTTCCATCTCACTTCTGTCCCCCAGAATTATATTCTTCAAGGCACTCTTCAATTTGTTCAAAACTACATATTCACTACTCAACGTACATTAACTCAGAGCCTGTCTTCCAATCAGGGCCAGTTGCTGACACTGAGCACGCAGTGGCAAGACCATATGGTGCCTGCCCTCATGGAACTTTGGTTTCCAGTTTTCTCAGAATTCACATATCACTTCCCCCTTTTAAATAAATTTCAACTGAATTATGTTTTCTGTCATGTGTAAAACAGTCTATCCAAGTAGTTCTTAAAATAATATTTGTTATAAGCTATCTAAACTTTTATTTTTTCTTTTCATACATTACATCTTCTCTCATTAAGGAGATTTAATGCTCCAGAAAGGATGGGAAGGTCTTCTGTTTCCCACCATGTTTCTCTTATACTAATGCTCTACATGCCTAATCTTGAGCTTCTGATTTAATCAGAAAGCTCTCAAAAACAAAAAACAGAGGATTAAAATTCCCTCTTCAATCTAAATCAGAATGTCTTCCCCATTTCTAACTAAAGGGGGAAAGGCCAATCATGAAAAGGAACAGGATAGGAACATACCAAATACAGAGCTAACTAAGGTAAGGAATACAGACTATACTTTTGAAATAAAGTATTATGGAATAAAAAAATGGTTACTGGGTCTTGGGTTACCTCCCCTCTGAGATAACCAGCACAGAGATGAGCAATTTGAGAGACAAAGAGGTGAAGAAAAACTGGGAGCATTATCAGAAAATTAGCAATTTTTTATATCAAGGTCTCTTGGGTGTCTTGTAAAAGTTGATGCTTGGTATAAAAGAGCCCAGTCTTCAATCAGAGTATTATTATCTTATAAAATATCAGTTCAAAGGTGCTTTGTTTATTAGGATATCTAATGTCCTAATAGATAAAGAGGCCATTGACAGTATCTAGAGGTCTTTGCTTTTAAAATCCAAGGGTGTAGCCTGACCTGTGGTGGCGCAGTGGGATAAAGCGTCGACCTGGAACACTGAGGTTGCCAGTTCAAAACCTTGGGCTTGCCTGGTCAAGGCACATATGGGAGTTGATGCTTCCTGCTCCTCCCCCTTCTCTCTCTCTCTTTCTCTCTCTCTCTCTCTCCACTCTCTCTAAAAATCAATAAATAAAATATTTTTAAAAAATTAAAAAAAAAATTCCAAGGGTGTATTACTTTCCAATATTACACTGAAGTCAAAGTGAATCCCAAAATGGAATTAAAAAGCACCAGATTTTATAATTTCACAGTCTATCCAAGATAGTATAAGGCAATTAATCAATCACTCTTCATTAATGTTCCAGCTATCTCAGTGTGTCATACAACTAAAGAAATCTGGCTGACCTGTCATGGCGCAGTGGGATAAAGCGTCAACCTGGAACACTGAGGTCACCGGTTCGAAACCTTGGGCTTGCCTGGTCAAGGCACATATGGGAGTTGATGCTTCCTGCTCCTCCCCCTTCTCTCTCTCTCTGTTTCTCTCTCTCATTCCTCTCTCTCTAAAAAATCAATAAATAAAAGAAAAAAGAAAAAAAGAAAATCTGGATGAACTTCTATAGGTAATGAACAAAAACCAGGCTCCTCTTCTCATTACTGTAGGCAATTCACCCCACTACTGGACAGTTCCATTCAGTAAGAGTTCTTCCTCTCTGAGCATCTGCTCCTGGCCTATGCACTTTGAGGAGCCCATTTGCTGGCCTACTTACCACCTCAGAATAACTCAGCCCAAGAACTGATGAAAAAATCCTGACTGGACATACTAAAGAGAAACAATTTAATTTTAAATAATGGCCCAAATTGAAATGGAATTAAAGAAAAAATACTAGAACTTAAAAAAAGTTATAAATAGTATTTCTACTGAGACCAGGGAAGAATAGCATTTTTCAAAAAAGAGCAAGCTGCAGTTCTAGCCAGAGAGGTCAGTTGGTTAGAGTATCATCCCAAAGCTAAGGGGTTGCTGGTTCGATCCCTAGTCAGGGCAAATACAGGAACAGATCAATGTTCCTGTGTCTCTCTCCTTCCTTTCCTCTCTCTAGAATCAATAAAAGAAACATAAAGAAAAAAAAGAGCAAGATGCTCTGAAAAAGAGGGGGAAAAAATTGGAGGGAGGGAGTGGAGAAAAAACTGCCAAAATAACCAAATAGAGGTACTGAATAGAAAAATATACAACTAATTAGTGATTTAGAAGACAAACTTAAGAAATGTCTTCATAATTTATGATGAATCTGAAGACATAGGAAACATAAGAAAAAGATTAGAGATGAGGAAGTAGCCATGACATTCAATATCAATAAAATAGGACTTCCAAAACAAGGCAAAGAATATCAATAAAAGAAATTTAATTTTTTAAAAAATAGGTGGAAAGGAAAAATAGTAGAACTTCCTAAATGTTGAATACTGTTTTTTTTGTCTTTTCTTTTTAAGTTGGAAACGGGGAGGCAGTCAGACAGACTCCTGCATGCGCTCGACAGGGATCCACCTGGCATGCCCACCAGGGGGCGATGCTCTGCCCATCTGGGGCGTTGCTCTGTTGCAACCAGAGCCAGTCTAGCGCCTGAAGCAGAGGCCATAGAGCCATCCCCAGCACCCGGGCCATCTTTGCTCCAATGGAGCCCTGGCTGCGGGAGGGGAAGAGAGAGACAGAGAGGAAGGAGAGGGGGAGGGGTGGAGAAGCAGATGGGCGCTTCTCCTGTGTGCCCTGGCTGGGAATTAAACCCGGGACTCCTGCATGCCAGGCCCACGCTCTACCACTGAGTCAACCGGCCAGGGCCTGAATACTGTTTTGAGTCTTTATTATCTACCAGGCTCTAAGAAGTACTGGGACAGAATACTCAGGGGGAAAAGCACATACATGTAGAACTCTCCTGGTAAAATAACTGAATTTCAAGAATAAAAGTTTAAAAGCTCAAGATAAGGGGAATTTTTACTTAAAATAAGAGAAAAGAAATTTATACTAAAAGTCATTTATTTCATCATTAAAAATAATGCCAAAACCAATGGAATTATGTTTATAAAATTCTGAGGGTTAGAAAAAACAACTTTTTGTAGCCCATCTATTACAGACTTGGGTAAAAGAAATTACTGGATATGCTCTGGGGTAAGTTAAAGTTGTTCAGTTAAATAAAAAGTGAATCAGAACAAAGACACTCCCCCCAGGGGGAAAATACTACACACACATACACACACACACAGAATGGTAAGCAATATACCAATAAAACTATTAGTGAAGTACAGTTATTGCTAATATTGAGATTCAGTTTAATATAACAGATAAGAATTCTTTAAATAGATGAACATAAAATAATTTTTTTAAAAAGTAATGATTCAAGAATAACATCCTAAATTATTACACCAAAACCTTAGGTGAAGAAGAGTAAAATAAGCTTAAGTAAAATGTTAAATTAAGGTCAAATGTGTTTGTGGGGTGAGAGAACAATCTGTAATACTCATTAATTTTTAATGTTGTTAAGAAAATGTGGGCTTAAAATAAATTTACTTAAAATGTATATAGAAAGAGACTTCCCTGGCCTCCATGTCCCTGGGACCAGGGAACCTTGTCAGGCGGAAAGCGCCCTGTACTCAATAAAGCCTTTTGTTATTCCACACTTCGTGGCTATGGCCCCTTCCTTCCTTCTTGGCGGGGGAAAAATACCTTACATTTTGGTGCCGAAAATCCAAGAGTTGAAGTCTGCAAGGATCGCTCCTCTCCCCCCCTTCCCTTCCGAGAAAGAACCAGGACTTCTGACCTTCCACCCACTTTGGCGCCCGGTGCGGTAAGTCCCCTGCCTCCAAACTCCCCTCAGTTCTTTCTGCCAAGACTCCCTGTCCGAAACCACAGCTGCATCAGGGACCTCTTTCCGTTCCGTTCAGGGTGCGTGTGTAGCCATGGAGATGTGCCGAGCACATCCACTTTACTTAACTGTCCGGTGGCCAGAGATTGAGTTGCGGGATGCCAATTCTCATTTCTGATCACTCCAAGGACTGAGGGCGGCCGTGGGGCACAGGAATCTAAACCTAATCCAAAAACACTCCTGGAATTGCCTTATCCAAAATCTCTCCCTCCCTAAAGAAGAAACAACTGTTCTTCTCCACTGTGGCCAGGCCACAGAACCCACTGGATTAGCCTCCTGGAGGGACTTCTGGTTTTAACACCCTTACCAATTTAACTATCACCAAAAGAACTGGGAAATGGTTGGAGATCCCTTACATTCAGGGCTTCTAGTTATTTGCACTCTTGTCCTAAACTCTGTGCCGCCTGTTCTACCATGCAGGCCCTTTTTTTGGCCAGAGAAACCTCACCTAAAACCTCCACTCCAAATCTTTCCTCCTTCACCTGACCCCAACTCTCTCCCCCTTTTGCCTGACCCCCAGAAGCACCCCTCTCTCAAGACCCCTCTCTGGTCCCTCTGCGGAATTCTTTTGCTCGGGTCTCTTCCCTCTGAGAGCCCCCTCCCCTCCCTTCGCAGAATAAAATTTAAAAATATATATATATGGAGTCCTGGCTGGTTTGCTCAGTGGTAGAGCATCGGCCTGGCGTGCAGAAGTCCCAGGTTCGATTCCCGGACAGGGCACACAGGAGAAGTGCCCATCTGCTTCTCCACCCCTCCCCCTCTCCTTCCTCTCTGCCTCTCTCTTCCCCTCCCGCAGCCAAGGCTCCACTGGAGCAAAGATGGCCCGGGCGCTGGGGATGGCTCCTTGGCCTCTGCCCCAGGCGCTACAGTGGCTCTGGTCACAACAGAGTGACGCCCCGGAGGGGCAGAGCATCGCCCCCTGGTGGGCAGAGCATCGCCCCCTGGTGGGCGTGCCGGGTGGATCCCGGTCGGGCGCATGCGGGAGTCTGTCTGACTCTCTCCCCGTTTCCAGCTTCAGAAAAATACAAAAAAAAAAACAACAAAAAACCCACAAAAACAATATATATGGAAAGCTGCAGAGTTTCTAAATCACCAGAGGACATAACAGTAAAAAAGGTCAACTATGTAAAGTAAATAAAATTTAAAAACTAAACAAGATGTACGCATAGTAAATAGGACACACACAAAAAATAATTTCAGAAATACCAAATAATTACATATTAACTGACTGAATTAACTAAGTGAAAAAAAAACTGTCAGGGCAAAACAAAATACAGTTTATAGAAGTGACACAGATATATTGAAATTGTAGAAGCAGGCAAATATACGAGATCATGTAGAAAATGAAAGAAAAAAAGAACAATAAATTAGGTGTCAGTAACACTATCAAAGAAAAATTCAAAGATAAAAGCATAAAACAAAATGATAATTTTTCTTTTACTAAAGGGGTAATAATCTATTTCATGAGTGGAATGGACCTAAAATCTTTTTTTAAAATATAACATTTGTTTGGATTTGGCATCTGACCTCCTAGAAAAAGATGTGACGTATTCCCTCTTTTTCTATTTTCTGGAAGAGGTGACAGAAAATTGAGAAGCTCTCTTCTTTAAAAGTGGGATGAATACCCCATTTAGGGTTATTTTCTTTGAGAGAAGAGTTTTAACTTAAATTTATTTACTATTTAAAGAACTCAAACTTTTTTATTCCGTAATTACAGAGTTGGTTTTTGGCACGTTATTATATTTGAATTTCAAAAGTATTGGTATATGGTTGTTGATAGTACTTTTCCTTACCTTTTTAAAATTGTGGTAAAATATACATAATAAAATATACCATTTTAAGAGTACCTTTAAATATGCTATTTACATCATACTATCCAGCTCCAGAACTTTTTTCATCTTGCAAAACTGGAACTGTATAACCATTAGACAACAATTCTCTATTCTCCCCCACCCAGCCCCGCCAAACACCATATTCTACTTTTTTGTCTCTATGGATGTGACTGCTCTAAGTACATCTTAAGTAGAATCATACAGTATTTGTCATTTTGTGACTGGATTATTTCACTTAGCATGATGTGCTCAAGGTTTATCAATGGTATAGCATAGGGGTCCCCAAACTACAGCCCCAACGCCATTTATCTGGCCCCCGCCGCACTTCTGGAAGGGGCACCTCTTTCACTGGTGGTGAGAGGAGCACAGGATGCGGATGTATCCTGTGCTCCTGGAGTACTGTATGTGGTGGCGCCGCAAAGCGTGGCGTTGCTCATTTACACTACTTCCGGTGACACGGGATGCACGTGTCACGGCTCCGGAAGCGCATCATATCACTTGTTACGGCTAGCAGTGACAAATATGGAACCAGACATTGACCATCTCATTAGCCAAAAGCAGGCCCCTAGTTCCCATTGATATACTGGTCAGTTTGTTGATTTAAATTTACTTGTTCTTTATTTTAAATATTTGTTCCCGTTTTGTTTTTTTACTTTAAAATAAGATATGTGCAGTGTGCATAGGGATTTGTTCATAGTTTTTTTTTATAGTCCGGCCCTCCAACGGTCTGAGGGACAGTGAACTGGCCCCCATGTAAAAAGTTTGGGGACCCCTGGTATAGCATGTGCTATCCTTCTTTTTTAAGGCTGAATAATATTCCGTGAAAGCATACATCACATTCTGTTTATCCATGCATTTATGATAAGACACTTGGGCTGCTTCCACTTTCTGGCTATTGTAAATAATGCTGTTGTATCTTCTTTTTTTTTTAATTTAAAAAATATATTTATTTTACAGAGGAGAGAGAGAGAAAGGGGAGAGAAGCAGGAAGCATCAACTCCCATATGTGCCTTAATCAGGCAAGCCCAGGGTTTTGAACCAGTGACCTCAGTGTTCCAGGTTGATGCTTTATCCATTGCGCCACCACAGGTCAGGCTGTATCTTTTCATATCCAAACTAACCATCCAAAGTCAAACCTTTATCTAAATTCTTTACCTTTTAAATCTCATCTTTACTTGTAGTTATAGTCTTCATTTTGGTAGTATTGTCTATTTTTTTTATCCCTTGAATCAATCTTACTTGATTTGTTTTCTTAGGTTTTATTTTTCCCCCAGAAATTCACTTTTGACATTTTTATGATTTTTTCAATCATAACTTTGTTTTCTGGTTCATTAATTGCCACTCTAAGTTTCATTATCTTTGTATTTTGTTTGGATTTATTCTGTTATTCTTTTTCTAAGTTATGATAGCTTAAGTTTACTTTCCGTTTTTTAAAAATTTATTGATTTTAGAGAGAGAAAGAGGGAGAGGAAAGGAGAGATAGGGAGAGAGAGAGAGAGAAATAGTGACCTGTTGTTCTACTTATTAATCATTCATTGGTTGATTCCTGCATGTGCCCTGAGGATCAAACCTGCAACCTTGGGATATGGGGACAATGCTCTAACCAACAGAGCTACCCAGCCAGGGTTCTTATTTCCTTAAAAAAATAAAATAAAGGACTGAAGTATAGGGATGATTTAAAAGAACTAAACTTTAATTGTTTTGTATTAAGAAGCAATCTAGAATAAAATGTAGTATATCCATATAATGGAACATTACTACAAAAGAAATAAATGAACTTCAAAATATTATGTTAAGTGAAAAAGGTTAGAAATGAAAGACCATATACTATATGATTCCATTTATTAGAAATTTCCAGAAAAGACTAGAGAGAAAAAGTAGATTAGTGGTTTCCTAGAGTAGAAATGGGAATGACTGCAAATAAACATTTCTTTTTGAGGTGATGAAAATATTATAAAATTAGATTTTAGTGATGTCAGTACAACTCTGTTCAAACATCTGTAAATATGTGGATTATAACGTGGAAATTCTCCCAATAAGTCTGTTGGGAAAATAATCTATATATCTATATATGTTTGGGAAATATTTGCAATGCTTCAAAAAATTTGGTTTATTAGAGAGTCAGCCTTATATTCTAATTTAAAATATAGAGTTGAATAGCTGATTTAGACTTAAAATTTTAGGCTGAAGTTTTATTAAGTTTGCATACTATATTAAGAATACTGATTTATTTATCTATCTATCTATTTATTTATTTATTTATTTTACAGAGACAGAGAGAGAGTCAGAGAGAGGGATAGATAGGGACAGACAGACAGGAACGGAGAGAGATGAGAAGCATCAATCATCAGTTTTTTGTTGTGACACCTTAGTTGTTCATTGATTGCTTTCTCATATGTGCTTTGACTGCGGGCCTTCAGCAGACCAAGTAACCCCTTGCTTGAGCCAGCGATCTTGGGTCCAAGCTGGTGAGCTTTTGCTCAAACCAGATGAGCCTGCGCTCAAGCTGACGACCTCGGGGTCTTGAACCTGGGTTCTTCCTCATCCCAGTCCAATGCTCTATCCATTGCGCCACCGCCTGGTCAGGCAAGAATACTTGAACAATTTAAGAATAAGTACACTTATAAATTCAAATTATTAGATTTAACTGTCTAGGAAGGTTCTGTTTGTTAAGCCAAATGTAAAGAAAATATATAAAATATTTTATTTACAACTATAGAGTTAAATGTGTTTTTTGTCTGTTTTTTTTAGTGAGAGGAGAGGAGGCAGAGACAGACTCTCACATGTACCCCAACCAGGATCCATCTGCAAGCCCACTAGGGGGCGATGCTCTGCCCATCTGGGGCCCTTGCTCCATTGCAACCAGAGCCATTATAGCACCTGATGTGGAGGCCATGGAGCCATCCTCAGTGCCCAGGGCCAACTCGCTCTAATCAAGCCCTGGCAGGAGGGGAAGGAGAGAGAGGAAGAGAGAGAAATGAGAGGGGGAGGGGTGAAGAAGCAGATGGGCACTTCTCCTGTGTGCCCTGACCAGGAATCCAACCTGGGACATCCACACGCTGGGCCGACCCTCTACCACTGAGCCAAACGGTCAGGGCCAGTAGATTGTTTTAAGAAGTTAAACTAAAATAATCAGGTACTTCATACCCACTATAACAAAATCTTCAGAGGAACACTGTAAAGCAAGTATTATTACTACCTAGTACATTTAAAAAAACTGAAAATCAAAGTAGCTAATTTTTCATACAACTACAGTGAGGCAGATCTCTAGGTTTAAAATCAGGCCCATGGTTCGAACGTCCAGGCTCTTTCCAATTCAGCACACTACCTATTGATTCTTCTCACCTTTTAACTCATTTTACTATTTCAACATCCCCCTATACCTTCACTTCCATCAGAATCCATCCTTCACACTGC
Source organism: Saccopteryx leptura (assembly GCF_036850995.1). NCBI lineage: Eukaryota > Metazoa > Chordata > Mammalia > Chiroptera > Emballonuridae > Saccopteryx > Saccopteryx leptura. The sequence continues at coordinate 30,630,215 of NC_089515.1, forward strand.
TGCCAAACTTCTTCCACATTTTCTAGGGTTTAGAACCTTTGATGGCTCTCCACCGACAATAATGAAGACTTCAAATTCCTGGATAACATGCAAGATTACTGAGCGTCTATGTAATTCCAAACTACATTTTCAGTCTCCCCTGCCACTATATTCTGTCACATAAACTGTGCTCTGGCCAGACTGACTGATCAATCATTCCATATATGTCTATGCGTCCATGTTTTTAGCATGCCCACTACCTAGAATGTTCTGCAATTCTCAACCTAGCCTAGTTAATGCTTAGGCATCCCTTATACCTCATCCTATAAGCCCCAAGCAAAGTTAGGAACATAGTCATCAGTGCTGAAGCTGCACTGCTTAAAAATTTTTTTAGAGACAGGAAGGAAGGGAAGGAATGAGATAGATGAGAAGCATAAACTCACAGTGCCTCACTTTAGTTTTTACATAAACCATAATTTTTTTACATTTTCTCCACAGATTTTGTGTAAGGAAATGGAAGGTATTCATCCTTTCCTTAATAACAGCCAGCCTGTTCCTTAAACTGTAGTTTGCTGAATGAATGCAAACACAACTTTCTTAATTCCTATACCCTTGTATTTACCTGAGTAGTTTGAAATTTCATAATGAATTAATTTTGTGTGCCTGGCATGTTGAAGACCCAAAGAAATAAAAGTAAAGTAAATAAAACAGAAGGGTAATTGATACCTGATAGAAAAAAAACAAAAACGGTTTTCTGCTCCAGCTCAACCATGTTCCCTGTATCCAGTGGTGGGATTCAGTTGGTTTGCACCAGTTTGGCAGAACTATACCTAATTTTTTGTAGAGTTCAGCAAAGCGGTTGTTAAAATAGCACCTGTAATCAGGGTTCTCTCTAAGGTGCCTGGGTAGTCACCCAATGTGGAAGTCACAAATTTACATTTCTTACTCTTTTATAACGTTCACCTGCGCAATAGCATATTCTAAGCACCCATAGTAATGCTCACTCCATCCATAGGAAAAATATATTGCAAGTGAGGATGCCAATCAAGAAGCAATATGGGAATATCTTAAATAACAGTTTTATTTTTTTTTGTCAGGTATTATTTAATATTTTTTCATTAATATTTTAAAACTCATAACATAATCTAGTTTTGTGTGTCTCTTTTATTGTTCTTATTTAAGTATTAAATGCATGAAATAATAAACTACCTCTCGGTATATCGTTTTTATACTTAAAACGGTCATTAGGGCAGAGAACTGGTTGTTAAATTATTTGAGCCCTGGCTGGTTGGAAGTCCTGGGTTCAATTCCCGGCCAGGGCACACAGGAGAAGCGCCCATCTGTTTCGCCACCCTTCCCACTCTCCTTCCTCTCTGTCTCTCTCTTCCCCTCCCATAGCCAAGGCTCCATTGGAGCAAAGTTGGCCTGGGTGCTGAGAACGGCTCCATGGCTTCTGTCTCAGGCCTCAGATGGGCAGAGCATTGCCCCCTGGTGGGCATGTCAGGTGGATCCCAGTCGGGTACATGTGGGAGTCTGTCTGACTGCTGCTCCGCTTCTAACTTTGGAAAAATACCAAAAAAAACCCCCAAAATAAAACAAAACTGAATCCCATCACTGCCTGGAACTATGAACTAAAACCAGAACATAATTAATGGCTTGCTTAAGCTGGCCCATGAACAGAGATGATAGGACACTTTTTTGTCTGTGCAAAGCTGTAAGCACATAAAAGACATACATAAATTGACAAAGATGAAGTCCTAAAAAATAGTGGTATTAATAATGTATTGTGAAAAAGAGAATATGTATTGAGTAGCTGAAACAAACCTAAATAATTTCATATAATTATATCTACATACATAATGCCATAAATGAGGTTCTATAATGTTAAGTAACCAAAATCATAAAAATAGTAAGTACTAGCTGGGTCAGATGAATCTAGTTCTTTGGAAATCCCAGGGCAGTTTTGATTCTTCTTTTCGGTTACATCAAACTCTCTACAGTAGAGTAATTATGTTAAAAAGAAGCCATTTAAATGCAAATCTAAAATTGATTAGGAATGAGTCAATTATACCAGGAGTTCACAATCTATGTGCCACAATTCCTTAGAGAACCTCAGTCATTACAAGGTCAGTAAATCCATATGAGCACTGTTTGTAAATTAAATAAAAATGTGCTTGCATATATAGCCACTACTCTTTTGAACGCATTTTGCTGTGAACAAAAAACAATGTGGGAGACCAGCAATTTCTTTTGCCTTTTTTTAGATTAATAAAGTAAAAAGAATTTCTATTGTTTCTGAGACTCTTTTCCTTGGTGGACTGTAAGACATTTATTATATGTCTGTTATGAGGCAGGCACTAAGGATGCAACTATGAACACCACAGACAAAAGTCCCTATTTTGGAACTTTATGGCAGAGGTGACAAAGTGATATAAATAATAATGATGATAAATGTGATAAAAAGAAGTAATTAATAATGGTCAAAGAAGAATATAGCAGAGTAGGAGGATAATCACCAAACCCTGATAAATTAACTGATAACTCTGAGAATTGCTGGGGAGAGACAGAGTAATAAGAAGGAGAATTTTTACGGAGGTCAGAAAAAAATTCTAGAAGTCAACATTTTTGGGTACTTAATGAAGTGAGAAAGCAAGCCATACAGATATCCAGGACATTAACAGTCGAGGCAGAGAGAACACTGTTGGGCAGATAAGATATATTATGCTCACTTTGTTAAAGATGGCGTTGCCCTCATGAATGGCCATTGCCTAGATGATAATATTAATGGCCTTCTTGCTTGGGATGGGCGTGGTTGTGCTAATGTGTGTTGAGGGAGGGCTTTCGTGCCAAAAGGTTTTAAAAGAAGGATCTAGGAGGCCACTGGAAGGAGAAGAGAAATCACGTTGTTCCAGGGGAAGGGGAGAGTGATTATGTTCTAGGAAGAGTCCATGGAGGCAGGGCAGTGAAGCCACGTGGAGGAGGCAGCCAGAATGACGGAAGGAGAAGGAATGGGTAATAGAGGTGAATAAGACTGGTGAGGTAGAAACCTTTAATTCTAGGAAACTCGAATGAGTCAGTGGCTTTGGGAGCCCTAAATGGAAAGGGAAGTATTTCCCACTGTGTGTATTTCTCGCCCACTGGGTGTGAGTCTAGAATAAAGGACAATGGAACACCAGCTTTTGGCTCAACTGTTTCATTACCATCGGTCTGAATCAAACCTGAACCTGCCTTGGCCAGGTGGCTGTGATGGTGCCTGCGGTTACTGGCACTACATTTGGCATAGTCTGTGGCAGAATTTGCATCAAATCAGTAAGGAGCCTACACCATCCTTGAGTGGTGAAATAAAGAACTGGCTGCTGTTGTGGTTTCCCCTGGCTGTCCTTTTGGGGACTGTTGGCTGGCTGGTGTTTACAGCCATGTGTGAGGAAACCAAGCGCACTGTGGAAGAGGCTGCCCAAGACCTGTAAACTGGGCAGCGGAAGCTGGAGCAAGTGCCAGAGAAGGAAGCACAGATGTGTGAGGTGCAGACTGTCCTGGAGATTACCAAGAGCCAACTGCGACAGGAGGCCGGGGATGAGGCCAGGGCTGCAAGGCCTGCAGAGCAGCAGGCGGCAGTGGCCTGGGACTTGGGTCTAGGGCTCGAGCCCAGCAGCTGGAGCTGGCGTTTCCAGCTCCTATCTGAAAGATGAGGAGAATCAGGCTGGAGCTGCAATCTGTAGACTCCAGAAGGTAAATAGTGGTGGCAGCAGGACGAACGGACAGTCTGGGAGCTGGGATTACATCGCCAAGTGGCTGCTGGAATGTTGGGGAATGCCTGCTAAGCCGCTGGTGGGTTTGCTGAGATTTTTGGGACAAAGGAGTGGAGAAACTGGCTGCCATTGCCACGTGCTCCTCCTTGGGATGGTGTAAGACCTGCCAGGAAGGGAGGAATGGGGGGGGGAGTTCTGAGACCCCAACCTATGTGCGTGGACTGATTCCTGGACTACAGCTGGAGCGGGCACTGGCTCCTTTGTTGGATGGACTTATGGATTTTGGACAATGTGAAATACCCTGATGGAGGTTGGGGGGCGGCTTTGCTGGAGGCCCTCCCCCTGCCCCAGGAAGCTTTTCATATAGCTAGAGAGAAGTCTGAGGGCATTTTACACTTCTGGCAAAGTGATCAGAAACTGATGAAGTGTATCTTTGAATTGTTGAAATTGTATGATTTGTGCTGTTGTAATTTGTGTAATGTGCCTAATTTCCTTGCCAGGGATGCCAGCAGTGTAGATTGTAGATAACAAAGTGAACATAAGGGGTGGATTGTTGGGCAGATAAGATATATTATGCTAACTCTGTTAAAGATGGAGCTGCCCACATGGATGGCCGTTGCCTAGGTGATAATATTAATGACCTTCTTGCTTGGGATGGGCATGGTTGTGCTAATGTGTGTTGAGGGAGGGCTTTGGCACCAAAAGGTTTTAAAAGAAGGATCTAGGAGGCCACTGGTAGGAGAAGAGAGATCATGTTGTTCCACGGGAGGGGGAGAGTGATTATGTCTAGGAAGAGTCCATGGAGGCAGGGCAGTGAAGCCATGTGGAAGAGGCAACCAAAATGGCGGATTAGGAGAAGGAATGGGTAATAGAGGTGAATAAGACTGGTGAGGTAGAAACCTTTAATTCTAGGAAACTCAGATGAGTCAGTGGCTTTGTATATCATACACCCCAATTCTCTCACGCAAAAGATTCTGAAAGGAAGCACATAATTTTGAATATAATCAAACACATTTCTTTAACTATATTTAAAATCATTACTTTAATACACATCTCCAACATACCTTAATATATATGGCAGTATAAAAAAACAAAATTCAATCTGGCCGCCAATAAAATAAGTTTCAGCATGTTTAAGAAAAATTTAAATTAACTAGTTTGAGTTAGACTTCATATTTATGTAATATCTACATATAAAGTAAATTCTTAATAGTTTTCCCTGCTCAGAAACATTCAATTATTATAAACTCCCTGCAGAATAAAATCCAAACTATGAAGTCTGGGTTTTAAATCCTTCCAAAAGCAAACTTTCCCAACATTTTCTCTTCCAATTTCCTTCAAGCACACTCGACTCAAAGTATTCTGTTTCTCAAGTATAACTTGCTTTTCCTTTTTTTTATTTTTTACAGAGACAGAGAGAGATTCAGGGAGAGGGATAGATAGGGACAGACAGACAGGAACGGAGAGAGATGAGAAGCATCAATCATCAGTTTTTTGTTGCAACACCTTAGTTGTTCATTGATTGCTTTCTCTTATGTGCCTTGACTGTGGGGCTACAGCAGACTGAGTAAGCCCTTGCTGAGCCAGCGACCTTGGGTCCAAGCTGGTGAGCTTTTGCTCAAGTCAGATGAGCCCGTGCTCAAGCTGGTGACCTAGGGGTCTCGAACCTGGGTCCTCCGCATCCCAGTCCAATGATCTATTCACTGTGCCACCGCCTGCCTGGTCAGGCGGTTTTGCCCTTTTTTGTTTTTTTTTTGTATTTTTCTGAAGTTGGAAATGGGGAGGCAGTCAGACAGACTCCCGCATGCGCCCGACTGGGATCCACCCAGCATGCCCACCAGGGGGCGATGCTCTGCCCATCTGGGGCGTTGCTCTGTTGCAACCAGAGCCATTCTAGCGCCTGAGGCAGAGGCCATAGAGCCACCCTCAGCGCCCGGGCCAACTTTGCTCCAATGGAGCCTTGGCTGCGGGAGAAGAAGAGAGAGGCAGAGAGGAAGGAGAGGGGGAGGGGTGGAGAAGCAGATGGGCGCTTCTCCTGTGTGCCCTGGCCGGGAATCGAACCCAGGACTCCTGCACGCCAGGCCGACGCTCTACCACTGAGCCAACAGGCCAGGGCCGGTTTTGCCTTTTTTGATCCTTCTCTTCACCCAGTTCCTTCTGCCTAAAATGTCACTCGAACAAATCTTGTCTTGATCCTACTTGGTTTTCAAGGCCACAAATCAAAAGCCCCTTCGGAATGTTATCTTTCCTTTCAACTTATTTCCAATATCCTTTACTTTACCCCTCTTGAATGCATATATGTTTTATGTATTCAACTGAATTTTACACTCAATGTACTGTAATAGAAAGGAACACTAGTACTCTAGGAAGTAAAAGACTAGTGGTGAAAAGCATGGATTCTGGAGCATATTACTTGGGGTCAAATTTTTTACTTCGATTTTAATTGTTCTATATAGCTTTGGACAAGTCTTCTTTATGCTTCACTTTCCTTGTCTATAAAATTGTTTTGATCTACAAAATTTGAGATTATTAAATATTTGCAAGCTGTTTAGAATAGTTTCTGAAAGCATAATAGAAACACTGTATTATAAAGTGTTTGAAAAGGAAAAAAAAGGGAAGGAGGTTGTATTTTGGTTTGTAACTCCTTTTTTTTTTCTGTATGATTTAAAAGACAATTACCTACAATTACAAATCTATGCTGATGGGCATATAATGTATAAAGATATAATTTGTGACAATAACATAAGATAGAGGGACAGACACATAAAAGCAAAGTATTCTGTATACTATTGAAACTAAGTAATTTGAAATATATATTTTTGAGAGACAGATGAGAAGCATCAACTCCTAGTGGCATCACTTTTACTTGTTCACTGATTGGTTCTCATATATGCCTTGACCTGGGAGCTCAAGCTAAGCCAGTGATCCCTTGCTTAAACCAGGAACCTTGGGCTCATGCCAGTGACCTTGAGCTTCAAGCCAGGGACCTTTGTGCTCAAGCCAGAGACCATAGGATCATGTCAATGAATCCCATGCTCTAGGCAGCAACCCCGCATTCTAGGTGGTAAGCCTGCAATCAAGCCTGATGAGCTCGCACTCAAGACGGTGACCTTGGGGTTTTAAAGTTGAGATCTCAGTGTCACAAGTCAACACTCTACCGGCTGTGCCACCACCAGTCAAGCTTGAAATAAATGCTAATTATATATATTCCCCAGGCAAACAGTAAGAAAATAACTAAAAATTGTATAGTAAGAGAAATTAAAGAAAATCTAAATGATACATTAAAACATATTTATACAACACAAAAGGTAGTAATGGGGAACCTAAACAACAAAGTTGATATAAAACACGTAAAAAAAATGGCTAAGATCCTTTCTTATCAGTAATTACATTAAATGTAAATGGATTAAACTTCCCAATTAAAAGGCAGAGATGAAGAGAAGGGATAAAAGAAATATGATCTAACTCTATGCTGTCTATAACAGACTCACTTTAGATCCAAAGAGGTTAAAAATTAAAGAAAAGAAAAAGTCCAGGAAAACAGCAACTGAAAGAGAAACAGAGTGGATATACTAAAATTAGATGTTAACATAAAACATGCTACAATAGACAAAGAAGAATATTCTTTGATAAAAGAGCCAATTTGTTAATATTTAACAATTAAAAGCATATATGCACCTAACGAGATCCCCAAATATATATTGCTCACAATTAGGGGATATTTTATAGCTTCATATTCATTTTGAAATATCCTCTAATTTTGTGAGCAGTATATAAAGCAAAAAATGACAGAACTGAAGGGAGAAATGCTCAATAATAGTTGTACACTTCAACATCCCACTTTCAATAACACATGAAACAACTACATAAAAGATAAAAAGGGAAATATAAGACTTCAACAACCCTATAAATTAATTACACTTAAACACACACAGAACACTCCACTCAACAAGTGCAGAATATACATTCTTATTGAGTACATATGGAACATTCTCCAGGGTAGACCACGTTGGGTCGCAAAAAAGTCTCAATAAATTTAAAGAGCTGTAAATCATACTAAGTACAGTGTGTCCGTAAAGTGATGGTGCACTTTTGACAGGTCACAGGAAAACAACAAAAGATGATAGAAATGTGAAATCTGCACCAAATAAAAGGAAAACTCTCCCAGTTTCATATCTATCCAGTGCAGTTCGATGTGGGCTCATGCACAGATTTTTTAGGGCTCCTTAGGTAGTTATCCCATATAGCCTCTACAGACTTGTCACTGACTGATGGCCTACCAGAACGGGGTTTCTCTATCAAACTGCCGGGTTTCCTTCAACAGCTTATCCCACCGAATAATGTTATTCCTATGTGGTGGCACTTGTTATAAACGCGCTGATATTCACGTTGCACTTTGGTCACGGATTCGAATTTAGCGAGCCACAGAACACAATGAACTTTCCTCTGTACCATCCACATCTCGACTGGCATGGCCATGGGCTGCTCCGCTGTATACATGGTGTTACGTCATCATCTGTGCATGCGCACATACTGCCACATCATCCTATAGAAACTGGGAGGGTTTTCCTTTTATTTGGTGCAGGTTTCACATTTCTATCGTATTTTGTTACTTTCTTGTGACTGGTCAAAAGTGCACCATGACTTTACAGACACACTGCATTTTCTCCAATAATAATGCAATAAAATTAAAATTAACAAAAAAAACTGGAAAATTCACAAATATGTAAAAACTAAAGAACACATTCTTGCACTGGCCAGACTGCTCAGTGGGCGAGAGCATCATCCTGATACATTGAGGTTTGCAGGTTCGATCTCCTGTCAGGGTACATACAAGAATCAACCAATGAATACATAAATAAGTGGAACAACAAATTAATGTTTCTTTCCTTCCCTTCTTCTCTCTAAAAATAAATAATTAAAAATAAAAATATCTTAACCAAGGAGCCAAAGAAGTAATCACAAGGACAATTCGAAAATACTTTGAAAAGAATTTAAAAAACCCCACCAAAATATACATATGGATTTAAGCAAAAGCAGTGGTCAGAAGTAAATTTATAGCATATAAATACCTACATTAAATAATGATAAAGAGAAAATAAATATAAAACTATAAACAAAGGAAATAATGACAGGAAAGAAGTTATAGACTAGAAAATTCAGTAGAATAAAAGTTCTTTGAAAAGATTAACACTACTGACAAACCATTAGCTAGACAAACCAAGAAATAAAAGAGAGAAGACTCAATTTACTAAAATCAAGAACCAAAGTGGGGATATCACTACTGACTTTACAAAAATAAAATGAATTACAAAAGAATACTATAAACAAGTGTATGTCAACAAATAGATAACACAGATAAGATAGTCAAATTCCTAGAAACAAACTACCAAAACTGACTCAACAAGAAATAAAAATAACCTGACTAGGCGGTGGCACAGTGGATAGAGCATCGGACAGGGACACAGAGGACCCCGGTTCGAAACCCCGAGCTCGCCAGCTTGAGCATGGTCTCATCTGGTTTGAGCAAGGCTCACCAGCTTGAGCCCAAGGTCGCTGGCTTGAGCAAGGGGTCACTCGGTCTGCTGTAGCCCCCCGGTCAAGGCACATATGAGAAAGCAATCAATGAACAACTAAGGTGCCGCAATGAAGAATCGATGCTTCTCATCTCTCTCCCTTCCTGTCTGTCTGTCCCTATCTGTCCCTCTCTCTGTCTTTCTCTGTCTCTGTCACAAAGAAAAAAGAAATAAAAACATCTGACAGACCTGTAACAAGAAGATTAAAACAGTAATTTTTAATTTTTATTTATTGATTTTAGAAAGAGGCAGAGGGAGGAAGGTAGAGAGAGAAAGAGAAAATCAATTTGCTGCTGCTCTACCCACCCATGCATTCATCGGCTGACTCTTGTATGTGTCTTAACTGGGATGGAACCTGCAACCTTGTCTTACCAGGACGATACTCCAACCAACCGAGCTGCCCGGCCAGGGCTAAAAACAGGAATTTTTAAAAACTGGCAAAGAAAAACCAAGGGCCAAATGCTTTCACCAACGAATTCTGCCAAACATTTAAAGAAGAAATAACATCAATTCTTCTCAAACTCGTCCAAAAAAAAAAAAAAAAAAAGAGGAGGAACAAATATGTCCTAACTTATTCCATGAGGGTGGCATTACCCTGACACCAAAGACAAGACCTCATAAGAAAACTACAGAAAATACATACACCCAAACCAAATTCAGCAGCATATTAAGGGGACTAACTACCATGGATTTATCCCAGTAATGCAAGAGTGATCCAATATATAAAATCAATCAGTTAAAAAGAATTAACCACCATGTTAATAGAATGAAGGAAAGGGGGAAAATAACATGATCATCTCAATTGACAGAAAATAACATTTGACAAATTCCTACACTCGTTCATAATAAAAACACTCAACAATTCAGAAACAAAGGTGCTTTCATAACCTGATAAAGAGCACCTATAAAACCTCACAACATTTGCCTGACCAGGCGGTGGCGCAGTGGATAGAGCGTCAGACTGGGATGCAGAAGGACCCAGGTTCAAGACCCCAGGATAGCCAACTTGAGCATGGGCTCATCTGGCTTGAGCAAAAAAGCTCACTAGCATGGACCCAAGGTCACTGGCTCGAGTGGGGGGTTCCTCGGTCTGCTGAAGGGCCGCGGTCATGGCACATATGAGAAAGCAATCAATGAACAACTACAGTGTCACAACGAAAAACTGATGATTGATGCTTCTCATCTCTCTCCGTTCCTGTCTGTCTGTCCCTATCTATCCCTCTATCTGACTCTTTCTCTGTCCCTGTAAAAACAAACAAACAAACAAAAAAACTCAAAACATTTAATGGCAAAAGACGAAGCTTTCTACTACAATGAGGAACAAGACACGGACGTTCACTCTTGCCACTTCTTTTCAGCATTGTCAGGAAGTTCTAGTCAGGGCAATTAAATAAGAGAAAAATAATAATAGGCATCCAAATTGAAAAGGAAAAAGTAAACCTATCTCTTTTTGCAAGTGTTAGCATCTTATATATAAAAAATCCTAGAGAATCCACAGAAAAATTATTAAACCTAATAAAAAAGTTCAGCAAGACTGCAGAATATAAGAACATACAAAAATCAGCTGTATTTCTATATACCAACAATGAACAATCTGAAATTAAGAAAACAAGTCTACTTAAAACCCGGCAAAAAGAATAAAATATTTAGGAATAATGGTAACCAAGGAGGTAGAAGACGTGCATACTAAAAACTGCAGAACAATGTTTTATGAAATGAAAAGACCTAATTAAATAAATGGAAAGACCGTCATGTAACAGATCAGAAGGCTTGATATTGTTCAGATGGCAATAATCCCCAAATTGGTCTATGGAGCCAATGCAATTCATATTAAAATTCCAACTATAATTTTTGCAAAAACTGATAGATTCTAAAATTCGTATGAACTTCAAGGGACCTCAGACCTATTTTGAAGAATGTTGAACAAAAAGAACAGTGTTGGAAGATTCACACACCCCAATTCCAAAAATTACAGAGCCATAGTAATCAAAACAATGTAGTGCTAGCACAAAGATAGACACATAACCGAAAGAACATAACTGCTCTAATGGTTGATTTTTTTTTTAAAGAGAGAAAGACACAGGCAGAGCATGTCAAACACAGAGACAGACAGGAAGGGAAAGAGATGAGAAGCATCAGTTCACAGTTGCGGCCCTTCACTTCAGTTGTGCATTAATTGTTTCTCAAATATGCCTTGGTGGGAGTACCGGAGGCTGGGCGTGGGGGCGGCAGGCTCCAGCCTAGCCAGTGTCCTGGTCTTAAGCCAGCAACCATGGGATCATGTCAATGATCCATGCTCCAGTTGGCAACCTCAGGGTTTCAAACCTGGGTCCCCAGCATCCCAGGTTGATGCTCTATCCACTGCACCACCATTGCTCAGCTAGTTAACTGATTTTTGACAAGGGTGTCAAAACTTTTCAGCGGGGAAAGACTTTTCCTTTTAACAAATGAAAAGGGACTACTAAATAACCACACTCAAAATAATAAAGTTAGACTCTTACCTTATTCATACATATAAATTAACCCAAAATTTATCAAAGACCTAACTATAAAAGAAAAAAACTATAAATTTTTTAGAAGAAAACACAGAGGTAAATCTTTGTGACTCTGGAAGTCACAATGGATACTTAAATAGACACTAAAGGCATAACCAACAAAAATAAAAAATTATAAAACACTAAACTTCATAAAAATTAAAAACTTATATAAAGCAAAGAATATTATAAAGTGGGAAAACCCACAAAATACAGTATTTTTGCAAATCATGTACCTGATCAAAGAGTCTAAATAAAAAAACAGATAATCCAATTTTAAAATGGGCAAAGAACTTCAATTTCTCCAAAGATTTACAAATGGCCAACAAGCACATGAAAAGATGCTCAACATCATTAGTCATAAGGGAAATGCAAATGAAAACAACCAGGAGATACCTCTTCATATTCACTCATTAGGATGGCTATAAAGAAAAATAACAAGTGTTGGTGAGAACGTGGAAAAATTGGAACCTCACACATTGATGACAGAAATGCAAAATGGTACAAATGCTGTTGATGGTTCCTCTGGAAGTTAAAAAGAAATACCATGTGTCCCAGCATTTCCACTTCCAAGTATATATTGTACTTAAAAGAAAACAGGTATTCAAAAACAGAAACTTACACATAGTGCCATTATTTATAATAGCCCAAAGAAGAAATACCCAAGTGTCTATCAATTGATGAATGGATAAACAAAATGGGGTATAAGCATACAATGTAATATTCAGCCATAAATCTAGGATCTGTAATGGATGAAATGTTTGTGCATTCTATTATGTTGAAGCCCTAACTTCCAAAGTAACTATTTTAATTAAGGTTAAATGAGGTCCTAATGGGTTGGGAGGGGGGGGCCTGCTGATCCAGTAGAATTCGTATCCTTATAAGAAACCCCAGAAAGAGCTCCCCCGCCCAACCACAGAAGGCCAGGTGAAGACACATGAAAAGGTGTATAGTATAGCTACAAGCCAAAAAAAGTATACTCAACAGAAACCAACAATGCTGGACCTTGATCTGGGGCATGCAACCTCCAGAACTGTAAGAAAATAAATACCTGTTGTTTAAGCCACCCAACAGCTGTTATAATAGCCTCAGCTGATTAATACGGGAATGAAATACTGATACGTTCTACAACATAATTGAATCTCAAAAATACTATGCTAAATGAAATAAGTTGGATACACAAGGCCTACTGTCTGTTTATATGAACTGTCCAGAATAGGCAAATCCACAGAAACAGAAAGGATATTAGTGGATGGGGTAGGGATAATAGGGAGTGACAATATATAGACATATCTTACTGGATTACGCTTTGCTTTGTTGTGCTTCAAAAATACAACATTTTTAACAAATTGAAGATTTGTTGCAATCCAGCATTGAGCAAGTCTATCACTGTCAGTTTTTCAACAGGCTCAGATGATGATTAGCATTTTTTAGCAATAAAGTGTTTTTAAATTAAGATATGTACATTGGTATTTTAGACATAATGCTATTGCACACTTGAGATCCTTATAAATTTTATATGCACTGGGAAATAAAAGTTTCCCAGCTTACTTTCAATATATTGCTGTGGTCTGGAACAAAAGCTGCAGTATCTCCAAGGTATGCCTGTAATGAATACAAGATATCTCTTTGATAAAATGAAATACCAACCATAAAATTTGATAATGGTGATGATTGTACAACTTTGTGAATGCTCTCTAAAAGCTACTGAATTACGCATTTTAAAATGGTTAAAATAGTAAATTTTATTTTAATTAAAAAAAATGATAGCTACACATTTGATGACTCTTAAAGGTGTTATGCTGTCTGTGGTCGACAAACTCATTAGTCAACAGAGCCAAGTATCAACAGTACAATGATTGAAATTTCTTTTGAGAGCTATTTTTTTTTTTGTATTTTTCTGAAGTTGGAAATGGGGAGGCAGTCAGACAGACTCTCGCATGCGCCCGACCAGGATCCACCTGGCATGCCCACCAGGGGACGATGCTCTGGCCATCTGGGGCGTTGCTCTGTTGCAACCAGGGCCATTCTAGCGCCTGAGACAGAGGCCATGGAGCCATCCTCAGCACCCAGGCCAACTTTGCTCCAATGGAGCCTTGGCTGCGGGAGGGGAAGAGAGAGACAGAGAGGAAGGAGAGGGGGAGGGGTGGAGAAGCAGATGGGCGCTTCTCCTGTGTGCCCTGGCCGGAAATCAAACCCGGGACTTCTGCACGCCAGGCCGACGCTCTACCACTGAGCCAACTGGCCAGGGCCTTAAACTTAAACTATATAGGTAGGTACATTCCTTATCAAGGTAGCGCCTGCATGTAGTGTTTGTGGAAGAGCCACACTCAAGGGGCCAAAGAGCCGCATGTGGCTCGCGAGCCGCAGTTTGCTGACCAGGGGCTGAGTGAATGAAACCAGTCTCAAATGGTTCCATTCTATGGTTCCATTTATAGACATTTTCAAAGACAAAACTATAGTGATGACAAAAAGATGAGAGACTGCCAAAGGCTTAGAAAGGGATCATTACAAAGGAGAATAGAAGGGAGTTGTTGGGGGTGATGGGAAGTATTCTGTATGTTTGTGGTGGTAGGTACACAAATTATATACATGTACAAAAATTCATAGAACTATATACAAAGTGGTCAATTTTTATATGTTAAATTTAAGAGTAAAAATTTTGCTACAAAAAAATTCATTGGTCCATTTTGCACTTGGAAAGGATCCTAGAACAATGCTCAATCTGTAGTATCAGGTATTGGCCATTTGGAAAGTACACTGAATTATGTGAATCTTCCAAATGTTGACATATTTCATTGTATAATATGCCACCAAAAACAATCACATTTGTCAATATTACCACCAGTCCCATCAGAAGATTTTTGAAGGAAGTTGTCACGTTCACAGTTGTCAATAATATATTTTCCAATATTTTAATTTTTCTTGAAAGCTGGAATATTATCATTGGCAACAAATACTGTTGTTTTTTCCCCTTTGATGTGGCAGGCTCATTTCATTCATTTTTTGAGAAAATGTCAAATACTGAAGTCTGAATAATCATAGTTTGTCAAACATTTTTCCAAGTAAAATGGTATTGCATGAAAAGTCTCTAGTTTAGCTCACAACTCAATCATGTAAGTGCTTTATGCATACTTTCACTTCATCACACAGAATATTAGCAAGACGTGCTCAATGGTCGAGATTCAGTAAACAGTATTTCTTACTACTTCATCAAGGGCATTCTTAGGTGGAGCTGGCATTTTTTACTGCGTGGCAGTGAAAGACTATAATGAATACTCTGGTAGTGGCTTGATGTCACTGCCTTGATTTGTACACCTGCAGTTTGAGCCACCACTTTCTTATAAGTACAAGTGTCAACACAGTGTCAAGTATCATCACAAAAAGTTATTCTTGTTGTTTTTTTGTGTGTGTGAAAGAGGAAGGTGAGAGAGAGGGTGCAAAGCATCAAATAGTTGCTTTCACTTTAGTTGTTGCATTGATTGCTTCTTGTATGTGCCTTGACTAGGGTCAAGCCAGTGTCCCCTTGCTCAAGCTAGTGACCTTGGGCTTTTCATGCCAGCAACCTCTGGGCTCAAGCTGGTGGGTTTTGAGATCGTGTGGATGAATCCCCCACTTAAGCCAGCAACTCTGTGCCCAGAGCCAGCAGCCTCAGGGTTTCAAACGAGTGACCTCAGCATTCCAGTCCAGCAGCTGCACTCCTTGGTACTTACTAAAATGAACTGAAAACTTATATACACAAAAACCTGCACACAGATATTTACAGCAGCTTTATTCTTAACTGCTAAAACTTGGAAGCAACTAAGATGTCCTTAAGGGGGTGAATGAATAAACTATGATACATCCAGATAATGGAATATTATGCAGTGATAAAATGAAATAAGCTATGAAGTCATGAAAAGATATGGAAGAAACCTAAATACATATTGCTAAGTGAAACAAGCCGACATGAAAAGGCTACATACTGTATGATCCCAACTACTACATATAATATCCAGTAAAAGACAAAAGTATGAAGATAGTAAAGAGATTAGTGGTGGCCTGGACTCAAAAGAAGGAAGAGGAGGGATGATGAGAGGATTTCTGGGGGCAGTGACACTATCCTGTATGGTATCACAATGATGGATACATGTGTCATCCATCATTGTAATAGGTACATCCATATGTATATCCATTGTACATATGTGTACAATACTAAACACGAACCCTAATATAAACTATGGACTTTTGATGATAATGATGGGTCAATGCAGGTTCATGAATAGTAACAAACCACTGTGGTTCCAGATGTATCAATAGATAGTGGGGAGATTTTGCATATATGGAAATTCTGCACTTTCTGCTCAATTTTGCAGTGAATCTAAAACTGCTCTAAAAAATAAAGTTTATTAATTAAAAAAATACATTTTTTGGTGTAATACCCAAAAAAGTCACAATCATTTGAAAAGCTATTAAAATATTTCTCCCTTTTCAACCTTTTTTTTTTTTTTTTTTTGTATTTTTCTGAAGCTGGAAACGGGGAGATAGACAGACTCCCGCATGCGCCCGACCAGGATCCACCCGGCACGCCCACCAGGGGGCGACGCTCTGCCCACCAGGGGGCGATGCTCTGCCCCTCTGGGGCGTCGCTCTGTTGCAACCAGAGCCACTCTGGCGCCTGAGGCAGAGGCCATAGAGCCACCCCCAGCACCCGGGCCATCTTTGCTCCAATGGAGCCTCGGCTGCGGGAGGGGAAGAGAGAGACAGAGAGGAAGGAGAGGGGGAGGGGTGGAGAAGCAGATGGGCACTTCTCCTGTGTGCCCTGGCCAGGAATCGAACCCGGGACTTCTGCATGCCAGGCCGACGCTCTACCACTGAGCCAACCAGCCAGGGCCTCAACATTTCTATATGAGGCGGAATTTCCTTCATATTTTCAACCAAAATAACACTATGCAATAGCTGAATAAAAAAAGAAAAAAGATATAGAGAGCTAGTTATCTTCTATTAACCCGAACATGAAAGAAATTTGTAAAATGGAAAAACAATGTTCCTTTCTCGCTTAAATTTTTTTTGTTTGGGAAAACAATGATTCTCATTGGTTAGAGAAAAAACTGATGACTGCTAGATGGGAGGGGGTGAACAAGGTGAAGGAATTAAGAAGTACAAATTGACAGTTACAAAATCGTTAATGAGATTCAAAGTACAGCATAGGGAATATAGTCAGTAATATTATAACTATGTATGATGCCACCTGAACACCAGACTTACTGGGGGGACCCATTTGTAAATTATATAAAGTTATGTAATTTAACCACTATGCAGTACACCTGAAACTAATATAATATTGAATGTCAACTTAATGTTAAAAAATAATAAAGTATATCTGACTTCTGGTGGTGCAGTGGATAGAGCATCGAACTAGGACACTGAGCTCCCAGGTTTGAAACCCTGACGTCACTGGCTTGAATGCAGGATCATCTGGCTTGAGCACAGGTTCACCAGCTTGAGCATGGGGTCGCTGGCTTGAGTACAGGACCATCGACATGACCTCATGGTTGCTGGCTTGAACCCATAGGTTGCTGGCTTGAGTAAGGGGTCACTGGTTTGGCTGGAGCCCCCTGGTCAAGGCACATATCAGAAGCAATTACATAATGCACAACCAAAGTGCCACAACTACAAGTTGCTGCTCCTCATCTCTCTCCCTTCCTGTCTGTCTGTTTCTCTCTTACTAAAAATAAAAATAAGTAATAGATTGGTTATTGTTATTTTCAAGTAAATTATTAATACAGTAGGTCTTCAAAGAGTTCTCAAAGACCAAAAGTTTGAGAACTGCTTTCTAGGGCATCAAAACTCAGTAAGAGAAAGTTTTATAGGAAAACAGAAGTTAGCAAACAAAACAATAATCAAATTAGTGCTATCCAAAGAAAGAGAGAGAAACTACCTGGAGAAATGATTTGTCAAACACCAAAATGCTATAATATTTAATGGGTAACAGATTAGATGGTTTTTAAGAGGACATTCCAACTATAAGAGTCTATAATATCATGGTACTACAAATACCAGCTACTATTCTCAATTGAAATATTACCACTTCACACCACAACAGAAGAGCAGACTTGATATTTGCTATATACCACATTCATAAATAGTACAAATACTGTTATCATTTATCTTGCATAAATTTATTGTAATAACATTCATTAAACTGTATTCTAAAACTAGACAATACATGTAATGTTCACAATAATTCTAAGATAGGCACTATTAATATGCCCCATTTACAGAGTCAGATACTGAGGTCAAACAGCTACAAAAAGGAGAAGCTGGGATTCAAATGTGCATATTCTCCTCTTAGAGAGTTGGACAAACCTTTCCTATAAAAGACCAGACAGTAAATATTTTAGGTGTTGCAGGTCATAAAAGGCCTCTGCCCTCACCACCTTCTTCTTCTGTAAAAAAAAAAAAAAAAAAAACTTTTACAAAAATACATCCTTACGTCTTGGGACTTACAAAAAACAGAGTCAAGTCCAGCATTTCTCAATCACATTCCCTGAGAATTAAGCCAAAATGCCCTAAGGTGTCCTTATATGTCACAAATTTACTTCTCTCCTATACACCTGGAATGGTATTTGTCATATATGATCTTTGGAACAACTGACAATCACTCAAACAATCATCTGTATTCAGTGGTTTACCTTTCATTAAATTGGTTCATATGCATTCAGTAAAATAAATACCAATTGTTGCATTTTATCTACCTGCAAAAGTAAGAACTGTATGCTTCTTTTTGAAAATTGTGCTGATGGCTCACTAACACCAACAAATAGCAGCAGAAATCAACCAGACAGCCTGACCAGGCGGTGGCGCAGCAGATAGAGCGTCGGACTGGGATGCGGAAGGACCCAGGTTCGAGACCCCAGGGTTGCCAGCTTGAGCACGGGCTCATCTGGCTTGAGCAAAAAGCTCACTAGCATGGACCCAAGGTCACTGGCTCGAGCGGGGGGGTTACTCAGTCTGCTGAAGGCCCGCGGTCATGGCACATATGAGAAAGCAATCAATGAACAACTACAGTGTCACAATGAAAAACTGATGATTGATGCTTCTCATCTCTGTCTGTCCCTACCTATCCCTCTCTCTGACTCTCTCTGTCCCTGTAAAAAAATTAAAAAAAAAATCAATCAGATAGTGTTGCTCTATGGTTATGTGGTCTTCATCAAGAATACTGATGACCTAAAAAAGTTAGCCTTAAAATGTATTTTCTCAATGCTTGAAGGCTAGCCACCATCATAATCACCTTGTAGGATATACTCTCAGGGAAAAACAAACAAATGATAGAAACACTTTACAAGGGTGTATTATTTCAAACTGACAGCTGTAAAGGTCACTGAAAACATTAAAAAGAAATCTCAACTAAAAACCTACACTGCTGGTGCTCTACCCATCCACCTCTAGCACGCCCTCATCTTTCTTCCCTGAGGGAAGAAAGGTATTCATATATCTCCTAAACGTTAAGGGTCCACACAAAACTTGCAACCTGGGGAGCAATGGGCAGTCGCAGTTCTTCCCGGGCTAACCTGCTGAACCTGTCTCCAAGGTCCCCTTTTCCTCTGATTTATCAGTGAGCTAAAATCAGCCCCACCTTGGCTCACTTCTGTCACTGTGACTTTTCTCAATGAGTCCATACAGCCCTAAGTGGCTCACTCCCCTATGTTTCTAAAGAACCAAAGCAGCCGTGCCTAGGTTCTCTCTCGTTGCCTCTCATCTTAAGCTCTTCCTTGTTTCACTGTCCCCAGCTTTAATAAACTTAAACTCCAAATCACCTGCACTTGCCCTAGCCAGTTTGCTCAGTGGATAGAGCATCAGCCCAGCCTATGGACATCCGAAGTTCGATTCCCAGTCAGGGCACACAAAGAATGACCATCTGATTCTCTCCCCCTTCTCTCCCACAGCCAGAGGTTCAACTCATTTGAGCATCAATCCTGGGTGCTGAGGATAGCTTGGTTGGTCCCAGCGCATCAGCCTCAGGAGATAAAAATGGCTCAGTTCATTAGAGCATCGGCCCCACCTGGGGGCTGCTAGTGGATCCCAGTTGGGGTGCATGCAGGAGTCTGTCTCATTATCTCCCCTTCTCTCAAAAAAAAAAAAATCACGAACTCATGTTGTGAAATCGTTCCTGCAAGAAGTAAAGAACCCACACACTACTGGACAGCCCAAGGCAGACCCACTCCATGCCTGGTTCCTTAAAAAAAAAAAAAAAAATCACAGACTCATGTTGTGAAATCTTTCCTGTAAGAAGTCAAGAACCTTGCCACTGAAGGCTGAAAGTGCCCAGGGCTGTCGGCCCCATCTACGACACTGTGGACAGCCTAGGGTATTTCTTCCAAGAAGCAGGTAAATTGATCTCATTTGCACAGGGGCCACTTAACTATGTCTTGCCTGAATAGTCAGGTTTTTTATTCTTCCCTCGAAGAGTGGTTGGGGGGGGGGGGGGGCAGGGGGCAGGGGCGGGGGAGGGCAAAAAGAAAACTATATAGAAGGTGACAGAGGACAACCTGACGTTGGGTGATGGGTATGCAACATAATTGAATGACAAGATAACCTGGACATGTTTTCTTTGAATATATGAACCCTGATTTATTGATGTCACCCCATTAAAATTAATAAATATTTATAAAAAAAAAAAGAAGTCAAGAACCCATACACTACTGGACAGCCCAAGGCAGACCCACTCCATGCCTGGTTCCTGTCCAGTAAAGAAGGAAAGAAGCTCCTGATTCTATAAGGAGAGGACTGA
Source organism: Saccopteryx leptura (assembly GCF_036850995.1). Lineage (NCBI taxonomy): Eukaryota > Metazoa > Chordata > Mammalia > Chiroptera > Emballonuridae > Saccopteryx > Saccopteryx leptura. The sequence continues at coordinate 30,650,826 of NC_089515.1, forward strand.
GGCACAGAGTGGGCCAGTGATGAGCTGTGATAGGAGCCAGGAAGGTGTGGTCCCACCTCTTGTCTTACCACTAAAAAGGTAGGGGCAGTGATGAGCTCAGGGTCTGGGGTCAGTGGTTCAGCTAAGGTGACCAGGACAGTGCCAGCCTGAAAAGCCTGGGGCTGCTGGCTGGGAAAGTTGAGGGTACAGCAGTCACACCAGGGGCCAAAAGTGGTCTGTTCCCAGAGGGGCAACAGTCTAGTCATTGCATTGTGACTACTCCTCCATAGAAGCCCCTGATTGAACCCAAGGTGGCAGAACTCTTACCTAAAGCACCTAAACATTGCCCCAGACCCTCAACCCTAGTTAGCCAACCCTGCCCCTGTGTCCTAGGAGAATAGCAGGGCTTCTAGGATGCACTGAAAAGGCCCAGGTAGGGCTTTGCAGGGAAAGCCATGAAAAAAACCAAAATGCTACACTGCCTTTTGGGTCAATGACAGTTTTAGCCAATGAAACAAAACTAATATCTGTACCTGAATGCAAAAGGCCAACCACATCCTTAAAGATTCTTAACATTTATAGTCAAGCAACTGAAGCAACATTAAACAGATATAGAGAGCACCTCAAATATCATTAGTTCATAAATCTCAAACCAACACTTCTTGCAACATGGCAGACATGTAAACAGAATCATAAAGATGCAGTATTAATAGGTATTTTCCAACTTAGATAACCATTATATTCCAGAAGGTCTCACATAAAACCTGGTCTAACTTAAGAGCATCTTGGGATATAATTTCTAGGGTTTTGTTTTTTTTTTTTTTTTGTATTTTTCTGAAGCTGGAAACGGGGATAGACAGTCAGACAGACTCCCGCATGCGCCCAACCAGGATCCACCCGGCACGCCCACCAGGGGGCGACGCTCTGCCCACCAGGGGGCGATGCTCTGCCCCTCCAGGGCGTTGCTCTGTCGCGACCAGAGCCACTCTAGCACCTGGGGCAGAAGCCAAGGAGCCATCCCCAGCGCCCGGGCCATCTTTGCTCCAATGGAGCCTCAGCTGCGGGAGGGGAAGAGAGAGACAGAGAGGAAGGAGAGGGGGAGGGGTGGAGAAGCAGATGGGCGCTTCTCCTGTGTGCCCTGGCCAGGAATCGAACCCGGGACTTCTGCATGCCAGGCCGACGCTCTACCACTGAGCCAACCGGCCAGGGCCTCTAGGGTTTTTTGTATTAGCATCTACAACCTCTTAGGTTCACTTGATTTTATTTTACTCACTTTTATATTTTGAAAATAACTATAATTTTTAATTTTTTTTTAATTTATTCATTTTAGATAGGAGAGAGAGTGAGAGAGAGAGACAGAGAGAGAGAAGGGGGGAGGAGCAGGAAGCATCAATTCCCATATGTGCCTTGACCAGACAAGTGCAGGGTTTCGAACTGGCGACCTCAGTGTTCCAGGCCGACGCTTTATCCACTGCGCCACCACAGGTCAGGCAATAACTATAATTTTTAAAGCTATGGAAACTCCCATTAGCTTCTGACCCTTTCCTTGAATTTTCCATCTCCATTCATGACTATAATAAATCCATGGGGAATAATAAAAAAGGAAGCACCATACGTAGCACAGTTTAGAACATGGACTCTGGAACCAAACTGTGTGGGTATGAGTCCTAATTCTGCCTTTTCTAGCTATGTGACTTTGGCAAGTTCCGCAGGATAACACTTACCTCATAAGGTTTTTATGAGGATTAAATAAATCAGTATTTGAAAAATTAAAACAGAACCTGGCATAAAATAGATGCTATATAGACACATCTTAAATGGAAAAACAAAATGAAACACAAATGACACAAAAACAACATCAAGCTGAAGTGAGAAGTCACATAATTAATGAACAATGTAAGGCTGACAATGAAAGATCTCATGGCAGTAGTCTCATATCTTTGCTTCTTAACACTGAGCAGTACTATAGTCACACTGAGTACCATTAGAAAATTATGTTGGACTTACCAATCCTACAGTCTTCTACCAATCTAATATATTCACAGTCCTAACCACTTCCTCCTTCCTTTACTTACTAGTATCCGGTACAAGCAATCTTCACCTCTCATATGGACTACTGCAATAGCTTTCAACTTAGTATTTATGCTAATATTCCTGCTCCCCCTACTCCCAGCCTTTTTTTTTTTTTTTTTTTTACAGAGACAGAGAAAGAGTCAGAGGGACAGACAGGCAGGAACAGAGAGAGATGAAAAGCATCAATCATCAGTTTTCCGTTGCAACACCTTAGTTCAGGGGTCCCCAAATTTTTTACACAGGGGGCCAGTTCACTATCCCTCAGACCGTTGGAGGGCCAGACTATTAAAAAAAACTATGAACAAATCCCTATGCACACTGCACATATCTTATTTTAAAGTAAAAAACAAAACAGGAACAAATACAATATTTAAAATGAAGAACAAGCCTGACCAGGCGGTGGCGCAGTGGATAGAGCATCAGACTGGGATGCAGAGGACCCAGGTTCGAGACCCCGAGGTCCCCAGCTTGAGTGCAGGCTCATTTGGTTTGAGCAAAGCTCACCAGCTTGGACCCAAGGTCGCTGGCTCAAGCAAGGGGCTACTCAGTCTGCTGAAGGCCCATGGTCAAGGCACATATGAGAAAGCAATCAATGAACAACTAAGGTGTTGCAACGAAAAACTAATGATTGATGCTTTCATCTCTCTCCATTCCTGTCTGTCTGTCCCTATCTATCCCTCTCTCTGACTCTCTCTCTTTCTCTGTAAAAAAAACCAACCCCAAAACAAAACAAATAAAATAAAGAACAAGTAAATTTAAATCAACAAACTAACCAGTATTTCAATGGGAACTATGCTCCTCTCACTGGCCACCAATGAAAAAGGTGCCCCTTCCAGAAGTGCGGCAGGGTCCAGATAAATGGCCTCAGGGGGCCGCATGAGGCCACAGGCCATAGTTTGGGGACCCCTGCCTTAGTTGTTCATTGATTGCTTTCTGATATGTGCCTTGACCATGGGCCTTCAGCAGACCGTAAGCTGTGAACCTTAACATGCTCTAAAAAAATAAAGTCTTAATTTTAAAAAGAAGCAGGTTTAACTTTCTAGAATTCAGCTGAGCTTTCCTCAAACGATTAAGTAATCTACAGGGGAAATGGATCATTGGAGACATACCCCACACTCAACACCACCACACCAAAAAGCCAAAGTCCTCACAATATAGCCTACATATCTGATCTGCTATTACTTTTTTGATTAGATTCAGGTCAATTTTTTTTTTAAGACAAGAATACATCATAGTAATGTTGTGTCCTATTTCATAAAAATAAGAGACATGATGTCTGCCTGTCTACTTTTAGTAATGCTAAGACTGATGAGTGAATTGAAGATATTAAGTTGATTCCACCATTATAAAGTCATTTGTCACCTTTCACCTAATTTTAGCCTACATTAATAATCTGCCTGGATGCATAGCCCATTTAATTATGGGTGTAAAATGATGAGTTTTCTAATACTTTAATTCCTTCTTCATTTATTAACTGCAATTCTTCAATAAAAAAACTTTCCACTATCAACTATTTGGTTACCTTGAAATACATTTTGCAACTAAAGCCAGTGTGGGCACTTCAGTCTTCTAACTACAAATTTTTAGAATGAGTTGACACCCTTGAAACCTCTGATGATGATCAATAGTTATTTTTGTTTCTGGTTTTAAAGTATCATTATGGACTTCTGGATTTTTATTTATTTGATATGGTTATATCCATTACAGTCTTTCATTTTTTCATATTCAAATCTTTCATCTTGGGCCAGTGGAAGCACCTTTGAAATGGCCTCTGTGAGCTTTGATATTTCAACTTAATCTTAGCCAACATGATAAACAAGAGATTTTAACTTTAGCAGTTTAAATTTGCAATTCCTTGATTATATATTAAGATTGAACAACTTTCATATGTTTAATAATCTCAGAATTCTTTATGAATTGCTTTTTTAATCCACTTTTCTAGTAGGCTGTTAATTCTTTTTGCTTTCTGAATTTTAAGACTTCATATTAATAGATAACAAAAATTATATGTTAATAAAAGCTGTCATCTTTCCTCTCTACTTGCTTTTTGGCATTTATTATCATGTAAAATATTTACTTTTTAAATAAAACAATTATTTCCTTTATAACTCTGTTTAGATTATAATTTAAAGGGATTTCCCCACAGAAATATTTCCTATGCTTCTTGTAATCCTTTCATATTTTTCTTTTTAAAAATGTTTAAATCTCTGCCTCCATTAGAATAATGTCATTCATAATTTTTCTATCCCCACTAGAATTTGGGATCTTCAACAGTGGGGATTTTCTTCTCATTTTGTTATCAGACTAAGCATCTCGCCTATGAATCTATGTGTTCTCAGAATTTGAGGAAGATGGTGGTGATGACAGTCATAAATCCTATCTCTTCTGTCCTTAAATTAGGGCAATTCAGTCTACTGAGCTGTGCTCACTGCAGAAAGAAAAATTCATGTTCTGCTTTATGCTAGATATTATACGTTGCACAACTCCAAGGGTCAGGGTAATGTATGAAAATTCAGTTTATAAAACATGATGTCTGGAGTCTCAAAGAACAGGACTGATAAAGAGCACTCTAATCACAAAAGAAAGAAAAAGAGTACTCCATGGTGCAGTGGATAAAGCGTCAACTTGGAATGCTGAGGTTGCCGGTTCAAAACCCTGGGTTTGCCTGGTCAAGGCACATATGGGAGTTGATGCTTCCTGCTCCTCCCTCCCCCTTCTCTCTCTCTCTCTCTCTCTCTCTCTCTCTCTCATTCTCTCTCCTCTCTAAAAATTAAAAGTAAAAAAAAAAAAAGGAAAAGAGTACTCCAGTCAGAGTATAAAATATGCAAAGGTATGAGTGTGGGAGTACATGATCTATTTATTTGCAGAATTACAAGCAGTTTATTTTGACTGCCTAGATCAGTGTGAGTCAATTCTATACTGCTCACAAAAATTAGGGGAATCACAGAATGTGCAGAATACTCCAGTACTTTCTGCCTTTTGTATAGTGCACTTTCACCAATGAAATACAAGTTGGTTTTACATCTCATTTGCATAAACAAATTTCTTTGACTTGTTTGCTTTTCTGATGTTCTTGTTTAATTAAAAACATCAAATTTTTTATTGCTTCATATTCGTTTTGAAGTATCCCCTAATTTTTGTGAGCAGTATGTATAAGTTAGCTGCTATTATGCTGATATTGGGAAACAAAGACAAATTAGGTAAAATTATAAGCATAAGATGCCCCTGGAAAGCCATATTAAAGTCTAGATTTTATGCTGAATATTATGGGAGTCACTAAAGAGTTTTTGACAGGATAATGACCTGTTTTAGAAAAATTACACTAGCAGTGTGGGTCCCAGATTGGATGGAACACTGATAGGCAAGAATCATAAACAATCTTTAACGAAGAAGAATAACAGAAGAAAAAAATAATAAAGCAAGGGAAATCTGCAAATCTCTTGCAAGACCTAAAATGTCAGCATACTGACATATCTACTAAAAGGTACCAGGTGTCTAATACTTTCATAGCATGTGAGATACATATATTTAATAGTAAATATTCCTGGACTACCTGTAATGCTTTCCATTTTAGCAAAGATCACATCTAGCAAAATAAGTAATTTTCAACAAAATTCCTTTAGGGTCATGAAATGCCCATGTTCTGTTTTCCACAAGCAAAATAGGTTGGTGGAAGCTCTTCCATGTCTCTGTTAACCAAGAGACTGGTTTTCTAAAGACTCCATAATATAGCAAAAGCTAAATTTTGGCTGCTGATGCAGATGGTACCCGAGCCCCACCCTTTCTGAAATTTTTGCAGGCTTAGCAATCCCTTTCATTGACACTGTAGTAATGGTGTGAGCCACATGTGCCCTAACAAGAGTTCAAACCTAACTTCAGCTAAGTGGATTACCAGCCGTGAGATATGAGTTAGCTACAGTTGTGGCATAATTTCTAGAGGGCAAGTTACAGAGCTTGTTGTTTGTTTAGGGGCAGTTCTCATCTCCGTGTCTCAACTGTCAGGACTGCTTCTATGTGACATGGACTACATGAGCCCATCTGGGACTCTACCAAAAGTGACAAAACTTTCTAGGAAGAAAGAAATGAGTTGAAGGGCTGAAAGTTCCAAACCTCTAATCACAAGGTTGGTTCTCCTAGCACCCACACCCCACCCTTTAGAGGGGTCCAAATGTTACCTCATCAACATACAAAATACAGTTTAATCACTCTGAACACTTAGGAAATTCAAAGGGTTTTGGAACCTGTGAGTCAGAAACTGTCGATGAAGACCAAATATCTTGTCAATTACAGTATCACGAAAAACAAACATCAATTACATATAAAATTATGTATTAACTGTATCAAGAATACTAACAAATCAATAATAAAAAGATAAATTTAATTTTTTTTAATGGGAAAAATTTAGACACCAAAAGAGGTGTTCAACATTAATATTCATCAGGGATGCCTGACCAGGCGGTGGCGCAGTGGATGGAGCATCAGACTGGGATGCAGAGGACCCAGGTTCGAGACCCCAAGGTCGCCAGCTTGAGCGCGGGCTCATCTGGTTTAAGCAAAAGCCCACCAGCTTGAACCCAAGGTTGCTGGGTCCAACAAGGGGTTACTCGGTCTGCTGAAGGCCTGCGGTCAAGGCACATATGAGAAAGCAATCAATGAACAACTAAGGTGTTGCAACTCACAATGAAAATCTAATGATTGATGCTTCTCACCTCTCTCCTTCCTGTCTGTCTGTCCCTGTCTATCCCCTCTCTCTGACTCACTCTCTGTCTCTATAAAAAATACATAAATAAATAAATAAAATTAAAAAAAATATTCATCAGGGAAATAAAAATAAAACAGTAAAACAAAAAAATACCACTTCACAATGGTCAAAAGACAAACATCAACTATTTGTGAGAATGTGGAGTAACTGATCTCTCCACACATATCTGGGGAAGATATAAAATGAAGTTATAACCTCTTTGGAGAGTTGTTTGGCAGTTTCTTATGAAATTAAATACATTTCTCTACCCTATAACCCAGGGGTCCCCAAACTTTTTACACAGGGGGCCAGTTCACTGTCCCTCAGACCGTTGGAGGGCCGGACTATAAAAAAAAAAACTATGAACAAATCCCTATGCACACTGCACATATCTTATTTTAAAGTAAAAAACAAAATGGGAACAAATACAATATTTAAAATAAAGAACAAATAAATTTAAATCAACAAACTGACCAGTATTTCAATGGGAACTATGCTCCTCTCACTGACCACCAATGAAAGAGGTGCCCCTTCCGGAAGTGCTGCGAGGGCCGGATAAATGGCCTCAGGGGGCCGCATGTGGCCCGCGGGCCGTAGTTTGGGGACCCCTGCTATAACCTAACGATTCCTTTCCTAGGTATTTACATAAGAGAAATGGAAAAAGACAAACAAAAACATCTATAGGATAAGCCTTATTTATAATAACCTCAACCTGGAAACAACCCAAATGTCCATCATCAATAAGACAAATAAACAAATAATGACATACCCATACAATGGACTACTACTCAACAATAAAAAAAATAAACTTGTGTCCAGAATAGACAAATCTATAGATACAAAGTAAATTAGTAATTATCTACGGCTGGGGAATACAAAGAGAGGGAGACAGAATAAAGAGGGGATGCTAATGGGTATGACATCTGTAAACTGAACAATACCCACTATGGTGAAAATGTTCAAAAATATGAATCGTAATGGTTGCATAACTCTGTGAAATATAGTAAAAATCATTTAATCGTTTGCTTTCAATGGGTTAATTGCTACATAACGTATCTCAATAAATTCACTTAAAAAGGAATGAACTATTAATGTAACAACAGATAAACACTATGTTTAAGCAAAAGCAGACACAAAAAAAGTACAAACTGTATGACTCTTCATATGAAATCCAGATGCAGGCAAAACTAATGTATGGTGATAAAAAAGTTATTGTGCTAGTGAGCAATTGGCTGGAAAAGGACACGAATGAATTTTCTAGGAGGCTGGAAATATTCTAGGTCTTGTTTTGGGTAGAGGTCACAGAAGTGTACACAGTTGTCAAAACTAAAGAACAGTATGTTTTGGGCCAAATATACAGTAACAGAAGATAATTTGATTTTGGGTGATGGGCACACAACACAATGAATAGTTCAAATGTTACAGAGACGTATACCTGAAACATGTATGTTCCTATGGATCAATGTCACCCCATTAAATTTAATTTCTAAATTTAAATAAATCATATATATGAGTATATTTTAATATCACAATATAAAGGTGGTAAAAACAAACAAAAAACTCCACTCCTACTTGAACTTAGAAAGGAAAGAGGGTAAGAACTAAGTCGACCTGCTAAAAAATGCCTTCATACTTCCCCAACGGGAGTGACTGCCCAGCTGTCCATTTACAGAACTATCTGATGCCTGAGTACACCCTCTCTTTACTTCCCATAACATCTTAATAATAAAGTCATTCAGTGCTTCCTTTGGCTCAAATTTTCACGTATATCGATTCCCCTAATTTTAAGTGCAATGGTATTCCACAGCCAAAACTGGGCCCAGTTAAGCATGTTTTAAGTGCCACCAAGTGGTGAAAAAGAAATACAAATATTTACTTAAACCAGAATCCTAAGAGGGAAACTAAAGTCTAAATTGTTTTTTCCTGTCTTTTGAAAACATATTCTGTTACCTAGCCTGGAAGAATTCTCTCCTCCCTATCACTCTTCTCTTTTGCCTTCCGCAGGTTAATCTCACACCTCTCGAATAAAAATTTCTTTTCTTAGAAATTCTCCCGAATTTCCATTACTCCAATCTGCTCCCATTACAATCAAACACACACAGAACAACATCTCCTTTCAGAGTTTTATTCATTGTGTAGTTATAGGTTCCTCGTGCTATTAATGCCCTATTTCTCCCACTAGACCAGGGGTCGGGAACCTATGGCTCGCAAACCAGACAGATGTAGCTCTTTTGATGGCTGTATCTGGTTTGCAGACAAATCTTTAATAAAAAAAAATAATGTTAAAAATATAAAACATTCTCATGTATTACAATCCATTCATTTCCTACCGCTCATGTTCATGGTTGCGGTTGGCTGGAGCCAATCATAGCTGTCCTTTGGGACAACACCAAATTTTTATTGGATAATGTGTAATGTACACGTTGTACAGCTCTCACGGAATTACATTTTAAAATATGTGGCGTTCATGGCTCTCTCAGCCAAAAACGTTCCCAACCCCTGCACTAGACTCTAAATGACAAGGCAAGCAGGAACAGTCTGCTATGCACATCACTGTATCCCTGCATCTGGCACAGTGCTGGGTAGCTAGCCTAAGTGCTCACAGAACATCTGGCATTTCAACGAATAAATTAAAATGCAATTCAGCCCAATCATCTAAACAAGATTGTACCTAAAGCAAAGAGGTTGTCCTTGCTAGATACCTTTATCTGACAGAGAACATTTTGGGTCAGTCTTCCTGAGTCACTAAATATTTACTTCCTTGTCAACTTCGCTCTCAGAATATACTGTAGCCCTATCCTCTGAGTCATTAGTTTCTACCCTCATTCTGTCTGTTGTTCCTTTAACTGGGCACATTTTTTTAAATCTCTGGTATTTTACTATCTGCTTCTGTAGTTGCCAAGATATCAGATTTTAAGAAATTAAACAATAATGCTAACAAACTACTGCCAACACAATATTTAATGGCATTAGTAAACTGTATAAACATAACTGCTTTAGGAAAGGGGTTTTAGTTCAGAATGCAAACAGAGCAAGCAACATTACTAACAAAAAGCTCAAAAAGAGTCCTCTCATCATTCAGTAAACAAAATGCTTACTGACACAGAAAGAATGAAGTGCCAAAAAGAACATAAAACAGGCAAGTTGGAGACAAAAATCAGCATCATGAAAAAAGGCATTGAGCATTTTGTAGACTATACTAAATGAAAATAAAAACATTTCTAGAAATCAACTTATATCACCTAAAGACTAGTTTAGCAAGTGACTACAGTAAGTAAATACAAGAACAAGCTTTTGGGCAAAATCTGAATTTCTACAATTCTTCAAAGCAGTTTAAAGAGAAAGTATAACAACAATCTATGCTTTCTTGAAAAAGGTAGAGAAGGCATAAGGGTAGAAAACCCTAGATGCTTATGCTGTGCCAATCACATACTGCAGGCCTCCTAAAACAGTAACAAAACAACTGAACTTTCCAAAGAAGTCTTTTTTTTTAAGAACAATCATCTCCTGCCTTTCCTTCCCTATTAAATCATTATTTTCACCACTGACATTGTATCATAATCATCACTGCAGGAAGTCAACTCAAGATAAAATATAAACAGAAATTGGCCTTAAAGATAAGAAGCTCAAACTCACATAGAAAATGCCAATAAAAACTATAATGAGAAGGTGGAAGAGGGTATAGGAGGGTCAAATGGTAATGGACGAAAACTTGACTTGGTGGGGGGGCAGGGGCAGTGAACATACAATACGGTAGAGAGATGTGTTGTAAAAATGGGCACCTGAAATCTGTATAATTATGTTAAACAGTGGCACCCCAAGAAATTCAATTAACAATTTTTTAAAAACTATACTGAGAATATTTTTTTACCTATCAAATTTACAGAAATCTGCAGTCAGACACAGTAGTACTATATTAGTAAGGCTATGGGAGATTTAGACTTTTTTCTAATGGACACTCGCCTACAGTGATGGAAGGAGTACAAAATTGTATCACCCATGTAGAGGGTAATTTGACAACAGCTCACAAAATTAAAAATACAAATAACATTTCTTGGAATATATCCTACAGATATTGGCACACACACAAAATAACAGGTACAATATTATCACTGCAGTACAATTAGTGATAGTGAAAAATAAAAACTCAGATGTTCAATAACCATCTAAATATATTACAGTCCATCTACACAATGAAATGCAATGCAGCTGTGAAAAAGAATGAGCATGTTCTCTATATACTAGTATGAAAAGATAGCTAAAATACATTAAGTGAAAAATGCAAGCTACAGAACAAGGTAATTTATCTGTATTGTTTTATGTAAGAAATGGGGAAAGTAAGAAAAATATTAACATTTTTATTTTTATAAACACTGAAAAAGTATGTAATAAAAAGTTACAGCCTTGGCTGTAGAGAACATTTTATGAATTTGACGCCTAAGGCAAGGGAAGTAAAGGCAAAAATAAATGAATGGGATTATATTAAACTAAAAACTTCTGCACAACAAAAGAAACCAATAACAAAACAAAAAGGCAGCCAATCAATGGGAAATATTTATAAACAATAGTTCCAATAAGGGATTAATATCCAAAAATATATAAAGAACTCTTCCATCATTGTAGGCGAGTGTTCAATACGAGACAGATCAGTAACAAGCAAGCAAACAATACAATTAAAAAATGGGGAGAGGACCTGAACAGATACTTCCCCCAGAAGGGCATACAAATGGCCAACAGATATACTGCTCACAAAAATTAGGGGATATTCCAAAATGAGTATGAAGCACTTAAATATGAAAAGATGCTCATCTTCACTAGCTATTCAAGAAATGCAAATCAAAACTACAATGAGATACCACTTCACACCTGTTAAGTTGGCTATTATCAACAAGACAGGTAATAACAAGTGTTGGAGAGGCCATGGAGAAAAAGAAACTGTCATTCACTGCTGGTGGTAATACAAATTAGTACAACCATTATGGAAGAAAGTATGGTGGTTCCTCGAAAAACTAAGAATAGCCTGATCAGGCAATGGTGCAGTGGATGAGGGTCGGCCTGTGATGCTAAAGACCCAGGTTTGAAACTCTGAGGTCACCGGCTAGAGCATGGGCTCACCAACTTGAGCGTGGGATCCTAGACATAACCCCATGGTGGCTGGCTTGAAGTCCAAGGTCGCTGGCTTAAGCAAGGGGTCACTCGCTCTTCTGGAGTCTCCCAATCAAGGCACATATGAGAAAATAATCAATGAACCAAGGTGCCACAATGAAGAACTGATGCTTCTCGTCTCCCTCCCTTCCTGCCTATCCGTCCATCCTTCTGTCTCTGTGTCTCTAAAAGAAAAAAAAAAAATGGATTCCCATGCCTCACCTAAGAAGAGTCTAATTCAGCAGATCTGTGGTAGAACCTCAATTTTTCAATTTTTACAAATATCTCAGTGGTTTTTTTCAAGTAGTCAATATTTAAAAAATGTTTTAGAGGTAAATATTGTTCTCATGTTTTCCAAGTAGTCCTACGAATAAAAAGGAGACTTCTGGGAAAATATTGCTTTTCAAAATCCACAGCCCTGGCCGGTTGGCTCAGCGGTAGAGCGTCAGCCTAGCGTGCGGAGGACCCGGGTTCGATTCCCGGCCAAGGCACACAGGAGAAGCGCCCATTTGCTTCTCCACCCCTCCGCCGCACTTTCCTCTCTGTCTCTCTCTTCCCCTCCCGCAGCCAAGGCTCCATTGGAGCAAAGATGGCCCAGGCGCTGGGGATGGCTCTGTGGCCTCTGCCTCAGGCGCTAGAGTGGCTCTGGTCGCAACATGGCGACGCCCAGGATGGGCAGAGCATCGCCCCCTGGTGGGCGTGCCAGGTGGATCCCGGTCGGGTGCATGCGGGAGTCTGTCTGACTGTCTCTCCCTGTTTCCAGCTTCAGAAAAATGAAAAAAAAAAAAAAAATCCACAATTTTCAGACAGACCAGAGCAGTGGATAGAGCATCGGACTGGGACGTGGAGGACCCAGGTTCGAAACCCTGAGGTCGCAGGCTTGAGTGCGGGTTTATCCCGCTTGAGCGCAAGATCATAGACATGACCCCAAGGTTGCTGGCTTGAGCCCAAAGGTCACTGGCTTCACCCCAAGGTCACTGGCTTGAGCAAGGTGTCACTTGCTCTGCTGTAGCCGTCCCCCGCCCTGTCAAGGCATATATAAGAAAGCAATCAATGAACAACTAAGGAGACTAAGGAGCCGCAACAAAGAATTGATGCTTCTCATCTCTTTCCCTTCCTGTCTGTCTGTCCCCATAATTTTTAAGTTTCTTTTTAATTTTATTTATTCATTTTTAGAGAGGAGAGAGAGAGGGAGAGAGAGAAACAGAGAGAGAGAAGGGGGGAGGAACAGGAAGCATCAACTCCCATATGTGCCTTGACCAGGCAAGACCAGGGTTTCGAATCGGCGACCTCAGCATTTCCAGGTCGACGCTTTACCCACTGCGCCACCACAGGTCAGGCTGTCCCCATAATTTTTTATTTATAAAAAAAGATAAGTCAGCTCAAAAAAAAGGGAGTGGAACTAACCAAGAGTGACAGAAAGAAGTAAAGATAAAGAAATTATGTCATAACATCAATCAGACTAACATTCAGCCAGTATGAAGGCTAAAAGATAAAAAAAAACAACTATGACTACAATCATTAAAGGATACACAAGAAAATAGATGTAAAAATCTGACATCAAAAACATAAAATGGGGCAGAGTAATAATGATGGCCTTTACAATGGGATCAAACTTAAGTTATCAAATTAAAAGAGACTGCTATAGACAAGTTATATATAAGCCTTGTGGTAATCACAAAGCAAAAACTTATAGGTAATACAGAAAAGATAAAGAGAAAGGATTGCAAGCACTAAAGAAAGTCATCAAACCACAAAGAAAGAGTAGGAACAAAGAATTATAAAAACAGCTAGAAAACAATTAACAAAATGGCAATAAATACACACCTATCAATAATTATTTTAAATGTAAATGAACGAAATTCTCCAATCAAAACACACAGAGTGGCTGAATGGCCAAAAATAAAAAGGACACACATACACACACACAGAGACTGAAAATAAAACAATGAAAAAATATATTCCATGCAAATGAAAATCAAAAAAGAGTTAGTGAGTATATTTATATCAGACAAAACAGATTTTTAAAAAGAGATTTTAAAATAAAGACTATATACATATAATAAGAGACAAAGAAGAGTATTACATAATGATAAAAAGATAAATCCAGCAAAAGGTATAACATTTGTATTTATGCACCCAATATAGGAGCACCTAAATATATAAAGCAAATATTCATATACCTAAAGGGAAAAATAGCAATATAACAATAATAGGAGACTTGAATATCCCACTTACATCAATAAACAGATCATTCAGAAAGAAAAGCAATTAGGAAACACTGGCCTTAACCCATTAGACCAGATGGACTTAACAGATATTTACAGAAAATTCCATCCAAAAACAAGTGAAAACACATTCTTCTCAAGTTCATATGGAACATTTTCTAAAGTACATCATACTTTGGGCTACAAAACAACTCTTACTGAATTCAAGAGGAATAAAATCATATCAAGCATCTTTTCTAAGCATTTGCTATAAAACCAGAAATTAACTACAAGAAGAAAACTGAAAAATTCACAAACATATGGAGATTAAACAACATGCTACTGACTAAACCATTGGATCAATGAATAAAAAATACCTTGAGACAAATGAAAATGAAAATATACCAAAATTTATGAGATATAGCAAAAGCAGTTCTAAGAGGAAAATTCCTGGTGATAAATGCCTATACCTCCAAAAACAAAGTCTCAAATCAACCAAAACTACATCTCAAGGAACTAGAAAAAGAACAAAAAAGGTCCTAACTTAGAAGGAAGGATACATCAAAGATTACAGCAAAAATAAATTAGAGACTAAAAAGTCAATAGAAAAGATCAAAGAAATGAAGAGCTGGTTCTTTGAAAAGAGAAAGAAAACTGACAAACCTTTAGGTAGATTGATCTAGAAAAGAGGACTCAAATAACAGAAAGGAACACTTTGGCCCTGGCAGAGTAGCTCAGTTAGGTAAAGCATTATCCTGGTACACCAATGTTGTTTAATTTCTGATAGAAATTAAAGAAGTGTTACTAGTACAAAAAAAATATCAAGAATCGTCCCTTCCTGTCTGTCCCTATCTGCTTGTCTCTTTTTTCTTGCTAAAAAACAAACAAAAAAAGAAGAATCACAAGAGACTATACACAACTGCTATGTCAACAAATTGAACAACCTCTAATAAATGGACAAATTCCTAGAAACATACAACTTACCAGAACTGGACAGACCAATTACTAGTAAGGAGAATGAATCAGCAATCAAAAACCTTCCAATAAACAGCAGCTAGGACCAGATGGTGTCACTGATAAAATTCTATCAAACATTCAAAAAACTAATACCAATCATTTTCAAACCCTTCCAAAAAACATAACAGAAAGGAACACTTTGGCCCTGGCAGAGTAGCTCAGTTAGGTAAAGCATTATCCCGGTACACCAATGTTGTGGGTTCGATCCCCAGTCCCAACACATACAAGAATCAACCAATGAATGCATGGGTAGGTAGAGCAATGGATGGATCTCCCTCCCCCCAACTCTTCCTCTCTAAAAAAATAATAAGAAAGGAACTCTTCCAAATTCATTTCACAAGGCTAACATTACCCTGGTATCAAAACCAGATGAGGATGCCACAAGAATAGACTATTACAGGCCAGTATCCCTGATGAACATAGATTTAAAAACCCTCATCAATATTCAGTTGATCCTTGAACACAAGAATCAGGATGATGATCACTCACGCAGTCAAAAATTCATGTATAACTTTTCACTCCCCAGAAACTTAAGTACTGAATGCCTATTGTTGACAAGCCTTACCAATAACATAATCAATTCACATATACTTTGTACTATGTTTTATATATTGTATTCTTACTATAAAGTTAAGCTAGAGAAAAGAAAATGTAATTAAGAAAACCCTAAGGAAAACATGTTGGAAAAAAGTGCATATAGGTAGACCTATCCAGTTTAAACCTATGTTGTTCAAGGGTCAACTTTACTGTATTAGCAAACAGACTTCAACAATACATTAAAAGGATCACACATCATGATCACAGGTGGGATTTATTCCAGGGATGCAAAAATGGTTCAAAATCAGCAAATCAGTCAATGTGATATACCACATTAACAAAATGAAGGATAACAATCATGATCATCTCAATAGATGCAGAAAAAGCATTTGACAAAATTCAACATCCATTTATGATAAAACCTCTCAACAAAGCAGGTATAGAGGGAATGTATCTCAGCATAATAAAGTCCATATATGAAAACACACAGCTAACATCACATTCAATGGTGAAAAGCTAAAAGCTTTTCCTTTAAGATCAGGAACAAGACTCACCACTTTTATTTAATATGGTCCAGTCATGCACCACTTAATGATAGAGATATGTTCTGAGAAATGTGTCACTAGGCGATTCTCTCACTGCAAACATCAGTGTCCTTACACAAACCTAGATGGTACAGCCTATTACTACCTAGGCAATATGGTATAGCTATATTGTTCTAGGCCAAAAGCCTGTATAGTATGTTACTGTACAAAATAAAAGGCAATTAAATCAAGCAAAAGATACAATCAAGAATGAGGTAAACACAAGATGTATGAGGATGCTGCTAGTGTTAACACAGCACACTGTCTTACAGCAAACTTCTTTTTATAAGTAAAAAAAAGTACACTCTAAAACAATGATAGAAAGTAGAGCATAGTAAATACATAAACCAGTAAGAGTTGTTAATAGGTATTATGTATGGTACATAATTGCATATGCTGTTCTTTTATACACTTGGCAGTGAAGGAGGTTTACACCAGCATCACCACAAACGTAAGTAATGTATTTCACTACAACATGACAGCTAGGACATCATAAGGCAACAGAAAAGTTTCAACTCCATTTGATCTTATGGGACCACAGTCATATATATTGGTACTTCATTGACTGAAATGTCATTTGCAGCACATAACTGTATTGTCAGTCCCACCCAATGAAAGAGGGGAAAAGCATACAAATTGGAAAGAAGTAAAACTGTCACTATTTGCAGATAACACATTACCAGGAAACCCCAAAGAATCTACTAAAAAGCTGTTAGAATAAACTACAAAGCAAAGTAGCAGGATATAAAACCAATACACAAAAATCTGCTGCATTTCTACAAACTAGTAATGAACTATCAGAAAGACAAATTAGAAGCAATCCCATTTACAATTCTTTCAAAAAGAATAAAATGCCTAAAAATTAATAAAGGAAGAGAAAAACCTATATACTGGAAACTATAGGCATTCATGAATTGAAGACACAAATAAATGGAAAGATATTCTGTGCACATAGATTAGGAGAATTAATATTGTTAAAATATCCATACCTATCCAAAGCAATATAGTCAAAATCTCTATCAATCTCTATCAAAATGCAATTTCCATCAAAATTCCTAGAGCATTTTTCACAAAAATAAAGCAAACAATCCTCAAATTTTTATGAAAGGATAAAAGACTGAATAGCCAAAGCAAGCTTATGAAAGAACACTGAAGGCATCACATGTCCTAATTTCAAACCTATTACAAAGCTTTAGTAATTAAAACAGTACGGTACTGGCATAAACAGACACACAGATCAATGAAACAGAGAGGCCAGAAATAAACTTAAGCATATATAGCCAATTAATATATGATAAAGGAGTCAAGAATACATAATCTGGAAAGGACGGTCTCTTCAATAAATGGTGTTAGAAAAATTGGAAAGCCACATGCAAAAGAATGAACCTGGACCACTGTCTTACACTTTAAACCAAAAAGGGAATGAAAAACTTGAAGACCTGAAACGATAAAACTCCTAGAAGAAAGCACACAGATGGCAGCCCCTTGACACGGGTCTTGGCCACAACTTGTGGCCAAAAGCAAAGGCAAAAGGCAAAGATAAGTGGAACAACATCCAACTAAAAAGCTTCCGTGGCCCTGTCCCGGTACCACAGACGGTTAGAATATCATCTGGATATTATGCCAAGGTTGTGGGTTTGATACCTGGTCAGGGCACAACCAAGAATCAATCACGGGGGTTAAAATCAACCAATGAATTCATAAATAACTGGAACAAATCAATGTTTCTTTCTCTCTCCCTTCCTCTAAAATCAAGAAACAAAAATAAAAATAAATAAAAGCTTCTGCACAGCAAAAGAAACTATCAACAAAATGAAAAGGAAGCCTACTAAATGAGAGAAAAATATTTCCAAGTCATGTATCTGATAAGAGGTTAACACCCAAAATATATAAAGAACTCATACAACTCAACAGCAAAAAGCAAATAATCTGATATAAAAATAGGCCCTGGCCAGGTAGCTTGGTTTTAGAGCATCGTCCCAATACACTAAGTCTGTGGGTTCAATCCCCAGTCAAGGCACATACAAGAATCAACCAATAAATACATAAATAAGTGGAACAGAAAATCAATGTTTCTCTCTCTCTCCCTTTCTCAAAGAAATAAACAAACAGCTGTTCAAAAATTTTAAAAAATATCTTAACAGACTTTTTCTAAAAAAGACATACATATTGCTAACAGGTCCATGAAAAGATGCTCTACATCATTTAATCATCAGAGAATGCAAATCAAAACCACAATGACATATCACCTCACATCTCTTAGAATTACTAATATCAAAAAGAAAGAATTTTTGGCAAGGATGTGGAGAAAAGGGAACCCTGTGCATTGTTAGTGGGAACGTAAATTAGTACAGCCACTATGAAAGATGGACGGAGAACTTTCGACAGTGAAAGATTTCTCAAAATATTAAAATTAGAAGGCTCTTATTTTACAATTAAGACCTTATTTTACAATTAAGAAAACCAAAATGCAGAGAGATTAAGTAATATACTTGCTCAAAACCATACAACCATACTCATATCAGAACCTAGTTATTCTGCCTCAGGGATTTTCCCACTCTACTCCCTGCCTAAGATAGATTTTTTTTTTTTTTTTTGTATTTTTCTGAAGCTGGAAACGGGGAGAGACAGTTAGACAGACTCCCGCATGCGCCTGACCGGGATCCACCCGGCACGCCCACCAGGGGCGAAGCTCTGCCCACCAGGGGGCGATGCTCTGCCCCTCCAGGGCATCGCGCTCTGCCGCGACCAGAGCCACTCTAGCACCTGGGGCAGAGGCCAAGGAGCCATCCCCAGCGCCCAGGCCATCTTTGCTCCAATGGAGCCTTGGCTGCGGGAGGGGAAGAGAGACAGAGAGGAAGGAGGGGGGGTGGAGAAGCAAATGGGCGCTTCTCCTATGTGCCCTGGCCAGGAATCGAACCCGGGTCCCCCGCACGCCAGGCCGACGTTCTACCACTGAGCCATCCAGCCAGGGCCTAGATTTTTTTTTTTTAACCTAAGAAACGCTAACAGTCCCTTGACCTGTGATGGCACACTAGACAGAGTATCGACCTGAAATACTGAGGTTGCCAGTTCGAAACCCTGGCCTTGCCCAGTCAAGGTACATGTGACATGCTATCAATGAACAACCGAAGTAAAGCAACTATGAATTGATACTTCTTGTTCTTCCCCTCTCCACCGTGTAAAATCTATAAATAAAAATCTTAAAAAAAAAAAAAAAAAAAGCTAACACTTTTTACCTAAGGAAAAAACACATATGTACTTGTTGGCAAAAAAAACCTCAACAAAACCTTGAGCATTTTGTGCCACTCTATTCTATGGTATGTCCTAATGCAGGGGTCGGGAACCTATGGCTTGCAAGCCAGATGTGGCTCTTTTGATGGCTGCATCTGGTTCGCAGACAAATCTTTAATAAAAAAAATGTCAAAAATATAAAACATTGCCTGACCAGGCGGTGGTGCAGTGGATAGAGCGTCGGACCGGGATGCAGAGGACCCAGGTTCAAGACCCCGAGGTTGCTAGCTTGAGCACGGGCTAATCTGGTTTGAGCAAAAGCCCACCAGCTTGAACCCAAGGTCACTGGCTCCAGCAAGGGGTTACTCGGTCTGCTGAAGGCCCGCGGACAAGACACATGAGGAAGCAATCAATGAACAACTAAGGTGTCGCAACGCTCAACGAAGAACTGATGATTGATGCTTCTCATCTCTCTCCGTTCCTGTCTGTCTGTCCCTGTCTATCCCTCTCTCTGACTCTGTCTCAAAAAAAAAAATATATATATATATATATTTATAAAAAAAACATTCTCATGTATTACAATCCTTTCATTTCCTATCGCTCATGTTCATAGTTGTGGGGTGGCTGGAGCCAATCACAGCTGTCCTCTGGGACAACACCAAAGTTTTATTGGATAATGTATAACGTACACGGGTTGTTGTATGGCTCTCACGGAATTACATTTTAAAATATGTGGCGGTCATGGCTCCCTCAGCCAAAAAGGTTCCCAACCCCTGTCCTAATGTAATAATGTTATATAAGTTGTAATCACCCAAACCATTATATAAAAGTTGTAAATATATAAAAGTTTTAAACAGCCCAAACACAGTGTAATTTAAATGCCAGAGAGAGCAATCATTGTTCTATATTACAAAAATATTTTTAAAAACTGTTATTTCAGGAGTACATACAAAGAATAAATTTCATGACTCAGTTTCAACATAGTTTTTCATGTGATCTATTATTTATTAAGCAAAGATGAGATTCTTTGCTTCTTAGTCAATTCCTATAAACCTCCTACACAGTATTTACTATTAATATTATTATATAAGAATACATTAAAATTAGTTCTCTATACTCCATTAGTTCTATACACTCCATAGATGGTAAAATGTGAAGATAAAATTTATACCGAGATCTGCCTAAATCAAAGCTACATTTTATTGCTGTTACTTGCAAGTGTTTCAAGAATGGGCCTCAGGCCTGACCAGGTGGTGGCGCAGTGGATAGAGCGTCGGACTGGGATGCAGAGGACCCAGGTTCGAGACCCCGAGGTCGCCAGCTTGAGCGCGGGCTCATCTGGTTTGAGCAAAAAAGCCCACCAGCTTGAACCCAAGGTCGCTGCCTCCAACAAGGGGTTACTCGGTCTGCTGAAGGCCCACGGTCAAGGCACATATGAGAAAGCAATCAATGAACAACTAAGGTATTGCAACGCGCAATGAAACACTAATGATTGATGCTTCTCATCTCTCTCCGTTCCTGTCTGTCTGTTGCTATCTATCCCTCTCTCTGACTCACTCTCTGTCTCTGTAAAAAAAAAAAAAAAAAAGAATGGGCCTCAGAATGTGGTAAACTGTTCGAGAACTGATGAAGAGGAATTAAACTTCTGAATGCAGAGTACATTTAGCAACCTCTTCCATCCTATCAAGATACAATCTTTTCCCTTGGAAACGGAGTCTAATGAGCATCCCTGGTAGAGAACATTTTACTTGTGATGTCAATACATTTCCTGGGGAACTTCAGTGTGGCCTGGTGACTACACTGGGAGAGTACTCTTAGAAGCTTGCACTTGGTTTCCTCTGGACTTTGCCCATGTGTCTTTTCCCTCTGCTTATTTAGTTTTGTACCCTTTCACTGTCATAAATCACAGCCATGAGTGTAACCTGAAAATACACAATCTTTAAAGAGTTCACTACTCAGGTTGACATTTGAAAAGCATGCAAATTCAGGTCTAAAATTATTTTTGTGCATTATGTATTTTCTCTAGAAGTTTGTCAAATGTCCATGTAACTTGGT
Organism: Saccopteryx leptura; assembly: GCF_036850995.1. NCBI lineage: Eukaryota > Metazoa > Chordata > Mammalia > Chiroptera > Emballonuridae > Saccopteryx > Saccopteryx leptura. Next base: position 30,672,398 of record NC_089515.1, read on the forward strand.
ATTTTTTAAAAAAATGGGAATAAAAGCAAATGGAAGAACCAATACTTAAGTTCAAGAAAGGCTGCATCCCAAGTTTTCTTTATTATTTTTTTTTTTTTTTTTTTATAGAGACAGAGAGAGAGTCAGAGAGAGGGATAGATAGGGACAGACTGAAAGGAATGGTAAGAGATGAGAAGCATCAATCATTAGTTTTTTGTTGCAACACCTTAGTTGTTCATTGATTGCTTTCTCATATGTGCCTTGACCATGGGCCTTCAGCAGACTGAGTGACCCCTTGCTCGAGCCAGTGACCTTGGGTCCAAGCTGGTGAGCTTTGCTCACACCAGATGAGCCCACGTTCAAGTGGCCACCTCAGAGTTTCGAACCTGGGTCCTCTACATCCCAGTCCAACGCTCTATCCACTGCACCACTGCCTGGTCAGGCCCAAGTTTTCTTTTTTTTTTTTTTTCATTTTTCTGAAGCTGGAAACAGGGAGAGACAGTCAGACAGACTCCCGCATGCGCCCGACCGGGATCCACCCGGCACGCCCACCAGGGGCGGTGCCATATTGCGACCAGAGCCACTCTAGCGCCTGAGGCAGAGGCCACAGAGCCATGCCCAGCGCCCGGGCCATCTTTGCTTCAATGGAGCTTCGGCTGCGGGAGGGGAAGAGAGAGACAGAGAGGAAAGTGCGGCGGAGGGGTGGAGAAGCAAATGGGCGCTTCTCCTATGTGCCCTGGCCGGGAATCGAAAGTTTTCTTAAACTCATAAAGACAAAAGCCAGAAGAGAAAAACTTCTTGCATTATATAAAAACAAAATTGTTTTATGAACTTAATATGAACAATGATGCAAGTAGAGACAAAAATATTCACAAAAAGAATTCATTGAATATATTTCATTACTGAATTCTCTCATTAATTTCATTCTCTTTACTATGACCATTACTGTTTCTACTTCTAAAGTCATTCTTATCTCCACGAGCTTCTGAAAGTATGTTTCCTCAGACTAAACTACATATATACATTTATTTAAAAAATTAATTCAGTTTGCCTGACCAGATGCTGGCACAATGGATAGAGCGTGGAACTGGGACACTGAGGAACCAGGTTCAAAACCCAAGGTCACTAGCTTGAGCACAGGGTCGCCAGCTTGAAAGCAGGATCATAGACATGAGCCCATGGTTGCTGGCTTGAGCAAGAGGTCACTGGCTCAGCCGGAGCACCCTGTTCAAGGCACATATGAGAAAGCAATCAATGAACAACTAAGGTGCCGCAACTACGAGTTGATGCTTCTCATCTCTCCACCTTCCTGTCTCTTTGTCACTTTCTCTTGCTAAAAAATAAAACAAAAATAAATTCAGTTTACTTCTTATTTTGATGTGTTCCCAAACATATTATTTTACATGCACAAAAAGAAAAAAAAATGTAAAGAAAAACTGAAGATATAAAGAGTAGGGAAGGATGATGAATGAAAAGCTACATCATTCAAAAGCAAGTTACTCATTCCTGAAAGAACATTCTTGGCAGAATAGTAGGCTGAATTATTAGACCAAACAGCTCAAGATCCTGCATATTTTTTACCATCTGTGAGCAAGCATCCTTTCAGTACCAAGTTTTAAAGGGTGCTGATTATTTCATAATCTGTAATAGCAATGTTATAATAGCAACAGTTTCATTACTATCACTGCTTATACTTCTGCTTTTGAGTCACAGAAACCAGATTTGGCATCACCACAATTTGACAACAAATTCTTTCTGTTTCACAGTCTTTATTCTTTACCTTCTTTTCTATTTACAACTGTATATATATTTATATTCCTCAAAATAGTTGATTTCATCTAGATTACCTGATAAAGAATATCTGAAAGAATATGAACTGGATGACTTAGGTACAGTGATTATTACTAAAGATATTTTTACTTACATATCATATAATTTTGAAAAATAATTTCTATCATGTAATGTCTGAGAGATAACATGTAAAGATTTCTTACTCACTTAACCAACCAGAACAAACGTTCCACTTTTTCCAAAATAAAGTCCTCAGGGAGAAAAAACAAAAGGGAAAAAACTGTCTGGGTGATCAACAGCTCTGCTCCCTTGTCCTTGCCTACAATATCAGTTTATTTATTATCAATGTAGGCCTGGCCTATGGTGGGGCAATGGATAAAACGTTGACCTGAAACACTGCAGTTGCTGGTTTAAAACCCTGGGCTTGTCCAGTCAACTACTAGTTTATGCTTTCTGCTCCTCCCCACCCCTTCTCTCTCCCTCCTCTCTTTAAAATCAATAAATAAAACTTTTTTTTTTTTTGTATTTTTCCGAAGCTAGAAACGGGAGGCAGTCAGACAGACTCCCGCATGCGCCCGACCGGGATCCACCCGGCATGCCCACCAGGGGGCGGTGCTCTGCCCATCTGGGGCGTCGCTGTGTTGCAACCAGGGCCATTGTAGCGCCTGAGGCAGAGGCCACAGAGCCATCCTCAGCGCCCGGGCCAACTTTGCTCCAGTGGAGCCTTGGCTGCGTGAGGGGAAGAGAGAGACAGAGAGGAAGGAGGGGGAGGTGGAGAAGCAGATGGGCGCTTCTCCTGTGTGCCCTGGCTGGGAATCAAGCCCGGGACTCCTGCACGCCAGGCCAATGCTCTACCACTGAGCCAACATGCCAGGGCCAATAAATAAAATCTATTATCAATGTAACTATATTAAAATAGTCTTCTCCATTAATTCACACTCTTGCTTTTAAAATCTCAGAATCGGCCCTGGCCAGTTGGCTCAGTGGTAGAGCGTCGGCCTGGCGTGCACAGCCAGGGCACACAGGAGAAGCGCCCATCTGCTTCTCCACCTCCCCCTCCTTCCTCTCTGTCTCTCTCTTCCCCTCCCGCAGCCAAGGCTCCACTGGAGCAAACTTGGCCTGGGCGCTGAGGATGGCTCTGTGGCCTCTGCCTCAGGCGCTACAATGGCCCTGGTTGCAACACAGCGACGCCCCAGATGGGCAGAGCATCGCCCCCTGGTGGGCATGCCGGGTGGATCCCGGTCGGGCGCATGCGGGAGTCTGTCTGACTGCCTCCCGTTTCCAGCTTCGGAATACAAAAATAAAATAAAATAAAATCTCAGAATCTGTGAATAATTCAATTTTCTTAATTGTTAAACAGTCTTAACCAAATCGACTCATTCAGGTTGGGCTGTTACCCATGGCCTACTTTTTTTAGAAAAATTAAGTCCCACGCAGATTTTCAGCTCCTGATAACATCTACCTAAAATCTTCCCACTAATGTTTCTCTTCTCTCTCTTTCCCCTATTTATGAATCTACTCTTAACTTTTCCCAATAAAATATACTAATCTTTGATTTGGACATGTTATAGAAAATTCAATGAAAGTTCTTTGTCTAAGGAGAAAGGGGCCAAAGGAAATATTATTTTTAGACAAGATTATACATTGGTAACCATAAGCCATGTCTTTTTTTTTTTCTTCTTTTAAGTGAGAGGAGGGGAGATAAGACTCCTGCATGCACCCTGACTAGGATCCACCCAGCAACCCGTCTGGGGCTGATGCTGGAATCAGCCAGGCTATCCTCAGCACCCAGGACAATGTGTGAACCAATCAAGCCACTGGCTGCAAGAGGGGAAGAAAGAAGGGGGAGAGGAAGGAGAAGAGGAGCAGATGGTCACTTCCAATGTGTGCCCTGACCCAGGATCCAACCCAGAACTCCCATATGCAATACTCTATCCACTGAGCCAACTGGCCATAGCAGCCATGAGTCTTGAAAATGTTTACAGATATATGTGGATTTCTAACTCTCTGTATATGTCTATTTATTTTAACATGCCAAAATCTATTTTAATAAATACCCCAAAGTGAAAAGCTATAAATATAGTATATATAAACACAAATAAAAATTGGTTGTACAAGTCTCACATGGAAAAAAGTTTTATTACTTTTTAAGTTTTCCCATTGATTTAAGATAAAAAGAGAAGGCAAGAGAGAGAGGAAAAGAGGAAGAGAGAGAAAGAAAGGGGGGGAAGGAATGAGGGAGGGAGGGAGGGAGGGCGGAAGGAGAAGGAGAAAAAAGCATCAACTAACTGTTTCACTTAGTTTTCCATTTAGTTGTACACTCATTGATTACTTTTCATGTTCCCTGACCAGGGGTCAAACCTGCACCCTCCGCCTTGTGGCATCAACTCTTTATCCACTGAGCCACCCCCCCCAAGGCCTATCATTTTAATCATACCCATTTTTCTTTTAAAAAGTCAATAAGGCCCTGGCCGGTTGGCTCAGTGGTAGAGCGTCGGCCTGGCGTGCAGGAGTCCTGGGTTCGATTCCCGGCCAGGGCACACAGGAGAGGCGCCCATCTCCTTCTCCACCCCTCCCCCTCTTTCCTCTCTGTCTCTCTCTTCCCCTCCCGCAGCCAAGGCTCCACTGGAGCAAAGTTTGCCCGGGCGCTGAGGATGGCTCTGTGGCCTCTGCCTCAGGCGCTAGAATGGCTCTGATTGCGGCAGAGCGACACCCCAAGATGGGCAGAGCATCGCCCCCTGGTGGGCATGCCGGGTGGATCCCAGTCAGGCACATGCGGGAGTCTGTCTGACTGCCTCCCAGTTTCCAACTTCAGAAAAATACAAAAAAAAAAAAAAAAAAAAAAAAAGTCAATAAAGCAAAATCCCAGTACTCCAAATATTTCTTTTAGAAATAAATCCAAGGACCCGGGTTCGATTCCCGGCCAGGGCACACAGGAGAAGCGCCCATTTGCTTCTCCACCCCTCCGCCGCGCTTTCCTCTCTGTCTCTCTCTTCCCCTCCCGCAGCCAAGGCTCCATTGGAGCAAAGATGGCCCGGGCGCTGGGGATGGCTCTGTGGCCTCTGCCTCAGGCGCTAGAGTGGCTCTGGTCGCAACATGGCGACACCCAGGATGTGCAGAGCATCGCCCCCTGGTGGGCAGAGCGGCGCCCCTGGTGGGCGTGCCGGGTGGATCCCGGTCGGGCGCATGCGGGAGTCTGTCTGACTGTCTCTCCCTGTTTCCAGCTTCAGAAAAATTAAAAAAAAAAAAAAAAAAAAAAAAAGAAAGAAAGAAATAAATCCATATTATTTCATTATTTTTATCTTGATGTATTATCTTTCCAGTATAGAAACCAGATCTTGATAGATAGATAATCTAATATAGTATCATAAAAATATTATTGCTAGGCCCCAGCCAGTTGGCTCTGCGGTAGAGCACTGGCCCAGCATGTGAAAGGCCCAGAATCAATTCCCAGTTAGGGCACACAGGAGAAGCGACCATCTGCTTCTCCACTCCTCCCCCTCTCTCTCCACCTCCTCCTGCAGTCATAGCTTGATTGGTTTGAACAAGTTGGTCCTGGGTGCTGAGGATGACTCCAAGTCCTTGCCTCAGGCATTAAAACAGCTCAGTTGCCAAGCAATGAAGCAATGGCCCCAGGTGGGCAGAGCATCGCCTGGTAGGGGGCTTGCCAGGTGGATCCTGGTCAGAACACATGCAGGAGTCTGTCTCTCTGGCTCCCTGACTCTCTTAATAAAATAAAATAAAAAATAAAAACACTATTACTGTTAAAAATAACTATATATGTAAACGGTAAGTAAAATTTTAGTACCTTGACCATTGAACATAGGTGATATACTAACTAAACAATTTTAAAAAGGTGTATTAGTCATATTAAACACTCAAAGAAGAATGACCAGCTTAAAGGTTTTTTCAATAACTACGCTCAAAGATTTATGGACTTCTTATTGCCCAGTCATAATTAAAGTGTCATTTTAGCCCTGGCCCGTTGACTCAGTGGTACAGCGTCAGCTCAGCATGTGGATGTCCCAGGTTCAATTCCTGGCCAGGGCATAAAAGAGAAGTGACATTCTGCTTCTCCTCCCCTCCCCCTCTCTTCTCCTTCTGCAGTCATGGCTTGATTGGTTTGAGTGCCATCGGTCACGGGAGCTCAAGGATGGCTCCATGGAGCCTCTGCCTCAGGCACTAAAAATAGCTCGGTTGAGAGCATGGCCACAGATGGGCAGAGCATCAGCCTGAGACGGGGGTTGCCAGATGGGATGCATGGGAAACCAGTCAGGATGCATGCAGGAGTCTATCTTCCCTCTTTTCACTTGGAAAAGAAGAAAAAAAAAGTATAATTTTATTGTGATTAGATAAGCTCTTCAATGCCTATTTATAAGTTAAACTTTGTCAGCTTCCTTACTATCTAAATGAAAATTCACATAACCTAACATATAAATGTTTATATCATTAATCATTTAATAAAAAGGCCACATTTTCACACAGGGACATATTCAGAAACACTTATGTTTCTCTACTTTCTATTCTTAAGTAAGGAGTTTCCCATTTTATTTTGATAGAAATTTCTCCCTATTATGTTTGTCATAACATCTTTCTGTATCTACTAACAAAGCATTTTAACTAAGAATAATGATGTCTAAAATTATCAAAACTGTGTATCATTTTTAAAATTTGCCAAATTGCTCCTTCCCCTTCTCTGAAATTATACGCTATTCAGCAACTTCCCTTTATATCACACATTTTAAAATACTGTCAATTGCACCAAATCTAAGTCACAGAAAGTTAGAAGTGAGAAGGCATTTGACTAAAATCCAGGAATCCTGAATCCTGCTTTATGCTGGTCATCCCTTTACCCCCACTTGAGGTCTCTGGAAAGGATATGAATAGAAAAAAAGGCCAGGTACCTACACACTGTTACTATAAAGCTTTTTTACCAACTTCAATGTTCCTGTGAATTAGGCTGGTCCCCATGGAAGCCTCCCCAAGCTTAAGGACTAGAATCACTAGGATAGTCTTTGCTATCTTTCCTCTTCTAAGCCTCTGCTCAAATCTCAGCCAATGGTGAAGAAAGGCCAATCAAGGAACATATGAAGAAAAATTAAGCCCGTGGAAACATTCAGCTCAGGAAAGTAGCTCTGAATACCACTGACAAAACTAAAAAAAATCAAGAAGAAAAAAGAAAGATAAAACAGAACCATAACACTGAAAAGAAGGGAGCAAAGCATTCTAGGCCAGAGAATTTAGAGAGTAATTATGCTACTATTTATGGTAATATTATGGGCAGAGAAACAAAATTCTTTAATGTGATATACATCAAGTAAGAAATCCAGTTTGAAACAAAGAAGGGGGCCCTGGCCGGTTGGCTCAGTGGTAGAGCGTCGGCCTAGCGTGCAGAGGACCCGGGTTCGATTCCCGGCCAGGGCACACAGGAGAAGCGCCCATTTGCTTCTCCACCCCTCCGCCGCACTTTCCTCTCTGTCTCTCTCTTCCCCTCCCGCAGCCAAGGCTCCATTGGAGCAAAGATGGCCCGGGCGCTGGGGATGGCTCTGTGGCCTCTGCCCCAGGCGCTAGAGTGGCTCTGGTCGCAATATGGCGACGCCCAGGATGGGCAGAGCATCGCCCCCTGGTGGGCAGAGCGTCGCCCCATGGTGGGCGTGCCGGGTGGATCCCGGTCGGGCGCATGCGGGAGTCTGTCTGACTGTCTCTCCCCGTTTCCAGCTTCAGAAAAATGAAAAAAAAAAAAAAAGAAAAAGAAACAAAGAAGGGGAGAGGACAACTTGGTAAAACCGAACAGAAAGTCTAAAACAAGGGTACTGCTTTAATGTTAAGATTAAAGAGCACAGGCTTTTGAATTTCAATCCCAGGTGTACCACTCTTCAGCTAAGTGGCCAGGAATGAAATCCATAATCTTTCCAATTCTGTTTTCTCCATCTGTAAATCACATATGAGCAGCAAAGGGCTCTTGTCTGGCACATAGTAAATGTTGAATATGTGGTAGTTTTGTTTGTTTTTTTTATTTATTGATCTTAGAGAGAGAGGGGAAAGACGAGAGATAGAAACATTGATCTACCTCTGTATGTGCCCTGACCGAGGACTGAATTCGCAACCCTTTCGTATCAGGACAATGCTTTAACCAACAGTGTTCTCAAGACAGGACAGCCTTTGCCCTGGCCAGTTGGCTCAGTGGTAGAGCATCGGCCTGGCGTGCGGAAGTCCCGGGTTCAATTCCCGGGCAGGGCACACAGGAGAAGCGCCCATCTGCTTCTCCACCCTTCCCCCTCTCCTTCCTCTCTGTCTCTCTCTTCCCCTCCTGCAGCCGAGACTCCACTGGAGCAAAGATGGCCCGGGTGCTGAGGATGGCTCTGTGGCTTCTGCCTCAGACGCTAGAATGGCTCCGGTTGAAAAAGAGCGATGCCCCAGATGGGCAGAGCATCACCCCCTGGTGGGCGTGCCAGGTGGATCCCGGTCGGGCGCATGCGGGAGTCTGTCTGACTGCCTCCCCATTTCCAACTTCAGAAAAATACCAAAAAAAAAAAAAAAGAAAAAAAATACAGGGCAGCCTTTAATAAACACCAATAAAACAAAAACCTGTCTTCTCCATATTTAGATAGCTTATTTCTTAAGTTTATGAACCACTTGATGGAGATGTGAGGTGGAAACAGGGAGATAGTACTATACAAAAGATTATTTAAAAGATTCAATACTAAATATTATATCTGGGACTTGTTTCAAAATAATCCAGTGAGAATAAAACAATGGCCATTAGTTGATGGAGCTGGGTGTTTACTGTGTACTATTATACTTTTGTGTATGTTTGAAGTTTTCCTAAGTAGAAAATTTTTTTGAAAATTCCCTTCCCTTCAATTAATACGGCAGGACAGGAAAACAAGTTCTAGCATCACTTCTACCTGAGAGCTCATGAATCTAAAAGAAAGGTAAGAGAACACAAGAACATCCAGTGGGTGGGTATGAAACTACCTACCAATGACCTAGAAATTATACCTACATTGATGGGGAGAAAGAGAAGTATTCAAGTAAAAGCTGACAAATACCCATGCATTGGGGACAAAAAAAAAATGTGAAAAACAAGAGAGTATCAAACTGAGCATCCACATGTCTTAACAAATTCCAATTCTCTACATACATTCTATACTTTTTAAAAGATTTTATTAATTGATTTTAGAGGAGGAGTGAGAGAGAAAGAGAAATGCACAGCAAGGAGTGGGAAATATTAACTCATAGCAGTTGCTTCTCTTCTCACTTATGCTTTGACAGGGCAAGCCCAGGGTTTCGAACCAGCAACCTCAGCATTTCAGGTCAACGCTTTATCCATTGCACCACCACAGGAAAGGCCTACACTTTTAAAATTTGAATAAGCCAAGTAACTCTAAACATGCTCGCATAGTATGTACTTCTATTAAATCAGATGTAAATTCTGCTGTAAAATAAAATATATTTTTTGTGGTAAATTCATAATTTTCACATGTGGGATTTTCTTTTACCAAGCAAGGTTTACTCTGGAGATCCTTGTTAAATTAGTTTTTCTTCCCCTTTATTTTGTAAATTTAGGAGAGAACATATCTTCACCCTCTGGAAACCTCTAAAAAGTCAACCAATAAGAGAAATGTACACAATAACTTAATAATGATCATGATAAAATGATTCAGACTGTGAAAAATAAATTGTGAGACTGCGTTAGTCACAGACTATCGAGTATTACCAACGAGAATAAAAATGCTCTTCATGTAAGTTTTTTCAATAATAACAATTCCCATGGGAAATAATACTGATGTTCACATCTTCTAACCCTAAAAGTAAGTCTTGAGGCCCTGGACGCGTAGCCCCGTTGGTTTGAGTGTCATACCAATATGCCAAGGTTGTGGGTCAGATCCCCATTCAGGGAACATACAAGAATCAACCAGTGAATGCATAAATAAGTGGAAGAACAAATAGATTCTCTTTCTCTCCCCCACCTCTCTCTCCCTCCTTCCCTCTCTCACTCTAAAATAAATAAAATTAATTTAAAAAAACAACAACAACAGGCAGTGGTGCAGTGGATAGAGAGTTGGACTGGGATGCAGAGGATCCGGGTTCAAGACCCTGAGGTCGCCAGCTTGAGTGCAAACTCATCTGGTTTGAGCAAAGCTCACCAGCTTGGACCCAAGGTCACTGGCTCGAGCAAGGGGTTACTTGGTCTGCTGAAGGCCCACGGTCAAGGCACATATGAGAAAGCAATCAATGAACAACTAAGGTGTTGCAACGAAAATCTGATGATTGATGCTTCTCATCTCTCCATTCCTGTCTGTCCCTATCTATCCCTCTCTCTCTGTAAAACAAACAAAACAAAACAACAAAATATATATATATAAAACAGAAAGTTAAGTCTCAATATATGTCATCTTTAACAGAGGAAAATAACTACCATGTAACTTCATACAGCAACTGGAGCAAGTTAACTTTGCTTCTGGAAGAGTTTAGTTGTGTTTTACCTTTACCTGAGAAGATATGTAAATGTTTCAAACATTAAAATACTACAAAATTATTTCTGTGGATTGGAGGGAAACATTTATGCTAAGGAAAAATCCCAATTGCTTTAACAAAAGTTATTACTCAACATTTCCCAAATGCCAAAATTTTTTTTTTCTAGAGAGAGAGACAGAGGACGACAGGCAGGAAGGGAGAGAGAACCTGGGTCCTCTGCATCCCAGGCAGACGTTCTATCCACTGCACCATCAGGTCAGGCTGGCCAATTGTTTTTTAATACCCATCTTTTTCTACATTCTAAATAAAGACAAAATAATGTATGTGAAAGTTTTCTAAAAAGTATAAAATGTGCTCTTTTCACACACTCTCTGTATATATAAAATGGTGACAAAATTAACATTTTTATGACACCTGCTTTCTACATGTCAAGTATTAGTTTATATATTCTCCAGTTACACTTACCAAAAATCTCCTGAGACAATTTTTCTAAATAATCCCCTTCAAACTTTGTAAAACAACTGTGATGGACAAACTTTTAATAATTTAGAAGTTATAAGAAACATTCCTTTACTTCAAATGGTCAAGTATTGTTAGAAGAGGTTTTTTCTTTTTTTAGAGACAGAGAGAGAGAGAGAGAGACAGCAAGGGAAAGAGGTGAGAAACATCAGCTCGTAGTTGTGGCACCTCAGTTGTTTATTGATTGCTTTCATGTGCCTTGACTGGGGGTCTCCAGCCAAGCCAATGAACCTTTGCTCAAGTCAGCAACCTTGGGCTTCAAGCCAGTGACCTTTGGACTGAAGCCAGCGACCATGGCGTCATGTCTATGATCCTACTATGCTCAAGCTGGGGAGCCTGTGCTTAAGTCAGCAACCTCAGGATTTTGAACCTGGGTCCTTAGCAACCCAGGTCGACGCTCCATCCACTGCGCCACTGCCTGGTCAGGCTATAAAAGTTTTTAATACAATTGTAAGATACAACTGAGAATTTCATTTTCTCTTTAGTATTAAATGTCTCAAACATATTCATTTCTAGTTTCGCAGTACCAAACTGTGAATTTAAATCTAAATTACCTGTTACAATTTTTTTCTTTAAGTATTCCTTGTAAATAAAATACACCTTACACAAAACTGTATTATAAGAATTTCATTATAATAAGGGCACTCAACAAAAACTGTCTCTACACAAGCAACTTCCTTGGAATGTGTAATAATGAATTGAGAAAATTGATTAAGTGATATACCAAAAGAATCCATAATTCTCTTTAATAAAATATGCATAAACATGTGGAACTAAGGAATAAAACAGGACAAAAATCATTAGGTGTCAACCAATTACTGTATCGCTTTCCCAACTTTCCCCTCAGAGAGAATCCACTAAGTAAAGGGTTCTCAGACTAATTCTGCCACCTACCTCATAAGATTCTCAATTTCAGCTGTAAGGCATCACTACACTCATCCTTTTGTGACAGACCAAATCTAACCAACTCAAAAATCAGAGAAACTAAGACTAATGACAAAATTCAAGTCTTTGAAAACAGTTTATTTAGGTTAACACCAAAAATAAAATATAATTTTCCACAAATAGATAATCTGTCAGGTATCTGGGTTTTATAAAATGTGAAAAAAATGTAATCTTAAATTTCAAAAATACTGCCATTGTGCCTGACCAGGCGGTGGCGCAGTGGATAGAGCGTCGGACTGGGATGCGGAAGACCCAGGTTGGAGACCCCGAGGTCGCCAACTTGAGCGCGGGCTCATCTAGTTGAGTCCAACATCGCTGGCTCAAGCAAGGGGTTACTTGGTCTGCTGAAGGCCCGCGGTCAAGGCACATAAAAAACAAACAAATAAACAAACAAAAAACAATAAATAAAAATACTGCCATTGTATAGATTTCTCTCTCTATTCAAACTTAGAAACAATAATTCAGACAAAATGTCTCTAAGGCATAAAAGTATCCTTCTCTACCCAAACCTAATTTATCTACCATCCAAAATTCAGGCACAGAACAGACTGGAATATGTGGTTCACCACAGTATCTAACCTTGATAATATGAACCCTCAATACAGAAAAGCAGGAGTTCAGAAGATTTAGAATTGTTATACAATTCCATCAAAAAACTAACAATTTTAACAACTCATAGAAAAGGATGTTAAAGAAGCCTTTCCTGAGTAATTCTACTTCATTTCAATCACTCTACTATTATATCCATTATTCCCTTCATAAGATAACAGCAGGTCCTCAAATAATGTTTTATTCCACATCATTTCATTAGAATATTGATGAGATGCCACAGAACTTAACTCTTATTTATATCAACTACCCTACGGTAAAACTGGTGTCATTACACATCATTTCACTTAAAGTTGAAAAACTTATTGACAACCTTAAGTGAAGGCTTACTGTATAGGCAGCTTATCTTCTTTTTTTAAAAAATTTATTTATTCATTTTAGAGTGAAGAGGAGAGAAAGAGAGAGAGAAGAGGGAAGGGAGGAGCAGGAAGCATCAACTCCCATATGTGCCTAGACCAGGCAAGCCCAGGGTTTTGAACCAGCGACTTCAGCTTTCCAGGTTGACACTTTATCGCAGGGGTCCCCAAACTATGGCCCACGGGCCACATGTGGCCCCCTGAGGCCATTTATCCAGCCCCTGCAGCACTTCTGGAAGGGGCACCTCTTTCATTGGTGGTCAGTGAGAGGAGCATAGTTCCCATTTAAATACTGGTCAGTTTGTTGATTTAAATTTACTTGTTCTTTATTTTAAATATTGTATTTGTTCCCGTTTTGTTTTTTTTACTTTAAAATAAGATATGTGCAGTGTGCATAGGGATTTGTTCATAGTGTTTTTTTATAGTCCGGCCCTCCAATGGTCTGAGGGACAGTGAACTGGCCCCCTGTGTAAAAAGTTTGGGGACCCCTGCTTTATCGGATACACTGCGCCACCACCACAGGTCAGGCACAGCTTATCTTCTGATCGACAATTATTCTCAAATTAAGGGTACTATGCAAAAGATAACATATGTAAAATACATACTGATGTGGGTTTAATATCCAGAATAAACTCTCAAACTCAACAATACAAAGACACCTTACTTAACTCAATTTAAAAATGAGCTAGATATAAGATAATCACAAACATATGAACAGATGCTCAACATCACCTGTCATTAGGGAAATGCAAATCAAAACCATAATGAGATATCATACCTATTCACTTGGATAGCTAAAATTAAAAAGACAGCTTGACCTGTAGTGGTGCAGTGGGTTAAATGTCAACCTGGAACGCTGGGGTGGATGGTTCAAAACCCCAGGCTTGCCTGGTCAAGGCACAAATGAGAAGCAACAACTACAAGTTGATGCTTCCTGCTCCTTCCCCACCATCTTTCTCTCTCCTCTCTCTCTAAAATGAATAAATAAAATATTTTTAAAAAGACAATAATAAGTGTTAGCAAGAGTATAAAGAAACTGAATCCCATTGCTGGTGGGAATGTAAAATACTGCAGCCACTTTGGAAAAGTTTGGCAGTTCCTCAAAAACTTAAAACAGTTGTGTCCTGGCCAGGTTGCTCAGTGGATCAAGCGTTGTACTAAAATGCCACGGTCGCAGGGTTCAATCCCTGGTCAGGGCATATACAAGAAGCAACCAATGAGTGCACAACCAAAAGGAACTAAGCAGAACAAAGAGTTGATGCCTCTCTCGCTCTCATGCACACTTTCTCTCTCTCCCTCCCCCTTCTTCTATCTCCCTCCATCCTCTCTCTCAAATCAATGGGGAAAGAAAAGTTACTGTGTGACTCTGCAATTCCACTCCTAGGCACATACCCAAGAGAAGTGAAAACAAATGACCATACAAACAATGCTGCTATTATTCACAGCAGCATTATTCATGGCTGGCAAAAAGTAGAAACAAACCAAATGTCTGTCAACTGATGAATGGATAAACAAAATGTAGTGTGTCCATACAATGCAATATAATTTAGCCATCAAAAGCAATAGTGTTGATACATGTTATAACATGGATAAATCTTGAAAACAAGCTAAGAAGGTAGATACTAAAGGCCACATATTGTATGATTATATTTATATGAAATGTCCAAAATAGGCAAATTCATAGATACAGAGAAATTAGGGATTGCCAAAGGCTAGGTCATAGGAGGAATGAGAAGTGACTGCTATGAGTATGGGGTTTCTTTCTTGGGTAATGAAAGTGTTCTGGAATTAGATAGTGATGTTTGCACAACCCTGTGAATAAATTAAAAACCACTGCACTGTATACTTTAAAGAGGTGAATTTTACGGTTGGTACATTATATCTCAATTTAAAAAATTCAGGGTATGGACCACTGTACTACAATACTTCTAAATAACACAAGAGATAGTAAATAAAATGAGCTAATAATTCACACTGGAATTATCTCAAAAGTAAAGGACAAGTATAAGAAGTAGTTTAAAAATATTTGCTAATACAGTATAGGATAATTTGGAAGATAATGATGGTAAATTTTTAACTTGAAGCTACAAAAAATAACAGTTTTCTCTATTTGTATCTACCCAATATACAGACTCCATACAGCAACTAGGTAGCCATAAAAAAAAATCAACAGAGAAGTTCAGAAGCACATCAAAACAAATCAAGCCCCATTTGCTGGGCTTTCAGGATCAGTTTGCAAACCAGGGAAGAAAACTAATCTTTTTATTTTATATATACTTGCATTTGCCACAGAAAATACTTTTTGACTGTTTCCAAATATCAAATCCAACCTTTAAGGATGAAAATTTGTCAATACTAAGGGTACTCAAAGAATTAATGTCATTGACTTTAGGCAACTCCAAATATAGGTTCTGTACAATGGAGTAAGGTGTTGTCTCCAAATGGGCTTACTTAGAAGAAACACTGCTGTGGATGACACTATTGTCCCTGTAAAGGAGATTTTAAAAAACAATCTGTGTCTGCCCTGGCCGGTTGCTCAGCAGCAGCTCATCGGCCCAGAGTGTGGAAGTCCCAGGTTCAATTCCCAACCAGGGGACAACATGAGCCGTGCCCATCTGCTTCTCCACCCCTCCTCCTCTCCTTTCTCTCTATCTTTCGCTTCCCCTCCCGCAGCCAAGGCTCCACTGGAGCAAAGTTGGCTCAGGCACTGAGGATGGCTCCATCGCCTCGGCCTCAGGCGCTAGAATGGTACTGGCAGCAATGGAGCAACGCCCCAGAGGGGCAGAGCATTGCCCCCTGGTGGGCATGCCAGGTGAATCTAGGTCTGGGCATGCGGAAGTCTGTCTGACTGCCTCCCCACTTCTCACTTAAGAAAAATACACAAAAAAACCAACCTATGTCACAGTTGTAGAGTTCCACAATGAAATCTTTATAAAGGAAACATATTTTTCCTGAGGCAAAAATCAAAATGTATAGTAAACTGCAAGTTGCCTAACAAAGAGTCTCCATTTTCTAACCTGCATCAGAAAATCCTACAACCTACTTTTGCAAACAAATCACCTATATGTCCCCTACATGAATCATGAATTAAACAGACATTTTTGTCCTTTTCTACTTCTGCTCACTTGTTTTTCATTACAGGAATGCCTATTCCATACTCATCAAAAATGAAGCAAAAATCTGCCACATTCTTTTTTTTTTTAAAGATTTTATTTATTCATTATAGAGAGGGGAGAGAGAGAGAGAAGGGGGGGAGGAGCTGGAAGCATCAACTCCCATATGTGCCTTGACCAGGCAAGCCCAGGGTTTTGAACCGGCGACCTCAGCGTTTCCAGGTTGACGCTTTATCCACTGCGCCACCACAGGTCAGGCTGCCACATTCTTTATGAAGCTTTCCTTCATCATCTTTAAGAGATTTCTTTCATTTCTAAACACACCTTACAACTTGCCTGCACCATAGTAAGGCATATTCTGCACTGTACTATAACTGAATACACTATATTTTCTCTAAAGACTAAAAAATTCCTGAAGATTAGGGCAGCTTCCCCAGTATCCTTGCTTGTCTATAGCACCTGGTACCAAAGCAGATGATTAATAAATATTTAACTGAAGTACTTACCTAACTGCCTTTCCTTCCTAAAAATAGCACTACTAAACAACTGAGTGACTAGGCAAATATTCAAAAGTGGCAAGTCCCCTTACACACTAAACAACTGATTTTCACTCTATAAAAAATTTCAGGTCATCCTGTGTAGTCAGTCCCACAAGGCTAACAAACAAACAAACAAACAAACAAAAAGCATTATTCAGATGCTTCCTAGAATTGCTCCAACTACAAACACATGTGAGGGAATTAGGCCAATGTGAGATGACTCTGTACCTCAAAGAGATTCATCCTGACATCCTTCAGTCAAGCTAGATCTAAGCTGAAATCACAACTTCACCTTACATTGGGAAAGAGCATGTTCAGAATAAAGCAAGGACGAGGAGCAGTCAAGCATTAGGTTCTATCACAATAGGCAGCATAGAGAACCTCAATCTTCCCGGAATCTGAACTCATCATCCTCATTCGAGAGGACGCCTCAATAATCACCTAGTGACCAAACATTCATCTTGATCATGATCACTATCTGAACCTCCTATTAATTCCAATTCAACTAACCAAATAATGGAAACACCAACACTTCCACCTCCATAATCCAGACCTTCCCCCCCTCTCCCCCCAAAAAAGTAGAAGGGAGAATTTTGGAAATAAGAGTTCTTTTTTTTTTTTTTTTTTTTTTTTTTACAGAGACAGAGAGTCAGAGAGAGGGATAGACAGACAGGAACGGAGAGATGAGAAGCATCAACCATCAGTCCTTCATTGCGACACCTCAGTTATTCATTGATCGCCCTCTCATATGTGCCTTGACCGCAGGCCTTCAGCAGACCGAGTGACCCCTTACTCAAGCCAGCGACCCTGGGTCTAAGCTGGTGAGCTCTGCTCAAACCGAATGAGCCCGCGCTCAAGCCGGCGACCTCAGGGTCTCGAACCTAGGTCCTCCACATCCCAATCCGACACTCCATCCACTGTGCCACCGCCTAGTCAGGCAAGAGTTCATTTTTTTTTTAATGTACTTATTGATTTTACAGAGAGAAAAGAAGGAAGAGAGAAACATCAATCTCTCATTCCACTTATTTATACACTGATTGGTTGATTCTTGTATGTGCCCTGACCAGGGATGGAACCTGTAACCTTGGCATACAGGGATGATGCTCTAACCAACTGCACTACCCAGCCAGAGAGAGAGATCTTAAACTCCTGTAAGTTCAATACTAAAACCAAATGACCCTAAAGATTTAAGATTATCGGTCAACAGAATCAAATAGAAAGTTAACTTTTCAAAACCAATCCCATTAAAATAAGAGAGAAATGATTACATCTGCTAGTGACAACATATATACCTGTCTTTTAGATTACACATAAGGATCACTGCCAGCGTTTAATACAGAAAGTTAACACTACAATTGATTTTCTTATGACTTTCCTTTTAAATTATGTACAGGGTGGGGCAAAAGTAGGTTTACAGTTGTTCTTAAGGAAAACAATACAATAAATAATAATACAAGAATAAACTTTGCATTTCACATACACACAACTGTAAACCTACTTTTGCCCCACCCTGTATAATAAAAGGGAAAATACCAGACCCAACTGATTTTAGTTGGGAGACTACCAACTATATATTACTGTTCAGATTAAAATACTGCTCTGCACTCTGGACACTAAATATCTCTGAACTTATCGACCTCGGAAGTGGATATTTGGATTTAAAAGTATGCTTTAAGAAAACTGATCACCAGATTAATATCTTCCTTCGAAAAATGAATCTAAAATTTGATATTCAATTCAGATATTTACAGAAGGATTTACTTGTCATTTTTAAAAAAGCTTCTCAAGCAGCATATTGACACTAGCAATGACTGATAAAAAGAGGGCATGAGGCTAGGATTCTAAGCAATTAAAATAAGACAACTCATTAAAACCATCTAAAGTAAAGCAACAATAACTTAATAAATCTACAGGATTACTGTCATCAATTTCAGAATCTTTTAAAAACAAAAAAGCTCTACTAAAAATACCAATCACTAAAAAAGTGAAGCAAATACAAAAACTAAAAAGTATTCAAAATAATTTCAGGATTTCCTATTAACTAACAATTCTGACAACATTAATTCCATACTTGTCAAAACATTCTAAATGTCTTATAAGCTCTCTTATAGATGGTCACAAATAATACATAACTCAAAAGTGCTTAAGCAGACATAACATTTCAGCAAGTGTATGATAGCTTTGAAAAAAAATAAAACAAGTAGAGACAGAGCAGGGTAAATGATAACCGATAAACCAAAGGCTGATTCCTGGAGGGCAGAGCTAGGCTTGGGTTGGCAGGAGGGAAATTTTAAAATATATCCGTCCACAAGACAAATTATAACAAAAATCTGAGTCATGCGGCATACGTTTTAAAATGTACTTTTAACCTTTGGACAACCAAAGTGATATCAAATACCTAAAGCATTGTTGCTTACATTAATTTTCACATTACAGTCCAAATCTTTAACAAAGTTCACATACATTTTCATAATGAAACACTGCAGAAATGGGAAGACACATATCCTCCAAGTAAAGATAACCTTATTTTTGACTTGTTTAAAGTTTCAGTTTTGCTTTATAATCTATTATAGAAAACATCTCCTGTGGGACATTGTAAAGGGCATACCCTCCTGTCAAGCCAGAAAGCTCAAACACAAAGACACTGAGAGAACCAAGTGCTGTAATTCTTCCAAACTGAGCCTCTCCAACACCCCCTCACCCTTCCCCCCAACAGATATGTCTATTAAATCAGTGTCTGTTCTCCCCCTCGCACAACAAAGAGAACTTCTCACCGCATGAAATTGCCGCTGAATGGACACCAGAAAGCAGGATTTGCATAATTCCTCCAACGAAACCCTGTCGGGAAGGAGGGGATGAGGGGCCCAAGCGAACGGATACAATCTCCCGATTCTGTTGGGGAAGACCTGGTTCCTAAGAGTCTCCCCCACGGGTGGGGTGGGGGCTTGAATTCTGGGCCTCCCCGAGGACAGGGCGTGGGAGACGGAGGACGACGAGGGAAACATTTCCCCACACATCAGCAGCACCGAAGCAAAGACGGGCAAATAACAATACTGGAGGACAGGCGAGTCAGACACAAGGATGGACTGGGGCTACGGGGCGGCGGGCGGAGCGGAGACACCACACGGGCCACTTACTTTTTGGAGGGGGGTTAAATATATGAGTTAAGCCCTTATGGTCCCGCCGGCCGCCGCACAGAGGGAAACGGGACCTTGGGAGAGAAAAACAGACAAAACACACAGTGTGAGAGGCGCACCTCGGCCGCCCGGCCCCTCCCGGGGCGCCCCCGTCCACGCTCCCTCGGGCCCGCGAGGGAAGAACCACCGGGGCGGCCCGAGGTCCGGGAGGTGGGGGGAGGACGAGGCTCTCCGCGAGGCGGCGGCTCCGGCGAATCTCCCGGGAGGGGACAAGAGCGACTTGTCTTTTCAGTCGGACCCGGTCCCACCCCCCTTCCTCCCCGCCGCGCACACGCCGAACACAAATACACACACACCGACCCGAGCGTCGAGGATTAACTCCCCGGCCGCCACCGTCGCCGTCGCCCGTTGAGGAAGTGCAGCAGCTGCCCCCCGCGGCCATGACACCCCACTTCGCTCCGTCAGGCGGACCCCGGGCCTGTGACAGCTCCGGCTCCCTCCGCCCCCATCTCCATCTCACGCGTCGCACACGCCCGAGCGCCCGCCGGCCCGCCGCGCGTGCACGTGGGGTCGGGGGCGCGCGCCACTGCTGCGCGTGGGGGAGGGGCGGCGCGGGATGGGGACGGCGCCCGAGAGAGCGCAGGACAGGGCTGGGTTGGGCCCAGCACGGTCCCCGACCTCGCGCTGGGCTCTGAACGACCCGCGGCGGCGCCCTCACTCAACTGGCAGCGCTACGGGACGAGTCTCCACAATAAGCCGGCTGCGGCGCCGGGTCGCCGGGCGAGGAGAGGAGGGGAGGGGAGGGAGAGACACGCTCTCCCGCCCGGGGAGGGTGCGCGGAGGGGAGGGGCCGGCGCGCGCGCTCAGGCCCGAGCCCAGGAGTGCCCGCCCGGAGGTCGCGCGCGCGCGCGCCCGCACTCCGGGGGGTGGGGGAGGGGGGACGCCCGAGCCAAAGAGGGCGGGCGGGCCGGAGTCCCAATTGCCTCTGTCCCGGCTCCCTCCCACGTCCGGGGCGGCCGGCGGCGGGGCGGCCCGAGAACCTGAGGCGGCCGGAGGAGGATCTCACCTACACAGTGAATGAGCTTGTGGCGCCACGAGTCCAGTTCTTGCCGAAAGCCGCGTCTCTCAACGGAGCATTGCTGCCGCCTACACACCCTCGCCATCTTCTGCCGCCCGCCCGGCCCTGCCTCCGCCGCGGCCCCGCGCACGCCCAGCCGCGTCGCCCGGGGCCGCGCACGCACCCGCGGCCTGGGCGTCGCGCCTCCCGCCGGGGGCGGTGCGGGGGCAGGGCCCGTCTCACCTCGCGGTGGCCCGGGCGTGGACCGGGGGGTGACTTGGGGGCACACCCGCCCGGCTCACAGCGTCGCGCGGCCGGCCAGGTTGCGGTCCTCGCGGTCTTTGGCCGTGGTTGCCGCTGCCTCTGGACGCCCAGAAAGGCACCTTCCCACGGCCAGAGCTGAGCCCCTCCGATCCCAAGCCGCCGCCGCACTGTCTCCCAAGTCCACGGCTGCCCCTTCCTTTCCCTTCCCGAGGCTTTTTGTGTCTTAAACCAGTCCCATTTATCACTTCCAACCTGCCTATCGCCAGGCACCAACTGTTGCAAGTTCAGCGGTAGCTGGTTCTCTGAACTTTTTGGTAGAAACTGCTCCTCCAAGGAGCCTGTTTAAGAAACAGAATTAAGAATGCCCGATGCCCGCGAAGTCATTGAGCATTAAAGTTTTAAAACGTAAAAGTATATGTTTTTAAAAGTCACTGGAAGGCTTAGACAACATTCGTAAATCCTGTCAAAATTGAAATCAAGCGTTTTAATTTAAACTAGCAAGACTGATCATAGGTGAAGTTCTCAAGTTGACAGATTCAGAACTCCTGTGTTGTGTGAAAGGGGGTTTAAGAAAATTGTGCAAAAGTGAGAATGACACTTCAAAAGGGGTCTTAATTAACAGTGCAGAGTACTGGAAATGGCTTAATTCCATCTTTCAGGAGAGACTGGAAGAGAAATATTTTCGAAGGGAGTTTTCAGGTGGATACCTGGAATAAAGTTCCCTGTGTAGGGCACTACCGGTTCCATCCAAACATAATACTGATCTTAATTACTTGGCTGTTTCCTGAAAGTGAAAAGAGAAAACGAAAAGGAAAAGAGAAAAGGGGGGCGGGAGATGGGATGGGCAGGATACAAAACCAAAAGGAAAACAGATCTCTCTTTACCAATAGGCCCGGTACCCTATTATGCTGGCCTCTCCCTCGCCTTTGGAGGTTTAAGATTAAGGACAAAGCATTCCCGTTTTTAGATATTTAAATTTAAATTTAAAGACTTAATTTTAATTACTATAGTAGGTAAAACAAATCGTTAAGTATGTGGCATCAGGGATCCCATTGATGTATTAATTTATGTCTTCAGAGACTGGTCTTGGATCTCTGAACCAGGGACTTGTGGAATGGCCTGTCTGTCCAAAAGAGATGGACTGAGTGGGCCTTTTGGGTAGGAGTGGTTTGAGATGTGTGAATAAAAAAGCACCTTCTGCTCCTCAAATCTCAAAAACCAATGTTTTTCCACAATTCTCAAAAGTCCACAATATTTCATTGGTTTAAGAGTACTCTCAAGACCTGGTGGGGTGGCTCAATGGTTAAAGCATCCACCCAGTGTGCCAGAGGTCACAGGGTTCAACCCTTGGTCAGGGCACCTACAAGAAGTAGTCAATGAGTACACAACTAAATAGAACAACTAAGTGAAACAGTGAGTAGATGCTTTCCTCTTTCTCTCCCTTTTTCAAATCAATGGAAAAAATTTTAAAAAGAGTACTTTCAAGTGAACAATCTATTAAGTCATGAAATATTGAATTTCTGTGCACATAAAATTATCCTGAGGGGCGAGGACAAATATGAGATAAAAGATTGCTATGGACAGCACATGTGATGGCAGGACATCATAAAACTTCCTTATTTCACCGCTAGGTGGAAGGTTTGAGTCTTTTGTAGCTTTAACCAAGTTCCTATGGTTTTGGGAGGAAGTACGTTCATCAAGTTTGAAATAAATGAGCAACATGTAACTATAAAATGAGTTAATAATAATATATTTTTCAACTACCCCATATATTTTGTTTACAAATAATCAAACCAAGGGTAATACTTCCTTAACATGATCTGTTAGTCTCACAGATATTAAGAGGATCCTAGAGATTTCAGAGATCAATTCTAATATGAGGTATGGATTCTCTAATTTGAGGTATGGCATTATTGCCCAGACAATTAAAGTGATTTGACCAAGGTTACACAGGTGCTAGTAGAAGAAGCACAACAAAAGCCAGAAGATAGATTTCCCAATTCCCAATTTAATGCCATTCGCACCACTCCACTGTGAATTAGTTACTGCTTCACAGTGGTGGGATTCAAATACAGGGGGTCCTCGGGTTACGACACAGTTCTGTTCCAACGATAATGATGTAACCCGAATTTTGGTGTAAGTCAAAACATGCCCTAGCTAGCCTAAGTCACTTACCTGTCCTAACACAGTTGTAAAATCATCATCTAGAACATAAAAATACAACTAAGCCACAGAAAAAGGAAAGGACATAAATATACTGTACTGTGCACTGTGCTGTAGTAACAGAAAAAATGAGTGTAACAAAAAATTCCTTGCCTTTATTCCTGTGGTTGGCTCCCACACTGGAAGGGGCATTGCAAGGTGGGAGAGAGTGACCTATTGGGGGGAGGAAGCTGGAGAGGCAGGAGAACCTGCAGAAGGAGCTGGAGACACTGGGTCAGGTGAATCAGGATTGCCTAAGGAACATGCAGGAGACGCTGGAGACGATTTTACCTGTACTACAGGTGTTTCATTTCGTGAAGCAGGTGATGTAGAGGGTACAGGATCTGTTACAGGTCTCTCCACCTTCTTAAAAAATTGTTCCAGGCTAGTCTGGAAGGTTGATGACTTCTCTTCCAAACTAGTTCACCCATGTAGTCTGTAAGTATGATGCTAATGGCATAAACAAAAACATGTCTCAATTTTTAAAGTTTTTATGGGAGGGAGTGTCATAAACTTGAAACATCGTAAGTCGAGACTGTCATAACCTGAGGACCCGCTGTAATTTAACAACCAGTTCTCTACCCTAATGGCTATTTTAACTATAAAAAAAGATATACCAATGGGTAGTTTATTATTTCTTGCATTTAATACTTAAATAAGAACAATAAAAGAGGTCCACAAAACTAGATTATGTTATAAGAAAGCTTTAAAATATTAATGGAAAAATATTAAATAATACCTGACAAAAGCAATAAAACTATTATTTAAGATATTTCCATATTGCTTCTTCTTTTTTTTTTTTTAGAATCAGAGAGAGGGATAGACAGGGACAGACAGACAGGAATGAAGAGATGAGAAGCATCAATCATTAGTTTTTCGTTGTGACACCTTAGTTGTTCATTGATTGCTTTTTCATATGTGCCTTGACCGTGGGCCTTCAGCAGACTGAGTAACCCCTTGCTCGAGCCAGTGATCTTGGGCTCAAGCTGGTGAGCTTTTGCTCAAACCAGATGAGCCCTCACTCAAGCTGGCGACCTCGGGGTCTCGAACCTGGATCTTCCGCATCCCAGTCCAACGCTCTATCCACTGCACCACCACCTGGTCAGGCCCATATTGCTTCTTGATTGGCGTCCTGACTTGCAATTTTTTCACCTGTGGACAGAGTGAACATTACTACAGGTGCTTAGAATATGCTGTTGTACAGATGGACGTTAAAAAAAAGTAAGGAATGTAAATTTGTGATTTCTACATTGGGCAGCTGTCCAGGCACCCACCTTAAAGAGAACCCTGATGACAAGTGCCAGTTTAACAACCAGTTCATCAAACTCAACAAAAAATTAGGTATCTGTTCTGCTGAACTGGTGCAAACTGGCTGAATCCCACTACTGCTGCTTCACTTATTTTAAGTTGGGAACTAACATATAGTTGACCTCTTACAAAGGTCTATTTGAAAAAAGGATAAGGGGACAATAATAATAATGATCATCTATTGAGTATCTCCTATATATTCAGCACTGCAACTTTATTTCATTCCATCTGAATGAAGATGCCAGAGTAGGTATTATTTCTACCTACTTTTTACATTTTCCAGATTAGAAATTCAAGACTCAGAGAGGTTAAGTGCCTTTATCCAAGGTCACAAAGCTACTAAATGGCAGAACCAGAATTCATACTAAAATCACTGACTCCCAAACTCTCTGAGTTATCCTGCAAGTAGAAGCAGGATTCCACCTGCAGAATATTCATTCTCACATTTAATTCCATGCAAGAAATGATGTTACATCACACATATGAGCAATGTGACAAACATTTAAGCTTATACTATATCAGGCAGTGTTCTAGGCACTGAAAGCACATAGATATGAAGATGAAATAATCATATATAGTGGCTGGCACATTGTTAGCATGAAATGAATATCAATTCTTGTGACTGAGCCTTCCTGAGTTCTTATCTGCTTCACCAGTCTGCAGGAAGCCAAAATGCATTTGCAGTTTGGAGTCAATCCGTGACAGCATGAAGGAATAACAGCAATGACCATGGCCTGTGAAAACATTGTCTGAGTGCGCTACCGTTCTCACATGGGCAGATGGTAGGAGAAATGGAGCACAGAAAAGGACTATTGGAGATGGGGGTAGGCTCTATCTGTGAACCATAGGATTTCTTGGCCAGTATTACATCAACTTTGTGTCTGATTAATTGTAGGTGGCATGTAATAGGGAAATGACTACCGATAAATGGGAGGATGAAATGAATTGGGGCTTTCTAAGGAAGAAAACGCATGCTAATAGAAGACTTTTTAAAATATATAATCAACTTCTAATGAATCCTAATGAATGACAGACACTTTTTTTTAGAGCACTTTACATGGATTATGTCATTTATTCCTCACAACAAACCGATCAATTATCATCTTTTAATAACAGAGCATGGAAAGGTTAAGTAATTTGCCCAAGTTCACATGGGTTATAGTACATTTGCATTCAAGCCCAGCCAATCTGGGGGCAGATCCAGATCTTTAACCTTCACCCTATTTTGCCTCCTGTAGTAGTCAGGGAATGAGACTTAGAGTGAAGGAGAAGAATTAGGCAGATAGAAAGGAAGCCCTGTCACTTAGTAGGACTACTCATATAGGTTCCTCTTGCTTAGTGAAAGACTTCCAGAGTTCCTTTCTTAGTCTGTCTGCCTGTGTGCCACTAACCTAGAAAATTTTATGGCTTACTTTATGTTGTGTATGTGAAATTTTTTTTATTTTAAAGTTTCATTGACATATATATATTTCATATCCTATGTTAAAATTCACCCATTAAAGTGTATACTTCAGTGGTTTTTAGTGTATTCTAAAAATATAGAGTTGTACAACTATTACCACAGTCCCTTTTAGAACATTTTATTAGCCAAAAAGAAACTCCATATTCATTTCCAGTCACTCCTCATTCCACCCATCTCTTCAATCCCTGGAAACAACTAATCTACTTTCTGTCTGTATGAATGTCCTTATTCTGAACATCTTATATAAGAGAAATCATACAACTTGTGGTTTTTATGACCAGTTGCTTTCACTGAGCCCAGTGTTCTTAAGGTTCGTTCATGTTGTAGCATGTATCAATACTTCCTTTTTTAATTGCCAAATAATTTCATCCAATGGATATACAAAATTTTATTTATTCCATTTGATAGATAGTTTTATTGTTTTTATTCTTTGGCTATTATACATAATGCTGCTATTAGTATTTGTGTATAAGGTTTCGTGTAAACATACATTTTCATGTTTTTTAAAAAATGAATATGAATTTTTATCATATCTATTTTGAAATAATTTCAAATTACAGATAAGTTACAAGAATTCCCGTATTCCCTTACTCAGATTCCCCGGTTGTTAAAATTTTACCACATCTGCTTTCGCTCTTTTCCTCTCATATCTATATATGGTTTTATTGTTGTTGAGTCTTTTAATGAACAATCTGATAGAAGGCTACAAACTTAATTTCCTCTTACTCTCAAATCTTCAGTCTGTATGTCCACAAAACAAAGATACTCTTTCATAATCATGATATAACCCTCCAAGTCAAGAAATCAACATTAACACAAACCCCCATTAACATTTCACTACCTTTCCCAATAATGTCTCTTTTCCTTTTCTGGCCCAAAATCCTACCTCGGAACTCACATTGAATTTAATTGTCATGTATCAGTCTCTTTGAATCTGGAACAATTCCTGAGTCTTTCCTTGTTTGTTATGACCTTGACAGTTAAAAACAAAAAACAGGCCTTTTATTCTATAGAGTAATCCTCAGTTGGGTCCATCCCGTGTTCCTCATGACTAGACATAAGCCATATATTTTGACAGAAAAACCACAGAACTGTGGGTTGGCATCTCATTAGGGGCTCATGACGTCAACTCTTCCAGCTACGGTGATGAGAACTTTGCTTATCTGGTCAAGTGGTTTTCTCCACCATAAAATGACCATTGTTTCCTTTGTACTTGATAAGTATATTGTAGGAGATATTCTAAGATTATGCCAGTATCCTGTCCCTCATGTCACCCACCAGCCTTAACATCCATTAATGACTCCTGCCCGAATCACTCATCACAACAATGATGGTCAAATAGTGGTTTTTCTTACTCTATCATTTCTTCTGTACTTACTAGTTAACATTCTAATGTAAAGAAGAGTTTTCCCTTCTCCCTGTCACTTATTTCTTCACCTATTTATCTTAATATAAACTCATGGACTATTACTTCACTCAATGGGTTATGTTACTGTGATGATTTATTTTCATGCTCAAATTATCCTAGGTTTGGCCAAAGGGAGTCCCATCAGGCTGATTTCTCTGTCCTGTTGGCATGTCCCCATGATTTTGTAAGCATTTTCCTACTTTGTGGTACAACTAGACATTTTAGGCTCATTTTGTATTTTTAACAAATACTTGACAGACTGAGAAAAGATGTTTACAACATCTCAAACCAGCAAGGATTTATAATATCTCAATTACACAGGGAAATATTTCAAGTCAAGAAAAATAGACCCTGGCTTGATGGCTCAGCAGTAGAGAGTTGGCTCGGTGTGTGAACGTCCTGAGTTTAGTTCCTGGTCAGAGTACACAGGAGAAGTGACCATCTGCTTCTCCACTCTTCTCCTCCCCCTCTCTCTTTCTCTTTTCCCCGCCTCCTGAAGCCATGGCTTGAATGGTTTGAGCAAGTTGGCCCTGAGTGCTGAGGATGGCTCCATGGTCTTGCCTCAGGTGCTGAAATAGCTCGTTTGCCAAGCAATGGAGCAGTGGCCCCAGATGGGCAGAGCATCATCTGTTATGGGGCTTGCCGGGTGGACCCTGGTCAGGGCACATGAGGGAGTCTGTCTCTCTGCATACCCACCTCTCACTTAATTAAAAAAAAAGAAAATAAAAATATGAATATGGGTAATTCAATTTTTAAAATGGAAAAAGCATAATCAGGAAATCTAATGGTGAGAAAACCATATGGCCCACAAGTGTATTAAGAAATTTCACTGGTAATTGGAGTAACACAAAATAAAACCATGAGATGAATCCCCAAATTGGCAAGGGTGTTGAGAAGTAGAAACCCTATGTGAGAGTGTGAATGGCAGCCACCCTGAGGACAAACTAACCATGTATGTCTGTATACAACCCATGATCCAGGGTCTTAGAATCTGAAACAAGAATTTAAGTTTGCACAGTCTTTAAGGGAGATGATTTCAAGAAACATCAGTAGGGAGTGAGGAAGTGAGACAGAGAGAAGGGAAATAATTAAGGGTGCATTAATAAGCAAATTACTGCCCTGGCCAGATAGCTAGTTTGGTTAGAGCATCATCCAGAAGCATTGAGATTGCCAGTTCAATCCCCAGTCAGGGCACATACAGGAACAGATTGATGGTCCTGTCTTCTCTCTCTCTCCCCTCTTCCTTTCTCTCAAAATCAATAAATAAAAAACTTTAAAAATAAACAAATGACTACTATGGGCAACTGAAGTTCATCTCTGTGGTGAAATCTAAAACATAGTGCCTCAGATTAATCCACCTGAAAAAGGGAGCTGGGCCCCCTCAGCCAGTGGTTGAGAGCTATTCTGACTCCAGGGAAAGAATTAATTCCCCAGACTTCAGCTCACTCTGTTCAGGTTCCAAGAGACAGAGAAAGTTGTCAGGCACAGTGTTGCAGGTACTGCGAATGGAAGTCTTGGTCAGCTCTATACCAAAATGGTGAGGTTCGAGGTCACATCAGTGGGGCATTAAAACAGAATCTGTTCTACCTGGGAATCCTGCTCCATTCTGATCATAAGAATGTGGGCATGAGTGATGTATGCCACAGCTGTTAAGTAGAAGTTTAAGTTTAGGAGATATTTTGCCAAGTGACAATGTAATTAATTGACAGAAATACTAGGAGTTCCAAGAGAATGTAGGAATACATTTAAAGATCTTTAGCATTATTTTTTATTTTTTATTTTTATTTTTTTTTCCATTTTTCTGAAGCTGGAAACAGGGAGAGACAGTCAGACAGACTCCCGCATGCGCCCGACCGGGATCCACCCGGCATGCCCACCAGGGGCGACGCTCTGCCCACCAGGGGGCGATGCTCTGCCCATCCTGGGTGTCGCCATGTTGCGACCAGAGCCACTCTAGCGCCTGAGGCAGAGGCCACAGAGCCATCCCCAGCGCCCGGGCCATCTTTGCTCCAATGGAGCCTTGGCTGCGGGAGGGGAAGAGAGAGACAGAGAGGAAAGCGCGGCGGAGGGGTGGAGAAGCAAATGGGCGCTTCTCCTGTGTGCCCTGGCTGGGAGTCGAACCCAGGTCCTCCGCACGCTAGGCCGACGCTCTACCGCTGAGCCAACCAGCCAGGGCTATTTTTGATTTTTTAAAGTCTTTTTTTTCCCCATAAGCCCTTGTTATCATATTCTGTGCTGGTATATATTAACCTGAACACATGGTATTTTGTTTATCTGGTTTTCAGGAAAAAAACCAAATAGTTCACTATTACCTTTGTTCAATGACTGTAAGGGAAAAAAAATAAAAAGAATCACTAGAAAGGAGTTATTTATAACTCGGTAGCAAATGAAGGTTGTTTCCATGGAAAATGTGTTTCTATTGTGCAGCCCAAAAAGATATAAAATGCATCTGAGTTAGGGAAAATGAAAGTATTTAAAACTAAAAGAAGTCCTCAGGAAAAGTTTAAATAAGTAAAAGAAAGTTTGGTAAAATCACAGAAAATAATATCCTTGCTGAGCTTTAGCAAAATGGGCATTTCAAAGTTTATATTGGATACGTTTTCCATCTAACAAAAACAACTGAACAACTGCTCTAACTTGTTTTCATTTAATCTTTTAAAAGATTGGTTATTCAGAGCCTACTATGTGCCAGCTACACAAACAAATGGGTGACTGGTTCTGGTCAATTAACTAATCATGAGCAGAAGTGATGCATAAAATTCCAAGGCCAAGTAATTTTCATGAGTCTGAAGGTGCAGGTGCAGAGTCATTGGAGATCAAGATCAACTTCAAAGATAAAAGCAGAACAGGTTGACTGGGCATAGAATTCATATTTGCTCTTTCCTTATAAAATGGTCTTCCAATGCTGGCCTTTAGGAGTATTAAATATGATATGATCTAGGTTATCATAAAGAGTAGTTTTATTATTATGGGTACATCCTAATTATGTTCCTTGTAGATAATATAGTAATTATTACTGTAAAAATAATACAGACATCTTAATTACTTATCAGTTTAGGGAAAATATCAGTAACACATGAATTTGTTGACTAATGATAGTAGTTACTGTTTATTGAGTGAGGAGTCCTGAGCTAAGCACTTTACCTTCCTTATGTATTTAACACTTAAAGCAATCCTATAAGATATGTAATATTTTTTTCTCTTTTTATTGAACTTATTGGGGTGACACTGATTAACAAAATTATACAGATTTCAAGTACACAATTCCACAACACAACATCTATACACTGTATTATGTGTTCACTCCTCCAAGTCAAGTCTCCTTCCATCACTATTTATTCCTCCCTATATCCTTCTTCATCTCTTCTCAACCCCCTTCCCCAGATAAGTACTATTTTTTTATTTTTTTTATTTTTTTATTTTTTTACAGAGACAGAGAGAGAGAGTCAGAGAGAGGGATAGACAGGGACAGACAGACAGGAATGAAGAGATGAGAAGCATCAATCATTAGTTTTTTGTTGTGCATTGCAACACCTGAGTTGTTCACTGATTGCTTTCTCATATGTGCCTTGACCGCGGGCCTTCAGCAGACCGAGTGACCCGTTGCTTGAGCCAGCGACCTCGGGCTCAAGCTGATGAGCTTTTGCTCAAACTAGATGAGCCCACGCTCAAGCTGGCGACCTCGGGGTCTCGATCCTGGGTCTTCCGCATCCCAGTCCGATGCTCTATCCACTGCGCCACCATCTGACCAGGTTATTTTTTTCATTTTTTATTTTTGAGAGAGGCAGGGAGAGAGAGGGAGAGAGAGAGAGAGAGAGAGAGAGAGAGAGAGAGAGAGAAACATTGAACTGGTCTTGTATGTGCTCTGACCAGGGAATCGAACTGGCAACTTCTGCACTTCTGCACTCTGGGACGATGCTCCTACCAAGAGCTATCTGGCCAGACAGTACTATTTTTAAATCTCATTTTAGAGATGGGAAAAAATTAAGCACATATAGTTTAAATAACTTACTCAAATTCACACAACAGGTAGATGGAAGAATTTTAACTCAAGAGATTCCAGTAATTTGATTTTTCTTTCTTTTTTTCTGTAGTGCCTCACAAATCAAGTTAGTAAATGCCTTCTCAAAAGTTCAAGCACTGTTGTTTGTCACTAACGTTGTGTTATAGTGAATGTCTTATATAACTACATATGCTTATGACTCATTATTTTGCTGGCAGCTCAGGTCTATAATTTCTTCTCAAATATTGTCTTACTAATCTAATAACAGTTCTTCCCGAATCAATTGAAATGCAGAAGTAACAAACTCCAAGGCACACACTGGAGTAATTGAAATACTGTGGATACAGTACAACATAAAACAAAGAACAGTTCATCTATTCATGGAATGGGTGACATCTCATATTCAGAAGAAGGAGAACAAGTATGCTAAAGTGATTAATGACAGCTCAATCTTTTTCTTACATTCAGTTTTTAAAAGGAAAACATAATATCAACATGTTGCTTACAGTTGATGTCACCTTAGCTTTAAAAAAAAAAATTCTCCCTTAGAACTCTTCTTGCCTGACCTGTGGTGGCGCAGTGGATAGAGTGTTGACCTGGAATGCTGAGGTGGCTAGTTCAAAACCCCAGGCTTGTTCCATCAAAGCACATGTGAGAAGCAACTACCTATGAGTTGATGCTTCCTGCTCCTCCCTCCACCCCTGCTTCTCTCTTTCTCTCTCTCTCTCTCTCTCAAATCAATAAATAAAAATTTTAAAACAAGAACTCTTCTTGAAAATTACTCTATACATCTCTCTGAAAGCTTTTATTCTCTCAGTCACATTCTTCTTGACAAATGCTCTCCTAGATGTAGTGTTAATGATGCCAATAAACTCTAGGTGTTCCAAACAGATAATGATGCTGCTGCACAAATGCTCTTCCATACTGTCTGACACTATTAATTCTGGAAAAGTCTATTGGTCATTTCTTTGATCTATCACCCTTTCAGAAAGTTGAAGATCACAGTCCCTGTTAAACCTTTGAAATCTATTGGACATCTTCTTTGGTAATCAGTTTGCTTTATGACCTTCAACAAATCACGCAGTTCTCTGACCTTCATCTTCTATTTCTATAAAGAAAAGGTTGGACTAGGTATTCTGAAATTCCCTTAGAGCTTGCTGTGTAAGTCATTAGGATTCATCAATGTCAAATGCCTGAAAGTTTCAAACAAATATTTTTACATGAACATGTTCTACTCTTCTATTTATTTAGCTCTTTAAAAATTGGTCACTATAGCCTGACCTGTGGTGGTGCAGTGGATAAAAGCATCGACCTGGAAATGCTGAGGTTGCCAGTTCGAAACCCTGGGCTTGCCTGGTCAAGGCACATATGGGAGTTGATGCTTCCAGCCCCTCTCGCCCTTCTCTCTCTCTGTCTCTCCTCTCTCTCCCTCTGTCTCTCCCTTTCCTCTCTAAAATGAATAAATTAAAAAAAATTGGTCACTATAATATTCAGTTTTCAATGTAGAGCTTCACATTTCTTTTACTGGATTTATTCCTAAGTGTTTGATTTTTGATGATGAGTGAGATATTTTAAATTAAATTTCGTTATTTCCTATGTGTTTAATGCTGGTATCTAAATACAATTTTTAAAAAAGAAACCTTTTATTTCACAATAAGTTTAGATTTACAGAAAAGTTACAAAGATAATTCTTCTCATCCAGATTACCTTAATGTCAATGTGATCGTGGTACATTTGTCAAAACTAAAAAATCAACAGTAAAATAATACTATTAACTAAATTACAGGCTTAATTTAGATTTCAACAACTTTTCCACTGATGCCTTTTTTCTGTTCCAGGGTCCAGTCAAGAATGCTACATTGCAGTTGGTCAGTGTCTCCTCCAGTCTGTGACAGTCTTTCCTTGCTCTTCATGATCTTGAAATCTTTGAAGAGTGCTAGTCAGGTATTTTTTAGAATGTTCCTCAGTTTGAATTTGTTATGTTCTCTTGATTAGCCTGGGGTTATGGGACTTGGGAAGGAGTATCACAGATGAGATTGCATTACTCCCTGCATTACGTTGGGGGTATATGACATCAATATGATCTATCTATCATAAGGTGATGCTAACTATGATCAGTTCATTAGGATGGCATCTGCCAAATTTGCTTATTCATATTATCTGTTAATGGACATTTAGTTTTTTTCCAGTGTGGGGCTTATATTCATTTGCTAGGGCTGCCGTAACAAAATACCAAAGACTATGTGGCTTAAACTACAGAAGTTTTTTTTCTCGCAGTTCTGGACACTTCCTACAAATTTTAATATGTTGTGTTTTAGCTTGATTAAGTTTCAAGTGTTTTCTAGTTTTCTTTTTTATTTCTTTTTTGACCTATAGTTATTTAAATGTATGTTATTTTGTTTCAAAAAATTAGTTTTTCTATGGATCTTTCTGTTATTGATTTCCAGTTGTTTTTTTTGTAATAATACGAGTTTGTTTTTTTTTAATTTTTTTAAATTTTATTTTATTTTTTTATTTATTCATTTTAGAGAGGAGAGAGAGAGAGAGAGAGAGAGAGAAAGAGAGAGAAGGGGGGAGGAGTTGGAAGCATCAACTCCCATATGTGCCTTGACCAGGCAAGCCCAGGGTTTCGAACCTGCGACCTCAGCATTTCCAGGTTGACGCTTTATCCACTGCGCCACCACAGGTCAGGCCTGATTTCCAGTTTTATTCCATAGTAGTCAGAGAATATAAGGTATTATTTTAATCCTTTAAATTTATTGAAACTTGTTTTATGGCCCAGAATATGATTAGTCTTGGTAAATACTAAATGTGTTTCTGAGAAGAATGTATATTCTGCTATTGTTGGTTGGAGTAAAATGGGTTGATAGTTTCATTCAAGTCTGCTATATTTTAGCTTACTTTATTAATTAAATGTTGAATCTACTTAATTATTGAATTAAAAGTAAGGTACCCTAGAAGCGTATTGAAATCTCAATTATAATTGTGGTCCACTTGTCTTATGGTCTTATGTTCACATGTCTAGAAATTGTTGCCAGATACTATGTATAAAGGACCATAGAGAGCTCTGGTCTGATAGCTCAGTTGGTTAGAGCATTGTCCCGAAGAATAGAGGTTGCCCACTCAATCCCAAGTCAGGGCTCACACTCTCTCTCTCCCTTCCTCTCTCACTAAGATCAATAAATAAAAATTAAAAAATAAAACAACAAAACACATATAGAGCCTGGCTGATGGTAGTGCAGTATAAGGTGTCGACCTGGGACACTGAAGTTCCAGATTCAAAACCCCAAGGTCCCAGCTTGAGTGCAGGCTCACCAGCTTGAGCATAGGATCACAGAAATGAACCCATGGTCACTGGCTTGAGCCCAAGGCCACTCACTTGAGCAAGGGGTCCCTGGCTCTGCTGGATCCCCTGGTCAAGGCACATATAAGAAGCCATCAATGGCCTGACCTGTGGTGGCGCAGTGGATAAAACGTCGACCTGGAATGCTGAGGTCACAGGTTCAAAACCCTGGGCTTGCCTGGTCAAGGCACATATGGGAGTTGAAGCTTCCAGCTCCTCCCCCATGTTCTCTCTCTTTCTCTAATAAAAAAAATGAATAAATAAAATCTAAAAAAAAAAGAAGAAGCCATCAATGAACAACTAAAGTGCCACAACTATGAGTTGATGTTGCCCATCTTACTCCCTTCCTGTCTGTTTCTCTCTCTCAAAACAAAAAACAAACAAAAAAACCCAACCAAACAACAACAACAAAAAACAAACAAATGAACAAACAAAACCATAGAGAGCTTGGCCTGTGGTAGTGCAGTGGATAGAGTGTTGATTTAAATCCAGTCTTTGGTTGGAAGGTAAGCTGCATGTGCACAGGAAAACATACATCAAGGCCTGGGAGAAAACAGCTACTTGTGGGTTGTAAGGACAGAGATCCTTGGAGTCACAGAGTACTGGGAGATACTAGAGTTCTGACAAGAAAAAGTAGAGAGAACTTGATGTTTCCTCTGGGGCTTGAGTTTGGGTCCCAAAAGTTTCATGCCTTAGGAACAGGGCTGTTTTAATTGTTGAATAAGGGAACTCTAGGCTCACCCTAAAAAAGTAAAAAACAAATCTCTGACAAGATCTGGCTTATCCAAATTAAATTAACTAACTTCCAGGGAAAGAAAATAGTTCAGTCTTAACATTTTTAAAAAATTTTATTTAGAAAATTAAATTTAACAGGGTGACATTGATCAATACAAGTACATAAGTTTCAGGTAAACATTTCTATAGCATTTGAACTGTTGATTATGTAGTACCCTCATCACCCAAAGTAAATCATTTTCTTTCTTTTTTTTTTTTGTATTTCTCTGAAGTTGGAAACGAGGAGGCAGTCAGACAGACTCCCGCATGCGCCCGACCGGGATCCACCCGGCACGCCTACCAGGGGGCGATGCTCTGCCCATCTTGGGGCATTGCTCTGCCGCAATCAGAGCCATTCTAGCGCCTGAGGCAGAGGCCATAGAGCCATCCTCAGCACCCGGGCCAACTTTGCTCCAGTGGAGCCTTGGCTGCAGGAGGGGAAGAGAGAAACAGAGAAGAAGGAGAGGGGGAGGGGTGGAGAAGCAGATGGGCGCTTCTCCTGTGTGCCCTGGCTGGGAATCGAACCCGGGACTCCTGCACGCCAGGCCGGCGCTCTACCACTGAGCCAACCGGCCAGGGCCAGTAAATCATTTTCCATCACCCTATATTTGTCCCTCTCTATACCCTTTCCCCAAACCTTTCTCACATCCCCTCCCCCTGGCAACCACTTCACTTTTATCTATGTCCATGAGTCTCAGTTTGCTATCCCACCTATGTGTGAAATCATACAGTTCTTAGTTTCTGTGGTTTATTTCACTCAGTATAATGTTCTCAAGGTCCATTCATGTTGTCATAAATGTCACTATGTCATCATTTCTTATGGCTGAGTAGTATTCCATTGTATATATGCACCATATCTTCTTTATCCAATCCTCTATTGAGGGACACTTTGGTTATTTCCATGTCTTGGCCACTGTGAATAATGCTGCAATGAACATGGGAGTGCATGTGTCTTTACATACCAATGTTTTCAAATTTTGGGGGTAGATACCCAGTAAAGGGATTGCTAGGTCATATGGTAGTTCTATTCTTAGTTTGTTTTTGTTTTTAGCAAGGAGGGGGGGACAGGGACAGACAGAAAGGAAGGGAAAGAGATAAGAAGCATCAATTCTTCATTGCAGCACCTTAGTTGTTCATTGATTGCTTTCTCATATGTGCCTTAACTGGGAGACTCCAGCAGAGTGAGTGACCCCTTGCTCAAGTCAGAGACCTTGGACTCAAGTCAGCAACCTTGGGCTTCAAGCCAGTGACCTTTGGGCTCACGCCAGTGACCATAGGGTCATGTCTATGATCCCACACTCAAGTGGCAACCCCGCGCTCAAGCTGGTGAGCCTGCCCTCTAGCCAGTGACCTCAGGCTTTGGAAGCTGGGTCCTCAGCATCCCAGTTTGATGCTCTATCCACTGCACCACAGCCTGGTCAAGCTATTCTTAGTTTTTTGAGGAACCACCATACTTTCTTCCATAATGGTTGTACTAATTTGCATTACCACCAGCAGTGAGGGTTCCTTTTTCTCTATGGCCTCTCCAACACTTGTTATTACCGTGTTATTGATAATAGCCAACCTAACAGATATGAGGTGGTATGTCATTGTAGTTTTGGTTTGCACTTCTCAAATAGCTACCTACTTTTACATATTTTCATATACTTTTACATTCTTTTACATATGTATTTACATACATAAAGATGAGCACCTACTTTTACATATTTTCGTTGGCCATTTGTATGTCCTCTTGGGAGAAGTACCTGTTCAGGGCATCTCCTCATTTATTAGTTGAATTGTTTGCTTGTTTGTTGCTGGGCTTTGTTGAGTCCTTATATATTTTGGATATTAACCCTTTACCGGAGCTGTTGTTTGCAAATATCATCTCCCATTTAGTTGTATGTCTACTTTTTTCTTTTTATCTTTTTTTTTTTTTTTTTTTTGCATTTTTCCAAAGCTGGAAACGGGGAGGCAGTCAGACAGACTCCCGCATGCGCCCGACCAGGATCCACCCGACATGCCCACCAGGGGGCGATGCTCTGTTGCATCCAGAGCCATTCTAGCGTCCGAGGCAGAGGCCACAGAGCCATCCCCAGCGCCCGGGCCATCTTTGCTCCAATGGAGCCTTGGCTGCGGGAGGGGAAGAGAGAGACAGAGAGGAAGGAGAAGGGGAGAGGTGGAGAAGCAGATGGGCGCTTCTCCTGTGTGCCCTGACCGGGAATCGAACCTGGGATTCCTGCACGCCAGGCCGACGCTCTGGCATCGGCCAACCGGCCAGGGCCTGCCTACTTGTTTTGTTGTCAGTTTATTTTGCTGTGTTAAGTCTTAACATTTTTTGAAGGATGACAGCAAAATCCAGATGCTCTACAATGTAGCATACACAGTGTACAACATTCAATAAAAATTACTAAATGTTGAGAAGGAGGAGAATGTGATAACCATCAGGAGGAAAAGACAAAATATAGAAACATATTTAGAGATGGCAAAGATTTTTAAAGGACCTCACAATAGCTATTATAAATTGTGTAAATTCCTTGAGAGTAAAAACATGCCCTTTCCCAAGGAAGTAGCCTTGGGTAATGGCTGTGAGTATAGGCTCTGGTGTTAAGTAAATACCTGGTTCAAATCTCAGATCTCACATTTTTAATTGTTTAAAAATTTGAAAGGTAGTTCATTTGAACCTTGGCTTACTTAACCTTAAAATGGGTAAAAGAATATCTTCCTTGAAGAGTTGTTCTATAGGGGGAGTGAGATAATATACAAGGACTGCCTAATACATGAATACAAGCTCTGTATTATTCTAATGCAGCACAAACTGGCTTATTCTAGGTGTCCAATATTTTAAGTAAGGAAAGAAATGAATGACTCCAGGGGCCATTATCAAGCCCAGGGGTGCTCATGTCTGGTCTGAATGTTGGAAAACAGGCAAGGTGGGATTAGCATTATGTTGTCTAATCCACTCTAGGCATTAAACAACTGGCCAAATGGAGAGGAGGAGAGTGACACCTGTGGTGTAGCCTTTTGGGATGAGAAGACAGTCAAGAGCATAAGCTGAATCAAGTACTCATACTACAGAGGCCATTTTGGGGAAAACAGAGAGCCAATCATTGCCCCGCCCAGCTTGGAGGCACCTTGTTTATCTGTTGCTCTCTATTACTGATTAACAGCAGGCGCCCCTCTTACCACACCCTCTTGTTCAAACACAATTAAATTTTAGAATAACATGACTTCAGGAAGAACTGTACAAAGTGCAGCTACCTGGTACGTAGGTGGGAGTTGGTGGGATGTAGGCAGTAATGATAGCTGGGAATCAGAAAATACTTTGTTCCTGTTTACTTTGACAAAGAATCAGATCCAAGTTCTTCCCCTGGAGAGAAAGAACACAAGGAGCCATCAGAACTGGGTGTGGGAATTCATTTAAAATCCCAAATATGGGATCAAAACATAATCATGTGTTTTATGAACCTAAACTTTTTGTGTTACAAACTTTAACCCTCGTGGAACCTCTTTATACCATGCCCAGGCGATGTCTGAAACTCAGAGGCTTAGTAAGATTGTAGGAAGAGCACAAGAGGGAGATAGGGGTCTTCCATTTTAATTTGGGCTTTACTGTTAGTTCCCTGAGTACATATCCTGATCTTCTGAGCCTCAGGAGTTGATCAATTAGCTCAGCATTTCCCAGTGTCTCCTCGGGATGTTAAGAAGTGTCGTGGAGCCTGACCAGGCGGTGGCTCAGTGGATAGAGCATCGGACTGGAATGTGGAAGAACCCAGGTTCGAGACCCCGAGGTCGCCAGCTTGAGTGCGGGCTCATCTGGTTTGAGCAAAGCTCACCAGCTTGGACCCAAGGTCGCTGGCTCAAGCAAGGGGTTACTCGGTCTGCTGAAGGCCCGTTGTCAAGACACATATGAGAAAGCAATCAATGAACAACTAAGGAGTCCCAGCGAAAACCTGATGATTGATGCTCCTCATCTCTCTCCGTTCCTGTCTATCTGTCCCTATCTATCCCTCTCTCTGTAACAAATAAATAAATACATTTTATTTTATTTTTATTTTTTTAAAAAAGTAAACTGGTTTTTTTTTTTTTGTATTTTTCTGAAGCTGGAAACGGGGAGAGACAGTCAGACAGACTCCCGCATGCACCCGACCGGGATCCACCCGGCACGCCCACCAGGGGCGATGCTCTGCCCCTCCGGGGCGTCGCTCTGCCGCGACCAGAGCCACTCTAGCGCCTGGGGCAGAGGCGAAGGAGCCATCCACAGCGCCCGGGCCATCCCTGCTCCAATGGAGCCTCGATTGCGGGAGGGGAAGAGAGAGACAGAGAGGAAGGGGGGGGGTGGAGAAGCAAATGGGCGCTTCTCCTATGTGCCCTGGCCGGGAATCGAACCCGGATGCCCCGCACGCCAGGCCAACGCTCTACCGCTGAGCCAACCGACCAGGGCCTCTTTTTTTCATTTTTTTTTTTATTTTTAATTTTTATTTATTCATTTTAGAGAAGAGAGAGAGAGAGAGAGAGAGAGAGGAGAGAGAGACAGGGGGGAGGAGCTGGAAGCATCAACTCCCATATGTTCCTTGACCAGGCAAGCCCAGGGTTTAATAAATACATTTTAAAAAAAGGATTAAAAAAAAAAAAAGCAACCAACGAATGCATAAGTGGGTGAAGAACAAATCAATCTCTCTCTCTCAAAATAAATAAATAAATAAATAAATAAATAATTTTTTAAAAAAGGAAGGGATTTGCCTTTTAGCATTTCCTTAATTCGTGTGACTATAAAATTCTCTTTTCTTTAAATAACTATCTTGTTAGGCTTTTTTGTCTTTTAATTTTGAGAGAGAGAAACATCAATTTGTTGTTCCACTTATTTATGCATTCATTGGTTGTTTCTTGTACGTGCCCTGACCAGGGATCAAACGTGCAATCTTGGTGTATTGGGATGATGCCCTTACCAACTGAGTTATCCAGCCAGGCATTCCTGTTAGATTCTTTTTTCTTTTTTTTTTTTGGAGATTTCACATCAGGAAATCCTGATAGGAAATGCTGAAGTGGCTTTTAGAGCTGATCTTAGAATCCTAGTTTCTTTTAGTCCCTCATGTTTGATGGAAAGTCTTAGAAGAAACAGGAATGGAGTTGGAAATAGACAGTTAAGGAGGTTTATGTAATGGTTAAAGCACATTAGCCCCTGGATTAGTATACTGGATTGAATCCTGGAACAGGGAAAGTACATTAATTAGGAAAAAAACTAGGTGTGCTCCTCCTTCCAGGAGCACCCCCGCACCTTTTCCTTCCCCTCTTCTTCCCTATCAGGCGTGCATCTCCTAAACTCTAAGGCAGGGGTCCCCAAACTACGGCCCGCGGGCCACATGTGGCCCCCTGAGGCCATTTATCCGGTCCCCCGCTGCACTTCCGGAAGGGGCACCTCTTTCATTGGTGGTCAGTGAGAGGAGCATAGTTCCCACTGAAATACTGGTCAGTTTGTTGACTTAAATTTACTTGTTCTTTATATTAAATATTGTATTTGTTCCCTTTTTGTTTTTTTACTTTAAAATAAGATATGTGCAGTGTGCATAGGGATTTGTTCATAGTTTTTTTTATAGTCCGGCCCTCCAATGGTCTGAGGGACAGTGAACTGGCCCCCTGTCTAAAAAGTTTGGGGACCCCTGCTCTAAGGGACCCCACCAGACGTGCAGTAAGCAGTGGCATTCTCGCTGAGCTAAGCCTCTGAACCTGCTTCCAGGGCCCCTCTTCTCTGATTACTAGTGAGTCAGGGCAGCCCCGCCCAGGCTTTCTCCTGTAGCTTCTTCTGTTTTAAGCCTTTTCTTTGTTTCACTGTCCTTAGCTTTAATAAATGTTCTCTCAAAATTAAAGGAAATAAAGAAAAAACTGGTAAAATGTAATGTGGAGGTTAGTTAATAATACTAGTTAAAACTAATGACAGATAGTCTGAAGTTTAGTTGATAACAGTGATATACCACGGTTAGTTTCTTTTTCTTTAATTGACTTTTAGCAAGCAAGAGAGAGAAACTTTGATTTATTGTGCCAATTTATGCATTCATTGGCTGATTCTTTTTTTTTTTTTTTTTGTATTTTTCTGAAGCTAGAAATGGGGAGAGACAGTCAGACAGACTCCTGCATGCGCCCGACCGGGATCCACCCGGCACGCCCACCAGGGGGCGATGCTCTGCCCCTCCTGGGCGTCGCTCTGTTACGACCAGAGCTACTCTAGCGCCTGGGGCAGAGGCCAAGGAGCCATCCCCAGTGCCTGGGCCATCTTTGCTCCAATGGAGCCTCGGCTGTGGGAGGGGAAGAGAGAGACAGAGAGGAAGGAGAGGGGGAGGGGTGGAGAAGCAAATGGAACATCTGTGTGCCCCGGCCAGGAATCGAACCCGGGACTTCTGCACGCCAGGCCGACACTCTACCACTGAGCCAGCCGGCCAGGGCCATTGGCTGATTCTTGTACATACCCTGACTGGGTATCAAACCCACAACCTTGGCATATTGGGACAATGCCCTAACCAACTGAGCTACCCAGCCAGGCTAACAAGGTTAGTTCTTACCTTTGACAATGCACCATGGTAATGTAAGATGTTAACAGTAGGTTAAACTTAGGTACTGGGGTCAGGAGTTGTGTCAGTAGACAGTGTATGGATCTATGAGGCCCAGGAGGCAAGACTGATAACATTTCCTACCCACTCTTTCACCTGGTCTGCAGTGTTCATCACGAAAGGACAAGGGCTTAGCTGAATTCAAGAGCAAGAGATTAGTAACCAGTGTCACTGCAATAAATTCAATAAAGAAAAACAGAAAAAAAATCTCAAGAGTTCCTCCTCCCTTCTACTGTGTGAAGACAGAAGAAGGCAGCAGTCTATAAACCAGAAAACAGGAATCTGCCAGCATCTTGATCTTGGACTTCCCAGCCTCCTTAACTGAGAAATAAAAGTTGTTTAAACCCTGCCTACTCCCCACCTCCCAAAAAAGAACAAGAGAAATCACAGTCTCTCATCAAATCCGTGCTTAGGCCCTTCCACGTATCTTTGTTGGTAGCAGATTTGGCCCAGGAAGAAGGCCCTGATAACAGTTAAAGAAGGGGCATTTTTCACCCCCATCTCCCGCACTCTGTTCTGGCTACTCAGCATGCTCAGTCACAGCTTAGCCTATACGACATTCCTCAACTACAAATTAAATGGAGGGGCAAAGTCCCCTTGGGGCCAGAGAGGAAATTTCTCCAAACCGAGGACCTGAGCGTGCTCACCTACCTGAATGCAGACACCTGCAGGCAATCAGGTTGTGGACATAAAATTCTTAGCAGGTGCTGGTGGACAAGGCAGATAGATTGAGAGGAGGAATGTTCCCGCTGAGAGGCTATGGTTCTGTAACTCTGCGAACCCTCCCCAGAGCCTGTGTCTGGGTGATAAATGGGTGGAGTAGAGAGAAGTAAGTATTATACTTACTTCGATGTGCAGACAGACTGGCATTTATTGCAAGCTTATCACAAAAGTCCACAAGTTATTATATTTCACAACAATTATTGGAGGGATAGAAGGAAAGCAAGACCTAAAAGAAACTGAAAGGAAGATAAGCATCAACAAGAGCAACAAAAAAACCCTGGCCAGGTTGTTCGGTGGGTAAAATGTTGTCCTAGTGCACCAAGGTCGCAGGTTCAATATCCTGTCAGGACATGTACAGGAAGTAATCAATGGGCACACAACTAAAAAAATGGAACAACTAAGTGGAATGAGTTGATTCTCCCTCCCGCCCTCTCTCTCTCTCTCAATGGGGGGGGGGGGAACCAACAACAAACTGCATTTTATGAAAGGACTCTTAAGCACACTTCTGAGATAATTCTGATCTACCCAAAGTGGTAACACAGAATCTCCCCTTTTCTCACTTAAACAAACAAACAAACAAGGAAAGCAAAAGTTTCCCCACAAGTTCTTTGGGAGACCTTCCCTTGATGTTTCTTTAACCAGAATTGGATATCCACTCCCATCAGCACATCTAGTTGCAAAGGTAGTTGAGAAAGTGGGAAACAAGATAGCTATGGATAGCTCAGACCAGGGGCAAGCTATACCCCTGAGCTAAGAATGGGTTTTACATTTTTGAAGGGTTGTTAAAAAACAAAAGTGAACAGTCAACAAAGACTATATATATGGCCCACACAGTATAAAGTCTTTAGTATCTGATTCTTTCAGGAAAACTTTGCAGATCCCTGGATTAGATCAATATAATTTCCTAAAATGCAGACCTCATCTTATCATTCCCCAGTTTATTTTATTTTTTTAAAATTTTTTTTATTTATTTATTCATTTTAGAGAGGATAGGGAGAGAGAGAGAGAGAGAGAGAAGGGGGGAGGAGCTGGAAGCATCAACTCCCATATGTGCTTTGACCAGGCAAGCCCAGGGTTTCGAACCGGCGACCTCAGCATTTCCAGGTCGACGCTTTATCCACTGCGCCACCATAGGTCAGGCCTCATTCCCCAGTTTAAAATCCTTCCCAGGGATAAAGTGGGCTTTAGCCTTATGTTCAACAAACCCTAGGAAGGTCAGCCTGGTTTTACTGACCTTGCCGATCTCATTTCCAGCTTGTACTCTGGTTCAGCCACACTAGACTACTTCCTTGTATATTCCTGTATTAGTTTTCTATTGTTCTTGTAAAAAATTGCCACAAATTTAGTGGCTTAAAACAGAACAAAATGTACTATCTTATAGTCCTGGAAGTCCGAAGTTCAAAATGTGTGTGTGTGTGTGTGTGTGTGTGTGTGTGTGTGTGTGTTTTGGGACTAAAATCAAGGGTCAGCAGGGCTGTTCCTTCTTGAGGTTCTAGAGGAGAGCCCCTAGAAATGTCCCCTTGCCTTTTCCAGCTTCTAGGGCCTGCCTGCATTCCTTGGTCCATGGCCTCTTTTTCTATTTGCAAAGCCAGCAATGAAGCATTTTCAAAACTCTCTCTGGCGCTGACCCATCACCACCTCCCTCTTTTACGTGGGACCCTGTGATTACTTTGAGCCACTCAGATAACCCAGGATAACCATTAATTTAATCACACCTGTAAAACCCCTTTGTCATGTAAGGTAACATATTCACAGATTTTGGAGGTTAGCATGTGAACATCTTTCAGGAAGGGCATTCATCTGCCTACCACAGTGCTTCACTCTGTCCAACTGCAATTTTTACTGCTACTGGACAGGGGA
Organism: Saccopteryx leptura; assembly: GCF_036850995.1. Classification (NCBI taxonomy): domain Eukaryota; kingdom Metazoa; phylum Chordata; class Mammalia; order Chiroptera; family Emballonuridae; genus Saccopteryx; species Saccopteryx leptura. Next base: position 30,716,855 of record NC_089515.1, read on the forward strand.
CCTGGCCCTTCAGGTCTGCCTGGGGCCAGGCCAGCCAGGAGTGTGTGGGTTCTTGACGTCTGGCAGGAAAAGTTTCAAGAGTCCAGGTAATTTTCAGAGCTTATTAAAGCTGAGGACAGTAAATCAAAGAAGGGTCCAGAATAGAAGAAATCTTATAGGAAGGAAATGAGACTACATTGGGAAGCTGGGGGGAAAAGAGGGCCCCAGAGATAGGTCCAGGGGTTAGCCCTGGATAAGCTGTTCAGTGCTTCCCTGATTGCAAGTCTAGGGTGAGGACCCTTTAAGTTTAGGAAATATATGCCTGAGAAGGGGGTGCGGGGGGAGGGGTGGAGGAAGAAGAGGGGAAAAGAGAAGAGAGAGCCCTGGCCGGTTGGCTCAGCGGTAGAGCGTCGGCCTGGCGTGCAGGGGACCCGGGTTCGATTCCCGGCCAGGGCACATAGGAGAAGCGCCCATTTGCTTCTCCACCTCCCACCCCCTCCTTCCTCTCTCTCTCTTCCCCTCCCGCAGCCAAGGCTCCATTGGAGCAAAGATGGCCCAGGCGCTGGGGATGGCTCCTTGGCCTCTGCCCCAGGTGCTAGAGTGGCTCTGGTAGCAGAGCGAGGCACCGGAGGGGCAGAGCATCGCCCCCTGGTGGGCAGAGCGTCGCCCCTGGTGGGCGTGCCGGTGGATCCCGGTCAGGCGCTTGCGGGAGTCTGTCTGACTGTCTCTCCCCGTTTCCAGCTTCAGAAAAATACAACAACAACAAAAAAAAAAAAAAAAAGAGAAGAGAGAAAAATGGAAGGGGGGGGAAGGGAAAAGAGGAAGAGGGAAAGGAAAGGCGGGGAGTGTTCCCTGGAGGGAGAGTGCGCTGGGTCCTTTGTTTTGAGGGTTTTAAAGACTGGGAGTTTAGGGGCGGTCTTAGGGGAAGATCTTGATAGAATATTCATCAGCTTTATGCTGACGTGCCAAAATGAAATTTATTCCTCTGACTTCATCCATTCTTGGGTGTGGTTGGCACAGATGACACTAACTGGATTTCTGTTATCTATCTTCCTGATTAGGTGATTTAAGCTATTTACCCTGTGGTTGAGAAGGAGAAGTGTAAACCCCTACGCTTAAGTGTTCTTGGTTGGAGAAGATAGGATTTTGTCATGTACCAGATGGCTGTAATCTGCTTGATTATGTAACTATCAGTCTCAGTTTCCCTATTGCACTTGTCCTGGCTTACTAACCTGTCTCAATATCTTGTTTTATACCTTCTTGCTTCTCTCCTGTGAGGTTGAATTATTTTAGTCTTTACACTGGAGTCATATTTTACCCAAATATTAGGTCCTACAAGTTAACTACTAAGGCAAAAGACAATATTCTGTTCTATTCTATACCATTCTATTTTTTAAAATGTTGCCTGACCAGGCAGTGGCGCAGTGGATAGAGCGTCGGACTGGGATGCAGAGGACCCAGGTTCGAGACCCCCAAGGTCGCCGGCTTGAGCGCGGGCTCATCTGGTTTGAGCAAAATTCCACCAGCTTGAGCCCAAGGTCGCTGGCTCCAACAAGGGGTTACTCGGTCTGCTGAAGGCCCATGGTCAAGGCACATATGAGAAAGCAATCAATGAACAACTAAGGTGTTGCAACGCGCAATGAAAAACTAATAATTGATGCTTCTCATCTCTCTGTTCCTGTCTATCCCTATCTCTGACTCACTCTGTTTCTGTAAAAAATAAAATAAATAAATAAAATGTTGATTACCCTGTAAATTGATCTCACAATCCACTAATGGATCATAATCCATAGTTTGAAAACATTGCCTTAAATCACTCATAAAATATTTATAGTATCTTCTGTAGTTGATATTATCAGTTCCTCTAACTCTCAATCAGTGATTCTCTGTGGATCATAATTCTGCAGTTTGTTTCTTGAAGACAAAGCCATTTCAACCCACTTTGTAAGACCATCTGAACAATGCTCTGCGTTTCCTGTGATAACACTTATTGTGGCGAATAATCAAGTTGAACCACCTTTCTCTTTTTTTTCAAGCACTTTCAATTGGATTTGCATAAATCAAACTTAACTATGGTTTGAATCTACTTGAATTAGCTTCTTTTAGTTCCAAATATAGAAATAATATGTTTATATCTTTTGACTCTTTAATCTGTTGAAGACATCTGTTTTTTTTATCCCTTTTGTATAAGCTTCACATATTAAAACCATCACTATTAAGAGATTGAATATGTGAAAACAGACAATAGCCAGACCATGTATGATGATAGAATTCTGTCCCACACGCAACTTCTGCAGCAGCTGGTCCGAAAAAAATCAGGACTTGATAAATGACTGTCATTTTCTCTATTTCTTTGCTCTACCCGATTTCCAATTCAAGGCCAACCATAGGAAGCCAAATATGCTCCCCAAACTGATCACATAAGATGCCCTGCTTCTACTGAGCCTGATTTCAGCTTCTCTGTGCCAAAAATCTCCAATCCGAGTACACTGAAACCTCATTATTTCATCACAAGTCTTTCCCACCCCCTGACAGGCTTTGAATCACTGCCAAAAGCACGTGATGGTGGGACTCCCTAGCTCAAGCAAGCTCTGAATTCTCATTTGGGTAAGTGTTCATTTTCACACTACATTTGTTGCAAATTCTTTTTTATATTTGGTTGTTTATCTTCGATTTTTTATGTTATGGTTTTGTTTATGATGTTTTTCTTAACGTATATGATTTAAAATTTTATGTAATCAGACCAACTCAACTCCAGTTTTTTTGTTTTTTGTTTTTACAGAGACAGAGCGAGAGTTAGAGAGAGGGATAGATAGGGACAGACAGACAGGAACGCAGTGATATGAGAAGCATCAATCATCAGTTTTTCGTTGTGGCACTTTAGTTGTTCATTGATTGCTTTCTCATACGTGCCTTGACCGTGGGGCTACAGCAGACTGAGTAACCCCTTGCTCAAGCCAGCAACTTTGGGTCCAAGCTGGTGAGCTTTACTCAAACCAGATGAGCTCGCGCTCAAGCTGGTGAGTTCAGGGGTCTTGAACCTGGGTCCTCCTCATCCCAGTCCGACGCTCTATCCACTGCTCCACCACCTGGTCAGGCCCAACTCCAGTTTTTTGAGACTTTCCATTGTTCTTTTGCTTGGCAAATCTTTCCCAAAAGATAGTGGTATGAAATTCATCCACTAGCTTCTGCTCCTCCCTCAATCCCACTAAGAGACTATAAGGGGAAAAAAAGGGCACTGACTCTCTTACCTCCCAAAACGGTAATGAAGACAATGAAAACCCTTTTCCCATGCAGCTAATTCCCTTTCCTTACTGTAGGGCCAGTAGCTGCGACCATTATCACAGCCACCTCGCTGGTGCAGTTTCTCATTGAATTCGGGCAGATGATAATGAAATTGCAGAGCCAAGAACTGGTGGGCCATTACCTTTAATCCTAGCTCCCACCGGCAAGCGAGTAAATACACACAGCAGGAAAACACTTCCCTTTCTATTCAGGGCTCTCAAAGCCACTGACTCATCAGAGTTTTCCTGGAATCAAAGGCTCCCACCTCACCAGTTCAGCGGAGCTTACAAAGCCCCTCACCTCTGTTCCCCTCAGCTCCCTGCCATCTTGCTTTCTTCCTCTCTGCCACCATAAAGCCTCTCTCCCTGCAACAACGTGGTCTTCTCTCTCACCCCAAAATGGCCTCCTGGCTCTTCCTTTTAAAACTTTTTGGTGAGAAAGCCCTCCTCCAGCACACATTAGCATAACCAAGCCCCTTCCCAAGCAGGAAGGTAATCAGCCGCACCACGTGGGCAGCAGCCATCTTTAACAATAAAAGTGAGCAAAAACAAATAACACAAATTTTATAAACTTTTTTCCCAACACTTACCCCTAGAATAAGGGCAGCCAGGATTATGTTTTCAAGGCAGGAGATGGGCTGTCTCTTGCCTGAATAATAATATCAATGTCACCAGTTATGCTGGCAGCAAAACAGCACCAGTTGTTCCAGTGAAGTTGGACCTCAGTTCTTGACATTGGCAAAGAAAGAATTCAGAGCCAGAAACTCAAATTATAAAAGAAAGTTTGTTTAGGAAGTTATAGAGATAGTAAAAGTGAGGCAATGTAAGTTCAGGAAACAAATTACGAGGCAGAAAAAGAGCCCTTGGCACTTAGCAGAGACAAAGGCAAAGAGGTAAGGCTCCTGGGGGTGGGGGTGGGGAGAAGAGGAAGGGAAGAGGAGGCATGGTTGTGCTCCTGAGAGGGGAGTGTGCTTTGTGTTCTTCATCCTGAGGGTTTTAAAGGTTGGGAGTTTAAGGGAGGTCTTAGGGGAAGATCTCAATATGTACCAATGAGATTTATTCCTCTGACTTTATCCATCCTTGGGCACAGTTGGCACAAATGGCACTAATTGGATTTCTGTTATCTATCTCCCTGTGTAGGGTGATTTAAGCTATTTACCCTCTAGTTGGGGAGGAGAAGTACAAACCATTTACTTTTTTTTGGTTTTGTTTTGTTTTGTTTACAAACCATTTACTTTTAAGTGTTCTTGGTTAGAGAAGATAGATTTTTGCAATTTACTAGATAGCTGTAAACTGCTTGATTGTTTATCTGTTTTGGTGTTCCTATTCCACTTGTCCACTTGTCCTGGTTTACTGGCCTGTCTCAGCAACAATAGCTGATGTTTATTTAGTACTTATTATGTACCAGATATTGTCTTATATACATGAAAACTCATTTAATTCTCACACTAACTCTATGAAGTAGGCACTATTGTCACTCTCACTTTATAGATAAAAGAACTAAGCCCCAGAAAGGTTAGAAATTGAGCAAATGGTATAGACACTGTGTTTGAACCTAAGTAGTCAGGTGTCATTCTATACTTTTTAAATTATTATTATTGATTGATTTTTAGAGAGACAGAGAGAGGAAGGGAGAGAGAGAGAAACATTCCTTTGTTGTTTCACTTAATTGTGTATTCATTGGTTGCTTCCTATATGTGCCCTGACTCAGGGTTGAACCCACAACCTGGTGTTTTGGGATGACGCTCTTAACCCATGGGCTAACTGGCCAGGGCCTTAGTCTATACTTTAAAAAAAAATTTTTTTTCTGTATTTTTCTGAAGTTGGAAATGGGGAGGCAGTTAGACAGACTCCCGCATGCGCCCGACCGGGATCCACCCGGCATGCCCACCAGGGGGTGATGCTCTGCCCATCTGGGGCGTTGCTCTGTTGCAACCAGAGCCATTCTAGCATCTGAGGCAGAGGCCACAGAGCCATCCCCAGTGCCCGGGCCAACTTTGCTCCAATGGAGCCTTGGCTGTGGGAGGGGAAGAGAGAGACAGAGAGGAAGGAGAGGGGGAGGGGTGGAGAAGCAGATGGGCGCTTCTCCTGTGTGCCCTGGCCGGGAATCGAACCCAGGACTCCTGCACGCCAGGCTGACGCTCTACCACTGAGCCAACCGGCCAGGGCCTATACTTTTCTTTTTTTTTAAAAGATTTTATTTATTCATTATAGAGAGGAGAGAGAGAGAGAGAGAGAGAGAGAAGGGGGGAGGAGCAGGAAGCATCATCTCCCATATGTGCCTTGACTAGGCAATCCCAGGGTTTTGAACCGGCAACCTCAGCGTTTATAGGTTGACGCTTTATCCACTGTGCCACCACAGGTCAGGCAGGGCCCATACTTTTAATAATTGCCTTACTAGGCCCTGGCTGGTTGGTTCAGTGGTGTTAGGTAACCAAAGGAGGGACACACAAGTCCTGGTGAATTCTATAAGACGTTTATTTATGCCTCTGCGAACAGATGGACTGCGACCCTAGTGATGTCAGCAGTGAGAGGATGAGAAGCCTCCTTCTATATAGGACTGAGTTGGGTGTATTTCTCACCACAGGGGGAGAACTTCTGTCACCTGTGGCATTTTAAACAATGGGGGAGGAAGGGTGGTGCTGACTAAGTAAAGAATGTTCAGATAAGTGATGGGGGATGACTATCAGCATACCCCAGGGTCTGGTGAAGGTAAGATATCAATCAGGATTGTTCAGGTGGAGAGTCATGGGAACTGCCCTGGCCCCAGGTCACCTAAAGCTCAACTTGGCTAGTTGAGGCTTATTGGTAAGGGCCCCTGACCCGAACCTAATGAGTGGTAGAGCAGAGGTTGGGAAAATTTTTGGCTGAGAGAGCCATGAATGCCATATATTTTAAAATGTAATTCCGTGAGAGCCATACAATGACTGTGTATGTTACTCATTATCCAGTAAAATGGTGTTGTCCCGGAGGACAGCTGTGATTGGCTCCAGCCACCCGCAACCTTGAACATGAGCGGTAGGAAATGAATGGATTGTAATACATGAGAATGTTATATATATATATATATATATATATATATATATATATATATTTTTTTTTTTTTTTTTTTTTTTTTTTTGTGCATTTTTCTGAAGCTGGAAACAGGGAGAGACAGACAGACTCCCGCATGCGCCCGACTGGGATCCACCCAGCACGCCCACCAGGGGCCACGCTCTACCCACCAGTGGGCGATGCTCTGCCCATCCTGGGCGTCGCCATGTTGCAACCAGAGCCACTCTAGTGCCTGAGGCAGAGGCCACAGAGCCATCCCCAGCGCCCGGGCCATCTTTGCTCCAATGGAGCCTTGGCTGAGGGAGGGGAAGAGAGAGACAGAGAGGAAGGCGTGGCGGAGGGGTGGAGAAGCAAATGGGCGCTTCTCCTGTGTGCCCTGGCCGGGAATCGAACCCGGGTCCTCCGCACGCTAGGCCGACGCTCTACCGCTGAGCCAACCGGCCAGGGCTGTTTTATATATATATATATTTTTAATTTTTTTAATTCATTTTAGAGAGGAGAGAGAGAGAGAGAGAGAGAGACAGGGGGGAGGAGCTGGAAGCATCAACTCCCATATGTGCCTTGACCAGGCAAGCCCAGGGTTTTGAACCGGCGACCTCAGCATTTCCAGGTCGACACTTTATCCACTGCGCCACCACAGGTCAGGCTGTTTTATATTTTTAATGTTATTTATTTTTTTTATTAAAGATTTATCTGCAAGCCAGATGCAGCCATCCAAAGAGCCACATCTGGCTCGTGAGCCGTAGGTTCCCGACCCCTGTGGTAGAGTGTCAATCTGATGTGTCCATGTCCTGGATTTGATCCCCAGTCAGGGCACACAGGAGAAGAGACCACCTGCTTCTCCACCCCTCCTCCTCCCCCCCTTCCCCTCCTGCAGCCATGGCTCGTTTTGTTTGAGCACATAAGCCAGGCATTGAGGATGGCTTTGTGGAGCCTCTGCCTCAGGCACTAGAAATAGCTCAGTTGTGAGCATGGCCCCAGATGGGCTGAGAATTGGCCCCAGACGGGCAGAGCATTGGCCCCAGACGGGGGTTGCCGGGTGAATCCTGGTCAGGGCACATGTTGGAGTCTGTCTGTTGGGCAGATAAAATATATTATGCTCACTTTGTTAAAGATGGCGCTGCCCACGTGGAAGCTGTCACCTAGATGATATTAATGTGCGTTGGGGGCAGGCTGTGGGCAGGCAGGATTCTTGTAGCCTGGGGCTTAGTTTTAGGACTAAGCCTTTCCCACCCTTTTTGATGTGGGGTGGTGCAATCCAATCATGCCTCAGATAAGTGACTTTGTATTAGAGACTTCCCTATTTTGTATATTGGATTAAAGGTTTTGATTTCTGCTCTATAAAGTGGGGCAGACTGGGAACTTGCTCTCTCGGTTCCTGAGATTAGCATTAGAGGAGAGAGCAGAGAACAGAGAGAGGCTACGTGGAGGAGGCCAGGAGAAGTAGCCAAGATGGCAGAGTGTTGAAAAAGAAGCCAGTTTGTGCAGAGAGAAGGAGATGGGGAACAGAAGTGAATAAAGCTGGTGAGGTAGAAACCTTTGATTCTAGGAAACTCAAATAAGTCAGTACCTTTGTGAGCACTGAATGAGTGGGTTTTGGAGCCCAGTGTGTGTTTTTACTTGCCCACCAGGTGCAAGCTAGGATTAAAGCTAAGCCCACCAGTTCTTGGCTCCATTGTTTCATTACTGTCTGTTTGAATCTAATGCGAACCTGCATGGGCCAGGTGGCTGTGATGGTAGCCATGGACACTGGCTTTACACTGTCTCTCTACCTCTTCTCCTCCTACTTGGAAAAGAAGAAAAAATAAAATTGCCTTACTGTCTCCTTTTTAGAAAAGAACTAACAATACTTACATCAAGAGTTATCCACAAAATAGCCTATCTGGATCAGAAGCCCCTAATTGAAAAGCCCTCCTCACACAGGACTTACAATTTCTTATTGCTTCTTTCTTAGATATCAGCAGACAGTGGAGAAACCAGACATTTTTTTTTGAAACCAAACATTTGAGGAAGGTTTTTTTACTTCTTTCACTTTAGTAAACTTTGATATATAATCTGAATACAATAATATGCACCTAAACAATACTATATTGTATACTTTAAATTTGTTAAGAGCACTATCTTAAATGTTCTCACCAGAAAAAAAAAGTGACTATGTGACATTATGAATGTGTTAACTAACTTTGTTGTGGTAATCATTTCACTATATATGTGTATCAAATCATCATGTTGCTCACCTTCAACTCACATGAGGTTATTTGTCAATTATATCTCCTTATATCTGGAAAAAATGCACCTATGTTAAATGCACAGTTTGATAAGCTTTGACAAATGTGTGTATCAGTGTAACACCACTACAGTTGCTATATAAAGCAATTAACGGCCTGACCTGTGGTGGTGCAGTGGATAAAGCATTGACTTGGAACACTGAGGTCGCCTGTTCAAAACCCTGGGCTTGCCCGCTCAAGGCACATATGGGAGTTGATGCTTCCTGCTCTTCCTCCCCTCTCTCTCTCTCTCTCTCTCTCTCTCTCTCTTCTCTAAAATGAATAAATAAAAAATAATTTTAAAGCAATTAACATCCATCACACTACATAGTTAAAAAAAGTTGAATTTTCCTGTTGCATTTCCTCTTAAACTAACAAATTATTTAATATAAAGTTTTTTAAATTTCTGGGTACAAGGTCCTTTAAAGTGTTTTTATTCAGTTTTTAGTTTTATTGCATTGTGATGAGTGTTGCTTGTAAAATGTCCCCCTCATAGAACTTACTGAAATTTTTCTCATTCTCTACTATATGATCAATTTTTAGGAATGGTTTTTTAATGCATAAAAAGATATATTCAGGGTGGAAAGTTTTGCATCTATTTATAAGATAATCAGTTTTGTTTTTTTGTTTTCTTTCTGAAGCTGGAAACGGGGAGAGACAGTCAGACAGACTCCCGCATGCGCCTGACCGGGATCCACCCGGCACGCCCACCAGGGGGCGATGCTCTGCCCCTCTGGGGCGTCGCTCTGTTGCGACCAGAGCCACTCCAGCGCCTGGGGCAGAGGCCAAGGAGCCATAAAATAATCAGTTTTAATGGTGTCCTTTAACTCCTACCTGTTGCCTATGCAACAGTTAACCTTTTTTTACTTTTTTACTTTCCCTTTCCTTGTCCTATTTTTCAGTTGCATTTTTCTACATTGTCATAATATATTAAATTTGTATATTGGCATTGGGCAAACAAGTGTGTAACAAGAGCTTTAGGCTTGCTTGCTTTCACTTTGCCTGATTGGTGCATGAGCACGGGGCAGTGCCACGTGTGTAAAGTCTATGGAAAGCTGCAGGTGCCTACCCTCAGGACAGCAGATTGTAGATTGCAGATTGTCTGCTGCCATTGGGAGGGGTTATTGTTTGCTGGAGAAGGATTTTTTCCCCCAGCCTGTTTGCTTGTGAGCCCTGAGAGACAGGAAAGTGGTTTTCCCTGCCTCCTTGCTCATCCACCATTGCAAGACTTTAATAAATGGAATGCCCCACTATTTTCTGGCTCCACAGTTCCTTTACTGTCTGCCTGAATCCAGTGTGAACCTGTATGGCCACAGCTACTGGCCCTACATCTGGCGTAGTTGTCAGGATTCAGATCAGATTGGTATGGAGCCACCAACATCCTTGAAGAGTAGGGCAGAGGAATGGTCACTGATCTCCAGCATATGGTTCACCTTGGCTGTCCTTTTTGGAGCCGTGCACTGGGTGTTTTTTACAACCCTGTCAGAGGAAACCAAGAGCTCTGTGCGAGAAGCTGCTCAAGGTCTAAAGCTCCAGGATAAGCTGCAGACTGAATGCTAACAACAGTGTGAACTGGAGTGAGCGCTAGAGAAGGAGGCAGATGGGGTTCGAGAGCTGCAGTGTATGCAGGCTGAACACCAAAGGTGCCTGGAACTGGAGCAATCTCTGAAGAAGAAAGTTGCAGTTTGCCCTTAAAGCTAAATGTTGGCAGTGATAGCTGTTGGAGAAACAACTGTGGGTTCAAGAGCTCAAGTCTCAGCTTCAGGCTGAGAGCCAGCAGCCACGGGAGCTGAGATGGTTGCTGAAGAAGGAGCAGCATCCGTGCAGGTGAAGTAGCTCTGAGTTGGCGAGAGCAGGCGATTTGAGCTGAAGCTGCCATCTGCAGATTGAGCCCAGCCAGTGGTTGCCCAGAAGTGGCAGCAGCAACAGATAAGAGAACTATCAAGGAGGCACAGGCCTTGACTGTTTGACCTCACCAGGCCCTGTAAGCTTGCTGAGGGGTTTGGATTGGGCTTCTGGCAATGGACAGAGTGCTTATGGAAAGGCACTGAGGTTCATTAATAAAGAGCTGTATGCCTAGTTGCCTGTAATGGACCTTTACCTTGGTGATTTGCACAGACAGCTGGGCTGTCTATCATGGACTGATCATTGAGTGGTGAAATGGACTCTTGGACTGCAACCGAGAAAGGGAGAACTGGCTCCCTTGTTTGATGGACATGCCACTTTTAGACAGTATGAGAGACCCTGATTGGGAGGAGGGGCAGTTCTGGTGGAGGCCCTCCTGCACCAGGAAGCTGCTCTCATCCAGTTGCAGAGACACACCAAGGACACTTTACAGTTTCCATGGACACAGCCCTGGATTATACAGGCCCTCCAACCTACCACGGGGTTGGGGGCTAGAGATGGGCCTCCAGTTATCACCTTAAGCCAGTGGTTCTCAAAGTGTACGCCAGGGCACACTGGTGCACCCTAGAGGATTTCCAGGTGCGCCCTGTGGTATTCCAGAGAAATATGTGCCTGTTGGGGACCAAAAAACCAACAGGGTTTTTGGAGTTTAGCTCTTTGGGGGATAGAGGTGTGGCAAATTGGCTGTAGGCTGACAGTCTGCCCAACCCCCCACCTCACTTGTCTGATTAGGTTGCAAAAGGCTATTAAGCTGTGGTGCTGGATTGTTTACACTACCCCCATGTTGCCCGGAAAGACTGGAGGCAAGTTTCTTCTATTCTTTGTTTGGTGTAAAATTAAGATGATATGTATGGTGGGGGTTTTTTGCACTCAACACAATTAAGAGTAAAAAGAAAGGAATTCTTCAATGTATTGATGAGGAAATGAGAGTTTGCCTTTCAAATATATGCCCAAACATTGAAGAAATCACTAGGACACATCAGGCTCATGTTTCTCATAAACACAAGAAGGAAAAAACTTAACACATTTGTGCCGGGACCTGCTGAATTTACTAAATCTTACTAAGAATGTATCTATATATATAAAAAGATAACTTTTTTGTCGTTTTTTAATTTTTTAATCCCTCTTTTTTACGAATTCTAAAAAGCATAACTGAGAAAATGTAACATAAAAGTGTTTTTTAATGTCAGAATAAATTTGATTTTGTCATATTTATTTCATTTAATTACCATAAAAGCACGCTTAGACTTTATATCTTTTCTTTAATATTTGACTTAATTCTTAAAACATATTTCTCAGAAATTTGTATATAGTGCTCCTACAATTATTTGTAGGATTTTAAATGCACCCTGACTTCAAAAAGTTTGAGAACCACGGCCTTAAGCAGTGTGCTCAGGGAGACAGCATTATGAAGGTCACCTTTGTAATTATTGTAATTGTATAACTTGTGCTATTGCTGTGGTCTGCTTGTTTATGTAATGTACCTCACTCCTTGCACAGGGATACTTGTCATGTAGATTGTGAAATGAGCAACCTTAAAGGGGTGGAACGTTGGGCAAAGAAGTATGTAACAAGTGTGTTAGGCTTGCTCACTTGCACTTTGCCTGATCGGTGCATGAGCTCGGGGCAGCACCTCATGTGTACAGTCTATGTAAGGCCTTTGGGAGGGGCCATTGTTTGCCATAGAAGGGGTCCCCCTTCCCGGCCTGTTTGCTTGAGAGCCCTGAGAGAAAGGGAAGCGGTTTCCCCTGCCTGCTTGCTCATCTGCTGTTGCGAGACTATAATAAATGGAATGCCCAACCATTTTCCGGCTCCACAGTTCCATTACCATCTGCCCGAGTCCAGTGTGAGCCTACAGTACACAGCCACTGGCCCTACAGTTGGTCTTCTACCCTCATTCTTATCTTTCTTTTAGTCTTTGATCTAAAATGATCTATATTAAAATACTATCAGTCCTTTTGTTAAAATCCTCCAAGTCATCTCTTGGTTGAATAAAGCATAACCTCTAAGAGATTCCTCAAAAAAGGCCATTAGTTCCCTGACCAGGTAGTTCAGTTGGTTAAAGTGTTGCTTTGATACACCAAAGTTGCAGGTTCAATCCCCGGTTAGGGCACATACAAAAATCAACCAATGAATGCATAAATAAGTGGAACAACAAAATGTCTGTCTCTCTCTCCTTCTTTCCCTCCTTCTTCTCTCTCTCTATAAAGATCAATCAATAAACAATTCTTTTTTTTTTTTCTTTCATTTTTTCCGAAGCTGGAAACGGGGAGGCAGTCGGACAGACTCCTGCATGCCCACCAGGGGGCGATGCTTTGCCCATCTGGGGCGTCGCTCTGTTGAGTCCAGAGCCATTCTATCGCCTGAGGCAGAGGCCACAGAGCCATCCCCAGTGCCCGGGCCATCTTTGCTCCAATGGAACCTCGCTGCGGGAGGGGAAGAGAGAGACAGAGAGGAAGGAGAGGGAGAGGGGTGGAGAAGCAAATGGGCGCCTCTCTTGTGTGCCCTGGCCAGGAATCGAACCCGGGACTCCTGCACGCCAGGCCGACGCTCTACCGCTGAGCCAACCGGCCAGGGCCAAACAATTCTTTTTCTAAAAAAAGAAAGGCCTTAACTACCACATGCTGAAAATGTTGTGTGTGTTTTTTGTTGTTGTTGATACTTGAAAAATAGGCTGCCTTGGATTACACTTTTTCAGTCAGTGTTTAGAAAATGCTTCCCCCTTTTTGCCTCACTTTATATGTTGCTTTTGAGAAGTGTGATGCTGCTGTGCTTACTCTTTTGCATTTACAAATTATAAGTCCTTCTTTGCCTGGAGTCTGTCAGGATTTTTTTCTTTATCTTTCAAATCTGATCGTTTTGCCCAGATATGTCTCAGATTTAGTCGTTTCAGCCTACTTTTCTCAGGTACTTGGTAGGTTTTTTTCAATATGTAGGTTCAGGTCTTCAGTCATTTCTGAAAATGTTTCTTCAGTTGTAGTTTTAAATGCTAGTTCCCTTTTTAAAAAAAAATGTGGGGCCCTGGCCGGTTGGCTCAGCGGTAGAGCGTCGGCCTGGCATGCGGGGGACCTGGGTTCGATTCCCGGCCAGGGCACATAGAAGAAGCACCCATTTGCTTCTCCACCCCCACCCCTCCTTCCTCTCTGTCTCTCTCTTCTCCTCCCGCAGCCAAGGCTCCATTGGAGCAAAGATAGCCCAGGCGCTGGGGATGGCTCCTTGGCCTCTGCCCCAGGCGCTAGAGTGGCTCTGGTCGCATCAGAGCGACGCCCCGGAGGGGCAGAGCATTGCCCCCTGGTGGGCAGAGCATTGCCCCCTGGTGGGCGTGCCAGGTGGATCCTGGTCGGGCGCATGCGGGAGTCTGTCTGACTGTCTCTCCCCATTTCCAGCTTCAGAAAAATACAAAAAAAAAAAAAAAATGTGGAGTGTTTCATGAATTTGCGTGTCATCCTTATGCAGAGGTTATGCTGGTCTTCTCTGTGTTGTCCCAATTTTAGCATATGTGCCACCGAAGCGAGCACTTAAATGTTAGTTCTGTCCCATTGCTCTGTTTTCTTTTAAAACACTTTTTAGTAAAGTTATTGGGGTGACATTGGTTAATAAAGTTATATAGGTTTCAGGTGTGCAATTCTATAATACATCATTTGTATATTGTATTATGTGTTCACCCCAAGTCAAGTCTCCCCCTTGCTTGATTTTCTTTAGGGACTCCTGATTATATAAATGACTACCCTTTGCATTTATTCTACTTCTTCCCCTCCGCTCTTTTTTCTTCTTTATCTTCTTTTCATTTTTATAGCTGTTTCCTGCCTTCCTTTCCAGCTAAACCCTCATCTTGAGTGTTTGCTTTTTTTTTCTCTATCTTTTTAAAAATAGGTTTTTATAAATAGTGTATTCAAAGGTTTTGATCCACTCTGTAAGAAACCCCACATTAAGAAAACTATACAAATCTTGGTAAGAGTTTAAACTTTGAGAGATTCGCCTGACCAGGTGGTGGCGCAGTGGATAGAGCATCGGACTGGGATGCAGAAGGACCCAGGTTCGAGACCCCGAGGTTGCCAGCTTGAGCGCAGGCTCATCTGGCTTGAGCAAAAAGCTCACTAGCTTGGACCCAAGGTCACTGGCTCGAGCAAGGGGTTACTCAGTCTGCTGAAGGCCCACGGTCATGGCACATTATGAGAAAGCAATCAATGAACAACTAAAGTGTCGCAATGAAAAACTGATGATTGATGTTTCTCATCTCTCTCCATTCCTGTCTGTCTGTCTCTATATATCCCTCTCTCTGACTCTCTCTCTGTCCCTGTAAAAAAAAAATTTTGAGAAATTCAAGGCTGATGCCAAGCCTTTACATTTCTGCTGCTTCGATGCCCAAGGACCAGTGGATAACACTCTCAGGGCACCAAGCCCCACTCTCCTGCGTGGCTCCTTCCCTCCTGGGCCAGACAGCTTTACACTGCTTCATTAACCCCTTTGTTGCTCCTTGATGAATCTTAGATTACACTTTCTAGATTTCTGGATTTCCTTTAATAGGAAACTTCACAATCATTTCCTGGGGATTTATGCCAATGAAAACCAATAGTGGTGGCCCTGGCCGGTTGGCTCAGCGGTAGAGCGTCGGCCTGGCGTGCGGGGGACCCAGGTTCGATTCCTGGCCAGGGCACATAGGAGAAGCGCCCATTTGCTTCTCCACCCCCCCTTCTTCCTCTCTGTCTCTCTCTTCCCCTCCCGCAGCCAAGGCTCCATTGGAGCAAAGATGGCCCTGGCGCTGGGGATGGCTCCTTGGCCTCTGCCGCAGGCGCTAGAGTGGCTCTGGTCGCAGCAGAGCGACGCCCCGGAGGGGCAGAGCATCGCCCCCTCGTGGGCAGAGCGTCGCCCCTGGTGGGCGTGCCGGGTGGATCCTGGTCGGGCGCATGAGGGAGTCTGTCTGACTGTCTGTCCCCGTTTCCAGCTTAAGAAAAATACAAAAAATAAATAAAAACAAACAAAAAAAAAACCAATAGTGGCACAGTGGGTAAAGCATTCCACTTGGAACGCTGAGGTTGCCAGTTCAAAACATTAGGCTTGGCTAGTCAAGGCACATACTGAAAGCAAATGCTATGAGTTGTTGCTCCCCACCCCACCTTCTTTCTCTCCTTCCACCAAAAATCAATAAATAAAAAACTTTAAAGAAAACCAGTGGTGAATCAGACGCTGAGTCATGTCTGCATGCTTTTTTCCGGAGCTTCCTTGACTTCACCCATCCTACCTCCAGCCAAGCTGAGTTGAAGTTAGGTTCCCTCCTGTGTGCATTGCTTTGTTTATATGATAACAATTATGGTTGGGTTTCCTGTTTGCCATCTCTTCCAGCGGAATTAAAGACCTTCCATTTCTGTCTGCGGCTTGTTCTCTTCACCCACACTCTTTCTCAACAAGCTGGTGTGCTGCTGCTCTCTGCACAGGCCAACACGTCCCACCTCCCGTCACTCCCTCTCCTTGGACTCTGCTTTCCAACCATCTGAGTAGGAAGACTACCTTTTTCTTGTCTTTTTTCAAAAAGTACTTATTTATTTATTTGTTTGTTTATTTCAGAGAGAGAGAGTAAGGGGGAAAAGAGAGAGAGCGAGAGGCATCAATGTATTGTTCTACTTATCTATACATTCATTAGATCACAATTCATTTTAATAAATAATTTGTTTTCTTCTTTTTCCAAGTGAAAGGAGGGGAGATTGAAAGACTCCTGCATGCATCCCGACCGGGAGCCACCTGGTTACCCCTGTCTGGGGCTGATGCTCTGCTCATCTAGAGCCATGCTTGCAACTGAGATATTTTTAGTTCTTGAGGCAGAGGATCCACGGAGCCATCCTCAGCACCCTGGGCTGATGCCTTTGAATCCACTGAGCTGTGGCTGCAGGAAGAGAAGAGAGAGAGGGAGAGAGAGCAAAGGGGGAGGAGGAGGGGTAGAGAAGCAGATGATCACTTCTCCTGTGTGCCCTTACTGGGAATTGAACCTGGGACATCCACATGCTGGGCAACACTCTACCAGTGAGCCAACTGGCCAGGGCTGGATCACAAATCTTGTATGTGCCCTAATCTGGGATTGAACCCACAACCTTGGCATGTCAGGCTGATGCTCTAACCAACTGAGCTACTCAGCCAGGGCAACTTCCTTTTTCTTTCTTTTCTTAAGTGTAGCACATAATGACTTTTTTTTTTTTTCCGACAGAGTGAGGGACTGATAGAGACAGACAGACAGTAAGGGAGAGAAATGCGAAGCATCAAGCCTTCATTGTGGCACTTTAGTTGTTCATTGACTACTTTCTCATATGTGCCTTGACAGGGGTAGGGGGGCTCCAGCAGAGCGAGCGACCCCTTGCTTAAACCAGTGACCTGACCTTGGGCTCAAGCCAGAGAACTTGGGCTTCAAGCTAGCAACCTTTGGGCTCAAGCCAGTGACCATAGGATCATGTCTATGATCCCACGCTCAAGCCAGGGTCAGACGGACAAGCTGGTGTTCAAGCTGGTGAGCCCATGCTTAAGCTGGATGAGCCTGCACTCAAGCCAGTGACCTCTGGGTTTGGAACCTGGGTACTCTGTGTCTCAGCTTGATGCTCTATCCACTGCGCCATGGCCTGGTCAGGCTAGCACATAATGACTTTTAAAAATACTTATGCACCCATGTGACCACCACCTAGGTCATGTTCCAGCATCCCAGCCACCCCTTCATCCTACTATCAGTCAATACCTCCCCCTCTCAGTCAGTACTACCCCATCAAAGATAACTTTCTTTGACTTCTATCTTCATTAGTTTTTCCCTTTCTTGTTATTCATATATATGAAGTCACAAGAGTAGGTAATCTTTTGTGTCTGGCTTCTTTCATTCAATATTATATATATGAGATTCAAAGTGAATAGTACTGTATAGATATAATGTTTTATTTTATAGCAAATATTATGTGCTGGCTTTTATAACAACAATCTTGAACAACAAGGGCTATGGCTAATTGTGTGTTCTTTCTGATGCCCAGCATGGGAAGCATTCTATACACGGGAAAATATAAAACCAAACAATGAGAATGCTTTTTTTTTTTTTTGTATTTTTCTGAAGCTGGAAACGGGGAAGATAGTCAGACAGACTTCCGCATGCGCCCAACCGAGATCCACCCGGCACGCCCACCTTGGCTGTGGGAGGGGAAGAGAGAGACAGAGAGGAAGGAGGGGGGGGTGGAGAAGCAAATGGGCACTTCTCCTATGGGCCCTGGTCAGGAATCGAACCCGGGTCCCCCGCACGCCAGGCCGACGCTCTACCACTGAGCAAACCGGCCAGGGCCTGAGAATGCTTTTATGCATCCCCCTCAGAGGCTTGCTGAAGCTGTACACATAGCCACAAGGATGGCGCCTGGGATAGAGAGGAGACGATCTTTAGTTATATGTCATGTAAAGCAGTTTGAAAACTTTTGCATTAGAATCAACTGAGAGACTTAATAAACCGTTTCTGGGGGTCCTCAATCCTAATAGTCTCTCATTCAAGGAGATGTGAGGGCTTGCATTGCTCACAAGTTCCAGGGGGTGCTGATGCTGAAGGTCTAGGAACCACAACTGGAAAAGCACTGCTTCAAGGGACCAGTTAACAGAACTTGATGCGGTTCTCTCACAGACCCCTCCTCACCACCTTCATCGGTGGCAGCCCATACCTCCTGCACATCCTCTGTGAAAGCCTGAGGCCAGCTCAGGTCCTGTCTGCCTGTGCCAGGCACATGTGCTCAAGATCTCTGATCGGATGTCTCTGGGTGCTGAACTGGCTCAGAGGAAGCTAGGCTCAGGAGGGCAGTGGAGTCAGTCGCCTGTGCTACCTTTTCATGTTGTCAACCATGTAGTCATCTTCAGAATGGTTAAGGATGGGTATTTGTTCAAGATCAACATCTAGCTCTAGAGGTCCTTGGTGACCACCTCCTGGAGGTCCTGGATGGAGGCCCAGGATGCCCTAAGGTGAAGCTGGGCTTCTGCTGTTAGGCGTAGAGAGCAGCAGAACCTTCCAGTGGCTTTACATTCTGGAATTTATCAGACAGGTTGGACAACAGGCTGCTGAAGGACATACCAGAGAATTCAGTGACTTCAGAGACCTGGGAGCATGTGTCAAGTGATATGATCTCTCTGAGGCATCACAGTCTAGCTCGCCCTTCTCCACTAGGTTCCCCCCAGTCTGTCATTCCAGCTCCTGCCCAAAGAATCTCCCCTCCAAGGGTTGATTCTCCTGGTGAAAAGACAGAGTCCTCAGGGTGGTTTCAAGTCTAGGGACCCAGGTGTGCCTAAGATTCTCTGCTTCTTATTCTGGTCTTCATTAACCAGATGGGAAGACTTGTTTTCAGGATGCTACTGTTGTCGGTGGCAGACAGCACTGTCAATGCAACTCTCAGAGGGTTGGATGGGAAGGGATGATGCTGATTCACTGGGCATGGTGGGATTCCCAGCTGAGTGCTGCGTGGAGCCTGAGAGGTAGGAGATGACGGGGACAGGGCCTGTCGCTTGACGACTTAGTTGTTGTTCTGTACACTCTCAAAGACGTGCCTCTGTGGGCTATGTCTGGAGATTCTACTTCCAAGTTCCTTGTTCTGTTGCCAAGTTGCTCATGAGCAACAGGTTCAGCAAGGGCTGCGGTGTTTGACGTGGTCTTTTTGGGGGGTTTTCACTCTTTCTTGGGTCACATGAGAAGCTCTATGCACCCCACACTCTACACACTTGTCCTTCAGCTGCATAGTCCACAGTTCACCTGCGGATGGGCACCTTGAGAAGCCTAGAGGCTGGGCGAGCTTTACAGTGACAAATTAGGAAGGGACTAATTCCAGCAAATATTTAAAGTGGAAGGCTTTTCTGATCCACAAACCAAAATTCTTTCCTTTCTGATAAAAATGAGATTGCTCTTAGAATTGCCTGAATTTCTGGATTTTGGAGGAGAATTATGATTTTACAGGCCTGAAAGTGATCTGTCCATAGAACTAAATGCCTTCAGTAGGGCTGTTATGCTAGTACTAGCCCAGCAGTGCACAGTGCCACCTAGTGGTTAGCCTGCATCAGAAAGGTCTTCCTTCTGAAAAGCCTGCGACAGAAGAGAGGGAGCTGACTAGAAGCAGATAAAACCCCCTGCAAAATGACCTGTAACGGTGATTTTCAAACTTATTCACCTCATGGCACACACAAACTAATTCCAAAAATTCTGCAACACATCAAAAAAATAGATTTTTTTCTGACCTGGCAGAAAAGTATTATTTTGATTGATTTACAAATAATAATAATAATTACCTACCCTTTTTGCTCCAAAGTGAATTTTTAAAAAATCAGGTGCCTATACCTGTATATAAATGTATCTGTTACCAAGAGTTAACCAACCCATTCAGCCTGTGGTGGCACAGTGGATAGAGCGTCGACCTTGAATGCTGAGGTCACCAGTTCAAAACCCTGGGCTTGCTTTGTCAAGGCACATATAACAAGCAAGCAGTGAACAACTAAAATGAAGCAACTATACTTCTTGCTCTCCTTCTCTCTGT
Organism: Saccopteryx leptura; assembly: GCF_036850995.1. Taxonomy (NCBI): domain Eukaryota; kingdom Metazoa; phylum Chordata; class Mammalia; order Chiroptera; family Emballonuridae; genus Saccopteryx; species Saccopteryx leptura. The sequence continues at coordinate 30,736,862 of NC_089515.1, forward strand.
AAAATCAATTAGTAAAATATTTTTAAAAAATTAAGAAAGTCAGCCAATCAGATGCAACCTTACTATTTTTATTTATGGTTTAAGATAGGGCATTTACACCCAGACAGCTATTGTTGTGTTGACTATTGTCATTTTTTTTTAATTTTATGTTGTTGTTGTTTTGTTTGTTTTGTATTTGACTATTTTTTTTTTTTGTATTTTTCTGAAGCTGGAAACGGGGAGAGACAGTCAGACAGACTCCCGCATGCGCCCGACCGGGATCCACCCGGCATGCCCACCAGGGGGCAACGCTCTGCCACCAGGGGGCAATGCTCTGCCCCTCCGGGGCACCGCTCTCTTGCGACCAGAGCCACTCTAGCACCTGGGTCAGAGGCCAAGGAGCCATCCCCAGCGCCCGGACCATCTTTGCTCCAATGGAGCCTCGGCTGCGGGAGGGGAAGAGAGAGACAGAAAGGAAGGAGAGGGGAAGGGTGGAGAAGCAGATGGGCGCTTCTCCTGTGTGCCCTGGCCGGGAATCGAACCCGGGACTTCTGCACGCCAGGCCGATGCTCTACCGCTGAGCCAACCGGCCAGGGCTGTATTTGACTATTTTTTAATTTGACAATCTAAGGAAAAAGAGGTCAGTGCCTCTGACTAAATACTAGTCAGATATCGCATGTTATGAAAGTTCTTGAAGCACATCAGTGTGCTGCTCTACACCAGTTGAAAATCACTGATCTATAATAGAAACCAGTGGGAACTGCCACCCATTTACATCATCTGTTTTTGTTTGTTTGTTTGTTTCTCAAGAGAGAGACAGGAAGAGAGAGGGATGAAAAACTTCAACTTGTAGTTGTGTCACTTTTAATTGTTCATTGATTGCTACTCATATGTGCCTTGACTGGGGAGCTCAAGCAGAGCTGGTAACTCCTTGCTCAAGCCAGTGACCTTGGGGTCATGGTGATGATCCCATGCTCAAGCTGGCAAGCCTATGCTCAAGTCCATGAACCTGTGCTCAAGCCAGTAACCTCGGGATTTTGACACCCTATCCATTGTACCACCACCTTAAATTTTTTTTTTAATTTACTGATTGATTTTAGAGAGAAGGGAAAAGGAGGAGAGAGAGAGAGAGAGAGAGAGAGAGAGAGAGACATCAGTTTGTTGTCCCACTTATTTATACATTCATTGGTTGATTCTTGTATGTGCCCTGACTAGGAATTGAACCTGCAACCTTGGCATATTGGGACAACGCTCTAACCAATGGAGCTATTGGGTTGGGGAATAAGTTCATAGCGTTTTTACCGAAGACTTTTATTTAAACAGAAAACAATAATTATATCAATAAGTTAATCAATTATATATTTGCCGTTGCTGTTTACAACCTCTTTCCACCTCTCGACCAATTTTGTTGATGCCGTTCCGCCAAAAATCGCCTGGTCTGGTGTTAAAGAAGTTGTTGAGCCAGTTTTTAAGGACCTCTTTGTTATCGAAGGTAATGCCCTTCATATGGTTTGACAGGGAGCAGAAAAGATGGTAATCGGTTGGTGCAAGGTCCGGAGAATAGGGCGGATGCTGAGGGACCTCCCATTCGAGCTCTTGGAGTGTGGCTTTGACGACTTGTGCAACATGGGGCCTGGCATTGTCGTGAAGGAGTATGGTTTGACCATGTCAATCAGGTCTTTTCAGTCGAATAGCCTCATTCACGCGGTGTAGCTGGGCAACGTAGAGCTCCTTGTTGACCGTGGCATTCTTTTCGAGCATTTCCCAGTTCTTCATCAAATTCAGAAGGCCTTCCGCTGTGGCACGTGTCATCGACGTCAAAGTCGCCATTTTTGAACTTTGCAAACCATTTCCATGCTGTAGACTCGCCTTGTGACACCTTCTCCATACACGTCGCAAATGTCCCGGGCTGCTTCGGCAGCTTTTTGACCTCAATGAAAAGCAAAGAAGAGCAGGTGTCGAAAATGTTGATTTTTGCCTCCTGGGTATTCCATTTCTAAACCTCAAAACTAATAAAAAATTAAATAACTCAAAAATACAATTAATATAGTTTTGTAGAGCAGAAAGAGTTTTATCGAATGAATACTTACGCTTTGCCAAACAGCAAACAAATCGTTGTAAAATAAAAGAAAATATAAAAACGCTATGAACTTATTCCCCAACCCAATACTTAGCCAGAGCTCTATTTTTTTTTAGTTCTGTGAAAGGAGGGGAGGTAGAGACAAACTCTCAATGCACTTTGACCGGGATCCATCCAGCAATCCCACTAGGGGGTGACACTCTGCCCATCTGGAGCCCTTGCTCTGCGACAAGAGCAATTTTTTAGTGCCTGAGGCAGAGACCATGGATCCATCATTGGTGTCCAGGGCCAACTCGCTCTAATTGAGCCATAGCTGCAGGAGGGGAAGAGGAGAGAGAGAGAAATGAGAGGAGGAGGGGTAAAGAAGCAGATGGGCGCTTCTCCTGTGTGCCCTGACCAGGAATCAAACCCAGGACATCCACACACCAGGCCAATGCTCTACTAGTGAGCCAACCAGCCAGGGCAATTTTTTTAAATTCATTTTAGAGGAGAGAGAGAGAGAGAGAGAGAGAGAGAGAGAGAGAGAGAGGGAGGGAGAGGGAGAGAGAGAGAGAAGTGGGGGAGGAGCAGAAAGCATATGTGCCTTGACTGGGCAAGCCCAGGGTTTCGAACCGGCGACCTCAGCAGTCTAGGTTGACGCTTTATCCACTGCACCACCACAGGTCAGGCCGCAATTTTTTTTAATGTTTATAAGAGTTTATTTGAGCTAAACTGGTGATGTGCTAGGGAGCACGATCTCAAATGTTCCCATCTGACATCTTTCTGTCTGCTCTAGACAATGAAAATACAAAATAAATGAGAATAGAAAAAATAATTAAGGCATTCAATTGTACAAATTACATATCTGTCCCAAAATATACTCACATTAAATAAAATCAGCTTTTCACCAAGAGATTTACATTAAATGATTGCATGGGTTCTGGGAAGCTTTGCAACATCTAGGCAGAGCCAACACCTGAGGAAGAAACTAAAAGAATTTGTATCCAATCACAGTTTGTGGCAGGTTTCTTTTTCTTTTTTCTTTAGTGTACACGAGAGAGAGAGAGAGAAAGAGAGAAAGAGAGAGGGAAAGAGATGAGAAGCATCAATTCTTCTTCATTGTGGCACCTTAGTTGTTTATTGATTTCTTTCTCATCTGTGCCTTGATCAGGGATGCTACAGGGGGCGCTACAGCAGAGCCAGTGACCCCTTGCTCAAGCCAGTGACTTTAGGCTCAAACCAGCAACCTTGGGCTCAAGCCAGCGACCTTGGGCTTCCAGCCAGCGACCATGGAGTCATGTCTATGATCCCATGCTCAAGCCGGTGACCCCATGCTCAAGCTGTTGAGCCTGTGCTCAAACCAGTGACCTTGGGGTTTGGAACCTGGGTCTTCAGCATCCCAGGTCAACTCTCTATCCACTGTGCCACTGCCTGGTCAGCCTATATGGCAAGTTTCTTATTGCCAGTCTAGAAGTTGCACTGAACACATCATTAGCATCATTTGTGCAGGGAATTGATTTTATTTATGAAGAGGAGAAGCAAGTTCTATCTGCAATTTTGCACTCATTAAAACTTCTCAAGAATTTCATCAATAGCTTATACAATACAATTTCAAAAAGTAAACATGTTAAGGTAAGCAGACAAGTCTTTAGAATCCAAAACACATTTTCTTGCTGTATTATGTTGAATTCTCCAACTACCATGGGCAATTGTGAAAATATTTTCTGAAGTTGGAAACGGGGAGGCAGTCAGACCAGGATCCACCTGGCACGCCCACCAGGGGACGATGCTCTGCTCATCTGGGGCATCACTCTGTTGCAACCAGAGCCACTCTAGTGCCTGGGGCAGAGGCCAAGGAGCCATCCTCAGCGCCCGGGCCAACTTTGTTCCAATGGAGCCTCGGCTGCAGGAGGGGAAGAGAGAGACAGTTAGCTGAAAGCAGTGAGGTTCATTTGGATCAGGAAAATGTACTTTACGCGTATGAGATAAATCAGCTTTAAGTTCTGCAACTTCTTTAACAAGCAGCCTGTCTGTCACGAAAATCTTCTGAGGGAAGTCGGACTGCAGTCTGGGACCGATAAAGATGGTTATCGCCCTTCAGGTTGCTTGTCAGTGTTAGCGTGACTGCTACGTTTCCTTTGGGCTCCAAGAGACAGGCGAGGTGAGCCCAGTGACCAACACCGTGTTAGGTCTGGCAAGGAATGCAGCCCCCCATGGTGGTTTTATCAGTCTTCCTCTCTTTCCCTCTCCTTTGGGCAAAGAAGACTTTATTCTTCTGTTCTGAGCCTGTTTCAAGGTTGGAGAAGCAGTTAAGAGGGCGTGCGTGCGTGTGTGCGTGCCTGTGCGTGCTTGTGTTCTAGAGGAAGGACTGTCACCTCAGCTAGGTCTTTGGAAGGGCTTGTAGGTCCAGAGAGTTAAACTGGTTCATCCCAGAGGGTGGAGGTTGTAAAGCCCCTCTTTGAGGGGATTCTAGACACTGACAGGTTAGAGGGGTGACTGAATCTCGGGAGAGGGCTGTGGTAGAATGTTAAAGATGGTCTTCAATGTATCACACTCTGTATGGCCACAACCTTTGGCAATTGACTATGCTACTCTCTTTTCAAGTAGAGTCTATGTCCCTGACCTGGGACTCTTCTTGGCTGGGCTTATGACTTACTTTGACCAGCAGAATGGAGTGGAAGTAAAGAGCAGGAACTTCTGAGCACAGGCCTGGAAAAGTCTCGCAGCTTCTGCTTTTGCTTATATATCCGAGCTGCCTGTAAAGAGGTCTAGGCCGCCCTGGCCGGTTGGCTCAGCGGTAGAGCGTCGGCCTGGTGTGCGGGGGACCCGGGTTCGATTCCCGGCCAGGGCACATAGGAGAAGCGCCCGTTTGCTTCTCCACCCCCCACCCCCTCCTTCCTCTCTGTCTCTCTCTTCCCCTCCCGCAGCCAAGGCTCCATTGGAGCAAAGATGGCCCGGGCGCTGGGGATGGCTCCTTGGCCTCTGCCCCAGGCACTAGAGTGGCTCTGGTCGAGGCAGAGCGACACCCCGGAGGGGCAGAGCATCGCCCCCTGGTGGGCAGAGCATCACCCCTGGTGGGCGTGCCGGGTGGATCCCGGTCGGGCGCATGTGGGAGTCTGTCTGACTGTCTCTCCCCGTTTCCAGCTTCAGAAAAATACAAAAAAAAAAAAAAAAAAAAGAGGTCTAGGCCATCCTACTAGAGAGAGAATCGAGGTGTCTCAACTGAAAATGGCAACAGCCTTTTGGGATCTCCAAGCTCAGCTCAGCCACAGTTGCCTATAGCCACAGGAGTGAGCCCAGAATTTACCATGAGACACAGAGATGGCTTGGCCTCACTTCTGCCAAAATTCCTGGCCCACAGGAGCATGAGGAAGACAAAAGTTGCCCAAGCCATTACCTGTTGGGTGGTTTGTTCTGCAGTAGCAATGGATAACTGATGTGGTAGCTAGCCATGGAGCTGCCTGGGTACCCCAGATTAGGGAACCACAGGAAAGGTTGGTTGGAAGGGATGGATATCACCAATGAACTGACCCTTTCTTTTCTCTGTTTCTTTTTCCTTTTATTTTTTTTATTGATTGATTTTAGAGAGATAGGGAAAGAGAAATAGAATCATTAGTTTGTTGTTCCACTTAGTTATGCACTCATTGATTGATTCTTGTATGTGCCCTGACCTTGGATTGAACCTGTAACCTTGGTGTGTTGGAATGATGCTCTAACCAAATGAGCTACCCAGCCAGGGCTAAAGTGGCCCATTCCTGAACAGACCACAGTTGCCTGGACTAGAAGCCATGATACAGGCAGGGAAATGTCTCTGATGGTGCCTATAAGTCCCCTAGGCTCTTGAGGGCATAGAGGCCTCCCAAAGTGATTGAGGGTGAATTTCTATCAACATGGGAGAGAGTGAGGGATTGAGTTAGTTTAATTTGATTTTAAAAATAAAGAGCCCTGGCTGGTTGGCTCAGCGGTAGAGCGTCAGCCTGGCGTGCAAGAGTCCCGGTTTGATTCCCGACCAGGGCACACAGGAGAGGCGCCCATTTGCTTCTCTACCCTCCCCCTCTCCTTCCTCTCTGTCTCTCTCTTCCCCTCCCGCAGCCAAGGCTCCATTGGAGCAAAGATGGCCTGGGTGCTGGGGATGGCTCTGTGGCCTCTGCCTCAGGAGCTAGAATGGCTCTGGACGCAACAGAGCGACGCCCCAGAGGGGCAAAGCATCGCCCCCTGGTGGGCATGCCGGGTGGATCCCGGTCGGGCGCATGTGGGAGTCTATCTGACTGCCTCCCTGCTTCTAACTTCGGAAAAATACAAAAAAAACAAACAAAAAAAAAGTATAAAAAATAAAGAAATGCGATATTTTTTGCATCCAGGTGTTATGAAGCAAATTCAAGCACTCTTACGTGCACCTTTTTATACATACAATGTTTACACCTGAACAGTCTCTTTAATTTCTTCTTTTTGCTACAAAACTCGAGGAAGTACTTTTAAAGCAGCACTAGGTCACGAACAAAAGAAACCTATTCAGTTTCTACTTCTCCAGCAGATCTGTCACAGTTCAATTTCTTCATCTCTCTTTGTTACACGAAGGCTTTGTTTTGTGTATGTGTACAGTGAGATGCATATTGAAATGGAAAGTTATTAACAGCAAACCGGGTCTGGGGAGAAGAGGAGACACTGGAGAGAACCGTGGTGCTGTTTTCTTTTCCCACCCCCTGTTCGTTGTGCTTCTAAACTCCGACACCGAAGCATGGAGAGTGGGCTGGTGACTAGGTGGGAGTTCGTGGAGATTTGCCAGCCTTCTGTATTCACAGAATATTCTAACAAAGTATCTGGTGCTTGTGATGCTTAGTTAGTTCTTTTGAAAAATTTCAGAGTAAATGAACTCAAATGCAGTACTTCTCTGCTCAGAACCCTCTGATAGCTTCCTACTCAGAGTCAAGTCCCAAGTTCTCTCCATGGTGTGGTAGTCAAAATAATAGCTTCACAGCCCTGGCTCCATGGACAAAGCATCGTCTGGCACAGCAAAGTCGCATGTTCAATCCCCAGTCAGGACACATATGAGAAGCAATTAATAAGTGTATAACAATGGAACAATGAGTTGATGCTTCTCTCCCTCTCTCTCTCTCTCTCTCTCTCTCTTTTTCTCCCTCTGCCCTCTTCTCTACATCTGTCAAATCAATGGGAATTTTTTTAAATAAAAAAGAACAAGAGCATTTATATTTAAAAAGACTAATAGCCCCCCAAAGATGTCCGTATAATAATTCCCAGAACCTGTGAATATGTTAGTTACAAGGAAAGAAGGACATTGCAGGTATGATTAAGTTAGGGATCTTGAGATGGGAGATGATCTTAGATTGTCCGGTGGGCCAATGTAACTAGAGGTGTTCTTATAGGAGAGAGAAGGAATCGGAAAAAAAAGTCACAGTAGAGGCAGAGGTGGTGTGTGTGTGTGTGTGGGGGGGAGTGGGAGAGATTTGAAGATGCCACAATGCTGGCTTTCAATATAGCGGAAGGATCCATGGATCAAGGAATACAGATAGCCTCTAAAAGATAAAAAAATGAACTAATTTTCCCCTGCAGTTTCCAGAAGGAATACAGCTCTGCTAACACCTTGATTTTAGCCTTTTAAAGTTTATTTCAGACTTCTGACCTTCAGAACTGTTACGATGATACATTTGTATTGTCTTGAGCCATGAGGTTTGTGGTTTCTTTGTCACAGCAGCAAGAGGATACCACTACATATGGTCTACAAGACCTTATGGAATCTGTTTCCCTGTCCTGTCCACCACATCTTTGACTTTATTCCCATCCATTTCTATTCCCTCTTCCAATCCTACTCATACTTCTCTCCATCAATTTCTCAAACATTTCAAGCAATCTACCTCCTAGAGTTTTTGCATTTGCTATTCTTCTGTTCCCCCAAGTTTTCCCCTCAATACCCACAAGGTCCACACCCTCATTTCCTTCTGCTCAAATGTCAACTTATCAGGGCTATATTTCCTAAGCACTCCGTGCACACACACACGCCATCAATCTCTTTCGCTTTTCATTTTGATTATTTGCTCATGTATGTCTCCCACACCTAGAATGCAAGCTCCTTGCAGCCAAGTATTCTGTCTACTTTGTTCACCACTGTACCACTAACTCCTAGAACAGTTTTAACTTGTAATAGGTACACAAGAATCATTTCCTAAGTGAATGAATGAATAAACATTTGAGGGGCAGTCTGGTATAGTAGAACACAGACTCAGAGCTGAATTGCCTATGTTGAATCTTGAGTTTGGGGTGTGTGGTCTTGGGACAGTCACTTGTCTTCAGTACCTGTCCTGTAAAATGAAGCACTTTTACAACTCCCACCTTTTAGAATTGTTGAGAGAGTTAAATGAACCAATGTACACAGGTGCCTCTCTCAAAGCTGCATCCCTTTACCTCTGGGTGAGTACTTAACCTAGCTCATGTTACATCTAACTTCTCTAAAAGGGGAAGCCCCAGAAAAGCCCTAGTAAAATCAGTGCTAGGGACTAGAGCACAATTCTGTGTCATTCTATGTCATTCTGTAATGATATAACAGAAATAACTTCTGTTTCTTTGTGATTCTTTCTGGAAATTTTCTTTTGACCCATCATCTGTCCACTGGTTAATTCAGCTTCAAACCTATCCACTGAGTTTAAAGCTTTTGTTATTATACCTTTTTTATTGTGAAAAATATGCATAACATCAATTTGTTCCACTTTTTATGTATTCATTGGTTGATTCTTGTATGTGCCCTGAACCGGATATCAAACCTGCAACCTTTGCATATCGGGACAATGCTCTAACCAGCTGAGCTACCCAGCCAGGACCATGCTTCTTTATTAAAGTTGAATCATATACCATTGTGGGTACATATAACATTTTGTTTATCTGCTCACCTGTCAATGAACACATGGGTTGTTTCTACCTTTTGGTTATTGTTAATGATGCTGATATGAACACTGGTGTAAAAGCATCTGCTTAGGTCCCTGCTTTTGATTCTTTTGTGTGTATATGCCCAGAACTGGAATTGCTGGATCATATGAAAATTCTGTTTAATTTTTTGAAAAATCACCGTACTGTATTCCACAGTGGCCACATCATTTTATATTCTCATTAGTAATACGTAATGGTTCTAATTTCTCCACATCTTTGCCAACACTTGTTTTCTGTGTTTTGTTAATAACCATTCTTTAAAAAAATTTTTTTTTAATTTATTCATTTTAGAGAGGAGAGTGAGAGTGAGACAGAGAGAGAAAGGGGGGAGGAGCAGGAAGCATCAACTCTCATAGGTGCCTTAACCAGACAAGTGCGCGAACCAGCAACCTCAGCGTTCCAGCTCGACACTTTATCCCCTGCACCACCACAGGTCAGGCGTTAATAACCGTTCTAATGGGTACAAAGTAGTATCTCTTTGGGTTGGCTGTTATACTTTTGTGATATAGATTTTCCACTGGTTCTTTTTTTCTAGTTTACAGTGTTCAGCCCACACTTTCAATATTTAACCATATTAAGCCTATTAACCATGTGAACCATATTTAGTCATATTAATCATATTCATGAAGAACTAAATCTGATGATTCTATTATCTAGATTCTGTGGGGTTGTTTCTACGTCTGTGTTTTCTTTTAGCTTTTATTCATGTTGTCTTGTCAGCTCAGTGTTGTTGTTTTTTTTATTGAATAGCGTATCTTGTACCTGAAATAATATAGAAATATTTTGAGACTTAGGATAATGTTGTTTTCCTCCAGAGAGGCAAGCCTAGGGGCATTACCAGTCCAGAATTGCCCTAATCCAATTTCAGCGACTGAGATGGTTCAAAGCTAGGTTTTGTTCCTTCAAGGGCTGTCCTATTTCTCGTTCTTCCTTACTCCTATGTAACAGTTTGGAATCCTATCCTTAAACAAAGGGGGAAGGAGTTACCAGGATACTCCAACCTGTTGCATGCCATCAACTACAGTGTTTATCCCCTGAGCTTCAAAGACAGTTGAAAACATAGCTCCATTTCTTGGCATCTTAAGACCTCTCTCTCTCTCTCTCTCTCTCTTTAAATATTTTATTTATTGATTTTTAGATAGAGGAGAGAAGGAGAGAAAGGGTGGGGGAGGAAGAGCAGGAAGCATCAACTCGTAGTAGTTGTTTCTCTTATGTGCCTTGACTGGGCAAGCCGAGGGTTTTGAACCAGCGACCTCAGCATTCTAGGTCGACACTTTACCCTCTGCACCATGTGCCCTGGCCGAGAATCGAACCCGGGTCCCCCGCACGCCAGGCCGACGCTCCACCGCTGAGCCAACTGGCCAGGGCCCTGCCATTTGGATTCCTGTTTATTGGCAGGTGTTAATTTGGACAACCTAGTTATTAACTTACCTCTCTGGCTTAAATAAGCTCTTCTTCTCCCATAAGAATGTTCCCCTTCCCCTTTGCCCCCATGAGGCTCCCTGATGGATGTGGCCTGGTGTTTGGAGTCAACTCCCTTTCTTACTTCACACTCCCCCTTTGTACAGTCATCAAAATAAGCTATGTATGGATTATTGAGAATTAAGACAAAGCTGCTGATGAAAATAACAGTCATTTCTTACAGGTACAGTAAAATAATCATTTTTCTAATTATTGAAGGAATAAAAGAATAATGATAACAATAATGAACTACCTTTACCAACTGGTGTGTACCAGATGCATTTTTTGCATGATCTCATTTAATTCTCATAAAGCCCTGTGACCTCAGTTCTTTTTTTGTCTCTTTTGTTTTTTTTACAGGGACAGAAAGAGTCAGAGAGAGGGATAGATAGACAGGGACAGATAGACAGGAACGGAGAGAGAGATGAGAAGCATCAATCATCCGTTTTTCATTGTGACACCTTAGTTGTTCATTGATTGCTTTCTCATATGTGCCTTGACCGCGGGCCTTCAGCAGACTGAGTAACCCCTTGCTTGAGCCAGCGACCTTGGGTCCAAGCTGGTGAGCTTTTGCTCAAACCAGATGAGCCCACGCTCAAGCTGGCGACCTCAGGGTCTTGAACCTGGGTCCTCTGCATTTCAGTCGGATGCTCTATCTACTGCGCCACCACCTGGTCAGGTGACCTCAGTTCTATCAGGCCTCTACAGTGGGAAGAGGGCTTAGAGGAGCTATGTAATCTGTTCCATCATCCGACTGGCAGAGCAAGACTGGAAATGGTGGAATTTGAATTCATATACTCATCACTATCTTTTACTACTTCTAACATAAATCAATAGATCATAAAGGAAAAATTGAACTTCTAGGACATAGTAAAAATAATGAATATCTACATACACAATGTATACAGAAGAAAGAGACTGGAGGAAATAGTTACAGCAAATACGATAGAGGATTAACATCTGCCTGCTATGAAGTGAGCTAATAAGAGCATCAGGAAGTCAATTACAAATAGACAAAGACACAGGCTATATACAAGAGAAAATACACATTTTATTTCCAAGTGACAACCTTTTCAACCATCCTTATAATCAAGGACTTGAAAATGGAAATAATAACAAAGCACAATTTGAATCTACAAATTTGGAACACTTTTTTGAAAATACAAAATTCAACACAAGTGAGGCTGTGGAGAAATATTCATTACTGAAGCATCGTAAACTGGTAGAACTGTATTGCATTACATTTAACAATATACATATATCAAGGGTAATAAAAATATATCCTACTGTTTTCCTTTTCTGCATATTCCCAGGACTTTACTTTCAGAAAATAATTTGGTAGAAAGAGAGTTTTGTTTTAAAAATATTTCATGACAGGGCCCTGGCCGATTGGCTCAGCGGTAGGGCGTTGGCCTAGCATGCGGAGGACCCGGGTTCGATTCCCGGCCAGGGCACACAGGAGAAGCGCCCATTTGCTTCTCCACCCCTCCGCCGCGCCTTCCTCTCTGTCTCTCTCTTCCTCTCCCGCAGCCAAGGCTCCATTGGAGCAAAGATGGCCCGGGCGCTGAGGATGGCTCTGTGGCCTCTGCCTCAGGCGCTAGAGTGGCTCTGGGCGCAACATGGCGACGCCCAGGATGGGCAGAGCATCGCCCCCTGGTGGGCAGAGCGTCGCCCCATGGTGGGCGTGCCGGGTGGATCCCGGTCGGGAGCATGCGGGAGTCTGTCTGTCTCTCCCTGTTTCCAGCTTCAGAAAAATGCAAAAAAATAAATAAATAAAATTAAAAAAAATAAAAATATTTCATGACAAATTTCACCAGTAAAAGAGTGGAAATGCCTTTTGTGTATGTTTCTGACCATGTCCCAAGTTCTCCAGGGCAGAAGCAAGGCTGGTTTGGTCAGTGCTGCAGGGACTGCAGTCCAGAGTCGGTCTGGGGACAGATGCACAGTGCTTCTTCCAGTGTAGCTGGAGATGGCTCCAGAGGGGTCATTCGTTTGCACCTCAAAGTCCACTTCTGACCTGAGAAGAACGAAAGCTGAATTCCTGCCATGGGTGGAACGCTGAGACCTGCTCTTGTTCTTGGATCTGGTCTCTGAGGCGTTGGATTTCCTTTTTTTTTTTTTGTATTTTTCCGAAGCTGGAAACGGGGAGAGACAGTCAGACAGACTCCCGCATGCGCCCGACCGGGATCCACCCGGCACGCCCACCAGGGGGCGATGCTCTGCCCCTCCGGGGTGTCACTCTGCTGTGACCAGAGCCACTCTAGTGCCTGGGGCAGAGGCCAAGGAGCCATCCCCAGCGCCCGGGCCATCTTTGCTCCAATGGAGCCTTGGCTGCAGGAGGGGAAGAGAGAGATAGAGAGGAAGGAGGGGGGGAGGGGTGGAGAAGCAGATGGGCGCTTCTCCTGTGTGCCCTGGCCGAGAATCAAACCCGGGACCCCTTGCACGCCAGGCCGACGCTCTAACGCTGAGCCAACCGGCCAGGGCTAGGCGTTGGATTTCTAAGTGATGCATTTCAATAATTCTTCCAGTTTCTTCTTGCTCGTTTAGTCTCATGGTGGGAGTGATGATGGGAGTGTCCTCACTGGGCATCAGGTTTCTCGAGGACTTTCCCTGTAACTCTCAGCCATCCTCGGTGCTGCCATCATCCTGGGCAATGCCGGTGTCCTCGAGGATCCAGGGCTCGTCCGGAAATGTCTTAGATGTTCAGCACTACTAGAGAAATAAATGACCGCCAATTATGTCATTTCTACATGATGAAATTATATAGTTTTTAAGGATAAGACTCATAATGAAAAATCCACTTATGAAACAACATCAAATAAAAAAGTAGAAAACAAATTTATATGTACATAAACTGTGATTGCAACTCTGTGAGACCTATGCATATGGAGTCAGGAGAACAAGTTACTCATTAACAATCTCGAGGCAGAAATCCTCAGAAAGTGAGCTTATCTTTGCTTTGCCAAACACTTTACAGACCCCCCCACCCCATGGCTGTAGCAACTTAGAGCTTAGGGCTGGACTGGGTTACAACAAGGCAAATTTTTTTGTTTGTTTGTTTGTTTTATATTTTTCTGAAGCCGGAAATGGGGAGAGACAGTCAAACAGACTCCCGCATGTGCCTGACCAGGATCCACCCGGCACGCCCACCAGGGGCGAAGCTCTGCCCACCAGGGGGTGATGCTCTGCCCCTCCGGGGGGTCGCTCTGCCTCGACCAGAGCCACTCTAGCGCCTGGGGCAGAGGCCAAGGAGCCATCCCCAGCGCCCGGGCCATCTTTGCTCCAATGGAGCCTTGGCTGCGGGAGGGGAAGAGAGAGACAGAGAGGAAGGAAGGGGGGGATGGAGAAGCAAATGGGCGCTTCTCCTATGTGCCCTGGCCGGGAATCGAACCCGGGTCCCCCGCACGACAGGCTGACGCTCTACCGCTGAGCCAACCGGCCAGGGCCCACGAGGCAAATTTTTAATAAAGACAAGTTTTTACTTTCCCGGAGCAAGCAAAGGTGAGCAGGCATGGGAGAAACTAGTAAAAATGGAAGATGGAATCAGAGAAAGATGGGCAAGGAGGCGAGAGACTGGAGACTTCAGGAGAAATGAGCCATAAAAATGTTCTAGGGCCTGACCTGCGGTGATGCAGCGGGAAGAGCATTGGAACACTGAGCTCGCTGGTGTGAAACCCCGGGCTTGCCTGGTCAAAGCACATACGAGAAGCAACTACTATGAGTTGATGCTTCCCGTTCCTTCCCCTGCATTTCTGTCTCTACCTTCTCTCTAAAATCAACAAATAAAATCTTGAAAATAAAAAAGAAGGAAGAAAATGTTTTAGGAGGCAGAAATGCAAAAGGAAGCTAGAGAGAAGCAAACAAAAACCAAAAACAAACAAAACAACAACAAAAAAACAAAAAAACCCAACCAAACAAAAAATATCTCCAGAAAGTTGATGAATTTCAGATAATCAGGAGTCTGACTTTGGATTATATAGATAAAGGTAGAAGATAAGATAAAGAACTAAAAATAGCTACTGTATTAGACCAAGAGAAGATAACAGAAAGTTTCACAATTTAATCTGTATTTATTTATTCATCTTTTCTTGGGACAATAGCATACTCTTTTATTTAGAACACTGGTATAGAAATTTTTAGCATCTTGTATGTCCTATCAACTCAAAACGTTTTTCATGAATATCTGCGCTATTCCCTCTCTCACTTCTCAGACTTTGATTTGTCCTTACAGATTTTTAAATGCTTTTATTTCATATCACCCAGCACACCATCTACCCAAGCCAGTGAAGGGGTAGTACAGCAAGCTCAGAAATAAGTCCAAGTATAAATTGCAAGTTCAGAAATAAATCCAAGTGTATATTCTGAGCGCAGAAATAAATCCAAATGTATGTTCCAAGCTTCTATGACAATGTTGTTATTTTATTTCAGTGGAGAAAGTATGATTTATGGGGCTGGCATAATTGGCTCTTCGTCAGGGCGAAAACAAAGTGACACTCTGTACTGCACGCACGATGCAAAAATGAACTAAAAAGGGATCAAAAGATGCAAAAGTTAAAAAATAAATGAAAAAAGAAAACTTGTGAAGGTAGTGTAGAAAACTATTTGTTAGAGCTTGGAGGTAAAGGTGGAGATTGTCTTAAGCAAAGTAGATTCAAAACCATAAACATGGAAAAATAAACTATAGACAAGAGTCAATAGACAGAGATGAACTAAGGAATTCATTTGCACACATATTAGAGAAAAAGGATTAATATCCCCAGTGTTTGACAAGTTCTTGGCAATTGATAGAGAAAAGACACACATCCAATAGAGAAAGGGGTAAATGACACTGAGCTGGTTTTCCTGTTTGTTCCCTGTGTCTTTTCTGGGCTCTCTGCCTGCATCTGTGCTCTGGGAGGCTGGCCTGTGGATTGCTCACTTAGGATTCTTTCTCGTGGGCTTGCCCACTGGGTTGGGCAAATGGGAAGAACCAGCAGGAGGTTGGAGGGCTGAAAGAGAGAAAGGTTGGGATGTTTCTATCTCAACAGCTCTCATGGGACAGTTTTTCCCCTGTGGTTTAGTACTCCCTGGGTATCACTAGTTCCCTCTCTAGTCCCTGAAGCTCTGAGAGACAGAAACTGCTTCCCGCTGTTTTGTCTCTGGCTGTGTCATTTACCCGCTCAGTCCTGCCCCAGCTCTGTAAGTAGTGCCTTTATTACAGTCCCTTTATTTGAACCATCTGGGATAAATTCTGTTTCCTGCTGGGATCCTAATGGATACAGATGTGAACCAACAATATACAGAAGAGGGAATGCAAATCATCAACAAAGATAACAATACCCTCAACCTTACTGGTACCCAGGGAATTTCTCACCCAATCACATGGCGAAAAATCAGAGTTAATGAAAATATGAGGAAACGGGCTCTCTCATTCATAGCTGGTGAATGTATATCATTATTATAGCCTTTTGGTGTGAACCACTGTGGAAAACGTGGTTGAGGAAACCCCAAGGATGGTGGAGCTGCACGGTGACTTCGAAGAACACAACCACCTCACCAGTTTTGGACCACCTGCTTGGGGACTGTTATATGCAAGAGAGAAGTAAATTTCCAGGTAGTTCAAGCGTATTACAGGAATAGAATCTGAATTCTAACTCAGAACAATTAAACTTTTTTTGTAAAAGAAATAGTAAAACTGTGGCATCTATGTGTATGGGGAGCTTAGAGAAAGATATGGAAAGATAAAGACCAATCTGTTAAACTTGGTTACCCAGTGGGAGGGTTGGAATGGAGTTGGGACTAATGAACTTTGTCTCTGTTGGAGAACATAATCTTTCAACTGTGTTCTAGGCAGACTTTTTACATTGCAAGGAGATCCACTCACGTTAAGTCAAATGAAGGGGAGCTGAGTGTAAGAGCACAGGGAAGTCACAGAGAATCTAAAATCAGGAACCCAAATACAGCTGGGTTCAGAGGAACTGGAAAGTAGTCAGGAACCACGGCTGGTTTCTGCTTCCCTCTGTGGTCTTCTCCATCCTTCTTCCTTCTGCACATCTGCTGTTTGCTCATGGCCCAGAAATAGCTGTATCTTGACAATGTCTTTATTTTTATTTTTTTAATTTTTTTGTATTTTTCTGAAGTTGGAAACAAGAAGGCAGTCAGACAGACTCCCGCATGCGCCCGACCAGGATCCACCCGGCACGCCCACCAGGGGGCGATGCTCTGCCCATCTGGGGCATCGCTCTGCCACAATCAGAGCCATTCTAGCACCTGAGGCAGAGGTCACAGAGCCATCCTCAGCACCCAGGCCAACTTTGCTCCAATGGAGCCTTGGCTGCGGGAGGGGAAGAGAGAGACAGAGAGGAAGGAGAGAGGGAGGGGTGAAGAAGCAGATGGGCGCTTCTCCTGTGTGCCCTGGCCAGGAATTGAACCCAGACCTCCTGCACACCAGGCCGATGCTCTAAAACTGAGCCAACCGGCCAGGGCCTCTTGACAATGTCTTGATTAGTGGTTCTCAAAGTGTGGTCCCTGGGCCAGTAGCATCAAAATGGTCCAAAAGCTTGCTAGACATGCAAATTCTGGGGTCCTACCCCAGACCTATGGAATTAGAAACTCTGGTGGAGCCTAACAATCTCTAGTACTGTACTTTAGGTGATTCTCATGCATGTTAAAGTTAGAGAACCACTGGTCTAGATGGTATTCCAGCTCTAATACCTATACTCAGTTGAGTATTACTGAGAGAGAGAGAGAGAGAGAGAGAGAGAGAGAGAGATTCTTACTTAAAAAAACCTTTTCCCACCTGACCAGGAGGTGGCGCAGTGGATAGAGCATCGGACTGGGATGCAGAGGACCCAGGTTCAAGACCCTGAGGTTGCCAACTTGAGCGCGGGCTCATCTGGCTTGAGCAAAAAGCTCACCAGCTTGGACCCAAGGTCACTGGTTCGAGCAAGGGGTTACTCGGTCTGCTGAAGGCCCGCGGTCAAGCCACATATGAGAAAGCAATCAATGAACAACTAAGGTGTCGCAACAAAAAACTGATGATTGATGCTTCTCATCTCTCTCCATTCCTGTCTGTCTATCCTTCTCTCTGACTCTCTCTCTGTCTCTGTAAAACAAACAAA
The DNA here is from genome assembly GCF_036850995.1 of Saccopteryx leptura. NCBI lineage: Eukaryota > Metazoa > Chordata > Mammalia > Chiroptera > Emballonuridae > Saccopteryx > Saccopteryx leptura. The sequence continues at coordinate 30,754,400 of NC_089515.1, forward strand.
CAAACAAACAAAAAACAAAAAACAAAAAAAAACCTGTTTTCCATTTATTTGAGAGAGAAGAGGGAGGGGAAAGAAAGAGAAGCATCAACTCATTGTTCCAGTTAGTTTTTCCATTTAGGTGTGCAATCATTGATTACTTCTTGTACATGCCGTGATTAGGGGTTGAACCTGCAATCACCGTATGCCAGGACGATGCTTTATCCACTGAACCACTCAGCCAGGGCAAGAGAGAGATTCTCATAGGCTCAATTTATCATTTTTTAAAGCCAGATCACACAAATAATAGGTCCTTGGCAGGCTGATGGATTGGGTGAGGTGTCCATCCTTATTCCAATCAGTTTTTGCACAAAGGGAGGCTCACAATTTAACTCTTTCCCTGCTGCTGTACATTTAAAAAGCACTATTTTTCTTTAGCCATTATAAATGTTACTATAATGAATAGCTACACACACATACACGCATTCACAGAATGTAAATGAATGCATAATTCAACGGCCCTCTATCATTTCCCACTGCATGAGATTGTAACATTGCCCTAGCGTTAAATATTATAATTAAATTATCTTGCTTTTTGGCTAATTTAGCACCACCACTTTAAAAATAAAGCAATGAATACCTTTCCTTATAAGAGGGCAGAGGAATATGTGGCAAGAATCAAACAACAGGGTTTTTTTTGGTTTTTTGTATTTTTCTGAAGCTGGAAACGGGGAGAGACAGTCAGACAGACTCCTGCATGCGCCCGACCGGGATCCGCCCGACCGGGATCCACCCGGCACGCCCACCAGGGGCGATGCTGTGCCCACCAGGGGGCGATGCTCTGCCCTTCCGGGGCGTCGCTCTGTTGTGACCAGAGCCACTCTAGCACCTGGGGCAGAGGCCAAGGAGCCATCCCCAGCACCTGGGCCATCTTTGCTCCAATGGAGCCTTGGCTGCGGGAGGAGAAGAGAGAGACAGAGAAGAAGGAGGTGGTGGGGGGTGGAGAAGCAAATGGGCGCTTCTCCTATGTGCCCTGGCCGGGAATCGAATCCAGGTGCCCCGCACGCCAGGCCGACGCTCCACCGCTGAGCCAACCGGCCAGGGCCCAAACAACAGTTTTGAAGCGTCAGTTTCAGAGAGGCACCACCCATGTTGTGAGAGGGGAATTTGTGCGAAGCACAAACCTGAAGGAAGTAAGTAGAGAGGTTCGTAGAACAGTGTTGACAGGGACAATGACAGGGGTCTTGGGAAGAACAGAGACAAGGGCTGGGAGTCAGGGAAAGCTGTAAGTGTTCAGAGACATCTCTCCCATCAGAGCCACCTAAAATGCCTGCTAAACAATGTCTGAAGGGATCGTGAGACGCCTGGTAGCTCATAGGTTAAAGAGTCCCTTTAACCACAGTATGGTTTATAGATTTATAACTTGCTTACTTAAAAAAAAAGAATTGGAGGCAATGTGTTTTTACACATTTGCTAACACTTTATTCCCTCAGAAAAGATATGGGGCATGAAGGTAGGGGGAAAAGAAGAATAAATGGAAGATAATGTTAACCTTGTGTAGTCATGAGCCTATTGAGTTGAGCACTAATTTAGCTCTGCACAAGTGAGAGAAGGGGAAACCGGGTCTATTTGCTGAAGCAAGTAAAGGTCCAGAATCCAAGGCAACCATGTAGGTTAATATAATAGTGCCAGCGTTCAGAATGCAGTTGCTTTAATTTGCATTTCTTTGATTACTAGCAATTATGAGCCTTTTTATATATGTCTGTTTACTATTCATTCTCTAATGCAAATTGTCTGGTCATTTTCTTTATCTATTTACCAAATAGGTTCTTTACTTTTTTTTTTTTTTTTTTGGTAGCTGGAATGAGACCTATCTATTAATCCTTTGTCTTTTTAAAAATAAATATTTTAATCTGATGAAATTTTATTTTAATTTTGTTTAATTATCAAGTGTACAAATGAAAAAAAAATATGTTTTTGAATGTATGGCTTTAGTTACACTTTTCTATTGCATTTAGAGTTGAGAAAGTCCCCAATCTTCTGCAGATCTGGTAAATACTCTATTCTCATTTCCTTTCTATTATATTTAATATGATTTTTATATTGAACACTTCAATCAATCTGGAATATGTTTTTACAATATGTTGTAAGATATGGATCTGATTTAATTTCCTCCCCAAATTACTGTCTAATTATTCCAACACCATTCATCAAAGAAAGTGTCCCCACCCCAGAGTTCTAGAAAGCTTGCCATATAATATATTGAGTTTATATTTTGCTGAGTCTATTTCTGGATTCTCTATTTTGTTCACTGCTGTATGTTGCTTTTCTTTTTCTTTTCTTTTTGCATCCCCTCCTGCTTTTGTTAGATCACTCACATATTTACTAGAATAATTCTCCAGGGGATTCAAGGCAGAGTCCTATTATAACAGTTTGGGTGTTTCAGTGGCAAATCTCTAATATATAACAAAAACATATGGTCCTGTATACATCTAACACACAGACTCACTTAATTTTTCTATTAGTATTAAAGCAATACATTCTCTTTGTAAAGTTTTAACAGTTTAGTGAGACACAATTTACATAGTATATAGTTGACCCATTTAAAAAGTACAGTTCAATGGCTTTTGGTGTATTCACAAATATTTGCATTTATCACCACAATAAATTTTCATTACCCCCCCCCCAAAAACCTTGTATCCTTTAGCTTTCACTCCGCACTCACCTCATTCCCCCAACTATGGGCAACCACTAATCTACTTTCTATCCAAATTTATCTATTCTGGACTTTTCATATAAATGGTATTATATCATATGTGACTGGCTTCTTTTATTTAGGATGATGTTTACAAATATTGTAGCACATATCAGAATCTCTTTTTCTTTTATTACCAAATACAGAGCTCACAATAATTAGGGGATATTTCAAAATGAATATGAAGCAATAAAAAAAGAAGCATTTGATTTTTTTTTTAAACAAGAACATCAGAAAAGCAAACGACAAAGAAAGTTGTTCAATTTGCAAATGAGAAGCAAATCCCACTTTTAGTTCATTGGTGAAAATGCACTGTACAAAAGGCTGAAAGTACTGGAGTATCTGCACGTTACCTGATCCCCTAATTTTTGTGAGCAATGTAAATTCCACCATATGGATATACCACATTTTATTTATTCATTTTTCAGTTGATAGACATTTGGATTATTTCTACTTTTTGGCTGTTAAGAATAATGCTGCCATGAAGATTTGTATACAGTTTTTTATGTAGACACATTTTTATTGATCTTGGGTATATACCTAAGAGTAGAGTTACTGGATCATATTGTAAAGTTTTAAAAATATACAATCATAGAAAGAAAAGTCACGTACAATGCCCCCACACCCCAAGTGAGCCAGGTACATTAATATTTGGTAGTATATCCTTCTTTTTCCTGGGCATGCTTGTATATAATCTCTTGTCTTTTTTGTTCTACTATTATTACTTCCTTGTCTTTGTTTTTAAATTTTTCATTCTCCTTTTCCCTCTGCTTCTGTAACAAAAATGGGAAAAATCTCAACAGAGGAACAATCCTGGCCCAGAGGCAAAGCCTTCTCTGCTGACCTTCCATTATTGTGGTCCCCTCCCCTTCACTGAGAGCTTTGGCAGGGAACAGAGGAGGGGGGCTGAGAGGGAGAATGCAAACCTGCTCTCCCCTACTCACCAGTTCTCTGCACCTCTGTAGGAAGTGACCACACCTGGAGTGAAATCATTACATGTAACGGAGGAGCCATTCATAGGCAATGCTTAGTTTTCACCACCACCCTCTGCTCCATCCAAGCTAGTGCAGTTGGGGAGGAGAGTGAGACTTGCAAGCCAAGTTGATGGTTATCAAGAAAAATAAAACCATTACATGTTTCATGACCACCAGTCAGAACTTTACAGTTATCCTATAACTGCTACCGTAGTAATCTGTTACCAATTCTAATGCATTTTAGGTGACTCTCTTGAGTGTTCTAAGAATACAATTATATCTCTGACAGTCAGTTTCTATTTTTACTTTTCTCTATTTTCCTTCAGTTGTTTTGCTTGTTGCACTAGAGCAATAGTTCCCAATTCCATTAGGTTTATAACAAAAATCATGTAATAACACCTTTACTAACCTGAAATGAAATTCATACATAAGGTAAACTACTTAATCTCACAATTTCTAATGATTCGTATTATGCTGTAATGTAATGTAAGGAGAACTAAAGGAAAAAATATCTTACAGTAAGATAGTATTATTTCAGTATTCAAGCATTTGGGATACAATTATACTAACAGCCATAATGAAGTTGTCAGATGCTTCTCTCTGTGAACATTACCACGAAGACTGTAACAACTACAAATGTAGACTAGTACAGGTGTGTTGTATAGGCTATTCAAGTATCTATAGTGCCGCGAAGGTAAAATTTTTCAAAATGGTTAACAACTCTTGGTAAAGTTTGGAAAAAAATAAGTACATCCAATATTTCTTCAAATTAGGTCATTGTTTGGCCCTGGCCGGTTGGCTCAGCAGTAGAGCGTCGGCCTGGCGTGCGGGGGACCCGGGCTCGATTCCCGGCCAGGGCACATAGGAGAAGTGCCCATTTGCTTCTCCACCCCCATCCCCTCCTTCCTCTCTGTCTCTCTCCTCCCCTCCCGCAGCCAAGGCTCCATTGGAGCAAAGATGGCCCGGGCGCTGGGGGTGGCTCCTTGGCCTCTGCCCCAGGCGCTAGAGTGGCTCTGGTCATGGCAGAACGACGCCCCGGAGGGGCAGAGCATCGCCCCCTGGTGGGCAGAGCATCACTCCTGGTGGGCGTGCCGGGTGGATCCCGGTCGGGCGCATGCGGGAGTCTGTCTGACTGTCTCTCCCCGTTTCCAACTTCAGGAAAAAAAAAAAAAATTAGGTCATTGTTTCATTCCTGAAAAAATTTCAGTGTACATTAAAATTTTCGCAAAAAAAGGTTTTGTGTTTATATGTAAAACAGAGTAAGATATGAGAAAGTTGTGTGCGATGTGGGGCCACTCTTCAATTTGTGGAACTGATCCTTGAGTTGCAAATATCTAGTATCTTTGGCCCTTACCCAATGTTTGCCATTATTACACTCCCGGTTATAGTGATAACCAAATACACTCCCACATTCTGAACACATTTTCTGGGGTGTATGTTATGTATGAATTTTCTTTGAGGATTCCCAGTGGCAACTTTAGAATGGTCCTCCAGTACCATGGTACTTGTAATTGAAATGCTTATTTCACCGTTACATGTGCTAGTCACTCTTGGTTTGTGATGGATAATCTTTATCAGGTTGATGAAATTTTTTGTTGCTAGTTTCTATTCACTTTTTTGGTTTCCAAAATGCGAGTCTTAACTTTTATTTAATACCTTCCTAGGACCTATTGAGATGATCTTGGGGTTATACTCTTTTTTTAATAGAATAATTTGTATTAACAGCTTTTCTAATATTTGTCACATGGCTTTAATGTAAATTATAATACATTAAAATAGGTGAAAAGTTTAAACTCCCTGGTTTCACTTCCTTTTCACATTTTTCTTTAATATTCTTGCCTACATTTTATTTTTTTTAATCAACCTTTTTTTGAGCAATACATTGTGCACAATGACATCCATTCATTTAAAGTATATTTCAATGAATTTTTTTTTTCTTTTCTGAAGCTGGAAACGGGGAGAGACAGTCAGACAGACTCCCGCATGCGCCCGACCGGGATCCACCCGGCACGCCCACCAGGGGGCGACACTCTGCCCACCAGGGGGCGATGCTCTGCCCATCCTGGGCGTCGCCATGTTGCGACCAGAGCCACTCTAGCGCCTGGGGCAGAGGCCAAGGAGCCATCCCCAGCGCCCGGGGCCATCTTTGCTCCAATGGAGCCTCGCTGCGGGAGGGGAAGAGAGAGACAGAGAGGAAGGAGAGGGGGAGGGGTGGAGAAGCAGATGGGCGCCTCTCCTGTGTGCCCTGGCCGGGAATTGAACCCGGGACTTCCGCATGCCAGGCCGACGCTCTACCACTGAGCCAACCGGCTAGGGCCTATTTCAATGAATTTTGACAAATTTATATACCCATGAAATCACCGCCATAGCTCAGACACAGAGTATTTCCATCAGTCCTCTTATGCCCTTGTACAGTCTCTTCCCTTCGACCTTTCAGCCCAGGGCACATGGATCTGCACTCTGTTGCTATAGGTTGACTTGAATTTCTCAGAGTTTCATATGAATGAAATCACATAGCTTGTACTCTGTGTCTGGCCTCTTTCATGCAGTGTATTTTTGAGATTCATTCATGTTTTGTGCATATCAATAGATTATTCCTTTTTACTGCTGATTAGTATCCCATTATAAGAATATATCACATTTAAAAAATTTTTATTGCTTGATATTAGCAAGAGAAGAAGGGAGAGAGATAGAGAAAAATAAGAACATTAATCTACTTCTGGATGTGCCCTGACCAGGAGTCAGTCCGGCAACCTCCATTCTCCGGGACGATGCTCTAACTAGCTAGGCTATTGAGTCATGGCAAGAATATATCACACAGGCCCTGGCCGGTTGGCTCAGTGGTAGAGCGTCAACCTGGCATGCAGGAGTCCCAGGTTCGATTCCCGGCCAGGGCACACAGGAGAAGCGCCCATCTGCTTCTCCACCCCTCCCCTTCTCTTTCCTCTCTGTCTCTCTCTTCCCCTCCAGCAGCCAAGGCTCCATTGGAACAAAGTTGACCCAGGCGCTGGAGAGGGCTCTATGACCTCTGCCTCAGGCATTAGGATGGCTCTGGATACAACAGAGCAACACCCCAGATGGGCAGAGCATTGCCCCCTGGTGGGCATACCGGGTGGATCCCGGTCGGGCGCATGCAGGAGTCTGTCTGACTGCCTCTCCGTTTCCAACTTCAGAAAAATACAAAAAGAAAAAAAGAATATATCACACATTTTAATTTGATGGCCATTTGGGTTGTCTCTAGCTTGAACTATTACGAATAAAGCTGCTATGAACAATCATGTGGAAGTCGTTGCATAAATATGGATGTTCATTTATTTAGTTTATGAAATGGCTGGCTCATATGGTATTTATTTAACTTTATAATAAACTGACAAACTATTTTTCAAAATGTTTGAAATAGTACATTTGATAATACTGATTAAAACCTAATTCTTGCTATCAAGTAGTTCTCCATCCCCAAGATGGAGCCTGGTCTACATCTTCCTAATCTACCTCTTGCCTTTGAGGGAGGAGGAGGGAGAGAAGGGCAAAGAAGGTGTGAGGCTACTACTTGAGTATGCCAAGTTACCCAGTAACATTGCCTAAACGGGGCAGTGAGTGGCATCTGTCTTTCTGGACTATGGGGCAAAGCTCCCAAATTCTCACCTTGGTATTTAATTCAGCAACTGCTGAACAAAGAAAAAATACTAAAAGACCATGGAAAGGGAAGTGATAGAAAGGACCCGTTGTTATGATGTGAATGACCTTTTATAGGATGGGAATCCTCAGCCACTTTCTGTTTTCATGATTTGTCAGAGTACTGTGCCTTTAGTCAGTCTCCTCCCTTCGCCCTTCACCATATACATCCCAGCCAAAGAAAAGAGGAACCAGAAGTTCTGCTGTCAAAAGGGGAAGACAAGGTCAAGGCCACTGTCCCCAGATAATAAAAACTCACAGAAAACGAATGTAAGGTTAACACAGTCCTGTACAGCCAGACTCACTTTGTCTATAGGATTTGGGTTTTCCTGCTGTGAGACAGCTAGGCCATGGCAGTGGGAGACCATTATTTCAATGAAGTTATCATGTGGCATTTGTGGGCAGCTCTGGGCTCTGTCTTACTGTCATCCCAGTGTTACTGAGGTGGACACCAGCATGTGCTGCCGAGCTCCCGTGGAAGGACTTGTCCAGCTGTGGGGAGTGATGCCTGGGAGAGCAGAGAGCTCTCAGCTGTCACCTCCTTGAGAAATGGCTTCAGCTGCAGAGGACTGCAGAGGTCCAGGCCTTTGAGACCAACACGGCTCAGGACAATCCAGAGGGCCCCTTTAACTCTGGAGCTCCGATGGAGGTGGCTAAGGCTGTCTGAGCATCTTGACTTCTCCCCTTGCCCTCTCCTGCCCCTGCCCTCCCTTCCACAGGTGTCTCTCCCAAGAGCACTGCCTAGTAAGCATTCTGCATACGAGAGTCCGTCTCAGAGGAGCACAGCTGGGACGATGACTGAGTGAAAAATAAAACAGGCTGTGAACTTGTATGAGACCATTTGTGTTATGAATAAATATATACTTCCAAATGCATAGAAAATGTGTGGAAACATACAGAAGATACCGTTAACAATAGCTACCTCCAGGGGTGAGGACTGGGATCTTTTGGGTGGTGTTGCTTTATACACTTTACTCTAAGTATGAATTACTTTTTCTTTTATAATGAAAAGAAATCTCTAAGGAAAAATCAGATCGCAATATAAATATCTGTCACAGCTACTATTTGTGGAGCAAGTCACACCAGTACTTTAGCATGCATTCTCTAATCTTCACAGCAGAGCAGAGAGGCAGGTGTCATAATCATCCCATCTTACAGATGAGGAAGCTGAGCTTTAAATGACTGGTCCAGTAGGGCCTGTCATCAAGCAGGGGAGGCGGAATAGCCTCAGGCTCTGGCTTCCAAGTTCAGGCTTTTTCTAAGCTCATCAGGGTGTGTGTTTTCTGTCAGCTCAAGTGACACCCTCTGTTCTGAGTGGGAAGTGTGGTGGGAAGAACAGTGAGCTAGCAGTGGAGACTAAGCTTCTGGTCCTGTTTCTATCATTAGTGACCTCTGAGTCATTTATTATCTCTGTGTTGTACTTGTTTTATCTACAAAAATCTGAAAGGCAGTTTGATGTAGAGGCAAGAGCCAAGGGCTGTGGGGCTTGACAGAGTTGGGTCTGCTAGTTACTGTGTGAGTTCTTAATTATTATTATTAATATTTCCATTGATTTGAGAGAGAGTGAGAGAGAGAAAGAGGGAGGAGAAGAGAGAGGGGAAAAAGAGAGAGACAAAGAAGCATCAACTCATTGTTCTACTTAGTTGCTCCATTTAGTTGTGCACTCATAGGTTGCTTCTCAAATGTGTCATGACTGGGGATTGAACCTACAACCTTGGCACACAGGGATGATGCTCTATTCACTGAGCCACCCAACCAGGGCCATTACTGTATAACTTTTAACAAGTTATTTAACTTCTCTGAGCCTCAGTTTTCTTTTCTCTGAAGTAGAGAAAATGGACTGTAAGACTTAGGGTTGTTATGAGGGTTAAATGAGATAACATTTCTAGAAACTCAAGAATTAATGTCTTCTCTTTTGGAATGTAACCTTTGGTCCTTGAGGTAAAGAAAAACTATCCATAGCTTTAGCATAAATATCAACGCCCAATTTTCTGAAGAAAATATATTTAATATATGTGGAAAGACTGGTTTGAGATTCTTTTATGGATTGGCAGAAGAAGAAGCCTATTTTTCATGACCGTGGTTTAACCTCCATGCATTCCATCATGACTGACAGATTTCTGAGGGAATTGGGCTATCCTGGATGGAAGTGGACAGCAAACGTTTCTGCCTGTGGAAGAAAAAGATATCCATCCTCAGTCTTGTGAAGAGTGGTGCCATAGTGGATTCAATGGTAGCTCTCTCCCCCCAAAAAGGTACGTCCGTGTCTTGACCCCTGAAACCTGTGAAAATGACCTTATTTGGAAAAAAAGGGTCTTTGCAGATGTAATGTCAAAATGACTTTATCCTGGGTTATCTTCATAAAAGACATAGAGCAGAGACATGGGGAGAAGAGGACAGGCCTATAAAGACAGGGACAGAGATTTGGTTTATGCAGCTACAAGCAACACCAGCAGCCACCAGAAGCTGGGAGAGGGGAAAGGATTCTCCCCCAGGTCTTCAGAGGGAGCGTGGTTCTGCCAATGCCTTGACTCATACCCTGACCACATTTTGGTTTCAGACTTTGAGCCTTCTGAACTGTGAACGACTACATTCCTGTTGCTTTAAGTCACCACGTTTGCGATAATTTGTCACAGCAGCCACAGGAAACTAATACAAGTACCATGAGATGATTTTAGTGGCAATTCTGGGAAAGAATTAAAAATGAAAAGACATCAATAAAGAACCCATTTGACAAAATATTTGGCATCAGGCAACAAGAATACGGGCCTCACATAGATGACATACTAACCATCTGAGACAAAGTCCCACAAAGGGGCCAGTAGGTCAGTAGAACCAACAGGAGTTAAGAGGAAGAAACAAAAGACGACATGTGGTGTGATTTGAGAGGCACTTGCCATTTCAGATTCTGCCCCAGTAATGGCAAAACGAATTTCTCTAATGCTGAGAAGTTGGACAGGGACGTAGAGAGGAGGAACATGCTTCAGTTAGACAACAAGAATTAAACAGTATAACAGGAGGCAGTCAAGAGGCAGAAAGGGCTTCCTTTCAAGGAGCTGAAGAATATTGGGATGTGCTGTCCTCTCAGAGTCAAAGGTTCAAGAGGGACAGCTGACAGGCCTCTCTATTGCAGTGTGTCTTGGAGAAATGCAATGCATTAAAAGGACAGGTTTGTGAAAACAACCGGAATGTCCAACACCAGAGGACTGGCTGAGTGACATCCCAGTCCTGGAATAGGACTCACTGACAGCAGTTACTAAAGATAAAGCTGTAGATTAATAGTCATTGAAACATTCACTTGAAAGATATGCAAGACATATTAGTAAGTGCAGAAACAAGTGATAAATCAGTAGGTACAATCTAATGCTTTTCCTCATGTCTAAAATGGGAGTGGAGACAATAGTACCTACCTTGTGCGGGTGTTAAAAGGATTCATTAATTAACATACAAAGTGTTTAGCAGTGCCAACAGTATGAGGTGCCACCCGGCATTGTCGTTATTATCGTCATCACTTCCTTGAAGCAATCGGGTCCACCGGTAGTTGTGACCGCTACCGGTCAGATGTGCTTTGGAATTCAGAATTTTTCAGATTTTTGCAAAGGCATATAATTACAGAAAACGCTCAGTGTCTGAAGCAGCAATTCACAATGAAATGCATTAAAATTTCTGCAACTAAACTCGAATATTCACACTAAGTGGGAGAACAAAGGACTGCACCAGTTCAGGTCAGGCTGTTCAGCCAGATGAATTTCTGCAGACATAGAAAACAAAAGCAAAAACACAGCAACCTTGTGCTCCCAGAGGTTTGGCTCTCAGGACTTGTAGCTGCGGGCCTGCGGCCCGGTGTTCAGTGCGGGCATCGGGAGGCCTGGGCAGCGTGGCACAGCTATGAGGACTGCAGGTAGTGGCACTGCAGCTCGTTTTCACTTTTGCCTTTATTTTATTTTAATTTTCCTGCAATAAGTATTCACTAATTATTTGTATGTATAGTTTCCCAAATTTTCATCTACTAAGATAAATTTAACCCAGGGCGGCCCTGGCCGGTTGGCTCAGCGGTAGAGCGTCAGCCTGGCGTGCGGGGGACCCGGGTTCGATTCCGGCCAGGGCACATAGGAGAATCGCCCATTTGCTTCTCCACCCCCCCCCTCCTTCCTCTCTGTCTCTCTCTTCCCCTCCCGCAGCCAAGGCTCCATTGAAGCAAAGATGGCCCGGGCGCTGGGGATGGCTCCTTGGCCTCTGCCCCAGGCGCTAGAGTGGCTCTGGTCACGGCAGAGCGACGCCCCGGAGGGGCAAAGCATCGCCCCCTGGTGGGCAGAGCGTGGCCCCTGGTGGGCGTGCCGGGTGGATCCCGGTCAGGCGCACACGGGAGTCTGTCTGACTGTCTCTCCCCGTTTCCAGCTTCAGAAAAATACAAAAAAAAAAAAAAAATTTAACCCAGGGCAAGTATTGCATTGCTCCAATGGACCTCAAAATGGTCTTAGCCCGATGGTCGCACCTCTCACTTTTGTCCTTAAGAAAATATTTTTCGGGGGAATAAGGAAACAATTAAGGGGATAGGGTGGGTTTTGAAGTCCTTTTTTTGTGTCTTTAAGCCAGTTCCAGCCAACAGTCAATATCCAGCAAGATCAAGTCCACCTAGAAACTTAAAGAGGGCTTACCCTACTTACTCTTTTCTGATAAATATGTATTAGTTTTATATTAAAAAGTAAAGCAACAACAGCAAAAGAAATAGTGAGAATGTGGGGGGGGGGGAGTGGGGGAAAGTGAAGGAAGCCTGTGCTGACATCATCAATGGAATAAAGGAGAGAGGAACAGGTGAGGCAGAGTTTGCTTCTGTCCCGCAGCACCTGCATGGTGAGGAAGGGAATGGGAGAGGTTCAGGACAGCGAAGAAGCAGGTAGAAGGGCAGCGAGTAAGAAGCAGAGAAGAGCGGACTGTGTCAAAGGCCAGAAAGCAGATGTCCTTGAGCAAAGTTGTGGTCAAAGGAAGCGGTGAGAGGCGGCTGCTGGAGCCTGACTTTGCAGTTCAGGCTGAGGCACAGAGCCCCAAAAGGGAAGTGTCCATGTCGAAAGGTCTGCAGAGGCCCTGCTGAGGCCCGGCTGAGTTCTACAGCAGTGAAACTGGAGGCCTTTTCTGCTCAGCCCACTGGGTGTTTGAACAATTTGAGGAGGAAAACTATAAATTCAGAAAGAAATTTTATGCATGTATAATTTTTCTAGGGGCTGAGAATTTCTTAGAATGAAAAACTAATCATATTAAAAAGGATATATATATATATATATATGGATATATATATATATATTTTTTTTTTTTTTTGTATTTTTCTGAAGCTGGAAACAGGGAGAGACAGTCAGACAGACTCCCGCATGCGCCCGACTGGGATCCACCTGGCAGGCCCACCAGGGGGTGATGCTCTGCTCACCAGGGGGCGATGCTCTGCCCCTCCGGGGTGTCGCTCTGTCGCGACCAGAGCCACTCTAGCGCCTGGGGCAGAGGCCAAGGAGCCATCCCCAGAGCCTGGGCCATCTTTGCTCCAATGGAGCCTTGGCTGCGGGAGGGGAAGAGAGAGACAGAGAGGAAGGAGAGGGGGAGGGGTGGAGAAGCAGATGGGCGCTTCTCCTATGTGCCCTGGCCGGGAATCGAACCTGGGACTTCTGCATGCCAGGCTGATGCTCTACCACTGAGCCAACCGGCCAGGGCCTATATAGATATGATTTTTAAATAATATATTATTTCTGCCTGACCTGTGGTGGTGCAGTGGATAAAGCATTGACCTGGAATGCTGAGGTCGCTGGTTCGAAACCCTGGGCTTGCCTGGTCAAGGCACATGGGAGAAGCAACTACTACCATTTGATACTTCCCATTCCTACCTCCAACCCTTTCTCTCTCCTCTAAAATCAATAATAAAATCTTTAAAGAAATAATGTATTATTTCTATATATTATATAGTTTTATATTATAATATTGGATTAGCTGATAGTTGGGGACTTCTGTCAGAAGGATGGCCAGACTTAGAAAGGAAAGTGGCCCTGCCTAACCAGACAGTGGCACAGGTTTGAGGACCTGAGGACCCAGGTTTGAAACCCTGAGGTTGCCGGCTTGAGTGTGGGATCATAGACATGACCCCATCGTCACTGGCTTGAGCCCAAAGGTTGCTGGCTTAAAGTCCAAGGTTGCTGGCTTGAAGTCAGGTCACTGTCTTGAAGCCAAGGTCACTGGCTTGAGCAAGGGGTCACTCTCTCTGCTGAAGCCCTCAGTCAAGGCACATATGAGAAAGCAATCAATGAACAAGTTAAGGTGCTGCAACAAAGGATTGATGCTTCTTATCTCTCTCCCTTCCTGTCTCTCTGTCCCTGTCTCTCTCCCTCTTTCTCTATGTCTCTCTCTTTCTTGCTTAAAAAAAAAAAAAGCAAAGCTTTTAATTGGCAAGTTATGGTGTGGACTTAATAGAAAGTGCCAGATGAAAAAAACATTGTGTACCCACAAAACTAACAACCCCAACTTGAGCTAAGCCTTGGTCTCAGGACCCTGTCCAACCATTGGTGGAGGGAGGCAAAGAAGCAGTCCCAGAAGAAGACCCTCCCTCTGGAGCAGGGGTCGGGAACCTATGGCTCGCGAGCCAGATGTGGCTCTTTTGATGGCTACATCTCGCTCGCAGACAAATCTTTAATAAAAAAAATAAAAACGTTAAAAATATAAAACATTCTCATGTATTACAATCCATTCATTTTCTACCGCTCATGTTCATGGTTGCTGGTAGCTGGAGCCAATCACAGCTGTCCTCCGGGACAACACCAGATTTTTATTGGATAATGCATAAGGTACACGAGTCGTTGTGAGGTCAGGAAGTAAACCTCCTTCCTTTTAATCAAGTAGTCAGCTAGCTAATTGCAGAAACCCTTTTGATGAAGAAGATGGCTAAAAGAAAAAAAGATGAGGAGTATCGTACTTTTCAGCAGAAATGGACAGAGGAATTCGCCTTTGTGGAGAGAGCAGGTTCTGCAGTGTGTCTAATAAGCAATGATAAAATTGCATCGATGAAACGGTCAAATATAAAATGGCACTTCGACACACGCCATACTACATTTGCATTGAAATACCCAGTGGAGGACAGCAGGAAGAAAGCAAGTCAAGAGCTACTGTGCAGAGTGCAAGCTAGTCAGCAGCACCTCTGTGTTTGGACCCAACAAGGAGACTGGAATTTGGCTATCTTTGCTGGTGCTTTAGCAATTGTGAGAAACGGAAAGCCATTCACAGATGAGGAGTATGCCAAAGCATTCATGCTTGATGTTGCCAATGAACTTTTTGACGACTTTTCAGATAAAGACAAGATAATCAAATGAATAAAAGACTTGCCTCTGTTGGCAAGAACTGTTCACAATCGTACCATCATGATGGCAAATCAAATTGAGGCAACACAAGTGAAGGACATAAATGCAGCACCATTCTTTTCTCTCGCTTTGATGAGCCAACAGACGTAAGCCACTTATCCCAGTTCAGCGTGATTGCAAGGTATGCTGTCGGTGACACACTATGTGAGGAAAGTCTTGCTGTTTTGCCTGTGAAAGAGACAACAAGAGGGCAGGATTTATTCATCTTTCACTGAGTTCGCTAAAGAAAAAAATCTACCGATGGATCAACTTATTTCGGTGTGTACTGATGGTGCTCCGTGCATAGTGGGGAAAAACAGAGGATTCGTAGTACTTCTTTGTGAACATGAAAAGAGATACATCCTAGGTTTTCACTGCATCCTACATCAGGAGGGGCTTTGTGCTCAGATGTGTGGAGAGCAGCTTGGTGAGGTGATGTCGCTGGTCATTTGGGTGGTCAACTTTATTGTTGCTCGAGCTTTAAATGATCACCAGTTTAAAACACTGCTGGATGAAGTTGGGAATAATTATCCTGGTCTGCTTCTGCACAGCAATGTGCATTGGTTGTCAAGAGGGAAGGTGCTCAGCCGTTTCTCGGCTTGTCTGAGTGAAATCCGGACTTTTCTTGAAATGAAAAACGTCGAGCATTCTGAATTAGCTAACACTGAGTGGCTCCTGAAGTTCTACTATCTCGTGGACATGACTCAACATCTGAACCAGCTCAGTGTGAAAATGCAAGGCATTGGAAATACAGTCTTATCCCATCAACAAGCAGTGTTTGCATTTGAAAACAAGCTGGAACTCTTCATCACCGACATTGAAACAGGTCATTTACTACACTTTGAAAAACTGGGAGAGTTTAAAGATGCATGCACAGCAAGTGACCCTGCTCAACATCTTGATCTCCAGCAGCGGGCGGACTTCACACCTAATCTCCTTCAGTCATTCAAAGCTCGCTTTGGATAATTTCGTGAGCGCACTCGTCTTTTTAAGTTCATCACCCATCCACACGAGTGTGCAGTGGACAGCACCGACCTGAATTACATCCCCGATGTCTCCATCAGAGATTTTGAGCTACACACTACTGACCTGAAGGTCTCAGACATGTGGGTGAATAAGTTCATGTCACTGAATGAAGACTTGGAAAGACTTGCACGACAGCAAGCAGAGTTGGTGAGCAAACACAAGTGGGGAGAAATGAAAAAACTTCAACCCGCGGACCAGCTGATTGTCAAAACTTGGAATGCACTTCCCGTCACATACTACACACTGCAGTGTGTGAGTATTGCTGTACTGACAATGTTTGGCTCTATATATGCATGTGAGCAGTCTTTCTCACATCTAAAGAACGTTAAGACCAACCTACGATCACGTTAAACGGATGAAAGTCTCAACGCCTGCATGCAGCTTAACCTCACCACGTATCAACCAGACTACAAAGCCATCAGCAAAACCATGCAGCACCAGAAGTCACATTAATGGTAAGAAGTACTTTATTCATCATTGGTTAGCAAAAGCATAACACCGTTATTAAAAAGAATTCAGAGACTTATTGTACTTTAAAAGTGTAGGTCTTGGCCTGACTAGGCGGTGGCGCAGTGGATAGAGCATCAGACTGGGACGCAGTGGACCCAGGTTCAAGACCCCAAGGTTGCCAGCTTGAGCGCGGGCTCATCTGGTTTGAGCAAAAAGCTCATCAGCTTGAACCCAACGTCGCTGGCTTGAGCAAGGGGTCACTTGGCCTGCGGTTAGGGCACATATTGGAAGGCAATCAATGAACAACTAAGGTGTCGCAATGCACAACAAAAAACTAATGATTGATGCTTCTCATCTCTCCGTTCCTGTCTGTCCCTATCTATCCCTCTCTCTGACTCTCTCTCTGTCTCTTCTCTGTCTCTGTAAAAAAATAAAAAAATAAAAAAATAAATAAAAGTGTTGGTCTTACATAAAATGCACACATTTACTTGTATTTAGTGTTAAACATATTGTACGACTCACGGAATTACATTTTAAAATATGTGGCGTTCATGGTTCTCTCAGCCAAAAGGTTTCCCGACCCCTGCTCTGGAGGAAGCTCCAGAAGTCAACAGCCCCTCACAACCCACAGAAGACACCCAGCTCCCACAATTCCAAACAAATTCAGCAGACTCACCAGGGGAGCAAGCTCAGATTTCCTGCCTAGTTACCAGGAACACCATGGGCGCGGGTGGCCAGTCCCTTGAGGCCAAGGACCACTGGAGGGACAAGCTCGAATAAAGGTCAGAGCAGCCCCAATAGGAAGGCTGCTGAGCATGCCTGTGGGATGCAAGACAGAGCGGTGGCTCATAAACTAGGCCGTGAGGAAGCCTGGGCTTAGGGCGTCTACAGCTAACAAAGGAAGTCTTTCCTGCATGTGCAGATAGAATAAGCTCTCTTTTTTAAAATGTTATTGTTTCTCATGATAAAATTCATACATTTTAATCATCAGAAAAATTAAAAGAACAAACATCATCCATAATCTCATTTCCATATATTTATATATATATTTACTTCCAGACTATTTTTCAGTGGATAGATTGGTCAATAATATATCTACAACTATAATTAGATACACTTATGAATAATAATAATTATTAATAATTTAGTAATATTATATTAATAATAATAGTTAACTATGTTTGTACATAAACTATATATTTAATAAATCCTATTGTCATGAAGTTCTACCCTATGTCTAACAGCTAACAAGCACTGTCATTTTCACAAATTCTACCTCTTCTGTCCCTCTGTTCCTGACTTTCAGGCCAATATTTCTATTCATTTAGTTAGCCAGCATTTTCTGAGCACTTACAGTGTGCCAGATAGTGGGGGTCCGGTGGTTCACAGCAACCATCTGGGCTCCCGGGAGCTCTCTGTCTCACAGGAGAGATAGACAACAGAATCCACCACAGAGTGATGCAAGCTGGAGTAGGAGGTGTGGGGGTAGGGAAATGAGAGGAGAGGAGGTAAACCAGGAGAGGCTCTATGCCCCGAGTTCTGAGGAAGGGAGAGAAGGAGGGCAGTCCCAGCACAGGGAGCAAAATGTGCAGAGGTATGGAGATGTGAAACAGCAAGGCGCGTTCATTGGAAGTATAAATATGTTTCAAGCAGAGAGTGGTTGTTGGTGGGGAGGGAGGAGCAGAGAGAAAAGATGGTGAGGAAGGGTAGCAAAATAGCATAAGCAGTAAGGGATTAAAACTTAGTATGGGCCTGACCTGTGGTGGCGCAGTGGATAAAGCGACGACCTGGAAATGCTGAGGTCGCCGGTTCGAAACCCTGGGCTTGCCTGGTCAAGGCACATATGGGAGTTGATGCTTCCAGCTCCTCCCCCCTTCTCTCTCTCTGTCTCTCCTCTCTCTCTTTCTCTCTGTCTCTCCCTCTCCTCTCTAAAATGAATTAAAAAAAAAAAAAAAAAAAAGAGCCTGACCTGTGGTGGCGCAGTGGATAAAGCTTCGACCTGGAAATGCTGAGGTCGCCGGTTCGAAACCCCTGGGCTTGCCTGGTCAAGGCACATAAAAAAACAAAAACAAAAACAAAACACCTTAGTATGATGATTCATTGTAAAGGACATGCTGATTTATGCTTTGGAAAGATTATTCTGATGGAGAATAGATTGGAGGGACAGGCTCTAGGCAGGATGACCAGTTAGGAGGCTGATCCAGGGACCTAGAGAAGAAATGATGGGGCTTGAGTTAGGATATGAGTCAGTAGGGATAGAGAGAAGAGAATGTAAACAAAGCAGCAAAAAAAAAATAATATGTATTGGGCTTGGGAACTGGATCTGGGCGGTGAAGACAGAGAGGAAGAGAGGATGACCCAGGCTTTTGGCTTTGGTCAGTAATCAGCAAACTCATTAGTCAACAGGGCCAAATATCAACAGTACAATGATTGGAATTTCTTTTGAGAGCCAAATTTTTTAAACTTAAACTATATAGGTAGGTACATTCCTTATCGAGGTAACGCCTGCACATGGTATTTTGTAGAAGAGCCACACTCAAGGGGCCAAAGAGCTGCAGTTTGCCAACCAGGGGCTTAGGCCATAGGGTGAATGGTGGGTGGGTGGTAGTACCCTGCATCAAGATGGAGACTATTGGAACTGGTTTGTAGAATTTAGTTTTGGAAATGTTGAGTTTTAAATATCTGGCCAGTAGTTGGAGATATGTCTCTGGAGCTTATGAGAGAAAACTGTCTAGCACACACAATTATATACTGTACATACTTAATAATGATGATACACAACTCTGTTACTGGTTTATGTATTTACTACACTTTTTCTTGTTCTTTTTTCTTTTTTTGTATTTTTCTGAAGCTAGAAACGGGGAGAGACAGTCAGACAGACTCCCGCATGCGCCCGACCGGGATCCACCCGGCACGCCCACCAGGGGCGATGCTCTGCCCACCAGGGGGCGATGCTCTGCCCCTCCGGGGCATCGCTCTGCCGCAACCAGAGCCACTCTAGCACCTGGGGCAGAGGCCAAGGAGCCATCCCCAGCGCCCGGGCCATCTTTGCTCCAATGGAGCCTTGGCTGTGGGAGGGGAAGAGAGACAGAGAGGAAGGAGGGGGGGTGGAGAAGCAAATGGGCGCTTCTCCTATGTGCCCTGGCCGGGAATCGAACCCGGGTCCCCCGCACGCCAGGCCGACGCTCTACCGCTGAGCCAACCGGCCAGGGCCTGTTTTTTCTACTTATACAATAAGGTTTATTGTAAAAGAGTAAGCTATGTTAATCCAGCAGCAGCCTCATACATCTGTGTTGACCATATCTCTTGATTACATCATTTTCTCTTATGCTTGATTTTAATCTCCTGTTGTTTTTTACAGTACCATGCTGTACAGATTTGTAGCCTAAGCGTGATAGGCTATACCATATAGCTTAGGTGTGTAGTGAGCTATACCATCTAGGTTTGTGTAAATGCACTCTATGAAATTGCTTATCTGAGAATGTATCTTCGCATCAAGAAGCACTTAACTGTAGAAGCTAATAAAGAGTCCAGAAACCAATTCAAATGAGGACTTCATATAAGTAAAAATAACATTTCATGTAGAGGGGAAAGATGAATTACTTAATATGTAGTGCTGGCAGAACTGATTATCCATCTGGAAGAAAACATGGTTACATTTCTACCCCATATCGTATGCAAAAATAAATGCCAGATGGTCAAAAGCCTAAATATGAAATAAAAATATTAGATACAAATATTCCCTCATATTTTACTTTATTTATTAAATTATAAAGTAAAAATGACCTGGCTTAACCTGTGGTGGCACAGTGGATAAAGTCTCAACTTGGAATACTGAGGTCACCAGTTCAAAACCCTGGGCTTGCCCGGTCAAGGCACAGATGAGAAGCAACTGCTATGAGTTGATGCTTCCTGCTCCTCCCCACTTTCTCTCTCTCCTCTTTCTAAAATCAATCAATAAAATATTTTTTTTAAAAGTAAGAAAGACCCTGTGAAGCAAAAGATAAAACCTAGATACTCTAAGGATCACCACCTAAACATAATAGTCATACATCACTTCTTAAAAATGAACACATTTTTGTGTAGGAAAAGATACTATACACAAAGTCAAAAGACAAATTTTAGATTAATACTTAAAATATAGATGACAAAGGATAAATGTTGCTAATGTACCATAGCTCCTATAAACCAATTTTATAAAAGACAATCCAATTAGAATTTGACAAAGCATATCAACGGGTACCTCCACACAAAAAAAGTGTAAATCATCAGCAATATGAAAAGATTCTTGCCTGACCAGGCAGTGGCACAGTGGATAGAGTATCTGCCTGGGACACAAAGGACCCAAGTTCGAAACCCCAAGGTTACTGGCTTGAGCACAGGCTCACTAGCTTGAGTGTGGGGTTGCTGGCTTGAGTGTGGGATCATAGACATGACCCCAAGGTCGCTGGCTTGAGCCCAAGGTCTCTGGATTGAGCAGGGGGTCATTGGCTCTGCTGGAGCTCTCTGGTCAAGGCACATATGAGAAAGCAATCAATCAACAACTAAGGTGCCTCAACTATGAGTTGGTGCTTCTCATCTCTCTCCCTTCCTGCAATCTGTCCCTATCTGTTCCTCTCTCTGTCTGTCTCTGCCTCTTCCACTAAAAAAATAAAAAAAACTTCTCAACCTCAATGGTATTCAAGGAAATACAAATTAAGACAATAAAGAGTAGAGCATTTTTATCTATTAGGTTGGCAAAAATAAAAAAGACTGGCAAGGCTATCAATATGGGTGTGGGATACAAATTTATACAGCCTCTCTGGAAAGTATTCTATCATTATGTATTTAAAAATGCACATATCGTTCAATCCAGCAATACTGCTTTTTGTAATCTATCATAGAGAAAGAATAACAACAGTGCACAAAGAAACACATTCAAGGAAATGTATTGTAGCATAGCTTTGTAGGGGCTAAAAGATGCACCTAACCTAAAGAAAGATAAGAACTTAACATGAACTTCCATCAGGAGAGAAAAGTTGATATATCATGGTACCGTGGAGTATTATAAAACTTTTTTTTTTTTAACAGAGACAGAGAGAGAGTCAGAGAGAGGAACAGATAGGGACATACAGACAGGAATGAAGAGAGATGAGAAGTATCAATCATCAGTTTTTCGTTGCGACACCCTAGCTGCTCATCAACTGCGTTCTCATATGAGCTTGACCAGGGGGCTACAGCAGACCGAGTGATCCCTTGCTTGAGCCGGCGCGACCTTGGGTCCAAGCTGGTGAGCTTTGCTCAAACCAGATGAGCCCGCGCTTAAGCTGGAGACCTCGGGGTCTCAAACCTGGGTCCTTCCGCATCCCAGTCCGAAGCTCTATCCACTGTGCCACCACCTGGCCAGGCTACACAACTTTTTAAATGAATGAATTAACTCTATGTGTATTGACCCTAGAGGCATGTCTGGATCAATGGACCTTTTTAGTTCTTAAATGTCCACTTGAGGGATGTGTTTGCTTAAGCAACAGAGGAAAGGATCTGCATTTCATCTATTATATAAGGAGTGACTCGTGGACACTTGAGTTAATTGGCACTATATTTCTGATTTATTCCTGTGATGTTTTGGCATTCCTTACAGAGTGGTACTTCAGGCAACTGTCCAGCTGATCTATCTCTGTCCATTGGGCTCAAGACGCTAGAAGTTTTGGATTCTAACAATAGAGGAGTAGCTTCTATTGGACCAACCCTTTCACAGGTAGAAACAACAAGGTCCTAAAGCACTGGATGGAAACAAAAAGCAGGCAGGCAGTGGAGGGGAGTGTGTAGCACTGGGTTTCTGTTTTGTAGCTTTTTGCCAGACAGCAGGGCCCTGTCCATGCTCTGTGAAGCAGCTAAGTTCAGATAGATTTTACCCAGTTTAACTCTCTTACAGGATCAGGGGATATAGCAGCTGGAAAGTGAGGAGGGTCATCACAGAAAGGAGAGAGCAAGAGAGCAAACTGCCCAAATCTCTGTTGATTTTTTTTTAAGTGAGAGGAGGGAAGATATAGAGAGAATGACTCCCACATGCACTGTGACCGGGATCCACATGGCAACCTCCATCTGGGGCCAATGCTCAAATCAACCGAGCTATCCTCAGTGCCTGAGGCTGAAGCTCATACAAACTGAGCTATCCTTAGCACCCAGGGCCAACGCTCAAACCAATTGAGCTACTGGCTGCAATAGAGAAAAGGAGGAGAGGAAAGGGAAGAGAAGCAAATGATTGCTTCTCTTGTGTGCCTTGAACCTGGGATGTCCACCTGCCTAACCAACACTCTAACCACTGAGCCAACCAGCCAGGGCTCTCTGCTGATTTTTTATTTAAATTTAGGCCCTGGCCGGCTGGCTCAGTGGATAGAGCATCAGCCCAGCAGTTGGATGTTCCATGTTCTATTCCTGCTCAGGGCCACAAGAGAAGCGACCATCTGCTTCTCTCCTTCCATCCTCTCCCTCTTCTTTCTCTCTTCCCCTCTCACAGACAGTAGCTTGATTGGTTTGAGCATTGGCTCCAAGTGCTGAGGATAGCTTTGTTGATTTGAGCATCAGCCCCAGACGGGGGTTGCGGGGTGGATCCTGGTCAGGGTGCATGTGGGAATCTGTCTATCTCCCTTCCTCTCACTTAAAAAAAAATTTAGTCAGTGGCCTTAATTACTATATGAGGACACCTCTGATTCCATGGGATAGCTACCAAAATGACATTATTTGGTTTAAGAGATAATTTTAGAGAGTACATGGACACACACCAGAAGTGGAACATACATAGAAATGTAAATGACTGTTTTTCCTTTTATTTATTTATTTATTTATTTTTAAATTAAGTAAGAGACAGGGGCAGAGAGATAGACTTCTGCATGTATCTGGACCCTGATCCACCTGGCAACCACTGTCTGGGATTGATGCTCTGCCCAAATGGGGCTGCAGCTTTGTTGCTCAGCAACCAAGCTATTTTAGCACCTGAGGCAAGGCCATGGAGCTATCCTCAGTGTCAAGCACCAACTTGCTCAAACCATTTGAGCCATGTCTGTGGGAGGAGAAGAGAAAGAGAGAGGGTGAAAGAGGAAGAGGGAGGAGGAGGGTTGGAGAAGTAGATAGTTGCTTTTCCTGTGTGCCCTGACAGGGAATTGAACCTGGACTTCCACATGCCAGGCTGATGCTATACTGCTGAGCCAACTGGCCAGGGCCCTTTTTAATTAATTTAAAATAACATGTATTGGCCCTAGTCGATTGGCTCAGTGGTAGAGCGTTGGCCTGGCATGCAGGAGTCCCAGGTTTGATTCCCAGCCAGGGCACACAGGAGAAGCGCCCATCTGCTTCTCCACCCATCCCCCTCTTCTTCCTCTCTGTTTCTCTCTTCCCCTCCCGCAGCCAAGGCTCCATTGGAGCAAAGATGGCCCGGGTGCTGGGGATGGCTCCATGGCCTCTGCCTCAGGCACTAGAATGGCTATGGTCACAGCAGAGCAACGCCCCAGATGGGCAGAGCATCGCCCCCTGGTGGGCGTGCCGGGTGGATCCTGGTTGGGTGCATGCGGGAGTCTGTCTGACTGCCTCCCCGTTTCCAACTTCAGAAAAATACAAAAAAATAATAATAATAACATGTATTAAGATAACATTTAATGTAAAAATTGTTTTTTTAGTTAAAATCACTTATTTTTTCTTTAATTTATTGGGGTGAAATTGGTTAATAAAATTATATAGGTTTCAGGTATACCAGTCTATAATACATCATCTGTATATTGTATTTTATGTTCACCACCTCATGGTGTAAAAGTGATAACATTGTCTTGTGGATGTTCATATCATAGACATTATATGTACAACTGTAATACAAAGTAAGGGGTTAGGGGATGAATAAATGGTTCTAAGTGGTGGAAGATTTCTTATATTTTATAAGGAACCATTAAGAGACTCTAAAAATTAAGAATGTATATTTTAATCCCTAGAACACTCATTAAAAGTTAATTTAAAAAGGTATGGCTAATAGCCAATAAATAAATTAAAATGGAATTCTTAAATATATCCAATTCATGCAAGTGGTCAGGAAAGGAGGAATAGAAGAACAAAATACAGAGGAGACAAATAAATAGTGAAATGGTAGACTTAAATATAAGCATATTAATGATTACATTAAATGTAAATAGACTAAATACTCCAACTGAAAGGAAGAGATTGTCAGAATTGATAAAGAGAAAGTTCTAACTATGTGCTGTCTACCTTGGAGATAAAGGTCAAGTATTAAGATGCAAATAGGTTGAAAGTAAATGAATGGAAAATTATGTCATGTAAACAGTAAGCATAAGAATAATAAAAGGCTGACCAAAGTAAATGTCAAGACAAAGAGACTTACCATAAACAAAACAATAAAAGTATTTACAGAATATTTACCAGAGATAAAAGGCTCATCAGAAAGATATACAATCTAAATGTGAATATGCACCTTCAAACCATCAGCTCCAAGGAGTGGCTGCAATCACCAACCTACACCAACCTCTGACCGCCATGGAAGATCAGCTGTGTAGGGGGCCTACCTCGCAGAACAGGACTTACTTTAGTAGGGCTCTGGTGCCTGCTGAATCTGCATCTTGAGTGTGTCACTTGTCGAGGTGGTTGGGTGTTGGTACTTCAATGTGGTTGGAAGCTGTCCACTGGGTGCACTGGCTCTGTGTTCTCCCTGGAGGTACAGGCCAAGGTTAGCTACTGCCTGTGTTTTGCTCTTGGACAACCTGGCATGAGTTACAAAGTGACCTGCAGATTGCTGCTACCTGTGCTGGGCTTGGAGGTGCCCAGGCAAGGTCAAGCTACAAACCAAGGTCAGCTGCTGATAAGTGTCAGGCCTGGGACTACTTAGTGAGAGGTATGGGGTTTGTTGAGGCCAGATACTGCTTGTTTGAGAGATTTTAGGAAAATCTGAAGCCTGAGCCAAGACAGACCATTCATATGGAATCGCTACTGGGAAGAGTTTGAGTGAGTGTGCGGTGGGGACTGAGGGAATCACCAGGGCTGGGCAAACAGTGTGAGCCGGGCTGATGGAGTCTCAGATATGGTGTCTGCTTGCTGACTCTGTTGGGGGAGGGCTCCTCAAAGGAATAATGACTTCTGCCAGCACTTCTGTCTAGAAGAAAGCTGCATCCCTTAGCCCTGATGCTAGACAATTCAGTTTCTCACCATATGTCCCTGGGGCCTTTCAAGCTGCTTCCCCAGTGCTAGAGCTCAGAGGGAGTGAGTCCAAGTAAGTCCCTGCATAGGCCCTTTAAAAGTAACTGCCTGGGACTCCAGCAGCCTCCATCTTCCTCAGCCAGAAGTTATGGGGACTTCTCCTTCTGGCCCTGGAACCCTGGGCTTGGGGACCTGATGTAGGGCTGGAACCCCTTCCACTTCTGAGGGGACCTCTGCAGCCAAGATATCCCTCCAGATTTTTATCTGCCACAAGTTGGTGTGGGACCAGCCCCTTCCATGTCTCTGCCCCTTCAACCAGTCTTTTTTTTTTTTTTTTTTTTTTTTTTTTTTTTTTTTTGTATTTTTCTGAAGCTGGAAACGGGGAGAGACAGTCAGACAGACTCCCGCATGCGCCCGACCGGGATCCATCCGGCACGCCCACCAGGGGCGACGCTCTGCCCACCAGGGGGCGACGCTCTGCCCCTCCGGGGCATCGCTCTGTCGCGACCAGAGCCACTCTAGCGCCTGGGGCAGAGGCCAAGGAGCCATCCCCAGCGCCCGGGCCATCTTTGCTCCAATGAAGCCTCGGCTGCGGGAGGGGAAGAGAGAGACAGAGAGGAAGGAGAGGGGGAGGGGTGGAGAAGCAGATGGGCGCTTCTCCTGTGTGCCCTGGCCGGGAATCGAACCCGGGACTTCTGCACGCCAGGCCAATGCTCTACCACTGAGCCAACCGGCCAGGGCCCTTCTACCAGTCTTGATGTGCCTTCTTTAATTCCCTAGATACAGGACTTCTATTCAGTCGATTTAGGTAGTTCTGAATGATGGTTGTTCTGTAGTTTAGTTGTAATTCTGATGTGGTTGTGGGAAGAAGCAAGTACCACATTTACCTATGTCACCATCATGACCAGAAGTCTTATCCTACACATTTTCAAGTTTGGTTTAACCATCTGGGAGCTTATGGTGGATATATGGGAAAGAACTACAAAGTATTAGATCAAAGAAAAAATTTTCTACAGTTGCTATTTTTTTACTGGTAGGGAAAAAATAGGTGGTTAGATATATCTAAAAACTACCAGACTATAAGTCAGGACCATGATTTCTAATCCTGGTTCTGCCCCCAACACAAAGTATGATGTCCAAAAGGTCACTTTGCCTTTCTTGGCCTTAGTTTCCACACGTGTCCACTAATACCTCTTCAAGTCTGTTCCAACTTTAACATTCTGAGAGTCTATAAGACCACGTCCTAAAATTTTTTTATCACAGCTGCCTAGACTTTCTGCTCCGGCACCTCAGAAGGCAGAAGTAAAATGTGTGCAGATATGCTTTCATGCACACATGAAGGCACCATCTGCACGCAACTTGAGGTGCCAAAGACTCAATGGTGACCCCCCACACACTTGAAAGCACCCATGTGTCCTCAGGAAGTACTTTAAATCAACTCTCGGAAGTCACTCAATATGTCACTGTACAATGGAAAGGCCATGGACTTTGGGCTCAGACTGAGCTGGGGTTTGAATCCCAGTTCTGCTACCAGTTGAATATGCCGGAAAAATTATCTAACATCTCTGAATCTCAGTTTCTTCCCCTGTGAAGTGATGAGAATACCTGAGATACAACAATGAGATATACAATAACTGAGACAATACCTATGATTCAGAATTATTGTGAGGATTAACTGAGATAGTGTAAAAAAGCTCACGATTACAGGGGCGGCTCAATAAATGTTAGCTTCCATTCTCACATCAGTCAAGAATGAGGTTTGGCCTCATATAGCAGAACACACATAATGATGGCTCAGACAAGACAAAGATGTAATTATTTCTCTTTCATGAAAACAAGAATTCAGAGATGGGAACCGGAAGCTTCCTCGGGGGCTCTATGGTCAGTAGAGTCAGACCACCCATCTTCCTGCACCACTGTCTTTAGTGCATGGCTTTTGTTCACGCAGTCACCTCATAATCTAAGAGGGCTGTTGGATCTCCAGCCATTTCATTCACATTCCAGGCAGGAACAGAGAAAATGGGAGAAAGGGTATATTCCTGCAAAGTGAAGCATTTCTGGATGCCTCAGGCAATGACTTGCATTTACATCTGATCGGCCTCCTCTAAATTGCAAGAGAGACTGGAGAATGGAATCTTTTAGCTGGGCATATTGCTGCCCTCAAAGAGAATTGAAATTTAGATCTTGGATGTGCAACCAGTAATCTCTGCAACACTCCTTTTTCGTGTTACTAAGTTGCACCTGGGTTGGAGAATCATGGAACTAGAGCAGAATGGCTGGTGTGGCTTCTGACTCACAAAGCATGAAAGAGGCAGCTCTTGTGTAACAAATTGATTTGAATTCAAAATCTAGCTTTCACTTCAAAATCAAGTGACCCTGGGTCCCATGGGTTACCTTATTGCAATCTCGGTTTACCTGTAAAATGGGATTGTAATATGCTTGCCTTACAGGTTTGATGTAAAGATTCAAGAAACCTGAATAAGTGACAGTACTCTGAACAGGATTGGCCACAATAGTGGATGTTCAACATTTGTTTCTCTGAACTTGATCCAGGGTCTGGAAATGGGCACCAACATTGCTCAACATGGTCCTAGGAGGGGCCCTTGGGCTGGGGCAGAACCTTCATGAGGAGTGCCTGTTTTGGTTAGTAGAGAAGGAGGCTTCACTCTTGCAAGAGAGCTAGGCTTTGTCTGCAAAGCTGCTTATTCCTCAAAACCTACAAATGTCCCCAAATAGCATGCACTTGGTTTTAATAATAAGATTTCCCAGTGGGTTTGGCCGAAACTGTTCTGAGCAGACAGAGGGCAGCAGTCTGATCAATCCAGGTTGTTTCCGAGGCAAACGCAGGCACTCAGTACCCTGGAACTCCTCTTCCCTCGCCCACCTGTGATGGCCCACCAGCCTGTCCCCTGCAGTCCAGTCGTTCACATGGTCCATCCTGTCTTTTGAACATATGCATTTGCTTTGGTCTCCTGATCAAAGCAAGAAACAAGACCCTTAGCTGAAGACTGTGGGACCTTGGACAGGTCACTTAACCTGCCTAATCTGTAAAAAGAGAAAGTTGAACTTGATGACTGAAAAACAAACAACTAATACTTGTTCAACAGGAACTGTGTGCTGGCCCCTGTGTTAGGCACTGGAGATGTGGAAAAAAGACATAGCCCTGCCCTCAAGATGCTGATGGTCTTACGGGACATGACAAGGCGGTAGGCGGAGGCGGGGATGCTGGCGAAGCTCCAAGGGAGGGCCCTTTGCTCATGTTCTTGTTTCATGAGCAGGAGGTACTCCTGGCAGAGCAGGGGCAATTTACAGGTGACAACTGCTGCCCTACCCACCTGCAATGGGAGGAAATGCCCGCACAGGCCAGTGGTGACTTGTGGTGTCATTCAGATCACAGCAGTGTCTGCTTCAAGCATTTACCACCTACTCTGGCATGGATTCTGGAGCCAGATTTTTTGGGTTTAAAACTCAGCTCTGCAATTTGCTAGCTGTGTGCCCTTGGGCAAGTTAGTTAACTTTCACATCTGTAAAATGGATATACTATTAGTACCTCCCTTGTAGGGTAGTTAAGAGAATTGAGATAAATTAAGAACATCCACTATGGCACGCTCCTCCACCTCTTAGCAAACGAGGTCATAATAACCAGGAAAAAGGCTCTGATCCTCAGGCCTGACAGATTATAGCACCTTGAAGACATAAGAAGCAGGGATTTCTTCCCTTTTCTTTACCCCTGTAAAGCCAGTAGCCATGGCCAGGGCCACTATGACAGCAGCCGCCCAGCCCATGCAGGTTCGCATTGGATTCGAATAGTCGGTAAAGAAACAGCGGAGCCAAAAACTGATGGGCCATAGTCTTTAATTCTAGCTTGCACCCGGCGGGCAAGTAAAAATACACACTGGGCTCCAAAACCCACTCACATTCAGTGCTCACAAAGCTACTGACTTATCCGAGTTTCCTAGAATCAAAGGTTTCTAGCTCACCAGCCTTATTCACCTCTGTTCCCCATCTCCTTCCTTATCCCAGATACAAACTCTACACAAACTGGCATCTCACTCAGCACTCCGCCATCTTGGCTGCTTCTTCTGGCCTCCTCCACGTGGCCTTTCTCTGCTCTCCTCTGCTCTCTCTTCTAATGATAATCTCAGGAACCAAGAGCGCCCCAGCTCCCGTTCTGCCCCTATTTTATAGTGTAGCTTCACAACCTTTAATCCAATATACAAAATAGGGAAGTCTCTAATACAAAGTCACTTTCTGAGGCATGATAGGATTGTACCGCCCTACATCAAAAAGGGTGGGAAAGGCTTAATCCCAAAACCAAGCCCCAGGCTACAAGGATTCTCAACACACATTAATATCACCTGGGCGATGGCTTCACGTGGGCAACGTCATCTTTAACAAAGTGAGCATAATATATTTTATCTGCCCAACAACCCCTCTGTTCCTTAGATGACATGTGTTCATTTCTGAGGCCCTTCTGGTTTACCAAGCCAACAAGACTGTTGGGAAGCAGCCAAATCCAGGTTCTTCGTCCTTCCTAGAACCCATCCTCAGGCTGTTTGGTGCTGGAGGGATTGAGTGTGGAGTTTGCTCCCAGAGCCAGTGCACAAGGTTAGGGCAGGGCCCTTCAGAGGAGCAACCAACCCTCCCCTTCACGTTCTGCAAAAATCATCAAATGGAGATGAAGAAACAAACACCACTTCCCCCAACCCAACCCAACCCACCTGCTCTATGAATAACTGGGTGGAACTGCTGGTTATGTCGTCTCCCCAAGGGAATGTTGATCACTGTGTTATTTTTCTGACCAAATCCCAGAGGTCAGTGCTGTGCAGCCGTGGGAGTATTCAGAGTGTGGACAGGTGATCCAGCACCCAAGATCTTACCCACAACTGGCAGAGTTGTAGCAAGTGTTTGCATAGAATAAATAGAAATATGCTTTTGGTTCAAAGTTGTCCAGATTCTCTTGGTAAAGAAGCAGAAAAAGGCCTTCATTCCTTAACATCTGGAGCTAAAAGAACCATGCATTTGGATAGTGGGGTGGGGTAGGGTAAGCGTGATCAGGGGAGATGACCTTAAACCAGGGGTCCCCAAACTTTTTACACAGGGGGCCAGTTTACTGTCCCTCAGACCGTTGGAGGGCCGGACTATAAAAAAAAACTATGAACAAATCCCTGTGCACACTGCACATATCTTATTTTAAAGTAAAAAAAAAGGGGGGGGGGAACAAATACAATATTTAAAATAAAGAACAAGTAAATTTAAATCAACAAACTGACCAGTATTTCAATGGGAACTATGGGCCTCCTTTTGGCTAATGAGATGGTCAATGTGCTCCTCTCACTGACCACCAATGAAAGAGATGCCTCTTCCAGAAGTGCAGCGGGGGCTGGATAAATGGCCTCAGGGGGCCGCATGTGGCCCGCGGGCCGTAGTTTGGGGACCCCTGCCTTAAACAAATGAATACACCCTCAGTAGAAATGACTCTACCATGGAATACAGAAGGTCCACAGCCTTCTGAAGAGAGTGAGGGAGGGTGCAGAAGAGGGTAGAGTCTGGAAGACCAATGTTTAAACAAGGTTCTCCAAATAGGGTACTGCCAGAGCCCTAGTATTTTCCTGAGCTGGAATGCCTTCTACATATGAGGAAACAGAATTTTTGGAGTTTTCAGCTTGTCAAAGTCCCAAAGGGGGCTTGGAGAGAATTTAGATGTCCATGTCCTAACCCCTGGAACCTGTGTATGTGTTATATTACATTGCAAAAGAGAATTAATGTTGTAGATGGTATTATATTTGCTAGTCAGCTGTTAAAATAGGGAGATTTTCCTGGGCTATCTGGGTGGGGTCAATGTAATCACTAGAATCTTTACAAGTGGAAGAGGGAGGCAGGTGAGGGAGTCAGAGAGAGATGTGGTGTGGTGTTCGGAAGCAGAGTCAGAGAGATATTAAGTCGCTGGCTTTGAAGATGAAGGGGGCATGAGCCGATGTATGTAGTCTCTAGAAGCTGAAAAAGACAAGGAAATGGATTCTCTCCTAGAGCCTTCAGAAAGGAGCCTAACCTTGCTGACCCTTGATTGTATAGTCCAGTACCACTCATTTTAGACTTCTAAAATGCAGAGCAGTGAGATAATAAATTTGTGTTCTTTTTTTTTTTTTTTTTTTTTTTTTTTTGTATTTTTCTGAAGTTGGAAACGGAAGGCAGTCAGACAGACTCCAGCATGCGCCCGACCGGGATCCACCCGGCACGGCCACCAGGGGGTGATGCTCTGCCCATCTGGGGCATTGCTCTGTTGCAACCAGAGCCATTCTAGTGCCTGAGGCAGAGGCCACAGAACCATCCTCAGCGCCCGGGCCAACTTTGCTCCAATGGAGCCTTGGCTGCGGGAGGGGAAGAGAGAGACAGAGAGGAAGGAGAGGGGGAGGGGTGGAGAAGCAGATGGGTGCTTCTCCTGTGTGCCCTGACCAGGAATCAAACCCAGGACTCCTGCACGCCAGGCTGATGCTCTACCACTGAGCCAACCGGCCAGGGCCATAAATTTGTGTTCTTTTAAGCCACTAATTGTGGTAATTTGTTATGGCAGCAGTAGAAAAGGAGTTCTTGGCCTCAACCCTGGCATTTTCATTCTGAAATCTATTTCATTTATTTTCACCTTTGCCTAATCCTATTTTTCCATCATTTCTGCACTTTGAATCCATCCTGTGGCCCCTGCATTGTTGAAGACAGAAGGGGACAGTGCTATTCAGATCAATTACAGGAGTGGGCAAAGGAAGGAGGACACGAAGCTGGCAGGTGAGTGCGAGAGTTAAGTGAGAGCTCTAGCTCTGAACTCAGCGCCCTCCGGAACCTCAGGAGCATCTTCTCCCTGCAGAAGTCTGACCAAGATACAATGGCCCTGTTTCTTCAGCTCTCATATGAAGACAGTGATGGGTGCTACTTCGAATGTCTCAGAGACAAAAACATAACTACATTCATTATATGAGATGTTCATTAAAGTTCATGTGCCATCAGGAGCCGGGGTCCAAGGAGTTACAGAAATGTCACTGGAGGGTAATCAAGAGCAACGCCAAGTACCCAAGGCCAGGTGCCAGGGAAGGTGCCTCTTCCCCTTCCTGCCCCCTCCCCTCCCCTGCCGGGGGCGCGGCTCAGGGAGAAAGCCCCAAGGGATGGGGAGATGGCTTGGCCAGCTGTGCTTTATTATAAACCCCCACCCCCAACCCGCTCCAGGACACCGGGGTCGGGCAGGCAGCTCAACCTTCTTTCTCCCTCTCCTCTCAACACCCCTCCACCTTGTGGCGAGAACACCTGGCTGGCTTCACGGGGAGTGGGCGAACGTAGCGCGAAGCCCCCAGCCTCTTCCCCACCCCGAGCCATGCAGGGAGCGGAGGCCGTGCGGGGAACTGGCCGGCGGCCGGGACAGGGGTTTTCACTTCCCCTCCGCAACGGCCGGGCTGCAGGTGCCGCGGGGCTGAGCCCCGCAGGCGCAGGGGGCGGGCCCTGTGGACACGCCCTCGCGGCGAGTCCTCGCTGCCCCGAGGGAGGAAGCGGCAGAGCCGCGGCTGGTGCTGGGCTGCTGCTGCGCGGAGCCGGCGCCCCTCGCCACGGCGCCCAGACACCCGGCCGGCCCGGCTCCGGCCCCAGGCCCCGCGCACGCAGCGAGCCGGGCGGGAGAGCCGCGCCCCGCGGCATGGCAGCCTCAGGTGCGTAGGCAGGGCGCCGGCCCCTCTGGGACCCTCTCCGCGCGCTCTGGTCCCCCGCAGCCCTCCGAGCGCCGTCCCGCTCCCAACTCTGTCGGGCCTCTTCGCTGGGGGGAATCTGTGTTCTTTCTGTTCTTTCCCCCAGTTCCCTGTTGCAAGTCTCCCACCCCGACTTTCCCACGTTCCCATACCCAGCCTGCTGAGCGATTCTCTGCAGCCTGCTTGACCCTCCTCTTGTCGCCCCTTTCTAAGTCTTTTTTTCCTTCCATCACTAGCCCTCGGAACTTCTGAGGGTCGTTTCCCTGTTCTTCCAACTTTGTGAACCCAGAGTTGGAGTTGAAAGAAGGCAGAGCCTCCTTGTGTGCGCCGGCGAAACGCTTCTCGGACCGATAGGGGGCGTCGAGACAGTCCTAGGTTGGCACAGGGAAACAGGAGGTGGCCCTGGGGCACCGCCTCTACCCATCTTGGGCTTTGTTTTTCGTCTGGAATTTCCGTAGGAATCTAGGAACACTGTTCCTTGAGCTTTACTTTTCTTATGTCATTTGCACAACTTTACCAAATGGGGGAGAGGTGACCACTGGGTATCTACCCATCAAAAGCTGTCAGGAGGCTTTTCTCATTAGTTTTTGGGTTCCCTTCTTGGTTCAGTTCATGGGTTGTGTACACTTGGCAGGTCACTCACTCACTGAGTTCCAGGATGAACCATACAATAATGATGATAATAAGAGACAACTAATAAGCGCTTTACTACACATGTTAAGTGATAATGTGCGCCTAAATACAGTATGTTCTCATCCGTGACCAGGACATTCCTGGTCTCTGCTCTCCAAGAGATTATGCTCTTGTGAAGGAAAGCGTAGGTAAACAAAGAATTACTAGGTGAGAATATTATAGTTACCATGTTTGTAAGTGGATTTACTTGTGTTTTTCCTGCCCATCTTTTGATGTTTCAGTAGAGATAACATGTGAAAACAGGATGCAAATTTTCTTGAAAAATAAAATCTAGTTGGCCAAGGGGAGGTACTGCTCTTGGTGGATGTGGGAAGATGCTAGACCCCCTGAGCTCTAGGTTTCTAATGGTGCTTTGGAAGCAGGGGTGGACAAGCCTAAAGGTGACAGTTCTATTACTTTTGGTGATGTGGGCTTCCTCTTTAAGGGGTGTGGAAAGGTAGCTAACCTTAGCCTCACGGCTCCCTAGCTGGGCTCTGAAGGTTAAAAGAAGCTGTATTGTGGATAATGAACCCCTGGTAATAGTAGGTTGATAGTCCTCACGTTCCATTTGAAAGCGGAAGCAGAGTTATCTAGAGGAAGTTCATTCATACAACAAATACTTATTGCATGCCTACTGTTTCTAGATGCTGTTCTTGGTGTCAGGTATATATTCAGTAAATGCAGCAGACATAAGCAATGTCTACAGGGAGCTTATGGACTAGTGGCGGAAGGCAGGAACTACAGTTAATCAGGAAAATATATGATATGAGAAGTGCATGGAAAAACAATAGAGGGGGTATAGGAGTTAGGGTTATCATTTAAAATGCGGCAGCTCGGTTAGGCCTCATGGAGAAATGGTCATTTGAGCAGAGACCTGAAGTGGGGGAGTGCATTTGGGGGAAGAGTGCTCAAGGTCGAAGAACAGTAAATGTGTATATGTGGGATATTTAAGGAGCAGGTGGCCAGAGTAGGTGGGTGATTGGGGAGAAGTAGGAGATGAGGTGAGGGAAGCTCCCACCTCCTTCTATGGCTAGGAACAGGCCCTGGGCTGTTAGATTTGGGAAACAGAAAACTGGAGGGGGAGAGTTAGGCAGAGGAGGCAGAGAAGGCAGAGAAGGCAGAGAGAGCCCTCCTTTAGTATTCCGTGTGTATCATTTAAGTGGGTGTGGCCAAAGGGGCATCTGAATGGGGACTCAGACCCAGTGACCAAACCTGGGGCTTATGAGCTCTGTACTGTAGCGGCTTCTATAGACATCTGCAATGGTTAGAGCTGTCAGCATCACCTGTGATGAGACACCACTCCAGGAGCTGCAAATGGGAGTGGGGTCTGTGGGGTCCCTGGGGCTCCCTGAGTCTGGCGATGCAATGACCTATGGTGTTAGGTCACAGCGGTGAGAGTATTTTTTAAAGATTTTATTTATTCATTATAGAGAGGGGGGGGAGAGAGAGAGAGAGAGAGAGAGAGAGAAGTGGGGAGGAGCAGGAAGCATCAACTCCCATATATGCCTTGACCAGGCAAGGCCAGGGTTTTGAACCGGCAACCTCAGCATTTCCAGGTTGATGCTTTATCCACTGCGCCACCACAGGTCAGGCGAGAGTATCTCTTACCAACATGCTGTAGGCTCTGCAGTCACCCAGGCCACTGCTCAATGTGATCTCCTCCTTCTTGTCTTCCTTTTCCTTCTCCTCCTCATTATTCTTCTCCTCCTCCTCCTTCTTCTCCTCCTCCTCCTTTTTCTCCTTCTCCTCCTCCTCCTCTTCCTCTTCTTCCTTCTTTTTCTTTTCCTCCTCCTTCACGTCTTCCTCCTCCTTCTCCTTTTCCTTTTCCTTTTAAACAGCTTTATTGAGATATAATTCAGATATAATACAATTTACCCATTTAAAGTGTACAATTCAGTGGTTTTTAGTATCTTGACACATATGTACAACCATCACCACAGTCAATTTTAGCACATTTTCATCACCTCAAAAAGAAACTTGCTCTGCTTCAGCTAGCACCCCTTTATCCCCTCCTCCTCCCCACCACTGTTTCACTCTCTGTCTCCATAGATTTCCCTACTCTGGACTTTCTTATAAATGGGATCATGTAATATGTGGTCTTTTGTGACTGGCTTCTTTCATGTAACATAATAATTTCAAGGTTCATCCAAGGTTAACATACATCATCAATATCTTATTCCTTTTCATGGCTGAATTATACAGGCTCCCTAAATTTCCTTCCACTGGAGAGTAATCATTAGTCTTCTGTTTTTTAAATGGCATATATGCTTGTTGAAATTAAGGAGAATCTTGACTCCCTGTC
Organism: Saccopteryx leptura; assembly: GCF_036850995.1. NCBI lineage: Eukaryota > Metazoa > Chordata > Mammalia > Chiroptera > Emballonuridae > Saccopteryx > Saccopteryx leptura. The sequence continues at coordinate 30,790,501 of NC_089515.1, forward strand.
CTTGAAAGAATTTTAGAAGCCAGATAAAATGAAGTGGAATCAGTCTATTCTGGGATATTCTCTATGCCTCTGATGGTGTCTGTTGTATTTACACATGAGAGCGAGGAGAAGGAGGCCATAGTAACTTTCCCAAGTGGCCAATTCTGGTTGGTGAAGACTAGAATTGTTTTCTCCGTGTGTCAGCCTCATACCTTGTTTTTTGTTGTTGTTGTTTTGTTTTTTTAATTGAGAGAAGGGGAGGCAGAGAGACAGACTTCTTCATTCACCCTGATCAGGATCCACCTAGCAAACCTCCTACGGGGGGATGCTCTGCCTATCTGGGGCAGTGCCCGTTGCTCAGCAATTGAGCTCTTTTTAACGCCTGAGGGGGAGGCCATAGAGCCATCCTCAGTGCCCAGGGTCAACTCGCTCGAATCAATCAAGCCAGAGACAGGGAGACAGAGAGAGGGAGAGAGAGAGAGAGAGAGAGAGAGAGAGAGAGAGAGAGAGAAGGGAGAAGGGTGGAAAAGCAGATAATAAGCAGATGGTCACTTCTCCTGTGTGCCCTGACTGGGAATTGAACCCAGGACTTCCACACATCTGGCTGACGCTCTACCACTAAGCCAACCAGCCAAAGCCTTAGCCTCATACTTTTAAAGAAAGCTCTCATACCTCTTCCTGACCCTGCTCTCCGAGGCTTCTCTTATCTATTGATTCTTCTACCATCCTTGTACTTACAGGAAAAATAGGATTTGAAGGGACCTTTAATTTTTCATGATCTTAACTCCTATCTGATCCTTGAGGTCTCCCAACACTCCTAACAAATCTCTAAACTTGAAATATTCAGAGTCTGGAAACTCTTCACAGGAACTGTTTCTAGCTCTCTCCTTATCCTGGTCAACTTCCCTATGTCACATGCCTTTTTGGCATGGTGCAGACTCAAACATGGGGCTCCAGGACAGATGAATTGTGTGCCAGTGTCACCTACAGATTAGAAAGTATCTGGGCTGGGAAGTTTGAGAAGCACTTCCTCTTTGTTCTCTTCTCAGGTGGATTCTGAATCTGTCAAAGGAAGCTCTCTTTCAGTTTCTGTGTCTCCCCCACCACTGTCACTCCCTGTTGCCACCAGCTGGCCCCTGCTCTGCTGTTATCCATTCCTTTCTCTTTCTGTAGTCAAACGTATTCTTTTTTTTTTTTTTTTTGTATTTTTCTGAAGCTGGAAACAGGGAGAGACAGTCAGACAGACTCCCACATGCACCCGACCGGGATCCACCCGGCACGCCCACCAGGGGGCGATGCTCTGCCCCTCCGGGGCGTCGCTCTGTTGCGACCAGAGCCACTCTAGCGCCTGGGGCAGAGGCCATGGATGGAGCCATCCCCAGCGCCTGGGCCATCTTTTGCTCCAACGGAGCCTCGGCTGCAGGAGGGGAAGAGAGAGACAGAGAGGAAGGAGAGGGGGAGGGGTGGAGAAGCAGATGGGCGCCTTTCCTGTGTGCCCTGGCCGGGAATCAAACCCGGGACTTCCGCACGCCAGGCCGACACTCCACCACTGAGCAAACCGGCCAGGGCCTATTCTTTATTCTCTACAAACACCCTTCCTCATTTCTGTCTAGGATGTATGGACTCCTAGTTGGTTCATGTTATTTCATCTCTTTTAATAAACAAACAACCAAAAATGAGATAATTGGTTTGGCACATGTGATGAAATGACATTTGGTTAAAGGAAGGGAATTATTCTTGAAGAAAGCTGTGTCACCTATATGAAAATGAGTTGCTGACAAAGCATTTAGTCCCTTGTCATTACCCAGTAGAGGGACTTTAACTTCCACTTTGGATTTTTTAACAACTTCCCCAACTTTCAGTTTCAGCAGCAGAGTAAAAATCCAGGAAAGTGATAGATTTTGTTGTACTCATTTACATTGAGGCAAAATTTGCCTAGATTTAATATATTGGTCTGAAGACACACTCCAAGCTGGTGGTGGCCAAGTAGATTGTGATAGTAACACGTCTGAGGCACTAACCACTTCCTTCTCAAGTACTTTTGCTCAAAAGGAGATAGAAATGAACACTAGAACCCCTGGAATGAAATGTTTTAAATATGTTTCCATATTGAAGAGGCTAATCATAAATGCTTTTATTTCAATTGTGTATTTAAACTTTTAGAAGTTTTAGATTTATAGAAAAACTAGGAAAATAGTAAGGAGTTCCTGTATACTACACACTCAATTTCCCCTATTAGTAACATTTAGACTTTCCTTGATGACTAGGGGTGTTTACTGAACAACAGGTTTTGTGATGTCTGTTAACAGAATCAAGGAGTGGTGAGGTAGGATCCAGGGTGAACTGAGTACCTACTCCTTCAGTGGCCCAGAATTTGTCAATTTTAAAAATGCTGCATTGCTTTTGGGTCACTGTCTCCTCCTAAAAGTGGCAAAGATTGCTCACAGTCACGCGGCCAGGACAGTGCAAAGCCACTGGTTTCCTGCTAAGTCAGAGCTCTGAGACCCATACTCCCTTCCTAAGGGTACTTCTCAGGCTCTAGGAAATCTCCTCTTCCCTCTTCTTCACTTCCTTGCCATCACTTGTCAACTCTTTGTAGACATTGCCAATGGCTTCTTCTTTTTTTTTTTTTAAATTTAAAATTTTTTTTTACAGGGACAGAGAGAGAGTCAGATAGAGGGATAGATAGGGACAGACAGACAGGAACGGAGAGAGATGAGAAGCATCAATCATCAGTTTTTCGTTGTGACACCGTAGTTGTTCATTGATCGCTTTCTCATATGTGCCATGACTGTGTAACCCCCCACTCGAGCCAGTGACCTTAGATCCATGCTAGTGAGCTTTTTGCTCAAACCAGATGAGCCCGCACTCAAGCTGGCAACCCCGGGGTCTCGAACCTGGGTCCTTCAGCATCCCAGTCCAACGCTCTATCCACTGCGCCACCACCTGGTCAGGCCCAATGGCTTCTTCACTGATGTACGTGGCCACACCCTTACTAAAATCTTAGTCTAACTCATTTAGTCCTGGCTCTGTGACTAATTACTGAGTGTGAATTTAAGAAATTGATTTCATCAGAGCTAAAGTGTTTTCTTTTTGTTTTGTTTTGGTTTTAATCTGTAAATGAGGTGTTTGGGCCAAGTGATCCCCAAAAGCTCCTTTTTCTGAAGCTGGGACCCTCAGCTCCTGGGGCTGCTGCTTGGGCCGTTTGAGCCACTGGCTGAGGGAGGGAAAGAGAGAGAGAGAAGGGGGAGACATGCTTCTCATGTGTGCCCTGACCAGGAACCGAACCTGGGATGTCTGCACTCCAGGCTGATGCTTTATCCACTGAACCAACTGACCTAGGCCTCCCAAAAGCTCTTTTAAACTTGATACTTCTCTGAGCTTTTGATTCTGTTTCTGGTATTTATGCTTTATTAGAAGAAGAAGAAAGCCTATGTCATGGACCAGGTGTGGTGAGGGACACCTTACAGATGGTCTAGTGCAGGTGGAAGCATTAATTCAACCATGCTTACTGTTTAAAATAATGCACTGTTTACAATAATGTGAGGACAATGACACCAGGTGCCAATTTTTGAGGGTTTACTACATGCCAAACACTACATGCTTAGCACTTTACATGAAACACTAATTTAATTCTCACTGATAAATATTGCTGTAATATTTCTATTTGCAGACAAGTAAACTGAAGTTTAGAATATTTAAGTAACCTGCCCAAGGTTACACAGTTAATACTTCGCAGAGCCAAGAGGCTAATCTAGCTGCCTGATTTCAGACCCATGCTTGTTACCACTTTATTTGGGGAAGAGCCAGGTTCTGGGGCCAAACTGTCAGAGTTCAAATTCTGACTCTCCCATTGTAGATCATGGGTAACTTACTTAACCTGCCACCCCTGTTTTATCATCTTTTAAAATGTGGCTAATCGTACAGTAGTATCTACTTTAGAAAGGAAAGCTGCTATGATGAGTAAATGAGTTTACTAGGCAATATGCTTGGAAAAGCATCTGGAACATAGTGAGCTCTCTATTCAATGTTTGCTGTTTGCCCTGGGCGGTTGGCTCAGCGGTAGAGCGTCGGCCTGGCGTGCGGGGGACCCGGGTTCAATTCCCGGCCAGGGCACATAGGAGAAGCGCCCATTTGCTTCTCCATCCCCCCCGTCCTTCCTCTCTGTCTCTCTCTTCCCCTCCCGCAGCCAAGGCTCCATTGGAGCAAAGATGGCCCGGGCGCTGGGGATGGCTCCTTGGCCTTCGCCCCAGGCGCTAGAGTGGCTCTGGTCTCGGCAGAGCGACGCCCCCTGGTGGGCAGAGCATCGCCCCCTGGTGGGCAGAGCATCGCCCCCTGGTGGGCGTGCCGGGTGGATCCCGGTCGGGCGCATGCGGAAGTCTGTCTGACTGTCTCTCCCCGTTTCCAGCTTCAGGAAAATACAAAAAATACAAATAAATAAATAAATAAATAAATAAAAATTTAAAAAATATTTGCTGTTGGCCCTGGCCGGTTGGCTCAGCGGTAGAGCGTCGGCCTGGCGTGCGGGGGGACCCCCGGTTCGATTCCCGGCCAGGGCACATAGGAGAAGCGCCCATTTGCTTCTCCACCCCCACCCCCTCCTTCCTCTCTGTCTCTCTCTTCCCCTCCCGCAGCCAAGGCTCCATTGGAGCAAGGATGGCCCGGGCGCTGGGGATGGCTCCTTGGCCTCTGCCCCAGGCACTAGAGTGGCTCTGGTCGAGGCAGAGCGACGCCCCCTGGTGGGCAGAGCGTCGCCCCTGGTGGGCGTGCCGGGTGAATCCCGGTCGGGCGCATGCGGGAGTCTGTCTGACTGTCTCTCCCCGTTTCCAGCTTCAGAAAAAAAAAAAAAAAAAAAAAAAAAAAAAATATTTGCTGTTTATCATCATCATTGTCATCATCACCATCCTCTATTGCACAAGCTATAGAGGGAAGAAGAGTATGTCAACAGAAGCAATAGCTAATGGAAACATCTGAAATGGCATTGTATGTTTGGGTAAAGACAGAAAGTCTGGTGTGGTTGTAACACCAACTATAAGGGGGAAAGAGGTCAGACAGGTATGCTGGAGGCAATCGCGTGAAAGATTGTGGATGCCCAGCTCCTTGTCTGAGTGGTATATCTTGGAGGTCATGGGAAGCCTTCGAAGAAGCAAGCATGTTAACATACTTCTGTGCCTTGTTCTTGCTCAGGGGTGTTCCGAGGGTGTGACATCCTCCTCGTCTACAGCCCAGATGCTGAGGAATGGTGCCAGTACCTCCAGGGCCTTTTCCTGGCCAGTCGGCAGGTCCGCAGCCAGAAGACGCTGACTTACCGGCTGGGCCCCCAGACCACCTTTTCGGCTGAGGACCTGACCTTCTTCCGCAGCGTGCGCTGCGTTGTGGTGCTGCTGTCCGCAGAGCTGGTGCGGTGCTTCGGCCAGCCGGCGCTGCTGCCCCTGCTGCAGAGAGCCTTCCATCCCCCGCACCGCATGGTCCGGCTGCTCTGCGGGGTGCAGGACAGTGAGGAGTTCCTAGACTTCTTCCCCGATTGGGCACACTGGCAGGAGCTCACCTGTGATGACGAGCCTGAGACGTACGTGGCGGTTGTGAAGAAGGCCATTTCTGAAGGTACGGGTCTCCTTTGAAGTAAAGATGAACAAGCCCTAGAAAAATGACTAGCCCAGCCCTAGGCATTCGGGTCAGACATTGTCACGTTAACGCTAGTCATTTATATTACAAAATGAACCCGGATCACACTGTGCTAAGAGCCCTAGTCATATTTTTGGGGTAGAGAAGTCTGTTCTTGGGATGGCATAAGGATAAGATAGGTCTCCTGGACCACAGGAAAGAAAGACAGGAAAGGAAATTTCCTGTGGGTTCTGTGCTAGGATAAAAGCCTTTCTAGAATTTTCTACACCTTGAAAGATGCAGGACACAGGTTCCAGACTAGTGGAGGGCAGTGTGGTTGGGAGGCGGAGACTTAGTTCGGAGGCAAGAGGACAAGACTTCCAACCTTCCTGCCTGCAAGCCACTTCCATTTTAACATCACATGACTGTAAGATTTTTACTGAAAAGGTATCACTTTTGGATAACATATTTACAGAGAAACATCCCTCTGTTTCCCGTCAGCTTAGCTTCTGTTTTTTGCCCTGTTTCTCCTTTTAAAGTGGGAAAATTCCGATCCTCTCTGCCAGGGCTAATGACTTTAGTGGCCCCGGGAAGTGTGACATACACTCTGATTAACAGTAACGGAAGATGTGCTCTTGGATGGACACATGTCACAGCTTTTCTTCCTCTTTTTGTTTTCTATTTTTGCTTCACTGTGAGCTCTGAACAGGCTATGTGTTTTCTTCTGTCTCTCGCCATTTACAATCTTATGTACCTTCTACCAACAAAAAAGCCTGGCAAATTATGGAGTAATGTGACTATGTTCAATTATTCCTGGTGTGACTTGGATATTAATTTGTTTCATTCATCCGTCTCATTTAATGAACTGAATCAAGAATTCATAAATTTTTAGTGATCTTAAAAAGCTAATATATCTTTCTAGATGCTCTCTATCAGGAATAGGCTGCTTTAACCCAATAAATATGATCAGGTCATATAACCTAGTCGGATCCCAGCTCACTTTGTATTATAAGTGACTAGTGTCAGCTTAAAGGACCTCACCTGAAATGCTTGGGATCCAGATGAGTGATTTTTCCTGGGTTTGCTTATTTTTACTTCAGAAGGACATGAGGATAATAAAAGCACACAATTCATACTTGCTTGATCACACATCGTTGCTTTGAGAGAGTTGTGATCTATTTAAATTTACTAAGAACTGAGACAACAGCTAGTTGTGTCAATTGGTTTATGTCACTGCACCAGTTTATTATGATCTCATGGGCTGGCCACTGTGACCCACCAACCTATTATTCAGAGCTCCAGGAATCAGTTGTCACTGGTTGGTACCTCATGCTGTGTGTGGTAACAGATTTTTCTCTTTAAAATATTACAGTGGTGATATTTAAAAAAAAAAAAAGGTAGGCCCTGGCTGGTTGGCTCAGTGGTAGAGCGTCGACCTGGCATGCGGAAGTCCTAGGTTTGATTCCTGGCCAGGGCACACAGGAGAAGTGCCCATCTGCTTCTCCACTCTTCCCCTCTCCTTCCTCTCTCTCTCTTCCCCTCCCGCAGCCAAGGCTCCATTGGAGCAAAAGATGGCCTGGGCCCTGGGGATGGCTCCTTGGCCTCTGCCCCAGGCGCTAGAGTGGCTCTGGTCGAGACAGAGCGACGCCCCAGATGGGCAGAGCATCGCCCCCTGGTGGGCGTGCCGGGTGGATCCTGGTCGGGCGCATGTGGGAGTCTGTCTGACTGCCTCCCAGTTTCCAGCTTCAGAAAAATAAAAAAAAAAAAAAAAAAAAAAAAAAAGGTGGTTAAAAGGATTTTTAAAATATTGTTTGGATACATGCCCTGTTTAGATGCCTAGATAAGTTGATCACTTATAATATTTTACTTTCTACTAACAACTCTGGTCCAGTATGCTGTGAGCGTTTAGTGTCGAGTGTTTCAGAACAAATGAAGCGTTTCACAGTGGTGTTTCTGTTCTGAGAGCAAACAGCCCTTCATCAGAAAGGTTGTTTCAATGGGAAATTAAAATAAACTGCTTAGTGGAAAATATCTGCAGTTCAGAATCAATGGATACATAGTGGAATTCTAGGAAAGGGGAGGAGAAAAGATGGTTCATGGCTTGAGTGTAACTTTTTTACCTGGTGTTAGATTTGTGAATTTGGTGATTTGAGCTCTCTGTGTATAACAGGATGGCTTGGATTTGCTTTGGGGGTGTCCATAGCCACCGCCCATGGTTGGCACAGTTATATGCTATACCTCTGATTTTTATGCCAGACAAGCTTTCTTCACAAACATAAGACTCAGAGTCTGGCAGTATAGCAGAAAGACAGCAGTAGGGACACTCTTTTGCCTGGCCAACTAGGTGCCCAATATTGGGCAAGTCACTTAGCTTCTTTGGGTTTCAGGTTTCTTTCTTGGTAAGAGGCGGGATTAGACTTGATCTAAGACACTTTGAGGGCTAATAGTCTATTCTTTCCTAGGCCAGACGGTCTCAAACATTTTGAAGCACCACCTTCTTGCCCTATTTCAGATCTGCTTTGACTCCTGGGAAGCTTCAGGCTAAAAGAGTGTTTAAGGACAGTACTATCCCGACACTAGGTGTCTGGTATAATTGTGTCCTTGGTTACATTCTCTATAACATAGGATAATTTGCTTTAATACTGCCCTGGTACACATGAGGTTTTTCATGTGCCGCCTCAAAATAAAAGCAAAAAATAAAAATTTCATACATCCCACTACTATAAGCTGCCCCAGGCCTGTGAGAAATAAATACATGAACCTTGTTTCTTCGACTTTCTGCATTAAAGAAAGAACCCCAGTGGGAAGTGTAATGAAAAATTGATAATGGGGCCTGACCTGTGGTGGCGCAGTGGATAAAGCGTCGACTTGGAATGCTGAGGTCACCGGTTCAAAACTCTGGGCTTGCCTGGTCAAGGCACATATGGGAGTTGATGCTTCCTGCTCCTCCCCTTGTTCTCTCTCTATCTCTCCCTCTCTCTCTCTCTAATAAAAATGAATAAATAAAATCTAAAAAAAGTAAATAAATAAAAAATTTAAAAAAATAACTAAAAAAATTGATAATGGGGATTAACTAATGGTAGGGACAGTAACTGTGGGGTTACTGGTTGTAGGGCCTTTGAAAGCTCTGGGGAGCCAAATTTCAAGAAAGCTTAGTAAGAATTAGAACATGCCAGATGAAATGGGCAGCCTTTGGAGGTGCTGAGTTCCACATCGCTGGGAGTGTGTAAATGGAGACTGGTGTGAAGGGGTTCAGCTTTGGAACTGTGGTTGGACCATGTGACTGTCACAGCCTTTTGATGATAAATTCCCTTATGGGAAGTTTCTCTTTTCCTCAGGAACACATTTCTATTCTGAATTCAGTTTTCCTCCTTCACCAAGTCTTTCTGAGGTTTCTAACTCAAAGCTGAGGAAATCTTGGTTGTGTCCCTACTATGACCCCTGTAGAAATTAGCGAGAAGAAAGACCTCAATTCATAATCTAGGTAACTCTTGGAAATGGTAAAGCTCCCAGGATATTTATAGATATTTTTTCTTAACTTTTAGATATTCTGTGAAAAAATATGACTACTGAACAAGATATTCACTGAGACCATTTCAAATTTAGGCTGAATTTTAGACCATTTAAAATCTAAAATAAGGCTTAAAGATCAAAAGCTTTAGATCAGGTGTCTCAAACTCGCGGCCCGCGGGCCACATGCGGCCCGCCGAACAATTTTGTGCGGCCCGCAGACTAATCCACGAAGTTCAAGATATTTTGGATAAAATTAAGTAAGCCTAGGGGCCTACTTGTATTTTTCATTTCTCTAGCATCCTAGCTAGATATTAGCTTAGTTAACAGCAGTTGTGATGCGAACTACAGTTTCTGGTCGTTTTGTGACACTGAGTAAACTGCATGTACGATTGTGCTTGTTGTACTGATTTTTTTTTGTTTTCAACTGCAGTGAGAAAAGTGTTGCGTAACAGTTGCCTTTTGTAGACCTAGTGCTGCCCGCCGAATGGCTGTGATCTTGCTCTGCGGCCCACATGCTGAGTTGAATTTGAGACCCCTGCTTTAGAGAGTAGAGCTGGTAATGGAGGTAATTATTCCAGAAATTCAGGTTCAGTGTAGTTGCTGCCTATCAATTATACCTTCTCTTGCTGCTGCGTTATCTAAATAAGTGCTTCTCAACTTTCACTGTGTTCAGGAGGCCCCGCGGAGTAAATCTCTGCAGATTCTGACTCTGTAGGTCTAGGTGGGCCCCAGGATCTGCATGTCTAACAAGCACCCAGGTGATGGTGACACCGCAGGTCAGGGGTCCATCTTGAGCAACAATCCAGGCCACTCCTCCTTTGCCAAGTCAGTGGTCATGTACCTCTGTTGTGCATGGACCATTTCTCACTTTTCTGGAAATGAAGCCATCGTGATACCAGGGCGACTCTGGATACCCATCAGCTAAGGTAGAAAATTAGACCAGTGTTGGTGCTTAGACCAATAGATTTCAGTGTAGAGATCCTGAGTTCTCTCCTGTGCCCCTACTGACAGATGCATGAGTTAATTCTGGCAACTTTTAATTTCTTCATTTTCCAGATGTCAATGAGTGGTCCTGATATTGAAGTGGAGGTATACTTTCATCAACCCTTACAGCTTCATTTAATAGACCCGTTGATCATAATTACTGTTCCACTAAAAAATGTTTTAGAGGTTTTAGTTTCCATCGCTTCCCCCCCAAAACTTATCAGCTACCTTAAAATCAAGCAGGCATTTTAATTAGAGTCTTCAGTGTGGTGGAACAGCTCGTTTATTTCTCTAGACAGTCATCTGTAAAATGATGGAGTGGACCAGATGATTTGGAAGGTTGCTTCCAGCCCCCAGTGCTGTAATGTATCATTATAAATTTTCTAAGAAGACAGCAAATTACCCAGAACCTTTTAGCTGATGCAGCTTAGTTCCAAAATGTCTGCAGGAATATACATCCAGTGCATAGAAGACCGCACTATTGTTCTGATTTTTTTGGACTTGTTGGGTGATTATTATAAAAGAAGGAAGTGAGAAAAACCCTGTTACAGGCCAGAAATTATTTCCTCTTTACTGGACCTCTATTCTTTGCTGCAAATCTCACTGGAATACAAAAATAGATTTTGTTAGCCTGTGGGAAAGGACTTGGTGGGTGATCTTGGGTTTTATTTCAAAAGTTCTCATCGTTATGTCTGTGTACATGTGTGTCTGTGTTTGTGTTTGTGTGTCTAGATGCAGAAGGGAAACACTAAAGCTAATTCTCCTAATATTACTCAGTATGACACTAAAGGTCTTGTCTGCTTCTTTATCTGAATTACATTCTCTTTGCCTCCCCCATCCTGCCTCATGCCACTTGTGCTTCAGAAGTTCTGATGGTATACTAAATCATAATGTATTTTGCCTTGTGTTCCTTTGGCAAAAATTTAGAGGGAGGTGCCCATGGTGCCCATATCTGTCCGTCCTTTGTTGATATTAATGTTCTAATCCGAATGTTAAACTGGAGTTTAAAAAAAAACCACAATTGGGATATTTTAGAATGCTTTCAGCTAATCCATGGATTCCAAAAATCCCCAAATTTAAAAAGAAACATTCTTGGCCCTGGCCGGTTGGCTCAGTGGTAGAGTGTCGGCCTGGCGTGCTGAAGTCCTGGGTTCGATTCCCAGCCAGGGCACACAGGAGAGGTGCCCATCTGCTTCTCCACCCCTCCCCCTCTCCTTCTTCTCTGTCTCTCTCTTCCTCTCCCACAGCAAGGCTCCATTGGAGCAAAAGATGGCCCGGGCGCTGGGGATGGCTCCATGGCCTCTGCCCCAGGCGCTAGAGTGGCTCTGGTCGCAACAGAGCGACGCCCTGGATGGGCAGAGCATCGCCCCCTGGTGGGCGTGCCGGGTGGATCCCGGTCGGGCGCATGTGGGAGTCTGTATGACTGCCTCCCCATTTCCAGCTTCAGAAAAATACAAAAAAAATAAAAAAATAAAAAAATAAAAAATAAATAAAAAAAGGAACATTCTTTTCTGAAATAAAGTAATATGTGTTTATCATACGTTTTTTAAAGAAAAAATACCTTTTATTTCCAATTTTTTCTCTTATAAATAATGTTGCAGTAAATATTGATACCACTTTGTGCCTAAATCTTCGTGAGTCTCAGCTGATTTTCCCCCAATCATGTATTTATAGCCTCCCAGAGACAGAACTGCCCGCCCGCTCTGCGCATCTCCCCCCTCCCTGTATAACCTGACTCCCTTACTACAATCTCTTGTTGTTGCAGTTTATTTTTTTTATTTCCCTTTATGCCTAAACCAATTATTCACATTTACAATATCTCTCGCAAAGATCCTCGTATGGAGAACAACCTTGCACCCACTCTTCCCTTCATGGAGAGAGCTCATAATCAAATAAATGCTTTTATGACAGTTACTGTGGATAATACATCGGACACTTCTTGTGCATTTATTCCTCCCACAACCCTGAGTGTGTGGATGGTTTGACCACCACTACACAGATGAAACTGGGGTTCAGAGAGGTTCAATGACTTGCAGAAGGACTGGGAGCAGCTCACTTTGAAACTCTAGAATGCTCCCATGTGGCCTTGCTTTCCTCTGAGTCTCCTCTCCCTACTTTCCTCTTCCTCATGGAGACAGGAAGGGTGAGGAAACCTCACAGAGGAGAAAGGAGAAAGGACAATAAACTTCTTTAGACCACAGGTTCCCAAGTCAGGCTGGGCATCGATGCTGTCCTGCGCTCTGTTTAACATGCAGGTGCCTGGGTCCTACCCCAGACCTACTGAACCAGAATCATGGGGGGAGGTGTCCCAGGAATATGAATTTCAAAAAGTCTCTACAGTTGGTTCTGCTGGGCAGCCATGTCCTAGGCTCTGCTCTGTGCCTGCTGTCCTGTCCTTGGTGTTCTGGTTGGACGAGCCAGCAGCGGCTCGGGCCCTGTGAGCTGTTACAGTGAAGGTCACGGGGCACTGGTCCTAAGGTCTCAGAGCTGGGCTATGGCACAGCCCGCTTCCACGTCACAGGCAGCAGCCCTTAAAGAGGGGAGGAGAGTCAGACCCTCAGCAAAGGGGAAGTCACTGCACCGTCCTTGCTCTGCTTGGTGTAGTGGTGTTGCTGATGGTAAGTCATTGACTTCTGGGGCTTCTGTGGTGCCTTGCAGAGACTGAGGGAAGGATCTGACCTCAGGCCGCTTGAAAAGGACTATTTTTGTTCTGCCGTCCTCCTGCCTCACGGCTGTGGGTTGTTGGGTTTGCTTTTTCTCTGCTGTGGGTTAGTCTGCAGTCGGCTCCTTACGGTTCCTCCTTAAATGCCCCCTGCTGAAGGATGCTTTCATCATACAGTTTTCCCTTTTGAAATGGTCTTTGATTTCGGGAAGAAGATGCCCAATTGAGATGATGAAATCTATCCTGGTGTCACTGTCCAAGTGTTCTTTGGATTTCCCTTACCAGGTACCCTGGTTGCCTTGTAGAATAAGATACCTTCACTCTCCAAGCTTTGCCTGAAAGTTAACAAGGATGAACACCTGTAATAGATTTTCGTGAGCATGGAACCTTTCCCCCGAGGTCTGAGAGTTCATCAGGATTATCCATTTCCCACAAGGTTATGAGCCCAGGTGGTGCAGTGAAATGGGCCACCTTGCCCAGAGACAGCCTTCTTCTTTCAGTTTGTTAGTCTTTCTGTGGTCCCTCCAAGAAGGTTCTGCAAGTCCCTTTGTCAAGTGTGGTTGATAAGCAGTGGAAAGGGAGTGACGAACGCTGGAGTTTCCACTCATGTGAGAATATCAAGTTTGCACCTGTCCTGATCTGAATTTTCTAACACATGCCGGATTGCAAATGTCAGCTGTAGGAATTTAATCAGTTGGCTTCGTACCCTGTTGTTTCAGTATTTTCTGCATCTGGCTTCTCCTAGGACTGTTGCTAGAAGAGAATACGAGGACTTTGGAGGGACCAGACCTGACCAGGCCTCTGTTTTCTCATTTCAGAGCCCTTTTATAGACATTATTTATTTGTTCTGTGCAGTTTTCCTAAGAGGCAGATATCTCCATTTTAAAGTTGAGGCATACCCAGGTCCAATGACTTGTTCAAGGTCAAACAGCTGCTTTTACGTTAGAGCTAGGGTAGGGCCAGGCCTCCTGCCTTGCAGTCCGAGGCCTGGTTATTGCCTTCAATAGATCCCACAGACCCACGGACAGTCTTTCATCTGCTACATATTTATTGAGCGTTTACTATTCTCAAGGCCTTGTGCTAGGTGCTGGGATACATCAGGGGAAAAGAGACGTAGTTACTGTTGTAATAGTATCTATAGTCCAAACCCATGTGTAATGTGAACCACATGTGAAATTTAAAGTTTTCTAGTAGCTTCAGTAAAAAAAAAAAAGAGCCCTGGCCGGTTGGCTCAGTGGTAGAGCATCGGCCTAGCGTGCGGAGGACCCCGGTTCGATTCCCGGCCAGGGCACACAGGAGAAGCGCCCATTTGCTTCTCCACCCCTCCGCCGCGCTTTCCTCTCTGTCTCTCTCTTCCCCTCCCGCAGCCAAGTCCCGGGCGCTGGGGATGGCTCTGTGGCCTCTGCCCCAGGCGCTAGAGTGGCTCTGGTCGCAACATGGCGACGCCCAGGATGGGCAGAACATCGCTCCCTGGTGGGCAGAGCATCGCCCCCTGGTGGGCGTGCTGGGTGGATCCCGGTCGGGTGCATGCAGGAATCTGTCTGACTGTCTCTCCCTGTTTCCAGCTTCAGAAAAATGCAAAAAAAAAAAAAAAAAGAGAGAGAGAGAGATAAAAAGAAACAGGTATATTAATTTTTAAAATATAGTTTATTTAACCCAATCTATATGAAATATTCTCATTTCAACATACAATTAATATAAAAATTGTTCATGAGCTACTTTGCATCCTTTAAAAAATACTAAGTCTTTGAAATCTGGTATATATTTTACACCTAGAGACCACGTTTCAGATGTTTGGTGGTCACGTATGGTCAGTGGTTACTTTATTAGACAGTGTAAAACAAGAAGGATGCTTACTTTTCAGAGATTTGAGGTCATTTCAGTCAATATATTAAATATCATGTGTGAAATTACGCCTGTCGTGGTGTCGTCATTCCTTCATTCATTCGGCCAGTCGGTGTCCAGAAAGTAGCGAATGAGCATCTGCCAGGTGTGCAGCACCTCTTTATCTTTTTCTCTCCTTTTCTCCCAAATCTCCTCCTTCCTGCTTTCATCCCTATTGTTCTCCTTTCTTTGTCCCTTTCTATATCTTGTCAGCTGTTTAGCTATGTTCCCAAGGTCCAGAAATACAGTGACAGTTAAGATAAAATTGGCTTTGATTAACAACAGGTTTTCTATCCTTGAAATGGCCAGTTTATCATCATCTGAACTGGGACTGAGCTCCTGGTGACCTGTATGAAGACAGAATCAAACCAGGGCGCTCAGAACACACACACACACACACACACACACACACACACACACACACACACACACACACCCTATATACACAACTTTTAAAAATTGTATGTATGTGTAACTTTTTTCCTGTTAGACTACACAAGAAAGTGTTGGTAGTGGTTGCTTTTGGGTGAACGAAGGGCACTTTAAACTTTTTGGTCTAGACATTTCTCTACTGTTTTAATTTTTCTACTGTGTTTATGTTTTACTCTTAGTAAGTTTAGAAGAGAAAAATGATAGAGTCATGGGGATCTTATGGATCTAGAGGATGAAGTGGGGCTCGCACCCAGCTAATCCAAATAGGTCGAGCTTCAAGTTAAGTTCCTTTGTGTAAACTCCTTGGCCTTTTTCTCGGCTTCCTCGGGCTGCTCTCCCAGGCACGGGGAAGCAGTGTGTGTGCTATTGCTGCAATGTCTGTACTGTCACTGACTGGGTGTGGGCTAATGACTGACTGCAAAGAGGCGACAAGCTACTTATCTTTGAGTCATATTTTCACTCTTGTCAAATAAAATTTGGATTGATGTCTTCTCAGGTTACAACAGTCCCAATGGCAACAAATAAGAGAATATGGATGTATGTTTCATGGACTCTGACACTAACCGGTTTTGCCACCTTGGGCAAGTCACTTAGCCATCCTGGATCTGTCCTTGTCCTTTTTTAAAATGCAGAGAAGAGCACTAGTTAACGTCTTAAACTCTTATAGCCATGAAATTCCATGGTTTTAACTACGTGTGATTTTTACGTATCTTACCTTGCATTGCTGGGTCTCAATCGGATAAATTTTCAAAATCCCATCATGATATAGTAGTGTGTGATTTCATCTAACAAGTTGTCTTTCACAACAGAAGTTTAAACAGGACCTTAAAGAACCTAATACTAGCTTTCTGTTCATGGACATTAGCCTAACTAAGTTCAGTCTTAGGAGAATTTAACATGATGCCATTATCCGAGTGAGAATGAAAAAAATGCATGTATTTAACATTTTACATAAACTGTTTGTTATGGTCTACACATAGATTTATGAATGTGGCTTCATAGGAAGGTAATGGGCGCAGGGGAAATGGGGCAAATATGCACGAGAGAATGGGTCTGTCAATTTCCCTGTTATTACAGGATGTTTTGACAGCTTTTCAATTTGTTTCCAGTTCCGTTCACATGACTGAGAATATGTCTGAAATGGCCAAGGAAGTAGGATGACTTATGCTATAAATGACTTTTTATCTGCCCTTTGGAGAAATTGATGAAACCACACTAGGCTTGTCGTGTGGACTTAGAGCAGAAAACTTCCTAATTTAGCCAGTTTGGTAAAATTGAGACACAAACAGCAGTCAGTTGGTTTTCCAAGACACAGAAAAAGGAACAGAATCAATAATTGAAAAAATTGTCTTTTTTCTGTGGGAAGAAAACATTTGGAGACCATTTCACTTTCACTGTGTTTATGTTTTTAAAGAAAATGCTGGTCTCTACGGACAATGTTTATTTGTGGCGGGTGCCTAGTAAATGGTGGACGGGCGGACGACTGGATGAGTGGGCGCACCCATGGATTGCAGTTCGTTTTCCGTACGTTCAAGCCCACTTTGAATATCCCAGTTGGAGAAGAAGATATTTTTTTTCCCCATGAGCATCCTTCTTAGGGGCCTGCGCTGCTGGTGCCATTTGGACTGTCAGCTGTTTCCATGGAGCAGGTTTGTCTTGTGGTCACATAGTCAGGATGTGACTAAACAGAAACTGTTCAAGTTAATTCAGAGAAAGACAGGATCTATGGAGTACATCTTTTTTTACTATCTTCATACTTAAAATATACCAGATAGGTCAGCCTTTCCCACAGAAGAATCAGGTATGCCATTACAGAGGCTAGTTAGCAGTTGGACTTGTTAGCTCCATGAGGGCATTTGAGTCTATTAGGAGCAGAGCTGTGTCCATTTTGAAGGAGAGCATCGAACTGAAAATATCTGTAGAATTTCAAAGGAGACCTCTAGAATTGGCTTAGTTGGTTCAGGAATTTCTAAGTACCTTTTTGCCCCTGGGTTTATGCCTTCTGCATGTGTGTACCTTCCCTGTGGCTCTTACAAGGTTAGAGCCATACTAGGTTCTTATTTAAAAGAATGCTGGTTGTACGTGCGTATTTTGTCTGCCATGTTGCCAGTTTCACAGACAGGCCGCCGCTCTCTCTCTCTCACGTCTGAAAACACAGGAAATAGAGGGGAAGCTGATGATGAAATGAAAATGCTCTACTTTTAAAGTGAACTAAAATAAGTTTCCTTTTACATATACAGCTGATGTTTGAGGCTGTGGCTATAGTTAGAACTTGCAGATAGTAGAGGATTAGCATTAGCTGTTTGACTCATTTGAGCATGTAAAATGTGGGAAAACCTTTCTGTGGCAGGATGTGGCATGTAGCATTCCAAACGAAGTCAACCTGTTAATCATTCTGAAATAGATCCCCCCTTTCATTTTATAAAACTTTGTGAATATCATCTCTCAAAGCCTTGCATTATTGGCAAAGAAGGTCTCCCACTATGATTATGGATTTTTGTGTTAAATGCTTTTTGGGGAAAAGTGTAATGCCAAGATAATCCTACAGTAATTTGGCAGCCTAAATGTTTATTTTTATTTTGTAGTCACTTAGAATTCAGAGTCCCATAGGTTATAGACATCCTTCAGCATCCCTCCTTCCATGGTCCAGGGTGTTCATGTGATTAAAACTTGCCTGTAATCTGAAAAATATCATATGACCTCACTCATTTGAGGAATCCAATGAACAATGTGAACTGAGGAACAGAATTGAGACAGAGGAGAGATCAAAGGGACCAGAGGAAAAGAGGACAGAGAGAAGGGGATGATAGGATGGGATAAACCTGAAGGGAAGGGGGAGGGCACGATAAGAAGGGGGGCAAGGGAGATGTTGAGGGGGATACGGGGGAGGGGGGATGCATTCGGGGCAACACTAGAATCTATGTAAACACAATAAATTAAAATCAATAATAAAAGAAAAAAGAAAAAAAAACTTGGCTGTAATCTGGAACCTGTCTAGCTTTAGAGTCTCTGATCAGAAAACAGACGCAGGAGCCACTAGTGCACAGGTGAAAACAGAGAGTATTAACATCTGAAAAGGAAACTTCAGAACCATCTGGCCCAACCCTTTTAGTTTAAAATGTACAAAGTAGGACCCAGGGGGGTTAGGTGACTTGCCCAGTGTTACACAGTGGCAGAGATGAGACTATTAATTTGTGTTTATATTCAATAAATATTTATCAAGCTTATGGAGTGCCTGCCATAGAGGTGATGCTCTACAAGGTCCTGGGAAGACCTGATGAAAAAGTCACACTCAATTCCTGCTCTTGCAGAGTTTACGCGTCCTAGAGGGAGGAGGCCAATAAACAGCCAGAAGTCCCATTAATTATTTAACGCCAGGAGGAGTGTCCAGTGTTATGAAACAGAAGTTAGGGACATTTCTTTGAATAACAAAAAGGACTTGAGATGTTCTGAGGGTCCCTTTGATTGTTCCTTATAGCATCCATTAAGGAAAGAATGAGGTTTTTGAGCATCCATCTTGGAAAAGAGAACAGAAGACATGGCTGGTAGTTATGGCAGATGCTACTATGCACATGATTATCTAATGATAAGTAGAGCCCAGGTTAACCATGGCTTTCAGTTGGGCCAGTCATTTTCTCAGAATAATCATTTGGACGGTCTCAATTTTTAGAGTAGTTTTATTCAAGCATTCAATTTTGAAATGAACATATTTCTTCTTTTCTTATTAGTAGACAGCAGTGATGTACATATTAATATGTTTCCACAGTTAGTTTACGTAATTGTGTGGTGGTTAGAAGCATGGGCTTAAGACAAGTTGAAAATTAATAAGGATCAATAAAAGTTGTTCTCAGGATCCAAAAAAATGGTTAAACTGTTGTACAAGAGCAGGATGAGGGGATATGTATTTTAAGAGTAGCATTTGTAAGAAGGTCTGATGGGTTTTGTTGAAGGCAAGTTAAATGTAGTCAACAGCAGTCTCACCTCCAAATAAAGTAAATGCCACATGAAGGTTTATGAACAGAAGTATCCGTGTCAGAGAAGAGGCTCCTCCTCTACCCTACATTGGTCAGCAGCTTACATGGAGAAATGTTCACTGTTTCAGTGAGAAGCACATACAAATATCCATCTGTTCGTCTGTCCGTCCATCCATCCATCCATCCATCCATCCATCCATTCATTCATCCATGCATTCATTTACTTATTTTTATTTATGGTCCCTTCAGTAGAATGTAAGCCTCAGGAGAGTGGTGATCTTTTTCACTGCTATATCCCCACTGCCTATAACAGAGCTTCACACGTTTGGCTTTCAGTAAATTGTTGAATGGATTGAATGGAGGAATTTCAAATTCTGCCAGATGATAAATATTTGAAAGAAATAAGCTTGTTGTAGAGAAAAGAAGTTTTACTAGAATCATGGAAACTGTCTTCAAAGTGTTGAAGACCTGTCGTGTGGTAAAGAAGAGGGACAGGGCTTTTCTGAGGAGAGGAGCAATGGAAAAAAGTTGCAACAGCCTGACCAGGCGGTGGCACAGTGGATAGAGCGTTGAACTGGGATGTGGAAGGACCCAGGTTCGAGACCCCGAGGTCACCAGCTTGAGCGCGGGCTCATCTGGTTTGAGCAAAAGCTCACCAGCTTGGTCCCAAGGTTGCTGGCTTGAGCAAGGGGTTACTCAGTCTGCTGAAGGCCCACGGTCAAGGCACATATGAGAACGCAATCAATGAACAACTAAGGTGTCGCAACGCGCAACGAAAAACTGATGGTTGATGCTTCTCATCTCTCTCCATTCCTGACTGTCTGTCCCTGTCTTTCCCTCTCTCTGACTCTCTCTCTCTGTCTCTGTAAAAAAATAAATAAAAAATTAAAAAAAAATTGCAACAATGGCAACAACTCAGGCTTAAGATGCCCTCATAATCCAAAGCCATCCTGATCCTGGGAAAACATCTATTAGGACTTTATTTTGAAAAGTAAAACTAAAAAATTAAGAAAGTAAATTTATTTGATCACATAAACACAGTTTTGATTATAATTCCAGCTATACTCTATTTCTTTTTTTTTTTTTTTTTTTTTTTCATTTTTCTGAAGCTGGAAACAGGGAGAGACAGTCAGACAGACTCCCGCATGCGCCCGACCGGGATCCACCCGGCACGCCCACCAGGGGCGACGCTCTGCCCACCAGGGGGCGATGCTTTGCCCATCCTGGGCGTCGCCATGCTGCGACCAGAGCCACTCTAGCGCCTGAGGCAGAGGCCACAGAGCCATCCCCAGCGCCCGGGCCATCTTTGCTCCAATGGAGCCTTGGCTGCGGGAGGGGAAGAGAGAGACAGAGAGGAAAGCGCGGCGGAGGGGTGGAGAAGCAAATGGGCGCTTCTCCTGTGTGCCCTGGCCGGGAATCGAACCCGGGTCCTCCGCACGCTAGGCCGACGCTCTACCGCTGAGCCAACCGGCCAGGGCTATACTCTATTTCTTAAGCCACACAAAGACCGAGTCAACTGTTGGTGGGTTTTATACAAAAAATTGCGTACATTTTTCTAACACAATTTTATGCTTGTACAAGGTAACATTTCTTAGTTCAAATGTGACTTTTTAAAATGATTGTATTGAAGTACAATTCATAACACATTTGACTTTTAGAGTTTTCAAGCCTTCCTCAATCATTATGTATTTCTATCATTGACTTTTTAATTTTTTAATTTTTTTATTAAATTTAATGCAGTGACATTGATAAATCAGGGTACATATGTTGAGAGAAAACATCTCCAGATTATTTTGACATTTGATTGTGTTGTATACCCCTCCCCCAAAGTCAAATTGTCTTCTGTCACCTTCTATCTGGTTTTCTTTGTGCCCCTCCCCTCCCCACCCCCTCGCTCCTTCCTCGCCCCTCCCCCTCCCCCCACCCCCCACCCCTGTTGCCCTCACATTCTTGTTCATGTCTCTGAGTCTCATTTTTATGTCCCATCTATGTATGGATTCATATAGTTCTTAGTTTTTTCTGATTTACTTATTTCACTCCGTATAATGTTATCAAGGTCCATCCATGTTATTGTAAATGATCCGATGTCATCATTTCTTATGGCTGAGTAGTATTCCATAGTATATATGTACCAAAGCTTTTTAACCCACTCGTCCTCTAATGGACACTTGGGCTGTTTCCAGATCTTCGCTATTGTGAACAATGCTGCCACAAACATGGGGGATGCATTTCTCCTTTTGGAGCCGTTCTATGGTGTTCTTGGGGTATATTCCTAAAAGTGGTATAGCTGGGTCAGAAGGCAGTTCGATTTTCAGTTTTTTGAGGAATCTCCGTACTGTTTTCCAAAGAGGCTGCACCAGTCTGCATTCCCACCAGCAGTGCAGGAGGGTTCCCTTTTCTCCACATCCTCGCCAGCACTTATTCTGTGTTGTTTTGTTGATGAGCGCCATTCTGGCTGGTGTGAGGTGATATCTCATTGTGGTTTTAATTTGCATTTCTCTAATGATTAGTGATGTTGAGCGTTTTTTCATATGCCTATTGGCCATCTGTATGTCCTCTTTGGAGAAGTGTCTATTCATTTCTTTTTCCCATTTTTGGATTGGATTGTTTGTCTTCCTGGTGTTGAGATTTACAAGTTCTTTATAAATTTTGGTTATTAACCCCTTATCAGACATATTGTCAAATATGTTCTCGCATTGTGTAGTTTGTCTTTTTATTCCGTTCTTATTGTCTTTAGCTGTGCAAAAGCTTTTTAGTTTGATATAGTCCCATTTGTTTATCCTGTCTTTTATTTCACTTCCCTGTGGAGATAAATCAGCAAATATACTGCTCCGAGATATGTCAGAGAGCTTACTGCCTATGTTTTCTTCTAAGATGCTTATGGTTTCACGGCCTACATTTAAGTCTTTTATTCATTTTGAGTTTATTTTTGTGAGTGGTGTAAGCTGGTGATCTAGTTTCATTTTTTTGCAGGTAGCTGTCCAATTTTCCCAACACCATTTGTTAAAGAGGCTGTCTTTACTCCATTGTATTTCCTTACCTCCTTTGTCAAATATCAGTTGTCCATAGAGCTGTGGGTTTATTTCTGGGTTCTCTGTTCTGTTCCATTGATCTATATGCCCAATGGCCTTGTAGTATAACTTGATATCAGGAAGTGTGATACCTCCCATTTTATTCTTCTTTTTTAAGATTGCTGAGGCTATTTGTGTTCTTTTTTGGTTCCAAATAAATTTTTGGAATATGTGATCTATATCTTTGAAGTATGTCATTGGTATTTTAATTGGTATTGCATTGAATTTATAGATTGCTTTGGGTAATATAGACATTTTAATGATGTTTATTCTTCCTAACCATGAGCATGGTATATGCTTCCACCTGTTTGTATCTTCCTTGGTTTCTTTTATCAATGCTTTGTAATTTTCCGAGTACAAGTCTTTAGTCTCTTTGGTTAAGTTTACTCCTAGGTACTTTATTTTTTTGGTTGTAATAGTGAAGGGGATTGTTTCCTTAATTTCTCTTTCTGACTGCTCATTGTTGGCGTATAAAAATGCCTCTGATTTCTGAGTATTGATTTTATATCCTGCCACTTTGCAGAATTCATTTATCAGGTCCAGTAGTTTTTTGACTGAGACTTTAGGGTTTTCTATATACAATATCATATCATCTGCAAATAATGATAGTTTTACTTCTTCTTTTCCAACTTGAATGCCTTTTGTTTCTTCTTCTTGTCTGATTACTGTGGCTAGGACTTCCAGGACTATGTTAAATAAGAGTGGTGAAAGGGGGCACCCCTGCCTTGTTCCTGATCTTAAGGGTATTGCTTTTAATTTTTGCCCATTGAGTATGATGTTGGCTGTGGGTTTCTCATAGATGCCTTTTATCATGTTGAGGTATGTTCCCTGTATTCCCACTTTGCTGAGAGTTTTGATCATGAATGGGTGCTGGATTTTATCAAATGCTTTTTCTGCATCTATTGAAATTATCATATGGTTTTTCTCCTTCTTTTTGTTTATGTGATGAATCACATTGATTGATTTACGAATATTGTACCAGCCTTGCCTCCCCAGAATAAATCCCACTTGATCATGGTGTATGATTTTTTCTCTTGTAGCTTTTAATATTTTCTCTTTATTGCTTAGCTTTGGTATTTTAATTATGATGTGATGGTATAAGGTTTCTTTGGGTTTCTCTTTAATGGAGTCCTCTGTACTTCTTGAACTTGTGAGAGTCTCTCCTGCATTAATTTAGGGAAGTTTTCAGCTATGATATGATTGAACAAAGTCTCTATCCCTTGTTCTTTCTCTTCTTCTTCAGGAACTCCTATGATGCAGATGTTATTTCTCTTCATGTTGTCACAGAGCTCTCTAAGAGTTTCCTCAGTCTTTTTGAGTCTCTTTTCTTTTTTCTTCTCTGCTTTCATGCCTTCGTTCCAGTTGTCCTCCAACTCGCTGATTCAATCCTCAGCTCTATCTATACTGTTTTTAATTCCTTCCATTGTGGTCTTTATTTCTGATATTGTATTTGTTATCTCCGACTGATTCTTTTTAAAACTTGCTATTTATTTAGGTGTTCATAATGACCATCCATTGTTTTTCTAAGATCCCTAAGCATCCTTACAATCATTATTTTGAACTCCGCATCTGGAAGTTTGATTATTTCCGTATCACTCAGTTCATCTCCTGAAGGATTCTCTTGTGGTTTCATTTGGATTGCACTTTTTTGTCTTCTCATTGTCGGTGTTTTGTTTGTAGAGTTGGTTGAGTCTAGGCTTGGCATTGTCTGCCTCCAGTTTTTAGTTTTGTTATTTCTAGGTCTTCTTGGGTTGGTATCAGCTATTATTTGTAATCCACTTTTGGATTTGGACAGCTTTGAAGTCTTGATTTGTTTGTTTTCTTAACAGGTGATAGTCTTGTTTACTGATCTTAGCAGGGGGCTTCCTTGAAATTGTATCCAGGAATGCGATGGGTGTAACCTGAGACTCTGAAGGCCTCTTTAACCAACTAATCTCTCTGAGGGCAGGGTGTTTTCTCAGCTTCAGTAGGTCTCCATGGAGACCTGAGTTACTGCCCCTCCTCCCCACTTCTTGTTTTCAGCTGTGTCTTGTTGCGCTGATTAAAGCTGGAGAGATGTCTTGAGATCTCTGATCCGGAAGCAATTCAGTACTGTTTTGTGGAAGGTTCAGTCCCTCCCCCAGCTATGGCTGCCTCCAGCACAGATGAGTCAGCTTTTTTAGGTCGTCTCCTGCATTCCTTAGCCCCTCACAGTCTGTCCCTCTCTCTCTCCTCTCCACTTGGGAAATAAGCTGGTCTTTTCAGCACACCTTGCTCCCTGGTCACCAGGCAAGTGGCTGTGAGCAGTATTTTCTGCTCTTTTTCCCTGGAGTGAGATCCCCTCTGGGCTCTCAGCCTCACCCCCCCCCTCCATTCCTGTAAGCAGGGGAGATTCAGGCGCTCCCTACCAGGATTGTTGTGGCTTCTTCTTTGCTCCTTGGTTTTTGAGAGCTGTTCTTGTAGTTCAGAGTTGGTTTTTCATGCTGATTTTTCCTAAATTGATTTGTATTCCAGTTTGGTGGTGAGAGCTGGGTGTCTGTGTGTCCGCCTACTCCGCTGCCATCTTCCCGGTCTCTGTCATTGACTTTTGATTATTGGGCAGCACCCCTGTGAATGTTCTCCTGTTCAGGGTAACCTTCCCAATAGACAGTGCTTTACTTGTTTTTTGTTTGTTTGTTTGTTTGTTTTTGTATTTTTCTGAAGGTGGAAACAGGGAGGCAGTCAGACAGACTCCCGCATGCGCTCGACCGGGATCCACCCGGCATGCCCACCAGGGGGCGATGCTCTGCCCATCGGGGTGTTGCTCTGTTGCAACCAGAGCCATTCTAGCGCCTGAGGCAGGCCACAGAGCCATCCTCAGCGCCCGGGCCAACTTTGCTCCAATGGAGCCTTGGCTGCGGGAGGAGAAGAGAGAGACAGAGAGGAAGGAGAGGGGGAGGGGTGGAGAAGCAGATGGGCGCTTCTCCTGTGTGCCCTGGCTGGGAATCAAACCCGGGACTCCTGCATACCAGGCCGATGCTCTACCACTGAGCCAACCGGCCAGGGCCGACAGTGCTTTACTTGTGATTCAAACAGTTTCCTAACATCATTTTCATCAATTTCATAAAATTCTGCATCTGTTGCAAGATCTAGAATTGCTCCATATAACCAGATTGCATTGCATTTATAGTTTATTGTGGAGAAATCCTAAATCTGGGAGAGAACAAGAAAGAAAAGTGTGATTTTTTGGATGAGAATACAGATTAAGATTAAGCAAGCAGAGATGTATAAGTGAGGACCAAGTTTGAAAATAACATTTTGCCAGTAAATATTTTTATGTTATAAAAAATTTAGCTTTCTGCCTGACCCGGTGGTTGGCGCAGTGGATAGAGCATCGGACTGGGATGCAGAAGACCCAGGTTCGAGACCTCGAGGTCGCCAGCTTGAGCAAATGCTCATCTGGTTTGAGCAAAAGCTCACCAGCCTGAGCCCAAGGTCGCTGTCTCAAGCAAAGGGTTACTCGGTCTGCTGAAGGCCCGCGGTCAGGGCACATATGAGAAGGCAATCAATGAACAATTAAGGTGTTGCAATGCGCAACGAAAAACTAATGATTGATGCTTTTCATCTCTCCGTTCCTATGTCTGTCCCTGTCTATCCCTCTCTCTGACTCTCTCTCTGTCTCTGTAAAGAAAAAAAAATTTAGCTTTCCAGTGTTACCATAACTATGGAGACTTCAAATAGGAATACTCAGAACATAATAAGGCTTCCAGAGTCAGAAGTTACTAACTTCGGTTCAGAACCCCAAACTTCATTTGACCAACCAGAGAGCCGAAGGAATGAATATCCTGGCACATTTGTGACCCGGTGTGTTTGGTAGACCATTTGGGAAGCTTTGTCACTGATGATGGAATATTGAGTCATAATAATCGCAACAGGTTGGGGCACTGAACCCAATCCAACATATAACATTTAACAAGGCTCTGCATTTATTTACAATTAGGACCCAAATCTCATTCTCCTTATTTCCCCCAAAAACAAAACAAACCTAAACTATATATTTGTAGTATAGCAACAGGAAAGTCCTGGCTTCCATGGTTCATGTGAAATAGAGCTGGGGGTTTGAGGTGACCACATGCTCAGTTTGAATCAGCAAGGTGGCACAACTGCTCTAAGACAGAGTCTTGAAATGCCCTTCTGAACAGTGACCAGACTGGAAGAAGTGACAGCCTTTTTTGTGTTATACATGGACTCCAGTTACTCATCTGAGATAGCTGTTGGCAGAAGGTTGGGGGATTAAAGAGTTAGGCTGGAAGGGTTGGGAGCAGAACAGACAAACCAGAGCTATCTCTATTTGAGGCCTGTTCAGAAGGTCCAGTGTATTACTCTGGACTTGCTTGTTTGTAAGGAGAGAACCCCAGGTTGGGCAAAAGAGGAATTAACCAAACTATGGGAAGGGCAGGCATACAGCTGGTCCTCAGAGACAACCTGATACCAAGGACTTGAACTTGACAAGGTCACATCCCTTCCTCTCTTTTTGTGTCTTTTTGCATGTGGGTGTCATTCCCTGGTCAGTCATCTCCAAGAAGGAGAATTGCAACCCCCTAAGAGCTGTCACTCTTTCCAGTTCCAGCGCCAGAGAGGAATTAATACTTGCTCTCTCTGGCCTATTTTTTTACACTTGGGTAAGGTGCCTAACTCTCGGCCAGTTAACTGTGGCTAGGGGATTGGAGGACTATGAATGGCCCATGTTGATAGCCTGGGGTGTAAGATTTTATTTGGCATCTTTCATTCAAGATGAGAGTGAGAGATCAAGATTTTTCCCAAGGGGGGACTGTCATTCTGTTCTTGTCAAACAATGCAAAAGACAACTGCCACATGTGGGGTCTGGAAACATGTCTGTGCCTGAGGAATGGAAGAAACAGAAGAAATAAATAATAGAAGAAATCACAGAATCAAAGAATTTTAGGCTAGAGTAGAACTGAGGTTCAGCATTGCCAGGTGACTTACCCACGGATGCACAGCTGGTTTGAGATAAAAGGCCAGGCCTCTAACTCTGAATTCAGAGTTTCTCCCTCTATACTTTATTGTCTTCCTAAAGGAGAAAATACCAAGGAAAGTCATGATAATTACCTTCAAACATCTGAAGGACTTTTATGGAAATAACAGTGGTGTTGTTTGATACTGCTCCAAAGGGCAGATTAGGATTCATGGACAGTGGCAACTGATAAGCAATATTCTACTAGATTTGTGGAGGAAGTTAACACCTGCAATGGCTTAACAATGAAGAGGCTGCCTCAGGAGGTAGTGGTGAGAGGCCCAGTCATTGGAAACCTTCAGGTTAAAGCTGGATAAACATCTGCCAACATCACTAAAGAAAGAATCCCTATAGTCTCTTCCAACTCAGAGGAACTGCAAAGTAAAAACCTGCACATTGTTGTTTTCTACTGTTTCCCTCAACTTCCACGAGCTGTATAATGTTTGTGGTGCTAAATGCTGTGCTAACAATTTTATAATGATGATATTATTTCATCTTAACTTATAAGATCAATACTGTTATTATCTCTGTTTTGCCAAGGAGGCACAGAAACAGTAAGATACTTCCCTATTGCTTGTGGGAACTTCAGGTTTGCTCCCAAGCCTCTAATTTTAACCACTGCCTTCAATTCTTTCTGCTCCCATTTCACAGTGTTCTGAAAATGTGGCCCTCACAATACCTCCATCAGTTTCGGTGAAGAACCAAATATTTTGAACCTTATATTTTTGTAAATATTCATGTTCTCCATGAATAATTTTGAACCCTATATTTGTTTAAGATTCATGTTCCTGAGCTCTCCTAGTTACTTAAAGAACCAGACTGTCTGTATGGAGCGGACTAGGCATGTGTATTTTTTAGTAGGTACACTGGTTGATTCTGATAGCACTAAAGTTTCAGAAATGGCCTCATGTTTTAATGAGAAGATTAGAGGGAAGATCAGATCCTAAAAAGCCTCTTGTTTTTCTAAGAAGCTGAGACTCCTCTGAAAGCCATGGGGAGCCACTGAAGGGCTGAAAGTTGGGGTCAACATGATCAAAATTGATTTTCAGTAAGTTCATTCTGGTGGCTACAATGTGGGAATGACTGGAGACTGGAGATTGGGCGGGAGACCAGTGCACCTTCCAGGGGAGAGGAGATGTGGGCCTGAACTTAACAGAGGCAGTGAGAGTGGAGAGGAAGGGACACGTTGGAGAAATGAAAAGCAAGCAGAACCAGCAGGACTTGGTGCTAAATTGTGGGGTGGAGAAAGAGGACATAGCCTAGTGGGTGAGTTCAGTCCATAGGAATGAAACATGCCTCCAGTGGGACTGGCATGCTTATAGAACTCAGAAAATAAAAGAGCGCTTTTAACAGGGTGGTCAATTGAAAACTTCATGGAAGGAGAAGCCACTGAAGTAGGAGTTGGATTTAAGAGGCGTTGGTGAGAAGGGGACGTCCCAGGATGAGGGGACTCCACAGGCAAGGCAGAGGGGTAGGAAAGCACAAAATGTGTTTAAATTAGGGCTAAGAAGTGGCTGGGGAGGGACAGCGGGGAAAAAATGATAAAGATCAAGTTGAGTCAGTGGGATAAGGACCTTCATCAGGATAAAGAGCTTTTCCCCAATGAGTACTAGACTTAACAGAATGATCACTTGGTAAGTTATATAAATGCCCAATCACTATGTTGTACACCTGACACTAGTATATTGTATGCCAACTGTAATTAAAAAATTAAAAAGGCCTGACCAGGCGGTGGCGCAGTGGATAGAGCGTCAGACTGGGATGAGGAGGACCCAGGTTCGAGAGCCCGAGGTCGCCAGCTTCAGCGTGGGCTCATCTGGTTTGAGCAAAGCTCACCAGCTTGAACCCAAGGTCCCTGGCTCCAGCAAGGGGTCACTCAGTCTGCTGTAGTGACCCCTACAAAGGGGTCACAAAAGTGACCCCTTTTCTCATATGTGAAAGCAATCAATGAGCAACTAAGGTGTCACAACGAAAAACTGATGATTGATGCTTCTCATCTCTCTTCGTTCCTGTCTGTCCCTCTCTCTGACTTTCTCTCTCTGTCCTTGTAAAAAAAAAAAAATTCTCTAAAAAAAAAAAAATTAAAAAGAATTAAGAGCTCTGCCCCTCTTATTTCAGAGGACTCTTCATTGGTTGGGACAATATGACTAAAATGACTTTTGGAGAGATTGTTTCAGCCCAGCAACAGAGCTGACACTAGTTTTTGAGGCAACCTTTCACCCAATGTCAGTTGGACATGGAGCTAAATGCATATAGAGAAATGGAACTCATATTGTGCACAGATTTTTCTGATCAAAATTTATAGCAAATTTCCATAGGCTCGTAGTGTACTTTGTTGAGATAGCATCAAGTGCTTAGTTCCTCTGACCTATCCTTGCTCTTTGATTCTTATCGCCAAACCCACTTTACTATCAGTAATCATTTACCCTAGAGATCTTCGGTAGTGTGTTTTCAACGAGGCCTCATCTCCTCTGTGGTGTGGGTGGGTGTCGGGAATGACGAAGACTCTGCCCCGCGGTGTTGCCTGTTGAATAAACAATGGAAATCCCAAGGGGAGTTTGGGTAGTGTGGGGTTGATTGTTCGTAAATCTGCAATAGCCTGTTGGAACGTAAACATAGAGAGTGGCGGTCAGGGCATTAAACAGTTCTGGCCAAGCAGCCATGCCTGCTGGGGGGTGGGCAGCCTGAAAGCTATAGGTGCTTTTCTGGATGTTGTGAAACGCTATTATGGTCCTAAGAAGCGGAGGAGAAGCCCTGCCTTTCTTGTCTCTATCCTTGAACCCACCGCCCAAGTCCCTCTTCTTTTTTTATTTTATTTTATTATTTTTTTATTTTTTACAGGGACAGAGAGAGAGTCAGTGAGAGGGATAGAGACAGACAGGAAGGAATAGAAATGAGAAGCATCAATTCTTTGTTGCGGCACCTTAGTTGTTCATTGATTGCTTTTTCATATGTGCCTTGACTGTGGGCCTTCAGCAGACCGAGTAACCCCTTGCTCAAGCCAGTGACTTTGGGTCCAAGCTGGTGAGCTTTTTGCTCAAACCAGATGAGCCCGCGCTCAAGCTGGTGGCCTCAGGATCTCGAACCTGGGTCCTCTGCATCCCAGTCCAACGCTCCATCCACTGCGCCACCGCCTGGTTAGGCCAGTCCCTCTTCTTTAGGTTCTAGTATCCATGGTTTCTACCCTTTCCGGAGTCCTGTGGAACTCATTTGCTGGACATCCAGGGGTAATAGGCTTTTATCTAATCATTTTCTGGATTTTGAGTTGGTTCCCCAGCTAAAGTGTAATTCCTCAGGAGGAGGGCCCGTGTGCTGTCATTACATAGAGTCCTCCATTGTGGCTAGGAACAGTGTGGGGACACAGGGATTCTGGTAAATGTAGTTTGCTTGGTTGGCTGTTTGATTGAAGTCTTGGAGCAGATATTATAGTTATTTT
This sequence comes from Saccopteryx leptura, assembly GCF_036850995.1. Taxonomy (NCBI): domain Eukaryota; kingdom Metazoa; phylum Chordata; class Mammalia; order Chiroptera; family Emballonuridae; genus Saccopteryx; species Saccopteryx leptura. The sequence continues at coordinate 30,821,033 of NC_089515.1, forward strand.
TCTACCGAAGCATCTTTATAACAGAGTGATTAAATTACTCTCAGTGGGATCATAGCTATTATCTGTCACAATTGTGCATTGACTGCCTACATCCTGAATTGTTGAGAAAAAAAAAAAATGCTTTCAGCACACTCATGATCTAAATAAGGAATCAAATGTAGTTTCATATTTACTTCAGGTGATCCTGCTCACCTTCCATTAATATTTATTTATTAAACACCCACTCAGTGGATTTAGTGAGGACTTGGTGCTCTCTGTTAGAAGACAAAGGCCCAGCACTCAGGAATCCTCGTGAGCTAAGCTGGCACGTGGGTATCATCTGTTAGTGGCCAGTTTCAGCATCTGGGACTTACCACCCACTGGGGATATGGAGGTATGTTTCAGCCTTGCCATTTCCCCCAGTGCCTACCCTGTGTTGTCAGAACTAGTTCCCTATGTTGCACCAGATCAGCACTTCAGCACAGAAAAGAAAGTCAAGAGGGTCCCCGGATACAAAGGAAATCAGCTGGCCGAGGCAGGAAGTCTTAAGATTTGGAGTCAAGTGGGCCAAGGTTCTAGTCTGGCCTTGGTGACCAGGTCTGGGTTTGGGGACCAGGCTCTCCAAGACTCCATTTCATTATCTGTCAAGGTGGAATGCCCCCATCACGGGCTGTCAGGAGGTGCAGTTGACTCCGGCCGCACCAGGCTTGTCCCTACTGTTTTGTCAGCGTCTGTCTGCTGGGCTTGCTCACCCCTTTCTGTTCTCGTGGCTACTGGTTCAGTATTAAGCCCTGATCGTTTCTTGTCACAGAAACTATCTTCCATTTTTATGGTAATCTTTTACTTTTTAAGTTTTAGAAATCCCTTAAAATTATAAATTTAATACGTGCTTGTTATAAAATTATTTTTGACCATCAGAAGTCTGTAGAGGAAAGAGGAAAAATATTCATCCGCTTCCCCAATCTCCATTCTCTTCCAGAGAGGTTAACCACCGTAGACAGTTTAGTGTGCATCTTTTACAACCATTTTAATGAGTTTATAAAATATACACACAGGTACTTTTCAGTATAAATAGAGCCATTGTGTACATATTATTCTGAAAGTTGACTTTTTTCGATTAACTCATTCTTTTCTGTGGGAATTTTTTTTTTTTTTGTAGATTATTCTGTACCTTTTATCATGTAGCTAGCTTTCTATTTGAGCTCATTGACACCTGTCTTCTGATTGGTCTTCTTGTTTCCATCTCATACCTCTCCAGCCCTTCTTCCACCAAACTACCAGCATGAGTCTCCTAAAACCCCAATGGGGAACCACTGAATGTAGGATAAAGTCCATATTCCTTAATGGGACAGTCAAAGCTCTTGACCATCTGGGCCCTGCTGACTTCTGCAATTTTATTGGAGACTTTTTTTTTAGCAGCAAAAGCTTTCTGTCCTCTGAACAATACCTATGTATATTGTTAATACCTGTTAATACCAATATATTAACAGGTGCACACGTTGCTCCTGGGGGTCGTGTGTGCCCATGTGGAGCTCAGGCACCCTTCCTTGTTACCTAACCCCATTCTTCATCTTGTATTTTCTGCCTTATGGTAAGTTTGGCCTTCTTGAGATCAGCCTCAAAGTCACAGATAATAACAAACCTTCTCAATTTCTCTGTATTCATTATGGGCCTGTAACCTAACACTAAAAAAATAAATAAATAAAAGCCATTGGAAGCTTTTTGCTAACCTTCTTTCCTAGAGGAACATGAATTTCAGAAGTTTTTGTTGACATGTCCTGAACAATTCTAATTTGTCCTTTCTCAGACATGGAAGTTTGGAGAGCTCGTTCTTGTCACTTTTCTGTCCTTTTTCATGGTGAACATGTTAGGTATTCTCCCATTGTTGACCCTTTTGCTTTGCTCTGGAGTTATTATGTTTAGATCTCATGACTCAAAGACAGTGAGGTCCTTGAGAACTGAAGCCAGAAGACCAGTTAGAGGACAGCTGTGTGTGAGCTAGAATAGAAAGCAAGCTGCAAAACAAAGCATAGCCAGCTGGATTGCTCGTGTATCTAGCTCACTGCCTGGTACATAGTAAATGCTCACTAAACTCTTTATCCCTGGAATGAGTGTTAGGTATGACGAGTCTTTCTGTGATGAGGTGAGGAAATATAGTTATTCCCATTGCAGGAGGGACAAGGCCCATCATTTGTTGTCAATTTAGCTTTGGAAGTGGTATCAGGGACCAGAGGTAGGTGAGGATGGTCAGCATCCTTTCTTGCTGACCTACAACCTGTCTGCCTCTACCCTGACCTTCCTGGACCCGAACAAAGTTGGGAGACTTGGAAGGGGTGCTCTCTCTTTTCTTAATTCCCACCAGTGAATTAAGACTTTGATGCCCACTGGAATGACCACCCCTACACCATGCTTGGATCATTTGGGATTCTATATTAGTCATCTAAGTCAGAAACTGAAAAAATCAATACATAAATAACTTGCAAGCTAAATTTTGTGGCTTTTGTGGATATATTTATTTATGTTTTCAAAAGCAATAAGTCTACAGCCCTAAGATACTAAAAATGACATTCTATGCTTCCTTTGACCACAAAAACCACACATCTGTACCATTACCAGAAGGCTGTGTTCAGGAGATTTGTAATCTTCCTACTGATCTTTAAAAAAGCAAGAACAAACAAAAAGCCCAGAACTCTACTTCTGGTTGCATGCATTTATTGGTGAGACCTTCATCTCTTATAAAAGGACTTGAACCTTATCCTCAGCTTGTCCTGTTAATTGGCAACATGTCATACTTCTCAGAGGGTGTTACCTCAAACGTTCTGATCTCCAATTTCTGTGAAAATATTTAAGTTTTCTATTTTTTATGCTTTTGGTGCATTTTTTTCTAATATGGAATTTGTTTGGTTGGCTCTTATCTTTTTTAGACATTTGGAAGTTACCTAGTCTGCCCTAAATTCTGCTGGTTGTGCCTCAAAAGTTTTTCTTAAGATTACCGACACAGGTTCACTGGTCTTTGAATGCATTGAGATTTTCTTTTTGATTATTGTCACACACTCTCCCAAGTAACTCAGTGGCATTTCCCCTCCAGCATGGCCAGGCCCCCTCTCCTGTGGTCTGGAATAGTGCGACATATTGTGGAGTGCAGCTTGCCTGCTCCCAGATCAGAGTTTGTTGATGGATCAAGGCATCTGTTTTTACTGAGCTGGGATTTGGCTTAGCAGTGGTCTCACTCAGGGTTCTAGGCATCCACCCCATTCCTCTGGTGCTGGCACGTGACATGAAAACAGTATCCCCTTCCTGGTCTAGCACTTCCCTACATATGTTATTTCACTTAATATGTAAGATTTCTCACTTCTAGGCATATAAGATATTTTGACAAGTACATATTTGGAAATACATCGTAGCCCTCCACCCCATCCTTGTCTACTAGCTATGTCAGTGGTCTCGAATGGAAAAGAATGACTGAAAACTTTTAAAGAGCTATTTTTTTTTTTTACTGCTTTTCACAACACCTGATAGTTAGGAGCCTTTGAGGGAGTCTTCTTTATCATTTGGAGTAGAATTCAGCCATTATTCCTAAGAGTCAGATTTGTACTGGGAGCAAGTCAGGGCATTTTCCAAAATCTCAAAGTGAATGTCCTCTAGTGAGGTCTGTTAGGTCTTAGTGATCAAGGCAAACTGTTAGCCATTAATCTAGTTTCTGGTGTTCAGCCTGGGGTCATGGGCACAGCCATTGGAAGGGTTTCATTTCCTATACATGCAAACACAAACTTGAGTGTTCATTCAGAGGAAATGCATTAAGATTTCTCTGACGTTAAGGTATAGAACATCTGCCATACTATGGAATTAGAAAAGTGAAGATCTAGCATAGCCCTTAGGGGCCTTGCTGGGTGGGTCCTGGCTGGGGCACATGTGGGAGTCTGTCTCTCTGCCTCCCCTCTTCTCACTGAATTAAAAAAAAAGGAAAAAAGAAAAATGAAGATCTTGAGGGCTTGGACAAAGTCTCCTTCATCATTATGAGTTGAAGCTCTTAGCTTATAGTAGCATCTCGTGCTCAATAAACATTTGACAAATGAATAAATGAATGATCAGAGTATTTCTACATTATTATTTGGCTCTAAATAAACAAAATCAAATTATTTGGCTTATGGAAAATGACATGACTTTATTTCATTTTCTCAATTTCTTTATTTCTTTTTTCTTTTTTTCTTTTTTTTTACAGAGACAGAGAGAGAGAGTCAGAGAGAGGGACAGACAGACAGGAATGGAGAGAGATGAGAAGCATCAATCATCAGTTTTTCGTTGTGACACCTTAGTTACTCATTGATTGCTTTCTCATATGTGCCTTGACTGTGGGCCTTCAGCAGACCAAGTAACCCCTTGCTCGAGCCAGCGACCTTGGGTCCAAGCTGGTGAGCTTTGCTCAAACCAGATGAGCCGGCCCTGGCTGGCTGGCTCAGTGGTAGAGCATCGACCTGGTATGCAGGAGTCTCGGGTTCGATTCCCGGCCAGGGCACACAGGAGAAGTGCCCATCTGCTTCTCCACCCCTCCCCCTTTCCTTCCTCTCTGTCTCTCTCTTCCCCTTCCGCAGCCAAGGCTCCATTGGAGCAAAGTTTGCCCAGGCGCTGAGGATGGCTCTGTGATCTCTGCCTCAGGCACTAGAATGGCTCTGATTGCAGCAGGATGGGCAGAGCATCACCCCCTGGTGGGCATGCTGGATGGATCTCAGTCGGGCGCATGTGGGAGTCTGTCTGACTGCCTCCCCATTTCTGGTTTCAAAAAAACAAAAAAAAAAAACAAAACAACAACAAAAAAAAACCCAAATGAGCCTGCGCTCAAACTGGCGACCTCAAGGTCTTAAACCTGGGTCCTCCGCATCCCAGTCCAATGCTCTATCCACTGCACCACCGCCTGGTCAGGCGATTTCTTTCTTTTTTAAAAAAGATTTTTACTTATTAATTTTACAGAGAGAGGAGATGGGGGGGGCAGGGACGAGCAGTAGTTGCTTCACTCTATCTGTTCATTGGTTGCTTCTTGACTGGGCAAGCCCAGGGTTTCTAATCAGTGTCAGCACTCTATCACTGTGCCACCACAGGCCAGGCTCATTTTCTCAATTTTTAGAACAGCTGAATTGCCCGGTTTCTGGGACAGTAGCAAGGGTTTGAGATCTATAGGAGTAATGAGATGGGTGCATGTGTTCTTTCTGAAATTAGAATTTTCTGCCTAGCTCGGGGTCATTATTATTGGGGCATCCTTCAAGAGATGGTTGTTAGGAGCAAAGCCTTGTTTTTTTTGTTTTGTTTTAATTTTTTTTTATTACTTTTTTCTTTTTTAATTCTGAAGCTGGAAACGGGGAGAGACAGTCAGACAGACTCCCGCATGCGCCCAACCGGGATCTACCCGGCACGCCCACCAGGGGCAACGCTCTGCCCACCAGGGGGCGATGCTCTGCCCCTCCCGGGTGTCGCTCTGCCGCGACCAGAGCCACTCTAGCGCCTGGGGCAGAGGCCAAGGAGCCATCCCCAGTGCCCGGGCCATCTTTGCTCCAATGGAGCCTTGGCTGCGGGAGGGGAAGAGAGAGACAGAGAGGAAGGAGGGGGGGGGTAGAGAAGCAGATGGGCGCTTCTCCTATGTGCCCTGGCCGGGAATCGAACCCGGGTCCCCCGCACACCAGGCCGACGCTCTACCACTGAGCCAACTGGCCAGGGCCCAAAGCCTTGTTTTGATTTCAACAATTTCCAACACAGAGCCCAGTCCTTGAGACTTTAGCACCAGTGGAGGGAGAAAGTATATGGTGCTAAGTGTCTAGAAACCACTTCAAATGTCTGGTTTTTTTAGAACCTTGTTACATTCTGTTTAAATGTACTTTTTCAAAATAGATTTTTAATCATTATCTTCTGAATAGCTTAGATTTTCAACTGAAGAGAAAAGCAGCTCTTTAAAAAAAGTAGATTGTCAGAGGGGAAGAAGTATCTAATTCTGTATGATGGTTGCTATGGCAATGATTGAATGTAAATTTAAGTTTATATAAAACCCTGCTAAGGGTTTAATTAGAGACCAGAGGCAAGGCTTGGTGTCAGTTGGTAAAGTAGCTAAAAAGCATCTATTAATGAGGAAACAGAAAAGGGTGGGGTCACACAGCGCTCTTCCCATCCAGGTGTTATGTCATCACGGACTAATCTCATAATGGTGCCCAAAGCAATACAAATCAGAACGGAATGAAAAATGGTGCTTCTCTTTTCTTTGAGAATTTTTTTCTTTAAGGAAATTGAGGAGGAGGCGGGTCTTGCAGGGTGAACCCTCATGTGCCAGTATCATTGGTTTTAAGTAGGGAGTTGGTATCAGAAAGGGGACTTTGAGCATGTGATGTAGAGCTGTGCTGAGTGATTCTTTCATACCCTCCAACCATGATTTCCTATCTTTTGAGTGTTTTCTCAAACTACTAGCAAGAGGGAAAACCCAACCAACCAACCCTGGCAGAGGGATTACCCTAAAGCTTCAGGCATTGGAATTGTAAATCCACCTAGAGATCAGGCTTTTTGCCTCTTAGATTAAGCAATTTAATCTAAGAAGGAACAGTTAAAGATTAGTGAGTAACTGAGCTAACTCCAAACGGTGTTTGTTTATCTAAATCCAACTCTTTAGTGCTACCTACTTAATTCTTTAGTATTTATGTGTAGTTTCTCTAGAAGTCCCATATATTTATTTGTTATTTATATTTGTGTGTGTATATTTTTAAAAGAGGTTAGCATACCAATTGCTTTCCGTTCATCATGTCTAAAGAAACATGAGTCTTCGAGTCCAGGCAAAATGCCAATTCATCACTGCCCACGTGGCTAATTGCAGACCAAAGTAATGAAGACAGGCATAGTCAATCTATGCTATGAACATTCAGGATAATTATCAGTGTCTCAATTTCAGTTGCTGCTACCCATGTCCTAAGTGAAATAGGGAAGTAATGGAATTGGGTAACCTCCTAGCTCCTTACTTAAAAATTTAAGAAAAAATTATTGATTTTAGAGAGAGTAGGGAGAGACAGAAACATTGATCTGTTCCTGCAAGTGACCTGATTGGGGATCAAACCCACAACCTTCACATTTCGGGACTATGTCCCAACCAACTGAGCTATCAGCCAGGGTGATAACCTTTTAGCTCTTAAAAAATAATTTGTTGCTTCTATATAGAGAGAGGAAGGGAGCAAGAAAAACATAGATTTGTTGTTCCACTTATTTATACATTTATTTGTTGATTCTTTACGTGCCCTGACCAGGATTCAAACCCACAACCTTGGGTGTATTGGGAAGATGTTCTAACCAGCTGAGCTCTCTGGCCAGGACACTTTTAGCTTTCTTTCTTTCAGCCTCTTCCATTATGACTCACTACTCAGCAGTCCCCTGATTCAGCACCTTCATGTCCAAAGTCACCCACTCTGACTGTGGAAACCCCTGATAGAGCTTGCTTTTTGCTCAACTACCAATGCCACAGTTCTTCAACATTTCCCAAATTTAGTCAAAATCCTCTTTCCAGAGAGGCTGATCTCAGCCTAACACAGGAAGGTAATTGGATTAATGGTTGTTCTCTAATGGTCATCCTTAAAGGATTGTCCAGTGGAGTGCCAGATACCCTTGTCTCAGATGGTCTCAGATTTCCTGTTCAGTTTTTCTCTGACTTTGAGGCAAATACAAAAGTCAGATTTCAAATTTGGGCTGAATTATGTTCAAACTTCCCCCCCATTCATATGTTGAAATCCTAATCCTGGGTACCTCAGAATTTGTGTTTGAAGATAGGTCTTTTTTTTTTTGTATCTTTCCGAAGCTGGAAACGGGGAGGCAGTCAGACAGACTCCCACATGTGTCCGACCGGGATCCACCCGGCACGCCCATCAGGGGGTGATGCTCTGCCCATCCGGAGTGTCGCGACCAGAGCCACTCTAGCACCTGGGGCAGAGGCCAAGGAGCCATCCCCAGCACCCGGGCCATCTTTTGCTCCAGTGGAGCCTCCGCTGCGGGAGGGGAAGAGAGAGACAGAGAGGAAGGAGAGGGGGAGGGGTGGAGAAGCAGATGGGCGCCTCTCCTGTGTGCCCTGGCCAGGAATCGAACCCAGGACTTCCGCATGCCAGGCCGACACTCTACCACTGAGCCAACCGGCCAGGGCCTGAAGATAGGTCTTTTAAGAGGTAACTGAGGTTAAAGTGATATTATTAGAGTAAGCCCTAATCCAGTGTGACTGGTGACCTTATAAGAAGAGCTTAGGACCTAGATATGTGTGAGCATAGAGAAAAGGCCTTTTGAAGACATAGCAAGAAGGCAGCCAGCCATCTGCAAGCCAAGGAAAGAGGCCTCAAAAGAAACCAAACTTGCCAACATCTTGATCTTGGACTTCTAGCCTCTAGAACTATGGTAAAATAGATTTCTGTTGTTTAAGCCAACCAGTCTGTGTTATTTTTTTGTGGCAGCCCTTGCAGACTAATACAGATTTACTGACATAACATTTGTAGGTGGCTAGATAGTTATTACAGAGTGGTAGAAGGATTATTCAGGATTATCTTGATCTAGTTCAGTTTGGATGATCTGCTCATAGCAATTCAACTAGCACAGCATGGCAGAAATGCCCATGGTATTAACTTGTGAAAATGAACTGCAGGTTATAGCTGACTCCTTGATTAATACGGAACCAACAGTACAACGTTGCCACTGAAAGCTATTACAATATTAAGCTACATTAATAAAAATATAGCTCTCCAGTCTTGGAATATTTTAATTTCATTGCATTCTGTCAAAGATGGTGTTTCATTCTTCCAGGTACCACCTTTTTAGGGGGAAACTGACCAATTAGGCTATGTCCATTAAAGGACAACCAGGGAGTTTGGAAACATGTTGTCTGAGCCATTCTATGGAAAGAGTTGTGTCTGTGTCCTGAGTTGTGGGGTTAGGGAGAACTGTGTTTGAGATGGAGATTTCTGGGAGGCAGGTGTGCTGAACCCTCGGGTGGAAGTTCCCACATTCTTTCCACCCTGGATGGTGAATGGAGTCAATAAATGTATGTGCTTCTGGTGATGGTTATTGTGCATGTGACATAAGTTGGAACAGTCAGAGTGAAGGGAAGAGTTTATATTCTGTGCTTGGGAGATATTTTTTCTTTTTCCTTGGGGCCTTGTTGTATCTAAAGTGAACCTACAGATTGCTACTACCAATCTGAGAATGAAACTCACGCTGAAGATGATAGAATAGAGCGGCGATTTTCAATCTTTTTCATGCCACAGCACACACAAGCAATTTGCTAACATTCTGTAGCACACAGATCTGACAAAAAACATGTATAATTTTGATTGATTTACAAAAAAATATATAATATATAGTAATTACCTGCCGGTTTTGTTCCAAAGTGACTTTTTAAAAAAAAATCAGGTGCCTTTATTTGTATATTGGAATTTCAGGTATCAAAAATTAAACAATCAGACACAATCTTATTATGTGACATGACCAATAACATGCAACTCTATTATATGACCTATCTATTTATGATTCAAGACAGTGCATTCACAATGGAGGGCAACTGTTGTGTTGGCTCTTGTCATTTCTTTTATTTGACAATGTGTAAAGGAAAAGAGGTCAGTGCCCCTGACTAGTCAGGTAGTATGTGTTTTAAAAATTCTTGCAGCCTGACCAGGCGGAGGTGCAGTGGATAGCGTTGGACTGGGATGCGGAAGGCCCAGGTTCGAGACCCCAAGGTCGCCAGCTTGAGCGCAGGCTCATCTGGCTTGAGCAAAAAGCTCACTAGCTTAGACCCAAGGGTGCTAGCTCGAGCAGGGGGTCACTCGGTCTGCTGAAGGCCCATGGTCAAGGCACATACGAGAAAGCAATCAATGAACAAGTAAGGTGTTGCAACGAGAAACTGATGATTGATGCTTCTCATCTCTCTCCGTTCCTGTCTGTCTCTATCTATCCCTCTCTCTGACTCTCTTTCTCTCTTTCTCTCTCTCTCTGTCCCTGTTAAAAATAAATAAATAAAAATAAATAAATAAATAAAAATTCTTGCAGCATACCAGTTGAAAGTTGCTGGAATAGAGAAATGGAAAGAACCTGGGACCTTGATGATGTCATTGACCCCTAATTTTAGCCAACCCCCAAATCTACCCAATTACAGTACTTGTACTTTCTGTTCTGAGACATAAATGTCGTTATTGTTTAAGGCATTTTAAGTGCGAATTTTCTTTCCATACAGAAGAACCATTTTAACAGATCCTACAGGGTTGAACTGAACATAAAGATGAATTTTTACAGATAATTCCAAATGCCCATTAGTGGCCTAGATCCTTTCAAGAAGGGAGATTTAGTTACTATAAGTGTTCAAATAGAGGTTGACTATGATTTTAAAAAGTCCTTTATTAAGTGGAACTTTGCTCTAAATGATTTGTAAGTGTCTTTCAAGCCCTGAGGATCTAACATTCAAAAATAATTGCTTCTAAGGTGTGAGTGACCGTGAAGCTGAACCTTTCCCCAGGGCATTTGCATCATCCCCGTGTGATAACTCAGTTGAAGCTTTTATTAGTAGAATGTGGAGGTGGGGGAGATTTCTGTGCATGAGAGCCTTCCAGGTGCTCTTTGCCCACTTCACAACAGTGAGCCACTCTCCTCTTCCCCTACAGGGGTCTGTGTCCTTTGGAAGGTTGCCGAACCCTGACCAAAGGGGAAATCAACCACACTGTGACTGTAGATTTGCAAAACACAACATACAAAGGGGCTGCAATATCACAGAAAAGTGCCAGCAAGCAGGGTTCTGGGGACTGTGGGTGTTGGTGGGAGGGGCACAGAGGCTGAGGGAGTGGCAGGCAGGTAGACACAACGTTGCAAGGATGACAGTGAAGCAGTTTCTAACTTGTCTGAATTCATGCTCCCTTTTGACAACGTCCCTTTCTGTGGTTCATGTTATAAAAATAATAGCTTTACATTTTTTTAAATACAAAGTTATATCAGAATATTGACTAAGCTTTAAAAGCTACACCATTTCTCCACTATAATTCTTCACTCTGGCAGGACATTTGCAAACATTCCCACCTCCCTGCTGAGAAGATTTGAATCAGTGGAATAGATTTTTTTTTTTTTTAATTCTGATCCCAATGTTGATTAGGTTTCTGGTGATTCCTGTAATTAATATAAAATAACAAGGAAGGTGGTAATATTTTGCACCCCTGCTCTGGACTCTGAACCAGAAAGTGTGCTCTCATGCTGCGTATCTCGTACTATACACATAACCACGCTGGGCTTGTGTGGAGAAATGTTTGCAGAAGGTCAGTGAACTCCATTTTTGTGTTTAGTGGGGTGTCGCTCACAGAGTGGCGAGGCTGGACAGGACCTCCAAAATCAAATTGTATTAACACAGAGGAGGACAACTGGGAACACAGAAGTGACTCACAGGAGGTCAAGTGTTTAATGGACTGTTGGCTTGAGAAGGTGGTAGTGTGGGAATGCTTAGATTTCACTTCAGGATATCATTTTTTAAAAATAATTTGGATTTGCATGGAAACAACGTCTGATTGATTTTTTTTTAATTAGTGAGAAGGATAAATGCAAATAAGAGGCAGAGGTGGTGTCAGGAGTCTGCTTACTTGTAAATATCTTTTTGTGTCAATGGGGCAGAACTTGAGCAGCATCTGTCTCTGGAGATGGGACTTTCTGTCCCAGACACTGGGAACGTCAGGTGTTGACAGAGCTGGCCCAGCGCCTCTCTAGCTCCGGCTGGGAGGACGCAAGGGAAACAAGCCTCGGTCGGAGGCGGGCTCAGTGCTTCTGTTGGAGGCCAACGAGCAAGTGGCCAACCTGTTTCTGCTTTGTGGCTTTATTTCCACTTCAGAGAGTGACCTTTTCATCTCTCAGATGGGAAGGCGCAGTTCAGCTTGGCTGACAGGGTTCAGCCAGTTCTGCTTTCCAACCTCAGGTTGAAACAAAGCAGCTCGAGGGCTGGAGTGCAGTGCCAACACGGAAACTTCAAGTTCCCTGGAAAAGTCCCTGCGAAGTGAAGAATAGCATTCTGCAAGTGCAGTTTGATCAGTTTTCTTAAGCTGTTAATTATTAAACAAAATCAATATTTTTTTTAGTTTAAATTTCACTCTTCTCAGTTAGAAAAACTGAAGGTCACGTCTTCAAAGACAAAGACAACCCCCCCCCCCCCCCCCCCCCCCAGAAATCCCAATGTGTGTTTTGGCGACTCCCTGGGAAGCGGGCGTTGCAGAAATGGCCGCTGAGGTGATGGAGGAAGAGGCAGCAGTGTGGTTTCCAGTGTGTCTGGGAGCTCCTTTCCTTCCCTGTAGGCTCTTAGTTGTTGCTGCCACCCAGGCACAGGGTCAGCCACGCTGGAAGAGGCCCGAGCCAGCCGACCTGATGCCATGAAAGCTGTTACTGCCCCAGGTCATAGCCAGGCTAACAAGGGGACAGCTCTGTGACTCCAGTCAGCTATAGCCACCAGGCACTGGCTACTAATAGGACGTAGGGCAAGATTTAAAAAAAACTTAAAAAAAAAATTTTTTTTTTTAAAAAGGCCTGACCTGTGGTGGCGCAGTGGATAAAGCGTTGACCTGGAAATGCTAAGGTCGCCGGTTCGAAACCCTGGGCTTGCCTGGTCAAGGCACATATGGGAGTTGATGCTTCCAGCTCCTCCCCCTGTCTCTCTCTCTCCCTCTCTCTCTCCTCTCTAAAATGAATAAATAAAATAAAAAAAAAATTAAAAAAACTTTAAGGTCACAGAGACAAAACCAAGCAGAATTCCGAAACAGGTGCTCTGAACATGCGCGGGGCAGAGCTGGGAGCCAGTGGGGGTCCTCCTCCTGGAAGAGGGTTTCCTGATGGCATGCAGGGAACTAGACCACAGCCAGCACAGGCTGGGGATGCTGTGGATACCACCGAGCGGGAGAAAGGGGCGAGGTTCATGCCTGTGGAGGGATTCTGACACTAGCAACCTGCCTCGGTCTCCCCTCCAGGAAACAACCGAACTCGGAAAGCCCCGGTGACCTTTTCTTTGTAGACAAACTGGTTTGGTTGTTTGAATTGTGATATTGCCAAAGCGAGGTTCTAGGCTTACGTTCCATGCCCTGGGGGTAGATTTATAAAATTCAAATACTTGTGTCCAACAGCGGGGATTGATCTCATGTCCTATTTGCTGATAGAAGTACTTCATTATTAATAATAATGAGGGTCAGGGGTACAGCAACTGCCTTTTATGGAACACTTACTGTGTGTTAGAGTGTTTGACAATAACAATTTTGAGAGGTTGGAATTATGATTTCCATTTCACAAATAAGGAAAATGAGGCTTTGAGAGACTGAGTATCTTGCCTAAGGTAACCAGTTAGTAACCTGAGGTCCAACCTACACTGTGCCCGAATCCAAATCCCATGCTGTTAAGGACTACCCTTTATGCAGCAGCGATGAGAATGCACCTAGCAGACCTCTAGCTGCTAGAAGTGGACTTGACCATGGGCCCCAGGGCTGTGCTCTGAAACCATCATTGTATTTGACCAAGACCATGCTTCTCACAGGCTGCTCCCATCCAATGACAGTGATTGAACACAGCAGGGACACTATAACAGGCCAGCTCCTGGAAGACAGGAGTTTCCCCATGGTCAGCTTCAGCTCGAGGATTCCCTGGCCGACATGCAGAACTTTCCTTAGACAGCTCAGTGGTCTAGATCCTTCCACCCATCCTTCCTTCCCCCTCTTCATCTGGGCCCAGACTATCTGATGGGTCTCCCAGCCTCCCTCCCCATTTTCTGCCTCAGGCATTTTCCCTAGTAAAATCCTTGCATGTTTAATCCCATTTTAGCATTTGCTTCTTTGAAGACCTGGACTAACACGGTGAACCCTGGTGAATTTTTAGGGCAGCTGCGTTCAGCCTGCTAGCATGAATTGGGAAGGTACTTTCCTGTTTGTCTCCAGATTCCACACCAAATGCCTCAAGGCATGAAGACTTGCTGTGGTTCTCCTGGGTTGCACTTTCTCTTGTTAGTCACTTAGGTGATTGGTCTTATCTCATCCATCGATTCATCTATTCATGCAAGAGACATTTATTGACGTCTCACTATGTTCTTGCCTCTGGGGATCCAAAGATGAATGTCAGAGAATCTGCCCTCAGGGAAATCACTGTCTGCTGGAAGAACAGTTTGGTCAACAGATAAACAACACAAATTACTAATGACTCTTCAGTACTTCCTCTCTGCCCCGTGCTCTTTCACACATTCTATATGAATCAACTCATTTTATGCTTACAACTATTGTATGAGGCAGATGGTATTATTATCTCCATTGGTGCAAGGGGAAACTGAGACACTGGTAAGTGGCAGACAGAAAGTGGCAGAGCTGGGGTTTGAATGCAGGCAGAGCCCTTGAGCTTACTCTGCCCCTTGCCAGGCTGCCTGTCCTAGGCGAGTGTGATAATGCCCAGGGAGTGCAGGATTCCACTGCAACAGAAACTCTGAGCCCAGAGCAGCTCAGATCCCACTTTAAAAATCCTCACTGACCACAGTCTCACTGGGTCGTCTGCTGGGTACAGAATGCCTGTTATATTGTGGACAATCACAGCTCGCTGCTCCTACATGGAGGTGGCTGGACCTCAGCTGTTTCCTGTCTCCTCGGCTACCTGGAACATCCCCGAGTCACCTGACACTCTCTTCCTGGACCACATTTGATTGTCATTGTCCAGCTCTGGACTACCGGATGCAGAGGTACGCATCCGCCCCTTTCTCGCAGAGAATCATTCCGTCAGAACTCTCCATTTGGTAAATAAATAATAAAAATAACAAATACTTAACTTTGTCTAATACTTCCCAGTTTTCAAAGGGCTGTGTTTACTCCCAGGCTTGCAGCAGGCCAGGCAGGTATAAATATTCTCATTTTAAAGGAGAGAAAATAGGAGCTTAGTAAAGTCATGAATACCCAGTAAATGGTAGAGATAGGACTTGAGTTCAGGCCTACTGTGGCTTCATTGACTGCACTATTCCAGCACCCTTCAGGAGCTGCATCTCTGTTGCTAGGAAAGTATCTTTAGAGCAGGGGTCTCAAACTCAACTCAGCATGTGGGCCGCAGAGCAAGATCACAGCCGTTCGGCGGGCCACACTAGGTCTACAAAAGGCAACTGTTACGCAACACTTTTCTCACTGCAGTTGAAAACAAAAAAAAATCAGTACAACAAGCACAATCGTACATGCAGTTTACTCAGTGTCACAAAACGACCAGAAACTGTAGTTCGCATCACTACTGCTGTTAACTAAGCTAATATCTAGCTAGGATGCTAGAGAAATGAAAAATACAAGTAGGCCCCTAGGCTTACTTAATTTTATCCAAAATATTTTGAACTTCGTGGATTAGTCTGCGGGCCGCACAAAATTGTTCCGCGGGCCACGAGTTTGAGACCCCTGCTTTAGAGCCTTGCCTTTAGTAGCTCAGGTTTAATTACTGAAGACAATCAGCAGCCCAGGGTTAAAGGGATTTTTATTTTGGCTTATAATTGTTTAAGCAAAAATTTGTAGTGCCGTCTTCTTGTTTCGTATTTCTTTAAGCCGATCACCCGTGAGGATCAAGCCCCCACCCCAACTTGACTGTACTGTGAAGCCAGACACAGCCTTTCAGGGCGGAGTGAGAGAAAGTTATCCTTCTTGAAAACAGAAAGTGAAACAGACCAGTCCAAAATCATAGTTTCAGCTGGTTAGAATGCTAAGGGTCAGCAGAAGTAGAAACATCCTTTCAGCCTTTCCTGGAAGTTTGAGGGTTTCGTGGTAGAGAGACAAAAGGGAGTTTTCTTGACAATTTTCTAAGCTCAGGTCTATGATCAAGAGTTGCCTTTGACCTCTCAGCCCTTGGGTGGCTGAAAACAAACAGCATTTTCATGGCCTTCCCCAAACAAAGCCCATTTATCTGTCCTGACACCAGTAAACCCAGACCTCAGAGTCTGTTTAGATTAGAATTGATTCCTGAACCAGGAAACCAAGAAGAGGCTGTTTAAAGGCCAATTATTAATGGCCTCATTAGAAGCCTGTGCCGTGCCATTTGAACGAAATTTACATAGAGAGAGGAAGCACATTTATAAGTGTCGGAAAGAGATGAAGAAAGAGGAAGATACTGGGGCTGTGGTATCTGCAGCTTTATTAGCAACACTGGGGTTTCCGGAACGATGAAATAGGGGCCTGCAAGCTTCCAACCCCAAGAGTCCTTGTGGAGCACTTCCTCCCCAGTGGTGGCCTTTGGAATGCAGGTATGGACAGTGCTTCTTAAGGATCTTGACAAATTTGGCCAATGAAGCTGTGCTTGGTTAGAGCGGCTCCCGAGACGCTAGGTCCAGGAAAGAGGTGGGTTTCTGTGGAACCCATTTCGCATGGCGGGGCAGCAGATTTTCCGCAGTCCTTCCCAGATTTATCCCAGAGGCCGATTGAGGGAACTTCCATTGTGGCCATGAGGCTGCTCACCCAGGAGAATTATTTCTCCGCTGGGGTCATGCTTCCTGAGATCAGCTCTTCCTTTGGTCTGGAAACTGGTTAGAAGATGGGAACCTTGAGTTGAAAATGTGGTTCTATATTAAATGAGAAGCTAATGACACAGAACTCATCACATCCTGAGCCCTCAGTTTTCCCTGTAAAACAGAGACAGTCACATCTGTCAATGTGCCTGGAGACACTGAAAGGGACAAATGAGAATAAGAGGTTCTGAGATGCTGGGTGGTGCAAGAACTCCCAATAACCCTTGGCTTCTCGGATGAGGCTGGAGCAGCTTGGCTCTATTGCTCAGTGAAGTTTTCTAAAGGTTGAACTTGGGAGAGGGTTGGATGGCCCCAGCCCCAGCTGGGAGGTGGGAGGGCTGCAGACAGATTTTATCATCGATGGACAACTGCACTTAGGTTGTCATGGCAGCTGCAGCTGTGTGGCTATTTTTGTTCAAGCTAAAGAGCTGGTAGTGTGAGTTGGGGAGGGGAAGGGAAGAACCCTCATCCTTTGCTTTAAAACAAAACTAACACTTTGACTAGTTCATTTAGAGCAACTGGGTGGGGGTTGGATAAGGTCTTAGAGGCCTGAGGTCTGCTCTCCTCCCGCCTTTCTCCCTTAACCTGAACTTCATGTGCCTTGAAGAAGGTCATAGGAATTACCTGGTGAACAAAGGAAAACAACTTCTGTGTACGTGAGCTGGAAAAGACTGGAGTAGATTCTTGATCCAGAACCCAGCGCTGCAAACCCACCAATGTGTAGTACAGCCTGGCAGCCTCAGGACTCTACAGCTGGCATGGAACATCTGGATGGCAAGGCAGGTCGGATGTGACAGGTGAGCCAGCCTGTTGGGAAAGGAAGTCAGCATGGCCTTATGGGAGGAGTGGGTTCAATTTTCCTACTCCTTTCTGCTCCTTTCTTATTTCCAGGGAGGCAGAGGTGGCCACCATGAGTTTATCTAAACGCTGAGTTGGGGATATGTCCACAGCATTCTGCCTTACCTTTCTGGCATCTTGAGGATCATGAAAATGAAGTTGATAAGGACAATAATAGATGTCACTTTAATGAACTCACATTAATGCTACTAAATAATCGTCACCTCCTCCCTCCCTTGGTTTGAATCCCAGTAAGAATGGGGTGGGTAAGAGTCTGGCATTCTACTGACCCCCTTAATCTCATTCTGTGATTGATGACTATATGTGACTTTAGGGGTAGCTAGTGACTTGCGGGTTGAATATACTTGTCACTGTGTAGGGAGCTTTTTAAATGAAAGGAGTTAGTTGGATGGGAAATTCAATACCCATTAACCAAGGTGGGTGAACAAGGGAAAAGAAAGACCCATGGGTGATGACTGAAATGCAAAGGCCGTCTTGATGTTTGCCAGGAAACTGGAGGGTGTAGGGGGTGACTGAAACCTAAGATCTGAGTTTCACCATTGCAAACCTCTCACCTTCCCTCTCAGTCCCACATGCTTTTGCAACAGAGCAAAGAGTACCTTCATCTGGTACATCATGTGTGCATTTGGAATTTAGAGACAAGGCCAGGTCTGAAGTCTCCCTTTGTGCTTTCTAAGGACACAACAATAGTCATGACACTGATTTTCTAAGCTACTAAGAGACATGCTTAATCCACTTAAAAATCACTTTTCTAAGCGTTTTGTGAACCATGCTTGTGGTACACTTTCAGACATCAGGTTAATTATAGCATCTTATTTGCTCGTGAAAGCAGATAAGCAGGATGTTGACTTGGTAACACTTTGCTAGCCGCTAGCTTATTTTAGATATTTGAAGGCCCTGCTGGCTCAGGGTGTGTTAGTGGAAGGCTGCTCCCCTTCTCCATTCTGACCCAATTTACAAAAGAACTGACATATTCTGTTTGTGTCTGGGATTATTTCAAAAGCAAGCAAAGAAAATCCTTCAACCTTTAAAAAAAATAAAAATACATTTCAATCTTTGTTTTATGGAATTTCCTTTTCTCATGAATACTCTTTGCTGACAGGTCTTCAATATACAGTCCAAACTCCTTGAATGGTATTCAGGGTCCTCCCTAACACCGAGGCTCCCCTACCCTCTCTCCCCCACCATAGAAGGTGCTCCTGCTGTGCTTCCTATAGCCCAACCATATCACTTACTCTCTTGCCTGTCTGTCCTTAATCATGCCTTTACCTCTGCTAGCAAAGTCGTTCCGACTCCCTGTCAGCACTCTCTGTGCCTGTCAAGATCCTACTTGTTGCTTCTTTGGGGATGTTCTTCCTTCTTTGATTTTCTGGGGGCCATAACTGCATTTTAGAAATCTCCGCTTATTTCCCATAATGCTTTGTTTTAGTTCATTGCTGTTCTTATAATTGTTTCTGGAAGTTGGAAAAAAAGCTATTTCTCTCTTGTGTGCTCCCCCAATATTAGTGAGGACAGAACTTTTCTCACCCTAACATTTCTTGGGGGGGGGCAGATAGACCTTGAATATTGGTTATTCGTCGAGAGGCAGCAAATATTTGTTGAGGAGTAAAGAAATGAATTATGGATTATTGTATTAATTTAGATGGGAAATACACCTTTTTTTTTTTTCAGAAAGGTAACTTCAGCACCCAAATGCTATTTGACATAATTTGTCGTCTTTATCCTTCAGGAAGTCTTTTTCAATTTCTCGAAACTTCTATGCCAGCACTTTTCTAAACCTTTAGAAACATACCTCACTTCAAAAATAGTGATATTATGCCCTGGCCGGTTGGCTCAGTGGTAGAGCGTCGGCCTGGCGTGCAGGAGTCCCGGGTTCGATTCCCAGCCAGGGCACACAGGAGAAGCACCCATCTGCTTCTCCACCCCTCCCCCTCTCCTTCCTCTCTGTCTCTCTCTTCCCCTCCCGCAGCCAAGGCTCCATTGGAGCAAAGATGGCCCGGGCACTGAGGATGGCTCTATGGCCTCTGCCTTAGGCGCTAGGATGGCCCTGGATGCAACAGAGCTACGCCCCAGAGGGGCAGAGCATCACCCCCTGGTGGGCATGCTGGGTGGATCCCAGTCGGGCGCATGCGGGAGTCTGTCTGACTGCCTCCCCATTTCCAGCTTTGGAAAAATGCAAAAAAAAAAAAAAAAAAATAGTGATATTTATGGTCTCATCGCACAGGTTAGTGTTTGCAGGGAAGGTGTCAGAGTTCTCAGTGTTCTTAAGTGGAACCTCATTTCCCCAGTTCAGCTATACACTCTTTAAGGCCATAACCGTGAAGGGCGCTTTCTTGAGGTCCCCATGGGACCATGTCATACATGTTCAGTAGACACATTCTAGGTGATGAAGAAGCTCAGCTTTCAGCACATCTTATGTTGGGCTTTGAGAAAGCTGTTTTATGATTTCATCCTTGTGGCTTAGGTAGATGGAGGAGAATCAGAATAGATGAGAAATTTTATCCTGAGTGGAACAGCCTTCAGAGGCGTCTCAGACCTCAGGCAAATCTCTGTTTCCTGCCCCATCTGTGTGATGTTAAATTTGGGTCCTGACCTGGGGTGCAAATGAAGAGGGAACACAGCCCCGTTCTTTCCTGGACCCTGCTATGTAGGTTGCGTGTCAGTTCATTTCTGCATTCTTCCAAGAAATCTTGAATCTTCTTCACTCTCTTTTATCAGCTACTCCGGAAATTCAGGACACAAATCGACGAGCTCCTGCTCCTTCGTTCAGCCCAGACATCCACGTTTCCCTGCCTGGCCCCAAAGGCCATTTCTCTTTCACTCCGTTTTGGCTAGACTGGTGGGAGCTCTTAATTCTCAATTGAAATTTACCTCCTTAATTCCCTTCTCAGTTCACCTTCTTTTTCCAAAGTTCAGAGAAGAGAAATCAGGATGTTTATGCTATAGGTTTTCTTCCCTTCCCACCTTCACTTTACTATATTTTAAAAACTACTGATAGACTTAGCTTCCCAAAATGAAGCAGTACGTACAGCATAATTCAGCTTTGCTCAGACTTCAGTCATATGAGGATCGTCAACATGGTTTTGGTTTACAAACACTAACCTGTGCGATGAGACCATAAATATCACTATTTTTGAAGTGAGTTATGTTTCTAAAGGTTTAGAAAAGTGCTGGCATAGAAGTTTCGAGAAATTGAAAAAGACTTCCTGAAGGATAAAGACGACAAATTATGTCAAATAGCATTTGGGTGCTGAGGTTACCTTTCTGCAAAAAAAGGTGTATTTCCCTTCTAAATTAATACAATAATCCATAATTCATTTCTTTACTCCTCAACAAATATTTGCTGCCTCTCGACGAATAACCAATATTCAAGGTCTATCTGGCCCCCCAAGAAATGTTAGGGTGAGAAAAGTTCTGTCCTCACTAATATTGGGGGAGCACACAAGAGAGAAATAGCTTTTTTCCAACTTCCAGAAACAAATAAGAACAGCAATGAACTAAAACAAATTATTGAAATATAATTTATATGCCATGCAGTTCACCCACTTAAAATTTATAATTCTATGAATTTTTTTTAAAATGTGGCAAAATATAATATTTGCCATTTTAACCAATTTTAAGTATACGACTCAGTGGCGTTAACTATGTATATTCACAGTGCCGCACAACTCTCACCACTGTCTATTTCTAGAACTTTTCCATTGTGCTGTTTATACTATTTTCTTTAAGTCAATTCATGTTTTTTAATTTAAGTAAATTTCTTTTAAAAGGAAACTCTGCCACTATAAATGAAAAAAAACCCTGTATCTCTTGATATAAAAAGAAGGTAACTAGAAAATAAAACAATGAAACCAAACAGCGCATTAAATTCTACTAGACACTCAGACCTGTGGGCTCACAGCCTTGCTCTCTCTGTGGTGCAAAGGGAGACACGCATGTTAAAGAGGTATTAAAGGCACCACACCTTCTTACCAAATGGAACCTTTCTTCTGATGTAAGTGGGATTAAAAGAAATGAAAGGGGACTGCTTTCTCACAGGGTGGCTCGGTGTCACTGACTGTTTTCTGTACACGTTAGAATCATTTCCTGTACCACCACGGTGCATGGCTGACAGTGTGGGAAATGTCAGAGCGCATCAAAGCATGGATTTGGGGGTGAAATCTCATACAGCATATACTGTACTATTTGGACAACTTAAATTTCTGTGCCATAGTTTTCTCGTCTGTGAAATGGGTAGAATTACCAGTCACTTAGTTGTGATAAAATGGAATCATATATGTTAAGGATTTTGCAAGGTTTCTGGGAGATAGTAAATGCTCAACAAATTGCAACTGTGGTCATTTCTAAGAATGAACCTTGCTTGTACTTTCCCCAAAGCTTAGCATTATCTTTGAAGAGAAGTTAGCTTGTGTACTCTGAAAAATACTCTTCAAAATCAGCACACACCTTTCTCTTGTTCTTCTTACCCTACCCCTCTTGTGGGCTGTCAAAAAAAATCATTGTCCCACCCGAGTGCCAGACAATGTGCAGGACAGAGGCAGTAAGCGCTGTAGTCTGAAAAGTTAATTGGAAAGTAAGAGAGCACAGCCTTGGGGGTCAGAGGCCCCTCAGGCACATGGGATCCTAGCTGGACCAGTTGGCATTCAGTGTCTCTTGACTTTAACCCCATCGTTGGAATGTTCCTGTTGGTTCGGGTGGCAGGTCAGTATTCCTGATCAAGGTGGCATTGCTCAGAATAAGGCAGCACCACCAGATGCTGGTAAGTGAAAACCCACATCATGTTTCATGTGCTGCAGTCACAACCCCAGACCAGGAATAGAATTGACACCGCTTCCTGCCCTGGGCCACATTCACCGAGGAGGCAGGGCATAGACACCCGCGGCGAGTTTCTGCCGGGCCCCTTGCTGGCCTGCTGCGTGACCTTAGCCAGGTTACTCCAATCCTTCAGGCACGGTGTTTCCATCTGTAAAATGGAAATAGGATATTGATTTCTATCTCATAAGGATGTTGTGACAATTAAGTGAGATTAAGACTATTAAGCAGTCACTGTGATATTCAATACATGGTACTTTTATTGTTTTCATTATTAGTAATAATAAGGAGTCTGTCGCCAGCCGTCTTACCTAATATGCTGCTTCATGTGGCTTGTTGTGAACCCAGGTGTATGTGTGTACACAATTTATGTAAAATTTATAGTTCTCTTTTAGACCCAAATAATGTGTAGACTCCCTTGTAGAGGAAAAAATGTAATTGTTAACAGATTATTATGATGTGGTTTAATATGTATAAACATATTCAGCTTCTTATGTTTACTGTTCTTTCCCAACCCTGAAAGCAAATAAATGAACAAGATGCAAGCACAGGTATAAAATAAAAGGCAGACTGACTATGCTCATGTCATAGGCGATGCTACCTTATTGAAGCAGCATCATGAACATGGCGCGAGGCTGTAGCGCTCCCAGATTCTGTCGCGTTGGGGGGGGTTGTCTGTTGGGACTTGGTTCTCCCCCCACACTTCTCTATGTGAAAGTAGTGTTCAGGGGAACCTTGTGTTCTCTTGTCACAAATGCCTCTTCTACATAACGACCTGCCCCCTCTTTTTTCGTCATCAGTCCCTGACATTCAGAGTAGCATGACCTTAGCTGCAGAATGATTGCAAACACACACACAGGACCCTGTCATAACATGCTCATCCAGGTGATCTGGAATATCTTTGCATTTGTATCCTGTTTTAAAGGCATTGTTATCTAAATGAAATGCCCAAGCACAAATTCTCATGAGGACTATGTCAGAGGACTTTCAGCTAGTTTGAGAAACATTGATTCACAGCCTGCCTAGATCCCCGAAGTATTTGAAGCAGGCTCTAATATTAAAGAGTATGGCCTGACCTGTGGTGGCGCAGTGGATAAAGCGTCGACCTGGAAATGCTGAGGTCGCCGGTTCGAAACCCTGGGCTTGCCTGGTCAAGGCACATATGGGAGTTGATGCTTCCAGCTCCTCCCCCCTGTCTCTCTCTCCCTCTCTGACTCCCTCTCTCTCCTCTCTAAAATGAATAAAAAATTAAAAAAAAAAAAGAGTATGAAAAAGAGGAATAGGCGAGACCAAGCCCTGGGATAAGAGCACAATAGTAGTTAAGAACCAAAATTGTCACTGAGCTACCTGGCATCCAGGGCAAATGGTGAAACACATCACGTTAGCTTGTTTGTATTGCCTAAGAGAAAGGAGGCAAGTTCTCGGAAGAGACAAACTTTTCCTGCCACTGAATCCTAGCAAAGTTGCCACTTGGGGCCTTTATGGCTGAGATTTAGAGAGCAGAATGCACAGAGAAAGTCTTCCCGTAATGTTCTCACAGTATCTCGTTGAAGCTGAGGGGAAATTGTTAAATTTTAAAGCGGTGAGGATGCTATTGGTGTCTTAATAATACTTGACATTGGGGAGGATCCTTGCGGTTTTCAGAGTGCCTTCACTCAGACGTTTAGTTTTTGAGCCTCAGGACAGCAAAGGTGGTATTATCTTCAAGGTGGAGAGGGGTCTACATGTTTATTTATTTATTTTTAGAGAGGATAGAGAGAGGGGGAGAGAGAAAGGGGGAGGAGCTGGAAGCATCAACTCCCATATGTGCCTTGACCAGGCAAGCCCAGGGTTTCGAACCGGCGACCTCAGCATTTCCAGGTCGACTCTTTATCCACTGCACCACCACAGGTCAGGCAGGTCTACATGTTTAAGTAGGAAAGTTTGGGGCCATCTTCTGTGTCAGGTGGGTTTCAGTAGTGCTTATGTCTGGGTTGGCATTTCCTTCGGAGGAAATCAAATCTGCTGAAGCGGTTAGACCCTCGCCCAGTCTGCAGTGGGCTGTGGAAGAGCCCCACGTGACTGGGAAGAACGGAAGTGAGAGTGTTGTCAATCAGCACCACCAGAATCACCCCGCAGAGTGAGTGACATCCTGCCTGGCTTCCCAAAATGAATTAGCTGCTGGTAGCTACCTAAGGGGACTCAAAGAAAAGGCCTGCGACAAGGAAGTGATGCACAGCCCCTCTGATCTCTGCGGAATATCTGCCAAGGGCTGCACTATTAGGATCGATCTCATTGATGCCAAACTGGTGAAACAATTAGCCAACATTCAGTTGCCATTCTTTTCCTTACCTCACCCCCATGATCAAAGTGCTTCCTCACTGTGAAAAGTATGAAAATATTAATATGAAAGGTTAGAAGAAGGAAGAAAAGAGGGAGTGAGGTGGGAGAGCCATGCATAATCCAATCACATGTTTTCTTCTCACCTTTAAAAAGGCAGTTTTCTTTATATAATTAATATCCCACACTCTAAAATATATGATTTTATATTCTGCTCTTTTACTTCACATACGTCATAAGCTTTTACCTTAAACTCCTTGAAAATGTTTTTATCTTTGTCTGCCTTTTTAACATTTATTTTCCTCATTAAGAGAGATTTTTAGAAGTAGAATTATGTGGCCAAAGGCAAGAACATTTTAAAGGCTTTCTCTTTTGCTGTCTGTGGACACCTGTCTCTCTAGAAAAGTTGTATGTGTTTATACCCTCCTCTGCATTAAATGAGAGTGTCTGTTTTACCTCACCTTCAACCATTTCCTTATGTGACAAAGTAAGATAGCAATATGTTATTTTTATTTATTTGTAATTCCATGGTGATCAGCGATAATGAATTATATATATATTTTTTTCTTTTTTGATGGGGAGATAATTTATATTTCTTCCTTTTTATGTCTGCTTATTGGGCTTTGGGTGTTTTTAGAGAGATTTCTGTGACCTCTTAACATAAAAAGGAGATTAACCTCTTGGCATATGTATTTCAAATTTTAACCCATTTGTGATTTGCCATTGAATTTTTTAGTAACAGCTTTATTGAGATATAATTTACATAACATACAGTTTACCCATTTAAAGTGTACAATTCAATGATTTTGAGGGGGTATAGTCACAGGCTTGTGCAACTGTTACCACAATTAATTCTAGAATATTTTCATCACTTTAAAAAGAAACCATATACCCTTTAGCTATTGTCTGACCTCACCCCGCCCCCCAAGTTCCCCTACCCCCAGCAACCACTGATCTACTTTCTGTCTCGATAGATTTGCCTATTCTAGACATACCATATATATTGAAATTATATACAGAGTTTGGCAAAAGTAGGTTTATAGTTATGAGTATGCAAAACAGTTTATTCTTGTATTATTATTTATTGATTATTGTGTTATTCTTCCATACGAACAACTGTAAATCTACTTTTAGCTCTACCCTGTAATATGTTGGGGTTTTTTCTGGGGTGTGTGTGTGTGTGTGTGTGTGTGTGTGTGTGTGTGTGTGTGTGTCTGGCTGGCTCCTTTCACTTGGCATAGTGTTTGCAGTGTTCATCTATGTTGCAGCATGTATCAATATTTTATTCCTTTTTATGGCTAAGTAATAAAATTCATCAGTTGATGTACATTTGGGTTGTTTCCACCTTTTGGCTATTATGACTAATGCTTCTATAAACATTACAATTTAATGTTTACGTTTTAAAATTTTTGTTTTACTGAAGTTTTAAAACCATGTCATCAACCCTATTGCTTGTTTTAGATTGTATTTCTTCATTTGTTTAAGATGAACAAATTCTTTCCTAAACCAATGATAAAAGATTTAACCCCATTTTCATCCTTTTGATTTTTAAAATTTGTTTTATTTTTATTTCAATCTATAATTGTTCTACATTTAATTTTTGGAGTTTATGAGAATTAGGAAGAATCTAAATAGTCCCTCTGCTCCCCCGCCCCATAGCTAAATTTCTCCACACCATCTGTCGAGTCATCCTTCTCACCAACCGTTTTCTTTATTCTGTACTGATTTTTAATGCTTTCTTTATCACATACTATGTTTTTATGAGAGTGAAGCTTGGCTTGTAGGTTATCTATTGTATTTAATTGCTCTACTTAATTGTTTATGACTTTAATATGTATTAGGACTACACTTGATGGTTTTTTAAACTTTAGTAGGAGACATAACACATATAAATAGAATTTTCTTAGATAAGAAAGTTGAATTTTATAAAGAAGAACATTGCCGCAATGACAATTTAAACAGCAATGCAAGGAGGGTGCATGGCTTCATTTGAAAACCAAGGAAGATTATTCATTTAGTCAGGCTTTCTATGTATTTTGAGACAATTTTGGTAATTTATATTTTTTCTATAAACATAGTATTGACATTTTCAAAATTCTTCGCATAGAGTTTTCACATCAGTGTAGTTTCCAGAAATTCTTCATAGCTGCCGTTATCTTTTTCTCATTTGGCTTATTTATATTTTCTCTATTCTTTTATAATTATATTTACTAGAGCTTTGATTCTTTGGCCAGCAGATGAATGGGTCAGCAATTTGGAAGAAATTAAGAGGTTTTCTTTGTTGAAGTAGTGGTACATTGTACTGTGGGCCTATCCCACGGAGACTGTGCCTGTCTAATAAATTAGAATATGTACTTGGCAAGAGAGTGTCTAAACAATTCTGGATCGATGGTTAGTTCTGTGTAGCTTTTTGCAATTTTAAGTAACTGATTGAATGTTTTCAGTCAGTAGGATTATTTTTTCATCCAGGAAGAACCTCAGAAAGGAAAAAAGATGGGATGTTCAGGCATCTAATAATAAAAAATTGAAGCTTGATGTGATAGTATATAATTATTAGGAAGAAGAATATTCATTATCCCTGATCTTTTTGACTTTTTTATTCACAGGCTCGTGGCGGGTAGGAGTTGCGTGGGTAGCATGTATGTACAGCTCTGTCCATGGGGATGAGCCCTAGATGTTTTAAAAGTAGCTGATCAGGGAGAGAAGGGTGTGGAAAAGGGCAGATCCAGCAGAGAAAATGTCAGCCTTCAGTTAATTAGGCTTGGAGAGCAGGGAGGTGGGAGACGAGTGCAGTTAGCCTTTGCAGGGGAATATTAGCACTGAGCGAGCGAGTCAGTGGGAACAGAAAGGAGAGATGTAGAAGAATGGTGACTCTGATGCCTAGCGAAAAACAAGATCACCCTCCTTGCAACTCCCAGGGTGCTTTGCCTCTTAACACTAAATTCTGCCTGGATTCCTGTTGCACAGATAAGGTCAGAGACCTGCACTCACTGAGCCAGGCCTTCTGGAATAATGCTTCTTGGGAGAAAACACGGAGGGGGAAGAGGAACAGGATTGCATGCCTCAATGCCCATCACACTCTGGGGTTGTGAGTAGACTGCTGTCAACACAGATGTCAGGCTCTAGGACAGGAATGGGAAGCCTCGGCCCCTCCTCTGGCCTGAGCAGGTCTTGCAGATCCTTGCCGAGGACCTTGCCCCTAGCTCTGCTTCCTCACTTCAGCCTTCAAGATTGTGAGAGCACAGCCTCTCTACTCGCATGAACTGGGTCTAGTGTGCAAGCCTGTGGTTACAGGTTTCTGTGAGGACATATCAGTGGTCTGACCCACCAGCTACCCCAGCATTCTACTAGAACTGATCACCATGAGCTTTGTAGGAAGCTAGCTCCTTCCCTGGGAGACCAACTGTAGGAATCAACCAAGCTAATCCTGACCTCTCACCCAGCCACATGAGCTCCATGAAGGGAGGATTGATGTCTGATTCATCCTCATGTCCTCTCAGTGGCTAACATACTTGGTTGGCTCTGTAAGTGGTTTAAGAGTGCAGAAGAGCAAGCCCAAGAAAGTGATGTTAAATCTTCCCTCTCTTCTTTGTGTGTGTGTGTTTCTTAAGTGAGAGGAGGGGAGGCAGAGGGACAGACTCCCACATGTGCCCTGAGCAGGATCCACCGGGCAAAACAACCAGGGGGTGATGCTCTGCCCATCTGGGGCTGTTGCTCTGTTGCAACTGGAGCCATTTTAGCTCCTGAGGCGAGGTCCTGGTGCCATCCTCAGCACCTGGGCCAACTTGCTCCAGTGGAGCCTTGGCTGCGGGAGGGGAAGAGAGAGATAGAAGGGAGAGGGGAAAGGGTGTGCTCTGACTGCCAATCGAACCTGGGATGTCCATAGGCCGGGCCGATGCTCTACCACTGAGCCAACGGCCAGAGCCCCCCTCTCTTCTTACCCATTCTTGAACGTTTGTCTCTTTTTGAAGGTCTGATTAAATTTCTGAACTATCTCCAGAAAAGTGTAGGCAGACACACTCAGATGCTTATGTAGAATCTTGCACAGGTAGCCAACCTATCAGTGGGTGGACCCTGGCTAAGGGCCAGGCCATAGAGTTCTGGTGGGTTCCATTTACACCGTCTCAGCCTCATCTCATGTGTGCCATGACTCATACATCTGCATCAGTGCATGCTCTAATCTTTTCACGGAAGATACATTGGCTATGGTATTGATCTGGAACACGGTTACCCTGATCTAAGGTTTGTTGAAAACGATTGCTTTTCACTGTTGCTCTGAAGGGAGTGCATTAGCTAGCCATGATGCTGAGGAATCACCAACTGTAGCTTCCTGGACAGGCTTTACTTGATGTTCAAAAGATGACCTTTAAGTGGACAGCCCGTTCTTTTTTTTTGTATTTTTCTGAAGCTGGAAACTGGGAAAGACAGTCAGACAGACTCCCGCATGCGCCCGACCGGGATCCACCTGGCACGCCCACCAGGGGCGATGCTCTGCCCACCAGGGGGCGATGCTCTGCCCCTCCGGGGCGGTGCTCTGCTGCGACCAGAGCCACTCTAGCGCCTGGGGCAGAGGCCAAGGAGCCATCCCCAGCGCCCGGGCCATCTTTGCTCCAATGGAGCCTTGGCTGCGGGAGGGGAAGAGAGAGACAGAGAGGAAGGGGGGGGGTGGAGAAGCAAATGGGCGCTTCTCCTATGTGCCCTGGCCGGGAATCGAACCCAGGTCCCCCGCACGCCAGGCCGATGCTCTACCGCTGAGCCAACCGGCCAGGGCCGGACAGCCCATTCTTGACCCCACCTGCAAAGAAGGGACTTCCTTTCCTCACAACCACCAAAGCCAGCCCTGCAAGAAATCCAGAGGTAAAGCCTCTGGAAGCATATTAGCTGAGACTCGACTTGCCCGCCTCAGACAGCAGCCTGCCTGCCTCAGACTTTCCTTTCCACCATCATCCCCTGCTGTCACCCTGCCCTGTGGCCTACATGGTGGTTGACTTTTCCCCATTAGGTCCTCTTTCACGATTTCCTGAGTCACTCCCTTCAGCTTGTATTTGTTTAACATTCAGAGCCATTTCCTATTTAGTAATGTTTGGGGCTCTCGTGGTGTGGAACATACCCATCAGTTCTCCTTCCTTCTGTCCCATTCAGCGGTGTTCTTTGTTCATAGATTCTGGCTGCGACTCAGTCACCGACACTGAGACAGAGGACGAGAAGGTCCTGGCCAACCTGAAGCAGCAGAGCCTGCCGCTGGTAACTTCACCTGGGAACCTGATGGTGGTGCAGCCAGACCGCATTCGCTGTGGGGTAAGCGCTTCTGGGGCTGGTGGATCGATGTCAGAACGGGGGCTGTCGGGCTTCTCAGTAGATGCATTTGTTGGGATAAAGGGAACAGGGTCCTCCTGTTGAACCTCAGTGTAATCCTAGCCTTCCTGTGGGGTTTCCCCTGTACAGTAGCTACCCGGAGAACCCAGTGCCTCGGCCTTGGGTACACCCCATTCCTTTAAGTCAAAGAGAGATGAGCCCAGGATTATATGTGCCATCGATCTGAGACTTTTAGTTCATGGATCCAAAACTTAGAACATGTGATAGACCAGTAGATAGGAGCATGACAAGACGCTCGTGCCGCCCGTGGAGGTAGAGGCCCAGCTCTGCTCCTGTTGACGTCAGCATAGTGCTGGGAGGCAGGAGACAGGAGGCATTTGAGAGCTTGCTGCTCCATCAACTGGTCACTGGTGTGGCCCAAATGAGTGCCATGGAGCTTAGTGGCGTAAACTTGCTCGCAATATTTGTTTGCTAAAGGGGTAAGATTGATGCCTAAGCATAATGTGGATATCATTTTCAAGGGTGGGACATAAATTAACTGGCAAATTGCATGTGAGTACTACTTATGGGCCACTGCCATTGGAATTCTACCATAGTATTGATAGTTTCTCATGATCGTTCCTTTCCTGGTGAACAATGTGTAATATTAGTTCAGAGCAGCAAAATGCTTTCCTGAGGATACACGCCCTTTGCTAAGTTTGCCACTGTGGGCTCCTTGATATCAGACGGGGAAGAGCTGTGGCAATGGGGAATACCAGGTTCCTTGACCTTGCGAGTGCTTTTCCCAGCAGCCTGAGGTGACAAGGCGAGGACTCCCTGCATGAGGGTTCAAAAACTGCTGCTTTGGGCTGGATTAAACCCAAAAATGTTTATTTTGGACTGCTCCGTGTCTTAAAAGTTAGGCATGAAAATCTTGTTTCCAGCTTTCCTTGACTCAGAGTCTGAGAGGACTGGCCGGGCCGAGCAGCCCTTTAGACGGAGCTTGCATCTCCCAGTTCACTCCATACTCCTTCCTGCCTCATTCCGAGATCAGGCTGGCGAGTGCCTATTGGTGGTGGGTTTGGCACTAAAGAACGATGCCCTTCACAGGCCTCCCTGATCCTCCAGGCTTTCATTCTCCCATCCTGGCTCCCACTGACCCAGGTTACTCCCTGTTGCCTGCTCTGGATCTCTGGGTCCTGAAACATCTAGGCTGTGGTTAGATCCTGACTGTCAGTAGTGGACACACACTCATTCTGTCTGGCTCCATGTGCTCCCTGGGAGCAGGAGCAGGTGGATCAGGGTTGAGCCTGTGGCAGGAGTCAGGTTAACCACAAATATTCAAACACATTCATATTCAGCCTCAGCAGCCCCCAGGAGCCAGGGTCACGCGCCTCCCTTGCCTGTTGTGAAATCACAGCCCTTGTCAAGAAGTGCTCTGTGAGGATTTAATAGCAGAATCTTAGGATGAACGTTAGGGGATTAGCTTTGGCCAGAAATATCCCCTTTTCATGGCTTTTTAAAAAGGGGGGCTTGGGGCTGTCCTTACCAGTCCCATGCCTTGGAGGACCATTCCCCAGCGCAGTAAAACAAGATAATTACATTTGGCAGGCTCAGCAAAATCGCTATTCAGGTTGCTCAGTGCCTTTGGAAAATTAACCCCCCCCCCCCCCCGTAAGTTATTTTTGTCCTTCCAGGAACAGCATTTAGTTGCAGAACAAGAGGGCTTCTCTAGGCTGGTGCCTCTCACACTGTGAGGTGCATGAGTCACTCAGGGTCTTGGTAGAATGCACGCTCTGGTTCAGTGGGTCCAGGTAGGGCCTGAGCCATTTGTAACAAGCTTCCAGGGGAAGCCAACGCTGTTTGTCCCGTGGCCTCGCTTTGGGTAGCAAGGCTAGTCCGGAACAGTGCTTCTCCAGCCATCTGTGGGGAAGAATCTTTCGAAAATTTTGTTTTTAAATTTCCAAGTTTGCCACAGACTGAGGCTTTTTATCAACTACAATGAAAAAGAAATGCTTTAAAAAAATGAAATGATAAGACATAAAATATAAGCTCCAGGTTTTAAAATTGTTACCCTTAGGTTCAATGCACATAAGATTACTCCATCAAATTGTTATAAAGGTCTACAAATGTGTACTCTTGGTTTTGTAATGTATCCTGGGACCCACAGCACACAGTGGCTACCGAGCCCTGGACTGCAGACCCCACCCTGATCTAGAACAGCCTCCCGGAGATAAAGGCCCGGAGCTAAGGGAGCTGGGAGATCCTCTGGCTCAGCACCCTAGTAGGGGACCTAGATGAGAGAGAGGACAATGACCGGTCTCCCATTCCAGGCAGAAACCACTGTCTACGTCATTATGAGATGTAAGTTGGATGAGAGAGTGACGACGGAAGCAGAATTTTCTCCAGAGGACTCTCCCTCCGTAAGGGTGGAAGCCAGGCTGGAGAATGAATACACCGTTGCTGTGAAGGCTCCCAGTAAGTAGCCCCACGCCCCTCCAGAAAGGAGACGTTATGTTAGGGAGGAGGCCCCTCTTGCTTTCTTTTACTTGTCCTGCCTTTGTTCAGCAACTGAGCAAAGTGACAGCCAAAATTTGGATCTGGTTGTCATGTTCTATTTAAAGGAACAGGAATGGCAGAATCATCTATGTATGATGGAGGAGAAAATGGCTTTATTAAAATTTTTATCATTATAAAGTTAATGTATTAAAAATTTTGGAAATTGCCTGACCAGGCGGTGGCGCAGTGGATAGAGCGTCGGACTGGGATGCAGAGGACCCAGGTTCGAGACCCCAAGGTCTCCAGCTTGAGTGTGGGCTCATCTGGTTTGAGGAAAAGCCCACCAGCTTGAACCCAAGGTCGCTGGCTCCAGCAAGGGGTTACTCGTTCTGCTGAAGGCCCGCGGTCAAGGCACATATAAGAAAGCAATCAATGAACAACTAAGGTGTTGCAACGCGCAATGAAAAACTAATGATTGATGCTTCTCATCTCTCTTCGTTCCTGTCTGTCTGTCCCTGTCTATCCCTCTCTCTGACTCACTCTCTGTCTCTGTAAAAAATAAATAAATAAAAATTTAAAAAAATTTTGGAAAGTATAAAAATTTTGGAAATTAGAGAAAAGTTGGAAAAAGTCATTATACTACCATTTAGTCTTTGGGACATTTGTTCACAATTTTTAAAAACATGGTTGTTTCAGTAGTATCTATTACCTAATATTCTGTTTTTCTTTATATAATCTTATATTTCGGCTCTGGCTGGTTGGCTCAGTGGTAGAGTGTCGGCCTGGCGTGCAGGAGTCCCAGGTTTGATTCCCGGCCAGGGCACACAGGAGAAGCGCCCATCTGCT
This sequence comes from Saccopteryx leptura, assembly GCF_036850995.1. NCBI lineage: Eukaryota > Metazoa > Chordata > Mammalia > Chiroptera > Emballonuridae > Saccopteryx > Saccopteryx leptura. The sequence goes on from NC_089515.1 coordinate 30,854,145, forward strand.
TCTCCACTCCTCCCCCTTTCCTTCCTCTCTGTCTCTCTCTTCCCCTCCCACAGCCAAGGCTCCACTGGAGCAAAGTTGGCCTGAGCGCTGAGGATGGCTCTGTGGCCTCAGCCTCAGGTGCTAGAATGGCTCTGGATGCAACAGAGCAACGCCCCAGATGGGCAGAGCATTGCCCCCTGGTGGGCATGCCTGGTGGATACCGGTCGAGCGCATGCAGGAGTCTGTCTGACTGCCTCCCCATTTCCAGCTTTGGAAAAGTGCAAAAAAAAAAAAAAAGATTAAAAAATAATAATAATCTTATATTTATTCTCTCCTCATCCCTTTACCCCCATGCTATTACATGGACTTTGTAACTTTCAATTTTATAACACATTTTTTTCTATTATAAAAATAATGTGTGTTCAATACAGAAAACTTGAAGAACATAGTAATCATAAAGGAAAGTAAATAGAATATTAGCCATATACCCATCCCAAGGAAAATCACAGGTTTCTGTGTTTTCTCACATCTGTGTACATGGCTACTGTCCCATAGCCCACATCCATTACCTGGAAAATATCTATGAGTGTCTCCCACATAAGTAAATATTCTTTTATAGCAGGGGTCCCCAAACTTTTTACACAGGGGGCCAGTTCACTGTCCCTCAGACTGTTGGAGGGCCACCATATACAGTGTTCCTCTCACTGACCACCAATGAAAGAGGTGCCCCTTCTGGAAGTGTGGCGGGGGTGGCGGGGGCGGATAAATGGCCTCAGGGGGCCACATGCTGCCCGTGGGCTGTAGTTTGGGGATGCCTGTTGACAACATGGTGCTTAATGGTTGCAAGGTGCTCCATTTTATAGACGTACCATAATTTATAAAACCAGTTCCTTGTATGGGTTTTGTATCTTATAACCATAGTTATTAAAGCTGTGTGATACTCAAGTTGAAAAGAAATCTCATCTTTTAATTTTTCATTTCTTCATTGTTGCTTATTTATGTAATTTCTGATTACTTATTGCCTTGTTGTCTTAAATTATGCAATATTGAGCATCCTTATACTAGTAGGGTCTTTTCCCCCTTTTGTATTTAAGATTATTTCCTCAAGATGGAATTCCTAAAACAATGGGTATTTTTTTTTTTTCTCTGAAGCTGGAAACGGGGAGAGACAGTCAGACAGACTCCCGCATGCGCCCGACCGGGATCCACCCGGCACGCCCACCAGGGGCGATGCTCTGCCCACCAGGGGGCGATGCTCTGCCCCTCCGGGGCATCGCTCTTCCGCGACCAGAGCCACTCTAGCGCCTGGGGCAGAGGCCAAGGAGCCATCCCCAGCGCCCGGGCCGTCTTTGCTCCAAAGGAGCCTTGGCTGCAGGAGGGGAAGAGAGAGACAGAGAGGAAGGGGGGGGTGGAGAAGCAAATGGGCGCTTCTCCTATGTGCCCTGGCCGGGAATCGAACCCGGGTCCCCTGCACGCCAGCCCAACGCTCTGCCGCGGAGCCAACCAGCCAGGGCCTACAATGGGTATTTTTAAGGATCCTGGAAAACAGTGCTTAATTGCTTTCTGAAAATTGCTACTATCATGTTTATTGTCTATACCATCACCAACACTAGATGTTATCATTTTAAATACTTTTGCTAATTTGATGTGTTTTAAAAGTAGCCCATTGTTTTAATATGCATTTCTTTGATTACTAGTGAGTTTGAATATTTTTTTATGTTCTAAGTGTCGCATTTCCTCTTTTGTGAATTGAATCTTTGTGGTTGGTGTATTTTTAATTTTTTTTTCCCCCTCAAAACCCCTTCCTGTGGTGCAGAAGAGAGTGCGTAGGGAGAGAGCTCACTGTAATGACGGCAGAGCAGTGAATCAATTCTACTGGCCAGGTGTGGCGGAAGTATGGATTTCCACCTGCCAGGGTCCCTCCTACCTTCTGGCAACCACTGGCCTTTGTATAAAGTGCTTTAAATTCAATTCTTCTTCCTGTGTATTGTGGCACTGAACCTACAGTACTGAATAAAACATGCAAATCATACTAAAATTAAACTGCAGACCCAATGAGAATAATTCCTCTTGGAGCCCTGTCATGTGGTAGGCTGCCGTCTTCCCCTTGTGCCCTTTCTCTCACTTCCCTAACCCCAGCTCACCACCACGGTCTGTCTTCCAGCCCCCGGTTCACTTCCTCACCATTAAAATGTATCCATGAGCACTTCTTCCTGGACACTTGTTCTTCCTGGGCGCTTTTATATAGTATCTTTTCTTCTGTTCAGACCTTTCATCTGGGAACGTTTCTCTGAAGATCTATTCTGGGGATTTAGTGGTATGTGAAACCATTATCAGCTATTACACTGACATGGAAGAAATCGGGCATTTATTGTCCAGTGCTGCGGATCCGGTGGAGTTCATGTGTCAGGTAAGGACGTCAAAAGGAAACCTGAGTTTTCTGGATATGGAATTTCTACCCGTGGTTATCAGCCTGGAATCTGCAGGGTGGGAGATAGCTTGATTTAGAACCTGACCATCTTCAGCTTTTGCATTCAGGCCTTTAAAATCGTGCCCTACAACACCGAGACCCTTGATAAACTGCTCACCGAGTCCCTGAAGAACAACATCCCTGCAAGTGGACTACACCTCTTCGGAATCAACCAGCTGGAAGAGGAAGATATGATGACAAGTAAGTCAGCAGTCAAACCTCCGGAAACCGTCAGTGGGTTGATTCCAGTTGGTTTGGTTTGGCGTCCAGTCAACCCTTCCTTCGAGAAAGATTTATTCTTCTCTGGCTAGCCAGAGATTCTTCTAAATTACAAATCTGGATACCTCACCCCTTTACTAAAAACCTTTTGTAAATTCCAAACTCCTTGATATGCATACAGTTTTTCCCGGGGGCTCCTGCTGTATCTCTGTCTCCACCTCTTTCCTTCCCCTCTCTCCCTTGGCTCCTGTGCTCTGCTCTGCGGAAGGTATTGGCTCCTGTGCTCTGCTCTGCGGGAGGTATGAACCCTTCACCTGATGAGAATTCCACCCTGCCTCTTGCCGCCTTGACTCCTGGGAATACAGTTCTTCCTGCCCTTCTTGGTTGCTTTTCACCTGGCTAACTTCCGTTTGCCTTCCTGTAGCAGCTTAGGTTGCACTTTCTCGGAAAGACTTGCTCGAACCTTCAGTGGATTCCACCCACTTGCTGTGGGCTCCCCTAGCATGTTGGGTATCCACTGTCCTAGTGCTCCCCTGCTTTGCTAGTCAGTGAGGGCTGGGACTGGGCCCGGCGGTTCCTTGTAGGCTCGAAACAAAATGTTTGTTCGATGAGGGAGGAGCAGTCTCGTGTGCACACGTGACAAGGCTGGAAGAACCACTTGCATGGGGATAGTGCCTGGCATGCCGGACAGGATAGGATGCCAGTTATGGTGCTCCTGTGGACACCCCTCTTTCTTCGTGCCATAATTGCACTGCACAACGGGACCCGCATCCTGGTTCCCCTCTGCCTGTGTTCCATCCTTCCATAGCCTAAGAGAGCCACAAGATGAGGTTATGGTCCCTTTACGACCTTCTCCTGGGGGCTGTCTCCTGTTGTCTCTCCCCGTTTTCCTGCTGTGGAGTGTTCTTGCATCACTTCCAGCAGGTGTTAACATTCTCTCTATTCTTAAACTTGGGACTCAGGAGGGAGTATGTCATAGCCTGACAATGTCAGATGCTGGGGACATTTTCAGGTCCTTCATCCAAAGATTATATCCTGGTGAACAGGAAGCTAAGTTTGTCTTATTAAAAAAAATCAAATATATGTATGTATAAATACATATATGTGTTTATTTTTCTATAGATATATATTACCGTAAACCCAAAAGAAATAAACTTCTGTGAAAACAAGACAAAATGATTTGTCCCTCAGCTCTACAACAAGCATGTCTATTTTTTGGTTGAATTTAATTTGCTGCATTCAGATATTAGTAGGTAAAGGGGTCATGGGGATCCAGTGACTATCAGGAGCACTTTGTTTCTCACGAAGTCAGAGGTTAACATACATCCTAGGGTTCACGTGCATTAATACAAACATTTAAAACCTGTTTTCAACAAGGAACTTACTGAATATCTTTTTTTTTTTTTTTTTTTTTTTTGTATTTTTCTGAAGCTGGAAACGGGAGTCAGACAGACTCCCGCATGCGCTCGACCGGGATCCACCCGGCACGCCCACCAGGGGCCACGCTCTGCCCACCAGGGGGCGATGCTCTGCCCCTCCAGGGCATCGCTCTGCCGGGACCAGAGCCACTCTAGCACCTGGGGCAGAGGCCAAGGAGCCATCCCCAGCAGCCGGGCCATCTTTGCTCCAATGGAGCCTTGGCTGCGGGAGGGGAAGAGAGAGACAGAGAGGAAGGAGGGGGGGTGGAGAAGCAAATGGGCGCTTCTCCTATGTGCCCTGGCTGGGAATCGAACCCGGGTCCCCCGCATGCCAGGCCGACGCTCTACCGCTGAGCCAACAGGCCAGGGCCTGAATATCTTCATATGAACCTTCCTAGGTCCCTTTGATAGTGTCTGGAAATACTTTCTGGTTCAAAACTAAGGCCCAGGGAAAGTCTAAATAACACTCAGGATTACTTGACATACTTTATGAAACTGGGAATAAGAGCTGTGAAGATGGGCTTCTTTCTTTTAATCAGCATAGATCAATTGCTCTAAAGTACTCTGGAATTTGCAGAGAAGGTCAAAACATGACCCTGTTGTGTCATAGTTCCTGTGGCTGCTATGTGCGCCTTCAGAAAATCAGCACACTTTGAATTAGTATTATTTCTCAGGATTCTCTGATCCTTTTAGAGAAAGAAGAATAAGATACTAATTATTATATTTGTTAATTAATTATATATCATTTCTTCTGTCATCTGTGGGCATAATTTTCAGTGATGCTCTGAAGGGAGCTGTCAGATGTTAGGTCATCAGCCAAAAGTGCCTTCTGGAAGCCACGCTAGGCATGCCAGCTTCGTATCCCAGAACAAAGGTGCCCTCTGCTTCACTGTTATGTCCATTAAGTTTTCCTTGACGATTTTTCAGATCAGAGGGATGAGGAGCTGCCCACCTTGTTGCATTTTGCTGCAAAGTATGGACTGAAGAACCTCACTGCCTTGTTGCTCACGTGCCCGGGAGCCCTACAAGCATACAGTGTGGCCAACAAGCACGGCCTTTACCCCAACACCATTGCTGAGAAACACGGCTTCAGGGACCTGCGGCAGTTCATCGACGAGTATGTGGTAAGGTCAAGGTGGGAGAGGCCCCAGGATTGAAAATGCACTATGTGGTCCTAGGGCAACCTTTTCACCAAAGACTTGGTTGGATTTTATCTCTAGCGTGTCCTTGTGGGCCTCTTCCAGCGGGGCCAGTATGTGTGGGCTTAAGAAATGAGCCCTAGGCCCTGGCTGGTTGGCTCAGCGGTAGAGCGTCGGCCTGGCGTGCGGGGGACCTGGGTTCGATTCCCGGCCAGGGCACATAGGAGAACCGCCCATTTGCTTCTCCACCCCCCCCTCCTTCCTCTCTGTCTCTCTCTTCCCCTCCCGCAGCCAAGGCTCTGTTGGAGCAAAGATGGCCCGGGCGCTGGGGATGGCTCCTTGGCCTCTGCCCCAGGCGCTAGAGTGGCTCTGGTTGTGGCAGAGCCACGCCCCGGAGGGGCAGAGCATCGCCCCCTGGTGGGCAGAGCGTCGCCCCTGGTGGGCATGCCAGGTGGATCCCAGTCGGGCGCATGCGGGAGTCTGTCTGACTGTCTCTCCCCGTTTCCAGCTTCAGAAAAATACAAAAAAAAAAGAAATTAGCCCCATAGTTCCATGGACCTGGGTCCACGCTCTCATACTAATACACACTTGTCAGCCATATTGCTTTGGGCAAATCATGTGTCCTCTTTCTCTCTTGGTTTCCTAATATGCAGAAGAGAGATAATAATAGTTCTACCCATAAGATTCTTCTGAGAATAAACAGAAACAAGGTAGATAAAGCCCTGAGGTCCACCTTCAAAGAATTTAAAGAGATGTTTATGGAATGAATCTGCTGAAGGTTTGATGCTGATGCCTCTTCCCCAGTCACCTCCTCACCCTCTTCCAGGGCACCTTGGTGGGACACTCCCAGCTACCTCCCCACCATCAGGCCCAGGCAAACTGTGTTAGGATTGGTTCCTCCCTTATGGAGAACGCTATCAAGTTCTGCACCTGAGGTTTCAGGAAGCCCACGTGTGAGGTCCCACCTCCCACTGACATCCATCTCTTTCTTTCCGAGCCTCTGCCTGTCTTAAGGTGGATATGCCTAGTTATTCTGCTCATCTGGTCTTGGACCCCAGATCCTCCTATCAGGCGTCCCCAAACTACGGCCCGCGGGCTGCATGCAGCCCCCTGAGGCCATTTATCCGGCCCCCACTGCACTTCCGGAAGGGCTACCTCTATCATTGGTGGTCAGTGAGAGGAGCACTGTATGTGGCGGCCCTCCATCGGTCTGAGGGACAGTGAACTGGCCCTCTGTGTAAAAAGTTTGGGGGCCCCTGTACCTAGATCATGACTTCTGGGTCCTTCTCTGAGTGTGATCTCAGCCCTTGGCTAGGCTTTCCATGCCCCGGTTTTGCTTCCATTGTCTTGGAGGCAGCTGCTCTCCCTGACTCTGCCCTCTTCTGGTTTTCCTCCATCTTCACGATTCACAGTGGGGACGTGGGACTAGCTCGGCCTCTTGAACGGGGCTGTGACCTCAGAAAGAACAAGAAACACAGTCCTGTCTTGCTCTCTACCTCCAGACAGGAGTGAACCTGACACAACCCCAGAAACTTAACTCTCTGCTCTGTATTTGACAGTCTTGGGCAATGACTCACCATTGTGTACAAAGGGATCTTCCCCGAGTTTGGGGGTAATAAAGTATGTTGAATGAACAGAATAGCCTGAGTGCCTGTTTGGGGCATCATTGTCATAAATGAGGCCGCAGCTGCTCACCGTCTGGGAGCATTTACTCAGCTTGACTTTGAAGTCACGAATGTGCAAAATGGAATATTTCATTTTATGCCAATAGTTTTTATATACTGTGTTCATAGTAATTACTGTTACGTATTGAATTTATTTCCCTGGCATGCGGGGGACCCGGGTTCGATTCCCGGCCAGGGCACATAGGAGAAGCGCCCATTTGCTTCTCCACCCCCCCCCCTCCTTCCTCTCTGTTTCTCTCTTCCCCTCCCGCAGCCAAGGCTCCATTGGAGCAAAGATGGCCCAGGCGCTGGGGATGGCTCCTTGGCCTCTGCCTCAGGCGCTAGAGTGGCTCTGGTCGCGGCAGAGCGACGCCCCGGAGGGGCAGAGCATCGCCCCCTGGTGGGCAGAGCGTGGCCCTGGTGGGTGTGCCGGGTGGATCCCGGTTGGGCGCATGCGGGAGTCTGTCTGACTGTCTCTCCCCATTTCCAGCTTCAGAAAAATACCAAAAAAAAAAAAAAAGGAATTTATTTTGTTGGCAAATTCATGATCTCATTTAATCCTCACCACAATCCTTTGAAGTTGACAATCTTGTTATCTCCTTTTAACAAATGAGAAAAAGAGCTTAGAAAGGCGGAGTAACTGTGCCTAGAATGAGTTTGCTGCTAGAGCCGGGGCTTGTTCTCCTCACTGTATGAGGTGGAAAGATGCACTTCCCCTGCACACTGAAGTTAATCTGCTTCACGTTTCTCACACCATCTCTGTTCTCTGACTAATCTCTTCAACTACTGCATCTTTAGCAGTGCTACCGAAAGGTTGTCCCTGTGTGTTGTTCATGACCTCCAAAAACTGTCCCATTTTCTCTTTCCACCACATCAAAACCAATTGCCAGGCTTGAGTCACCAACACGTCACAGCTGCCACCTGGTCCACTCCTTGGGTCTTATCAAGAAACCAACACAGAATGTTGAGAGCAGATTAGCTCTCTGGGGACAGTGGTGATGAAAATGGGTATTCTTGTGGGTTGGTGTGGAAATAAAGGTTGTGAAACACCAGAGTTTTTACCAGGAGAAGTTGTGCAGAGGTTTCGGAGAAGGCAGCTCTCTGGTTCCCAGTCACCTGGGACGGAGTGACAGGGCCATGGCCTGACTTGAGAGCACGGCCTCCTCCTGGACACAAGGTAACAGCCTTAATTTTTTTTTTTTTTTTTGTATTTTTCTGAAGTTGGAAATGGGGAGGCAGTTGGACAGACTCCTGCATGCGCCCGACCGGGATCTGCCCGGCATGCCCACCAGGGGGCGATGCTCTGCCCATCTGGGGCATTGCTCTGTTGCAACCAGAGCCATTCTAGCGCCTGAGGCAGAGGCCATGGAGCCATCCTCAGCGCCTGGGCCAACTTTGCTCCAATGGAGCCCCGGCTGCGGGAGGGGAAGAGAGAGACAGAGAGGAAGGAGAGGGGGAGGGGTGGAGAAGCAGATGGACGCTTCTCCTGTGTGTCCTGGCCAGGAATCGAACCCGGGACTCCTGCACGCCAGGCCAACGCTCTACCACTGAGCCAACCGGCCAGGGCAACAGCCTTAATTTTAAGATCAAATATAACACAGAAAATATATAAGTAAAATCTTTATTTTTTTGTACTTTATTATGTTTTAGACATTTCTCTAATCATTTCAGATTAATTTCCCTATATTTTGTGAATTGCATTTTAAAATCAGAATTTTACAGATCTCCACATGCAATAATATCAAACAAGATACAAATATTTTAAACATAATTAATAATCTTAAGGAGAACAAAACACAATTAGAGGCTGGTACTGTTAACAAAAGCATTAGAAGTTAAACATCTCTTGAATAAAGAGAAATAGGAAATATAGTAATGGAAAAAAATCAGGGCTCGAAGGAAGAAGAAAAATTTCCAGTTTTCCAGCAGCTGATATAGGCAGCTAGCTCTCTGCTGTGCAGGTGCCATACCCTGGACTCAACCAGTCCCTGGTTGTAAAGCCGAGGGGGCACTGTGGAGATGGGCGCTGTGAGGACTCAGGAGAAGCCTGTGGGGAGGAACAGGCTGAGTTCCTGGGGTTCCCGAGGGACCTCTGACTCCACAGAAGTGCAGGAGCACCATAGCCATGTCCGCATCCTCCCGTGTGAATTTCCCTGGGGCTAGTCAGTCAGGGTTACACCCTCCTGTGTCATATGTTTCCTTCTGAGGAACCACGGGTGTGGAGAGAAGGTCAGAAGCCAGGATTGTAGGCCCTTGTGTAGATAAGGCATTGGGCTTTTCTGGGCTTTCGTTGTCTTATCTGTGAACTAGGGAATATTATGTCTTTCTCAAAGCAGCGGTGGAAAGAGGGACATACCATGTGCACTCAGATGCCTAGCATCGTATCCGACACATAATGGGCGCTCATGAGAAAGCTGCAAATTTGTATCATCTGGTCATTGGACATTTAATGAGTGTCTCTGGTGTGTGTGACTGTGTGCTTAGTGTTGGGGGAAGAAAAATGATTAAACCAAAAAACGCAAAACAAAAAATGGATTTGGAGCCTGGCCTCAAGGAGCGTTCAGTCTGGTGGGAAATACAGATGTACCCACGCCCTTGCCCGTGTGAACCTTCGCTTTGCTGCTCACAGCCCCACTCAGGGTGTCTCAGGGTGTCTGGGTTCTCTTTCAGGAAACTGTGGACATGCTGAAGAGTCACATCAAAGAGGAACTGATGCAAGGGGAGGAGGCTGACTCTGTGTACGAGTCCATGGCCCACCTTTCCACAGACCTGCTCATGAAATGCTCCCTCCACCCCGGCTGTGATGAGGAACTGTACGAGTCGATGGCGACCTTTGTCCCGGCGGCCACCGAAGACCTCTGTAAGTACTGCAGCGCAGTTCTGCTTCCGTCTTTCTGCTGACAAGTAGCTTTCTTCATTCTGGTGGGGGTGGGAGAGTTCCTGCTGAGATTAATATTCTGTTTTACACAAAGTTAGATCTGTGTTGCGACAAGCAGAATCCTTCTCCAAACTCCCTCTGCTCTGGCTGCTCTGTGACTAGGAAGTTTAAGCCAGGGCCTGGAAGTCAGAGCTGGTAAAGGCATTGCTTGCTGATCCAAGGAGCTGAAGTGGCTTTCAGCTCTGTCCATCTCACGGGTCCTTTTTATGGCAAGTGATTTGCAATGAATGCCCCCTTGACTACCTTAACGTGAGCTTCATATATTAGAAATCACATATACACCCTAGTGGAAATATAAAAAGAGAACTATAAGTATAAAATAAAACTGATGTAAAAAAAGAAGAGGAAATTCTCAAGCATGCCTGCATGTGAGGACATAATGAAATAGTCAGATACGGGACACCTGTGCTCAGAATCACTGCCAATGTCATGACCGCAAATGCTGACCAACATGTGTATTGTGTCGGGGACTCGGTTACTGCCATCAACCCTAGTATCTGAATCTGAACTTTCCTAACAGGTGACTGAGCCTTCACGCCCTGCTCTCCATTTTCATAATAACTTCTGAAAAATTCAGTGCATATTAAAACCATGCAAAAATACAAGTTGTATTTATATGTGAAGTAGTTTGGTTTCAGGGTTCAAAAAAATTATAAGTAGGTTTTTTTTTAAAGGTAACCTGATTTTATTGGGTTAATATGTAATAAACTTATTTTCAAAATGTCATAACTCTAGGATGATTTTTTTTATAAATTGCTTAACAAATTTTGCCCAATTTTGGTTATAGTAATTGTTTTCTTCCAATAGTAAAAGTAATAAAAACTTATAAAAAGTTACAAAACTTACAAAAGACCCCAGAAGTATCATATATTATTGAGTTGTTATTAAAAGTAAATCTCCCCTAGCTGGTTTGCTCAGTGGTAGAGCGTCGGCCTGGTGTGCAGAAGTCCCGGGTTCGATTCCCGGCCAGGGCACACAGGAGAAGCAACCATCTGCTTCTCCAACCCTCCCCCTTTTCTGTCTTCTTTCTCTCTCTTCACTTCCCACAACCATGGCTCAAACTGTTTGAGCAAGTTGGACCCAGGCACTGAGGATGGCTCCATGGCCTCTCCTTAGGTGCTAAAATGGCTCAGTTGCTGAAAAATGGAGCAGCGGCCCCAGATGGGCAGAGCGTCACCCCATCAGGGGCTTGATGGGTAAGATCCCAGTCAGGGCTCATGCAGGAATCTGTCTCTGCCTCCCCGCTTCTCACTTAATTAATAAAAAAAAAAGTCTATATGACTGATTCCACCCAACCAACTAATATAGCACTCATAATTGTTTGGTGGGTATATTTGTCTTTTTTGCTTATGCCTTCTAATATTAAATTAAAAAATTACACAGATACATATACACACAAATGTACAAATACACACATGTATATATATATATATATATATATATATATATATATATATATATGTATCATAAGCAGTTTTTTAACCTATCTGTATGTCTAGGGAAATATTTAAAAGCCACGAGGGACATGAAACACTTCCTTGTGCCGGATTGTCCCACACATTGCAGGGTGTCTAGTATCTTTCATCCTTGTTCTGTTAAATGCCAGTAGTGTCCCTCCATCATGGTGACAACGCAGAACACTCATAGATTTTCCAAACCTCCTCTAGAGGGCAGTGCCGCGCCCTTGAGAACCACTGGTCTAGGTAATGTTGATTCCAGTGCACTACCAGGGTGGAAGCAGGAGGACCGTGTCTGCTGCCGGCCCTCTAAGAACCTTCTTAATAAGTTACCTCTGTTTGCTGTCCAATACTAAGCATGCTGAAACGCTGCCTAACACTTAACGCTCCTTTCCCCTGTTCTGAGTAACAGACTTAAGAAAGGTAAGACCAAATATCCATCAACGAATCAACTTTATTGATGAAAGTTTTTCTGGAATGGGCTAGATTGAGTATTGCCAACCTGCACAGCCCAAGAAGAAGACAGTAGGGCCTGGGGCCCAGAGGGAGGTGGGCCTGGTTCTCTTATCCATGAATGGAAGAGCAGGCACCTAGAGGGTGCCCTGGAACCGGAGGTGTGGGCGCGTCAGAGGGCCAGAGGCAGACCCTGACACCAGCAGCACCTTTGACCCTGCAAACCCAGACCTAGAAGGTGTGGCCCACTGTTGTTAGGTGCTTGCCGTCAGATTGGCTGCTTCCCCGAGGTCTGGCGGAGAAAGAGGGAAAGAACAGTAGAAGCTCCCTTCTAGCACCTAACTAGGAAGACTGGAAGGACTGATGGGCACTCTTCCCTAGAGTCATGACCTGGCAGGGAGGTGAGGAAAGAGGGTGTCATCCTACAATCCAAATCCTCTATTTTACCAAATCCTTACAGCACTGTACAAGAATGCCTTTAATAACCTATACTTGACAAACAAGGAAACTGATGCACAGAGAGGTTATACACTCTCCCAGCTAATAGGTGATAGAGCTTAGATTTGAACCCAGATCTCTCTGTCTCTAGGACCATATTCTTTATTCTGTGTCAGAAATTTCCATCTAACGCCACAAATTTAGTCCTGGTTCCTTTTATTTTTTTTATTTTTTGTATTTTTCTGAAGCTGGAAACGGGGAGAGACAGTCAGACAGACTCCCGCATGCGCCCGACTGGGATCCACCCGGCACGCCCACCAGGGGCAACGCTCTGCCCACGAGGGGGCGATGCTCTGCCCCTCCGGGGCGTCGCTCTGCCGCGACCAGAGCCACTCTAGCGCCTGGGGCAGAGGCCAAGGAGCCATCCCCAGCGCCTGGGCCATCTTTGCTCCAATGGAGCCTTGGCTGCGGGAGGGGAAGAGAGAGACAGAGAGGAAGGAGGGGGTGGGGGTGGAGAAGCAAATGGGCCCTTCTCCTATGTGCCCTGGCCGGGAATCGAACCCGGGTCCCCCGCACACCAGGCCGATGCTCTACCGCTGAGCCAACCGGCCAGGGCAGTCCTGGTTCCTTTTAGAAAAACCATCTAGCACTGCAGCCCCGCTTGCTCCTTCTGCAGCCCAGACATCACCTTACGTCACAGCCTCTGATGCCCCCTGCTCTTGCACGTCTGTCCGTCTCCATGTACCCAGCAAGCATTTCTGGAGCATCTGCTGTTTCACCTACTTCTCCTGGGTGTTGGGGAGACAATGGGGGTCAATCTGGGCCAGAGGCCCCTTCATTAAAGAACATTTGGAGAACAAGTGCTACCCACTTGGGAAGCCAGAGACCATGCATCATCACTTCCATCCTGTGTCCTTACATAAGACACTTGAACAGTGACAGAGTCCCCCACTTTTTTTTTAATTTTTTTAAAGATTTTATTTATTCATTATAGAGAGGAGAGAGAGAGAGAGAGAGAGAGAGAGAGAGAGAGAGAGGAGGGGGAGGAACAGGAAGCATCAACTCCCATATGTGCCTTGACCAGGCAAGCCCTGGGTTTTGAACCGGCAACCTCAGTGTTTCCAGGTTGACGCTTTATCCACTGCGCCACCACAGGTCAGGCGAGTCCCCCCACTTAACTAGCAGTTTGGTGTGGGCAGACAGCCTTAACCCCTGTTACCCCCTGAGTGTCCCGCCACGTGCCATTCCCCCACCACACAAGCGAAAGGCTGCAGGGAACACCAAGGGCAGCCATCCCGTTACACTCCTCGTGGCAGGAGCAGCGAGCCTCTCCAACAATCCCCAAGGTGGCAGAGTGCCATGCAACTAGCCTGGTTCGTGGTCAGCTGGGAACTTGTAAAGTTATCTGGGGTCAGGGTAATTCTGGCTGCCGCAGAACTAGAAGGAGGCCAGTGATGAGCAGGTTGTAGAATTTGGCGGCTTTGGGGATGGGAACAGGAAACCAACTGCATTTTTCACTTGCCTGATCACATCAACTCTGGATTTTCCAGTTCTCAGCATGGTTTGGTTTGTATTCTGTCTCTGTGATTTAGTCTTGAGAACGAGCACTCACCCACTGGCCCCAGAAGAAGTAGCAACTTGTATCTGGAGAGGAACCATTCATTTTACTACCTAGGGGAGAAGGTAGTTTAGTTCATAAATAAGGAGGACAAAGAGATAAATATAAGACCTATATTTTCAGCATGATCCAGTACATTGATAACTTGAAGCAGCTGTCAAGTCAACAGGCAGCTTTTATCTCTGTTATCTCACCTGACTGTCCTTGGACTTGGTAGATAGAATTTCTCCATTTTACAGAGGAGAAACCCAAGGCTCCAAGGTTTAGTGACTTACTCAAATCCCACTGAGGGAGAACTGGGTCAGGGATTGGGTCTGCAGATTCCCAGGGACAAACCTGTCTGCTCCCGCACTGGGATGGAGGACTGCCTCGGCCTGTCCTTCGAGGGTCTGCGTTTGCCAGCTCTGGGGAAGGCCCTTAGAAAGGAGCTGTTTCTGAAGGTCTCAGTAGTCGGGTTTATCAGTGCCGCCTTCGATAGCTTGTCTGGGGTGCCAGCCGCAGAGCGCAGCTACTTGTATCCCCTTGGCCGAAGAACGGTCCTCTCCTCTACCGGGGAGGGTCGTCCTCTTTGACCCAGCGCGCAGCTTCGGGAGGGGCGAGGGGCACGCATGGAGCGGTGAGGGAGGAAGGGGACACCCGCCTAGCCAGCCAGATCAGCCAGATCAACCCTGGCGACCAGTGGGGAGACCGATGTCACAGCTACACTGCCCTCACATCCTGTCAGTGTCGCCTTCTTTTAGCATTCTACCTGAGGGCTGAGAATACCACATTAAGGAATTTAGGGTTCTCTCCCTCATTCATTCTTTCACTTGCTCTCAGGATAAACAGGGAGTGCAGGCTTTAGGTCAGCTCCTTGCCACTGCTTTGGAGGTCATCAAACTGTGTTGGGACAAATCTGCCTCTTACATAAATTTTGGAGAGGGGGAGTAACGAGGCCCTCTTCTCCAAAGGAAATCCAAAACAGCCACCGAAGTAGGAAGATTATCAGGAAAACTCACAATGTTGAATGAAGGGGGCTGGGTTCTGACCCTGACATTCTATGATTCCACTTCAATCTTTTCTTCCCCATGAATTTGTGTGGATGCATGCACACACGCGCATGCACACACATACAAGCCTACACACACTTGCACACACACACACACTGCCACACACTCAGTCTTGACTTTTGATATGCTGCCACCAGGTGGCAACTATATGTCTCTGTTATCAAATTCTCAACTTTGCTCCCAATTCTCTTGAGAATTTTTTGTTCAAGATCCCACAGATTTTTTTTTAATTTTATTTATTTATTTTTTATAGAGACAGAGAGTCAGAGAGAGGGATAGACAGGGACAGACAGACAGGAACAAAGAGAGATGAGAAACATCAATCATTAGTTTTTCATTGCGCTTTGCAACACCTTAGTTGTTCATTGATTGCTTTCTCATATGTGCCTTGACCGCGGGCCTTCAGCAGACCCAGTAACCCCTTGCTGGAGCCAGCGACCTTGGGTTTAAGCTGGTGGGCTTTTCCTCAAACCAGATGAGCCCGCGCTCAAGCTGGTGACCTCGGGGTCTCGAACCTGGGTCCTCTGCATCCCAGTCCGACGCTCTATCCACTGTGCCACTGCCTGGTCAGGCAAGATCCCACAGATTTAAACCATCAATGTCCTTACCTTACTATATAAAAAATGTCTTGATGAATTCAAGCTTATGCAACCACTAAATAAAAATCAAGGCACACACCCCTCTTTGGGTATTTTCACTAATCTTTTTCACTTTTTTTTTTTTTTCATTTTCTTTTGCATTTTTCTGAAGCTGGAAACAGGGAGAGACAGTCAGACAGACTCCCGCATGCGCCCGACCGGGATCCACCTGGCACGTCCACCATGGGGCGACGCTCTGCCCACCAGGGGGCGATGCTCTGCCCATCCTGGGCGTCACCATGTTGCGACCAGAGCCACTCTAGCGCCTGAGGCAGAGGCCACAGAGCCATCCCCAGTGCCCGGGCCATTTTTGCTCCAATGGAGCCTTGGCTGCGGGAGGGGAAGAGAGAGACAGAGAGGAAGGTGCGGCGGAGGGGTGGAGAAGCAAATGGGCGCTTCTCCTGTGTGCCCTGGCCAGGAATCGAACCCGGGTCCTCCGCACGCTAGGCCGACGCTCTACCGCTGAGTAATCTTTTTCACTTTTAGTTCTTCTGCCTCTCCTTGCCTTCAGAGGATGAGATGGTGGCTCTGGTGGCCCTTTGACATAGGTAATACATTCTGAATGGAAAGCCTCACCTAGTGACTGGTCACTTGCCTGAGGCTCTGAGTACTGAGGCCCAGGGAGCCATTTCAGGAACACCTTCGTCCTGGCATACCCTTGTCCAGCTGTGTCCGAGGTAATCTGCTGGTGGATTTAGCTTTGCTTAAATATCTCAGAGGCTTGTCTTTCTTCCGAAGGAGAAAGGAGCAAAAGGTGAAGGGTGTGATATCTCGCTCTGAGAAACTCAACTCTCAGGAGTCGCTCTAAGCCATCCCAGAGGCTGTTCTGCTTCATGTGACTCCTGCCTTGAACTTTTCTTCTGCGCTCCTGCTCCCTCCGCCCGCCCACTTCTGTGGCTCAAATTTGTGTGTGGCAGAGAGCTGACTTAGCCCATAGCAACCTCCTTGGTAACTGGCGTCTTTGTAACAGATCATCTCCAGCGGTGTTTTCTTTATCTGAGCTCTCTGATTACATACAGTCCCTCTCTGCAAGCTGGGTGCCCTCCAAGCTGGGGGCACAGTTAAGCACAGTAAAAGGCTTTGCAGCCCAGCCATGTCAGGTGTGAGCCCAGCTGCAGGAGCATTTATAAACAAAATTGTTAAGTTACGGCTTTGCTTCTGGAATATGCTGTGTTCTCTGTCTGTGCCCTTTTACCTCAAGAGTCGTCTTTCCTGCGGCCGCTGAGGCACTGCCATCTTCCTGCATCCCACCTTGGGAAGGCTGTGGCTAGTAGAGCCAAGAAATACTTTAGGGGCAGTGGGGCTGGGTGCAAGGCATAAGTCTTACCAGCAAGGAACTCGTTCTGTTCCTGTCCCGTCCGGGGCTGAAAGTGCCCCCCCCAGCGGGGCAAAGGGAGTCAGGGCACACTTCCTGTTTTCTATTGCTTTTTTATCCTTCAAATATACAAGGAATTGTATTGGGGATATAGGCATGTAGTGAAAGCATACTGGCTTGAATGTTTTAAAGTTATTATGATAAAATCCTCATCAGCAGCAGTGATCCTGTTCCCCCTCTGGACCTGCCCAGCTGTGGGCCATTCTTTCCTCGGGGCCCTGCATTCCATCGCTGTGCTCTCTGCTTTATGTACACGCCTCTCTGGTTACCCACTCCAACCTCAGTGAGGAAGCATGGGTTATCCCCAGTGCTGCACACGATAGATGCTTCACTATTTCTTGACTGGAAAGTACTAGAAAATAAGAAGTGATCCTAGACTTTGTGGTGTGGAATAGTTTGTTCATATTCCAGTGCAAAGACTTCACTTACCTGATAGGTGGTAGTGAGACATCTGTTAGATGTCCCCAAGTGTGGGACATTGCAGGGTGGGAAGCAGCCTTCTCTGTCATGTCCCTGTACATCTGCGTATGCATCTGCTGCCTGAGTTGCCCTGCTCTTTCCTCAGCTTGGGAGATGCCCAGATAACACTTCCATACCAGGTATTCATCGTTTACTCCTCATTAGTTTACGCTTCCACACATTCATTCGTTCAACAATATTCATCAAACCTCTCGTGGGTTTAAGTCCCTGTGCCAGGCGATGAGGAGTCAGTACACAAGCCGGCCGTGTGATCCTTGCCTTCCAGGGCTTCCCTTGCAGGCGGAGAGCTGGGTATTAAACAAACATACCGCACCGCTAAGTCTATAACTACGAACCGTGGCAGTGCCATGGAGGAAAAGGACACGGTGCCCTGAGAGGGCAGCTGTGCAGGTGGGGAATAGGGGGGTGACTTAGCAGGTTGTGGTAGCCACTGCGCCCCACCGGGAACTCACTCCATAGGCCGATTCCTTCCTCGGCAGAGAGTCTCCGTGCTTGCCGGGAGTACTGTTTTGAAGACCTCGCCTACGTAAGAAAGCCAAAAAAGCTAACTTGTTGCTTTTCCTGAACTTTTCATTCTCAGCCCCTTCTTTTTCATTGCCCAACGCTCCTTGGTCCCTCTAATTTCAGACTGCTCTCCCCTCTCTCGTCTGTCTTTCTCTGTTTCTCTCCTACTCCAACCCCCCACCCCCTGCCTCTTTCTCTCTTTCTTTCTCTATGTGTGTTACTGTCTCCTTCCCATTACTCCTCCACTCGGGTGTGAGCAGGTTGGACTTTCTCGTTGACACGGGCAATCAAAGCATCCATTCCGCCTAGGTGTAAGTGGAACCAATCAAGTTTCAGGTTACCTTCCAAGGTGTGATCACACAGCTCCTGGTTCTGAGGCTCTTTTTTAGCCACAAAAAAAAATACTTACTGAAAAAAATTCTTTTGGCCTGTTTTCAGGGTTTGAGAGCCTTTCCTGAAGAATAGTCTCTCAGTATCTGTCATTTGACTGTATTATGTAGCCAGATTAGGTTTGATATTAAATTAACAACACATAATCTGGGTGGAGTTTCTATTGCAGCTAAGTAAACTGGATTCGTGTCCCATGAGAAGTATCATATAGGCTTCTTTGCAAGTTCATTATTGCTCTTGACTTTCTCCCAAATTAAGTGCGGGCCCAGGCTTTCTCTCATCTGTTCAGGCTTCTCTCTCCCAGGAGCAGGTTCTTGCTGATCAACTCCTTAAATAAAGCACAGGATACCTCTGCAGCTGCCTCCTCCTGAGGGACACTGTGATCCCAGAGTCTCCTTGTTTTCTTTTCTTTCTTTTCCTCTACACTGAAATGATAGAACTTCGCACTTTCTCCTTGGACCAGCAGATTTCAGCACATTTCGGTTTATTTTTAACTGACAGGTGGTGCAGGTTAAGTAGCTGTGATCAGAAGTACACACCCGGAGCATCCAGGAATGCAAGGACTTATTGTTCTGCTTTCCTTTACAAACTGTCCTTTGTCCCTTCGCCTCCAGAATTTCCCATGTCTCAGTCGCTCAGGTGTGACTCACTGTAAGCCTGGGTTCTAATATACATGAGGTTGTCAACTTGAGAGGTTTAGGGCAGGGGTCCCCAAACTTTTTACACAGGGGGCCAGTTCACTGTCCCTCAGACCGTTGGAGGGCCAGACTATAAAAAAAACTATGAACAAATCCCTATGCACACTGCACAGATCTTATTTTAAAGTAAAAAAAACAAAACGGGAACAAATACAATATTTAAAATAAAGAACAAGTAAATTTAAATCAGCCAACTGATCAGTATTTCAATGGGAACTATGCTCCTCTCACTGACCACCAATGAAAGAGGTGCCCCTTCCGGAAGTGCGGCGGGGGCCGGATAAATGGCCTCAGGGGGCCGCATGTGGCCCGCGGGCCGTAGTTTGGGGACCCCTGTTTTAGGGGGTCCTATCGTTCATTAACTCCAACAACTAAGTACTTATTCTTTTCTTTGTTATGACAAAGGTAGTATTGCTGGGGATGGCAATAGTGTTGTAAAAATAATTTCATGTGCCAATGTCAGCTAACTGGTATTGAGTGCCTGGGAGCTGTGTTGAGAAGAATTCTGAGGCCAGAACAATGCTATGATTGATTATAATGTTTGTCTTGAGTATAAAGTAAGGACATGAAGGCCAATATGTGTATTTGCTGTTCCTGGTCTAATTCAAAGATTTTTATGTTTAAATCTGTATAAGAGGAATCATTTTATTTAAAATACAGATGGAAATAAAATTACTTTTACGTAATTCATATAAGGCAGTGCACTTCCAGAGAATCAACAGCAGCCAGCACCTATATCAGGCCGGGACTGCGGAGTCCCATGTGGACACGATGGTCTGGCTTGCATTGAGTGTGCCCTAGTCCCTGGCCCCTCCTCCCAGGCTGGCTGTGCTGATATTTGGACCTATCTGTGGTAAACAGAATAATGTCCCTGAATCTGTGAATATGCTGGATTCCATGGCAAAGGGGAATTAAAATTTCAGGTGGAATGAAGTTTGCTAATCGACTGGCCTTAAGATAAAGGGAATATTCTGGATTATCAGTGTGGGTCCAGTGTAATCACAGGGTCTTTAAAAGTGGAAGAAGAAATCAGAAGTGGCACCATGAGAAGGCTCAGCTAAGCTTTCTGCCCGGCTTTGCTGGCTTTGAAGATGGAGGAGGAGGGCCTGAGGCCAAGGAAGGAAGGCAGGCAGCCCTGGGAAGCTGCAAAGGTCCTAGAAAGGAATGTAGTTCTGCCAGAATCTAGATTTTAGCCCAGTGAGACCCATTTCAGACTTCTGAACTACAGAACTATAAGGTAACATATCTCTGTTGTTTTAAGCCACTAAGTTTGTTGTAATATTTTACAACATCAAGAAACCAATATACAATCTATATTACCTCACTATAATGAAAATGATAACCACTAATCTCTAGTACCTGGCGCTGTTGCTAAGCATTTTATAAGCATTGTCTCTATTGGTGTGTCCAGGCTTCCTATGAGGTTGGTAGTTATTTGTCCCCACTTTACAGATGGAGATATAGAAGCTCGGTGATATTGAGCAACTTGCCCAGGGATGCAGAGCTAATAAGAGTCAGAGCCAGGACTTGAACCTCGGGCTCCAGTGTACCAAAACCCATGCTTCACAACCCTCAGGCCCTTTCCTGGACCTCGGGACTCAAAAGGCATTTGCATGTGAAAAAATGGGCTTAATTTAAAAACATGACCATAGCATTGTTTATAACAGAAAAAAAAATGGAATCAGGAACAACAAAGAGTAAATATATTGTGGTTTATTTAAACAATGGAACATTAGGCAACACTTGGAAAAAATGTATTAGAGTCACTTTTATCAACATAATACCACTTCAAGATTATAATAACACCACCTCAGAAACCTAGCAAGAACTTGAATTTTCAGTCACCTGTGTTATTGGTTATTTATAAGGAAAGCACGTTAATCTCTGACTTTCACTGTTAAGCAGAAACCCACAGAGACAAAAACTGTGTATGAAAATCTTTCATAAGAAACCAACAGTGCCTTATTACTTTATGACTCTGAGCATGCGTTTTGGAAGCAAAATTTCAGCCCTGTGTTAAAAGTAGAGCTTTGATATTATCTAGAGGTTATACTCACTGTGTCCTATGACATAACTACTGAGGACTTACTTGCTTAAGCAAAATATGTAGTTTGAAGTTGAAAAGTATCCTTTGAGGAAAAAAAAAATAGTTTGAATTTAATTATTATGCACCGATATACTATTTCCTTACTACTTTGATCTTTGGGAACCAGTTAAATACAATCCTGGTGAATTTGTATGAGAAATTCTATGCAACTCTTTATATCACATTTCCCAAGAATACAAATTCACCAGATTGTATACTCTTGAACTTATACTTTTCTAGCCCTGTGGTCCAGGAAAGGGCTTCAAGGTTGTGAATGTTGTTCTCCTTTATACCCACACTTATTCTATGTTCTTATTGAGTGGATGGATGGATGGATGGATGGATGGATGAATGGTTGGATGGGTGGGTGGATGGATGGATGGATGGATGGTTGGGTGAATTAATGAATTCTTGAATCTCTTTGTTCAAGATTTCTTGATTTGTTAAACCTTGTATATTCATCTAAAAAATCTCCTTGCTTGTGTAGAAGAACAACATATAACCTCTTAGTCTCCTTCTCCTTCTAGATGTTGAAATGCTTCAGGCCAGTACATCAAACCCAATCTCTGGAGGAGGTTTCTCTCGGACTACTAAGGACTCTATGATCCGCAAATTTTTAGAAGGTAAGTAGAAGGCAGCTATGAGTGGGAAGCAAAAGAGTGAAAGAGGAACGGTGGCCTGGTTCCATCCAAAGGCTGCTCCACTCCGGGACCGACCGCCGTAAACATGGCACGTGGGGGACTGAAGGGACTCTGTCTTCACGAGCTTTCCTATCAGCCTGTTACAGGGAGACTGAAAGTCCCACCACTGCAGCCGTTCATTTAGGTAAACAGGTTGCTTTCAGCAATTTTTTTTTTTTTTTTTTTTCATTTTTCTGAAGCTGGAAACAGGGAGAGACAGTCAGACAGACTCCCGCATGCGCCCGACCGGGATCCACCCGGCACGCCCACCAGGGGCGACGCTCTGCCCACCAGGGGGCGATGCTCTGCCCATCCTGGGCGTCGCCATGTTGCGACCAGAGCCACTCTAGCGCCTGGGGCAGAGGCCACAGAGCCATCCCCAGCGCCCGGGCCATCTTTGCTCCAGTGGAGCCTTGGCTGCGGGAGGGGAAGAGAGAGACAGAGAGGAAGGCGCGGCGGAGGGGTGGAGAAGCAAATGGGTGCTTCTCCTGTGTGCCCTGGCCAGGAATCGAACCCGGGTCCTCAGCACGCTAGGCCGATGCTCTACCGCTGAGCCAACCGGCTAGGGCTTAAGACTTTTTTTTTTTAATGTACATGCTTATTTTTATTTAACTAAAATTCATTGAGTATCTACTATGAACAAAGCACTATTGTGGATGTTGGGCTGGGGGACACAAAGGAAAATGATGTGATTAATTCTTCAAGAGACTTCACTGTCTCGTGAAGGAGGAGAAGATAGGGGAATATACACCACTATTATTAAGTTGAAGCTCTACTGTACAGAGGCTAAGAACACAGACTTACTTCTTCCTTCTGTTAGCTGGAAAACCTTGGGCATGTTATTTGGCTCCTTTGGGTTGCAATTTCCCCAGTTGTAAAGTGAGATGAATGTTGTAAACTTTAAATGAGTTAGTATACATTAGGTCTCATAGCAGGGCCAGACATAGAACAAATAATAAAGGTTTATTATTGTTGGTATTGTTCTTCTTATTATGGGAGGTGCCAAAGGTGAAAGCTGTTAAATTATATGAATAATTCCTTAATTCTGTTCAATTGTTTATTATCTATGGTGGGGTCCACTGATCAAATAGGTATAGAAAGCAGGATGCTAAAAGAATGGGACTCAGGCCTAACCAAGTGGTGGCGCAGTGGATGGAGCATCGGACTGGGATGCGGAAGGACCCAGGTTCGAGACCCCGAGGTCGCCAGCTTGAGCGCGGGCTCATCTGGTTTGAGCGGGGCTCACCAGCTTGGACTCAAAGTCGCTGGCTCGAGCAAGGGGTTACTCGGTCTGCTGAGGGCCTGCAGTTGAGGCACATGTGAGGGGGCCAGTCAATGAACAACTAAGGTGTCGCAACGCACAACGAAAAACTAATGATTGATGCTTCTCGTCTCTCCGTTCCTGTCTGTCTGTCTCTATCTCTGACTCTCTCTCTCTGTAAAAAAAAAAAAAAAAAAGAATGGGACTCAGGATAGGAAAAGTAATTTTCACAGTGACTAGCAAAGGAAAGTTGTAAGCAGTGGTAGACAAATCACAGGGAAGCCAAGCAGTCCCTGCAGCTCAGAAGATGCAATGAAAAATTCTACAAAGTACTTGACTAGAAATCTCATAGGAAGAAAACCCAAGCTTTATTCATCCCTGTATCTCAAGCAGGCGTTTAATCAAAGATTTGTTGGCCCTGGCCGGTTGGCTCAGCGGTAGAGCGTCGGCCTGGCGTGCGGGGGACCCGGGTTTGATTCCCGGCCAGGGCACACAGGAGAAGCGCCCATTTGCTTCTCCACCCCCTCCCTCCTTCCTCTCTGTCTCTCTCTTCCCCTCCTGCAGCCAAGGCTCCATTGGAGCAAAGATGGCCCGGGCGCTGGGGATGGCTCCTTGCCTCTGCCCCAGGCACTAGAGTGGCTCTGGTCGCTGCAGAGCAACGCCCTGGAGGGGCAGAGCGTCGCCCCTGGTGGGCGTGCCAGGTGGATCCCGGTCGGGCGCATGCGGGAGTCTGTCTGACTGTCTCTCCCCGTTTCCAGCTTCAGAAAAATACAAAAAAAAAAAAAAAAAAAAATTTGTTGGCTGAATGGTGCTAGGGAGAAGCACCTACTATGTGTATACACTGAGCTGGGTGCTTTCCCTTTATTATCTTTGCCCTCACAGTACTCCTGTAAGTAGCTCTCAGAGGGAAATCAGGCTCAGAGAGGTTATATAACACGTTCAAAGTCACACAGCTCTCGTGTATGAGGAGTGGATGGCATACAAAAACAGGTCTGCTGAGACTCCTGAAGCCAGAAGGATATTCAGGTCCCAGCACAGAGCATTTCAGCCTGTCACCAGGAAGGAGGCAGAGAAAACCTGAGGGTTGTGATGACTCCAGGGACAGAGGGCAGGAGGCAAGCTTCAGTCCTAAATCCTTTGGTCGATGGGGAGCAGAATGGAGGCAAAGGTTGCAAGAGGAGCAGTAGAGAGTGCCGGGTTGAGAGTATGATCTCTGGAACCAGCTTTCCTGGGCCCTGGCCTGGCTCTAAGGGACTCTGAGCAAGTTATTTAAATCCCCAAGGTCCTAGTTTCTTTATTTGCAAAATGAAAATAATGATTGTCGTTACTCCACAGCGTTGTTATACAATCAAACGAAATAATGTGGGTAATGCACTCGGAATGGCACTGGGCACAGAGGAAGTCCTCAGAAAGGTTTGCTGTAGTCATTTTAATCCTGAGGACAAGGGTGCTGGAACTGTTGGTGGTGAGGACTCCAGGCCACCCTCACAGTGCTGCCCAGGCTCAGGGGTTGATTCTGAGTGTCCTTGGGCTTTGGGGACTGTACTCTCTTTTCCCTAATGGAATGAATAAATGAATCTCAGCAGTAAAATTGAGATGACAGAGCCTAGAGCTCACTTCCTTTTTTTTTTTTTTTTTTGTATTTTTCTGAAGCTGGAAACGGGGAGAGACAGTCAGACAGACTCCCGCATGCGCCCGACCGGGATCCACCCGGCACGACCACCAGGGGGTGATGCTCTGCCCCTCCGGGGCGTTGCTCTGCCGTGACCAGAGCCACTCTAGCACCTGGAGCAGAGGCCAAGGAGCCATCCCCAGCGCCCGGGCCATCTTTGCTCCAATGGAGCCTTGGCTGCGGGAGGGGAAGAGAGAGACAGAGAGGAAGGAGGGGGGGTGGAGAAGCAAATGGGCGCTTCTCCTATGTGCCCTGGCCGGGAATCGAACCCGGGTCCCCCGCACGCCAGGCCGACACTCTACCACTGAGCCAACTGGCCAGGGCCGAGCTCACTTCCTTTTGCTGCACTGATGGGGGCAAATGAAGATGACACGAGTATTTTCTGAGTTGTTTTGCATGGGGTTCTCAGCCACTGCTTTCAGTCACCTTTTTCTGTGTTTCTAGGCAACAATGTGGGAATGGCCAGTTTGGAGAGGGAGCTGTACTGTCACGATCCTGAAGATGTTTATCACACAGTGGATGATGATGAGGCCTTTCCTGTGGACCTGGCCAGCAGGCCCCCTATCCCAGTGCCTAGGCCAGAGGCCAGTGCTTCTGGTGCTCACCAGCTTCCCGACAACGAACCGTACATTTCTAAAGGCAAGTGTGTCAGGGAAGGGTGCCGAGTGAAGTGTGCAGAACTTCTCAGCAGGAATTCCCTGGATCCTCTGGCTTCTGAACCATCGTCACTCAGAATGGTCTGAGTGGTCTCCAACCAGCCGCAAGGGCCAGGGTCAGAGCTTGGGGCCAGTTTGAGAGCTAGAGTAGGGGCAGAGATCAGACTCAGTGTGGCCTTCCTGGAAGCATGCGCACAGAGTGAAGATAGAGATACACAGGATTTCCCTCTACACCACATGACAAGAATCCTGCTAAATGTTTATCTCCTGAAACTCTTCTTCTTATTATTAATTTTAAATCGTTAACATTTATTGAAATATACCAAGAGTGCTATATCTGGAACATGTCATTTAATCTTTATAGTAATCTATTCTATTTGGTAAGGACCATTATTCATCCCCATTTTCCAGATGAGGAAAATGGAAGCTTACAGAGGTCACTTGATTACCATATAGCAGAGCCAGAATTTGAACTGAGGGAGGCTGTCTTCACAGACTTTCAGCCATTATGCTAGGCTGTCTACCTACCTATATTAATAAAAATTAGGAGAATTGGGTTTTGACTTCTTTATAATGGTCCCTGTGACAGCAGATGCTGATAGCACTGCCAATTTCACTGTCTTTCAGGACTTGATTGTATTCGATGATTATAGGTACTTTAAGAGTACAAATATTGCCAGATCTATGTACCTGACCTTCATTCCATTGTTGACAGAATAGCAGATTGTGGAAAGTGTAGCAAAAGGAGATGGTAAATTGGGGGAGGTACCCCTCAACCAGAGCCCCAGGTATTTGGACTAGGGGTGTCAGATAAAGAACAGGACGCCCAGTTGAGTATGGATATTAGACAAATAGCAAATAATTTTTATTGTAAGTATGTCCCTAATATTGCACACTCTTTTTTTGGCTTTGGTTTTGGTTTGTTTATCTGGGAATCCTAAACTGGGTAGAAGTTCAGTTGAGGGACATTCTGCATTGCCAAGCGCTGTTGGTGCTCCTGGTTTGCCATCCCTTTAGGTGACACCTCCTTTGGCATGTGTAGCGCACACTATTGGTGCCCTTTCTACATCCTCCCAGCTCTTTACATTTCTGTGTCCACTGGCTGCACCCTGCCTGTCAGGCCCTGTGTCTCTTAGTCTAATGGCTTTCTTTGGCAGCCAGAGCCTCCTCTGACCCTTTGCAGGACAGGCTGGAATAGTTGGGGGTTAACACCCCTGGACACAGCTTTAAACCAGTGACTGATAGGGGTTGGTGGATGAGTACCCAGCTTACTTGCCCCTCTCCTGGAGAAACATTGAGGTGCGTCCTCAATGTTGCTTTCCGGAACTCCCTAGCTTGCCCACCGAGGTGACTTACTGGATAACCCGCCATTTATTGCTTTATCTACTTCCCTGTCTTACCTCCATCACTTCACACGTAGATTACTTGCACTTGGACCCTGTCTCCGGGCTGCTGCTAAGGGAACCTCAGTGGAGAGCATGCAGCAATGCCTACATGGCGGAGGGGTGAAGGAGCGTGTGTTGATGGCATAGCTCATTATGGAGAGGCGGTTGGGACAGGGGCACAGGTTATTCCTAAAGAGCTCTGATGGACTTGCTGAGGAACTGTGGGGAAGCAGAGGAAAGGAGAGAGACAGGAGATGACTAAAAGGGCAGGGGTTTGGAAGCCCGAAAAGCTGTGTTTGTGTCCTAGCTCTTGCATTTTCCAGCTGTACAGCGTGGGACATTGGGTAAGTCATTTCACCCTCTAGCTTCCTCATCGATAAAATGGGTATCATAATACTATATGAATACATTGATGCATATATTATAATAATATTCACCCATAGCCTTATTGTGTGAGTCAGATGTATTAACATGGGAACTACCTTATAAACTGTAAAGCAGGGGTCCCCAAACTACAGCCCGCGGGCCGCATTCGGCCCCCTGAGGCCATTTATCCGGCCCCCGCCGCACTTCCGGAAGGGGCACCTCTTTCATTAGTGGTCATCCGCATCCTATGCTCCTGGAGTCCTGTATATGGCAGCATCACTCACGTACAGTACTACTTCCAGTGATGCGGGATGCATGCGTCACGGCTCCGGAAGCGCGTCATATCACTTGTTACGGCTAGCAGTGACAAATATGGAACCGGACATTGACCATCTTATTAGCCAAAAGCAGGCCCATAGTTCCCATTGAAATACTGGTCAGTTTGTTGATTTAAATTTACTTGTTCTTTATTTTAAATATTGTATTTGTTCCCGTTTTATTTTTTTACTTTAAAATAAGATATGTGCAGTGTGCATAGAGATTTGTTCATAGTTTTTTTATAGTCCGGCCCTCCAACGGTCTGAGGGACAGTGAACTGGCCCCCTGTGTTAAAAGTTTGGGGACCCCTGCTGTAAAGCACTTATACTGACATAACTTGTGTGAACTAGCAGGCCAAGGTATTGCTGTCCTATTGGCATCATTCTCAAGGTTTAGATGTAAATACAGATAATCAAAGCTACAACTGAGAGCTTGCACGTACCAGGCACTTCTCCAAGTACTTTCTGTGTGTTAACTTGTGTAATACGCTCAACAACCCAGTGAGGAAGGTACTGTTATCATCCTCATCCTACAGATAGGAAAACTGAGGCCAGAAGTGGTCAAGCCTCTTGTTCAAGATCACATGGCTCATGAGTTGCAGAGCTGGGATCTGAATCCAGGGAGTCTTGGGTAGAGCCCAGGGAGCCTTAACCACTATGATGTCCTACCACTAAGTGCACATTTGTCACTTCTCAGTATTTCCCGCTTGCCTTTATGGGTCTGCCACTCATGAGTGACTTCATCTAGACTCCTTTGGAGCTGGGCACACATTGCACCTGTTCCGTGGCCTTTCTTGACATGTTCAGTGGCATTTCCTTTTATTTTCAAGCTTCCAGGTGTTCTCTGGCCAGCTTCAGGCCTTCGGGGATCCAGCACACGTTGTTGTTCACATCGCCCTTCTCTTTAACAATCTCAAGAGTGCCTACCAGCCTGACCAGGCGGTGGCGCAGTGGATAGAGCATCAGACTGGGATGCAGAGGACCCAGGTTTGAAACCCCGAGGTCGCCAGCTTGAGCATGGGCTCATCTGGTTTTTGAGCAAAGCTCACCAGCTTGAGCCCAAGGTCGCTGGCTTGAGCAAGGGGTCACTCGGTGTGCTGTAGCCCCCCGGTCAAGGCACATATGAGAAAGCAATCAAGGTTCCGCAAAGAGTGCCAACCATGCCCTCCAACTGACTTTGTTTTTCTGGGTTTGGGACCTTGTCTGCTTGGTTTGTCTCCATCTCATAACCCCTGCAGCTTCTGCTCCTTAGTGGCTTCTCTGAGAGTGTTGATTTACAGAACTGCACACAGTGGTCCAAAGTGTGAGATCATTATGGTTTTTATTTTTGTACAAGGTTTTGGTGATTTTTTTTTTGTAAATATATGTTTTAAAGCCCTTTAGTAAGAGATCTGCTTTGGCTTTATCTAGAATCTTCTTTATCTCACAGTTTTTGCAGAAAAAAGTCAAGAGCGGCCTGGGAATTTCTATGTTTCCTCAGAGAGCATCAGGAAAGGTAAGCCAGACGTCCTCAGCTTCCTTTTGTATGACCTGAACTTCCAGGTGGTAGAAGTGTTCATGTCATACATGAACTTCCAGGTGGTAGAAGTGTTCATGCTGCAACAAAAAATTGATGCTTGTCATCTCTCTTCTTTCCTGTCTGTCCCTATCTCTGACTCCCTCTGTCAAAAAAAAAAAAAAGAAGGCAAACTTGGGAGAAAGGCATGTGAGTGTGAGTAGACAGATGAGTGAAGAGTTGGAAAGAATGATGGATAAACTTGTTTGAGGCTTTTTTTTTTTCTTTTTTTAAATACAGGGACAGAGATAGAGTCAGAGACAGGGATAGATAGGGACAGACAGACAGGAATGGAGAGAGAGATGAGAAGCATCAATCATCAGTTTTTCGTTGTGACACCTTAGTTGTTCATTGATTACTTTCTCATATGTGCCTTGACCGCGGGGGCTACAGCAGACCGAGTAACCCCTTGCTCGAGCCAGCGACCTTGGGTCCAATCTAGTGAGCTTTTGCTCAAGCCAGGTGAGCCTGCGCTCAAGCTGGCAACCTCGGGGTCTCGAACCTGGGTTCTCCGCATCCCAGTCCGATGCTCTAGCCACTGTGCCACCGCCTGGTCAGGCTCTTTGAGGCTTTTTCAATACCTATCGGAGATGCCACTTCTCTTTTTTTTTTCTTGCCATCTCCCTGAATCACAGTGTCCAAATTGGGTTCTGCTGAAGAAATGTAGAATCAAGGATAGCCCTACATAAAGTGAGCAATAAAATGTCAAGTGGTCTTCTCATGTTCCATGGGCCCCCTCACTTCTTCAGTGGCTTGTTCCCCACAGGACTTAGTAGAGTCACGGCCTCGGAAGAGATTTGGGTTTAATTCATAGTTCCCTCAAATCTCCAAAGCAGAGAACTATGAATTTGTAATGTGGAAGAGAAATTGGCACAACCCGCCTGACCAGGCGGTGGCGCAGTGGATAGAGCGTTGGACTGGGATGCAGAGGACCCGGGTTCATGACCCCGAGGTCGCCAGCTTGAGTGTGGGCTCATCTGGTTTGAGGAAAAGCCCACCAGCTTGAACCCAAGGTTGCTGGCTCCAGCAAGGGGTTGCTCGGTCTGCTGAAGGCCCACGGTCAAGGCACATATGAGAAAGCAATCAGTGAACAACTAAGGTGTCACAACGAAAGTCTAATGATTGATGCTTCTCATCTCTCTCAGTTCCTGTCTGTCTGTCCCTGTCTGTCCCTCTCTCTGACTCACTCTCTGTTTCTGTAAAATAAATAAATAAATAAATAAATAAATAAATAAATAAATAAAATTAAAAAAAAAAAAAAGAAAAGAAATTGGCACAACCCAAGGAGAGCCAGTTGGGACTCAGAACTAAATTTGCCTTTGCGGATTCTGGACTTGCGTTGTGATTCCATTGGCGCTCCAGTCTCCTCAGGCATTTCATGCCTGTGGGTTCACCATCTTAGTGCTGCTCAGAGCAGGGAGGATGGGGAGAGCTGGGAATGGGGGAGAAGCACCTGGCTGGACGTTGCTGTATATTCTGTCCTCCGAGTGGATGTTAGTCTAAAGCTATGGTTCTCACCTGGGGGTGCTTTCTCCTCCCATACCCACCCAGGACATTTAGCAATCTGGGATTTTCTGATTGTCGCAGCTGAGGAAGGGAGTGTTACTGGCATCTAGTAGGTAGAGGCCAGAGATGATGCTAACGAAGAATCATCCAGGCCAAAATGTCAGAAGTGCCTGGGCTGGGAGCTGCTGCTGCTCTGAAGGCCTGTCCGTAATTCAGGCTGGGGAACTTGACTTACTCATCAGCAGAATTCAGACCTCCCTAAAAGGTTGTGGCCTGGTCTACTGTCGTGTAAAACAGGCTTTGAAATTATTAGCTGCTTCCTGCTCTCTGACCCCATAACATCTTTCCCGCTTCTTGATCCCACATGTAATTGTTCTTGTGAGACAAGTCCCCTTGAGCCCCTGGCCGGCCTTGTTAACCTCACACGTGCAGCCGACTCCCCGGCGGGGAGCTGTCAGGCTGAGCTTTGCCTTTCTTTCCAGAGCCTCCTGTCAGGCCGTGTAGAGACAGGCCCCAGTCAAGTATATATGACCCTTTTGCCGGGATGAAGACGCCAGGCCAGCGACAGCTTATTACCCTCCAGGAGCAGGTGAAGCTGGGCATTGTCAACGTAGACGAAGCTGTGCTCCACTTCAAGGAGTGGCAGCTCAACCAGAAGAAGCGGTCTGAATCCTTTCGCTTCCAGCAGGTAAAGGCTGGGTCGAGTTTGTTTCGTGTCTGTTTCCCGTAGAGTGGAGTGGAGCGGAGGGCTGGGTCCGCAGCGTCTTTCGCACAGCTGTAACAAAGCACCTGTGGCTGGGCCTGTGAACATTTATTTGAGTGTCATTGTGAGTCCTGTGTATGCGTATCTGTCACCTAGAGTCTGTAACCTCCACAGCTCCCTGTCTTAAGAGCTGGATGGCTTTTCCGGTTGTCACAAGGCTAGAGACCAGGAACAAAAACTCAATTGTTTACCCGAAATCTGCGGCTGTGGCTTCCCTCAGCATGTGGCCCTGTACTTGAGATTTCCAGAGTTCCCCTCTCTACCCCTAGTGGCAAGACTCAGAGAACTGCCACACTTTAGATCTCAGAGGGAACTTGGAAAGCTCCCAAGAAATATGATTAAATGAACAAAACAAGTCACAGATATAAAACCACCCAAGTTAAACTCACACACATGACTCCCAGTATTCCCGATGGCTTCCCAGACCAAGCTAGTCTCTCAGGTACAGTCCCAGCCCAGCCCCCCTTTCCAATGTGGCCTCTCTCATGTGAACCTTCTGCACGGCTGGGTATTAGTCCCTGGGGGATTTTCCCTAGACTGCTCAGACATTTTGCTTTCAGGTGATTGTTGTTTATTGACTAAAATAGCAACAAATTTCAGCTCTCACATGTATATTCAACATTTGTTGAATGATTATAATAGACCAGGCTGCAGGATTACAGGAAGATATAAGACCTGTCTCTTGTCCTTCAAGAGTTCACAGTACCTCTGAAGAGCACGCACACACACAGACACACACACACACACACACACACACACACACACGCATGCAGCATAGCCCAGTGACAGTTGTCACTAAGGACAGGTGCAGTGTGGGGAGTTTTTAGGGAGAAGGTAAGCCTTGACCCAGGCCTCCAACAAACTTATGGAGAGCAATTGATGTCCTTTAAGGTCAGGGGAATCAGGGAGGAGGGGAGGCTCTTGGTTGTGGACTAGATGTCTCTCTCTTCTGTTCAAACACAACTTCTAAGAGTACTTGGATTTCTCTGGGGACTGATTGCAAATACACTCAGCTTCATTTGCATGTTGGCAATGTTATTGCAATGTGATGTATCTTACAAACAGCATAAAATTAGAAAAAGTTTTAATGCCTAAAGGATATAATTCTGATGCATACTTTAAAAATGAACTAATTTTTTTTTTCCAGGAAAATCTTAAACGGCTAAGGGATAGTATCACCCGAAGACAGAAAGAGAAGCAAAAATTAGGAAAGCAGGCAGGTATGTGGCTTCCTAGGGGTGCGGCATTGTGAGAAGCTTTGCTGTAACCTGTTGTGCTTGAGTTTTTTCTGCTGGGGCCTGAATGGGGAGACTGCTTGCCCAGCACCTGTCACCTTGTTTACATATCTGGGTCCCCCACTACACTGTGAGATCCTTTTGGGCAATGGCTTTGTCTTCTTAAGTCTGTACGTCTAATACCTGGAACATAAGACATGTCAGCAAATGAATGAATGAATGGCTTGAACTCTGCATCTTTCTAAACCCCCCCACCCCCACCCACTCAGAAAGTATGGTAATGCTTTCTCCCCAGGCACCAACTCTCCCTGGGGCATTTAGGGAAGTTGTGTTTTTTTTTTTTCTTCTCTTGAGCATATTGAAGAAAATCCCATTTGCATAGTATCTGTTTTGATTCAAGCAGAGAACTGTGTCATCAGTGTTCACACCACACCCTTCTTCAGAAGCTCAGGCCCCGGGCGGAGCAGGTCTCCTGCCCTGTGTCATGAAGCTCCAATAGCAGGCCCGGAAGTTCCGGTTGTGCACACTGAGGCCTGGGCCCTCCATTCCCCGGGACCCATCCTCCCCCAGGTGCTACTCATGTGGCAACACCGCCCTGAGCAAAGAACGAGCATCTGCTCACACTGCATATTCCCACTGAAAACCTGTGGAGTGGTGGGGCTCTGTGGTTCATGTGGCCAGCCTTACACCGAGAGGGGCTGGCAAAATAAAATAAAGTAAAATAAAATAAAATAAAATAATAAAATAAAATAATAAAATAAAATAATAAAATAAAATAAAATAAAATAAAATAAAATAATAAAATAAAATAAAATAAAATAGGCCTGACCTGTGGTGGCGCAGTGGATAAAGTGTCGACCTGGAAATGCTGAGGTCGCCGGTTCGAAACCCTGGGCTTGCCTGGTCAAGGCACATATGGGAGTTGATGCTTCCAGCTCCTCCCCTCTGTCTTTCTCTCTCTTTGTCTCTCTCTCTCCCTCTCTCTCCTCTCTAAAATGAATAAATAAAAATTTTAAAAAAATTTTAAAAGTTATAAAAAAATAAAATAAAATAAAAAGGATCTGGCTCTCAGATCTTGAATGGAGCCTCATTATGTGAAGAGTTAAGCTTGTGTATCAGTTTCGTAGTCTGTCTCCAGCTGCCATCAACAGCCCGACTTCCTATGACCCTGGTCAGGCTGGTAGCATCCCAGTCTTCAAACAAGACATCTTCCTGCCACAGATCCCTTGCTCATGCCTCTCCCTTCTCATCTGCACGAACACTGCTGGGCTGCAAGACCCAGCCTGGAGCCCTGCACAGTGAAGCCGCCTGGACCACCGCAGACCATTGTGTTCCTTCCTCATTTGAGCGTCTGCAGAACTATGTATCTTTCCATTCATCCAGTTCTTCTCCTTTGCATCCTCTGATTGCTATTACTTCAGTCCTTTACTCAAACCATCAGCAATTCCAAAATGCAACTTAAGTCTGCTCATTCTGACCGCCTCCCACGCCGCAGCTGCTGCCAAACTGCCATCCCTTTTCCTGGATTAATGCAGGAGCCTCTTCAGTCCTCTCTGTATGCCCATCCTTACTCTTCTACAGTTAATCCTGCAAACTGCAGCCAAAGACCTTTTAAAAATAAACTATCAGATTGTGCCACTCCCTTGTTTAAAACCCTCCAGAGGCTCTTGTCATACCCAGGGGGAAAATCATACATGATCCGACCTCTAGGCTCACCCCCCACCCCCCACCACCCTGTGCTCTCTAGTCACAATGGACTCCTTTTTGTTTCTCTGTCAAGCTGAAAGCATTCTCCCCAGGGCCTTTGCACTTGCATTTCCCTCTCCTTCTTTCCCCACACCTTCACTGGCTGGCTCTTTTTATTCTTCAGTGCTTGGCTGTAACTTCTCCTCCTCAGAGAAGCCTTCTCTGCCGCTCTCTCTGGAGTAGCCTCCAACACTCACTTCCTGTGCCACTGCTTACCTTCCTTTCCACACGTCACAGACTGGAATTATCCTGTGTGCTTGTTCGCATGGTTATTTCCCACCACCACCTTACCCCCTCACCCAGAAGGTTAAGAACTGGTCTGTTTTGTCTCAGCTGAATCCCATGCATGTAGCACAAGTACATTGATGGGGCTCAAGAAATCTTTGTTGGAATGGTTGAGTTCAGTAAAATGCTTGGTGACATCATTCATTCATTCCACAAATACTTATTAAGCTAAGCACCAGGCAACTTACCAAATACACAGACCTATAAGGCGCAATCGTTACCATCTGGTAGCTTACAAGTTAGTCTTTTATTTGCATAGGTCTGGTTTTCCCAGCTAGAGCCTGTCCCACAATGCCTAGCGCAGTGTTTTGCATATAGTACTGGCCTAGTGAATATTAACAATTTTGACTGGGAGAAGAGGGGTAGAGTTTATACCCATGGCAGAAGGTCAGAGAGGTTATTGTTAGAAGTCTGCTTGAGTGCCTGGATTTTAAATGTATGCTGCCACTAGTCAAGTTTCCACTTGTCTGCCCTCCTGGTTGGGAGGAGGAGAAAGGAGAAAAGGCAGAAAATCTGGTTGAAGATCTGCAAGTCATCCTTGGATCCAACAGTAGGGCTCTGGGTAGTAAAAGGATGGAGGTGTTTTTTAAAACTAGAGCACATGAACCCAAAGAGAAAAGCCTTGTTTAAATGAAATAGTCAAGCTATTAAATGTAGGCAGTAGGAAGAGAACTGCAGTTTGGTAATGCATGCGGTGCATGCAGGGTAGGAGAGCAGGGGCATTTAGACAGCACCCGTGTCTTTGGCTGAGTCTTGCTGGGAGGGGGGGTGCTTATAATCTGGCTACCAGAGAAAGCCCCAGCAGTTGGAAGTTGGACCCTATATAATATGGTGTGGCCCAATGGCTTCAAAGTACCTGCCAAAGAGAAGGCATTATTTATGGTTGAGTAAATATGACCTATTAGTTAACTCCATAAAACTCGATTGTATATATATTTAGTGACATACTAGCTTGTAATTGCCTATTCCAGGGAATTTCACACTGGGCTGCTGCAGAGCAGCCGTGTGCATGCTTGTGGGGTAGGGAGTGGGCCTAGGGGTGGGGTGGGATGGGGGACAGGATCAGGATTGGGACAGGGTTTAGGCCACTTACTCTGCTTCAACCATCACAGCTCCTTTAAAAAACTTTGTTTTTTACACTGAGCTTCTGTTTCCACCAGAGGAAAGAATTCTCCTGCACAAGAACCAGAAAACATTTGAAAACCACTGGCACAGAATAACATTGATCTATAGAAGAGTTAGGGTTGACGGACGGCATTTCTGCTTAAAGGACATTTTCCTGAAAAGGAACCCACTCTAAACACAAGGGCTGTCTCTATTCATCTAGAAACCTCATTTGCCTTAGAAAAGAAAAACAATGATTCTTTTTCTTTAGTTTGGGTTAGTACTCCAAGGATAATTAGAAAATAAGAATTTAGTCATAATAACTTGCCAGTTTTCTTCAGCCCCAGGGAGCTGTTTTGCTCTTATTGGGATGGTGCAGAGTGCTGACGGTATAGGCAGTCAGTGGAGGCTGACGTGGCCCCTGACTTGAGTGCCTCGGCCTCACAAAGAAGACAATTAATATTTGTGTATTTGTGTTCTGGGTGTGTCTGTAGCCAGTCTGGGGGAGGACCCAGAGCAGCAGGCTGGGGCCCAGGAAACCTGAGTTCTGATTCCCACTTTGTCATTGAATGACTTTATAATCTGGGACAATTCCTTGAACCATACTGTGCCTCAGTTTCCACATCCATGGTTATACCTGACTTTTTTTTTTTTTTTTTTTTTCTGAAGCTGGAAACGGGGAGAGACAGTCAGACAGACTCCCGCATGTGCCTGACCAGGATCCACCCGGCACACCCACCAGGGGGCGATGCTCTGCCCCTCGGGGGCGTCGCTCTGTTGCGACCAGAGCCACTCTAGCGCCTGGGGCAGAGGCCAAGGAGCCATCCCCAGCGTCCGGGTCATCTTTGCTCCAATGGAGCCTCGGCTGCGGGAGGGGAAGAGAGAGACAGAGAGGAAGGAGAGGGGGAGGGGTGGAGAAGCAGATGGGCGCTTCTCCTGTGTGCCCTGGCCGGGAATCGAACCCAGGACTTCTGCACGCCAGGCCGACGCTCTACCATTGAGCCAACTGGCCAGGGCCTATACCTGACTTATTTACGTAATATCTAGTGATGTTTGAAGGAGGTATAATAACACATGTGAATGCACTTTGGGGAAAGTCCTATGCAATCTAATATTGAACTATTATTCCTGGCATTGTTCCTTTATTCAAAGACTGTCAGGATTTTTTATACATTTATATGGGCTCTACTTGATTTTTTAAAAAACTTTTGAGTTTCTTTTCTCCCCCTATGTATTTTACTTTTCTTTCTCCTATTGAAAGTAGATATTGCCTCATTGAAGTGAGTGAAGCAGACAGGAACCTCCCTTTAAAAGGTGCTTGAAAAACAGGCTAGGTCAAAGCAGAAAGCTGAGGGACGAAAGAGCCTGACAGCTGTTCGGGCTCTAAGAACACATGGACTCACACCTGTGAGTGGGAACACCCCGCCAGTCTCTGCCCTTGTAGTTCCGAGCCTGGGTGGGTGCTTCCACCGCTCAGTTGTAACCAAGAGAGCTCAGGGACGTGAACAAGATCTGTCACACAGTGACTTGGAAACCTAGTTTAGCGCTAGGACCATACGCTCCACTTGGAACTGGAGTCCCTTGAATAAGGAGAGCTTTTGCCTACAGTGGTCAGCAAACTCATTAGTCAACAGAGCCAAATATCAACAGTACAACGATTGAAATTTCTTTTGAGAGCCAAATTTTTTAAACTTAAACTATATAGGTAGGTACATTCCTTATCGAGGTAGCTCCCGCATGTGGTATTTTCTGGAAGAGCCACACTCAGGGGACCAAAGAGCCACACGTGGCTTGCGAGCCGCGGTTTGCTGACCACTGGCCTACACAGACCAACAGTGTGCCTTTTTAGAAATCTTTCTTTTTTTTTCTTTTTTTTTTTTTTAATTCTGAAGCTGGAAACGGGGAGAGACAGACAGACTCCCGCATGTGCCCGACCGGGATCCACCCGGCACGCCCACCAGGGGCGACGCTCTGCCCACCAGGGGGCGATGCTCTGCCCCTCCGGGGCGTCGCTCTGCCGTGACCAGAGCCACTCTAGCGCCTGGGGCAGAGGCCAAGGAGCCATCCCCAGCACCCGGGCCATCTTTGCTCCAATGGAGCCTCGCTGCGGGAGGGGAAGAGAGAGATAGAGAGGAAGGAGGGGGAGGGGGTGGAGAAGCAAATGGGCGCTTCTCCTGTGTGCCCTGGCTGGGAATTGAACCCGGGTCCCCCGCATGCCAGGCCGACGCTCTACCGCTGAGCCAACCAACCAGGGCCCAGTGTGCCTTTTTAATATTCTCTGTGCAGAATGTTTGCCATACACTTGGTCTACCCTATCCTTGCACCTGCTCTTTCAACTGGGCTAGCTTATCCATTTATCCTTCTTGGCAGACTTCGGGCTTTGACAAACAGAGCCACTTCTACCCCTGGCCTCCCTGGACTTCCTGCTACACCCATCGCAAAGAAGAAGGGGGTGGAGGAGGAAGTGGTCCCTTGAAGATAATAAGGGTGCATGTACTACCGGAGCTTAGCTCTGCTCCCAGAGGCCCTCCCTTGGGGCAGCTAGGGGAGCTCGCCTGGCTCTCCCACTTCCCTGGGAGAAAGCTGCTGTGCCACCCCCAGATGTTTTATTCTGCTAGCACAGTAGGAGCCGTTTTCTGGGCCCCGGGGTAGAAATCTAGGGAGGAATAAAGCCCAACCACTGGGCAGGGCTAAGCCAATATTGACCAGGTCAGTGCTGTACAGGGCAAAGAAATAATCTAGCTTTCTGAATCTATGTGGTCTAAAACCACCTGCCAGTCTTGCAAAGCCAGAAAAATCTTTCACAGGCCCGAAGGACCTCCTTTCATGACTTGCTGGGTCATTGTTGTCAGTTGTGGACCACCCAGCCATCATTCATCACTTATTAAGGGATTGAGAGGCATACTGAGTCGCAGTGAAGTGCCTGGACTTTGGAGCCTGGTTAAATCCCAGCTGTCCCACTTACCAGCTGCCTAATGTGGGATTGCTAACTTGTTTCCCTGTGCCTTAGTTTCTGTTGGAAATGGTGACAATAGTATTTATTTCATGGACTTGGGAGGTTTCAAGAAAATTATGGCTGCTCTTAGAATTCTGCCTGATGCATGGATAACCTGTTAGGATCAATGGTGTTCACATCCCCTCCTCATAAAGAGAAGTAATTCAGAGAGTTTGACTAGATGAATGACTCCCAGACCTTTCCCTGATCAAACATTCTTTTCACTACTGATAAGGAAGCATTTCCGTGCTTTTTCTCACATCCTCCACCCCTCTCTGGTCCCCCGACAGTGTCACACAGGATTCTGTGGAGTTTCAGCGCTGATCTGGGCAGAGCCCCCATCCGCTCCCTTTCCTCTCCCCTCCTCTCCCCTTCTCTTTCCCTCTCCTCTCCCCTCTCCTCCAGGCACCCTCCAGACTCAGGTGAGGGGGAGCAGGTGGAGAGGGAGCAGGCGAGCAGTTTGGTAAATGACTGTCTAGTGCCTTAAAGCTTATCCCTTCTTCCTCTAATTCCAGACTTGGAGATCACCGTCCCGATTCGGCACTCACAGCTCCTGCCTGGGAAAGTGGAGTTTGGAGTCTATGAGAGTGGCCCCAGGAAAAGTGTCTTCCCCCCAAGATCGGAGCTAAGACGAGGAGACTGGAAGACAGATAGCACCTCCAGCACAGCAAGTGAGCAGGCTGGCGGGCAGGGGCGGGGCACCTTCAGGGCTGCACTTTTATTCAGCTGGCCGGGGCTTGGAAGCATGCTCTGTTATAAGCCCAGGAGATCTCAGTTGGAGCCTGATTGGGGTTTGGGAGGTGTAAGAAATAGTGGATGTGAGTTTTGCCTTTTTTTTTTCAGGGACCAAAGATCTATTACACAAATATCCCCTGAAGCCAGATTGTATGATAATATTACTCTATCCCTTTTATAAAGAGATGAATCTTGTAATAGTACTAGTTAACATTTATTGAGCATTTACTATATGCTGAGTCTCTTCTGTAGATTCTGTGATTTAGTCATCATAATGACTATGTGAGAGGAGACCGGGGGCCAAGTGCCTTGCCCTCAATTAAGTAGCTCATAGTGGTAGAGCTGGGATTTGAACTCAGGCAGAGTCGATCCAGGGCCCAGACTTTAACCATTATTCTTTTTGCTTCCTCAACTGTGTTAAGGAGAGGGAAAGGGCACAAAGTCAGGAACATTAAAAAACAATGGACTCACATTTGAGAATTCTAACAATATAGGTTGAGGATTTAATTAGGAAATGTCTTCCTTTTGGCTTCAAAGCTTGAATAGGAGCCTGATTGCAACAGACAATACGCGCTGCTGTGCAGGCAGGAGCTGGGACTCTGTTTCCGGATCCCAGGCTCCCAGGCGGGGTTAGCTGACTTCAGCACCCCAGCGATCGAGCTTCCTTTCTTTCATACAGTTAGAGTTAAGAAAACAGCTAGGAGTGCCCTAAAAGAGCAAGAGACAAGATACCTTTCAGGACTCGTGCCAGGCATTGGATGTTGGAACAGGAAGGTCATCAAGCCCGAGAGTTCTTGATCTCGTCTGCGTCACAATCCCTCTGAGAATCTGAGACATGCTCTGGATACACTTTCCTGAAAAAGATGCACATGCACGAGGGTGTGTACACACACAAATGTGCTCATTCGTGGACTTAGGCCAAGACCGTCAGAACTAGTCTCTCTCCTCACTTTATAGATAGAGTTTTTGTAACCCGGAAAGGGAAAGAGTTTTGTCCAAGGTCACACAGCCAGTGACTCACTATGCCCCAGTGCTACTAGCAACAGGGGCATAGAATCCAGCTCCTCTCAGCTTAGCATTCCTGCCACT
The DNA here is from genome assembly GCF_036850995.1 of Saccopteryx leptura. Classification (NCBI taxonomy): domain Eukaryota; kingdom Metazoa; phylum Chordata; class Mammalia; order Chiroptera; family Emballonuridae; genus Saccopteryx; species Saccopteryx leptura. The sequence continues at coordinate 30,894,508 of NC_089515.1, forward strand.
GTGACCTGTCACAACAATCTCAAAACATGTCACACGAGCGCATGGGAAGTCTAGACTGGACTGAGGAGAAAACTTCCCCATACATTATGGAGGTGATAATGGTATCTAAAATCCCCTTGAGGCAATTTAAAGAATTCTTGACAAGTTCAGCAATGGGAGAGATTTTTCCAGTGATCACAAGTGATCAAGGAAGCAAGGGGCATGCAGCCCATCTCATGGACATTTTGTGGAGGAGAGAATTGATATAGACCCTCTCAAGATGAGGGTAGTGCATTCTGGGGTGGGGTGGGTGGGCGGGATTTAACAAGACAAATGCAAAGTGCTCATTTCAAGTGCAGATTAATTTCAGAGACTTCATGCATGCGTTTTACCTTGAGTGAGCGTGGGCTGGGAGCACCACGGGAAGCAGAAATGGTGCCCGTCACCTTGTATGATGGTTTCTTGCCCAGGCGTGACTAGCTCATCTGGTTAGAAAACGTTGTTTAATGACAGACCGGTGGATTTGACCCTACACCTTGACGAAAATGATTTTGGACTAGATACAGGTAGTTAGTGGTTGTACAATATTGTGAATGTACAAAATGCCACCACTACCCTGTGGCTGAGGACTGCATCTGGTCCCTGTTACACAGTTCCAGTTATCTATCGCTATGTGACAAACCACCCCCAATGTACTGGCTTGAAATAACAGTTCATTTATGCCTGATTGTAAACTTGGGCAGAACTCATTGGAGATGGTTCATCTCCACTCCATATGGGTCCATTGGGGTCACTCAAGATACTGTATTCCGCCTGACCTGTGGTGGTGCAGTGGATAAAGCGTCGACCTGGAAATGCTGAGGTCGCCGGTTCGAAACCCTGGGCTTGCCTGGTCAAGGCACATATGGGAGTTGATGCTTCCTGCTCCTCCTCCCTTCTCTCTTTCTCTCTTCTTTCTAAAATGAATAAAAAAAAAAAAAAAAGATACTGTATTCCGCAATAAGGTTGGCTTGGGCTGAACATCCAAGATGGTGTCTCATCCTTCCGACCCTCTCTACATATGGGCTTCTAAATTAGTAGCCCAGACCTATATGCTAACCAGATCCATTCCAGGGAACATTCCAGAAGGACAGGCCCAGTGTGCAAGTGCTTATTGAGCAAGGGGGGAGAGTGAGGATGGGCCAGCTCTGATATACCACTGCCTCTTAACCCTCAAAGTCACCCTGACACAGCACTCTTTTTATTAGAGTGTAACAGTCATTTCGTGAGACCACAGAAAACAGTTGTAGGTTAAATCTGGTTATAACAACATTTTTAAGCTCCAGAATTTTAATGTTATGGTTAAGAGAACAAAAGTTTCATTACAGAAAGACTGTTTGTTGACCTTTTCCTAGATCGTCTGGTCCAAGTTTCTTTTCTTTTTTTTGTATTTTTTTTCTGAAGCTGGAAACGGGGAGAGACAGTCAGACAGACTCCCGCATGCGCCCGACTGGGATCCACCCGGCACGCCCACCAGGGGGCAATGCTCTGCCCCTCCGGGGCGTCGCTCTGCCTCGACCAGAGCCACTCCAGCGCCTGGAGCATAGGCCAAGGAGCCATCCCCAGCGCCTGGGCCATCTTTGCTCCAATGGAGCCTTGGCTGTGGGAGGGGAAGAGAGAGACAGAGAGGAAGGAGGGGGGGTAGAGAAGCAAATGGGCATTTCTCCTGTGTGCCCTGGCCGGGAATCGAACCCAGGTCCCCCGCACGCCAGGCCGACGCTCTACCGCTGAGCCAACCGGCCAGGGCCTGGTCCAAGTTTCTTAAGGATCATATATTTGGTCATTTTTTACTGTCATTCATTTCTCCACTAAATATTGTGGACTATCCTGTGCAGACTGAGCTGGGCTGTCTACTGGAGACATGAAGATGAAGAAGAGGGGGGGTCCTGTCTTCAGGGTGATTGGAAGGGGGGAGATTAAATACAAAAATAGCATGACTTGGATGCTTGCCTGATCCTTCATCCTTGGTGACAGAAGCCTGATGAGGGATGGGCGCTGCCCTTATCCCCACTGGCAAGAGTGGAGCTGAGGGGGGCTGAGGGCAAAGGGCCAGGGCAGCTGACTCAGGGAGCCAAGGTTCACAGCCAGACACTGGAGTGGGGCGGTTAAAGATTTAACAACACCAAGGGAAGGGATCATGGGAGCTGGTGGGTGTGAATTTCCAGGGTCCTGGAGCCTGTGCCTGGACGGCTTTTCGCTCCCTCCTAGTGGACAACCTCTGGCGCCAGGCTGGTTGGGAGGGAGTAGGAAGATGAACAATGAAATAACATGGGACGCTTGACCCCACTGGGGTGGGAGCCCATGGCAGCAGGGGTTACTTCCATCTGGAGGAATCTGGAAGTCACTTGCTCAGGGCTATTTCTAAATCACACACGTATATGCATCTTCTAATAAGGGGTCAGTTTAACACAAAACAAAATACAAAGCACAAGTTCTGACATAGAACTGACGCTCGTGGTAGGAACTGTGGCTGTGTGTTCAGGTGCTAAAGGCTTTCGAACTGGGGATTTATCACCTGTATCGTCAGAACAGCACTATCTAACTGAACGTTCTGAAAAGGGTCTGTTGTGTGCTGTCCAGGATGGGAGCGAGTGTGAAGTATGGCTAGTGCTACTGATTTGATCGACGCAGAGGCACTAATATCAGACAGAGTTTTCATAGGGATTAAACGATCGTGTTTTTAAAGCACATACTGTGTGGGAAGCCCTCAGTAAATGGTAGCTGTAAAATAAAATGTGTAATAAAAAGGTGAACCATTTCATTTTATACTGAAAAACTGGCCTCTAATAAGAATGGTATGAGACTGCAGCACTCTGAAGACTTCCAGATTCACAGCTCATGTGTCGTTTCTAGCGGTAAAAATAAGTAAATGGTAGAGCGTTGTGCTGTATGTTAGCCTGAGAGGATCTACAGCCCTGCTGATTTTTTCTGTCCCCTTTAGGCAGCACCAGCAACCGATCCAGCACCCGGAGCCTCCTCAGTGTGAGCAGCGGGATGGAGGGGGACAATGAGGTGAGAGCTGGGACTCCTGACCCCATCTGTCTTGTCCGAGGGGTCCTTTCATTGCAAGATATAGAAATCCGGTTGAACAAAGGATCATATATTGTAGGATGCCATGTATGTGAAATGTCTGGACTAAGTAACCCCATGGAGATAGCGTGCAAATTGGTGGTTGCCAGGGGCTGGGAGACGGGGAAATGAGGAGAAACTGCTCGATGCATTCCGTGTCTCCTTTTGGGATGATGAAAACGATCTGGAACTAGATGGAAGTAGTTAGTGGTTGTACAATATTGTGAATGTACTAAATGCCATTTGAGCTGTTGGCTTTATAATGGTTATATTTATGTTATGTAAATTTCATCTCAATAAAAAGAGGAAAGAAGGAAGGAAGAGAAATCCATTCAGGCTAGTTAAGCCAAAGGGACATCTATGAGAAGGAGTTGGTTGAGCCTCAGAGAATCTAGCAATCACGTTTTGGGGTCTGGATCAGGAATAGCTAGACATACCAGAGCCGATGCCACTGGTCTATGTTTCTTGGACCACAAGCTCCTTCGTCTCTGCTTCTCTGTAGGTATCTACTCCCTTTTCCCAAAGCTCCCTGGCCTGTTCTACCTCTTCACGTGTATAGTGGCACACGATTTCCTGAGAGCCACAAGGCATCCCAGCAGAGGGTAGCTGGGTGTCTTAGGCTGAGGCCCAGTTTGGGTTGTGGTCCTATCCTGACCCAGGGACCAGGGGCTGGGACAGTGGGAGGAGTCACATGGGAGGGGACCACCCAGGCAACTCCTTGGGAAAGGGTCCTAAGCGTGGGCCACCCCTCTAGCGCATAGCTTGTTGTATCCTGACTGAGGACCACTCAGAGTTTTGTTGTCTCCAAAAGGGACTTCTGTTTAAAAATAAAATTTCTCTAGCTCTATCTGGTTATATAGAGCTGTGCTTCTCAATCTTTAATACACATAAGAATTGCCTAGGACCTTGTTTAAATGCAGGTTCTGAGTTAGCAGGTCTGGGGAGGAACCTGTGGTCCTGTGTTTCTCACAAGTGCCCAGCTGATGCTGACCTCGATGGCCCACACACCGTGCTCTGAATAGCAAGAACTGTCAGTGATCATGGGGGCCTGATTGTCTCCTTAGTAGCCCCAGGAGTCAATGGAAAGCTGCCCTAGTTTTGTTGGGTTGATGATCAGTTTGTAAATAACCTTCAGCCAAACCCTGAGGGGGACTTTTTGGGATACTGATGTCCATACTGCTGGTTGCTTGATGTACTTTCCCCGTTTGCTTCTCATGGTTTCCGCTGTAGGATAATGAAGTCCCTGAGGTGACCAGAAGTCGGAGTCCAGTCCCCCCACAAGTGGACGGAGTGTCAGCCCTGCCTGTTGAGAGGCCCCCCAGGGTGCCTCCCCGAGCTGCTTCTCAGAGGTAACATTGAAGCTGGTAGGACAGTTCATCCTCACTCTCTGAATTCCGGGGCAGAGTAGGACTGGGGGACATCGAAGGTGACCTAAGAATGAGTATAGAGCTAAAATATGCCTACTTTGGACACACTTCCCTGTGCACTCACTCTTCATTGGTTTAAGTGATGCTCTATTCAGTTGTACACATTTTTTTTTTTTTTTTTGTATTTTTCTGAAGCTGGAAACGGGGAGACAGTCAGACAGACTCCCGCATGCGCCCGACCCGGATCCACCCGGCATGCCCACCAGGGGGCGATGCTCTGCCCACCAGGGGGCGATGCTCTGCCCATCTGGGGTGTTGCTTTGTTGCAACCAGAGCCATTCTAGCGCCTGAGGCAGAGGCCATAGAGCCATCCTCAGCGCCCAGGCCAACTTTGCTCCAATGGAGCCTTGGCTGTGGGAGGGGAAGAGAGAGACAGAGAGGAAGGAGAGGGGGAGGGGTAGAGAAGCAGATGGGTGCTTCTCCTGTGTGCCCTGGCCGGGAATCGAACCCGGGACTCCTGCACGGCAGGCCAACGCTCTACCACTGAGCCAACCGGCCAGGGCTCAGTTGTACACATTTTTAATAGCCAATGAAATATTTCACTAATTAAATGCATTGGCAAGCATAAACTTTTAAAATAATTTTTATCTATTGGGTTAGAATTTGACTCCTTACTAACTAATTCCCTTGGCTATAGTTTGGGGACAGTGCCTTTCGGGGACCAGGAGACTAGAAGGAATTGGGAATGGAAATTAAGGTGAGAGGCAGCACGGCATGGTGGTTGGTAAGGAGCATGGCTGTAGCAGTTGGGGACAGGCCTCCTCTGGCAGTCACTGGGGAGCTTGGATGAATTATTCACCATTCATTTGCCTCAGCTGAGTTTAAGTCCATTCCTGCGCCCCTCGCAGCTCCCCCTCCGGCGTGTCTCAGGCCTGCTCATTCCGCTGCCCTTTCAGCTCCCAGACGCACCCCGTCCCTCCATCTGCCAGCCCTAAGCTCGTCCACACAGGCCTGCATTTACTCTCTGCCTCCAGTCGCTCCCTCCTCCACACTGTGACCAGAGTGCTCTTTCTAGAACAGAAATAGCTGATGATGTCACTTCCTGGTAGAAAAGCCTTCCAATTTAATTCTGTATTTTTCAGCGTGCTCTGGCCCCATCTAGCCTCAAGTCCCAGCCCTCTCCGCCCTTAAGAATTCCCAGTGAGCTGCGCCAGTTTGTAATGGCTTTGCTCAATTTTGGGTTTTTTTTTTTTTTTTGCCTGAAATGCTGTCTTCCTACTCCCTTCCAATCTCTGTTTAGAAAATTTCTACACATATTTTAGGACTAAGTCCGAATATCACCTTCTCTGTGAAGCCTTCCCTGAGGTTCTTGCGTAAATCTTGTGATTCCCCAAACACCTCTATTATAGTCCATTCCACATGTGGCCCTTGTTCACATATTCATCTTTTCAAGTGGATGGCGAACCTTGAGAGGATAGAAACTATTTTCGATTAAAAAAATTGTTTTTGCCCTGGCCGATGGCTTAGTTGGTTAGAGCATCGTCCAGAAGCACAGAGGTTGCTGGTTCGATCCCTGGCCAGGGCACATACAGGAACAGCTCGATGTTTCTGTCTCTTTCTCTCTCTCTCTCCCTTCCTCTTTCTCTAAAAATCAATTAAAAATTTTTTTTTCTGTTCTCCCCAGTGCTTAACACAGTAACTGGAACATACTAGAAATTTAGCAAATATTTATATTTATGAAGTAAATTAATAAATGGATGGATTGGTATTGCTTGGTTTAGACTATGTACCTACCTCCTAAACAGCCATCCAGTCACCTACCACAGTGCAGCTGGGTTATAGATTAGTGGGGAGAGGCTTCACACTCCCACCTATTGTAAGTTCCCAGTATATTTCAAAGTCGGGGAAGGCAGATGGTGACAAGAGTAGAAGTTGGTGCACTCTATCTTTGCATGGTGTTTCATTCATTCCTTAGTCTCTATAGAGTGGGTACCTGGTACTGTCATCCTCTGCATAGGTAAGGTCCTGCCACTTGAGGGGGAAAAACAGATTCTTGCTGAGACATTGCACCTTTGTTTTTGAATTTATTCTGCCATTTACTAGTGATTTGGCAACTACTAACAATCTATGTACTCTATCTACCCTTTAAGGCAGGGTCTCAAACTCAACTCAGCATGTGGGCCGCAGAGCAAGATCACAGCCGTTTGGTGGGCCGCACTAGGTCTACAAAAGGCAACTGTTACGCAACACTTTTCTCACTACAGTTGAAAACAAAAAAAAATCAGTACAACAAGCACAATCGTACATGCAGTTTACTGCAGCTGTGAGTTTGAGATCCCTGCCTTTTTTTTTTTTTTTTCATTTTTCTGAAGCTGGAAACAGGGAGAGACAGTCAGACAGACTCCCGCATGCGCCCGACCGGGATCCACCCGACACGCCCACCAGGGGGCGATGCTCTGCCCACCAGGGGGTGATGCTCTGCCCATCCTGGGCATCGCCATGTTGCGACCAGAGCCACTCTAGCGCCTGGGGCAGAGGCAAAGGAGCCATCCCCAGCGCCCGGGCCATCTTTGCTCCAATGGAGCCTTGGCTGCGGGAGGGGAAGAGAGAGACAGAGAGGAAAGTGCAGCGGAGGGGTGGAGAAGCAAATGGGCGCTTCTCCTGTGTGCCCTGGCCAGGAATCGAACCCGGGTCCTCCGCACGCTAGGCCGACGCTCTACCACTGAGCCAACCGGCCAGGGCCAGATCCCTGCTTTAAGGCATAGCCTGGGTACTGCTTATTCAGAACACACTCTGGCGGCCTCCTGCAGCACCAGGGTTAACCCTTCAGCTGCTGCCTTGTAACAGGGCAGTGGAGTTTCTAGAAGGGGTTGGAGTGGTCAGGGAGTGAGAAACTTAGGACCGAGGCTATTTACTAACTAATAGAGAAGCTTCAAAATACTTTTACCTACATTATGACCATACAAAAGCCTGTCAGCTAAACAGCAGTCCTGCTTTAAAAGAACGTTAACCAACATCAGATTGGTGGGTTCTTAAACTAAACTTGTCATCAGTAAGACCTCACCCTCAGCAGGGAGGGAAAAGCAAGCAGTGCCCAGGCATTTCTGGACCATTGTGTCTCCAGCTCCGGCTTGCCGGTGTCCTGGAGAGGGTGTCTTCCCACCGGCCACCCTTTGATTCTGGTTTAATACCCTTTACTCCCATGGTTCTGAGATGTTTATAATCACAGTCCATGTCCCTGAGATGGGACTTCCAGTTCTTAGCTGGCTGGGGTTTTTCATCAGCATGAAATTTAGAGATGACTTGTTTATAGACCCACCCCAGTCGCAGAGTGGGGCTGCAGAGAGAGGAAGAGGGGCCAGGTGGGAATCATCATGATTTTTTTTTTTCTTTTTCTATTTATTTTATTTTTATTTTTATTTTTTGTATTTTTCCGAAGCTGGAAACGGGGAGGCAGTCAGACAGACTCCCACATGCGCCTGACCGGGATCCACCATGGCATGCCCACCAGGAGGCGATGCTCTGCCCATCTTGGGGCGTAGCTCTGCCGCAATCAGAGCCATTCTAGCGCCCGAGGCAGAGGCCACAGAGCCATCCTCAGCACCCGGGCAAACTTTGCTCCAGTGGAGCCTTGGCTGCGGGAAGGGAAGAGAGAGACAGAGAGGAAGGAGAGGGGGGTGGGTGGAGAAGCAGATGGGCGCTTCTCCTGTGTGCCCTGGCTGGGAATTGAACCCGGGACTCCTGCACGCCAGGCCGACGCTCTACCACTGAGCCAACCGGCCAGGGCCTATCATGATGATTTTTGAGGTGGAAGATAAAATGTAAGGCTCATGGGGCATAAAATTAAAGAATAGATCTTTAATTATATTGATAAAATTATTAGCTTTACTTCTTGAATGCTTATTCTAAGCCAGAAACAGTTCTATCCACTTTCCAGGGGTCATCTCCAAGCCTCACAGAGTACGCTAATGTGGGTATCGTTACCTCTGTTTGCTAGGTTCAGAGAAGTTGAACTTGTCCTTCAGACGTATGCATAAATGTATCTGCTATATGTTGTAATGGGTTATGATTTCCCTGGTCAAAACACTCAGTACAGTTGACTGATTTTCCCTATTACCTGTCTCATCCATTACATTCTCAGCACCTTGAGGGTAGAATCTGTATCCATTTTACTTGTTATTTCATCCCATATCCAGGAGTAGAGGGATAATAGATGAATATTTATCTACTATAGGAAGGAAGGAAAGAAGGAAGGAAGGAAGGAAGGAAGGAAGGAAGGAAGGAAGGAAGGAAGGAAAGGAGGGAGGGAGGGAGGGAGGGAGGGAGGGAGGGAGGAAGGAAGGGAGGAAGGAAAGGAGGAAGAGAGGGAGGGAGGGAGGAAGGGAGGAAGAAGTGGCAAACTGGGGAGAGTTAAAACCATGTACCCCCAGGCGCCAGGGCAGGACCTCCTGAGGATATCTGTGATTATTCTTTCCTACTTCTGCCTCCCTCTCTTGTTCCTGAGACAGCCCCTCTTCTCCCATTTTTTGTCATTTCCTTGATCTATATACAAAACTTGCATTCAAGAGATATTTAGTAAATATTGAATCATTAATTCATTCAGTCCTTAAGTACGCAACTCCAGGGCAACACAGTTCAATCATAGCACGCGACAAAGCTCTCTTTCTTGACTTATTGACTTGCTTCCAAGGGAATTAATATTGGTTTTACAGCACATATGTGGAAATACCACCTGCAACTGTTGAACCTGTCTGTAAATAGACTCACCCAAGTCTAGCTGGACCGTCATTTAGGACTGTTCAAAAACCATCCAGAATAACATGGACAGGGGCTTCTAGGAAAGCAAACACAGAATTAGAATCACACAGTTAGTGATCCCAGGAGGAAGTTGTGAAAAGCAGACCGGAAACTCTTAATTTCTCTTTCAAGGGACCTATCTACTCCAGTGTGTTTCTTGCCTGGCTGCATTATTTGAATCAGTAGTGTTTTAAAATATAGGTTTTATCGTTATTCAGATGTGACAAGGCCAACAGATCAGGAGACAACTGCCATCGAAAAGATTGTTATACTTATAGATCCAAAGAGGAGGGGCACACAGAGAAGCACCTGGTTTGTGGTGTTTTCCACAGGAAGGAACAAGTGAGGCAGGGTTAGCAGATCTAGGATGACTGGTTTGAATAATTTCTGCAGGCCTGGAGCAAAGGGGCTGGCTCTAGTTGTTGAGCACCTGGCCCTGAGGTGGTTAGATAGCTGGATGGTCCCCGCACCCCCTCTACTGCATGTGACAGCTCATAAAGGAGGTGCTGGGATGTGGACTCTGGATTGGGTGGTTTGCACGTAAAAGCTGTGCTCACAGGCAGGCTGTTTGCTATCTCTAGCAATTAGCTTACCCTGGGAGGGGCCACCTTTCCCGGTCAGGATCAGCAAGGCCCCAGATGTCAAAGCATCAGGAAATAAAAGACTTGGTTTAAACAGTTGACGGTGATGCTTGAGCCCACTCCTTTAAAGATGACGATGGAATGGGTCTGGGCTGGAGCCTGGGGATTTGTATTTTTCAAAGCTCTACTGGTGGTTCTACTGTACAGTTAGGAGTATGACCACAGCTAGTGTGCCTGGCACTCGGAGGTCCCTGTGCGCAGCCAGTTTCATTACAGGAGGAAGATGTCCTTGGTAGAGTAGACCAAATCTGCAACAAATCATGGGTGCCTAAGAACCAGTTCATCAAATTCATTTTAAAAATAGTTGCTTTATCTTTCTTTTTAAAAAAAATTTATTATGCAGTAATTCCAAAGGTTAATGACTCTTCTTTCTCAACTAAAAATAACTGTTATAATTATACACATAACATAGTACCTTATAAGATTGATTCCAGTAAATATCACAAGAAATACAGTGCATTAAGATTTTGTATTGAATTTGTTGGAATAACACTGGTCAGTAACACTATACAGCAGGGGTCTCCAAACTTTTTACACAGGGGGCCAGTTCAGTGTCCCTCAGACCATTGGAGGGCCGCCACATATAGTGCTCCTCTCACTGACCACCAATGAAAGAGGTGCCCCTTCCGGAAGTGCGGGGGGGCTGGATAAATGGCCTCAGGGGGCTGTATGCGGCCCTCGGGCCGTAGTTTGGGGACCCCTGCACAGGTTTCAGGACAATTCTGTCACACATCATCTGAATACTGTATTGTGTGCTCACCACCCCAAGTCCAGTCTCCTTCCATCACCAGCTATCCCCCTGTACCCTCTCCTGACTTCCCCCCAGACCCTCTTCCCTCTGGTAATCACCAAACTGTTACAGTGCGTTTTCAAACTGGAGAGACAAATCTGTTTCTCGCTCACAGCGTTTGCCGTAGGAAAGCCTGGTCACAGAACGATCTGAAGGTCGTGCTCTTGCTTTGTCGTTCATTTCAGGCCTCCGACCAGGGAGACCTTCCATCCTCCTCCACCCGTTCCACGCAGAGGTCGTTGATTCCACCTCCCGGAACCTGCGTCTTTCAGGACTTTGAGACTAACGGTTTTCCACCTGTTAATGATATCTTCATGTTGCGTTTCATGACCTGACTGCTGACCCCAAGACTCACTGTCATTGCTGATCTGATTGTAGCCCTGCTGGTTTGGGCTTTCCTTGAAGATATTATTAAGGCATGAAGAAGTGGAAAACTAAGGACTTTATTCACCGTTGCCAAGTATACTATACTGATCCATATACTTGTTTGCCAAAGGGATGAAGACTTAATTGGAATAATTACCTCTAATTTGACATGTCAGAAGCCTGAAAGAATGATTAGAAATGTACTTTACATGTGATTTTACTGAAATGCACTTATATTGGGCCTTACTTATTTGTTAGTCCAGACTAATATCTACACATGGTTATGATTTAGTACTTACAGTATTCAAGTAAGAAGACACATCCTAACGTTTAAATGATTCTTCAACTTTTCTGTTGAACAGGCCAGCACTGTTTCTTCATCTTGTATTAAAACCTGTGAGCACATAACCCAACTATGCAAGGAACAAAGTATGAAGACTGGGAGTCTATGAACTCCCAGTTGGTGTTGCAGTCAAATTCAGGAGGTTGTTTAAGTGCCAGGGCTGATCACATATACCAATCTGAAAAAGACTTTAGAGAGGGATTAGTTAATCCCCTTAGGTAGAAGTCAGATGTGAGGTTCCACAGAAGTCAGGAACTGAAAGTATTTGGTTGGTTAGAAGAAGGGGCAAGTTTAGAATCTGGGCCTGCTGATTCCAGGTCACCACACTTTCCATCTTCAAATAACCAACCCTCTCCCTCAAGAAATGCCCAGACGTAGAAAGTCAGTCAGCGACCAACTATTGGCCTTCCAGAAGTTTCCTTCTTCTATTATCTCCCAGGTCTAGAACTACCATGTTTTTTTATTTTTATTTTTTTTCCAATTTGGGCATTAATACTTCAATATGCATTCAAAACAGTGATGCTCTCAAGGAACATCTATAAATAATTGCAACCAGAAGCTTGGGACCGAGGGACCCCATCTTATTGCTTTGCAGTCTTTATGGGTCTTAACTTCTGGCCATAGAGAGAAAGGAGGATCCTTGACATTTTCTCTGCTAAGGTGTCAGAAGAGGAAGGAAGAACCTAAAATAGAAATAGTTATCTATTTTCTTATATATCTATTATTACCACTGGGTTTGTGAAATCTGTTTGTACAGAGAACATAGAGCCTAATGTATGTCATTAATTTTGAGCCCCTGGCACATAAATCTACCTTCAAAACACAGGTTCTTAATTTGGTATTTAAACATACAACAAAATTAGTACTGGACCTATTTCTTTAAAGTATATCAGAAATCTTATGGTTTTCCAGGAAATTATTCTCCCTCCCACAGAGAGGTATAAAAGCTACACTATTAATTATTATTTAAGTACAGTTTTATTGGGTCTTTTTCTAATGATTAAATGTTCTTTTTCAATCTCATTCCTTAGTCCAATGAATAATGACTGTTATTGAAGTTAATAGCTCTTGAAATCTTGGTTTTTCTTTTTTTGTCTTGACATAAAATATACTATTGGCCATGACCATCAAGACAGTGTTTGTGCAGATTACCTACCACAATGCCTAGCACATAGTAGCTATTCTGCAATGACCCCTTTACTCTCCTTGTCACTTATTTGGAAGAAACAGGGTAATGTGAGATAAATAGAGAACAAGAAATGTTAATGTTGATATGATGGTTGTCCTTCCTGTTATTTATAGACAGTCTTCATATTAGCACACTTGATTTTTTTTTTTTTTTTGTATTTTTCTGAAGCTGGAAACGGGGAGAGACAGTCAGACTCCCGCATGCGCCCGACCAGGATCCACCTGGCATGCCCACCAGGGGGCGACACTCTGCCCACCAGGGGGCGATGCTCTGCCCCTCTGGGGCGTCGCTCTGCCGGGACCAGAGCCACTCTAGCGCCTGGGGCAGAGGCCAAGGAGCCATCCCCAGCGCCCAGGCCATCTTTGCTCCAATGGAGCCTTGGCTGCAGGAGGGGAAGAGAGAGACAGAGAGGAGGGGGGGGGTGGAGAAGCAAATGGGCGCTTCTCCTATGTGCCCTGGCCGGGAATCGAACCTGGGTCCCTCACACGCCAGGCCAACGCTCTACCGCTGAGCCAACCGGCCAGGGCTGCACACTTGATTTTAATAAAAGCTATACTTTTAAAATATTCAATACCTCTAATCCCCATTTTGGATGCCAGGTGTATATTTTTGTACATTCTCTGAATGACAAGCATTTAGATCAATAACGAAGTGAAACCTCTTGCCAGTCAATAGTGTTAGCATCTTTGTATGCACATCATCATTTGTGCAATATTGGAATATCTTACTGCATTTTATTCTTACGTGAAATTAAGTGGAAGACTTAAATTGCAAGTGCTGATGAGAAACCTGGGTCTCATTAATGTGATATACTTGAGGCAGGGGTGGAGATGATCAGGAGTGTCAAGTCAAAAGTGGCAGGTTTTGCCTGACCTGTGGTGGCGCAGTGGATAAAGCGTCGACCTGGAATGCTGAGGTCGCCGGTTCGAAACCCTGGGCTTGCCTGGTCAAGGCACATATGGGAGTTGATGCTTCCAGCTCCTCCCCCTTTCTCTCTCTCTCTCCCTCTCTCTCTCCTCTCTAAAATGAATAAATAAATAAAAAAAAATTAAAAAAAAAAGTGGCAGGTTTTAAACCCTCACTAGCTGTTCATTGAACATTCAAGATGATTGGTTATGTGTAAAAGTAAGAGAATGAAAATATTTGGGTGAAACACTCATACTGTATTATCAAAGAATGTCTCTAATAACAACGTTCAAAAATTTGTCATTTTCTAGATACAGAACCACCCATTATAACATAAATTTATTCACCTTCCACATATCCAGCCTTTGTACAAATTTTTAGGAATACGTTATGTAACAAAACAATGGATTTCAATATAATGTGGATCAGAAACTAAGTTGTAACAAAGTATCCAAAGAGAATATTAAAAAGTTTACTGTGTGTTGCTTTGGGAGACAGCTCTGCTGTCACCATCCTTCCCCAAGATTTTTTTTTTCTTAAGTGAGAAGTGGGGAGGCAGAGACAAACTCTCACATGCTCCCTGATCAGGAGCTACCCAGCAAGCCCCCATGTGGGGTAATGCTCTGGCCATCTGGGGCTGTTACTCCGTTGCTCGGCAACTGAACTATTTTAGCGACTGAGGTGAGGCCTTGGAGCCATCCTCAGCACCCAGGGCCAACTTGCTCCAACTGAGCCATGGCTGTGGGAGGAGAAGAGAGAAAAGAGGGGGAGGGATGCAGAAACAAATGGTCGCTTCTCCTGTGTTCCCTGACCAGGAATCGAACCCTGGACTTCCACACACTAGGATGACTCTACCACTGAGCAAACTGGCCAGGACCTCTTCCCCAATATTTTATAAACTGGCTCAATAGAAAGTGAAATCATTAGTCATATTTACTGACTGCCTTTGCCTCTCTAACTGTATGAGGTACATTGTCCTCCTTCAGTTTCTAGGTGAGCACGGTTCCAAACCTGTGAGCACATAACTATGTAAGCAACAAAGTACAAAGACTGAGAGACTATGAATAGGTTGGTGTTGCAATCAAATGATTTAACTTGGCATATTTAATGATGTGAGAAATACCCAATCCTTTGCCATAATTAGGCAAAGTGAAACTATATAAATGACCTCAATGAATATTTTTCCAAGTCAATCTAAATTATCTACCCTTGCCCCCTCCTCTTTATCTTGCTTTGTTATTAACAAGGAGAGGTCCTGGTCTGTCCCTGTCCTGTATCATGGCAGTTGAGATTTTTAGATCTCTCTCCCATAAGCCCCAGGAAATAAGTTGGTTTCCTTTGCTCCTCTTTCAAAAAATATGTGGTTTTGCAGCTGATTGGCTGCTGAAGCATTAGTAACAGATTTACTTCTAAGAAAGACAAGTGGCTAATTTGGATAACTCTAAAAGACTATCCTAACAATCAATCCTTGATTTTGAGGAATTTGCCTGTATAAATATTTGCTTCAGTTTTATAAATAAATTGTGTTATTGAACAGATGAAGTGAAGCAACTACAAGTTGATGCTTCTCATCTCTCTCCTCCCTCTCTCCCTTTCTCTCTCTCTCTCGTTCTCTATCTCTCTCTTTTTAGAGAGGTAGGGGGGCAGGGAGGCCGAGAGACAGACTCCTGCATGTGCCCCAACCGGAATCCACCTGGCAAGCCCCCTACAGGGCAATGCTCTGCCCATCTGGGGATGCTGCTCTGTTGTTCGACAACCAAGCTATTTCAGCACCTGAGGCAAGGCCATGGAGCCATCCTCAGTGCCTGGGCTAAAGTGCTCCAACCATTTGAGCCATGGCTGTGGGAGGGGAAGGGAGGAGAGAGAGAGAGAGAGAGAGAGAGAGAGAGAGAGAGAGAGAGAGAAGGGCAGGGGTAAAGAAGCAGATGGTCATTTCTCCTGTGTACCCTGACCGAAAATCGAACTCGGGACTTCTACATGCCGGGCTGATGCTCTACTGCTGAGCCAACCAGCCAGGGAAGCTCGCTCTCTCTTTCTTAAAAAGAATTGTGTTCTGTTTGTTTCTAAGTGAGTTATTAAGAATGTAATATGGCCTTCCTCATTCACTCTTAACAGCCAGGTACTGTGTTCACCAGGGTAGTGAAAAGAAGAGTAGAAGGTTGAAAAATGTGTTCTGAATTCTGAGGCAGAACTCAGAATTAATGTTCTCATGTAAAGTGTAATAAATAGTAGGTTCCCAGGCTAGTCTGCCAAAGCCCATTTAACCCACAAAAAAATGTAGGAGAAAATGGAGCTAGCTATGCAGTAAGAGTTATCATGGTGTAAAGACAGAACACTGGCTTGGAAGTCAGGAAACTTGGAGTTGACATAGCTTGACTACCCTGGTCTTCTTCATCATTTATGAGGAGTTTTGTGTTTAGTAATACTCCAGTTCCCTTCAACTCTGTAAGTCCAAGTCTGAGCAAAGGGTGGGAAGCCTACGTCCTGAAGGAGCAGGGAGGCAGTCTCACTGGAGTCACCACCTAATTGGCAAGGAGTCTTATCATGGCAGCTGTTGTTCCTTGCCCTGTATTGTTGTAGCAGATCAGTTTTTTTTTTTTTTCTTTATTTATTTATTTTTAGAGAGGAGAGAGACAGAGAGGGAGAGAGAGGAGAGAGAGACAGAGAGAGAGAAGGGGGGAGGAGCTGGAAGCATCAACTCCCATATGTGCCTTGACCAGGCAAGCCCAGGGTTTTGAACCGGCGACCTCAGCATTTCCAGGTCGACGCTTTATCCACTGCGCCACCACAGGTCAGGCCTGTAGCAGATCAGTTTTTTAAAATGTGTGAGAAACAGTGAGATGGGAATTGTACAAAGAAATTAATAGCCATAGTTGCTCTTCATTCTAAGAACCAAATGTTTTAAGTGATTGTTTCCTAAAGAAAGAACTCAGACCAATGATAAAGTTCTTTGGTACCTAGAACATTTGAGCTAGAACAGAAAAGGTAGAGGTGAAAGGTAGTAATAGCAATAGAAGGACTGCCCACCCCAGAAGTAAATAACTAGCAAGATGAACATAACAAAGTAGAAAGAAGGAATAGAATTTCCAAGGAAAAGTACTTGAGAATGGAAAGCAAAAGATATATTGTCATTTATAGATGAAGACTTTTTTTTAAAATTGATTTGAGAGAGAGAGAGGAACATATATCTCTTCCTGTATGTGCCCTGCTTGGGGATTGAACCAGCAACGTCTGCACTTCGTGACGATGCTCTAACCAACCGAGCTATCCAGTGCTCCTGAGTCCTGTTTTTGAGCCTTGAAGTCATCAGATTCCAAGGATCTTCGAAACTACACTCCTTTTCCTTTAATCAGTTACTTTATCTCCTATGCCTTTTTCCATACCTACTGTTAGATTTTTATCACCTAATGCCATTTATCATGATCATTTCCTAGTACCTAACAGAGTTCCTGGCACATAGTAGATGCTCAATAAATAGTTGTCAAATTAATGGCCTTACATATCCTTCCCACCATTAACTTTTGCAAATACTCCACCAAAACAGGGTTTCCTCTTCTTTCCTTGCTCTTTTGCTTGTGGAACATTTGCACAGTTGGTCACATTTTGTGCAGTTATTTTTCTGTACACTGTTATTTCTGCTCTCTGTTGGAGATGTAATGTTTCCTGTTTTAAGTCAGCACTCCTCAAATTTATATACCTTTCCTTGTGTCCTCCTCATCCCCAAGCAATCACCAATTCAGTGCTCCCACACCTAGCAAAAGCTTACTGACTTGACTATGTGAGGCCGGTGATGCATGTTTAAGCAAGAAACTACTCATCCATCTTAATTCAGCACGTATACTGCTTGTTCTTCGATTGCCCATCATTATTTGATTCAAAAGAGTGACTATTCATTAACAGAGCATTTATTGAACTTCCACCATGAGGAAGTCACCATGTGAAGTGCTCTGGGGGATATACAAAGATATAAGACATATCAGACACTTCCTCTGATTTCTATAGCAATTACTGATGTGTGATCCATTAATCATGTACTGCCTTGTAATACCTCTTAAACTAGCTAGAAAGTGTTAAGTCCTGCTATGTTATTTGACTTTCACTTACTAATGTCTTCATTAATTCATTCTTCAAATAGTTATTGAATGTCTATGATGTGACAAGCAGGATCTCTGCCGCTAAGACAGATATAAACAAATGATAGTATCTGCCCCCAGGAAAGGTCAGAATGTAGTAGTACAGAAGAGGAAATATGACGAGGTGGTAATTATCATGTAACATGCCAAATGTTATTGGAATCCCAAAGAAGAGATGCTTAACTTGTCATGCAAAGTTTTGCTGAAGAGATTATAATTCAGTTATGCTTGGAAAGAGACTATCTAATGGCTGTCCGCTTATTTTGCATTCTAGGCAAAGGGAACACCAAACACAAACGCACAGAAGTATAAAAGAACATGGTGTAGTGGGGAATATGGGACAAAGACCAGTGGGACCTAAAGCTGGGGAGATAAATCAGGATCTGATTGTGCAGCTGCATGCTAACAGGACTGTTCTTTAGCAAAGATTTCTTTCCCCCACATGACATGTGTAGCACATGCTCACTGTAAAAAAAAATTCAAATATTCATAGACATATACGAAGTTGAGAGTTAACTAATGTTAAGTGTTTGAGTCACTATGGGTAGACTTTTATGTTAACATTTAAAATGGAATAATTTTTTCAACTTTTTTTTATTTAAAAGTATCTCTCAAATATTATTCCATGCCAGGACACAAAGGGCTATTTTAATTTTTTTTAAATGGCTGTATGGATAATAATCCATTAGTAGTAAGAAAGTGATTCTGGAACCAGACTCTTAACCAGACAGGGGACCTGGCCCTTCAGGTCTGCCAAGGGCCAGCTGGTAATGGGTTCTTGACCTAGTGAAGGAAAAATTTCACAACACTAATCCAGGTGATCTTGAGAGTAAGTTTATTAAAGATGGGGACAGTGAAACATGGAAGGACCTAGAATAGAAGCAGTAATAGGAGAGGAGAGCCTCTTTGGCTCACTGGAAATCTTGGGGAAAAGAAATTAGCAGAGAAAAGGGGCCATGGGGACAGGTTCAGGGGATTAGTTTGGGACTTGGGACTAGCTGCTGCTGCCTACTATGCCCCTGGTTTATTTGTTTTGAGGGTTTTTAAAACTGGGAGTTCAGGGGAGGACTTCAATAGAGTATTCTAATCAGCTTTTCCAGGTGTCCCCCTCACCCCACAACACCACCAGGGCTACAGTCTTTTACTGATCTGTCACCATCACCCACTGCAGCCAGTCCCTGGACCTGGAGTCAAAACACAGTTGAGACCTAGATGTTATCTCTAAGGAGGTGATGCTTTGCATCAGGCTGTAAATTGCTCGGCCAGTTTCTTTAGTTATGTCTCGGTTTTCTCATTCTACTTGCCAAGGAATTTTTCTAGCTTCTTACTATCTATGCTGTCTCAAGACTGCTTGGGTTTGGTCTTTCAGCAGGCCTCTTAACCTCTCTGTGCTTTAGTTATCGTATCTGTAAAATGAACACACTAATAGTACCTGCTGCATAAGGTTTTTGTGGGGATTAAATGAGTCAATACCTGTAAAGGGCTCAGAATAGTGCCTGGAAGGTGAAAATCTTAGCTGTGATTCCACGACTTATTTAAACAACATTCAAGGGTGTTTTAAGTAAGAGAGTGATATCATCAGATTTCTTTTTAGAAAGGTCACTCCTGGCACCTATTGGAGAGAATAAATAGGGAGGGAAGACTGATGGCAGGGATTCTGCTGGAGACTGTTACAATATATGGGGAGATAGAGAATGGCAGAGAAGAGAGAGGAAAAATAAACTCTTGAGACATTTCTAAGAGACCTATTTGCTGGAACTGCGGACTGCTGATGGTTGAGCGGTACAGACAGTCTGACTACAGGTTCCAGATTTTGGGTTCGAGGATGATGTAAACTGTAGTGCCATATTAATATATAATATTTACTTGACAGGTATTTTTTGAGTTCCTATTCTTGAGACTGGCACCGACCTAGGCACTGGATCTCTGCTTAGGGGAGGGGCTTAGATCCCAGAAGGTATTTGTGTCGGTTGACAAGAGACCAACAATAAACAAATAAATGAACAACAATTTCAACAAGATTGAATTGTAGGAGTCCAATAAATGGTGATTTAAAAACACATTCAACCCTGTATAGATTTAACAATCTCCCATAATGATTATATGGTCTCGTGATTCATTCACAGCGACAGTGCCTGTAAAGGGTTATTTGATCTTGTCTCCCAAGTTCGAGACACCTGGTCAGGTTCAGACCCCATTTCATAGCCTAACGAGGCCAGGAAAAGTGAAGCGTTTGGGGCAAGGTCACAGGCGCTGGTGCAGCTCCGAGGCGCCCTGCAGTTCGGGCTGTCACCTACGCTGTGGCCGGGCCGCTTCTGCGCTCCGGGGCCTCCGGGACCCAGCGCCGGGCGGGCCCGGGGAGCGCGGCGCGCGGCGGCCAAGCCCGGTCCCCGAGGGCCGTGAGCCCGCGTGCCCGGGGCGGGGTGCCAGGCGGCGGTTGCGGCCCCGCGTGGCGAGGCACTTCCGGCGTGTGCCGGGGTGGCCGGATGACGTGGCTGAGTCAGAGGAAGAGGCAAAGGAGGCGCCGGGGGGCGGGGGAAGCTACGGAGCGGGCGGTGTCGGCGGCGGCGCCGAGGAGCCATCGGCTGGGCCCGGGCCCCGAGCATCTGTGTGCGCCCGGTGGATGCGAATCGGCTGCGGCGGCGGCGGCGGAGGAGTCGGTGGGCGGGCGCCGGGCCAGTGGGAGCGCGGAGGATGAGGCCGCTGCCGGGCGCTCCCGGCGTGGCGGCGGCCGCCGCGCTGTTGCTGCTACTGCTGCCCCGGGCCCGGGCGGACGAGCACGAGCACACGGTGAGAGGCGTCCCCGGCCGCCACGGCCGCCCTGGGCCCGCGCCCCGGCTCGCCGCCCCGGCAGGCCCGGCGCGGCCTGGGGAGCCCGGCGGCCCGCTCGAGCCCGTGGCCGACCGCGGGCGCCTTCCGGTTGGGCCTGGCGGGGCAGGAACCCCGGGCGCGGGGAGGAGGCATTTCCGTGCGCTCCTGGGACCGGACTCCTCGTCCCGATTGTCTGGGCCCGTTTCCCTGACCCGGATCTGAATGGCGTCCCACCCCTCGGTCCCGGGGGCTCCCAGGGCCGGGAAGGAGCGTGGGGAGGCTCGGGCTCACTTCCCCGCAGGAGTGGGGGGTCGCAGGCCAGCCAGGCGCGGGGCGGGAGGTCCCGGGGAAGGGAGCTACGCTTCGGCTGCTGGGGGCTGCGACGCGGCGGAAGATGGATGCTTCGCGATTACCCGTCATACCCAACCAGGAAACAGCCGGCGCTGCACGCTCCCCACCGGCCCTCCTTTTCTCCTCCTGCCCGAACCGGACTAAAACGCTGGTGCGGCGACAGCGCTGATAAACTGGGGTGAAGAGCAGTTTACACGTGTACATGCGCTCGGTCTACGCGCACTCACTTCCGAGCCTTTCTTGTAACTTGAGTCTGCAGCCCCGAGATGAGGCTCCCATCCCGGTGGTCTCTCACTAGGGCAGCGGCCGACTTAGGGATGTTGAGTTTCCCCCCCGTTTGTCTCCTGGGAGCAGTCGCTTTTGCATTTATCCTAAAGTTCATTGGCTGTTTAGGTTGTCATGGATTTTAATGTGTCTTCAAGTGACTCACTTAGGGCTGTAACTTGGCTGTTTTCAGGATGGTAGGTGTGAACAAGGCAGGAAAATCATATAAGTTGACACGTTGCTTGGCGAGTAATTGTTTTTTATACGTTAACTCACTAGTGATATACTTTTGCATGAAAGGTTGTGTATGGACTCAATCTGAAAGATTTGGCAGAGTCTTCTGTCATTCCTGATAAGTGAGGAAACGAAGCAATTGTCCTTATTTAGTCGGTGCATCCTACTTTAGGTTTTATTTGTAATTAACCAGACTTCTTTTCTTCACTTCCGGGTTAGCTGGGCTCAAACTCTAAACTTTTGGCTACTCTGCCTTCAGTCACAGCCAGAAACTTATTTTTTTTTAAATTTTATTTATTCATTTTAGAGAGGAGAGAGAGAGAGAAAGAAAGAAAAGAAAAGAAAGGAAAAGAAAGGAAGAGGGGAGGAGCAGGAAGCATCAACTCCCATATGTGCCTTGACCAGGCAAGTGCAGGGTTTTGAACCAGCGACCTCAGTGTTACACTTCGAGGCTTTATCCACTGCGCCACCACAGGCCAGGCTGTAACTTCTTAACTGCGTGTATTTTAGAGACAAATCCCACATCGATGACATGTTTTTGTGCTATATTTGTGACTTTTCACCTTAAGATAATTTTGTTCAGAGGTTAAACAGTCAAATTAAAAACAATTTCCTGTTGTTCTGTCAGGTAACTTGTCTCAATGTAAGAACTGTTCATTTCCAGTGACCATCTTTGCGTTAATGGTACAGTTACTATTATTTTTCCAATTTTTTTTGAACATTTAAGGAAAGTTACCATGTAAAACTTGAAACTCTTTCTTAACTGTAGTTCCACCATACAGGGTTATAAGCTTAAGAGTAGTATTATATTTTTTTATTTGTGTTTTATAATGAATTGCTATAATTAGGGAAACCAATTAAAATTTCAAAAATTGGAGGTATATAAGATGGACTTATAATTTACATATTTAAAATGTAAATACAACTCACTGAAATTTTATTGCCAGGAACATTTTCATTTTTTTTATATCAGTAAATATAAAATATTTGGTAAATGGTTTTTGAGAGAATGTATGTATGAGATAATTGTTGGACAAAAAAATTGGAATTCATTTCATTCATTTTTGCATTGGACTGCTCTCACTTGATTACTTACTAATAACTTACTTAAAAAGCAAAAATATTATAGGAAGAATAGCATTGATATAAGTATAAAATGTGTCATTTATGTATATATTTTTGGCTATTAGCCAAAAATACATCTTCCAAGTTTTTGAAAAATAGGCATTTACCTTAGCCAGATAGCAGTGTTGAAAAGGCTATGGTCAAGTGAATTTTTTTCCCACCAGGAGGAGAAGAAGTGCCAAGAGAAGGTTGCTGAGTAGGTGTTTAATAAATACTTGTGTAACTCAATTATAAATTAAAGAACAGTTTTAAAAAATGTAAGCTTACCCTTTAGATTAACTTTCTGTAAAGACAGTTTCCAGTTAGAAATAATAACTAAAAAAGCTTTTATAACAATATATACTAGGTATTTTTTTAAGTACATTATATATTAACTCATTTTAAACTTACTTGTAAAGTGGGTGATATGCCCTTTTTATAGGTGAGGAAACCAATGCCAGAGACGTTAAAATTACTTGCCTGAGGCCACACAGCCAGTCGGGTAGAGGGTAGGATTTGAACTCAGGCAGTTTGAATTAACCCTTTGAGTAGTATGAATGATCATGTACGTCCTTGTGCCTCCTGACCATCCAGAGTACAATCGATTTATTTTAAAAATGTGTAAGGCAACATTAAAAAAAAGGCAAATGTATGTTCTTCTTGTTTCCATAAATTGGTTATCAAACAAACATGATTTTAAGTTAATAAAACTGTAACTGGAACTAATTTCATTTCTTGAAAAAAACCTCACTCCTGGGGGTCAGTGAGCATGAAAAAAACTCAGTACTCAAAGGGTTAATAGTCTTCTACACTCATAGAATGTGCTTCTACAGCCTTTTATGCTAAAAATATGACAGTAATACACTTGGTATTAAATTGAGTAGTTTTCTGTATTGACAGTATTTTTAAGTGCTCAAAATTTAGATAATACTAGATCTATAATGGGTTGTTGTTGAGAAAATGTTTGGGTTAGCATTAGAAGGGATAGAGCTAACCTAACAGCCATGTCACCCGGGCAGTCAGATGATATGTGCAAGCACTTAAGTACTGCTTGGTTTAATGCTCTGCTGTCACTGTTGAAATTCATAATAATTTTTGAGCAAGGAGTCTTGCATTTTTTTTATTTTTATTAAATGAGAGGCAGGGAGGCAGACAGACAGACTCCTGCATGTGCCCCAACTAGGATCTACTTGACAAGCTCCCTATCAGGCAATGATCTGCCCATCTGGGGCCACTGCTTTCTTCCTCGGCAACCAAACTATTTTAGTGCCTGAGAAGAGGCCATGGAGCCATCCTCAGTGCCTGGGGCCAACTTGCTCGAACCATTCGAGCCATGGCTGTGGGAGGAGAAGAGAGAGAAAGAGGAGGAGTAGAGAAGCAGATGGTCGCTTCTCCTGTGTGCCCTGACTGGGAATTGAACCTGGGACTTCCACATGCTGGGCTGATGCTCTACCACTGAACCAACTGGCTGGAGCCGAGTCTTGCATTTTTATTTTGTACTGGCCCCCACAGATTATGTTGCTGGTTCTAAGAAGGAACACCTACTTTATGCAGTTCCACAAAGTTCCTTATTTCTCTTCACCTACTGAATTAGGATTCGACTTATATGACCATTGTATGATATTTTTTTTTGTGCTTATTTATCCAGTCCTTTTTATATTCTCATAGGAATAATGAGAAAAAAAATGTGCTGTTCAATTGTAGTGTATATGTGTAGAACATAAGATGTGATTCCTTTAGTTTTTTTTTTTTTTCTTTCATTTTTTTAGAGAGGAGAGAGAGAGGTAGAGAGACACAGAAAGAGAGAGAGAGAAGGGGGAGGAGCTGGAAGCATCAACTCCCATATGTGCCTTAACCAGGCAAGCCCAGGGTTTTGAACAGGCGACCTCAGCATTTCCAGGTCGACACTTTATCCACTGTGCCACCACAGGTTAGGCCCCTTTAGTTTTTTAAAGTTGAATTCTATGAATTACAGGACTTTTTTTTTTTTTTTTTTATAGAGACAGAGAGAGGGATAGACAGGAACAGACAGACAGGAACGGAGAGATGAGAAGCATCAATCATTAGTTTTTCGTTGCGCATTGCGACACCTTAGTTGTTCATTGATTGCTTTCTCATATGTGCCTTGACCGCGGGCCTTCAGCAGACCGAGTAACCCCTTGCTGGAGCCAGCGACCTTGGGTCCAAGCTGGTGAGCTTTTGCTCAAACCAGATGAGCCCGTGCTCAAGCTGGTGACCTCGGAGTCTCGGACCTGGGTCCTTGGCATCCCAGTCCGATGTTCTATCCACTGCGCCACCGCCTGGTCAGGCAGGACATTGTTTGAAATAAAAGTTAAAGAACACTTATAAAAGGCAGGCTTTCTTTTTCTTTTTCTTTTCCAAGTGAGAGGAGGTGAGGTAAAGAGACAGACTCCCGCATGATGCTGGACCGAGATCCACCTGTCAACCTCATCTGGCACTGATGCTCTGCCCATCCGGGGCCTATGCTTGCAATTGAGCTATTTTTAGCACCTGAGGCGGAGGCTCCACAGAGCCATCCTCAGCACCTGAGCCAGTGTGCTTGAACCAGTCCAGTTTTGGCTCTTGGCTACTCGAGGGGAAGAGAGAGTGTGAGAGAGGAGGGAGAGGGGGATGGGTGGAGAAGCAGATGGTCATTTCTCCTGTGTGCTCTGACTGGGAAATGAACCCGGGTCCTCCACATGCCGGGGCGATGCTCCACCACTAAGCCAACTCAATACTTGATTGAAGGGTCATAAAAAGGACTCTTTAGAATTAGTGACAGGTGTATAAGTATATATGCTTATTTGGTTTTCTGAAACTTAGGGCACTTGAAAGCATCTAGAATTAGATTACCATGTCTCCTAAGATTCCAGAGGATTCCATTAAAAAGATTTCATATTGAGAATCATAGAATTTTAGGACTGGGAAGACTTGAGATCATTGTATCCAACACACTGGTTTTCCTAAAGGTTGAAGAGGCCCAGTGACTGGCCCAAGGCCACAGAAAATATGAGCTTCCTGATCTTTCTAGTCCTTGCTTTTGCTGTCCATATAATTTCCATAGTAATGCTATGTAAAGATGTCAGTAATCAAGGAATCTTAGAGCATTTTATGATTTGTACTGTAGCCTTGAATTTTTATGGGTTCAGTTTCCTCAAGATCATAAATTCAAGTTTTAAAATTTTTGTCTGTTACATATCTAGATTCTGTTCTTGGCACAAGAAACAGTATTAAATTCGTGCTTGTTGAGTGACGAGTAATTAGGGAGCTAATAGGGACATGGATGTGCAATGTTGGAAGCATGAAACCCTGTTGCTTAAAACACAGTGAACAAATACAGACCATTGTTCACTTAACATGCATAGTCCCAAGTATGCCTGTTGTGCTTTAGGGGCCTTACCCAAGCTAAATCCCATTTCTCTGTGGCCCGTTGGACCTCTTGTAATGGTGGTGCTGACCTGTGTCTGGATTAGCCTATTCTTAGCCTCTGCCATAAGCGCTTATACCACTGAGTGTTTTCAGAAATGATTTGTTTGCTTTACTTTGTTTTTATCTCTGTTAGGAGTATAAGAATTCTTAAAACTTATGTGAAAATTTACAAAGAGAATAAACTTTACTACAAGTGAATTTGTGAGTGCTCTAATATAGATCTAATTTTAGAAAATGCCATAATTCGTTGTCCTGTTTTCAGCAGTACTCTATGATAGACTAAAAGTTTATTTATGTACAGAGTTATTTGAGAGAGCAGTTGTCTCGAGACTATCTAAAAATACCCTTCTGATTTTTTTTTATATTTGAATTCTGATGTATGTGTTTTAAATAATTAAAAGGCATTGAAATAATGATTTCTGAGCTATTTTCAGATCTGGATTTTGCTTTCTCAGATATCTGTTTTAAAGCATGCACTCGTCCCATGAAAATGATGGCATCTGGGTGCTTATTCTGCGCCCTCAGTCCTTTGTCTATATAAATTTTGATTTCTTCAGATTTTCTATAAATACATCAGTAACATTATCTTCTAAAGTTCTTTCTGAGAAAAATTAATTCATGATCTCTGTCAAGTAGGGAAACTTATATTTCTTCTCCTTTCCCAGCACACAGACAGTATTTAAATAAGAGAGGCCCAATATTAGTGACTTTGAGAATAAAAGTCATTCATTCTTTTTGAGATTAGCGCACAAGTGCTGCTTAGGAAGGTTTTTTTTTTTTTCTTTAGGTAGGGCTGATTAAAGGCTTAAATGGAAGAAGTTGTTGAGTATTCAGTAGTATCTTCAGTAGCATTGTACAACTGTACTTTTTCATATTTTCTGTATTAGATTTTGCTTTTTAGTTAATGCAGCTGACCAGGGATTAGCAAAAGTGTGGTTCTAAAATTGTAAACTGGGTACTAATTATATGATCTTGGACAAATTACTTAATATCTCTGTTCTTTGGTTTGTTTTTATCTATAAAATGGGGACAATAATAGGACTTACTTTAAAGTTTGAGAGGATTGAAGGTTCATGTAAAGACCTTAAAACTATGCTGAGCACGTGGTATGAGCCTATTAAATGTTAGCTAATTATATGACGAGAAAAGATGGTGAGATCATGAAGTTAGGGGGTTGGTGTGGTAAGGCTTTACCTGAGGATTAGAGGTTTTGAGAAAGGATTTGAGCAGTTCTGAAGGATAAGTAGAAATTGGCTAGGTGGAGAGAAGGAGAGCATTATAGAGTTGGGGGAATGGTGTAAGAAAAAAGATAGAGCAGGAAAGGAAGGGAAGACAATACAGACCAGGTGACGGAAGTGGCCAGCTCAGAAGCTGTGTGTGTAGGAATGAAACTCCTCTGGGAGCTGGAAAATGAGGTGGAGTGCAGCTAGTCTGAACTGGCCTTGTGTGGCTGCTTCCCAGAGAGGCCTCATGGAGGGAATCCAGCTGTGCCCAGTGAATCCCCGGTCCACTGCTGTACTTCCTTGACTTTTCCTCCCTTTCTCCCAGGTACACTGCAGGGGAAAGGAACAGCCTTACCTGTGGCTTTCCGCCCATGGAACTGGGAGCTCAGGGACTCAGCAGCTTCAGGGAAAGGAAAGGTTTTTCCCTCCTTCAAAAATTGTGTGAAGTCTTCCTTTTGGTATTTTCTAATTTCAAGATATTTCAAGACACATTTTCTGCTTTGAAAAAACCATTGTTTTGACTTTGTCTTGGGAGCACTTATTCTTAGGGACAGTCGAGAATTGCAGTGAAGAGTAAACATTCTAAGTTCATATCTGATTATGGTCTGAATAAGGAGCAATGTGAAAAAACAATTTGCCTTAATATTCACCTTAGCTAACCTGTGTGTGTGCATGTATATATGTATTATATGTATACGAATGTGTGACTATATTGCATATATACAGACTATATATATAGTAAATTATTATTTTCAGTCTTCTTCCCAGAAAGAATCCTAGACTACAAAATGGTATATATTTTCTTGTAGTTTGCATCATGTCATCACAACTCGACTCTCTTGAAAGGTTTCATAAATATTTTAAATGAGTGATTTCAGAATGTGTAGTTTAACACGTACTATGACCCTTAAATTACTTTAGTCCTGTGTTTCAGTTTGTATAAAATAAATGAACACCCTATTTTAACAATCATTTCTTTAGTGCTCACATTTTTGTCTTTTTGAAGGAATATGAGTGTTAGGATTTATAGGGGAAGTATTTTTGCGCTTATTTTTATGAGTTACATTTAAACATTTTTGCAGACTCGCAGCAGGACTAATGGCAAAGTCCTCATTAATAGTTCCTCTTGTTCAGCATTCTAATCTTAAATGGATGTATTTCCTCCCCTTTCTCTGAAAGGGTACTACTGCAGTCAGTGCACATGTCAATCACTGCACATACTTCAAACTTATTTTACTAAGTTGCTAAGGAATTTTACACTTCAACATTTTTTCCCACTGTTTTACCATCATATTTATGAAATATTTTTTTGTATACATTATATTATGGACAGAGCTTCCTGCCTGCTGAAGAGATTTCAGCTCTAATACCAACTCAGTCAGTTAATAGCGATTGAGGTAGAACACCTTTGAAAATTCTTACACTAGGTCCATGTTATATCTATACCTATGTTTAGCAGAAAGGATTACCTTGATTGATTGGTGCTGCGTGACCTTGAGCATTGGATGGAAGAGTGGTGGCACACATGTATTTCTTAGCTGAGTGGAATGTATGCATTCATTCCTTCATACATGAAGATTATCAGCTGTTTTTCTGAATTCCCTTGAAATAGTGTATGTTTTTTTTTTGTTTTTTTTTTACAGGGATAGAGAGAGAGTCAGAGAGAGGGATAGACAGGGACAGATAGACAGGAACGGAAAGAGATGAGAAGCATCAATCATCAGTTTTTCGTTGCGAGACCTTCATTGTTCATTGATTGCTTTCTCATATGTGCCTTGACCAGGGGCCTTCAGCAGACCGAGTAACCCCTTGCTGGAGCCAGCGACCTTGGGTCCAAGCTGGTGAGCTTTTGCTCAAGCCAGATGAACCCACGCTCAAGCTGGTGACCTCGGGGTCTCAAGCCTCGGTCCTCTGTATCCCAGTCCGACGCTCTATCCACTGCGCCACTGCCTGGTCAGGCAGTGTATGATTTTCTTTTTTTTCCTTTCTTTTTTTTTGCATTTCTCCGAAGCTGGAAACGGGGAGAGACAGTCAGACAGACTCCCGCATGCGCCTGACCGGGATCCACCCGGTACGCCCACCAGGGGCAATGCTCTGCCCACCAAGGGGTGATGCTCTGCCCCTCTGGGGCGTCGCCCCACCACGACCAGAGCCACTCCAGCGCCCGGAGCACAGGCCAAGGAGCCATCCCCAGCGCCCGGGCCATCTCCGCTCCAATGGAGCCTTGGCTGCGGGAGGGGAAGAGAGAGACAGAGAGGAAGGAAGGGGTGGGGGTGGAGAAGCAAATGGGCGCCTCTCCCATGTGCCCTGGCCGGGAATCGAACCCGGGTCCCCCGCACGCCAGGCCGAGGCTCTACCGCTGAGCCAACCGGTCAGGGCCCAGTGTATGATTTTCTATGCATTATTCAGCCTGACCCTTCTCTGTCAAAGCAGAATTAATTGCTCCTTTATTGTTGCTATAATAGCCCTTTATTACTTGTCTGGCTGCTCTATGGATTGTGATTTTCTTAAAGGAAAGGACAGTATTTAATTTATCTGTATATCTTTAATGCCAAACAGTGTGCTTGCTTGGTACATGTCTCATGTAGCCAAAAATGAGGTAGTTTGTTATTACCTTGATGACCTGTAGGATATCTTATATAAACAGTGAAACATCATGTTTGAAGATTTGGTGATTAGATCTAAATTGTAGGATGGTGGTGCTGTGAATTGAAAGAGGCAGATGCTTTGGATGAGAGTAGACAGGTCAATGTTTTTTGGAATGCAGAGGGACTTGGTTTTTGAGCTCCATGTCTGAGATAGTGCTGGTGCTATTATTAGAAAAACAAAATTGGGAGTGGGGTTAGGGTAGGATGAGCTTGCTTTTGGAGTTGTTGGATTTTGATTGAAAATGCTTGTTAGTTTTAGATGGAAGATTGAAACTTATGATTTACTAGTTGGGCTAGTTAAATAGCTTTTTCTTAAATGGTTCATAGCACCCTATTGTAATTGCTTGTTCAATGTCCATCTTTCCCTTTAGGTTCTAAGCTCTTATAGGACAGGGAACATGTGTTTTTCAAAGCTGTATCCTCTTATAAACAGTTACTGTTTGGCATATGATAGGCACTCAGGAAATAATTGTTCAGTGATTTAACTTCTGCACTAGACTTAAATTGTATCCTGTGTTGTCTTTTTTTTTTTTTTTTTTTTTTTTTTTGTATTTTTCTGAAGCTGGAAACGGGGAGAGACATTCAGACAGACTCCCGCATGCGCCCGACCGGGATCCACCCGGCACGCCCACCAGAGGCGATGCTCTGCCCCTCCGGGGCATCACTCTTTTGCGACCAGAGCCACTCTAGTGCCTGGGGCAGAGGCCAAGGAGTCATCCCCAGCGCCCGGGCCATCTTTGCTCCAATGGAGCCTCGGCTGTGGGAGGAGAAGAGAGAGACAGAGAGGAAGAAGAGGGGGAGGGGTGGAGAAGCAGATGGGCGCTTCTCCTGTGTGCCCTGGCCGGGAATCGAACCTGGGACCTTCGCACGCCAGGCCGACTGTGTTGTCTTTTTATTGCTAATTAGGATTACTAGTTTTCTTTGTTGTTTTTTTGACAGAGACAGAGAGAGAGAGGGACAGATAGGGACAGACAGACAGGAAGGGAGAGAGATGAGAAGCATCAATTCTACGTTGTGGCAACTTAGTTGTTTGTTGATTGCTTGTTCAATGATTGCTTTCTCATATGTGCCTTGACCAGTGTGCTACAGCAGAGCGAGTGACCTCTTGCTCAAGCCAGCGACCTTGGGCTCAAGCCAGCAATCTTGGGCTTCAAGCAACCTTTGAGCTCAAGCCAGCGACCATGGGGTCATATTTATGATCCCATGCTCAAGCCAGCAACCCTGTGCTCAAGCTGGTGAGCCCACGCTCAAGCCGGATGAGCCTGAGCTCAAGCCAGTGACCTCAGAGTTTTGACCTGGGTCCTCCACGTCCCAGTCCGATGCTCCATCCACTGTGTTACCACCTGGTCAAGCAGGATTACTAGTTTTAAATTACTTGTGTAATTGCTTTTCATAGAATCATTGGACATTATACTTGAGATCTTAGAAATCTTTGGCAAATCTCCCAGTTGGACCCTGGAAAGGTGAATTCACCTACCTAGTTATTGGACCACACTCATGTGGTATTCACTGATGGGCAGAGCCATAGTTATTTATTCAAAGATATATATACTACATGTCTTTCAGTCTGATAAAGGGGAAAATGTAAAGATAGTTTGAATAGATGGTGGTGATTTCATAGTTCTCTTGTTTAGTCATTTCTCTCCTCTAATAGTTTGACCAATGGCGTGGAAAAGATTAGGAAGGAGATGAAACTTTAGTTGTGCTTGCTGACAACAGATTTTTTGAGGGTTTTTTTTTTTTTTTTTTTTTTTTGCATTTTTCTGAAGCTGGAAACAGGGAGAGACAGTCAGACAGACTCCCGCATGCGCCCGACTGGGATCCACCCGGCACGCCCACCAGGGGGCGATGCTCTGCCCACCAGGGGGCGATGCTCTGTCCATCCTGGGCGTCGCCATGTTGCGACCAGAGCCACTCTAGCGCCTGGGGCAGAGGCCAAGGAGCCATCCCCAGCGCCCGGGCCATCTTTGCTCCAGTGGAGCCTTGGCTGCGGGAGGGGAAGAGAGAGACAGAGAGGAAAGCGCGGCGGAGGGGTGGAGAAGCAAATGGGCGCTTCTCCTATGTGCCCTGGCCGGGAATCGAACCCGGGTCCTCCGCACGCTAGGCCGACGCTCTACCGCTGAGCCAACTGGCCAGGGCCAGATTTTTTGAGTTTTTAATGATTAATATGAGATTTGGATAAGTTGTTGACTTTATTTCCTCCTTCCTTGTCAGTGTTAGTATGGTGAATCATGTTGGTCCTACGTTTACCATTATTTGATAGTCTAATAATTATAAACATTCGTATAAGTTATTGGACTCTGTTTAAACAATATTGTCTGTAAAACGAAGTTTGGAAAAGGTGGACCTGCCAGACACCGCACTCAAAGGATATAATTTTAAATTTCTCCAAGTTTCATTTTTAAGCTGTGGACATTAATCATCGGGTTGAAATAAACTTCCAGTATTTTATTTATAACTTCACAGAGATGGTACTTTTGTTTAGAACAAATAACAAATATCCCC
Source organism: Saccopteryx leptura (assembly GCF_036850995.1). Lineage (NCBI taxonomy): Eukaryota > Metazoa > Chordata > Mammalia > Chiroptera > Emballonuridae > Saccopteryx > Saccopteryx leptura. Next base: position 30,926,696 of record NC_089515.1, read on the forward strand.
TTAGTTTTAATAACATTTTTTAAAAATACATTTTTTTGCTTTTTTTGTTTCAGTATCAAGATAAAGAAGAAGTTGTCTTATGGATGAATACTGTTGGACCCTATCATAATCGCCAAGAGACATATAAATACTTTTCACTTCCATTCTGTGTGGGGTCAAAAAAAAGTATCAGTCATTACCATGAAACTCTGGGAGAAGCACTTCAAGGAGTCGAATTAGAATTTAGTGGTCTGGATATTAAATTCAAAGGTAAATAAACCTTTATAGTCCTTCTGATTCTCTTTATTTACTGTGATATCGAAATTCTCCTTATATATTATTAGATATCCATTTAATCAGGTCCTTGGAGTGTGTTTATACATATTTTTTATTTTCCTCTGTGAAGTTTGTCAGAGAGTGTATTTCCTGCATAGACATTTTATGATAAATTTGGTTAGCAGAAACTTGAATAATTGAATTTTTGCACAATCTTTGATTAGGTATCTTAATTTTTGAGTAGAGTGTGGATCTTATAATCAGCAGCTTTGCATTTTAATCCTACTTCTTTTACTGTATTGGTTTTGGTAAAGTTGTGTACTCCAATTTTGATTTCATTGTCTACGTGTGTAAAAACGAACAGTAACTTAAGGTATTCTTAGCACTTTTTGGAGGAGGATGTGAAATGAGATATTTTAAAGATAATGTTTAACTTTGATTTGTTAAATTTTTTCTTATTTTTAGAATATTTTTTGTTATTGATGTTGAAAATAGGTATACATATTTGCATTCTTTTTCTCCTGTTAAATTCCTTAGAGCTTAATTATAAAATTAAGTTGTAAATTTAAGCCACAGTCACCAAGCCTATAACTTTATGAATTATTGTAAACATGCTTTGAGGCTTGTTTTAATTTAATCAGGTAACTTAAATAGTTAATCACAAATAAGAAAACAGACTAGAATGTCTGATCTCTGAGAGACTCAGTACTACGTTTATTCATACTTTCTCCTTTTCCATGTTTGATGAACATTTATAGTTGATTATTTTTTTTTAGTGAGAGTAGAGAAGATGCAGAGACAGACTCTCACATGCACCTGGGCGGGGATCCACCCAGCAACCCCCATCTGGGGTGGATCTCTTCCCATCTTGGGCCATGCTTGCAGCCAAGCTATTTTTAATGCCTGAAGTGGGGGCTCCATGGAGCCATCCTCACCTCCCAGGGCCAATGTGCTCTAACCAATTGAGCCATAGCAGCAGGAGGGGAAGAGAGAGAGAGAGAGAGAGAGAGAGAGAAAGAGAAAGAAAGTGAGGGGAGGGGTAGAGAAGAGGTTGCCTCTCCACCCTGTGTGCCCTGACTGGGAATTGAACCAGGGACTTCCACAAGCTGGTCGACGCTTTACCGCTGAGCCAGCTGGCCAGGGCTATAGTTTATTAAAGGGAAACCAGAGAGAATAGACCAAAAAAAGCCCTGAGTTCTATTTTCTACAATGGACTGATTTCATTACTTTTTGAATCCCTATTATTTACTAAAGAAGAGTATGCATTCACCTGTTTTACTTTTCTCCTTTTCATTAGTTCCTTGAGGCAGAGATGGAAAGATTATTTAGATACAGGAGGACAGTTTTCATGGGCTATCAAAGTGGGATTTATTTTTCTTTCAGACTAAGCACCTTTAGATTAAAAGAACAGAATTGGTTTTATTCCCTGAGAGTTGGCTGTTCCGTGGAGTCTTGTCAACACTGCACCTCCAGCATGGATATTCAGCTAAGGTTGCTGCTAAATTAACTGGTGCAGATGAAGGAGTGAATGCTGATTAGATTTCTCTTTCTGCTGTAGCCCCTTGCTTGCTCTATTCAAAGATAAAGTTGATCATTCTTTGAAAAGTATTTTAGGGGATTTCCAGGTTATTTATAAAATCATAGAATTTTAAAGGTTGGCTTAGGGATTGCGTCGTCTGATTTTCTCTTAGGGAGGCCCAGGATGAGATGATTTGTCCAAGGTATATCACAGCATACCAATAAAGTTATGGAAACACACCTTTTGTTCCTGTATGAACTGTAGAAATATTTATGTTGTTCATCCTTTATCACTTAAGTATTTGATTTTTAAAAGTTATTCTGAAAGCATATTCAAATAAACAATTTTGAAATATTGAGCAACTAGGAAAAACTATATAGATAGTATATGTACACACATAATTTATAACACATATACGCACACTTTTTTTTAACCTAGTAGATTTTGTCAGGCTAAATGGATTGGTATTTTGTAAAATTACAGTCAATAAATACGTAGACCATTTTAGGGAATTAAGGATACTCTTAAATCTAATTTAGGATGCTTCTTACTTGAGATTTTATGCACAACTTTGGTTTTTTCTTTCTAATAGTCTTATATACTAGCACGAGACAAAATGCTAAATTGAGCCTGACCAGGTGGTGGCGCAGTGGATAGAGCGTCGGACTGGGATGTGGAAGGACCCAGGTTCGAGACCCCGAGGTCACCAGCTTGAGCGCGGGCTCATCTGGCTTGAGCAAAAAAAAAAGCTCACCAGCTTGGATCCAAGGTCGCTGGCTCCAGCAAGGGGTTACTCGGTCTGCTGAAGGCCCTTGGTCAAGGCACATATGAGAAAGCAATCAATGAACAACTAAGAAGTCACAACGCGCAATGAAAAACTAATGATTGATGCTTCTCATCTCTCTCTCTGTTCCTGTCTGTCTGTCCCTGTCTATCTCTGCCTATGTAAAAAAAAAAAAAAAAAAAAAAAAAAAAAAAAAAAAAAAAAAAAAAAAAAAAAAAAAAAAAAAAAAAAAGCTAAATTGAGATCCTTCAGAGAAAATTCAAAAGAGAAGGGCAGACTTAAATTGCCTATCTTTGAACCAGGCCTGAGTTCATTACCCTGTTATTTTAGAGGGTGCCTGTTGGAACCTTGCTACTGTGGAGTGGAAGGAATGTGTGCTTTTGTAGTCAGGGAGACTTAGTACATCTCAGCTCTGCCTCCGCCCACCTGTGCAGTCAATAGGCAAGTTATTCAACTCTTTGATGTCATTTTCCCCATCTGTGAAATGAGGGACATAATTATCCACTTGCTACAACTGTCAGATTTACATGATGTAATATATGTAGAACATTTATCAAAGTTCTTAACACATAGTTTACATTCAAAAAATGGTCATTGATATGAATACAAATAACACTTAACATGTGTCTAATTCCACCGTGATCTTATATTAGCAATTAAGAAATGTTTAGTTTATTAAGGATAGGATTTGATTTATCCTCAAGCTGCTGCACTGGCTCGCTGAGAGTTTAGTTTTGGTAGGGCAGGGACAGTAGCATTCATGTTTGCTGTTGAATCTTCAGCTATTAAGACATAGTAAGTTCTTGTCTGACCGATGGCAGTGCAGTGGATAGAGTGTCGACCTGGGATGCTGGGATCCCACGTTTGAAACCCCGAGGTCGTCGACTTGAGTGTGGGATTATAGACATATCCTGTGGTCACTGGCTTGAGCCCAAGGTTGCTGGCTTGAGCAAGGGGTCACTGGCTCAGCTGAAGCCTCCCAGTCAAAGCATGTTTGAGAAGCAATCAGTAAACAACTAAAGTGCTGCAACGGCAAGTTGATGCTTCTCATCCCTCTCCTTTTCTGCCTGTCTGTCTCTCTCGCTCACTTAAAAAAAAAAAAAGACATACTAAATTCTTAATAAACTGTCTAGCACTTGTACAGTTTGTGCCTGCTTGTTTTTTGTAATTGGTTCATTATGATCATTGGCTTATCTGAAATACTAATTTCTACCAGGAGAGATCACTACTCTCCTTCTGCCTCATTTGAAAATTCGTATGGTATAACGAATTGATTATTTCTAGAGGATTTCTTTCTCCCATTTATTTTATTGGTCTTCCCTTGATTTTTTTTTCTGTGAATATCTCAACAGAAGGATGAAATCATTTTGCAAGTATTTCTTCTGTTTTTCCAGAGTGGAATGGTAAAGTTGAGAGTACTGTAGATACAAAGGAATCTCAAAGGCTGCTTAGGGCTTTATGTATTTCTAGTTCAGTGACTCTCAATCTTGACTGTTTCATTCTCTTTATTTTTTTTTTAAATTTTTACATTTTATTTTGAAAATTAACCTTAATAAGGGTTTTCATCCTCAAAGTAAGTTTATGAGGGGTTTTATCTTTATTATTTATTTACGTATTTTTGAGAGAGGGAGGGAGAGAGAGATGAGAAGCATCTATTCATAGTTGTGTCACTTTAATTATTTTTTTTAATTTTTTTTTATTTTTTTTTATTTTTTCATTTTTCTGAAGCTGGAAACAGGGAGAGACAGTCAGACAGACTCCCGCATGCGCCCGACCGGGATCCACCCGGCACGCCCACCAGGGGCGGTGCTCTGCCCATCCTGGGCGTCGCCATATTGCAACCAGAGCCACTCTAGTGCCTGAGGCAGAGGCCACAGAGCCATGCCCAGCGCCCGGGCCATCTTTGCTCCAATGGAGCCTTGGCTGCGGGAGGGGAAGAGAGAGACAGAGAGGAAAGCGCGGCGGAGGGGTGGAGAAGCAAATGGGCGCTTCTCCTATGTGCCCTGGCCGGGAATCGAACCCGGGTCCTCCGCACGCTAGGCCGACGCTCTACCGCTGAGCCAACCGGCCAGGGCTGTGTCACTTTAATTATTTTTAGTGAGAAAGGGAAGGGACAGAGAGAGGGACAGACAGGGACAGACAGGAAGGGGAGAGATGAGAAGCATCAATTCTTTTTTTTTTTTTTTACAGCAACAGAGAGAGAGAGAGTCAGAAAGAGGGATAGACAGGGACAGACAGACAGGAACGGAGAGAGATAAGCATTAATCATCAGTTTTTCGTTGTGACACCTTAGTTCATTGATTGCTTTCTCATATGTGCCTTGACTGCGGGCCTTCAGCAGACCGAGTAACCCCTTGCTGGAGCCAGCGACCTTGGGTCCAAGCTGGTGAGCTGATGAGCCCGCGCTCAAGCTGGCGACCTCGGGGTCTTGAACCTGGGTCCTCTGCATCCCAGTCTGATGCTCTATCCACTGCGCCTGGTCAGGTACGAAGTATCAATTCTTTTTTGTGGCACTTTAGTTGTTCATTGATTGCTTTCTCATGTGTGCCTTGAATGGGGTGTTCCAGCCAAGCCCCTTGCTCAAGCCAGCAACCTTGGGCTCATGCCGGGGACCATGGGTTCATCTCTATGATCCCATGCTCAAGCTGGTAAACCCACACTCAAGCTGGATGAGCCCATACTCAAGCTGGATGAGCCCATACTCAAGCTGGATGAGCCTGCACTTAAGCTAGATGAGCCCGTGTTCAAGCCGGCAACCTTGGGGTTTCAAACCTGGGTCCTCAGCTACTGTGCCACCACCTGGTTAGTCAGTTGCATCACTTTAGTTCATTGATTGCTTCTCATATGTGCCTTGATGGGGGGATGGGGAGGTCCAGCTGAACCAGAGACTCCTTGCTCAAATCAGTGACTTTGGGTTCAAACCAGTGACCTTGGGCTTTGAGCTAGTGACTTTTGGGCTCACCAAGGACCTTAGAATCATGTTGATGATCCCATATTCAAGTCAATGACCCCGTGCTCAAGCTGGCAAGTCTGTGCTCAAGCCAGATACCTTGGGGTTTCGAACCTGGCACCTCAGTGTCCTAGGTTAACACTATCCACTGTGCCATCACTGGTCAGGCGATCTCTATTTTTTAGATGAGTAAGTTTGGGCCCAGAGGTTAAGTAGTGTATCCAAGGATTCTCAGAAGGGGAAAGTGGCAAAATGAAGATTTGAACCTGGGCAGCTCAGCACTAAAGTTTGAGTTTTTAACCTCTCTGCAGTATTTCCCTCCGGCTATCTGTGTGCGTGGTAAAGGCTTGGTTGCTCAAGGATGGGGAAAGGGCTTTGGCGGGCAGCAGGTCCTTTCATTCAGCCTGAAGATTTTTCTTAAGGTAATCCACCCACGTTCTTAGTCCCTGGAGTCTACTCTCCCTGATTTTGGAGCCTCTCTGGTAAAGTTCTCTGGAAAGGACCTTTGGTCTGCTGCAGGCTGTTACTCATCTGCCTGTGTGATGCAGGAGGAGGGGATCTGGGCGTCCAGTCTCCCTGTGAACATATTTTCAGTTTCCCTATGTATTCAGTCCTTCATCTGTTCTTTACCTTTTGATGTCTGTGGTGTCTCCAAGTCCTGAATATCTCATGTGAAACGAATTTCCTCTCTTCTGTTTTGGTTTATTCTGCTTTATTAGTTGCCATCTTCCATTTGTTTTCCATTTTTCAAAAGTTTATTTAAATCTTTTCTCTCTGTCTTCTCTTCTTTTTATTTCTTTATTGACATTTTAATGGAGTTTCTGGAGGGAAAAGACATATTTGTGGTTACTCTGCCTTGGTTAATTGGAAGTCTAGGAACTTAGTGCAATATTTTATACTGTTGGTTTCAACCAAAGTGTTTTAGCCACACCAAATGATTTGAATCCTGTACTGAATCTTGAATCTAGGTATTTTGACTTCCTGTATGGGCAGTTTCTTAAACCTTGTGTGAATGGCAAATTTGAATAGTGTGGGCTTTTTATATGTTCTTGTTCAATCCACTGACAGCCTTGTTCTCCAGATTGACATCAGTCATTTTTTATTTCTAAGGAATGTATGAATATATATTTTTTCTTATTTTAACAATGATATAAAGATTAGTGTACAAAATTTAGAAACTACAGAGAATTATAAAGAAGAAAATAAAAGTCACCTGGATATAATTACCATTACTATTTCTTTCATCCTTCTTTATTGCATTCCTCACATTAATTAGAATTTTTTTAAAATCAGATTTAGTTATATATATGATTTCTTTAAAATGTATTTAGTGCTTATGTAGTGTTTATGTGATCTATATTAATTTAAGCACTTACTAATTCACTTAGGTTCTATATAAATTAGTTTCTACTCTTAACATCTTATGAGCTTGTCTTCATATTGTTTTTTACTCTTTGAAAAATGTGTTATAACCCTGGCTGCTGGCACAGTGGATAGAGCATCATCCTAGAGTGCCAGGGTTGCCAGCTCAATCCTAGGGTCCCAGGTTTCCAGGTTTGATCCTGAGGGTGCTGGCTTGACCCTGAGGGTGCTGGGTCAAGCCCTAGTCAGGGCACATATGAGAAGCAATCAATCAGTGGATACACAACTAAATGGAAGAACAAGTTGATATTCTGTCTCTCTTCATTCTTCTTTCTCTCTTTCAAAAAAAAAAATGTGTTCTATAACTTGGATATTGTAATTTCTCAGTTATAAGATATTCTGATTGATTTCTATCCTTCTTTGCTTTTCTTGTTTTTTTTTCTTTTATTTTTCTATTAGAAATAACAATGCTTTCGTTATCCTAGCACATAAATATTTTAGAGCATCTCTGAATTTTATTAGGATAAATTCTTACAAGTAGAATTACTGAATCAAAGGGTATAAACACTTTTTTTTTTTTCATTTTTCCGAAGGTGGAAACGGGGAGGCAGTCAGACTCCCACATGTGCCCAACCGGGATCCACCCGGCATGCTCTGGGGCATCGCTCTGTTGCGTCCAGAGCCATTCTAGCGCCTGAGGCAGAGGCCACAGAGCCATCCCTAGCGCCCGGGCCATCTTTGCTCCAATGGAGCCTCGCTGCGGGAGGGGAAGAGAGAGACAGAGAGGAAGGAGAGGGGGAGGGGTGGAGAAGCAAAGGGCGCCTCTCCTGTGTGCCCTGGCCAGGAATTGAACCCGGGCTGCACGCCAGGCCGACGCTCTACCGCTGAGCCAACTGGCCAGGGCCAGGGTATAAACACTTTTAAGGCAGTTCTTGATATATGTTGCCAAAGAGCCATCTAGAAAAAAATTGCACTTTATACTGTCAGTCAGGTAGATCAGTTAATCAATACTCTTTATATATGGTTGGTTAATTAACTGTGAATATATCAGTTTTTCCAGCTCCACCTCACCCCCCTTTAAAAAAAATTCATTTAGTAGGTGTTGAGTGCTTACTGCATTGCAGCACTGTGGGAAGCTCTGGTCTACAAATCGAACCAGAAGCTATGGCTTCAGGAGCCCATGGGCCCCTCTGAAATTGTACACATAGTTTAGTGTGCATGTGCATTTTGGGGCGGCAAAGGAGTTACTACTTCGTTGAATTCTTAAAGAAATGTGTGCCCCAAGGAAACAACACTGTGAATATATTGGTACTTTTAATACCTACTACAACTCTGGGAACGAGATAGCAGAGATATTATCTCTGTTTGAGGTTAAATGACTTGTTTTTATTCACATAACTTGGGTAGTGGATCCCAGAGTAAAACTCAGGTTTCTGCCCATTTTCTATAAATTTGTCTAAAGTCACTTCAGAAAGAAACTTTGCTGAATTTGAGGTAGAGTATTTCTGATTTTACAATTTAGTCATGATATCAAGAGAGAAAGAAAACGATGTAATGCATGCTATGTTTTTAGAGAGCTCATAAATAATGATCACATTCTTTCTTAATGTTTTCACTGTCAATTCAGCTGTTAAGTCTGGAGTATTGTTGGGAATTGATGACAGATTTACTGGTATGTAGCTTCTAGAATCTACTGTGCTCTCTGTTTGAAAAATCAGTATTGGTCCTGGTCAGTGGCTCAGTGGATAGAGCGTTGGTCCAGCATATGGACATTCTGGGTTCAATTCCTGGTCAGGGCACACAGGAGAAGCAACCATCTGCTCCTTCCCTGTTCTCTCTCCCCCTTCTCTCCTTCTTTCCCTTCAACAGCCAGTGGCTTGGTTGGTTTGAGCAGGGCCATGGGTGCTGAGGATAGCTTCATTGGAGCACATCAGCCTCAGGCACTAAAACTAGCTAGGTGCTTGAGCATTGGCCCTTGATGGGGTTGCCGTGTATGGATGCTGGTCAGGGTATGTGGGAGTCTGCCTCATTGTCTCCCCTCTTACCTTTTTTTTTTTTTTCTCCAGAGAGAGAGAGGGATAGACAGGGACAGACAGGAACGGAGAGAGATGAGAAGCATCAATCATTAGTTTTTCATTGCGCGTTGCAACACCTTAGTTGTTCATTGATTGCTTTCTCATATGTGCCTTGACCGCGGGCCTTCAGCAGACCGAGTAACCCCTTGCTGGAGCCAGCGACCTTGGGTTCAAGCTGGTGGGCTTTTTGCTCAAACTAGATGAGCTTGTGCTCAATCTGGCGACCTTGGGGTCTCGAACCTGGGTCCTCTGCATCCCAGTCCAATGCTCTATCCACTGCGACACCGCCTGGTCAGGCTCCCCTCTTACCTAAAAAAAAAAAAAAAAAATTTAGTATTACCATTTGCCACTTTATAACTTTGGTGTTTTTGACACATAAAAGGTATTTACATATGTAAAATTTTAATTGCATCCTCTTCAAAATTTATAGGTGTGTATTTCATCTGAGAAAGGTATATCCAGTTATAATTTTAAAGCAGTGATTTATGGTGATTGATGTTTCAGATTGTTTTTCAGTTATATAAATAAAATTCTGAATAATGGTTTGACATATTCAGACACATTGCATTTCTTATCTTTAAAGTGACTCCCTCCTGAGAGAAGTGCTGTTTTACTTGAGCAACCAGCCCCTTTAATTATTTCTGGTGTTTATATTTGTCTACATACCTGCAAGCGGAATTTCATTACAATATGAACAACTAAGGTTCCTTTTATAGCCTGGCATCATGAAAGGTTTTTCCTTTCATCACACTTCTAGATTTTACATCAGTGGGAGATATCCTTCAAGACTTCCTTGTCAGTCCTTGTGAGATACTCTGCTCGTTTTCTCCTTGCACACATACACCACACAGACGCATGTGTATGGGCATACTTTAATATACCTACTGATTTCTTTTGCCATATAAATGAAAATCATGCTCTAAAATTTTTTTCTTTTAGTATCTGCTTTGGAAAGTGTACTGAAACAGGCATCGGGAGGTATGGGGAGAAAGCCATGGGACTTCAGAGGGAGGGGCAGGCTGTGGGCTTTGAGAGGCGTGAGGGTGGGGAGTCAGGGATTACTCTATGGAGGGGAGAGTGTGGGGAATGGGAAGAATTTTGGGATGGATATTTGAGCACAAGCAAAAAAGTTCAGAGGCCTGGAGAGCACAAGGTGTGTGGGAACTTCAGGCAGTGGAGTTTGGCTAGACTAAATATAGGGAGAGAGGATCTAGAAATTGGAGAGAAGAGAGTTGAACTTAAGTTGAAACTGTGAGGGAGGACTCTTAAAAAGTTTACAGTGGTAAATGTATATCTCAGAACTTCATACATAAAACTGCCATACTGTTTATGACAATTGTCGGTGAATGTCTTTTAACTGCAAGAAATTCTGTGGCTTTGCAGTGGTAGCTGTGAGGGCTCCCTCAGCCACTATGGCCATTTGTTGCTGCTCCAGCTTGGACTACTCTCCCGTTTGTAGCTGTTGCCTGCTGTCCTCTATGCATTATCACAATCCTTGGAAATCCTATTTGGAAACCTCTTGCTGCCAGTTCTTTTAGCTACTGCTGTAGGAACCCTCTATAGCAGTCTCTGTCCTAACGCCTTCCTTCTCTGCTCAGCCTAAGTTTTTGCCATTATGAAAATCCTAAATTCCTTGCAGCTTTAAAGGGTCTGGGTAGAAAGAAAATCTTGATGTTGGAGACCAAGCAATTTTCTTCTCCCACTTTGAGAATGAGAATATTTCCCCGTTCTTCTTTCATGGGACTTCAGTGTTTCCTGCCGTCTTTGGTGTTGTAGTCTTGGGGTACCCCCTTTGGGCTGTTTCAATACTAAGGTGGAGCTGTTCTCTTTTAAAGAGTGGGGAGACATGTTGCTGGGTCTGGAGTTATAATGCAGATTGCTGTTTATCTTAGAAATAACATTACAGATAGCTATTAATCATGGTTCAGCTGCAATTTAGGAAGTTTTAATCAACATTTAAGAAATTTTAACCCTATTTCTTGAGGGAAATTTCACTTCAAGTTCTGAATAACCAATATTACAGTAAAGGAAAACTTAAAAACAAACAACTATGCTTTTTTATTAATTCTTTTTAATGTTTATTTTATTGATTTTAGAGAGAGAAGAAGGGAAAAAGAGAGACAGATAAGAACATAGATCTGCTCCTGCATGTGCCCTGACTGGGGATTGAACCGGCAACCTCTGTGTTTTGGGACAGTACTCTAACCAACCTAGCTATCTGGCCAGGGCCTTTTTTTCATATTCATTTTTGTAAAGATTTTATTTATTGATTGTACAGAGAGAGGATAAGGGGGGTGAGAGTGAGAAGTATCAACTCATAGTTGTTTCACTTTAGTTGTTGACTGCTTGTTGAACGTACCTTGATTGGACAAGCTCAGGGTTTTGAACCGGTGACCTCGGTATTCTAGGTTGACACATTATCCACTGTGCCACCACAGACCAGGCACTACCATGCTTTTTTGTTGCTGTTAAGGTTGATTTCTTTATTTTTTTGTCTGTGCTTAAGTAATATTCAAAAACAGTTTAAATCCTTCTAATGGACATCTAGGATATTTGAGGGGTTTTTTTGGTTTTGTTTTGTTTAGAAACTAACAATCATAAGCACATTTTTGAAAGGTTTATGTTAGAAGCCATCTGAAGAGTATTATGGTAACAGTAATTTTGAAAGCTTTCAAGAGTGAAGTGACTCATCTCCAGGGAACTTTCAGGTAATTTATAAACAGTGCTGCCTGCTACAATAGATAGAGGTTTGCCTTTTACCCTTGCTAATTATGAAGAATCACTAGGATTCCTCATAGAATCTGTGACTTCTAATGATTTTCGTTCATGAATGTTCACATGAATTTTTATCTCAGAGATTTTACAGTTAGAAATTGTTAGCTCTATTTAAGATCATATTCTTAAGTTTTTTGCATACGTAAATGAAAACTTCCCTATGTATTTTAAGCTTTTTTGTTCTTTATTTATTTATAGGTACTCTGTAAATTTTCTTGTATAATTTTTTTATGTAAGGAATGATTTCTTCGCTTAGTAAGATAATCAATGAAAATAAAGGTGTTTAAAATTATTTTATTGTAAAAAGTTTTAAACATACACAAAAAATAGAAAATTGTGTACCAAACCCCCATTATTTATCACCCAGATTCAACTAATATGAATAGAAATTGTAACATCAGGAAATATTGACTGTTTTCTTCTGTTATTTTTCCTGTAACTATTTTGCAAACCAATGTGTTAATTTGCAACTTTTATTTTATGTTAGATGATGTGATGCCAGCCACTTATTGTGAAATTGACTTAGATAAAGAAAAGAGAGATGCATTTGTATACGCTATCAAGAATCACTACTGGTACCAGATGTATATAGATGACTTACCAATATGGGGTAAGTATTGTATATTATATTTAAAGTTTGGGAATATTTGCATAATAAACAAGATTTGTGTAATGATTCTTTAAGGTAATTGTACACTAAATCAGTAAATGTGTTTTCACTATTATCCATAGAATGATTTAAATACCAATTTTATGGTCCCGTTATTGAAGGGTTTTGACATTGCCAAACCTTACGTGAAACTCCCTCAAAATACTGCTTTTATGCAGTATAACTTCATATTCAAAGGATTGAAAGGTGCTTTGAACAATCTGAAATTTTCCCTATTCCCCATTTTCTATCTTATTTTGACTTACACGACCAAATGCAATCAGAGAAACTAAATAGGACTGTGAAGCTTAATTTTGGCTTTCTCATGTGGAACTGTGGTAGCATGGATTTTGGATATGATAGGTTCCTGAATGACTTGTTTTGCTAGTTCCTATGTTATTTTACAAAAGTATATGTTTATTTTATTTTATTTATTTATTTTTTTTCTGAAGCTGGAAACGGGGAGAGACAGTCAGACAGACTCCCGCATGCGCCCGACCGGGATCCACCCGGCACCCCCACCAGGGGCGAGGCTCTGCCCCTCCAGGGCGTCGCTCTGTTGGGACCAGAGCACTTTAGCGCCTGGGGCAGAGGCCAAGGAGCCAACCCCAGCGCCCGGACCATCTTTGCTCCAATAGAGCCTCAGCTGCAGGAGGGGAAGAGAGAGACAGAGAGGAAGGAGAGGGGGAGGGGTGGAGAAGCAGATGGGCGCTTTTCCTGTGTGCCCTGGCCGGGAATCAAACCCCGGACTTCTGCACGCCAGGCCAACGCTCTACCACTGAACCAACTGGCCAGGGCCTACAAAAGTATATGTTTAAAAATTTTTTAAGTTTTAGCTTTTCATTTCTAATTTTTTATGTTTAGTTTGTTTATCCCTGTTAATACAACTGTATTCATAGTCCAAACATTGTTTGTGTTAGACTTAAGTTAATTAAAGTGCAAAGTACAGCCAGCTATCATATAGCCAGGATGTTTGGTCAGATTTTTCTCTTAGTGGTTTTCTGTTAGCCTTTTTTGGGGGGAGGGGGGACTATAGACACCTATTCTTATATAAAATCAATATTCTGATTATTAAACTTGTTTGTAGACCACTGTATTCATGAGCAGTAAACTGAAAGACTGAACATATGGTAAATATAAATAGTAAGCATTTCATATAAATGACTAATTAATATTGTGTTAACACAGACATTTCTGTGATCAGCTCTGAGGGTAGCAGGAAGATGTGCTGAAAATTTACTGATGACTTCTGAGCCTGTGTTTTAGGAGAACTCATTAGTCTGGGTTTCCATTATTTTGTTATATTCTATTTTGTTTTGTTGGTTCTGTTGGTTTTCTTGCTTGCTTGCTTTTGGTGAGAGAGCAGGCTCCTCTCCCAGTCTTTTCCATTGCTTATGGGTATCTTGTCTGGAACTTTATGTTTATTCCAGTCATTTCTATGGCCTCCTTTCAATATGGCAACTGTGCTTTCGTGTCTTTAATCTTTTTAGCCCTGGGATTCCAGGGTCTGCCATGTTTAAGGGAGATTCTTTTGAATGTCCTAGGGCATCTGAACCATGAGAATCCTTGTCAGAACTAAAATGTTTTTTTATCTAGCTTTTCTTGGGATAAAGGTTTGAGAGTCTTTTTTTTTTTTTTTAATTTAGTTAGAGGAGGGGAGGCAGAGACAAACTCCTGCATGTACCCTGACTGGGATCTACCCAGCAAGCCCACTAGGGGGCAATGCTCTGCCCATTTGGGGCCCTTGCTCCGTTGCAACTGGAGCCATTCTAGCGCCTGAGGCGGAGGCCATGGAACCATCCTTAGTGCCCAGGACCAACTTGTTCTAATCAACTATGGCTACAGGAGGGGAGGAGAGAGAGAGAGAGAGAGAAAGAGAAAGAAAGAAAAGTAAGAGGGGCTGGGATGGAGAAGCAGATGGGTGCTTTTCCTGTGTGCCCTGAGTGGGAATTGAACCCAGGACATCTGCACGCTGGGCCGACACTCTACCACTGAGCCAATAGGCCAGGGCCAAGGTTTGAGAGTCTTTAAAAAGCCCCCTTGAGAATAGCTTCTTCTTTGGTATAATTGTGTTTCCACTCCCGGAATTTTCAGAGTAGATAGGTGAATAAACCTTGAAGAAATTAATTATTAGAAGGATTTCATTATCTCTGTACAACTGCAAACAAAACAAAACTGTATTCCTTGAATTTGTACCAGTTAGAACAACTTTGGTTAATAAACAAGTAATCCTTAATAAGAAATAATCCTTTTTTTCCCCATAATACTTTAATGAAATGCACTGATTACAGAGGGAAGGCCTTAAGGATTAACTTTTAGAGCATAAAGCTCTTGGGGAAGTATGCAGGCTTGGGAAAGGAACATTGGATAAATAGCTGACATAGTATATGGGGACATGGGAGATAGATCCTCAGCTACCGCTTATTGTCCTCACAGTATGGGTCTTCCCCTTACAGTATCCCACAGCGTGATCAAAATGATCATTTTAAACTGTTGCCTCATTACCATTTATCTTTAACACTTCTTTCTTTTTTTATTGATGTATATTGACTTGCAGTATTATATTCATTTCAGGTATATAACAGTGATTCGATATTTATGTACATTATGCAGTGACCACCATAATAAATCTAGTTATCTTCTGTCACCATACAGAGTTATTACAGTATTATTGGACTATATTCTCTATGCTGTTTCTTTCCTGTGACTTATTTTATTACTGGAGGTTGTGCCTCTTCATCCCCTTCACCCATTTTGCCCATGTTTCCACCCTCTCACCTCCTATTCTGTGTACCTGTGAATTGAATTCTATTTTGTTTTGCTTGTTTATTTATCTTTTGTTTTTGTTTTTGTTTTAGATTCCACATCATACAGCATTTGTCTTTCTCTGCCTGACTTATTTCACTTGGCATAATAATACTCTCCAGGTCCATTTATGTTGTTGCAAATGGCAAGGTTTCATTCTTTTATATGGCTGAGTAGTATTCCATTGTGCATATATATCACAAATTTATCTATTCATCTATCTGTGTACACTCAGGATGTTTCCATATCTTGGCTATTGTAAATATTGCAATGAACAGAGGGGTGCATGCCTTTTTGAATTAGTGTTTTTGTTCTTTTTGAATAAATACCCAGAAGTGAAGTTGCTGGGTTGTGTGGTAGTTCCATTGTTAATTTTTTGAGGAACCTTCATGGTGTTTTTCAGTACCTGTACCAGTTTACATTCCTTTCAACAGTATATGAGGTTCCTTTTTCTCTATATCCTCACCAATAATTACTTTTGTCTTTTTGATAGTAGTCATTTTGACAGTGTGAGGTGGTATCTCGTGGTTTTGATTTGCACTTTCCTGATGATTAGTGATGTTGAGCACCTTTTCATGTGCCTGTTGGTCATCCTTATATCTTCTTTGGAAAAATATTTCTCCAGGTCGTCTGCCCATTTTTTAAATTGGATTGTTTTTTTATATCTGGTTGTCTGAGTTCTGTATATACTTTGGATATTAACCCCTTATTAGATAAACCATTTGCACGTGTTTTCTCCCCTTTTTGTTTTGTTGATGGTTCATTTCCTTCGCTGTGAAAAAGCTTTTTAGTTTGGTGTAGTCCCTTTGTTTATTTTTGCTTTTGTTGCCCTTGCCTGAGGAGACATATCCAAAAAAAATATTACTAAGACCGAAGTCAAAAAAGCTTACTGCCTATGTTTTTTCTCGGATGTTTATGGTTTCAGGTCTCCTTTCAATTTAATGATTCCCAGGGAATAGGTCCAAAACTTGAGGAATAAAGAAGGAGGCATTTTAAGTTTTGGTACTCATATAGACATGTGTGCAGCTTATTCGAAGTAGGTAAATCATAGGTTATTAGAGAAAGTACTGGATGGGGCCCCTGGAGGCCTTCGTTTTAATTTTAGTTTGACCACAGCAAATGGATAACCTTGCCAGATGATGATGTAGCTAGCACTTACCAGAAATTTTGAACTATTAGGGAGTATACACAGGTAAGGTGATAATTATTACAGTGAAGGTGATACTAGTGACGATGCATGAACTTCAAGGATTAAATTAGTGATAGGTTTTGCTGCTCTGGTTTTTATTTATTTATTTATTTTACCATGGTGTGAGCCAAGGTAAAATAAATAAATTGTGTTTGCCAAGTAGTTAACAACATGTAGGCGGCCAGCCTGCAATTTTGCCTTATTCTAACCATGAGGGATAATAGTAATATTGCTTCTTTAAAAAACATTTTATGGCACTGGCCGGTTGGCTCAGCGGTAGAGCGTCGGCCTGGCGTGCAGGAGTCCCGGGTTCGATTCCCGGCCGGGGCACACAGGAGAAGCGCCCATCTGCTTCTCCACCCTTCCCCCTCTCCTTCCTCTCTGTCTCTCTCTTCCCCTCCCGCAGCCGAGGCTCCATTGGAGCAAAGATGGCCCGGGCGCTGGGGATGGCTCTGTGGTCTCTGCCTCAGGAGCTAGAGTGGCTCTGGTCGCGGAAGAGCGACGCCCCAGATGGGCCGAGCATCGCCCCCTGGTGGGCATGCCGGGTGGATCCCGGTCGGGCGCATGCGGGAGTCTGTCTGACTGCCTCCCCGTTTCCAGCTTCGGAAAAATGAAAAAAACAACAACAAAAAAAACATTTTATGACATTTTGATAGTAATGTATTTTAAACATGTATTAAGTGAAATTACATTGTATAAAATGTTTCTTTTGTAGGTATTGTTGGTGAAGCAGATGAAAATGGAGAAGATTACTATCTTTGGACCTACAAAAAACTTGAAATAGGGTTTAATGGAAATCGAATTGTTGATGTTAATCTGACTAGTGAAGGAAAGGTGAAATTGGTTCCCAATACTAAAATCCAGATGTCATATTCAGTAAGTATTAAAACAATTTTATGCAGGGGAGGTGTTTGTGACCTCATATCAAAAATTATGTGTATTTTACATCTTAGTAAATGAATGTATAGCCTGAAATGGGATGAAAAGTAATATTATTAAAACTGTATTTCCTCAATGTATATAAGCCTCTTAAAAGCAGGGAGTAGATTTGCTTCAGGCCTGTTGTATTAGAGACCAACTATGCATTTGCAAGACCTGCTGTTTGCTAAGCAAAGTTTACCATTATCACTGGGCTGCTAGGTAACCTAGTCATGTGTTTTCATGGTTATGTTTTTAGATCGCAGTGTTTCTTGTTATTGTCTTTTTTACTGTTGCAGATAGAGATGATGATGTATTGAAAAGTACTGGGTGGGTATAATTTACCATGTTTTGCTTTATTAGTTAGAATAAGATACTTATGCAGAGTAAGAGCTCATCAGAGTCCCTTGTAACTGTTAATCTAAGTACAGTCTGTTAAGATGAAAAATAGTGGAATGAAGAGAAATTTGATATAGGTAGCTTCTCTTTCCCTGGTTTTCTGGTAACTGGAATGAGTCAATTGCTAGTAGCCAATCTTGAAAGTTTTTCAGGCTTTGTGCATATGTAGCTAATGCAAGTAATATTTGCACAACTGCACTAGTGAAGAAATTTGATAGTTGTAATAAAAACTATTGCAATCTAAAGATAAAGATGTACAGGTTAGTATTTTATTTATTATCTTTAGAGAGAGATGAAGAGGGAGAAAGAGAGAGAGAGAAACATCAATTTGTTGTTCTACTTACTCATGCTGTCACTGGTTCTCTCTCTTTTTTTTTTACAGAGACAGAGAGAGGGATAGATAGGAACAGACAGATAGGAATGGAGAGAGATGAGAAGCATCAGTCATCAGTTTTTCGTTGTGACACCTTAGTTGTTCATTGATTGTTTTCTCATATGTGCCTTGACTGGGAGGCTACAGCAGACTGAGTAACCCCTTGCTTGAGCCAGCGACCTTGGGTCCAAGCTGGTGAGCTTTTTGCACACCAGATGAGCCTGCTGCGTTCAAGCTGGCGACCTCAGGGTCTCGAACCTGGGTCCTCTGCATCCCAGTTCGATGCTCTATCCACTGCGCCACCGCCTGGTCAGGCACTGGTTGTTTCTTGTATGTGCCCTGGCTGGGGATCGAACCTACACGTTGGCACGTCAGGACGATGTTCTAACCAACTAAGCTCACTGGCAGGGTTAATTTTTCAATTGGTCTAATTGATTGAATTCTTATTACATTTATAGAGTTGGAGTATATGTCAGCAAGAGTTAATTCTTTTAAAAAAAATTTTTTTTTTAGATTTTATTTATTCATTTTAGAGAGAGGAGACAGAGACAGAGAGAGAAGGGAGGGAGGAGCAAAAAGCATCAACTCCCATATGTGCCTTGACCAGGGTTTTGAACCTGCAACCTCAGTGTTCCAGGTCGATGCTTTTACCCAGTGTGCCACCGCAGGTCAGGCAAGAGTTAATTATTTTTTTAATTTTAATTTTAATTTTAATTTTTTACAGAGACAGAGAGAGAGTCAGAGAGAGGGATAGACAGGGACAGACAGACAGGAACGGAGAGAGATGAGAAGCATCAATCATTAGTTTTTCATTGTGCATCTCAGCACCTTAGTTGTTCATTGATTGCCTTCTCAAATGTGCCTTGACTGCAGGCCTTCAGCAGACTGAGTAACCCCTTGCTGGAGCCAGCCACCTTGGGTTCAAGCTGGTGAGCTTTTTTGCTCAAACTAGACGAGCCCGTGCTCAAGCTAGCGAGCTTGGGGTCTCGAACCTGGGTCCTCTGCATCCCAGTCCGACGCTCTATCCGCTGCGCCACCGCCTGGTCAGGCAGGCAAGAGTTAATTCTTGAAAAGTGAAATGATCCCTCTAAATAAAGTTGGAAGGTTTGTTATTACACAGAGAGGCAAATTGGTTAGTTAATCATGTTTCAACTTCTGAAATTGGTAGTAATTTTCCTCCATTTCTCTAGTTTCTTATTCTAAGTGTGTAAATCTTTTCAAATTTTTCTCAGTTTTGTTATAGATTATTTATTTACTGGCCTTGATTTTCAAGTGAAAACTTTTTTTCAGGTGAAATGGAAAAAGTCAGATGTAAAATTTGAAGATCGATTTGACAAATATCTTGATCCATCCTTTTTTCAACATAGGGTAAGTCAATTGTGTATTTTAAGACATTCAATTTGTGCTCCAATCAGTTTGACAAACATTATTGAGCACTGTGCTTGTGCTGTGGATCACCAAGATTTAACTAATGAGTTCAATATCGTGAGGTTTGGTGGGGAAGATTAGAATACAGTTTAGGACATGTTACTTTTACAGTGTCTGTAAGACACTGAGCTAACAAATAGAGATACTGATTAGCTAGTTGGATCTATCAATCTAGAGTTCAGGAAAGAAGTGCGGGCTAGGGATACAAATTTTGCAGCCATTGCCTTGCAGATAGTGTTTAAAGCTGAGCATGGATGTAGTCATCAGGGACTAGTTGTTACTAATTGGTCAAGTAAGATGAATTCTGAAGTAACCATTGGATTCATCTAGAGTCATTGGAGAATTTGCCAAAGTGGTTTTGGTGTGCTGGTGAGACAAAATCTGAACAGAGCCAGTGTAACAAAGAATGGGAGGAGAGGAATTGGAGATAGCAAGTTTGGCTGCTAAGGGGAGCAAAGCAATGGTGCAATAGCTAGTAGAAAAGATGGAGGCAGGAGGTTGGGGTTTTTTTTGAGATGTAACAAAAATATGTTCATATGTTGAGTGGGTTTCAGTAGAGAGTGCAAAATGGATAATGCATGGGAGGAGAATTACTACAGATTTTCCTTAGATAGGCAGGAGGGGATGGGATCTATTGCGTAAGTGCAGGGACTGTTTCTAATACAATGACCATAAGCACAGGCCTAGGAGCTCTAGCTCAGGGGTAGTCAACCTTTTTATACCTACCGCCCACTTTTGTATCTCTGTTAGTAGTAAAATTTTCTAACCGCCCACCGGTTCCACAGTAATGGTGATTTATAAAGTAGGGAAGTAACTTTATAAAATTTATAAAGCAGAGTTACAGCAAGTTAAAGCATATAATAATAATTACTTACCAAGTACTTTATGTCAGATTTTTGCTAAGTTTGGCAGAATAAATCTTTATAAAACAACTTACTATAGTTAAATCTCTCTTTTTATTTATACTTTGGTTGCTCCGCTAACGCCCACCATGAAAGCTGGAACGCCCACTAGTGGGCGGTAGGGACCAGGTTGACTTCTACTGCTGAATACACTCTGTCCCTGCCACTTGCAAATTTAGTTATTTTGCAAATAATTTGCCACTCGATCAAAAATACTCAGTTCTTTTATCTTGTCTCCTTAGTAGTGAAGCAAAGCTTACAATACCTTGCAGAGTTGCTATGAAGTTCCATTTAGCTAGTGTATCTAAAGCACCTAGTTCAGGTGCTCAGTAAGGGCAGCACTGGTGCTGTAGTTAGTTATTCTAAAGTTCCTGACAAACCAGCACTGCTGCTCCAGGATTAGCAACACTAGGGGTACTGGAGTCAGCAGTTGTAGGGTTAGTCACCCCTTTGTGATATCTGATCTCTTTATTATCTCTAAGAAATGTCTTCTTTGATATAATAATTTAAAAATTACACAGTACTTAATTTTTTGAATAAAGGGATATTATAAAATGTCAGGTTAGTATTAGTACATTGTAATAAGTAATTATTTAAAGTTCATGTCTTTGATTAGAAAATAGTTTTGTTAGAAATTTTAGCATTATAGTAAGAAACATTACTAAATAGTAACTATGTAAAGTGTTTTTTCTCTTCAAAAATTTGATAAATTGACAGAAAGCAGATATGAGTAATATTTGATCTTTATATGATCTTTTCTTTCTTGTCCTTTTGGGGCCTTTAATTTTCCAGAGTGGGAACAAAAATCTTGGGAAAAGCCTAAAACTATAGACTGCTTTTATAAATTTTGAATGATACTTTTGTGATAAATTTAAATTTATATGACCCTTTTCACAGGCATTTAAAAATTTAATGCCTTTATTACTTTTTTAATAATGTCAGTAGGTGTTCAATAAATTGTTGAAATAAGAAAGAAATGATCTTCTGAAGAGGCAGAGGCAGTCGGCTGTCACCTGTTTTTCAGGGAGAGCCATAGACTGTTTCTTGCCTGAATGCTCGGGGTAGGTAATAGCCAGACTGTCCTTCATCCTAGTGCACACAACTCAGCATGTAGCCCAAGTTAAAATTTATCTTAATTGTACAAGATACCCTTCATGTTAAACAATTCTATGTATGTACTTGAATGTATGTCAATGAGAGGTTTTATGGGAGAGAGGGTTTTTGAGTTGGGCTTTAAACAGTAGATCGAATTTTCAAAGGTGGACAGGTGTAGATCCCATGTGAGAAGGAATACATTGGTGGAAATGAGTATGCTGTACTTATGGGTCACTGAGAAAGAATGGATGTGGTTGGAATGTAGGATACATTGGAAAGAAAGGTTGGCTAGATGAAGTGAGGTGGCCATATCACAAAGGGTACAGAATATTGGGGAAAATAGTTTAGATTGATATGTGAGACAATAGGGAATGTCACTGTGAGGTTTGATGTTGTGATATATAAACTTGACGTTTCAGAAAGATTCGTTGGGTAGATTTTTATAGAACAGATTGAAAGGAAGGCGAGATAAAGAAGGCCAACTAGGAGGCCATTAAAACTATTAGGGTGTGAGGTGATGGCGTTGGAACGGAGAGGAATAGATACAAGAGACATTTTGAGGCCCTGGCCGGTTTGCTCAGTGGTAGAGCGTCGGCCTGGCGTGCAGAAGTCCCAGGTTCGATTCCCGGCCAGGGCACACAGGAGGCGCGCCCATCTGCTTCTCCACCCCTCCCCCTCTCCTTCCTCTCTGTCTCTCTCTTCCCCTCCCGCAGCCGAGGCTCCATTGGAGCAAAGATGGCCCGGGCGCTGGGGATGGCTCCTTGGCCTCTGCCCCAGGCGCTAGAGTGGCTCTGGTCGCAACAGAGCGACGCCCCGCCCCCGGAGGGGCAGAGCATCGTCCCCTGGTGGGCAGAGCGTCGCCCCTGGTGGGCGTGCCGGGTGGATCCCGGTCGGGCGCATGTGGGAGTCTGTCTGACTGTCTATCCCGGTTTCCAACTTCAGAAAAATACAAAAAAAAAAAAAGAGAGAGACATTTTGAAGGAAAAAGAAAAGCCTAATCATTACAGGGAAAGATTAAGAAGGAAGAACCAGAGATAATATCAGATTTTCAAAGCCAAATGTTAGTGTCATTAGCAGAAGTTATAAATCAGAACCGAGTTGTAAAAAAATAAAAGAAAGCGAGTTGTTATACGTGAGGCAGAAGATGAATAGTTTACTTTAGGGCAGTCTGAAATTCCACAAAGGCATTCAAGTGGCAGTGATCGTAGTTAGCAAAGGTCTGAGACCTGAATGAGGAAGAGGGCTAGAGATTTGGGGCAGGCTGGGGGTTGGTGGCAGAGGGCGTTGCCATCATCATTGGAATGCTAGTTAAAAGTTCTGAGGGCAGGAGGAAGGCTCTGCAGGGTACCAAGACTGGAGCTTTTGGAAAAGTTCACAGAGGGTGGGAGGAGCAGCAGTCAGTGAAGCGGGATGGACAGTGTGAGCATGGTCAGGCATGGCAGGAGAGCAGGGAGAGTGGGGGCAGCTAACTGACCACTAAATCGTTTAGAAGTTTATTGCAGGCCTCTGAGAGATGTTTGTGGGGCAAAATGAGATGGTATTGTATTTAGGAGTAACTGAGGGTAGTAGAATCTGTAGTCTCTTTATTTGAAAAGTGTTGGTGTTGAAAGGAGGGAGGTAAGAAGATTGAAACAGTGAGTGAACAAATGATCAAGCAGATGCTTTAAAAGATGATAATTGTAATAACAACTTATAAAAGTATTGTTAGTGTTTTATTATGTGTCAGACACTATATGCTTTACACTCGTTATCTTGCTTAAACCTTGTACTGTAACAAGCCTAGGGAGTAGATACTGTTATTGGGAGGGACCTGTGGAGGTTGCTGATGTTGGAGAAAGGTGCGAGTTCAGGGGTGCACTGTGAGAGGGGGAAAACACCTCGAGGGTTAGAAGAGACTAACTAGAGCCTAGTGGGAAGATTGAATTAAGAGGAGAAACAACTTCTAGGAGGTTGACAGGAGGAATAAAAGGCTGGAGGATAAACAGGAAAATAAATGGAATTGGGGCCTCAAAGAGAGAAGTTTTGGATCGATTCCTAAGGAACTTTTGGGAATTAAAATATAGAGGAATCACTGTACAGTGCCACAGACCTGGTTGAAGCCAGATGCACTTGGCTCTGAGATGCACTCAGAGATGCAGTAATCGCGATTATATGAACCAGTATCTGGACATAATTTTGTGACACGTGTGGGTGAAATCAAAGCCCAGAGCCTTGGGAACATTATGAAACCAGGGGTTCCCTCAGTGTTCTCTGCACTGTGGGTAGCTAACTTGGAAAGGAGTGGACGATGATGACGAGGGAGCGGAGAGGACGAGCTGGAGGTGAAGCAGATCATGCAGGAAGGTGGCCTGCGCCCAGGGTGGCCGGCTCTGATGGTTTAGTCTTGGTGTTCTAAGGGGATTTTCAGCTCATTGTTGATCAGTTAGAGGGAAGGGAACTAACATTTATTATTTACTGGTCTGTGCCAGACATGGTGCCGTACTTTTTTCATATGTTATTAAACCATGTAAACATGAAGTAGTATTATTTCATTCATTTTTGATATAGGAAAATTGGGGTCACAAAGCTAGAAATTGGCAGAGCCTGGGCTACCCAGGCCTGTTTGACTTTAAAGCCCCATGTCCTTTCTCTGTTCTACTGAATAGCATATGCTATATAACCAAATTGTACATTATTTGTATAATAAGTTTGACTGTAACAATCTATATAACAACATCATGCTTTTGTGCATCTGAAGTTTACTGTCAAGTTTGTATAGTGAAAACTCATCCCCAGTGTGTCTGAAGTTTGGATTTTTTACGTAAAAGTTTTTTTACATTAATATCCTGTGGTCATCATGGAACCTGTGAAATTTGTGACTGACGTTTTATGTACCCATATTTTATTTTCTATTATTTTAGATTCATTGGTTTTCAATTTTCAACTCCTTCATGATGGTTATCTTCTTGGTGGGCTTAGTTTCAATGATTTTAATGAGAACTTTAAGAAAAGATTATGCCCGATACAGTAAAGAAGAAGAAATGGATGACATGGTAAGCAAAACTTTTATATTGTATTTATAAAACAGTTTAACTCAGTATTCTTTTAAATATTGGAATGTAGGTACACAGTCTTGAGATCAGATGGGTTTCAGAATTCAGAATTTTTTGGCTTTATAAAAGTGTAGAATTCTCAGGGGTTTCAGTTCAAGTTTTGCATGAAATAAGGATATGTCAAACTTATGAAAGAAACTTTCAGTTTTTAGAGCTTTTGATTTCAAAATTGCAGCTAGGAGGTTGTAGACCTGTGTTGGCATCTAATACTGTTAAATATTGCATAAAATTCAGAGATGGAGCAGAAGGTTTAATTTACCTTTAGTTTAATAGGTCGGGGTTGTCTTCTAAATTTTTTTACAAAATTATAGAACAATGTTGTGAGGAAGAAAATGTATTCTGTAGGATGTTAATGGCTATTCTATATAGATATACTCCATCTGTAAGTAAGTTGGGAAACTGTTAAACAGATTTACATTTTAGTAAGTTAATGTGCATTATGAAGTATCAGAGGCTAGATAAAATGTTTGGTACTTCTCAAACATATCTGACCAGCATCTGCCTCCCCCCAAAACAGATTATTGTGAGAGACTGATATTTCTTTAAAAACACTGTTTTAGATACTTGCTTACTTAGGTTGAAAAGGAAAAACCAAATCTCTTTTTTAAAATACCATTTATTAAAAGTTGCTATTATTGCCTGACTAGTGGTGACACAGTGGATAGATGGCTTTGACCTGGGACACTGGGGAGCCAGCTTTGAAACCTTGAGGTTGCCAGCTTGAGCACAGGCTCATCTGGCTTGAGTGTGGGATCATAGACATGATCCCATGGTTGCTGGCTTGAGTCCAAGGTTGCTAACTTGAGCAAGAGGGTTACTGGCTTGGCTGGAGGGCACCCCCTGCCCCCGTCAAGGCACGTATAAGAAGCAATCAATGAACAACTAAAGTGACACAACTGTGAGTTGATGTTTCTCATCTCTCACCCTTCCTGTCCGTTAGTCTCTCTCTCTCTCTCTCTCTCTCTGTCTTCTCTCTCTCTCTCAAAACAGAAAAAGAAAAAAAAATACTATTTAACTATCCGATATTTTCCCCATATGTTTTCTTAGGTTCCAGGCTATAAAAGACATTGTTAGGGCGCTCAGTACTGGCTTTTTTTTTTTTAAAGACAGTGTCATTTTATTTATTTATTTTTTTACAGAGACAGAGAGAGAGTCAGAGAGAGGGATAGGGACAGACAGACAGGAACGAAGAGAGGAGAAGCATCAATCATTAGTTTTTCCTTGCGCATTGTGACTGCTTAGTTGTTCATTGATTGCTTTCTCATGTGTGCCTTGACCGCGGGCCTTCAGCAGACTGAGTAACCCCTTGCTGGAGCCAGTACCTTGGGCTCAAACTGGTGAGCCCACGCTCAAGCTGGCGACCTTGTGGTCTCGAACCTGGGTCCTTCCGCATCCCAGTCCAACGCTCTATCCACTGCACCACCGCCTGGTCAGGCTCAGTACTGGTTTTGATACTCTTCTCCACCTGGCCCCTGGTCATTTATGAGCCAGTCATGAAGTAAATGATGAATAGTGTCTGAAAGTAATATTAAAAGAATCGATGTGCTGTTCTCCCAATTTGAACTTCTTTTTGCTCATAGACCATTTTCTTCTTCCATTCTTTGAGATTTTTCTGAGCACAACTGGGAAACACCTTTTTGGGCCTCAGTAAAACTAGGGCAGTGATTATTTTCTTTTCTTTTTCTTTATTCTTCCTTTTCCCCCTCCAAATATTTGGAGTCCCTTAGGGCAGTGATTATTTTAAAGTTTCTTTTTTCAATATCTTGAACCTCTCTAAATGGCTATAAGTTTGGAGAGAGGAAACTTACAATTGTAATTATAAAACTTTTATAATTTTAAAAGTTATATAATTTTATAATTTTAAAAGTTATATAAAAACCTGGTTTCTGTATTTTAATTTCCTTCTGAATGATTTTCTCTTTTCTCTACCTATTTTTGTATTTAGGATAGAGACCTAGGAGATGAGTATGGATGGAAGCAGGTACATGGAGATGTCTTTAGACCATCAAGTCATCCACTGATATTTTCCTCTCTCATTGGTTCTGGATGTCAGATATTTGCTGTGTCTCTCATTGTTATTATTGTTGCAATGATAGAAGATTTATATACAGAGTAAGTACTTATACTTTATTACTTTTTTCTTTAATAGTTTTAATCATTGGAAACTTTTAAGTCAATCATAATGAAATATTTGTTTATTTCAGTTCTTAGAATTTAAATAGCAGAAATGTCATTGCAGACAAATTAAATAATGTACAATAATCTTCAGCTATAAGTATATTTTTTTGTTACATGCTAACACCTGCTAGCCTTACTGAACATTTTGTTTGATTATAAAGGTTATGTCTCATTAGAGATATGAGCAGAGTTACTTATTGCCCAAAATTGTTTGACAAAGTGAATAGGCATTTTTTTTTTTTTGAAAGCTGAAGATCCAGTTAGATCTTCATAAGAAGCACAAGGCTTTCACAGTTACTGAATTAGTTCTTCACATTTAACCTCCAATACTGGGAGCCTCCCTATAGAGCAGAAGAAAGCATTGTAAATAATGGTGTAAAGAGTATTGTAGAAGGCACATAAGGTTAGAAAAATAATTAGGTAATTTCTTACCCTGTCTTTGTGGCTTCTGGTACATTTTTCCTTTATGATCAAAACCTGTTGCAAGAAATTCTTTTTTTAATTTTACTTTATTTTTTATTAAGTGAAAAGCAGGGAGGCAGAGAGACAGACTCTTGCATGCGCCCTGACTGGGATTTACCCGGAAGCCCCCTATAGGGAGATGCTCTGCTCATGTGAGGCCGTTGCTCCATTGCTCTGCAACCGAGCTATTTTAGTGCCTGATGCGATGTCATGGAGCCATCCTCAGTGCCTGGGGCCAGTTTGTTCCAGCTGAGCCATGGCTGTAGGAGGAGAAGAGATATATATAGAGAGAAGGGAGAGGAGGAGGGGTGGAGAAGCAGATGATCGCTTCTCCTTGTGTGCTGTGACTGGGAATCAAACCCAGGACTTCCGTACACCGGGCTAATGCTCTATCACTGAGCCAACCGGCCAGGGTGCAATAAATTCTTCATTTGAGGTTTTTAGATTATGAGAATAGTATTTGTACAAAGATCTCAGGTCTCTATGGATTGGTCCTATAACCTTATGTTCAGAGAGCCATAACTTCAAAGTAGCAAACATACTCAGAACCAGGGTGGCAGAAGTTATAATTCAGGCACTTTGGATGCTGCCCCATGAAGTCCTCAATCAGAATGACACTTGTCTCTGGTTATATTTTATACCTCTATTTCCATTTACAATGCATTCTTTCCTACATATACTTGGCATTTGGCAGACTAACAATAAAATGTTGCCAAAAGAATGGCTCTTTAGTTATATATTAAATATTTATACTCAGTTGCTGTTTTTTCCACTAGAAAATAAGCTCTTTGAGAGCAAGGACTGGGTTTTAACTTATCTTTGAATTCTCAAAGTACCTACTTAAAGAACTTTGCATGTGGAAGGTAGCCAATCCGTGCTTATTATTGAACTAACGTGAATGTGTATTTTTCAACAAAGCTATTTCTCTTTAGTAGTTTGTGTTGTATTTAATGTAACCTTTGCAGTTTATTTACTGTGTAAACTTTAAAATAATTTACCAAAACTTAAACTTCAGTATTCTTGTTAGTTCATATTTTAGAATATATTTCAGATGAACTAAATCCTAAAAACAACAAAAACATTTCAAATCTACCAAGAAGTCATGCTTTACATTAAATACTGGATTAAATTCATCACTTCCGAATTGATACTGACCACAGTCTTACTCATGTACTAGTGGGTAACCTCTCCTAGAAACCAACTTTTTGCTTTGTTTCTTTTCAAATGTAGTATTATAATTTTGGCAATTCTTTTTTTTTTTTTTTTTTTTTGTATTTTTCTGAAGTGAGAAGCTGGCGGGGGGCGGGGGGGGGGGAGCAGACAGATAGACTGGGATCCACCCGGCATGCCCACCAGGGGGCGGTGCTTGGCCCCTCTGGGGCATTGCTCCACCACTATCAGAGCCATTCCAGCACCTGAGGTGGAGGCCATGGAGCCATCCTCAGCACCCAGGCCAACTTTGCTCCAGTGGAGCCTTGGCTGTGGGAGGGGAAGAGAGAGAGAGAAAGGAGAGGGGGAAGGGTGGAAAAGCAGATGGGCGCTTCTCCTGTATGCCCTGTCTGGGAATTGAACCCGAATCTTCCACACGCTGGGCTGACGCTCTACTCCTGAGCCAACCTGCCAGGGGGGCAATTCATTTTTAATAGAACAGCTCTTCTACTTATAGAGAAATAAGAAACTGCTTCTAATAGATGGTATTAATAGACAAGACATGCATTGTCATTTTAGTCTATTACTATCGATGGTGGTTCTGTGTTGTGCTTATTTGAAGTGAATATACTCAGTTGCTTTTCAGTACGAGAGCTATGAATGTTACTATGATATCAAAGTGACTAACATTGAGGTTCCATGTTAAGTGCTTTATACACATTAGCTCTTTTAATCCTCACATCAGCCCTGTGAAGAGACTATTTATTCTACAGGTGAAAAAAGTAAATATAATAAAGGTTTACTAATTTGAGATCACACAGCTGTTTGTAAGGGGTGTTAGTAAGCTGGGATTTGACCCTAGGTACTCTTACTCCAGAATTTGTCTCTTAATTGGCTATGCTGTGGAAATGAGAATAGAGATAATAAAAATATAAAATGAGAACATGAAAACCTTGCACCTAAAATTTGTAAGAATTGCTCCAGAGTGGTATTGATTCTAAAGGATAAAAAGCGGATAACGTGACATGTGAAAATCATTTTGCCTCAGAGATGACCATAGCAATCAGCAGAAAAGAATATTTAGGTAGGTGGAGGGTCATCATCGGAGCGAGGCCCATCACTGTGATATGAACTCCTAAGAGGGCATAGTGTTTGGGAAGGCACGGCGAGGCCCGGAGCATTCGCCGCCACGCTGCTCTGTGGATGGGTGGTGAGGTGGTAGGTGTAGGGAAAGCATCTCCTCAGCAGCTCTCCTTTTAGTCTTGGAGAGAGGAACAAGGAGGACGGCTGCCTGCCTCAACAGATTGTGCAGTGTAGATGAAAATGGTCTATTTTGGGTAGGAAATGCCCAAAGAATGAAGAGGTTAAGGGTATGTCTGATTTTTAGAACTATGACTGATTGCGACTGATACATTTCCATGCAGTGGAAATGTTTCTGGGGACTGCAAGCTTAAATTTCTGGTAGTTATTTTGGACTCTCAGTGACATGAGCAGCCATTTTGAAACCTCTGTGCTGATATTAAGACTTCTGGCAGCCTGACCTCTGGTGGTGCAGTGGATAAACTGTCGACCTGGACCACTGAGGTCGCTGGTTCAAAACCCCGGACTTGCCCAGTTTTGAACTTCCACATACGAGGAAGCAATCAGTGAACACCTAAAGTGAAGCAACTACAAGTTGATGCTTCCCTCCCTCTCTCCCTCCCTCTCTCTTTCACATCTTAAAAAAAAAGACTTCTTTTAGATTGGTCTTAGACTGAAGCAACCTTTCAGTTTTCAGCATTGTTAGCCTATGTCAGCCTTACAGCCTTACATACCCAGTTATAAACAGAAAATGTGTTGAAATTGTTAATGGTATAGTCTGGAAGGAATAAATGAATGCTGGCATTGTTTAATTGAGTTCTTGAAAAAAACTAATTTGGCTTTTAAAACTGACTTTGGGACCTGTGATCTTTTAAACATGGGAATGACACATTCTTATTTACTACCACATTTATATTTAGCTCTATCTTGATGGAAATGAAATATTGTTGTAAGGTCAGTGGGCAATGGGAAAGGTCACATGAGGAACCAGACCTGGGAACTTTGGCTAGAACTGCCCACCAAAAGAAACTTCCCAGAGGTTTTTTGGAAAAGAGCGACATCTGCCAGCCAGTGAGATTTCGCCAGGTCATATCAACTCGCCTCCACCCTAGACGGCCCCTTAAATATCCCCCACACGGTTTCATCCATGCGACTTCTCTGGCCTCTGTCCCCGGGCCATAGAACATCGTCTGGGAAGCGCTGTACTAAATAAAGCTTTTACTATTCCACACTTTGTGGCTATGCTATGCCCTTCCTTCTTCCTCGGCGGGGAAAAATACCTTACAGTTGTAATGCTTTAACTGTTATGCTTCCATTTTAAGAAATTGAGCATAGTTATTTGAGCAGAGGAGTGCTACATATTTCAAGTATATATGATGTCTTTGTATTCTACACAGGTGGACAGTGGTATAGAATAATAATTACCAAGAATATGCTTAATTTATGAAAATATATTCTCCTACTGCACATATTTTTTTTTTTTTTTTTCATTTTTCTGAAGCTGGAAACAGGGAGAGACAGTCAGACAGACTCCCGCATGCGCCCGACCGGGATCCACCCGGCACGCCCACCAGGGGCGGTGCTCTGCCCCCCAGGGGGCGATGCTCTGCCCATCCTGGGCGTCGCCATATTGCGACCAGAGCCACTCTAGCGCCTGAGGCAGAGGCCACAGAGCCATGCCCAGCGCCCGGGCCATCTTTGCTCCAATGGAGCCTCGGCTGCGGGAGGGGAAGAGAGAGACAGAGAGGAAAGCGCGGCGGAGGGGTGGAGAAGCAAATGGGCGCTTCTTCTATGTGCCCTGGCCGGGAATCGAACCCGGGTCCTCCGCACGCTAGGCCGACGCTCTACCGCTGAGCCAACCGGCCAGGGCATGCACATATTAGTATGATGTTCTTGTAGATTCTTTTAAAAAGAATATTCTGTAGCTCACACTGACAAAGTTGTATGTACTATTTATAGATAGAATTTCTAGTATTTTTTATATCTAGAACATATTTTACCTTCCTAGTTATAATGAGATTCAGAATTGGTCTTTATTGTTAGTGGGTTAAATACATTTCTATATTATGGGAAATGATACTGTTATCATTTAATACTTCTCTTTGCAGTTAGGCATTTAAAAATTATTGCCTAGTTTTACTCCAGAGGGTTGGTCTGAATTTTCTAGATATCATTGCAAGAGGTGGTTAGAAATTGTTTATCTGAGGTAATGTTTTTTGTGGACCAGTGGGTTTTTAAAAAATTTTTTTAACAATATAAGGAAAACTAAACAAGAGAAGTCTTAGTGTTATACCACTTAAAGTAATAGCACTAGTATAGATTATACTACTTACATTTTATTTCTATCAGCTGGCAAGAATCTTAAGCAGTTAAATTATAAAGAGGAATATTCTAATTATTTTTCTTAACAGATGAATATCTTCTTCCATATGATGTGATTGATTCACAGGGTTGCAAAACAATTTTAGTGCCAGCTTCTAATATTTTTGCCAGATAATGTAAACTAGAGGTTGGGCAAAAGTAGGTTTATACTTGTGAGTATGGAAAACACAGAGTTTATCCTTATGTTATTATTTATTAATTATTGTATTATTTTCCATACAAAAAAACTGTAAACCTACTTTTGCCCCACCCCTGTATTTCTTTAGAATACACTATGAAATTTAACTGCAGATTTTAAGAAAATGAAGATCAGCTTGTATCATTCAGGTGCTATTTAAACTGGAAATTCATTCTAGGCAACCTTTTGAGATCCTTTGCAGTCCAGGATGATATTTTTGTGTTCCTGTTAAATTTATCTTTGAAATTAAACTAGTGTTAATTTGTTTAGGCTATATGATATGTTCTTTGAATTGTTGGCTTCAATTTATCTTATATGTCTTTTTACCTTTTTAGGAGAGGATCAATGCTCAGTACAGCCATATTTGTCTATGCTGCTACATCTCCAGTGAATGGTTATTTTGGAGGAAGTCTGTATGCTAGACAAGGAGGTAACTTATGAGTTATCACTTTGTATTTTTAATTATACATGCTAATATTTTACAGTCAGGTATTTGGAATTTAAAATGGGCAATACAGGCATTGTAAAAATTTTTGCTATCCCATTTCACATAATCTCCAAATTTATTATGTGATCTATCTTGCTTTTATGGAATCCTTGCATTTTATTGCCTAAATCGTGAACATTTTATAGATTATCTCCACTGTCTACTGCGCAGTTAGACTGAGGAACATGTAGGAGAGAGTATATTTAAGTTGCTTGGCTTTGAGGTGCCTGGCTCCCTACGTGTGCTTCATGAGAAGCCTCTTCATAGAATGTATAGCTTTTTAGTTGACATGTTTATGGTTTATAGATAAAGCATCTGGACAGTGGAAGAATAGAAAAGCTCTTTATTTCTTTTGACTCTTAAATATTTATCAAAAGACCCTGCACAAAGATTTCAGTTACTCTGTCACAATCTTTTGCTAAGAGCACTTCATCTTAAATACTTCCTTGCTTCTTCTACTGTTGTGACTTGGAATGATGTGAGATTGATGGATGACACAAGGGTACTTGTTTTTTTTCTGTGATGGCATTTAAGGGTCCTTAAGTTCTTTGTTTTCTCTGTAACTATCTGGAGTCAGCAAAGTGCTGAAAGTAGTAGATTTGCACTTTTCAGGTTATAAATAAAGGATTGTTGAAAGACCTTAAAATTATATTCCTAAGGATGAGACTTCCAAATGTGATTTTCCCAACTCATCCCTCTGTTAGCATTCGGGGATCCTGTCTTCTTTAGTAGATCAGACTTACAGGTTAGAGAAGCTCAGAGCATAGAATCATTTAAAATTCCTTCAGGATATCTGGTTTACCATTTTTTTTATTGGTCCTACTAGACTTAATGTGGTCTGAGTTTTCAGTATTGGTAATTCTTTGGATTGCTTGAGGCAGTATCATTATGAATTCCTGAGTATTTCAGTGAGGCATTCGGTCTCTACATTCTACCTCCAGATAGGAAGAAACGAGTCTTATCTATCCTACATGACTACTATCCTAAGGAAATGATTCCTGAGGCAACTTCTACTTTGAATTAGACCTGGAAACTAGTTAGGCTGAGACTTTTTACCGTTTTTGAGCCCCAGAAAAGTTGCCCCAGCAGAAACAGATTTATTTAAAATGAGAAATTTATTCCTACTTGAATATAAATTTGCTTTTAGACGTTTTAAGATAAGAACGCCCAGCCAAACTTGACTGTACTTATGTTTGAAAGCTGACAGAGTTCAGACTAAAGCCCCTAGATGTGTCAAATCTTACAAGAATAATCTAAAGGTATTGCTGATTGAGAGTGTCCCAAAGAGGTCTGATCATGTCCTGATATTTTGTCTGAACTAGCCTTAAAAACCAAGTTAGTGTAGAGGTCATTCCAGAGAATCAGGCATTTTCAGAGTCATCTCAGGATTTGAACTACAGTGAACCTCAGGGTCTTCACCTGGCCACAGTGCACTGGGTAATGCTCCAGCCCAGTCTGAAGCCGGGGGGGGGCGGCCTGGGACTGGAGCAGAGTCGCCGAGGGCATGTGGAATGGTAGGAATCACTACAGTGTGGATTCCTGGACCATGATTGTACCCAGTGGAATGTAGGTGGAATTCTTTGGGACTGTTGGAGGGAAAGAGGTAGAGTTGAATATGGAAATTATTAATACTTGTCTGAATCTGAGGAAATAATGGAAAGTGCAAGAAAAGAAAATGCCAGGAATGACTTGGAATTAAATAGGAAAAATTAACCATAACATTCTTTAGTTGCTATCCTTTTTGGGGTGTTGTTGAAATGGTGAGTATCAGTTTGGAAAGGAGGGGTTCTTGAAACTTACTGAGAAAGAAGTTAAATAAAGGAGAAATTTCAGAATCTAGGTGTTTTTCTGGAGAATTGTCAAGATTTGGAGTAGTAATTCTGAGGCAGATATTTAAAAAGAACCTTATATAGAAAAAAGCAAAAGTTAGGTTATCGCTTATTTTTCCTCTAGCATTTTTTATTTGGGTCCTTATGCTTCTGGTTGAGAGGCTGACTCTTAATAGTGACGCAGTGTTAAACCTTCACAGCTCGTTCCCAAGCAACGGGCCGACGCTCCCACTGCCTTGTGCATCCGCTGTATTAGGAAGACGGCACCTCGATGCTTGCTTGGTCACTGAAATTGGTTTACAATTTTTAATTACATAGTTTGAAAATGCCTTCCCTTCATTTTTTAAATAACAGGTGCTCACCACATAGAATTTTGGCAATAGAAAGAGGTGCAAAGAAATAATAAAACTTATAAATCTGTAGTTCTAATTACTGACAGAGCTCTTGAAGCACATTTTATTGTTTTTTCCTTTTAAAACAGAGAAATAAATTTACATATATAATTATAATCATAATTAAAGGGCTAAGTGTAAATTTAGGGACTATGTAACCCATGGGTTTTTTAGTTTGTTTTTTTTTAAGCAGAGGAACCCTCTTTTCCAGTGAAGCTTCCCTGAAACCCCAGTGTGTAAAACTGTTAAAAATGGACTTGTTCTGTTCTGGTTGAAGCAGGGCTTATGGACCTGGGCTCTTCTTCCACCAGTGACTCCATGGGCACTTCCAAGAAGCTCCAGAACCCCAGGCGACAGTTGGAATACACTCTTCTAGGCAGACTTGCAGCCCCAAAAGATTGAGTGGCTTACCAAAGTTTATAGCAGTCAGTGGCAGAATCAGGACAGAACACCAGAATATTCTACTGCAGTTCATGGCTCTTTGCCAGTACACCCACTGCTAAAAGTGTGTTTCCATTAGGCATACTTGACTAGCTGGACTGGTCTTTACTAGCCATTGTTTTGGAATAGTATTTAGGATATCACATCGCAAGTTTTTTACTTTAAAAATATAAATAATTTGGAACGAAATCATTAGCTTTTAAACATTAATATAAATGCCTGTCTGTCTATCTCTCTGATTTCCATAGTCTCCTCTCTCTTCCAGGACGGAGATGGATAAAGCAGATGTTCATTGGGGCGTTCCTTATCCCAGCTATGGTGTGTGGCACTGCCTTCTTCATCAATTTTATAGCCATTTATTACCATGCTTCAAGAGCCATTCCTTTTGGAACAATGGTAAGTTGCTTGAGTCATACTTTTAAACTGAACAAGTGTAAGCATTCTGATACGAGGCTTGCTATGTCTTTAACATACTTCTATTAATAATTGCAGCCAGTCTTCACCCAGTCCTAGAAAGTGAGATGAAGGAGGAAGTTCTTGTTAGTCTCCGCATAATTCTAGTTAAGTGTAAACCTGCAGTTGCCCTTTTATTTCCTTGATTCTGTGAACCAGTAAAGTAAAAGCCTGTCTTTTAACTATGACAGAAGAGAACACTAATCTTTTAAAGAGATGAGTGAAACTGGTAAATATATTTCAGAGATGGAATAATGTCACATCAAGAAACATGGATGTTTTAAAGTGATAGATGAGTGTAAGGGTAGGAAGTGAAGCTTCTCTATAGTACTTTTTATTTCAGGAATAGAATAGTATTTTTAGAACCTCATTAGGCATTTATATTAATATTGGTAATATATGTTGCTATAGATATTAAAATCTTTTCATATATTGTAACCTTTAGTCACAGACTTTGAATGTTTTTTTTTTTAACAGAGACAGAGAGAGAGTCAGAGAGAGGGATAGGCAGGGACAGACAGACAGGAACAGAGAGAGGTGAGAAGCATCAATCATTAGTTTTTCGTTGCGACACCTTAATTGTTCATTGATTGCTTTCTCATATGTGCCTTGACCGTGGGCCTACAGCAGACTGAGTAACCCCTTGCTTGAGCCAGCGACCTTGGGTCCACGCTGGTGAGCTTTGCTCAAACCAGATGAGCCCATGCTCAAGCTGGCAACCTCAGGGTCTCGAACCTGGATCTTCCACATCCCAGTCCGACGCTGTATCCACTGCGCCACCGCCTGGTCAGGCAGACTTTGAAATTTTTAAGAATTATTTAAATATATGAAAACTAAAACACAGATATGCTGGTGCTATAAAGGGTTAATCCATGGTCTCCAAATTCTTCCTGTTGTTACCTTTTACCTAGAAACAGAATTTTAGGTCTAGAGTAGATTTTAGCTTTAATGTACACTTGTGCACACATATACACACATACACACACATATACAAGTTGCAGAGTGGTCACTGCTTCTCAGATAGGCTGAGTATCATGGTCAAGGTCATGCAGATAGTTAATAATAGAACTGTAGCTGGAAGCCACGTCTCTCTGAATTTTAGACTTGTTTTCTTTTTCTATTATGTGGAAGTTACCAAATAGTTTCACAGAAATTCCAGATGATTTTGGTTGTTTCAGAGTCCAGACCAGCTTTTTAAAAGACGCTTGCTATATATTTTTACTAAGCCTTTAATACTTTTTAGTAGGGAATATTTTTGAAAATTGCTTCAGAAAACATTTTTTTGCAAGCCAGAGTAGGTGATGAAGGTTAGGAAAGGTTAAAGTACTTAATTATATTCAGAACTGGAA
Source organism: Saccopteryx leptura (assembly GCF_036850995.1). Classification (NCBI taxonomy): domain Eukaryota; kingdom Metazoa; phylum Chordata; class Mammalia; order Chiroptera; family Emballonuridae; genus Saccopteryx; species Saccopteryx leptura. The sequence goes on from NC_089515.1 coordinate 30,963,646, forward strand.
AAGAATTTGCTTCGTAGTAGTTGTAGGCCATCAGAAAGTACATTTAGGGGAGTTAAGTTCCTTCTGAAAGATGACCAGCGAAATTATATGCTTAGTGCTTTAAAAATTAGAGTTCTGATTCATTATAATTTTCCGCATAAAATGTTTTTTTATTTCTTAATTTTATTTTTCAGGGAGCTATAAATCAGCATCTATATATAAATAGCATTTTCTTTAAAAACTTTTCAATGAAGGTACATGCATATGTGAACAAGTGTGCTTTTACAAGTCACAAAAAAGCTGTATGGAATATATTTTTCACCACTATAGAGATAAAAATCATTATTTCTTATAAAGTTTTGGATTTGATTTGAATATTATATTTTAAAATCTCTTTGTTTCACTAAAATTATAAATTTTACCACTTAGTAAATGGAGTTTTGAATGTTAATATTCAGTGTGACTTGCCTTTAGACAACTTAGTGATTACTAATTATCAAAATACAATGTCAAACTGTGCTGAGGTAGGGGTTTATACAGTTATCTCTGATGTACGGAAGACTGGTGTTGGCCCTTAGCAGTCTCCTACAATCTCATGTTCTTAATTTACATCTAATTTGGAAGGAAGGAAGGAATGCAGAGCTAAGGGCGTGCCATTGGCCTCAAGTTCTAACCAGGTGTGTAGTATAACAGTTTTCTCCTTTTAAGAGTATTAAAACTTGTTTAGAATGTGAAATTTAAGAACTTGAGACTGTTTGACTAGCTGTTCATTAAGTATTTTAATGACATAAATTTGTCTTTTTAGTTGTTTGACTTGTTGACATTATAAAGGATATGGTTATATATTTTCATAAACACCATGGTTCTTGATCCTGTGTACACATTAGAATCACCTGGGAATTTAAAATATTTCGGTACCTAGGGCTTTATCCCAGGCCAATCTATCTATCTTGCTCGAAACTCATTGTCTAGTGTTAACTGGATTGTAGTCCCAGCCTCTGGGAGTGAATCTGTCCACTGAAAGCCTCACAAACCATGTGTCTGAGAAGCCAGCGTCCCTACTAACTGAATATCTTCACATTCTTCCATGTACTCTTCCCAGGCCTTAGCTCTTTCTGTAGCTATTGGGTGATGTTCGCTCTCGTTCTCTGTTTTCTGACAGATCCCACAATTAAGGGTTAGTCTAACCTTAGTGAAAGGTTAGACTTTACCAGCAGAAGTCGGGGCTTCACCCACTTGGGATCTGGAGTTTTATTAGAATACTGCTATCACTAGAAACAGCCCCAAATAGGATTTAAAGTGGGTGAAGTTTGTCTTTGGACATCAACTTTTCTGCTTATGTATACCTAATTATACATGAAAGCCATTAAGTTCATGTTAAATTAAACTTGTTGAACAGTAGTCAAAGTTAGCAGCTTAATAAAGATAAATATAGGTAGAGTGTGGTGGTGATAATCTGAGATAATATCTAGTGTAATCAGATTGAAGGCATGGCGTCTAGAGTCAGAGAGTATTACAAGAAGACATAAGAAAGCATTTATATGAAATTTTAGGCCAAAGATGAACGTACCTGTTACTCCTGAAGTTGCAGTGCTCTGGCAAAGGTATGACAGAGAATGGGAGAGAGTGTACTTGAAATTAGACTGCTTCTTTTGGGAATTTGTTCTAGAATGATTTAGGTATTGTACCCAGAGTTTTTGGTCCCGTGAGTTTCTTGGGAATGAGGAAGGATTTGCTAAGATGTTTTAAAGAAAACTTTTTAGGTGTGAAGTGTTTTGTGGGCTGGAAATCTCAGGTCCTAAATTTGATGTTATTGTAGGCCTTCGGGGAACAAAGAACCAAGTTGCAGAGTTTTAAAACTCAGAGAAGCAAGGTAACATAAGAACATATAACCTTTATACTCATAATATTATTTAGTTAAGTATGCACTGATAGATGCACTGTACCTTTTTTTGGTCTCAGTGAATATAATATGACGGAGAAGGAACGGGTCGTGGTCATGAATGAACTATGTTGTATTTGTCACCTTAAGGCCTGTTTTAGCATGGGAGAGGAATCTTGAACATTATGAGAAAATACACCCTTGGTTTTAGGAAATCAGATTTCACAAATATTTAAGGAAATGCTCTCATGACTCAAGTTTTGTGCCATGGCTGGGAAAATGGCTTGAGAATTGAAGGACCTCAAAAATGAAATTAATGACGTAGAATTTTGGGAAGGAGGAAAAAACAGACACCAAGATTAGTGGATAGGCACTATTTTGAGATCTTAAAGGTGGTGAGAAGACTACACTACACTTAAGCAAAAAAAAGCATAATAAAGATCTATAAAAGCAGTGTTAGAAAAACTCCATTACCTGACCTGAACTGTTGACAAATGCTAAGGCAAACAAAGGGATCTTGTAAAGATATTTTCATAGCAAGATTAAAGAGCTCCAGTTGCTCCACATTATCTTGATATTTGATAATGGTCAGTTGTTTTTTTTTCATGTAAGCCATTCTAGTGGTGTCTTCTTGTGGTTTTAATTTGCATTTCCCTAATGACTAATCATTTTGAAGATATTTTTGTATGCTTATTTGCCATCATATATCATATATTCTTTATTGAATATTCAAACTTTTGTCAATATTTTAATAGGTTGTCTTGTTGAGTGGTAAGAGTTCTTTATATATTGTAGATATAAGACCTTTGTCTTATACATATTTTGCAAATACTCCCATTTTTTGGCTTGTCTTTTTTATTCTCTTAAGAGTGTCCTTTGAAGAACAAATTAATTTTGAGGTCTGATTTATTCTTTTATAGTTTGTACTTTTCAGTCCTATTTAAGAAATCTTTTGCCAAACCTAATGCAGTAAGCTTTCTTTGTGTGTTTTCTTCTAGAAATTTTATGGTTTTAGCTCTTAAATATAGGTCTATGATCCATTTGTGGTTAATTTTGTATATAATGTGAGTTAAGGGTCAAGGTTTTTTATTTTTATAATTGACTTTTAGAGAGAGGAAGGGCGAGAGACAGAGAGATACATCAATTTCTTTCACCTATTCATGCCATCTTGGTTGATTCATATACGTGCCCTGACTGGGGAGCGAATCCACAACCTGGGCATGTTGGAAAGGCGCTCTAACCAACTGAACTACCTGGCCAGGTCTTTTCAAGGATTTTCTTTTATGTATGGCTCTTCAGTTGTTTCAGCACCATTGGTTAAAAAGATCTTTTCTCCACTGAATTGCGCAAGCACTTTTGTTGATAATCAATTGACCATCTGTGTATAGATCTATTTCTGGATTTTCTGTTCTGTTTCATTGGTTGATTTGTTTTGTTTTCATGCCAGTACCACACTGTCTTGATACTGTAGCTTTACAGTTGTAAGTCTTGAACTCTTATTCAAAGTTGTTTTGGCTTTTTAAATTTCTTTTCATTTCCATATAAAATTTAGAATTAGCATGTTAATTTTGACAAAAAGCCTGCTGGGATTTTGAGTGGGATTGGATTGAATCTATATAGCTCAATTTGAGAAGAATTGACACCTTAATAATATTCAAAGTATTTTATTTAGAAAAATAAATTTAAAGGGGTGACATTGATCAATAAGGGTACATAGGTTTCAGGTAAACATTTCTATAGCTTTTGAACTGTTGATTATGTTGTGTACCCATCACCCAAAGTCAAAGAAAGGCTTTTGACTAATGAACACAACTTCTCTACAACACTTTCTAGATCTTAGTGTTTAGGATTTGTATATCTTCTGTTGACTTTACTCCTAAATAGTTCATATTTTAATACTTTTTGTAAATGGCATTTTTTAAGAGTTTTATTAATTTTTTTTTTTTTTTTTTTTTTTTTTTACGGAGACAGAGAGTCAGAGAGAGGGATAGATAGGGACAGACAGGAACAGAGAGAGGTGAGAAGCATCAATCATTAGTTTTTCTTTGCGACACCTTAGTTGTTCATTGATTGCTTTCTCATATGTGCCTTGACCGTGGGGCTACAGCAGACTGAGTAACCCCTTGCTCGAGCCAGCGACCTTGGGTCCAAGCTGGTGAGCCTTGCTTAAACCAGATGAACCCGCACTCAAGCTGGCAATCTTGGGGTCTCGAACCTGAGTCCTCTGCATCACAGTCCGATGTACTATCCACTGCACCACCACCTGGTCAGGCAAGAGTTTTATTAATTTTTAAAAATATTTACTTGTTGATCTAGAGAGATGTAAGAGGAAAGAGAAAGAGAAGGAGACAGAGAGGGAGAGAGAAAGAAACACTGATTTGTTTTTCCACTTATCCATGCATTCATTAGTAGATTCTTGTTTGTGCCTTGACTGGGGATCAAACCGGAAACCTTAGCATATTGGGACAATGCTCTAACCAAGTGAGCTACCTGGCTAGGCTCATAAATGATATGTTTAAATTTTCAAATTCTGATTGTTGCTAGAGTATAGAAAAAAAATTGATTTTTGTGTATTGACTTTGCATCCTGCAACTTTGCTAATCTCCCTTATTAGTTTTAATACTTTTTTTAGATTTCTAAAGATTTGTTTATATAAATCATGTTGTCTATGAATAAAAACACTTTTACTTTTGTCTTTCTAATCTGTATGCCTTTTGTTTCTTCTTCTTCTTTGCACTGACTAGAACTTCCATACAGTGTTACATAGAAGCAGTAAGAGCATACAGCGTTGACTTATTACCAGTCTTAGGAGAAAAGTTATCAGTCTGTATCCTCAAGTGCAATGTTAGCTATAGTTTTTTTGTTTTGTTTTGTTTTTGTAGACGCCCTGCATGAAATTGATGAAGCTCCCTTCTAATCCTAGTTTGCTGAGTTTTTTTTATTATGAATTGAGGTTGGATCTTGTGTTGCCTTTTTCTGCACCTTTTGAGATGATCTGTGAATTTTCTTTTTTCATTCTGATAATGTAAATTGCATTGATTGATTTTTGAATCTTAACCCAGTCTTGCATTCCTTTGATAAGCCTCAACTTGTTATAATGTATTATCCATTTTATATATTGTTGGGTTTCATTTGTTAAAATATGTTGTTTTTTTGCATATATATTTGTGAGAGATAGTGGTCTGTAGTTTTCTTATAATATCTTTATTTCCTGGTTTTGGTATCAGGATAATGCTAGGTTGGCCACTACCAAAAACAGTATGGAGGTTCCTTAAGAAATTAAAAATAGAACTACCATATGATCTAGCAATGCCACTTCTGGGTATTGATCCAAAGAAAATAAAAACATAGAATAAGTTTTTAACTTCGAAGCCAGTGTTTCTTCTGTTACATTACTGAAGTGGTCCAAGAATGAGAATTATTTATTAGCATGTTGGAAATATCTGATAAAGAAGGCTTCTTACAGGCATTTGTGTTTAAGTTACCTATGCTTGGATTACTAGGTACTATTATCAATTAAATTGAAGTTAAATCATTTTTATATAGCTATAAAGTCATAAAAATGTATGAGCTAGAAAAGGATGATAAAATTGTCTACTCTGGCATGTGTCAAAGAAATGCATAAGCGTAATGGATGACAAGGCAGTATGTATTTCATGAGATTCACCTTACCTATAAGCAATTACTGTCTATACCCTACATAAATTTATATCCTTTAGCGTTCTAAAATAGTTCATTTCAGGCTGCTTTCTCCCTTTCTATCCTGTTCACACTACAGATTTCCCAAAAGGCCATTCTGGGAAGCAAGGATAGAGTAATAGCCACATTCTTGCTTTGTGACTGAGATTGAGAAGAGTTGACCATTTGGTATTTCTGTGGGGTATTTTTTTTTTAATTTTTTTTTTTTTTAGTTTATTTATTCATTTTTAGAGAGAAGAGAGAGGGAGAGAGAGAGAGAGGAGAGAGAGACAGGGGGAGGAGCTGGAAGCATCAACTCCCATATGTGCCTTGACCAGGCAAGCCCAGGGTTTCGAACCGGCAACCTCAGCATTTCCAGGTCGACGCTTTATCCACTGCGCCACCACAGGTCAGGCCGTCTGTGGGGTATTAAGTATGATAGGCAACACTTGTTTCTAACTGGTTCTCATTAATTTTTTCTTTTTTTTACAGAGTCAGAGAGAGGGATAGGTAGGGACAGACAGACGGGAACGGAGAGAGATGAGAAGCATCAATCATCAGTTTTTCGTTGTGACACCTTAGTTGTTCATTGATTGCTTTCTCATATGTGCCTTGACCGTGGGCCCTCAACAGACCAAGTAACCCCTTGCTCAAGCCAGCGACCTTGGGTCCAAGCTGGTGAGCTTTGCTCAAAGCAGATTAGCCTGCACACAAGCTGGCGACCTTGGGGTCTTGAACTTGGGTCCTTCGCATCCCAGTCTAACGCTCTATCCACTGCGCCACCGCCTGGTCAGGCTCTAACTGGTTCTTATTGTAGTTACGGGAGGCCCTTGAGCCTGGAGCCTTTCCTCTCCCCAGTGCCCATTTTCACTCCCCACTGGTTCATGAACTGTGATGAGGAGGCTGGGGAAGGGCCCTGAATTGGTTGAGTTCCAGAGTTTTCACCAGTGTATTAGACCAAGGTTTTTTTTTAACACTTAGCTGCTAAATTTAATTTTAAAATAAAACCTTAATATGAAAGCAAAATAAAGAAAACAGATATAAGCATGGTTCTGTTAGTATAAATAAATTTTGCAAATTCAATATTTTAACATTTTAAATTTATGAGAGCAATAAAATTGTGATTAAAAAAGATCTATTTAATTTCAAGGGGTGTGAGTAACAGTTCAGTCCTATCTTCTTCAGTAACCAGTTTATTTGGTTGAATATCAGTATTGAGAAAAATCCTCAGTTCTCAGATGACTTAGTCCATGTGACTTTCTTTTTAAACAACTTCCCTTGCAATCTCAGGGTATTCTTTAAGTAAACTCACCCAGAACTTGAACATAAAGGAGTAGAAAATTGGTTTCACAGTTTAATCACTAACAGTTTTAACACACTGCTCACATTTTTATCCTGTATAAAAGAAGTTAGACAAGAAAAGGGAGAAGAAATTAAACAAAGATAAACAGTGATGATGTCCTGATGAGTCGTTTATAGGTTCCTTTATTGACTGTTCTTCATTTCTCTTATTTCTTCACAGTTTTCATTCAACTTTTTCTCACTTTTACTTTCTATTTATTAGGAACCCAAAATGTATAATTAAAAGAGACGATTTGGTCCTGCTTCATTTTTCAGAAGTTCAGAGTGAAGTGATCTTAACCAGAGGCTGGCTGGAAAACAGCTTAAGTTTGTATCCTTGTGCCCAGATAGATATAAAGAAAAAGTCACAAAAGTCAATATTTTCCTAACTGACTGCTTTGGTTCTAGAATCTTGACATCGTCTTCCCTAGACTTGGAATTACTAATAGTAGAAAAATACTTATATTATTTTAGTAATGACACATATCTAATAAATAGAGCTATACGTTTATTGTTAAGATCCTAAGGCAGTGTAGAATAGAATGAACGTGGTCTTTGAGAGAATCACATCTGAATTGAAAGTTTAGTCTGGCTACTTGCTAGCTATGGGATAGGAAGTTACATAGCCTCTATAAGTCTCACTTTTTTTTCATTTGTAAAACAGTAAAATAACATATGTAATGCTCTTTGTGCATATTAGTGTCTCAGTAGAGTGTAGGCAAATAAATAAAGTGGATATAATGAAGAAAGATAAGGACACGTTTCAGGCATGGCAGCCGAAGTGAAAGAAGAAAAAAAGATACAGGAGAGACGGTGTGGAAGAGTAGGAAAAAAGGGGAAGTCAAGTAGATAAGAACACTTCAACTTGTATTTTAAAGCACATTTTTTTATTTTCATTAGTGTGTATCTTGCACAATTTTAACCCATGTTGAATCTAAACATTTTCTTTTGTGATCAAATTGTGTTTGAATTTTTAAGTGTCCTTTTTATTTTTATTAATGTTATCGTTCTGAGTAATCACACTCATTTTAATTTAATTTACAGGTGGCCGTTTGTTGCATCTGTTTTTTTGTTATTCTTCCTCTAAATCTTGTTGGTACAATACTTGGCCGAAATCTGTCAGGTCAGCCCAACTTTCCTTGTCGTGTCAATGCTGTGCCTCGTCCCATACCGGAGAAAAAATGGTAAAGAGAATGCTAAATCTTATGTGGTTGTTTCTCACAAAATAGATGTTCTTATGGCTGTTACAGATTTGTAACGTTTAGAATTGGCATGTATTTGTAAGAATAACTGTCTCAAGTTTTAACTTAAGAATTTGTCTTTTTACGTTTTTCTTCAGCCTATATTGCTAGAGGTAGTAATAAATTTTACCCGTATTCACTTTCTGAATATTGGTGCCTTTAGAAATAAGTCAAATGCTTTGATAAATATACGTGTGTCTAGAGGTGGGTGAGAACTAAAGCTGTAGCAGTTCTATAGCTGCAGCCTACATACAGGCCAAATGTGACCTGCCACTGTTTTAGTAAAAAAGCTTTTGTTGGAACATGCCTGTTTGTTCACATCTTGCCCAGGATTGCGTTTACAAGGCAGCATTAGAGTTCAGTAGTTGTTCAGAGACCTGTCACCTGCAAAACTGGAAGTATTTACTGTCTGAACCTTTACAGAAAATGTTTGCCCATCCCTTAATTATAATTTGATAGTCCTTTCCTGATATTTTATTATTTTATTTTATTTTTTATTTTTAAATTTTTTTGTATTTTTCTGAAGCTGGAAACGGGGAGAGACAGTCAGACAGACTCCCGCATGCGCCTGACTGGGATCCACCCAGCACGCCCACCAGGGGGCGATGCTCTGCCCACCAGGGGGCGATGCTCTGCCCCTCCGGGGCGTCGCTCTGTTGCAACCAGAGCCACTCTAGCGCCTGGGGCAGAGGCCAAGGAGCCATCCCCAGCACCCAGGCCATCTTTGCTCCAATGGAGCCTCGCTGCGGGAGGGGAAGAGAGAGACAGAGAGGAAGGAGAGGGGGAGGGGTGGAGAAGCAGATGGGCGCCTCTCCTGTGTGCCCTGGCCAGGAATCGAACCCGGGACTTCTGCACGCCAGGCTGACGCTCTACCACTGAGCCAGCCGGCCAGGGCTATTTTATTATTTTAAACAGTAACACACATTTATAGCCCTGTATGTCCTACTAATTAATAAATGAATTAAGGTTGAGACCAACTGTAGTACAGTGGTACCTTGAGATACAAATTTAATTCATTCTGTAATTGTGCTCGTCAGTCAGTCAACTCGTGTATCGAACTGCCGATACTGGACCCATGCGCCAACGTGCCAACTAGCGGCAGCTTCCTGAATCATGACTCATATCTTGGAATTTTGCTCAGATCTCAAACAAAAATACAGACCAAGTCACAGCTTGTATCTTAAAAAATTTGTATGTTGGTCTGTTCGTATCTCAAGGTACCACTGTACTGACTTGTGGTCTTTTTTTTTTTTTTTTTTTTTCCTTTTTTTTTTTCCATTTTTCTGAAGCTGGAAACGGGGAGAGACAGCCAGACAGACTCCCGCATGCGCCCGACCGGGATCCACCCGGCACGCCCACCAGGGGCGATGCTCTGCCCACCAGGGGGCGATGCTCTGCCCATCCTGGGCGTCGCCATGTTGCGACCAGAGCCACTCTAGCGCCTGAGGCAGAGGCCACAGAGCCATCCCCAGCGCCCGGGCCATCTTTGCTCCAATGGAGCCTTGGCTGCGGGAGGGGAAGAGAGAGACAGAGAGGAAAGCGCGGCGGAGGGGTGGAGAAGCAAATGGGCGCTTCTCCTGTGTGCCCTGGCCGGGAATCGAACCCGGGTCCTCCGCACGCTAGGCCGACGCTCTACCGCTGAGCCAACCGGCCAGGGCTGACTTGTGGTCTTGATCTTCACTTCTGGGATAGTATAGAATCTCTCATTCTGTCACATTTTAGGCACAGAATGTTTTCTTGAGGACCTTCTGTAATTCAAGATTAATCCTGACAAAGAATGACAAGTATTTCTGTTTAACAGGTGAAGAGACTCTTCTGTTACAATAGTGTAAACATAATTTACAGTTTATTAGCCCAATCAGCTTTCAAATTATTATTCTTGATGGATTTTTAATTTGAGGTTTTGTAATTATTCAAATTTTGGATATTAATATGTTTATATTTCTAATTTTTGTCATTCAGATTTGAACAAAATACGAACTCAATGTATATTTATTAAATTTAAAAGTTGAGCTCTGGCCGGTTGGCTCAGTGGTAGAGTGTTGGCCTGGCGTGCAGAAGTCCCGGGTTGATTCCCGGCCAGGGCACACAGGAGAAGCGCCCATCTGCTTCTCCACCCCTCCCCCTCTCCTTCCTCTCTGTCTCTCTCTTCCCCTCCCGCAGCCAGGGCTCCATTGGAGCAAAGATGGCCCGGGCGCTGGGGATGGCTCCTTGGCCTCTGCCCCGGGCGCTAGAGTGGCTCTGGTCGCAACAGAGCGACGCCCCGGAGGGGCAGAGCATCGCCCCTGGTGGGCGTGCCAGGTGGATCCTGGTCGGGCGCATGCGGGAGTCTGTCTGACTGTCTCTTCTCGTTTCCGGCTTCAGAAAAAAAAAAAAAAAAGGTTGAATATTATATTTAATATAATAACAGAAAGACAAGTACTATATGATTTGACTTACGTGTGGAATCTAATGAACAAAATAAAAAATAAACTAACAAAGAAAATAGAAACAGACTCATAGATAGAGAACAGACTGCCAGCTATAGGAGAAAATGGAGGTTGGGGGCCGGGTGAAGAAGGCAAAGGAATTAAGAAAAGGAAGAAAACCTTACAGACACAGACAACAAGGGGGATTGCAGGAGGGAAAGGGTGTAGGGGAGGTGGAGGAGGGAGGGGGGGGGATAGATGATGTATTATGGAATTGTAAACCTTAAACCTATATAATTTTATTAATCAGTGTCATCCCAATAAACTCATTAATTCTATTCTGCACTTTGTTTTCCTAATTTTTTACTTGCAGACAAAAATAGAAGTCTTACTGTACATTTATTATATACCTCATCATAAAAATAGCTGTACAGTAGACTCTACATATTCATAACAAGGGATATGTAATGAAGCCTCTGTTCCTAGATATTTTATCACACTGTAAATGTAACTTATGTTCAGGTACTTATACAGTCTTTTGTAGACTTAGAGGTATGTAGACATTTATAGAAATTGAGGCTGAATAAAATAGCCCCTTTGGTTTAAAGGAGAGTAATCTGTTCTAGTAATAGAAAGTATCCATGTTCCTTTTTTCTTAGATCGGTCTTATGAGAATTTTCTAGTCTATTTTTAAAATTCAACAATATATTTAAAATTGGATTGTGAAGGCCCGTTGATATCCTGATGTTCACCTATTACTAGGGAGGATATGTTTAAAGGCAAAGCGTAGTAAAAAATCACAGAAGTTCCTGTAGGTCACTAGGGCTAGTGAAGGAGAGGAAGGAACAAGACATGACCTTGCCAGTCATGGTCACTTTTAGGTGTAGGAAGGCTTGTGTGTCTCTTCATTTTCTTTATATCAAACACATGGGAGCCAAAATCTGAATACTAGAGCTGGCCCTCACCTTGGACCGATCATTTCTAACCTCTGTAGCTCTTGACTTTCTATAAAATGAAGAAAGAAGACTAAATTATTTTTAAGTTTTATTTCCCAGCTTTCAAATTCTTTGATTTTCCTTTCAGTTTGTTAGTTTGCTAATTCCAGAGATATTAGTTTAGTACCTTTCCTGTGCCAGGCACTGTGCTGGCCACTGAGAAAACCTGGATGAATAGCTTCTGCCTGCCAGGGTTTATGATCCAGTGAGGTCTGATATGTATGTAAACTGTCTACAGTCACAGGTTAGTGTGCTAAGTGCTGTGATAGAGTTATGTTCAAAGGGCAGTGAAAGAAGGGGGAAGGACCCACGCCTTCCACGGAAATTTAGAAAAGGCTTTACAGAGAGACACTTGACCTGACACTTGCAGAGAAGTGTGAGACAAGACAAGGCATTTCAGATAGAGAATTACCAATTACTACTACTGTTTGTTGAGTGAATGAATTACGTTTGAAATTATTTTTTCATTCCTTGGCCCCCTTATAACTCAGAACTCATAATATCTTAAATGTATAATTCATAGCAAAAGGAATTACTGAACCAATGAAAGAGTGAGCAAACAAATGGCAAGGCCACAGTTCGGAAAACATTATTCAGCTAGGGGTCTCAAGACTTACATTTTCTTTCTCTGTGGCTTTCTGTAAGTAAATGCCTGTAGAGTTCTTAGAAGTTATTGAGAGATGTAGAAAGGAGTGAACACTTTCTTGAGTTCTGCCATTGGCAAGAATATCTTCCCCAAGTTCTTGTCTCAGCTGTTTTAATACTGTAAAGAATTTTGACTATATTCTAGTACTAATTTGAAGTCCCATGTCTGTGTTATACCTCTTTGGATTTTTTTAAAGATTTTAATTTATAATTTTAGAGGAGAGAGAGAGCGAGAAGGGGGGAACAGGAAACATCAACTCATAGGAGTTGCTTCTGTATGGTGCCTAGACTGGGAAATCCTGGGGTTTCAAACCAGTGCCTTTAGTGTTCCAGGTTGATTCTCTATAGCCACTGCTCCACCACAGGTCAGGCCTTTGGATTTTAATTTTTTTTTTTACTGATTTGTTTCTATCCTTTAGATTGTTTTTAAGTACCAAGCATTGCCTTTCTATTACCAGGATTTATATAATATAACATAAAATCATGCTAGGACTTTACTGTTAATTTTAATGTTTTCCAGGTTTATGGAGCCTGCAGTGATTGTTTGCCTGGGAGGAATTTTACCTTTTGGCTCAATCTTTATTGAAATGTAAGTTTTGGCTAGGTATTTATGCTTTGAGGGATTTCATTGTAATTAGAGAATTTAGGAGTTAGGGTAGGATGGGAAAACATCTAACAGAGTTAGTCTGTTAATTCCATGGCTTCCAGAAAGGGGTCTATGTATCTGTCTAAAAGTAGTTTTCTGCTCAGTTCTCAAATATTCAGGTGAAGTTTGTAGTTATTTTGTATTATGTTCTAGACCTCTCTCATTTTATAGGAAATCTTAGGAATCAAAGCATGCAAGCTAGAAAAAACTAAATTAGTTTTTGATCACATGCATGATGTAAGGAATTACTGGTTTTATCATATTTTGAAAATATTTCCAAGGGTCCAGGGAACTAGGTTGAAGCACTACCTACCTGTCAGACTCCTGACGTCTTCGAATGCATAGTCATTGCTAGTTTCCTTCCACAGAGACCTGTAGGAGTGCTGAGTCGTTCCTAGTTTCCTTCCACAGAGACCTGTAGGAGTGCTGAGTCATTGCTAGTTTCCTTCCACAGAGACCTGTAGGAGTGCTGAGGAATGTGTCTGTGTTTGGGGCGGGAAGTGTGCCACCTGAGCCCAGTTACCGTGCTTCACAACTGCACCTTTGGTTACCACTGCAAATGGAAGCCTTTCTTTTCTCAGCCTGCGTTCCAGCGTTTCTTGATGGGAATGCTCTGGCATTTTAGGCAGGCAATTCTTTGTAGGGGACTTTCTCAAGAATTGCAGTCATGCCCTGGCCGGTTGGCTCAGTGGTAGAGCGTCGGCCTGGCATGCAGAAGTCCCGGGTTCAATTCCCGGCCAGGGCACACAGGAGAAGCGCCCATCTGCTTCTCCACCCCTCCCCCTCTCCTTCCTCTCTGTCTCTCTCTTCCTCTCCCGCAGCCAAGGCTCCATTGGAGCAAAGATGGCCCGGGCGCTGGGGATGGCTCCTTGGCCTCTGCCCCAGGAGTTAGAGTGGCTCTGGTCGCAGCAGAGCATCCCCCCTGGTGGGCAGAGCATCGCCCCCTGGTGGGCGTGCCGGGTGGATCCCGGTTGGGCGCATGCAGGAGTCTGTCTGACTGTCTCTCCCCGTTTCCAGCTTCAGAAAAATACAAAAAAAAAAAAAAAAGGATTGCAGTCATACACCTCTGGCCATTGCCCACAAATGCCAGTCATTGTAACTGCTCAAAATCTCCTTACGGGTTTCCTTCCAGCTGCCCACTGCTGATTCTCTCCTGTACAGTGGATGCCTCCTTGACAGACATGAGTGGATCTGATAGTTATTTAATGAAAAAGTTGGCTCCTGTGAGGGAGTTATAAAATAGATACATAACATTTTATTTTAACTTAAACAACTAATGGTACGTCCTTCACTGATCTTTTAAAAGAATTTAAAGCTAAGGTCTTTGATTTGTATCTAGTTGGTGTTTTCATCAGTTTTCTTTGACTTTCATAATACATCTTCTGTGTTTTTCAGCCTTTTAAAGTGGAGCAAGAACATTAAGACCTGTCTGAAGCATTCTCAGTGCAGAATACTTCTAGATTTGAACATTTGTCCCTCAATCTTTTCTAGCTTTCTCACCCATACCTAATTCTGTAACTATTATTAAACAACGCACCTCATTGAATTTTTCAAAGCATTCAAACTGATTTTCCTAGAAATCACACATCCTTTTTGCTCTTATGTATAAATATATTGATTTATATGACATTTAATTAAATTTTCTAACACTAGCAAGTACAACTGACATAGATTTGGGCAAACTCCTGGTGGTCGCCTACTGGTTGGGGATATTAGTACCATGGACAGGGATTGGATTGGTGTTTGTGTCACTTCAGGAATTTCTTCAGTCTTTTCGGTCTGAAACTGCTTTGTGTCCTCGCCCTGACTTGGCCTCGGACTATTTTATCCCTCCTACCCTCATCCTCAGTTCCTCTGGCTCACATTTTTGTTTTCTCAGGGCTGTGTTCCATTAGCCTTTCTGCTGTGTCTTTAATGTCTCTTACTTTGACCTCCTTCATACCCATTCTCCTCTTTTTTTTTTTTTCCTTTTTGTATTTTTCTGAAGCTGGAAACAAAGAGGCAGTCAGATTCCCGCATGCGCCTGACCAGGATCCACCCGGCATGCCCACCAGGGGACGATGCTCTGCCCATCTGGGGCGTCACTCTGTTGCAAACAGAGCCATTCTAGTGCCTGAGGCAGAGGCCACAGAGCCATCCTCAGCGCCCGGGCCATCTTTGCTCCAATGGAGCCTTGGCTGCGGGAGGGGAAGAGAGAGACAGAGAGGAAGGAGAGGGGAAGGGTGGAGAAGCACATGGGCGCTTCTCCTGTGTGCCCTGGCTGGGAATTGAACCCAGGACTCCCACACGCCAGGCCGATGCTCTACCACTGAGCCAACCGGTCAGGGCCCCATTCTCCTCTTGGTAGCCGAAGTGATCTTTTTAAGGTATCAGTCTGATTATATCAGTTATTTGCCAAAGAATTCTCATTTTCATTATCCCTCACCCCCTTGTCCCCCACATGCCTTATCTGATTCTTCTCAATTACCCCCCACCCAAGCCTCACCCAGCCACACCAGTAAGATGGCCCTCTTGGGTACTTTGATAGAACACGTGTCACAGTACATCATGATGACTCCTTTACTGCTATTCCCTGCTACACAGTAATCGCCTTGAGGGTAGAGACTGACATTTTCACAGTTCTATGCTCACTGCTCCCCTGTTATGTGGTAGGGGCTCTGTAAGTATCTGAAAGAGTGAATGATGAACAAATGAGTGAACAAACAAGAGACCAAGAAAAAGAAAAGAGGCCTGAAGACCCTTTCTGAGTCAATGATGACTTGGATGATGGAATTAGAGCGAAGGGTCTTTTTCTTTTTTTTATCGAAATCTTATTTATTTATTTTTTATTTTTTGTGGCAGAGAGAGAGTCAGAGAGAGGGACACATAGGTACAGACAGACAGGAAGGGAGAGAGATGAGAAACATCAGTTCTCTGTTGCGGCTCCTTAGTTGTTCATTGATTGCTTTCTCATATGTGCCTTGACCTGGGGGCTACAGCAGACCGAGTAAACCCTTGCTCGAGCCAGCGACCTTGGGCTCAAGCTGGTGAGCCTTGCTCAAACCAGATGAGCCTGCACTCAAACTGGCGATCTCGGGGTTTCGAACCTGGGTCCTCCACATCCCAGTTTGATGCTCTATCCACTGTGCCACCACCTGGACAGGCGGGTCTTTTTCTTAAAGTAAAATCTTAACTCCCTTTCTCTTACTGTGCTCTGAAGATAGCATGATGCTTCTTTAGGCTTTGTTTTCCTACTTCCCCACCCCATAATTGCATGTTATTATTCTGTCAAACTTAGTTTTTTTTGTTTGTTTGTTTTTTTATCTTAGCGCAAGAAACATTGATTTGTTGTTTCTCTTATTTATGCATTCATTGGTTGATGCTTGTATGTGCCCTTACCAGGTATTGAACCCTTGGCGTATTGGAACAACGCTCAACTTAGCTACCTGGCCAGGCCACTAGTTTTTAATAGGATATTTTATAAAATATGAAATATATTGCTTATATAGTATTATTATAGCTATAAAAAATGAAAAAATGAGGGAATTGACTTTTACAAATACGAATTTTTAGCTTTTTATTTTTTTATATTTTACCTCCTTTAAGTTTCTAATTCATTTAGTTTGCATAGACATAAATGCCTCACTAAAGAAATTATTCTTGTGGGACATAAAAATGAGACTCCGGGACACAGACAAGAGTACCGGGGATGGGGAGGGGAAGGGAGAGGGCAGGGGGAGAGGAGGGGCACAAAGAAAACCAGATAGAAGGTGACAGAAGACTATATGACTTTGGATGATGGGTATGCAACATAATCAAATGTCAAAATAACCTGGATATGTTTTCTCTGAACCTATGTACCCTGATTGATTAATGTCACCTCATTAAAATTAATAAAAAAAAATTATTCTTGAAAGATTAGCTCAAAATATTTTTCAGAGAATTTTAGAGTACTTAATAGATTAAAAAAAGGGAAATTGGAAGTTACTTGTAAGATAAGTATTGTAATTTAAGTGAGAACTAAGATGTGAGACTTTAAGCAGAATGAGCTTCAAAATAAAGACTAGAAAACTTTTCTTTTTTGCATTTTATGTAGGTATTTCATCTTCACATCCTTCTGGGCATATAAGATCTACTATGTCTATGGCTTCATGATGCTGGTGCTGGTCATCCTGTGCATTGTGACCGTCTGTGTGACCATCGTGTGCACGTACTTTCTACTGAACGCCGAGGACTACAGGTGGTGAGTACTTATTTCTGGGAAGAACCTCTGGGGACCGTCATATTTTTAAAAGAAGATTCCATTTGAAGTATATCAAGCAATGTAAAAGATCTGTATAAAAATTTTGTTAATTAAGATTGTATCAGAAAAATTTTCAGTTGTGAAAATGATGAAGATAAAGATGATGAAGATTTCTGTTATAAAAGTGATGAAAAGCCCCGGCTGAATAGCTTGGTTGGTTGGATCACCATCCTGAAGCGCAGAGGCTGCTGCTTCTGTGCCCGGACAGGGCACACAAGGAACAGACTGATGCTCTTGTCTTTCTCTTGCTCCCTCCCTTCCTCTCTTTAAAATAAATTTAAAAAATAATAAAATAAAAGGAAGTAGTATATCAGTCAATTTTTTTGTATTGAGCATCACTATAGTAGAAATATTTTCACAACATGTTTAATTGTTCCATTTTAAACACAGGAGACAGGTCTGAAAAACAGTATGTTTTATTTAAAATCACTATGATAGGGAATTTGACAAAATTCAGTATCTCTTCTTCGGTTCTTAAGTCTCTCTCCTGTTGATATATTTAAATGTGAAGTACATGCATTTGTTTTTATAGACACAAAAATATTTTAAATAAAATTCTTAGCTTTTTAAATCCTCCTTTCAGTGCTATTCATTCACAAGAGCTCTGTTTCTCTCCCCCCCCCCCCAGGCAATGGACAAGTTTTCTCTCCGCTGCATCGACTGCCATCTATGTTTACATGTATTCCTTTTACTACTACTTTTTCAAAACCAAGTAAGTGGAGATGTTTTCTCATTTTGTATTTAGGAAACTAAACTTGTCATTTAAACACTAAAATTTAGGGCCTTACATTTAAAGTAAAAATGGATATACTATATTTAATTATTTTGTTTTATTTCAGGATGTATGGCTTATTTCAAACATCATTTTACTTTGGATATATGGCGGTATTTAGCACAGCCCTGGGGATAATGTGTGGTAAGTTCTGAAATTCTTGGAATATCATGAATTAATCTTTGTTTCAGAATCAGAAAAATATAGTCATGGGAAATGAAGAAATTACATTCTGTTGTTTGATCAGGAACACCAACATAAATTCAAGAGTCTGATTGACTTTTTTTATTTTATTTTTATTTTTTATTTTATTTTTTACAGAGACAGAGAGTCAGAGAGAGGGATAGATAGGGACAGACAGACAGGAAGGGAGAGAGATGAGAAGCATCAATCATCAGTTATTCGTTTTGACACCTTAGTTGTTTATTGATTGCTTTCTCATATGTGCCTTGACCGTGGGCCTTCAGCAGACGGAGTAACCCCTTGCTCAAGCCAGTGACCTTGGGTCCAAGCTGGCGAGCTTTTTTTGCTCAAGCCAGATGAGCTCGCACTCAAGCTGGGATCTTGGGGTCTCAAACCTGGGTCCTCCGCATCCCAGTCCAACGCTCCATCCACTGTGCCACCGCCTGGTCAGGCTTTTTTTATTTTTAATTTTTTAATTTTTATATAATTCCACTTTAGCTATAGGGTAAGTAATAAAATAAGGCAGATGTAATAATCTTGTTAAAAGCTAGGTCCTGATATGACATTTGTGGACCCATCTGGATTGCTTTTTCCTTCATCAGAAGACTCTTCTGCAGATTGGTGTTTGTCAGAGGTGGGAAGTCAAGCTGTGGGCGAAATGGGTGAAGGTGGTCAAACGGTAGAAACTTTATTTATAGGATGAATAACTTCTGAGGATGTGGTGTACAGCTTGGTGACTATAATTAATAATACAGTATTATATTTGGAAGTTGCTGAAAGATTAACTCTTAAAGTTCTCATGAGAAAAAAAATATTGTGACTGTTGTGGTGGTTGTTAATAAATCACTGTTGCACACCTGAAACTAATACCGTGTTTTGTGTCAAGGAAAAGAATCTGTTCTATTCCTGTATACCGTGTGTATGACCATGTGCGCACACACACGAATGACATTGACTGTGAAGGAGTAAAGCCCATTGCACTGGCTGTAAGGGAGGACAGTTCTTTTTTTTTTTCACATGCTTTATTTATAGTTGTTGTGATAACCTTTCTTTGTGATAATTAACTTTAACCACCTTTGGGGAAAAGATGAATAGGAACTGAAGGTTAAAACTAGATTTGTATCATGAAATCGGAAGGTTCTTTTAGTATTATTGGCCATCTTTCCTTCAGAATATTATTACTCATTCAACTCCTTTTTATTTAATCTGAAATATTTATCTCCACCAATCATTGAAGTATAGAATTAGGAGATTATTCAGAGGGTTAAATTTTTTTTTCTTGACTTGCTGTGTGATCTCTGACCTAGAGAGGTAATTAATGTCTTGACATTTACAAATAAAATGGAATAAATTTAACTAAATATTTTTGGTGCTTCTCTTGTTGAAATTTCCTTTTGCTTCCTGAAAATCTTGGCACATTACAATTCCCTGTGGTTCAGGCAATGTCCCAGTATTTATTCTTTAATGGGTTTGTATGCCTTCAGTTCTAATCAGTTTTGGGTCAGAGGGAAAACAGTTCAGCTCATAACTGATTAAGATGTCATAATACAGAATCTTACATGTTTATCCATATTTATCAGGTTATGTATCAGTAATTGAAAGAAAAACATTTCTTGATTTCTTTTTAATGTAAAAGGAAACAGGTATGTTAAAGTGGGAAGTGGATTGTTAAAGACTTTATATTTTGAGCATAGCATTTTAGTTTTAAGGAAATGAAATTTAAAAGTGTATCATCTCTGTATTATTCCGAGGACATTTACTTTTCTAGTGAGCATATTCAGCATCCTCTTCATAGACAGTCACATGTCGATAAGCTTCTTCTTGAGGTTCTCCCATAAGACGAGGAAAACGATTCTCTAATTTGATGCTTTTTGCTTTTAAGCATATCTCTGCTCAAAGGGGAAAATGTTTTATAAGTCTTGGAAATGAGATTTGATAATTGGACTAGTGTTAAATTATGTCAGTTAAATTTTTTATTCTAGTTAAATTTTTATGTTCTAAGGATTCAGGTTCAGTTATACAAAATAGAAGGTTTTTTTCTTACTTTGTAATGACTTGTATAACTATTTCAAAATGAATTACAAGTAATTTAAGTGTAATATAATTCATCTTATAAAATAAATGTCTATTGCAAAAATATAATCAGAAATAGGTTTGCCTTGTTGTTTTATTTTTTAATTTTTAGTATTTAATTGTGGGAACTTTTCACATATATACAAAAAGAGGAACAATCTATCTAATCATCTATCTATCTATCTATCTATCTATCTATCTATCTATCTGTAGTGAGTCCTCATGTATCTAACACACCTAATATTAATAACTTATTTCATGGCCTGTCTTATATATATTCTCACCTTATCTCCTTTTATTCTGACATGAATCTTGAATCTCATGTAATTTCAACTGGAAATATTTCTATATATTAGAATATATTATAGCCTGAGCAAGCGGTGGTACAGTGGATAGAGCTTCGGACTGGGATGTGGAGGACCCAGGTTCAAGACCCTGAGGTCGCCAGCTTGAGCGCGGGCTCAGCTGGGTTGAGCAAAAGCTCACCAGCTTGGACCCAAGGTCGCTGGCTCGAGCAAGGGGTTACTCTGTTTGCTGAAGGCCCATGGTCAAGGCACAGATGAGAAAGCAATCAGTGATCAACTAAGGTATTGCAACGAAAAGCTGATGATTGATGCTTCTCATCTCTCTCCCTTCCTGTCTGTCTGTACCTGTCTATCTCTGTCTCTGTTAAAAAAAAAGAATATATTATATATAATAATTCTATAATTATATAAGATATATTTTAATTTATATATTTATTGATTATATATGTAGTAATTGATACTTAATTCTGAAAACATGTCGTATCAAACTTGGTGTATGACAGTAACAGGTGATTTGCAAAACAAATGATACAATTTTATTAAGTTCAGAGAGAATATCTTGACGTTATCAGGGAGAATATCAAGATAGCTTGAAAAATCGAATAATTTTCCAGAGCAGATAGCATTTAGTGTTTGTTAGTGATGAGTCCTGCTCTGTATGCATTTGTTTCAAAACCCCTTATTTTATCTTTACAGGAGCGATTGGTTACATGGGAACAAGTGCCTTTGTCCGAAAAATCTATACTAATGTGAAAATTGACTAGAAACCCAAGAAAACCTGGAACTTTGGATCAATATTTTTCACAGGGATGGAATTTGCACAGCAAAAAAAGCGCAAGAAGAGATTTGGGCGTCATCACTGGGTACTTTGTGGGCCTATCTTTCATGGATGGTGTAAAGTAACATCTATTTTCATTGATCCTAGGTTCTTACTGACTGCTTTCTCCAACTGTTCACAGCAAATGCTTGGATTTTATGCAGTAAGCATTACTACAGTACATGGCTAATCTTCCCAAAAACTAGCTCATTAAAGATGAAATAGACCAGCTCTCTTCAGTGAAGAGGACAAATAGTTTATTTAAAGCATTTGTTCCAATAAAATAAATAGAGGGAAACTTGGATGCTAAAATTACACGAATAGAGATCTTCCTGGCACTTAGTGTTTCTATGTTACTGAAAAATGATGTTCCAGAAAGATTACTTTTTTCTCTTTATTTTTACTGCTATCATCAAACCTATCGTGGGACATTTTTATATATTGAATCTGGGTTCTTTTTTGACCTATTTTTTTTTCAATTCAACTGCATCTTTTTTTAAAAAGAGAATTAAAGATAGGAAATTCCACATGTAATATATCTGCTGTCATCTTAGTTGGACCAACTTCCCATTTATTTATCTTAAAACTATTCAGTTGCATCTTAATTCCATCCAAAGAAGATACTGTCTGAAGATAGAGGTGTATTCTCTACAATGCAATTTACTGTACAGTCAGAAAGCAAAGTGTTAAATGGAGAAGATATTTGTTTTTATTAAACATTTTGAGATTTAGATAAACACATTTTAACTGAATGTCTAAAGTGATTATCTTTTTTTCCCCCTCAAAGTTAGTCTTACATCATTTTTGGGTTTGAATGAAGTTTTTACATAAGAAACTATTAAAAACAAGGGGGGTGAGTGATAAATGTATATAACATTAAATAATGTAACGTAGGTGTAGATTCCCAAATGCATTTGGATGTACAGATTGACTACGGAGTACTTTTTTCTGATGATGATTGGTGTAGAAATGTGTGAAATTGGGTGGCTTTTTACATCTTGCCTACCACTGCATGAAACATTGGGGTTTCTTCAAATGTGTGTGTCTTCTTTTGGGAGGGGGGAATTGTTTTTTTCTGTTTCTTTTATGAGACTCCTACAGGAGCTAATTTGTAATTTAGAAACACTTAATTTTGTTAATCCTGTCTGGGGCACTTAAGTAACATCTAAAGCATTACTGCTTTAGAATGTTAAAATAAAATTTCCTGACCAAATTGTTTTGTGAAAATAGATGTGTTTGCAGTTTGAAGCTATCTTTTAAAAGGCAGTATTACTGAATGCATTTTTTAATATACTGTAAACTATCCTTTCTAATACAGAGAACCCACACTTTAAAATCCCCAAACTACCTTACATCTAGATTATCCAGTACAGTCACAAAGGGAATGACAAGCCCTTTGAATGAAATTGTGGCACAAAATCTGTTCAGGTTGGTGTACTGTGTGAAATGGGGGGTGGGGTAAAAGTGATTAGCTTACTATTGGATGAATAAGTAAAGGTTACAGTTTTCTAAGAGAAGTGATTTTAATTTAGACTACATCTTTCTGGAACTATCCATAATGTGAAATTTTTCTAGAACCATTGAGTTTCTAGTTTAATAGTTTGCTATGCAAATGACCACCTAAAATAATACTATATATTGGTATTTTTAGAAAGAGTCAAAACAGCTATATTTAAACCTTATTGTGAAACTCATGCCATTAATAGTTACAGAAAATGTTTCCATTCTAAAATATGTTTATAAATTAATAGACTCTGCATCCAATCATGTGACATAAGGACTTGGAAGAGTGTAAAGTTTGGTTTCTTACCACTTAGATATGGCTGACGTTAGCAAACAAATTTGATAAAAAGTTGTGGGTAAATTGTCTTCTTCACGCCAAAATGTTTTATTAAGTATAAAACACTGTTCTTCCATTTTCTCTTCCTTTTTACCTGCCTTTAAGATCTTATAAGAAAAACTAAAAGTCAATATCTAATGGCTTGTATTTCTAACTAATGTAGAGCACTTACGACAGTATATAGCCTGGCTGATGGACTGTACAGTGGACAGCAGGCTTTTGTTGTAATAAAGTGAAATTTGTTTCTCATCAGTGGCGCAGGTAAGAGGTAGGATTTTTAAAGAATGAGTGGTTTAGCTGCTTTCAGGTACACCAGTTCTTCCTGTTAAACTGAGCTCTGTTTGAAGTCCTTTGGAATCTTCAGTGAAAAATAGTTTTCTGATTTTCATATATATTAAGAGCTCCATTAAAATGAATATAAATCACCTTGAAAAGTCCTTTAGAAAATATGTATTGATTTATGGCTTTGTAGAGGGGTCGGGTGTGGTGTGTCTTGAAGAAGATGCAATTCACAAATGATTTAGTTCCCTAGCTCTCAGTTGTACACTAGTAAAATAAATATTAAGTTATTTAAAGGCTGGGGTTTTTCCACGCTATTAAGGCTGTGTATCCATTTTTCATTTATTAACATTATTTGCTCAACTTCCCAACTGATGCTTTGAACACTGTCAAAAACTAAACTTTCCCCTTGTATCTGTAAGTATATTTCTCCTTAAAAAGTTACACACACACACACACATTATATATATATATATGGCTCCTCTTACAAGAGTAGGGTAAGGTGGAAATACAGTTGCCGGAGGGATGGTCAAGCACTCTTTAATAGATCATGTTGAGCTCTTAGATTGTATTGGGTTTGCTCATAAATCAAGCCCTATACTCTTAGAATTCATTATTCTGTGGTACTACCTGAATGGTGAGTGCTGTGCTTGGGTGTTCTCCATTGGGAGTTGATGGACCTCTTTATAAAGATGGTTGCTGCAAATTCCAATTCTTCCAAAAGCCACTTTATTTAGGGTTTATCCACAAATTATATTCATTTTGATAAAGCTTTTGTTTCTTAAATGTTTACTATCCACCTATGCCAAATGTCTTGCAAATAAATGTTATTTTAAAATTTCCTGAATTTTTTCAAAATGTAAAAAAGAAAGAATGTATTAATGTCATTTGTCCAGGAACAGCCACATACCTAGAAGGGCTTCTGTATATAAAGTCTGGGGAAGGAAAGCCTGTTTGTAATCTATACACTGTAGTTCCAATCTGGGTCTTAAGTTTAACTATTAGCGTGTCTTAGTGTTTCATTCTGTTGATTTATTGGAACACATAATAAATAGAAGTAGTGATGTATGCAAACACAAGTATTTATTAATGTTTTATATCTTCATAAAAATTTTAGTGATGAAGTTGTATTTTAGCAATCAAGATGTTAATGAGATAAGAGTGACAATTTTAAAAGGTTGGTTGGAAGTGTATGCAAACATAGACTGGCTTAGATTTAGAGGCGGGGCAGATCATAAAGTTAACATACATCTTCAGAAATTTCATGAAGTAATGACTAGTTCCTCCTATGAGCATTTTTTTTAAAAAGCCATCTGATTTGACATCCTTATCAGAGCTGTAGGCAGAAGTGTGCAAAGACAAAAGTAAAAATTAAGTTTATTTCACTGTGCTAGGAAATGGAAATTAAGAACTGTTGTGAGAGTTGCTTATATTGAAGTATTGGTGAACTAAGATTGCTAATAATTGACGAAGCAGCAATCTGTGTATTTGCCACAGTTCATCAGTTTAAGTCATTTGAAAGTTTTAAACATTATAAATAAGAGCTTTAGGAGAGGAAAAATAACGGAATTCTATTTGAAAGACAACAGAGTGTACTTGAAAGAGCAATGCTACTTGGGATTTTCAACTCTGGCATGCTTGAATCTCTAAATCCCCAGAGAGCACAGATAATCGGTGACAGAGTTGGAAGGAAAGTTACTGCTCAGTGATTACTTCCATTTGTACACACCCTTGGTTTGTGTTGACCACATTCCCAACTCGCTTTGTAGTGATAGAAGTACAGTATATAACGTACAAATACGTTTGAGATTCCAATCTAGTCTGTTTAACTGAAATTGGATATTTTAAAAGTAATAAAAAATTAAATGTACTTCCCTTGGATCCTTTATTTCTTTCCTTTTGAAACAGGTGAACCAAGAATAAGTGAGAGATAACCCATTTATTGGCATGCATATGAAGAGATTGCGGATAGCTTTCCACAATTAGATAAAGCAGGGGTCAGCAAACTTTTTCTGTAAAGGGCCAGATAGGAAATATTTGAGGTTTTGAGAACCATATGGTCTCAGCAGCAACTATTCAACTATTGTAGCATATAGTAGACCAGGGGTCCCCAAACTACGGCCCGCGGGCCACATGCGGCCCCCTGAGGCCATTTATCTGGCCCCCACCGCACTTCCGGAAGGGGCACCTCTTTCATTGGTGGTCAGTGAGAGGAGCATAGTTCCCATTGAAATACTGGTCAGTTTGTTGATTTAAATGTACTTGTTCTTTATTTTAAATGTTATATTTGTTCCCGTTTTGTTTTTTTACTTTAAAATAAGATATGTGCAGTGTGCATAGGGATTTGTTCATAGTTTTTTTTATAGTCCGGCCCTCCAGTGGTCTGAGGGACAGTGAACTGGCCCCCTCTGTAAAAAGTTTGGGGACCCCTGTAGTAGACAGTACATAGATGAATGAACATGGCTGTGTTCCAAATAACAGCAAAAATGGCTAGTGGGCTATAGTTTGCTTGATCCTGAAATGAAGGATTCAAAATTTAAGATTTTATTCTCCCAACATTTTATTTTGAAAAAATAACTAAATATACAGAAAGTTGAAAGAATGTTACAACGAATAAGGGTTGTTGTTTTTTAAAAAAATTATTTTTATCATTTTTGACATTTTTCTATATAAGCTCTGACTTCTATACTAAAACTTTTCATTCTCCTGATTGATAGATAATAGGTTGCATTTGTCTAGTTAAGTTTTCAAAGGAGTTTCAGATCTCTTATAACCATCCTGTGAAGCCAATAGCGTAGACACCGACATTATATAGAAAACACCAAAAGGTCTCTTTTTGTTAGTACATGAGTCAGCAGGGTTAGAGTCCCATGGCTATAACTGTAAAATGGGTATGTCACCTCTCCAGCCTGTGGAGCAGAGATCACACTGAAAATGTGTGATTTATACCAGTGGTCCCCAACCTTTTTTGGGCCATGGACCAGTTTAATGTCAGAAAAGATTTTCACGGACGGGCCTTTTAGGTGGGACGGATAAATGTGCCACGTGACCGAGACAAACATCAAGAATGAGTCTTACATGGATGTAACAGAGGGAATCTGGTCATTTTTTTAAAAATAAAACATCGTTCAGACTTAAATATAAATAAAACGGAAATAATGTAAGTTATTTATTCTTTCCCTGCGGACTGGTACCAAGTGGCCCACGGACCGGTACTGGTCTGCGGCCCGGGGGTTGGGGACCACTGTTTTATACAATGGAAGGGATTCTTACTATATACCACATCAAAACTAGTAGTTAATTTCTCCTGATCTATTTGTACTGTTTTTCATCTCCAGTTTTAACTAGTTATTTCAATCCTTGTCAATTTCTTCAGTTCTTTTCTCCGCCTGTTGTTATTAGCTGCCTTAGTCAACACCTGTACTTGACAATTCTTGTTGCCAGATATTTTTAAGTCGGTACAAATTTGGATTACTTTTGATCTCCTTAATGAACAGTTTTCATCTGATTGGAAAACAAGGGAAATAAGGGAATCTGTTTCACAGCCAGTTCCTAGATTTCAACATGAGAACTCCTCTTAAAACTGTTAATTGACAGTTTAACATTAGAAAAGAGGAGAGTAACCTACTTTGGGATATGTGGAGTCGATGGTAATGTAGTCAATGCATATATTGAAAATTATTTTCAAAGGTTTAAGTGCTTAAGGTGATAGGAGTTTCAAGTTTAAAAAAAAAATGGAGGAGATGTTTGTAGGGGAAGTTGATGTAAGTCGTTTTACCTGGCCAATGTTATGGTATTCTTAGCTGTTCAGTCTGAGACACTAAGATTATGGGACTTAACCTTAAAGGTCACTGAAGGGAATGAAGGGTCTAGAGCAGGGGTCCCCAAACTGCGGCCCCCTGAGGCCATTTATCCAGCCTCGCTGCACTTCCGGAAGGGGCACCTCTTTCATTGGTGGTCAGTGAGAGGAGCATAGTTCCCATTGAAATACTGGTCAGTGTGTTGATTTAAATTTACTTGTTCTTTATTTTAAATATTGTATTTGTTCCTGTTTTGGTTTTTTTACTTTAAAATAAGATATGTGCAGTGTGCATAGGAATTTGTTCATAGATTTATTTTTTTTTATAGTCTGGCCCTCCAACGGTCTGAGGGACAGTGAACTGGCCCCCTGTGTAAAAAGTTTGGGACCCCTGGTCTAGAGAGTGTTACATGGAAGGTGGTTCCAAGTTGGAGTTGGTCACACAGGCCTGTTGTAGGTTATATGCCTGCAGGGTAGGACAGACGTAGGTAGATGCTGTAATAGATGTGAGCATGAGGATGCAGGCTGTGTGGCGATCCAGTTGTCCCCAGCGCACTCATGGCGATGCAGCAAGGCCTTGTTAGGGTAACGGCTGGGGGTTCAATGCAGCAGAGGGGGGAGAGGTAGAAGGCCTGAGGGGCTGTGGAGGGCCCAGTATGCCACCTTGAGAAGCTTGAGTAAAGGCTTTGGAGAGCTACAAAAGGTTTTAAACAGGTGCTAAAAACTGTAACTATTAAATATTTTTCATTACCTCCCCCAAAGAATTCAAAAGAATATCAGTGGTTGGTGATGTAAACGAGGGAATGAGCCAGGAGACCAGGACCCACTGCATTCTGGAGGGTCTGTCCCTGCCTTGGAGAGGATGCTGTGCAGTGGTCCGGGAGGAAGGCCCGGTGAGCAGGTGGCCTCCGCAGTCGTTCAGGAGGCCGGACTTTGGCAGATGTGGAGGGATTCAAGAGCTACTGCAGGCAGCTGATGGGTCACTCTGGGTGTAAGCGTTTAGACGGAATGAGCTGGGTGGAGGACAGACATCTGACTAAAGGGGAAAAGCTTATAGCCACTTGCAGGTTTTCCATACGACCATGAGCTATGGAGGAGGAAGCCCACAGATAGTAGGAATTTAATAATGGAATGAAGTTGAGCATCTTTAGACCATGAAGCCTTTTATTTTAAATCTATCCCAAGTTTTTTCATAGGATTTAAAGAAAAATACATTTTAAATGTCTATTTTATTGATTTTATATAAAGTGGTAAGTGAAATCAAGAACTATAGAAATGAGAAAAGATGTTAATTATCCCTTTTCAACTGTTCCATCTACCTATTCTATGATCCAAATATTTTGTTGATACGGGTGATAGCAAAAGTACCATCTAAACAGGGCTTCGGATGTCAAACTGCAGCTTACTCACCCAGGAGCACCAGTGTCTTCAAAATTTTTGGACAAAGTATTGGTGAGAAGGTCTGGCAGCTACACACCAGGTGAGGATTAGAGGCAATAAAAACTCACAAACTCAATGCTCTTACAAGAGGTCTCCTGTAATAAGTATTTTCCGGTGGGATTCCCTGCTAATGAAGCCAGATGGCTGTTTGCCTAGTGCCATCTGGAGACTGGGGAGTGTCACAGAAGTTTGTTAGGCCTTTTAGATGTTAACTTCGTGGACTTGTCTACTGATGGGTGGTGACCTTCACTGGGTTGAGGGCAGAAGAACTATGGCGCTGGGTTTGACTCCTTCAATCCCCTCCCACACCTATTGCCTGTTTAATGGCCACATGGCCTCTGCTGCCATTTGGCAGCATCCGTTCCCCCCAAATTCCCTTGCCTGTCAGCTTCTAACCAGATCTTGCCCAATCCAGCTCCATCCAGTGCATGCTTATGTGATGAAAACTGATAGCACGAAGTAAGGTCACCTGCTTTTCTTTCTCAGGGCTATGACCTTCCAGTAGCGCCCCTCCAGTGGTTAACTCAAACCTCTACTGGTTTGAAGAACTTGTTATCCTAGGTATTAGCGAAGACAGATGGTCATAATACTGGAAATTTGGAGTCCTATGTACAGCCCAGCTCTGGGCCCCCTATCAACTGTTTTGTCATCAGAGGCTGTGAAACCATGTGGAAACCCAAAGGGGAAGTTCAGTCCACTTTTCTGTTGGCAGTTTAAATGAAAAAAGATTGTTCTGGGCACGATAATGAAAATCTGTATGCATTGGTGTGTTTTACTTCCTGGTTAGGGCAATTTTGTTTGCATAAAAGATCTTTGAAAAGCCTCATGGTAATACATACTTTTTATGTCTATAAATCAAATTGGCTCAGTTCTGACCATTTTTGCATTTAAGGAACAACATAGGAGGGGGTTTCAGATATCCCTTGATTGTTCTAAATTATTTGGCCATATGTTCTTAATTGGCAAAAAATAACCAGACTTCAGAAATTGGTCATTTTTATTCTATCAAGTTAATGGTGAATGGCTTTTTAATAAAACAGGTCTGTAATTTAACACAAATAGCACCGTCAATCTTTTTGCCTGTATGAAGCATCTTAGACTGTTTTTATTAAAGAGTAGGGTCACTTAGAGGGGAAATACGTCATTTTAAATCATTCTCTAAGCCACTAGTTAGGTGGGTGCTGCAAAAAGCACCGTTCACGGCTGAGAATCGAAGCCTCGATTTTTTTTTTTTTACCCTGCGCTGAAAGCGACCAGAGAGAAGATTGACTTCATCCCCGAAGACAGCTGTGTCCCAAAGCACACAGCGAGTTGATCGAGAAGCAAACTGCTCACGTAGGGCTCCTGGTCCTGCGCTCCAGCTCTAACCACTGCTGCCTGCCTTTGCCCACGTGTCCACTGGGGAGTTGTAAAGTGAGTTATGATAATAAAAGAAGGCGGGAAGTACAGCCATGATCTTCAGGAGCAGCGTTCTCCCGGCCCCAAGGCCGAGGTGGCGCCCACAGAAGGGCACACTTGGCTGGGTGGGAGAGCCGCAGGCCCAGGGTCCCTCTTCAGCATCTTAACCTCGCTCGCTTCCTCCGAAGTTGCGGAGGTGCCGGGAAGAGGAGGGGCTTCGTCTCGGGCGCCCGAGTGATTGGCTGCCCGGGGACCCGGGCGAGGGCTGTGTGGTCCAGCCGGCTGGAGAGGGGCGGAGCGGCTATTGCTCCAACCCGCCACCACAGCCACAGTTGCAGCCGCCGCAGCCTCAGTCGCTGGGCAAGTAGCTCGGTGCGGCGGCTTCCCTGGCGCTCCGACGAGGACGGGGGTACCACGGGCAGCGTCGAGCCATGCTGGGCACCCCCGCGTAACCGCCGCGCCCGGGCAGCTTCCGACCCGACCCCGTGTACGGTCCCGAGTCCGAACCCAGCTTTCCGTGCACCGAACTCCCTCGGTCTCGGCGGGTCCCTCGCAACCATGCCCGGGACGACTGCTCTCGGGGCCCTTGGGCCACTGCTGCTGCTGCTGCTGCCGCCGCTGCCCCGCGACGCCGAGGGCCTCGAGGAGCGCTGGGATGCTGCCCTGGACTACTCGGCACTGGAAGGCGAGGAGGGCGCGGAGCAGCAGCTGGAGCATTACCACGACCCGTGCAAAGCCGGTAGGTGCCGCCGCCGCCGCCGCAGCCGCCGGGGAAGTCCGGCAGAAGTTTGCCTTTGAAATGCAAATGAGGTGATGGGCAAGCTTGCCCTGCCCTCTGTGGGGTGGGTCTCCCCCTCCTTCCCCGAGGTCCCCCGGGCTCCCCGCGAAAACAATGCCCCCGAGAAACGGTTGAAATGGCACTCGGGCTGGGACGTCCGGGCTCTGGTTTGTGGCACACTCGGGGTGGCGGCCGTGGGAGCGTCCCCGAAGCGAATCAGGGCGGGTGCCCGAGGTGGAGAGGGCGCTCAGGGCTGGGGCGGGCGCTTGGGCCGCCTGACAGCCAGGTGGTCAGCACGGGCCTCTACCGGACGCGTAGGGCTGGAGCGGAGCATCGGGGCTGGGCGCTCCCGGGCTCAGATGCAGTCGCCGGCTCAGATTTCGCGGCATTTGTAAGTTTCGCACAAAGTTTCCCAACATCTTGTGGTTACTCTTGGAAAGAGAATTTTTAGAAACCGAACGGTTTCACAGAAGGCGAAAGGAACGGGGGTAGCCTTGGGGGAATGTGCATGACTCAAGTTGCCGCACATTATCCCGTAGTCCGTCAGGGTGCTCCCGACCTGGGGGTCGCCCCGGACTGGCGGAGATGGAAGCCGGCAGGTGCGGTAATCCCGCCAGGAAGCAGCAACCCGGGACGCGCGGATCTTTCTGGCGCAAATCGCAGCCCCGGGGCTGCAGCTCCCGCTTCCCACGAGCCACCAAGCGGCTCGTGTATCCTGAGGGAAGCGGCTTCCAAGCCAGAATAGTTGAGACATCAGCCCCAGGGGGGCCCAAGCACATCTTCCGAAGAGAATCTTTGGGTCGAGGCAGTTCCCAGTTGGGGTGGAGGGGTATTCACGCTCCAGGTAGAGTTTGGTCTCGGAGGCCACCCAGCGGCTCCTGGGAGGCAGCTGCATTTTGTCCAGGGGTCCTTGGTAATTGTGTTTACCTCTGGCCTGGCTCTTTCAGTTGGCAGCCTGCAGAAATGAGCAAACAGAGGGAAGATGTTGCCTCCATCCGCAAAAGGGCAGGGTGCTTCTCCCAGGTGCTGGCCCAGGTCTGTGCCATAGGCCAGTGGCCCAATTTCTCACTCCCTGGAGACTTCTAGTAGACTCAGTTTCCTCTAAACTGGGAACAGTAGTTATAGGAGGACTCAGATGATATATGGGAAAATTCTCTGCAAATGAAATAATGATGATGGCCTTGTAATTATTTGTATTCTTACTGCAGTGGTTGTGGTCAGCTGGGCATCAGGCAGGTCAGAATTGGGTGGAATCTGGGAAATATCAGGCTCCTACGAGGCTGGAGGACCTGGGGGTTGTGAGACTTGAGAATCTTCTGAAGGTTAAAGATCAAACCAGGCACGAGGGCTTGTTCTTACGCTGTGGGAAGATTCCTCCAGAATACCCACCTACTGCTGTACCTTGCAGGGCTTCTCAGTGGGGAAGGTAGGCAGAAGACTTGGTTCCTGGGTCATTTTAGAGAATACTAACCAGTAGCGTGCCCTGATGGAGGTATCTCTCAGTTCATCACAGGACCTAGCTCATGACCAGGGAGAAGGGTCTCTGGGGCGCTGCAGGAAGGATGGTCTTAAGCAGAGGGACACTGAGGCTGCGGCAGTGGGGTGGGGGCTAAAGAGGGTGGGTCATCTATCACCTGCATCTGTCAGGTTCTTGACTGCTGAACGGGAGCTGGGCGCTATAAGAGGCAGCATGGGCAGCTGGAGTCTGGACCAGGGATGTGACCGGTTGGTTGAGGAATGGACTGAGCACCTCTGTTATGCCGGATGCTGCACATCCAGGTGAAAGAAGCACTGGTCTGTCTGTGAAAGCTCCCAGCTCCTGGTGTCAGCCTTGAGGAATGCCTGTCGAGGCCGCATTTTGTCCAGGAATTTTGGAGAAAATGCTGGATTACCAGGGCATGTGTGTAATGTGACTCTTCACAGACAGGATGGGATGGTGGGCAGGGCTGGCAAGTAGAGGATCTTGGGAGTGTGGTTCTGTCAGCTCCCTGCATCCTCCACAGCCATCGTTGATCTTCCCCACCCTTTGGCCTCTCCTTGGCTGTGCTGATGCGAAGAGTGGCCAGAAGAGGGCGATGGCAAGGGATACCTGGGGAAAAGTTCACATCTCAATCTGCTTATGGTTCCGGAAATTCCCTGATCTAGGGAACAGCCTTCTGGAAGGACAACAAGGAGTTCACTAGTGCACTGAGGTCTCAATGAAAGGACACACTTCTCAGCTCAGGGGCACACTGCATTTCCTGGTTACATATTTAAACAAGACCTTTAGGGGTGGACTCATCCTATCCCTGTCAAATCCTAGCTCCCAGACTCCTCTAACCAGAGTCCTCTGCATAGGACCTATCTCAGGACTTTAAATCTAATTAATCACCTCTCACCTGCCCCTTCTGGACTGGGGTCTCCATTTTATTGCAGGCGCAGAGTGTAAAGAGGAGAATCTTGGGTCTGCTCCTGGGCTCTCAGGAGCTGTGTTACCTTGGATAAGTCCTCTCCTCTCCGGCCTATCAGTTGCTTAGCTATATAGTGAAGATACTGGACTTGAGGATTGCAAACTGACAGGTCCAGGGTGCTGGTTCTGTAGGTCCACATTTGCTGTCTTGCTCCACGCCCACTTTATACCTTGCGGGCATTTGAGTTGTGCCCCTGGTTCCGTCTTACTTAGTAGTCTGTGACCTTTGCTTCCATCTCAGTCTCTTAGAGGCTGACCAAATCAGTAAGTGTTTTACCATTCACAATTTTACCATTTATAAATTTAATATTTACTTTGCCATTTAGAAACTGTGTGACCTTGGGCAAGTCACTTAATTCCTCTGTGCCTTAGATTCTTCATTTATAAGTGAGGCTGATTCCTTAAAGGATAAAGTGCTTAAAATAGTGTCTGACATATAGTTAAGTATTGTATAAGTAGATTTCCTAGAAACTTGTTGAAAGAATGTCCATGCTGATCTTTGAAGAAAGTTTTAAAGTGTTAAGTTTAAATTTATTAATAAATAATGTATTTGATGCTGTAAAAAGGTGTTGTTTCAAAATGATACGAATGCAGGGTGGGGTGAATCTGTGAAGTCCTCCCGGCTGGAGGCTGGTAAGGCACAGGGGTTTCCTGGGCGTGGCTGCTGACTGGTGCTTCATTGCTCTGTGCTTATGTTTTTGTTTTTGTTTTTTGTATTTTTCTGAAGTTGGAAATGGGGAGGCAGTCAGATAGACTCCCGCATGCCCACCAGGATCCACCCAGCATGCCCACCAGGGGGCGATGCTCTGCCCATCTGGGGCATTGCTCTGTTGCATCCAGAGCCACTCTAGCACCTGAGGCAGAGGCTACAGAGCCATCCTCAGCGCCCAGGCCATCTTTGCTCCAATGAAGCCTCGGCTGCGGGAGGGGAAGAGAGAGACAGAGAGGAAGGAGAGGGGGAGGGGTAGAGAAGCAGATGGGCGCTTCTCCTGTGTGCCCTGGCTGGGAATTGAACCCGGGACTCCTGCACACCAGGCCGATGCTCTACCACTGAGCCAACTGGCCAGGGCTCTGCGCTTATGTTTTTATCTGACCCAGCCAGTGTGGCCAAGGGTTCATTTGACATTAAATTACAAGATATCCTCCAAACCACTATGCCCCTGAGAACAACTTTTGCAAAGCTTCTGAGGGCTTTGCTTGCCTGCTTGCCCTCATCCATAATTCTTTGGCTGGGTTCAGAGCCAGAAGGCCCATGTCCTCATCCCTCTTACTGTCTCTGTGATCTCGAGCAAGTCACTTTACCTCTGCATGTCTCCGTCTCACATGCAGCATGGGAATGGGAACAAAATCACTTGCCTTGTGTAGGACAGACATGAGGCTAATTGTAGCTGGATTCCTCAGAGGACGGTGCCTTACATAGGACTTGTGGGTAGGTAGAGTGTGGGAGCTGATCCCAAGAAGTGGGGTGAGGGAGAGGGGAGTGTGAGACAGGAAAGGAAGAATCCAATGAAAGGAATGGAATAAAGGTAACTTTTTTAGTCGACGGGGTCTTGTCCCCACCAGGCCTCTGCAAAGCCTCCTTATTTTGGGGGTCACCCAGAGCCCTCTAGGACAGCATTCTCCATCCTAGCAGCCCTTACATTACTGATGTGAGGCTGGAGTGTCAAACTTTGTGAAGTCAGGCGTTCTTGCCTCCTTTGGCTGTTGCTCCAAGCGCAATGCCTAGAGCAGTGCCTGGCGCATTGTAGGCACTGGGCACTATTTGCTGAATCTGGAAACGATTTTGGCCCCAGGTGGGTCCATGGCTGAAGGGACTGCTGGGCTCTCTGTCAGCCTGGAGAGTAAAGCAGCCCTGGGCCAGTGGCCGCAGCCCGGACAGGGAAGCAGCCGTGGCCCAGTGGCCGCAGCCCGGACAGGGAAGCAGCCGTGGCCCAGTGGCCGCAGCCCGGACAGGGAAGCAGCCCTGGCCCAGTGGCCGCAGCCAGGACAGGGAAGCAGCCGTGGCCCAGTGGCCGCAGCCTGGACAGGGAAGCAGCCCTGGCCCAGTGGCCGCAGCCGGACAGGGAAGCAGCCCTGGCCCAGTGGCCGCAGCCCGGACAGGGAAGCAGCCGTGGCCCAGTGGCCGCAGCCCGGACAGGGAAGCAGCCCTGGCCCAGTGGCCGCAGCTGGACAGGGAAGCAGCCGTGGCCCAGTGGCCGCAGCCCGGACAGGGAAGCAGCCCTGGCCCAGTGGCCGCAGCCCGAACAAGGAAGCAGCCGTGGCCCAGTGGCCGCAGCCCGGACAGGGAACAGGGAAGCAGCCGTGGCCCAGTGGCCGCAGCCCGGACAGGGAAGCAGCCGTGGCCCAGTGGCCGCAGCCCGGACAGGGAAGCAGCCGTGGCCCAGTGGCCGCAGCCTGGACAGGGAAGCGGCCTGACCTAGTGGCTGCAGCCAGGACAGGGAAGCAGCTGTGGCCCAGTGGCCGCAGCCGGACAGGGAAGCAGCCCTGGCCCAGTGGCCGCAGCCGGACAGGGAAGCAGCCGTGGCCCAGTGGCCGCAGCCCGGACAGGGAAGCAGCCGTGGCCCAGTGGCTGCAGCCGGACAGGGAAGCAGCCGTGGCCCAGTGGCCGCAGCCAAGACAGGGAAGCAGCTGTGGCCCAGTGGCCGCAGCCCGGACAGGGAAGCAGCCGTGGCCCAGTGGCCGCAGCCCGGACAGGGAAGCAGCCGTGGCCCAGTGGCTGCAGCCGGACAGGGAAGCAGCCGTGGCCCAGTGGCCGCAGCCAAGACAGGGAAGCAGCTGTGGCCCAGTGGCCGCAGCCAGGACAGGGAAGCAGCTGTGGCCCAGTGGCCGCAGCCCTCCTGAGTGCTGAGGAGGGATCTGGGAGGTAGCGGATTCCTGGGCGTGCTCCCCAGGAGTTTCCATCCTTCCTAGCAGGGGCAGGTGTCCTGGGGTCTGCAGCACAGATATGAGGCTCCCATGGTGCCTCCCAGAAGCCTGTCTCCCTGGCACTGCCTATTTCCGTGCCCCTGGCACCTCTTCTCTCCCACTCCCATGGGCCACACCCAGGTGAGGGTGACTGGCAGTTTTACAAGTTTATTCTCATCTCTACTTGTCATGATGTTCTTGCTGATGGACAGTGCTGATATGATGGGAAGTATTTCAGGGCTGCACTGAGATGAAATGCTTATCTTTCCCACTACTTCAGGCTGGAGCACCATTAGCCCCCTCTGTCCCCAGCGTTTCAGCCCTGAAGTGCATGGGGGCAGGGCATGAGGTGGTTAAGAGTCAGCTTTGACACCTGACAGACCCAGATTCAAAATCTGCTGCCACCCTGGCAGCTTGGCTCAGCAGTAGAGTGTCAGCCTAGCATGTGGAGTTTTGAGTTCGATTCCCGGCCAAAGCACACAGGAGAAGAGCCCATCTGCTTCTCCACACCTCCCCCTCTCCTTTCTCTCTATCTCTCTTTTCCCCTCCCGCAGCCAAGGCTCTATGGGAGCAAAAGTTGGCCCGGGTGCTGAGGATGGCTCCATGGCCTCCGCCTCAGGTGCTAGATAGAATGGCTCCTGTTGCAGCAGAGCAATGCCCCAGAGGGGCCGAGCATCGCCCCCTGGTGGGCATGCTGGGTGGATCCCGGTCAGGCGCATGCGGGAGTCTGTCTCTCTGTCTCCCCGCTTCCCACTTCAGAAAAAAGCAAACAAAACAAAACAAAACAAAATCTGCCTATGCAAGGCTTGGTGATCTTGAGTAAGTGGTTAACCTCTCTGAGCCCCAGTTTTCTCACTTGAAAAGGACTACTAATGTTCACTCTAAAGCAGGCATCCCCAAACTGCAGCCCGAGGGCCGTATGCGGCCCCTGAGGCCATTTATCCGGCTCCTTGCCGCACTTCCGGAAGGGGCACCTCTTTCATTGGTGGTCAGTGAGAGGAGCACTGTATCTGGTGGCCCTCCAACGGTCTGAGGGACAGTGAACTGGCCCCCTGTGTAAAAAGTTTGGGGACCCCTGTTCTAAAAGGTTGCTATAAACCTTATAGTGATACGATGTTTGTCAAGTGCTTAGCACAGTTTCTGGCACAAGGCAAGTGTTCTCTGATTTATACATACACTAGGAGGACTCAGAGCAGGTGCTCACATGTCCTTCTTTAACTATTGGTAAAATGTTGTAGAGGCATTTGAATTTTTGTAATGAAGAAAAACTGATTTCATGTAGTGTAGTTAGGGATTCTTGAATTCAAACCTGATAGTTATTGGTAAACAGGATCTCAAAAGTAAGTGAAGAGTGAGTTTTATGGTATGTGAGTTGTAGCTCAATAAAGATTAAAAAAAAGAAAAAGTAAGGATGAGGACAGGCCAGGGCAGTGCTGGGGAAGAAACACATGGAACCTAGAGGTCCCCACTCTGGCCAAGGCTCCCACTGGCGTGGGTGGTCTCTGGGAGAGGGCAGGCCAGAAGGAAATTCATTGGCCCCTTTTGGAGCAGGGCTGAGTGATAGCAAGAACAACACTTTGTTGACCTTTGACCCAGTCCTGGGGGGGGGGTAGACCAGCAGCCTTGATCGTTCTATTTCCTTATGGAGGAGAACTTGAGCCCAGAGGCATTGATGTTCCTCTGACTTCCAACACCGCTCTGTACTCAGAGCTCAAGTTCTGCAGACAGAAGAGTCCTCAATGGTATCATCCAAGGTAGGTCCCCACTGACATTAGTAGCACCCGTTTTTTCTTCTTTCTCCCGCCCAGTCATATGCTGGTCAGTGTTCACACGCTCTTCTGTGTGCTGGGAGTGTCCTTTCACCCTCTGGGCAGTGCAGTAAGAGGAGAGGAGGGATGAGGCAGTAGCTGGACCGCAGAGCCGTCCACAGCAGCCCTGGGTGTGCCTGTCCTTGGACGTGCGGTGTCGCGCTCTGAGTGCTGGGGAGCTAAGTGCCAAGCGGACCTGAGCCCTGTTTCCAGGAGCTCCCGGCTCCCACAGGAGGCTGCTCCTGATGGCAGCGGTGTGTAGGCGGGGCCGCGGATAGAATCATTCAGTGCCTTCTGTGGTCAGTCCAGACCTTTGCCTGTCACCGCTTCCAGCCACTTTCATGGAATGCACAGTCCCGGGCCATGGGCCATGGGCCATGGGCCATGGTGGTTCTTTGAGCGCCTGGCTCCTCCCCAACCTGTTTGGTTTGGACCCAAGCTTTAGAGTCAAGCTGACTTGGGTTTTCCCTCTCAGCTCTGTCACCTACCAGCTCTTAGACCCTGAGCAGTCCTTCATCCCTAATGCCTCAGTTTCCTCGTTTATATCATATAATGTGGTGCATAGAAATTCTTATTTCTCAGGCTTGTTCTATGAAAGGCACTGGATACTGTGCTGAACACCCAATACATGCAAAATATTTTTATAATTTTGCGGCTCCTAAAGAACCCATTGCGCGCAAAAAGTGTGTGGATTAAATTGATTCACATACACAGCACCACTTGCCAATCCTGTGAGCGCCCAGGAGCTAACTGGGTGAAGCCTGGAATCAGACTGCCCAGGTTTGCATCCCTGCCACTTAACGGCTGTGGGAACTGCTTCAGCTTTCTGGATCTCAATTCCCTCATCTATAAAATGTGGCTGTTAACATCTACCACAGAAGGTTATTATGAGGGTTAAATCAGTGGATATAGACAAAACACTTAGACTAGAGCCTGAAACATGGTAAAACACCAGGAAATAATATCGTTTTTATTATGGTCATCTATTACTAATCCAACAAGGTTTCTGAGTGTCAGGAAACCAAGTATATGAACAAGTGCAGCCCTGTGTGGTTTTCAGAGCTTTATGTTTTCCAAGGATGCCAATGCAGATGGCTCCTCTGTGTCCAGAGGACTTGGTCTAAAACCCGAGGTTGAGACATGCTGCTTAAGAGACTGTTCTTGGCATCAGCAGCCTGTGACGTGAAGCCTGTCTGTCCTCATTACTTGAGTGGTTTTGATTAGGTTTTTAACCTCTCTGCCTCAGTTTCCTCATCTGAACTATGGGAATGATATTAAAAGCCATCAAATAGGTTTGTTGGAGGATGAACTGGGGCCGTGAACATGAAGTGTTTAGCAAGCAGTTAGTTATTAATTCTTACTTCTTGCTAGTATTATTGTTACTCCTATTATTGCTCCCCAATTAAGAATTTCCCTATAAGTGACGATCTCTCAGGGGTCTGTGTGTATTATCTCGCCCTCCCAGGGCTGCAGAGTTCTCTTGGGAACCATAGCTTGTGGCAGGTGATAATTTATTGCTTCACTGCTCATTCACTCTTGTCCATGAAGCAGGGAGAGGATGACAGATAAACCAAATGCATATAAGCAGGCTTCTCATGGTATCCTCTTAGCCTGCTCATAATACATTTCTGCCTAGATGCAAACATAGCAACAACGAGAACCGAGTTTTCCTGCTGATTGGTTACGGACCTATCTGTGATCACGCCACCGCCACCGTCTAACTACTTCTGTCAATTACCAATAAATATTCTCAAGCTCGCCTGCACCAGCACTTGAGTGTTGATGCTCACCCCCGAGCCTTTGCCTTCCCCGCCAGCTGGGCCACTTATCTCCCCGCTCATCCTGCAATTTGCAGCGAGCTTCCACCCCTTCCTCCCACCTGGGTTACTGGCCTTGAATTGATGCAAGTCTTGCGTGAGCCAGTCTCCCACAGGCGCCGGCTATCTTACTACTTAACTCTTTTTCATGTCCCTGGGTCAGTTCTCCTTCCCGCTGAACTGACACTAGTTTCTTCTGCCCTTCCCCTGGGCTCAGAGTCTGCGGTGGCTCACTGAGGGCTGGGCTAGGCACCACCGAGGTGCTTAAAACAGAAACCCGAGCACCACCCTGGACACCTGTCTCTCCCTCCTCCTCTCATGCAGTGCAACCCAAGTCCTGCCAATTCTGCTTCCAAAATTGAGTCCATCCATTTCTCTCTATCTTCACTGCCACTGTTTGGTCGAAGCCCCTGCCAGCTCTCGTGCGGGCCACTGCAACACTGCCGGACGGACCCCTCTTGCCTCCTGTAGCCTGTGTTTGATGTTGCAGCCAGAGGAATCTTTTTGAGACTTAAATCTGATCATGTTTGCACAATCTAACTCATTTAAAACCCATTAATGACTTTCCATTACGCTTGGGATGACAGCAGCCAGCAGACCCTGTCCTTCCTGTTCATCCAGCCTCCTTCCCTTGCCTGCCATGTCTCACCTCCCACGGGTTCCTCCTGCCTGCAGAGGCCTCCAGACTGTCCACCTGGTCAACCCGGTGCACCCTCCAGGACTCGGCTTTCGTGTCCTTCTCCCCTGAGCCCTCTCAGGCCCTGATTTCAATCGGGTCCCTTCTCTGAAATCTCTCATCACCTTTGTCTTCCTGCTTGGCATTTCTGATAGTCCATAACTAGTACAGTCACTGGTGTGATTACTAGCTCATTGTCTGTCACCACAGTAGACAGCAAGCTCCAAGGGGTAGAAAATAGACTCATTTGCTTTCCTGGTAACCAGCACAGTGCCTGGCACATGGTGAGTTCTCAACCAATATTTATCAAGTGAAAAAATGATCAAAAGAGATCCCACAGGGATTCTGGAAAGGTAGCAGTAACCATAAGACAACCAAGGAGGGCTTCCTGGAGAGGGGGCTGGTCAACCTTGAGCTTGTCCTGGGAGGATGGATGGGATGTGGAGAAGACAGGGTGCAGGGAAAGGCATTTCAGGTAGAAGAATAGTGTGAGGGAAAGTGAGGCAGCAGGACTACTTGTGATATGCCTAGAGCGGAGGGTCAGTTTGGTTTACGCTGCAGAGTAATATGGACAAGACTGGAAGAAGATTGGAACAGTGCGTGCCAAGCTTAGAATTTGAAACTTTCCTAAGGAGTGGGGAGCTATTGATGGTTTTTGAGTGAGGACTGTTATCATGAAGACCTCTGATGCTTGAGATTTATAGAGATAG
The DNA here is from genome assembly GCF_036850995.1 of Saccopteryx leptura. Classification (NCBI taxonomy): domain Eukaryota; kingdom Metazoa; phylum Chordata; class Mammalia; order Chiroptera; family Emballonuridae; genus Saccopteryx; species Saccopteryx leptura. The sequence goes on from NC_089515.1 coordinate 31,004,791, forward strand.
GAAGTAGGAACACCATCAGGAGTTCTAGGTCTAGGAATATGAGGACCAGACTTGGGCTATGGCCTTGGGAATAGAAAGGGAGGGAAGATGGGAGAGGGATCTCTGTGTGTGTGGGAGAGGTCCCAAGCTGAGCTGTATCACAGTCACATTTGAAACATGATTGAGTTCGTCAAGATGTGCTCCACAAGCATTGGGGTGTCCTTGAGATGGGCAGAAAATGGAGATTACTTTTTTGTTTATTTGTTTTTTATTTAGTGAGAGGAGGGGAGGCAGAGACAGACTCCTGCATGCATCCTGACCAGGATCCACTCAGCAAGCCCATTAGGGGGCGATGCTCTGCCCCTCTGGGGCCACTGCTTCATTGCAACCAGAGCCATTTTTTTAGTGCCTGAAGCAGAGGCCATGGAGCCATCCTCAGCACTTGGGGCCAACTGGCTCCAATAGAGCCAGGCTGCAGGAGGGGAATAGAAGAAATGGAGAGAGAGAGAGAGAGAGAGAGAGAAAGAGAGAGAAATGAGAGGGGGAGGAGTGGAGAAGTAGATGGGTGCTTCTCCTGTGTGCCCTGACTGGGAATCAAACCCGGGACATCCACATGCTGGGCCGACATCTGCCACTGAGCCAGCTAGCCAGGGCAAGGGAGATTTTTTTTTTTTTTTTTTTGTATTTTTCTGAAGCTGGAAACAGGGAGAGACAGTCAGACAGACTCCCGCATGCACCTGACCGGGATCCACCCAGCACGCCCACCAGGGGGCGTTGCTCCGTCGCGACCAGAGCCACTCTAGCGCCTGGGGCAGAGGCCAAGGAGCCATCCCCAGCGCCGGGGCCATCTTCGCTCCAATGGAGCCTTGGCTGCGGGAGGGGAAGAGAGAGACAGAGAGGAAGGAGGGGGGGAGGTGGAGAAGCAGATGGACGCCTCTCCTGTGTGCCCTGGCCGGGAATTAAACCCGGGACTTCTGTACGCCAGGCCTATGCTCTACCACTCAGCCAACCGGCCAGGGCCGGGAGATTGTTTTTTAACATTAAGCAATTTTAATTACACAGCTAAGGCCCACCTGGAGAACAATTAGGAAATATAGAGAGCTAAGGGTAAAAATGTCTGGTAATTCCCTTGCCTAGAAGTGATTGTGAACATTTTGTTGTGTCTTCTCCCCAAATTTTTCTGTGCATGTTTATTTTTTAAATGTTGTATGTTTCACTTTGAACCTGCTGGTATTTCACTTTCACTTAGTAAAACCTCTCCTGTGACAATAAAGATCCTTATATAATAAATGTACCTGTATAACATCAGTTTTAGTTGTTTTGTACACTGTTGTATAGAGGCATCATGATTTATTTAATCAATCCCCTGTTGTTGGATGAACAGATTTTTTTTCCAGTCTTTTGCTTTTTATAAACAATGATCCTGGAGTCATCCTTGTTGCTAGACTTTTATGTACACTTAAAATTCTTTTTAAATTTTCTACACACAGAATTGCTGGGTCAAAAGTATAGATGCTGTTAGGGCTCTGATTCTTCTTTTTAAAGTGCCCTTTAAAATTTTTTTATTCCTTTGTACTCCCATTTAGATGAACGTTTTGTATTCTAGTTTTAGAAGTCTTTACCGGTTTGATAAAAGTATTTTGTTATTTCTTTAATTCACATTTTTATTGTAACTGTATTTTTTCCAAATGATTTTGAACTTTTAAAATTATGTTTTGACCACCATTTGTATATATTTCTTTTAATGTGTTCATTTCCCATTTATGTGTGCTTTTGCCCCTCCTGATCATGCTCTTTATTTTTTTCTAATTAGATGTTCATTTTTTTTTTTTTTTTTGTATTTTTCTGAAGCTGGAAACGGGGAGAGACAGTCAGACAGACTCCCGCATGCGCCCGACCGGGATCCACCCGGCACGCCCACCAGGGGCGACGCTCTGCCCACCAGGGGGCGATGCTCTGCCCCTCCGGGGTGTCGCTCTGCCGCGACCAGAGCCACTCTAGTGCCTGGGGCAGAGGCCAAGGAGCCATCCCCAGCGCCCGGGCCATCTTTGCTCTAATGGAGCCTCGCTGCGGGAGGGGAAGAGAGAGAGACAGAGAGGAAGGAGGGGGGGGGTGGAGAAGCAAATGGGCACTTCTCCTATGTGCCCTGGCCGGGAATCGAACCCAGGTCCCCTGCACACCAGGCCGACGCTCTACCGCTGAGCCAACCGGCCAGGGCCTAGATGTTCATTTTTTAACATTTTCATAGGAACTCTTAAATATTAAGGACTTCAACCTTCAATATTTGTCATTTTGTCACAAGTGGATTTTGGAGAGATTTTTTTAAAGCAGAGATCTTCTGCAGTACGATGTTACTCACTATCCTCGCCGAGATGACTGCAGGGCTGTATCAGTTAAGCTCAGGTTAAATTGCTAGTAATGAACCCAAGTTAATGGGCTACGTCCATTAGCGTCCAGTTGGGAGACTGAAACCACACCAGTAATTTGAAATTTTAATATACAGGAATTATTAACTAGCAAAAGGGGATTGACTACTCCAGGAGGTAGGAGAGCTCTAAAGCAAACAGAAATAGCAGATGGAGGGAGCAAGTGCTAGGAGAGGACTAATCATGGGGGAAGCTACCCTTCTCCCCACCCCCCACCCCCACGCCAGGCCGAAATGCTAACTTCACGGGAGAGGGTGTCGCTGTGACCCACTGTGGGTTGCAGAGGTTCACTGAGATGCTGTAGGAAAAGGCTAATGATCCAGGCATTACCCACTGGAGTATTTGCAAAACATTGAAAGGTGGGCGCTGATGAGTCTCCTGAACACTGCTGGCAGCCACTCCATAGAAATGAGAGAGATGAGACCACTGGACCCAATAAGAGAAGTCCCTTCCTCTTACAGTAACCCTCTGTCCAGTGCCCTCTGCTGACAAAAACTAGGGCTCCAGCCGGCAAAGGAGAAACATTTCTAGGGTCCAGCTCCAGGATTACAAAGCATGGCTATGAAAAGTAGAGTTAGAGCTGAGAGGCAATACAGGGTGTCCGTAAAGTCATGGTGCACTTTTGACTGGTCATAGAAAAGCAACAAAAGACGATAGAAATGTGAAATCTGCACCAAATAAAAGGAAAACTCTCCCAGTTTCACACCTATTCAGTGCAGTTTGATATTGGCTCATGCACAGACTTTTTAGGGCTCCTTAGGTAGCTATCCCGTATAGCCTCTACAGACTCCTCACTGACTGATGGCCTATCAGAACGGGGTTTCTCCACCAAACTGCCGGTTTCCTTCAACTGCTTATCCCACCGAGTAATGTTATTCCTATGTGGTGGCACTTCGTTATAAACGCGCCGATATTCACGTTGCACTTTGGTCACGGATTCGAATTTAGTGAGCCACAGAACACACTGAACTTTCCTCTGTACCATCCACATCTCGACTGGCATGGCCGTGGGCTGCTCTGCTGTATACATGGTGTTACGTCATCATCTGCGCATGCGCACATGCTGCCACATCATCCTACCGAAACTGGGAGGGTTTTCCTTTTATTTGGTGCAGATTTCACATTTCTATCGTCTTTTGTTGCTTTCCTGTGACAGGTCAAAAGTGCACCATGACTTGACGGACACACTGTAGTTGGAACATTGGCTAAAAAAAAGAAATTTCTTTTTTTTTTTTAATTATTATATTTATTGGGGTGACATTGTTTAATAAAATTATATATACTTCACACATACAGTTATAATGCATCATCTGTATACTGTATTGTGTGTTCCCTGCCCCAAGTCAAGTCTGCTTCCATCACCATTTATCCGTCATTTGCCTTCTTCTGCCTCCTCCCACCCCCTTTCTTTCTGGTAATCACCACACCGTTGTGTATGTCTATGAGTTTTTTTGTTCGTTTGTTTTTGCTTAATCCTTTCACCTTTTTCACCCAGCCCTCTAACCTCTCCCCTCTGACAGCTGTCAGTCTGTTCTCTGTATCTATGAGTCTGTTTTCTGTATTGTTTTTTTTTTTTTGTTGTTGTTCATTAGATTCCACATATAGTTACACAGTGGAGTACTACTACTCAGCTGCAAAAAAAGGAAGGAAGCGCGACAGCATGAATGGGCCTGGCGAGCGTTGTGCTAAGTGAAATGAGCCAGCCAGAGAAAGACACGTCCGTGTGATTCCACTTGGAAGCTTCTTTCTCCCCTCAGTCTGGGGTCTGCAGTGCAGAGCCAGTGTGGCAGTTCTGTTTCAGAAGATCCAGTCTCCTCCCGGGGCCCTTGGGTGAGGCCCTTGTCCTCATGGTCCCGGATGGTCACCGGAACTTAAACCAGGGGTCCCCAAACTTTTTACACAGGGGGCCAGTTCACTGTCCCTCAGACCGTTGGAGGGCCGGACTAGAAAAAAAACTATGAACAAATCCCTATGCACACTGCACATATCTTATTTTAAAGTAAAAAAACAAAACAGGAACAAATACAATATTTAAAATAAAGAACAAGTAAATTTAAATCAACAAACTGACCAGTATTTCAATGGGAACTATACTCCTCTCACTGACCACCAATGAAAGAGGTGCCCCTTCCGGAAGTGCGGCGGGGGCCGGATAAATGGCCTCAGGGGGCCGCATGCGGCCCACGGGCCGTAGTTTGGGGACCCCTGACTTAAACCATCACAAACACCATGAAGACATGGAAGGCGTGGAAAAGGAAAGGGGGCAAAGAATATGTGAGAAGTTTCCCAGGAAATGCCATTTGTCACTTCAGCTTTCATCTCATTGGCCAGAGCATAGTCACGTGGCCACAGATCACTATGTGGGAGTCTGGGAAATCTTTCTTCTGAAGGCTTGGGATGAAAATCCGAGGTCCTGTGATTATGGAAGAAGGCAGAAAAAATTTTGGTGGCCAGTCTGCAATCTCTGCCCCAATAGGCTAAACTTAAACTTGCTCAATCTCTGTGAAGAAAGTTTAGTCAGAATGATGCTAGACCTGTTATCATTAATGTAACGTTAACCAGATACACAAAGTAAAATCTTGGAGTAAAATCTTGTAGAATGTTAGGGCTGGAAGAAACGTACCCTTGGGGCTATTCAAATTTTTATGTTTCCTATGTTTCCTGGGAGGGGCAGTTACTTATCCAAGGTCACATGGATAGCAGCTGGCCTGGCTGGAGGTAGATTCCAGGTCTCCTTTGCTCTCCACCTGGTATATCTTCCCACTCTCCGCACTACTTAGGGTCTCCAGTGGGCCTTTGTCTTCAGAATGAGTCATGCAGAATTACACTGGTAACTTACGGCTCTATGAGAAGACATTCCACAGTGGAGATATTAGGGCTTATGAGATGCGCCTGCTCCTGGAATCAGGCATACAAGATGCAAAATTAGAGCCCAAGAAGCTTCTGGCTTTTAGGAGCTAAACTGCACCCTTCTTTCCACTACTGAGTGGGGGCCATGTGAGCTCAGGCTGTGGGAATGCAGCAGGTGTGAGATAGCAATGAGTCATATTCTGCTGGAATTAAGCAGTGAAAAGTGTCATCTTAGGCCAGAGTAGCCATTCACTTTATCCGTCAGAAACCCGTTTTTCTAGTTAGCTATGAAAATAATGGAAGGATTTTCTTAGAACAGCTATTTGAGCCAGGGTCCCAGCAGGAAACAGACTCTACCCCAGATGTTTCAGATGAAGAGACCTTAATGAAGGGACTATTTACAGAGGCAGGGTTAGGGGAACAAACAAGAGACTAGCAAGCTTCCCCTATGGCTGAAGGGACGAGGAGGGAGCAGTGTTACAGAAGCTGGAACCATGCCGGAGGGGCAGCGGGAGGGTGTGACCACTGCCAGAGACGCAGCACCAGAGCAGGAAGGAAGTGCCTGCTCCCTCTCCTCTTCCCTGTGATCTGTCGCAGTCTTCTCCAGGTTGACTGCGACCAGAAGCCGGAGGGAAGTGGAGGATGCAGTCACAGGAGCAGCCTTCCTGGGCTCAGAGTGGGATGGAGAGGGTAGGGTGCAAGTGCAAGAAGAATAACTTGAATCATGGCATAGGTCTTGCCACAGATCATCGACGCGGATGAAGACATCCTTAGTATCTTTACAACACACATTAGTCGATGGCCAGTGTGTGGCACCTTCAACGCCACTCTTCCTCCATGCCAGGGGCAGACACGGCTAATTGATCACGGCAGCTCCACAATTCTTGAGTGTTGTTGGCATTTGAGATGAAGCCTATTTGGAGTTATAAAAATTAAATAGGCTTGCAAGTAGGCCTACCGCTCACACCAATCTGGTGGGTAATTTTTTTTCCTGGGAAATTAGCTAAATAGGTATTTTTCTTTTTTTCTTTTTTTTTTTGGTATTTTTCTGAAGCTGGAAACGGGGAGAGACAGTCAGACAGACTCCTGCATGCGCCCGACCGGGATCCACCCGGCACGCCCACCAGGGGCCGATGCTCTGCCACTCCGGGGCGTCGCTCTGTTGCGACCAGAGCCACTCTAGCGCCTGGGGCAGAGGCCAAGGAGCCATCCCCAGCGTCCGGGCCATCTTTGCTCCAATGGAGCCTCGCTGCGGGAGGGGAAGAGAGAGACAGAGAGGAAGGAGAGGGGGAAGGGTGGAGAAGCAGATGGGCACTTCTCCTGTGTGCCCTGGCCGGGAATTGAACCCGGGACTCCTGCACGCCAGGCTGATGCTCTACCACTGAGCCAACCGGCCAGGGCCAGTAGGTATTTCTTAAGCTAAGGGAGTCTTGCTTGGAAAGCCAGGCTGTGACATGGCTCTGAGATGTATTGATGCAGCCATATTGGGATGCAGATGAAGAGTCACAGTGGGAGGTCAGATCTACCTTGAGCAAAGTGGCTGCCAATCCAGGCACCAGCCAGACCCTGTTGGCTCATCTGTAAAATAGGATGATGACAGCCAAAGTGGGAGGCAGAGAAGGGGGTTCTGTTGAGGTCGAATCAACTTTCAGAGCAGACGGAGTTGCAATGTTGTACCCATCTGGGTGTGGTACTCTCCTAGGTCCTGATTGACCTAGAGTCTCTCAGGTCCTGTTGTTTGTGGTGTGAACCTTTGGACCCGAGTTCAGGCTTTAAGTGGTTTTGAATAGAAAATCCTTAGCTGGAACAAATGGGCAATGGGTTATGGACGTTGGCGGCATGATGTAGGACAGGGGTCCCCAAACTTTTTACACAGGGGGCCAGTTCACTGTCCCTCAGACCATTGGAGGGCCGGACTATAAAAAAAACTATGAACAAATCCTTATGCACACTGCACATATTTTAAAGTAAAAAAAAACCCAGGAACAAATACAGTATTTAAAATAAAGAACAAGTACATTTAAATCAACAAACTGACTAGTATTTCAATGGGAACTATGGGCCTGCTTTTGGATAATGAGATGGTCAATGTGCTCTCACTGACCACCAATGAAAGAGGTGCCCCTTCTGGAAGTGTGGCGGGGGCCGGATAAATGGCCTCCGGGGGCCGCATGTGGCCCACTGGCCGTAGTTTGGGGACCCCTGATGTAGGACATAGATGGAAAATAGGTCCCAACATTCGCCATCCCTATCAATTGGTGCTGGTCCTCCGAAGCACGGTGTCGATACGGATTTGAAGGCTGTGTTCGGGTTCAGTGGACAGGAGAGCCCGGATAAATTGGGGATCTCTGCCCTGGGGGGCAGGGGTAAGGGAGGCACGTGGTTGTTTCTGTTTACCATCCCTGCTGTCGGGGAAGAGCACTGGTGTCGAGTCAGCAGACGTGGCTTCTTGGCGCAATATTTCAAGCAAGTCATTTAACCTTCTTGGACCTCCTTTTCCTCATGAAAAATGAGGACATTGCTTAGATGACTTTTAAATTCTCTCCATCTTAGAAATTCCACGATTCAAATTCAATTCTTAAAGTCTTCAAGGGAAAACATGCAACTAATCTGTTTGATCCAATTAAAATATTTCCAGCTCCCTACTCCAGTCTGCCATATGTTTGAGTAGCTAAGCTGTCTGCCCCGCGTGAAGGCCACTTCCCCAGGCTGGAGCAGCTGGGGACCTTGGAGACAAGAGGCCTCTCATACTAAACAGATCCTACTCTTTAAACTCAACCGAAAGATCCAGCAAGCATGATTCACATCCCGCCCCGTTTCCTCTGCTGTGTCCTCCACCCGCCCGAACCTCTCCCCTCCTGCTCGGCAAACGAGCCTGAATGCAGAGTTCTGAAATTTAGGTTCATGGTTTCAAAGTTCATGGTCCTGAGAATAAACAAAAAAACTATTGTGGTTGCATAGAGCGGTGGACCCCATTAACACCAGCCCATGAATATTTATAGCGTGAAACTACAAAAGAACATAGAGGCCATATTGTATTTCCTAGAACTTTCTTTCCATGGGGTCCTTTCTCTGTGGGTCACTTTAATGTAAGCTTTGCTTATTTAGTTGCACACTTTAAGCCGATTAACTTTTTACTAAAAAAAAAAAAAAAAAAACCCTCCCTGTTTGTTTGTACATACACTCCCTTGACAAAGATTCACAGAAAACTGCTTTTCAATCTGTGAAATCCCTCTGCTGGAAACTTGAAGTGAATGTGTCTCCGGGTAGGATTTCCCTGTAACTCTCCCCGCCCCCGGCCCCTCCGCCCCATCTCAGCCTGTCCCCCGAGAGGAATGCCCCATGGTTTGAGTGTTCCATATTGAGTTCCTCCGATAATCTCGGCTTATCTCTAGGTGACGATCTCAGGGAACATTAGCGAGGTCCTTTCCGAGTGGCTTATTATTGGGGTGGACTAACCGCAGGCCCGGGGTGGGTACTCCACACACCTCACTAACGGAAATTGTGGGGAAATCTGACATTAGAGCTGGCGGGGCCCCAGAGACGGTGGCTCCACTGGTCTCCAAACTTCGGTGTGGATGAGGCACCCGGGCAGGGGGCTGGGCATGAATTTAACATGCCATTTCTGGGCTGTCCGCAGACATTCTGATTTCATAAACCTGGGTTGGGGCCTGGGGATCTTCATGTCAACACTCTCTAGACACTTCTAACACAGGTGCGTGGTGGACCCGGGAAGCACTGTGCTGGTTCAGCTGTTTCCCTGAATGGGTGAGTAAAAGGCCACGAAGGGCAAAGCCACTTGCCCAGTGCCACACGCTGCATCCGAGCTCCTCATTCCGATCTAGACTCTGCCTGTGGCTCCATACCTACTGCTTTACTTGGGGCCTTTCGTGTTTTAGAAGTAGCACTTCCATAGAACATTTGTGATTAGGTCCCGAAGTGGGAAGCTGATTGAAAAATAAAGTCCCTGCAAACCCAAGGTGCAAGTGTGGAAATGAAACTTGGGAAATGGCCCGAGGGATGGGGTGAGGTGAGCTAGGATGAGAACCTGCTGGCGGTCACGCCCACGGGATGCACCCAGATCTCTGTTGGTTTTGCAGTGAGCCCTGCGGTGGGATAGAGGCTGTGGCCAGGATGGTTGGGAAGTCCAGAAGGGCGTCTTTGAACCGGGTCTTGATCTCTGGGTGCCAGAAAACAGTCTTGGGGAGGGTGGGTTTTGTCACAAGGCAGTAGAGTCGAAGGGGTCTCCCTTTGCTGGGTGGGCTTCTTCCTGGCTTACAGACTCATGCTCTGCAGGCCCCAAGCCAGGGGCCACTCACCCCTAAGATCCCCTCTACCAGACTCTCAGTATCTTGGGCAGGGAGTGGGGTGTGCAGGACCCTCCGGTCAAGGCCTCCTGCACTCTGTCCCCTGCGAGCACCTTTGCTGGGTATCCAGCCTTTGTCAGGCCAGTAGCTCATACGGTGCGTGGTTTACCATGCACCATGAGACCGGTCCCCTCTTTGAATCCCAATTCTAGAAACTGGGTCCAGGGAGAGGCAGGGAACTGAGCTCCAAATTTAGAGACCACAGGTTTGCATTCAAGCCCTTCCCCCTCCTCGCTGGTTGTAAACTTGACTAGTTTTTAACTTCTGTAAGCCTAGCTTTCCCCCATAAAATGGGACTAATGGTTTTTGCCCTGCCTTTCCAAAGGACTTCAGCAAGGAGCGTTCATTTAGGAAAATATTCTGAAGGTCCCAGAATCCTGTTTGCCGTGTTTGAGCCTGCCTTTCACCCCTGCTCAGCCTCTCGGGTCCTGTGGCCTCACGTCCTGCCTTGCTCGATCATCAGCAGTCCACGTGGCAGGGTCCTCCAACTCAGCCAGACCCCCTCATTGGGCTCCTTCTGCTCTTGCCCTGACAGTGCCTTGCTGGTTCTCCCCTCAGGGCCTTTGCACATGCTGTTTCTTTGGCCAGCATGCCCTTTCCTCTTGTTATCCACTGGCTAAACCCCTGCTTAAATGCTGCCCTCTTACTCAAGCGTCACCCCCTCTGTGAAGCCTTTTCTGAATCCACCCTCAAGGCTGGGTTAGTCATTCCTCACCATGCTTCTGTCCCTTCCTGAGCAGGATGAGTCACTTTGAGGCAAAGGTGCTTGGCAGCTGGGAGCTAGAATTGAGCTGTGGCCTAGAGCAAGTGCCTAACCTCTGTGAGCCTACTTTCCTACTTTCCACATCTGAGAAACAAGCACAAGGATGCGTATTGCACAGTTCGCTGCTGTGAGAGTTAGAGGAGTGTGGAGAGCCGGGCATGTGGCCGGTGCTCGGGAATGATCAGTCCCTTTCTCTTCAGTGCGTTGGTCCTGCAAGAAGAACACAGACACCAGATTTGGGAGAAACAGGGAGAGCCGTTCCCAGATAAAGGGGGATGTTGGAAGTGTATGAGCTCCCTGTCCCTGGAGGTGGGTGAGAAGAGGCCGCTCAGGCATCAGGCGGTGGGGTGGACCTGATGACCAGCAGGGCCCCTTCCAGTCCCAGGGCTCTAATTCCTAAAGATTGCTGAGTAGTGCAGTGGCCTCTAGAAGTTGCTCCTCAGGACAGGAGATTCCGTGGAAAGAGATCCCAGGGCAACCACATTGGGAATTGCTGCATTCTCTGTCTCTTGGCAAGTCATGGTATCGATTAGGATTGTAAAGGCTTTGAGAAGTCCTGCAGTAAAGAAAGGGGTATAACACAACAGTTCTTATGAACTTCTTAGAATGTGACTCTTTGGGAAGAGCTCAGGAGAGCCCTAGTTTGGGAATCAGGGAGGGCTTCGTTGGCTTAAAACACCTGTGAAACCTCTTGCTGCCTGCACGACCTTGGCCAAGTCCTGCGTCCTCCCTGGGCCTTGAGGTTAATGGAAAGAAGGCGTGTGGTCTGGTCCCCACAACAGAGTGCTGGATGCTTCTGCACTGGGGATAGGGTAGGGCACAGTGCTGTGGGCACCCTGTGACAGGGGCCACAGTGGTGGGGCTTTTCTGCGAGGCTGGATCGTGGTCGTATTTTGCAGCCTGAGGGTCAGGCACATGCACACGGAATCTGATGGGGAACACAACTGACCTGTGGGAGCTGCGAGGTACTTCGCTGATACTTATTGTCATTACAGCAGTGTGCTGAAGCTGGCTCTTATCTGATTGTGAGAGCTCACTGTACCGACTTCTTCCCAACTCCCAGTTCTGTGACCTTGAAATCAGCCCCGGTGGGAGTGTTTGCACCAGGAAATCCGCAAATTAAGGCTCTCCCCTCCCCCAGCCAGTTGTTAAAAGATCAGCAGATCACTGAATATGTATTATTAGAAAGTGTTCTCTAAAATTAGTCTCCTTTTATATACTGCTTACAAAAATTAGGGGAGGCCTGACCTGTGATGGTGCAGTGGATAAAGCGTTGACCTGGAAATGCTGAGGTCGCCGGTTCGAAACCCTGGGCTTGCCTGGTCAAGGCACATTATGGGAGTTGATGCCTCCAGCTCCTCCCCACTTCTCTCTCTCTGTCTCTCTCTCCTCTCTCTCCCTCTCTGTCTCTTGCTCTCCTCTCTAAAAATGAATAAATAAATAAAATTAAAAAAAAAAAAGAACTTCCCTCACTTTAGAAAAAAAAAATTAGGGGATATTTTTGTTGCTTCATATTCATTTTGAAAGACCCCCTAACTTTTGTGCACAGTATATTTTCAAATAAATACATTTTTATTTTGTCAAATTTATTATATAATAGCTTTAAAATCTGCCTCCTTTAGCCTGACCTGTGGTGGCACAGTGGATAAAGCATCGACCTGGAATGCTGAGGTTGCTGGTTCAAAACCCTGGGCTTGCCTGGTCAAGGCACATATGGGAGTTGATACTTCCTACTCCTCCCCCTTCTCTGTTTCTCTCCCCTCTCTAAAATGAATAAATAAAGTCTTTAAAAAAATCCACCTCCTTTAAAGATGCTTATTTATGACTTTTAAAAGCATTCTCCATTGTATTTCGTAATTCATTCCTGAAATATTTACTAGCCAGAGCTTCATAACAAAACACTACCACCTGGTCACAACTCCACCAGTTGCAGATCGGAATCTCCAGTGGGGTCAGCCAAGGCTGTGTGTGGCAGATGGCATTCTCACTGATGATGTGCATTTTAAATGCTTCCTATGGCCTATCCATTCAAGGCCTACATTTCTGTGAAGAATTACCCTGCTTACAGCGACGACAAGCGTAAAGGTACAGGGGAGCCCATGACCCCAGGAGCCCGGCTGACAGAGGCAGAGTCTCTGTCACCGTGAGTCAGTGCTTCTCAAACTCCCCTGTGCGCACGTTCTACCTGGGATCTTGCCGCGTGCAGCTTCCAGTTCTGCAGGTCTGTGCTGGCCCCTGTGGTTTTGTATTCGTATTAAGCTCCAAGATGATGCTGATGCTATTCACCCGGACATTACAGTTCGAGCAGCCAGGGCTTGGTGGTGGAAGAAGAAAGTTACTCAGGTGGTGGGAATCTCTTAAGAGGGTTCTCTTCAGAGGCTGCCCTGGGCCATGTTTTGCCTTTTGGTAAGAATTCGATAGCTGTGTGTTTAATATATAGACTTAGCTCATTCGATTCTAAATATTGCTCAGCCACTTTGTTACTTTAATTTTTGGCTTTTTATATTTTTTGTTTATTTGGATTTATTTTGATGTGTAGTGTGAATCCTGTGTTGAGCTGCTCTGTTGATGCCCCATGTGGGTGGTCTCAGGGCTGGGCTTCTCCAGATTCAAGTTACACATCATCTGATTCTTTCCTTCTGTCCAACACTCCCCTGGGCTGCAACATCACTTGATCCAGTTTTACACTTATTCCCCTTTTAAAAGTATTATATACCTGACCCTGGCCGGGTAGCGTCGTGCCTATATGCCAAGGTTGTGGGTTTGATCCCTGGTCAGAGCACATACAAGAGTCAACCATGAATGTATAAATAAGTGGAACAACAAATCAATGTTTCTTTTTCTCTGTCTCCCTTTCTCTCTCTCTCAAATCAATAAATAAAAATAAATTAAAAATAAGTAAAAATTGTAAATGTTTTCCCAGCTAGCTTCATGGATATGTAAATGTGAAGAAAGACTGGGTTATTTTTCTTTTGTAGCTAGGGCTACAATTCTTATCAATATTAATGACATCTGACTTTTAGAGATCTCTCATAGTTTTGTATGACTACATGATCACAATGACCAAAGACAGTCTATTGGTGACCTCCACTCCAAATTTACTATGTGGAGCAAGTTGCTAAACTCTGTGGCCCTCAGTCTATGGGAATAAAAATACTTACCTACTTAGGTTCTGTGAGAATTACATAAAATAATGTATGTGAAGTCATACTCAATCCCTGGACTTAATACACAGCTAAAGAATATTTGCTATGATTACTGTTATTATCATTCTGGAGTCGAATAATATCCATCCATCCATCCATTCATTCATTCATTTGTTCATCCATTCACATGACAAGTATGTTTTGAGCTACTATGTTACTTTCTGGGAATTGGGGTGGAGTGAGGCAGGCACAAGCATGAACAAGGCTTCATTCTGCCCTTGAGGATTCACTCTACCGTTTCCCAGTGGGAGAAGGGAGAGAAAGGGAGAGACAGACCGTAAACAAGTGATACCAGCAGACTGAGATCAGAGATGTTACTCAGATTCGGTCAAAGGACCAGTAACATCCGGAGAGAAAAGATCATCTCTACCACAAAGCAGCCCAGATTGGGGCCATGATTTAACCAAGCACCAAAGGCAACGTTGTTTGGGAGAAAATTTTCCCATACCCTTGTGTCATCTGGTGTGATCAAAAATGTCTTCCAGAGAATCTGAGCGCCCACATGTCCATGCTGCATGCTCCCGATGAGATGCCCTCTTCCCGGGGCCCCGGGGTGGGTGGCCATGCTGGTCAGTGCCTCCAGTTCTCCGGATCAGTGTTTCTCGGAATGTGGCTCAGGAAATGTCTGGCTCAGATTCACCTGAGATGCTTGTTTAGAAGATGAGTTCCCCCCCTCTCCTGCAGACCTTTTGAGTGGCAGGAGGTGTGGGGGGTGTTGGGTCTGAACACTAACGTTTGGGGACCAGTGCTATGATCTCACAAACACTGTGTGGTACTAACCAGTTAAAATATAGAAAAGTAAAACATCACTTGCTTATTACCCACATGGGAAAGAAAACTTTGCTTCTTTAGTTTCTTTAGCTAAATTGAATTTTCTTTAATAGGCACTAAAAGAACATTTACTATTATTATTGTTATTACCCCTCTGGAGTTCAAGAGCATTCAGCCAGCCATCTACTCAACAAACATTTTATACAAGCTGGAGGAAGAGGTCAAGACATAGATTTATCAAGGGACAAAATTTCAGTATCTTTGGTATATTTTAGGTCTGGAATAAATTTTCAAGTTTTTCTATTGTCTTCTCCTATCCCTGTACTTTTCTGGAACAGAGTCTGAGGGGGGCGTGTTGGGGTGGGGGGTATAAAGAGTAGAAATGGACCTCCTGTGACTTCTTGACAGGAGAGGGGGCTGTCATCTGAGTCCACTGGGCAGTGGTGGGTCTGTCTGACCCGTAGGTTCCTGGGCCCTCACAGTGCCCACGGAGGGGTATTTGGTCATTGCTAGCATTACGGCACGCAGTGCTGGTGCTTACTGATGATGTCTGTCCTTTTGAGCATTGGGCTGTGGGTATAAATTCTACTCTGTGGCCTTTTTTACCCTGACCTCAAGCCTCTGCTGATGCACTGACCGTCACAACACATCTACTTCCTCCCTGGGCATGCAGGGGCACCTGGAACCTCAGAACACCAGGTCTGGGAACACCTTGGGGCCACGTGTGTGGGCATCGCCCTCCACCCACACTGATTGCCCCCTGTGCGTGGTGGATGCGGCAACTTCTTCTCCCAGACATGCTGCCTCACTGGCGATGCCTTGGGGAGTTGGCTCAGACCCGGATGTGCCCACGCCCCCTCACACCATACACCTTCTACTGTCCTCTGACATGAGGGCTTCCTTTTACTTCCCTTCTGCCTGATGGGGACTCCCCCAGGTCACCTCCATTCACCCTTCTTTCTTCTCTGGGGCCATAATGACAGATGGATATGAGAAATAAGATGCCTAACGGTGGTGATGCAGTGGATGAAGTGTCGAACCAGAACACTGAGGTCACCAGTTGGAAACCCCGAGGTCCCTGGCTCTGAGCATGGGCTTGTCAGCATGGGGTCACTGGCTTGAGCAGGGATCATCCACATGAGCCCAAAGCTTGCCAGCTTGAGCCCAAAGGTCGCTGCCATGGAAAGCCCAAGGTCATTGGCTTGAGCAAGGCATGTACAAGGAGCTCAATGCTCAAACTAAATTGAAAGCAGCTACGAGTTGATGCTTCTCACTCTCCCTTCCTGTCTTTCTCGGCTCTCAAAACTTTTTTTGAAAAGGAGATAAGACTATTATTGAAAATTCACCAGTTTAATGTTTTCAGATATTCCCATTATTTCAAAAGGAAAAAGACATGGTTAGTGGGCCGATGGTTGGGAAGTAATTTGACCTTGTATTGAACTCACCCAAATAGAACCTGGTACTTACTCTCCTTTCATTAATTTATTAATAAATATTACCTGATCATATTCTAGATGCCAGACACTGTTCTGGGCACTAGAGTTATTGTAATGAACAAAGAAGATAAAATTTATCACCCACATCAACAGACCTGGTGGTCTGGGGTCCCTGTTTTATGGTGGCCTCCCAGCCAGGCCAGGCATTCAACCTGATTTTTGTGTATAATACAGTTTTGCTCTTGTTTTAAGAGTAGTGTGGTGACTGTCTCCCACAGGGCTCAGAGCTGATGGCCTGTCCTCCTTTCCCAACATGACCTCAGTCTGTTGGACAGAGTGACCAATCCTACAGGCTCATGTGCACTCCTTTCTGTTTGGAGTGTAATTAACTTTTAAAGAAGGACCAAGAAGCTCTGCTGGGTCTCAGATCTCACCCTGGGGTGGGGAGACCTGGGGCAGAAGACAGTCCTTGTGGCCTCCGGAGCTTCCTCAGGCATTTGTTCAACAGGTATTTCCTGTGCCTCTTCAGTGTGCCATGTGCTGGGGATAGGACAGTAATAGGCCAGGTAGATGCAGTCCTTGCCTTCATAAACCATGAAGACAGAAAATGAACTTGAATATTAATCTCTTCTGTTGTGATATTACAGAGAAGTTCAAGTAGAATGGCTGGTTGTTTAGAGTGTATCCTCCTGTCTCAGGATGGTTCGGGTGTGGTAGAACCTTCTGTGACCCCCCTGGCACAACAGGACCCTCCAGGCCATTCAAGAGGGGCCAGAAAGAACTATCTTTTTTTTTTTTTTTGTATTTTTCTGAAGCTGGAAACGGGGAGAGACAGTCAGACAGACTCCCGCATGCGCCCGACTGGGATCCACCCGGCACGCCCACCAGGGGGCGACGCTCTGCCCACCAGGGGGCGATGCTCTGCCCCTCCAGGGCGTCGCTCTGCCTCGACCAGAGCCACTCTAGTGCCTGGGGCAGAGGCCAAGGAGCCATCCCCAGAGCCCAGGCCATCTTTGCTCCAATGGAGCCTCGGCTGCGGGAGGGGAAGAGAGAGACAGAGAGAAAGGAGAGGGGGAGGGGTGGAAAAGCAGATGGGCACTTCTCCTGAGTGCCCTGGCCGGGAATCGAACCCGGGACTTCTACACGCCAGGCCGACGCTCTACCACTGAGCCAACCGGCCAGGGCCTTGAACTATCTTTGAAAAGACAGGAAACCTGAGTTTTCTCTGGCTGAGAGGGGAGGCTGTTTCGGTAATGGGCTTTCTCCCTGACTCCATGGACGCAGTTTCCAGACTCCCTGCAATGCGGACGGAGCCTGTCCTCTCGGGATGTGCCCCTGCCCAGAGGCCCTGGTGCCATCTCTGCCATCTCTTAGGTTGCAGATAGAGCCCTTCCTGCGTGCTTGGCTCCACAAATGCTCCTCGCCGCCTTCCTTTCACAGCCTGCCACGTGCAGTGCCTTTTTCCCGGAGGAGGAGCTAGAAAGCTGCAGTAGATGTTGTGTTGACATGAAATTCTGACCTCTGGGGAATCCGGGAGTGATGCCACCAGGGTGTGTGACTCCAAACAGGCTCCTGAGCTTTCTCAAATTTCTCCGCAGTGCATTGTTTGAGACCCCTGAAGAAACTTTGTTAGGAAGAACACGCCATGGCAGCAATCTTGCCTGCTGGCTCCCCACCATTACCTCAGGCTTATTTAGAAGGTCAGAGCCAGTTTCTATCCCGTTTAGTATAAGAGCTTTCCCCCTTGGCTCCAAGGTGCATGCGGACACATTCTGTCCTGGTGGTTCAGACCAGAGCATGAAAGGAATCATCCCGGATCTGAGTCTTGGCTTTGCCAAATTACTTGCTAAGTGACCTGGAACAAATCACTCAGCGTCCCTACGCGATATGCTGGTATCTATGGAATGGGGTCGGAGGATGGCTCTAGATGACATCCTGGTTCTGGACCTCTGTCCTGCAGTGCCTGTCACTCTGGTTGGAAGCCTGTAGCTCTGAGCTGTCAGGGAGCTTCCAAGGCTCAGAGCAGTGATGAGGAATCCTTTTATGCGAGGCCTCGTCTCTAGGCAACAGCAGGCACCCTTCTTGGACTGCGTCTTTGAGGGATACCCAGAGGAGCTATCTCTGGGATCCCGAGACAGGATCTGTGGGACAGAAGGGCAGAGTGTGGGAGCCTCCAGGAGCCCAGGACGGGAGACTCGATTGGATATGGGAGGGGGCTCTCTGGGTCCTGGGATGGCAGGGAGTCCAGTGGCATGCCACGTGTGTGCTCTTACCGCGTGTGCTCCCAGAGAAGGCCAGGTCAGCATCCTCCTTTGGCTGCTCTGGGTCAGGGCTGCCTTGTGTTGGGTGCAGTCAGTAAGTCAGCGACCTCCCCCCCTCCATGGGGATCACAGCTGTCAGAACATCTCTTGGCCTCACTGCATGTCACCATTAACGTGGGCCATTGTTGATGATCCCCATATCTGGGGGTCACAGCTCAGCTGCCTGTCTCTAGTTTCCCAATGGTGCCAGGATCAGCCTTGGGCTAATAAGCACAATTTAGCCCCCATTGTCTGATTGACATCGTCTGATTGACATCGTCTGATTGACATTGTCTGGTTGAGTTTGTCCTAAAAAAAAAGGCAGAGAAAGGAGGAAGAGTTCCAGGGGTGAGAGGGAGGCTTCATGGAGGATACATGGGAGTTGAGTTGAGCATTGCAAGGTCTTCTGGATGAGGCAAGAATAGAGTAGAGAGAGACGGGTCAAAAGGAACTAGTGGGAATGAGAGCGGCACCACTAGTCGCCGAATGCTTGCTATGGGCCAGACCCTGTCCCAAGGGCTTCACGTGCTTATCTCCTTTAATTCTCGCCAACTCTACAAGCTAGGTACTTCTTTCTCCAGATGGGGAAACTGAGGCTCAGGAGACCAAGTGATTTGCCCAAGGATATGTTGCTATTAAATGGTGACAATGGGATTTGAATTTGGGATCTCTCTAGCTAAAAAGCACATGATTTTAATCAATCTCCCTCCCCAGGTGAACAATATGAAGTTTACAGACAGGTAGTGCCTTCATGAATTCCCTGTAAGGGAATCAGCCTGAGGCTCCGGCCCTTTGAGGTTCCAAGGACGTCTGTCTGAGTGCTGGGCACCGAAGGACTCAGTAGCAGGTGGAGACCAGGGCTACTGAACCAGCCCTTGGGACAGTGCAAGGGGACTTTCTCAGCATTACCTTAACTTAGGAAGCAGCTGCTGATGAGGGGTCCTATGCTGCTTCGCCCTGACCTGTCACTCATGGTTTTCAAACTGGTGTATACTGGAGCACTGGGCACTTATCAGGGGCACACTACTCAGAGAGTTTAAGGGAATGAATTTCAAGATTCTAAAGTTTCCATATGAGATTCTGGAATAAAGACAATCTATTAAAATTGCTGGAGAATGCCCCGGTCCGGTGGCCCTTCCTCCATGTCACAGAAGAGAGGTTTTCTCCTCTCACCCATCCTGAACCCCACTGAGTACATCTCCCCAGGAACGCTGAGAACCTCTGAGCACCAAAGGGAACATGAAAAACAATGGGTCACAGAGCAGCTGTCTTTGATGCCGAGTCAAGGCATCTTAGACTTATAGTGATTGTCTTCTTGAAAAGGGAAAAGAGGACACAATCATGCACTAGCTCTTTTTTTTTTTTTTTAATTATTTTTATTTATTTATTTATTTTCTACAGAGACAGAGAGTGAGTCAGAGAGAGGGACAGACAGGGACAGACAGACAGGAACGGAGAGATGAGAAGCATTAATCATTAGTTTTTCATTGCGCATTGCAACACCTTAGTTGTTCATTGATTACTTTCTCATATGTGCCTTGACCGCGGGCCTTCAGCAGACCGAGTAACCCCTTGCTGGAGCCAGTGACCTTGGGCTCAAGCTGGTGGAATTTTTGCTCAAACCAGATGAGCCTGCACTCAAGCTGGAGAGCTCAGGGTCTCGAACCTGGGTCCTCTGCATCCCAGTCTGACGCTCTATCCACTGCGCCACCGCCTGGTCAGGCCATGCACTAGCTCTTAAAGCTTCCTGCCATGCTTAATTAGTCAGAGCAGGTACCGTGCTCATCCTGACGTCCTTGGGGCAGGGAAACATAACCTTCCTGCAGGGAAGGATAGCGAATATTGTGAACAGTAGTATCATTTATCACATGGCGATTTTTTGTTTATGTCCTGGACATTTTAAAGAAGAGAGAAACCACTGTCTCTATTGTGGTGGTTTTTCCCAGAGCTGCCTGCAGCTAGAGAAAGACGAGGTGACCCTGTCTCTCCCTACTCCATTCTCTCCTCGTCCAGAAGACCTTGCCCTGCAACGCTCAGGCCTTCCAGACCCAGGCCTTTGAGCTTGACGTGGTTGTCCCAGCCCTGTAGCTTTAACGCACGAAAGTATTACCTGCCAATCCTCTTTCCTACCAGCCCTATGTCAGGATGAAATTTGATTGGATGGGCTGTCTTTTTTACAGTTTGCTACCCAGAACCCAGTGCCTTCTTGGGCATTAGTAAATCCATTTCTTGACCTCCAGCTTAATTTGACCCACTTATGGTTTTTTATTCCCAGCTGTCTTTTGGGGAGACATCGCCCTAGATGAAGAAGACCTGAAGCTATTTCATATCGACAAGACCCAAGACTGGAGCCAGCAGGCAGTGGAAGAAACAGGACATCAGACGGGTAAGGACTGCATCCCCCCTTCCCCTGCCCTAGAGGGGGCTCAGGGACTCCATCGGGGGTAGATGTGGACCACAGCCGTCAGTGTCTGTCAGTCCAGTGCCCGCCTGATGTGGGAAACCAGAGGGGTCACCCCTCCTTCTTCACCGCAGGCTGTGGAGCTGGAGCCTCCAGGTGTGCCGACCCTTCTAAGAAAATCTCATTTGCCTGTTTATTCGAGGGTTCAGGTTTGAGTTCCGTGGGTTCAGATTTGAGTTTAGCATAGGTTCTTGGGACTCTGGTCTCGGGTCTGGTGCTTCCCAACTGGAGAAGATTCTAGATGGGGTGCATTTAGGGCATGTCTGATGATGGCGCTGATAATGATGAGCACTGGAGATGTTTGTCCATGGGGGATCCTGCACTGGTTTGGCTGGCAACCCAGGCGAAAGTCCGCGTGGGCCTGGAAACATGAGTGGGGCTTCAGACTTTGATGACTGCCTCCTACTCCCCCTCCTTGCCCCCACCTTGGGGTGAAAGGTAACGGGACTGATCTCTGGAGTGCTCTCACGTCCCTGCCCGCCGCGCTCAGACACCCCCGCTCTGTGGAACTGCCGTCTCAGACGCAGCCCCGGGGGCCGAGCTGTGGGGCCAATGAGCTGCTCTGGCTGATGATGCTTGTTATTCGGTGACTGAAGCTCAGATGCGCCCGCTGCTATCCTGTCTCTGCTACCTAGAACTTCCCATCCTCTTCTCCTTTTTCTTGAGGCTTTAAAGTTATTGTGGAAGAACGCAGTGTGAGATTCGCCCTCTTAAATCTGAAGTGTACAGACAGTGTTAGAAACGCAGACACGGCGTGGTGCGGCGGATCTCCAGGACTTCCCGTCTTGTGTAACTGAAGCTTTCTACCCTCCTTCTGAGCACCTGTCATGGGCCAAGCACAGCGTCCCAGAAAGAGGAATAAGATGTGACCTCTGCCTTCAAAGTGACCTTTCACGCAGGGCAGAGTTTAAACCTGGATAAGCTCTCTTAACATCTACAAGGTTCGGTTTACCTATCTGTAAAATGGGGATGCAATCAACACTCACTCCATAAGGGGTTGGTAAGGTCAACTCCCCAGGTAGTGGCTCCTGGCAGATAAGGTGGTCTCAGGCAATACTGAAATGTAAATAGATAAACTAATTCCTCCTGGCCAGGGCTGCAGTTCACCAAGAGCACTGGGAAGGGGGAAGAGTGAGTGGAGACGCCTAGGAAGGTGAGCCAAGAAAAACGTGATGGGAGGGGGCCCTCCTGTGTTGTCTCGATGAATGAGTAGGTGTGCCTTAGGTGAAGAATCAAGAAAAGGCATTGGAGGCAGAGGGGAGGCTAAGTGCAAAGTCAGGGAGTGTGAGAGGGGCTGCCTTTATTTGGGGAACAGAGGAAAGGTGTGGTCACTGGAGGGTGGCTCTTCGGTGTGGGTTGTGGAGAGACATTTTCCCGGAGAGGTTTGCTAGGGTTGATGGTGAAGGTGCCTGTTGCAGGGGTAGGTGGGACTGTGCCCATGGTGGGGGCAACTCCCAGGGAACTCAGTGCCTGTTAATCTAATGAGCCAGGGTCTTCCCCTGTGGGCTGCCCAATGCTTCTGAATTGGAATGTGATGTGACCTGCTCGGCTTTTACCTGAGGTGACTTTGGTGGAGTCCTCTCCCCCACTGCCCTCTCCCTCACTGCCCTCCACAGCCCCTCAGCTGCCCTGAGGATGCTGGCTCCTGGCTGGAAGCTTAGGCTGTCCCACATGCTGCTTGCTGGTGGTGATGGTGGGGAAGGGGTTGTTGGACAACCCCTTCTCTGGCTACTGATTAGTGGCCCCCAGACCATTCCTCATGCTTAGGGTGCCTTAAACCCAAGCTGATTCACCAATTCTTCATTTCATCGTTTCCTGGTGCAAAAGGCCCTGGGATCTGTTACATACTTGGGAGGGAAGGAAGGAAATACGTTCATGTGTATGGGTGTGGTCTCCATTCATTTATTCATTTATTCATTCACTCACTCATTCATTCATTAAAACCTCTATTGAGTGTCTACTTTGTGCCAGGTCTGGTGTTAAATCTTGAGAAGGTATAAATTGAGGCTTCTCTTCTTCAGGGTTCACCAGCTGGTAGAGAAAACAGGTGCAGAAACTAAAGAGTGCTGAGAGTTAGAGGCAGTGCAGGTGGTGGGGGGGTCCCGTGGAGCACAGGGCCGTGGGGGCACCCCGGACTGGGGCCATTACTGAGAGGGGAGAGTCAGAAAGGCTTCCTGGAGAAGCAGGTCCTGGGGAGAGAGGGAGGAACTTGCCGGGCTGGGGAGTGAGGAGCCAGAGCATAGAGAAGGACATTCCAGGCAGAGGAAGGGCTTCTTGGGGTGGGAGGGCGATGCTGGGAAGCGGGACCGTGGTAACCACTGAGGAGGTTATGTGGCCTCCTCCTTGTCCAATGGTCGGCTCCCTCTTTCTGAGGATGGAGGTGGGTGGAAGTGTACCCAGATTTACCACTGAGGAGGTTATGTGGCCTCCTCCTTGTCCAATGGTCGGCTCCCTCTTTCTGAGGATGGAGGTGGGTGGAAGTGTACCCAGATTTGGGGGCAACTCCCGTGACCCATGAGGACCATGAGCAGCTATAGAGACAGAGGCAAGTCCTGGGCTCCAAGCTCCCAGCGGGTTGAGGGGTTGAAGGGAGAGCAAGAAGGTGAGGGTGGCAGGAGGTCAGGGGGACACCACTGTCCACGGCTGGGAGGCGGGAGGACCCGTTGGCACTCTTGCACCTCCTTTTGGTATCTGGTTTTATGACTGTCATTTCTTAGGATTTGGGGGAACTTTTCTGTGAAATTTGTCAAATTTTAAATGGAGTTTGAGAAACCTAATTGTCTTTGACACTAACAAAGATATACTTAATTGCGTGCTAACAAAAGGAAGCATCCTTACATGATTCTACCACTCCAGCTAATCAACATCTTACCCAAGTTCCTACCTGGAAGCTAGAGAAGTTGACCTGATTGAAGTCTTTGTGCGGTTAAAAGTATTTTTAACCATTTTTGCATTATTACTTAAAAACAGTGAACTTCACATACCTCAAACATACTGTATAATGAGCTTTTACATATGTCCGTGTAACCACCACCCCAACCAAGGAATGGAACATTTCCAGAACCCCAGGGGCCCCTGATCTATGCCAACCCCACAGCAGCCACTGGCCTGACCTCAAAGGAACCATGCAGTACGTATTGTTCCGCTGTCTCTTTCTGCTCAGCTTTCTGCTCTGACATCCCCCCACGTTTTCGAGTGAAGCGGTATTTCATTTTCTTTTCATTGTCGTGTGGGATTCTGTTGTGTGAATGTACACTGCTCGTCCTTCTATTCACAGACATTTGGACAGGTCACAGTTTTTGGCCATGACAAATAAAGCTGCTACTGTCATTTCTGTGTGTATCTTTTGGTGGACACAAGCCCTCATTTCCACTGGGCATAGACTTAGGAGTAGAATTGCTGAGCCATAGGGTATGCATGAGTTTGGCTTCTGTAGGTACTGTCCAACAGTTTTCCAACGTAGTTCTACCGCTTTACACTCTGTGGGTTTCCATATATATATATATATTTTTTGTATTTTTCTGAAGGTGGAAATGGGGAGAGACAGTCAGACAGACTCCCGCATGCGCCTGACCAGATCCATCCGGCACACCCACCAGGGGGCGATGCTCTGCCCCTCCGGGGCATCGCTCTGTTGCGACCAGAGCCATTCTAGCGCCTGGGGCAGAGGCCAAGGAGCCATCCCCAGCGCCCGGGCCATCTTTGCTCCAATGGAGCCTCAGCTGCTGCGGGAGGGGAAGAGAGAGACAGAGAGGAAGGAGAGGGGGAGGGGTGGAGAAGCAGATGGGCGCTTCTCCTGTGTGCCCTGGCCGGGAATTGAACCCGGGACTTCTGCACGCCAGGCCAACGCTCTACCACTGAGCCAACCGGCCAGGGCCTGTGGGTTTCCATATTGATGTGAAAAGCAGGAGGGGTGACCATGTAGGATCCAGTGAGGCCTTTGAGTCTTGGTCTTTCCGACTTGGGGACCTGCCTCTCACCCTCTGGGCCAGCACAGCAGCTGGTTGACACCCATCCGCCATCGTGGAATGCTCAGGGTTGCCTCTGTCAGCAGTCCCTGTGCTGTCTTTGGAGGACATACACAGCACTGGGTCCCAGGTGTAAGATTTTTCCCCCGCCGAGGAGGAAGGAAGGGGCCGGAGCCACGAAGTGTGGAATAATAAAAGATTTCATTGAGTACAGCGCATTCCACCCGACGAGGTTCCCTAACCCCCGGGGACAGAGGCCAGGGAAGTCGCATAGGGTGAGCCACGTGGGAGATATTTAAAGGGTCTCTAGGGTGGTCGAGCTAATATGATGTGGTGAAATCTCACCGGCTGATGGACAGTCGCTTTTTTCCAAAGGACTCCTGGGAAGTTTCTTTTGGCACACCTGGATGTGGGCGGTTCTAGCCAAAGTTCCTGGGCCTGGGTTCCTCATGTGACCGTCCCCCATTGCTGACCACCCCACACTAGGCTTGACAAATATGAGCTACCCAGAGAGGGGCCAGGGGTGGCCAGTTCCCAGCTGCTGGAGAGCTGTCTGTTTGGAAGGTGGCCCAAGGACGCTGCAGTGGAGGGAACCCAGCAGCCCTGCCCTCCCTCACTCGACGTGCCACCCCAACACCAGCCCGACAGCCTTGTGGTCCAAGAACTTGAGAGCCCACTTCTCTTTCCTTCGCCCCTGTGAGCTGAGAGAAGGCAGAGTCTATGTCATATTAAGCTTTGTATCCCCCCTCCCCCGAGGTGGCCCAACCCCTAGTCCCTGGAAGGCGCGCTGGCCAACATTGGTGGAGAAGGGAGAAGGAACAGGTAGACAGACTTGGCAGACCCTGGAGCCACTCCCAGGGGTCTAAGAGATGGAGAGCTCCAACAGGGCTTTGCTGCCGGAAGGGTGAGGACAGCTCTGGTCTCAGCATGAGCTTTCGGGTCAGGCGGCCTGGGCTTGAATCCTTGAGCTGGGCCTCAGTTTCTTCCTCTGTCAAGTGAGAATAGTAATGTTCTGAGGACAAAGAGAAAGAATATAAGTGAAGTACTTAGCACAGTGTCTGGCACATAATAAGTGCTCAATAATATTAACTCTGCCTCTTCCTCCTCTTATTATTAGTAGTAGTATATATTTACAGAAAGACCATTGTCCTGGGAGGGTTTAAAGTTAAAGTGGAGAATGGGAACACTGGGGCTTGGACCTGAAGTCTTTGAATCATGTACCAACCTGGTGTTTTTCCTTCCCTCGCTTGAGCTACATATATTTTCCCAGCGTGTTTTTATGGCAAGGTAATTTTTAGCCTGATTACTTTTCTCTGAGGGCCAAGAGTACTTTGCATCTATCCAGAATAGTTATTTTATTTTCAGAATGGGAATATTTTTATTGTTTTTGTTGATTAAACTTCTACTACCAGTTGTTAAAAAAGAATAAAGTCCGCTAGTTCTAAATTGTAGGAAATAGAAAGTGAGTGTCCCCTGTCATCCTAGCACCAGGCATCCCCGTCATTATCTGTGTGCTGATCCTGCCAGCCTTGCTACGTTCGGGCCGTGTGCACACAGATCTTTTAAAAATATAAAAGCGATTTTTTTTTTCACTGTCTCTTGTGTAACCTGCGTCTTCCACATAAACCTGATGGACGTCTTGTACAGTACATCGGGATCTTTTGCATCTAATGTACGACTGCCTCAATTTATCGAACCAGTCCCCTACAGACTGACATGAGGGTTGTGGCCCCTTTTTTTGCAATTTTTTTGTATTTTTTTTCTGAAGCTGGAAACGGGGAGAGACAGTCAGACAGACTCCCGCATGCGCCCGACTGGGATCCACCCGGCACGCCCACCAGGGGCAAAGCTCTGCCCACCAGGGGGCGATGCTCTGTCCCTCCGGGGCGTCGCTCTGCCACGACCAGAGCCACTCTAGCGCCTGGGGCAGAGGCCAAGGAGCCATCCCCAGCGCCCGGGCCATCTTTGCTCCAATGGAGCCTCGGCTGTGGGAGGGGAAGAGAGAGACAGAGAGGAAGGACGGGGGGGATGGAGAAGCAAATGGGCGCTTCTCCTATGTGCCCTGGCTGGGAATCGAACCCAGGTCCCCCGCACGCCAGGTCTACCGCTGAGCCAACCAACCAGGGCCGCAATTTTTTTTCCCCTGAATGACTACTGTGAACAATGTTGTACATAAGTCTTTAAGCATTTGCTTTAGTTTTAAAAAATAAATTGAAAAAGAACCACAGCATTATCCCCACGTTGTACTTCCCAATGTTTGAAAGCATGTATTCTTAGACATAGGTTATCTCATTCCCGAGCTTTAGTAAGTTCCCCGGTTTTTGTTTTGATTTGCTTTGTTTTGTTTTTGGTAGGGCTCACAGGGTGAATTCCTGGAGGGGGATGGGATGCAGCGCAGCCCCAGGGCCCCCTTTCCTGGTTCACCTGGTGAACTTGGAGCTGCTTTCCTGGCTGCAGAATGAAACAGTGTCATTGCGCTGGATGTGACCTACTTGGAGTCATTTCCTAGAAGAGCCCAAAGTCCCAAACTCAATGGCAGAACCCAGGTTTCCCATCTCCCGGGCCGTGTGTCCTCCCCTGGACCAGCCTGTCCGCCATGTTGCCAGATAGAAGGAATGGAGAACAACAGAGGGGCGTGTCAGCATTGCTTTGCCTTTGGAAAGTAGGCTGGACTCTTTCTGGGCCACAGGGGAGCAAAGACCCTATACCCAGGTACAGAGACCTTGTCTCCCTGCCTCCAGCCATTGCTTCCCCATCCTGCTTCCAGGGGATCTTCCTGGCCCTGACCTGGCCACCACTGTCTCGAGTTGATGTGTTCCCCAGCCCCAAAATTCATGCCCACCTGGAATCTCAGCCTGTGACATTATTTGGAAATAGAGTCTTTGCAGATGTAATTAGTTAAGGATCTTGAGATGAGACCACTCTGGATCCAATGACTGGAGTCCTTACAAGAAGAGGTGAGGACACACAGATACAAGAAGAAGGCCCATGAAGAGGGAGGCAGAGATCAGAGTGGTGCTGCTACATGCCAGGCACAGCAAGGATTGCCGGGAGCCCCCAAGCCCTCCGGAAGCAAAGACGGCTTCTTCTTTAGAGCATTCAGAGGCAGTATGGCCCTGCTGACACCTCGATTTCAGACTTCTAGCCCCCGGATCTATGAGAGAAGAGATTTCTGTTGTTTTAAGCAGTGCACTTTGTGGCAATTTGTTATGGTAGCCCAGGAAACTAATACAAACATGCGTCTTAACACCCTTTAGTGGGCTTCCCATCACTTATCAGAAACATGCCTTAGTCTGACCTCCAAGGCCAGGGGTCCCCAGACTACGGCCCACGGGCCACATGCGGCCCCCTGAGGCCATTTATCTGGCCCCCGCCACACTTCTGGAAAGGGCACCTCTTTCATAGGTGGTCAGTGGAGGAGCATAGTTCCCATTGAAATACCGGTCAGTTTGTTGATTTAAATTTACTTGTTTGTTATTTTAAATATTGTATTTCTTCCCGTTTTGTTTTTTTACTTTAAAATAAGATATGTGCAGTATGCATAGGGATTTGTTCATAGTTTTTTTTTGTAGTCTGGCCCTCCAACGGTCTGAGGGACGGTGAACTGGCCCCCTGTGTAAAAAGTTTGGGGACCCCTGCCCAAGGCTTTGCACACTTTTTCCACACCCTACATTCTAGATCGCTTCCCTCTCTTGATCCTCCAGCCAAACGCAATGATGACACTCTGTCTAGGTTCCGAGTATCCTTCCTTCCAGCCTCTGTTCTACCTTTGCCTTCTGCTCCAAATCCCCATTCTACAGAAAAAGAAATCAAGGCCCAGAGAAAGCCAGGCCCATTCAGGGCCCTACAACTTCTGTGTTCAAGACATCTCTTTATTCAGCATAGCTGCCGGCTTTGGAGGCCACCTGGTTGATGATGCTGTTAAAATTAGCCTCATTTTGTGCTTGGAATTTCCTTCAATTTTCGAACAGGCCCATTGCCCTGCATGGGAGCTGTGGAGGAAGTGGCAGCAGCCCTTTGGATGTGTGTGGGGCCAGGAGGCAAGAGCGCATTCTTGAGGGAGAGAAAGTCCTTCTGTGTGCATTTTATTTGCAGTGAGAAGAATGAGAGTTCTGGGCAGGCATGGGCCAAGCTGTTCTATGAATGGGGTCCTTGAATTAACATTGCAGAGTTTCCTAAAGCTGCTAATCGGATTAGCTGTGTAGTGAAGGAAGTACTTAGCAGGACACACACAGACGCACACGCAGGCGCACACACGCCCTCTTGCATCCCCTTGTCGTGAGGGGGCAGGTCCTGAAAGCCACACTGCTGAGTTCTGAGAGCCCTCTCCTCTAACCCCACAACATGTGGAAGAGAGGCCTGCAAGGTTGATGTTGGGACTTCTTTGTTTATTTCTTACCTAAAGAATCCAGGAAGGCCATGTTGAACACTTCCATCTTTACAAATGTCTGGAAACCTGGAGAGGAAATCTCATCCTGCAGTTATGCCATCCGGATAATGGATCTGATTTCTTGACCTTTGTAATGAGGACTCTGAAAGGGGAAATGGTTTTAATTACTCATTGGCTCTGATGGAAGCTGCTGTTTCCCGCCTTGTCTATTCTGAGCCACTGGGCCATGTCCGTCTCTATTTAAGAAACCTGTCTTGCTCTAAATCCTCGTTTCCTAAGCTCCTGCCATCTGTGTTGAGTGTCTGCATAGCCCAGTGGTTTGGGCATCTAAGTTCAAAATAATACATAAGCGGAAAGAGGCCTCTGGGCCTTGTCTCTGAGTGA
Organism: Saccopteryx leptura; assembly: GCF_036850995.1. Lineage (NCBI taxonomy): Eukaryota > Metazoa > Chordata > Mammalia > Chiroptera > Emballonuridae > Saccopteryx > Saccopteryx leptura. The sequence continues at coordinate 31,034,092 of NC_089515.1, forward strand.
TGAGGCCCCTTCCATCTGGAGACTCTTCTGGCTCATTGAGTTCCTTTTCCTGTCTGGCTGTGACTCGGAGTGGCACACATCACCTTCATGTGGTCACAGTGTTCCCATCTGAGTAGTGGGCTCTGTGAAACCACACCCTCATTTCTTTCAAGCCAGTTTGAGCTCTGGTGTTTCAGGTTAGAAAAAAGAGGGGAAGCAAAGGCCATTGTGCATCAAGGGACTAAGTTTAGCCAGAAAAGGCTGATGCACACCTATGAGCTGCCCACAGACACCACACAGGTTCCTAGGTTCTGCCTTTCAAGGATTGAGGGTCTAAAAAAGACCCAACATGTCTCCGCTTTCAACACATTTTTAAATTAAATTTTGGAGGTGACATTGGTTAATAAAATGTTATGGGTTTCTCGACCTGGAATGCTGAGGTCACGGGTTCAAAGCCCTGGGCTTGCCTGGTCAAGGCACATACGGGAGTTGATGCTTCCTGCTCCTCCCCCCTTCTCTCTCTCTCCTCTCTCTCTCTTCCCCTCTCTCTCTCCTTTCTAAAATGAATTAAAAAACAAAAAACAAAACTGTGTTCAAAATGTTATGGGTTTCAAGTATACAATTCTATGATACATCATCTGTGTGTTGCATTGTGTGCCCACCATTCAAAGTCAAATCTTTCATCAGCATCTATTTGACCCCCTTTACCTTTTACTCTCTCTAGCCCTCTTCCCTCTGGTAGACACCGTACCATTGTCTGTGTCTGAATTTTTTTTTTTTTTTTTTTACAGAGACAGAGAGTCAGAGAGAGGGATAGACAGAGACAGACAGACAGGACTGGCGAGAGATGAGAAACATCAATCATCAGTTTTTCGTTGCAACACCTTAGTTGTTCATTGATTGCTTTCTCATATGTACCTTGACCGCGGGCCCTCAGCAGACCGAGTAACCCCTTGCTCGAGCCAGCGACCTTGGGTCCAAGCTGGTGAGCTTTGCTCAAGCCAGAAGAGCCCGCACTCAAGCTGGCGACCTCGGGGTCTCGAACCTGGGTCCTCCGCATCCCAGTCTGATGCTCTACCCACTGCGCCACCGCCTGGTCAGGTTGTGTCTGTGAGTTTTTATTTGTTCTTCTTGTTTCTTCATTTGTTGCTTTCAGTTTTATATCCTACATATGAGTGAAATCATATGGTTCTTGACTTTTTCTGTCTGACTTATTTCGCTTAGCATGATATGCTCAAGGTCCATCCATGTTGTCTGTCACAAATGGCAGTATTTCATCTTTTCTATGGCTGAGTAGTATTCCATTGTATATATATGCCATATGTTCTTATCCAATTATCTATCGAAGAATACTTTGGTTGGTTCCGTGTCTTGGCCACCATCCCTTTTGCAAAATGTCACAGGGAGCTGCCGCTGGCCCGTTCTTACCTGAACGCCTGTCAGCCTCTGTACTCCACTGCTTCTAGAAACAGCTGCTGGCCTCGCCACTGACCGTGTCCCCTTGAGCTGTGCAGAGTTGCTCTCCCCACCCCTACCTTCAAGAGGGGGTGATACAAGACAAGGATGAGCCGATGAGGCCACGCCTCCTCCTGCCCTCTGTGTGCTCGGCTGGCCGTTCATTGCATGCCTCGCTGCATCCCCCAGCCCGTCAACAGCTGTGGCTTGTCCCTGTTTGGTCTTGTCCTCCCTCCTTAGTTCCGGCATCAGGCAGGGCACATGAATGGTGCCAGACAAACACTGGTGAATTGTGAATGGGGCCATGAGCCTCAGAAGTGCCTGGTGGTCTCCTTGCTTCCCTGCTTCTCTGCGTCCCCAAGAAGCCAATTGGGGTGAGGACTGTATGACTGTGTGGTGCCTCAGACCCCAGCCCGGAGGCGTGCCAGCAGTGAGAGAAAGGCTCATGCTCAGGGCTGGTGCCCTCCGGCTGGGCAAGCCCAGATCACCTTGTAAGGCATGTCTGAAAAGGGCACCCCTTGGTGCTGTGGCCAATAGCTTATCTTTCCTGGGTCCTTTGTACAGACCCCTGGTGGAGATGTGGCCCTTAGGTCTTCCTCACTTTTCCAAGCCAGAGTGGGAGTGCAAATGTTCCTGCTCACTACTCCAGGGCTTCTGTCGGCCCTTCTCCTCAAAGACCCGTGGAGGGCCCCCTCCCCAGCCGACCACTTTATTTCACCCCTGCCCCACCCATGTCGCCTTGGCTCCCACGGTTTGGAACTTGACCTCCTGCTGAACTCCTGCTCTGGATGCCCGCACTCCCCTGTGTCTATCTGCCCCACAGCTCTGCTGACCCTCTGACACCAACCTCATGATTAGAGTCACTTTCCCTCCCTCTTTTTTTTTTTTTTCCTTCAAGTAACAGATGGAATTGGGGGTCTCTCCTGTGCTCAGCACCAAGGAGACAGCAGTATCTATTTTTCTTCTGCCTTTAGGAGATGGAATTCTATGATGAAAGTGATTATGGTCATGCTTTGAGAGTACCAGAGGAATGGGGCAATATGGAGGGGCGGGACCTGGACCAAATGCCCCCACTGGTTGGGTAACCACCAGCCCCCCAGAGGAGGTATGGTCCAATAGGCAGAACTCACACCTGGACAGAAGTCCCCAAGTGACAGCTGTCATGCAAGCAGGGAGGGTGTTGGGGGCCAGCCTGGGCATAGGGTCTGATGGAAGGCAAAACTGGGCCATGGGGAGGCAGTAATGTTCATGTGAGGGCAGAGACCCTGGCAAACAGTGCCAGAGAGGTCTTTCCTAGAACTCATAGAAAGTTCCTAGTTCTTCTGAGAAGTTGTTATAACAGAGGACAACATGCCAGACGCTTGGCCAGAGAAAGTAAGATGGGGACAAGGGTCTGAAATTGATACCTGACCTGTGGTGGTGCAGTGGATAAAGCATCGACCTGGAACACTGAGGTTGCTGGTTTGAAACCCTGGGCCTGCCTGGTCAAGGCACATATGGGAGTTGATGCTTCCTGCTCCTCCCCCCGTTCTCTCTCTCTCTCTCTTTCTCTCTCTCACACTGTCTTTCCTCTCTAAAATAAAGTCTTAAACAAAAAGAATGGAGCATTGAAAAAAAAGAAGAAATTGTGCAGAATCCCACAGATCAAAATTGGGGACAGCCTGACCAGGTGGTGGCGCAGCAGACAGAGCGTTGGACTGGGACACAGAGGACCCAGGTTAGAAACCCCGGCTTGAAGCCCAAGGTCACTGGCTTGAGTCCAAGGTCACTACTTGTTTTGCTGTAGCCCCCCAGTCAAGGCACAAACGAGAACACAATCAGTGAACAACTGAGGAGCTGCAACGAAGAATTGATGCTTCTTATTTCTCTTCCTGTCTGTCTGTCCCTATCTGTCCCTCCCTCTGACTCTCTGTCTCTTTAAAAAAAAAATTGTGGACAAAGATGTGCTGCTGAGCCTGACCAGGCGGTGGCACAGTGAGTGGATAGAGCTTTGAGCCCGGGAAACTGAGGACCCAGGTTTGAAAACCCAAGGTCACCAGCTTGAATATGGGGTTCATCTGTCTTGAGTATGGTGTCGCCGGCTTGAGCATGGGATCATAGATCATGGTCGCTGGCTCGAGCAAGGGGTCACTGGCTCTGCTGGAGCCTCCATGGTCAAGGCACATATGAGAAAGCACTTAATGAACAACTAAGGAGCCACAACGAAGAATTGATGCTGCTCATCTCTCCTTTCTTGTCTGTCTGTCCCCTTCCCCCTTTCTTTCCCCTGATTCTTGCTAAAAAATAAAAAAGATGTGCTGCTGAAACCCTTAAGTGTTGAACCTAAACTCCTTAAATCCCCTTAACCAAGGGCTGGCGGGCTGAGCCCACAGCAGCCGCTGGCAGCTGGGAGAGGCGGGGAAAGGCCTGGCAGTCATTCCGCCCATAAAGTTTTCAATTTAGTAAGATGATTTGAGATGATAAAGAGGCATCTGATAAAGTGCACATCTGTTCTTTGGGAAGGAGAAAAGAATGCAACATAAGGATTCTATCATCTCGCTCCCTGGGGCCTCATTCAGAGGCTGACTTTTATACCTTGGATTGAAGCCAAAGTTCATTGTGAACTTGAAGTGTTGAGAAAAGTAAATTCACCTTTCGGTTGATTTTATTATGACTACATTGGATAGAATTTGGAGAATCTGGACCGAGAGTCCACTTGGAGCCGCAGCGGGGCTCAGAGCCAGGTAGGGGAGAGCGGTGACCACCTGTGGGCATCCATCCATCCAGGGAGCCCTTATCCCAGGCCTTCCTGTGGGCCACAAAGCTAGGAGCCTGACCCTGGCCGGTTGGCTCAGCAGTAGAGTATCGGCCTGGCGTGCGGGGGACCCAGGTTCGATTCCCGGCCAGGGCACATAGGAGAAGCGCCCATTTGCTTCTCCACCCCCCCCCCCTTCCTCTCTGTCTCTCTCTTCCCCTCCCGCAGCCAAGGCTCCATTGGAGCAAAGATGGCCCGAGCGCTGGGGATGGCTCCTTGGCCTCTGCCCCAGGCGCTAGAGTGGCTCTGGTCGCGACAGAGCGACGCCCCAGAGGAGCAGAGCATCGCCCACTGGTGGGCAGAGCGTTGCCCCTGGTGGGCGTGCCGGGTGGATCCTGGTCGGGCGCATGCGGGAGTCTGTCTGACTGTCTCTCCCCACATTTCCAGCTTCAGAAAAATACAAAAAAAAAAAAAAAAAAAAGCTAGAAGCCTGAATCCAAATTGCAAGATTAGCTTGAGAAACCAGGACAAGCAAGAGCTTAGGACCTGATATATTCTAGATAAGTTTCTGTCAGTTTCAGGATACAGAATCCCGCTCAAAAGAGCTCAAATAAAATAGGTTTATTTAAGAATATATTCTCCTGGCCACCTAAAACAGAAGCAGAAGAGCTGGCCTCTTGGGGGTTGGACTAAATATTGGAACAAGGCTAACTTCTCTTCTCAGGGGCCACAAAGAGTCTCGTTTTGGCTTTTGTCTCTTCTTTTTGCACCTGATCCATCATGGCCCCCATGCCCAAGTCTACATCATGATCCCTCAACTCGAGGGCCCCCCACTGAATGCCTGTGGTACCTGCTGATGTCGGGGTACTGTGGAAGGCCTCAGAGGGGAAGAGATCTCCAAGGAAAGGAGTATAAAGTGAGCTGATCAGAGGCTGACAGCAGACCCACCAGGAGGTAGGAGAAAGAAACAGTGTGATAATGGGAGCAGGTAGTAGGTCTGTGTCTTTGGCTCCAGAGAAGAATGAAGGATGGAGCAGCCTGTGGTTTGCAGAGGTGATGGGTGAGTGATGTGGGGCAGCTTCCTTTTGGGTGAACCTGGTGTTGAGGCCAAGCCTGCTAACTTCATACCCACTTTGTCATTTATATTATTTTCATGGGAAAATACTTTATGAGTTCCCATCAACCATCTTAATACAGGGAATTGGAGGACACAGCCTCGTGAGAGCTGGTTGCGTGACTGAGGATCAGTTCTTTGCCTCTCAGTTTTGCCAACGGAACGGTTGTGCCTCACTTCCCGGAGCGTCACTTTCTGGTTCGTCTTAACCTGATTCTATTTTTGCTCTCCTTTAACTGAGTTTTAGTTTGTATTTATTGAATGGGATTCTGTTTCCTGTTCTTAATTTAAATAGTGGTTGGTTTCTAAAGCAGAGTGAAATGAAATAAACCACACTTAAAGTCTTTTTATTTATGCAACCCTCCAATCCATTGTTCTAGCATTAGTGACCTAGATATAAAAAATATTTCCTGCCTCGACTTAAAAGAACCCGTGGTGGATTTTTTTTTGACAAAATAAAGGATGATTTACCAGTAAGTAATTACCCTCCTAAAGTGTTTGAACTTACTATTTTTTTTAAAGAGAGAGGAAGGGATGTGGGGGTGAGAGAGAGAGAGAAGCATCAACTTTTTACTCCACTTAGCTGTGCACCCATTGATTGCTTCTCATACATACCCTGACTGGGGCTCAAACCGGCAACCTGAACTGGTGACCTCATGGTCAAACCATCAATCCCGGGATCTAGCTGGCGACCCCAGAATGAAACCAGTGACCTCAGCGCTCCAAGACAACGCTCTCTTCTCTGCATCACTGGCCAGGGCACATTTGTAGTTTTCTTAAAGCTATGTGCCTTTGCTCTGTATTTCTTGGCCTCTTGGGAATTGAGTTTTGTTTCAAATGCACTTACAACTCAAGTATTTTCTCATTGGGCACAATCATTTTTGGACAAAACTAGTGCCACAACCCTTCAGAGTTACCCACTGTATAACAGACATTGGCCCTGTCACTTCACCTCATGAGACCACATTTCCTTATCTGTAAAATGGGAGGGTTGGACTCTAAGCTTCCTGGGGGTCAAGAATGAGTCTCCCAGTTCCTTTGCTAAAGATAATCTGTGAATGGATGGGGACTCACGGTGCAGGGGCCGCTGCAGGCTCGTCTGATTGGACAACCAGGACTTTTGGCTCCTCCTTCATCGATGCCTCATGGAAATTTGGAACAGTCTGCTCAAATTGCATCTAACCCAAGACCTCTGGAGACACTCCAGGTGACTCCCACAGATTTTGGCAGGAATGAGGCTGTGGCCTCCCTCTGTCCTATCTGAGACAACAGTAAACAGCAGTGAGCTGGAGAGAGGAGGGTGAGAAACCTCAGCCTGCCTCCTGCAGCAGAGCCACGTGAGGAACGGAGACACAGCGCACCGGTGACCAGTGAGCCAGACTGGGAGAGCCAGAGACGCAGCTCGAGGGCGGCAGGTGGCCCTGCTGGTGTGAGTTTGGAGTGAGGCTCCCCCCGCCCCCATCATGCTAACCTGAGCCTGATGTGTAGGACAAAGTCACATACCTGCTGGGGCTGTTCACACAACATCTGCAGGTCATTATTTTTGTGGTTTCTGAGGAGGTCCAGAGAGAGGAGGTGATGGTGGTGGTGGAGCTGCCAGTGGAGTCTCGTCCCGTGTTCTGGTCATCTTCTCTCTCTTTGCTGTCCTTCAGGGATCCTGCATGCCCATAGCTGAGAGGAAGCCTCAGCTGGCCTTGACACTGAACCTCTCTGATTTTTTATCGGCCCCCATCCTGCTTCCACTGCTTTTTGTTTCCCAGGTTCTCCATTACCCTGTAGCATCCCTGCACCTTGGCTGCCATTGCCCGAGGACGTCCTGTCCTCCCCCACATTGGCACCCACCAGAGGCATGACCTTTGCATGCACTCCGCAGTGCAGAGGTCCTAAGGGGTAAGCCCAAGGGACAAATCTGGTCTGCAGATGGGTTTTATTTGTTATGTAGTGCTTAGTTCATTTTTTAAACTTACCGCCAACATTTAAAAATTAGGTTTCTCATAAATATTCAGAATTTTGGCTTCTCTTGGAAGTTGGAAGATCTGGCCATGCTGGTCTAGCAACGCCACATGGTGACAATCAACGGTGTTTCATAATGATGAGTTGAAATCCAGAGGAACAGATGCGCTGTGGTTTGCCACAGACCCACTGCTCTCTATCCATCTTCCCCACCCGCCCCTTTCACTCTGATGTGTTACTTGCATGATCCTCCCAACTCTAAGCATTTGAGTTTGCATATTAGGCTAGGGGGTAAGAAACACCATATTTGGGCCTTCATTCAGGTCCCATAACCTGGTCAGGGCCACCACTCTCCTTCTCCATTAAAGGAGGAGGATCCTAGCCTGACCAGGTAGTGGCCCAGTGGATAGAGTGTCAGCTGGGATGCTGAGGACCCAGGTTTGAAACCCCGAGATCACTGGGTTGAGCATGGGCTCATCTGGCTTGAGCATGGGCTCACCAGCTTGAGTGTGGAATCATAGATATGACCCCATGGTTGCTGGCTTGAGCCCAAGGGTCAGTGGCTTAAAGCCCAAGGTCACTGGCTTGAATCCAAGTCCCTGGCTTGAGCAAGAGGTCACTGGCTTGGCTGGAGCCCCCTGGTCAAGGCATGTATGAAAAAAACAATCAATGAACCACTAGGGTGCTACAACTATGAGTTGATGCTTCTTATTTCTTTCCCTTCCTGTCTGTCTGTCTGTCCATCTCTCTCTCTCTCTCACTCACTTAAAACAAACAAACATGCCCTGGCTGGTTGGCTCAGCGGTAGAGCGTCGGCCTAGCGTGCGGAGGACCCGGGTTCGATTCCCGGCCAGGGCACACAGGAGAAGCGCCCATTTGCTTCTCCACCCCTCCGCCGCGCTTTCCTCTCTGTCTCTCTCTTCCCCTCCCGCAGCCAAGGCTCCATTGGAGCAAACATGGCCCGGGCGCTGGGGATGGCTCTGTGGCCTCTGCCCCAGGCGCTAGAGTGGCTCTGGTCGCAACATGGCGACGCCCAGGATGGGCAGAGCATCGACCCCTGGTGGGCAGAGCGTCGCCCCTGGTGGGCGTGCCGGGTGGATCCCGGTCGGGCGCATGCGGGAGTCTGTCTGACTGTCTCTCCCTGTTTCCAGCTTCAGAAAAATGAAAAAAAAAAAAACAAAAACAAAAACAAACAAACAAACAAACAAACAAGGGAGGGGACCCTAGAGCTTCAGCTGTTGCCGGTTGCCTGGTAGTCTGGAGAGAGATCCTGCCTCCGGAACCTCTTTTCTTCTTTCCGTAAACTTTCATTCCCCGGCCCCTGCTTGCAGTACAGCGTGTCATGTCCAGGGCTCTGCAAGCACAGGGGGAAATGCAGAAGAGTCAAACAGGACGCCCGGTGTCTTGCAGGGGTGCTTAATGGCCCAGCACATGTGTTGGCATCAGTACAGGTTCTTTCCGCCCCAGTGAACCCGTGGGATAGAACCATTAGTAGGTATTAACCTCTCTGAAACAAAGGGCCCATTACACTTTGCTGACATATGCCGTCATCCCAAAGAACATTAGTTAACTTAGCCGCGATTTACCTGTATTCTCTTAAAGGTAAGAATTGCTCTGCACTTGTCCTTGAACCAAGCTGAAGTCTGTCCTAAAAGATCAAAAACAGGTCATGAAGCTCCATGCTGGTCATTCTGCCCCTCTCCTCTAGTTCTCTAGAGAGGGCTTGGGTTGGCCTTGTCCTGGCTTTGATTCCCAGGGTTCCTTGCTACTGTTTCTGTGACCCAATGTATGGGGTTTGGGTTTGCCCTTTGAGACATTTTTACATCTTTATTGGTAATTTGGTCATCTGTGCAAAGGCCATGCTATAAAATCCTTCTAGGATTTTCTATGAAGATAAACATACTTTACCTCATTAAGCTCCAGTTTCCTCATCTGTAAAATGGAGATAATGATCACTCCTTACCCCACATGGGTGCAGTGAGAATTAGCTGAGAAAATATATACAAACATTAGCCAATCCAATTTGGGCCAATTCGAATGGATGCATTTGTAAGCATCTACTATGAGCTCCACATGGTAGAGATAGAGAGGTGTTGTCTCAGTCCTCAGGGAGGTCATTGTCTTGTAGGGGCAACGGGCTGGTTCACAGATAATTATTTACGGGCTTGGTATGATTGAGGCTGGGAGCTCCTTGAGGGCAGGAACTGTGTCTGATCTGGCTTTCTGTCCCTGGCACCTGGTACAGTGCCTGGCACAGAGAGGGGTTCCCCATAGAAGCTTGTTGAATGAATGAATGAACGAACGAACAAGTCAAGGGCCAGGGGGGAGACATTAATGAAGCCAAGAAGAGGGCTTCATGCAGAAGGCTGAGCTTAGAATTTGAGTCATAATTGCATTAAACCCACAATTTTATTTGGGGACACTGACACATTTATATTATTTACCCAATTCATCCAGAAACATGAAATGTCTTTCTTTACTATTCCTCTTGTAGTTATACACATTTCCTATTAATGTTATCCCAAGTCCTTTATGTTGACTATTTTGAATGGGCCCTCCGAGATTTCCTATTGGCATGTTTCAGCCTGAGGAATGGGCAGTGGGTGCCTGTGTCACGTCTCAGAGCTGAGTGAGGTGTTCCTCCCTCTCCTTCTTCATATCCAGCTGGGGACTGAGTTATGCCCGTACATCACCTAACTGGCTCTCCTAAGCACCCTCCTCTCCATTGCTACAGTCCCTCCATGCTCCAGGATGTTATCACTCCTTGCCCAGAGAAGGGCATTAAGGTCTGTGGTATCTGACATCCTGCAGCCCCCCTCTCTGAGTCCCGCCCCCCCTCTCCAGCACTATGTAGAGGGTGTCAGGGAGGCAGGCAGTAAACACATAAGCAAATAAAGATCATTGCTGGTAGTGCTCAGTGATCCCCAAGGGAAATAAACGAGGCCTGAGTATTCTTCTAGAATCTCCCCTTAAGCTTTCAGCTCGTTGGTTCATATGTTGGCCCTCAGTGTCTCAGGGAAGAATTTAATAGTGTCCACCATGCTCCCATGTCCTCGCGCCTCTCTCTTCCTGTCTCACCGTCAGCTGTGAGCACTGTGTGTCTGCATTTCCCCCTGCCAAGCCCCTCTAGTGCTCCGCTGCAGTCACACCTGCTCTAGAAGCATCCCCTCAAGCTTCTGGAAATCTGTGTGAAGGGGCCTCCCCAAAGAATCCCCGAGGGTCTTTGAGGACCAGCAATTCCTCTCTGTAGGTTTGCAGAACCCAAAAGGACAAAACCCCACTGGAAGTTCAGGTGACAGTCATTGCCGTGAGGCAGAGAGCTGCTACTCCTTTCTTACCTGTCTTCTTCTCTCTCCCTTTCCTTCTTCCAAACGAGACTGGGATGAGCTCTGAGACCTTGCTCAAGTTTTGGCCATGGGGTAGGGCAGAGATAAGCCCTCACCTGTCAGGTCAGTGCAGGCATGTCCTGAACTGGGGGAGGCTGGAGTCTGGGCAGAGCTCCACTTGGGGGACAGGGAGGGCTGGTACAGTTGTGCTCCTGGCCAGAGCTTAGGCCACAGTATGGTCATCAAGATAAAAGAGGCTGAGGCCTCCTGAAGTGACCTGAAGAGTAATCACTGGTAAGATTAGGGCTACACTGTGCCAGGCACTGTATTAGGTGCGTTCACGACCTGAAAAGTTAGATCCTATTATGTTCATTTTTACGGATAAGGAAACTAAGGACTCAGAGAAATGAAATATCTTGCCAAAGACCACTTATATCAAAAGAAGCTGTGGCCCTGGCCGGTTGGCTCAGCGGTAGAGCGTCGGCCTGGCATGCGGGGGACCCGGGTTCGATTCCCGGCCAGGGCACACAGGAGAAGAGCCCATTTGCTTCTCCACACCCCCCCCTCCTTCCTCTCTGTCTCTCTCTTCCCCTCCCGCAGTCAAGGCTCCATTGGAGCAAAGATGACCCGGGCGCTGGGGATGGCTCCTTGGCCTCTGCCCCAGGCGCTAGAGTGGCTCTGGTTGTGGCAGAGCGACACCCCAGATGGGCAGAGCATCGCCCCCTGGTGGGCAGAGTGTCGCCCCTGGTGGGCGTGCCGGGTGGTTCCCGGTCGGGCGCATGCGGGAGTCTGTCTGACTGTCTCTCCCTGTTTCCAGCTTCAGAAAAATACAGAAAAAAAAAAAAAAAAAAGCTGTGCTATCAAGCCGGGCAAGTTGTTTCCCTTCTATGTTCTATTCCTACCTAACACCCTCCCATCTCTACTTGTTGGAACCCTTTGTGTACTTCAGTGCCACTTCCAGGAAGTCCTCCTGGGCTTCCAGATTGGGAGTGGGATTTCCTTCATCTGATTGCTTTCACTGTTCTTTGTGCCTCGTGGCTCCTGTGAGGGGTGGAGGGGGTCAGTGTCTGGTTCACTACTATATCTCCCACACAGCCTAGCATATTGTGGAACTAACTTGATTCAAGGTAGCTGCTGAGCCCTGGCTAGAAGTGAGCATCTGGTTCCGAGGGAATCCATTGGTTCTGAGCTCAGCTGGAAGCGAGGGGCCCTCCTTTGTGCCTGGAGGGGACCATTTTCTAGTCAGTCTTCAAGGACATCTGGCCTGATCCCTGGTTTAGGGACTGAGAGCTTTGACTATCAGTACTTGTCAGGGCAACCCCTGGCAGGCGGGGTTTCCCTAGGAAGGTGGAGAGTGGTTTGCTGGGGCAGCTTCCCTGGGGACTCAGGCTCCCGTTCCTCATCTGCCTTCTCCTCCCTCTTCTCCTCCTTTGCCTCAGAGGCCCTGCCCCACCCTTTGGGCACTCCACACATCAGAATACAAACAGATCTCTCTGAGCCGAGCCTTCAGATCATCCCTGACATGCAAATCCAGAAAGTCTCCCTGGGAACCTGCCCCTTTGTGGTCTAGCTGCCTGGGAGAATAAGGAGCTGGGGTTTTCCCGACCTTATCTACTGGGACATTTGCTACGGATTATTTAGGTTGAAATCTTCTAGTCCTGTATTGTAAAGGCCATCAGTGGAGTCAGATGGGCCTGGGATTGTGTCCAGGTGTTGCTCTGTGATGACGGTGGATGAGATATTTCAAGTTTTCCAAGCCTTGGTTCTCTCATTTGTAACTAAAACTTGTAATAGTCCCCACCTCACAGGACTGTGCTGCGAATTAACTGAGAAAATCCACAGAAGGCAGCAAACACAGCCCTTAGCACACGCAGAGTCCCCAGTAAGCATTATTGGTTCTCTTAACAGAGCTCTAGGCTTCCATTTAGAACTGTCGCCCTGTCAACGGCACTTAGCCTATCTTGGCCAATCAGCTCCGCTCCCCCAGGGATAACAGCATGACGGCACATCACCTGGGTCACTCGAGTCTTGAAGTATATCTTCAGTTAATGTTTTTATAGTTATTTGATATCTCAAGTTGTTATGAGTGGGCGCCATTGGGGACAAGATTTAAAGAAGTCTTGTGCCTGGATGCAGTGGGTGTTCTTCTTCCGCTGACTGTCGCTGACTTTCTGTGGGTTCTCAGCCTGAACTTGGTTGTGCTAAGTCTACTTTAAGGAGAACTTAAACATTTGCTTAAATTGTGATACTTCGGGTATAAAATGTCTTTTTTTTTTTTCTTTCTGAAGCTGGAAACGGGGAGACAGTCAGACAGACTCCCACATGCGCCCAACCGGGATCCACCCGGCACGCCCACCAGGGGCAAAGCTCTGCCCACCAGGGGGCGATGCTCTGCCCCTCCGGGGCGTCGCTCTGCCGCGACCAGAGCCACTCTAGCGCCTGGGGCAGAGGCCAAGGAGCCATCCCCAGCGCCCGGGCCATCTTTGCTCCAATGGAGCCTTGGCTGCGGGAAGGGAAGAGAGAGACAGAGAGGAAGGAGGGGCGGGGTTGGAGAAGCAAATGGGCGCTTCTCCTATGTGCCCTGGCTGGGAATCAAACCCGGGTCCCCCACACGCCAGGCCGACGCTCTACCACTGAGCCAACCGGCCAGGGCCATAAAATATCTTGTCTCCATGCCTTATTGTTCCATCCCAGGCTGCTCCATCAGACTTCAGAACAGTTTTAGAGTCAACAGAGATAGTAACAATAGAAGTAATAGCTAGCTCACTCAATGAGTGCCGACTGTTCTATGTATTAGATCTCTTAATTGTCATAAGAACCCTATGAGTTTCTTATCCCCATTTTATGGGTGAAAAAATTGAAGCACAGAGAGGGTAAGTGATTTATTTAAGATCACACAGGTAGGAAGTGGTAAGGTCAAGGTTTAACCCTAAGCAGTCTGATTCTGGAGCTTGTACTCTAGGTCTAACTTGCACAGCACCTGACTTACTAGAACCTTAGGTATACAGCGATCTGGTGAGTTGTAGGCTGTTACATTCAGGGTCCGTGACAAATCACACCTAGCATAGTCATTTCCTTGTACAGTCCTTTACCTCAGTGGCACTGGACTTGGTCATGGGACTTGGTTTGGCCAATAGGACACCAGTAAGCAGAAGCTGAAAAAACATTGGGTCTGGTGTTTTTGGGACACTGCCTCTCGGAACCTCGAAGCCATCCTGCTGCTGTGAGGAAGCCCAGGGAACCCATGTGGAGAAGCCACATGGAGCAGAACCGAGGCCCCAGACCCGTGGCTCCAGGTGCGCCATCTCAGCCATCCCCCAGCCGTTTTGGTTTTTTTTAACTTATTTTTTAAGGGACAGAAAGAGAGTCAGAGAGAGGAGTAGACAAGGACAGACAGACAGGAACGGAGAGATAAGAAGCATCAATCAGTTTTTCGTTGCGTGTTGCGACACCTTAGTTGTTCATTGATTGCTTTCTCATATGTGCCTGGACCGGGGGGCTACAGCAGACCGAGTAACCCCTGGCTGGAGCCAGTGACTTTGGGTTCCAGCTGGTGAGCTTTTGCTCAAACCAGATGAGCCCGCGCTCAAGCTGGTGACCTCGGGGTTTTGAACCTGGGTCCTTCCACATCCCAGTCCGACACTCTATCCACTGCGCCACTGCCTGGTCAGGCCCCCAGCCGATTTGAGCCATCCTTAGCTCAGGCCCCAGACACTGTGGAGCAGAGACAAGCCATTTCCCTTTGTTCCTTGCCCCAATTCCTGGCTGTCAGAATTAGAAGCAAGCATACAATTGTTATTGTTTAAGCCTCTCTGTTTAGAGGGGTAGTTTGTATGTAGCAATGAATGATGGAAACAGCCAAGAGGCCAAAGCCAGGCTGAGTACGAAAGATATGGACCAGGTGTGCAAGAATGCCAGGGCTGAGGAGAGAACTGGAGGCTTGAAGCCAGGTGACCAACAGGTGCTCCAAGAGCATACCTAAACCCAAGGTCTGGTATAGTTCAAACCACCATCAGGGACCCAGGAAAGTGGCGACACAGGAATTCAGAGTGGATGAAGGGTCCACCACCAAGCAACATGTATATCCGACTGGAGGCTCTGGGAAGAGAGCTCAAATCTGATGATTAGAAAGCCTCCATGACCTTCTGCCTGGGCAGGAGCAAATTCTGAGTCCTCATCAGCCAGTACAGGACAAAGCCATGAGCCAGTTAGGGACTGAAGAAGGAGGGCAGATCTCGGAAGGGCCCACCCAACACTGTCTGAGAAAAGGAAGAGAAGGTTTTCACCGACTCTCTTGAGTTCCATCTTGCCAAGGTGTGGACTCCTTATTTTTTTCTTTCCCTTGTCAGAATAGAAAATCAGAAAATAAAGATTGGAGCACAACTTCCCATCTGTGTAAACACAACTATGTTTCTTTCCCACTAGAAAAAGGTTTCCCTAGCAACTGTGTGTGTGTGTCTGTGTGTGTGTGTGTGTGTGTGTGTCTGTGTGTGTACCCGTGCATACAGACATTGCAAACTGCAGAGCACGCGTTTTTAGGCAAACCGTAATCTAGTTCTTTTTGAAGATCTTTTTAGTTCCTGATTTTTTATAGTTATATATTTAATAAAATTTGGAAATTTCAGAAAGTATATAAGAAAATAAGTCATCCAAAAATCAGTCAGAGATAATCACAATGGACATTGTGGATAACTTCCATCTAACATTTTTCCTTTTATTTCTGTATGTGCTTTCTCTAAAAGGTGGAATCATGCCCTGGCCAGGTAGCTTAGTTGGTTAGAGCATCATTCCGACATGCTGAGGTTGTGGGTTTGATCCCTCCCTGGTCAGGGCGCATACAAGACTCAACCAGTGAATGCATAAGTAAGTGCAACAACAAATTAATGTTTCTCTCTCGCCCTCTCTCTCCCTTCCTTACTCTTTCTAAAATCAACTTTTAAAAAAAGATGGAATTATACTAGAGTCTATTGGAATCATATTGGGTACTACTTTCTAACCCGTTTTCTGATTTAATGATGATATGAACATGTTTCTCATTTAGCAACTGTTTTCTTCTAAAACAGTTCAGAAGGTTACAAGGTGTTTCATTATATTATTATTCATTTTACTACTCCCCTACTGGGCGTGGTTAGTCTTTATTATTAAAAACGGTGAGAAGTACATCCGTTGTCCTTACTATCAATCAGTTTTTTAGTACCAAAATCCAGAAGTCATATTCTTGGCTCCAAATCATATTGCCTGTTTTAAAAGCCTTTGATACATTTTGTTAAATTACCTAATAAAATGTCAATTTATATTGCTCCTCCCCCAGCCCTGTACAAGAATCCCCATTTTGTTATATACTCGCCAATGTTAAATCACTTCATTGACAAAAATTGGCAATAATCTTTTAACTCATTTCCTTTTCCCTTCTGTAGCATTTGAAATTTGGCATATATTTAAAAATTGCTTGGCACCAAATTACTTAGGATTACACGATGTTATCATTGTGGTTGTATAGTTCATTCCTGAATCAATCTTTTAAATGGGCTTTGTCATTTTTTTTTCCCTAATGAATAATTAAAACTTCAGCTAAGCCAGGGTGGCCTGCAGTTTTCTGACAGAGGTCTACAGATGTTTCATTCATTTGCCTTGCCTAGAATGCTTGCTCACTCAGACCATACCTGCACAGGGCTGAGGAACAGGGGTTATGAGTATGGATTCTAGAGTCAGAAGGAATCCAAGTTCAGTCCCTTACCAGCTGGATGACATTGGAGAACTTACTCATGAGCTTCAGTTTTTTTATTTTTTATTTTTATTTTTTATTTATTCATTTTAGAGAGGAGAGAGAGAGAGGAGAGAGAGACAGAGAGGAGGAGCTGGAAGCATCAACTCCCATATATGCCTTGACCAGGCAAGCCCAGGGTTTCGAACCGGCGACCTCAGCATTTCCAGGTCGACGCTTTATCCACTGTGCCACCACAGGTCAGGCAGGAGC
This sequence comes from Saccopteryx leptura, assembly GCF_036850995.1. Lineage (NCBI taxonomy): Eukaryota > Metazoa > Chordata > Mammalia > Chiroptera > Emballonuridae > Saccopteryx > Saccopteryx leptura. The sequence goes on from NC_089515.1 coordinate 31,050,630, forward strand.
TTCAGTTTTATCTTCTGTCAAAGAGGAATAATATTACTTATTCATGGGATGGCTGTACATTTGCATATGACCAAAAGGCATGACAAACTGAGACCGCCTGAGGCGCAGGTGTGAGGCTGAGACTGCAGGAGCTGGTGTGGCTCTCAGGCCCCCACTTCCAGCCTATCAGAATCTTTTTTACTTGCTTAACCCTCCCACCTTTTTTTTTTCTTTCTTTATTTTTATTTTTATTTTTTTGCTGGTATACTGTCCCCAAATGGATACCTTTCTTTCATCATTTAGGTCTTGGTTCAAATGTTGTCTACGCAGAGAGCCTTGGGCTCTTTTGTGTCATTGCTCTTTCCAAAGCTTTGCTTAAGTATCTACAGAGGCTTAATCCCCCATGCAATGACTTGGTCATTGTTGACTTCCACCCCATACACTAGTACCATGAAGTATACTGTGAAGGTAAGCTCTGCCTGTCCCTGCCTTCAGGAATCCAGCACAGTGCTGCCTCAAGCAGTCACTTAACCAAGGATTTACTGAATGAATGGACCAGTAATAAAGCGATATTTAGGATCTTTACAGGAGATTACTTTTTCTTTTCCATAGAGTAAAGCAAAGCAGTTTCTTGCTAGATTTATTTACCTCTCATGGGTCAGTTGTAAACACATGTATTAAAAAGTCAGTGTTGGCTAGCCAGTTGGCTTAGTGGCAGAGTGTCAGCCTGGTATGTGGATATCCCAGGTTCAATTCCCGGCCAGTGCCCACAGGAGAGGCAACCATTGGTTTATCTACCCCTCCCCCTCCCTCTTCTTTCTCTTCCTTTCCCACAGCCATGGCTCAGTTGGTTCAAGTGCATCAGCCCCAGATGCTGAGGATGGCTCCCTGGAGTCTCTGCCTCAAGCACTAAAAATAGCTTGGTTGCAAGCATGATCTCAGATGGGCAGAGTGTTGGCCCCAGGGGTTGCTGGGTGGATCTGGGTGGGGCACATATGGGAGTCTCGCTATTTCCCATCCTCTCAGTTGGAAAAGAAGAAAAAAAGTAAAAATAAATAAAAAAGTAAATATTAACCTAAAAATAAAAAAGTCAGAATGAGAAGCAACAAATAAGTGTTTATTTGAGATCAAAGAATTGCAATTTGTGAAAAACACATTCAGGCAAAAACCCAAATAGTGTTCCCCCAAAACAGGTGAGAGGGGCTCAGGTCTCTCATGGGAAAGGGAAGGAGGATGAGGGAAGCTGCATTGAAGAAGAGTTCATTGGTTCTGGATGAGGTGAGATTAGATTTGTACTTCATGGACTGGCTTGAGGTTCGGTCACCAGGCAAAGGCGAGATTTGTACTTTCATTGATTGGTTAGCGATTCAGTCATTGGGGAAGTCCAGCTTCATTAGTCCTCACAAACAGGATATTCTTGTTGTTACTATTTGGAATGTTGGCAGTTGTGTCTAGTGTGGAAGATAAAACAAGATGTGTGGGGCAGTTCCTCTGAAATGGCTACTCTGGCCGTATTTTAATATGGCCCCACTCAAGGCATCTTTCATTCCATGAACATGAGAGCGAAGATGATCCTGGCAGGGTTCCTTCAGCATGTGATGTATGCTTTGACACCAGACGGATTGGGAAAGAATCTCTCCACCCGAAGACTGTGTGTTCCCAGTGATATCTTAACTGCTGTAAGCCTCAGTTACCCTGCATTTAAAATGGGAACACAGCCACTGGAGGGGGGTGGTGTGAGGACTAAGTTGGCAACATGCATGTACCTGCAAATAATCAGCACTTAAAATGGTAGTTATTCTTGTATAGGTCTACCAGAAAGTTCTGTCCGTTTCTATCACAAGTTTCGACACATAAGCACATGTTTATTTGGCGCATGTGTGCGTGCCTCTCTATTTTTATCACTTAATGTATACATACTGATGTAGCAAATTAACTAAAACAAAGTTGATTCACATTAGTCTTATGTGTGAAGCGATAGTGTACCCATGGCTACTGATAAAGTTCATTTACGCCACTGTAATTTTTACGAATTTCAACAAGGAAGAAATGCTACAGAAGCATGTCTGTTGCATCCACCATATTCCCCAGACTTAGCACCCTCCGACTATCACTTGTTTTTGTCCTTACAAAATTTTTTGAAGGGCAAAAAATTCAAAAATGAAGAAGATATCAAACAAGCACTGGTTCAATTTTTCGCATCAAAAGATAAAACATTTTTCAAAAATGGGATATACAAATTGCCCTCACGCTGGCAAGAAATCATTAATAATAATGGCAATTATATTATTTAATAAAGTTGATTGACGGTAAGAAAAATTTGTATTTTGTTTTATTCCAAAAACGGACAGAACTTTCCGGTAGACCTTATATTTAAGAAAATTAAAACCCAAGTGATGTTTGGCGCTAAGAATGAGGGATGGGGGAAATAATTAATATAAAGTTTTGTTTATGAATTACCAAGTTAAGAATATGAATTCATAGTCTCTATTGTTCGTATGAACAATATTGATCAATGGAACAAGGCTGTCCCCTCTCGGACTTTGGAAAAGTCCATCCTTTTCTGCTGTCTTTGGATGTACATAGTTAATATTTCATTAATTATGGTGGAGGGGCGTTGTGTGTACATCAGTGTCTTATCTGATGCATATAATTAAGCCACTTTTTTGTTGGGAGCGGAAGAAAATTGAGCTTTCCCAAAGAAAAGCAGCTTGCTCCCAAAGTTGCTAACAGATTGCTTCTTAATTGAACTTGGGAGGTGAATTATATGGTGAATTAGAAAAAAGAACAACTCTGAATTTAGTGAATTGTTCCATAAAGGAAACGGTGGGATTGAATTGCAAATGCTGGATAGAAACATCTCAGGCTGGCCCCCGGGCATCACGGGCCGCTGACCTCTGCCGTATTTCAGCGAGAGCCTGAACGGGCCCTGAGCTCTCTTTTCAAGGCCTGGAGGGCATTCTTTCCCAGAGACCAGCTGTAAGCCTGGGTTTCTTATGCAAAGGAGACGTTTGAATAAACCCCTGTGACTAATGAAATCTACCAGATCTTTGCATATCCTCTCACTGAAGAAGTAATTAACCAAAGATCAAATAGAAGGATATATATGTATTTTTTTTCAAATATTTTTGTCTTGAAATCATACCTAGAGAAAAGTATATCCCACACCCCAAGTGCCGCCCCTACTGCCCGATCTTTGTCTGCATCAGGCTGTGTTTCTCCCCTCCTTATTCTGTGTGCCTGTTACTGCAGTGTTAGCCACAGTCACACCTGTCTTACCCATTTGCCAGTTTCTAGTGAAACAGAGCAATACTTTCCACCAATTGAGACCTGCGAAACTTTTCTTAGTGTTTGATGTCTGTCTCCAGCCCCACATCTTCCATTCTTGGTGAGCTTGGAAGGAGATAGGTCGGTTGTAACAACATATCCTGAGATGGGGCTTCCTCTTACTGGATTCTCTGAATATTGACTCTCAATCTTCGCTGCATTTTAGAGCCACGTGGAGAGCTTAAAAAAATCCCAAGGCTCAGGCCAGGCCCCACATTTAGACAAGAACCTCTTGCCCTGGCTGGTTGGCTCAGTGGTAGAGCGTTGGCCTGGCGTGCGTGGGATCCGGGTTCGGTTCCCGGCCAGGGCACATAGGAGAAGTGCCCATTTGCTTCTCCACCCCCCCCCCCACTCCTTCCTCTCTGTCTCTCTCTTCCCCTCCCGCAGCCAAGGCTCCATTGGAGCAAAAGATGGCCCGGGCGCTGGGGATGGCTCCTTGGCCTCTGCCCCAGGCGCTAGAGTGGCTCTGGTCGCGGCAGACCGATGCCCCGGAGGGGCAGAGCATCGCCCCCTGGTGGGCAGAGCGTTGCCCCTGGTGGGCGTGCCGGGTGGATCCCGGTCGGGCGCATGCGGGAGTCTGTCTGACTGTCTCTCCCCGTTTCCAGCTTCAGAAAAATACACACACAAAAAAAAGAACCCTAGAGGTGGGACCCAAGCATCAGTATTTTTCTAAAGAGCTTCCCAGGTGCAGCCAAGATTTAGAACCATTGCTGCAAGAATATCTGCATTCCTCCCTCCGAAGCTGATAAAAACAAATTTTCCCATCAGTAAGGCTGAATTGAAAATGATTGAGTTCTCTTTTCAAGCACTGTCTACCTAATTTGTCCACTCCTCCATCTGTTTATCTGCCTGTCCGTCCATCCATCCATCCATCATCCATCCATTCATCCATCCATCCATCCATTTATACATTTATTTTATTGAGTCCCGGCTCTGTGCTAGGCACAATGTTGGCTGTTCATTTGGGGGCAAGATAAAATCCCTTTCTTCAAAATGCTAAAACCTAGAAACCAGGCTCCCAGCTGAGTAAACAGGAAATCACACTACCTTATGACTCGGGATGTAAGTCCAGGGGGCTGTGGGGGCACAGAGGAGCCCCTCTAACCTGAGAGGAGCAATGAGACAGCTTCCCAGAGGAAGTGGTGTTCAGACCGACACTCGAAGGACCAATAGATTTTGGCCAGGTGAAGAGGTGGGTGTGGCTGAGGCAAGTGCATCAATAAGAAGGAAGTGGAAGTCCAAGTGCTGTAAGTAGCACCTTCAGAGCACAGCACGGGAATGGGGGAGAATGGCAGGAAGCCCCGAAGCACCAAGGGAGGGAGGCCAGTGGGGCTGTATCACAGGGACCTCATCAGTTATGGTAGGAGTTGGAACTCATCCCAGGCGCAGTGGGGAGGCTTGCCAGGGTTTTTCATAAGGGGAGTGGCCAAACCACATTAATTCCAGGTAGATCCCAGGCTCAGCTGTACTGGAAGCATGAGATTTGAGCTTCTGAGAAAACTCTTCTAAGAATACAGAGCCTTCAGTCTCTTGCTGTTAAGGATGACAAAGAAGGGATCTGTGTTGCTGACTGCCAGGACCTCAACCTCGTCGCTGACTTTGGACATCCTCCCACAGACCTGGAAGATGCCCTGCGTCCCTCGGGAATCACCAGCCTCTCCAAGGCACCCCTCGTTCTCCCGACTGTTTTGGGGTCTGAGGCTGAGCGGAGGGAGCATGGGTTTGGGGGTCAGACAGGATCCACCTCTGGTTGTTACCACTACTAACAGTCACTTCACCTCTCGGAGACTTGTTTCTTCATCTGTGAAATGGGAATATTTGTGGCCCTTGTTTCACTGGGTCTTTGTGAGGCTAGAATTATAAAATGTAAAGCCAGGAAAGCACTTAGCATTGTTCTCAGTGCATAGCCAGCACCGTATTTGGCACTTAGTGAGCACTTACTCTTTCCCTGCCCCATCTACCATCTACCGGAGGGCACCCATTCACCCCCAACTCCGGAGCTTGAGAACCCCAAGCGCCAAGAGGTGAAGGGAATCAACCCGCTCGCACCTCCCCCTGCTTCAGGGGTGCTCGGTTCCCAGCCTCCTCAGCCTGTGCTCCTCAACCAAAGCCTCCAGCTAACCTGGGACAGTCTGTGCCCAGGTGTACTTACAGGTCTATTTCTTTTGTTTCCCCAGCCCTTGTGCAGGAGCCAAGCGGGTCTAAACTTACCAATCTTCCAGGCTGGGCGTGCTATATGGAATCTCCTTTCAAATCCTAGCTCCTGTATCTTTCTCCTATCCACTACTGCAACCTGGGCCATATTCAAAGCTGCAGTTACAAAGCTCTTTTGTGTCCTCTGGTTCCCATCTAGGGCTCTCAACATAAAAATTCAAATCCTGAAATGGCCTTCAAGGCTGCACATGAGCTGACTCTCCAGACGCTCCCCTGCCCACTGGCCTCGCTGCCTGCTACCCTCTCCCTCATTCATTTTATTCCAGTCAGACCCTCTTCCCTCCTGCCAAGTATACTCCCACCCCAGGACCTTTGCACCTACTATTCCCTGGGTTTGGAATGCTTTCAGAGAGCTGCAGACTCTCTCCCTCACTTTCTTCAGGCTTCTGCTTTTTCTTGCCTAGCGTTCACTGTTTCGCTCAACCTCATTTATTTTCTTCATAGTGCTTATTAACAACCGACTTGGATATGGAGCTGCCTATTTGTTTATCATTTTCTCCCCTATCCTCCATCAGAATATAATTTCCATGAGGTCAGGGTAGGGTTTGTTCAGTGTCATATCCTGTGCAGCAGAAACAGCATCTGGCATGTCGCAGGTGCTAGATAAATATTTGTTGAATGAGTGAGTTCCTAAACAAACCCATGACCTCATTTGGTCCTCGCAGCAGCCCATTTGACAGATGGAAAATACTAACACCCAAGGTCTATATCCACAGTCACACAGTGGAGGAAAGACGAAGCTAGTCCCAGACAGAGCCTTGGCCTTGGACTCTCCTCCACCCCGTACATGGCATATTCCTCTGCTGGCCAGCGATTTTCATACCACCAGGATTTCCCCTGACCTTTCGCCTGAGAGGAAATGATACCGCAAGGGAAGAATACCCAGAAGGCCGGGAGCTGGCAGTGGACGCCCCGGCAGCTGCAGGGAGTGTGTGAGTGGATTCCGAGTTGGCCAGAAAGGCATCGGAAAGAGCAGGATGAAGGCATACAAAAATGTCAGCATGCGCCTGGTCCTCCGCCAGCCTCGGAGTCCCAAGAGGGGAAGAGGTAGTCTGTCTGTGGAGCTGGGATGTGGGACCACAGGGCCGTCTCCAGGACTTGTCTGCGGCCAGACCCTGGCGTTCCGTGTTTGGGACCCTTCCTGGCTGTGTGGCACAGGGAAAGACCAGAGGGCTTTGACGAGGAGGCTGTCCTGAACTCTCAGCTTCCATGATGGGCTGGGCAACCCTAGGATAATCATTTTGTGTCTGTTTTCTCTTCTGTAAAACGGGATGACACTCTGCCGCTGAGTATTCTACTCAGGGTTAGAGGGGATGTGGGGAAACTGCTTTATAAGCGGTAAATTTCTAAACAAAAGCAGAAATAATTTTGCATCAGTACACAGATTGTCCTATAGTTACTGTGGTGTGGATTCCTATGTATAATAGTCTCTCATGGACACAGGCTCTGTCCTCAAATCTGCTTCCTGGTGTCACTACCTACCCAGTTGCTCAAACTGCAAATATAGGAGCCCCTGGTGGCCTTTCTGAATCCCACCAGCTTCTCTTGTTGCTCTGCCTCCAGCTCTGTCTCGAATGTGACAGGTCCCCAGCATGCCCATTGTGCTGCCCAGCCCACACCACTGCTGTCTCTCCTCTGAGCCTTCCCAAGGCTCCTAACTGATCTCCTGGCTTTCGCTTTTGCCTGCCAGGGAGATCTTGGTAAAACAAATAAAAACACATCCCTCTGTCCCTCTTCTGCTTTAAACCCTCTCCCTTTGGCCACCATGATCGACGCCTCCACAGGGCCAGCTTGCTCCTGATCTCGGTTCTTTCCCATCCTGCCTCTGCTGGGGGTTGGACTGACCAGAGCTCTGTGTGTCTCCTCTCTGGAAGGTCTTTTCTGACCACCTTCTAGGCAGCTGCTCCAATCACCGTCTACCATTTATTGGATTGGATCTGCAGAGCATTTTCTGAATGTGCAATGATCTTATTTTTCTTTTCTTTATTGTCCAGCCATTTAGAATATACTCACTTGTCTGTCTTGTTCACTGCTGGATCCCTAGTGCTGGAACTGTACCTGACTCACAGTGGGTCTAGTAAGAATTGGTGATTGAAGCCCTGGCTGGTTGGCTCAGCGGTAGAGCGTCGGCCTGGCGTGCGGGGGACCCGGGTTCGATTCCCGGCCAGGGCACATAGGAGAAGTGCCCATTTGCTTCTCCACCCCTCCCCCTCCTTCCTCTCTGTCTCTCTCTTCCCCTCCCGCAGCCAAGGCTCCATTGGAGCAAAGATGGCCCGGGCGCTGGGGATGGCTCCTTGGCCTCTGCCCCAGGCGCTAGAGTGGCTCTGGTCGCGGCAGAGCGATGCCCTGGAGGGGCAGAGCATCGCCCCCTGGTGGGCAGAGCATCGCCCCTCGTGGGCGTGGTCGGGCGCATGCGGGAGTCTGTCTGACTGTCTCTCCCCATTTCTAGCTTCAGAAAAATACAAAAAAAAAAAAAAAAAAAAAAAAGAATTGGTGATTGACCATGTTCCTGGTGGGGATGGGTGTGAACTGGCTTAAAGATCTTGGCTACTAGCTACCCAATTTAAGCATCACTGTCCATGACCGAGGCAATGTCTGAGAGTCTGATTTACAAAGTAAACAGTTTCTGAAAGGAGACTCACCCCAGAAAGGAAACCATAATGCCTGTTTAAGCCAAGGCAGCACGGATGACATCTCTGTGCCTCCACGGCAGGGGGACTCCGAGGACCATGTCCTGTCCGCCTGTGGGCTTTCTTATCAAGGTGCGGAGTGAGGGAGCTGATCGTTGGGATTGGCCTATTAGTATATTTGACTGCAGGTGCCCTTGAGCTGATCAAGAAGAGTGATAGTTTTATAACTTGTGAATTATGTATGTGAGTATAAAAAAGCAGGTTCTTTTCTGCCCTAGCATCTAGACCAGGTCCCAGCATATGGTAGGTACAATAAACTTCTGCTGAACAATCTCTACTGCTCGCCGGGGGCTCTGATCACCCCCCCACCCCCACCCCCCCCCAGGCCTGGTTGTTCCTGCACCTCTGGGTGCTGGTGCAGAGAGGCCGACACGTGCTCACGTTCCCTTTCCTATTCCTTCCTGCAGGTGGACTTGAAGAACAGTCGGCCAAGAGCTGGTCCAATGCTACAGCCATGAATGCCAGCAGCGAGGAAGCCAGAAAGGGTAACTGAGGCCCCACCAGGCCTTTGAGGGCTTTAAAAAAAAAAAAACTGTGGTAAATTTCACATGACATAAAATTGGCCATTTTAATGTGTCCAGTTTAGTGGCATTGCATGCGTTCACTGGGTTGCACAGCCGTCAGCACTGACTAGATCCAGATTGTTCTCGACAAAGGGGACTCCAGACCCACTAAGCAGTCCCTCTTCCTTCCCTGTGCCCCACCCCGTGGCTTTGGGACCCTCTTATTACACCTTTTATCTTAGTGGACTCAAGTCTGTGGGCGTGAGGGAGTGAGTCCTTTTGTTGAGTGGGATGGGCTCGCTGCCAGAGAAGGGGAAAGAAGGGCGGCATTCAGTTCTCAGAGACTAGTGTTCGGTTAAGCCTGTGGCTCTCAAACTGTTTGAAGTCGGGGCGCATTTAAAATAGTACAAATAATGTAGGCACACTATATACAGATTTCTGAGAAATATGTTATAATAATTAAGTCAAATATTAAAGAAAAAAATATGAAGTCCAAGCGTGTTTTTATGGTAATTAAATGAAATAAATACGACAAAATTAAATTTATTCTGACATTAAAAAACATTTTTGTGTTATATTTTTTGTTATGCTTTTTAGAATTCATAAAAAAGAGGGATTAAAAAATAAAAAATGTCAAAAGAGTTATCTTTTTATATATATAGATACATTCTTAGTAAGATTTAGTAAATTCAGCAGGTCCTGGCAAGAATGTGTTAAGTTTTTTCATTCTTGTGTTTATAAGAAACATGAGCCTGATGTGTCCTAGCGATTTCTTCAATGTTTGGGCATATATTTGAAAGGCAAACTCTTATTTCCTCGTCAATACATTGAAGAATTCCTCTCTTTTTACTCTTGTGTTGAGAGTAGAAAATCCTAATTCATATAAATAGCATGTTGAAAATTGTAATAAAATGTTCAAAGCTTTTTTAGATATTGCCACATATTCTTCTTTTGTAGAAATCCAAAAGGCTTCAAGACACATTTCCTTATTGTTTAATCATCAATCCACAATCAGTATATATAGCTGCCAGTTCTTCTTCTGTTAATGTTAAACCAAATTCACTTGACGCTTCCATGAATGGGTTTCTAATCCAATCATATTGTTCAGTGTTAAGTGATGGAAAATGCTATAAATTAAATTCTGCCCATCAGCCTTCAAGTCCTATTTTATATACACTTAACTTTTGCTCACTTCCAAAATCGGATTCTTCAATATCACGCTTCTTTTTGAGAAATCTATCCATTTTATTAGGGTGTATTTATCTAAAAATAATATGATGTGTTAATAATAAATATAATAATGATCTGTTAACAAAAAGAGCGGTATTTCCGTAACTTTACACCAAATAAAGGATAGAAGAAACTTGCCTCCAGTCTTTCCGGGGAACATGGGGGGTAGTGTAAACAATCCAGTACCACAGCTTAATAGCCTTTGCAACCTAATCAGTGAGGTGGGGGGTTGGGCTGACTGTCAATAGCCAATTCCCCACACCTCTGTCCCCCCAAAATCTAAACTCCAAAAACCCTGTTGGTTTTTTGGTCCCCAACAGGCACATATTTCTCTGGAATACCATAGAGCACACCTGGAAATCTTCTAGGGTGCACCAGTGTGCCCTGCGCACACTTTGAGAACCACTGGGTTAAACTCTGCAGCTTGTACTTAACCTTCTTCTAGACCAGGGGTCCCCAAACTTTTTACACAGGGGGCCAGTTCACTGTCCCTCAGACCGTTGGAGGGCCGGACTATAAAAAAAACTATGAACAAATCCCTATGCACACTGCACATATCTTATTTTAAAGTGAAAAAACAAAACAGGAACAAATACAATATTTAAAATAAAGAACAAGTAAATTTAAATCAACAAACTGACCAGTATTTCAATGGGAACTAGGGGCCTGCTTTTGGCTAATGAGATGGTCAATGTCCGGTTCCATATTTGTCACTACTAGCTGTAACAAGCAATATGACGCGCTTCCAGAGCCATGACGCGTGTGTCCCGCATCACCAGAAGTAGTACTGTATGTGAGTGACGCCGTGCTTTGCAGTGCCGCCACATACAGTACTCCAGGAGCACAGGATGCATCTGGATAAATGGCCTCAGGGGGCCGCATGCAGCCCGGCTGTAGTTTGGGGACCCCTGTTCTAGAGCCTGGCTGCGAGTGGAAGCCCTCGAGGGCTGAGAGGAGGGATGTGGAAGCTTGGGAACCCTGGGGTCTGATAGAACAAGTTGGCTGGGAGGCCAGGATGGAAGACAAAGCTGAGCTGGGGGCTGGGGGCTGGGGGGGAGGGCAGAGACGAGGGAGGCCTTGGGCTATTGGGGGAGGGGACAGGTTGTGGCTGTCTGTGCACAGTGCCACCTACCACCACTTCCCTCTGTACAACAATGCCCAGACAATAGCGTGCTCTCCAGGTTCTGAGCTTCCAGCCGGGAGACTATTGCAAGGTGTCTTACTTTGGGAGAAGTTTCTCCTGCTCAGAAGCCCTGCCGGGGGGCAAGGCAGCTGGGCTTCTGTGCTGCCTACATTTGGCAGGAATCGGGCTTGCTGCCAGCAACCGTGTTTCTTCTACATAAAATTAACACAGAGCCAAAGGGATGATTTCGAAATGTCAGGATTCTGTATTTCAGGGATGCCTATGTAGGGATGAAGTAGAAATCATTATTTACCTTATTGTGTGTTTTCATTTTAATGTTCTTTTATATTTCACACATACACAATTTTACACAAATGCATATATATGTAATTCACACAGATGTGTGTGATGACAAAGCCACATACTTTTTTTTTCTTTTCCCTTTAATTTGGCTACCTACTTACCTTCTTTTTTTTCTACTATCAGCCCTTTCCCAGTAATGCATGCAAATGACTTTGCATGCACTCTTCTGTTTTTTCCATGCACATATGTTCATGTATCCATTTATGCAGGGGTACACACATATGCGCATGTAAACATATCTATAGCTATAGGCTTTGTCACTTTTTTAAAAATGGGATCCTATTCGATACATGTTTTTTATGTGTCATGCTTTCCTCATTCATCAGTATTTTATGGGAAACCCCTCTACTTGTTATAACTTCAATTTATTCTTTTAAATAGTTGCAAAATGTTACTGGTATTAATGGGCCATAATTTATTCAATTCTTTTTTTATTAGTTAATATTCACTTCACTTCAAGTTGTTGCCATCATGGACAATGCTAATAAAATATGTTTCAAAAGCTGCAACCAGCCTGACCAGGCGGTGGCGCAGTGGATAGAGCATCGGACTGGGATGCGGAGGACCCAGGCTCGAGACCACGAGGTCGCCAGCTTGAGCGTGGGCTCATCGGGTTGAGCAAGGCTCACCAGCTTGGACCCAAGGTCGCTGGCTTGAGCAAGGGGTTACTCGTTCTGCTGTAGCCCCCCAGTCAAGGCACATGTGAGAAATCAATCAATGGACAACTAAGGAACCGCAACGAAGAATTGATGTTCCTCATCTCTCTCCCTTACTGTCTGTCTGTCCTTCTCTGTCCCACTCTCTGACTCTCTCTGTCTCTGCAACACACACACAAAAAAAATAGACATAAAAAAAAAAGCTGCAACCATCTGCATTTCCATAGCAACTTAAAACTATGCCTCTCTCCCCATATTCTTCTAACTCTAGGTATTATCAGTATTTTCAATATTGTAAACATACCTTATTATTATTTACATTGTATATCTCTGACTGCTGGTGAGCTTGAGCATCTTTTCCTGCCTTTGCCAGGGATTTGGGTGTGCACTTCTGTGACTCACCTTTTCCTGTCCTTTGCCCAATTGTTTTTCCTGGGTTTCTGATCCCACTCTTAACAATTTGACTTTTAGAGAGAAGCAGATTCCTCAGCTCCCACACACATACACACCCCCCCACACACACACCATTTGACAAATGTACATTAATTTCTCAGTCACACAGTTGGTTTCTGGGACCATGTGCGAGGCTCCCTTTAAAAGCTGTATTTTGACTTATGCCTTTTTAGGCTCCCCAGACATCTGGTAAACGCAGTGGCATTTCATTTTGGCCACAGGTGATCAGCACTTTAGTAGTAAAAGTGGAGCACAGGGTGTGAGAATTAAACCAGAGGGTTGTCACTATATTGCAGTGGGGTAGATGCCAAACCTAATTTTTCCTTCCCAATTTAAGTGATTTACTGTTTCGTAAAAACTATCGCAGATTTAGTTATTTCAAACAGTGATTTTGTATCTTTCGTGATTCTGTGGGTTGACTGGGCTCAGTGGTGTGGTTCTTCGGCTGGTGTTGGCTGGGGTCACACCCTTGACTTCGTTCAGCTAGAAGCTGGGCTGGGCTGGGCTAGGAGGTCCAGAAAAGCTTTAGTCACATCCCTGGTGCTTCAGTGTGCCTCCACGTGGCTCCTTTCTCCACGTGGACTTTCACCACTTAGTTGTCCAACCGGAGACTTTTCTTATAGCATTGCAGCTGGCTTCCTCGAGGGAGGAGCGGAAACCACCAGTCGATGTAAGGCCTAGACTCAGAACTCCCCAAATGCTACTTCTGCCACATTCTGTTGGTCACAACAAGCCAAAGTCCAGCCCAGGTTCAGAGAGAAGAAAATAGATTCCACCCCTCACGTGAGAAATGGCAGGAGCTCACAGGGATGAGAAGACTTGCTCGTGGCCATCCTCTCATCCCCGTGGAGACCGTCTGCCACCTTCTCTCACTGCCTCTCACCTGCTCGCCAGCAATAGACATTGTCAGTTTTAATATTCATTAGTTTATTGGGCGTAAAATGCCCCAACCAAATAAACTTGGATAGGCCAACACACGTGGATTTGCAACCCAGTTCAGCCACTTAGTAGCTATGACCTTGGATAAGTTATCTGACTCTTCATAGGAAATTTGGAGAGAATTAAAATAATGTTTATGCATAGTGCATAGCCAGGTGTTATGGAAAAGGTATTCATAGCACTTCCACTTCTTTCCCTCCACCTCCAAGAATTATATTCTCCAGCATTAAAAGTTTATCATTGGCCCTAGCCAGTTGGCTCAGTGCTAGATCATTGGCCTGACGTATGGATGTCCCAGATTTGATTCTCAGTCAGAATACACAGGAGAAGTGACCATCTGCTTCTCCACCCCTTTCTTTCCTCTCTCTCTTTCTCTCTCTTTTCCTCTCCTGCAGCCATGACTTGAATGGTTTGAGCAGGTTGACCCTGGGCACTAAGGATAGTTCCATGGTCATGCTTCAGGCACTAAAATAGCTTAGTTGCTGAGCAATGGAGCAGCGGTCCCAGATGGGCAAAGCATCGCCTAGTAGAGGGCTTGCCTGGTGGACCCAGGTCGGAGAGCATACAGGAGTTTGTCTCTCTGCCTCCCCACCTCTCACTTTAATAATAATAAAAAAAAGAATAATAAATAAATAATATTCATCATCCACTTCTGGACTGGGATCCCACAGCTGTTCAGCAGCTGCACAGAAACACAATTAAGAGAGAAAGGAAGGAATAAGGCAGCTGCTGCCCATTACAATTCTGCCTCTGGTGAAGTTGTGCACTGTACCCACACCACCACCAGGGACCTTCTTGGGTTTTTTAAGGAGGATGATGACAGCGCTCCCCCACCTACCATGCGCCACACCCCGAAAGCTGGCTAAGTCTGTAGTCTGCAACCCCTCAGATGACCCTGGTTTGTTGGAAGAGGATAATGTCAAGGCTAGGCTGGTCCTCCACTCTGTATTACATCCAGATGAGCAGATCTGTCAGCATCCAGGGCAGTCCTGAGGGGAAGGAGACCGCTGGTCCTCCACTCTGTATTACATCCAGATGAGCAGGTCTGTCAGCATCCAGGGCAATTCTGAGAGGAAGGAGACCGCTGGTCCTCCACTCTGTATCACAGCCGGGTGAGCAGGTCTGTCAGCATCCAGGGCAATCCTGAGAGGAAGGAGACCGCTGGTCCTCCACTCTGTATCACAGCCAGATGAGCAGGACTGTCAGCATCCAGGGCAATCCTGAGAGGAAGGAGACCGCTGGTCCTCCACTCTGTATTACAGCCGGATGAGCAGGTCTGTCAGCATCCAGGGCAATCCTGAGAGGAAGGAGACCGCTGGTCCTCCACTCTGTATCACAGCCGGATGAGCAGGACTGTCAGCATCCAGGGCAATCCTGAGAGGAAGGAGACCGCTGGTCCTCCACTCTGTATCACAGCCGGATGGGCAGGACTGTCAGCATCCAGGGCAATCCTGAGAGGAAGGAGACCGCTGGTCCTCCACTCTGTATCACAGCCGGATGAGCAGGACTGTCAGCATCCAGGGCAATCCTGAGGGGAAGGAGACCGCTGGTCCTCCACTCTGTATCACAGCCGGATGAGCAGGTCTGTCAGCATCCGGGGCAATCCTGAGGGGAAGGAGACCGCTGGTCCTCCACTCTGTATCACAGCCGGGTGAGCAGGTCTGTCAGCATCCAGGGCCATCCTGAGGGGAAGGAGACCGCTGGTCCTCCACTCTGTATTACAGCCGGATGAGCAGGACTGTCAGCATCCAGGGCAATCCTGAGGGGAAGGAGACCGCTGGTCCTCCACTCTGTATCACAGCCGGATGAGCAGGACTGTCAGCATCCGGGGCAATCCTGAGGGGAAGGAGACCGCTGGTCCTCCACTCTGTATCACAGCCGGATGAGACTGTTAGCATCCAGGGCAATCCTGAGGGGAAGGAGACCGCTGGTTCTCCACTCTGTATCACAGCCGGGTGAGCAGGACTGTCAGCATCCAGGGCAGTCCTGAGGGGAAGGAGACCGCTGGTCCTCCACTCTGTATCACAGCCGGGTGAGCAGGTCTGTCAGCATCCAGGGCCATCCTGAGGGGAAGGAGACCGCTGGTCCTCCACTCTGTATTACAGCCGGATGAGCAGGACTGTCAGCATCCAGGGCAATCCTGGGAGGAAGGAGACCGCTGGTCCTCCACTCTGTATCACAGCCGGATGAGACTGTTAGCATCCAGGGCAATCCTGAGGGGAAGGAGACCGCTGGTTCTCCACTCTGTATCACAGCCGGATGAGACTGTCAGCATCCAGGGCAATCCTGAGGGGAAGGAGACCGCTGGTCCTCCACTCTGTATTACAGCCGGATGAGCAGGTCTGTCAGCATCCAGGGCAGTCCTGAGGGGAAGGAGACCGCTGGTCCTCCACTCTGTATCACAGCCGGGTGAGCAGGACTGTCAGCATCCAGGGCAATCTTGAGGGGAAGGAGACCGCTGGTCCTCCACTCTGTATCACAGCCAGATGAGCAGGTCTGTCAGCATCCAGGGCAGTCCTGAGGGGAAGGAGACCGCTGGTCCTCCACTCTTTATCACAGCCGGGTGAGCAGGACTGTCAGCATCCAGGGCAATCCTGAGAGGAAGGAGACCGCTGGTCCTCCACTCTGTATTACAGCCGGGTGAGCAGGTCTGTCTGCATCCAGGGCCATCCTGAGGGGAAGGAGACCGCTGGTCCTCCACTCTGTATTACAGCCGGATGGGCAGGACTGTCAGCATCCAGGGCCATCCTGAGAGGAAGGAGACCGCTGGTCCTCCACTCTGTATCACAGCCGGATGAGACTGTCAGCATCCAGGGCCATCCTGAGAGGAAGGAGACCGCTGGTCCTCCACTCTGTATCACAGCCGGGTGAGCAGGACTGTCAGCATCCAGGGCCATCCTGAGGGGAAGGAGATCCCAGCGCAGTCTGTCTTAGCCTGTCCCTTCAGCCTTCTCATCCGATCATCCCTCCAGGACACTGTCAGGCCCCAGCTTGGGTGCTTCTTGTTTTGTTTGAATTAAAGATAAGGCAAGTTGTGTCCATCTCAGATTTGCCTTTAATCATAACCTGCCCCCTTCTGCCACTCCAGAAAAAGAGACCGCCCAAGCAGGAGAAAAGATCTGAGGGAAGACCCGGCCCACCGGCTTTCACGGCCAGTTTATTTCCTGCCATTATGTGGCCCCCCTCAGCCTTGACCGAAGGGACTTGTGCCTCCAGTTCTGGGGGGCAGGGGGGCGTGAAGGGCTGGAGGGCTTGGATGGAGAACTGCTCACTCAGCACCCCCGAGCCCCTGCAGACTCTCTGGTCTCAGAGCCTCCGGTCCCTGGAGACGGGAGCTCAGCCTGCCTTTCGGTCCCTGGAGACGGGAGCTCAGCCTGCCTTTGGGGACTGATAATGGGATTAACGCCGGAGTGTGTAACTGCTCTGCGAGCGGAGCTGTGGCTGTTTTGCCTGAGCCTGAGCTCCTGCACCAATCGTAACAGAGAATGGGCCCTTCACCTGCAGCAACAGTCCCCGGGGGCTTTGTGCTGAAGCAAACGATCACGGAATCTGGTTGCACCAGAAAATAGGGAACCCCACAAACTTGGGCACAAAGCACCACTCAGTATGGAACCCCTGAGTATCACTTATGTCAGTGTATCTGGGTATAACCACCGAGCCTAACTTTAGGCATTCTTTCTAGCTTGTCTTCAAATGCAGACCTTGATAGTCTCACGACTGCAGCTCGCCTTCAGCCCTCACAGCGGCAGGTGTTTGACATTCATTACCTGGTTCGGTGCTCACACCACCTCCGTTAAGGAGGAAGAAGGCTCAGGGGAGGGTGGCTTATCCAAGGCCACACAGGTAGTGAATGGCAGTGTTCACCCTGTGCCTAAGGCCCCCTGACCCCAAACCACTTGCTCTTTTTTTTTTTTTTTTTTTTTTTTTTTGTATTTTTCTGAAGCTGGAAACGGGGACAGACAGTCAGACAGACTCCCGCATGCGCCCAACCGGGATCCACCCGGCACGCCCACCAGGGGCGATGCTCTGCCCACCAGGGGGCGATGCTCTGCCCCTCCGGGGCGTTGCTCTGCCACAACCAGAGCCACTCCAGCGCCTAGGGCAGAGGCCAAGGAGCCATCCCCAGCACCCGGGCCATCTCCGCTCCAATGGAGCCTCGGCTGCGGGAGGGGAAGAGAGAGACAGAGAGGAAGGGGGGGGTGGAGAAGCAAATGGGCGCCTCTCCCACGTGCCCTGGCCGGGAATTGAACCTGGGTCCCCCGCACGCCAGGCCGACGCTCCACCGCTGAGCCAACCGGCTAGGGCCCAAACCCCTTGCTCTTAACCTTTGGGCTAGATCAGTGGTTCTGCAACTAGTCTGCACTTCTGAATCACCTGGGAGCTTTAAAACCGGCAGGTGCTTGCCTCCACTCTAGGCCCACTGAGTCAACAATCTCAGGGCAGTGGGGCAGACAGACACCAGAATTTTTTAAAAAGCTCCCCAGTTGATTCAAGCAGGCGTGTAGGTTTGAGAACCACTTCTGCAGAACAATCCACAGCCTCCCTTTTCAGTCTTTCAGGATTGCCAGAGCCCAGGCCAGGTGCGAATTTGGCCATCATCTGTGGGATGAGGGTTATGCAGATGGCTGGACTGTCAGGGTGTTTACTTCCAGCGTGGGAGTGATCCGTCGACTAATTGAAAATTCGCAGTTCCTTGCTTGAGAAGGCTGGGTCAGGCCTGGTTCTGTTTATGACATGCTGTGCCTTCAGCTGGAAACGGAACATTGAATAGTTACGGCCGTTCTGCTTTTCAGAGAGGACAGGGTCTACTCCCAGGGTCAGAGAATTTAAATGGACTTCATACCCCAGCCCCAGCCCCCAGCGTGTTAAATCCTTTCAGACGCCCCTGAGCTCCTTTTCAAATGCAGGACGCTCAGCCATAATAAATAATTACATCCTTCTATTTGGACTCTGACTCCAGATAGTAGTAATCCAAGAAAATCCAATAATGACAGTTGCATTAAGATCCTTCTTCCAGGCTAAGCGGAACATCTGTTTAGACATATTTTTAATCGGCAAATGCTTCCTGTGTTGAATCCTTGGCAAATTAAATTTCTCACTGGACCGAGGGGGAAGCTGTCATTCAATAACCCATCTCTGGAAATTATACCCCAGTCTCTTTCCAGGTGCACTTACAATTTCCTCGTGCTGACTGGGCCCTGACTGTGCTGGGTCTCATGTACGTACAGCACAGCTTGTCTGAGAAACATGGTATGTCTTAGTGTTAGCGCCTCAAAGAGAGAAGTGTTTTTGTCCATTCTCCAAAGGACAGTTGGAGGCAGAGGGAAATTAAGAGACTTGTTGAAAACCTTATGGGAAATGAATAACAAACTTCTACTTGCTACATTGCTGTCTGTGATTACTTAAGACATGATGATTCTCAGGATTTAAATACTCAGGGTTTAAGGGCTGCCAATATTTTGAAGAGGTTTCCACCACAGAATTGTTTGGACTGTTGAGCTGTTTATTTTTAGCATAACTGATCCATTCTTTAATTAATTCATTCAAAAAAAAAAAAAAAACCCAAAAAAACAAAAGCCCTGAATGCTTACCAACAAGCAGGCAATGTGCTGGGTGTGAAGAGCGTGTGAAAACCCGTGACAGTTTCTGGTCACATAGTGCTTCCAGACTACTGAGGCAACTCGTATCTGAAATCTGGGTGCAGTTTGTGGTCTAGGATTGGGAGAGCAAACTGGAATTCATGTCGAGGCCAAGCAGGTAGTGCCAATGGGTAAAGCTGGCCGGATGGGACAATGGGAAGTGAGAGAGAGAGATTCTGGCGACTGGGAGGACATGCGCCCTGACTACGGGGAGCAGGTGCTACTTCACTCCAGTGGGTTGTGAGTGACAGAAGATGGGCTCACTGTTGCCAGATATTTCTGTGTTTAAAGAAAAACTAGAAAATCTGATTCTTACATGATATCTTTTGATTTTTAGAAGTTGGCTTCTAAAGTGATATTTAAAAAAAAAACAACTACATAGTGCAAGCCAAGAGTGTCCAGGCCAAACAAAACACATCTGTGTGTTGGGTTTATCCCAAGAGCTGCAAGTGTATGACTTCTGATCTAGAAACTTGAGCAGTAAGACGATTATTTTCAGGTTTAAAAATGTATTACATGCCAACTTTCTGGTTCTGGCAATATGACCAGTTGAACAAGTAGGGACCCCTTATACAAACATAGAACTGCTGAAAACAAAATATAACCTTTTCTCTACCCCAAATTAAAAATACAGAGTTAGGCTCAAAGGAAGGAAAGGGAAATTGCCATGATCAGAAGGGAACAGGGAACATAAACACATGGAACTACCCTTAAGATGGTGGTGACACTGCAGAAGGGATTGAAACTGAAAGGAGTATTAAGAAATCTTGCTGTCTTTCCTAAGCTCCACGTGGGGAAAAAACGTCCTCTCCGAGAAACTAAATCCCAAGTCTGTTCCTTATACAGGTATAAGTTCTCAGATTACATTTCCTATATATGGAAACCCTAAGCATAGACACTAACATAAAAATTGATCTAGGATCCATAGGATTCCGGGAACGCTGAAAAATAAAACAGAGTCACACTCATGATTGAAGGCACATGGGACTCCTGTGGAAAGGAATAACCGTCCCTAAAAATAAACTTTAAATAAAAACATTAGAAACACAAAAAGTTAATCCATGAAGAAGAATCAGCAGAGACAATTAGTTGGAGAATTAATACACTGAGATATAGAAATAATAGAACAATCTGAAAGAGATTAAATAAGTATACATAAAATAACAAAAGAGCCATTGGAAGAATTTGAACTATAGTGGGAGAAAAACAAAACAAAACAAAAGAACAGGCAGATGTAGAAGCCACTAAATAAGGCTTCTAGAAATGGCAATTATGATTATTGAAACTAAAATAGGATAAATGTTATATTGAACACAATTGAAGAAAAAAAATAGTGAAGTAGAAAGTAGATCTAAAGAGAACATACAAATTTTACCACTGAGATAAGGAGACCGAAAATGTGGAAAAAAAAAAGGTAAAGCAACATGGAGGATTAAATGAGACTGTTTCCAGCCTTTCACTTTGAATTTGTTTTTATCCTTGTTACTTAGATGAGTTTCCTGTAGGCAGCATACAGTTGGATTTTCTTTTTTAATCCATTCTGCTACTCTGTGTCTTTTTATTGGTGAATTTAATCCGTTTACATTTAGTGTAATTATTGACACTTGTGAGTTCCCTATTGCCATTTTATAGATTGCTTTCTGTCAGTTTTGTGTCTTGTTTGATCCTTCTCTTTCGTTTTTCTATCTTTTGTTTTTATTTGGTTGTATTCCATACATCTTTCCTCTGTTGCTATCTTTTTTATCTCATGTGCTACTGTGGTGGTTTTTTCAATGGTGGTTACATTTAAGTAATGAAAAGGGTCCCTACCCTGTTCATTGTAGCACACTATTTCAAATTTAAACTGTGACAACAACAAAAAGAAAGGGGGGAAGAGGATGGAGATTAACAGTAGCAAAGGACGATGGAGTGCAAAAGTACTCACTAAATGAGACTGTTTCATCTGTAACCAATAGAAATTCTAGAAAATGAGAGAACTCCCATAGAGAGACTAGGAGAGAGGACTCAGTGGTCAATAGATAAGAATTAAGATTTTTCAAAATTAAAAGAAGATGGGAACTTTCAAGAATTATACTGAGTTTCAGTAGAGAATTCAAACAAATCCACATATAGACAATGATTATGTTGCTGAGAAACACCAAAGACAAAGAACAAAAAAAGGAAAATAGAGCAAAAGATAAAGTAGATATAGTCATGGATGGAGGAATGGCCATTAAACTAAAAGGATATCTCCCATTGGCAACAATAAAGACCAAAAGACATTAGAATACTATCTTTGAAGTTCTGAGGGGAAAATATCATTCAACTTAGAATTCTGTACATTCCCAGATAAATTTTGTTTCCAGAGTGAGGATAAAATAAGCTGAGAGAAGATAAAGGAAACAAGAGGATGAAATAAACTCAGAGTGTTTATGATCATCATGAAAGAATAATAAAAGATGCATTTCCAGGGAGATTTGGGATGCAAGAAGGAGTAGTGAGAAAAGAAAAGGCTGAAGTGAAGGTAGATATAAATCTTGATTGCAAACCAACAAATCATCAATAATAATGACTAATTTGGGGTCTTAAAAGCAAGTAAAGTAAAATGAAAATTTTTGAGGGTCTCTTTACAAATTAAAATGTTTTAAGATCCTTGTATTCTCAGAATGAGAATAGGGATTCTGATTTCTATAGGTTTTCTAGTTTCCTAATTATTTATACTTTAAGTCAAGAGTGAAAATTAAAGGCAATACTAAAGACTCGAAAGGCAATAGTGGAAATGAAAAGTAAATAGAGAAAAATATCTTCATCCAACAGAAAGCAATAAAGGAGAAAGAAGAAGCAAAGAAAAATAGCAAATAAAAAGAAAAGAAGGAAATAAGCCCAGGTATATCAGTTATAGAATAAGTGCAATTGACCTGTTGAAAGAAAGAGTCTCAAGTTGAACAACAAGAAAAACTTGGTCAGCAGTATCTATAAAAAACACCCAAAGCTTAATTCATAGTCAATGGTGAAAGACTGAATGCTTTTCCCCTAAGATCAGGAACAAGGCAAGGCTGTCTCCTCTCATGTTCTTATTCAACATTTTTTTTTTTTTTTTTTTTTGTATTTTTCTGAAGCTAGAAACCGGGAGAGACAGACAGACTCCCGCATGCACCCGACCGGGATCCACCCGGCACGCCCACCAGGGGTGACGCTCTGCCCACCAGGGGGCGATGCTCTGCCCATCCGGGGCGTCGCTCTGCCACGACCAGAGCCACTCTAGCGCCTGGGGCAGAGGCCAAGGAGCCATCCCCAGCGCCCGGGCCATCTTTGCTCCAATGGAGCCTTGGCTGCGGGAGGGGAAGAGAGAGACAGAGAGGAAGGAGAGGGGGAGGGGTGGAGAAGCAAATAGGCGCTTCTCCTGTGTGCCCTGGCCGGGAATCGAACCCGGGACTTCCACATGCCAGGCTGACGCTCTACCACTGAGCCAACCGGCCAGGGCCTCTTATTCAACATTGTTTCTGGAAGACACTACAATGAGGCAAGAAAAAGAAATGAAAGGTGTAGAAATTGGTAAGGAAGAAATAAAATTGTTCTTATTTAGAAATGACATATTTATCTTTGTAGAAGACCAGAAGGAATCTACAACAAACAAACATAAAACTCCTACAATGAGTTTAGCAAGATGGCAGAATACAAGTCGAAAATACAAAAGTTGCTTATATTTCTACATACTATAAACATGCAGAAACAAAAATTTAAAACACAATACCATTTATAGTAAAAGAAAATGAAACACTTAGACACTGAAAACAGTATGTACAATATTTATATATACTCGTTGCCCTTCATATCAATGTTTTGGTCAATGATGGGCCACACATATGGTGGTGTACCACATAGCCTAGGTGTATAGTAGGCTATACTATCTAGGTTTGTGTCAGTGTACTCTATGATGTTCACATAATGATGAAATCACTAACAAAGCTTTTCTCAGAATGTATTCCCTTCGGTAAGTGGTGCATGACTATACTGTGTATTACACATGGCTGATGAAAGAAATCAAGAGAAACTACATGAATGGATAGACATTCATGTCCATGGATTGGAAGACTCAATCTAGTAAAGATGCCAATTCTCTCCAAATTAATCTATAGGTTTAATTAATCTGTAGATTTTAATTCCCATCAAAATCCCAACATGGTTTTATTGTTGGCATAGACTTACTCTAAATTTATATTGAAAGACACATAAAAATTTATATGGAAATCTACCTAAAACAATCATGGAAAAGAAGTCTAAAGTAGGAATAATCACTCTACATGATATTACGTACCTTACTAGATAACTGCAATAATCAAGACAGTGTCATATTAGCAGAGGGATACACACAGATCAATGGAACAGAATAGCGGACCCAGAAATAAACCCATTTATTATATGACTCAGCAGTTCCACACTTGAGTATTTAAAACAGAGAAATAAAAACTTCACACAAACTTTTGTATGTGAATTTTCATAACAGCTTTATTTGTAACAGCAGGAAACAACCCAGAGGTCTTTCAACAGGTGAATGGTTAAACAAACTGTAGCACATACACACCAGGGAGTTTTCAGCAATAGGAAGAAACTATTGATGCCTGCACAACTTGGATAGATCTCTAGGAAATGGCACTGAGCGAGAAAAGCCAATTCCCAAAGGTTATATACATTGTAGGATTCCATTTTTCTAATAGTCTTCAAATGACAAAAATTTTCAAAATGGAGGCCGGATTAGTGGTCAGTAGTTTAGGGATGGGTTGGGGAAGCAGGGGAATGAAGTTGGATATAGTCATGGCAACATGAAGCATCCTTATGGCAATGGGACTGTTCAGAATCTAGAATGTTGTGGTGAATACACAAACCTATACATGTGATAAAACTATATTGAACCACACACACACACACACACACACACACACACACACACACACCAGTGTACACAATACTGGGGAAACTGAAATGAGACCAGTCGATTGGATTAGTGCCCATAACCCAGTTGTGATATTGTATTATAGTTTTGTAAAGTGTTACTATTGGGGAAAACGGAGTAAAGTGTATACAAAATGCCTCTATTATTTTTTATAATTGCATGTGAGTCTACAATTATCTCAATAAGAATTTCAATTTATAAAAATTTTCATATACAGTAAAAAAATGGAACTTAAATATTATGTGAAGCTTGTTTTATTGTTTGTTTTGAGAAATGTAATTTACTCAAAGAATAACACCTGTCAAATGACTCAAAAAATAATTACCCAAAGTGATTGAAAATAAATGGATGCAAGAACACATAACAATCTTTAACTTGTACTACTTAACCAACATACCCTTGAACAATATAAAGCAAAAATTAAGAATAAAGGAGAAAACTGATCATTTACAATCTTAGTTTTTAAGGTCATTTAAAGCACTATTCTCAGTAACTGATACACCAAGGAACCAAAAATATTTATAAGTAGGATATTTAAACAACATATGTAGCACATTTCAGCCATCAATTATGGAAACTGATATATATTATTTCAAGGACACATGGAACATTTATAAAAACCAATCATGTACTGGGCTACAAAGGAAGGCACAAAATACAGTACCAAAGAATTGATATGTTGTAGCATGGGTGAGCCATCTATGGGCAGGAGGCCAAATTTAGCTGGCCATCTGTTTTTGCAAATAAAGCAGTATTGGAGCACAGCCATACCCATTCACTTATATATTGTCTACAGCTGCTTTTATACTATAATGTGAGAGTTGGGTAGCTGCAATAGAGAATATATTAACCACAAAACTTAAAATATTTACTGTCTGGTCCCCAACAGAAAAGGTTTGCTGACTCATGCCTTGGAGAATAGGTCCATGGAACACAAAACAATGTCAGAGATCAATAACACACACAAAGACAAATGTTTAGAAATTAAAAATTATGCTTCTAAATAATTCAGTGATCAAAGAAGAAAGTCTAAATGGAACTTACAGAATATATAAGTATTTAACATTAAAATGTACATGTCAAAGGAAGGGATGAAGGTAAGGGGAACTTATAATGTTAATATTGGAATATGAGAAAAATTGAAAATTAATGTGTCAAACAATTAACTCAAGCTAAAAAAGGATGGCCAAGTGATTTGTTACAAGGGTGCCAAGACAATTCCATAGGAGAAAAACTAGTTTTTTCAGCAAATGATGCTAGAACAACTGGATATCCACATACAAAAGAATGAAATTGGACCCCTGCCTCACACTATATACAAAAATTAACTGAAAATGATCAAAGACCTAAAACTATAAACTATAGAAGAAAATATAAGCCTTTGTTAAGTTGGATTAGACTATAATTTTTTTATATCTGACACAAAAAGGACAAAGGACAAAAATAATGAATAAATTGGCTTCATCAAAATAAAAACTGTTGTGCTTCAAAGGACACTATCATAAAAATGAAAAGACAACCTACAAAATAGGAGAAAATATTTACAAATCATATCTCATAAGGGTCTGGTCTCCATAATATATAAAGAGTAACTATTATACAACAATAAAAACAATAACCTAATTAAAAAATGAACAGAGGATTTGAATAGATTTTCTCCGAAGATGTACAAATGACTAACAAGCACATAAAGAGATATTGAGCATCATTAGTCATTAGAGAAATGCAAATGAAAGCACTATGAGATTCCACTTCACACCCATTAGTATGGCTGTAATCAAAAAGATTGACAATAAACAAGTGTTGATGAGGATATGGCAACATTAGAACTCAGATGCATAGCTGATCGGAATGTAAAATGGTGCAGCTGCTTTGGAAAATAGTCTGGTAGTTTTTCAAAAGGTTAAACATAGAGTAATTCATGACCCAACAATTCCACTTTTTGTCATTTACCCAAGAGAATTGAAAACATATGTCTTCACAAAAATGTGTACATGATTGTTCATAATAGCATTATTTATGATGGCCAAAAAGTGGTAAACCCAAAGGTTTACCAACTGAGGAATAAGTAAACAAAATGCGGTATATCCATACAATGGAATATTATTATTCAGCCATAACCTATAAAGTAGTACTGGTACATGCTACAACATGCTAAACGGAAGAAGCCAGGCACAAAAGGCCACATGTTGCATGATTCCATTATATGAAATACCCAGAATAGGTAAACCTATAGAGACATAAAGTAGTTTCCTGGTTGCCCAGGTTGGCAGTGAGAAATGGGGAGTGACTGGTGACTGCTAATGGTTTCTTTGGGGATGATGAAAAATGTGAATTCTATGTGGTGATGATGGTTACACAGCTTTGTGAATATACTAAAAACCATTAAAATTGCACATTTTAGAACAGTAACTATTTTGGTATGTAAATTATATCTCTATTTTTATTTTTTTATTTGACAGAGTCAGAGAGAGGAACAGACAGACAGGAAGGGAGAGAGATGAGAAACATCAATTCTTTGTTGCAGCTCCTTAGTTGTTCAATGATTGCTTTCTCATATGTTGCCTTGACCAGGAGGCTACAGCTGAGCAAGTGGCCCCTTGCTCAAGCCAGCAACCTTGGGCTCAAGCTAGAAACCTTGGGCTTCAAGCTAGCGACCTTTGGGCTCAAGCCAGCAACCATAGGGTCATGTCCATGATCCCACACTCAAACCAGTGATTCCACACTCAAGCTGGTGAGCCCCTGCTCAAGCCCGATGAGCCTGCACTCAAGCCAGTGACCTCAGGGTTTCAAACCTGGGTCTTCTGTGTCCCAGTCCGATGCTCTATCCATTGTGCCACCACCTGGTCGGGCTCTTTTTTTTTTTTTAAAAGGAGAAAGGAAGCGAGAGAGGAAACATCAGCATAAAACCAATGAAAATAGAAGGAAGTAAAAATAAATAAATTGAAAGAAATAAAAAACAAAAAGAATCAATAAAACCAAAAGATGCTTTTTAGGGGAAAAATGTAAAAACTAAAGGAAAAGTTCTTCAAGTGAGAATAATGAGAGGTTCTGAACAAGTAGACTGGAAACAAATCCTTAAATTGTCTGATTGATGAATAAAATGAGTATGGATTCAGTTATTTGCTCGCCACAGGAGTAAGCGGTTCTATCCCACCTGTCTCTGCTACCTTCGGGGCCATACCCCAGGCCCAGGACCTCCGAACCTCCTCTTCCTTCCCACATTCCTCTTTAAGGGCCCAGACGTACTGAGAGACTGGGAAGAGCTGGGAGGTTTTATGAGGCTCTGCACTGGTTTATCTTACAAAGTGTCTCTTTTCCAGCATCAGAGACTGGTTCACTTTATTTGTCAAACTGACCAAGTTATTTTCAGAATTTGCAACCTTGGTGGAATTTGGTCAAGGCAAGGGATTGACTGAGTTTGTTACCTCGGATGCGAGCGGCTCTCCCTGAGAAGGGCGCATGCCCCTAGCTTGGCTCCACCCCAACGGGCTGTGAGTTGTCTGTGGCCCATGGGCTACCCTGGAGCTCCATGGGGCCTCATTCAAGGCCTTCAGCAAGCCAGACCCACTCTCATCACAGGCCTGGTACATGCTTACTCTTGCCCTGTCTACAAAATTACCATCCAGAGGTTCAAAATCTGGACCAGACCAAATGCACTCTTTAGAACATGTTTGATGGGTTTACGGATAATATAATCTTAACCAATGATGCACAGGAGGAATTAAAGGCAAAGTAAATGGCAGTGTGACTCTCTTGCAGATGGCAAGGAGAATGCCATGCTTCTACAGAGCCCTGGAACGTCTTCTGCCGAAGCTGCGACCTTCTCTTCCCGGGTCCGAAGAGCCACAACCTCAAGGACAGAGAGGATATGGCCGGGAGGGGTCATCCCCTACGTCATTGGAGGGAATTTCACGGGTGGGTAGCCCCAGAGGAGGCCTGCTTTGGAGCTTAGTGTTTTGTCTCCCTGGGTTGACGCAGTCTTACCTGCTAACCCTCTCTCCTGTGTACAGAGTCTAGTGCACTGGGCATGAGGAAACTGCCTTCTCTGTTGGGGCTACATCTCCAAGGTGGTCACTTGGTCCCTGAGGCTTCATGTAGAGTTGACATAATACCCTGTCTTGAAGGCTAGCCTGGGTTTGCACAATAGGAATGTGAGCAAAGTGCTCCAGGCAGAAGGAAGTGTGAGCAGCTGCATATGGTGGCTTACCTAGCCTCTGCCTCGATGAGCCCCCTGGGCCCCCCGGACACCCCAGAAGTACTCCAGTCTGTAACAGAGTGGGCCAGTGGACGTGGTCAGACCGCCTGGGTCCAGTCCTGGCTGCAGCAGTTATCAGCCGTGCACCTCGGGCAAGTCATGTCGTTACCTCTCGGTGCCTTGGGTCCCTCTTCTGTAAATGGGATGATCTTTTCCACTCTGTGGGGTTGTCTTGAGAATTAAATGAGTAATTAGTTTAGGTAAAGCACTTAGAACCATGCCTAGCGCATAGGAACTAGTAAGCATTTGCTCTGGGTATCACTATCTTTAAAATATGTAAGTCATTCAGTGGCTTCCTATCATCACTGATGAAACGGAAACTCCTGACCATGACCTCTGACCCTCCTCTGATGCCCCCTCCAGCCTAGTGTTTTACCCCTCTCTCCCCCTCTCCCCTTAGTTTCTGTGCTCTGGCCTCACCAGTCATCTCTCTTTCCTGGAACATGCCCACCTCATTCTACCTTAGCACACTGGCACTTGTCCTTCTGTCTGCCTAGAGCAGGGGTCGGGAACCTTTTTGGCTGAGAGAGCCATGAGCGCCACATATTTTAAAATGTAATTCCGTGAGAGCCATACAACGACCCGTGTATGTTATGCATTATCCAATAAAAATTTGGTGTTGTCCCAGAGGACAGCTATGATTGGCTCCAGCCACCCGCAACCGTGAACATGAGTGGTAGGAAATGAATGGATTGTAATACATGAGAATGTTTTATATTTTTAACGTTATTATTTTTTTAATTAAAGATTTGTCTGCGAGCCAGATGCAGCCACCAAAAGAGCCACATCTGGCTCGTGAGCCATAGGTTCCCGACCCCTGGCCTAGAGTGTTACTTCCCCAGCTCTTCTCTCGGCCGGCTCCTTCTGATCTTTGGCGTCTCATACCAAATGGCTTGTCCACAGAAAGGCCCTTCTTGGCTCCCTGGTCCCCTGACCAGCTACTCTCTCCCAGAACCCTGCCCTCTAGTCTGTCTAACGCTTGAGATCATGTGTTATTTCAGACTGGTGGTCTTTTCTGACTAAAGATTTATATAACCTTTGTCGAAATGAACTAATTTTATATAGAGTACTTTCTTTACACAGAGATTTTTATTATTGTGTAATTAGTAGGATTGCTATTTCAGTGAGTGATTGAGCTATAAACAATTTGATCCAAAAGTATCAAGATGTCAAAAGAAATAAATGGACAACTAAGTTCCTCTTATAGCTCCACACAATGTGTTAGGGACAACAATATGGCCCCACACTCACATTTTTTAGACTAGGAGCCTCCCCAGTGGGTGGTTGGTTGGTTGGTTGGTTGACTTTTTGCAACAAGGTCACTCTAGAATTCAGAGCCTGGCCCCTACCAACCTCTGTAATTCCTAAACTATTTTTCTAGCTTCTCATTGCTTCTAGCAGAGTCCGAATAGTCTTCTTTAGCTCAGATTGGTAAATTCTGGAAAGAATACTTATCTCCTGTTCCTAACTAGCAGCCTGGAGTTTGCAACTACTTGATCCCAATTTACTCATTGTTTTCTTTTTCAACACCTTTTTAATCAGGAAATAGGAAAACAGGTTAAAAGAAAGTATGAAATTCACCTGTTTTTAAAAGCCTTTTAGAAAATCAGGTTCAAGGTTACTCTAGAAAACACTGGACCCCCACCAAAGTAGCATAGGTGTATACACAAATAGAATTTTTAAAGTATATTTAGGAATATCCTCCTATAGTTATAAAATAAAATAGGGTGTGAAATGCAGGGCTGGTGAGCTACTTCAGAAGACTAAAATTTCCAAATTGTTTAACCTGGGTAAGATTTTCTTTTAAGCCTAGGAAAGTACTTTCAATACCAAGGAAAAGCTGGGAAGCCCAGATAGTTTGAAAATCTATTTTTCCCCTCTCTTCCAATTCACAAACTCCTACTCTCTATGTTTTGGTAATTCAGGAGAGTTATATTGTATTCTTAGCAAGGTAAATTCTTATTCTTAGTACATTTCTACTCTGAGTCACCTAAACAAGCTTTTTGTTTGTTTTGTTTTGTCGGTTTTTCTTATCATTGGAACAAGCTTTGTTGTAAGCATCTCAGGAAAGCGTGAACCGTGAGTGAAGTGATAAGCACTTGCCTTGTCATTTCAGGAAGCCAGAGGGCCATTTTTAAGCAGGCAATGAGACACTGGGAGAAGCACACCTGCGTGACCTTCATAGAGAGGACGGACGAAGAAAGCTTCATTGTGTTCAGTTACAGGACCTGCGGGTAAGTGAGTGAAAGCTGGGCCGCCACAGTGGAATCAGACGCAGGCAGAGCTGATGGCTCATGAGCCTTGAATTTTTTCCTAAAACGGCGTATTTCCAATGAGCTATAATATACAGGAGGCCAGGGTTTGTCAGAAACTCCCCTGGCCCTCGATGATGTCACGATCCAGTGACAAAGTAGGTGGGTCAAGAGGGAGACTCCAGGGAGACAAGGGGTCTGGGTGCCTTGTCATGGGAGCAATTGAAGGAATGGGGGTGGTATTCCTTTGATATGAAGAAGTGGCACCAGTGACCCCACTGAGAAGCTGACAGGCTCCCTCATGATGTAAGCACATATATGCAAAATTCTGCATGTAATTTTATGAGCTTGCGGATTTCCTCAAGAAAACATAACAGATAATAAGATAACGAGTATGCTTAAACTTATCTGTTATGCTAACAAGTGTGATGTATGCTGTTACTAACAGAAAAAGCTTCCCATCTTGGTTCAAAAGCTTAAACCCACCTACATGCTATATATATAAGATAAACTACTGAAGAAAATGACCCAGAAAGGTTTAAAAGTAAAAGGAAAGAGGCATAGAGGCAAATGCTACCAGAAAGAAAGCTGGGATCCCAATTTTTGTTATAGACAAAGCATTTTTTGTTTTGATTTTAAAGTGTTAAAAAAAAAAGGTGAGACACTTTATAATGAGAAAGGGTACAAGCTCTGGTGAGAATATAACTGTCATAAATCTTTATGTACCGAATAGCATAGCATTAAGAGTCGTAAAATAAGCTCCAGGGAATTCAAGGGGAAATTGACAGAAACCCCAGCAACAGGAGACTTTATTTCATTTCTGCCAACACATGTAGATCACTGTCAAGTTGACTGAAAAAATAAGTAGAGATTTATAGAGAATTAGAAAAATACATACAAATAATAGAGTTGATCCTATGGGTCTATCAGATTCTATAACCTGATAATGCATCTGTTTTTTTTAGAAACATTTTTTAATGTGGCTATTAAACTTTAATTGACATTGCCCTCTATTAAGAATACCTCAAGGAATTCAATTTTTGAAAAATAAATATTTAGAGAAAGCGAGACAGGAAGGGAAAGAGTTAAGAAGCATCAACTTGTAGTTGTATCACTTTAGTTGTTAATTGCTTCTCATATGTGCCTTGACTGGGGGTTCGAGATGAGCCAGTGACCCCTTGCTCAAGCCAGCAAAGTTAGGCTCAAGCCAGTGACTCTGAGCTTCAAGCCAGTGACCTTTGGGCTCAAGCCAGTGACCATAAGGTCATGTCTATGATCCACATTCAAGCCAGCAACCCGTACTCAAGCCGGTGATCTCAGGGTTTTGAACTTGATCTGAGCGTCCCAGGTTGATACTTTATTCACTGTGCCCCACTGCCAAGCAAGAATACCTCAATGAATTCTAAAAAGCAGAAATAGCATTAAAATAATCTCTAATTATAAAGCAATGAAACTGGGCATAGTAGCATAATAATAAAAAATAAACAACCTTGCATTACCTGGTAAGTTAAAAGTTCTCTCTCTTTTTTCACAATTCTTAGGTCATAAAGAAATCAGGATTAAAATTGCAAGGTGTCTAGATAATAAAAGCTTATAGTACAACATTTAAAAGATTTCACAGACCCTAGCACTGACGATAGATGGGTTGATTTGAGCATTGGCCCCAGATGGGGATTGCCAGGTGGATCCCGGTCAGGGTACATGTGGGAGTGTGTCTCTCTATCTCCCCTCCTCACACTTATAAATAAATAAATAAATAAATAAATAAATAAATAAATAAATAAATAAATAAAAGATATGGCTAAAGCTATGTCCAGAGGAAATCCCCCTGCTTTCAATAGCCACTTCACTAATTAAGAATAACAATGAAATATTCAATTCAAAGAATTTAGCAAAATAAGTAAGTACATAAAGCCTACTACCGCAAAATACCACAAAAAAATAGACAAGGTAACACATTATAGGAATAATAAATTAAAGAGTGAATTTTTGAATAAAATAAAAAGCTATCATTAAACTACTTCTTAGTCTAACTATGATTTTAAAAAGTGACAGTGAAGAAAATTGGAAATAAAAATGGGGGAATGCAAGACATGTGGACATCTGGATAATGTGAATGACTTCAAGATACATACAAAGTGCTGACAATGACTAGTAACTTTGAAGAAATTGAAATATTGAGGGAGAACACTATTGCCTTTCAAGTACCAAATCTAGAGTTTCACAGAGGAGTTCTCTGAAACCTTTAAGAAAGATTATGCTGGTGCTGTTTAAGCTTTTTGGAGCATAGAAAAAGAACACTTGCTTCCAAATTACTTTTAAGGAACTGTTATGGCATTGCTACCCCAAAATGACAAGCCTGGCACCCAAACCAGAGAAAACTATAGACTCATCTAACATGATTGGCCATGCCACATCCTAACACAGATGTTAGCACAAAGTATGCAGCAGTATGAGAATAGAAGAGTGGGCTGCCAAGAAGGTGTATCTAGGGAATGCAAGACCAGTTCAACATTAGGCAGTCTGTTTTCATGATTCACCAGACTGGCAAATCACAGGGAAGAAAAACCATATCCATAGCTCAATAGATGCTAAAGAGGCATCTGCACATTTTAATATGCATTGTTTTTTGAGAGACAAAGACAGACAGGAAAGGAGAGAGATGAGAAGATTCAACCCATAGTTGTGGCACTTTAGTTGTTCACTGATTGCTTCTTCATACGTGCCTTAACTAGGGTGCCCTAGCCGAGCCAGTGACCCCCTTGCTTAAACCAGCAACCTTGGGCTCAAGCCAGCAACCTTTGGGCTCAATCCAGCAACCATGGGGTCATGTCTATGACCCCACACTCAAGCTGGTGAGCCTGCACTCAAGCTGGATGAGCCTGTGCTCAAGCCTGCGACCTCAGGGTTTTGAACCTGGGTCCTCAGTATCCCAGGTTCTATCCACTGTATCCATCGTGCCACCACCTGGTCAGGCTAACATGCATTTTTTTTGTTTGTTTTATAATGTAGCCAAGGTAGCACAAGATTAAATGTCAGGGAGGATCTGCATGGTAGGATTATGGCCATTTAAATTTCTTGTTTTATACCTTTCTATGTTAGGATTAATGAATAAATATTATTTGAGAAAATAATTGTGAACAGAAAGAGAGTCATTCCTAAGGCTCCTCTGATAATAGTACCATGATGCATCTCTACAGAAGCGCAGCCACCTCCTTCCCAGCTCTCCTCCTTGCCGTCAGTGATGGTCCAGGGGAGGGTGGGGCGCAGTATGGTCTTTATTCCAGGAAGAGAGAGAGGCCTTGTCTTTCTTCAGATTCTCTGGTGGATCCATGACTACCAGAAAAGTCCAGAGCCTTTGGCAGTTATTTCTATATCGGGAGGAAAGTTGGACAGTGATAGAACATTTATCTCTAAAATTGTGTTTCTTTTACACACACAAACACACACACACATGCACGCACGTACACACGCGTGTACACTAGACTTGCTGTTCCCTGACCTGCTGACCTGGTATTTCTGCATTGTCCAGCTGTTGCTCCTATGTTGGGCGCCGAGGAGGAGGTCCACAGGCCATATCCATTGGGAAAAACTGTGACAAGTTTGGAATTGTGGCTCATGAGTTGGGCCACGTGGTTGGGTTCTGGCATGAACACACCCGGCCAGACAGAGACCAGCATGTCACCATCATCAGAGAAAATATCCAACCAGGTAAGGAGCCTGTGTGGGGTCGGGGAGTGAAATCCAGGAAGGAGGCAGGAGTGAAGGAGAGGGCTTGCGGGGAGCTGACCGACTTAGCTCGTTTGTAAGTGTTGAGGCAGTGAATGTACTGTGCTGGTGTTTGTCACCAGCCTGTCACTGTTAATCAGGGGCCCTTCCTGGGAGGGCATCTGCCATAGCTTGTAGGTTAGAGCAGAAGCAGAATGACTTTCCATGTTGTAAAGACAGTGAAATTCAACTCTGTTTCCTAAAAGGAACAGCAGTGACCAGATCACTGTTGCAGCATCAGAACTGATAAGCCAAAAAAAAGAGTTCTCCTGGTTGCTTTTAGAAGACTCATTTCTGCTGACTTAGACAGCACATCTTTTTGAAACTGAAATAAAATTAGGACATGAGTACATATAAAAACAATATTTCTGCCTAGAAATGTTCTGCTCCAAGGCAGATAGTGTCTAAATTTGAAAAAATACCTTCTCGTGTTAAATAATTTTATATAGAAGTTCATAGTGAACGTGAAAGTATCTGGTTGAATAATGTGGTTGCCTTAAAAAGGCTGTTGAGAGTCTGAATTGTGCACTAGTTGGGATTGAACTCGACTCTGATTGTTTTATTTTGTTCCTTTGATAGCAAGAGCAGATTTAACTTTTTTCAATCCAGTTGATAACTAACCTGTCTGCAAACTTAGTTTAAGAGTTTGGTGACACTTGGGGAGGGGTGTTGGGTAGTGAGGTTGAGAGAACATAGGGATTATTCTAAGTTTTAAATTTCCAGCCTTTAAAATAGCAAGAAGAATGTCCACCAACCAGGTTATTTGACTGATGGGGCTAACAGAGCTCTCGGAAGTTGCTATGGGCCCTCCTCTCCCCCTCTGCCTCCTTTCAGGTGCCTGCCTTGGTTTTCAAAGGCCTTAACAGAGTGTTGTGTCACAGGTCAGGAGTATAATTTCTTAAAAATGGAAGCTGGGGAAGTGAGCTCTCTGGGAGAGACGTACGACTTTGACAGCATCATGCACTACGCCCGGAACACCTTCTCAAGGTCGGAATCTATGCTTATGACTCGTCTGTGTTTTACGGCGCTATCACGGGCTTGGGGGGATTCCTGGGGGTCTGCAGAGGGTGGGTCTCCGCATGCTCCTAGCACAGCAGTTGGTGTGCCTGTCCTTGAAATACAGTGGCCTCTGGGCTGCAATGAAATATAATCTAATCAGGTCCCCGCTAATAAGATTGAGTCTCATTATGAAGCTCGGTGTTCATCATGTCATGCCTCAGTGGCACAAGCAGCAAACTGGAAAAGGGACATTATTTAGAGGTTGGCTGCAATAATAACTTAGAGGCTCTGTGTCAAATTTCCAGTGGGTGGGGATCTTCTAAACCACATCCTTAAAGTAGGCATGATGGCGTTTACCAGTTCTAGAGGAGGTTTAGTTTATTGGAAGCTAGATAGTGTCAGAGCTGGGAGGGTGATCAATCGTGGATTCATTTCAGAGGTGAAGAAAATGAGGCACTGGCTAGGCCGTGGGCACACAGGTAGCTGGGTCGGAGTGAGAACAAAGACCCAGGTCTCCTGTCTGCTGGTTACACACAGTGCTAGCTGCGATCCCCACGGAAGGCCACAGGTGGTACATATGGCCGGCATCGGTACGGTCTGTTTTGATGACTTAGTGTTGTGCTGGGCCAGGTGTTAAATATTTCAGTACTGCCGTTGCTTCTAGACCAGGGGTCCCCAAACTACGGCCCGCGGGCCACATGCGGCCCCCTGAGGCCATTTATCCGGCCCCCACTGCACTTCCGGAAGGGCACCTCTTTCATTGGTGGTCAGTGAGAGGAGTATAGTTCCCATTGAAATACTGGTCAGTTTGTTGATTTAAATTTACTTGTTCTTTATTTTAAATATTGTATTTGTTCCCGTTTTGTTTTTTTACTTTAAAATAAGATATGTGCAGTGTGCATAGGGATTTGTTCATAGTTTTTTTTTATAGTCCGGCCCTCCAATGGTCTGAGGGACAGTGAACTGGCCCCCTGTGTAAAAAGTTTGGGGACCCCTGTTCTAGACCATCCTTGTATTTTGCATGTAGAAGTTTTCCCCTGCTGGTCTCAGTTTTGTAAGTCATTCCAACCTTGAGTTAAAGGAGCCATTGTGCATGTAGTGTTTTCTCCTGGTACTTTTTTTCAGTCTCCTCTTAAAACTAGCTTTTTTGCTATGTATTTGTTATTTATTTATTTAGTCATTAAAAAAATGATTTAAGGTGATTCCCAATATATACATAGGATAAAAAGGAAAACATAGGTGAGGGAATTTGAGCAAGGGGCAGAGAAAAAATATAAGGGTAGATAGCTAGGTTGAAGTTTGGAATCAATTTAATATTCAGAATATGTGCCATAAAGTCCATTTGTGGTGGCAAATCCTGCCCTGTGCTTCCTAATAGTCACAGCAGAGAGGGAAACAATTTATTTCGTGAGTCACTATGTCCATAAAGACCAATGAAAACCCTTTGTTCAGGAGACACACAGCTCTTGGGAGTGAAGGGGAAGCTGTGTGCCCCAGGGCTCCTTGGCTCTTGGGTAAGGCTGCTGGAAGCATCCTGGTGAGAGAGCCTCCAAACCGCAGCGTCCCGAGCGCTGGGGGGGGGGCACTGTTCGCCTGCCCACACTGCTAATTTAGTGGTGAGCTCCACCCCACACCCAGACAGGAGTTTGGTCTGACTCAGCATCTTTGAACAACTGGCCTAGGTATGAGCTACCCTGTTCTCTTTACGCGCGTCTAGGCTCTGTATCAGAAGATGCAGTGGCAGTGTGGTGTAATGAAGAGACCGCTGAGCTGAGAGTCAGAAGGCTAGAGTCTAGCCCTGGTTCTCCTAGGAACCGTGCTATTGAGGGAGGTCTAGACCAGGGGTCCCCAAACTACGGCCCGCAGGCCACATGCGGCCCCCTTAGGCCATTTATCCGGCCCCCACCGCACTTCTGGAAGGGTACCTCTTTCATTGGTGGTCAGTGAGAGGAGCATAGTTCCCATTGAAATATTGGTCAGTTTGTTGATTTAAATTTACTTGTTCTTTATTTTAAATATTGTATTTGTTCCTGTTTTGTTTTTTTACTTTAAAATAAGATATGTGCAGTGTGCATAGGAATTTGTTCATAGTTTTTTTTATAGTCCGGCCCTCCAACGGTCTGAGGGACAGTGAACTGGCCCCCTGTGTAAAAAGTTTGGGGACCCCTGGTCTAGACAGTAATTAGGGGCAGCTGTGTGCTGGGTCAACTCTCCCAACTTCCTGGGCCTCAGTTTCCTCTTGAGAAGGTTAGACTGCATGTTCTTATAGCCCCATCCAGCTCAAAAAGTCCATATTATAATTTCATAATCTGGTACAGATGAATGAAGGGTTGACAAATATGACCGTGTTTTGTTGCCATGAGGAAATAGAAGGCTTCCTCCTCCAGGCTGGGGAACTGAGACTTTGAGGGGCCTGCTTTGGGGGCGAGTCTCAGGAAGCCAGTGGGGTAGGCAGGATGAAAGGACCCTCCCTGCAGAGGTCAGGGTGGGTGTGCTTGGGTGTTGGGTCTGGGGTGACTCACAGCTTTGGGAACAGGGCAGGGAATATTGGGTCATACCCCATCAGCCCCAGGGGCTGCAGGCTGCTCAGAGGAGACAAAGTGTTGATTTCCTGAGGAAGCCAGTGTCAGGTTGGTCCAAGTGAGAAGCTGGTAGCTTGGGACTTGTTTCTGTAGCTGCCATAACTCTCTGTATTGCTTTATAATTTATCTGTTAAAAGTATTACTTTAACTTTATCTAATATTTGTCTCTGTTGCATTTTCTTCTCCCTCTCTAGAATGAGAT
Organism: Saccopteryx leptura; assembly: GCF_036850995.1. NCBI lineage: Eukaryota > Metazoa > Chordata > Mammalia > Chiroptera > Emballonuridae > Saccopteryx > Saccopteryx leptura. The sequence goes on from NC_089515.1 coordinate 31,088,740, forward strand.
CTTTGAGAACAGAGACTAGCTCATTCTCTTCTAATCCCCAGCACCCAGCATGGTGCCTTGCACAGAGCTGGTATTCAATAGTTTTAAAATAAATACATTAATGAATGAGTCCAAGGAGGCAGGGAGATCTGCAATGCTGGGGACTAGGTGAGGGAAGAAAGTTCTATTATCCTCATTGCACTTCTTTCATACATACTCACAAATGCAGTGGTCACTTCACTAAGGAGAATCTACAAGTATCTACTATGTAGGGTATTGTGGATAAATTACTACTAATGAGCTGAAGGCCCTGCACTTCCTTCTCAGTGTCTGCTGTGTGCCAGTTACTGTGCAAACCTCTGACACCAGAGACCAAGGCAAGAATGCGAACAAAGTATCTTCAGACACCAGCATTTCTTTTCTGTCTTTCTTTCTTTAAATCTTTATATTTTTTCCTGTGATCTCTGGCTTATAATGCCAGCCCTTTTGCCCTTCAAGGGATAAGCACTATTAATACTGTTGTCAACATGAAAGCATTTTATCAGCATAGGCAATGGAAGCCGTGGACTAAACCCATGAAATAATAGTTCCTCTTCTAAAGTACCCAGAACTCCTCAGAGGAGACTGGCAGGGAGGCAGCACAGGTTGATGGGCAGCTGGGTGGGAGCAGAGCAGCTTCCCCGGGGGCACTGAGGAGAGGAAGACTTTCCCTTCTGCTAGCATAGCATGCTGTTATCTATTGCTGCAGAACAACCTACCCCCAACCTAGCGGCTTACAACAACTTACGTTTTATGATATAGTCGGTCATTCTAGCTTGTTCTTCTCTGGTCTCCCTTGGTCACTGCCGCAGCAATAGCCATAGTCATTTGATAGCGTGTTTGGACTGGGTGCTGGCCAGTGCCATGTCTGGTCATTGCTGCCTGCCCACTGGGGTACCTGGTTCTTCTCTGTGTGGTCTCACATCATCCAGTAGGCTAGACTGGGCTTTCCGCTCCATGGGAACTTAGAGTTCCTAAAGGACAAGCTGGCAGGCTGCAACTCTCTCAAGACCAGGCTCCAGAACTCGCATGATATACTCCCGTCACATTTTATTGGCCAGAGCAAATCACAAACCAGCCCAGATTCAAGTGATGGAGAAATAGAGTCTACTTCTTAATGTGGGGAGTGGCAACTTCATTTTGCAAAGGGATGTGGCTATTAGGAGGCATAATTCATTATTTTAACACTCTACCACAACTTGCTCCTCTCCTCTGCCCCGTTCAGAATTGCTTTGGCAAATCTATTTCATAGCAAGTAGTCACCTGCATTGTCCTGTCTATAATTTTCTGCATGGATTTTCAGAACACTACTTTGTTTGGTGGATGTTTATCAGTGGCATCCTTACTGGTGGTGGGCATTCCTGGTCCACTTTTTGTCAAAAGTTTCCTACTTCTTAACTCCATGTCATTACCTCTGCTTACCTGTCTGCTGGAGCTGGCCTGCACGTTGTCTTTGATTCTGTAAAAGAGCAGAGAATGGTCCAGAGAACATGTGCTCATCTAGGGAGGCAAATGCTATTCCTGCTGATGGGAAACCCCATCTTCGTGTGTTGTTACAATTGAGTTGCCTCCTTCCGACTTCCTTCAATCTAGTTTATTGCAGCTCCTCCCCCTCCCCTAGGTTGGACCCGCGCTGTAAGTAGTGGTGTCTTTGGGAGATTTGTTGGGCAAGGATCCAGGAAATAAAGAGACATTTCTCTGGTACAGTCTTTGTTTGGAGAACTCAGAGCTGACAGTTTTATTCCCTAAGGCATCTGCCAAACCCTTCCTTAGTTTGGCCAAATGTCAATGCTATGAGTTGTCCTACATAAAAGGGAGGACGTGACTATGGTGGTTTTCACAGGGGACGTTTCTTGTAGTAAATATCTTCCAGAACCCACCGCCTTGCTGGCGGCTCAGGATGTGGTAGGGGGGGAGAAGAGGGGGGGAGGGAGGGGGGGAGTCCCACCCCCAAAGAGCTGTATGAGTGTGAGCCCCCCACCCCCAAAGAGCTGTATGAGTGTGAGCCCATGTTGTTCCTGCTGCTTTGGAGTCGCCAATGTTCCTAACTCTATCATTTATCTAATCTACATTAAGGCTACTGTCTCTGGGGCAGTGGGAAGCACTGGTTGGAAGATACCAGGAGGCTGGCTCCCGGGTCGCCTGGGCCCCGGGGCTGGCTCCTCATTACTAGCTCTTTTCTCCCTTGCAGCAAGGAACCCTAACAGTAATGGGCTTGCATCCTAGAGTATGATGAAGATGTATAGAGTATAATGAGATGGTGCATGGGAGTGTCCAGCCAGGGGCTGGCACATAGGAGGGCCTTGTGAACTCTCAGTGAGTGTGAGGACACATTCTCCACACAGCAGGCCACTGGCCAAGTGGCCTATGTGCTGTGGTCATCAGCAGGGTCAGCTAGTCCCAGCTGCTGAGAGATTGTGGTGAGCCTTGCGTTTTGTGCAGCAAAATTTCTTTCTTCAGAGGAATCAAGTGCAAATGAAGACATTTTGTGTTAGGACAGAAGTACCCATTTTTTGATCAGTAGGTGATTGAATTTAGAATTTTATGTAGAGTCGTCACTTGTGACATAAAACTTGGTGGGGTCAGTGAGGAAGACCAAGGATTCCAATGAAGTTTCTCTAGAGCAGTGGTCCCCAACCCCCGGGCTGCGGACCGGTACCGGTCCGTGGACTATTTGGTACCGGTCCACAGAGAAAGAATAAATAACTTACATTATTTCTGTTTTATTTATATTTAAGTCTGAATGATGTTTTATTTTTAAAAAATGACCAGATTCCCTCTATTACATCTGTCTAAGACTCACTCTTGATGCTTGTCCCAGTCACGTGATACATTTATCCGTCTCACCCTAAAGGCCGGTCCGTGAAAATATTTTCTGACATTAAACCGGTCTGTGGCCAAAAAAAGGTTGGGGACCATTGCTCTAGAAGACTCCAGACCCGGAGATGAGGCCAGGGGAGTTGGAGCCATTAGAATGGGTGGTGAGATGCCAGGGAAAGGGATACAAAAAGGACATCAGCTCATGGTCTAGGCTCCTGCGCACTAATGTTGGAAAGAAGGGGAGCTTGAAGTCTAATTTAGAAAGAAATGTACTGTATTTTTCACTCCATAAGATGCACCTGACCATAAGACACACCTAGGGTTTTTTTGTTTTTGTTTTTTTTGACAGAAACAGAGAGAGAGTCAGAGGGATTAACAGACAGGAAGGGAGAGAGATGAGAAGCATCAATTCTTCGTTGCGACACCTTAGTTGTTCATTGATTGCTTTCTCATGTGTGCCTTGACCGTGGGGCTACAGCAGACCAAGTAACCCCTTGCTCAAGCCAGCAACCTTGGGTCCAAACTTGAGCTTTGCTCAAACCCGATGAACCTGCACTCAAGCTGGCGACCTTGGAGTCTCAAACCTGGGACCTCCACATCCCCGTCCAACGCTGTATCCACTGTGCCACCACCTGGTCAGGCCGTACCTAGAGTTTTAAGGAGGAAGATAAGAAAAAAATATTCTGAACAAAATGGTGTGTTAAAATATTTAATAAAATACACCAAAATAATACTTCAACAATGTGAACTCAACAGCAGTATTAACAACCATTAGCAGTGTTATTAACAAATGAGAAGAGACTTTAATGATCAAATACTCTTCTAGTTGTCCAGGAACCCACAGCAGCTAAAAAAATGAACATTCTCTCCATAAGACGCACACGCATTTCCCCTCCACTTTGGGGGGAAAAAGTGTGTCTTGTGGAGTGAAAAATACAGTACATGCAAAAGCAAAAAGGAAGAAATAAGGATAACATACATTTTCCAAGGAAATATAGAATTTAAGGAAAAGAAAATGTTTGAAAGAGAGAAAAGAGAGAGGGCAGCTAATAACTAGGTGATGAGAAGTTTCGTATTTTCTTTTGGGTGGAATCAGCTGTTTTGCAAAATCTTTTGAAGACTGTTCTATCTTGGCTGTGTAATTTAGTCCAAGAAGCATTTCTTGAGGCCTCCTACATCCCAGTCACAAGGACATAGAGATGAAAGACCCAGTATCTCTGCCAGAGAAACTTACTACTGAGCAGAGAAAAAAATGACTATCACCCCACAAAAGAAGACAATACAGTATGATGAGAACAGTCTGGATGAAGAAGGCCCAGAGGAGGGGGTGACCGACTCAGGATGGGAGAAATGGAAAGGGCTCCTAAGGTCTTTACAAAGGGAAGCCATCTGATGGGGTTTTGGAGGATGAACAGGAGTTTGCTAGTGGACAGGAAGATGGGCTGGCCAGCCTCAGCAGGAGACGCATGTTTGCGGTTAGCAGGAGTTCAGTGTTGCTTACGATAATGATCACCACCAGGCCTTCGAGGCCGTCGGCGTGCTGCTTCGGCTGTCAGTGAAGGAGTCTAAGCAGAGAGGGCACACTCCTGCCCTCACATTTCAGGATAATCATATTGCCGCAGCGTGGGGGCTAGGTCAGAGCTGCTGAGTCTACAGGGAGAGGGGCCAGTTCAGAGAGCACTGGGAAGAGCTCAGGGAGGGAGCACTGGTCTCCTGAGCCACGGCAGTGGGCTGGAGTGGGAAGGCCTGGATTCAAGGCCTGCACAGAAGGGGCCGTGGACAGGACCTGGCTCCTGATTTTGACAGGGAGTGTGAGAGAATGAGTGCAGCTGGGGGCGCCTTCAGATTCAGTCTTAGGAGACAAAGGTTTATGAAAGGAGCAGAAGAGCGGAACACATTTGGCTTTGAAGCGTTGGATGTAAGAGACCCATTGAACAGCCTAGTGGAAGGGCCACCAGGCATCTGGCTTAGCAAGTGGCTCTGGGCTGAAATCAGATGATTAGCTGTGAACTTAGAGGTGGTGGGTGGTTAAAGCCCAGAGGAGCAGGTGGAACAAGAGAGAGTAGAGAGAGGGCAGGAACCTGAGAGACAGCACTCTCCAGGGAAGCGGAAGAGGAGGATCCTAAGTCACTGCTCAGAGAGAGCGTGCTCTGGGAACCAGGGAGAAGAGAGTCCGAGCAAGGAGGGGACACAAAGGTTCGGTGCTCAGAGAGGGCAGATGAGGACTGACAAGTGTCCACTGAGTTGTCAGTTGGTCGGTGCCTGGTGACGACTGCTGTGCGGTCAGATCGAAATTGGATTAAGGTGTGCAGGCTGACAGAACGTAGATGATTCTTCTCCGGAAACTTGGTTAAGAGGGAAGGAAGGAAACAAATTGGTAACTGGAGAAGGAGCCCGTTCAAGGGAAGGCCCTCCCCTCCAGGAGAGGTCCCAAGTCAGGCGCCGGGAAGCAGAGGGCACAGGCTCAGGCAGGGGCCCGCTACATGGAGGTGTGAGTAGGGCTCGTACTCAGCTGGACATCTTGGTATCCACTTGTCTGTTTTGGTCATTTTAGACCACGGGTCTCAAACTCGCAGCCCACTGAACAATTTTGTGCGGCCTGCAGACTAATCCACGAAGCAAACTTGTTTGGCGGGCCGCGAGTTTGAGACCCCTGTTTTAGACTTTATTTTCATGAGAGTGAAAGAAGACATTGAAGTTAAATGTCACGTCCATCTGGGCCAAGTTCTTATTATTCAGAGAAGTAAAATGAGGCTCGGAGAGAGGAGGGGACTGGTCCGAGCTCACTCAGGTGGCAGAGCCAAGCCTTACATGGAAATCCGGGGCCAGGGCTCTCTCAACTACCCCTAATTCTCGATATTCATCTCACTTTCCATCTGATTATCCCTCTTGCCAGCAAGGCTCCACATTACTCACCAACGCATCTCACACTTCCTGACCAGCCCCAGACAGTCTCACACTGTGCTGGTCCCATGCTTTCTCTGGGGCCTCACCAGTCCTTATATATCCTTGGTCCTGCCTGTTGCACAACTCCAGGGGGCGTCACTCACATCGTAATCTCTCTGAATGGTGCTCCTGCAGTTTTGCAATGTGGTGGCCCTGGGGCCTGTGCCCATCAAGGGCTTTGTGGAAATGCTCAATAGACTTCAGTGAGGAAGCCCTTCGGTCACTGGGCTAAGGGCATATTTTTAAACTTGGCAGAGTCATTTTCCCGTTGGAAAGTGAGCAGGCAGCTGATGAAACGGAATGCTCAGATGCCAGCACGAGAGCAGCCGGCATAAGAATGTTGATGGGGCTTAGGGGCGAGGAAATGAAGACTGTAAATCCTGGCGTGGACGGCCTGGCAGCCTTGACTTCTCTTTCTCCTCTCGCTCTCTTTTCTTCCTGTAGAGGAGTTTTCTTAGACACCATCCTTCCCCGTCGAGACGACAATGGCGTCAGGCCAACCATTGGCCAGCGTGTGCGGCTCAGTCAGGGAGACATAGCTCAAGCCAGGAAGCTGTACAAATGTCCAGGTAACTGAACCCCGGGGAGTCCCAGGGCCCCCAGAGTGCCCCCGGAGCACTACTCAGCTGCCCTTTGCAGTTCTCCTTGGCTGGGAAAACAACGTGGGGAACCTGAAGAGACGACCCCCCCCCCCCTCGGCAGCTGTGATTTCTGCTGTGCTGCTGTTCGGAGGTGTTAGATGGGCTAGGAAGCCCAGATGGTGAAGTGATTGTCGGCAGTGAAGCCGGCAGTAGGTCTTGGGGCCCATTTTCGCTGTGGGAAGCTGCAGAACTCTGGCAAAGCCGTAATGTTCAGAAGAGGAAGGAGGCATATAGAACGACAGTGCGCCCCGTAAGAGCAAAAGCACTCTCCTTTCTATGGAAGTAAAGGGTGTGTTTTGGAAAACTACTGACAAGGGTTTTGCAGGAAGATAAAGAATGAAGGAGAATGCTTTTGGAAGGGTGGGAGTCAGCTTCCCGAATCCTGGAAGGTGGAAGGAGGCTCAGAGCTGTAAATGAGGCCATTTCTGTGGTCTTGGGGCTCTTCCAGCCGTCCAGGGTGCTGGTCAGTGGTCACCAGTCTGCCATTAAAGTCTGGACAATACACTGGGGTCTGAACAGATGCTTGCTTCCCTGCTGGTTCAGAAGCTTGTTCCCCTTGAATTTGCCCTCTTTTTTTTTTTTTTTTTGCCTTTTGTCCCTTGACTTCAGCATCATCGCCATCCACTGTCCTGGGCGTGAGCTCATGTTGACCTCTTTAAGCTGTTGAACTTTAATGCAAAGCACTGGTTACAGCAGGCAAGTTTTTACCACCGATGGGACAGAATGCCTTTCAGTGGTTTGGGGCGAAAAAGAAAACTTCATTACCAACAGGTCCAGTAACCTTTTTCAAACCCCAGACCAAGCACAGGGTTTGATCATGGGACAGAAGATTTGAAATAGGGGCCATCTTAGAACATCTGGGCTATGACATCGCCCTATTTAGCACCATCCCAGGGCCTGCAGAGGGCCATGCAAGGCTCTGCTCCATCGTGAACCTCTAGGAAATGTGTTCTTCCAGCTATTAGTCATCTGGGGGCGCATTAGGGCCGCAATACAGGACACACATATCATGTAACCTTGCTAAATTGAAAGAGAAACTTTATAGCATTCCCTGGGAAATGCCATCGCATTTATTTAGTTATAATGTATATGCCTCTTACTTCCCAAAAGGATTCGGGGCAGCTGGTCAATACCATGGAGCCATTCAGTAACATATCTGCTCCTGCAGAATGTTGATGATTATTCTGAAATAATTTCCATGGAACCCTCGGGGGTGTTGACTGCCAGGCATAATCCCCATGATGCCTGGCAGTTGTTGGTAACATGATATCGAAGTGCTGATACCCAGGATTTCCTGAGGCCGAGGATGGGCCGCTCTCCAGCTACCCCTTCCTGCAGCTCCGAAGACTGCAGCTCCCAGGAGTTGCAAGTAGTAGCCGAAAGTGAGCCTAGTGGCCAGGCAGAGTTTGAATTGCACTCAGGAAAAATGTGCATAAAGGGGCTTCTCTCCCAGTTTGGGGGTGGCCCCTTAAGAGGATGGGCCCCTGCAACCCAGTGTCTTTGGGGTCCGCATCCCTGGGAGGCAGGAGAATGTGGAACCTGCAGCTTCCAAGCTTCCTCATACAGGCATGAGGACAAATTAGGGAAATATTTTTCACATACATAGGGACTAGGTCATGACCCGGCAACTCAAACATCCAAGGCTGGGACCGCCTCTTGTAGAGTATTTCCGCTTCCTGTACCTCTGGTCATTTGTCTCTATTTTCTTGCTATTTTTGGTAGCTCCTTCAAAGGTGAGTAGCAGGAAAAGAAGAGGCAAGAGTCAAACTAAAAGCTGACACGAGTTTCAAAGCGTTTTTTTTTCTCTCTGCGTGCGCTTTCATATTCTCTCTGCCACAGATATTGTTATCTGTCTTTGTAAGGCTGCTACAGGTGGAGAATTACCCTGTGCTGAGCATGGAGCTGATCCATTTCCATTCATGCAGATGATTTCATTAACCTTCTGGGCAGGCCCCACCCATTTAACAGATAAGAAAACTAAGGCCACCACCACACAGCCAGCCAGCCAGCTGAGAGCTGAGATTCAAACCCGGCTCTAGGCCATGCCCAATCCTGAGAGCCTCACAAGAATCGCTGAGTGTTCCTTTTTGGTGCCTAGGCCCTAGTTTCACTTTTATTAGCCAGGAAAACGTCAGTCTGGCTGGCCCACTTCTCGCCAATGTGTTCTGAAGACCGTGGCTGGTGACGGGGGTGTCTGCTCAGCAGCCCTGCACAGGGGCTCTTGGGGAGGGGGGTGCGTGTGCCTGAATCACAGTGTTGTTTCGCTTGTGCAGCGTGCGGGGAGACCCTGCAGGACACAACGGGAAACTTCTCTGCACCTGGATTTCCAAATGGCTACCCTTCTTACTCCCATTGCGTCTGGAGGATATCCGTCACTCCAGGGGAGAAGGTAGGTGTGAGAGCACTCCAGGAAGTGACGTGACGCTCTGAGTCGGGCGACGGGTGAGGAGTTATTATTAATTGGGGTAAGAGCAGCTGTTATGTCGTGGGCCCCCGCTTTGCGCCAGGCACTGTGCTAGCTTGCCCGATGTTATTTCCTCTGGACTTCTCAGCCAGCCTCCGTCATACAAATGGAAGCCTGTATACTAAATGTCCACACGAGTGATACATCAAGCTCACAGTTTGTGAAACAAAGTGGGTTCTATCCTCCTGCCTTGATAAACACACTGTCAGAAGGCCCTGGAAGGCAAGGCTCCAATGTAGAGTTTCAGGATGTCTCAGAGTACTGCTCTAGCAGGTGGCGATATGCGGAGAGCTGGCACCGACACACAGCTGGCCTCTCCTCTTCCCAGCCCGTCCCGTCTCCAGGGCCCCTCAGCCCACACTCGTGAGCACCCTCCTCTCTGACCTGGCACACGGCCATTGCCTGGCTGCGCCTCCAGCGGGAGTGGACTTCCCCGGGTGTGCGGGCAGCCCTCAGGAGATGGACCCAGAGCAAGTGTCCTTGCGTGCCCTAGAAGTGGGCTCAGGGCCTCTGGAGGACTTCAGGGAATCCCAGGGTTCTGGGCTCCTGGCGTGAGGTCTAGAAGCTGGACCAGCTCTGGGTGGGCACACGTGTCTGGCCCTGAGAGTTTCATGACTCTTGATGGCTAAGTCAAGGACAGGGGCCCTCTTTTGCCCTTGTCTGAGGGGCCTGTGTTCTCGACCTTGCTGAACATGCCTTTCCTTAGATTCATCATATGGACCAGGAAGCTGAGGCTGAGGCTGAGGCTCAGGGATTTTGTAAATTGCCCAAGTTCACAGTAAGATATAGAACGGAAAGCTGAGGATTCTGCATTTCGAAACTTAGGTTTCCTCCACTACACCTCTCTACAATTCCAGGGGATTGTCAGCTTGTCTCCAAATAGATGCAGCCATCTTTGAAATGTTTGCTCTGTCCCTTGGGTCTAGCTCCCTACAGTCATACCTGTTGTTGCTTGTCTCACAAAGCATGACACTGGTTGATTTGGCTGACCCCTCTAGTGTCATGGAGGACAGAGACTGTTCTCCTCCAGGTCCTCAGCACCCAACGTAGCCCATGGCACAGGGTCGCAAAGTAAGTCTTTGTTAAATGCGCACGAGTGGCCAAGTGAAAAACCTGCAACTAGGGGTGCAGTGGGAGGTGCTGGAATTTTTTCAGATGCCCACAGTCAACTTACAAGTATTCCTAATTCATAACTTTAAAGAATGTTCATTTCGATGCCAACATAAACAGTGTGTGAGAACCAGAGAGAATAACGGCTAGGAACCACCGGGAGTCTTTTCTATGGGCTGGGTACTATCCTTAGCATATCATGTGGATTCTCTTATTTAATCCTTACAACAGCTTCATGTGATCGGTGCCATGACCACATGCATTTTGCAGGTAAGGAAAGGGACTTGTCCAAGGCTACTCGGTTTGTTGCAGATTTGGGATTTGAGCCCAGGCACTTTGACTCCAAGAGCCTGGATGCTTAATCGTTATCCTGTACTATTCCACAAAAGGACAGGCTAATAGATATTTGAACATGCATTCGTGCGTGCGCACGTGCGCGCACACACACACGGACATCACCCATATTCACACACCCTTGCTCTGGCTCTAAACATTTATGACACTGTGGTTGTCATCTTGAGCCTGAGAGACTCAAGACATGACCACCTCGGTGGATGTGCCATCCCTGTGCCCACAGGGGATGGCAGCGGGAGGGAGGCTGGAAAGAGGAGGAGCAAGAGGAAAGGGTCTGGTAATACCCACATGGTTGAATTGTCCTGCGCAGCAAAAGATCTGTGATATGTTTAAACTGTGTAATATTTCACCCAGCCTTAATTGCTAACTGGGGGCAGGGAGAATGCGTATCATTGAAATTCCTGCGCCAATTATTTCAATTTCTGCTTCACCCAGCCTTCCCCAGAGCTGTTAGTAATTAGCAAACTTGATTGATTTGCGTTATCACCTCCTGTTCATCACCTCTTCCCCTATGGTCTTTATGGCTCACTAACATACTTAAAATAATTAGCCTGAATAATTATCCCATTCATTCAGATCATGAATGTGTTACCAAGGAACTTGTACTAACATTTCCTTTCTGAAATTTTAAAAAACAAAGGCTAGAGAATTATACTGCAGCCAGCTAGCAAGCATTCCTGAGCCAGTCCGCCTAAATACGAACACTGACGGCTATGCTAAGGGAGTTGAAGGTTCAATTTCTGTCTAAATTTAGGAGGCTCAGAGTTTAGCTAGGATCCCCTGGGGAGTCTGATTGAATTGAAGGAGGGGCATTTGCTTTGCTCCAATATTTTTTTAAGCTTCCAAGGAGATCCTAATGTGCAGGTAGGGCTGAGAACAACTGGTCTAGTTTGAAAGAAGAGTGACATGTCACACACACACACACACACACACACACACACACACACACACACTACAGCACAGGAGAAGAGCTGGCCTGTCATTTTCTGGTACCGACTCTTCGTTTCCTAGGGGACCTTAAGGCTTTGTGGAAGAAGGTGCCCCTTGTCCTGAGACTGGAACATTGGGGGGGATGGTCTCATGGGAAGGGGTGGGCACTCTTAACACCAGTCAAGATGGCAGGCGGTGCAGAGCATACAGCGTGTCCGGTTTGTGTACACTAAGTGTGCTCTTAGTGTGGCTTGATTTTTTTAATTTCCATTTATCGAGTGGCTCTTATGTGCCAGGCATAGCACTGTACACTTTCTATACAGTTTCTTGTGCATTACCCTGCCCAACCCAGTGGTGTGCATGTTATTTCATAGATGAGGAAGCTAAAGGTCCCAGAGCACAAGTATTTTCCCAAGATCCCAAAGCTAGTCAGTGAGGCCAAGAAGAAATCTAGATCTTCCTGACTCTAAAACCCCCTGCTCTGGAATCACTGTAAGAAAGAGAGAGGTGAGTTCCAAAGAGGGGAAAGACTGCATCTATCCAGAGGCAATCAGAGAAGGACTCGGGGAGGGGGCGGGGCCCCTTGCTGGGCCTGGGCAGGGTTCCATTTGTGTGGATATATTAGGGCACACTGGGAGATAAGGTCACCGCCTAGGATGGGCGCAGGAAGCTCTGGGAGATAAGCAGTGAGTTTAATTTATGGGGGGGGGGTGCAAAGGAATCCACCGCAATCTTCTGAGCAGAGGGGGGGCTTTAGCAAACATGAAATAGAAGTGCAGGATGGGTCTAGAAGCTCCAGTGTGCAGAGTGGACAAGGACACAGCAGGGAGGAGGCCAGGAATCATCTCAGCAGGAGCGATGCAAGAAGAGCCGTTGAAGGGGTAGCAAGACTGGCTTGGAGCAAAGGGCACAGAGTCGCAGAGGGCGAGAGTCTGTCAGCATCAGGATAAACAGTAGAGGCACACGACACCAAGGTGTTGCATCTGAGTGATCGGGGCCAGGGTGTCACCTCCAGACAGAGAAGCTGGAAGGGAAGTGCTTTGTTTTGAGGTGGCCGCACAGCTCATGAGGAGTGGAGAGGACAAGAGTCAGAGAAAAGAGAGATAGTGGAGAGAGTGCAGGCTAGTGTGGCAGAACCAGAGAGGAGGGGTTCAAGGCAAAGGGGCCACGGAAACACAGACAAATACATAGCAGCCTTTTCTTTTTTATTTTATTTTATTCATTTTTAGAGAGGAGAGAGAGAAGGAGAGAGAGAGAGAGGAGAGAGAGACAGAGAAAGAGAAGGGGGGAGGAGCAGGAAGCATCAACTCCCATATGTGCCTTGACCAGGCAAGCCCAGGGTTTCGAACCGGCGACCTCAGCATTTCCAGGTCGACACTTTATCCACTGCGCCACCACAGGTCAGGCCCCATAGCAGCCTTTTCTATTTGGCCAACAGGATGCTGAAATGTTTGACCTGCAGCCCTCCCTCCAGCCCAAGGGTGTACTTGGAGGCCAGGGACCTGGGGCTGTTTGAATATAAATGAAAGGGGGACAGTAAAGATGCTAGAGAGGGTTGAACTGACTGAGAGAAAGGACCCCCAAGTGGGAAAAGGAATAGGGTCAGGGGTGCAGGGGCTAGTGCAGGGCTGCCTCTAGCAGAGGGACCCCGCAGAGCAAGAAGACCTGAGAAATGGTGGAGCAGGGACATGCTGAGCAGAGAGACCCTGGAGAGCTGGAGCTGGATGAACCACCGCTGCTCAGTGCAGGGGAAGGCCTGGGCTCTCTCTGTGCACGTGCACAGTGGGGCCTGCACGGGGTGGGGGTGGGGCGAAGGCAGAGGGGAAAACCCGAACTCAGTCCGGGCCGCCTGCCAGCAGAGCCCTGAGCTGGAAGGTTGCAGTGGAGACCAGGGCCAGCTCGTGAGGGCAGGCCTGTGCGCCACCTCCGCAGGTTCTCCCGGCCCTCTCCCCGGGGTGGCCTGTGCGCCACCTCCGCAGGTTCTCCCAGCCCCTCCCCGGGCAGGCCTGTGCGCCACCTCCGCAGGTTCTCCCGGCCCCTCCCCGGGCAGGCCCGTGCGCCACCTCCGCAGGTTCTCCCGGCCCCTCCCCGGGGTGGCCTGTGCGCCACCTCCGCAGGTTCTCCCGGCCCCTCCCCGGGCAGGCCCGTGCGCCACCTCCGCAGGTTCTCCCGGCCCCTCCCCGGGCAGGCCCGTGCGCCACCTCCGCAGGTTCTCCCGGCCCCTCCCCGGGCAGGCCCGTGCGCCACCTCCGCAGGTTCTCCCGGCCCCTCCCCAGGGTGGCCTGTGCGCCACCTCCGCAGGTTCTCCCGGCCCCTCCCCAGGGTGGCCTGTGCGCCACCTCCGCAGGTTCTCCCAGCCCCCTCCCCAGGGTGGCCTGTGCGCCACCTCCGCAGGTTCTCCCAGCCCCTCCCCGGGGTGGCCTGTGCGCCACCTCCGCAGGTTCTCCCAGCCCCTCCCCGGGGTGGCCTGTGTGCCACCTCCGCAGGTTCTCCCGGCCCCCTCCCCGGGGTGGCCTGTGCGCCACCTCCGCAGGTTCTCCCAGCCCCTCCCCGGGGTGGCCTGTGCGCCACCTCCGCAGGTTCTCCCGGCCCCCTCCCCGGGGTGGCCTGTGTGCCACCTCCGCAGGTTCTCCCAGCCCCTCCCCGGGGTGGCCTGTGTGCCACCTCCGCAGGTTCTCCCAGCCCCTCCCCGGGGTGGCCTGTGTGCCACCTCCGCAGGTTCTCCCAGCCCCTCCCCGGGCAGGCCTGTGCGCCACCTCCGCAGGTTCTCCCGGCCCCTCCCCGGGCAGGCCTGTGCGCCACCTCCGCAGGTTCTCCCGGCCCCTCCCCGGGCAGGCCTGTGCGCCACCTCCGCAGGTTCTCCCGGCCCCTCCCCGGGCAGGCCTGTGCGCCACCTCCGCAGGTTCTCCCAGCCCCTCCCCGGGCAGGCCTGTGCGCCACCTCCGCAGGTTCTCCCGGCCCCTCCCCGGGGTGGCCTGTGTGCCACCTCCGCAGGTTCTCCCGGCCCCCTCCCCGGGGTGGCCTGTGTGCCACCTCCGCAGGTTCTCCCGGCCCCTCCCCGGGCAGGCCTGTGTGCCACCTCCGCAGGTTCTCCCGGCCCCTCCCCGGGGTGGCCTGTGTGCCACCTCCGCAGGTTCTCCCGGCCCCTCCCCGGGGTGGCCTGTGCGCCACCTCCGCAGGTTCTCCCAGCCCCCTCCCCAGGGTGGCCTGTGCGCCACCTCCGCAGGTTCTCCCGGCCCCTCCCCGGGCAGGCCTGTGCGCCACCCCCGCAGGTTCTCCCAGCCCCTCCCCGGGGTGGCCTGTGTGCCACCTCCACAGGTTCTCCCGGCCCCTCCCCGGGGTGGCCTGTGTGCCACCTCCGCAGGTTCTCCCGGCCCCTCCCCGGGCAGGCCTGTGTGCCACCTCCGCAGGTTCTCCCAGCCCCTCCCCGGGGTGGCGACAAGCATATCCACCAATGGCCTCAGGATGTCCAGAAGAACCGAAACCTTCCTTTCTAGCCCAGCAGATCCCCCACCTCCCCAGCCTTCGCTTCTTCTCCGTCCCCCTTCCGTCTCCTCACTGCAGACACACACATAGTGAATGAGGCTCGGCCACAGTCCAGTTCCCCAGACATGCACTTGCCTTGGGTCATCTAAGTCCCTCTCACCAAAATGCTTCCGCCCTACATCTCTGCCCGCTGGACCCCTGTTCCTCTTAGCGTAAATGCCGCCTCCTCAGAGAAGCCTGCTCCAGTGTCGCCGGGCAGAATTCAGTTCTCTCTCCTTGGGGCTCCTCAACACCCTGTCTGTTTCTCTTTTCAGCATTTATTCCTCACAGTTCTAATGGTTTTTAACACATCTGCCCTTCCCTCTTTATCTGAGCTCCCTAAAGGCAAGAACCCTGACTTTCTGATATTTCTACCTCCATACGTCAGCACAGGCTGACACATAGTAGGTGCTCAACACGTAATGGTGGAATGAATGAATGAATGAGCAAATGAACAAGCTGTAGGAAGGCTATTAAACACACCGCACCTCAGAAGAGTGAGGTCATGGCCTAGGGGACATTGATCACCGAGGTGCTCAGATGCACTCGGGGTAACCCCAGACTGTTTAGAATGATTGATGATGTTATAAGATCTTTCTGTATCTCTGAACTTCATTGACCCCTTACCTCCTTCCAAACCCCCAGGCGCAGTGCATCCTGGCCCTTCTTTAATGTATCTTGCTTTTCTGTAAACCACCTAGTGACTTCAAAAGCTCAAGTTATTCCCCAGACGGAACCAAAGGACCATCTCCTCTGTTTACCCCCCATCCTGCTTAAGGTTTATTATTTAATGTCGTGAGGTTTCCTGTGAGTGTGTTTTTGAGAGGACACTCCTACTGTGGTCTGAGAGTTCTGTATGCTAACGGGTAACGTGAGAACACCGGTATGCGAGACAAGTCTTTCCAAACTCTTCGCACTTTGTTGCCAAAACTTACTTTACGGTAACTCTTTTACAGATCGTCTTAAACTTCACATCCATGGATTTGTTTAAAAGCCGCCTGTGCTGGTACGACTACGTGGAGGTCCGGGATGGTTATTGGAGAAAAGCCCCCCTGTTGGGTGAGTTGACTTAAGAAAGCCTTGAGAGAGGAGCGATGTGATGTTCTGTGTGGTGCTGTTAATGTTTAGAAGGGTCCATCCAGACGCCAGTCACAGGAAGCTCTCAAGGGTCTGTGTCATTGTAAAACTTTGAACATTCCATTTGGCCACACATGTTAAAAGCTTTTAAAACTGTGAATACCCTTTGACCCAGCAATTCCACTTCTTGGAATTTATCCTGGAGAACTAATTAAGGAAGTGTGCAAAGCTCTGGCTACAGGGATGTTCACTGAAGCAGGAAGAATTGAAAACAATTTAAATGTTCAACAGTAGGGGTTAGCTGAATAAATTATGATAAATAGTGTCAATGGAAAACCATCCAGCCATTAAAAATACAGTTGGAGGTGACTCTTTATTGATACAGAACGGTGTTCATCGTTCATTGTTACACAAAAATGGTGTGACAAAAGAGGATGTGTAGTGGGATTCCGTTCCGACAAAAATATACTTCTACGCCGATTATGCAGGCACTGCAAATTCAGATGCCTTCAGAAATAAGGTGAAAATGAATAAGATGGGGTCGGTATGATAAGGCCGGAGTGGAAGGGAGCGTGGCAAACTGAACAGTGGATATCCTGACCAAAATTACTTCCATCATTGTGTGGGCTGAAGGCAGCTGGAAGAAACCATTCTGTGATCCACAATATGGATATCAAGTAGAATTATAAATATAAATAAATTAGACACGCTGGTTATTTCAGAATGATGGAGTATTTTTAAAAGGTATTGTTGTTCCTGGTTTATCTCTATTTTCTCATTTTTCTTTGATGAGCATGTATTATTTTGGGGTGATAGTGCATGAACTCATGCGTGAAAAGGCAGCCTGTACCTCTGAGTGAGAAGCAGTGGACAGGTGCCATAAAGAAAAAGCTCAGCTCACTCAGTATTGGCCACCAGACGAGAGCTCTCTCATGGGTGACCAGGGAAGGTTAACGTCATGATGATGGCTTTGGTGCCCGGGGAGTGGGCATGCAAACTTTTGCAGGAATGGCAGCCATGGAGGAGACAGAGAGGCAGACTTACAAGCAGCCAGGTGGAAGGATCTCAGCTGAGAGGGGCTGTGCTCGTTTTGAGAGTGGTTTGTAGGATAGGCTTCTGGTCTGTAAGTTTGAGCTCTTGGTGAGACCTTGGTCCTCGGCACCCGTTTATGTGGGCAGAAGAGCCGCCTTGTTGGGCTGTGAGTGGCCTGGGTGGGAGCTGCTGTGGGGACAGTGGACTGAAAATGGAGGCAGGAAAGAAGGACGAGAACCACGTGGGGAGTTTCATGGCCAGGCCGAGCCCGACTCAATGTCAGATTCTGGAGTAGGTCAGAAGGGACTGGGACAGAGACTCCGGCTGGACCCAAGGGGGGCTTCCAAATGACCAAGAAGTCTCAGCCCTCAGGACTAGCAAACAAGCTCCCTCTCCCAGAGGGCCATGAGCTTAAATTATTACAGGTACAACCAGGTAGGAACTTGTGTCCAAGGGCGTTCTAGAAAAGAGCCAAGCGGGCTCTCAGTGGGAGTACCAGGTTACTACCACAAGGAATCAGGTAGTTAGCAGTCCAGCTAAGTGAGCCGAGAAAGTGATCCCCAGGCCAAGCATGGACAGAGTGTGTGTATCCTGGGCAAATGGCTTGTGCCACCTGATGGCAGGTCGGAGGCTGTATGCCCAGGATCTCTGCTTCCTGTCTGATATGAGCAGACCTGATGTGCACTAGCAGCCAGAGGGAGGCGTGGCTCTCCAGTGGCACTGACTGGGTGAGGCAGAATGGCAGAGGGCCGCCTTCCTGGTAGCAGAGGTTCCCAAACAAGCTGAACA
This sequence comes from Saccopteryx leptura, assembly GCF_036850995.1. Lineage (NCBI taxonomy): Eukaryota > Metazoa > Chordata > Mammalia > Chiroptera > Emballonuridae > Saccopteryx > Saccopteryx leptura. The sequence goes on from NC_089515.1 coordinate 31,106,446, forward strand.
GCAGCCCAGCTGGAAGATGGCTGTGTGCAGATTCCGGGGAGCCTGCGGAATCGGAGTCCCTACGAACCAGGTCAGGGAATGATCTCACTTCCCTACAAATGTACGTACAGGTGAGCTCGTTTGGTACCAGGTGCCCAGAAAGGGGACTGACTGCACGGGTGCTCATTCAACTCCAGGGGGTGGTTACCTCGGAGGGAGGAAGCACGGAGGTGGTGGGCAGCTTCGTGGCTTGCTACGTATACTCCTGGATGGTTTGAATCTTTCACAAGAGTGAATTTGGTATTAGCTAATAATTAAAATAATAAAAAGGGGAGTTGCTTGAGAACATGGCATCACAGACCCCTCTGCTTGGCAGGGACCTTAGAGCCTCTGATCCCACACTTGCACAGGAAAGCGGTGCTCCCAGTGTGGACCCACTCGCTAAGGCCGCAGAGCCCGCTGACGGCTGCGCTCAGACCAGACCTTGGGTGCCTGGTGGTGGGGAGAGGCTAAATCTGAGAAGGGTCTCCCCTAGGATGGCCAGATAAAATACACGATTCATTGTTTATCTGAAATTCAAATCTAACTGGGCTTCCTGTATTTTTGTTTGATAAATCTGGCAACCCTATCCTCCCCCAGGAACGTGATAGACTTAAAGGGCTCAGGAGGAGGAAGCTCCCTGTTACTGAAGTTCCCCCAGAGAGGGCCCAGGCACGCTCCTGAGAATGGGCAAGGGCGGAGGGATTTCCGGTCACTCCCTTTTCTTGAAGCAAGAATTTTCTCTCTAGGGCTCCTGGCCTCTCTAGCTGCACTCATGAACTAGATGAGGCTTTTGCTTTTTGTTGTTGGTGGTGATGGTTGGTTTGGTTTGAGTTTTTATTTCCTTTCTTGGCTTATATTTTACACACTTTTGCAGTGTGTGTGTGTGTGTGTACGCGCGCGGGCGCGCGCACTTGCACATACGCGATGCAACCAAGACGTGGCCTGGCGCCTGCAACCATTCTTCGTTCACAGGAATCCTCCTTTGCCAACTATTTGGCCCGCTCTGATGTTTCCAAATGCAGTTGTTAGTGAACTTTTGTGTTTGGAACAAGTGCATTGTGTGGGCCGAACTGGTCCCTGGGAGGGGTCAGTGCCATGAAATCTGCCGGGAGGAGGCAGGTCAATGCCCCTTTGGCAGGAGGGAGAGCGGATTAGGGCGAATTGTGAAAGTATGCATCTTGCTCTGAAAAACTGTGCATTGCATATTTTCCCAGGGCAGTGTGTGAAAATCCAGGCATAATGGGCGCATAACTTTTTATGAATGAACCCTTTATGACTCCCCATGGAGCCTACTTGTAGTGCCCTCATCTGCATTTCCTCCCTTGATATCCTTATTAAACTCCTCCTCCAAAGCCAGGAACCAATTTCAGTTTAGGAATTTGACACCTTTTCTCTAGTCCGATTTTTCTCCAACCTGTTAAATCTCCTTGGAAGGAGGCTGTTTGGGACCTGGGTTTTCCTAGCGTGATTAAAGGGAATGTAAGTAGATTGAGAACATTTCACGGCTGGTTAAAGATATCAAATTGGTTTTTCAGTTTCAGGGGTCACTTATGAGATTGCACCTGAAGGGGGAGGAAGGTGGCTGCAGAGAGAACTCATCCAGTAATCTGAAATACTGTCCTGTTAATTGGATTCCCCTCCCTTCTTTCTGCTGGAGGAGTGACAATGTGCTTTTGTATGCAGAGCTGTCCTTGAGTATTCTCGGCTACCACACTGCACTGCGCACAAAAGCCCTTTCTCTCTCTTTCCCTGAAGTGGGGAGGGAAGTTCAGAAAGGCCAAGCTGGCCAATCAGTGTCGTGTGGCCCCACTGCTGGGGCTCCCTGGGCAGAGGAGCCTCCCAAAGGAGCAGAAATGAGTCCAACAGCGCCAAGCCTGGCATTGCCAGACTTGCTTTATGGTTGAGACTTTGATCTTCATTCCTGTGTTTCCCAACAAGGAAGTGGGAATGATGTTTACATTCTCAGAGCAGATTTGATGTCTATTGATTCAAAAATGTCCAAGTGTTCAGAATTGTACCTTAAACCATGAAGTTCTTTTTGATGGTGGTGGTGGTGACGGGGATGAAGGTGACACTGGTGATGAAAGTCAAGATCTCAGACTGCCAAGGTTCAAACCTGCATTCACTTACAACTTTGGGTGTAACTCAACTCAGTTCTCCAACCCTCAGTTTTCTCATAAATGAGATTCACTGTAGTACGTAGTTCAGGCTATAGAGGTGATGCAATTAGGCAATCCACATAAAGTGCTCAGCACAGTGTCTGGTATGAACATGCTCAACACAAAAAGGGGCTTTTATTAGTAACATTACAGTGAAGATGAGAGTGGTGAGACCTCAGTCCAGGGACAATGTAAAGCAGCGGTTCTCAACCTGTGGGTCGCGACCCCGGCGGGGGTCGAACGACCAAAACACAGGGGTCGCCTAAAGCCAAATTTCCGATGGCTTTAGGCGACCCCTGTGTTTTGGTCGTTCGACCCCCGCCGGGGTCGCGACCCACAGGTTGAGAACCGCTGATGTAAAGGATTCTAGTTATGGATTACAAAGTGATTGGGGGCGTGGTGTTACTTAGAAATGATTTGTAATGAGTCCAGCTCTGCCGAGGCATTAAAATACACATAATCTGGAACTTCTTCACTGAGCGGAGAAGGCTTGTTCCTGGGGCCCTGCAGGAGGCAGGTTAGTACATCCCGGCCGGGTTCTTAGGCAGCTAGACAGTGGCAAACCCTTTCTCTCTCGACTGTGACAGCTGGGTATTTTTTTTGTTTGTTTGTTTTTAATAATTTTATTTTTTTAATGGGGTGACATCAATAAATCAGGATACATATATTCAAAGAAAACATGTCCAGGTTATCTTGTTGTTCAATTATGTTGCATACCCATCACCCGAAGTCAGATTGTCCTCTGTCACCTTCTATCTAGTTTTCTTTGTGCCCCTCCCCCTTCCCCTTTCCTTCTCCCTCTCCCCCCTCCCCCCCGTAACCACCACACTCTTATCAATGTCTCTTCGTCTCACTTTTATGTCCCACTTACGTATGGAATAATGCAGTTCCTGGTTTTTTCTGATTTACTTATTTCACTCTGTATAATGTTATCAAGATCCCGCCATTTTGCTGTAAATGATCCGATGTCATCATTTCTTATGGCTGAGTAGTATTCCATAGTGTATATGTGCCACATCTTCTTTATCCAGTCATCTGTTGACGGGCTTTTTGGTTGTTTCCATGTCCTGGCCACTGTGAACAGTGCTGCAATGAACCTGGGGCTGCATGTGTCTTTACGTATCAATGCTTCTGAGTTTTTGGGGTATATACCCAGTAGAGGGATTGCTGGTCATAAGGTAGTTCCATTTTCAGTTTTTTGAGGAACCACCATACTTTCTTCCATAATGGTTGTTCTACGTCGACAGCTGGGGTTTTTAACAGGAGAACTTGGACTCGACACTTGGGCTAGGCTTAGGAAGGAATTCCTTGTGAACCAGCGTTGCCCACTGAGGTTCGGCAGCTTCGTCTCCTCACCAGTAAGCAATACTTCCCCACGCTTGCGTGTTCATTTCCAAGAACTAATTGACGCGAATCGGCCATGCCAGAGGAACCATTATTGAAAATTTATAGGCTTCTCATGGATTTTTTCTTGCCGAATTCTTGGCAGAATTTCAGCTCATCTTGCTTAATATTAAGCTCACCAAATCTAAACGGCTGCAGGTGGCCAGAAATCGGAAGGAGGCAGAGAGAGGGAGATCAGCAGCCTCTAACCCCATGTCTCCCCACGGATGTAACCACAGTTGGCCACTGGGAAGATTCCTCCCCCATCCGTACTCCCCCATTTATCAGAAAGGCAAGGCAGAGCTACAGCTTCAGGGAGTTGATTCAGTTCTTAACATGGTGCTGGCGCTAACAGAGTGTTCACTAAATGTGGACTTCAAAAATATTGAATATATATTAGCCCTGGCTGGTTGGCTCAGTGGTAGAGCGTCGGCCTGGTGTGCAGAAGTCCCGGGTTTGATTCCCGGCCAGGGCACACAGGAGAAGCGCCCATTTGCTTCTCCACCCCTCCCCCCTCCTTCCTCTCTGTCTCTCTCTTCCCCTCCCGCAGCCGAGGCTCCATTGGAGCGGAGATGGCCAGGGCGCTGGGGATGGCTCCTTGGCCTCTGCCCCAGGCGCTAGAGTGGCTCTGGTCGAGGCAGAGCGATGCCCCGGAGGGGCAGAGCATCGCCCCCTGGTGGGCAGAGCGTCGCCACCTGGTGGGCATGCCGGGTGGATCCCTGTCGGGCGCATGCGGGAGTCTGTCTGACTGTCTCTCCCCGTTTCCAGCTTCAGAGAAATACAAAAAAAAAAATAAATATATATATATATATATATAGAGAGAGAGAGAGAGAGAGAGAGAGAGAGAAAGAGAGAGAGAGAGAGAGAGAGAGAGACACACACACACACAATTCACATGCCATGTAACTCACCATCTGAAGTGTGCACATGAATGGTTTTTAGCATGCCCAGAATTATGTAGCCTTCACCACAATCAATTTGAGAACATTTTCCATCACCTCAGAAAGGAAAACCATACCCACTAAGTGTTACTTGCCTGCCCCCCAATGTTAAATGGATTTTCTGAGGGACCCGCACAATTGGTACTTGTCAGAACCATGACTTCGAGTCCAAAGAGGCCTTGACGGGACTGTGTTAAGACTTGGTTAGTATGACACAGCTGTCTTCCCCCTGCCCCATCCTGTCCGTGCCCCGCTGCTGTCTTATGTGGCATTAGGAATGATGTGGGCGCAGGTGACCATGCACCGGAAAGTGTGGCCTGCTCTCGTTTCCTCTGTAGAGGGTCCAAATTTCAGACTTGAACCCAAGCATCCAAGAGATCCACATTCATTTATAATTTTCAATAACAAAAGTTAAAAAACAATTACAAGCTCCTTTCCATCAGGTAGTGGGAACTTCCTTTCCATGTGTGTTTCCCTCCCCTGGCGTAAGGGTGCCCACAGGGGATGGACTTTGTGTCGGGGCGAGGAAGCAGAGGAGGCCTTCCTATCGCCATGCTCGCCGGCACGCCAGATGTCCTCATTCCTGTCTGCTCTTTAGCCATCTTTCCATCTGAGTGGCAGCTGTGTCTCCTCCTTGTCTCAACTCGAGGCCGGTTCAGATTGGTACCACGTCCATGTCTCCCTAGAAGACGTTTTATGGTTCCCCAGTTCCTCTGGGCTATCGGCAAGTCACTTCCATGTCCCCCCCAGAAGGCTGGAGCCCTGTGGCTCCCATCACACCATGCTTTGGCTGAAGAACTCTGCATGCCTATCTCCTGGACTCCTACCCTAACAAACCGTGCAGACACTCCTGTTCTGATCCCAAGTGGGACATGGGGAATCTAGGGTTTTGTTGTCCCTCCAGGCTCTGCCCAGGGACTTGGGGCACGGTTCTCTGCTTCTCCTCTAGATCCTTAAACCTACCTAGTGTTTCTGTCATCCTTTTCATATAAGCTCTCAGCACAGGGTGGGACAGGGGATAGGGTCCTTTTAGAGGCTCCATGGTGCCCTTGCCAACACCCTCCCTCCTTAATTCCCTCACTCCTCCACCCTAGGAATCTTTGTAAGACACAAGGATGGGAAGGTGTGCTCTTATCTTAGTCACTGTGTAGTCTTCTAAATTTCTGATGGTGTGACTAGGCTTGTGTCACTCAAACACCAAGAAGACTTGATTCTCCTTCATGTCTGTGATCTCTGGCATCCCGTCTCTGAGGCAGGGAGGCAGAGTGCCTTCCCGCAGGCATGCCCCAAAGAGAAGGGAGTACATGTGGTGGGAGACAGCCATTGCCATCTCAGCCCATTGTCCTGCCACGCCTTCCGCACCTCAGCAAGCCGCGTTTGGCAGGAGGGAGGGGTGTTTGGGCTATCCTCTGGGCGTTTGATTAAATGGAGTCTGAACTTCTCCTGAAGACAGTGTGAAGAAGGCACACAGGCTGGGTGACTGTCTCCATCCCATCTTTTAATCCCGTACGTTCTGTGGGATGAGTTGCCACCGTGGGGCGTGTTGATCGCCTTGAGCCGCATCGGGACACTGCTGTCTCTGTCCGCAGCAGGCCCCTCCGACTGTCCACGGCAGCCTGACCGTTCTTTTCTGCTCCCCAGGTAGGTTCTGTGGCGACAAAGCCCCGGAGCCCCTCGTCTCCACAGACAGCCGGCTGTGGGTGGAGTTCCGGAGCAGCAGCAACATCCTGGGCAAGGGCTTCTTCGCAGTGTACGAAGGTTGGTTCACGACAAGGAGCCACCTGGGTAGCTCCTGCTCTGCCTGTGTCTTTCCCATGGAACCCGCTGTCCCAGGCGTGCGTGGCAGCTGCTGGAGCTGTGGCGAGGGGGCGACCGCAGCCCGGGCTGGGCTGCAGATTTCACTGTCCCCTTCCTCACACTCCGGAAGCAGGGGCCCAGCTGTGCTCACTTCAGGACAGGTGTCATCTACCTGTCACCACCCTCCTGAATCGTCATGCCCATCCCGTGCGGGTGGTGTGAGGGGGTAGAACCCTATGAAAATGAAACAGCCCCTGAGTAGCTGCGTGAGCCTGAGGAAAGGAACTCACCTCTCGGAGCCTCTGTTTCATTCGTGGAAACAAGACTTTGGAAAATGTCAGGGAATTTTCAAATATGTTTCCCGGAAGGGCCTCTGACACTACCATGGTGTCTGAGCCGAGGGAGCCAATAGATCTGGGCTCCAGGCAGCTGCCACCAGGGCAATTCTGCTATTTGTTCCACATATCACTCCCCCCCTCCACCATAAAAGAAAACCACTAGTTAATAAGGCCCCTTTTGGCCTTAAATTGTAATTTTGAAGAGACCAGTGTTCTGATTTTATGAAAGAAAAAACGTGCATAGACACACGCGTGCGTGCACACGCTCATGTCCCTGTGCACCAGCGGTCCTCTGCCTCTCCATGAGCATCGGGTGGGGACTCGACGTCACTGCCGCTCTGAGCTCCACCGGTACCCGCAGCGGTCAGGATTGTGGGGATGTGGTCCCGGCTTCTACAGCTTGAAAAATCTCCCGGGTGATTCCGATGCACAGTGAAGGTAGAGACAACCGCACTGCTCTGCCTGGTTATTTTCTGTCTATGAAAAAAAAAAAAAAAGTTCTAAGTTGCGAACAAATGAAATGATGCCTTTCCAGAGGCACAGTCTTGGATGGAAATGAAAAAATGAAAAAATGTTGGCGAGTGGAGTCACCTAGTGGTGATAAGTGGACAACGTCCTCTGTGAGATGCAACCCGGGACCCTCTTCCTTCTCTCTTTCTGAAGCTGGTTCTCTGGTTCTCTTTCTAAAGCTACGTGTGGGGGAGACATTAACAAAGACGCCGGTCAGATTCAATCTCCTAACTACCCGGATGACTACCGACCTTCCAAGGAGTGTGTTTGGAGGATCACGGTGTCGGAGGGGTTTCACGTGGGGCTGACCTTCCAAGTTTTTGAGGTAAGTATTGCTCGGATGATTTTTTTTTCCAAAGATGAAGTAAATGTCAACTTTTGCTAGACATATATAAAGATGGGTTTCCATTTTGGGGGTTGAAAATAGAAACCTAAGAGGCAATTTCAAGCCCGTGCTGTGGTTGTACCTAGACATCTGGGATCAAAAGCTTTGCAGGCTTTGGAATCATATGTCTCCTCTCTGAAGGCTACTAGAGAGGTGGGGGTAATGGAAGTGAAAGTCTATGACAGGAAGACTGCGACAGGGAAGTGTGGTAGATGGTTTTGCCCCGTTCATCATCTCTTAGTCTCTTCGCAGCTTGATTCACCCCTGACTTCCTTCCACAAGTAGGAGACGGCTTGGAGAGGCCCAGGACACACTTGGGGCCTTGGGCCTTTTGGTTAGATTTTTCTCAAGAGTAATACTGAGGTTCCCTTCTTAAATCAAAAGCACGAAGGCCAAGCCATCAAGTCATCTTCCATGTTGCCTCTCTTTCTCCATTTAGATCGAAAGGCATGACAGCTGTGCATACGACTACCTGGAAATCCGCGATGGCCCCACGGAAGAGAGCACCCTGATTGGCCACTTCTGTGGCTATGAGAAGCCAGAGGACGTGAAATCGAGCTCTAACAGAATGTGGATGAAGTTTGTGTCCGATGGCTCTATCAATAAAGCGGGCTTTGCAGCCAATTTTTTTAAGGGTATGAATTAGCAGTTGTTTCCATTTTTAGTCACAGGAAGAGGTATTGCCCCCCTGGCTTAAGAATCACAAAACCCACATGGAACTTTAGCGCTGAACAAGGTGCCCTAGAAGCAGGAGGTAGGGGCCCATTTTCGGGCTGTGCTGGGTCCCCCGACAGAGTTCACGACTAACCCAGGAACGGGCTCAGCCTTGGCTTCTACGTGGCAGGAAGTTCTGCTGCTGCACTTGGAAATTAGATTTAATATGTTTACAAGGTCAACTTAGTGGACCTTAATAGTGATAAAAATAAATATTGTGCCATTGCTAGCATTAATTAAGCACCTACTGTGTGCCAGGAACTATGTAAGGTACTTGATTTACACAGTGTAATTTCTTTTTTTAAAAAATATTTATTTATTTATTTATTTATTTAAGAAAGGCAGGGGCAGAGAGAGAGACAGGAACATTGAGCTGCTCCTGTATGTGCCCTGACCTGGAATCGAACCGGCAACCTCCGTGCTCCGGGATGACGCTCCAACCAACTGAGCTATGTGGCCAGGGCTGTAATTTCATTTCCAAAATAACCCTCTCAGTTGGATCTGGATCATGTTTGATCAGTGTTAAGAAGGGCTGCTCAGGGTCACTCAGATAGTGAAGTGGCAGATCAAAAATCCAAACACAACGAGTGTGACATTATGTCCCATTGTGTAATCGGGGCCAGAGGGGTTGCCCCGGTCTTCAGCTCCTAAAGCGTTCACCCCCAGCCTACAAAGGGGTGGAGGAAAGATGGAGAGTGAGGGCATGGTGCTCTGGAGTGCCTCCATGTTGCCTTAGGGACTTGATGGAACCAGCCCCAGAATGGTAGGGAAGACGGGCATTCCTGGCCCCAGCAGAGCCGGCTTCCCAGGATTCCTTTGAATGGAGAGGTGTTCATTCTCTGTTCTCAGGGCCCTGGAAGCCCCTCAGACCACACCTATGAGGGAATATTGGACATTCCCCTGTACACTGTGGTTGGACGCCAATCGCACACCGACAGCCAATGAATGGAGATACCCAGTCTGCAGCTGAGATCCTTGGATAAGTGGCATCACTCGTGCCCAGGAGAAGGCTGCCTTTCCTGTCTTCTCTCCTCTCCCAGGACTTCTGGCTGTGCCAAGCCAGAAACCCTGGTCCCTCCCTCACTCCCCATCTCCCCATCTGCCCTCTCTTAGCCCCTTCTCTCAGGTTCTGCATTAGCAGATGGGTGTCAGAAGAACCCACTTCCAGCCACGGGACCCTCACCTAGCAGCCATCTGTCCTCATTAAAGCCACAAGGGAAGGAAATTGGCCTGTTTTACCTAACCAGTTGTGAAGCCCCAGCAAAATGATGTGGAGGCGCTTTGTAAACTGAAAAGTGCCACGCAAGCACGTGGGAGTATTCTTTCCTTAGGTCTTGAGGTATTTGAGGAGGGTGTTACCCAAGCAGAAACAGAATCATAATGCTTTGAATAATTGGAGACAACACTTAATTCCTTCCCAAGCAAAAAAAAAAACAAAACAAAAAACAAGGCACAGGAAGTGCATTTCAAATGCAGGTCAGCTAGTGGTTCTAACTGGAAGAAGGATGTGACCGTCTTGGTTGAGATGCCCGGAAGTTCCCAGCCCCGGCCCCACCCTGGCCCACACTGCACGGGCCTTAGCAGCAGCCACACGGACTGGTGGCCTCGAGCAAGTTCTACAACCTCTCTGAGCCCCAATCCTTCCGTTTGTAAAAATGGCACACCCAGGTTATTGCAGAGTTGTCAGGAGAAAATGGCATGGCGTAAGCGAATACGCACGCTGTAATGTTTCGTCCCGTTACTGTTTTTGCTTCGAAAGGAGTCTCAGAGATGGTTATTGTTCTGTCTGGAGACATTTCTTCTTGCTATTGCCATGGGTCAGTTTCCTGTTGCTGCTGTAACAAATGGCCCCAAACTGGGTGGCTTTAGAGCAGCACAAATGTATTATTGCTCTGGAGGTCAGAGGTTCTTGCCTCTTCCAGCTGCTGGAGGAGACCTTGTTTCCTGGGCTCAGGGCGCCCTCCTGTCGTCGCGCCAGCAGGGCTGCCATCTCTCACACTGCATTGCAGACCTCTGCTTCCATAGTCACGCCTCTTTTCTGACACTGACTCTCCCCCTCCTTCAGTTATAGGAACCCTTGTAGTTACATGGGTCCCACCCAGATAATCCAGGAGAACCTTCTACTTCAAGGTGTTTCATTTATTCACATCTGCGAAGTCCTTTTTGCCATGTAAGGTAACAGGTTAACGGGTTTCGGTAGCTAAGTCCTGGGCAGTTTGGGGAGGCCTTACTTGTCCTGAATGATTATTACCACATGTCCTGAATGATTATTTTATTTCCATTCTCCTGCCTTTCTCCCTGACTTCCATCTGCAGGTCTGTACATCAGGTACTGGGGCTTCTTTCCAGCGAGATAACTGGTCACCAGTTGGCACTGGCCCACCCATCCCTCATCCCTGCCTCTGCTGATAATCACATTTTAAAAAATTTATTTATTTATTTATTCATTTTTAGAGAGGACAGAGAGAGGGAGAGAGAGAGACAGAGAGAGAAGGGGGGAGGAGCTGGAAGCATCAACTCCCATATGTGCCTTGACCAGGCAAGCCCAGGGTTTCGAACCGGCGACCTCAGCATTTCCAGGTCGACGTTTTATCCACTGCGCCACCACAGGTCAGGCCTTTTTTTATTTTTATTTATTTATTTATTTTTTTTAAGATAATCACATTTTTGAGAGGACCAACTAAAGCTGGAGATTAGGGTTGCCAGAGTTAGAGGAGAAAAACCAACCCATCAGGATGCCCAGTTAAATTTGAATTTCAGATGAAGAAACATCTTTCGGTTTAAGGATGTCCCAATTCAAATTTAATCGAGCCTCCTGCATTTTGTGCAGCAACCCTACGGGAGGTGCCAGTCGGGGCAGCGGAAAGGAATACTTCTCTCCCCGATGCTAAACTAGTTTGTGAGGCACTGAACTGAGAACCTTCACCTGCCTTACGTAGCCATGATACCCAGCTCTGTGTACTGGTTAGAAGATCTCATTTCTCCCTCCTCCCCATTTAAAATGCATTCAGCAGTCATCAAACAATGTGTCAGGTGCTGTGCTAGGGGCTGGGGACACAAGGGACTCTCTTTGTTCTGAGGAGTTTAAGGTGGTGAGAAAGACCTGCAAATAAATGGGCAATGACATTGCCATGGAAGCGTGGCCCTGGGAGGAAGCCAGGGGACCCTCAGACTTGGCCTGGGAGTGAGGGTCAGGCTACCCAGCCTGCTACTTCAAGGGCATTTCAACTTGCAAACGTCTTTTTAGATGCCCATGAAGGTGTTCTCTGAGGCCTATCCAGTGGTGGGATTCAAATAATTTAACTACCGGTTTTCTGCCCTAATGACCATTTTAAGTGTAAAAAAATGATATACTGAAAGGTATTTTATTATTTCATGCATTTAATACTTAAATAAGAAAAATAAAAGAGGTACACAAAACTAAATTATAAGAGTTTTAAAATATTAATGAAAAAATATTAAATAATACTTGACAAAAAAAACAATAAAACTGCCATTTAAGATATTTCCATATTGCTTCTTGATTGGTGCCCTCACTTGTTTTCAGCAATGGTCGGAATGAACGTGACTACGGGCACTTAGAATACGCTGTTGTGCAGATGAACGTTAAAAAAGAGTAAGGAATATAAATTGGTTATTTTCACATTGGGCGGCTGCCCAGGCTCCCACCTTAGAGAGAATCCCGATTACAAGTGCCATTTCAACAGCCGGTTTGCCGAACTCAACAAAAAATTAGGTATCAGTTCTGCGAGTGCAAACCAGTGCAAACCAGCTGAATCCCACCACTGGGCCTGTCTACACCAACTTAGTGCATGAGCTTGTCATCTTTTTAACATCAAGTAGAAGGACCTTGACCCTCTCAACCAGGGCAAGTGGAAACCTCATTGGAACCTATTAAAGGACAAAGAAAAGACATCTCTTGAGTGTGCTAGCAATGACATTAGTCATCTCACGTTATCTTCAGACCAACCCGTTGGTGCGCATTATCATATACTCCCATTTTTGAATTGAAGGAACAAGTTCTCAGGTTCCACAGTGTGCTCACTCTCTTCCCACGACCGAGACCGAAAGCCACAGGCAAGTAAGGTGAAGGGTTTGCGTTCATCATTCATGTTTGTGATGGGAGTCTGACACTCACCTTTCCACCTTCTCGATACCGTGGGAGGATAGGGGGAAAAGGCCCTGGGTCCAGCGACTGAAGTTCGGGATCTAGTCCTGCCCTCATTTCTAACCGGCTAGCCACTCTCGGGCAGTCAGATTTCCTTTCTGAGACTGGATCACACCTGCTCTGTTCCCTACTCTGTTCCCAGTGCCTGGTCCCCAGTGGGCTCTAATACTTATGGGGCAATGAATGAATGGGTGAATGAAGGAATGAGGCTGAGACTTCTCGTTTGTGGATTGGGCATCCTGTCACCTGCTCTGCCTCCCTTTTGGGGTTTCCATGGGAATGACAGATAGAAACCACAGTCTAGAGCACTGTCCAACAGATATAAAGACCAGCCACAAATGCATGCCATGTATGTAATTCTAAACTTTCTAGGCACCTTACCAAAACCAAAACAAAAGGACGTGAAATTAATTTCAATATATTTTATTTTACCCAATATACAAAAAAAAAAAAATGCTATCATTTTAATATGTAACGAATATACACATTTTAATGTGATGTTTTATAGGGTTTTTTTCATACTAAATCTTGTAAATCTAGTGTGTTCTACACTCATAGCACATCCCAGTTTTGACAAGCTGCACTTCATATGTTACATAACCACACGGGGCTGTGTTACTGTGTCAGGTCTAGAGACCTGGCACAGCCAGCTGCCTTGCCTAGCCTCTCCCCAGGTGGCCATATGTAGGATGCCCTCTGAACACACGGCGCCCACGTGTTTGTCAGGACTTGTCCAGTGGAAGAAGCTAGGAGAGTAACTAGAAAGGCTGCGCAGAAGAATTGGAACAAGTCGAAGAAGCTCTGGCCTTGATGCCAGTTGGCAAGAGGTTCTGCGCAGGGCCCAGCTGGCACATGACAGCGACCGGGGTGCCAGTTGGCCCCTGTGTCCCTCTCCAGGTGCCAGATGGCAGCCCCTCTCAGAGCCCGCTGGCTGGACAGCCAGCAGAGCAGCTCACGTTTCTGGTTCCTTCAGGAGATGGCAGGAGCCTTCTAGGGTTGGCAGGGCCGCTGTGGTCACGTCCTTCCCACAAAAATATATGAGGATTCTCACCTTGGTCCCTACACTCCACTTGTCCCATTGCTGATAGACCACCCTATGTGTCTGATGAAGGGGACTGGCATTTTTCAAGGTACTTCTTCGACATCTTAGGTATGTGCCTGCCTTTTTTTTTCCTTAACACTCTTTGCAAACATTTTGGGGATCCTTACCTGAGTCGTTCATTATCTAACTAGAGGATGAATGGTTCTTTCTTTCACTGACACCACTTGGCGAAAGCAAAGAAGCCAGAGGTCCGGCTGTGCCAAACTGACTCCTGCCGCGGCTTCTCCTCCCACACCACACTCCCAGCTTGTGGCCTTGGCCACAGTAACCTAGAACAAGCAGACGCATTTCTCCACACACAGTGTGGAGGCGACACAGAAGACGCTCAGTCTCCCACTGCAAGCAGGGTCCCTGGCTGTACACTTCCATGCCATCCACCCAAGCTGGAGCAGGGTTGGAAATGGCCAAACATCCCGCTGCTTTTTGCTGGAGAGAGCTCAGGTGTCTGTGTATACCTTTCACCACCTTCTAGTCTCTGGAGGGACTATATTCCCTTTGCTTTAGGCTCAAATCCATGCCATCAGCCTCCCTCCCTCCACATGGTTAAGATGGTACCAGGAGGCATAGTTAGCCAGGATCCTCCCATAACCATAGCGTCTTCTGGCATTGTTTTCCCCTCCCTCACTCCTGCTTCTGTTCTTTGTTCATCTAAGCCTATTATAATCGGCTTTCCTGTGTTCCTTTCCGCCCTTTGCCCACATGCCAGTTTCTTTCTCTCTCTCTCTTTCTTTCTCTCTTTCTTTCTCTCTTCCTTTCTGTCCTTCTTTCCCTCCTTCCTTCCTTCCTTCCTTCCTTCCTTCCTTCCTTCCTTCCTTCCTTCCTTCCTTCCTTCCTTCCTTCCTTCCTTTCTCTCTCTCTCTCTCCCTCCCTCCTTCCCTCCTTCCCTCCCTCCCTCCCTCCCTCCTTCCCTCCTTCCTTCCTTCCTTCCTTCCTTCCTTCCTTCCTTCCTTCCTTCCTTCCTTCCTTCCTTCCCTGCCTCCCTTTTGGGGTTCCTCCCTCCTTCCCTCCCTCCCTCCCTCCCTCCCTCCCTCCCTCCCTCCCTCCCTCCTTCTTTCCTTTCTTCTTCCTTCTTTCTTTCTTTTAAATTTTATTTAGAAAATTAACTGTAACAGGGTGACATTAATCAGTAAGAGCCCATAGGTTTCAGGTAAACATTTCTGTAACGTTTGAACTGTTGATTATGTTGTATACCCATCACCCAAAGTCAGATCATTTTCCGTCACCTGATCTTTGTCCCTCTTTGCACCCTCCCCCCACCCTTCCCTCTCCCCCCCACCAGCCAGTTTCTTGACTCGGCTATTCTGCCCACCTAGTCCTCACCAACTGATCCTCCAGTCATTTTCCTTCTTTCTGTTCCTCCCGTCTCCCTCCCCTCCTCCAGCCTGCACTACTTACTCCCTCTCACCTGGTTCAGGTGTGGCCAGTAACTTTATTCTCTTCACTACCCCCATCACTGGATCCACTAGGATTTCAAAAGCAACCCTGTTGCCATCTGCAGTGATAACCATTGTGTGCTGACTGTGTCTATGTGCTGGTACTTCACACAGGCATTGTTTTCTGTCACCACAACCCTAAAATCGGGTATTATTATTATCTCCTCATTATAAAGCAGGAGGAAGGCTCAGGCGGGGGAGTTGAATCACCAGTTTGGTGGGGGAAGGCCCACTGGGGCACCCTACCCAGGTCTGTCTGGCTCACTCTAAAGCCTGGACTTTCCATTTCTCCTTATCATCGATTCTCCTTCTATACATCCTGGCAATGCTGAAGAAAGTGCTTTGCATGTTGTAAACTGATATGTAACTGCAGGACTGTTACTATTTTAGCATTCTTAATACTTATATTCATTTGAGGCTGTGGACAACTTCAACCCCCTGCTTAGAGCATGTCTCCCTCCTAACCAACTGTGTAAGCCTTTGTCGAGCCCAAGAACACATCGCTCTTATTAGCTACGGTTCCTGTCCAGTATGTGAAATGAGGGGATATTTACACACTTTTACCCAGCGAGGAGCAGCCTGATTGATGAATATCTGGTGCATTGTAAACAAGGAAGGCTGGAAGGAAATGGGTTTACTTGAGCTGGAAGAAAGCAGATTGGAGGGAGACATGATCACTGAAGGGTTTGCATTTTCTGAAGGACTAACGAGTTGGAAGTTTCACAGAGTTTGAATGTTGACAACTTAAATTGCAAAGGATGAGAAATAACTTTGAAAAACAGTGAAAGCCTTATTTCTGGGTATTTTCAAGCTGGGTATGAAAAAGCCATCTCTCTGACATGTTACTAAAAGAATCTCTGCTGGCCCCAGCTGAGTAGCTCAGTTGGTTAGAGCGTCATCCCGAACCACCAACATTGTGGGTTTGATCCTCAGTCAGGGCACATGAGAAGTGATCAGTGAACACAGCTAAGTGGAACAAATGAATGCACCTCTCTCTCTTTCTGTCTCTCTCCCTTTTCCCCTTCCTTTCTCTGTCTAAAATCAACCAATAAAAATAAAACTTAAAAATAACAAAAATCCCTGCTGACCTGGCAGGATCTCGGTCTTTCCCGACGAACTCAGAGGTACCCTGATTTCTTTACACTTTCTGTGTAATACAATCTTTCAAGATTTGTGGACAACCCTGCTCGCTCTCTTCTTACCTCCCATGATGTTAGGAACCAGTGATGCTTTCCTCCTGGTCCCCAATTCATTGTTTTTCCTAGACTGGATTTTTTTTTAAAGAGTTTTATTTTAATTTATTTTGAGAGAGAGAGAGAAAATGGGGGAGGAGCAGGAAGCATCAACTCCCATATGTGCCTTGAGCAGGCAAGCGCAGGGTTTCAAACCGGCGACCTCAGCGTTCCAGGTCGAGGTTTTATCCACTGCGCCACCACAGGTCAGGCCCTAGACTGGACTTTTTAAAAATTTCCCTTCACTAAGTTCTTTGGCTTGGTTAGGCCACAACCTGTATGCTATCTTTCAGAGGTAGCCGTACCACAACTTGGCAACGTGGAGATGCCCAGGACCTGGGTTTTTCTTGTCTTCAGTCATCCCTCGGGCTGATGTGTCTGGGAGATTCTGCAGTGACTCCCTTGTTCTTCCTCTGGACAGCATGCCTGGTGTCCTACTTGCTATTATTTAATTGCCCCAAACATATCACTAGACACTGTCGTCTCCCCCGCTGACCCAGTCTCGCCTCTTCCCACAGTTTCTCCTGAGCACTGGCCACACGAGAACCCGGCCTTATCTGTAGCCTTGAAGGGCTCCTTGTGCACACCTCTTCAGATGATTTACAAAAACGCTAAATCGCAGGCTCTTGTTCGACCTCTGGAGAATACTTACACATCTTCATCTAGAAGCATGTCCCTTTGCTCTTACCCTTTATTTAATGTCCCTGAGAAGTTCCGTTATTTGGGGCTGGGGGAAATTCTATTGCATTGAAATTGGTTCAGTCTTCGTTACAGAACCTTTTTAAAAATCACATATGAATACAGCTGACAAGCCTTCAGAGAACGAAAGCATTCAGGCTCGATTTCACCCCAGCAGAGCCTGCTTGCTTCTGGCTCACAGGTTACTTACTCTTGCTGCGCTCCCCTCGGTCCATTCTTGCTCCTCAGGGACACTTGTGGGGACCCTGAGATGCAGACTGCGACGGGGAACGGGCCAGGCGGCTTGGTGATCATCTAACCGGAGTCACCTTTCCCACACAGAGGTGGATGAGTGTTCCTGGCCAGACCAGGGCGGGTGTGAGCAGCGCTGCGTCAACACCCTTGGCAGCTACAAGTGTGCGTGTGAGCCCGGCTACGAGCTGGCTGCTGACAAGAAGACGTGCGAAGGTTGGTGTTGGACCTGCCAGGCTGGAATGAGCCGGGACGGGCGACAAGCCGCAGGGGAAGTGGGGCGGAGACGGGCCCTGGCTGGCTGTGCAGGTGGATAGCTGTGGTGGATGACCCACCTACTTCTCCGAGGGGGAAACAGCTCAATACTGTCATCAATGGGAGAAGACTGTCCAAAGTATTCAATACATGGACTCCATCCTAGAAACTGTAACGGGAGCCTGGGTTTATTTTCTTCTGTAAAAGAATAAAATTCACATGATTATTAAGCTAGAAAATGAAAGCAAAGAAAAACCCAGGAGCACTTTGGGGTGACTCAGCTAACAGCGCATTTCACTCACTCCGTTTCCGCCCGCTGTGCCGCCCCCTTGCCCACCTGCATGACACTGTTTATGTGAGCAGGTGCATTGCATAGCTTGGTGCAAACATTTCTAATTTTCCTTTGGTCTAAGTCCTGTGGCGTCCCCAGCTATGCCACTGGGTGAAGGGTCGGTACAAATATATTGTTATTTTTAAAAGTAGTCAAGACCTAGCCTCAACTCTATTCTTCGAACTGCTCAGCTGAAACAGAAGAAAAAGATACTGAATTCATCAATTCAGATTGTCTAACTTTGTTTTTTATTATTATTATTAAAGAACAGCAGGGTTTAGTGCTGCTTCAGGGAAATCGCAGTCACTCGGAACTAACACCAAACAAATCTCGCTTCTGTTTCCCCGTGCAGTGGCCTGTGGCGGCTTCATTACCAAGCTGAATGGGACCATCACCAGCCCTGGGTGGCCGAAGGACTACCCGACCAACAAAAACTGTGTCTGGCAGGTGGTGGCCCCCGCTCAGTACCAGATCTCTCTTCAGTTTGAAGTTTTTGAACTGGAAGGCAACGATGTATGTTTCTGTGCTCTAATTGGTTGGGGATTGTGTTGGGCTGTGGCTCGGGGCTGGGAACTGGTGAGGGGTCAGCCGACAGGAAAGTAGTTCCTTGGCATCTTAGCCGGGTGGAATCTGGGGACTGTTTATGCAGTAGTTTCAGCTCAATGTCCCCTGCAGACAGAGTGCTTGGGTCCTCTTGCCACTGGTAATTCCAAGGAGAATCAGGACAAGAGTGGAGCGGGTGGTTTTGGGTAGGGGAGGGAGGAGGTGGTCTGGACAGGTCAGGGGAAGGTATTGGGGTTAGTGTCCCGCTGAGGGGAATGGAGAAGGTGAGGCGCAGCTGGGGACCGGGATGGTATAAACAGCCTGTTCCCTCCCTTGGGCCATGGTCACAGGATGACCCATCAGCCAAGGCAGAGGCCGAGTGCTGCAGCCAGAGTGGAGTCAGGCGTGCACCACGTGCTTGAGGGGCGCCCGAGGGGGTCAAGAGGACCCTCCTGTCGGACTTAGCTGAACCACCCAGCAGGGTGCAGCTCTCAGGAAGGGGACCCTGCAGTGCACGGAGTGGGGGGCCCCGGGGACAGCGGCGGCTCCCCACTGCGCTCCCTTGCAGGTCTGTAAGTACGATTTCGTGGAGGTACGCAGCGGCCTGTCCCCAGACGCCAGGCTGCACGGCAGGTTCTGCGGCTCCGAGACCCCCGAAGTCATCACCTCACAGAGCAACAACATGCGCATCGAGTTCAAGTCGGACAACACGGTCTCCAAGCGTGGCTTCCGGGCCCACTTCTTCTCAGGTGTGGGGGTCTGGAGGCCAGGCCACCGTGCTGAGGGCCACACGGCTTTGCCAGCTCCCAGCCTTTGGGGCACCTGGCCACCCCTTTCTGCCCGATGCCCCTGCCTCTCAGTATTCCCATAATAAATTACCACCAATTGGGTGGCTTAGAACAAAAGAAATGTATTCTCCCAGCTCTGGAAGCCAGAAGCCCGGCATTAAGGTGTGGGCAGGGCTGGGTCCACTATAGACTTTAGGGAAGGCTCCTTCCC
The DNA here is from genome assembly GCF_036850995.1 of Saccopteryx leptura. Classification (NCBI taxonomy): domain Eukaryota; kingdom Metazoa; phylum Chordata; class Mammalia; order Chiroptera; family Emballonuridae; genus Saccopteryx; species Saccopteryx leptura. The sequence continues at coordinate 31,125,686 of NC_089515.1, forward strand.
GGCCTTCCCCCAGCTTGTGCTTCCAGTGCTTAAGTGTTTGGTGATCTTCACCTGTTCTTTAAGTCGGTGGTAGTCAACCTGGTCCCTACCGCCCCCTAGTGGTAGTCAACCTGGTCCCTACCGCCCCCTAGTGGTAGTCAACCTGGTCCCTACCGCCCCCTAGTGGTAGTCAACCTGGTCCCTACCGCCCACTAGTGGGCGTTCCAGCTTTCATGGTGGGCAGTAGTGGAGCAAAAGATAGATTTAACTATATAGTAAGTTGTTTTATAAAGATTTATTCTGCCAAACTTAGCGAAAATCCAACATAAAGTACTTGGTAAGTAATTATTATATGCTTTAACTTGCTATAACTCTGCTTTATAAATTTTATAAAGTAAAGTTACTTCCCTACTTTATAAATCACCATTATTGTGGAACCAGTGGGCAGTTAGAAAATTTTACTACTAACAGAGATACAGAAGTGTGCGGTGGGTATAAAAAAGTTGACTACCCCTGCTCTAAGTGTTGTCCAAGCATTCTTAGCTGTCCTTGTGAAATAAGAGGGCATATACAAAAATAGGGAGTGTTCAGTGGCCCATGCCTGCAGTGGGCGGAGGGTGCAGAGAGGAGAAGCTTGACTCCTGCAGTTCCCTGGCCGGGGGCAGGGTGGGGGCCGGCCTGGGGAGGGAGGTTGGCCCTCTGTTATACAGGAAGAAGTTGGCTTAGGAGAGGGCTGCAGACCGCCCTGGCTTGAGCTACAAGAACTATACAATAACACCTGCTCACACTTGAGTTCATACAAACAATAAATAAAAGCTGACACTTAGCCCAGGCCGGATGCAGTTCTAAGGGCTTTCCCTATACTGATACACTCCTCTCCGCAGCCCTGTGAGCTAAGGGGCCACTACAGACTCCACTTTAAAGGTGAGGCAAGACTGCCCAAGGTCACAAGAGCTAGAACTGGTGGAGTAAGGCTGGCACTTGGCCACCTGGTCCATGGCTGCACACTTACCTATTTCACAGGCAGGGGGGTTGGGTGGGGTGGGGTCGTGGGCTATGAGTCCAGGGCCCGGGTCACACAGATCACTAGCTCAGTGAGTGGGCACATCAGCATTCTCAGCCTCAGTCTCCTTACCTGTAAAATGGGGGCATAGGCACCTTCCTGCTAAGGATGTGTGAGAATTAACTTAGATATTGTATGGAAAGTGCTTGAGACGGTGCCCATTGCATAGTAAAAACTCAATATATGGTAGTTATTTTTATTATTGTAACTATTATTATTAATATTAGCCTGTCCTGTAAGGACTCCTTGTTTTCGGTGGGAAACAGATATATATATATTTAAGTGCTTTAGGAGCCTGGGCCACGTAATACCCAATAAATGCTGCCTCCCACCTGCTCCCCCCCCCCCCCCCCCCCGGGTCTGGGGATGATCAGAACTGGGCAATCAAGGAGGCTACTTCTGAGCAGAGTCCTGAGCTGACAGGGAGGATCCCGAGTGGGCGGTTCCCCTTCAGAGAGTCTGTTGGTCTCCCCAGACAAGGACGAGTGTGCCAAAGACAACGGCTGGTGCCAGCAGGAGTGCGTCAACACGCTGGGCAGCTACCTGTGCCGGTGCAGGAACGGCTACAGGCTCCACGAGAACGGACACGATTGTAAAGAGGGTGAGGCTGAGCTGTGTTCGGGCCACGCTGCCCCTGGCTGCTGGGAGTGTGCCGGCTGTGAGAGTAAGAGAGGGGGGCCCTTCCCTGAGCCCCCCTAAAGCTCAACATCTGCCTTCCCTCCTCCTGCCCTCTTGCTGAGGAGTGATCTTCTCCAGGGCAGCTCACACCTTCAGAAGGCGTGTAGGGGCCCTCATGTGCTCTCCTGGAGTTAGTACTGCGAAATGGTCCCACCCACCCCCAGGCTCCAGGATTAGGCTCTCTAGGTTTAAATCCTGGCTCTGCCACTTACTAGCTGTGTGATGCTGGATAAATTACTTAACCTCTCTGAGCCTCAGTTTCTTCTTCTCTTTAAAGGGGGCTAAACATACCCCCTTCTTAAAGTTTTCTCTGAAGATTACATGAGAGAATGCCGAGAAAGTATTTTACATGATCTGGCACATATTAAGCACTTGAAATGTTAATAAGTACGAGCCATCTGTGTCACAATGTTATTTACCATATGCAGGTCTAATAGTGAAATAGAGCTGGGAAAACTGCTCCCTGCTCCATTCACTACTGGGAGTTCTTCAGGACCAGATGGCTTTGACTGTCCAGTCATTCTGGGAAAGGCCTTCCTCGCTTCTTACCCCACCCTGCAAAGGGAGTTTGAACATCTCTGATAAACACAGGCCTCCAGGCCTTGGCCCCAGCACAGAGCCCTGCAAAGGACCTCAAGGGTGAGGGATAAACATTTCGGAGTGAGGCAGTTTGGCTGGGTTCACAGTCTGGTCAGGGCCTTCCTAGACTGTCTTGATGAGCTAAGATGTCCTTAGAAGCAGGATGCAGCTCCCCCTTCAAAGCCCAGCCCCATGACACAGACAAGGGCGGTCACGGGTTGGATTGGGAGGCGGGTTGGAAGAACTTGGAAGGAACAATCATTCTGAAACTTAAAAATTGTTGTCAAACCCCTGTGAGGTAAGCCTGGGCCAGAACAAAGCTTGCCTCCTGCAGTGGGGGAGGCATGTGGGATAGGAAGTCCATGGAGATCCTGCCAGCTGAGCTGGGGCTGCATTCCCACGGGCTCCCCCAGGTGGGGCGGGGCTCCCCCGGTGGGGCGGGGCTCCCCCCAGGTGGGGCGGGGCTCTCCCAGGTGGGGCGGGGCTCCCCCCAGGTGGGGCGGGGCTCTCCCAGGTGGGGCGGGGTGCCGGAATAAACATCCTGGTCGCGGAGCCCCTGCTCCTGTAGGCACCTGTCCTCTGTGCGGCTGCAGGACAAAGGCAGCAGCGAGCAACCGGGACCCCCTTGCAGCCCCTTCACCCCCGCACCCGCCCTCACCTACCCCTTCAGCTACCTCACTGAAACCACAGTGCCACGAGGCCCGCCTCCATTTCCTAGTCGGTAATAGCAAAGGCAGACCTAGGTTCGATTCCTGACTCCCCCCATTACCAGCAGGTCACCTGCTGTAAACTTTTTCTCATTTGGAAAGCGGGAAGGATCAAATGAAAGGATGCATTCAGAATGCTGAGCACACGCCCAGCACAGAGGGAGACAAATTTTAACTATTGGCCAAAATGCTACTCATTCAGCAGGTCACGGAGCCACTCTTTGCTAACGGCACCAGAACCAGGGCAACATCTGTAGCCTCCAAATGAAATTGCTCTAAAAAAACTGAAAGAGGCCCTGGCCGGTTGGCTCAGTGGTAGAGCGTCGGCCTGGCGTGCAGGAGTCCCGGGTTCAATTCCCGGCCAGGGCACACAGGAGAAGCGCCAATCTGCTTCTCCACCCCTCCCCCTCTCCTTCCTCTCTCTCTCTTCCCCTCCCGCAGCCGAGGCTTCATTGGAGCAAAGATGGCCCGGGCGCTGAGGATGGCTCTGTGACCTCTGACTCAGGCACTAGAATGGCTCTGGATGCAACCGAGTGACGCCCCAGAGGGGCAGAGCATCGCCCCCTGGTGGGCATGCCAGGTGGATCCCAGTCAGGCGCATGCGGGAGTCTGTCTGACTGCCTCCCCGTTTCCAGTTTCAGAAAAATGCAAAAAAACAAAAACAAAAACCTGAAAGGTAGTGCAGAGGTGAAGGCACAGTGCTGAAGATCTTTGTTAGCACTCGCTAAGCCTTTTACAAGCATTATCTCATTGACACCGGGTATCTCATTGACCTCCCTGTGAGGTTGCCACCCTTTAATAAATAAGGACATCAAGATTTAGATAAGTATCCAGAGTCCCACAGCTTGAAGGAGGTGGAACCAGGACTTGCACCAGGGTCCATCTGACCCCAGGGCCTGTGCTCTGAACCACTAACTCTACCATACTTCCAATGATACACATGATGTGAATAGTAATAGAAAGAAACACGACTTGGTTCCTAAGCCACTGTCAGGAAGGCAGCAAAGCCAAATAAATCACAAATCTCTAAGCCAGGTGACACTTGATTCAGGCTGACCCCTGCTTCCTAATGACCATGTGACCAGTAGAGCAAGGGGAGGATGACTTAGAATGCTTGCTATGATGCCTGCTAGTGAATCACTTCTCTCTCTGCCTGTATCCTCCCGACCTCCAGCGGGCTGTGCGCACAAGATCAGCAGTGCCGAGGGGACCCTGGCGAGCCCCAACTGGCCTGACAAATACCCCAGCCGGCGGGAGTGCACTTGGAACATCTCATCAACCGCGGGCCACAGGGTGAAACTTGTGAGTCATTTTCATAGTTCGTGGACAACAGGGACAAAGAGACATGGGTATGAATGAGTCTTTGTTCTTCCACTTCTCACTCTGAAACTTGGGGAAGTTACTCAACATTTTCAGGTCTCAGTTTCATGATCTGGATGCTAGGGACCCCCACCTCATGGGGCAGTTGTGCGGACGAAGACAGGATGTTCACAAACTCTCAGCACGGGGTGGCGGTGAGCAAAGCTCTACCAGCAGCACCTGGTCACAGCGGCACCAGTATGAGGTAGAACCCGCCACACAGTGCTGTCTGAGATTTGTTTCCTGTTTTATTTATTTCTTTTTACAAATCAGTACATCTTCAAGGTTTTAAAGAAGTAATATGTACAGAGGGTTGGAAAGCGAAATTAGAAATTTCCAGATCCCTCATGCCACTCTAGAAATGACCTCTCTGAACTCTTCCGTGTGATTCTGCCAGAAACTTTTCTTGCACATACAAGCATGCATGTACATTCATGGGAAAATAAATGTATATCCTTTTTTGTGCCCAAACTTCTCAAATGGACAGTTTATTCATATTTTTTTTTACAACTTATAGTTTTTCAACTAACAATAGCAAATTAACTTATTATGCTAATCAGCTCTTGAATTAAAAACACATTATCTTGCTTGACCAGGTGGTGGTGCAGTGGATAGAGTGTGGGACTGGGATGTGGAGGACCCAGGTTCAAGACCCCGAGGTCGCCAGCTTGAGCGCCGGCTCATCGGCTTGAGCAAAGCTCACCAGCTTAGACCCAAGGTCGCTGGCTCGAGCAAGGGGTTACTCGGTCTGCTGAAGGCCGGTGGTCAAGGCACATATGAGAAAGCAATCAATGAACAACTAAGGTGTCATAATGAAAAACTGATAATTGATGCTTCTAATCTCTCTCTGTTCCTGTCTATCTGTCCCTATCTCTGACTCTATCTCTGTCCCTGTATAAAAAAACAACAACACATTATCTTCCAAGCCATTTTTTGTATTTTTCTGAAGTGAGAAGGGGGGACAGGCAGACATACTCCCGCATGCGACCAACTGGGATCCACCTGGCATGCCCACCAGGGGGCGATGCTCTGCCCATCTGGGGCGTTGCTCCGCTATGATCGGAGCCATTCTAGTGTCTGAGGTGGAGGCCATGGTGCCATCCTCAGTGCCCGGGCCAACTTTGCTCCAATGGAGCCTTGGCTGCGGGAGCAGAAGAGAGAAATAGAAAGAAAGGAGAGGAGGAGGGGTGGAAAAGCAGATGGGTGCTTCTCCTGTGTGCCCTGGCTGGGAATCTAACCCCAAACTTCAACACGCCGGGCGATGTTCTACTGCTGAGCCAACCAGCCAGGGCCCCAAGCCTTTTTTTAAAGTCTCATCCATGCATAAGATTGTGGGCCGCACACCATGCTCGATTATTTCAAAGAGAAACGAATCTTTCCTACAAGTCTATTTCTCAGCCCCAGGGGACTCCCAAGTCCTGGAGCTAAAACAAACCCTCCGCCCAGCTGGAGAAAGTGTTGTACTCGAGACAGTTTTTAAATGGGTTGTTCGGACTTGGGGAATGAGTAAGCTCTTCAGAAGGCACGTGGATGACCGTCTGAATTCGGACAACAATGCAGGGAGAATGGAAGGAATCAAAGGAGAACAAGATTATACATAGCCGATGGCCCTGGGGCTTGCTAGGGGGCGAAAGCCATGAGAACAGGTGGGTTAAGGGGATCCCAGGCTAGAGTGTGAGTGCTGGTGTGTCTCTGTGCCAGGTGCAGGGCATGGAGAGATGGAGAAGGCAGGGCACCTCATATGCATGGCTCCCAGTGGGCACCTCATATTGCATAGCTGCCCATGTGGGAAATGTTTCTGGTGCTGCTCTCTGGAATAGGTCAGAACAGCCTTGAATCCCGGTGAGGGTGGGTGAGTTAGAGAGAGCGCCTTAGAGAAAGGCACTCCTTCCCCAAGACTGCCATCTGCTGGAAAATGTTTGCAATGGCAACATAAATATCTGACGACAGCGGGGGAATGGTGCCCCCTGGGGTTAGGAACGTGCAACCAGCACATCTGGGCGCGGAGCTTCTTGTTGAAGGGTCCAGAAGATTTTAGCAGTTGCCACAAACGTCTTTTCCTGTTCTTTAAGATGCTAAGGAACTAAACTAACGGATCACAGTGGCCGCAGTTAGGCAAGACCTCAATTTTTTCTGAGGTTCATACATATATGCGCTATGTTTTTTGCTTGTTTATTTTTTTACTTGGGAAGTGGATGGTGGATTTATTGATTGTGGTCTATTTTTTTTCCTTTTGTTAACATAGAATATGAGTTGAATTTTTTTTTTTTTTTGTATTTTTCTGAAGTTGGAAACGGGGAGGCAGTCAGACAGACTCCCGCATGCACCCAACTGGGATCCTCAGGGCATGCCCACCAGGGGGCGATGCTCCGCCCATCTGGGGCTTCATTCTGCTGCAATCAGAGCCATTCTAGCACCTGAGGCAGAGACCATAGAGCCATCCTCAGCGCCCCGGGCCATCTTTGCTCCAATGGAGCCTTGGCTGCGGGAGGGGAAGAGAGAGACAGAGAGGAAGGAGAGGAGGAGGGGTGGAGAAGCAGAGGGGCGCTTCTCCTGTGTGCCCTGGCTGGGAATCAAACCCGGGACTCCTGCACGCCAGGCCGACGCTCTACCACTGAACCAACCGGCCAGGGCCTGAATTGAATATTTCTAAGTAGCTTGTGTTCCACTGCATGGGGACAGCAACAGGGTGTCCCATGGACCTTTGAGGAGCTTTCTGCCACTCTGGCTCACTGTCTCCCTTCCAATGCATGACCCACCCTGGTGCCACTGGTCTCCCCTTCCGGCCCACTGTCCCTAACCCCAGTCTCTGGCCCCCAACTCCCTTTCTGTAAAGTGTGAACAGCTTTGCTCATTTCAAGTGTGTTTGTCATTCCTATGAAAGCCCACACTGCTAATGGCCTCTCTCCACCCCAGCCCACTTCTTTTTTTTTTTTTTTTTTTTTACAGAGACAGAGAGTGAGTCAGAGAGAGGTGTAGACAGGGACAGACAGACAGGAACGGAGAGAGATGAGAAGCATCAATCATTAGTTTTTCATTGCGTGTTGCAACACCTTAGTTGTTCATTGATTGCTTTCTCATATGTGCCTTGACCGCGGGCCTTCAGCAGACCGAGTAGCCCCTTGTTGGAGCCAGCGACCTTGGGTCCAAGCTGGTGGGCTTTTGCTCAAACCAGATGAGCCCGTGCTCAATCTGGCGACCTCGGGGTCTCGAACCTGGGTCCTCTGCATCCCAGTCCGATGCTCTTTCCACTGCGCCACCGCCTGGTCAGGCCCAGCCCACTTCTTATGAATTGAGGCCCCACCTCCCCAACTAATCTCCTCTCTCCCCACTCTGTCTTTAGATCCAACTCTTTATTAGATGCTGTACCCTCTCACCTGTCCCATCTCCCTCATAACCATCCGCAGGCCATCAGTTGGTCATCTGCCCAACACTTAAGAAGTCCTACATTTTAGGCTGCAAATCCTGGAGTATGACCTGGAATTGTGGGGTTCCCCTGACCACATAGAAAGACAGTCTTTAGGGGGACATGGAGGAGGGAGGCAGTATAGCCTGGTGATGTTTAGAAGTGTGGGCTGGAGTCAGGCTGACTGGGAGTCAATTCCAGCTGTGTAAGCTTGAGCAAGCCTTCCCCACAACTCAGTTTTCCCTTCTGCATATTGGGACTTATAATAGCTCTTCCCTCCTAGCATCCTCAGAATTAAGTGAGAAAATGCAGGGCTCTGCATGGAAAAAAAGCATTCAATAATGTCAGCCACTGTGAGAATGATGACTCGGAGCCCCGGGCACTCCGTAAAGCCTCGTTCACGCCATTTGTACTGAAGCACTGCACAGTTTGGAGCAGAGGTTCAAGGGCACAGGTTCTGGAGTCAGACCTGCTCATGACCCAGCTTTGCCAGTGGGGACCCTGGGCAAGTCGTCTGACAGCTCCGTGCTTCAATTTCCTTGTCTGTGAATGGAGGGTTAAAATGGTAGACACACCACAGGGCTGTGTGGATTAATACTTGTGAAACACTTAAAACAGCTCCTGGCTCCGAGTGAGCACTTGGTTGTTGCTGATCTTATTAAATGATGGAGAAGGCACGTGACGTGATGGGAGGAGCACAGATGTCAGCAAGCACTTGAACAGTCTGAACCTGGCCGTCTCATCTATGAAGCGGTCACAGTAGCAATAATAGCTCATGTAATTACTTCCTACGGTTGTTTTGGAGACTAACAGGGGAGCCGAGTCCAGGCCTCTCTACAGATGTCATGATGATCACCATAGGCTCCACTCCCCCTGTACAGCCGGCTGGCTGGACATGTGTCCTGCCTCACCCCGTCCTCTCCCACCCCTGGGGAGGCGGCCGCCGCCCTGGCTGAATGCCAGGCCCTTGCCTCACTTTGTGCTTTTCCATCTCCAGACGTTTAATGAGTTTGAGATCGAGCAGCACCAGGAATGTGCCTACGACCACCTGGAAGTGTACGACGGACCCGACAGCCTGGCCCCCATCCTTGGCCGTTTCTGCGGCAGCAAGAAACCAGACCCCGTGGTGGCTTCTGGCAGCAGCCTGTTCCTTAGGTTTTATTCAGATGCCTCAGTGCAGAGGAAAGGCTTCCGGGCCGAGCACAGCACAGGTATGTGAGCCTCCGGGCCTTGTGCACTGCAGGCACAGAGGGGATAAAGGCCAGGAGAGGGCTGCCTTGTCTCCCGACTATAGGGGAGGGAGGTTTGTGATAACAGGGCCCTTTAAAATGAAACGGGGGCAACAACAGTGGAAAGCTGGCCTTCCTTCATGTACTTCACTGACGTTTAAAGTGGGCAACATTTTGCTGGGGCCACGCTTTCTCCCTCCCTTCCTTCCACCTGTCTTCTCTTTCCAAAATCTATTTGTAATTTTGCTGGTCTCTGAAATCTCAAAGACTGGGAACTAAAGGCTGGAGAACAGCCCTGTCTAAGGACCAGTTACAAAAAATAAAAACTATTTCTACTTTTCCTTTACTTAAGATGTAAGCAGCTTTATGCAGTTCTTTGGAGGAAATAGATATGCTTGGAAAACGGACACATTTGCTTTGTTAAATAGAAGAATGCCAATAAGAAAATTGGCTCTGCTCTTTTGCCATAAAAATGTTACCACCTGGGACCAGAACCACGGAAGCAACTTTGACTCTTTGATTCTGGCATTCGATTGTCGTCCTTTGGCCAAGTGGTGGCTGCCAGTGACCCGTTCAGAGTCTGAGGTCACCATCAGGGGACCCTGTGGGGTTCTCTGATCCCTTTTACAACCCCTCCCCTGAGATTTTTTGTTTTTCCTTCGGAGCCGGAAAATGTGAACCAGGTAAAACAAGCTGTCCTTGCCGAGCAGAGAAAACTTAATTGTCAGCATCCTCTTGGCTCCTTAATGAGTTCAGGCTTCCCAGAGAGAAATGTAATTGACTAGTGACTTCACTCTCTTGTTCCTACAGACAGAACGTAGGTGCTTGAGGTGGGTCAGGTCCTGGCAGGAATTGGGGGTATACTCAGAATCGCTTTCAGGAGAATTCAATAAGGGACTGATTACAAAGGGGTGGGCAGAGTGTGGGGACAGTGCAGCAACCAGGACGAGGAGCTGTAGGGCTGTTACTACCCCCGGGCCTGGATGAGGGAGTAGTTTCTGGAGCCTGGAGACCAAAGTGGGGACAAACAGAGCACCCCTGGACAGGAGCTGTGACCTTTAATTGAAGAACACAGCCTTGGCGACCAGGCAGGAAATACCCCTGCTTCTCTCTCCTCCCTTCTCTGATCTGCCGGTGCGCCCCAGGGCTGAACCCAGCTGGGAGGCAGATGGCAACGGGGTCCACCCATGTCACCCTACAGGTCAGCCTCCTGAGGATGGAGAGGGATCTGTCAGAGGAAGAGACGTCACCTGTGCCCATTTCATTGCCATCCACGTCTCAGGGGTTTGAAATTTTTAAGGACAGCTCACACCTACAAGAAATTCTAAGCCAGAGTACACATAGGTCTGAGAGTGGACAGTCAGATAGGACTGGGGCCAGCTGGGCCTGGACGGTGCAAAAGCCCCTCCCCCTCCCCCTCCCCACCCCGGAGCTCCAGGCCCCTCAGGGGCATGGAACACATGGAGGGCAGACAGTGAGAAATTTGCTTCCAAAGTTCCTGGTGCGATCTAATCCCTGATCACTATCATTTATTCATTTATATTTTGTGGCCTCTAGTGGCCCCCAGGTACAAGAGAGCATGGGACCTAAGCCAACCAGAGTTACCGTTCTAGTAAAAACCCCAGCAGCCAAGCCCACAGAATACAAAGTATGAGGCACGGCTCACTTTGACGCGCGCAGGGAGCTCAGAGCTGCCTGTGGTCCGCGCTCTGAAATGCAGGAACCCCTTCCGTCTATTCTGAGGTTCCCATGTTTCTGGTGAGCTTTTAATGCCTCTGTTGGCCAAAATTACAAAGTACAGTAAGTTGGTCTGGCTGGTGTGAGCCCTTGGCAGATGCTTCCAGTACTTCCAGGGAGTGAAGTGGTCAAGACCCAGGCGGCCAGCCTTTCCAGCAGTATGCGCAGATATTCCGGGGGGCCTTCTGTGGCTCAGCCCGGGAACCTAGGACCTTGACTGGTAAGGGCTGATTTGGACCCGGCAGTGACCCCTGAAACTCAGAGCCGTGGTTCTGTTGACTCCTCTGTGAAATGGGATGATGAGGCTTTCCTGGTCTCTTCCACAGGGCAGTGCAGGCTTTGCAGTGCAGGCTGGCCTGTAATGCGGGGGCGTGAAGAGAGAAGTCCCCCGCTGGGGAGCCGGGGGTGGGGCGGCACCTGCGCTCTCTGCGCCCAGGGGGCATTGTGGTTCTCTCTCCACTCCAGAGTGCGGGGGCAGGCTCAAGGCCGAAGTGCGGACCAAAGAGCTCTATTCCCACGCTCAGTTTGGGGACAACAACTACCCCAGTCAGGCCCGCTGCGACTGGGTGATCGTGGCGGAGGACGGCTATGGCGTGGAGCTGATATTCCGGACCTTTGAAGTTGAGGAGGAGGCTGACTGTGGCTATGACTACATGGAGGCCTACGACGGCTATGACAGCACGGCGCCCAGACTCGGCCGCTTCTGTGGCTCTGGGGTGAGTCCCGGGGTCGCTGGGCCCAGGGCACAGAGCATGACGATTCAGAGCGTGACAGACACACCTGGATTTGAGTGCTAGCTACCCTGCCTCTTATTAACTCCAGCCAGGAGGCCTGTTCTGCTGGAACAAAGTGGGTAATGGGAGAATAATCGGAGAGGATGTTGGGAGGGAGCCCGGGACCAATTCACAAAGGCCCGGGACTGAGGTCCGCCACTGAAGAGCGTTTTCCGTTTAGGACCTTTTCTTTATTTTTGCAAAGCAACCCCCCTCCAATTTTTTTATTTTATTTTATTTTTTATTTTTTTTCCGAAGCTGGAAACGGGGAGAGACAGTCAGACAGACTCCCGCATGCACCCGACCGGGATCCACCCGGCACGCCCACCAGCGGGCGACGCTCTATCCACCAGGGGGCGATGCTCTGCCCCTCCGGGGCGTCGCTCTGCTGCGACCAGAGCCACTCTAGCGCCTGGGGCAGAGGCCAAGGAGCCATCCCCAGTGCCGGGGCCATCTTTGCTCCAATGGAGCCTCGCTGCGGGAGGGGAAGAGAGAGACAGAGAGGAAAGAGAGGGGGAGCCGGGTGGAGAAGCAGATGGGCGCTTCTCCTGTGTGCCCTGGCCGGGAATCGAACCCGGGACCCCTTGCACACCAGGCCGACGCTCTACCGTTGAGCCAACTGGCCAGGGCCCCCCTCCAATTTTTATTTGGCCTTTGGGCTTTTAAAAAAGTTTTAGTTATACTTCTGTGTATTCTGTACATTTGCAATTCTTTCCCCAAGTAAAACCAAGTGCCTATGAAAATTACCCATCACCATCTTACAATAAAGACAATAGTTATGCTCAAGATCACCGTCTTATTTCTCACTATCACCTCTTTCCTGGGCCACCTCCCTGGGACAGGGCAGAGCCCTTTCGTTCACTGTTTGCTCGGCGCCTGACATGGGGCCTGCCCTATAGTTGGTGCTCAGTGAAGGTGAGTGGACCAGCAGTACAGTGTCCTGGTCCCACTCTGGCTGCCCGGTGCTGGGCACTGTCCACACACACCAGGCCCCCAGCTCCCTCCTTTTCTCCGCCTCCAGGGCTCATTACCCAAGCTTCTTTGCTATTGGCTGCACACAGCCAATCATTTTGGAGTCACTAGTGTGCCCTGTGCTAATCAGAACTTCAAACTGGCATTTATATGTCTGAGTAATTTCCCTTCATCTTTCTGCACCCTCCCAAAAAGAAAGAATGAATGTGTGACCTAACTAGCACAGTGCCTTTGATAGATAACATCTTTCAAATTGTGGGTTTACAGCAGGGGTCCCCAAACTACGGCCCGCCCGCTGGCCGCATGTGGCCCCCTGAGGCCATTTATCCAGCCCCCACCGCACTTCCGGAAGGGGCACCTCTTTCATTGGTGGTCAGTGAGAGGAGCATAGTTCCCATTGAAATACTGGTCAGTTTGTTGATTTAAATTTATTTGTTCTTTATTTTAAATATTGAATTTGTTCCCGTTTTGTTTTTTTACTTTAAAATAAGATATGTGCAGTGTGCATAGGGATTTGTTCATAGTTTTTTTTATAGTCCGGCCCTCCAATGGTCTGAGTGACAGTGAACTGGCCCCCTGTGTAAAAAGTTTGGGGACCCCTGGTTTACAGGCAGAGGAAACCCTTGGGGCATCCTGAGCAGTGAAACATGTGGGAAGTCCAGTTTTCCCCCACTAGCATCTGGCAGACAGCAGCCTTGGAACCTGGCTCCTGTTCATGGACCACCTGGCAAAATCCTTGCTGACATATGTAGCGGCTCCATCTCACATTTTTGTCCTTGGACAAGACACAGCCTAAACAATGTATTTTGGGTCTCCTGGAAGAGAGAGGTGGTGCCCCCAGAGCTGGGCGATTACCATCAGAAAGACCTGAGCTTGGGTCTGGCCTATTCATGTGAACTTGAGTCTCAGTTTCTTGAAGCATAAAATGGAGATAGCATCTGCCTTGTAACGTTCAGTAAAGTTTACATGAGATGAGATCCGAAAGTGCTTAGACCAGTGCCTGACCCATCGATGCACTTAATAAATTCTATATGGGCTGTGTGTGTAGGGTTGTCTTTGGAAAAGCAGGGCCCCAGGAGCTCTCTGGATCAGAATTTGAAATATGTTCCTTCAAAACGGAGCTTGTTTTGATGCCCTTCAGAGTGTCTGGTGTCAGGGATACCTCATGGCAGCATCTGCCACCCTCTGTCTATGTACAATATGTGTAAGGTTCTGTCTCATCCTGATTTTAAACTCCAACCTCAGCCAGCTGGCTTAATGTCCCTGCTTTTCATTTCTCCTTCCCTCAGCCACTGGAAGAAATCTACTCTGCAGGAGATTCTTTGATGATTCGGTTCCACACAGACGACACCATCAACAAGAAAGGCTTCCAGGCCCGGTACACCAGCACCAAGTTCCAGGATGCGCTGCACATGAAGAAATAATGTCAGTGTTCTTGACAGACAGCGACCGAGAGGGTTTTCTTTTATAAAAATAGCACCTTGTGAACCTGCCCTAAAACAGTGTACAGTATTTTTCTCAAACGAAACCTCAAAATCTAGTCTGGGAGGTGTTTATTAATGAAATTTGGCCAACAAGGAAGAGAGACGATGTTCCTTTGGTTCCAGCTGCAACGCTGTCAATTGTAGATTTTTAAAGAAGGTTTGAAGTCATTGATCATTCAAGCTATGACCATGATTACCCATTCTCCTTGTCCCTTGCTTCTGTGGGGCAGAAGGCCAAGCCTTGCGTTGGTCGTTCCTTCTTCCGTCGGTGCCAGTAACGTGACCGTGTCCTGGAGACTCGGGCCGTCTTCCGTCTACACTGGGCAAGGAGGATAAAAGCTTGGTCATGGCTGATTAATTACAGCTCTGGCTGGAGTCTCTACCAGGGACGTGTTAACCAGGAAACCTGAGAAGACGGACATCAGGGACTAAAAAAGGCAAAGCAGTAAGCAGCACACAGAGGAAGCTGGATGGTGAGAATCATTGTCACAGAGTTAGGAGACCTCGAGCCTTCTCTCTGTGTCATCGACTCTCCCTGCCCCCTATCTTTCCCTCATCCCAACTTGCATCAGGGGGTGAAGGCATCTGCTGTGAGTTCTAACAGAACACTTATTGGTAGGGGGTCCCCAGTTTGCTGAGAAGAAAACATCACGACTTCTTTTGATACTCCTTTGCTCACTGACTGAAAAGAAGACCCACCTGTGTACGGCAGATTCCACAGGCTTAGAAGAACCTCTCTTCCTCCAGCTGCGGAGGCACGGCTGTGGTTGACCTCGGCTCCTTGGCAGCCAATTCAAACTGCATTTGCAAGATATGTAGGCGTCTTATGAAGGACCAGTTCAGGTCCCTCATGGGGTGAACACTGTTGAAAACTGGTTAATTATCAGTTTTGTAAGAATCAACACCTTGTGGAACAAGTTAACCTGACTAACTTCCTGTAACTGATCAGGTTAAAAGGGCATTGGTGACTTTGCTCCGACTCACTAGGGCCCAATCACCAACTTGCAATCAGAATTCGTCACACTTTGGCACTTGTTCTAGAGAAGTGTAGAGAATGTTGTTTACATACTTTTAGACCCTCCAGGTAAACTTTAAACAGTGAGGTAGTTTTGAATGGCATTTCATTAAGGCATCTATGGGCATTATGAGCTAAAAGCTGTGGTATGTAGCTTTAAAAGAGTATTTATGTTGGAATAATTTTAAATAATGTTTACATAGCCGGAAGTCCTGTTTGCTTGGTGTAGAACACAGGACAGAGCACCAGAGTGTTTTCCGTGAGCTCGCAGGCAGCTCCCAGCACCAGAATTCCTTTGGGATGAATCAACGTTATTTTAAACAAAGTATTTGCAAAAGGTTAAAGGTTATATTTTTTAAAGATCAGAATATGCCCTCAGAGGACTATGTCTAATTAAAATGATTGCTGGGAGTAAAAAAAAAAAGAGAGAAAGAAAGAGAAAGAAAATAATACAAAAAAAAAAGGTGGAAAAATGCATGGAAATATTTTTTCCTTAAAACAAAAAAAATTAAAGTATTGTTATGAATAATAATATATGTCTGTATATATGTATGTATGTAGAGGGTCGGCTGTCAGAGCCTTGGTCGGCGCCGGGCGGGGTGAATGCCGACCCACCGACCGTAGCTTGACCAGCGGCCTCCCGGACTGGGCCTGCGTGCTGTGCGTTTCCTTTGGCAGCGCTCTCTCAGGACCTCTCTGACCCTGGCTGGGGCTCAGCCTGCACTCTCCTATCGCGATATTCTGCAAACGGAGCAGCTGGTCTCGTGGTTCAGGTTTCACCTGCCTATTAGGGTGGATTCCATTTCTCTGACTTTTGTATTTTCTGGGGTTTTATTTTTATCTCAGCTTATCTGTCCAAGTTAAAACTGAAATCAGTCTCCCTCCAAGGACATGAGAATTCTGTAGTTTCAAGCCGGAGAAGTCTAAACAAGATGAATGAATTCCCTGGGAAAGGGGAGGGCGTCCGAAGCAGCCAGCTTTGCCTCAGCCTGGGCTCCCCCTTGTGAAACAATGGGGCTCATTTTTATCTCTGTAAGTAGGAGTATTTTCAGAAGCACATAACTTCAACAATGATTGACCTATGGCCAACTTGAAACAATAGGACTCTTCTGCAAACCTGTAGTTAGGCCTCTGGGAGGGACGTGCTCCCAGCAAAGACAAGGTCTGCTTCCGCGGGGCGGCCCCATCGCTCACCCCCAGGCGGCATGCAGCAGGTTTTGCGAGGGTCCGCACGCTGGCTTTGTGAGAGAAATCCCATTCCACGGAAAGATCCAGGCCCCCAGCCCCTACCTTGGCTCTTTCAAATGCTCAGTGACCTTCCTGCACACATCCCTGGATGGAGAGAAAAGGGCCAGGAGACCCTGTTCCCACCGGCTTTGTCCTTTAATTGGGTGTCAGCGATGTCACAGAGTTCTAGGACTAGCTCAGTTCAGAGAATTATCTTGATGACCTGATGAAATATTTAGGGCAGGGGTCCCCAAACTTTTTTCACAGGGGGCCAGTTCACTGTGCCTCAGACCGTTGGAGGGCCAGACTATAAAAAAAACAATGAACAAATCCCTATGCACACTGCACATATCTTATTTTAAAGTAAAAAGACAAAACTGAAATAAATACAATATTTAAAATAAAGAACAAGTAAATTTAAATCAACAAACTGACCAGTATTTCAATGGGAACTATGCTCCTTTCACTGACCACCAATGAAAGAGGTGCCCCTTCCAGAAGTGCGTTGGGGGCCGGATAAATGGCCTCAGGGGCCGCATGCAGCCCGCGGGCCATAGTTTGGGGGCCGCTGATTTAGGGTCTGGGTCTTCAGCCTGGTCCAATTCTAGTGTAATCTGGTCTAACAGAAGCTAGACCCTGAATCCCAGGGCTGGGTGAGGGTCTGGAATTCACTTTAGCCTGTGGAATTTCTCCAGATACAACGAGGCTGTGTGTTGGTTCATGTTAACTTTATTTTCTTGTAAAGTGAAGTTTTCTATTTGCTCATGAAATGTTTAACTTGTTTAAATCATTCGGAAAAATCTTGTTAGCTGGCAGGTTCACACTGGGATTGCCATTGCCTGGTCCCTTTGATAAATCTCAAAAAAATCTGTGGTGTTGTCATTGTTCAATTTGTGAACAAATCTTCCTCTGGTCCCAACAGATGTCTTTCAAGTTTCCTTTGAAGACTGAACTTCTGAATAATAATCCCAAATGCCTAAAAGGTTTCTTTTAAAAAAGAAGAAAAAAACTGTTTAAAGTGTTCTCTATAAATATATCGTATTTTTTATTTTGTGTAATTTTCCATTTCATGAAGTATAGTTAGTTTTGCAAAGAAAACGGAGAGGCACTAATGTATGTCTCTGTCTAGAGAGCTGTTTCATTAAAGAATGTGGATCGATTGTTGTGTGCTGGGTGTGTATTACCAGTTCAGACAACATTTTCTCCAATGTCACAAGAACTTAGGGAGCATTAAAAGGGGATCGTTCTTCATGGCTTTCTTCTCTCTGGTGAGTACCCAGTACCTGAGTCCAAAGCAGAGCTCTCTATTGGACCCAGAAAGTCATGAGCAAAGCTAAAAGGGGTTTCAAAGTTGGCCCCTTTTTCTGGACCAAAAATGGTTGGGATTCTGCCAGCATAATTATTATGGAGATGGTTGCTCCAAGAAGGTGTAGATGGGGTAGACATCTTCCGTTTGTCTCTCAGCAGCTCTCTCCACTCGTCTCCACATGGTTTTGTGCCTGAGGACCACATCTGAACCCTGAAACTGAAGGCCGTGGCTCCTGTAAGGAGAGCCTTTCCTCTCTGGGCTCTGGCAGCCACTCCTTCCCCTCGCCCCGTCAGGCCTAGGGGTGGTAATGGCACTCTGCTGGCTAACCCTGGGCACTGCATTATCTATCCCGCACAGGGGCCCTTTCCAAACAGCCCCTTTAATAAGCCCGCCTCACATACAGCAAGTTGAGTATATCACTCATTTCCTATGGGGACCCTGACTGATGCAGTGTCATTTCTAACTCAAGGACAGAGACTCCATCTAATTGAGGACAGTCCTTTTAGGTTGACCAAATCAAGAGACTTCTAGGTATGCTTGGAGTCTTATGGGTCATTTCAGGGAAGGGTAATAGAGGACCATGTTTTTTAAAACACTCAGAATTGATGCCAAACTATTTAACACATGCCCCTGTTTTTTGCTGTATGTAAAGGGTCGAGGTTTTATGACCTTTCTGCCTTTTGCAGTCACCAGTACCTGAAGGATGAGCCCCAGTGGCACAAGGGTGTGACTATTTGGTGTACCAGTCAGGGTAAGGTAGCTTATGCTTCAGTGAGACGACCCCCCATGAGGACCAAAAAGACTTTTTTCCAGGGAACAAACACATCTGCCCTCTGCCTCATGAAGGTAGGTGTCCAAGGATTTGGAAAAACAACATGTTCCAGAAAAGTTTAGCCCATGAACATCAGCAAATCACGGCTATTCTTGTCTCTAGGTTTCTAACATTATTAGTAAGGTGAGTGAGTGATGGAGTGAGAAAAAAAGAAGGAAAGAAAGAAAGGAAGAAAGAAGGAAAGGAAAGAAAAAAAAAGAAATAAAAGAAAGAAAGAAAAAAAGCAAGCAAGCAAGCTATGGTGATTGTCTAATTCAGGGGTCTCAAACTCAACTCAGCATGTGGGCCACAGAGCAAGATCACAGCCGTTCGGCGGGCCGCACTAGGTCTACAAAAGGCAACTGTTATGCAACACTTTTCTCACTGCAGTTGAAAACAAAAAAAATCAGTACAACAAGCACAATCGTACATGCAGTTTACTCAGTGTCACAAAACGACCAGAAACTGTAGTTCGCATCACAACTGCTGTTAACTAAGCTAATATCTAGCTAGGATGCTAGAGAAATGAAAAATACAAGTAGGCCCCTAGGCTTACTTAATTTTATCCAAAATATTTTGAACTTCGTGGATTAGTCTGCGGGCCGCACAAAATTGTTCGGCGGGCCGCATGCGGCCCGCGGGCCGCAAGTTTGAGACCCCTGGTCTAATTGGTAACAAAACAGCACTGAACCCGGAAGCTGACATTGCCACTCCCAGTCAAGAAGCACAGAAACATTTGTTCTGTCAGAAACTGATTAGGGCCGGCACACATATCCAAGGGTCTCAGTCCTGAGAGAGACACTGAACAGCCCCTCCACCCCTAGTAGTTTTCCTAATGAAACTCACTGGGGAACAACAGGTGACATTTAAAATTCTCTGCAGTCTCACATTCATCCACACACATCCAGATTTGCGACTGATTAGATAACCTGATGATTAGATTAGCAGCTGATGAAGGGGCTTTATACAGAAAAGCGTATTTCTATAGGTCCATACTTCTATCTCGTAGCTCCTCCATGTCATCCTCAGTCAGGTCTGGACCATTGCTGATTCCTGTGTCAGAGGGAAAGAGCATGACAAATCACACACTGGTTCTGATAGTGCCTACACATGACACACCGCTTCTACTCACATGTCATTGGCGAGCTGGTGGACCCCACTGATGACTCTCACATGTGACACTCATAGACAGGGAAATGACCAGAATCCTGCTGTTTGTTTTCACATTTTTCTTCATCATTGCTTCCTTACTGATGTTTTGCATAAAGATTTTTAACCATCATAATAAGGTCACCTATTATTTAGAATGGACCAGATTTTTAAACTGACACATCACCAGTCTGGCTAGCCACGAGTGTGACCGGGCTTGTAAAATTTAAATGGTGGCATCTCGGAGTTGGCAGCCCTAACCTCTCACCCACCAAGGGCATTCCAGGCCTCAGACTCCCAGAGGAGGAGGGCCACTCACTTCGCCTGTGCCCCCATCCTTGGTAAGAGTGCCAAGTTCCTCTGTCAAAACTACGTCCTCGCATTGGAGAGACCTGCATTGGGCAGACTGTCAACCAGGTGGCAGTTCCTCCTTGGGCACACGATCCAGCCAGAGCGTGTAAGATCCTCTTCCTGGAATTGGAGCCTTCATCAACGGGGCAAGGGCTGGGATATTTTGGAGCTCACTTTCCCTGGGAGGATATCCTGAGAGGACTGTTT
The DNA here is from genome assembly GCF_036850995.1 of Saccopteryx leptura. Lineage (NCBI taxonomy): Eukaryota > Metazoa > Chordata > Mammalia > Chiroptera > Emballonuridae > Saccopteryx > Saccopteryx leptura. Next base: position 31,145,721 of record NC_089515.1, read on the forward strand.
AGGAGTTCCTGCTGCTAAAGCCTCCGGAGCAACCTAGCTGTGTCTTCCCAGAGCCCGGTTCCCTGGCTCTCTTCTCTCTGTGAGCTCCACCCACTATACCCAACCGACAAACCCCCCTTCCTCTTAAACTAATCAGAGTCTGTTTTGATGCTTGTGATCAGGGAATAGACAGACCCAGACACTTAGGCCGGGGCACCACTGACTAGGTCAGGGGTCCCCAAACTTTTTACACAGGGGGCCAGTTCACTGTCCCTCAGACCGTTGGAGGGCCATACTATAAAAAAAACTATAAACAAATCCCTATGCACACTGCACATATATTATTTTAAAGTAAAAAAACAAAACGGGAACAAATACAATATTTAAAATAAAGAACAAGTAAATTTAAATCAACAAACTGACCAGTATTTCAATGGGAACTATGCTCCTCTCACTGACCACCAATGAAAGAGGTGCCCCTTCAAGAAGTGCAGCGGGGGCCGGATAAATGGCCTCAGGGGACCACATGCGGCCCGCGGGCCGTAGTTTGGGGACCCCTGGACTAGGTCTTAGCAGTTCTTCTAAAGGACTAACACGTCCAATGGAGGGAGAGTTGGTGATCAGTGGATGCAGAGCAAACAGAGTCAAAGAGCCTCACTGGCCTTGCCCATCCGGAGACAGCCTAGCCCGAGGGGATGGGGACCATGAACTGGAGTTCCTTGGTCCAGTTATCTGGTCCAGGTGTGATTCTATGCCCACCCAGCCAAGTTAGAAGCATCATTTGTACCAGTTGTGCTGATTTAAATCACCCAGTCACTGTCAACAGCATCATCCCCATTTTATAGCTTGGCGCTGAGGCTGGAACAACTGACTTCACTTACCTAGTGTTGTTAGTATTCAGGGTCTCGTGAAGAGGAGCCGCAAAGGAATGAGGCAGCAACAACACTGCAAGTGGAGGACCCCGATCTCTCCAGGACTGAGGTGCCTTGGAGAGATCAGCTCTCCAATTTATTAAGCAGAAACATGACATCATGCGTGAGAAACTAACAAACAGAATACAGCATACAATTTTATTATTAAGTTTTGCAAAACTGAATAGATTTCTCTTGCCCTTTCTGAGACATAACACCACACCGTCTGTCGTCTGATTCCTGACCTGCAGAAAGCTCCAGCAGGGCCGAGCACTGCGTCCTTGAGCCTTCTCTGGGCTCGAGCGCCTCCAGTCATGTGTGCTTGGTCTCAACCTTCACTTCCTCAGGACGCGGACAGAAAGTCACCCGGTGCTTTGGCTTTCCTCCAACACCTAGGACCACATAGCTTCCAGAAGGGCAGCTAAGGTTTCCAATACAGACCTTTCTGAACTATGTCTCCATGATGCCTGGGCACCAATAGATTCAGTTTAGCCATCGTCTTGGGAACTAGAAGCCCCATGAGGCAGAGATCATGTTGGCCTTGTTCAGGTCAGTATCCCACTGCTTAGATCCTGCTTCTCAAATCCTTTTTTTCCAGCATCGCTGACTAAACAATGATGCTTCCATCCCCTCTCTCAATGAAGCCCAAACCCAGGAGCCGGCTTCATTCTGCTCTTCCCTTCAACCTCTCTCCCCTCCCCAGTCCCACATTTCTGTTTCCATCCTCAGTGCCCATTGCCTCCGCCTCCACAGGAAGTCACAAACCCATGGACCGCGCTCCCCCGCTGCCCCCAGCCCGGGCAGCCACCATCCTCGCTCACTTGGACTCTGACCCAGTGTCTGGGTTAACGCTCTTGTACCTGTAAGCCAGACTCTACAGAGGGACCGGGCCATCGTTGTCAACATCAGTTAGATCAGGCTCCCTTCCCACTTAAAACCCGAGAAGGGCTTCCCCCTGCTCTACAATAGAAACCTTCCCTTTCCTGCCATGCTCACACCATAGGTCTTTTTTTTTTTTTGTATTTTTCTGAAGCTGGAAATGGGGAGAGACAGTCAGACAGACTCCCACATGCGCCCGACCGGGATCCACCCGGCACGCCCACCAGGGGCGATGCTCTGCCCCTCCGGGGGGTCACTCTGCCGCGACCAGAGCCACTCTAGCGCCTGGGGCAGAGGCCAAGGAGCCATCCCCAGCGCCCGGGCCATCTTTGCTCCAATGGAGCCTTGGCTGCGGGAGGGGAAGAGAGAGACAGAGAGGAAGGAGGGGGTGGGGTGGAGAAGCAAATGGGCGCTTCTCCTGTGTGCCCTGGCCGGGAATCGAACCCAGGTCCCCTGCATGCCAGGCCGACGCTCTACCGCTGAGCCAACCGGCCAGGGCCTCACACCATAGGTCTTTAACTAACTCACTCTGCCTCTAACTGCTTCCAGGGCCACCACCCACCTTCCGGGCTGTGCGGGCACCACGCCTGCTTCAGCCCCAGGGTTCCGCCTTTGCTGCTCCCTCTGCCTGGGACCCTGCTCATCTTTCACACGCAGCTTTAAACGTCATCTCTTTGGGACGTCACTGCTCACTCTGCCCTTTCACCTGTTGCTCCTCCACTTGTCTGCTGTCCTCGCTGGAACATAGGTTCCCTGAAAGATAGGGCCTCATCGGCTTCAACACTGTTCTGAGAGCAATGCCCAGACCACAGGCGAGTACTCAACAGGTTGAGGGCATGAAAAAGATTTGTTAAGTAAATGAAGAAACGCACTCATTTAGACGATCAAATTTCTTGTCTCAGTTCCGTTGTTTTGTTGGTATGGGACTCCAACTCCTTTGCCGTTTGAAAGAAGCAAACTCCTACCAGAGAACTCAGAAGAAATAAAAAGCAACCCATGTTGACAGCCTCCTCCAGCTCTCGCGGGGTCCCCACTCAACGTGTGAAGACAGAAAGGGGTGAGGCTAGCTCACCACATTCAGCTCACTGGCCAGGCATTGTGTTCACGCAGCTCACTGGCCAGGCATTGTGTTCACACAGCTCACTGGCCGGGCATTGTGTTCACTGTGGCAGCCGCAGTCCTGCCTCCAAGGCAGAGTGGGTCCCAACCCCTTCCCCCAGCACCTCGGCCATGACGCTAGGAATGTGTTGACTCCATCACGGCTGGGATGCCGGTGCCTGGCAGCTGGGGCCAGCCTCAGCCTGCAGGGCTCATTGTTTCCAAGGAGCTTCCAGCTGCGGAGCCTCCAAGCTCTCAGGGCAGCTGTGGGTTCTTTGCTGAGTTGGGGTAACCGAGGAAGGGACCTGAAAAGTAAGGACAGGAGATGAAGGCAAAGAGGGTGGGTGACCCCAGCCATACACAGTGCCTATGGAACAGGAGACCATCTTCCCGAGGGATGGGCCAGGGACGTGGCTACTCCCCTGACCATAAATGGCTTGGCCAGGGCTCACTTGGAGCCACCTCTTGCCCTGTCACCCTTGCTCTCCCAGCTGGATGTCCCTACAAATGCGAGACTCAAGCCAATAACTCCATAGAGAAAGGAGTTTGGAGAAGGTTCCTGGGAGGCTGTCAGAATGGTAAGTGAGAGCGAACATCTTTCTCTCAGCCTAACCTTCAATCTCTCTCTGTAAAAACAATTCTCAGGCTTTTAAAGCTCACATCTCTAATTTTATTATAATTGTCTCCCTCGTAAAGCCAAGGGTTTCGGCTTTAAATTCTTTTTCTATGTGCAAAATACTAATCATTTTTGTAAAATTTTTGTTAAATATTTGCCGATCTCATCTTTTATTTTAATATTAAGGTTTTGTTTGTAACACCTCACATGCAACAAGGGTACAAAGCAGATTTTTCGGCTAAATTCCTCTCCCAGCTGAAGCAGTGGGTCCCGTCAATGCCTTTATACCTCACTGTGCAGTCTGCCTTCTGCTGTCTGATTAGCAACATAGATATTTATACGTTGCATCAGAAACTTTCCACCTTTTTTATTGACTTGTGATATATATTTGGTGGTGACTTAGTCAAATGAAGTTTGCTAAGAGGGAAAACAGAAGAGTCTTCTGTGATTCTTTATTTTATTTTATTTTTGTATTTTTCTGAAGTTGGAAACGGGGAGGCAGTCAAACAGACTCCCGCATGCGCCTGACAGGGATCCACCCGGCATGCCCACCAGGGGGCAATGCTCTGCCCATCTGGGGCGTTGCTCTGTTGCATCCAGAGCCATTCTAGCGCCTGAGGCAGAGGCCATAGAGCCATCCTCAGCGCCCGGGCCATCTTTGCTCCAATGGAGCCTCGGCTGCGGGAGGGGAAGAGAGAGACAGAGAGGAAGGAGAGGGGGGTTGGAGAAGCAAATGGGCACTTCTCCTGTGTTCCCTGGCTGGGAATCGAACCCGGGACTCCTGCACGCCAGGCTGACACTCTACCACTGAGCCAACCAGCCAGGGCCTTCTTTATTAAAGAGATTTTTAAAATAAGTGGAATCCAGGCTTCGGAGTTAGGAGGATCTACCATCTAAGCCAGCCTCTACCACTTACCAGCTGGTGACCTTCAGACACCTATCTTGGTCTCAGTCCCTTCATCCATGCTGTAGGGATGACAGCACGCCCTTCACAAGAGGGAGTTGAGCGGCATGTCTAACCCACAGCACACCCTCAATAACAGCAAGTGTCCCGTTTCTCCCTCCGTCCCCCCCACAGACAGCAAACTCAAAGCAGATGACACTCACCCACTGAGACCCTAAAGTGCCTTCAGAACCAGCATGCAGATATTACATTGTGCTTAGACTAACAAACAGTAAGTGTATTTTAACAATAAGTGTATAAATTGTACCAAATTCCAGTACTTTGGATATTGCTGATCCAATTGATTTGTGTGCGGTTCCACCCAAAAAGAACTTCCGCAGTGACTTCCCCGGGCCTTGCTCTGTGCCGGCCAGGTTGTGAAGGGGTCGGCAGCACGTGAACCCTCACCCAACTAGAGTGCTTTACGGTTTGGGTGCAGCTGCCCCAGATGCTATTTCCTTTGAACTTATCCTGTGAGATAGGCAGGGGAAGTTCATTGTGTGCCCATTTTGAGGATGGAACCGGGGAGGACAGATCTGTTGTGAGGAAATGGAGACCGGAGAGTTGGAGTCACTTTGCCAAGGCCACACAGCTACTGAGAGGCTGAGCCTGGACTCAGATTTCGACCAGGCGGCCCCAGAACCTGGCTTGCCTCACCCCGCCCAGCTGCCTCTCTAAAGAACACTGTGTCAGATTCCTCCCCACCCAGATTTACGTGATGTTTTTCTCTCCATGAGAGCACTGTAGTGTTTCCACAAAACACGAATGTCTTTCTGAAATTGGCCAAAGCCTTCGTCATCCAAATATTGATAAACAGCACGCGCAATGGCCCGTTGTTGCTGCTCCTCCCGTCTGCTGTCCCCTCAAAGGAGGCTTTGTCTCGGGCCTGCTGACATCAGTGCCCAGTGCTCACTGATGAGATAAGGCTCTGGGCAGCTGTGTTCAGTGCGTGACCAGCAAGTGTCCTTGCGGCATCTGTGGGCTTGGTTGCCGTTAGCAACCAACAGCAGTGGCTAGGTCCCTTGCACAGGGAGCCCTTGACCTATGGTGGCCCAGATGTCTTGCTCTAATGTCTAGAGTAACGTCTATCTTGGTCTCAGTAAAGAACAACCTGAAAAGACTGGCACCGACTGGCCCAACGACTGACAGAGAATGAAGATGAGAGGAGGAAGGGGCCAGTTGGAGGTCTCTGGCAGGTTCTGACCCAGATAAGTCGGCACTGGGCAGCCTAACAATTTGGTGCCCTGTTAAGCTCAGGAACTTTAAATATTGATCCATATGGGAGGGAGAGGTGAGGCTGGGTGCCGAGAGAGGGGCGGGTAGAGAAGGGTTAGTGTCTCTCCCGGTGCCCCGCCCCGCCCCACTGGCACCTCTGCCCCACGTGGGCTCAGTAGGCACCGAAGCCCCGCCTTCTCAGGCGCCCTCCCCAGGGAAGGGGTTTCAGGAGCGGGTGTTCTTTTTTTTTCTTTTTTTTTTTTTGTTTTTTTTTGTTTTTTTTTGTTTTTTGTGTGTTTTTTTGTATTTTTCTGAAGCTGGAAACGGGGAGAGACAGTCAGACAGACTCCCGCATGCGCCCGACCGGGATCCACCTGGCACGCCCACCTGGGGCGAAGCTCTGCCCACCAGGGGGCGATGCTCTGCCCCTCCGGGGTGTCACTCTGCCTCGACCAGAGCCACTCTAGCGCCTGGGGCAGAGGCCAAGGAACCATCCCCAGCGCCCGGGCCATCTTTGCTCCAATGGAGCCTCAGCTGCGGGAGGGGAAGAGAGAGACAGAGAGGAAGGGGGGGGGGTGGAGAAGCAAATGGGCGCTTCTCCTATGTGCCCTGGCCGGTAATCGAACCTGGGTCCCCTGCACGCCAGGCCGATGCTCTACCGCTGAGCCAACCGGCCAGGGCAGGAGCGGGTGTTCTTGTTGGAGCCTGCCCCTCAGGGTTCTTATTTCCTACCCCAAGCAGAAAATACTGAGTATTTCTATATTCACACAGTTCCTTCTCTGAAATGAATTCTGGAAAAAAAAAAAAGAAAAGAAAGAAAGAAAATCTCCAATTTTCAACACTTTCCTGAATTTCTAGTGGTGTTTTTACTACCCCGGTGGGTTGGGATCTCTCGGGCTATAGCTCTGCTGGCTGGCCCCCTAGTCCAGCCCGGGTCCAAGGCCAGGAGGGGAAAGGACACAGGGCTGACTTGACGTTGAGGGAGGAACCCGTGATCTCAGGTTCGTCTGCGCCTCTGCTCTCTCTTTTTTTTTTTGTATTTTTCCGAAGCTGGAAACGGGGAGAGAGTCAGACAGACTCCCGCATGCGCCCGACCGGGATCCACCCGGCACACCCACCAGGGGGCGACGCTCTGCCCACCAGGGGGCGATGCTCTGCCCCTCCGGGGCGTCGCTCAGCCGTGACCAGAGCCACTCTAGCGCCTGGGGCAGAGGCCAAGGAGCCATCCCCAGCGCCCGGGCCATCTTTGCTCCAATGGAGCCTCGGCTGCGGGAGGGGAAGAGAGACACAGAGAGGAAGGAGGGGGCGGGTGGAGAAGCAAATGCGCACTTCTCCTATGTGCCCTGGCCGGGAATCGAACCCGAGTCCCCCGCACGCCAGGCCGATGCTCTACCGCTGAGCCAACCAGCCAGGGCCTCTGCTCTCTTTTTGGGCCACGGTTGTGAGAGGGACCTGGGGCTGCCTGAGACCGTGGGGTCAGTGAGTGCTCCCAGAATTCGCCCAAGTCGGGAGCTTGACCGACCATTCCTGGGAGCTTTAATGTTTTCTTCTCTTTTGCAGAGTTTTTCACTGAACTTCACACTGCCAGCCAACACGGTGAGTGCAGCGGCCCCATTCGCATATATCAGTGCAGAACTCACCCGAGGCGCAGAACACCCTCGCGCAAACCTCATGTAGAGTGATGAGGTACACAGTTCTTTAAAGGCATTTAGGAAGAGTTGGGGTCTGCGGAGATAAATTGTTTAATGCTAAAGATTAGACATATACAGTTTGAAAAGGAAAACAGCAAAAAAGGGGGAAAAAAACCTCACCTACATTCCTATCTACAAAAAAGGTTGTTCCTTCGAGTCTTGTTTGAGTCCAGCTAAACTTTGACTTCTGTTGTCTTTGTACCCTGGGTTCCTACTCCACATATAATTTTATATCATTGTTTGCCATCAGCCTTTAGAACCATAACTGAGGGTAGCCACATGATATTTCTTCAAGTGAATTATTTTCTTAATTGCTTAATCACAATTAGGAATAGTTTCATGTTAAACATAGATGTGAATAAAGCCTTGCCTGAACTTAAGATGATTTCTTTAGCGTATAGTACAGAAGGGGAATTTAGGGGTCAACAAAATTGAGCATCTTATGGTTCTTGATTATGGCATTTAGCTGCAAGTCAAAGCAGAGATTTCAATCCAGAATTCCTCTTTTGTCTTCTGTTCCGTGTTGCGTGGAGATCACACCACCAGGGTGGTTTTCTTTCTTTCTTTCTTTCTTTCTTTCTTTCTTTCTTTCTTTCTTTCTTTCTTTCTTTCTTTCTTTCTTTCTTTCTTTCTTCATTTTAGAGAGGAGAGAGAGAGAGAGAGAGGAGAGAGAGAGAAGGGGGAGGAGCTGGAAGCATCAACTCCCATATGTGCCTTGACCAGGCAAGCCCAGGGTTTCGAACCGGTGACCTCAGCATTTCCAGGTCAACGCTTTATCCACTGCGCCACCACAGGTCAGGCCCAGGGTGGTTTTCTGACTGGCAGTGTCGCTGTGATTGAGCGAGGTGTTCGCCTGGCCCGGTTTTTCTAGTGGTTTTGGCTGTGCCGAATGTTTCTGATGTGTGGTAATTTGAGGAGAGTAAACAGCATCTACCTGATGCGAGGACTCCTCGGCCAGGGCTCCTCTCTGCCATGACATCAGGCACGGTTCTGGAGAGCAGCAGGAAAGCAGAGCCCGGCCACTCACTGCCCGCCTCCTCGTGCCCCCACTGGCTGCCCTGGCACCTGCTGAACACCCCTGACTTGCTTGGCTCTCTGCTCCAACCTCTGCCTGTGTCTGCAAACAAATGCCCCCCTTCCTCCCCTCAACTGTCAAAATCTTTTCATGTGGTCACTGCTAGACCTTTCCCCTCGCTGCTGAAACTCAGCAGATCTGTAGAGACTCCGGGTCTGTCTTATCCTGGCTTGGTCCACCTTATGAAGGTAACTCAGAGAAGCAAGAAGCCATTGCTCGAGGCGGTCAAGGTGAGTGGGTGAGAGGGAGTTCCTTGTGATGCTGGTTGTCACCTTTCGGAGTACCTTCTTGGGTAACAGCCTGTTTCTCTGAGAACTGTCTGCTCTTCCCTTTGAACCTATGTAAGGTGACAAATGATCCTGATTTACCTGGGACCATCTATTGCTACAACCTAGACAACCTCCTGGAAAACCAGGACAGTTGATCACCTTACCTGGCAGTTCTGTTTCTACCATGTGATCCTTCCTAGTTGGTGCAGCTGAAAGCCAGTGTGCTGGGAAGAGGGGGAGAGTAGATACTGGCCAGCTCATCAGAGCCTCTGCGGGGAGTTGGGAACAGGGCCTCATAGGCAGGTTAATCCCTGTTGGGCCGTACAGAACTGTCAGGTACAAAAACTGAGTTGGGGTGCTGCAGTTGGTCATGGAAGGCAGCGTAACACAGTGGTTAAGAGCTTGGACCCAGAACCAGACCACTTGATGTTTGCCACTCGGGGCTATGTGACCTCACACAAGTTACTTAATTTCTCTGTGTCTTACTCTTCTCATCTGTAAAGTGGGTATCAACCTAGTCCTGCTTCACTGCTCTTGTGAAACACAAGTGAGCAGATACAGGAACAGTAAGTGAACAGCCTGACACATAGTGAGTACTCCGTAAGCACCAGCTGGTAGGGTCAGCATGTGCTCATGAGGGCAGGAGAACTCATCTTCAGAGAGAGGAAAGAAGCAACGGAGAGGAGCACAGGTAAAAGGCCGTGTGCCCAGGGGAGATGCGTCTCCAGAAGGGACGGCTTTGCTCCTGACAGACTCCCAGTCCCCAGCTCTAGGGCCTGGAGAGGCCGGATTCCGGCAGTGTTGGAGCTGCACAAAGCACTCTAAGTCCTTAGAGTTAACTCCCTCTTGTGGGAAGCGGGGCAGAGGGGATGTTGCAAAGCCAGCCAAATGGATTTCTATAACCTGAAGATAGAACATCTTACCAGAAATGGTTTTCCACTCTTACCACAACCCAAAGAAATGAACCATTTTAGGCAAATGCAGCATTAAGGCAGTATGGGGAGTAAGGTGAAATTGTGTTTAGGTAAAACTGTAACCGTTACAGTCCCAAATGTCAGTGCCTCCTTCATTAAAGTCCTCCTTTGGTGGGAACTCGCCGGGCAAGAGGCCCAGGCATGGAATTCAAACCTCCCAGTTCAGATTCGATTTATAGTTATCTGTGGAACTTTGGACAAAATCCCGCAACTTCTCTGAGATCTAGATTTTTTTTAATTTTTATGAAACAGAGACAATAATTGTCAACGTTCCAACCCCAGGGACTCTGAAGCATTTATGAGGCTGATGAAAATATTCAATAAATAAATTCTGAGCAGAGCTTTGCCGAGTTTAAAAGAGTGACACCAGCTTATACTTCTGGTTCTCATTCCAGCCCCAGAGGCAGGCTCTCACGTCCCCACGTGATAGATGAAGAAAGGAGCCCCCTTCTCTGTGAGCGGAGACATTACCATCCTGCTGCAGGCAGGGGGCGCAGGACCTGCACTCAACCCCGCACTGCACCACTTGGCGTCGTTTACATGGGCTAGTTATGCTAATGTAGAACTAGGTTCCCTGAGACTTACTGATCTAGGTAAGATTATCAACTGAAATGTTTCGTGAAACGGTGAGGTCCAGTACCCTCCTTGGGTGGAGATGTGAACCAGAAACATGCAAGGTACTCATTCAATGTGGAGTTACCCCAGAACATGGATCGTTCACAGCTTCAAATCCCCCCAAAGCCATTTGCTTCATCGCATGTTTGAAAACAACAAGGCGTCCCTAAAGAGCCTAGCCTCCACCAGTCTTTGTCATTGTCCCTCTAGCATTGAGGACAGGTAGGCCCAAAGTGTGCTGAGAAGGATGCGGGGGTGAGGGACAGGAGAAAGCCTTTTTTGAGTTGTAAAAGCTGTTATGGCGAATCCATGGGGTATATAAAGACCTCACCTGAGTTTCTGAATTCTCTCTCCTTGTAAAAAAGTTTTGTTTCTTCTACCTGGGAAGCAATCAAGTAAGGTTCTGCTTGGCGGTCATTGTCATTCCTTGTTTCTAATAGAGCATTTAGCCAAAGGGTGAACGTTAGGCATCGTAACTTCGCCTTTGACAGACTGTCTTGCATATAATGTTCATTCCATAGATTTGTTTTCTTAAGTTCCATGTTCTTCTCTCACACAGACTCCCTCTCCAGTTGTCACAGATGGGAAAGAAGCAGTAAGTATGTCACTTAAATTTCGGAGCCTTGATTTGGTCACCTATGAAATGGGAATGATAACGCTCTAGCCATCTTGTGCGTTTGTTTTGAGGAGCAGATAAATGCGATATGTGAACCGTTAACATGCACCGAATCCGGCTCAGCTGTTATTTTTATGACAGACTCAGCTCAGACATGAAGGAGAGCGTGCAAATTATAGAGGTGTTCCACAATGTGTTGAGCAAAAGCAGCTAGACACACCAGAGAAGGGCAGAGTCTGGAAAAATGTTTTGTTTAACATTGTTTCATTATAACATAGGTTAGAGCAGGGGTAGTCAACCTTTTTATACCTATTGCCCACTTTTGTATCTCTGTTAGTAGTAAAATTTTCTAACTGCCCACCAGTTCCACAGTAATGGTGATTTATAAAGTAGGGAAATAACTTTACTTTATAAAATTTATAAAGCAGTTACAGCAAGTTAAAGCATATAATAATAATTACTTACCAAGTACTTTATGTCTGATTTTCGCTAAGTTTGGCAGAATAAATCTTTATAAAACAACTTACTATAGTTAAATCTATCTTTTTATTTATACTTTGGTTGCTCTGCTACCGCCCACCATGAAAGCTGGAACGCCCACTAGTGGGCGGGAGGGACCAGGTTGACTACCACTGGGTTAGAGTCTTGTTTCTATTAATCAGTCCGTGGCAAAATTCACTCCATTGTATGTCGTTCCACCACATCCCAAGAACCTATTGGATGATGTCAAACGAGGACTTCCCTTACGTACACTTACTCTGTGTGCATCATGATGTTGAAAGCAGACAAATCTAATGTGCAGTGATAGATTTTAGGATAGTCGTTACACACGGCTGATTAGAAGGGAGCACAAGAGGGCTTCTGGGGTGTTGCTAATGTTCTGTTTATTTCTCTGGGTTCTGGTTACATGGGTGGGCTCATCATGTAAGAAGTCATCAAGCTATATATTTATGATTTAAATACTTTTTTTGTATTTATGTTATATACAAGAACTGCGTATTTATACAGATTCTGCAGATTATCTTTGATATTTCTAGATAATCTACAAATCTGAAACTTTATGTAGCTATTTCCACTCAGATCAAAACAAAATGAGAATTTGAAAATTAACTGGTTAATGCATTTTGTATAAATAAGTAAAAAATTCACGTAAAAATGGTAGGGATACAATAAAACTTTTTACTTTTGTCCAGACCAGTAGGTAAAAATGGTATCTAATTGTTGCTTTGCATCGTATCTCAGCTTTTCCATTGTTGATGAGATGTTTGTATTTCTGTTCCTAGAAATGTCCTATGCATATTCTTTGCCCATTTTTCTACTGGGTTATCACCCTTTTCTAATTAAAATATGTCAATTAATTCCTGTGAAAATGAGTCATTTGGCATGGTCTTTGCAAACAATTTTCACAGTATCTCATTACCTTTTTGATTTTGTATATATAACACTTTGGGTCTCTGAAGGTTTTTTGTTTTGTTTTATTTTTAACCTACTGAACCTCTCCTTTATTCTTGCGGAGCCTGACTCTGCTTCTCTCTCCGTCAGGACTGCGGACCCTCTCTTGGCTTGGCCGCAGGCATCCCGTCCCTGGTGGCCACAGCCCTGCTGGTGGCTCTACTGTTTACTCTGATTCACCGGAGAAGAAGCAGCAGTGAGTCCGTGGAGGTGATTAGCAGCTCCTTTGGGTCTGGATATGTGGTGGGAATTGGTTTTTCAGTGAACTGGCTCTTGGGCAAAATGTGTCAGGATGTGTGTCTGGTTTTTTTTTTTTGTTTGTTTGGTTTTTTTTTCCTGAAGCTGGAAACGGGGAGAGACAGTCAGACAGACTCCCGCATGCGCCCGACCGAATCCACCCAGCACGCCCACCAGGGGCGATGCTCTGCCCACCAGGGGGCGATGCTCTTCCCCTCCAGGGGCATCGCTCTGTTGCGACCAGAGCCACTCTAGCGCCTGGGGCAGAGGCCAAGGAGCCACCCCCAGCGCCTGGGCCATCTCCACTCCAATGGAGCCTCGGCTGCGGGAGGGGAAGAGAGAGACAGAAAGGAAGGAGAGGGGGAGGGGTGGAGAAGCAGATGGGCGCTTCTCCTGTGTGCCCTGGCCGGGAATCGAACCTGGGACTTCTGCACGCCAGGCCGACGCTCTACCGCTGAGCCAACCGGCCAGGGCCGTGTGTCTGTTTTCTGAGGACAGGACAGTGGACATTTCTGTACCTCGATTTCTCAAACTCATGGCCCTCCACTCCAGGCAGAGCTCATCTGTCATACATCCTCAGCTCACCTGAGGAAATCCGTGGTCATGAGGATGGTATCAGGGGTGACAAAAAGTAGCAGTGAAGAGGGACGTTTGTTGCCATGGCAAACTCATGTCTATGCAGGGGGGGTGTTTTCTACAGTTGAGGAACAGAAGGGCACACGCTTCATGAAGAGGGTAGAGATAGTCTTAGGAAAGATAGGAGACCAACAGTTGCTGAGGTGACTATGGCTGGTATGTTTCCAGAGTATGTAGCTCTACTTGTCTGTCCTCTTCCACATCTGAACACACACCAGTCACAAGGGAATCTATCAACCCCACCCTTTCCAAATGTTAGACTTCTCTGGGGACCACACTCAGAAGGTCACCCTGACCGATATCCAGTGGGGCTCCAGGTTGTGAAACAACTGTGTCCAGTGGCTCTGGGTTCTAATTTCATCCTCTGTTTATGAACATTCCTGATGTTCTCACAGTGGTAAGCATTCACAGGGAGAGAGAAAACCGAGGCTCTAACCCAGCTCTGCCACGTTATCATTTTCATGATCCTGGACAAGTGACTCAACATTTTAGTTCAATTTAATAGGAGTTATTAAAACTACCCTACTTTTATTTTTTTGCAAGAGTGAGTGAGGGGGGAGGTAGAGAGATGAGAAGCATCAACTCAAAGTTGCGTCACTTTAGCTGTTCATTGATTTGCTTCTCACAGATGCCTACTTGCCTTGACGAGGGGCTCAAGCTGAGCCAGTGATTCCCTTGCTCAAGCCAGGGACCTTGGGCTCAAGCCAACGACCTTGGGCTTCAAGCCAGTGACCTTTGGGCTCAATCCAATGAACATGGGATTATGTCTATGATCCCACGCTCAAGCTGGTGTCCCTGTGCTCAAGTTGGTGAACCTGCGCTCAAGCCAGAGACCTCGGGGTTTCAAACTTGGGACCTCAGCAACCCAGGTTGATGCTCTATCCACTGTCCTACCACCGGTCAGACCCCTACTTATTTTAAGAGGCAGGCAAATTTGCAAGGATAAAACAAGATCATGGATGTAAAGATGTGCAGACAAGCTGTAACTTTAACCCCTGAGCAACACTGTGGTTGCTGGTGGTATTATTTGTTTAAGTAGTAGTTTCTCAACCTTTAGTACATTTTAAAATCATCTAGGAGGCTACAAAAATACCCATCACCAAAACCATTTAAATCAGTATCACTGGATAATAGAGTTGTGGCATTGGTCTTTAAAAAGATAACTTTCTATTTTAGATCATTTAAAACACTTACTGAAGTAGAGGTAATAATATAATAAACCTAATTTACGATTCATGGCCAATTGTATTTCTTCTCTACTCCTACCCACTTCTTTACATTGTCAATCCTAGATTATTTTTGACATAACTCACAATAGTATTTCTTATTTATGTTTTGGGAGGAGAGAGTTATTATCTATTTACTTATTTTGTCTTGTTTTCAAAGTTCTCTAATGATTGTAATGTGCTTGACTTACGACCATGATTGGTTCCAACAGACCAGTCATAACACAATTTGGTCATAAGTTGAGTAGGCTATATGTACAGTACTGTGAAATGATGTTAAAAAAATATATATATATATTTTTTGTATTTTTCTGAAGCTGGAAACAGGGAGAGACAGTCAGACAGACTCCCGCATGCGCCCGACCGGGATCCACCCAGCACGCCCACCAGGGGCGATGCTCTGCCCACCAGGGGGTGATGCTCTGCCCCTCCGGGACGTCGCTCTGCGGTGACCAGAGCCACTCTAGCACCTGGGGCAGAGGCCAAGGAGCCATCCCCAGCGCCCGGGCCATCTTTGCTCCAATGGAGCCTCGCTGCGGGAGGGGAAGAGAGAGACAGAGAGGAAGGAGGGGGGGTGGAGAAGCAAATGGGCGCCTCTCCTATGTGCCCTGGCCGGGAATCGAACCTGGGTCCCCCGCACGCCAGGCCGACGCTCTACCGCTGAGCCAACTGGCCAGGGCCTAAAGAAATCTTTAAGTCAAAGACAAAGACAATTTCCTCTTGGTAGACATCTTGGGAGGAGTTTGATGAAAAATATCCAAGACACAAAACACAAATTGCTGTACCGAGCCTGGGATAACAGTTGAAATGGAGCACGTGGAGATGGTAGTGCTGTTGGAAGCTGGTCCGCACTGTCGTACGCCCAGATGGGCAACGCTTGCGTTGCCAGACGTGGAGCAGTCATGGCTAGCGATTGTGGTCGTAAAGTCAAATGGTTGTAAGTTGCATAGGTCATAAGTCGATCAATACTTGTATGTTTAATTATCATTGATTTTAATCATAGTCATGGGCAAATACTATAACCCTTCAGTTATTTTCCTTTCCTTTTTTTTTCCTTCCTCCCTTCCTCCCTTCCTCCCGTCCCGTACTCTCTTTCTTTCTTTTCAACTTAGGAAAGTGAGAGGCCGTATGAAATTTCAGAAATTGATGACAATCCCAAGATAGCTGAGGTAAGAACTCTTGGTTGTAATCACTATCGAAAGGTCTGGGACCTGGCAGGAGTCACATCAGCAACACAGAGACCAAAGGGTAGAAGAGAGTTTATTGCAAGTGCCTGGGTGCAGGTGGACTGAGTCTGAAAAAGGGAGTCAGCCTCGAGCCGGGGTGAGAGGGTTAGTTTTATACTCTGCTCCCTCCTTCTGGCAGTTTCTGTTGATGCTGGTTACCAGGCCTCCAGCCTGGACTTGTGGTATTCTTCTGTCTCTGTTCCTGCTTCCATTGGTAATGGGCTCCTGTTTGACCAACTTCAAAGTTAAGTACAGTTCATCACATACTGACTGAAGAAGGGTTGGGAGGGGGCAGTTTTGAGCCCTGAGGATACATTTTACCCTCACAACTATATGTCACCATACAGAAAGCAGACCTAGTAAAACAAGGGTTTTGAAGCCATTTTCATCACAGAAGTACAGTGTGAGCACATGTGGAAAGAGACAACCAAGTGAAACCCAAGCACAAAGACGGTTCTCAGTATTTTTATTGGCTAGAGAGGAATTCAAGGTTGATTTTAATATTAGAAAATAAATTTAATGTAATTTATTTTACTAACACATTAAAAGAGAAAAATCATGTGATCATCTCAATAGGAAAAGAGACTTTAAAAAAATTTAACAGCCATTTGTGGTATAAAAACTCTTAGCAAACTAAAAATTGAATAAGAACTTTTAAAATTGAATAAAGATATCTTTTTTTAAAAGAAATTACATCAAATATTATACCTAAGGGTAAATTGTAATGAATTCTTTTTAAGATCAGAAACAAACCAAGGATGCTCACTGTTACCACCTCTGCTCAGTGTCGTACTTTAGGTCCTAGTCGATGCAGTAAGATAAGAAAAAGAAGTAGCAAGTGTAAGGCTGAAAAAGAAGAAACAGAACTTTCATTATATTTTGGTGATATGATTACCTACAGATAACTTATTAGAATTATCAAGCAATTCTAACAAGTTTAGAGTACAAAAGTAAATTGCAGTTCTAAAAGTCAATAACGATCAATTAGAGAAAGTAATTTTTTAAAATACTGTTTTGTGGTGACAATAAAAAATATATGCTGAGGAATAAATCTAAAAATAGCATATAATCTTTGTATGGAGAAAAATAAAACTGCAGTAAAAGATATTAAATAAGACCTAAATAATGAGAATTATATACCATACTTCTGGACAAGAAAAATTAATAGTATAAAGATGTCAACCTAAAATTGGTCTACAAAATTCCGATATAAATCCCAACAAATTAAAAAAAAAATTTAAAATTTTCTATTGGTTTGAGCAAGAAAGAGAGAAGAATAGAGAGAAAGAGGGGAAGCGAGAGAGAGAGAGAGAGAGACAGACAGACAGAAAGAGAGAGAGAGGGAGGCATCAACTCATTGTTCCATTTATGTAGCTGTGCACTCATTGGTTGCTTTTTGTATGTGCCCTGACTGGGGATCAAACATGTGACCTCAGTGTGCCAGGACCATACTCTATCCACTGAGCCACCTGGCCAGGGCCGCAGATTTGTTTTTTCTCATGGGACTTAATAAGGTGCTTCTAAAATCTATATGAGAGAAGGCAGAAAAAAGATTTAAAAAGTAACAATGAACAGATGAAATAGAAAACAAATAGTAGGATGGTAGATTTAAATCTAACCATATCAATGTCTTATTAAATGTAGTTGGTATAAATACGTCAATTAAAAGGCAGAGATATTTAGATTGGATATAAAAACAAGATGCAATTAGATATTGTCTATTAAAATTTATTTAAAATATAAAAACACTCATAGATTAAAAGTAAAAGAACAGAAAAACAACACTATGCTAACATTAAGCAAAGACTGTTGAATGGCTTGAAACCTGCCCAAGGAAGAAAGGTTGGGCAATCGTAGACCTGTCCTTATTTGTTTTCTCTCTCTCAAGGATCGCTGTCCTTCCCTGCCTGATGTCCAATGTCTTAAAAACTATCATTTTAAATGGTGCATCTAAATTTTGGTTTTTGTAGGTGGGAGGGTAAGTCTGGTTGTTGTTACTTCAACTTGGCCAAAAGCAGGAGCTTTTGCTGTATTTTTTTAAAACCTGTTTGTTTTCTCAAGAATCCTCGGAGAGCACCCAGCCACGAGAAGAATACGAGGGGAGCAGAGGAAGCTCACATATATGTGAAGACAGTAGCGGGAACGGAGGAGCCCATGCCTGACACTTACCGCCCTAGTGCAGAAACGGAGAGCAGGAGGGGGTTGTGGTGGCTCGTGCCTAGACTGAGCCTGGAATGACACAGCTCAGTCAAAGAGCAGAACCGGAGCTGGAGCAGAGCTGAAAACCCAGGGATGTGTGCTTGGAGTGAGGAGAGATGCTAAGCTGCTTCTTAACCAATCTAGATTTCATTGACAAATCTAGAACACTTTGGGATGATTTGTCTCTTTAGGGAAACGGATATGACAAAGAAGTTTGTTCTCACCTCTTGTGGTTTTAATAAGCAGTGAAGAGCCAGGTGAGGTCACTGTGCTTCCAGGAAGAGCCCTTGGGTCCTGTTCCTGAGCCCAGTGGGAATTTGCTTGCTTGCGTGAGTGTGTGTGTGTGTGTGTGTGTAATTTTTGACAAGGTGCTTGATTTCTGAGTGTCTTGTCTTCTCTCTTCCCCCACCTCCCACATTTTATTTCTCAAAAAGGCATCAAACTTGGCTTCCATGGGAGAGTTGGCCAAGGCCAGCATGGTATAAAAATGAAGTGTAAAGGAGATGTATGAAGGGAAGCCGTTCCTATTGCTCAATGTCTCAGGGTAGAAATCACGTGGAGCAATGGATGCCCCGACCACCATGGCCGCATGCGGCTGGACCATTCATTGCCCCACTTGAGTCTGCGATCAGACAGTATGTAAGGAAGTTAATTCTGCAACGGGCTGTGTATGTGTATGTGTGGGGAAATAGTTTGGAAAGAAGGCAGAAATTGTTTCAAATGATTATTAGAAATGAGGCTATATTCATTTTGTGGAAGTAGAGAGAAAAAAGCCCATCTCCTTGGACTATCATGGGGGAAAAATCCCCATTGTCAAGAAGAGAGATCAGTCTGTGAACACCAGACCACAGGTGGAGCCCTGCGCCTGCCATCTGAGGGAAGCCTGGGACAGTCAGCGGGCATGGGCGGACCTTCACCATCACTTCCATGAGGAGGCTTCCAGGAACCCGACTCCCAGCCACAGGGCTGTCGCTCAGGAGTAGGCAGGGTCTCCTGATGAGAGAACTTGGGTCCAGGATACCTCGGCATCCATCCACCAGCTCCATAAACCACCCCGACATGCTGTGGGAATGTGCCTTCCTCACACAGGGCCCCTGCTTGCTCAGAAGCACACCCTTCTTCTTCAAATAACCAAGGACAGACTACAGCCCACCACCGCCACATGCCAGCCTGTGCTTTGCAAAGTCCCTTGTGAATTTCAGGTTTTACTTTAAGTCCCCTGTGTCCAATCACCTTGACAAGCATCTTTGGACATTTTGTCTATAAAATGAGGTATGACTTATATTTATATTTTTGATCATTTATTTTAACTCCACTTATAATCCATTGCTAAGAATCTTTATCTCAAATTGTTTTTACCAAACTAGCAAGATTCAGTATTTCTGTCATTTTTTTTTCTGCTAGAAAGCACAACTTATTTTGAAATAAAGTACAAAGTAAAATGGCCATTATTATGGACTTATCACACGCCTGTGGTTTTTCTGTGCCTATATTAAAGTACATATCATGGGCCCTAGGGTTGGAATTCAGGTCATCCCAGGGATATTCTTGGGGCTGGCACTTTCTCCGATGGGCTGATGATGGAGAGGTTAAGTCCTTCCCGGAGGGCAGCTTATGTTGCGAGGAAGACACTGAGCCAGGAAGTCAGAAGCTCTGTCCCCAACCCACTAGCTTAGTCACACAGTGTGCTTTGGTCTCATTTTTTCATGTACCATCTGGTTTTTGGATTGGCCTGTAAGGTTACATCTTCTCAAGTAAACATTCTACCTTAATTTTTTCAAGTCCTGCAAAATAAATTCTCCCTCTCTGCCTCCCTGTTGTCTGAGGTCTTTCTCAGCTCTTTGTTCCACAGGTGGAGAGAGATCATTATTTCTTTTGTATTCTGTCAATAAGTAATAGTTTTGTGTAGGAATTTTTCCTGCATTTATCACTGTAACATTGTAATGTCAATTAAAGACACAAAAGCCATCAATGAATAACTTGAGAAGCATTGACTATTTATATAGTCTTTGCACTCCCACCATTCTAGTGAGATTTAATGATTAAGGCCAGAGTTAAATGAACAAATGTGCATAATTTTCCTCATATGTCAGATGATCTGCCAGGTCCTATGACAATATGGGGGACATAATGAAAAAGCTAAAAAGCAACTGAGTTTTCTGGACATGTCTCTCCACTCCAATGGGCATGGAGGCTCCTCTCTGCTTAGGGAAATACTCTCAGGAAAGCTTTATTGAGGCGCTTTCCCTCGAGGCTCAAAGACATAAATAAGCTCTCTCTTGGGTGTGGGTGCTACTAGTCCCATTTTACAGATAAGAAAACAAAGGTGATTTTATTGGGGTCGGAGATTGTAAGCAGATTACTTTGAGGAATGATTTAAGTTTGCAGGAAATGAACAGTTAAGAATAATAAGTTCAGTTTGACGAGGCGGTGGCGTAGTGGATAGGGCATCAGACTGGGATGCGGAGGACCCAGGTTCGAGACCCCGAGGTCGCCGGCTTGAGCGCAGGCTCATCTGGTTTGAGCAAAAGCTCACCAGCTTGGACCCAAAGTCTCTGGCTGGAGCAAGGGGTTACTTGGTCTGCTGAAGGGCCACGGTCAAGGCACATATGAGAAAGCAATCAATGAACAACTAAGGTGTCGCAATGCGCAACGAAAAACTAATGATTGATGCTTCTCATCTCTTCGTTCCTGTCTGTCTGTCCCTGTCTATCCCTCTCTCTGTCTCTGAAAAAAAAAAAAAAGAATAATAAGTTCAATTGGTAATTGGGGACAGTTTTTATACCATTAGGGAGTCCTTTGATATACATGCTGGAGAGAAGAGTTTGAAATAACTACAGTAATGGGAATTGAATGATTCAAAAAGCACATTCAAAACACATGAAAGTGCCTCTTACTATGGCTCCCATCTGTCCCTAGGAGATAAAGGTCAGTGAGTACCCGAAAGTCCCCATAAAGTAGCCCTTGGCTTTCAAGAAACTCTGGAGCCATAGGACTGGGTCTTCGCCTTCTCTTGCCCTTGGACTGGTGCCTACAGAGTTTCAGCTGCTGTCGCTGGGGCTGGCCAGGTCCTCACAGCCTCAGGTCCAGGAGTCCAGCACCCAAGACACTAGCCCTAATCTTTGCCACCTCTGATTACGACTTCAGGGATTGGTGCTTACTGGTGAAGGAAGCTTGGAAATAAAGTATTGACAGTATACTTAAATGTCCCTTCTCCCAAGGTAATTATTAACTTATTCCTTCATCTTTTGCAATTCAAAGGATCCCAAATCAAGCACTTTACAGTATTTTCTCACTTAATCCTCCAGCACAGGGGTCGGGAACCTATGGCTCACGAGCCAGATGTGGCTCTTTTGATGGCTGCATCTGGCTCGCAGACAAATCTTTAATAAAAAAGTAATAACGTTAAAAATATAAAACATTCTCATGTATTACAATCCATTCATTTCCTACTGCTCATGTTCATGTTGTGGGTGGCTGGAGCCAATCACAGCTGTCCTCCGGGACAACATCAAATTTTTATTGGATAATGCGTAACATACACAGGTCATTGTATGGCTCTCACGGAATTGCATTTTAAAATATGTGGTGTTCATGGCTCTCTCAGCCAAAAAGGTTCCCGACCCCTGCTCCAGCAGATGTAAATGAAGGCACCATTATTATCTTGAAGTTACAAAAGAAGAAATGGAGAGGCTCAGAGAGGTTAGGTAACTTGTCCAAAGTCACACGGCTGGTAATTAGGGACCCCAATTTTCTGCATATCCCCTGAAGAATCAGCAAAAGGTCTGGCATTAACTGTGTGATGCTGGGCAGGCCAGTGCCTCTCGTTAGACCTTGGTTTGTCATCTGTAGAAGGAGGGAGATGGACCAGTTCTGCAAGGACCTGTTCAGTATTCTTGGACTTCTTACTCGATCTGCCAGACATGTTATACTTGCCTCCAAAGGTTCTTCCGTTCACCACCAGAGTACGCTCTGCCCCCCAAACAGGAGGCACTGAGGACGTCTGACTTCCACTCACTAGTCACCACCCTAATTGATAAAATTCCTTTTTAGAGCAAAAAAATCAATGTGGATCCAAATCCTCTCATTATTTCAAACCTGCTGGGATCCCTCCTCTCTGAAGGCGCACTGGCCTCCAGGCCCACAGGGCTTTCTTGTTTCTAAGCTGTAATGTCCATCTTCCCCTCCAGGTGGCAGCCCTCTTACTGTTGTGCTGACCAGCCATTACCTCTGGCGTTATCATTCCGAGAAGGAAAGATACGGACTTAGGACAAGAGGCCCTGACCTCCTTGTTCCATGATTCCCGCCTCTGAATGTCCGATATAATGAAATCTGGTTCTCCCCTCGAGATAAATCTTAAACTACTCATTCTTTCATTTAAAATTTTTGTTTTCAAGTATTTTATAATATTTGAGTGAAGAAAAAGAAGACTCTTTTTGAAGAATACTTAGAGCAATAGGATGAATCACCATCTTGTGTCATCCTATTTTTATTGGAAATATACAGTATTTCAGCTACACAGTGGGAAGAGTGGGCTTTGGTGAGCTTCCCTGGACAGGAAGCACCAATCACAACGCTGTTGTGGCAAAATGCATGGTGAATTCTCAGCAGTGGTACAAAAGACCTATTAGAGCATAACTCATTACCAGGCAGTGCCTCATCATGTTTCCAAAGTTATTTACTTCTAGAGTCAATCTGCATTTCAGTAAGACTTAAAGTATATCAACTTTCCTAAGGCATCTTTCAATATAATATGAGACATATTTATTTAGTCTGAAAAAATTTAAAATGTCAATAAATTTTTCTAGGCATTTCTTTCCCATGGAGCAATGTAATCCAATCCCAGATGTGCGAAAATCTCTTCTTCACTTTCTGCTTCAAGAAATGTTCTCTGAAAGCAAAACAAAAAATATGTGCCTTCAGATAGTTTTGTCAAGAGTCACAGTGCTAACATAGTTTTGCTTGTCTAATTGTCTTGTCAAAAGGAATTATTGCCAAAACATAATTCCGTGCTTCTGAGCATCAAAAGTCACCTTAACTGACTTCTGTAATTTTTATATTTTCTTACCCAAAAATATGACACTTAATAAATTCAGGTAAAATGATGACAGCCTTATACATTCAGCTAAAGGCACTTGATATTTTTCTCATGGGTCTGTAGTTCTTTTTTTTTTTTTTTTTCTGAAGCTGGAAACGGGGAGAGACAGTCAGACAGACTCCCGCATGCGCCCGACCGGGATCCACCCGGCACGCCCACCAGGGGTGACGCTCTGCCCCTCCGGGGCGTCGCTCTGTCGCGACCAGAGCCACTCTAGCGCCTGGGGCAGAGGCCAAGGAGCCATCCCCAGCGCCTGGGCCATCTTTGCTCCAATGGAGCCTTGGCTGCGGGAGGGGAAGAGAGAGACAGAGAGGAAGGAGTGGGGGGGGGGGGGGTTGAAGAAGCAAATGGGCGCTTCTCCTATGTGCCCTGGCCGGGAATCGATATCTGGACTTCTGCATGCCAGGTCGACGCTCTACCGCTGAGCCAACCAGCCAGGGCAGGTCTGTAGTTCTTAACCACAGTTGTTCATTAGAAACACCTGAAGAAGTTTTTAAAAAAATACTGAAGCCTGAACTATACCCCAGTCTAATGAAATCAGAATCCCAGGAGGGTTCCTGTCAATCAGTCTGTTTAAAAGCTCTGGGTAGTTCTAATATACAGTCAGAAATAAGTATTGTTGCTATCAGTAATGAGCAGAAGCAAGAACTGAATTCTTGTATATGTTGGGTTCTCCTCCCGGCCTTCCACAACCTGCCTTCACCTCCTCCAGTCTTTAAGACCAAACACCATTTCTCCTCCATCCCACAGTGTTGAGTACCTAGGAGACACTTGATTATGTTGAACTACTTGTTTTACCTCAATTTTAAATTATTCTTCAATAGGGTCATGTGAATCTGCCTCCACTCACATGTTCAACATCCTGCCAGCCTCATTGGCTCTCTCTTCTGACAAGAGCACCTTAGTTTTTCTTTGAGAACCCCTCAACCCCCAAATATCAGTCCATGAGGGTCAGGTGGGGCTGATCTCACCTCCAAGCCTGGCCAATCAGAGCCACAGTAATGGGTTCAGGATGGGCACATGGCCCAGGCCTGGTCAGTGAGCATTAGCTAAGGCTCTTACTTGAACTACTAGGAAAGAGGCTCTTCTCTGTTGGGGTGGCTAAACTGGAAGGATGGAACTTATGGGAAAACTCTGCCTAAGAATGAAACAACACCGAGGGAAGCCTACCTGAGCACCTGGATACAGCCATACCTGAAGTTAATATTATGTGGATGCTGCAGTATAAAAGCCAAATTTATCTTCTGTGACTAAGCCATTTGGATTGGGTGTCTGACACGTGTAACTGACACAGCTCTAGGCAGGTACACCTTATTTAGACTATAAGTTCCTAGAGGGCAAAGATTTATGCTTTTAGTTCTTTTATGTCTTTTTTCCCCTCAGAGCTTAGTTTAGTGTCCTTGAGCACTGTAAGAACAGTAGACCTTGGCACTTATGGATTTACTAGTTGAATATTTAACTCTTCATAACTGATAAGATAGTTTATCATTTTGCTGACACATGAATTTGAATTGTGACCATTGCCGGGCTAGCATGCCAAATGAGTAACGAGGCTGGTGAATGAGTCTCACTGACAGCTTAGCAACATCTGATGGCACCTCTGTTGCTCTCTCTGTAATAGACTCTTATTAATAACTTAGGTACATTTGAGGAGTCCTTGAGTGGTATTTGTGACTTAGGGGAGAGGAATCCTTGGTTTTCTTCAGAAATACTTGTTGCAAATACCACGGATATATGTACTAAACTCAATTAATCTTCACTGCTGGACTGGTTCTGGGGACCCTACCAGCTCATCACCTTTGAGCCCAGTGCCCCTGGAGGCCCAGTGTGGGGCCGTGTTCCCGTTAGGATCTTTCCAGACGCCCTCTGCTGTGTGTGATCTGTGGAAACAGGACGCTCTCGGCAAAGGAAACTGAACCTGGACACTAAAATCAGTTTAGGGAAAATGCTCAGGGAGCCAGCCTTGGGGATGGGGTTCGAATAGCCCATCTCAGGGAGACAGCTCTACCTTGGTTTTGTCGTATAAAGCGTGGTTATCCAGAATCATCTTCCGCTCATGGGTGGCATAGCGCCGGAGGTCTCTCTCAAATTGCTGGACAAGAGTTAAATAAAATATGTTACTATCAGGTCTAGAATGTCTTCAGTATTATGTGTTTAGAAATTGCCTAAATCCCTAAAATGAAATATCGATCTCAATGCCAAACATTCCGTGAAGTGAAATTAAACTCTACTAAACATTCTTAAAGCCATATTCTCCCCCAGGGCTGAGCTCGACAATGACTGAGCTCTGTGCTTACAGGTTCACACTAGAATGTAAGCTCAGTGGAAACAGGGACTTGACTTGTTTTGTTCGTAACTATATTCCTCTTCAAATATGCCCGGCACACAGAAGACGTACAACAAATGTTTGTTGAATGAATAAATGGATATTGTGAGGATTGTGTCCAGAATAATATCTAGTCCACAGTGAATGCTGGTTAAATAATTATTGGGGTTTTGTTGATTGTTTTTTAATTGGGACTATCACTATTTCAAAAGAGGATGAGGAGTCAGGAGACCCAGATTCCAGCCTGAATTTTGTCCCTATCTGGCTGTACATCTCTCTCTTTTTTTTTAATAATCTTTTTTAAATTATTTTTTAAATTTATTCATTTTAGAGAGGAGAGAGAGAGACAGAGAGAGAGAGAGAGGAGAGACAAAGAGAGATAAGGAAGGGAGGAGCTGGAAGCCTCAACTCCCATATGTGCCTTGACCAGGCAAGTCCAGGGTTTCGAACTGGCGACCTCAGCATTTCCAGGTCGATGCTTTATCCACTGAGCCACCACAGGTCAGGCATAGCCATGTACATCTCTTGATAAGTCACCTAGTCTCTGAATCTTGGTTGGTCAAACAGGATGATGGATGAAGTGCATGACTAAGGTCACCTCTGACTTGAACAGCCTCTTATATGAGCGTCTGTAAAACTGAGGTTCCTAGCACCTGCCCCAGAGTAGCATCTCCTATGATCAGGGTGGACTCTGAAGCTTCAGAGAGCATACCCTGAAGCCTGAGTTAGAGGACAGGAAAGCCTTGGGGCAGGAGGACAATCAGTGGTGTTCTTGTTGAGGTTAATTTTCCTGAGAAACATAAATCTAGAAATATTGTCCTTTCCATGTGGGAATCTGGTGAAAGCATGGGATAATTGCGCCCTCTAGTGGCAATGAACCATTTTTAATTAAAAAAAAATTTTTTTATTACCGGAAAGCTGGTGGCAGCTGGGAACTGCCCTTCTCGACCACTACCTGGGTGTATGAGAAGACAGAAGGGCTTGTAATGCCGTACAGGGGAAGCCAGGGGTGTGGGAAATTGGGGTGAAGCAGATTCTTGGTGCTGGTGAAAATAGTGGGGTATTGCTTAGCACAAGTCCGCCTCCTCAGCCCTGGGTCACTCTCCTCCTGTCTTCCGCACTTAGAATATGGCTGCTTACACTGTGCCAACGAGTCTGGAGAGGGAGGGGATCATGGAGACAGAGAGAAGCTGCACTTGGCCCCCCAGTTTTGTGTGGTGAGAGATATATTCCTGGACTCTTGTGTTAAAACATCAGCAGGATTTTCCCATAGACTGTTAGGAATTATAATGATGGCTCTCATTTGAAGAGTAATAATATTTACTCAACAAATATTTGTTGAGCATCTATTATGTGCCAGGCATGTTCTGGGAGCTTCGAATAATTCCAGCCCCAAAGCAAAGACACCTGACGTTTAACTCATGGTTGAGGACAGTTCATTTGCATTATGTCATTCATCCTCCATATAAAGACCTCCAAGAACTCATTTCTCTGCAAAGAACAGCCGGCTGCTTTGGGACAGCGTAGGGAACATAGTTCAGGAGCTAGAGCATGTGCTAATGCGACTCAAAGTACGGGCACCATCTCTGTGACTACAAAGTGACCGGAGCTGGGAGCTGCCGATTGGCTAGCCTGACCACATACTTGGCATGTGCTGAGGGCATTGCCAGCTTCCTCTCACCGAATCTCTGTGAACCAGGGAGGCGGCTGAGGTCATCAGCCTCACTTTCCTGATGGGAAAACTAAGACTTAAAGGACATCGGGAACTTGTCCTAGATCACCCAGCTGCTGAGAGGCAATGCAGGGACTTGGAAACAGGTCTCAAATGGCCAAGCCTATGCTCTTAGCCTCCACGCTGCTTTCTCTACTTCAGTGGTTGTCACACCTCAGTTGCATTGAATCACCTGAAGGGCTTGTTGAAATACAAATTGCTGAGTACTATCCGCAGAGTGTCTCATCAGTAAGTCTGGGTGGGGTGGAGAATTTACATGTCTCACCCCAGTAAGGCTGAAGCTGCTGGTCCAGGGACCACACGGTGAGAAAAACTGTTCTAAATTAAGTTGTTTCACTTGAATGTGTGTGGGTGGAATGCCTGACTTAGAAGTTTCTGGGCACTGCCTCCCCTCTTGTCATTCTGCCCCTACTGCCATTGTCACTCCTCTGGGCCACTGTCCCACAGATCCAGATAGTGCTTACCCGGGAGCCGGTCCAGCCCAGCAGAGCAAAGGCACGGCGCTCATAGGGGCACACGACCAGGTCCACACGGATGGCCTTCCAGGGCATTCCTTCCTGCTGGCTGGGCTTGCCGCCGTCTACTCTCTGATGGTGCAACTTTAAAATCAGAAAGCACTTTTGGAAATGATCTAAAGCATCCACCTTCCTGCTAGGCAACTTGAACTTGTCAAATGTTGATTCCACAAGGTCATAGTATAAAAGTAATCCCTGAAAACAAACAGAAAGATGTCAGGAAGAGTCCCCGATGGACAAGGTCTGCCATTTTATATCAGACTCTTAATGAGTGCTCTTGATGAAAGCTTTATAGATTCAAGCTTTGGTGTGTTTTGTCCTTGAGTTGTGAGCTCACCGGGCCACACTCGGAGAGGAAGCCGGGATGTGGGTGTATTATCTTCCCTCTGCAGCAGAGGAATTTGGCAATTCGAGAGGCCCAGCCAAGGCCACTTCATGCAGAGATGCCAGATCATCTAACCAACAACTTGCCTCACCGACCATAAGCAACAACCAGGCTGTCTGTACATGGCTACTTTGACTCAGTGCCCCGGCTTACTGGGCTCAAAGGGTGTGGCTGGAGGCTGAGCCTCACTTTGGAGCAGGATGACCGGCTTGCTAGGGAGTGCTTTGTTTCTCTGTCCGCTTGGGAAAGTGAGCTAATGTCAGTTTCACCTAACATTGCCTGGTTAGTAAGTAAACAAGTCATTCTAAGATGTGTCCAGTGAGTTGCCATCCTCTAATTTAGCTGCTGGAATTCCTTGTGGCACAGGGCCGGATGTGGGGTGGGGAGGCAGAAACATGCAATTAACCAGAGGCAGATTAAGGTTGGTTGAGGTCCCGGGCACAGAAGAAAATATTGAGCCCCTTAAAAAAAGAGAGACAGGGGAAAAAAAAACATGTTAACCATATTTTTAAATAAATAAAAATTATTATGTACTATTAATGTTGAAATTGCACAGATGAAAGCAAAGTTGGTGTCATTAGAAGAAAGTGTAAAGTGGGGCCTTTCAGAAGTCAGGGCCTACGTGTACACCTGGTGCGCCCACAGTTAAATCCGCCTCTGCAATTAACTACTAAATCGGAGCACAACTAAAACAGCAAATAACCTCAAAATAATTAAATCATAGTTATTAGACTGTGTAATTCGTTATCATGTATTCCAGGGGTCGGGAACCTATGGCTCACGAGCCAGATGTGGCTCTTTTGATGGCTGCATCTGGCTCGCAGACAAATCTTTAATTAAAAAAAAAAGTAACATTAAAAATATAAAACATTCTCATGTATTACAATCCATTCATTTCCTATCGCTCATGTTCATGGTTGCAGGTGGCTGGAGCCAATCACAGCTGTCCTCCGGGATAACACCAAATTTTTATTGGATAATGTGTACCATACACAGGTCGTTGTATGGCTCTCACGGAATTACAGTTTAAAATATGTGGCGTTCATGGCTCTCTCAGCCAAAAAGGTTCCCGACCCCTGATATATTCTTTAGGTCAGATGTTCTCAAATTCAATCATCAGAACCATTGGGAAGGTTTGTTAGAGCAGTTTTCAGGGCCCTGTCCCCAGAGCGATTCAGTGCGGGGAGGGAGAGGGAGAATGTGCATTTCTAACAAGCTTCCAGGTGATGCTGATGTTGCTGGTCAAAGGACTAACTGTACTTCGAGGGTCACTGACTCAGTTTGTTATTGTTATTAGAAATGCTTTTCATTTCTCCTGCAACCTAAGATACATTGTTTTATTTGGACTGAAGGCTTTGAGGAGAGAACACTTTTCCTTTTGCTGATCTAAAAGGGAAATTTTTTGCCCTGGGCCTCAGTGCCTCCTGAGGAAAGGTATTAAGAACAGACATCATTTGAAGTGGGGAGGACCACTAATGTCAGGAAGAGCCTCGGGGGGGGGGGGGTGACAAATCTTGCCATAGATAAAGCTAATAATCAGCTTGGAAAACACAATTCCACTTTTCAATGAAACTTACCAGAATTAGTATGTATAGCAGCCTTTCGTGTAAGTTTGAATTATGTACATTTGAAAAGGGAGCTACTAAAATATTAAAAAGTCTCACGTTGGAGCCAAATTTGCAATAACACCTACCACCCTGTTGTTAAAAATCCACAAAGCAGGCTTCCTAATAGTTGTACACTGTTTGCACCATCGCCACGTGGCAGCGACACTTTGGCTGGAATAAATTATGGGCCCTCCTTGGTGGGGCTTTGCCTGGAGTTTTGCATGGTGCTTGGGACGCATCCCTGGAGTGACACGCTCCTGTCTGCTCATACAGAAGGTTCCACCTGTCCAGGGCATGGCTCTCAACGCCCACACCACCCCTGAGGCCACCTCCGCTCTCTGTCCTGGGCCTCTCTATACTCTGCTGTAATTCCTTCCTTGTTTCCCCCTGCCCCCACCCTTTCTCTTTAGGTAACTTCTAACCTTGTTTGAAAACTCCTTTGAAGGTTTGAGCCCCAGTTCCCCATCAATTCCCACAGGTGGACTGGATTTCACATCAGCATGCTCCTCTGTTTCCTGCTGGCAACCCTGGAAACCGAAGGACTCCTGACAAGAAGAAGGGCACTTCCTTGCCCCTGTGCCCGCCTCCCCAGGGGACAGAGTAGCCTGCTCTCTGGGCAGCTGACAGGGGCAGGGTAGATGTGTTCAGCCCTCAACCTACCCTCCCTCAAAGAAGGGGGCTCGTTGCCTGGCATTTAGTCTCAGGCTGCCCACTGAGCAGGGAGGGTGGCGAGGCTGGAGCTTGGGCAGATTTGATAGTCAGGATCTATCCAATCTGTGGTTTCAATTCTCTCTAACCCCTTCTCATAAGATGCGGCACTCCCTAACCTTGCTCTGTCCCCGCTCCCAGCTCCCTGATCTTCAGAGAGCATGCTCTTTATTTTGTTTGCAGGTTTAATGCCTCTGGATGTGCAAGGCAGAGACACAGCCGCCTGGGCTGCTGTGCTGATAGGAGAATTGTGTATAAACAAGATACATGTTCATAACGTGGACTCTGGAACCCAGAGCAGGCAGTCTCGTTGCATGTCATGTGGCGTTGTGTTAGTGGTTGCAAATAATTAAGAATCAATTAGTCATTATATGATTGTGAGATAAATAGTGTGCAAAATTCAATAGCATTAATACAATGCTTGAGTGCCGAACACCCACTTTTGATCTTTTTTCTTACCATCTTTTCCCATAAGTTTATCACTTTGGGTAAAAGTTGTTGTTCTTCTTCCTCTGTTGATCCTGGGCTGGTAATTAAAAAATCCACATCATGCCCAATCTTCTTACCCCTGATTAAAAAAAAAAAGAAATGGAAATAAATCATTCATTCATTCATTCATTCATTCATTGGCTTAACTAATATTTTTGAGTGCCTGCTTTGCGCCGGGCACCACGCACTGGTTGTCACCGAGCACTAAGCTCTAAAAACTTAGTGGGGAAAACAGGCATACAAATAAATTACTGTCCATGAATCTCTGAGGAGAAGTGCCTAGCCCAGCCTGGGGAGGAGGGAGTCAAGGAAAGCTTTCTGGAGGAGGTAGCATCTAAATTGAATCTTCAGGAATGAGAAGAAATCAGCCAGGTGACGATTTGAGGAAAGCCAATGTGAACAGAAGGGTCTGGCTGTGCAAAGTCACAGAGTTAAGAAACAGCCCTGTCTGTGCAGAAAATTTCGAGCCATTTGGGGTTGCGGGAGTAAAATATGAAGTGTAGAAATGAGAGGCTGGGCCAGAGCACCAAAGGCGTTCTGTGCCTTCTGAACACAGGGAGCCACTGAAGGTGTTAGAGCAGGGGAGACAAAGGCAACCCTCATTACTTACCTCCGGAATCCTCCAGTCACAGTGACAAAGGCATCTGGAAGAAACGCCCAGACCGCCTCTTTAACCAGCATGCCCACAGCCTCTGCTTCTGCCTTGGTCACACAGCTGACAAGGTCTTCATAATAGAGGAATCCTAAGAGGCCATTGGACAGGTCAATGGAGAGAGTGACATGTCTCATGTGAACTGACCAGCCCTCAGTAGGAAGGGATTCTGTCCCCACATACAGCTGACATGGCTATGGGCGACAATGCCAGCTTGCCTGGAGAGACCAGTAATTTCTGTTCTCTTGGTTATGAATTTTTCATGGTAGCAATGGCTCTTTGCGTTCTGACTGAGAGGCTCACGATTTCCAGACTACTATTCAAAAAAAGATGGGGGGGGGTATCAAAAGTTCTTGCTTCTGATGAGCTTAAATTTATTCCTTGTCATTTCACCCATCACTGGCCGCTTGGAAAGATATTGGTCCTTATCCAAATCTACTGGTCCTTCTTTCTTACCTCCAGGATTATGGAAGGGTGGAGGCAGGAAGGCCATTTGGCTTAAACACCATGGTCACCAAATTCTCAAATCTAAGCATCACACATTATCTCTAAATGAGGACAGTCGCATAAACAGGTCGGCAGGACCAAGACGACAAGATGATGGTCACAGTAATACAACTATTAACTGTGGCCAACACCAACCCACACTGCTTGTGAAATACTGCTGTGTCTATTCATTTCTTTTGCCCATTTTTGGATTGGATTGTTTGTCTTCCTAGTATTAAGTTTTACAAGTTCTTTATAAATTTTGGTTATTAACCCCTTATCAGACGCATTGTCAAATATATTCTCCCATTGTGTAGTTTGTCTTTTTATTCTGTTCTTATTGTCTTTAGTTGTGCAGAAGCATTTTAGTTTGATAAAGTCCCATTTGTTTATCCTGTCTTTTATTTCACTTGCCTGTGGAGACAAATCAGCAAATATATTGCTTTGAGAGATGTCAGAGAGCTTACTGCCTATGTTTTCTTCTAAGATGCTTATGGTTTCACGGCTTACTTTTAAGTCTTTTATCCATTTTGAGTTTATTTTTGTGAATGGTGTAAGTTGGTGGTCTAGTTTCATTTTTTTGCAGGTAGCTGTCCAATTTTCCCAACACCATTTGTTGAAGAGGCTGTCTTTACTCCAATGTATGCTCTTACCTCCTTTGTCAAATATCAGTTGTCAATAAAAGTGTGGGTTTATTTCTGGGTTCTCAATTCTGTTCCATTGATCTATATGCCTGTTCTTATGCCAGTACCAGGCTGTTTTGAGTACAATGGCCTTATAATATAACTTGATATCCGGAAGTGTGATACCTCCCATATTATTCTTCCTTTTCAAGATTGCTGAGGCTATTTGTGTTCTCTTTTGGTTCCATATAAATTTTTGGAATATGTGTTCTATATCTTTGAAGTAAGTCATTGGTATTTTAATCGGTATTGCATTGAATTTATAAATTGCTTTGGGTAATACAGACATTTTAATGATGTTTATTCTTCCTAACCATGAGCACGGTATATGCCTCCACTTGTTTGTATCTTCCCTGATTTCTTTTATCAATGCTTTGTAATTTTCCGAGTACAAGTCTTTAATCTCCCTGGTTAAATTTATTCCTAGGTACTTTATTTTTTTGGTTTCAATGGTAAAGGGGATTGATTCCTTAATTTCTCTTTCTGACAGTTCATTGTTAGTGTATAAAAATGTCTCTGATTTCTGAGTATTGATTTTATATCCTGCCACCTTGCTGAATTCATTTATCAGGTCCAGTAGTTTTTTGACTGAGACTTTAGGGTTTTCTATATACAATATCATATCATCTGCAAATAATGATAGTTTTACTTCTTCTTTTCCAATTTGGATGCCTTTTATTTCTTTTTCTTGTCTGATTGCTGTGGCTAGGACTTCCAGAACTATGTTGAATAAGAGTGGTGAAAGGGGGCACCCCTGCCTTGTTCCTGATCTTAAGGGGATTGCTTTTAATTTTTGCCCATTTAGTATGATATTGGCTGTGGGTTTGTCATAGATGGCCTTTATCATGTTGAGGTATGTTCCCTGTATTCCCACTTTGCTGAGAGTTTTGATCATGAATGGGTGCTGGATTTTATCAAATGCTTTTTCTGCATCTATTGAAATTATCATGAGGTTTTTCTCCTTCCTTTTGTTTATGTGATGAATCACATTGATTGATTTGCGAATATTGTATCAGCCTTGCCTCCCAAGAATAAATCCCACTTGATCATGGTGTATGATTTTTTTCATATATTGCTGGATCTGGTTTGCTAATATTTTGTTGAGGATTTTTGCATCTAAATTCATCAGGGATATTGGCCTATAATTTTCTTTTTTTGTGTTGTCTTTGCCTGGTTTTGGAATCAGAATTATGCTAGCCTCATAAAAGGAGCTTGGAAGTCTTCTTTCCTCTTGAATTTTTTGAAATAGCTTGAGAAGGATAGGAGTTAGTTCTTTGAATATTTGTTAGAATTCACTTGTGAAGCCATCAGGCCCAGGACTTTTCTTTTTTGGGAGTTTTTTGATAGCTGTTTCAATCTCATTTGTTGTAATTGGTCTGTTTAGGTTTTCTGATTCTTCCAGATTGATTTTTGGAAGATTATATGTTTCAAGGAATTTGTCTATTTCATCTAGGTTGTCTAGTTTTTTGGCGTACAGTTCTTCATAGTATTTTCTTACAATATTTTGTATTTCTGTTGTGTCAGTTGTTATTTCTCCACTCTTGTTTCTAATTTTATTTATTTGAGTCCTCTCTCTTTTTTTCTTGGTGAGTCTGGTTAAAGGTTCATCGATCTTGTTTACCTTTCAAAGAACCAGCTCCTGGTTTCATTGATCCTCTGTATTGTTTCTTTAGCCTCTATGTCATTTATTTCTGCTCTGATCTTTATTATTTCCTTCCTTCTACTAGCTCTGGGCTTTACTTGCTGTTCTTTTTCTAGTTCTTTTAGATGTAGGGTCAAGTCATTTATTTGAGATTTTTCTAGCTTCTTGAGGTATGCCTGTAATGCTATAAACTTCCCTTTCAGGACTGCTTTTGCTATGTCCCATAAATTTTGAGTTGATGTATGCTCATTATCATTTGTTTCTAGGAATTTTTTAATTTCTTCTTTGATCTCATTGTTCACCCATTTGTTATTTAATAACATGCATCAGTCTGAACACTTTCTCTCTCTCTTCTTTGTTTCTTTTTGAAGCCACATTTTATTTATTGCAATATGCACATTATGGTACGTTTGGAGTCTGATCTGAAAAACAGTGTTTCAGGGGAGTTGCTGTTGAGTGGCCTCAAAGTTTCAGTTACGCGAGACGACCGTGTTCCTGAGCTGCGCTGTTCAGCACTGTCCTGCTGTTAGCAATACTGTATTCTGTTGTGCGTGTGAACCACGAAGATTTGGTTCGTTTTCTCTCATGTTGCTTGTTTCTTTTCATTGCTTAAACAGAGAATAGCTGCTTTCTTTTATTTCTAGTCTTTTCTCCTAAATGACCCCTTTACTTTCAAAACATTAAAAATGTTGATAACGTCATTATTCGTCATCACTCAGAAACCATGAGCTCATGGCTGTGAATGGGGTGCCCTTTCAAATACAGTAAAATTGCATTTCTATATTTAAAATATATACAGTTTTTTTTTTACTGTGTATTAACATTTCTTTATTTTAAAAAAAGTTTACCAGGACCCTCTCTTAAATGGAAGTGACCAACCCACTTTCAACCTCCAGGAGGCCCAACCAGGCTCTCAAGATACCTGCGTCAACACATTCTTCTCAGATGAATGAGTCTGGCTGGGTAGATCAATCCTGTTCT
Organism: Saccopteryx leptura; assembly: GCF_036850995.1. NCBI lineage: Eukaryota > Metazoa > Chordata > Mammalia > Chiroptera > Emballonuridae > Saccopteryx > Saccopteryx leptura. The sequence continues at coordinate 31,180,882 of NC_089515.1, forward strand.
GGATTTCCACCATTTCCTTTCTGTGTCCTGGTGTTCTATGTGTTCTAAAACAGGTCCATATTTGTGCCAGGCAACAGCTCTAGTCTGTTCAAATATTCTTACTTGCCAATCCTTCATGTCAAGTTTCTACCCTTGACTCTTCACCGATGCCTCTTACCCAGCTGAGACCCAAGGGGTAAAAGGGTCAGTTCAGTAAGAACCAGATCAACAGTGCAACCTAGTTTGCCATCCAGACATAAAGGAATGACAACCACCATGAAGAGCATATTGGCTCTGTGCCTGGTCCAAGGCTGAGTAAGTACAGGAACTGGAGCTTTGCCTCCATTATCTGAGTCAATTCCCACTTAAGTACCAATGTTACCTCCCTTTTATAGATGAAGTGCTTAGGATCAAAGATGTTAATTAACAAACGTACTTATGATCACATAGCTAGAGAATGCTGGAGCCAGGATTTGGACCCAGGGCTGTCTAATTCCAAAAACATTTGCTTTTAATCATCGCGTGAAACAAGGCCCAACGAGCAGCTCAGCTCCCCAAGATCAGAGTTGAAATTCAACCTACTTGGAGCTCTACCGCAGCTGGCCCAGCATGGCAGCAATGGGAGACTTTCAGGAGACACGCTTACCTGCTTTCTGCATTCGTGTGAATTTCAGGGTCTTGTCTGACCTTATTTTACTCAGGGTTCTGAAACCCATCCTGAACCATTTCTCAGATGTCTTTAATCCCACTCCAAATACAGAAGTAAAGAGCTGAAATGGAAGGAAGAGCATGTCTTCAGTTCTAAAATAATCATGACAATGAAGTGATACTTTTCAAGGTCAAGGGATGAAGAGAAGTATAAACAAATCTCTAACTCGATGTCTTCTGAATATGACAAGTGGGTGGGAGATAGTAATTTTTAATTTTTTAAATACAATTATATAGGCTTCAGGTGTATAATTCTATAACACATCATCTGTATATTGTACTGTGTGTTCACCACCCCAAGTCAAGTCTCCTTCCATCATTTTTGCTTCAGGAGGGTCCTTTCCTGATGAATGAAACAGACGTGAGGAGGCAGGTTCTGGCATCTGCATGGGGCTCCCCTGTAACCTGATCGTGGGATGGCCTGTGCTGTCAACATGTGACAACAGCTATCCCCATCGGCCACTCCCCTTTGCCAAATGTCTCTCACACACACTCACGCTGTGCATATTTATCCTAACAATTTAAAGAGGGATGTGCACGTAGGTTGCATAAGTTCTCCACCGTCAGACAACTGGTAAGTGGCAGAGCCCAGGCTCAGACCCGGCCCGCTGCACTCCAAGCCCAGGCTCCTGCACACAACCACCTTTTAGGCCTATCGCTTCTGAACTGAAGGGATTAGCAGAAGTCTCTGCAATTCCAAGGTAAGGAGCATTGGGAGGTAATGATCCCTGCTTCAAAATAGGCAAGGATGGGCCCTGGCTGGTTGGCTCAGCGGTAGAGCGTCGGCCTGGCGTGCAGGGGACCCGGGTTCGATTCCCGGCCAGGGCACATAGGAGAGGCGCCCATTTGCTTCTCCACCACCCCCCCCCTCCTTCCTCTCTGTCTCTCTCTTCCCCTCCCGCAGCCAAGGCTCCATTGGAGCAAAGATGGCCCGGGCACTGGGGATGGCTCCTTGGCCTCTGCCCCAGGCGCTAGAGTGGCTCTGGTCGCAGTGGAGCGATGCCCCGGAGGGGCAGAGCATCGCCCCCTGGTGGGCAGAGTGGCGCCCCTGGTGGGTGTGCCGGGTGGATCCCGGTCGGGCGCATGTGGGAGTCTGTCTGACTGTCTCTCCCCGTTTCCAGCCTCAGAAAAAATACAAAACAAAAACAAAAACAAAACAAAAAAACAGGCAAGGATGCATCACGGAGCTTTCCAACACAGGCTTGCTCTTTAAGAGCGGGGTTGTTTTGCACTATGGCTGAAGTATCCCCTTGACATTTGTACCCATGAGTGACAGACTCCTGGAAGGTAAGGGAATCTGTATCTCATCATAGCACGGCAATAAGCTCTGGCACCCATTCTTACTGAGGCATCTGTATCTTAGACCACTGCTGTGGACTGAATTACCCCCACCTCCAATTCACATGCTGAAGTCCTACCCCTCAATGTGGTGGTATGTGGAGTTGGGGTCATTTAGAGGTAATTAGCTTTAGATGAGGTCATGAGGGTGGGGCCCTAATGATTGGATTAGTGCCTTTATAAGAAGAGACACCAGAAAGCTTGTTCTCCATGTCATGTGAGGGCACATTGAAAAGGAGGCTACCTGCCAGCCAGGAAGTGGGGCCGGACCAGAACCCAACCATGTTGGCACCCTGATCTCAGAATTCAGCCTCCAGAACTGTGAGAAAAAGAAATGTTATTTAAGCCACCTCATCTATGGCATTTTGTTAGACAACCCAAGCTGACTGATACAACCACCTAGAATAAGTAATGGGATTAACTGAAAAACCATTTTCGAGAAATATTTGTAAAATCACTTACTTTGAAGGACTGATATCGTTCATCATTTAACACAGCTTTGACTTCAGCACTTTCTCCATCTTCAATAATTTCCTTCATAGATAGTTGGAAAATATTTTAAATTAGTGATGTTGGACAGCCACACACCAAGAAGTTCAAATTGACAGATCCAATAGCCTGAATTTTCATAAGATACACACCCATTGTGTGAATGTTTCCCTAGTTTATCTGGAGAAAACAAGACAGACATTTTCCTATAATCTTGAAAATTCCAGGTCATTATTTTTCCAAGTGTCACTTTACAATCCTCAGGAACAAAGATACAGAATGAGTCAGGCCCGAATCTACAGAACACCAAACCAGAATACTCACTGACCAAGGTGTGTCTAAATATGTGTGATAATTTTCTTTTCAATAGATATGAACTTGCTGAAACAAGACTTTTCATCTGAGTTAATTAATTCTGGACCCATTGAAAAGCCAATCCAAGGTTCAAGCCCTTATGATGTCTGGCTCAGAGGCACCAGAGGCACCTACCTTCCTCTTGATAGAGTTAGAATTATTTTTCTTAAACAACTGACGTTGCACTTGACCATACTACAACATACTCCCGGATGCCCAACTTGCCATACTGGGTAATCCTTTAACATCATTAAGTAAATAAGCACCCACCCTGGCTCTCTATCTGAAACATACATGTAGTAAGGCAGAATCAACTCCACTGCCTATTATACCCACCAGCATTCTGGAGGGTGATGCCCTCTAATGGAACTGAAGTCCTTCACCCAACCTATGTCTAAAGTCAGAACATCCCCTGCTGTCGAGCTTTGAAGTCACTAGAGTCTTTGACTCTGATTAATAATAACACAGGTGAGGCCCTGGCCAGTTGGCTCAGCGGTAGAGCATCGGCCTGGCGTGCAGGGGACCTGGGTTCGATTCCCGGCCAGGGCACATAGGAGAAGTGCCCATTTGCTTCTCCACCCCCCCTCCTTCCTCTCTGTCTCTCTCTTCCCCTCCCGCAGCCAAGGCTCCATTGGAGCAAAGATGGCCCGGGCGCTGGGGATGGCTCCTTGGCCTCTGCCCCAGGCGCTAGAGTGGCTTTGGTCGCAACAGAGCAATGCCCCCGGAGGGGCAGAGCATTGTCCCCTGGTGGGCAGAGCGTCACCCCTGGTGGGCGTGCCAGGTGGATCTTGGTCGGGCGCATATGGGAGTCTGTCTGACTGTCTCTCCCCGTTTCCAGCTTCAGAAAAATAAAAAAAATAAAAATAAAAAAAATAATACAGGTGAGGTTTTTTTCCACTTGGCTGGCCCCACATAGCTCCAGCTGTCATAATATGAGTTATGGATTCTATCTACCTATCTATTATCTATCTATTTATCTATTTATCTATCTATCTATCTATCTATCTATCTATCTATCTATCTATCTATCATCTATCTTCTACCTATCTATATAATCTATCAAGAGAAACTAAAATAATCATGAATAGATCTACGAAGTTCACAGGGAAATCTATCCCCTTCCCCTCTCTCTCCCCCTGCCTACCCTCTTATCTTCCTATTTGGAGGTGTGTAAAATCACGTTTTACCCTTACCTCTATGATACTCTTCACTTTGTCCCCCAAGCAGGGAATTCCTTCTGTGTCCTTCATACTGACGATTGTGAATGGCAGAGATTTAAGTACGGAAGCTGCTCTCATAAATGCCAGACAGGTGCCTTCATTTTCTCGAAACTCATAATTTTCAGCCAGTACCTCAAAGGCATCCTGAAGAATAAAACCAGATGAGTAAAACATGGTCTCTTTCCTAGCCCCTGAGCCAGTGACCCCTTGCAAATGTCTCTTGCTCTCCTTTAAGTATTGGCACACTGCCTGACCTTTTCTGTGAAGGTCAGCACCTTTGTGCCCTTCCCTTGTTAGACAAGTGGCGTTGGATTGAAAAGACAGGCCACAGAATGTTTTGTAAGAAAACTTTGAGTTCACTGCCATTAGGTATTCAGGAATGATTTAACTAAAGCATGACCTCATGCTCACTGCACCCTGCTAGTCATTACTCAGCATTCATGATCCTTCCCTCTTTGCTTGCTGACTTCCCCACCAGCCTGTGGCCTTGATCACTGGGTATCCCACCCCTTGGATCGTACATAAAACACAGTCAGCACCCAATACGGGCTCATGGGATGACAGGTGCAGCCATAGGTGGCACAGACCCAAGACCCGGGTTATTTCAGGTAGGGCATGTTTGCACTTGTAGCCGAGGAGGAAGTAGCTGCAGCTGTGTGGTATCATTAGCTGCAATTTCCTGGTCTTCCTCACACATGGGGCGCTAGAAGGCTAGAAATGAGACGTTCTGTATTCAATATAGTAGTGAGTGTTTTATCCGCCTGGCGACTGACTCGATGCTGGCAGACAAGCAGTTGTGGGCTTGTTGGACTCATTTGAAACAACTGCCAAACTTCAGAGCTGGATGGGGCTTTACAGATAATCTAGCTAATTTCTAATTGAATGAATGAGAAACAGAGGCTCAGGGAGAGGAAGTGATGTCCTCAAAATAGTTAATATCAGAAAAGTGAGAATCTAGGTCTTTTGGTTCTTAGCAAAAGCTGCTTATGCATTATTGCTATTTCTATGTAATTTGCTCTTACTATGTTTTGGACTAATTACAGTATTTGATTTTTCAGACTATTTGCCTTTCAATAAATACTAATCTATCATCTCTAAAGAATATAATCCACATACATTTGTCTATTTCCACGATAGAAGTAGACCCATTCTTTTTTTTTTTTTTTTCATTTTTCTGAAGCTGGAAACAGGGAGAGACAGTCAGACAGACTCCCGCATGCGCCCGACCGGGATCCACCCGGCACGCCCACCAGGGGGCGACGCTCTGCCCACCAGGGGGCGATGCTCTGCCCCTCCAGGGCGTCGCCATGTTGCGACCAGAGCCACTCTAGCGCCTGAGGCAGAGGCCACAGAGCCATCCCCAGCGCCCGGGCCATCTTTGCTCCAATGGAGCGTTGGCTGCGGAAGGGGAAGAGAGAGACAGAGAGGAAAGCGCGGCAGAGGGGTGGAGAAGCAAATGGGCGCTTCTCCTATGTGCCCTGGCCGGGAATCGAACCCGGGTCCTCCGCACGCTAGGCCGACGCTCTACCGCTGAGCCAACCGGCCAGGGCTAGTGGACCCATTCTTAATAGAAAATCCAGAGATCAGGTGTGGGGTGTGGGGAAGTGTGGGGAAGACTTTCCTAGCTTTTCAGAAAAATTCCTAATTGTAGGTCCACGGAAAGCAGCTGCAAGCCCTTCATTAGCTCTGGGTGATGTGAAGCCATTACCGTGAATCTGTGGTTGCAGTTGTTTAACGTGGTTCTCCTCTGACATGCGTACTGGGAGATCTTCTGTACGGCAAGTGGTGGAGACTTCTGGGGCTCTGGGTTGGGGTTGTCTGGACAGTCTCTTCTCACCTGAACAAATGTATAAACACCCATTTTTAGTGACCATCAATAGTAATAATAATAGATATGTATGTAGAAAAATATTGGAGACAGTTTGATGGCAATTATCTCTGGAAAGAGGATACAATTATAGAAGAGTCAAATTTTATGTTATACGAAGCTCCAATATTTGAATTTGCTCTAATTAACATGTATAATTTTTGCAATCAGGGAAAAAAACATGAAAAAAAGACCATCAATTAAATACCATTTTTCTTTTCCATGGACTTATGTAGCTATGGTTGAAACCTTCTACCTGAGGGTTCTAGAACATTGGTGAAGGATTTTGAATTAAGAGCTTAACTTTCGGCCCTGGCCGGTTAGCTCAGTGGTAGAGCGTCGGCCTGGCGTGTGGGAGTCCCAGGTTCGATTCCGGCCAGGACACACAGGAGAAGCGCTCATCTGCTTCTCCACCCCTCCTCCTCTCCTTCCTCTCTGTCTCTCTCTTCCCCTCCCGCAGCCAAGGCTCCATTGGAGCAAAGTTTGCCCGGGCGCTGGGGATGGCTCCTTGGCCTCTGCCCCAGGCGCTGGAATGGCTCTGATTGTGGCAGAGCATCGCCCCAGATGGGCAGAGCATCGCCCCCTGGTGGGCATGCCAGGTGGATCCCGGTCGGGCACATGCGGGAGTCTGTCTGACTGCCTCCCCGTTTCTAACTTCAGAAAAATACAACAACAACAAAAAAAAAATACAAAAAAAAAAAAAGAGCTTAACTTTCTTAATTTTTTTCTTTATGAATGGTCATATTAGTAAGAAAAAAGTAGGAACTCTCTCCTTCTCTGACTGCCAGAACATCAGGGCTTCAATATTTTGAAGTATTCGGTATAGCTCTCTTCATAAAAATAGCTACCATTTGTTAAGTACCTGTATATATAGGTCAGGCTTTGTGTTAAGTCATATGTACATATGTAATTCTAATCCTCAGAACCATCTTATGAGATAGGCACTATTGTTATTCATATGATAGAGGAGGTAACTAAAGCTCAGAAAAGCTAAGTGACTTGCCCAAGGTCACGAAGGGAGTGAGCAGAGAACCCCAGTCTGTTGATTCTATAACCCCTGCTCCTAACCATTGAGCAAAAGACAATGGCAAACACAACCATGACACTTACGACAAGCCGGTGTTTTCCTGTCATCTCCACTGGTCTTCCAGCTCTCATACATTCTATCAGCCAGGAGACATCGAGGAGCTCTAGCTGTGAGCTGGCTTTTATATTCTGGACCTGAAGCCACTCCAGGACATCTGAACCAGAGTTGTTCTCCGCCACAAGGTGGGTGACGGAATCACTGCAGAATATAAAACACAGTCGCCAGCTGAAGGGGCTTTCGGAGTCAGAAGCTCTCCTCTTTCCTCAAGGTGTTCAGAGTGCTCCGTCGAATAGAGAAAGACATATATAAACTAGACTCGATCATAAGCTTCCATGCAAGGGAATTCTCTTTATTTTAATTTGTGTAGCAGCAGTGGTCTGTGTTACATGTCAGATGCAAGAAAAGTAAACAAAACGTTAGCAGAATTGTGGCGTCAATGAAAAGCCAAGGTCCAGAGACTATGGAAGATGAAAACGTTCTTAAAATAGCACCTAGTAGGCCCTGGCCGGTTGGCTCAGTGGTAGAGTGTCGGCCTGGCGTGCGGGGGACCGGGGTTCGATTCCCGGCCAGGGCACATAGGAGAAGCGCCCATTTGTTTTTCCACCCCCCACCCCCTCCTTCCTCTCTGTCTCTCTCTTCCCTTCCCGCAGCCAAGGCTCCTTTGGAGCAAAGATGGCCCGGGCGCTGGGGATGGCTCCTTGGCCTCTGCCGCAGGCGCTAGAGTGGCTCTGGTCTCATCAGAGCGTCGCCCCTGGTGGGCGTGCCGGGTGGATCCCGGTCGGGTGCATGCGGGAGTCTGTCTGACTGTCTCTCCCCGTTTCCAGTTTAGGGAAAAAAAAAAAAAAAAAATAGCACCTAGCACTGTGCATGGCTTTGGTGTGCCATTTCATTTCATCCAGTGCCTTTGAAACTGCTTGTGGCCCCACAGTAAGAAATACATTTTCTATCATGACCCAAAGTAGAAATAGATATAGATGTAGAAATGCTTGTGATCTCCCACTAAACTGGTCATACAACCTATTAAATGCTGCTATCCATGTGTTTCTGTGATGTGAGACAGGCTAGGCTCTTTTCCTAATGACTGCTGAGCGCACACCGCCTTTCAGCGCTGCCCAAGAACATCACACACATCTTTGTGCTTAACACTCTCAGCTTCTCAGTAAGTGTTATGCCGTCCACCCTTCAAAAATGAGGAAACTGGACAACGGAGAGGTTAGGTGACACCCTGAAGGTCACACACCTAGAAAATGATCTTTATCCTTTTTGATGGTCTTTTCTGGGTCAAGTATGATATTTTGGTTATTAACAAGCCTTCAAGTCAGCATTGGAACCACTGATTTTTCAAGGCTCTTTCAGTTCAAATAGTCTATGAACCTGGGAGCTAACAAGATGCACATCTAAGCATCCAAGAGAAACATAGGATTCTCTTCTTTTTCTTACTTTTCACCCTTAACTTTCTTTTTCTCCTTCTCCTTTGTTTGATTGGCTCCTGGATTTATCGGGTATTTTTTGGTTCACTGTGACATTCACGGCCCTAGGTTCCTTGTGGCGGTGGTAGTGGTGGTGGGATGGAGTGGGTGCAAAAGAAGAAAAAGGAAGTTTCTGGTCATTGGTATCTTAAGTGAAACAGATGGTAGCAATATGCGATGACAAGACATGAGGTACGGACAAGATCTGCATGTGATGTGCAGAGAACGGGAGAGCGTAGTGTGCACTGGGAGACTAGGACGGCTCGTGGAAAAGCACGATTTGTGTCTGGTCTTGAGGGATGGCAGGAATAAAGTACCTGGAAGGCAGAACGTTGGACCCTCTTGGGAGAAAAGGTTCAGAAGCCAGAAGGAAGGTAGAAGTGTGGTCTGGATTGGAGTGAAGGTTTATGGTGAGAGGGAGTTGTAGATGGGGCTGAATCAATAGAGGCAACCACATTGTAAAAGACCTTAAAAGCCCAGCTGGGTCTTATTTTCTGGGATTGTGGAGCCAGGGAACGTTTTTGTGAGTAGGACGCTGAGAGCATTACTGTGATATTTACAAAGACTAGTCTGGTACACACAATGATTTGGAGGGGAGGGTGATGGCTGAGGAGGATTTGGGAGCTACTGAAGTGAATGAAACAATGGACCAAACGTTGGATGACTTGAACCCAGCCTGGTTCCCACAGCACTAGGAAGGAAGGCAGAGAAGACAAATGGTAGAGCTCTGGCATTAGGTCACCTGTCAAAGGCAAAGGGGAGCATAGAGTCAAATATTATTCCGGCATATCAACCACAAAAGTACTAGCATTTTTGGTCAAGTACTAGCACTTTTGGGAGAAACAGGGATTTAAAAAGTTGCAACTTTGAAAAGGTTGGGGAGTAAAATTGAAGTTTTTTTTCAGACCTACTGCATTTGAAAGATGGCAGGAGATCCCAATGAAAATATTCGGTCGACAGTTGGGATCTGAAGCTGGCGCGGGGAGAGGGGTGGGGGCTGGGAGCAGAGCTGAGACCATCTGGATGGCAGGCTGTGCGCCAGGCCCCGGTGCGAATGCGTGGTGGTGAGACAGCAGTTTCCAAGTGTTATGGGAAGACAGCTAACTGCTTCCCCAGTCTAGGGCCACATAACCTCAAAAATTATTTATAGTGACTTTTTTTTTGCAAGGTTATCCATGTGAAGACCTTAAGAGGACAAGAAAAGGATTGCCCTGGCTGGTTGGCTCAGCGGTAGAGCGTCGGCCTGGCGTGCGGGGGACCCGGGTTCAATTCCTGGCCAGGGCACATAGGAGAAGCGCCCATTTGCTTCTCCACCCCCTTCCCCTCCTTCCTCTCTGTCTCTCTCTTCCCCTCCCGCAGCCAAGGCTCCATTGGAGCAAAGATGGCCCGGGCGCTGGGGATGGCTCCTTGGCCCCTGCCCCAGGCGCTAGAGTGGCTCTGGTCTCGGCAGAGCGATGCCCCGGAGGGGCAGAGCATCGCCCCCTGGTGGGCAGAGCGTCACCCCCTGGTGGGCGTGCCGGGTGGATCCTGGTCGGGCGCATGCGGGAGTCTGTCTGACTGTCTCTCCCCATTTCCAGCTTCAGAAAAATACAAAAAAAAAAAAAAAGGATTAATAGAGCTACATAGTCCATTTATATTTCTGCCCTTTATTATAATAATAAATACTATAATATTATATAAATATACAATAATATAATTATATAATATATAAAACTATAAAATATACTATTTACTATAATATCTATAATAATAATAACTATTATTATTATTAGAGTGTCATCTAACCCTAGATGGGAAGGAGCGCTACCGCCCGTGGTGTGTCTGTTAACACTGTCTCCCCGCCATGCGGTGGCAGCTGTTTGTCTCTTGCTGGTGCAGTGGTTTTTGCTCTGCTCTGGGTACTCCAACATTGAAAATAGTAATAATATTGGAATATTACTGGCTGCCAAACACTGTGGTGGGCACGCTTCAGACATTACCTCTTTGATCGGCAATAACATTGTGAGATAGGTATCATCACCCCGCCCCCCATCTAAACACGAGAAGAGAGCCTTGGTGATATAAAAATTCACCCAGTTAATAACTGGGGGAGCAGGTGTTTGATCCTAGTTCTATTTTAACCCAAAGCCTGTATGCTTGGACGAAGCTGAGCTACCTCTCTGACTTTGTGTTGACTCCACGGCTGTTCTGCAAAAAGGAACAACATCTGAATGAGTGTCATTATTATAAAAAAAAAACACCCCTGTTTCCTTCCAAAGGCCAGAAATAAATACAATAACACTTCTTATATAATACCATTAACCCCACTGTCCCTACTGTCACCCCATAGAATTACGTTTTAGTATTTTATGTCCAATATTACATCAACTACAATAAGACTATAAGACGTGTAGAATTGTCCCTGAAAGTCTGAAAGAACAGTTGCCATAGTTACACACCAAGATGAAGAAGCCACAGGGCGGCTGCCAGGCTCTCTAAGCTCTGGGCTTAGCCTGAGTCTGGGAGGGAGGCAGGTTTGCCAAGGAGGAGCCCAGGGGCTCGTCTCCCAAATTCAGGCCCCCACTACCAATTCTCACCACCCCTGCTCCCCCACCACTGTCTCTCTCTCTCTCTCTCTTCTTTTTTTTTGAGAGAGGCAGGGAGAGAGAGACAGGGAGACAGAAACAGTGTCTGTCCTGAGTGGGGATCAAATAAGCAATTTTTTTGTTTTGGGATGATGCTCTTAACTGACTGAGCTAACCGGCCAGGGCCACTGCTGTCTCTTTACCTTGGATTTCTTTGGATACAGCCCTGCCTCTAGCAGAGACACCCAGAATGCCTGGAAAAATCGAGGAAAGGGCGACAGTATAATGTACAGGCATATACCAAAAAACCTAACCAAAACAAAACAAAACAAAAAGCTAGAGAGAAGCACTCCAGATTTTTAGAAAAATTAATAACAACTACACACACACACATACTCACATGTGTCTACAGTTTTCCTTGGTATCCTTGGGGATTGGTTCCAGGAACCCCATAAATAACCCAAATCCTCACATGATCTCGTCCAGCAATTTTCACCCTTTTTCATCTCATGGCACACGTAAACTAATTACTGTAGTTCGGCACACCAAAAAATATATTTTTTGCCAATCTGACTAAAAACTTAGCTATAATTTTGATTCATTCACACCAGATGGCTATTGTTGTGTGGGCTATTGTCATTTTCTAATTTGACAATTGAAGGGGAAAGAGGTAGTATCCCTGACTAAATAGCCAGGTATTGCATGTTTTAAAAATTCTTGCAGCACACCTGTTGAAAATTGCTGCTCTAGTCTCTTATATAAAATGGCATAGTATTTGCATATAACCTACATATATCTTCCCATATATTTTAAATCATCTTTAGATTACTTACAATGCCTAAGACAATGTAAATGCTATGTAAATAGTTGTTATACTGTATTGTTTAAGGATTAACTTTCTGAAATTTTAATGTTATTTTCCATTTATAGTTGGTTGAATCTGTGGATGGGGAACCAGCGGATACGAAGGGCCAACTGTGTATTCTTACTTAGTCCCCCCAAGAGTCTCAGGAGGTGGGCAATATAACTTTAGATGAGGAAACCAATGCTTGCAGAGGTTACATGAGGCAGGATTCAAACCCAGGTGTGCACGGCTCAAGCAACCTCTTAACGTTCTCCTAGACCAGGTCCCCAAACTACGGCCCGCGGGCCACATGCAGCCCCCTGAGGCCATTTATCCGGCCCCCGCCGCACTTCTGGAAGGGGCACCTCTTTCATTGGTGGTCAGTGAGAGGAGCATAGTTCCCATTGAAATATTGGTCAGTTTGTTGATTTAAATTTACTTGTTCTTTATTTTAAATATTGTATTTGTTCCCGTTCTGGTTTTTTTTTTTTTTTCCGTTCTGTTTTTTTACTTTAAAATAAGATATGTGCAGTGTGCATAGGAATTTGTTCATAGTTTTTTTAATAGTCCGGCGCTCCAACGGTCTGAGGGACAGTGAACTGGCCCCCTGTGTAAAAAGTTTGGGGACTCCTGTCCGTGGTTAGACTCCTGAGTGAGGTTGGTTTGTTTCGGTATTTTTCTGTCCTTAACCATCTAACATCATTTTCCTACTTAGGAGAAAAAAATACATACATGAATGTCATTTTCTTTTTTTTTTTTTTTTTTTGTATTTTTCTGAAGCTGGAAACGGGGAGAGACAGTCAGACAGACTCCCGCATGCGCCCGACCGGGATCCACCCGGCACGCCCACCAGGGGCGATGCTCTGCCCACCAGGGGGCAATGCTCTGCCCCTCCGGGGCGTCGCTCTGCCGCGACCAGAGCCACTCTAGCGCCTGGGGCAGAGGCCAAGGAGCCATCCCCAGCACCTGGGCCATCTTTGCTCCAATGGAGCCTCGGCTGCGGGAGGGGAAGAGAGAGACAGAGAGGAAGGAGGGGTGGGGGTGGAGAAGCAAATGGGCGCCACTCTTATGTGCCCTGGCCGGGAATCGAACCCGGGTCCCCCGCACGCCAGGCCGACGCTCTACCGCTGAGCCAACCGGCCAGGGCCACGTGAGTGTCATTTTCAAGGCCAAAAACACTGAGCTGGGACGAGGTAGTAACTGCCTTGCCCCCAGAGACCTGGGTTTTCTTTTTATAATTAAAGGTGATAGCTTTTCATGGCTGCCCCCTCCACCCCCGCCAACCTTTCGAAGACCCCAAGGTGCTGCTGAGATGGCTGTTCTGGAAATATCAGTGGATTTGATTCCTTAAATGCACCTAGTTTCTCAGCCATGACTGAGTAATGTCTCGGACTAGATTTGGGAGGCTTGAGCCAACGAAAGCAGTTCTGAAATAGAATTTGTCCCTTAGCTTCCCACAGGGAAAACTATGCAGGGTCTTCTTTTGTAACTAGTACTGAACTGGAATGTGTTTCTGGGCTCATTGGTGTCCTTGAGGGCAGGCACAGTGCTATAATTTGCCTGGTTATAAGCTGGGTTCTAATCATTCCTGGTGCCATGTACATGGCCAGATTCATAGTAATGGTCCATAGAAAGACCAGTGGGCCTGACCAGGCGGTGGCGCAGTGAATAGAGTGTCAGACTGGGATGCAGAGGACTCAGGTTCAAAACCCCAAGGTCACCAGCTTAAGTGCGGGCTCATCTGGTTTGAGCAAGGCTCACTAGCTTGAGCCCAAGGTCACTGGCTTGAGCAAGGGGTCACTTGCTCTGCTGTAGCCCCCCCCACCCCCAGTCAAGGCACATATGAGAAAGCAATCAATGGACAATTAAGGTGCCGCAATGAAGAATTGATGCTTTGGATCTCTCTCCCTTCCTGTCTGTCTGTCCCTATCTGTCCCTCTCTCTCTCTCTGTCTCTGTCACCAAAAAAAAAAAAAAAAGAAAAGAAAGAGCATTGGTAGAATAAAGAAATGGATTGATCAATCAGTGTCTACTTGAGATACCCAGGAAGCTGGATTAAAATTCAGATGCCTAGGCCCTATTACCAGAGACTCAGGGTTAGTAAATCTTACCTAGGCCCAGGGATATGCATTTTGTCAAATTCCCTTGGTGGTTCTGAGATAGTCAGTCAGTCCTAGTTATCTTTTGCTATGCACAACTGCACCAAAATGTAACGGCTTTAAAAAGGTAATGATTTTATTATAGCTGTCATTTTGTGGGTCAGGAATTCAGGCAGCTTGGCTGGTGATCCTTCTGTTTGGTGTGGTCCCGATGGATGGAGGTGCTGATGTTCCAGATGGCCCCACACATGTGACACCTTGGTGCGGATGGCTGGCAGGCTGGGCTCAACGCGTCTATCAACCTGAACACCTGTACACGGGTTTCGCTCAGAGGGGACTCAAACTCCTTACAGGAGGTTCTGAGATCCAGAGAACAGTAGAAGCCACAGGGCCTTTTATGACCCAGTTTCAAAAGTCACATAGCGTCACTTTATTGGCTGAAGCAGTCACAAGCCCTTCCAGATGCAATGAAAGCGGAAATAGACCCTGCTGCTCTGTGGGAGCGCCTATATTTTAAAACTCACCCACAACCCCAGAACTCCACTTTGAGAAACACTGCTGTAAAGAAAGTCCTTCCTTGAACTGCCCCACACAGGACTCAGTTATAGCGATGTGGGACTCAGTTACGGCAACGTGGGACTCAGTTACGGCAACGTGGGACTCAGTTCTAGCAATGTGGGACTCAGTTCTGGCAGTGTAGGACTCAGTTACGGCAATGTGGGATTCAGTTACTCAGTTACGGCAATGTGGGACTCAGTTACTCAGTTACGGCAATGTGGGGCTCAGTTACTCAGTTACGGCAATGTGGGGCTCATTTACTCAGTTACGGCAATGTGGGATTCAGTTACGGCAATGCGGAACTCGGTTACAGCACTGTTTCCCAACATGGTACTCATTTCTCTGTACATATGTCAGATAATTTTAGCAGGTATACAACTGAACATTTAAAATGCATATGTGTTTATTTTTGTTTACATTTTTAAATTGTGTCTATTAGACATGATTTTAATGGGTTTCATAGTTTTTACATTATTCCTTAAGACAAAGCTGAATTATTTTTAACACTTCAGTTTAGGAACAGTTAAAGGAAACACAATATATGATAAGACACTTAGCAAAAGATGTAAGAACCCTAACTTTGGCACTCAGATACCTGGAAAGCCCTGAGTTATGGAATTAACTCATAAATCTTAGTTCTAAATTTATTTTCCTCTGATACCTGTATCCTGTTTTTTTCTGTCTTTCTTTTCCTGTTGGTCCTGCCTCTCAGGATAATTAGAAAACTCTCCATGAAGAAAGAGGCAGCCATCCTTTTTGCCTGGAGACAGACTGGTTCCCAATCTGACTCCTCAGTTTTCATGGGTAGTCACCTGCTCTTATCTTTGTCTTTAAAACTCGTTTCTTTCCCTGGAAAGGTCATTCCTGATCCTTCCCATCTGATGTAAGATTGATTTTGTAAGCGATGATTTTAAATAGTAATTTACAGTTAAGCTGAGCTGTTTATAGTTTTAAAATTCTTCTGCCAATTTCCCTGAACAACTGTTCTGTTTCAGAACCCCTGAAACAGAAAAATCAAAGCAGGCAAGATAGGTTTCTATTTCGAGCCCTGATAGACTGAAGACAGGGAGGGCCTTGCTTTCATTTGTTGGCCCATCTTAAACGGTATTATGAACATTTTCATTAACTTAAATTTTACAGATTTTGAAATACAAAGTAAATTGGACCAGAGCAGGACTAAAGTTCACATTACATGCTCCCGAATTTATGAAAAGAAGGTCTTTATCATTTAAATGCTTACAAAAACAATACTGGTGCATCGTAGAAAAAAAATTAATTATAAAAATTAATCTTGCCTGACCCGAGGTGGCGCAGTGGATGAAGTGTCGACCTGGAATGCTGATGTTGCCTGTTCGAAACCCTTGGCGTGCCCAGTTAGGGCACATACGAGGAGCAACTACTACAAGTTGATGCTTCCTGCTCTTTCCTCCTTCTCTCTCTCTCTCTCTCTCTCTCTCTCTCTCTCCCCCCCTCTCTCTAAAAATCAATAAATAAAATTTTAAAAACAATTAATCTTGGTAATCACAAGTTCCTCTGGCTGGTTCCATATTCACTAGATAAATCCTTCTTTTGAGAAAATATTTCCTGAAACCTACTATGTGTAGGAAATCGGGCCCTGGCTGGTTGGCTCAGCGGTAGAGCGTTGGCCTGGCGTGCGGGGGACCCGGGTTCGATTCCCGGCCAGGGCACACAGGAGAAGCGCCCATTTGCTTCTCCACACCCCCTCCCCCCCTTCCTCTCTGTCTCTCTCTTCCCCTCCCGCAGCCAAGGCTCCATTGGAGCAAAGATGGCCCGGGCGCTGGGGATGGCTCCTTGGCCTCTGCCCCAGGCGCTAGAGTGGCTCTGGTCGCGGCAGAGCGTCGCCCCTAGTGGGCAGAGCATCGCCCCTGGTGGGCATGCCGGGTGGATCCCAGTCGGGCGCATGCGGAAGTCTGTCTGTCTCTCCCCGTTTCCAGCTTCAGAAAAATACAAAAAAAAAAAAAAAATCGTCAGAGGTCTGAGGGTGAGGTGCACTGATGGCCGTGACGACGCCCTTGCCCCCTGAGGAGCCCGGGAGGTATAACTGGATGAGATGAAGAGTGAAGCCAAGCCGGAAGCCACACATCAACTCAGGTTCCGGGGAAGACGTGCTCTCCTGCAAGAGTACTTCCCTGGGGCCTTAGCTCTTAGACACGGAGAGGTATAGGGAGAAGGAGTTCAAGGTCGGGGGTTGGGGAGCAGTGAGAAAAAATATAGAAAGAGAAACCAGTGAAGATGTGTTTGGACATTGTACCTGGAAGGGACCTTGAGGCGGACTAGTTTAACATTGTATTTTCTAGAGCTGGTAGCATCTTTTTCATCTAGTGTGCAGTTTATTTTGCAAATAAAGACTTGATATCTTTCTTTCAGACACCACAAATTTGAAGTAATAGGACGTTGTCAAAGATAAACAAAGCTGGACGCTGTTTAAAACGAAAGGATGGATTTTATTTAGTAATAGCCATGGCAATAGGGAAGAGCGTCCAGCATGACTGGAGTTCAACTTCGAGGAAACAGAAGGCAGGAGCCCTGTTAGAGGCCAGCGCGGGTCCCGGGAAAGGCACTGAGGGGGATCAAGGGGAGTTGGTCCACGTGACCAGGACACCTGCATTTGCTAATTGGTGCTTATTCAGAGGAGAAACAGAGTTCTTGAATCTTTATGATGGAGGCAGTGGTGCAAGTTAGAGCCTTTGGCTTCCCTCAGAGAATGGAATTGAGAGTTCTCTCTTCGAATGATTGCTTTTCAAAGAGCCGACTCTCTGGTCACTGAGAAGACCGTTGTGAATGGTTGGAAGGCTTACATCTCAAAGAGGCAGAGAAAGGATTTATAATTGCAAGGTTTCTACAGTAGCTGCTCTAAGAGGGGGTTCAGGGGCCCATCTGCCTACTGCTAGGTTCTGGCTGGAACCACAGTAACTTCTCCTGGTAGCCTTGGGCTTTCTGGGGCAGGCATTTGGTAGGGAAGCATCCTACAGTCATGGCCTTAAACAAGAAGTCATGTTAGAATTTGGTTAAGAACAGAGGTGAGGTTTTCTGGTTTTCTTTTTTTCTTTCTTTCTTTCTTTCTTTCTTTCTTTCTTTCTTTCTTTCTTTCTTTCTTTCTTTCTCTTTCTCTTTCTTTTTCTTTCTTTCTTTCTCTCTCTCTTTTCCTTCCTTCCTTCCTTCCTTCCTTCCTTCCTTCCTTCCTTCCTTCCTTCCTTCCTTCCTCCCTCCCTCCCTCCCTCTCTCCTTTCCTCCCTCCCTCCCTCCCTCTCTCCCTCCCTCCCTTCCTTCCTTTCTTTCTTTCACCAACATTCAGGTGAAAAAACCATAGATTTTACTACTAGGAGATTTCTTGGGACATTGGAGATAATAGTCTGGGGATAATGAGAGAGGAAGAAGCCACATACCCAACATGACATAAAAAATAAATGAAAAGTACAGGCAGGCCAGGTAGGTGTAACTAAGCCAACATAATACAGGAAGGCTGAAAGTAAAGTGTTGAGTAGAAAAATGCTAATTAAAGAAAAGGAAGCCTGACCAGGCAGTGGCGCAGTGGATAGAGCATCGGACCGGAATGCAGAGGACCTAGATTCAAAACGCGGAGGTTGCTGGCTTGAGCATGGGCTCATCTGGCTTGAGTGCAGGCTCACCAGCTTGAGCGTGGGGTCAGTGGCTTGAGTGTGGGATCATAGACATAACCCCATGGTCGCTGGCTTGAGTCCAAAGGTTGCTGGCTTGAAGCCCAAGGTTGTTGGCTTTAGCAAAGGGTCACTGGCTCTGCTGGAGCCCCCTAAGCAAGGCACATATGAAAAAGCAATCAATGAACAACTAAGGTGCCTCAAGGAAGAATTGATGCTTCTCATCTCTCTCCAATTCTGTCTGCCCCAATCTGTCCCTCTCTCTTACTTTCTCTCTGTGTAAAAAAAAAAAAAAAAAAAGAACCAGTTTCCAATGACATACAGAATAACGTGTCTTTTCCAATGCAATATATTATTAATGAAAGCCCAATCCACACATGCTGGAATATAAAATAGCTCCAGACAGCTCAGTGCATCCAAGTGTGCCATTTCTAAGCTGTGTGTTCAGGCCCAGGTAATGTAAGCATCAGATTTATCCTCACATTTAATCCTCCTGGAAGCCAAAGAATGTGCTGGGAACTAGGAAGATTGCTGCCTATTTTCAGAACATATATATTTTTTAACTCCTCTTTCCTGAGTAAGAACCCAGAGTAAGTAACTCCTCTTTTTTCTAGTAAATAAGTTTACCAGAAAAGACAGGTATAGTTAACCTTCACTATTGAGAAGAATCTTTTCTTTAAAAAATCAGTTTTTATTTTTCATGTTTAAAATATATGCATATTGTAAAAAAATTGGAAAACACAAAGAATAAAAACAGGCATAATCCCTCTTAACTACCCCCTTCCCCCCCAAAATAACCACTTGTAACATTTTGATGGGTTTCCTTCCTGTCTTTGTTCTGTTTGTTTATATCATTGGACCGAATTCATATTGTTGAGAAAGAACCCTCTCTTTAGAATTTTACTGTCAAGGTCAATGGATCCAACTAAATAACAAGAAAATATTCACACTTTATATTTGCATAACTTTTAATTTATCAAAGCATGTTAACACATTTGGTGATCACATCAGACACGGCAAATCATTTATCTGGAAACTAAGGTCAGAGAGGACAGAGAGGGCCTTGCCGACATGATGTGGCTCAGAAGGGGCAGGGCCAGGATTTGAAGTCTCTTTATTTCTTATCTAGTGAGATTCTCTCCTTCAATGATTTCTATTGTCTTTTATTGAACACAGTGGTATGAAACTAGAAAATTCAGGAACTCATGGAAATTAAACCACTCTCCCGAACAACCAATGGACCAAAGAAGAAATTAAAGGGGAAATACAGAAGTATATTAGACAAACTAAAATGGAAACACAACAAACCAGAACTTAGGGGGTGCAGTAAAAGCAGGGGTCAGAGGGAAATTCACAGCAGTGAACACCTACATTAGGAAACTAACTTTGTACTGTGACACATGGTTACTGGACTTTTAGCACGGTGATCACATCATAAGATCTGTAACTGTCAAGATGACTAATTTTATATGTTTGAAACTAATATTGTATGTCAATGATAAATTAAAGTCTTGTACATCTGAGAATGAAAATTCCGTTTTGAGAGCTAGGACTTCTACTTCCTGTGGTTTATTTTTGTGCCATAAACATATTTGTATTTAATGTGTCTACTGAGCGGCGAGCCTGGGAACCCTGTCACCATCACATGCACAGCAGCAGTTTGCTCGCCGTGGCCCAGTTTCCTCTGTCTCCTGAGCAGCTGGGCTCGGCCCCTGGCAGCAGGCGTCTGGGCCACAGAGCTGCCTCTAGGACTCCCTTGCTGGAGGAAGAAACTCGCCTCCCCTCATCTCCCCAAGTACCTGCCCCAGCCACCACGCACGTATTTGTAGCTGTGCCTGCCACCAAACCGGTCAGCCCTTGCTGGAAGAGTGGACTGGTCAACAGAGAGCCTTCTGTGTAAGTGGTACCTTGCCCATCAGGCTCTCGCCTTCCTGCCTGGCCCTTGTTTAATTCTTCACCACGAAAAAAGCAGTTCTGTATTCGCTGAGGTTTTTAATTTCTGATTTTCAATTTCTTTCTTTTTTTCTAATTCTGATATTTGACCCCTTTGCCTGTGTCATCTTTCCCTTCCTAATTTCACCATTTTACGTAAGTCTGTAAAATTAGGCAGACTTACAATTAGATGAAATTTAAGATTTCGTGGAAAGAACATTAAGCCCCAAAATAATATTTTGGGTTCAACACCACAAATGAGATAGGGATTAAAGAGAAAAAAGGGGCAGAGAGGAGACAAAGGGGACCATAGAGAGAGAAATCAGACAGGAGAGACTGTGGGAGACGCAGGAATTTCTTAATGGAGTATTTTGTTAAATGTTTCTGGGATATTGCCTTTTCATATGAACGATGGGTCTTGTGAAGATTATCATATCTGACTATTGACTTTTGACATATGTGTCTTAAAGCAATTTGAAGCTGACATTTCTTCAGCAGGAAAATCTTGTCAGTTTTATTTTTAAATATCAAAGACTATTTTTTAAATAGAAATTGATTTTCACATAGAATTCTTATAGTTTTCCCTGAAAATAAAAAATGCGGCCAGTTTATTCCTTTGACCATCAAAGCCAGCTAATTGCATTCATCACCATTTCTTATTCACTGCAAACTCCTGGGCAGTTCTGTTTGGAACTATTTATGTCAAGGTTCTAATACTATTTATTTCTGGATTTTATTTTGTTTTCTCTTCCACCTGTCTGAGACCAGTGAAGAGTTTCTATAATAGTGAGAAACAATAAGGCTAACTGCCTATAATGTGAGTGGGTTTGTGAGTGAACCAGTCAAGGTAACACAAATGGTTGCTTCAACTGTTCTTGTCTGGGTTCTTTCGAGTGGTCTCATCACTCTCAGCCTGGGAGCTACCGGCTTGGGACAGGGCAGTCCCTGGGTCCTTAACGAGCATCCTTTTCTCTACAAACCTGGTGCAGAATGATCTTTGAAAAAGCAAGATCAAGGCATCATTGAGGTGCCTGTGATAAGCCAGCTACAGTCACTCATCCTAGCTTGTCACAGACACTGGTCACCTCAGCACAGCCAGATGTTTAGCTTCGGAGCCAAGTGACCAAAGTATTCTTTCTGCCCCAAAGTAGTTGACGTTTTTTGATTGAACTCTGATGTTTTGTTCAAACTGGTCAAGAATGAAACTGAGTGGTTTCAGCTTTGAATTTTCCAACTAAGTTTCTATTGATCATCCTTAGATGCCTCATCTCATAGAGATTTTTTAACCTTATCTCTGGATGCTAATTAGTTTCAATATGATTGTATTCAGTCCCTACTCATCTTATTTCCCATCGTAATCAGCTCATCCTTGATTTTAAACCTGTTCTCCCAGTGGGAACGTCATCTCTTCCCTACTGGGGAGAAAATGCAGGCTCCTTGGGTTTCAAAGAAGCTCTTCACAAAATTGACTCACAATTGAAACCAGCGGTGTCCTACCTGAGCTTATCCTCAATCCTGAATCCTTTCCTTCGAGCCAGCTCCATGAGGAAGGCTCTGCGGGTGGCTCCCATCTTCTTCTCCAAAATGAAGAGGACCAAATCTCGGAACTTGATGTCAGGAGGAGCGGAAGCCATCGGGGCGTCCATCTGCCTGGGTCTCTTCTTCCGAGGGCCTGAGAGGGCCATTCGCAGTGAATCCATGGGAGGAAGGCTGCTTCTGCTTCTAGCTGTGTCACAAGGTGGTGTTTCCAGAAGTGGAGGAGAGTCTGCCCCTCCTTCATCAGAGCTCTGATGTCATGTCCCCAGCAGACTCTGAAGCCAGGGCAAGGCTTTCTGGGCCCTGCCCTGGTGATGTTCTTCCCACTGACCAGTGACGAGGATATTTTGCCTCTGTTCAGCTCATTTGTCCAATATGGAGATTATAATGGAAATAGTAAATTAATTTTTGCTTTCTCATGCATTATCTCATCAGATCCTCACAGAATGATCTTGTGAGAAAAGTAGGGAAGCATTGCTTCCCCATTGCATTTGTTTGTTTATTTATTTGGTGAGGCCCCTCTTGTCTTTATTTTTTTTATCCCTTTTAATCTCCCAACTTGGTTGCATTTTCTTCCTCTCATGGACAATCATTACAATACGTTGGATTTCTATAGTTTATATGGCTGTTATAATACATAGTGTGTCGTTATTTTAATTTTACATAAACGATATTGCTATATTTCTCAATCTGTCGATCACTTATTTCACTCATAACTATGTCTTCAGACCCATCCACATTGCTCTGTGTTCTAATCTGTTGCTTCTAATTGCTACATAGTACTTCATGGTGGGCATTTTAGCTATGTTGGTGCATTTTATAAATGAAGAAAACAAGATTCAGACAATTTGTTCAAGATGAAAGAATGAGAAACAGAACTAGATCTTGAATTCAGGTCTTCAGATGCCACATGCCGTCTATCTCAGCTTTTTCAGTGGACTGAAAGAAAGGTTGTCTAGAGAGTCTATTACGTAACTAAAAAATCGATCTTTTGGAATGAAATGGGATGATCTTTCAATGAGAATTGATGCCATAAAGAGACACTTCCACAACTTTATGTGTAAATAAAATCAGTGTCTTTCATGGATACACTGGATAGATCACATTTCCTGAGCATCTCCTACATGGCAAAGGCGAGCACCTGCAAGCCTTCGCTGAATCCTCACAGCATCCCTGTCTGGTAAGTATTAACATTCCCGTTTGGCTAAACAACCTGTTCAAAGTCACAGAGCTAGTAAATGGTCTCAACTAGGAAATCATTAAGCTAGGACTTGAACTCAGATTGGGCTAATTTAAAAACCTGTGCTCTTCATCACCAAACAAACGTTCTTGACGTGTGTCTTCCCCACTACCAAGTCTGAGTTCTGCTCACCCACTCTGCCACGTTGGAGACTTCTGCTACCTCCACAAGTAGGTGAGCTCC
The DNA here is from genome assembly GCF_036850995.1 of Saccopteryx leptura. Classification (NCBI taxonomy): domain Eukaryota; kingdom Metazoa; phylum Chordata; class Mammalia; order Chiroptera; family Emballonuridae; genus Saccopteryx; species Saccopteryx leptura. The sequence continues at coordinate 31,203,986 of NC_089515.1, forward strand.
TCACCATAGCAGCAGGGGAAGACGGATGCCACAGCTGCCCTTGAGCATTTGCAAAACCGTGTTATTCAAGAGAGCAAGATCCAAAACCTTCGGGTGGTGCTTGTAGAGGAATAGATCTTTGCACTCTGCAAGTAAGAACTTTTTATTATTAACCAGAGCTGTCAAAAAATATAGAGAGGCGGCCCTGGCCAGTTGGCTCAGCGGTAGAGCGTCGGCCTGGCGTGCGGGGGACCCGGGTTCGATTCCCGGCCAGGGCACATGGGAGAAGCGCCCATTTGCTTCTCCACCCCCGACCCCCTCCTTCCTCTCTGTCTCTCTCTTCCCCTCCCGCAGCCAAGGCTCCATTGGAGCAAAGATGGCCCGGGCGCTGGGGATGGCTCCTTGGCCTCTGCCCCAGGCACTGGAGTGGCTCTGGTCGCGGCAGAGCGACGCCCCGGAGGGGCAGAGCATCGCCCCCTGGTGGGCAGAGTGTCGCCCCTGGTGGGCGTGCCGGGTGGATCCCGGTGGGGCGCATGCAGGAGTCTGTCTGACTGTCTCTCCCCGTTTCCAGCTTCAGAAAAATACAAAAAAAAAAAAAAAAAAATATATATATATATATATATATATATAGAGAGAGAGAGAGAGAGAGAGAGAGAGAGAGGCTGCAGTGTATATTATAGGTCATGAAAAGTGTTCTAAAAGACTCTGAACAACTGTGTATTGAAATGTTACAGAAGAAATTAAAATACCTGGTAAGGACTTTGAATGTAGCTCTGTGATTCCAGTATGCTACGACTGCTTGCTAAAAATCAAGATCTGGGGTGGGGATGAGTCCGTCTGGCCCTCACTGTTAGGCCTGTGGTTACTGAAATGCTGAAAGCTTCACGTGAGAACACACTTAAATATTAAGTGGTTCTATGCATGGAGAGAGTCTGAGGTTGCTGTGTTCATCCCCATGATATGGCCGGAGCAAGAACCGGTGTGTCACCTAAATGGTAAAGGAGATGGAGACATTGTACAGAAATATGACTAAGAGCTTGGGCTCTGATCTATGGCTGCCGGTACAAATCTCACCTTCATTGCCTGCTGAGCTGAGTGCTAGGTATATAGGAAGCACTTCAAATGTCAGTTGGTAGTCATCTGATATTTTGTTTTTGAAGAAGTCCAGTTCAATTTGAAATCAGATCTCTATGTATTATAAAATTATAACTCATCAGAATACTATGCCATCCAATATCTTATTTAATTTGCTTTGAATCACTGATATTAAAGATATTACCAACAAAAATTTTAAATGTGGTGATGCCTGTCTGGTTATTAGGCCATTGTCTCTCAGCTCCCAATTTACCTTTCTATGAGATTGGGGCAGGGACTGTGCAAACCTCATTTCTCATTTGTTGGCTAGCTCCATGTTAGGCTCTGCCAGTAGGGGGCACTAGAGGGACTGCCGGGCTGGAGAAAGGAGAACTTGATCCTCCTGGTTGCTCGCTGATACTGTTAGGGTCTTCTCAATAATGGTTCGACACTCTGCCCACAGTAGCTGGTTCCACACTCCGGCTTTTTATTTTTACTTTATTTTTTCTTTTTTTTTGTATTCCTCTGAAGCTGGAAATGGGGAGAGACAGTCAGACAGACTCCCGCATGCGACCGACTGGGATCCACCCGGCACGCCCACCAGGGGCGACGCTCTGCCCACCAGGGGGCGACGCTCTGCCCCTCCAGGGCGTCGCTCCACCGCGACCAGAGCCACTCCAGCGCCTGGGGCATAGGCCAAGGAGCCATCCCCAGCACCCGGGCCATCCCTGCTCCAATGGAGCCCGGGCTGCGGGAGGGGAAGAGAGAGACAGAGAGGAAGGAGGGGGGGTGGAGAAGCAAATGGGCGCCTCTCCCATGTGCCCTGGCCTGGAATCGAACCCGGGTCCCCCGCACGCCAGGCTGATGCTCCACCGCTGAGCCAACCAGCCAGGGCCTATTTTTACTTTTTATTGCACAACTAGACATAGCTTTGTCATGCTCTTCAGAGGTGCCAATGCCAGCCGGGAACATCTTCGCAGAGGTCTGAGTACCAGCTCTGCAGGGGTGTTCCCATGAACCCCTTCAGTGCCAGCAGCCACAGCAGTACCCCTCATCACAGGTCTGTCCTCTGGCTCCATGAGGACCCCTGCTTTGAATTTGCGGTTTCAATGATCCCAGCTCAGTCCCTTTGTATTTCTTTTCTTTCTTTTTTTTATTTTGTTTGTTTATTTGATTGACTGATTTTAGAGGGCGAGGAAAAGAGAGAGAAAGGAACGTCAATCAGTTCCTGTGCGTGTCCTGACTGGGCCCTGGCCAGATAGCTCAGTGGGTTAGAGCGTCATCCCTCCCAAGATACAGAGGTTGCCCGTCGGTCCCCAGCTCTGCCCCTTTGTTCTTCCAGCCGTGGAGCATGCTTGCTGCAGTTACTCTCTCGGAGTTCTCAGGGTACTCATTTAACCTTTCAGCCTTCCAATGCCTATTAAACCAATCCTTTTATTAAGTCTTCTTTGCTGAAACACTTAATGTTCTCTTTTAAAACACCCTGACTGATACAGCATTCAATTAAAGTGAGGTGTAGGCGATGTGGACTTATTTACTCTACTCTTTCTAAAGGGAAATTTGACAACAGTGTGAAGAAGTCTTAAAGTGTCCAAATCCCTTGCCTCAGCATTTCTTTTCTTTTCTTTCTTTCTTTTTTTTTTTTAAGAAAGAGACACAAAGTTGAATGTGCTCAAGGCTTCATTCATTACACCGTTGTCTGTGCAGGGGGGTCTTATAGCAACACGAACGCCTAATCACAGGAGGGTGAGAAGTTATAATAGGACCCAATGCAGCCACTAAAATCATGTCAGATGAGAATGTTAATAACATGGGTAAATTTTCACAATATAACAACTGTAAAATCAGTTTACAAAATAGTTACTGTATGACACCAATTTTGATAGAAAAGATTGAAAATACGGCAAGGCTAACATTATAATAGTGGATATCACTGGTTGTTAGGTTTATGCATAATTTATATTTTTGTCTTCGTGCTCTTGCATTTTACAAGTTTGTATAATAAGCAAAAATTATGTTTGTAACCACAAAAACAAATTACTTTGAAAACTAACCTTGAGTTGACACCATGTCACCTTCACGAGAAGCTAGGGTTCAAAGACAGTAAGGTTGCTCTGAGTAAGCTAAACAGCATTTGAAGATGCTTTCTTATAATTACAGCACAGGGCTGAGGGACGAACACTATTCCATTTTATGTAGAAGTTGTTTTGCCCTGGCCGGTTGGCTCAGCGGTAGAGCGTCGGCCTGGCGTGCAGAAGTCCCGGGTTCGATTCCCGGCCAGGGCACATAGGAGAAGCGCCCATTTGCTTCTCCACCCCCCCCCCCTTCCTCTCTGTCTCTCTCTTCCCCTCCCACAGCCAAGGCTCCATTGGAGCAAAGATGGCCCGGGCGCTGGGGATGGCTCCTTGGCCTCTGCCCCAGGCTCTAGAGTGGCTCTGGTCGCGGCAGAGCGACTCCCTGGAGGGGCAGAGCATCGCCCCCTGGTGGGCAGAGCGTGCCCCTGGTGGGCGTGCCGGGTGGATCCCGGTCGGGCGCATGCGGGAGTCTGTCTGACTGTCTCTCCCTGTTTCCAGCTTCAGAAAAATAAAAAAAAAAAAAAAAAAAAAAAAAAGAAGTTGTCTTACTGCCAGGCGAGACTCCACCGGTGTAGGATTCCTGCACTGAGGACTGGAGGGGGTTGTCATTCTGCCCGCCCTGGGTGACTTACTGATGCTGACTCTACTCTGGGGCGGGAGCCTGGGGCTTCTAACTCCTTTCTGCTGCCTCTGAGAGTCCTTTCCGACGATGAGCATCCTGTGACCTGTGCTAAAATGACAGTTCCGAGAGCTGAAGCCACTGTCATGGCTGAGGAGGGGGTTGTAAAACCCTTCAGCCTCACCTCCAAACTGGTTATCATCTCATCTTAAAAATGGTTGAAACTGATCTGAGTACACTGAAGTCTCGCTGTTGTTTCAGCAATTATTAGATCACGCTCATGAAAGTGCCTTGAAAAATCACTAAATACTATACAAACACCAATTTTTCTTCTTTTTATTGATGTTGCTGCGAATGGCAGGAATACATTAATTTCTTCTTACTGAACCATCATTTTCTGGAGCTATTTGCATCAGATGTCAGGCATTCCCTTGGTCCAGTATTATCGGTCACTAACTCCCAAATCTCAGTGGCTTTAACAAAACAAAAGTTTACTTTTTCTCTCACATTCCTTATTTAGAAGATTCTGTTTCACTCAAGACTCAGGCTGATGGAGCTTCATGTTTCTGCACCTGAACCACCTGGATTAGAGGCCATCTTGCACACTGACTGCATCAGGGAAGAATTCAGGGGTCCCCAAACTTTTTACACAGAGGGCCAGTTCACTGTCCCTCAGACCGTTGGAGGGCCACCACATACAGTGCTCCTCTCACTGACCACCAATGAAAGAGGTGGCCCTTCCGGAAGTGCGGTGGGGGGCCGGATAAACGGCCTCAGGGGGCTGCATGCGGCCCGCGGGCCGTAGTTTGGGGACACCTGTAAAGCTTTGTCTTGAATGATACACATTACTGCTGGTCACAGCCCACTGGCTAGAACTAGTCACATAGTCTCACCTGACTGCATCAGGATTTGGAAATGCAAGGGACCACTGGGACTTGGGGGGGAGCATGCCTATTCCTGCCATGCACAGGATGAAGCTAAGTGCCAGCCGATGGTGTGGAGACTCCCAGCCAAGGGGGTGTCGCTGTGTCCGCACTGGCCTGTGGCAGGGGTTAGGGAGGACCAGAGCCTGCACTTCCTACTGGAGAAGCTCCAAGAGAAGAGCTCCAGCATACAGTGGTCAGGCCATCTGGGTCTTCCTGGAATTCCAAGTTGTTGGTGTGGCCCTGGAGACAAGGAGGTCTGAGCCCCCTGAAATACCAACTATTTCTCCTTTCAAGCATCACATTGAGGGAAAAGTCCTTTCTAAAGCATCAAAGGGCTATCCTAAATTTGGGTCAGGTGCCTTCCCTGTTCCCGCAGTCTTCTGCACCCGTCACCTATAAGAGCATGTGTCATTCTGTATTGCATTGCTCTCATCCCCTGTGTGCACCTTGCATGGGACTGCAAGTCCTGTTGGGGTAGGAATCCAGTAGGTCGTATTCACATCTGAATCCCCAGCACCTAGTACGGTGCCTTATGTAGTAGGTACCAACAAATGTAGAATAAACTAGGAAGCAAATATAAGTTGATACTAGTATTATTATTATTAAACTTTTATGCTGTTTGGGTAACTATAACATGACTCTTCTGCCATGACTGCCCTTCTTCACCCTGTAAGTTTCCAACTAAATGTCTCTTCGATATGAGGAAATATAATACAGTTGTTAAGGAGCCAAACTACCTGAAATCAACAATCAGATATTTTGAGCTGTGTGACCTTGGGCAAGTTACCAAACCACTCTGTGCCTCAATACCATCATGTGTGCAAGCCTTCTGTTTTTAAGATGTCTCTTTTATAGGTCATTATGAGGACTAAATAAACCCTGAAAACAGTACCAGCATGAAACAAGTGCTCTAAAGTGTCTATTATTATTATTATTATTATTATAATAGTTCAACCTTCTTGTCCCCCTTCCCTTCCCTGTCCCCTTCCTGTTCCCATAGACTTGAGAGGTGTCAGTCAGAGTACTTCCCACTGGCCTTTTGCTTTTCCTAAACTTTTCCGAAAGTGTCTCAGCCCCACTCAAGAACAGACCCGGGCTCTCCATGAGACCTCAGGGGTGTCCTGCTATGATTCCCAGCCTGGGTTCCAGGGCACACCAGGCTCACACAGTGGCCCAGACAAAACAAAAGGTTCGGTAGTGAGTTAAATTTAGGCAAGCCAAACAACTATGCAATTGGTGTTATAACAGTGAAGAAAACTGTTCAATTTTGTTTATCACCCAGTGCATTCCCAACTAGACTGTATTTTATTTGTGGGTTTTCTAGGACACTTAAAGCACCTTGTTGAACACAACAAATGCTGATGGCTACATCTGTGCTAAGCCTAGGAGCCTGGAGTTAGAAGAGCCTGTTAACCACCTGCCATTCACTGTGTGATCTTGTGGGAAAGAGGGAGAGGGTGCAGGTTTGCCCTGGTTCGGTGGAGAAGTGAGCCTCTTCTCACCAACACACATTATTTCTATCCCGAGAAGCCCTGTTGTTGTTCTGTTTATGTGCATTAGAAGAAGTCCGTTTAAGAGAGAAAACCTCTGTTTCCGGCAGTTTTCTTTTCTTTTATATGAAATATCTCGTATCACCCACTCATTTCAAGCTGTGGATCTGGGAACCGTGCCATCCTTGAAGGTGCGGCAGTTTGGGTTCGGGTTTGGGTTTGTTTTTTTTACCGAGCCGCTTCCTCTGCCGCCTGAACAGCTGTGTTTGGTTCTTGGCAGTGAGTGTGTCTTCTAGAGCTTAGACCCGCCTCCTCGGGAAAACTGGCAGAGTTGCTTTCTTTTTCATCCTATGGTAGTTGTTTCATTTTATTTAATTTAAAACTTTTTTTTTTTTAAATGACAGTTGACATTCAATATTATATTAGTTTCAGGTATACAGCGTAGGGTTAGACATTTATATAATTTATGAAGTGATCCTCCTGGTGAGTCTGGTCCCCACCTGACACCACGCATGGTTGTTACAATATGATTGACTATATTCCCTGTGTCGTAGGTTACAGCCCCATGACTGTTCTGTGACTGCCAATTTGTGCTCCTTAATCCTGTCACTTTTTCCCCAGCTCCCTAACCCCTCCCCATCCGGCAACCGTCAGTGTGTTCTCTGTATCTATGAGTCTGTTTCTGTTTTGTTTTTTCATTTATTGTGTCTCTTAGATTCCACATATAAGTGAGATCAGAGGGTATTTGTCTTTCTCTGTCTGATGTATTTCACTTAGCATAATACCCTCTAGGTCAGGGGTCCCCAAACTACGGGCCCGCGGGCCGCATGTGGCCCCCTGAGGCCATTTATCCGGTCCCTGCCACAATTCCGGAAGGGGCACCTCTTTCATTGGTGGTCAGTGAGAGGAGCATAGTTCCCATTGAAATACTGGTCAGTTTGTTGATTTAAATTTACTTGTTCTTTATTTTAAATATTGTATTTGTTCCCGTTTTGGTTTTTTACTTTAAAATAAGATATGTGCAGTGTGCATAGGGATTTGTTCATAGTTTTCTTTATAGTCCGGCCCTCCAATGGTCTGAGGGACAGTGAACTGGCCCCCTGTGTAAAAAGTTTGGGGACCCCTGCTCTAGGTCCATCCATTTTGTTGCAAATGGTAAGATTTCATTCTCTTCTATGGCCGACTAATATTCCATTGTAGACATGTTTAAAATCTTGGAAAATTTACTTCTTGCTATTGAGAAGCAATCCATAGCTATATATCCTCGATGCTAATAAACACAAGAAAATTTTCTATTTTAGTGATAACTTGGGGTTTCACCTTTGTCCACAAATGATGGCAGGAACAAGGGAACTGACGAAAGCAGCAGCTTTTCTGTGACTTCTAGCCCTTATTTGAAAATATTGATTAATCCCCAGTTGTGCACGAAATGGTAGGCGAAAGCATGAGGGTCAGGCATGGTGGAGGAGAGAAAGTACAGATATTCGCCTCAAGGAAGAAGCTGAGCAGGAGCATTGGGTTTTATTGGCAGAGACGTGGGAGCTGCTGCAGGTGTGCAAGGCAGGGAGTGACAGTGCGGTGGGAATGTTAGTCGGGCAGCGGGGAGTGGGTGGAATCAGAGAAGGGAGGGGGAAGGGGAGAAATTGGGGACCATTGTAATGGTGGCAGCTGAAGAGAATCTGAGCAGAGCCTGGAGTGAGGGTGACAGGCACTGACGCCTGCGCTGTGGGCCATCGGTTAGGGCCCCAGGGTCGCGATGTCCTGGCTAGCTGGGGCAAGCCCCCTCCCCCCTACGCGCCAGCTCCCCACTCCTCTCTCCTGAGTGCCAGACCCACTTAGGTTCCCTTCCCGTTAGGGACCTTACTCAAAGCGGTGAAATAGAGCTCCTCCTCACTCCCCAGCGGCTCCTCCCCTCCTTCCCAGGCCCTTCTCGTTCTCACTCAATACGTTTCTGGGGGAACCAGGAACACGTCTGTCCCCTCTGGATTAGGAACCAGAAATAGGCACAGGGGTCTGACAGGCCACAGGGAGCGTGTGAATGTTTAACAACCGGCTTGCAAAATTCCGGAACATTTAACCTTTGGTTTCTGTTAGCTGGAGCAGCCCTGAGGTCTGGGTCACGGGATCAGCTTTGTTATTGGTAAACTGGAGAATTTGGCTAGATTCTTTAGCCCAGGGGTCTCAAATTCAACTCAGCATGTGGGCCGCAGAGCAAGATCACAGCCCTTCGGCGGGCTGCACTAGGTCTACAAAAGGCAACTGTTACGCAACACTTTTCTCACTGCAGTTGAAAACAAAAAAAAAATCAGTACAACAAGCACAATCGTACATGCAGTTTACTCAGTGTCACAAAACGACCAGAAACTGTAGTTCGCATCACAACTGCTGTTAACTAAGCTAATATCTAGCTAGGATGCTAGAGAAATGAAAAATACAAGTAGGCCCCTAGGCTTACTTAATTTTATCCAAAATATTTTGAACTTCGTGGATTAGTCTGTGGGCCGCACAAAATTGTTTGGCGGGCCTCCGCGGGCCGCGAGTTTGAGACCCCTGCTTTAGCCCTACCTTCAGGACACATCCCATTTCATTGAAAAGCTTATGACATAATGATATGATGATGATGATGGAATAGCAATCATGGTCACCTGTAAAGATGTTAGCTTTCTGAAGCCCTTTAACATTAACCCTCCAGCTCACCCTTCCGAACACCCTGGAGGAGGCTTCACGTGCCCCTCCCACACTCTCCTGCTGGAGGACTCCGAGGAGAAAGGGGAGGGGAGAGGCAGGATTGGCGAGCACAGGGGAGGGATCTGTCCAGGGTCAGGAGGGAAGGGCCAGGTCTCTAGGAGCCGGAGTGGGCTCTGGGAAGTCACGGAGAGCTTCTGAGCAGGACAGAGGCCAGAGATCATCAGTCTAGCGTTGACACATACACTAGTATAGAAAAGGGACACCTCAGAGATGTGGAGATCCAGACGTCAGCTGGGAGATGGTTGCCATAAGCCAAGAAAAAGCTGAAAGAAGCCCAAACTGAGGCTTCATCCATCCATCCATCCATTCACAAATATTTGTGTGGCTACTATGTTCCAGGCATTATTCTACCCAGCAAGAATACACAGTGAATGAAATACATATTCCCTGCACTCACGGAATTTACATTCCATTAGCAAGAAGCAGACAGTAAATACAATTAATAAATAACTTGAGAAAGCCAGATTGTGATAAGTGCTATGGGAAGAAACAAAGGGCAGAAGGTGCGGCGGGAGTGGCAATTTTAACTAAGAAGTCAGAGGCCTCCCGGAGGAGGTGACATTGAGCAAAGATTTGAAAGGAGCCAATGTCAGTAGGAATAGAGGCTAGGGGTAAATGGGATAGATCAAGGAAGCAAATCATAAAGAAACAACTTTCAAAAGAGAGACTCTCACAACGGTGTCGGCCATGAATTAGAAATCTATAGGGTCATAACCCAAACTGTAAAATATGTAGAACTAAGCCAAACTTGAAATGTGTTTGACCTTTCTGGTTTGAAAAGAGTTGGTTAAGCGGTAGAGCGTCGGCCTAGCGTGCGGAGGACCCGGGTTCGATTCCCGGCCAGGGCACACAGGAGAAGCGCCCATTTGCTTCTCCACCCCTCCGCCGCGCTTTCCTCTCTGTCTCTCTCTTCCCCTCTCGCAGCCAAGGCTCCATTGGAGCAAAGATGGCCCTGGCGCTGGGGATGGCTCTGTGGCCTCTGCCTCAGGCGGTAGAGTGGCTCTGGTCGCAACATGGCGACGCCCAGGATGGGCAGATTATCGCCCCCTGGTGGGCGTGCCGGGTGGATCCCGGTCGGGCGCATGCGGGAGTCTGTCTGACTGTCTCTCCCCGTTTCCAGCTTCAGAAAAATGAAAAAAAAAAAAAAAAAAGAGTTGGTTAGATTTTTTAGTGATTCTTTCCTAGATTTGGGGGGGACGACATGTTATGCTATAGTAGCATTCAGAACTTGAGGGGTGTGAGGTGGTCTGAGGTCAGAGTGAAATGAGTAGCAAACAGACTGATGGCAATGATGCAGGGTGGGCAAAGTAAGCTTACAGTTATACGCACAAGAAACCTGGAGTTTATTCTTGTATTCTTATTTATTAATTATTCTCTTATTTATTTGTATTACAGTGGCAAGCCTACTTTTGCCCACACGGTCTGGTTGACATTTCCCGATTGCACCCAGTCCCCTAGCCTTTGTCTCCCTCCTGCTGCAAACCCTCACAGTCAAGGTCACTGAAATCCCCCCAAGGCAGATCCCTGATCACTGATGCAGACCCCACCCGCCCACGGTTGCTGCCTGGAGCCCCGCCTCAGGTTGGAGGCACTCATTTCCTCCGCTGCTATGAGCTGACGACCCCGGCTCAGGCCCCTTTCTGGTGGGCATGAGGGGTTATGAAGACCTTGTTTCAAGGGGTGACAGTCTGAAGGCCTCCTCTAGCTCTAGAGCATCCCATGGTTTGACTGAGGCCTGAGACCGTGGTGTGGGTCAACTCTTCCTTCCACCAGGCCTGCTGGCCTCCCTCCCCGCCCAGACATCAATCCCAGAGGCAGCCCCAACAGACCTCTGGCACATAGCCCTGTTTCAGGGCCAGCGGCCTGGGGACTAGCTCTTAGAGCAGTGGTCCCCAACCCACGAGCCGCAGACCGGTACTGGTCTGTGGGCCATTTGGTACCGGTTCGCAGAGAAAGAATAAATAACTTACATTATTTCCATTTTATTTATATTTAAGTCTGAACAATGTTTTATTTTTTAAAAATGACCAAATTCCCTCTGTTACATCCGTCTAAGACTCACTCTTGACGCTTGTCTCGGTCACGTGATACATTTATCCATCCCACCCTAAAGGCCGGTCCGTGAAAATATTTTCTGATATTAAACTGGTCTGTGGCCCAAAAAAGGTTGGGGACCACTGCCTTAGAGTACACATTTTGTCTTCTCCCCTAATTGCTTTTTCTTTATGTAGACAAGCATGGCTTGTCTTCCCACTTGGGTGATAATCTTCTTGAAGGTAAGATCATTTATCCTTGACCTCTTTGTGTACCCGGGATAGACTAGAATGGGTCTTTATACGTAGATGACAGCCCCTCGTTACAGGCTTACCCACACCATTTCTGCTTCTACCCAGACAGACCAAAGAATTCTGTGCACAACACACCCCCGGGTCATAGAAAAGCAATGCTCAGGCCCTCAAGTGTTTGTGCCAAACCAGTTCTCTAAAGCTGGTTCTGCTGGTGATGCAGCCAAAACCCTCTCTGAGTCCTTGCCAGGAAGTGGAAGTCTTTTATCACCACCTGGGAGGAAAAAGGGGTTCAACTGCCCAGGCCCAGCAGACAAAAAATCACACATGGGTGAATATGTTATGAAACTCAGCTCCTGATGCAACGACTTGCAGAAATTTATCTTGAATGTATGTTTCTCAAAGAGAATAATTAGGAGAGGGAATCAGGGGCTCCCTTTCAGCATAGTAATCTTTTTCCATAAACATAAAGCTTTATGAGCTATTGTTTACTTGCTAAAAATAACAGAAAAGTTCATATCTATGTTTTAAAACTTTAGAGAATAGTTTAGCTTATAGTTCTTTGCTAAATAGTTTGATTGTATTTAAGCAAATGTTTTAACTCATATAAACTACATGCTACTGGGCTGCAAAAGAGCCTAGCTCCTTCCAAAGGTTCCTTGAGGGAGCAGGTTACTTAGCTACAGAGGAAATAGACCTACATACTCAGTCTGAGCGCTGTTAGGAAAAGCAGAAGAGGGTCCAGAAGAAAGAACTGCTGCTGAAGGAAAAAGTTGGCTTTCAAGAGCAACACCAGCTTGGGAAGTGAACATAAGAGGGAGAGGGGAGAGTTCTAGAAATATCCAAGAGGAAGCTGTCAGCTCTGAGAGGAAAGTTCAGTAAATCCTAGATATTAAGAGTCTCTAGGGGCACGGTGGGTGTCTTAGTCAGTTTGAGCTGCTAGAACAAAAATACCATACACTGGGTGACGTAAACAATTAGACATTTATTTCTCACAGTTCCAATGTCTGGGAAGTCTAACATCAAGGTGCCAGCCAATTTGGTTCCTGGTCAAGGCTCTCTGTCTTGCAGGTTTGCAGATGGATGCCGTCTTGTTATGTCCTCACATGAGGGAGAGAGACCATCCCCCTTGTCTCATGTCCTATAAAACCGCTCATCTCCACCCGCACCACCTAACGACCTCCCAAGAACCTCATCTCCAAACATCACTGCAGTGGAGATTAGGTCTTCAACGTGTGGTTTGGAGGGACACTCAGTCCATAACAGCGGGTAAAAAATAAAAGCAAAAACAAAACGTGCTGTTTGCTTGTTATGTGCATACATTGTTACATAAACCTTTGTTCTCTGTTAGAACTTTGGTTCACAAATCCTGGCTATACAACAGCACTACTTGAGCTTTTAAAATATCAGAGGCCGTGGTAGAGCGTCGGCCTGGCGTGTGGGGGACCCGGGTTCGATTCCCGGCCAGGGCACATAGGAGAAGCGCCCATTTGCTTCTCCACCCCCCCCCCCCTCCTTCCTCTCTGTCTCTCTCTTCCCCTCCCGCAGCCAAGGCTCCATTGGAGCAAAGATGGCCCGGACGCTGGGGATGGCTCCTTGGCCTCTGCCCCAGGCGCTAGAGTGGCTCTGGTCGTGGCAGAGCGACCCCCTGGAGGGAAAGAGCAACGCCCCCTGGTGGGCAGAGCGTCGCCCCTGGTGGGCGTGCCGAGTGGATCCTGGTCGGGCGCATGCGGGAGTCTGTCTGACTGTCTCTCCCCATTTCCAGCTTCAGAAAAATACAAAAAAAAAACCAACAAAAAAAAACCAGAGGCCAGGCTCCATCTCAGACTGATGGAATCCGAGTCTCAGAGGGCGGGGTGAGGCTGGACATGTGTTTTTTCCAAGCTAACCCGTTGTCCTCTTGTGCTGCTAAGGCTGACAAACCTCTGGTTTAGAGTATTGGCTGTGGATGGCTGCCATTGCTAACTATCCTACGTCTCCTTTATATAAAGCTAAAAAGATATGGAGATGGAGATGTAGACTCCTTCTTGACTCCCTTTTGATATTTGGATTTGCTAAATGAAATCACTACTTTTAATTGATGAATATTTCCTCAGTATTCTGGACAACTGCAACTTTCACAGGCAAACATTTGCCAGGTGGCTTCAAGCAGGGCGTCATGAGAAATTATCAACCCCTTTTAGTCACCAAGTCCACTCATCACCCTGTGAGAGAGCATTCCCAATGCCACAAGGACACGTGGCCACATATTCCTTCTATTTACCCAGGCGCTATCTTGTGGGGGTTTCATTTCCTGGAATTATTCAAGAAGACACTAAGTTACTCGATAGGACAGTTTAAATTATTAGATTGGACTGAAATTTACAGATGAGACTAAATTTAAATTCCTTCTACCCCACCCCCCTCTTTCCAGAAAGAAAAAAAAATCAGCACTTCTATAGACAAAATAACAAAGCTCACATTTTCTCTGTACACAAAAGGTAAAATAAATGGTCTTGCACTCTGACACATGAGTTTATAAAGCCATTTGCATGTGCTTATGTATATACAAGGGTGGGCAAAAGTAGATTAAATTACCAGCCATCATTACCTAAAAGACAAATTAAAAGTAAATTTGCATAATAGTAACAATAAGTATACATCTTTAAAGCAATACCCATTAAAATCCCAACATCATTTAAAAAATAAATAGAACAAAAAAATCACCAGATTTGTATGAAACCATAAGAGACTCCAAATAGACAAAGCAATTCTGAGAAAAAAGAATGAAGCCAGAAGTGTCACACTACCTGACTTCAAATTATACTACAGAGCCACCATCATCAAAACAGCATGGTTTGGGCAGAAAAACAGATATACAGATTAATGGAACAGAATCAGGAGCCCAGAAATAAAACTATATGTATAGACACAAATAATTTTGACAAAGGAGCAAAAACATGCAATGGAGAAAAGAAAACCTCTTCAATAAACGGTGCTGAAAAAAACTGGAAAGCCACATGTAAAAGAATGAAACTTGACTACAGTTTGTCCCTCTGTACAAAAGTTAATTCAAAATGAATCAAAGAGATAAATATAAGATTTAGAATAATAAATCACACAGAAGAAAATATAGGTACCAAACTCTTGGAACTTGGCTGCAGAGAACATTTTATGAATTTGATCCCAAAGGCAAGAGAAATAAAGCAACAATAAATGAATGGGACTATGTCAAACTAAAAAGCTTCTACACAGCAAATGAAACCGACAACAAAACAAAAAGGCAGCCGACAAAATGGGAGTGGATATTCACAAACAACAGCTCCAATAAGGAGTTAATATCCAAAATTTATAAAGAACTCACAAAGCTCAATAACAAACAAGGAACCAACCAATTTAAAAAATGAGGAGAAGACCTGAACAGACAGTTCTACCAAGAAGACATACAAATGGTCACCAAATATATGAAAGATGCTCATCTTTGCTACCTGAAAGAGAAATGAAAATCAAAATTACAATGAGTTGCCTGACTAGGCGGTTGCACAGTGGATAGACTGCCAACCTGAAATGCTGAGGACCCAGATTCAAAATTCCCAGGGTCGCTGGCTTGAGCCCAAGATCACTGGCTTGAGCAAGCCCCCCAGTCAAAGCACATATGAGAAAGTAATCAATGAACAACTGAAGTGCTGCAACTATGAGTTGATGCTTCTCATCTCTCTCCCTTCTTGTCTGTCTTTGTCCCCACCCTCTCTAAAAACAAACAAACAAACAAACAAAAAAACTACAAGAGTTACCACCTCACACCTGTTAGATTGGCTGTCATCAACAAGACAGATAATAACAAGTGTTGGAGAGGCTGTGGAGAAAAAAGAATCCTTATTCACTGCTGGTGGGAATGTAAACTGGTAAAGCCATTATGGAAGACAATATGGTGCTACATCTAAAAATTAATAATATAATTATTGTATGATCCAGTAATCTCTTTACTGGGTATTTACCCAAAAAACTTGAAAACATTGGTACACAAAGACACATGCACCCCATGTTCATCGCAGCATTATTCACGGTGGCCAAGACATGAAAACCAAAGTGTCCCTCAATAGAGCATTGGGTAAAGGAGATGTGGTACATATATACAATGGAATACTACTCAGCCATAAAAAATAATGACATATTACCATTAACAAAACATGAATGGGCCTTGAGAACATTATACTAAGTGAAATAAGTAAATCAGAAAAAGCTAAGAACTATATGATTTCACACACAAGTGGGATATAAAACTGAGACTCATGGACACGGATAAAACTGAAGTGGTTACCTGGGGAAGAGGGAGAAGGAGAAGGGAGAAAAAAGGGACAAATATATGGTGACAGAAAATGACTTGACTTTGGGGCATGGGCACAGAACGCAATCAATAGCTTAAATGCTATAGAGATGTTCATCGAAACCCTATGTACTCTTGTTGATCAGTGTCATCCCATTCAATTTAATTTCAAAATAAAAAATAAGACAATACAAATAAATAATATAATAATAATACAAGAATCAATTTTGTGTTTTGCATACTCACAATAGTAAGCTTCCTTTTTCCCACCCCAGTATACATAGCCACACACTGCAAAACAAGCTAGTGTGGACAAGAACTTAGAAGTACAAGTCAGCAGTGGGCACTACCCTATGGCAAAGAAGAAATGCCAGCTTCATGGGGGCAAATCCTGGCATATACATGTGGGAAATGCTGCATAACAAGACCAGTCAGTGGTGCCATTCACAGGCCAATTTGCTTGAACTATTGCAGTCATTCAGGGAGCTGGCCAGACATGGTCACACTTCATTTCCAGTGATTCTGTAGCCTGCTGCATGCACGGGATTTTTCGTTGTCACCATGTGGTGTCAGTGTTTTCTATCTTAAAAGGTCTCTGGGTTGTAAAGCAAGTTCTTGTTGGAGAAAGTCTGAAGCATTTGACTAAGAATAAATTACTTTATTTAATTAGATTTTAATATTCTTCTTCTTAGCCTTCATTCTTATTTTCTGCTTTGTATTTTTTCCTTCCTTGTGCAAAAAAAAAAAAAAAAAAAAAAAAAGAACAACATCCTCTTTGTCTGCAAAAGCCATCATAGGAACGTACCATTCATTCATTCATTCATTCAATCAACATGTTTTGAAAATCAGCATGTGTCACACAGGTTCCTCCCCCCGTGGGGCTTTTTGGGCTCCAGATGTCAGTGTAAGCAGGGCAGAGGCAGCCACGGTGGGGTAGCAGCTCCGTACTGGAAGCAGCCGGCTGTCTCTGGATTTGCCACTTAGCATCTGTGTGGCCTTGGGGCAAGAAGCTTAACCTCTCTGAGTTTTCTCATGCATAATAAGCACTTTTCTTTCAGTTTATTCTGAAGACTCAAGGTGTTATTTGCGCTTGTGGCTACTTATTGAACCTCTGTTTAGTGTGTAAGTAGGGGCTGCTCTATTCTCACTGACCTCCAGCTCTGGGCTGTGCAATAAATAGCATTGAGTTTGGAGCCGAATCTAGGTTCCATCATTTACACTTGACAACAAGGTAATTGGCTTAGTTAGATCCTCCATATGTGCATTTACATTTTTATAGAAATTGCCCATCTGCAAATTGCTCTTCAGTGAGGATGCAACAAGTCACACTCAGACATTGTGCTGGAGAGGTGGGAATCGACCTGTTTCCTCATACTCTTACCACACAGTGTGCTGTCGACTATGGGATCTTTGTAAATCTGACGTTGGAAAAAAAGTATTTCGGTGGAGTTTTCATTTGCATTTCCTTTAATGTGAGTGAGTGTGTGCATCTTTTTCATTTATCTAGTGGCTATGTCTGTTTTTATAAACCATTCATTTATATCTTTTGCCTAGTTTTCTATTGGGTGTACTCTGTTTTTCCTGTCAATTTGTGGAATTTGTATAAACATTACAAAATTAGCCCTTTTCCTGCATATGGGTTGCAAATACTTGGACCAATTTTTCTTCTGACTTTTGATTAGGTAAATGATTGTGTTTTTTGAATGTAGATTTTTTATGTTATCAATATATCAATCTTTTTTCATTTTCACTTTAATTTTTTTATGCAGTGAGAGGATGGGAAGCAGAGACAGACTCCCACATGCATCCTGGTTGGGATCCACCCAGCAAGACCACTAGGGGGCAATGCTCAGCCCATCTGGGGCATTGCTCTGTTGCTCAGCAACTGAGCTTTTTCTTAACACCTGAGGCAGAGGCCATGGAGCCATCCTCAACACCAGGGGCCAACTCACTCCAATCAAACCATGACTGCAGGAGGGGGAGAGAGAGAAAGAGAGAGAGAGAGAAGTGAGAGGAGGAGGGGAGGAGAAACAGATGGGCGCTTCTCCTTTGTGCCCTCACTGAGAATCGAACCCAGGACATCCACACGCCAGGCCAACACTCTACCACTAAGCCAACTGAGCAGGGCCTTTACCAATATATCAACCTTATCTTTTATTACTTCTATGTTTTGTGTTATTCTTAGGAAACCTTTTTCTATTTTGAGATTCTAAAACAGAGGAGGAAATTCCATTGTTCTCTTAAAGGTTTTTTAAGTGGTTTTATTTTCATGTTTAAACTTTTAATCTTCTTGGAATTGATTTTTTTGTACAAAGTGAGATATTTGGATCCAAATTTCTCCATGCCCCCCTGAGTAGCTTTCTAGTTGTTATAGACCCTTTTATTAAATTCCATATTTCCTCCACTGATTTGAAACCTACTGGAGTTTTGAAAGAAGGTCAGTGACTTCTAAATTTGGCCACAGGAGGATGTCAAGCTGTAGAACTTTAGGCTCTTAGCTCTTAGCTCTTGTCATTTGGAAAAAGAAGAAATATATGTGCATTGACCTAAAAAAGAGTTCAACAACTAGCTATGTGGGAGAGTGGAAAGAACTGAGCTTCCAAGTTAGAAAACCTGATTTTACTTCTCCTATTGAGTAACTGTGCCAAGTTGTTTCACTGCCCTGTGCCTCAGTTCTCTCTTCTGAAGAATAGACCTAATAATAGCATCTATGTTATACTATATTGTGAAGTTCAAGGGTATTAATACAAGTGAAAGAGCTTTATAAACTGAAAAGGTCTATAGGCATAGTTGTTATTTTAATTTTTACAAATTGGTACAGCATTGCCAATTAACTTAGGCAACACAATTCTAGATTTTTAGATTTATCAACTTTCTGGAAATCCTTCCAACTTCTTTGGAGATGGTTAGTTTTTTTCTCCTTGCTGGTGAGTATTTTGGGTTCCCTGACTTTCTTTGTTTTCTGACAACTGAGTGGGAGAAAGTGGTGATTGGAAGAGAAGGGAAGATTAGAAAGATAGAATCATCTGTTAGGATTTGAGGGAAAGGGAGGTGAACCTGCATGGGGGAGGGGAGTGATTTGGTGGAGAGATAGAAAACAGGGAAATCCAGAGGAGCATGAATGATGAGCTTACTTGTAATCTTCTAAATATAATTATTTCTCAGGAAAATCTTTCTGGATTTTTTTTTTTTTTTTTTTTTTTTTTTTTGTATTTTTCTGAAGCTGGAAACGGGGAGAGACAGTCAGACAGACTCCCGCATGCGCCCAACTGGGATCCACCCGGCACACCCACCAGGGGCGAAGCTCTGCCCACCAGGGGCCGATGCTCTGCCCCTCCGGGGCGTCGCTCTGCCACGACCAGAGCCACTCTAGCGCCTGGGGCAGAGGCCAAGGAGCCATCCCCAGCGCCCGGGCCATCTTTGCTCCAATGGAGCCTCGGCTGCGGGAGGGGAAGAGAGAGACAGAGAGGAAGGAAGGGGGGTGGAGAAGCAAATAGGCGCTTCTCCCATGTGCCCCGGCCGGGAATCGAACCGGGTCCCCCGCACGCCAGGCGGACGCTCCACCGCCGAGCCAACCGGCCAGGGCCCAGGAAAATCTTAAAATTTGCTGTTTTATAATTTAACTTACAGTAAGTTTTGCGGGCAGTACAGGATAAAGACTAAGGGTCAGGTGGTCGGTGGTTGAAGCAGAGTCACTCCTCTTTTTGACGGTCCCAGTTTTCTCATCTCTGAAGCAGCAAGCAACACAACACATACATGCGTTCCTCATGCTCATGTGAGACTAGATTGAAGATTGGAGTGGGAAATCAAGAAAAAATCTTGATTGGGAAATGCAGTAAAAATTTCAGCCCATCCTGCCGAAGTCAGGTGCAACTGGAGTCTGGGAAATCACCCTTCCCTATCTCACAAATGCCCTTCCCCACTCTGAAGTTAGCAGCAGTCTGGGCAAAGGAAGATGCTGCTGCCACCCTGCCGAAGTTGTAAGGAAGGGCATGGGATGATGACTCTGTTATCACGAGGTGAAGATAGGGTGTCCAGGAGGAAAGGGATGGGGACTTGGTGAAGGTTGGGAGTCCATGAGACCAGCAAGAGAAGGACTAGGAGACAATCAAACCACCATCCAGGTTGCAACTGGGGGACACTCAATGAAGGAAAAAATGTGTCTGTGACTTACTTTGTTGGAACCAGAGAAACCTGTTCTTCATAATTCTGTCGGCTATAAAGCTGGCTTTATCAGCCATTCTGCCCATCCATTACATCAGGGGTCCCCAAACTACGGCCCGCGGGCCGCATGCGGCCCCCTGAGGCCATTTATCCGGCCCTCACAGCACTTCCAGAAGAGGCACCTCTTTCATTGGTGGTCAGTGAGAGGAGCATAGTTCCCATTGAAATACTGGTCAGTTTGTTGATTTAAATTTACTTGTTCTTTATTTTAAATATTGTATTTGTTCCCATTTTGTTTTTTTACTTTAAAATAAGATATGTGCAGTGTGCATAGGGATTTGTTCATAGTTTTTTTTATAGTCTGGCCCTCCAACGGTCTGAGGGACAGTGAACTGGCCCCCTGTGTAAAAAGTTTGGGGACCCCTGCATTACATGGTGGCTAAGGTTGATCATGGTTCCCAACATGGAGAGCTCGTCTATACACATTATTATAAATACTTCCAGTCCCAGGGGTAAAGTGATTTCAAAATTCCTTCCATGTTTAGCACATTCTGAGTTATTAAGTTCTAAAAGTTTGGCAACAGGTGACCCCAAACACCCATTCATCAATTGGCCCAGGAGCTGTTATGAATTACAATATTTTCTGCAAGTCAATTATTTCAAATAAGGGAATTCTCAGGAAGTGTGCTGGAAACCACCACAGGATGTTTGCACTTTCTGTGAAGTCACGTTATTAAACTTTCAGTGTGAACTTTTGGTTAGTTCTAAACCAGCCTAGAGAATTGTGTGTGCTCCATGTGACCTGTGCCGTCACAGAGGACAAAAGGAAGCACCTTTCCCCATGGAAGCAAACACTCAGAGGAGCCAGCCCCACACCCGGTGTAATTCTCTACTGCCACCATCTTGAAATTCTTAATAATTTTTGAACAAGGGCCCTCACATTTGCATTTTACATTGGATTCTACAAAATATGTAGCTAATCCTGCTCACTATGAAATATTGGGTTTGGTTCAAAAGAACAAACAAGCTTTTTAAAAAATATTTAATTTAAGAGTTATCAGTAATTTGGCCCTGGCCGGTTGGCTCAGCGGTGGAGCGTCGGCCTGACGTGCGGGGGACCCGGGGTTCGATTCCCGGCCAGGGCACATGGGAGAGGCGCCCATTTGCTTCTCCACCCCTCCCCCCTCCTTCCTCTCTGTCTCTCTCTTCCCCTCCCGCAGCCAGGGCTTCATTGGAGCAAGGATGGCCCGGGCGCTGGGGATGGCTCCTTGGCCTCTGCCCCAGGCGCTAGAGTGGCTCTGGTCGCGGCAGAGCGACGCCCTGGAGGGGCAGAGCATCGCCCCCTAGTGAGCAGAGCATCGCCCCTGGTGGGCGTGCCAGGTGGATCCCAGTCGGGCGCATGTGGGAGTCTGTCTGACTGTCTCTCCCCGTTTCCAGCTTCAGAAAAAAAAAAGAAAAAAAATTAAAAAAAGAGTTATCAGTAATTTATTTTTTAAATGCCTACCATTCCGGCACATAGAAAATACACACCAATGCCTATAGGGAAAAACATGTATACCTTACCTAATGTGTATTCAAAAGGTTTGACTCTTGAATAAACTGAAGTAAATTAATAGTTTTGAAAGGAAAAAAAAAAAGCTATAGTTGAATTTGTTTCCTTGGTTCAGGAACATTAATTCTAACCACGTCATCCCCTGTAGCTAGAGGAAGTGAGAGAGAAATAACACTAAATAGAGAAGATCAGCCAAGGGTGTAGAAAAGAAAGACAGAGGAGGGTGAGAGAGTGAAATTAATCAAGTATTGAGCCCAATAGTTTTCTTTTGATGCAAAGAAAACAATTTGCATGGTCACCTCTTCTGATGTGTCCGTTATCTGATGATATTGACTTATTAGGAGACAGCTTGCATGTTCTCTTCAGTGTAGTTTTAAATTTTTTTCTATGACTGAGCTTTCTTTGCAACAGACTAGAAACATCTTAGCCAGGGGTCCCCAAACTTTTTACACAGGGGGCCAGTTCACTGTCCCTCAGACTGTTGGAGGGCCGGACTATAAAAAAAACTATGAACAAATCCCTATGCACACTGCACATATATTATTTTAAAGTAAAAAAACAAAACGGGAACAAATACAATATTTAAAATAAAGAACAAGTAAATTTAAATCAACAAACTGACCAGTATTTCAATGGGAACTATGCTCCTCTCACTGACCACCAATGAAAGAAGTGCTCCTTCTGGAACTGCAGCGGGGGGCTGGATAAATGGCCTCAGGGGGCCGCATGTGGCCCGCGGGCCGTAGTTTGGGGACCCCTGATCTTAGCAATCTCTTTGGGTGACTGGGCTCAAAGTTATACCAAGTTATCCAGGTGGCTTTGATCCCTATCTCTGCTTCTGCTTTGAGGCATGTTACTATTTTGCCTTAATCAGTAATAATACAATTTTAAAATGAGTTAACCTTTTTTCTTATACTGTGCAAATATATATCTTGTACCCTAAATTTTCAGCATTGCTATTTCCATTTTTGGCCCCAGACATTTCTTTCTCCAGGTTTTCTCTTGACCAAATATGTGTTCACCAAAGAAATGATTCTGTTGCTTTAAGAGGGAAAAAAAAAAATGTTACACTTGGTCAGTCTGAAAAGGGAACACCTGGCAGCCATATTTAGAAATTTTAAACACACACACACACACACACACACACACACACACACACACACACCAGCCTTTAGCAACTGAAGTGTGCAAAACATTACAGGAAGTCCGTTGCTTAAAAGTAGTTGAGTTCAATCATTTATTTGTAACTTGTTTCTTTGGAACTGGAAAGCACTTTTCCCCATGGAAGCAAAGCAATACATGGTGCTTTGGTCCCCAGACTCAAGACTGTTGCAGAAACGTCTGCTCTGGCAATGAAAATAAAAAGTGATTCTGTAGCAATACAGTAATCAAGCCAAAGAGAAAAGCTAACAAAGTAAGAATTCGTTTGCTTTGAATGCTTATGCTTGAGGAGGCATGGATGTCATCTGAGGAGGTGGTAACTGGAGGTCTTCCTAGGTGACATGGATTATTTCAGTGACCCAGGCTCTTTAAAAGCCTAGGTATTCTTCAGCCCCCACGCAAGGGCAAACCACCTTGTGCTTTGATGTGATGCCTATGTTTGAGTCTCTTTGGGGCTCAGAATGATAAGGAGAGCAGGAGAGGAAGGGAATTTTTCTGAAGTACTGTATCTAGAGTCTAGAGTTTTAAGGAAAAGAGAGGAGGGGTAAGGAAGCTGAGTGACCTTGTGGTATCACAATTCACATTGTTCCCTTGGACTAGAAAGTCACCTTGGAGTTCCTCTTGCCACACAGGGAACTTGCTATGGGAATGTGCAACTCCAGCTCCCAGTCCTCTTCTCTGGGGAGCCATCCCCATTTTCCTAACTCCCCCACCGGCTCCCAGTGCAGCTTAAATGTCTGTCTGTTGAAGCACACTTTGCATTTGTTTTGTAATTATTTATGTCTCCTCCACTGTCTAGGGCCCCTCACAGGAAGAAATAATTTAAAGTAGTTAAAAACAAATCTCAAGAACCTACACAACACAAGAATGCGTGCTTCATTGATCTACGTTGGAAGCAAGCTGTGAGGAACAGAAAATGGGACTAGTGGAGAACAGGGGGGACATCATCCCACCAGAGTGGAAGACTGGAGACTATAGGAAAGAGGTCTCAAATCAGAGACTATCCAGAACCACTTGCCTCTTCTCCAAGATGAGTAGAAGAGGGAATCTTGAGGTGGGTTAGGGGAGATTGAGACTAAGTATAAGTTACTGCTTTACAGGCTGTGACGGCTCTATTTCCTCAGTAGCCATTCTCCCTTCCTCCAGTGACAGCTCTGATTTTCATGGGGGGAGCATCCCAGTGGTGGCATTCAGCCAGTTCGCACCTAGCTTCTTGTTGAGTTTGGCAAACCGGTTGTTAAAATGGCACTTGTCATCAGGATTCTCTTTAAGGTGGAGTTTTTCAAAGCTGAACATGATATGTTCAGAGAAGAGAAGTCACCTAACTGTCTCTAATGTATCAAACACAATAACTATTAGTCTAATCGGCCCACCTAGCAGGGGTCCCCAAACTTTTTACATAGAGGGCCAGTTCACTGTCCCTCAGACCGTTGGAGGGCCGCCACATACAGTGCTCCTCTCACTGACCACCAATGAAAGAGGTGCCCCTTCCGAAAGTGCGGTGGGGGGCCGGATAAATGGCCTCAGGGGGCTGCATGCTGCCCGCGGGCCGTAGTTTGGGGACGCCTGCAAGGAATGGAATTCTACTCCTACAATGGAAAGATGGTTAAGAATAAATTCCACAGCCGATGATGCTCAGATAAAAGCAAAGAAAATTGCAAGTGAGGACACCAATCAAGAAGCAATATGGAAATATTTTAAATAACAGTTTTATTGTTTTTTGTCGGGTATTATTTAATATTTTTTCATTACAATTTTGAAAACTCTTTCTTATAACATGATCTAGTTTTGTGTACCTCTTCTATTGTTCTTATTTAAATATTAAATGCATGAAATAATAAACTACCTTTTGGTATATCATTTTTTTTATACTTGAAACGGTCATTAGGGCAGAGAACCGTTGTTAAATTATTTGAATCCCACAGCTGGAGCGCCCCTGAAACATGGGGTGAAGCACAGGGCATCACCTTCTCCTTGACCTTGGTGTTTGGTTCAGGGATGGAGATGTAATGAAAATATCTAATCAAGGTGATTCTGACTATTTTTGAGGTTGTTGTCACCATCCTGTTGTACTTTGACCTGTGGCTAGAGAAGCCAGCGTGGTGGTTTGTTGGTGAATGGTTAATAATGGCTCTTTAAGAAAAAAGCCCTAATTTACAGTACTTTCTAATTCCTGTGGTGTAAATACCTCCGCCATGGCTGATTTCAAGCTCAAACGTAATGTCACTAAATGTGTAGTTGGGAAGAGAGGTGCAGTAGCACGCCATCAGAGAGATAGATGCAGTAGATGTAAATAATCTCAACAGCATAGATAAATAGCAATAAAATAATTAGGAAAAAATGAGTTTTGAGTATTTATCTTTATTTTAAATGTAACTTACTTAATTGTAGGCTTAGGTAATTTTTTTTCAAATAGTGTTTATGTTAACAAACAGGCTCATGAGATTCCTGGAAAATTAACAATTGTCTCTCAAGAACTGGTATGAACTACATTCCGGGCACACACTAAGCCAGAGCCGTCGGCCACCTTGAAAGAAGGAATTAGCCCAGCGACCCAAAGAGGATGAAAACCAGTGTCAGTGTGGCGTTTGGGTCCTGAAAACTGCAGGCTGCTCAGCCAGAACGGCTAAATAAATCAACAATTTCCTTTCTTCCTTAACCCAGTCCCAGCGGGCTTTTCTGTTACTTGCAATTGGAAGAGTTCTAAGTGAAACACAAACATTTTATTTATATACTTGCATTTATAAATCAATTGAGACTTAGGATATAGAGTTGGTTAAATAGTCGCCCTCCAAAAGGCATATATATATGTCTATGCACTAACTTTCAGACCCTGTGAACCTTTCTTAAAAAAACAGTCTTTGCAGATGAAATTAAGAATCTTGAGATGCGATCATCCTGAATTAATTGGGTGGGACCTAAATTCAATGGCAAGTGCTCTTAGAGGAAGTAAGTCCCTCAGAGGAGAGAATAGAGAAGACAGTGTAGACAGAGATTTGAGTTATGCAACCACCCGCCAAGGAGGGCCTGGGAGAGGCAAAGAAGAGCATTTCCCTAGAGTTTTGGGAGGGAGCAGACTCAGCTGACACAGATGGCACCTCGATTTTTGGACTTTGGCCTCCAGAACTGTGAGAGAATAAGTTTCTGTTGTTTTAAGCCACCAATTTGTTATGGGATCCTTAGGAAGCTAATAAAAGTAATACTTTATCTGTATAATTATCTTTATATACCTTTTAAATATATAGTTTACCTTAATTTTAAAAGCAAACAAAAGATTCATTGTAGAATTTAGAAACACTTTTAAAATGGACATGATAATCACCCAGAGATAATCACTCTTAGTAAGTCAGTCTGCTTTCTTGTACGTGTGTACTTATAGAATATGAGTTATACTCTAAGGATGGTTTCAGGTCTTTTTTTTTTAACAAGATATTACGATGTTCTCATATCATGATAGATTACTTGAAAATACTGTTTTTAATGGCTGCAGAGAATTCTATTATGTGGATAGTTCATAATTCATAAAGTTTTAAAATTATTTTTAGATACATAATTTGTAGTTCTGCGCCACTATGAATAACTAACTACACTTAAGAAAATTTTCTAAAATTTTATATTTTTATTTGAGCTTGTCATTATTTTAAGAATCGGATGCACATTTCTAAATTTTGCCTTCCAGGACATTTCTATCAGTTTGAAGTCCTCTCTGCAGCAATAGTACCTACCCACTTAACAATGCCTTTGACAAACTCGAATATGGTCACTTTTTAAAAGTTGAGCCAATTCGATAGGTTAAAAAGTGGTATCTTTACTTGCTTTTATTATTTCTTTTGCTTGGGTGAGATTGTGAACTTCTTTACCAGCTATTTGTTGTCTTCTTTTGTGAGTTTATCTTTTGTGTTCTTTGCTCACTTTTTTTTCTGGGGGATTAGCCATCTACTCTTTAATTTAAAAGATCTCTTCATATAGTCATGTTATAGAACATTTATAAAGATTTCTTGGGCCTGACTGGTTGGCTCAGCGGATAGTGTCGGCCCGGCATGCGGACATTCCGGGTTCAATTCCTGGTCAGGGCACATGTAAGAAGCGATCATCTGCTTCTCTCCCCCTCCCTTTTCCCCTTCTTTCTCTTTTCCCTTCTCGCTGTCATAGCTCGATTGGTTGGAGTAATAGCCCCTGGTGCTGAGGATAGGGGCTGGGGGGGGGGTGAACCCCATTTGGAGCAAATGCAGGAGTCTGTCTATCTTCCCTTCTCTCACTTAAAAAAAATTCTTGATATGAAGCGCCTATCAGTATTTGTGACTTTTTACCTGAAGGTCCTCCCATTTACAAATGAGTAGATGTTGAAATCACACGGGACAAGCAGTCACGCTCTGGGATTCTAACAGGGCCGTTCCATTCTCTCATTCCAGCTCCAAGGCTGCCCCATGCATTCTTGGCTATCCCACCCCATCAGTCCTTGACTCACCATTTCCTAAAAGGGAATTTGAATTCTTTCATTCAAGTAACCTGAGGTTGGAGGTGTGAGGACTAGTCTAAGCCATTTCACTTTAGTGGCCCAAATTAATTTAGTCAATGCTATAAAAGAGCACATGCCAGGTTACCCCCTCCCCTCACACACACACACCCTGATAATCTGCATCCTTGTTCTGATTCAACATGTCTGGACTACAGACATTGTGGTTTTTGCAGAAAAGAACATTGTACATGGTTTTGGGAGAAAGGAGAGCTTACTTCGTTCTGCTGTTGCTTTCTTCTGGCTTGGGATCTTGGGGTCTTCAAACTTTTTATAAAAACCGCCCACTTTTGCAGTGCTGGTCAACCTGGTCCCTACCGCGCAACCAAACAGCGCTGCGATTGGCCCACCATGAAAGCTGGATCACCCACTAGTGGGCGGTAGGGACCAGGTTGACCAGCACTGCAAAAGTGGGCGGTTTTTATAAAAAGTTTGACGACCCCTGCCGGGGGCCTTGATTTCCATGTATTAGGGTTGCAAGATAGAATACCAGCCGTGATGCAATATTTGAGACATGCTTTTACTAAGAAAATATCCGTATTTATCTAAAATTTAACAGGATATTCTATTTTGTTTTGTTTTTCTTTGTGAAATCTGATAACTCTCTCTCTAAGGCTTATTTCAGAATTTCAGGCCTGCTAAGTTATGATTGAATATAGGGTCATGAAATGTGGTTCGGACTCAAGGCACTTTGCAGTCTGGGTAGTCGGGTCCCACACTGCTGTGGGATGCCATTGTCCAGAGGAAACCACCACAGGGATGTCAGCAAAGGAAATGTTGGTGAAGCCTGAATAGGCCAGGGGTCTGTCTGGAGATAGGTAAGTCATAAAGTGAGACAATACGAAAGAGACTAGGATTGGCAGCCACTGATCTTTTTACTGTCTCCTTAGTTTTGCCTTTTCCAGAATGTTATATACTTGATCATACAGTATATGTAGCCTTTTCCGATTGGCTTCCTTCACTTGGTAATATACATTTAAGTTTCCCCCATGTCTTTTCATGGTTTGATAGTTCATTTCTTTTTAATGCTGAATAATATTCCGTTGTCTGGATTTATTTTAATTTATTTATCCATTCACCTACCAATGGAGGGTGCTGCCAAGTTTTGGCAATTATGAATAAAGCTGCTATATGCACTGTGTGCAGGTTATACTGTGAACATAAGTTCTCAGCTCCTTTGGGTAAATACCAAGTAACACTATTACTGAATCATAAATGGAAAAGTATGTTTAGTTTTATAAGAAACCCCCAAACTGTCTTCCAAAGTGGCTGTACCATTTTCTGTTCAACTGGCAATAAATGAAAGTGTCTGTTGTTTCACATCTTCGTCAGCATTTGGTGTTGTCATTGTTCTGGATTTTGGCCGTTCAATCGATGTGCAGCCATATCTCGTTATTGTTTCAATATGCATTTCCCTGATGACCGAAGATGTGGAGCATCTTTTCATATGCTTATTTGAAATTTGCATATCTTCCTTGGTGAGGTGTCTGTAAATTCTTTTTATATTTTGGATAATAATCTTATAATAAATGTGTCTTTTAAAATATTTTCTCACAGTATCTGACTTGTCTTCTGATTCTTGACATTTTATTTTGCAGAACAAAAGTTTTTCATTTTAATGGAGTCCAGATTATCAATTATTTCTTCATGGACCGTGCCTTTGGTATTGTATCTGAAGTTATTGCCTACCCATGATCATCTAGGTTTTCTCTTATGTTATTTTCTAAGAGTTTTATAGTTTTGCATTTTACATTTATATCTGTGATTCATTTGAGTTGACTTTTATGCTCAAGGTGTAAGGTCTATGTTTAGATTTTTTTTGGGGGGGGGGGATGTTCAATTGTTTCAGCACCATTTGTTGAAAAAACTATCTTTGCTCCATTGTATTGCCTATGTTTCTTTGTCAAAGATCAATTAACTATATTTATGTGACTCTATTTTTAAGTTCCCTATTTTGTTCTATTGATTTATTTGTCTATTATTTCACCAATACCACACTGTCTTTATACTATAGCTTTAAAGTAAGTCTTCCAGTTGGGTAGTCTTAGCCCTTCAACTGTGGTTTTCTCTGTCAATATTGTGTTGGCTGTTCTGGGTCTTTACCTCTCTAAATATACTTTAGTATCAGTCTATTGATATTCACTAAGCAACTTGCTGGGATTTTGATGGAGATTATATTGAATATATAAAAATCAGGTTGGCAAGGATTGACATCTTGACAATATTGAGTTTTCCTATCCATTAACATGGAATATTTCTCCATTTATTTAGTTTTTTTTATTTCATTCATCAGAATTTTGTATTTTTTCCTTATATAAATCTTGTACATGTTTTGTTAGATTTATACCTAAGTATTTTATTTTGGGGGTTGCTAATGTAAATAATATTTTGTTTTTACTTTTAAATTTCTGTTCATTGCAGGTATATAGGAAAGTGATATGACTATTGTGTATTAATCTTGTATCCTGCTAACATGCTATAATCACTTACTAGTTCAGTATTTTGTTGATCTTTCAGATTTTTCTAAATAGATGATCATGCCATTTATGAACAGTTTTATTTCTTTCTTCAAAATCTGCATGCCTTTTTTTTTCTTTTACTTGTCTTAATGTATTCACATGGACTTTCAGTTTGATGTTAGAAAGGAGTGGAGAGAAGGGACATTTTTGTCTTGTATCTGATTTTTGTTGGAAAATTTCAAGTTTCTCACCATTAAGTGTGATATTAGTTATAGGTTTTTAAAGTTAGTATTTATCAAGTTGAAGAAATTCCTCTTTATTCTTAGTATACTGTGAGCGTTTATCATGAATGGGTGTTGGATTTTGTCAAATGCTTTTCTGCATTTATTGATATGCTCATGTAATGTTTTCTATTGATGTGATGAATTACATTAATTGATTATATATTTCTTTTTTTACATGTTTTAGCAAATTGTGTCTTTCAGGGAGTTGGTCCATTTCATTTAGATTATCAAATTTGTAGGCAGAGAGTTATTTATGGTATTTCTTGATTACCATTTTAATGTCCATAGGCTCTTTAGTAAAACCCCTACTTTCATTTATGATATTAATTTGTGCCTTCTTTCTTTTTTCTATAGTTAGCCTTATTAGAGGCTTATTGATTTTATTGATCTTTTCACAGAGCCAGCTTTTGATTTGATTGATTTCTCTGTTTACAATTTTGTTAAATTTTGCTAATTCTTATTAGTTCTTTTCTTTTGCTTACTTTAGTTTTAATTTGCTCTTCTTTTTCTAAGTTCTTAAGGTAGAAACTTGAATTTTTTTTTATTTTAGATCTCTCTTTTATTCTAATGTATGTATTCAATGCTATAAAATTCTTTTTCAACCCTGCTTTTATTGCATTCCACAAATTTTAGTGAGTTGTGTTTTTATTTTCATTTAGTTCAAAATATTTGAAATTTCTTGAAATTTCATCTTTAAACCATATGTTATTTAGAAGTGTGTTGTTTAATATCCATATAGTTAGAGATCTTCCAGTTATTTTTTTTAATTATTATTTTTTTATTTTTTTATTTATTCTTTTTAGAGAGGAGGGGGGGCAGAGAGAGAGAGAGAGAGAGAAAGAGAGAGAGAGAGAAGGGGGAGGAGCAGGAAGCATCAACTCCCATATGTGCCTTGACCAGGCAAGCCCAGGGTTTTGAACCGGCAACCTCAGTGTTTCCAGGCTGACGCTTTATCCACTGCGCCACCACAGGTCAGGCCCTTCCAGTTATTTTTATGTTATTAATTTCTAGTTTAATTCCATGTTGTTTGTGAGCAGACATTGTCTGAGTTCTATTCTCTTAATTTTACTAAGGTGTGCTTTATGGCACATATGTAGTCTATCTTAGTGAATGTTCTAGAACTTGAGAAGAACATGTATTCTGCTGTTGTTGGATGAAGTAATCCAAAAATATCAATTTTACCTAGTTGTTTAATATTATTGTTGAGTTCAACTATGACCTTACTGATTTTCTGCCTGCTGGGTCTGTTCATTTATGATAGAGGAGAGTTGAAGCCTCCAACTATGATAGTTACATTAATATCTACTGTATTTGTTACTGTTTTCTACTTGTTGCCTGTATTCTTTGTTCCTTTTTTTGGTCTTCCACACATTTCGGCCTTTTGTGGTTTTTACTGAGTGTTTACTATGATTCCATTTCTCTCTTTTCTTAGCATATGGGTAATACGCTCATGTTCTTTTTCTTTAACATTTTTTAAAAATATTTTTTATTTATTCATTTAAGAGAGGTGAGAGAGAGAGACAGACAGACAGAAAGGAGGAGCAGGAAGCATCAACTCCCATATGTGCCTTGACTAGGCAAGCCCAGGGTTTTGAACTGGCAACCTCAGTGTTTCCAGGTCAACACTTTATCCACTGTGCCACCACAGGTCAGGCTTTCTTTAACATTTTTTAGTGGTTGCCCTAGAGTTTACAATATACATTTACAGCAAAAAAAAAAAAAAAAAAAAATTACATGTACAGCTTATCTAATATAACACCATACATGACAGGTAAAGTCAGTGCCTTGTAATAAAATAATTCTAATTCTTTTTTCTTATCCCTAGTGTTATTGATGTCATTTATTCTCTCTGTATATATGATATATATATACACACACATACATACCAATAAACATATATATACATAAAATGTATACATAAACATGCATACATTGTTATATTACTATTTGAACAAACTATTATCTGTTAGAACAATTAATAATTTTAAAAATAAAAATTTTTATTTTGCCTTAATTTATTACTTCTTCAATGCTCTTCTTTGATTTATATGAATCCAAGTTTGACCTAATTATTTTTCTTCTCTCTGAAGAACTTACTTTAACATTTCTCTCAAGACAAGTCTAGTGGCAACAAATTCCCTCAATTTTTGTTTGTCTAATAAAAGTCTTTCTCTTTCTGTTTTGAAGGATAATTTCACAGGGTTCAAAATTCTAGGTTGGTGGTATTTTTCTCTCAAGACTAAATACTTCACTCCACTCTCTTTTTGTTTGCAACGTTTCTAAGAAGTGGGATATAATTCTTATCTTTGCTTCTGTGTAGGTCAGATATTTTTTTAATCTTGATTTTATCAGGATTTTTCTCTCTATCTTTGATTTTCTGCAGTTTAAAAATAATATGACTAGGTATATATATATTATAATATATATTTTATATATAGATATATTTTTTGACATTTATCCTGCTTTGTCTTCTCTGAGCTCCTGGACATATGGTTTGGTGTCTGACATTAATTTGGGGAAAATCTCAGTCATTATGGTTTCAAATGTTTATTCTGTTCCTTTCTTTCCTCTGACTCTAGTATTTTTATTACATGTATGTTGCATCTTTTTAGTGGTCCCACAGTCCTTGTATACTCTCTTCTGGTTTTTTTTTAAATTCAGTCTTCTCTCTCTTTGCTTTTTGATTTTCAAATATTCTATGAATATATTCTCTAGCTTTGCAATGTTTTTTCCTCAGGCATGCTTAGTGTACTAATAAACCTGTCAAAGGCATTCTTCATTTCTGTTACAGTGTTTCTTTTATTTTTTCCCAATCTCTCTCTCTTTCTGTTTTTTTTTTACAGGAGCAGAGAGAGGGATAGACAGGGACAGACAGACAAGAACGGAAAGAGATGAGAAGCATCAATCATCAGTTTTTCGTTGCGACACCTTGGTTGTTAATTGATTGCTTTCTCATATGTGCCTTGACTGCGGGCCTTCAGCAGACTGAGTAACCCCTTGTTCGAGCCAGCAACCTTGGGTCCAAGCTGGTGAGCTTTTTGCTCAAACCAGATGAGCCTGCACTCAAGCTGGCAACCTCAGTGTCTCGAACATGTGTCTTCTGCATCCCAGTCTGGTGCTCTATCCACTGCGCCACCGCCTGGTCAGGCTTCCAATCTCTTACATTTCTTTTTGGTTCTTTCTTAGGATTTCCATTGCACTGCTTACACACCTATCTGTTCTTGCGTGATGTCTACTTTACCCATAGAGCTCTTAGTATATTAATCATAGATGTTTTAAATCCCCACTCTGATAAGTCCAACATCCTTGTCATGCCTGGTTCTGATGTTTGCTCTCTTTCTTCAAATTTTCTGTGTGTGTGTGTGTATTTTAACTTTTGGTATGCCTTGTAATTTTTTTATTTATTTTTTGCTAAATGAACATGAAGTACTGGACAAAAGGAACTGCTATAAGCAGGCCCTAGTAACGTGGTGGCGGAGTGTAGGGAAAGGTAAGACATTCTATGGTCCTATGATTAGGTCTCAGTCTTTCAGTGATCTTATACCCCTGGACTGTGGACTTCACTAATGTTTCTCTTTTTTATTCTTCCCCTTTAAGTGGAGCAGGATGGCTAAAGAGCTGGAGTAGGTATTCCTCTTTCCTAAGCCAGTTAGGCTCTGATAAAACCTCAGCAAGTTAGGATTTGGTTAACTAGTTTCCCCAGAGGGCAGGCCTGGTTAAAAATGTACAGAGTGCTCTGGGGTATCTCAGAATGGTTTCTTTTCTTCTCTCCTGCTGAAAGCTCAAGGGGATTTTTCTCTGATATTTACTGTGGGAACCTGGTCAAGCTTCTATAGGTAAACTTCACACTGTTGGGTTCCTTTTTTTTTTTTTTTTTTTTTTTTTCCTGAAGCGGGGAGATACAGTCAGACAGACTCCCGCATGCGCCCTACCGGGATCCACCCAGCACGCCCACCAGGGGCGACGCTCTGCCCACCAGGGGGGATGCTCTGCCCCTCTGGGGCGTCGCTCTGCCACGACCAGAGCCACTCTAGCACCTGGGGCAGAGGCCAAGGAGCCATCCCCAGCGCCCGGGCCATCTTTGCTCCAATGGAGCCTTGGCTGTGGGAGGGGAAGAGAGAGACAGAGAGGAAGGAGGGGGTGGGGTGGAGAAGCAAATGGGCGCTTCTCCTATGTGCCCTGGCCGGGAATCGAACCCGGGTCCCCCGCATGCCAGGCCGACGCTCTACCGCTGAGCCAACCGGCCAGGGCCTGTTGGGTTCCCTTATGACTGGTTCCCCCTGTACTTTTTAACTCTTAGAGTGATGGGGTTCAAGCCTCCAGCAATTTGTTAATTCCAGGTCAGGTTTTACTATACCTTCACTAATTTCCTCCCGAGTCTCTGCTCCAATAAATTGCAATGACTCACGTTCACCTCCCTCTTCAATCTTGGGGCACAGCAGTTTCCACCCTGTTCTTTCCTCTCTTAATAATCAAAAAAGAATTGCTGATTTTTCAGTCTGTTCAGCTTTTTACTTATTGTTAAGATGGAACTGCAACTTCCAAGCACCTTATATGTGTGAGACTGGCAACCTCAGGCATTTTTAACATTAATTCGGTTCCTGAGTTTAAGCAGTAGTTAACATCTCACAACTAACTTTTACTTTATTTATTTGCATGTCTCTTTTAATAACTGTCAGATCTAATTCAGAGAGTATTTATTATACATAAATAATATTCTAGTTTTGTGCTTGCTATAGAGAAAGAGAAAAGAAGTAGAATATATGATAGGATATACACTAAAAAAATATTAGAGTTGGCATATGGCTTAAAGCCAAAAACTGAGGTCTAAGTATCTAGAGATGGAGAAAGTCAGAGTAGATGCTGAGATAGACCAGAAGACAGGACAAGCTTCCAGGAGGCAGTGAAGCTTAAACGAGAGTGAAATCTAGATAGGCCATAAGAAATTAAAAAATGGTGTAAAAATATATTTGGATATTTACTTTGTATGCTGCTACATTTCTATATTTATTTATCAGTTCTAATAGTTTTTTGGTAGAATATTTAAGATTCTCAATATCATGTCATCTGCAAATAATGACAGTTTTATCTCTTCCTTTCCAATATGGATGCCTTTTGTAAGGTATTTTTCCCCGCCGAGAAGGAAGGAACGGGCCAGAGCCGTAAAGTGTGGAATAAGTAAACGGCTTTATTGAGTACAGAGTGCACACCCCACCCAGCAAGGTTCCCTGGCCCCGAGGAAAGAAAGAGAGATAGAGGTGAAAGATGGAGGTCAGGGAAGTTGCACGGATTAAACCGCGTGGGAGATATTTAAAGGGTCCCTCTAGGGAAGTGGAGCTACTATGATGTGGTGAAATTTCACTGGCTGGCAGATGATCGCTTCTTTCCAAATGGTTCCTGGGAAGCTTCCTTTGGCGGGCTTGATTGTGGCCGGTCCTAGCCAAAGTGGGCGGGTCTGAGTTCTCCACATGACTATCCCTCTATCCACCGACCTTACACCTTTTATTTCTTCTTCTTGTCTGATTGCTCTGGCTAGGACTTCCAGTACTATGTTGAACAAGAGTGGTACAAGCATACAGTCCTGCCTTGTTCCTAATCATAGGGGAAATGTTTGTAGTTTTTATCCATTAAGTATGATGTTGGCTGTGGGTTGGTTATATATGACCCTTATTACGTTGAGGTGTGTTCCCTCTATTCCCACTTTACTGAGAGTTTTTTTTTTTTTATCATAAATGGCTGCTATATTTTATCAAATGCTTTTTCTGTATTGATATGATCATGTGATTATTATCTTTCATTGTGTTTATGTGGTATATCACATTTATTGATTTGCAAGTATTGTACCAACCTTGCATCCCTGGAATAAATCCCACTTGATGATAGTGTATTACCTTTTGCATGTATTTCTGGATCCAGTTTGCTAATATTTTGTTGAGGATTTTAACCACTATGTTCATCAAGAATATTGGCCTACAGTTATCTTTTATTATACTGTCTTTGTCTGGTATAAGAATTAGGATGACATTGACCTTGTAAAATGAACTCAGGAACCTTCTTTCCTCTTAAGTTTTTTGGAATAGTTTGAGGAGCATAGGTGTTACTTCTTCTTTGTATGTTTGGTAAAATTCATCTGTGAAGCCATCAGGCCATGACTTTTGTTTGTTGTAGTGTTTTTATTACTGCTTTGATTTTATTAGTTGGAACAGGTCTATTCAGATACTCTGATTCAGTTTTGGAAGGTTTTGAAAAAGATGAAGGGAATAACATGTACAAATTGGTAGTTACAAAATAGTCATGGGGATGTAAAGTACAGCATAGGGCAGTGGTTTTCAACTGCAGGTCTGCAGACTAGTGCTGGTCCATCCAAAATGTCATGCCAGTTTGCAAAAGAGTTAACCACGCTGATGTTGTATAAGGATTATAGACCCAATGATTGTAAACTCTATAATCTTCATACAACAGCAGGATGGTTAACTCTTTCATGGACTGGCACAAACTTTCTGGTGGACTAGAGGTTGAAAAATACTGGTTACAGTATACTCAAGGACTTAATGAGAACTTTGCAACAACATGAAAAAGGACATAGAAACCATAAAAAGAACCAGTCAGAAATGAAGAATATCTCAAATAAAGAATACACTAGAAGGAATAAATAATAGGTTGGATAAAACAGAGTACTGAATCAATGATTTGGTGAACAAGGTAACAAAAAACACCCAATCAGAGCACAAAAAAGGAAAAAGAATTAAAAAAAAAATAAGGATAGTTTAAGGGACCTTTGGGACATAGGGGCACCAGAAGGAGAAGAGAGAAAGCAGGGGATTGGAAACCTATTTGAAGAAATAATGACTGAAAACTTTGCTAAGCTGGTGAAGGAAAAAGACACACAAGTCTAAGAAACACAGAGAGTCTCAAAGATGCCCAAACCTAGAAACATCATAATTAAGATGCCAAAGGTTAAAAGCAATAAGAGAAAGAGCTAGTTACCTACAAGAAGGTTTTGATAAGACTATCCAATAATTTCTCAACAGAAACATTTTAAACCAGAAGGGACTGGCATGAATTATTCAAAGTGATAAAAAGCAAGGACCTACAACCAAGACTACTTTACCCAGCAAGACTATCATTTAAAATGGAAGAATAAAGAGCTCTCAGACAAGAAAAAGTTAAAGGAGTTCATTACCACTAAAGCAGTATTACAAGACATGTTAAAAGGATCTGAAGAAGAAAAGAAGAAGAAGAAAGAGAACAATTGTTATTACAGAAGAGGAACAAAGTTATAAAGAATAAAATGGTAATAAATACATACCTATCAATAATCACTTTAAATGTAAATGTCTTAAATGCTCCAGTAAAAAGACATAGGAGACCCTGGCCGGTTGGCTCAGTGGTAGAGCATCGGCCTGGCGTGCAGAAGTCCCTGGTTCGATTTCCGGCCAGGGCACACAGGAGAAGCGCCCATCTGCTTCTCCACCCCTCCCCCTCTCCTTCCTCTCTGTCTCTCTCTTCCCCTCCCGCAGCCGAGGCTCCATTGAAGCAAAGATGGCCCGGGTGCTGGGGATGGCTCCTTGGCCTCTGCCCCAGGCGCTGGAGTGGCTCTGGTCGCGGCAGAGCGACGCCCTGGAGGGGCAGAGCATCGCCCCCTGGTGGGCAGAGCATCACCCCCTGGTGGGCGTGCCGGGTGGATCCTGGTCGGGCGCATGCGGGAGTCTGTCTGACTGTCTCTCCCCGTTTCTAGCTTCAGAAAAATACAAAAAAAAAAAAGACATAGGATATCTGAGGGGTAAGAAAACAAGACCAATATATATGCTGCCTACAAAAAATCCACCTGAAGAAGGGAGCGTACACACAGACTAAAAGTAAAGAGATGGAAAAAATATTTCATGCAAATGGAAATGAAAAAAAGCTAGGGTAGCAATACTTATATCTGATAAAATAAGCTTTAAAACAAAGGCTGTAATATGAGACAAAGAAGGATAAAGAGATCAACCTAACAAGAGAATATAATCCTTGTAAATGTTTATGCATTCAACATAGGAGCACCTAAATGTATAAAGCAAATCTTGCTGGACAGAAAAGGAGAGATCAACAATAATACAGTCATGGTAGGGGACTTAACATCCCATTTACATCGATGGACAGATCTTCCAGACAGAAAATCCATAAGGGAACAGCTGGCATAAAAGGCACACTGGATTTAATACCTTCAGAGCATTTTATCTGAAAGCATCAGAATATACACTACTTTCAAGTGCACATGGAGCATTTTCTAGGATAGACCCCATGTTAGGACAAAAACCAGTATCAATAAGTTTAAGAAGATTGGAATCATATCAGGTTAACTTCTCTGACCATAATGGTATGAAAACTAGAAATCAATCACAAGAAAAAACAACTGAAAAATACACAAAGACATGGAGGCTGAATAACATGCTACTAAACAATGATGGGCTAAGAGTGAGATCAGAGAAGAAACCGAAAGGTACCTTGAAACAAATGAAAATAAGGAAACAACCCAAATCTAAGGGACAGAGTGAAAGCAGTCCTACCTAAGAGGCAGTGTTTTTCAGTCACCAGCCTGTGGACCCCTGCTGGTCTGCCAAAAAGTTCATGCTGGTCCATGACAGAATTAATAACTTCGATGTTGTATGAAGATTATAAATCCAGTGATTATAGACGCTATAATCTTTATACAACATCAGAGTGGTTAACTCTTTTGCAGACTGCCGCAAAATTTCTGGTAGACTGGCACTGGTCTATGGGCCAGCATTTGGAAAACACAATTTGCCTGACCTGTGGTGGCGCAGTGGATAAAGTGTTGACCTGGAACCCTGAGGTCGCTTGTTCAAAACCCCGAGCTTGCCTGGTCAGGGCACATATGGGAGTTGATGCTTCCTCCTCTTCCTCTGTTCTCTCTCTCTCTCCTCTCTCTCTAATAATAAAAATGAATAAATAAAATAAAAATAAAAAAGAAGAAGAAATGCTCACAATTCAAAAAAAAAAGAAAACACAATTTATAACCATAGTTTTTGAATTCTATATCTAATAAATTGTCTCCATTTCATTTAGTTGTTTTTGTTTGTTTGTTTGAGAGTTCTCCTGTTCTTTCATTTAGAGGCATGCTTTTTATCCCCTCATTTTGGCTTTCTCTTGGTGTTTGTTTCTAGGTATTTTGTAGGTATGCTATGTCTCCCAGTCTTGGGAGGGTGGCCTTAAGTAATAGGTGTCCTGTGGGACCCAGCGGCACAGTCTCCTTGATCACCTGACCTATGTGCCTTGTGCAGGTTATACGGGCCCTCCTGTTGTAATTGAATATTGATTGCTATTGTCCCATTCCTGTGTTGGGGGTTTGACCCTCAGGCTGGCTGAGTGTGAGGATGAACCCAGACCGCAGTGCATGTGGTGCTGTGCAGGTGCTGACTACACAAAGTGAACTTCACCTCAGCAGGTTCTGGGGCTTGCCCAGGTCTCCCTTTGGGTATGCTGCTTGTGAAGCTAATTGGATCCTGCTCTGATGTTGTCTGAAGCTAGCCACTGGGTGTGTTGGTTCAGAGGCCTCTTGGGAAGGACTGGTACATGCCAATGTCAGATGCTGCCTGTGACT
Source organism: Saccopteryx leptura (assembly GCF_036850995.1). NCBI lineage: Eukaryota > Metazoa > Chordata > Mammalia > Chiroptera > Emballonuridae > Saccopteryx > Saccopteryx leptura. The sequence continues at coordinate 31,243,228 of NC_089515.1, forward strand.
GGTCCTGGGCACCCTGTTTGGAGCTACAAAACAATTCACAGTCTGTGGCTCCCTCTAATGGGTCTTGGTATGGATGGGAAGGACAAAGCTGCATACCAAGGCTGGCTTCCACTAACACCGAGCCCAGGGCCAGGTCAGCAAAAGGCCCAAGGCCCCCAAATCTGTCTCTATCTGTTGGTTGTTTGTTAGGCTCAGTCACTAAAAAAGCCTCTGCAGTATTCAAATTGCATAAGGTATGTTTTCAGTGAGTCACCAGGTAGGGGCGAGTGGTGTTCACCAGATAGATACAGGTTCAAACTCAGTGCCAGTACTTGGTCTGAGGCCACATATCAAATGTCCCTGGGTATATCAAAGTAGTTGCCACCTGCTGGGTACCTCTATACATTTGTAGTGAGATGGGGTCTCAGGGAATTGTCAGGGTGAGGCCATCAGAGTTTATCAGTTCCAAACATGTCGGGAGCCGATCCACTAATGCTGGCTAACTAGGTCACAGCAGGAGAAGATCCATAACTGCTGATTGACAAAGTCACAGCAAAAGAAGATCGATGGCTACTGGTTGATAGAGTCACCGCAATGAAGACCAACGGCTGCAGGTTGACAAAGTCACCGCAAAGGAAAGGCACAACGATACTCCCCCCTTTGATCTTTTGAATTAATCTGGCCTTATATTCCCCCCTTTTCTGGGTGTGTGCTATTATTTATGGCACAGGGATAATAGTACCGTGCTTTCCCTGTAGATTTGTAGTAATTTCTTTGGAAATGAGACAGAAGGTGTAAGTTCCACAGAAAAGCCTGTAAGCCCCTTGAACTGGGCTCATAAACATAAGAGGCTGGCCATGATATCCCTCATAAAGAAAGGGTTAAGTTTGTAGGAGAATTTCTTCTTATTAATCATGTTAGAAAGAATAAAGTTAGAACTTAACTAGTGTATGAATATAGTAAATGAATAAAGTTTAACTAGACATTAGAATCTTAGGTAAGGTATAGTGGAGTGGCCTGTTGCGTGGCCTTGGATAGGAGCGCAGCTGGCAAGTAAAGAATGTTTTGTTAAAAGACTTGTTTTGTCACTGAAGGCAGTTGCTAGGTTTTTCTCAGTAAAACATTCTCATGAGATTTTTGTATTTTCCAAGAATAAGGAGAGGAATGTGGTGGGATTCATAGCAGCAATAGCAATTAATGCCTTCTGATATTATGTTGCTACTAGTTATCTTGCAGGTGCACTCTGTGTATCTTTAAGTAAAAGTTACTCTTAATGCTATGTTAGTTTCTTAAATAGCAAGCCTTTTGTAGTCTTGTAGAAAAAGAATTAGGACACTACATGAACTCAAAGCTATTTGCCTGAGCAAGCGGTGGTCCTTTGCTAGTCCTTGATGATTTTGTCTGCTATCTCTTTCTGCGCCCTTGACTCACAACAACAGTAAAATAGAGTTATTAATTAGTACTAATCTTTTAGAAGTTTGTACCGATATTGTTATTACTATTCAAGTTATTGTATAACTGTACTTTAAATGACTTACCACCTGATTTGTAGCTTATAGATATGAATTAACTGTTATCTAGAAATATGTAACCATAGTGAAACTAAAACAATGATGTATTCAAAATACCATGTGATTGTAACTTAGTGTGTGTGCATAAAAAGTAAAGTTAGACCAGCCATTGGCGGAGATGCCTGGCAGAAAATGCTAACTAGAGAATAAAGAGAAAGAAAAGAATTCAGCTCTCTCACTCGATTTCGCCGACGCCGTCTCTTCCTGTGGGACCCCTGGTCCCCCCCCCCCCCCGCCGGGGCTGGACCCCGGCACAAACAGACAATGATTTGGTCATGTGAAGGGACGGCTCTGTGTTGATTGGCCTATGAAGGAAAAATGTCCCTTGTCCTACAGCCACTCAACTCAGTCTGTCCCAGATTCTTCCTGCAGCAGGGTGGGGCCACCAGGATTTAGGAGACTGGGGCTAAGCCGTGGTCGCAAACTCATTAGTCAACAGAGCCAAATATCAACAATATAACAATTCAAATTTCTTTTGAGAGCCAAATTTTTTAAACTTAAACTATATAAGTAGGTACATTCTTTATCGAGGTAGCACCTGCACGTGGTATTTTGTGGAAGAGCCACGCTCAAGGGGCCAAAGAGCCGCATGTGGCTCGCGAGCCGCGCTTTGCCGGCTACTGGTAGTGGATCTCCCATGAAGGGTGCTGTTGGTCAGGGCTGGGGAAATGTGGAGTAAATAGCATCCTCCCCAGAGCCACACAACTCAGTCTGTCCCAGATTCTGCCCACACATCACCACTAAGAGTCAAGAGGGTGGTGCAAGTGGGATCCCAGAAAGTGGGTCTAGTGGGTTTCCCATGAAGAAGAAGCACTAGTTTGGTTTATGGGAAAGTGGGGGAAATGGTCCCTGCCCCAAAGCCACACAACCCAGTCACTCACACTCCTTAAGTCCGCGCAGACTTCTACACCCTGGTCCAGGCAGCTGACTTCTCAGCAGAGCCCAAGCTCCGCAGGGTGGGGTGACAGGGAGTCCAGATGGGAGAGCTACTGCTTTCCCACAGGCTGATGCCTTAAGGAGGGAATGCTCTGTGGGAGAGGAACTCAGCGCAGGGATTCTGGCAAATGTCCTTTTAGCTCTCTCCCTGGAGGCACAAACCCCCGTCTCTCCTCACACGAGTCTAGTCTGCTTTGCTTTCCCTCTGCTGGAGCCCAGGGTGAGTGGCTGCAAATAGATTCTGTGTGTTGGTCCTTTATGAATGCACCTGTATCTCTAGGATACTCCCATCTTCTCCAGTGGGCAGAATCCCCCTGTTGTTGTTGTTTTTTAAGACTTTGTTTATTTTAGAGAGGAGAGAAGGAGGAGAGAGAGAGAGAGAGAGAGAGAGAGAGAGAGAGAGAAGGGGGGAGGAGCAGGAAGCATCAACTCCCATATGTGCCTTGACCAGGCAATTTCAGGGTTTCAGACCGGCAACCTCAGTGTTCCAGGTTGACGCTTTATCCACTGCGCCACCACAGGCCAGGCAGAATCGCCCTGGTTTTCACAGCCGGATATTATGTGGGCAACTCTTTCCAGCTCTGGTGCTCTGGGCTGAGGAGCTCGATTTGGGGTTGAGACCTCACATTTCTCTGGGAAAACCTTTGCAGCTCAGATACCCTCTGGACTCTCAGCTGCCACCTGTCAGAGCAAGGCCAGCCCTCTCCACCTCTCCACCCTCCCTCCTACCAGTCTTAATGTGGCTTCTTTCTGTGACTCCTTGGTATTAAGACTTCTCTTCAGCTAGTCTTCAGTTGGTTATTCAGGTTGATTGCTCTATATTTTAGTTGTAATTCCAGTTCGGTCCTGGGGGGAGGTGAGTGTAATAGCTACCAACTTCACTGCTATCTTGGATCCCAAATATATTATTTATTTATTTATTTTTATTTTTTTGTATTTTTCTGAAGCTGGAAATGGGGAGAGACAGTCAGACAGACTCCCGCATGCGCCTGACCGGGATCCACCCGGCACGCCCACCAGGGGCGAAGCTCTGCCCACCAGGGGGCCATGCTCTGCCCCTCCGGGGCGTCGCTCTGACGTGACCAGAGCCACTCCAGCACCTGGGGCAGAGGCCAAGGAGCCATCCCCAGGGCCCGGGCCATCTTTGCTCCAATGGAGCCTTGGCTGCGGGAGGGGAAGAGAGAGACAGAGAGGAAGGAGAGGGGGAGGGGTGGAGAAGCAAATGGGCGCTTCTCCTGTGTGCCCTGGCCGGGAATCGAACCCGGGTCCCCCGCACGCCAGGCCGACTCTCTACCGCTGAGCCAACTGGCCAGGGCCCCAAATATATTTTTTAAAGAAGAATGCTTTCAAGAGAGCATTCTTGGGAACCAACCTTAACGACTCTTCCTTCTATATTCTTGGGCCAGCTTGCTCGTAATCATTGTTATCTGCTAGTCTCAGTAGAAATACCTGGAAAGTGCTATGTAGAATCAGGAATGTGGGAAAGGGGTGGGGATTCATAGGCAGCATCCTGCAGGCTGAAGGATGAAGCGGACCAGGCCATCTGCTCCTGGCTGACCCAATTGGTAATGGGGAGGGACTTTCCTTCTCCCTGGGGGAGGCCTAGGAGTGAGTTGAAGAAAAAATGTGCATGTCCACCAATTTCCTGGCCTCAAGGGTCTGTAACTTACGTGTTTGCATCCCAGGTTCTGTGAGCAGAGCGGGAGCACAATAGGAGAACTTCAGAAAGCAGAGCTGGCTGGAGAGAGACCAGCCTCTGGAGAGACCAGCTCTGAGGGATGCTGTTTTGTTACAACCTGGGCCATTTTAGCCTGTTGATTTTTTTTTCTTTCTAAGTGCTGGGGACATTTCAGGAAATAAGACCTTTGCGATGCTCAGACTATACACTAAAGCAGGGGTCCCCAAACTACGGCCCACGGGCCGCATGTGGCCCCCTGAGGCCATTTATCCGGCCCCGCCATACTTCCGGAAGGGGCACCTCTTTCATTGGTGGTCAGTGAGAGGAGCATAGTTCCCATTGAAATACTGGTCAGTTTGTTGATTTAAATTTACTTATTCTTTATTTTAAATATTGTATTTGTTCCCGTTTTGTTTTTTTACTTTAAAATAAGATATGTGCAGTGTGCATAGGGATTTGTTCATAGTTTTTTTTATAGTCTGGCCCTCCAACGGTCTGAGGGACAGTGAACTGGCCCCCTGTGAAAAAATTTTGGGGACCCCTGCACTAAAGGATAATGTGCAGTCTTACAGGGGCTGCTCATGACAGTTGCTGGGAAATCAAGAGCAGGTGCCTTTGGGGCTGAGCCTCTAGGACCCTGAAGAATACACATTGCCCAACCCCCAGAAGTTCACCGACACATCCATTTCCCAACTTTCCTGCAGAATGCCCCAAGGGAGAAAGTAAGTGAAACCTAGAACAAATAATTCCACCCCTGCAGCAAGAGGGCCACGAGTCACTAGTATGGCAAAATGTTCATTCTCCCACCAATGCCTCCTTGGACACGGATGATGTTTCCCTTCCACAGACTCTGGTGGACACGTTGGAGCAAGGGTGGGTGATGCTTTGCTCTGGGAGCTTGAATTTAAATGCAAGGAAATTGGCAGTACTAAAGATAGGAAGAAAACAATTTGAGTAAAATTTTGAAGGTAGAAAAAAGAAAGATCAGGCACGGGGGGCCTCAGTCAGGGGCAGACTGTCATTGGTTGCCATCTGGCTGCCCGTCATAAAGCTCTTTATCTCTACCATCTGGTCTTTTAGTTCTTCGGTGTGCAATGCAGAAAGCATGTTGTTGATTCTAGGCCAGACAGGAGTACAGAGACCTTCTTCAAACCACACAGCCAGAGACTATCAAGTTCTGGTTGAATTTAGCTGTACATTTAAATATATTGACATCTCATCATCTCTCCTCTCTCTAAAAAAAAAAAAAGAAACTTTCTTGGCTTCATAGTTACTTATGGTAGATAAAAGGATGTGTGGCTAGCTTCGAAAGTCATCAAGTCTAGTTGTGGTCCCAAGGAGGGGGGAAGCAGGGAGAAGCTGGGCAGCAGCGTAAACACGAGAAGAATGGGTTTCATGTAGATCACTCTGTCAGAAATCTGTACTCTTTTATGAGTGGTGTTTGTATCCTTGTGCCCAGGATAGGGTCAGGGGTGGGGACCAAACAGCTAGATAAGGTGGAACTCAGGACTGCTACCCTGCCTCCTTACACATGCGTGAACGCACGCGCGCGCGCGCGCGCGCGCACACACACACACACACACACACACACACCCTCTAGCTCCACAGAACTGGTTTCTCTTTTTGCTGTAATCTTTTTTTTTTTTTTTTTTGTATTTTTCTGAAGCTGGAAATGGGGAGAGACAGTCAGACAGACTCCCGCATGCGCCCGACCGGGATCCACCTGGCACGCCCACCAGGGGGCAACACTCTGCCCACCAGGGGGCGATGCTCTGCCCCTTCGGGGCGTCACTCTGCTGCGACCAGAGCCACTCTAGCGCCTGGGGCAGAGGCCAAGGAGTCATCCCCAGCGCCCGGGCTATCTTTGCTCCAATGGAGCCTTGGCTGCGGGAGGGGAAGAGAGAGACAGAGAGGAAGGGGGGGCTGGAGAAGCAAATGGGCGCTTCTCCTGTGTGCCCTGGCCGGGAATCAACCCGGGTCCCCCGCACTCCAGGCCGATGCTCTACCGCTGAGCCAACCGGCCAGGGCCGCTGTAATCTTTTGGACAACAAGCAATCTCTTAAACATTTTTATTTTATATTTATATTTTACGGAAAAGAAAAACAACAACAAACACAAAACCTTAATTCCTTGTGTCCCTTGGTGTTCATGTCTAATTCTTGCCAATATTTATGTCTGTAACCATCTGTGTGAATCTACTTCTTTGTGTTCTAACTTTTCACTCATCATTATTTGGTCTTTAAATTTCCATGTGTGAATATCACGGAAAGCTCCAAATAGACAGGACACATATACTGCCATTTTTCTTAGCTACCAATTCCTAGCCACCCTCCGACTGTTGGATTGCAAGGTTAGTGTGAATCTCTGCAGAATGAACAAGGGTGGCGGTCATCTCTAGATGTCTTTTCCTAGAAAGGTAGGTGACCTGAACTAAGCAGAAACATATGTCAACTCTCAAACTGTTTCCAGAGTTTGAAAAGTCAAGGGCCCAGGAGAAATGAAATCAGGTGGCAAGTTTTGTTGCTTACTATTTTATAACAGGCCAGAGGTTTAAAGTCCAAAAGGGCTTGGATTTCTACCCCATGTTTAACGTCTCACACCTCAATCCAGAGGAGAGAGAGCTGAGCTGACTTCCCCGCATCCCAGCCCATGGCAGTGATATGAAGGCTCGGGGGGCCCCAGCCCAGTCCTCCCAACCACAGCGCATGGGGACAGAGGTACCAGCCATACCAGCATCTGGAGCCATAGAGGTCTTTTCCCTGACTCTGCTGCAGAGCCATGGAAGGCCCAGTAGGACCTGCGGAGGTGTAATGGGAACACAGGAAGGAGAGGCACAGATAGACCAGGCACAGCCAGAAGCAGCTAGAAGCTGCCCAAAGGCCTCTAAGAGCCAGGTGACAGGAGCCAGGGGTGTCTTACAAAGGGTGGCCTTTTCACGTCTATCTTTTGTTCTTTTTCTCTTAAAGTCACATCTATAGTTTACATAGAATATACTTTGTGTGTTCGGTTTAAATGAGAGAACTGTCCTATTGTACTTGCAGGCCGAAACAGCCTCTTTATTTGTTCTTCTCTTCCCAGCACAGCATCTGGAGCCAAGTAAGTGCTCTGGGAGCTTTGTGGAAGCAAACCCTCTTCTTGCGTTCTTCTGAGTTACTCCAGTGTGAGCTTCCCGTCCCAGAATGAAGTCAGTACTTGGTTCTTAAATAGAGCTTAAGCAGGACCCTAGCAATTTGCTGTGCGTGTTTGCTTGTTTTGTTTTGTTTTTTCCTTTTCTTTCTTTTTTTTTTTTTTTGTATTTTTCTGAAGCTGGAAACGGGAGAGACAGTCAGACAGACTCCCGCTTGCGCCCGACCGGGATCCACCCGGCACGCCCACCACGCCCACCAGGGGCGACGCTCTGCCCACCAGGGGCGATGCTCTGCCCACCAGGGGGCGTCGCTCTGCCGTGACCAGAGCCACTCTAGCGCCTGGGGCAGAGGCCAAGGAGCCATCCCCAGCACCCGGGCCATCTTTGCTCCAATGGAGCCTTGGCTGCGGGAGGGGAAGAGAGAGACAGAGAGGAAGAAGGGGGGGGGTGGAGAAGCAAATGGGCGCTTCTCCTATGTGCCCTGGCCGGGAATCGAACCCGGGTCCCCCGCACGCCAGGCCGACGCTCTACCGCTGAGCCAACCGGCCAGGGTCTGTTTTTTTACTTTTCAAATTGCTTGATTGTGGTTTGAAATCTTATATAGGTTGAAAAATGTAATTTATTTCATTGACTTTCATGTAGCAAATAGGATGTCTCACATTTAAGAGATCTCATTAACCAGTGTTAATTTAAGATGTGTGATGAGTTAGTACCAAAACCAAGTAAAATGCCTAATTCTGTTCTCCTTTCTCTGTGTGCCTTTCCAACAGAGCTCTCAATCCCATCGGTATGAAGCCCTGACAGTTCCCACAGACCGTGCACCAAGAATTCAGGTCGGGTCTTCGGCAGATGAGCCGCAGGATCATCACTAGCAAGCAGGACGGAGACCATGCCCTTGGGTTCCCAGAAGGAGCTGTCAGTGTGTAAAGATGGAGATGGGGGACCCTGTCAAGAAAAGGGAGTCCTAGAGAAGGGTGTCCCTGCCCCTGGGGATAAGGTGGAGTCCAGCCAGCAATCCAATGGCTACTCACCAGTTCCCAGCCCCAGTGAGGGAAATGACACTCAGCACTCCAACCTGGCTGCCACCACTGCCCTGAGGACTGAGGTTCACCAAGGCGAACGGGAGACTTGGGGCAAGAAGGTGGATTTCCTCCTGTCGGTCATTGGCTACGCTGTGGACCTGGGCAACGTCTGGCGCTTTCCCTACATATGTTACCAGAATGGAGGCGGTCAGTATCATGAGGCACGAGCAAAGGTTCTGATGCAGGGGTGATCTGTAGAGCCTCTTGGGAGGCCAGAGGATAAATCATCTTTTCTGTCCTGTTTAACTGATCTGAGTCTGGGAATATGATTGCTTAGACTTAGAAGTATATCTAAAAGGTAAATCTCCAGTAAGCCACCACTTTTAAGTCTTCATGTCTGAGGGTCTCTGGGCTATGAGGTTGGGTGAAATCTCCCAAACTTGACCTCAGCAATGTTGACATCATTAGCGCTCCATGTGTTGAAGAGCTCCCTTCTCGCCCCTGTGTTATCCAAGCTCCGCTCTCTACCCAGCGAGATGTGAGGGATGACCACCAGCACCGTACTGAGCTCTTCCGTTCCTGTGGGCAGGTTCTGCTCAGAGGAGTCCAGAGAGAATAGATCTGTATTAGGAAAACTGGGAGGTGGTGCTGGGTCAAGATCTCCTGGGCCTTCAGTTCTATGTGAGATCAGAGAAGGCATCAGCTCAGATCTAGAGTCTTAAGGGACAGTCTAGGCTGAACTCAGCCACAGTGTGACATTAATGCCGATCCCGGATAATGCATGGGTGTGTCTTATACCTCCAACAAGAGGGTTAGATTTTTTATTCTTTTTTTTTTTTTTCCCTTCTTCCATACCTTTCTGAAGCTGGAAACGGGGAGAGACAGTCAGACAGACTCCCGCATGCGCCCGACCGGGATCCACCCGGCACGCCCACCAGGGGCGACGCTCTGCCCATCAGGGGGCGATGCTCTGCCCCTCTGGGGCATCGCTCTGCCGCAACCAGAGCCACTCTAGCGCCTGGGGCAGAGGCCAAGGAGCCATCCCCAGAGCCCGGGCCATCTTTGCTCCAATGGAGCCTTGGCTGCGGGAGGGGAAGAGAGAGACAGAGAGGAAGGAGGGGGTGGGGTGAAGAAGCAAATGGGCGCTTCTCCTATGTGCCCTGGCCGGGAATCGAACCCGGGTGCCCCGCAAGCCAGGCCGATGCTCTACTGCTGAGCCAACCAGCCAGGGCCGAGGGTTAGATTTTTGAGACCAAAAACTATTTCTTGTTCCTCCTTCTACCCCAGCATCTCCAGAACAGTGAACTTGTAGATTATGAAAAACAGTAGCTGACTATAGGCATAGATATAGGAGCCCCAGAGAGAGGAGTGAGTAGCTATGGGGCCTTGGTGTTGACATTAGACCTGCTATCAGAATAGGGGAAAAGTGAAAGATGGGAGTAAAAGTAATCAATTTTATTTTGTCAGGTGTTCTGGCAACAGGCTTAGGAGTGCAGCTAAAACGAGGTCCATGGTCTGACACAGAGTTGCTTGCCTTCGCTGCTTTCAAGGGCCATGGTCCACGCAGCTGCAAAAGCGGCACCTGCTGTGAGCGTTGGGGAGCCGGCGCTCCCTGCCTGGAGGAGCAGAGGTTGGAGTCGCCTTATCTCCAGGCTGGAAGGACTCACCTTTAGCCTGAGCGTTAGCTAAGGGGCCGGGTCACCAGTGCCGTCTCCCCGACACTTGTTCTCTATGGTGAGGCCAGGCAAGCAAACCCTTTGGACAAATGGCACCATGACGACACAGAGTAGTTTGTATTCTCAACCCAGATTCCGCAGAGTGATTGTAAATTAGGTAGGAACTTTCTGAGCAGCACTGACTTCAGGTTTCTAGTTTCAAAGTGCTTTAAGGGAGGGAGAGTTGTCAGGGAAAATCAGAGCCAATCCATCCTTTGGGCCTTTGGGCCTCAGACTGCAGGTGAGCAATCCCTGACTTGGCATTTCCACATCCTGCCTCAGCCATGAGAGCCAGGAGAGACCAGCATCGCCAGAGACGCAGCAGCTCTGCCCTTTCTCTGTCTGTGACAAACTACCCTGGTCAGACACACCTGCAAAAATGGCTCAGGAGGGAGCACTCTGACTCATGGGGACTCCGGAAAATAGCTAACTCTCAATAGTCAAGTGCCTGGAGTCAAGGATAATGCGGATGAACAAAGATACTAATTCAATACCTCGTAGTTTATTGCAGCTGTTGTACTGGTTGTCACAGGAGATCTGGTCCAAGTGTCCCAACACTGGTCTGTGTACTGGTTGCATCAGAATCACCTGGGGAGCTTAGATTTTTGTTGTTGTTGTTGTTATACACACACCTGGAGCTTCTGCTCCAGGAAGTCTGGGTAGGGGTGTTTTTAAGCCCTCCGGTGGTTATGACGGATGGCTCAGCTCTCCTCCACCCTGCCATTTTATAGGCAAGGAAATACTCGGAGAGAGGTGGCCCTGGCAGCTCCAGGCAGTTAGAAGTGGGACTGGTCCCAGAGCCTGTTCTGGTGACTCCCAGCCCCAGCTTTCTTTGCACTTCCTCTCCGCCTCCTCCGAAGCCTCACTCTCACTGTGGAGCTGTGTCTATCTACCACTACTTCCGGCGAAGCACCGAGACCAGGGCGGCCAGCGTTGGTCGCTCAGCACCAGGTGGCTCTGTGACTCTCGGTGGGGACCCTCGTTTCATCTGTTGCAGGGGCGTTCCTTATTCCCTACGTCATCATGGTCATTTTTGGGGGGATCCCACTCTTCTACATGGAGCTCGCGCTGGGCCAGTACCACCGAAATGGATGCATTTCAATATGGAGGAAAATCTGCCCGATTTTCAAAGGTAACTGAGAGGCTTGAGTACGTGGGTTCTCCATCGGTGAGTGGGAGCTGGGGACCTTCTAGAATCAGCCCTACGGTAACCCTGGTAGCTAACTTGAGTATAATAACGAAGTTTTTGTCTGCTCAAGTGGTAGGAGACCATCAAAGGGAAACAGAAGAGATGACAAAAGTAAACTAAATAGAAAAAATGGAAAGTATTAACAGCACACACACACATTTTCTGAAACATGTAACCTTGCAAATACATATCAGCCATTTACCACATTGCCATTTCTCTGCTGCCCCCATAAGTCTTTGGGGGAACAAAACGCGTGGCAGTCCCCAGCCTGACCCTCCGAAGCCCTGTTTTAGTCTTTCACTGCTGGGCTGCCTTTTACACTTGGCCTCCCTCGCCCTCTGGCCCAGGGATCGGTTACACCACCTGCATCATTGCCTTCTACACCGCCTCCTACTACAACACCATCATGGCCTGGGCGCTCTACTACCTCATCTCCTCCTTCACTGACCGGCTGCCCTGGACCAGCTGCACGAACCCCTGGAACACGGGCAACTGCACCAACTACTTCTTGGACGACAACGTCACCTGGACGATCCATTCCACGTCTCCTGCGGAAGAGTTTTACACGTAAGGGCTTGTAAGTGAGGGGGTGGTCTGTCGAGGGCAGGACACCCTCCTGGGGTTTGGCTTCTTTGGAGGAAGGCCAGGGCAAGGCCAGTCCTCGGTTTGGATCTGGAGTTGGGGAGCTCTACCTGGAGTGCTCCCTAAGCTGGCCCTCTGTGCCGACTGGTCCTCTCCGATGTGCCAGGCCAAGCAGGTCCAAAGTGTCCACGACCATCCCTACCTTCAAAGAATTCCAAATTCTTTCCTGCTTCAAAACCGCCCTTCTTCCTGAGCCCTCCTCTCGGTTCCTCTTCTTCTTTTCATAGAAGCAAAGCCTCTGACCACTGCAATAGTTTGAAACTATTCACACAGTTCCTGGTTTCATGTGTTCACTCCATAAGTGGGACCTACCCTTTGGAAGAAGATGCCTGGAGTAGGGAGTACTCTTTAATGCTGGAATTACAGGCAATGCAGCCCCCAAACAGTGCTCGTTTGGGGGGTGGGGAGAGGTTGCTACCTACACATACAAAGCCTCATGTACCCCAAAGCCAGCCGTGTTGGTCATGCTTTCTGGTTAGTCAAGTCTGAGTCAGGAAAGGAGAGCCCCAGAAGTCTGCCTTGGAGCTGAGCGTGCTTCCCAGGGCTGGTCGCCTGAATGTGCTGGTCTCTCCTTCAGGATGGACCGAGCCCATCTCACGGCCTTCTTTCTCCTTCATTCCAGGCGCCACGTCCTGCAGATCCACCGCTCCGAGGGTCTGCAGGACCTGGGGGGCATCAGCTGGCAGCTTACCCTCTGCATCATGCTGGTCTTCACTGTTATCTACTTCAGCATCTGGAAAGGCGTCAAAACATCTGGCAAGGTGAGGAGGACTCTGCCCGTTGAGCCAGGCCGGCCAAGGGGCCCCAGAGGATCCTAAACTCAGAATTCAGTAGCCCAGACAGCCACAGACATCGCTCTTCCTACACCAGACACATTCCACGATGCCCAAGCTCTCCTCCCCAAATCTTTTAGGAAGTTATAGAAAAGGGCCAATCCCAAGAACCATTACATAATTAAAAAAAAAATTTTCTTGAACCAACTGGTAGTGTCACAATTAATAATAATGACAAATAATTTATTGAAAACACATCATAGACCATGTTCAGTACTTTGTACACGCTGGTTGGTTGGCTGTTTCCTGCGAGACGCTCTCCCCACTTCACGGATGGGAAGTGGGTATAGAGGTAGTTAGTATCAGCCAGCAGTGAGTCAGGTCCCTGTCCAAGTATAAAAGCTGTGATTTTTCTACATATCACCTTGCCTTCTAAAATTACATAAAAAAAAAATGTAGATCTCCTTTCTTGAAGGTTTCCAAGAATCAAAACACCAACCTCCATGTGGTGATAACTTGTGTTTCCTTCCCCACAGGTGGTGTGGGTGACAGCCACTTTCCCTTACGCCGTCCTTTTGGTCCTGTTGGTGAGGGGCGCCACCCTTCCTGGAGCCTGGAGGGGTGTACTCTTCTACTTGAAACCCAACTGGCAGAAACTCCTGGAGACAGGGGTAAGACAATGAGGAGCACGGTGTGCACCTACCTGTCGTTTTACTAAGCGAAGCTACTCCTTCAAATAGCATGGTAGCAACACCTCAGATCTGGGTTCCGTGACAATTCTTTTTTTTTTTTTTTAATTTTTATTTATTTATTCATTTTAGAGGATAGAGAGAGAGAGAGAGAGAGAGAGAGAGAGTGAGGGGAGGAGCAGGAAGCATCAACTACCATATGTGCCTTGATCAGGCAAGCCCAGGGTTTTGAACCAGCGACCTCAGTGTTCCAGGTCGAAGCTTTATCCACTGAGCCACCACAGGTCAGGCTCTGTGGCAATTCTTTAATGTTTTAAATCAGAACTACAAGCACAGATAGTAAAATTGAGGCACTGGATTGGTTTCTGCCTACCTGATAAGAAGAGATATCACATTGTTTGTACTCGGCATGTACAAGCTCCCTGGAATGGGCTTTGAGAGCTGTGACTTTGTGTCTGCACGCAGCCAGGTGGAGGCACGAGGGCACCGGCCCCGCTGCACGCAGCGCCAGCCCCGGTCTCAGTCGCTCCACACCTCTGCTGTGTTCCAGGTGTGGGTGGATGCTGCCTCTCAGATCTTCTTCTCTCTTGGGCCTGGCTTTGGGGTCCTACTGGCTTTTGCTAGCTACAACAAATTCAACAACAACTGCTACCAGTGAGTATCGGGGCCCCCAAGCAAAGCTTAAAAGTGGGGTGAGTGTCCGTCAGCTGGTCTGGAAGAAGGTGATCGAACCGATGACTTCAAACCTGGCTGGGCTCGGGCCATGTTGATGCTCTGACCCTCAGGGGTGCCAACTCACCTGTGGCCAGTGCCTCACCCAGGCCACTCAGGGATTGAGAGAGGTCCCAGGTCACTTCTGTTTTGTGAGAGACTCTGTATATTAAAAAAAAAAAAAAAAAATCAAGAAATTCTAAAGCAAGTTTATAAAAATTGCAATAGACATTAAATGTTTAGACTTGACTTACTGGATTTAACAGCACAATTATAATGTGTTAACTTGTTTATGTACATAAACACCAAAAGTATGATTGAACTATTTTGACCAACACAAAATGCCATAATTTTTGTGACAAAATCTTATACTGTATCAAAAATGGTGACAAAACAGAGCATGGCACTAATTATGATTTAAATATCACTCATCATCTTTAGAGTTGACTTTGCTTTATGTTCTATCATAGATGGCAATGTGCAGTAATTGAATTATGTTATTCAGAAGATAAGTACAGAATTTATTAAAAAAAATAAAATAAAGAATTCACATACACCACAAGCAACATGGCCTTACAAAGGGCACCAGCCAGAAGTCCTATGATGAGGTCTTCTGTTATTGTGTCAAGATATCACTGTGGCAGTCTTGTAATCTCATTTGCACATAATGTCAAAAGTCTAAATCTGAGGGCTTCACAAATGTGACACCGAGGTCCCCTTCTGGTTCCCACTCCAACACAGGTGCTGCTTCAGAGCATGCTTGTTTGAAAACGAGAAGCATGTGCTGTGCTGGTTCACAATGGGACTGTGTTTAACACCCGCCCTGACCTGCTGTCCTCCTGAGCCATGTGTGATGATAACAGCAGCTTGTGCTTCAAGGCTGATCCAACCAGTCTGAGAGGCCAGGCACTGGGAGGAGGGGAGGGGACACCAGGACAGGCTTGGAGTCCTTGTGAGCTCAGCCTGCTCACCCCTGCCACAGCTGGAGACTCCTGACCTGAAAATGTCTCAGGCCTCTTGGGTTTTCTGCTCCAGGGACGCCCTGGTGACCAGTGTGGTGAACTGCATGACGAGCTTCCTTTCGGGATTTGTCATTTTCACGGTGCTTGGATACATGGCTGAGATGAGAAAGGAAGATGTGTCCGAGGTGGCGAAAGACGCGGGTAAGACCTTGACTCTGTTAAGTCCCCTTACTCCTACCGAACTGCTTTGCTGTTCTTTGGGTCTTTTCAATATCTAACTTTTGAATTATTTCTAAATGTTTCTTTAAAGTTTTCAAAGATTTCAGAGAAATTTAATGCCTTGGAGATCTCAACCTTTTCCCGGGGTCAGGCCATGGTGGGGATGGGGCAGCTTCCTTGGCACGTAGTGCCAGGGTCTTGAATGCACTCTGGGCCCCTCCTCTCCCCGTCTCAGGCCCCAGCCTCCTCTTCATCACATATGCAGAAGCCATAGCCAACATGCCAGCGTCCACGTTCTTTGCCATCATCTTCTTCTTGATGTTAATCACACTAGGCTTGGATAGCACAGTGAGTGAATGGGAAGGGAAATCTGGCTCTGGGGGAGGAGGAGGAGGAGGAGGAGAAAAGGGGGGGGGAGTTGTACCCATTCCCTCCCATCCTGGCCACCCAGGTGGTATTAGCTCCTCCCTCCTAATGCGTCCCTGACCTCTTGTTCACTCCTCACTGACGGCACGTACCAGCCTCTGGTACCGTAGAGTCACTGGATGACTGTTTATGTATATACACACAAGCACAGGAGCTTAGCACGTGTAAGCTGTTATCGTTGTGCACTGTTCCTTGGCCAGATGGCAGCAGCTAAAGGCCAGGGCAAGGTCACTCTGTGTCTCAGTCTCTACTTCCCAGCATCCAGGCCAACGCCTTGCACCCAGTGTGGAATGAGTCTCAGCTTTGAATTGGGTTTTCTGGTGCAATCAAAAAATCTCCCCATGAGACCTCACATAAAAATGTCCCATCCGGGTGCGGTATTTTCTTTCCTTCATGTCCTTAGGCCTGGGCTCTAAATGACAGTGTAAACAGGAAATGGTATTTCCAGTGTGGGCTGTGAGTAGGTAGGGGGAACTGGTCATGGTCAGCTTGACTAGTCACTTGGCGTCCTTAACCCCTCCCTCCTGTTCACTGTCCTAGAAGGTAACAGATTTGTCCCAAAGCGCAACCCCCTCCTGACCAGCTGTGTGTCCCTCTCAGTTTGCAGGCTTGGAAGGGGTGATCACAGCTGTGCTGGATGAGTTTCCACACATCTGGGCCAAGCGTCGGGAGTACTTTGTGCTCGGTGTGGTTGTTACCTGCTTCTTTGGGTCCCTGGCCACCCTGACTTTTGTGAGTACCACAATTCTCAACTTTAAGTCAGCCTCCCCCAGGGCAACAAAACATTACAAGAAGCTGTTCCTAGTGGTCAGAGGGAAAGTGGAAGAGAAGATGGGATCAGAGAAGGGAAAGAGATTAGTGAAATTGTATATACATAACACAGCGTTATAGAGAACAGGACAGCAAATCCTGGAGGGAAGGGGGGAAGGCATCGGGGTGAGGAGGCAAAGGGGGGGCCCAGGGGAACACGGGGGTGGGGAGAGTTATATTCGGTGGGACACTTGAATCTATGTAAACACAGTAAATTAAAAACATAAAAAAGAAAGAAGCTGTTCCTGCTTGGCTGGGTGGTAGCACAGTGGATAGAGCGTTGACCTGGGACACTGAGGACCCAGGTTTGAAACTCGAGGTTGCTGGCTTGAGCACAGGCTCACTAGCTTGAGCACAGGGTCCCTAGCTTGAGCGTGGATCATAGACATGAACATGGCCCTATGGTCACTGGCTTGACCCCAAAGGTCACTGTCTTGAAGCCTAAGGTCACTGACTTGAGCCTAAAGTCACTGGCTTGAGCAAGGGGTCACTGGCTAGAGTGGAGCCCCCTGGTCCAGGCATGTATGAGAAGCAATCAATGAACAACTAAAATGACACAGCAAAAAGTTGATGCTTTTCATCTCTGTCCCTTCCTGTCTGTCCATCCCTGTCTATCTGTTTCTCTCTCTCTTGCTAAAAAAAAACCCAAAAATGTAGCCATTCCTTTCCTTCCATCCCACAAGGTGCCCTGGCTCTATAGAGCCAGAGGGAAGGCTTATAAAAAGTTTGTCATAGCCCTGGCCGGTTGGCTCAGTGGTAGAGCGTCGGCCTGGCGTGCAGAAGTCCCGGGTTCGATTCCCGGCCAGGGCACATAGGAGAAGCGCCCATTTGCTTCTCCACCCCCCCCCCTCCTTCCTCTCTGTCTCTCTCTTCCCCTCCCGCAGCCAAGGCTCCATTGGAGCAATGATGGCCCTGGTGCTGGGGATGGCTCCTTGGCCTCTGCCCCAGGCACTAGAGTGGCTCTGGTCGCGGCAGAGCGATGCCCCGAGGGGCAGAGCATCGCCCCCTGGTGGGCAGAGCGTCGCCCCCTGGTGGGAGTGCCAGGTGGATCCCGGTCGGGCGCATGCGGGAGTCTGTCTGACTGTCTCTCCCCATTTCCAGCTTCAGAAAAATACCAAAAAAAAAAAAAAAGTTTGTCATCAGGGATAAAAAGAAAAGTTGTGTCTGGTAGCATGTGTTTGTAGACTCTGTGCAAGGTGTCTGGAAACTCCACTTTCACAGTAGATCCAACTAGATTCCAGGCTTGGCAGACTATCTGGAAAAAAACTAAGATATTCGCTTTTCTGGTTTATTTCCAGTCATTAGGCTGATTTCGTGGCAATATTGCCGTGATGTCTTGATATAGAAGAGATGGAGGCTGGCGCCTCACGTTTGTAATGTCACCTCGGTTCCTCCAGAGCGCTTGCCATGGTGAAGAAGTCAGACCCTCTCCAGTGATTTTTATTTTTGGTTGCTGAAAAAAAACACTGTAAAACTGTAAAAAGGGCATCAGACGGTATCCACAAGCATCCTAAGTTTGTGTCCTGACTTGGGACAATTTTGCAGATACTCATCTGCAAGCCACGACCCCAATCTCTGTGGAGCTTCTAGGGTGGGACCCTGAGCAGGACCCAAAAGATCTGTGAGTTAAGACAGAAGGCAGGCCCTGGCCAGTTGGCTCAGTGGTAGAGCATCAGCCTGGCGTGCAGAAGTCCCAGGTTCGATTCCTGGCCAGGGCACACAGGAGAGGCGCCCATCTGATTCTCCACCCCTCCCCCTCTCCTTCCTCTCTGTCTCTCTCTTCCCCTCCCGCAGCCGAGGCTCCATTGGAGCAAGGATGGCCCGGGTGCTCGGGATGGCTCCTTGGCCTCTGCCCCAGGTGCTAGAGTGGCTCTGGTCGTGACCCCCAGAGGGGCAGAGCATCGCCCCCTGGTGGGCAGAGCATCGCCCCTGGTGGGCGTGCCGGGTGGATCCTGGTCAGGCGCATGCGGGAGTCTATCTGACTGTCTCTCCCCGTTCCCAGCTTCAGAAAAAAAAAAAAAAAAAAAAAAAAAAAAAAGAAGGCAAAGCTGTGACCAGTATGCTCGGTGGATCTTGTATGTATTGTGGACTCTGCCAGATTTAGCCTTTGGGGGACCTGGATCCTCCAAGGTAGGGTACACAGTAGGTGTTTGAAAAATTGAAGAAAGTTGAAAATAAATCAAGGGCCCTTTGAGTTTGTCTCTGAAGACGTAGTGGAGAGAGGGAACAAGAAGACAGAGCTGTGAGGGAGGGAAGAGGCATCTGATGGGGTGACATCTGGCCCACCTGAGAAGGCCAGTCCAAGAGATATTTACATTAGGTCTGAGGTGGGAATTTTCCAGAATTATCCTTAGTCAAGAAGCTTCTTTTGACCCCTAAGAGAAAGGGGAGGCAACGCCTCAGAGGGCCCTTCACCAGGTTCTGATCTCGTTTCCAGGGAGGGGCCTACGTGGTGAAGCTGCTGGAGGAGTACGCCACCGGGCCCGCGGTGCTCACCGTCGCTCTGATCGAAGCGGTTGCCGTGTTTTGGTTCTATGGTAAGAGGCTTCCTTCCACGAGCCACAATACTTTCTATATCAGCATGTAGCCACCAGCATGGAGAAGCGCAGGGCAGTGTCTAGGATGTCACCGCCTGGTGGGACTGAAAGATAAACTCAGCTGAGTGCCTTCTCCAGAAACAGGTCGTCATCTCCTCCACACTGTCTACAGCAGATGGCTCGAACCCTTGGGGAGGAGTTTAAATGTTTGCCCTGTGGAGACAGGCTGCAGTGGTCCCCTATAGCCCCTTCACAGTGGATGCTGAAGATTTTGACTGGCTCTAAGAGTTGGACAGAATACATGAACTAGTGCACAGTGGATGCTTTTGCAGAGTGGACCATGTCCTACTGTTATACAGAGTGGCTTTCAATTTAAATTTCACAAGAGCTCCCTCCAGAGCCCCGACACCAAGTTTAGGAGCTTACCTTCTAAGGAAGAGGCAAGAATGTTTCTATTTGGATCATCTGTCTTGGTAAACACCCTCTGATCCTGGGATGGAATCTGATAAGGATGAAACCACCAAGAGTGCAGAGAGTGAGCAGATGTGGGCCCATTAGGAAGGGCCTCAGGAGCCCCTGGGGAAGGCACAAGCAATAGAAGTCAAGACAACCAGGTTCAGAGATGCCTCTCTTCATCTTTAAAATCAAGAAGTGGTTACTTCCCTCTGAAAATGTGTTTATTTTCCTAGTTTCTATGATAATAAAACAGCACGTTTATCTTTATGCATCATATGAAGAAAAGGCCCCCATGTTTTAAGTTGCACATGAGTCCATTTTTTAAAAAGAAGTCCTCCCTGCCTCCTCAACAATTCAAATGACAAAGTTCAAGCATGTGAATCACTATACAGGGGGTCCTCACACTTATGACACAGTTCCAGTCCTATGACAGTGACATAACCTGAATTTTGGTGTAAGTCGAAACACACCCTCTTCTAAGTCACTTACTATCCTAACACAGTTGTAAAATCATCATCTAGAACATAAAAACACAACTAAGCCACAGAGAAAGGAAGAGGACATAAATATACTGCACTGTACACTGACTGTGCTGCGTATTCTTCCTCCACGTGCAACCAAACTAGTTGGCCCACGTAGTCTGTAAGTACGACACTAATGGCATAAGCCAAAACACTCACGTCTTAATTTTTTAAAGTTTTTATGGGAGTG
Source organism: Saccopteryx leptura (assembly GCF_036850995.1). Classification (NCBI taxonomy): domain Eukaryota; kingdom Metazoa; phylum Chordata; class Mammalia; order Chiroptera; family Emballonuridae; genus Saccopteryx; species Saccopteryx leptura. The sequence goes on from NC_089515.1 coordinate 31,263,381, forward strand.
AGCATTGTAAACTTGAAACGTCGTATGCCAAGACTGTCGTAACCTGAGGACCCCTGTAGACCTGTCCGAGGTGCTGCTGGGCACTACAGGGAAGAAGGGAAGAGCAACTGTATGGCCTGGGGCCGCCATCGTGGCCATTCACATGCAGGTTCACATTGAATTCAGGCAAATGGTAATGAAACAACAGTGCCAAAAACTGGTGGGCCATGAGCTTTAATTCTAGCTTGCACCCTGCGGGCAAGAAATACACACAGTGGGAAAACACTTCCCTTTCCATTCAGATCTCCCAAAGCCACTGACTTATCCGAGTTTCCTAGAATCAAAGGTTTCTAGTTCACCAGCATTATTTACCTCTGTTCCTCATCTCCTTCTCTCTGCACAAACTCTGTACAAACTGGCTTCTCCTTCAGCACTCGCCATCTTGGCTGCCGCTCCTCTCCTCCACGGGGCCTTTCTCTGCTCTCTTCCAGCATGGGCTCCTCTGCCCCATTTTATAGTGTAGAAATCAAAACCTTTAATCCAATATACAAACAAGGAAGTCTCTGATACAAAGCCACTTATCTGAGGCATGATGGGATTCCTCATGAGAGTGCACTACCCCACATCATGCAACAGTCAAGGATGTGGGGAAAAGCTTAGCGTTGAGAAGATCTTAGTATTAAAAGAGTGGGAAAGGCTTAGTCTTAAAACTAAGCCTTAGGCTCTAGGGACCCTGCCTGCTTACAGCCTGTCCCCACACCCAATGCAAACTATAAGCAAGCAAACATATATCATATTTACAAACTTATTTGACCAACAGCAACCTTCCTTCCCCTTCTCAGTTTCTCACCAGGCAGAGTCTCACTTCTCACCTCCACGCCAGTTAGTCTTATAGAAGAACTTTGATTGTGAGTGATCTGGTGCAAGAATGGGCCATACTGTGGTTAAAAATTTTCTCTTGGAAATTTCCAGTACATGATAATGTGGTCAAAACCAGTCTCTGTTGAGCAGGTTCATCATACTTAGACAAAATTTAACTTTCTTTTCTACAGTAACAATGAAATAAAATATATGCTGAGTTCTTAGAAAGGCAGTGTGGGCACCAAGAGGGGCCTTTAGGTTTCTTCCCAATGTCCACCTGTTCTCCCACTCCGGGGAGAAAGAACGTTGCCTGCTATGAAACGAAGTTCTGCGACTAGTTCCCCTTGTCCCATTTTGAAACCAGATTGGTGCCCGGAGCCCTCCCATGAGAAATTTCAGGGCTGTTTCTCTCTCTGAGAATCGAGGGATAGGACAGTCCATGTCCTCTTGTGGTCAATCTCTTTCTCTTTTGGATGATTTCAGGTGTCACTAAGTTCTGCAGGGACGTGAAGGACATGCTGGGCTTCAGCCCTGGGTGGTTTTGGAGGATCTGCTGGGTGGCCATCAGCCCTCTCTTTCTCTTGGTGAGTTGCCATTTCTCTTCTCCTTCTGGCCCTAGAGAAAAATCCACTCAAACACTTGTAAGAAATAAATTTTTTATTTTTTATTTTTTTTATTTTTATTTTCTGAAGCTGGAAATGGGGAGAGACAGACAGACTCCCGCATGCACCCGACCGGGATCCACCCGGCACGCCCACCAGGGGGCGACGCTCTGCCCACCAGGGGGCGATGCTCTGCCCCTCGGGGCGTCTCTCCGCTGCGACCAGAGCCACTCCAGCGCCCGGGGCAGAGGCCAAGGAGCCATCCCCAACGCCCGGGCCATCTTTGCTCCAATGGAGCCTCGCTGCGGGAGGGGAAGAGAGAGACAGAGAGGAAGGAGGGGGTGAGGCGTGGAGAAGCAGATGGGTGCTTCTCCTGTGTGCCCTGGCCGGGAATCAAACCCGGGACTTCTGCACGCCAGGCTGACGCTCTACCACTGAGCCAACCGGCCAGGGCCAAGAAATAAATTTTATTGAAGCATAGCATATATGCAGAAAAGGGTGCAAAGTGTATGTCTCAATGAAATTTTATAAACTGAGCACCCTATTGTAGCCAAAACCATACCAAGAAACACAAACCTAACCAACACTTCAGAGCCCCTCTTGTGTCCCCTCCCAGTCCCTGTGACCCACAGAGTTAACCAGTCTTTTGACATAGAGTCATCTAGTCTTCAGTCACCTGATTGCTTCACTCCCCTGCTCAGTGATAATGATAAATAACATTTATTGAACATTAAGTACCAGGCCAGACTTGGTGCAGAATTTATGCCCATGGCTCTTTTAATCCTCACAACAATTTTATGAAGTAGGATAGTTCTAATACCCCATTTTACATTTAAGGAAATTGAGGCTTAGAAACATTAAGTAAAGGGTCCAAGGTCACATGACAAGTAAGAACTGTTCAAGACCAAGGAAGGATTTATTGTGCAGCTCATGAAGCCCTGGGAAGAGCTATGTGTCCATTTTCTTAAAGATGCCTCACAAAAAGGACCTTAATCATGACCTGAATCAAGAGTAAGGTCCACTTATTGCCAAAGGACCTGGGTGAGAAAGTTCAGTTCCAATGGTTGCCCATCTTCCAAGACGTGTTTGGTGTCCATCTCCTTGCTGCACATGCCTGAGTTTCCTCCTGGGTCCGACTGAAGGAGATGTTTGCCCAAAGACCGAGAAAATGACCCACTAACATCCCAAGTGTGCGCTTGGGTAGCCTGGGGTAAAGTGACAGATCTGCAGGGACTACTGTCCTGATCTTTCATTCACCTGTAAATTTATTTGCAGGGGCTTTTTGATCTTTTAGAACCAGAAAAGTCGTTTAGACTTCCTTCAATCCAGCTGCAGCTTGTGAGGAGTGTCTGGGCCATCCATTTTCTTTAAGACATCTCTGCCTTTGGCACATAGCTGTGCCTTGCCCCTCTTTGAAAACAGCCCTTTTTTTTTTTATCTGTTTTGACTTGCTCAGGGCAGTCCTTTATATTTTGTACTTTTTGTACCACCGCACATAACCTACGCGAAATAAACAACGTGCCCACCTTGCCTTCCTGATGCTGCGTGTGTGTCTCCCAGAACCCCTCCCTGACTTCCACCCAGTCCTAAGCCGAGGTTTCCAAACAAAAGCCAACCCGAGCAGCTGGAGTTCTCAGGGCTCAATGGCCCTGGTTCCTCAGTTCCTTATCAACTTCCTGTTGCTTTTAGATAAATTTAAAACATATATATATGTGTGTGTTTTAAATTTATTTTCAAGACCAAGGAAGGATTTATTGTGTGTGTGTGTGTATATATATATATATATATATATATATAAATATATATATATATATATATATATATATATTTAATCCAGAAATTTTAGTTGTTTTCAATGAGGGTTTGTTTGAATCACCTACGGTAACCTGCATTATTCCTCATAAATGGATTATTAATTTATAGTATTACCAGTGCTTCTCAGTAATCTCCTTAAATTCTTTCATTTGTTTTGCAAAGAAGGGAGAGATAGCGGATTAGTTCCTGGAGGGGAGAAGTCTTGTTTAGGTTAGTATTACCCACCCAGGAGGGTGGAAGCAGGTCCAGGGCTGAAATCTGGGAGAGGCAACTGAGGCACTCAACATGGGGAAAATTTAAGGAGGCCACCCAAAATCTCAGAAATCCAGATAAATGCTATTTTAATGCAATATTTTTAAAATCAAAATTAATGCCAAAAAAATAAAATGAAATCCCTGATGAACAAAATATCAACATTTTAAACAGAGATAGGATCCAATCCTTTAACTGGGATGACTCACCTCAACTCATCTCACCCTAATCTGGCCCTGTCAGATACTTCTTTTTAACATATTGCGCTCAAATGTTAACTTATCTTGGTTACTGAAAGTTTGGCACCCCCTTAAGTGTTGGGCCTGAGGTAAGTGTCTCACATGTCCCACCCTAATCCTGGCTGTAGGCTTTCAGTATCTTCATTTCTGTGAACTTCGGGGTGTCTGGCTGACTGGGTGAACTCTTGGTGGGCTGTCCCCGAGTTTCAGTGCCCAGCAAAGCCCACGTATGGAGCTGGGTTCAGGCACATTACTCAAGATCCCTGTGATGTCTTCTTTACTCACTTCCTCTAATGGCCAGTGCTCGGGGGCACAGGGAAGAGGGGGCAGAGCTGTCTTCCACTTCTGGGTTTGCTTCATACAACCCTGCTCTGGGCTTTTTAAGGCTGCTGTAGGCAAACAATGAGTAGCTTACAAAAAATACTCATTTTACTGAAGCCAAGTTTTATATATATATATATTAGATATGAGCAAGGAGAGGCTGGGGCATGCAGAGGGGCTATGTCACTGCCGAGGGGCACTGGCCATAGCAGGAGCAAGAGGCCTCCCTGGGTTATGCTGGATCTCACACCCACATCAAGATGAGATGGTTACAGTAGGATGGCTCTGAAGCAGACACCCTCTGCCCTGTTCCCAAACTGTCTTCCGCAGAAGCGAGTCTGGGAGCAAGGAGAGTCGGTCCACAGAAAGGTTTGCAACTGGCTGGGCTCCTGTTTTGAAAGCTTCCTCCAGGACTTGGGGTGGCACGGTTCAGCAGATGGATGTGCATTTAACCATTTCCCATGTTACTACCTGCAGACAAAGAAAAAAAATATGTAAATAAATGTTTGACCGCACAAATAGCTTACATTGCCGTCTTCTTTACGACAATGAAATAAATGAATAAAATTAAGTCAGGAGCAGTAACGATTTCGGCACAGTGGTTACTAGGCGAAAGCCGCCTTTTGTGCTCTCTCTGGAAACCGAACCGAAATGAGAAAACTCACACTGAGTGTTGGGAGCACACCATGGAATTTTTCTTGGTCACGGCTTTCAAGTGAAAAGTGAATGAAGCTGCTTTTTGCTTCCATTGCTCCTTTCATTACGAGGGCCTGCGGCAGGCCGTCTTCCCTTTGGATGCCTTGTGGCCCAGCCATCCTTGCTGAAACCCCAGGCCAAGGTGCTAATGAGAAAGCAGAGAGCTCATGGGAAGGGTGGGAAGGAACATACCCAGAAGCCCGAGTCCTCTTCTGGTCTTGAGAACTTTATTACCTTTCCTGGACTTAGTTACCTTCAGTCTGACTGAAAGCAACTGCTGCTGAGGAATGAAGGCAGAAATGAAAGCAAAGTAGAGAGAAACAGGAAGCCCTAGGGCAGGCAGGGAGAGGTCACCAAGTTTACTCCTCCATGGTCTGAGAAGAGGAGGCCCAGACCACTTCTGATGGATGCCAATCTCTTCCCCTTGGCCCTGAAAGGGGTGCTGTAGCTCCCTTAAATAACATTCCGAGGCCTTGACTTCCCCACAAGGGGTGCTGTAGCTCCCTTAAATAACATTCCGAGGCCTTGGCTTCCCCACTGTCGAGGTCGAAGTGAGGGGTGCAGAAGAAAAAAATCACGATAAGCACCTGGCTGTTTTATTTTTGCAGAAAACAATGCACAGAAATCAGTGAATTTTGTGTGTCAGAGTTCAGTCTAAGATCCGTCACAGACTGCGAATTTCCCGAAAGTATCTTGGCTTTACATTTGGTGTTAATGGCGTCAAAACTGTCTCTAGCTGTAGCTGCACAGATACCGTTAAGATTTTTTTTACGTTTCTTGGAATTTCTGTTTTAGCTCATCCTTTCCAGTTTTTTGATGAGCCCGCCACAGCTCCGACTTTTCCAGTATGATTTTCCTCACTGGAGTGTCATCGTAGGCTACTGCATAGGAACCTCATCTTTCATCTGCATCCCCACGTATATAACCTACCGGCTGATCACCACTCCGGGATCCCTGAAGGAGGTATGTGCTAGTGTGTGTGTGTGTGCTTCAGACTGGTAATTGTTTGGGGAGAAAAGGGTTCTCGTGTTATGCTCTATTCACAGGAGATAAATTCACCTTATATATGTATATAACATATACCATGTAGCCCTCGAATGGCTGCCACTGTCATCTCAAGACACTTCCCATAAAGCTCAAATAAATGTAGAGCCAGTATCTAGGGCCACTATTATCAAAGCAGCCGTCCATGCAGGTTCGCATTGGATTCGGACAGTCGGTAAAGAAACAGCGGAGCCAAAAACTGATGGGCCATAGTCTTTAATTCTAGCTTGCACCCGGCGGGCAAGTAAAAATACACACTGGGCTCCAAAACCCACTCACATTCAGTGCTCACAAAGCTACTGACTTATCCGAGTTTCCTAGAATCAAAGGTTTCTAGCTCACCAGCCTTATTCTCCTCAGTTCCCCATCTCCTTCCTTATCCCAGATACAAACTCTGCACAAACTGGCATCTCACTCAGCACTCCGCCATCTTGGCTGCTTCTCCTGGCCACATGGCCTCTTTCTGCTCTCTGCTCTGCTCCCTCTGCTCTCTCATGCTAATCATCCCAGGAACCAAGAGAGCAAGCTCTCATTCTGCCCCCATTTTATAGTGTAGATTCAAAACCTTTAATCCAATATACAAAATAGGGAAGTCTCTAATACAAAGTCACTTCTCTGAGGCATGATTGGATTGTACCGCCCCACATCAAAAAGGGTGGGAAAGGCTTAATCCCAAAACCAAGCCCCAGGCTACAACGATCCTGCCTGCCCTCAACACACATTAATATCACCTGGGCAATGGCCTCCACATGGGCAGCGTTATCTTTAACAAAGTGAGCATAATACATTTTATCTGCCCAACAACAGCAAAGAAACAAGCTGGTCATTTGGGAGCACAGTAACACACAGCTTGGGGTGTGTGTAGCGTCTTAAATTTACCAGATAACTACTTTGCCTCCTGCTTGCCATTGGAAGGGACATCAAATCAGTGGTGTCTGGGGTGATAAACAAATTTTTATTTAAGTGGAGATTATGGGAGGAAATGTTCGTGGGCATTTTTCTAATAGCAATCTAAAAAGGCTATTTTGAAAATCATCACTAAATAAGGAAGTTGTGATAACATCCTAGTTTCAGCTCAAGCCATTGAGTAAAAGAAAAAAGGGTTGCCCTTATAGCAAGACTCATCTCAGTAGTTAATAACGGGATGTAAAATTTTTAATGAAAGAACCTTACAATTTGTATAAAATTGTGTCTTTTTCAAAACATCTTTGTGTAAATTATTCCATTTTATTATCAAAAAACCATGTGAGGTGGAGAGGGAAGGTATTATTAGCTGACAAAGATACTGAGGCTAGGGAGAAGGCTGCTCAAAATTTCCTTATTTCAGTGACTTGTCCAAGGACACACAGTGCAGGGAAGCTCAGGACTCAGGTCTTCTGATTCCTGGTCCAATACCCTCCACTAGAGGTGCAGTTTCTCTTCTGGCCTCAGTTAGCCATGAACAGGTTACTAATGTAGAAATTGGTGCTAGAGGCTAAGGAAAGATGAGTTGCTATTTTTTATCCTATGTTGCTAGAGTTAGTAGTTCAGGTCCCTTACAAGTCTATGAGAGGATGCTTTTGCAGGGAATGAGCTCAAAGGGGAAGAGTGGTGTTTGGGGAAGTTAGAAGGGACAGTGCTCCATAATGACCTGGGAACTGAGATGGGCTGGTCTGTGGGTTCTTGGAAGCAAAACTTAAACATGAGACCGACATGCTCACCTTCCTGAAACATTTTGTTTTTCAACCTGAAGCAAGGGATCACGAGGCAATTAAACATCAACTCTTCCTGAGAGCTGAGTTCATTTCTTTTTCTAAAACTGAAAGCTGAATTCCAGGTGAACGGAACCCTGGAAGGAGTCACTAAATTCCTGCACCCAGACCAGTCCTGTCACAACCTCGTTCCTCGCAAAGGGCCTTGGACTCTGGTGTTGCTTGGAATGAGTGCTAGACCTAGAGTCATTGAATTTGTTCCTGCATGTTGTCCTTTATGGCAGCTGTGACGGTCTACTGCAGGGGTCCCCAAACTTTTTACACAGGGGGCCAGTTCACTGTCCCTCAGACCATTGGAGGGCCGGACTATAAAAAAAACTATGAACAAATCCCTATGCACACTGCACATATCTTATTTTAAAGTAAAAAAAACAAAACGGGAACGAATACAATATTTAAAATAAAGAACAAGTAAATTTAAATCAACAAACTGACCAGTAATTCAATGGGAACTATGCTCCTCTCACTGACCACCAATGAAAGAGGTGCCCTTTCCGGAAGTGTAGCGGGGGCTGGATAAATGGCCTCAGGGGGCCGTATGTGGCCCGCGGGCCGTAGTTTGGGGACCCCTGGTCTACTGGCTCTATTGACTCAAATCCAGAGGCCAAGGGCAGAGGTGGGAACTCAGGTTAATAAATGCCAGTATTTTTTGGTCATAGACTGCATCTCAAATCTTATTATCCTTCTTGCAAATTCCCCCTGCTGGCCACAGGAAAGTACCATCCAAAGTTATATAATTAACCGAGCTCAGTTCCATGAGTAATAGCGGTAAGGCCGACTGTAGGGCCACCTTGCCATAGGCCACTAGGTAGGGAACAGTGGGTTAATAGGAAGCGTCATGATTCAGCCAGTCAGGAGGACTAGGAGGGAGAAGACCTAGTCAGCTATGGTAAGTTATTCATCTTCTCTGGGCTTTAGTTTCTTTATCTCTAAAATGTGCTTGTTGGGCCTGACCAGGCGGTGGTGCAGTGGATAGAGCATCGGACTGGGATACAGAGGACCCAGGTTCAAGACCCCGAGGTTGCCAGCTTGAGTGCGCATCTGGTTTGGGCAAGGCTCACCAGCTTGGACCCAGGGTAGCTGGCTCGAGCAAGGGATTACTCGGTCTGCTGCAGCCCCACGGTCAAGGCACATATGAGAGGGCAGTCAACTAAGGTGTTGTAATGAAAAACTAATGATTGATGCTTCTCATCTCTCTGTTCCTGTCTGTCACTCTCTCTGACTCTCTCTCTGTCTCTGTAAAATGTGCTCATTGGACTGGATTAACATTTCCTAAATGGTAAAGTGTTTTAAGGAGCAGTAGTTCCATGGGACAGCAATAGGCATTACTGCTGGAGGAAACGATTATGTAGTTTAAAAAGCTTTGGAGAATGCTGGATGAAGACAAGTTAAGTAGGTTTCTGTAATGCGGGACTTCTCGGCAGCCTTGATATGCCCATGTGCATATTTAACCTCTGAGAGGTATAACGCATGCCCTGTTTTTGTTTTTGTTCCCCTCCCCCCGAAGAACACCAAGGAACTATAAATCTCCATCAATATCACACTGATGATCTGTAACATTCTATTTAGAGGGAGGGAGGCCTCATATAAAATTTTGGTATGAGTAAAAGAAAAAAAAAACTAAAAAAAAGGTAAATTTCATAATTTTGGGGGGCCCTGGCCATATACAAGGCTGTATTTGTGGAGTGAGCCAGCACTTGCTCCACTTTAATTTGGAGGTTAGCACATGCACCTGTAACCTGGAAGCCTCAAGTTGAGAGATAACAGCTTATTAGGTCATTCACAGAAGTCCCTGATAACCTGCACAAAGATACTGGTCCTTAATAAGTAAGCGCCCAGCAGCAATCCATTTCTTAGATTTATCACCTTGCAGAAGGCCAGCACTGGTAAAATTTGAGAGCAAGACTAGTTTGGCAACTGAAATTCTGCCAAAATATGAAAAATGAAGGTGGACCTGCCATTTTGGGGGGTCAGTAGCCAGAAGGGCAGCAGAATGAGCAGATGGGGGCAAGGGCACAAAGGCCAAATGTTCTTCTTTTGTGGTTCATCATAGACCTTCCTCCATCACGCACACGAGTGCTCTCTTCTCTTTCTGCACGACACTTCAGTCTTGCTAGCTGAGTGATCTGTGTCGTTTCCAATTAACAAGACATAATTCTGTGTAATCAGGTCACATATTCTACTTAATCAGCTTCCATAATTCCCCAATATCTGTGGGAAAGAATGATTTGTGAAATTTTGCTTATTATCACTTCACACATCCTAGCATCTATGGCCATACCACCCTGAATGCACCCAATCTTGTCTGATCTCGGAAGCTAAGCAGGGTCGGGCCTGGTTAGTACTTTGATGGGAGACTTCACACGTCCAGGTAGCTGATGGGCCCTGCAGCATCTCCCTGCTAAATGGGCTTCCAGTGGGAGATTTCAGTATTTGAATTTAAGCCCATTAGGAACACACCATGTGCAATTTTGTGAATTTCATTAAGTATGAGAATGGAACTTTTTGAGTTCCATAGTCCCTGCTCCTTAAAGAAGAACAAACTCCCAGAATCAGGAAATAAAAATGACTGAAGGGGACTACATACTTTTTCAATCTAAAATAAAAAGAGTAAGTAGTAGAGCTTCACCTATAATAAATAAATCAAAAAATGCTTTCAGAAACAGTTTTGCCTGCTCACACAGCCAGACTTTGCCATCGAAGGTTTTATAAAGCAGCTTAGTAAAGGTTTTTCTAAGCCCCGCAGTGCTGCTCCTTTTCCCTCTCCTCATCCTTGAGCTGCTTCAGGCCACTTGAGGCTTTTACAAGCCTTGTGTATATTTCATGCACAAGCACAAGCATATTGCAGATCTGTCTAAAGTTTCTGTGTACCTCAGCTCTTTCTTTTCTTCTTTCTTTTCTTTTCCTTTCCTTTCCTTTCCTTTCCTTTCCTTTCCTTTCCTTTCCTTTCCTTTCCTTTCCTTTCCTTTCCTTTCCTTTCCTTTCCTTTCCTTTCCTTTCCTTTCCTTTCCTTCCTCCCTTTCCCTTCCTTCCTTCCTTCCTTCCTTCCTTCCTTCCTTCCTTCCTTCCTTCCTTCCTTCCTTCCTTCCTTCCTTTCCTTCTCTCTTTCTTTAAGTGAGAGAAGGGGAGATAGACAGAATATTGTCATGTGCCCTAATGAGGATCTATCTACCCAGCAATTCTTCATCTGGGGATGATGCTCGAATCAACTGAGCTATTTTAAGTACCTGAGGCTGATGCTCCGACCAGCTGAGCTATCCTCAGAGCTGGGGCCAACCCTTGAACCAATCAAGCCAGTGGCTATGGGAGGAGAAGAGGCAAAGAAGGGGGAGAGGGAGGAGGAGAGAAGCAGGTAGTGGCTTCTCTTGTGTGCTCTGATGGGTAATCGAACCTGGGACATCCATGCACTGGGCCGATGCTCTATCCACTGAGCAAACCAGCCAGGGTAACCTCAGCTGTTTCTAATGTAAAACTTCTCAGACTTTTCCCTGTGATGAGCACATTAGCATGTGATTACTTTGGGAGTGATTTCAATAGTCACATCTTTTTAATTATGTGATGATTCGCACCCCTGTATGAACGAACTAACCAGGACTATACTCCTTTATAGGTGGGTTCATTCAATTAGTACCATCTTGGCTGTAATGTGGCTGATAGCACTATGTGCTGTGCCTGTAGTGTGCATGCAGGGCTGAAGGGAGAGGGGCCGAAATCCAGCACTCACTCTGCTCCCCGCATCCTGTGTGACCACATGAAAACTCCTCCTCCCAGAGAAAAAGATGGGTTTTCCCAGGTCACCAAAGGCGTGTCACAGACCAGCCGAGCTTCTATGGCAGGCTCATTTTCCTCTCCCATTAGAGACATAATGACTTTCATAATTAGTTCACAGATGCTTATAGTTTCCAAATATTCAAATTTAATTCATACTTGATAATGACTAAATTGAAAATTCCTTTAAGAAAAGTCAATGAGACTATTGACAATGTCGATATATTTTTTCAATACTGTTAAATTACAAGATGTTTGTAACATCACATTTTCTTCCCAACAGCGTATTATTGAAAGCATCACTCCGGAAACACCAACAGAAATTCCCTGCGGGGACATCCGCTTGAATGCCGCATGAAGCACTTCAGTGAGAGGAACATGGCTTCCTAACAACCTTCTCCTTCAGTTCTGACAAGTCACACCTCACCTTCCCCTCCAAATGAATGAGCTTCCAGCTAAACCTGACAGTGGAAGGGCCTTCTTCATAGAGACTCAGTCCCAAAAGGCTGGGGTGCACGGCCTCTAGCCGTGTCTCTCTGTGAAATCTCCTGGCCATATTACCGTGTCAGACTCGGTGATGCAGCTGAACTAGACTATCTTGGAGGTGATGAAACCACCATATAATCAGTTAGGATTAGGTTTAGAATCAAGCCTGTGAACATCTGTATCATTTCTCGTTATGATCATTGCTATCTGACGCCTGTTTGCTTGTCAAGTTTTCACTGTTCATGGATGCATAGACTGGGTAGTAGAAAATAGAGACACTGGCCTGATAACTATATCTTTTCTGAGCAGCATAGAACTCTGTAGCTGAATCTACTAGCACCCTGTAACCCATGTGCTGCTGTGGCGTCAGGAGAGGAAGGTATAAGAAACTAAACTGAAAAATCTGCAGCGTTCTGTGGCTATCTGATTTTAGCTCTGTATACTTCCAATGACTTGAGTTTGACTGTTGAGGTTACTCTGCTTTGTGAAGAGAGTCTAAATCCACTTCTCACTTATAGGGTACATAGATTTGGCACCCTGACCTAAACCAATGTCATCCTCAATCCAAAAGTATTTGGAATGTCTGAGATAGCCTTATAATAAATGCCCCCCCCCCCCAACCCCTTGACCCTTCCTGGTTGACTGGCCAGGTTTGTGAGCCCTCCAGATATTTTCCAAGAAAGAGTAAGGCTGATTGAAAGAGGATCAGTTAAATGAATAACCTTTCAAATTCAACATATAGCCCTTAATATACATCAAGTAAATTTGACCTTTGTTGGTTTATAACTCTCAGAGGCATGGGTAGAGAAGCAAATTTTACCACATGTGAGATTTTCTCATCAAAATCTTAAAGGGAAAGAAGTCTAATCAATAAGAAAATGACTCAATTATCTAGCTTCATATATATATATAATATTATAAATATATTATATATATTATATATTATATATATAATTTATATAATTGTATATAATTTATTTCTATTATATATGTAATTTAATTCTAACAACCTTATAGAGAGAAGATTCATACAGCAGAGGTCTGGTTTTATTCATTTATAGTTTCTCCTCCCTTGGCCTCCTTGACCTGCTTCTCTATCCCTCCCCCTCCCAATGATCTTGCATTCTCCCTACATCCTTTTATTTCTGAATCTTTGCTTTTTCCACCAGGATACTTTTCTTATAGATGATAGCAACTGAGTTTTCCAAAATATTATAGGAAAAGAGGGGGGGGGTTTAAAAAATATTTCGTGCTGACCTACCTTCATACCGTCACTCCTTCATTCCTTCTTGCTACCTTATTTCCATGCTCTGCTTTCCAGCAAGCTTACAGGGGAGAGTTATAGGAGGGCCGTGTATTCAGTGGTCAATAGCTTTGCAAATTTAAGAACACGCTTTATAAAGATATCTGGATACGGATTCTCCCCATCCCACACACACTTACGCATTTCCCAAAGATAACATTTTTTTTTTTTTTGTATTTTTCTGAAGCTGGAAACGGGGAGAGACAGTCAGACAGACTCCCGCATGCGCCCGACCGGGATCCACCCGGCACGCCCACCAGGGGGCGATGCTCTGCCCCTCCCGGACGTTGCTCTGCCGCGACCAGAGCCACTCTAGCGCCTGGGGCAGAGGCCAAGGAGCCATCCCCAGCGCCCGGGCCATCTTTGCTCCAATGGAGCCTTGGTTGCAGGAGGGGAAGAGAGAGACAGAGAGGAAGGGGGGGGGGTGGAGAAGCAAATGGGTGCTTCTCCTATGTGCCCTGGCCGGAAATCGAACCTGGGTCCCCCGCACGCCAGGCTGACGCTCTACCGCTGAGCCAACCGGCCAGGGCAAAGATAACATTTAAAAAAAAGAATTAGAGTTTTGCCAAAACAGGCATTAGGAGAATTGTATAGGTGTTTTGAAAAAAATTTCCAACTTCATTAGATTGAAAAAATCCAAAAATCTCTGTTTTGCATCATTTGTATTTACTTGGCCCCTATTTATCAATACTATTACAGATATTTTTCTATAAGGAAATCTTAAGAGTAGGTACATGGACTTTAAAATGATCTTTTAGCCCTGTCCAGATAGCTTGGTTGGTTAGAGCATCGTCCTGCAATACAGAGGTAGCTGGTTTGATCCTTGGTCAGGGCACATACAGAAACAGATTGATGTTTCTGTCCCCTTCTTTCCACCTCCCTCTCTCTGAAATCAGTAATAAAAAAAAAGAATAAAACTGTATTTTAAAAAACTTTCTCATTTAATGTGGTACTTACATAAAAGTAAAAAATAAAAATGGAATTGAATTGTAAAGTTACTTAAGTACTGAAGTTAATTTTTTTTCTGCTGTTTTATTAGTAATAAATATCCGAGAATTAGGCAAGACACAAGACACAGGCATGGAGGCAATTCAATTGATTGAAGTTGTTTCCTATATTGATGTGCAATGAAATCCAAAGAATTACTCTCCCTTCCAGAAAACTTGCAACCCACTGAAAACTTATTCCATTTGCTGCATGGAACATGACTTGTAACTTAAATTCATTGACCTGGCTGCCCCATCTGGAGAAGAATGCAAAAACCCTGACAAATCCAAAGTCAGTAGACTAGCTTCAAAATCAAATAATGAAAATTAAATAATGGGCCTTGGCTGGTTGGTTCAGTGGTAGAGCATTGGCTTGGAGCGTGGATGTCCCGGGTTTGATTCCCAGTCAGGACACACAGGAGAAGTGACATCTGCTTCTCTATCCCTCCCCCTCCCCTTCTCTGTCTCTCTCTTCCCCTCCAGCAGCCAGTGGCTTAATTGGTTCGAGCGCATTGGCCCAGGGTGCTGAGGATGGCTCCATGGAGCCTCTGCCTCAGGCACTAAAAATACCTCAGTTGCAAGCATGGCCCCAGATAGGTAGAGCATCGGCCCTAGATGGGGTTGCTGGGTGTATCCTGGTCAGGGCACATACGGAGTCTGTCTCTCTATCCCCTCTTCTCACTTGGAAAAGAAGGGGAAAAAATCAAATCTCAAAAAAATGAAATCTCAGAATAAGGCCAAAAGTTACTCTGTGAGATGAGTCACCACATCACAGCCACTTTTTACTAAGTGTGTTAATTTGGTGCCACCAATCTCAATATTAAATTGTATGAATTTCCACTTAACTCACACAACCCACATCACCTCTTAAAAGGGAGAGTATACTCTCAGAATTAGAATGGTATTCTTGCTGATAAGGAGGAAAGAATGACCTGTTTTTTCTTTCTGCTATATAATTGATTTGGAGTTCACTGACAAAGCAAAGCCTAGAACTATGGAATGCAGTGGCTTACCTGTGCTGCTCTCAGACATGCCTTAGTTACCTAATGGTCCAATCCAAGCCTGCTGCCTTTCTCAGCATGTCTCTCTACTCACAAGTCAGCAACTGGTGCTTAAGACACCATTAAGCACAACAGCAATCAGAGGGCGTTCTCACCCTCCCCTCTTTCTTTTCCTTTCTTTCTTTCCTTCCCTCCTTCCTTCATTTCTCTCTCTCTCTCTCTCTCTCTCTCTCTCTCTCTCTCTCTCCCTTTCTTTCTTTCTTTCTTTTTTTCTTTTCTTTTCTTTCTTTCTCTTTCTTTCTTTCTTTCTTTCTTTCTTTCTTTCTTTCTTTCTTTTTCTTTCTTTCTTTCGTGTCAAGGAGGTTAAGGAAGAGGAGCAGTACTTTTGTCACAGAGACTATGAGACAACATGTTATCCCCATAAGTAATGTAATAAAAGTAAAGCAGTCAGAATAAGTTGTATATTTTATTTTATATTATTTACACTAAGCTGCTCCTGTATGTGTTCTGGCCAAGGAATCAAACTGGTGATCTCCATGCTCTGGGATGACACTCCAAACAACTGAGCTACCTGGACAGGGTTTAATTTTTATTGACTTTTAGAAATGGGGGGGGGGGGAGAAGGGAAGCATTTGTTGTTCCACCTAGTCTTGCATCCTATGTGTGCCCTGACCGGGGATCAAACCCTCAACCTTGTTTTTTCGGGATGACGTTCTTAATCGACTGAGCTAACCAGTCAGAGCTAAGAAATTGTATATTTTAAAGTCATCATGGAGGTCACACATTATTTAAAATGCAAGGAAAGTTACAAAAAAGACTCTAAATTAGGGAGATGAGCTTATATAGTGTTTGCTTGAGAAGCATGTTAGAGAATACATTTGTAAATCCAAATATTAAAAAAGAAATGTTAAGACCAGGAATTATCCCTTCACTGTAGAAAACTTTTCTGGTCCATTTGAAAAAGTCTGATTTTTTTTCTTCAATATCAGAGATAAGTCAATGATATTTGTTAAATTTTTTTGTGTTTAATTCCATGGAAAGACAATTTCAAATTTCTAAATCTTTTTCTTACTTTCTGTAGTATCACCCTTTTCCCTCATTGCTTAACTGTCACTAAATTTTAACGGGAGAACAATATTTTAAAGTTCAGATAACTACATTAGACAAAGAAACAAACCTGGTGACTAAGCTAATTTCTCTGCTCTTCTTGGAATCTGGAAATTTCTAAAGAAAGGTGAACTTAAGTTCACCTCTCTCAATTGATTTAATAAGCATTTACCACAATGAACAAGATAAATATTTTAGGATGGGATCTTAAATATACAGTTATAATCTATTCAGTATTATTTGTATGTTGTCTTTTTTTTTTTTTTTTTTGTATTTTTCTGAAGCTGGAAACGGGGAGAGACAGTCAGACAGACTCCCGCATGCGCCCGACCGGGATCCACCCAGCACGCCCACCAGCGGGGACAACGCTCTGCCCACCAGGGGCGATGCTCTGCCCCTCCGGGGCATCGCTCTGCCGCAACCAGAGCCACTCCAGCGCCTGGGGCAGAGGCCAAGGAGCCATCCCCAGCGCCAGGGCCATCTTTGCTCCAATGTAGCCTTGGCTGCAGGAGGGGAAGAGAGAGACAGAGAGGAAGGAGGGGGTGGGGGTGGAGAAGCAAATGGGCGCTTCTCCTATGTGCCCTGGCTGGGAATCGAACCCGGGTCCCCCACACGCCAGGCCGACGCTCGACCGCTAAGCCAACCGGCCAGGGCCTCTATGTTAAGTCTTTTAAAACAACTAACCTTTCAAGAGGCTAAGTCCTTTTTGAGAAGTGACTCAACATATTTCTATTAGAATTTGAGGTGGTATTTCTCTTACTGACACATCACAAAATCCCTATCAAATTGCTGCTTTACCACCAATGCAAGTTTTTGTTTGTTTGTTTTTAAGCTATCAAAACAGATTTTGTTCACTGACCAACTAATCTGGAAATAGTGTGCATTGTTGGAGCACCTCATCAGAAAAAGGTTTTAGTGTTTCCTAAAGAAGAACCTTATCATTTAGGGAAAAGAACAGGTGACATCAGTCCTTTGGTTGTATAAGAGGATACAATTGAAGATTTCAAACATAGTAGTTTATTTCTAGCACTTCTTAAACACTGGAAGTCCAAACAACAAATACTTGAGGAGGAGAAGTTAATCCATCTTTATACTGAGACACCTAAATTTCTATAAACAAATAAAAGCACTTGCTAATATTTTTTAAAAAGGCATTTTGAAAGATTATTCTTATTCAAACTTTAGTATTAGAAATATACTTATCTTAAGAAAACTTGATACATGAAAAAATGCATATTTTAAAAGATAAAGTTAGTGACTTAAAGAAGAATTTGTAGTTATTTCTCAAATGATATTCAATATATGATTTTATTTATAAGCAATTTTTTAGGGTACTTGTATGTTAAACATATCAGTGAGGTGCTTCAAGTTCTAAATTATGGTTAATTGAATTATATCAATGGTATTTCTTTTTCCTCATTGTACTTTCTTCTTCCACAATACTTAGAGCTAAGAATAGGTAAATTTCTTCCACTATTCACTTCTGTCAGTAGTGGTAATATGAAATTTACCAATGTTATATTTTTACATGAAGCATCCTATTCTTAAACTTTAGCAGAATTAAACATGAGTTTTATTTTGTGTAAAAGTAAAGAGTAGATGCATAGAATGCCTCTATATTCATTTATGCAGCAATTTAGGCATAAATGTTCTAAGTTAGATTGTAAAGCACCAGTCAATGCCTTATGTTGTGAAAGATTACTGTAATAACTCTTAACATCATAATAAATTAATTTGTTCATACTCTTTTAAAAAGAAAATTTCGAACTCTTTTTGTGTGTGTGTGACAGAGATAGAGAGAGAGAGAGAGAGAGAGACAAGGACAGAGAGGGACAGACAGACAGGAAGGGAGAGATGAGAAGCATCAATTCTTCGTTGAGGCTCCTTAGCTTCCTTAGTTGTTCATTGATTGCTTTCTCATATGTGCCTTGATGGGGGGGGGGGGGCGCTACAGCAGAGCAAGTGACCCCTTGCTCAAGACAGTGAGCTTGGACTCAAGCCAGCGACCTTGGGCTTCAAGCCAGTGTACATTGGGCTCAAGCCAGCAACCATAAGGTCATGTCTAGGATTCCATGCTCAAGCTAGCAACCCCTCACTGAAGTTCGTGAGCCAGCTCTCAAGCCAGATAAGCCTGCGCTCAAGCCGGCAACCTTGGGGTTTTGAATCTGGGTCCTCTGTGTCCCAGTTTGATGCTCTATCTACTGCGCCACTGCCTGGTCAGGCAGAAATTTTCAAACTCTTAAGGTTAAAATAAAAATCTTAATTTTAACTTTATATTGTTAAAACATTTACACGTTCCCCCAGAATATCACTGCATACCATTTGCAAATATTTGGCATCAAAATTTCCTAGAATTAGAGACATTAAATTTCAGTAAAGCTAAATAATTACAATTCTTTGCAATTTGTGCAAAGCTTTACTTATAATGTACTTTCACATGTGTCATATCATTTAATTATCAGAGCTCTGTGTGACAGTTATTTTCCCAATTTTGCAGATGAGGAGCCTGAGGGTCAGAGAGGTTAATTGATTTGCCCAAGTTCACACAGCTGGAAAGTTCTAGAACAGGCCTTATGACTAGATTTTCTAATTGCTGGCCAAAGGTTATTTGCATGTTTATCTTTTAAATCATCATTTATAAAAGCCTAAATACACAGATCTTAAATTCAAAAGAGAAAATCATGAGGGCCATGTTCTCAAAAAACAAGGACATACATTCTCCTCCATAATCCCAACACGATTATCAAAATCAGCAAAGTAACTTTGATACATTATGGCCATCTAATCTCAGACCCCATTCAATAATGTCATTCTAGCACAAGGCTCCATTCCAGAATCATATTTTTCATTCAGTTTCATGTTTCTTTCGTTTTGTTCAGTCTGGGAGAGTTTCCCAACCTTTCCTTGACTTTCATGAACTTGACACTTTAGAAGATTACAGGTCACTTATTTTGCTGAACGCCCCTCAATTTGATTGGTTTAATGACTGATTCCTCGAGATTAGAGTCAAGCTGTGTATTTTTGGCAGAAATATCACAGGAATGATACTGTGTTCTCACTGCATCCTGTCAGGTGGAACACAATTTGATTTGTCCCCCTGCTGGAGATGCTAACCTTAAGCCCTTGATTAAGGTAGTGTCTGCCAGGCATTCCACTCTATACTTTCCTTTTGTAATTGATTAGTATTCTGTAAGGAGAGATGATTCTGTGCGAATATCCTGTTCTTCATCTAACTCTCAATTCATTCATTTATTTTATTTTGCAGATTTTTATTTTATTTAGTGTATTATAACCTATTCTTATTTATTTCAATGTTTAAGGCCCTGGCCGGTTGGCTCAGCGGTGGAGCGTCGGCCTGGCGTGCGGGGGACCCGGGTTCGGTTTCCGGCCGGGGCACATGGGAGAAACGCCCATTTGCTTCTCCATCCCCACCCCCCTCCTTCCTCTCTGTCTCTCTCTTCCCCTCCCACAGCCGAGGCTCCATTGGAGCGAAGATGGCCCAGGCGCTGGGGATGGCTCCTTGGCCTCTGCCCCAGGCGCTGTAGTGGCTCTGGTCGCTGCAGAGCATCGTCCCCTGGTGGGCAGAGCATAGCCCCTGGTGGGCGTGCCGGGTGGATCCCGGTCGGGCGCATGCAGGAGTCTGTCTGACTGTCTCTCCCCGTTTCCAGCTTCGGAAAAGTACAAAAAAAAAAAAATTTAAATTGTCCCGTATTTAGTTAGTGAGAGTCCTTTCAAGCTAGCTTCTGTGTCCTTTTGACATGTCCCCCTAATTCTTGGAAAACTTCCTTACCTCTGGAATAAGATATTTTAGTCACATCTTTTACTTTGTCTGCCACTGTCCCTTCTCCAAGAAGCCCTGATTCTTTTTAGTGACGAATGTGTTTAGAAACGTCGATGTAGAAAGATGCTAAGCTATGCTCATTGCTGTTGGGGTGTCCCTGATACCAAGTCCTCTCACTGGACAGAACTAACGTGTATGTGCAGTTACATACACACACATTCACACTGATAACTATTTCTTACCGTGCAAACTATGAGTTCACCCCATTTTCTCCAGTTCCAACTGCAAACTATCAAGTTCATTCTAGTCTCCTCTCTTCATATTTAGAACCCCTTCTAGGACAATGAGAAACCTGGCTGTTATCCTGAATGTATTGACTTATTTAATCGGTATCCCTGATTATCAGTAATATTCCATCGCTTATAACACTGCCTTCTACATAGAAGCCCTCTTTACCCCATTCACAGTCTGGCCCTTCATGCCGGGACTGCCTCCTGTACAAATGCCCTTCTCACCCTGCTCAGACTGACAATCCTTGTTAGGCAGTCAACACCGCCCCCCTCTGCCTTCCTTACCCCACTTGGGCTCTAACATCCTGCATGGGCCTCCTCTCTGCATGGATCACCCTCTGCCCTCCTTTTGGGATGACACCAAGTACAGGCTGCTCCACAAAGCTCTTCTTCACTGTGTTTTAGTGACACCCAGTTCTGGGCCATGATGGCTTTACCTTGCTCCACCCCATTTAGTGGCTTTTGGACATCATTGTTAGGGACTGGTAAAGAAACTGGTTTACATTACTAATTACAATTATAGTAAAAAAAAAAAGAGCTCTCTTTTCATTTTTTAAGTGAGAGAAGGGGAGACAAAGAGACAGACTCCTGTATGTGCCCTGACCTGGCAACCCCCGTTTTGAGCCAATGCTCAAATCAACCAAGCTATCTTCAGCACTCGGAGCCAACGCTCAAACTAATCTAGCCACTGGCTGCAAGAGGGGAAGAGAGAGAAGAGGAGGAGAGGGTGGGGGAGAGAAGCTGATGGTTGCTTCTTATGTGTGCCCTGACTGGGTATCAAACCTGGGACATCTGTACACCAGGCCAACGCTGTATCTACTGAACCAACCAGCCAGGGCAGAGCTACTACTTTCCTAAGGGGCAGAATGAAGAAGGAGATTAGCTGTATAGTGGGGTGGGCAGAGTTTGGACAAAGCATTTTCCAGAGCAGAAACTTCAGTATTCAAGTATATTTCTAAATTCTTGTTCCCAAACCCACAAACTTTCTTGCTATTTCTTTAATTCTTTTTTAAGGCTTTGTCTTTTCTTTTCTTTTTATTTTCCTTAGTGAGAGGGAGGAAGGGAGGAAGGGAGACAGACAGACAGGAAGGGAGAGAGGTATGAGAAGCATCAATTCATAGTTGCAGCACTTGAGCTGTTCATTGATTGCTTTCTCATACGTGCTTTGCTGGCGGGAGGGGGGGGGGAGACTCCAGCCGAGCCAGTGACCCCTTGCTCAAGCCAGCAAACGTAGGCTCAAGCCAGTGACCTTTGGTTCCAGCCAGTGACCATGGGGTTATTTCTAGGATCCTATACTCAAGCCGGTGACACCACATTCAAGCTGGTGAGCCTATACTCAAGCCAGCAACCTTGAGGTTTTGAAACTGGGTCTTCAGTGTCCTAGGTCAATGCTCTATCTACTGTACCACCACCTGGTCAAGCCAAGGCTTTGTCTTCTTTTTTTTTTTTTTTTTTTTTTTTTTGTATTTTTCTGAAGCTAGAAACCAGGAGATACAGTCAGACAGACTCCCGCAATGCCCACCAGGGGGCAACGCTCTGCCCCTCCGGGGTGTCTCTCTGCCGCAACCAGAGCCACTCTAGCACCTGGGGCAGAGGCCAAGGAGCCATCCCCAGCGCCCGGGCCATCTCTGCTCCAATGAAGCCTCGGCTGCGGGAGGGGAAGAGACAGACAGAGAGGAAGGAGAGGGGGAGGGGTGGAGAAGCAGATGGGCGCTTCTCCTGTGTGCCCTGGCCGGGAATCAAACCCGGGACTTCTACACACCAGGCCGACGCTCTACCGCTGAGCCAACCGGCCAGGGCCAAGGCTTTGTCTTCTTAACACACAAAAGATCCAGCATATCTGGCACACAGCTCCCAACTTGCTGAATGCATGAAAATATATAATATTTCATGTCACTTGTCTAGCCTGGTTTCCCTCCATCATAAACGTATATAGCTCATGTCATACATTTTGCCAAAAGCAAAAATCTCTTCCATACCTGTATAAAGAGCAACCAGATAGGATTGAGAAGACAGGGCTTAAGTCCTTTCTAACCTGCTACCAAACTAAGTAACCTTAGTCAAGTCAGTCAGCTTTACTGGCCCCATCTCCTCATGGGTAGTTATATAACTATGATGATAAATTTTAATACTTGCTGTGTGCTTACTGTCCGGCACAGCATTACACACATCGTTTCAAGCAATCCTCAAAGTAATCTTATGAAAGAGACACTTATTATCCCTATTTTACAAATAAGAAAAAATAAAGCTTAGAGAATTAAAATAATTTGTCTAAAATTATGCAGCAAGTGATAGACCCAAGACTTCCAAGTCTTGGCTCTTAAACATGATGTCATAACACCTTAAAAACTTTTTAAATTGCAGGGGCTCTATGTCCAAGATCATTCCAGTTTAAAAATTCTAACTCTAAGAACTATTTAGCCTGATCTCTGGTGGTTCAGTGGATAAACAGTCGACCTGGAACGCTGAGGTCACTGGTTTGAAACCCTGGGCTTGCTCCGTCAAGGCACATACAACAAGCAAGCAATGAACAACTCAAGTGAAGCAACTATGTGTTGATACTTCTCGAGTGCCCACTCACTGTAAAATCAACAAACAAAATCTTTAAATAAAAAAAAAAAGAAATATGTAACAGACACTAAGACCATGAAGTTAAAACAATGAAGTAACAACTTCTAAACCTTTACTCATACCACCCTGCAGAAGGCACTGGGCAAACAAAATTGAGATTGGCTCTTTGCCCACAAACAACTGACATGCTGTCACTATGATTATAACTATAATGCTATGTTGAGGTACAGAATGCAAAGGAAACAGAAGTGTTGCTGAAACAAAGACGGGTATTAAAAGAGGCTTTCTGGAGGCAATGACATGTCAGTTTTAAAAACAAGGATTTAGGCAAAACATGGTATTCCAGGCAAAACAGTGGGAAGGCACAGTTGTCATGAAACAGCTTTATGTAGTTGGTATGACTGGAGTAAGAATAAACAAGGGGAGGGAGAAAAAAAATTAAGATATTTTAAGTCATTCACATGTAGTAATTGAAAACTGAGCCAGTAGTTTACCAACTAATAAAATGTCTTTAAATTCATTACTTTAGACCTCATTATTTAAAACAACACATGTCTAGCAACAAATTTAATAAATCCCTTATTCACACTGGTTCAGATAATACATTATTCAAGAACTGCTTTCCTATGAATAAGTCATTCACTCATCAACTCATATGTAAATTCTTTTTTTGTTGTTTTTGTTTTTTTGTTTTTGTTTTCTTGCATCCAACAGGTTATCATCAGTGCCTGCCCTCCACCCCGCATCTGACCTTTCTGCTGCACTCAGTGTGCTCAGTGCTCCTTCTCAGTATCCTTCCCAGGATCTTGTTCAAATCCATCCACATTTACTGAGCACTCACCATCTACCAGTCCCCATGTTGGCTGCTGGGAAACTCTCCACCTCTCTGAACTCTAGACTTTTCCATTTGCTCTCCTGAGACTCTTCTGTTCTTTTTTCTTTCTTTATTTCTTTTTTTTTTTTTTTTTTGTATTTTTCTGAAGCTGGAAACGGGGAGAGACAGTCAGACAGACTCCCGCATGCGCCCGACCGGGATCCACCCGGCACGCCCACCAGGGGCGATGCTCTGCCCACCAGGGGGCGATGCTCTGGCCCTCCGGGGCGTCACTCTGCCGCGACCAGAGCCACTCTAGCGCCTGGGGCAGAGGCCCAGAGGCCAAGGAGCCATCCCCAGCGCCCGGGCCATCTTTGCTCCAATGGAGCCTTGGCTGCGGGAGGGGAAGAGAGAGACAGAGAGGAAGGAGGGGGTGGGGGTGGAGAAGCAAATGGGCGCTTCTCCTATGTGCCCTGGCCGGTAATCAAACCCGGGTCCCCGCACGCCAGGCCGACGCTCTACCGCTGAGCCAACCGGCCAGGGCCGACTCTTCTGTTCTTGCTCTGTATTCTTTCCCCAAGTAATCTAGCTACTTCCCTGGTATTGAGTAACCTACACTCTATGACCAGCCTGTTTTAAGTGCGTTATATAAATGAGGTCATTTGATCATCAGAAGTGTCTCATCAAGTAGGTACCTTAATTTCCCCATTTCACAGATGAGAAAATTGAGGTACTGAAAGATAGCTCAGAGTTCTACAGCTGGTAGGTTGCTGATAAGGGAGTCAAAGTAGATGGTCTGAATGGAGGGCTTACCTCTTTACACTTGACTGCCTCTCCCTCCGCCTGAAGAGTTACAGCCAAGTACATGGCTCCAGTTTTGACATA
Organism: Saccopteryx leptura; assembly: GCF_036850995.1. Taxonomy (NCBI): domain Eukaryota; kingdom Metazoa; phylum Chordata; class Mammalia; order Chiroptera; family Emballonuridae; genus Saccopteryx; species Saccopteryx leptura. Next base: position 31,287,933 of record NC_089515.1, read on the forward strand.
TCTCCTGAATAGGTCCTTCTCTAATGTTTGTGGAGCCCAGACAAAAGAACACATTGAAGGCCTATATTTCTAAAGTCTAAAACTTTTAAAGTTATAAACAAAACTATCAATATATTCAATGTATTCTATCATCCTATCTTTTATTATTATTATTATTATTATTAAATTTAATGCAGTGATATTGATAAATCAGGGTACATATGTTGAGAGATAACATCTCCAGATTATTTTGACATTTGATTATGCTGCATACTCCTCACCCAAAGTCAAATTGTCTTCTGTCACCTTCTATCTGGTTTTCTTTGTGCCCCTCCCCTCCCTCCACCCCCTCTCTCTCCTTCCTCACCCCCCCATCCCACCACCATTACCATCACATTCTTGTCCATGTCTCTGAGTCTCATTTTTATGTCCCACCTATGTATGAATTCATATAGTTCTTACTTTTTCTGATTTACTTATTTCACTCCATATAATGTTATCAAGGTCCATCCATGTTGTTATAAATAATCCGATGTCATCATTTCTTATGGCTGAGTAGTATTCCATAGTATGTATGTACCAAAGCTTTTTAATCCACTCGTCCTCTAATGGACACTTGGGCTATTGTGAACAATGCTGCCACAAACATGGGGGTGCATTTCTCCTTTCGGAACAGTTCTATGGTGTCCTTGGGGTATATTCCTAAAAGTGGGAGAGCTGGGTCAAAAGGCAGTTAGATTTTCAGTTTTTTGAGGAATCTCCATACTGTTTTCCACAGTGACTGCACCAGTCTGCATTCCCACCAGCAGTGCAGGAGGGTTCCCTTTTCTCCACATCCTCGCCAGCACTTATTCTGTGTTGTTTTGTTGATGAGCGCCATTCTGACTGGTGTGAGGTGATATCTCATTGTGGTTTTAATTTGCATTTCTCTAATGATTAGTGATGTTGAGCATTTTTTCATATGCCTATTAGCCATCTGTATGTGCTCTTTGGAGAAGTGTCTATTCATTTCTTTTGCCCATTTTTTGATTGGATTGTTTGTCTTCTTGGTGTTGAGATTTACAAGTTCTTTACAAATTTTGGTTATTAACCTCTTATCAGATGTATTGTCAAATATGTTCTCCCATTGTGTAGTTTGTCTTTTTATTTTGTTCTTATTGTCTTTAGCTGTGCAAAAGCTTTCTAGTTTGATATAGTCCCATTTGTTTATCCTGTCTTTTATTTCACTTGCCCGTGGAGATAAATCAGCAAATATATTGCTTCAAGAGATGTCGGAGAGCTTACTGCCTATGTTTTCTTCTAAGATACTTATGGTTTCATGGCTTACATTTAAGTCTTTTATCCATTTTGAGTTGATTTTTGTGAATGGTGTAAGTTGGTGGTCTAGTTTCATTATTTTGCAGGTAGCTGTCCAATTTTCCCAACACCATTTATTAAAGAGGCTGTCTTTACTCCAATGTATGCTCTTACCTCTTTTGTCAAATATCAGTTGTCCATAGAGGTGTGGGTTTATTTCTGGGTTCTCTATTCTGTTCCATTGATCTATATGCCTGTTCTTATGCCAGTACCAGGCTGTTTTGAGTACAATGGCCTTGTAGTATAACTTGATATCAGGAAGTGTGATACTTCCCACTTTATTCTTCTTTTTTAAGATTGCTGAGGCTATTTGTGTTCTTTTTTGGTTCCATATAAATTTTTGGAATATGTGATCTATATCTTTAAAGTATGTCATTGATATTTTAATTGGTATTGCATTGAATTTATAGATTGCTTTGGGTAATGCAGACACTTTAATGATGTTTATTCTTCCTAACCACGAGCACGGTATATGCTTCCACTTGTTTGTATCTCCCTTGATTTCTTTTATCAATGTTTTATAATTTTCCAAGTACAAGTCTTTGGTCTCCTTGGTTAAATTTACTCCTAGGTACTTTATTTTTTTGGTTGTAATAGTGAAGGGGATTGTTTCCTTAATTTCTCTTTCTGACTGTTCATTGTTGGTGTATAAAAATGCCTCTGATTTCTGAGTATTAATTTTATATCCTGCCATGCCGGGGTCCAGCCCCGGGGGGAAAGGATCCAGGGGTCCCACAGGAGGAGACGGTGTCGGCGAAATCGAGTGAGAGGGCCGAATTCTTTTCTTTCTCTTTATTCTCCAGTTAGCATTTACTGCCAGGCATCTCTGCCAAATGCTGGTCTAGCTTTCTTTTTATGCACACACACTAAGTTACAATCACATGGTATTCAGAATACATTGATCAATCATTGTTTTTGTATCACTATGCTTACATCTATAAATCAGGTGGTAAGTCATTCAAAGTACAGTTATACAACCACTTGAACAGCAATAACAATGTTGGTACAGACTTCTAAAAAGTCAGTACTGAATAACAACTCTACCTTACCTATGATGCTATTGTCTAATCAAATTTTATTTATTACTATATTCATACACTAATTAAGTTCTAACTTTACTTTTCTCAGAGTGTTCCACCACCTGCAGGTCAGGTATGCAAGAAGAACGGAAAGTTTCTTTATTCTACTACATGAAAGGGCTAAGGAGGAAAAGTGATGAATTAAGTGACGGCTGAAAGGTGCTCTGTGTATAGCTACTGTTTCCTACCTATTCATAAGTCACAATCTATTCTTTCTAACATGATTAATAAAAAGAAGTTCTCCTACCAACTTAACCCTTTATGAGGGATATCATAGCCAGCCTCTTATGTCTATGAGCCCAGTTCAAGGGGCTTACAGGCTTTTCTGTGGAACTCACACCCTCTGTCTCATTTCCAAAGAAATTACTATGAATCTACAGGGAAAGCACGGTACTATTATCCCTGTGCCATAAATGATAGCACACACCCAGAAAAGGGGGGATATAAGGCCAGATTAATTCAAAAAGGTCAAAAGGGGGAAGTATCATTGTGCCTCTCCTCCGCGGTGACTTTGTCAACCCGCAGCTGTTAGTCTTCACTGCGGTGACTTTATTAACCAGCAGCCATTGGTCTTCTTCTGCTGTGACTTTGTCAACCAGCAGTTGTGGATCTTCTTCTGCTGTGACCTTGTTAGCCAGCACTAGTGGATCGGCTCCCGACACTGCCACTTTGCTGAATTCACTTATCAGGTCCAGTAGTTTTTTGACTGAGATTTTAGGGTTTTCTATATACAATATCATATCATCTGCAAATAATGATAGTTTTACTTCTTCTTTTCCAACTTGAATGCCTTTTATTTCTTCTTCTTGTCTGATTGCTGTGGCCAGGACTTCCAGAACTATGTTGAATAAGAGTGGTGAAAGGGGGCACCCCTGCCTTGTTCCTGATCTTAAGGGTATTGTTTTTAATTTTTGCCCATTGAGTATGATGTTGGCTGTGGGTTTGTCATATATGGCTTTTATCATGTTGAGGTATGTTCCCTGTATTCCCACTTTGCTAAGAGTTTTGATCATGAATGGGTGCTGGATTTTATCAAATGCTTTTTCTGCATCTATTGAAATTATCATATGGTTTTTCTCCTTCTTTTTGTTTATGTGATGAATCACATTGATTGATTTACGAATATTGTACCAGCCTTGCCTTCCCCTGAATAAATCCCACTTGATCATGGTGTATGATTTTTTCCATATATTGTTGGATCCGGTTTGCTAATAATTTTGTTGAGGATTTTAGCATCTATATTCATCAGAGATATTGGCCTATAATTTTCTTTCTTTGGGTGTCTTTGCCTGGTTTTGGAATCAGAATTATACTCGCCTCATAAAAGGAGCTTGGAAGTCTTCCTTCCTCTTGAATTTTTTGAAATAGTTTGAGAAGGATAGGAGTTAGTTCTTCTTTGAATATTTGGTAGAATTCAGTTGTGAAGCCATCAGGCCTCAGACTTTTCTTTGTTGGGAGTTTTTTGATAACTGTTTCGATCTCATTTGATGTAATCAGTCTGTTTAGGTTTTCTGATTCTTCCAGATTGATTCTTGGAAGATTTTATGTTTCAAGGAATTTGTCCATTTTATCTAGGTTGTCTAGTTTTTTGGCATACAGTTCTTCATAGTATTTTCTTACAATATTTTGTATTTCTGTTGTGTCAGTTTTTATTTCTCCACTCTCATTTCTAATTTTATTTATTTGAGTCTTCTCTCACTTTTTCTTGGTGAGTCTGGTTAATGGTTCATCGATCTTGTTTACCTTTTCAAAGAACCAGCTCCTAGTTTCATTGATCCTCTGTATTGTTTCTTTAGTCTATGTCATTTATTTCTGCTCTGATCTTTATTATTTCCTTCCTTCTATTACATTTGGGCTTTACTTGCTGTTCTTTTTCTAGTTCTTTTAGATGCAGGGTTAAGTTGTTTATCTGACCTTTTTCTAGCTTCTTAAAGTGTGCCTGTAGTGCTATGAACTTCCTTCTCAGTACTGCTTTCGCTGTGTCCCATAAATTTTGAGTTGTTGTATGCTCATTGTCATTCGTTTTTAGGAATTTTTTAATTTCTTCTTTGATCTCATTCTTAATCCATTCGTTATTTGACAACCTGCTATTTAGTTTCCATGTGTTTGAGAATTTTTGAACTCTTCTGTTGTTGTTCATTTCTAGTTTCATGCCATTGTGATCAGAGAAAGTGCTTGATATGATTTCAATCTTCTTAAATTTGTTGAGACCGCTTTTGTGCCCTAACATGTGGTCAATCCTAGAGAATGTACCATGAGCACTTGAAAAGAATGTATGTTCTGCTGCTTTAGGGTGAAAGGTTCTGAAGATATCTATTAAATCAAGTTGATCTAGTGTGTCCTTTAAGTCTGCTGTTTCTTTGTTAATTTTCTTTCTTGAGGATCTGTCTAGTGATGTTAGTGAGGTATTGAAATCCCCTACTATTATAGTATTGCTGTTGATCTCGCCCTTTATATCCATCAGAGTCTGCTTTATATATTTAGGTGCTCCTATATTAGATGCATAGATATTTATAATAGTTATATCTTCCTATTGGATTACTTCCTTTATCATTATGTAGTGGCCTTCTTTATCTCTTACTATATCGTTTGTTTTAAAGTCCATTTTGTCTGGTATAAGTATTGCTACCCCAGCTTTTTTTTCATTTCTATTTGCATGAAATGTTTTTTTCCATCCTTTTACCTTCAATCTATGTAATCTATGTTCATCTTTTGTTTTAAGGTGTGTCTCTTGTAGACAGCATGTGTAAATTTTTCCTGTAGAAATGACTCCAATTAACCAGGATGGCTAACAGTTCTTCTGACTCATATGTTAAAAATTTCAAGACTATAAAAATGTTTATTGTGAGATGTACTGTGCATACCGAATATTTACAATTGAAAGAATGAGTGAACAGCCAGGTATCCACCATTCAGATCAAGAAGCAATCTTCTCGCATCTAGAAGCCCTATGTGTACCTATCCTGTCTCACAAATGTTACCTGGACTTTTGTAATCATTTCCTTGCTTTTCTTTAGTTTTACCACCTACCCATGGATTTCTAAACAATCTAGTTTTGTCTGTTTGTTTAAAATATAAACTGTATGAATAATTTTTTCTTACAACATCATGAAATTCATCTAAGATGTAGTGTGCAGCTCTAGAGTATTCATTTCACTGTTTTGTGAGCAACCAGATTTATTTACACGGCTAGCCATTTAGGTTGCTTCCGGTTTGAGGAAAACCACTATTACACATATTCCTGCTACATGTGAAAGAACACTTGCGGTATAGAAAGTGTGCAGCATCAATGTTACTAGACAAAGCCAGATTTTGTTTGTGTTTGTTGTTGTTTTTAATTTCTTGATTTAAAGAGAGGAGAGAGAGAGAGACAAAGGCAGGGGACGAGGGAAGGAGCGGGAAGCATCAACTTGTAGCAATTGCTTCTCGTACGTGCCCTGACTGAGCAAGCCTGGGGTTTGGAATCTGTAAACGTCAGCATTCCAGGTCAGTGCATTATCCACTGTGCCAGCACAGAGCCTTGTGCCCTGAGGGACACAGCGACTTTTGCTCACCTTGTATATTCCCTGGCATGGTTATAATCTTTCTCAATAGGAGTGTGATTAGGCATCTTTTCATTCATTTAAAGATCTCTTCTTTTTCATGGTCATGGTTTTTTTTTCACTTCTTTCTAGGTTGTTCTCCATCTCAATTTTTAAGGGTTCTTTATCTACCGGGGAGATTAGCCTTTTTTGTGAGACACAATGCAACTCTTTACTCCCATTTTGTCCTTTGTCTTTTGATGTTGTTCTATGATTTTTTTTTTTTTTTTTGCCATGAAAGACTTCCTTGTTTTTCTAGTTAAATTATCAATCTTTCCTTAGACTACTTATGAATTTTAAGTCCTAGATAAGGTTATAAATAAAGTTAACTGTTTTCTGCTGGTATAAATAAGGTTTCATTTTACATTTAGATCTCCGGTTCATTGGAAGATTTTTCTATTTAACAGTTTGAGGTATGAATCTAACACTTGTCTTTTCTTCAATGGCTTTGCAATTGCCCTGTTCTTAGAAAAGCCCATCTTTCCCTCATCAGATATGCAACATTCATAACATTTAATTGCCTTATATTCCTCAGTTCCTTTCTGCACTTTTTCTTTAGTTCCATGGGTGATGTGAGACACCACGCTGCTTATATTAGAGAAGATTTCTAGCGTGCTGTCAATTTGAGAGGGCTGGTCTCTTTCCACTGCTTGACCTTATTTTCCAAGATTTCTTGTTTCTTTTTATAGAGGAAATCTAGAATCAACTTGTCTTCTGCATGGGAAGAGGGTAGGAACTTACTGCTATTTTAATTGGCATCACATTAAACTTATACAGTAAATGGAGATAATAGACATTTTCATGCATTTGAGTCATGCTAGTCAAGAACATGAAATATCTCCTCATTTGCTCAAGTTTGCTTTCATTTGGGGGTTCTTTGAATCAAGACAGACTGCCTGGGTAGGAAGACTAGGAGACTACTGACTACTTCACCAGATAAATGGTCACAGAAAATTACAATCAACTAAGCTCTATGTCTGCTATAGAGCGCTCTCCTGGCCCCAGGACCTCCCTCGATGCCTGGAAGCCATGAGCCTATCTCAGCTCTGCAAATCTCTGGCACTCCCGCCCTGGCCGGTTGGCTCAGCGGTAGAGCGTCGGCCTAGCGTGCGGAGGACCCGGGTTCGATTTCCGGCCAGGGCACACAGGAGAAGCGCCCATTTGCTTCTCCACCCCTCAGCCATGCTTTCCTCTCTGTCTCTCTCTTCCCCTCCCGCAGCCAAAGGGCCCGGGCACTGGGGATGGCTCTGTGGCCTCTGCCTCAGGCGCTAGAGTGGCTCTGGTCGCAACATGGCGACGCCCAGGATGGGCAGAGCATCGCCCCCTAGTGGGCAGAGCGTCGCCCCTGGTGGGCGTGCCGGGTGGATCCCGGTTGGGCGCATGCGGGAGTCTGTCTGTCTCTCCCTGTTTCCAGCTTCAGAAAAATGAAAAAAAAAATCTCTGGCACTCCCCCTCCTCAGACAGAGAGGTCTGCCTCTCTGCCCCTTCGTGCTTTCTGTCTTCATCACGGTCCCCATTAAGGGGACACCCTGGCCTCCTGATTAACCCCTGTGTATGGGCCTCCCAACCCGTTTCTGGATGGTTGTTTCAGGCTGGTGGCTGGGCTGTATGACTCAGGAGGAGAAAGGGTGTTTGAGAGCCAGAACGGCCAACGGGGTGGTCACCTGCTGGGAATTAGGAATATGATGGATCCTCACGGTGAGACTCAGTCACATAGGGACAGGAATGACATTCATGCTGTTTCTAGAAGAAACGAAAAGCCTCTGAAATCCTTTAAAGGAGTCGGTAGCTGGGAACATGGTCTGGGAATGAGAATGGGGTTGGATCTTGCTACGGAAACATAACAGGAGGTGAAGCAGTGATCCAGGTGAGGGCAAAGGGGGGGAATATTACAACAGAGAATGTTGTTGGCAGATTGGCGCTGAGTACAGACAAGAAGGGAGGAGTGAAGATGACACATAGGCCAGGCATTGTCCACCCCGACTATAGGCTATTATATTGTGTTTGCCGACCAGAAACTTGGACTAATACAATGAGTAACGGCTATTTTCTTCTAAGCTATTCTATTAACAATACAGATGCCACATTCCAGACTAATCTGATATATAGAATAAAGAGCGTACTGAATAGATAAAATAGGGAACTGACTTGTCTCACAGAAAGTGAAGCTTGGGTTCTAAGGAGCCTTTGCCCACTTGTTCAAGTCACAGATGTGTTCTTTTCTCCCTTTCTTCTCCCTTTCTGCCCCCACCCCACCACAAAGGAGAACAGACAGACCGCCACCAGCATTTGCCTCACTTCCTTTTCTCTCTCTGCCTTTCCTGGCCTCTTCTGCTATTTTTTCTCACTGGCTTACCCAGGCTTCCTCCTCTGTCTGGGCCTTTCACCTGCAGTGGCCAGTTATCCGGACAGGGGCTGACAAACAACAAACCCCGGCTACGCTGGCCTGCATGTGTCAGAAAGCTGCCAGGGCCACTGTAGCTGCGAGACACACACACTCCCACCCACCTTCCCCCTAAGAAAAGGGGCCAGCACAAGAGAGGAAAAGAGAGTGAATGATGGTGTTGGGGGTAAGGGTCAGGAAGCTGAATGGCCTCTGGTAAGTCATGTCACCTTTCTGAAGCTCAGGTTTCACATCAGAAGATGGTAATGATAATACCCCACCCCATGGAGTTGTTGTGAGGCTGACTATCATAGGAGTAGGTTATGGTCAGAACTGTACTGCATAGTACCAATGCCAGACCTTGCCTCCCTCTTTGTCAGTTTGTTAAACCCGACCTGGCCAGGGAAAAGCCATCAGCAGGTTGGGGGCAGGACAGAGAGGGTGAACCGTAGCTGATCGCCAATTCCAGTAAGGATGCAGACTACCTCCCTAGCTCTGTAAATTGCCACATCCACCTAGCCCAGCTTTGGGAAGCAATGTCATTTGGACAATCAGAGGCTTCTTCTCTAGAAGCTGAGTGTGTCCACTGATAGAATCCAATTTCTGTGCATATGGGCCAGTGCCCTGATGCCAAATCAGAAGGAGCCTGAATTTTCTTTAAATCTCCTTTCCTGGGCTTAAAGGTGAGAAATTGAGGTTAGGGAGACTAGGTGATTTCCTCAAGGTCATGGTGAAGTTGGTGCCTTGATACCAGGACAGGATCCTCTACTGAATCACAGATCTCTCTTGCAATGGTTATGCACAATGATTACGCACTATGGACTCAAGTTTGGGTTTGAATCCCACTTCTCCCATTGATGAGTAGCATAACCTTGGGCTCTATGAATCAGCTTATTCCCTGTAAAATGAATGTCATCGTAATACACAGACACGGAAGCATTTAATCAACATGTTGTTTGTTTTCATTAATAGATGCAAAGAAAAGAACCCAAGAGAAATCAGGATTGGTTGGGTCTTAATCCCAAACTTTAGTATAATCTGTCTTTTTCTTCTCAACCCTCATCATTTCACAGAGCTAACTGAGATTTAGGCAGGCAATCTTAGCTTTGCACTATGATTCCAGTTCGTATCTTCTTTTATTTGTTTTTGTTAAATATGTAATACTTACGGTAGGTACTTATAATATAAACCCACCACTCAACTTCAAACTAGGACCCTGGCATTGCCTTTGAAGCCCCGTGTGCCTCTTCACCCTAATCCCACTCACTCCCTGTAACCATTCTACTGGAATTTACATTTATTGTACCCTCCCTTGGTTTGACCATATATATATATATGTCTTAAATTATATATTAGTTAGTTTTATATGCCTTTAACCTTAACATAATTGGAATCACGCTGTATGATCTTCTTTAACTTGTCTTCATTGCTTAAATTATTTTTGTTATTTATCCATACTAATGCAATTGTAGATCAGTCATTTTCATTGTTGGATAATACTTCACTGCATGAATATGCCATACTAATTTATTCATTCTCTTGTTGATGGGAAATTGGGTTATTTCCAGAATTGTTTTATTTTCTATTAAAAATGGTTCTTCAACAACAATTTTGCACATAACCTTGGTGTACATGGCATATTCTTCATGTCAATTATGTTCCCCATGCTGTGTCATAGGGATGAGTGTTGTTGCACCTACTTATATTTTTATCAGCAGTGTATAGGAGTTCCTAATTTTCTTTAAGGTTGAAATTATCCATTCTCTCTTTTTTAATCTAGTAATTAATTAATTTCTACTTTTCCTGTGCTGTATAGATAAAGACTGAGTTGTTTACCATGGTATGTTGTCCTCCAAGTGCTGTGGAAACCATGTTTTGTGACCTCATTCCTTTTATAAGTATCAGGTACGACTTGGTGCCCTTGATTTCCATGTCTGCACTGACCTCTCGGGAAGCCGGATACACCTGCAGTGTGGGTGTGGCAGCCTGGAACATCATGACCATCACGCCACCCACCGCATGGGGCAAAATATCCAGTCTGGAAAAGCAGACTCTTCATTTTTATCATGTCAGACTAAATACAGTAAAAAGAAGAAAGACAAGTGGCTGTAAAAAGAAAAAGCAGAAGTGTAACTCTTGCCCCTGGTCTTTCTCTCTGGGGAATAAGAAGTTGTCAGCCCAGGTGCTGAGCAGAGTTGGTGGTTGAGAGAAAAATCAAGTGGCTGATGGGGTGTACTTTACAATGATTTAGAAGCAACAAGCTGATTATCTTCATCCTATTCAGTGAAGCTTGGTTTTCCTGATCCTTAGTGATGTGCCGTCAGCATCCTACACTACCAGCTTCCGTTAGGAACTACGGGAAGAGAAGGAGCGGTCTAGAGCTCCTTCAGTGTTCACTGCAAGGAAATTGAGCTGCTTGTTTGCAGAAAATAAATGATTGCACGTGGCGAGCACTCGCATTTTTCTCATGAAAATTGTCTATCTTCTTGCTAGTCTGGCCAATGCAGTGGTTTGGCCAAGCAGAAGGGCCCCGCCTTTCAATAGCTCTGAGGGTTCAGCTCCTGAACGTCTGGTCGAACTAGAAGTTCAGAGGCTGTACATGAATGTGGATAGTCAAGATTTATCTGGAGAGGCCCAGAACCTCTGTCCAGGAGGGAAGAACTCCATCTACGGCTTCCACCTCTGCCATTGCAGCTGCCCCTCTCCTTTCCTTCCTCCTTCCCTCTCACCATCCTCTTCCTCTGTCTCCTGTCTCTTCCCCCTCTATCTCGGGTCTGTAAAGGAGAAGTAGCTGGGAGCCTACTGCTTTGTCCTTTCTGTGTGTTCTTTAGACCCAGGAGAGGACTGGTCACCTGGATAAACGGGGGAAATGTGCACCTACTTACTCACACAGGTGAACAGGGCATACTTGCTGGCTACAGGGATTGTGTCCAGGTATAACAGATATGGCTTCTCTCCTTTGCTTCCTCCTTGACCCTAAACTGCTTTCTGCTCTCTAAAGGACAGATCAGAACTTTTCAAAATATATCAAAGGAACAGCCAAGTCTCCCAGAAGGGACGTGGACCTCTCTAGACGGGTCAGCCCTGCAGGCATGCGCCCCTCCTCCTGTTCCTAGCCCCTGTCCCCCCCTGCCACCCCCTTGCTTGGGAACGTCTACTGCTGCCCTGTCTGCCTGTCACTGGGTCTGGTGAGGGGACTAAGGCAGTGAGGAGAGTGGCACCCTGCTTTTCGGAGGGCTTTCAAATGACCTGATGTCAGAATTATATTGTTGGGAGATTGTTAGATTTGTTCCCAGCTGACTGTTGGGTGTATCCTGGTTTTATTTGAAAGCATCTGGCTGTCAGCATAACTCCTGATTCCACCTGATAAGGAGGACACACGTCTTGTGACGGAGATCCTCTCCCCGTTCCCAGCTTTCTGCCTTGCCCAGATAATTCCCGTCCCATTTTAGACAGATCTTCAAGAAAAGAAAAATCTAATTTTCTGAGTAGACTGTTACCTGAGTACACTGTGTTACTGCCAACACTGATATTTACTTTAAAAAATATATGGGAGGTGGATGGGGCTAGCAGAACAATATAAAAATGCCATTTTCATATCATGGTTCTTCAAGTGGAAAAGTTTACCCATGACTTTATGCAAATGAGCATAAAGTTCCAAAGAAACCTTCAGAAGAATTGATTATTCTGCTTTTTTTTTTTTTTTTTTTTTTTTTGAGCCTAGGAAGCTGCTGGGGGCAGCATGACACCTGTGAAAACCAGACTAGATGTGTTTGAGACAACAGGAAGTAGTGACCAGCCAGAGCTTGCAGAGCTTGCCCTGACCTGGTTACAAATCTGGTTATAAAAGAAAGCAGCTGGAAAGAAATTTGCATGTCCAATAGGTTTCACTATTAAAGTTTACACAATGTGGAGTAGTCAGCCAAGCTGGCAGGCTACCCAGGTCACATGATTACGTAGAGACATGAAACTTGATTATGTGTTCGAGCAAGTTTTACTTCTCCCTGGTGCAAGGGTGTTTGCCAGCAGCCTGCACTCTCAGAAGTCAGACTCCAGTGACTGGGGCCCCTGAGATCAAACGTTTACCATGCTACTCTCTAAGAGGTCCAGAGGCTGCTGACGTTACCACTGGACGTGACCACTGGACGGTTATTTGTGGCTTTTATCATTAACAGAAAGAATGGACAAGCTTAACAAAATTACTGTCCCTGCCAGTCAAAAGTTGAGGTAAGATTTTCCCCATCCAATACTTCTTCTTTTCCTTCTCCTTCTTCTTCTGCTTTTTTTCCCTGATGATCTTACTGCATCTCAGAAAAACTGAAATCCTGGAATACTTTGCTGGTTTTAAGGCAGGAGTGGCGACTGCTTTAGTGAAGTGGATAGAATTTTTAAAGAAGTATGTAGGAACAAGCAGACTTATTCTAGCTGTGATTTTGCCAGTGATAAAATGTAAAGCTCTGGAGAGAAAATGAAAAGAAATGCCAGCGGTTTAGATTCTGCAAAAGGTCAGCCTTCAATCTGAATACAGCAAGCTTTTGCTGAGGAAAAGTCTAATCTAAGCCTCAACAATTTCATTGTGAATTGCTGTGCAATGTTAAGGATTGTTATAATCATTTGTATTCATTACATTGCTGCTACCTCCTACTTATTTTGTGGGCCTATTTTTGTGGGTTTGGGGGAGATTCAATCTGTTTTTCTTGTGTCCTCATGTCAGTGTAATAATTATCTATGAAAATTCACTTAGAAAGAATAAACCAGAAATGACCAAGGGCAAGAATCAAGAAACGTCTTTGATCTATGGGAAAGATAACTTCCTAAATTTTGATTTTGAAAGTCTTTTTTAAATTTCATTGTAAGAGCACCATGGGTTTTTTGGTGACAGAAACTTTTAAATGTTCAATGACTATTTTATTTATTTTAGAAAGAGAGGAAGAGAGAGAGAGAGAGACAGAGACAGAGATAGGAATTTCAATCTGTTCCTGTATGTGCCCTGACTGGGGATCAAACCAGCAACCTCTGTGCTTCCAGAGGATGCTCTAACCAACTGAGCCATTTGGCCAGGGCTCTCAATGACTATTTTATATTCCAACTACACCCTGAACTTCAATTTTTTACGGGTACGGTGACATGTGTAGCACGTATGTTATCACAAATACCAAGGAGCTAGAGAACTAGAGCTTTTGAGACCAAAGTTAAGAGAAGTTAGTCTGGGATTAACAGAAGGACAGCCCTTTACAGGTAGAATGTGAGTCTTCTACCTGGTCGGAGCTCGCTAAGTGACAGCTGGAAATGGACTGCTGATCTGGACACAGTAGGCAGCATTGCCCAAGGTCAGCCATTTTGAGAGCATGTTGTTGAGTGTTTCTGTGTGATCTGCACGGATGGGGGACAAGGAGGTACCTCAGTCTAACCCTTGGTCTCAAGTTTTCACACTCTCTTAGGAGGGGGGCAGGTAAAACAATGGAAGCAGTAAGTGACTAAATGAATATAAGAAAGGAATTAGAGCAACTGGAGAAGGTTTCAGGGAGAAGATGCAGGCTTCAAGAGTTAGGCTTTGAAAATATCTTCTATTCAGTTGGTTGCCTCTTTGTTGGCGGTCTCTTTGGCTGTGCAGAAGCTTTTTAGTTTGATACACAGATCACATATCATAGACTTGTATACACTTGAAACCTATATCAACAAATGTCACCCAGTAAATTTAATTTAAAAAATTTAAAAAGAAAATAAAAAGAGTGAGGCTTTGAGAGGTAAGTGAGATAAAAGTAGAGGAAAAGTATTGTGTGCTGGGAGGGAGGAAATACAGAAGCTGACACTTGGGGCTGGACTTGGGGCTGGTCCATTTGTGGGATGATGAGAGTTTTCTGTCCTGCAGAGACTACAGAGTAGGGCCTGTGGGACCAGAAGTTCCTGATAAAGTAGGATGCGTGGGCTGGGGCCAGATTACAAGGAACTGTGAAGGCTCCAACCACGGAGTTGGAGAATGCGCTACACTGTTAGAGATGTCACGTCAGCAAGCATATAGGAGGTTGTCAAGACGGACTGGAGGGGTAGGAAAACTGGAAGCAGGAATGCCCAATATGTGGGGGAAATTAAATAACCCACGCATCTAGCGTTATAGGCCTAGATCTGGGGCTCAGCAGTAAGAAGGAAAGGTGAAGGAGAGGTAGGAAGACATGCCAAAGAAACTAACAAGGAATGCAGAGCAGGGCTTCCCTCGTGTGAGCAGGAGGATTGTAAAGGTCCTGACTTTTCAGAGATATTCCATAACCTAAGCTACACTAGGTCTTAAAACCTCTTTCAGAAACTTCAGTTGGGAATTTAAATAAACAAAAAGAGTAGGACTTAAATCACTTGATGACCCCTCCCTCTGAAATAAAGTCCAGCTTGAGCACGGAGCAGTCGACAGGCAATATACAAACATAGATTATGGGGTAGAAAACCAAAATTACACTGTGGGTAATCATACACTACACTCATCTGCTTACGCAGAAATAACTTTTTTTTTTTCCACTTGGCTACTCAGTTGTCTTTACAGAATTGACCTGTTTTAGTAAAATGTGCACCGTCAACATGGAACTTTTCAAAGAAAGGACATTGTAAGCACAATGGACTTGAAGCACCATCTTAATTTTTTTTTTCTGTAGTTAAGTAGGATAGTGAGAAATAAGTAAATGAAATACTTGATCCCCATGGTTTATATCCTCTGTCCTGACTGGTTAACACCAATTCAAAAAGTTGCCTAACTGTGCAATTATTTGGCACCAGATGACAATATGAGTGAAGAGCTGTGTTACATTATTAAGTTTATCAAAGTTTATATGAGACTTTGTTTAAATTCTTAGCTACAAAAATAGAAAGATAGTGAGTGTCTATGAAGGATGGCTGAAAGGGATGCCCCTGATCTTGGGGGTATACTCCCAAAAACTAGAGGCAGAAGGATTAACAGGAAGGGAGGAAAAGCAGAATCAGCCAAGGAAAGGAAGGCAGGCAGGATTGGAAGGAAACAAGGGATTCTCAAAATGAAAGAGAAAAAGAAGCTCCCAGATGAACACCTTTGGAGAGAAATATTCACCCTGAGACTGCTGCTGCGGAAGGACTGAGGAAGGCAAGGTGGCTAAGTCACATATGACCCCAGAAATGCATAGACACAGGTTTTCTTAGTTTCTCCCACTGACACACTATGTAAAGTAGTTTTCTCGGTTAGTAGGAATTCAGAAACTCTCAGGATCTTTCAGTGAATTTTTATCAATGATTTTTCCTGAATTTTATAAGATAATTATATCATCAGAAACCCAGCGAAGACCTGGGTTCTCAATCTTTTCACCGTGAACATTCTCATGACCATAAAAAGGTTAAAATTCTAGATAAACATTTCAAAACTTCCAATCTTGATCACATTGACTATATTCTTTTCAAGTTAATGGAACTAACTTTAAAAGGAAATTTTATAGCCCTGGCTGGGTAGCTCAGTTGGCTGGAGTGTCATCCAGTCATGCTGAGGTTGTGGGTTCCAACCCCCCCATCAGGGCGCAGGCAAGAGTCAACCAGTGATAGCATGAATGGGTGGGACAAAGAATTGATATTTCATTCTTTGTCTGTCTCTCTCCCTCTCTCTCTCTAAATCAATAAAATTTTAAAGAGTTTTTAAGAAAAAGAAATTTTATATTTTTATATTTTTTATAACCTCTCAGAGACTCATCACCTATGCTTGCATATTTTTCTTTCTTGTAGCTCCCCAAAACACATATTCGCTTATTTTTACAAATGCAAAGGGTTTTTGACCTGAGTATGGTTAAGCCAAGTCTCCCCAATCTTTATTTTATTAATTAAAGAGTGTGGTATTTTTCAGTCACACTAACATATGTGTAACTTTAGGAACATTTATTTAATCTCCTTGGTCCTAGTTTCTGTTCTTCAGCTGGTAAGACAGAGAAAATAACAGTATCAATCTCATAGGGCTGTTGAAAGGATTAAATAAATTATTTTGTGAATACTGACACATACTGATCCTGGCACATAGTAATTATTGGATTTAAAAATGGGAGTTACTATTATCAATATTAGTATTCTTATTAATTCCATAAGTGTGCAATTGACTTTCTGAAAATAAACATGGGACTTTACATTGATCCTTGTTAAGTTTCATGTTAGTTTCAGTTCTTCCTTCTGGCTATTTTTGGTTATTTTACCTGTTGATTCTGACACCTGTGGCATTAATCTTTGCATGGACTGTAGATGTGACAAGCATCCTTTCTCTGCCTTAATCTAAGTAGATAATAAAACTGTTGATCATAACAGAGCCCTGTCGTAGGTATCTGGGTCTTAATGTTAGGACTTTCACTTGAAGATCTTATTTAACAGATTCTTGGGTATGATTTCTTGGGTTCTGGAATTCTCAATTGGAGTTTCCAGTTATTTGACTTAGCAATTTCAATTCTTCAGAAACAATTTCACCTTCTTTTCACCTTTCTGCCACTAGCGCTCTTTCTGGTCTTCCTTGTTTCTCTCAACAGGCTCATCATCAGTCCGAAGTCTGATTCATCCCTCCCTCTGCACCTCACTACCTACCACACCCTGTAATCTTTCTTTTACGATGTTTCCATATATATACTGTATGCCCTGTCTTTCCTCTTCTACCACAACTCCTGGATAGAATCTCATCTCCCCTATGTCCACCATCTAAGAAATGAGAAGTTTGGACAGACAATTCCTAAAGTTCCTCTCAACTCTGATGCTGAGTGATCCTCAAGGCAGGGAGACCATACTTAACCATATGTTAACACTATTATTTTATCCCATGACCCTCAGGAAATATTTTATGATTTAATTATCTATGTGTTTGAGGCAAAGTTTCCAAAATATTTTCAAACATTTTTCTTATTATTTTGAAAGCTGCTCATCTCTGAACACTTGGGTCAGAGAATGATTCTAGACAGAATCCAGATGACTTATCTAGAAGGTAGCTCTGATGTATCTACAAGGACAATGCAACTGGAGCTCAAAAGGGCTGGACTCCAATCGCCAGTTGCTAGCTATGGGTCCTGAGAAAGTGTCAGGTCTGAGTTCGGAGGCAAGGGACACAAGGCTGAGAGGGGCCAGGAGCTAAAGAAGATGCGAGGAGCCATAGATGATAAGACACGCTTTATTGAGTGGCAGCAACAACAGCAATACGGAGCAGCAGCAGCAGCAGCCATCCCAGGCAGCAAGCAGGCGCTGACCCCGCATTTAGGCTTTTATGGCTAATCAGACAATAGTGGCCCTTAGCCAATAACCGTGTCCTTGATTACACAAGATACTTACATTAAGTCAGTGCTCAAGGTCCTGTGTCTTTGGTTACATCAGGCGTTATGGCTACACAGCCAAAAAACAAGTGAGCATGCAAGCCTAACTATTTTCCCAACAGAAGGTCACTCAACTTCTCTATGCCTCAGTTTCTCCAACTGTCAAATAATAGTAGAGATGCTTTCCTCACAGGCTTGTTGTGAATACCAAGTAAGATAACATAGGTTGAAGTGCATTGAATAATATTTGTCCGTGGTCACTATAGCAAGTAAGTACAAAGTTAATAACACTACTTCAACCCACCCATCATGAGTAACTTCTTGCTGTCTTACTTCCTACTCTTGGTAATAGATCCAATGCCCTTTAAAAGTGGCAAGCAGAACAGGAAACTGTCCAGGGGATCATGGTGGATAGAGCAACTCTTGAATACACGTGTCTGGGGCATCTCTCCTCTAGTTCTTTCTAAGCTTCGGTTGCAGACCAGTGCTGATGTGGGAGGGTGTAAAGCAGGGGTCCTCAAACTTTTTATACAGGGGGCTAGTTCACTGTCCCTCAGACCGTTGGAGGGCCGGACTATAAAAAACAACTATGAACAAATCCCTATGCACACTGCACATATCTTATTTTAAAGTAAAAAAACAAAACAGGAACAAATCCAATATTTAAAATAAAGAACAAGTAAATTTAAATCAACAAACTGACCAGTATTTCAATGGGAACTATGCTCCTCTCACTGACCACCAATGAAAGAGGTGCCCCTTCCGGAAGTGCGGCGGGGGCCGGATAAATGGCCTCAGGGGGCCGCATGTGGCCCGCGGGCCATAGTTTGGGGACCCCTGGTGTAAAGGAAGCCCAGTATCTAATGGTAGAGATAAGATAGGCTTTCCAGGGAGTATGGCTTTCCATTCCCTTCATACTACATTGTCTGAGAATCTGCTCAGCTGGGCCATTTTGTGTCACATTGATGGATGGAATACTCAGGCAAAGCCTCTTTGCCCTTGTGGACAAACTACATGATTAGAAATTTGCTTAGTATGTGTGGATTTCAGGATCATCAGCCGAGAAAATTTAGAACACTCTTTCTCACCCACGGCTGCACCAGCAAAACCCTAAACCAGAGTCCACCTATTCATGGCACGCCCTCTCCTGAATCCAATGATCACCTAGGTGCCATGTCTGAACAACTTCTTCCTTTTCATGCAACCGGTCTCCTAATGGGCTATGACACAGTTCATTAAGTTTCCAAAAACTGAGCCACAATTACCTTCCAGCCCTGCCTCCTGGATCACTGGATTGGAGGAGACTGGGCCGGTACCAAGTGCTTCAGGCACACACTTACAGACAATCTCTTTCTTTTTCCCCCACAGGTGACTAACCTCTTCTGTTCTGTGCACAATTTATTAGTTTCGTTCATTTTCAAAGAGAATCTAGCTATTGCCCTTGTGCAATGACATCAAGGACTCTAGGCTTGTTAAAGAATATAGTTAAGAAAAATAAATGAGAGGAAAAAAATGACAGCTGTTATAGGGAAATCAAAACACTGGATGGCTTTCTTTGGCTTTTTAATAAACCCCAGAGAAATATCCTTCCCCTGCGGTCCCCGAAGACATAGCTGCATCATTTAGACCAGTGGTTCTCTACCAGGGACAATTTTGCCCTGGAGGGAACACTTGATTGATACAGTTGGGGGTGGGGTGTTATAGATGCCAGAGGTGCTTCTAAACATCCTACTTGTGCAAAGAAATCCTCACAGCAAAGGACTGTCTGGCCCAAAATGTCAATAGCGCTACTGTTGAAAAACTCAGATTCAGACCAAGAAGTACATATTCATTTATATGTGTTTATAGTGATAATATGTATTTAAAGTTTAGAATATAATATATATAACTTTATTTTTTTTAATTTTTTTTTACTTTTTTTATTAATTTTTAGAGAGGCGAGAGAATGAGAGAGAGAGAGAGAGAGAGAGAAGGGGAAGGGAGGAGCAGGAAGCATTAACTCCCATATGCGCCTTGACCAGGCAAGCCCAGGGTTTTGAACCGGCGACCTCAGCATTTCCAGGTTGACGCTTTATCCACTGCACCACTACAGGTCAGGCCTATATATAACTTTTTAAATGATGTGACCTTTACTCACTGGACTGGTTTTCCTCTGTCTGGGATGGTTTGAGTAAGGGGTTGCCAAGGGAAGGGGCTAAAATAGTACATTAGTCTGTATTTCAATGAGTTGTTTGTTTTTTTTGTGTGTGTGTCCAACAAAACTAGATTCCATAAACTACATACACCACTGAGATATGTTTCTCTCTCCTGGGTAGAGAAATGGGAGCAGAAAACTTTTCCAGACATAAAGTCATCTTGGAATAGTGTCTTTCTACCTCTGTAAGTGGACTTGGCGAACCTTAAGGGGAAACCTTTAAAGTTGGGATAAAAAAGCAAATTAAGTGATAACATAGCTATTAAGAAGTCCAAGGGCTGCCTGACCAGGCGGTGGTGCAGTGGATAGAGCTTCGGACTTGGGTGCAGAGGACCTAGGTTCGAGACCCCGAGGTCGCCAGCTTGAGCGCTGGCTCATCTGGTTTGAGCAAAGCTCACCAGCTTGAACCCAAGGTCGCTGGCTCGAGCAAGGGGTTACTCAGTCTGCTGAAGGCCTGCAGTCAAGGCACATATGAGAAAGCAATCAATGAACAACTAAAATGACGCAACAAAAAACTGATTGATGCTTCTCATCTCTCTTTGTTCCTGTCTGTCTGTCCCTATCTATCACTCTCTCTGATTCTCTGTCTCTGTAAAAAAAAAAAAAAAAGAAAAAGAAGAAGAAGTCCAAGAGTTTATGTATCTGACCCAATGGCCAAATTCTGGACAGAGGTGGATATGCTGTTCTTGTCCTGAAGCAGCTCGTGTTGCCCTGAGGTCCATGGGCAGACACCACCTAATAAAAGACAAATTAAAGGGTGGAGGCGAGATGACACGTGTTTGTCCATCCATTAATGTCTTCTTAGTCACATATAAAGATTCTGCGGCTCTGCTATGAAGCACGGATTTGGAATAACTCTTCCATCAGCTGGGATAGTGTCTGTTGCGGAATGCACGCTTTCTTGCCTTGACCAGTGATGTATATTTTGTGAAACTGATAGATGGGTTTTGAGGGTGCAACTTAAAAAAGAGCTTATCCCAGTTCTATTATAGAGCAATCTCCTCCCACATCACCCCCTATCCCCTCGCCCCATGACTTTTTAAATTGGTATTGATCTTATCCTGATGTCAGAAAACAGTTTGCCTGATCCTCCTTTGCCATTGGGAATGCTGAGAGGGTATATATGTGAGGGATCCAGGCTGGCACAGGCTGCTTTCTGACATAAGTCAGATGCTCAAGGCTCCTGGCTGATCCTAGATTCTGCCTCAAAGGTAAAGGGTCTGCAGTGCTCTTGCCAACTAGGAAAATGGCCTTGCCAAGGAAAATTTCAGGTCCATATATAGACAGCTGAAGCCTGTCTGCTCCCAAAGAGCTCCTCCCACAGACCCCTGCTCTCCTGGTCTGACCCACCTTCTCTTACCTGTCCTGCCTCACCTCCTACCTGTCCTGCCTCACCTCCTTTCTAAAAGGACCAGCTACACCTGCAGGCTTATTTGTAACTCGGATGTTACAACCCATTTTATGTTCTATGTCAGGGGTCGGGAAACTTTTTGGCTGAGAGAGCCATGAACGCCACATATTTTAAAATGTAATTCCATGAGAGCCATACAACGACCCGTGTACTTTACGCATTATCCAATAAAAATTGGTGTTGTCCCGGAGGACAGCTGTGATTGGCTCCAGCCACCTGCAACCGTGAACATAAGCAGTAGGAAATAAATGGATTGTAATACATGAGAATGTTTTATATTTTTAACGTTATTACTTTTTTCATTAAAGATTTGTTTGCGAACCAGATGCAGCCATCAAAAGAGCCACATCTGGCTCGCGAGCCATAGGTGCCCGACCCCTGTTCTATGTCCTCAAACAACATTTTCCCTCAGTCTAGCGTGGTTGTTTCAGTGCTCATTTCAAAAGCAAGGCAAGGAAGCCAGCTTCGGGGGCATGCTATGCCTCCTTGGTGTGTCATGCTTCCCCATTAGCTGCTTTCCTGAGAAGGGAACTTATAACCCCGGAGTATCCCTCCTCCCCCAGGCTAGCTGAGGCCCCAGCCCGATCCCATCAGGATCTCATCATTTCCCACAGCGTGGGAAACACACATAGAGGCCAGTGAGCATCCCAGGAGTGCGGCCAGGCACTCACACATGCCCCATGCTCCCAGAGCTCCACACTTGGTTGGATGCTCTGCTATCGCAGTCTTGAAATTCGGAATAATTTTCAACAAGGTCCCCTGCATTTTCATAGTATACTGGGCCCTAGAAATTATGTAGTCAAGGCTAGAACAGGTTCCACGAGCCACGTGGTTGAGTCTGATCCCCCTGCAATGTGTAGGGACACACACGTCAGTGGAGAAGCCCCACCCAGCTCATAGAGTTTTACCTGCTGAGGGCTGAGAGGTTATCTCTTCTCAGGTCAGAGAGCCAAGGTCCAGGCAGGTGAAGCTGCCTGTTCAAGCTCACACCAGCAGAAGCCGTTTTAGGACTGCACCTCAAAGTTTGCCTGCCAGGACGGGTAGGCCACGCCCTCTTTGGTTTTCCCCTTGGTTATTTACTGGCCAATAAGACATTCCAGCTTAGTCTGTGTTCTAAATTTTTCCTCAACTTTTCAATTAAAAGGCAATAAATGTACTAGTCAGAATCCCCAGCGAAGCCCTACAGGACCACGCTGTCCGTATTTCAGGCTTCTACATGTTTCCGAGCCCAAACTTGGACTCTCTGCTTATGCAGATGTGTTCTGTAGCCCACTGATACACATTTTTTTTTTCTTTTCCTTTTTTTTGTATTTTTTCTGAAGCTGGAAACGGGGAGAGACAGTCAGATAGACTCCTGCATGCGCCCGACCGGGATCCACCCGGCACGCCCACCAGGGGCGACGCTCTGCCCACCAGGGGGCGATGCTCTGCCCCTCCGGGGCGTCGCTCTGCCGCGACCAGAGCCACTCTAGCGCCTGGGGCAGAGGCCAAGGAGCCATCCCCAGCGCCCGGGCCATCTTTGCTCCAGTGGAGCCTTGGCTGCGGGGGGGGGGGTAGGGAAGAGAGACAGAGAGGAAGGAGGGGGGGGTGGAGAAGCAAATGGGCGCTTCTCCTATGTGCCCTGGCCGGGAATCGAACCCGGGTCCCCCGCATGCCAGGCCGACGCTCTACCGCTGAGCCAACCGGCCAGGGCCTGATACACATTTTTAAGGAATGGTCTCACTGATCAATACTAAATTTAAGCCTCTTCTAGGTACCTTATTATGTTGAGACTAAGCACCTCTGCGGTTGCCTTCTCTTTCTTACCTCTTCTTTCTAAAAACATTTTAAAATTGAACTTATTGGGGTGACACTGGTTCACAAGACTGTGCAGGTTTCCGGTGTCAACTCAGTAAAACGTCGTCTGCACACTGCACCGTGCATTCGTCGTCCCAAGGAAAGTCTCTTTTCGCCCCCATCTCACCCCCTTTGCCCACCTCCACCTGCCCTCTCCCCCCTTTCCTTCCGGATAACACCACACTGCTGTCTGTATCTATGTGTTACATATATATGTTGGGTTTTGTTTTTGTTTTTGTTTTTGCTTAATCCTTTCACCTTCTTTCATCCAGTCCCCACTCTGGTAGCTGTCTGATCAGTGATTCACTACTTCATTCATTCATCCCTCATTCCTTCCTTTCTTCAGTCAAGAGCCATTTACTGAGCATTTATTTGCTCTGGCACTGATCTGGCCACTGCCCTTGAGGAATGCAAGGTCCATCTGGGCTTGGATACTTGCCCTGCATTTACTAGCTTATGGTCTTTGAAAAGGTTTCTTAATCTTTTTTAGCCTCAGCTTTATCAACTGAAAAATGGGAATGGTAATATCCACCAGAATAAGGTGTTGTAATGGTCACCGTGGAGAGAAAGTGCTCAGTGAATATCCCCAGCTGCAAAGACATTTAATCAAGTCCCAATAAAGAATTTTTGGGAAAGCGATCTCATGAATGCAGTATTTCAAAATTGCACTAAGCTGCATAAGAATGGGCTTTAGGCCTGGAATACTTTCTTACCAAGAGATAGGGGGTACATACAGGCTGTGTCGGGCTTATCGCCTGGTTTGGGAATCTCCCAGTATCCAGAAGTCTTCCTGTTCCTTCATTCAGCTTAAGCATGTGTGCCAGTGACCCTCAAGCATATGACTACCTTTCAGGTCAGGATCCTGCTGGTGCAAGAAAGAGGGGCGCCTGCAGGCCGGGGAGCCGCAGACAGCGGGGCTGGGGTTAGCCACAGGGACCACTGCACACTGCCGAAGCTGATTCTGCTTCATCTGTTCTCTATGTGAGTAAGGCATTGTTCCATCCAAATAATAAAATAAAGAATGCTCCCACAACAGTTCATGTAATCTGAAGATGAATGACAATTATCAAGACCAGAGTCTCATGTGTAGACTGAGTGTGCAGGATCAATATGGTAGAATTTAAGAAGTGCTTCAGAGGTGTTTATCCTACACTGAAAGGAATATGAACTTTGGAATCAGGCAGACCTAAGTTTGGATACTTGCCCTGCCCTTACTAGCTCATGCTCTCTGAAAAGGTCACATAATCTTTTTTAGTCTCAGAATGATCAACTGGAAAAATGGAAATGATAACGAATACACACCGTAATAGAGTGTTGTAACAGTCACTGTGTTGACTAGAGAGAAAGAACTCAGTAAATGTCCCCCAAGACTCCAGGAGGAAATTTGCTGATGCCCCAAATTGTGTCATTAGAGAGGCGTCCACATGGGAGAAGGCAGTGTCTCCTGTTGATTCTTGGTTCAAAATTAAGCACTAACTGTAATATGCTCAGGCACTGAGTCACTATCTGTCACTAACACCCAGGCAGGAATCATTGATCTCAGCCAGCTCAGACCAGGGGACAGAGAGCTGTGCTCCTCTGTCTCCCACACACAGACGTGGCTCAATCAACAGCTGTTAGTTGAAAGAATGGAACATTGTTCAGGAAAGTGGTGATAAGAAAGAAGGAAAGGTCAGCAGAGGGAGCCACACCTAAGAAAAGGAATTCCCAGGGGAAGGTCATGACTAGGGGTGCCTGGACTAGAGGACCCCTGAATAGAGTTGAATTCAAAATTCGAAGAAATATCTTCCCATGTTTAATTCATTGTTGTTGTTTACTGATAACTTGACCTGATTCAAGTGCAAAAAAGTGGCAGAAGGGAGAATAATCTTTCAAGTATACAGCGTATTAATGTCCATATTCAATACTGAACAGGAAGGAAGCAGTCATTTTATTTTCGTGCAAATATACTGGAGAATCAAATACAAGCGTGAGGAATAATACACTTCCAAAAATGAAGATGGAAAATGTAATACTAAATCATTGGAAAACTGAACCTTCTACATATATGTGATCGTTTTGCTTTTTAAATGGTCTCTATAGCCTGTTTAGGGTCTAAGTTCTCTTTTTATAAAGAAAGACTTTTGATTTCATACCGTCTCCATGTTCAAAGATCAGCACATTTGCCAAATCAATCCCAGATGAATTTTGAAGACAACCTCTATTTTTAATATAAATTTATATTTATTGATTAATTTTAGAGTGTGCGAGAGAGATATTTGTTGTTACACTTATTTATGCATTCATTGGTTGATTCTTGTATGTGCCTAAACCCAGATTGAACCCACAACCTTGCTGTATTAGGATCACTCTCTAACCAACTACGTTATCCGGCCAAGGCTGAAGACAACCCCTTAACATAATTAAAACAAAAGATATTCACGTAAATACCTCAAAAGTTAACTGGAAAAAAATTTTGCTTCAAAATTGCTAAAGACTGGTTTATGTGTATGAGGGCTTCCTTGGGGTGAAGTGTCCTGTAACAGCACAGTGGCGTTGTGACTGCTAAATGCCCCCGAGTTGTACACTTTGAAATGGTGAATTTTATGTTATGTGCATTTTACCACAAAAAAAAAGATAATAAAATTATTTTCTATATTTACCGTAAAATAATATAGTTGGGGAACCCATGACCATATTCCTTTTTGACCAATTAGATATTGTTTAGAAGTTTTTATACATATATTATTGATGAACATTTCTGAACAGATTTTAAGAATTACAATGCTTCTCTCCACTTCAATCCCTAAAATCCTATTTCCCAATATCCTTTTACTCAGAGTCCAGTGAAAATGAGCTTAGTTGAGTCAATATTTTTCCTTTTATATTTTTCTTCTTTTCCAAGTGAGAGCAAGGGAGATAGACATACTCCCATGTGGGCCCGGACTGGAATCCACCCAGTGATCCCAGTCTGGGGATGCTGCTCTGCCCATTTGGGGCCAATGCTCATAACTAATTTTAGCACCTGAGGTAGAGGCTCCATGGAACCATCCTCAGTGCCTGGGGTCGATGTGCTTGAACCAATCGAGCCATGGAGGCAGGAGGAGAAGAGAAAAAGAGATGAGAGAGAGAGAAGGGGGAGGGAGAGAGGAAGAGAAGCAGATGGTCACTTCTCCTGTGTGCTCTGACTAGGAATCAAACTCAGGAATCCACACGCCATGCCTGCGCTCTACTACTGAACCAACCAGCCAGGGCAATGTTTTTCAACATATGGGAAATATAGTACCATTCCTCAAATAGCATTCCATACTCTACACTCCCTGAAAATACTTTAGCTGTGCAAATGGATGCCCAGATGAGTGGATGACAATTTTATAATATACCATGTAGAACCAGCTAAGACTCATTTTTCTTCCTTAGGGTTATTTTTTAAAGAACATGCTCAGTCTTAAAACACATTCGTTTTTAGAAGTACATAGGATTACATTTTCAGAATTTTCTGTTATTAGAATTATTTGTCACTTGTTATTACAAATTTGAGAATCATCAGTTTCATATGATAATGTGTCCCCTTTTCCCAAGCCCCTTCCTGCTGTGTGAGCGAGTAAGAGCAAGAACCAGAAAGGTTTTCTCAAAGGGAGGAGGAAAGAAAGTGCCCCAGCCCCTCAAGACCCAAGGCTCTTGACCATAAAATCAGGGATGGGTGAAGCCATGACAATTTCTGCCATGTCAAGTGGCTAATCTTCTAAGAAAATTTTAAAGTAAATATAGCATAGTTT
This sequence comes from Saccopteryx leptura, assembly GCF_036850995.1. NCBI lineage: Eukaryota > Metazoa > Chordata > Mammalia > Chiroptera > Emballonuridae > Saccopteryx > Saccopteryx leptura. The sequence continues at coordinate 31,314,791 of NC_089515.1, forward strand.
CCTTGTCATCAGTCTCACAGTGGCATGTCCCAAGCCTAACTGCCTCTAATAAGGTAAAGTGTGCCATGAATTTTTTTTTTAAGGATTCAGGGTTTTAGTAGGATTATCCCTACTCATAATTGTGCCAAGTCAGCTCAGTTCCTGTCTACTTATAACCCAGATCAGCAGTTCTGACATGCCAAAGACTACCACAGAATATTTGCAAATCACAGTAGAGGGAAAGAAAGAAATGGTAGAATGTCTGGGAAAACCTGCAAACTACTTTCTCTAGTGAATAGGTGGTTAGTAAGACAACCCAGGCCGTGAGATGCTCACGTGTCAAGTGCACGACTTGCTGTCACTCCAGGATAGGTAGGTGGTCTTGGTGACTAGTGTGCCAAGAAAAGAAACACAGGGCCCTGGCCGGTTCGCTCAGCGGTAGAGCGTCGGCCTGGCGTGCGGGGGACCCTGGTTCGATTCCCGGCCGAGGCACATAGGAGAGGCGCCCATTTGCTTCTCCACACCCCCCCTCCTTCCTCTCTGTCTCTCTCTTCCCCTCCCGCAGCCAAGGCTCCATTGGAGCAAAGATGGCCTGGGCACTGGGGATGGCTCCTTGGCCTTTGCCTGGGGCGCTAGAGTGGCTCTGGTCGCGGCGGAGCGACGCCCCAGAGGGGCAGAGCATCGCCCCCTGGTGGGCAGAGCGTAGCCCCTGGTGGGCATGCCGGGTGGATCCCGGGCGCATGCGGGAGTCTGTCCTACTGTCTCTCCCCATTTCCAGCTTCAGAAAAAAAAAAAAAGAAAGAAAGAAAAGACACACAGGGCTTTGGTGCTCAGGTCTCCTGCCAGATGAGTTCAGCCACTCCATTTCTGAGCATGTCCTGGACGCCAGAGAGCCCATGCCACATTCCTATCTGCCACCTGCATGTCATAACTTCTCTCTCCCTTCTTTTGCCATCTGTCCTTTCTCTTCTTTCTCTGCCCCTCCCTAAAAATGACAACAGGCCTCTAAGATTCCATGCTTTCCTCCAGCAACAAACTTGACCTTGGGGACCAGGAGCAGGGCAGTGGTGGGGCATGTGTGTTTCCAGTAGAAACTACTTGGCCAGTTAAGGGTCTGGATACCTTCTGCAGGGTCAGAGAATAGGTGCCCGAAGAGGCACATGGTGAAGCTGGTCACCTGCCCTAGTGAGGGGCCAAGTTGAAACAAGTTAGCAGGTGACACCCAGGTGCGGCTGAGAGCACAGGTTCTGGGGTTAGAACGTACCGTTTTGCATCCCATCTCTGTTGTTTGCTAGCTGAAAGACTTGGGGAAAGTCAACTTCCCAGAGCAAAATTTTTTCATCGCCCTGGCTGGTTGGCTCAGCAGTAGAGCGTCGGCCTGGCATGCCGGGGACCTGGGTTCGATTCCCGGCCAGGGCACATAGGAGAAGCGCCCATTTGCTTCTCCACCCCACCCCCTCCTTCCTCTCTGTCTCTCTCTTCCCCTCCCACAGCCAAGGCTCCATTGGAGCAAAGATGGCCCGGGCGCTGGGGATGGCTCCTTGGCCTCTGCCCCAGGCACTAGAGTGGCTCTGGTTGCGGCAGAGCGACACCCCGGAGGGGCAGAGCATCGCCCCCTGGTGGGTGGAGCGTCGCCCCTGGTGGGCGTGCCGGGTGGATCCCGGTCGGGCGCATGCGGGAGTCTGTCTGACTGTCTCTCCCCGTTTCCAGCTTCAGAAAAATACAAAAAAAAAAAAATTTTTTTTTTCATCTATAGAACTGGGATAATCACAGCACTGTGAATACGCAGGGTGTATGTTGAATGAACACACTCCTGAACTGTAAAAATAGCTAAGACTATTTTTCTGAAGCTGGAAACGGGGAGACACACCCTTGCCATGGAAAAGCTGATCCCAGACTCCAGCCATGTGTGGAAAGGGAAAAAACAGGGTGTGATGGAAAAAGCTGGGGGAGTCCTCAGCTAGTTCATCTTGGGGCAGTGACAAAATTTCCCTGCAGTGTGATTTCCTTCTTCACAAAAGGAAGTTGACCCAGGATATTCCTTAAGTCTGTTGCACTGCTAAATTTCTCTGACTGCCTTAATGACAGGCAATATCAGGAGTCAGGATTTCAAAGAAGACAAGCACCTTGACCTCCGGGCTTCCGTACCTGCATCTGTGAATGGCATTGGGGGTGCTAACTCAGCTTTGGGAGGTTTTCTCTGGTTATCATACCATGGCAGGAGCTATCAAAACTTCTGTGCCAGCTCCCCTGTGGACGCACTGCTACTTAATCTGCACAACTAAATATAACATCAATAAAGCCACAAGGAGGCCATGCTGGAGGAAGTGGGGAATGAGGAAGCTGGACCAGAGCCAGAGGGGGCTATGACATGGGCCAAGGAGGAAAGCTGGTGAAGGGACAAGTTCTGCTGCATGCAACTAACAGCCTAGTCGCTAAAAAGTGGCATTCTTTTTCAAAATGACAGATAGTAGCTGTAGCATCCACCGGGTATGAGAACAAACGAAGGAGACTTTCAGGAGTTAAGATGTTACTTTATTGGCCAGTTTAACCTGCGCAGGGGCGAACTCCCAAGATGTTCGGAGACACCGTGCCCACAAGGAGCTGCAAATGGAAGCCGCACTTGGAGCTTACAGCCAGGCCCTTATATATCCTAAGTGAGCAAGTATAGTACAGAAGCAGATGTGGCAGTTTAGCTATTGGCTAGGGAGGTCACATGCAGCATAGCAACAGGGGCAGGCATAGCAACAGGGGCCGGTTTTAGCTTAGTGGCAAATTTCAAACCTAAACTTCTGATAAGGGTCTCTGACCTTCTTTGTTCCCAGCCTCACAGGAGCCATATCAGCACTTAACTGTTCCTTCAATAGTTACACTCTTTGCAGCACTCCCTGTTCCTTCAATAGTTACACTCTTTGGCAGCCCCAGTACTCCCTGAATCTAACAGTAGCCAGAGACTTCAGCTTTGGACAGAACTTAGCCAAAAGGAAACTATTTTGTGTGAAACACCCAGTCTCTGTCTATCTCTGTCCTCTGGTTCCACATAGGTCAGAAGGTTGCGTCATGCCACGTGGTGGCTAAGGGACCTCTTTCTTGCATTACCAGAGGGTGGATTTGCATTAAGGTTAGCTCTGGGTCCCACATGTGCCTTGCTCAGTGTGCTTTCATTGAATACCGAGGGAAGGAATAATGCAAATATATGTCCTGTGTAAAACAAATAATAACATTAGACTTTATGGGGGAGCCCCAAAATCAGTAAATCAAGATAAATAATAGAAAAAAAAAGAGATAAATAATATTTAGTATAATATTTTTAATCAAAATTAATACAAAAGAAATCCCTGATGAACAAAATATTGACATTTTAAATGAAGACAGGACCATTATTGCTACTATATTTTGCCCCAGATCCCAATATGGCGGGCACAGCACTGAGTCCCGGAAAGGTTCTCTTTAAGAGCTGTTGGCCTCGCAGCCATCAACTCTTCCTTCTGCCGAGACAAGTGCTGAGAAGACACCCGTAATATTATCCCAGTGCTTTTGGCATCCCACTGCCATGGCTTGGGCCCTTATACTGATCTCCCATCCAGCAGTGTCCCCGTGGCCAGGCCTCCCCCCTCCTCCATTCTGTCCCCTAACCAGGACACAACTCTGAACAAAGGTCTCTAAGGGCTTCGCCATTGCCGGCAAACCCTGTTTCCTGGGCCTGACACGGCCCTTGACTCCTCGCACCCCAAGCTTAATTTTTAACAATACCTCTCCCTCCAACACCCCCAATTTTTGCCACTCAGCTTCTCACTAGATCCCAACATCCCAGACAACTTCACCTCTGAGCCTTTGCACTGCTGTTCCGCTTCCAGGCTGCTGTTCCTCATGCTTTTGACTCATGAATTTCTATTTTGCATGAGGATTCAGCTCCCAAGTCTTTTCATCTTAAAAGCTTAAGTCTGTCACCCTCTTCTCAAGTCCTCCCAGCTCTCTGATCTTCCCCCTTCCCAGCAAAGAATTATGAGTAGTTTTCACTTGTTACCTCTCTATATCATGAATTTTTAAAAATTAGCTTGTATAACTTTCATAAACTAAATAAACAAGATGTTTTTAGCTGAGAACCCAGAAAACCAGTGTAAGATAGAAAACACAAAAAAATGTCGCTGAGTGACGATGGGACTTGCGCCGGGTGCGCAGCCAGGAAGCAGCAGAGATTGGAATCTGCGCTTCATTGCAGTGCCCTTTCCTGAGGGGACCCCCTTAGGAAATGATCAGGAAGGGGGAAGGAATGACATGAGCTGGGCCTCCGGCTGGGGAGACAGAATGGGAATAATTGAGGGTTTATAGCAGGGGGTTAGTTACGTCTCGCAGGGTCTTCAAACTTTTTATAAAAACCGCCCACTTTTGCAGTGCTGGTCAACCTGGTCCCTACCGCGCAACCAAACAGCGCTGTGATTGGCCCACCATGAAAGCTGGATCGCCCACTAGTGGGCGGTAGGGACCAGGTTGACCAGCACTGCAAAAGTGGGCGGTTTTTATAAAAAGTTTGACGACCCCTCTACAGTGTTTGATTGGGTCCAGATTGTGAGGGTCTTTGAATGTCATGCTAATGAGTTTGTAGTTTATCCTGCAAGAAACATCAAAGACTACTCACAAGCAGAATGACATAATGAAAGGGACGGTTTAAGAAAATAAATTTGGGGAAGGGGAGAGACTGAAGGTAGGGAGATAAAATGAGAGGCCACTGGCATAGTGAATTGTCCATGAGGCCACAATGGCTGCTGCTGAAGGAATGGACAGGAGGGGACAGAGACAAGGAAGATTCATATAAAGAGGAATTCACTAGTGGGAGATTAAAAGTCAAAGAAAGGCCCTGGCTGGTTGGCTCAGCGGTAGAGCGTCGGCCTGGCGTGCGGGGCACCCGGGTTCGATTCCCGGCCAGGGCACATAGGAGAAGCGCCCATTTGCTTCTCCACCTCCCCCCTTCCTCTCTGTCTCTCTCTTCCCCTCTGGCCCGGGCGCTGGGGATGGCTCCTTGGCCTCTGCCCCAGGCGCTAGAGTGGCTCTGGTCGCGGCAGAGCGACGCCCCGGATGGGCAGAGCATCGCCCCCTGGTGGGCAGAGCGTTGCCCCTGGTGGGCGTGCCGGGTGGATCCCGGTCAGGCGCATGCGGGAGTCTGTCTGACTGTCTCTCCCCGTTTCCAGCTTCAGAAAAATACAAAAATAAATAAATAAATAAAATAAATAAAAGTCAAAGAAAAATAAGAAATTCCAAGTCTGAAGATCCAAGACACCAGATTACAAGCTCCATTTTTTTTCCCTATCAGACATTTACATTTTTCTGTAACAGGAGGATGGTGGGACAGTGAACTCCACCTGGGCCGCAAGGTGCCGAGAAAACAGCTGCCCTTGGATATTTTTGGCCAACTCATCAAAAAACAATCCAAGCAGTATTTTATAATACCTTTCCAACATTTTTATTGAATACAGGAGATAATTTAAAAGATGGTGTCATCTGCAAGAAGTATAGTTTTAAAAGTTTAGTTAAATATTAAAATTTAATAACAAAAATAAAATGTACTATAAAAATGATGAGCAGCATCTTAAAAAGAAAGCTAGAGTCAATAGTATGAGGTCATGCAAACGTTCGAAAAAGGAGGAAGTCAGCTAAAGCATCAGCAGATCTAGTGATGATCAATACATTTTAAAAACCCATTCATAGCACATAGTACTTAAGAGACTAGATGTTTTCTTTGCCTCGATATACACTAAAGAAAATATTAGAGAGATTTCCACTCCAATTTGATCTTACAAACAGGTAAGTTGGAGATACCGAGCCTGTTGTGAGAAGATGTTCTAAGGGTACCAGCCACGCAGATGGAGACTCACAGGCAGTCACCGGTCAGTTCTAGCAGTTTAGGATGAAACCGACAAAAAGTCAGGCTTGATTTGGTAGACACTGGGGAGCTGCTGGCGGCTTTTAAAGAGGAAGTGCCCTACTGAAAACTAGGTTTTAAAGACATCAGCCGAAGAGGGCCCTGACAAACCTGCAGAGCGTGGACCAGAGAGGCACACGGCCAGGCACAGCGTTTTCCTGGTGTGAAGGGACAGGTGTTGCCTGAATCTTAGCAGCGAGAGGAGGGCCAACCCTACAGATACGAAAAGGATGAAACTCCCAAACTGGACCTGAGGTTGAGATGTGGGGATGAAAAAGAAGGAAGGAGATCTCTGCTCTTCTTGTTTGCAGAGTTGCTTTCATCCGAGACCTTCTTTAATCTATCCCTAAATCCTGATGAAACAGGGGTTTTCGTACTGTAATAACTGAGTATGGTGCCAGATGGGTGCTGGAACTCCCGGGAGAACGGTCTGTAAAGTGTGTGACTGTCTAACCACTCAGCTGTGCATCCGAAACTAATACAGAACAATACTGAATGGAAAAAGAAAAAAGAACTGTGCCCCAAATAATCATAACTTTAAGGCTTTTGTTTTAAATATAGAAACAAAAAATAAACAGGGATTTTTCTCTGATTAACATTAAAGACAGTGAGAAAAATATGCTAAACCGAGCTTTTTTTGCGGTCCTCTGTGAATTCCCTAAGGAGTTAAAAGGAAACAAGATGTTTTCTGATCTTTTTATCTTTTTTTTTTTTTTTACTAAACATTAAAAACTGTACTTCTTGCAGATGACACAACCTTTTAAATTATTTTCTGTGTTTAATGAAAATATTGGAAAGGTATATTACAAAATATTTCTTGGATTGTTCTTTGGCGATCTGGCCAAAAATATCCAAGTGCAGCTGCTTTCTCGGCACGTGGCGGCCCTGGCGGAGCTCAGCGTCCCACCATCCTCCCTCCTGGACCTGTCTGCCCGCTCCCGATCGCACACTTGGGGCTGTTCTCTGCCTACAGACCATCTTCTGAACGGCAGCCAGCACCTACGGGTTCCTATCCAACCTGGGTGCTCTTAGCCAGTGGGTCTTCCCTGGGGGATCTACAAAGAACTATTCTGATAACACTGCCAGTGGTTCTCAACCTTGGCCATACGCTGGAATCACCTGGAAGCCACTGATCTGGGAGGTGATGAGGCTATGAGGATTATTTAAAGCTCCTTGAGTGATTCTAATGTACGGCCAAAGTCAAGACCACTTCTCCAGCCCAACTTTTCTTCCAAAAAGGAAAAGTCACTGCCCACTGATGCAAGCTCTCAATTTCAATTCCAAAAATCCTCACGGGGGAAGGCTAGGCTCCCGAGGTCAGAGTCCCTGCAGTGTGCCAGGCCTAGGAACAGAAGGTTGGCAGACTAGATGTATCTCTGGGTCCGACTTGTATTGCTCTGTGCATAGGTGAAGGGAAAAGCTGGTCAGCACTCACAAATGATTCCTCTTGCTCTTTTTCCCTGTTGGAAGCAGACATCACACCATTGACTAAAACTCCTGTGTGTCAGGTGCACCTTTTCTGGGGACAGCGTCTGCCTAAGCCTTTGGCATCCAGAGGCGGATTTAACTGCAGGTGCACCGGGCACGTGCCCTGGACCCTGAATTCTGAAGGGCCCCACAAAACCTCAACTTTACACTTTTTTCTAATGTAAGGGGCCCAATATTTTCTTCTGTGTCCAGGGCTTCAACTGACCTTAATCTGCCTCTGTTGGCATCCCATTATGAAGTAAGGAATATGCTTTGCCACTAAAGATATTTCAGGCAATAAAAGGCAGGTGGGAAGATACTCTGGAGGTTGGCAAGCCGTCTCTTCTGCTCCTTGCCATCAAGCCTGGCTTAGAAGGAGATAAACCTGCCCCGATTCTTTTTAAAAAAAGGTTCTCAGCCTTCCGTGTGCATAAGCCACCAGTCCCCAGAAGTTTGTTAAAATGCAGATTGTGGGGCCCCATCTGGGATTTTTATTCCATTGATATGGTTTAGGGCCCAGCAATCAGAATTTTTTATTTTTAATTTAATTTTACATTTTGGCAAGCACATCATTTTTACTTGTATTAAACAAAGTGTTGATTACAATGCTCTCTTCTTACACTTGAATACAGATGACTACATGGAAGAATTTGTTAGTACTAATTCCTAGTGCACACTAAGAACCCAAAAACTATGTTTTATTTGCAAATGGCATTACTGTAGGTTAGTGGTCAAAATGCCACTCCATGTTGGGGCTCATAAATGCCCATAGTTTAATGCAGAACTGAAGTCAGTAGACCATTCCCACAGGTCGGTGCCAGTTAGCCATGCCAGGTTGGGGAGAGTTCTCAGCCAACTCTCCCCACCACCACCATCCCCCTCCAACCCCCCAAATCCAGTAACAACAACAACAAAACCACAACCAACCCCAACCCTTGGAGCATTTTCTGGCCTGGAGGGAATCCACCCAGGTGGCAATGTCTTCCCTCACGTCTCCAGCAGGCAGCGCTGATTTGCTTTTTGTTCCTGATCAGATCCAGTCCCCAGGGTCTTAGAAAGGCCATTAACTTGGACTGAGAATGCCAGCAGGGGCAGGCACTTTAAATCTATCACCTGTCATTTTCACACCAACCACTGTCTTTATTTTACAGATGGTGAAGGTAGTCTTCAGATCATACTGTAGAAAACAGTTTCAGAGGGTGGGCTGGGTGTGAAGGCCCAGGAGGGAGCCTGAGGTTGTCTGTCCTCTCCTGTCCCTCAGGCCAAACCCCCCTGACCCAAGGCTTCTAGAAGCGAGACATTCAGTTCTCATTCTCAGCACCATTTGCTTCTCCAGGTCTCCTCAGGTCTGACCTGGTCTCCTCTCTCCTCCCTCAAGCTCAGGGTCCTGACGGTCCAGCACTTTCTGTCATGCCCACCTGGATCAGGGGGTCAAAGGTCAAAGGTGTCTCAGTTGCAGATAGACCAGATGGCCATAAAATTGTAATAACATTGTGTGGTATCGAGTGGGTACCAGACTTATCAGAGTGGTCACATCACAAGGTTAATTAATCACTATGTTGCACACCTGAAACTAATATAATATTGTATATCGATTGTAACTGAAAACAAATCTTTAAAAAAATTTTAGGCCTGACCTGTGGTGGCGCAGTGGATGGGGTGTCGACCTGGAGATGCTGAGGTCGCAGGTTCGAAACCCTGGGCTTGCCTGGTCAAGGCACAGATGGGAGTTGATGCTTCCAGCTCCTCCCCCCTGTCTCTCTCTGTCTCTCCTCTCTAAAATGAATAAATAAAAATAAAAAAAATTTTTTTTTAATTTTAATTATGCCCACCTAAAAATAAAAGACCTTTCAAAATGAAAAAAAAAAGAAAGAAAAAGAAAGGACTAGTTGACTAATCAGACAAAGCCTAAGGGTGGTTGGTGCTCACTTATGAAAATGTTCAAGATGTAAGTGGAAAATGCAGATTACAAAATGTCAAGTATGAGCTTAAATGTGTGAAATCTATACATGTCATTCATGTGTAGTAAAAAATGGCAAGGTTTCAATTAAGTGGTGTAAAGCCAATGGCCAAGGCCACCATCACAGCAGCCCAGCCCATGCAGGTTCGCACTAGATTCGGACAGTCGGTAAAGAAACTATGGAGCCAAAAACTGATAGGCCATTTTCTTTAATTCTAGCTTGCACCCGGGGGGCAAGTAAAAACACAGACTGGGCTCCAAAACCCACTCACATTCAGTACTCACAAAGCCACTGACTTATCCGAGTTTCCTAGAATCAAAGGTTTCTAGCTCACCAGCCTTATTCTCCTCAGTTCCCCATCTCCTTCCTTCTCCCTGCATAAACTGCACACAAACTGGCATCTCACTCAGCACTCCGCCATCTTGGCTGCTTCTCCTGGCCACATGGCCTCTTTCTGCTGCTCTCTGCTCTGCTCCCTCTGCTCTCTCATGCTAATCATCCCAGGAACCAAGAGCAAGCTCTCATTCTGCCCCCATTTTATAGTGTAGATTCCAAACCTTTAATCTAATATACAAAATAGGGAAGTCTCTAATACAAAGACACTTCTCTGAGGCATGATTGGATTGTACCACCCCACATCAAAACGGGTAGGAAAGGCTTAATCCCAAAACCGAGCCCCAGGCTACAAGGATTCTCAACACACATTAATATCACCTGGGCAACGGCCTCACGTGGGCAGCGGCGTTTTTAACAAAGTGAGCATAATATATTTTATCTGCCCAACAAGTGGTAATGGGGGAGACTGATATCTTAACTATTATTTCTAAATTCTGATACAATGAACATCTCTTACATGTAGGCCCCATGACAGTATCATACAAAAACACTTCACTTATTCATCCCTCCCTCCTCCCTCCTCTGCCAAGCACTGTCTTTTTACTGTCTCCATAGCTTCCCTTTTTCCAGATTCTAGTTGGAATCATACAATATGTAGCCTCTTCATTTTGGGTCCTTTCACTTAGCATAAATTATATTTTAATCAGAAATAAAGTTATAAAATTTAAAACTGTACAGCCTATAGTACCAGCCACTACTTACTTGCCGCTCAAAAAATAAGAAAAGAAAGAAAAATGAAAAGAAAAAGGAAGAAAGCAAGAAAGAAAAGAACAAGAACAAGGAAAAGGTCACTGTCATCTTTTGCCGTTCAGATCACAGAACTCTATGCCACTTTTACAGATTTCTTGCCCTGGGATTTGGGGAATCCTGGGCTGCTCACATATCCCACAGCTTCACTCTGGCTCTCCACCACCTGAGAACTTAGTAGAAATGCAAATTCTTTGAGCCCCACACCTCTACCCAACCGGAAACTCTGGGGGGGGGGGGGGGTAATGAAACTCTGTTTCAAAAGCCCTCCCGGTGATTCGGATGCAGTTTAGTGTGAGAACCACTGACCTCTCAGATTCTAAAGGAAGCCACTTCTTTGCAGGCAAAAAACTGCTAGTAACTTTCAAATGATGATTTTTTTCCTCTCTAGGTACATAGTAGGATCTAAATTTGTTGAGATCCAGGCTTGACCAAGGTCACACTACTGTAGTATGCTGTTAAATAACTAAGCTTATTGACATTAATTGAAAAAAAATTTAAAGCAACAACCAGAGAGACAATATAAACTTGGATTTGGTTTAGACAAGTAATAACAATTATAATTACTTATAATGACCTGCCCACCATTTTTAAATACTGAAATGCTATACTGCTTAAAAATTATATATTAATATTATTTTAAAGCATTGGATAAGCTTTGTTCTTCATTTTATTTTGCTACATGAACATGGCGGTTTCTTCACAACTTAAAAAAATTAGAACATTATGATCCTATTATCTTTCTCCCAACCATTGAAGGCTATCTCTTAAAGAGCGAATCAAAGTGGAGCTGTTTTATGTCTAAACTATTTTCACACCATTTATCACAGTAAAACAACTGATGTTTAAATCTAGAGCAACCTCTCCCGGAACAGTCCAGTTACGTATTCCTTTGTTATTGCGTCTGGTAAGTTGTAACTGAGAACAAAGCCTCCAAAATGGAGCAGACACTACCGGGAGCAGGGGAGCTGTGCATCACCTCGTATATGGATGGCTGATCAAATCAGCCGAGAGCATCACCTCTTCTTGGTTTAGGGCAGTGGTCCCCAACCTTTTTTGGGCCACGGACCGGTTTAAATGTCAGAAAATATTTTCACGGACCGGCCTTTAAGGTGGGACAGATAAATGCACAAAATAAAATTATGCAACCGGCGTCAAAACTGTGGTATTTTTAAATATAATTGTCAAACTTACGAGACAAGCGTCAAGAGTGAGTCTTAGACGGATATAACAGAGGGAATCTGGTCATTTTTAAAAAATAAAACATCATTCAGACTTAAATTTAAATAAAACGGAAATAATGTAAGTTATTTATTCTTTCTCTGTGGACCGGTACCAAACGGCCCACGGACTGGTACCGGTCTGCGGCCCGGGGGTTGGGGACCACTGGTTGAGGGAACACTGCGTTTGACCAGGTAACAGGTTTGGCACCTATAAAGAGTAGTCATTGGACATCAGGATTTGTGTGAATGAGGTGCAGAAAGATGAGAAAAAATTTATACGTAAAACGTATAGTTGATAAAACACTTTAACAATTTACTATAATTATACTAAATGTAATAAGATAATAAAAATTAAAGCCAAGAAGCATCAAATACCAAGTTGAGCAAATGAAAAAATCACATCAAACTCACTGGTAACAATTTACATGTTTATCTACATCTACAGCAAAGTGTCTTATACAGATCAGCCTTTGTCCCATTCTGGACAGACTTGTGATAAAATCCTTCACCCTGGCTCATTCCTCCCCTCAACCTGGTTAAGCATTAACTTAGGCTAAAGACACTCCATTCCGTGACAGCTTACAAACACAGTTGCCCTCTGATCTCCATCTGAAATGATGAAATTTCCTCGCAATCAACCCATTTCAAATTCTCTCTCTCTCTCTCAATCTCTCTTTCTCTCCACTCCCAGACCTCCTGTTTTTAATTCATTCTTGTTGGGTAAATGAGTTTGTAAAATTTGTGTTTTTTGAGTTTGCTCACTTTTATTGTTAAAAATGGCTCTGGACAGCGCCAGGTATGTGACCTGTGAAATTACTAATTACTTTCCTGCTTGGGAAGGGCCATTGTCTTGCTAATGTATGCTGAAGAAGAGGTTTGGCACCAGAAAAGTTTTTAAAAGAGAGAAGGAGAAGGAGAAGAAGAAGGAAGCCATTTTGGCAGAGTGAGAGCAGAGAGAAGGAGATGGGGAATAGAGGTGACGGCTTTTGTGAGCTCCGCTGAGACTGGTGAGGCCTCTGATTCCAGGAAAACCTGGAGAAGATTCTCCTGGTTGTGGAACCGGAGAATGTGTCAGGGGCTTTGGGAGCCCTGTGTGTTTGTTTGCTCATCAGCCAATGCGAGACTTGAATAAAGGAATGGCTCACCACTTTTTTTTGCTACACTGTTTCTTTATCATCTGCCTGAGTCTAATGAGAACCTGCATGTGAATAGCCGCAGCAGCAATGGCGGCAACTATTGGCCATACAACCCTCATTCCTAGATCTCAGAGATTCATTATAGCAATTAAGGAAAAGGAGAAAGAGTTTGACACAGCATATATACGAACAAATTCTAGAATATTACAGGGTCCTGAGGCAACTGAAGGGTCCAGCATGGGGGACCCTCTGTGTGTCTCTGATGGGTGAGGTGGTCCCTTTTCTCTTGCTCCACCCTTTTCTCTGCTGTTGAGTCTGGTGTTTTGCTGAGTTCACACTTATAGAATCAGTTTGCTCACCCTCCCTGACTGGGGATGTAAAGTATGGTCATATTTCCTTAGTTGCCCAGATAACAACCTGTCACCAACCCCTCCCCACATGCCAAGTTAGGCCCCTCAATGGGTCCCCCAATTATGTAGACAATTCCCCAAGATGCAGCCTTAAAAATGTCCTGAAAGAAGTTTTTCTTTCTTTCTACTCTGCTCTCCAGCTTGTCCCTTCTCTGTGTTCCACTCCTTGTGGCCAATGGAATGCACCCTTCCACACAGCCCAGCTGAAGCCAGGCTGCAGCTACGGACAGGACACTACTGAAGATTCAGGGACAGTGAAGAGAAATGATCTCATTGAGAATGGCTTCTCAGAGCAGAGGCTCAGACCCAGCGTCAAGTTCAGGGCCATCACACCTCCTCCCTCCCGTTCCCCGTCTCCCCACCATTCCTCAGGTTTGGCTGTGCTTTTCAGGACTCTAGCTCCTAACAGTCATTTGACCTAGAAGGAGGAAGAGCTTCCTAAAGTCCCAAGTTCCCATTCCTTGTTTGAGACTCCCCCTCTTCCAAAATGATAAAGAGTAGGAATGTCTATCCCCTACGTCTCAGCCTATAGCCTCGGTGCTCAATGGCCCCCAGTGAGCAACTACTGCAGAACATCAGCACAGGTGGGTTATTTGGCCTTAAACTAACACTTAGTGGAGGATGCCAACAGGCCGGGCCAGGCAGAGTCTCTCTGACAAGCTGTCCTCTCCCGCTCTGAACTCCATCCACACCGAAAAGCTCTGTAACACATACGTTCTAAATCTTTACAGAGCTGAGAATATCCCTCCCCGATTCCCCCCCAGTTGACAGGAATTCACAGCGGAGCTTAGCACCACTATTCATATTACCTAACAGAAGGCCTAGCTTTCAGAATCAGAGAAATCTGCGCTCACAATTATGACCAATCAGTTTTCTCCAGGTACAATGGCTGTGTACAAGCTTCACGTTTGTTAAATCAAGGGCCCAAACAAATCATTTGCTCAGGACAAAAGAAGGGCTTGCCTGAGAAGTGAATTTAAATATCCTACTCTTTCAGGGCAGAATCATGTGAAAATATATGTGTGTGTGTGTGTGTGTGTGTGTGTGCAAATATATATCCCATATATATAGTCAGCAAATTATTAGGTAGAAAACAAAGCATGGCCCTATTTGCCAACCCTGTTAACATTTTCTCTATAGTCAGGGAGGGGCAAGAGTAGGTTTATAGTTGTTTATATGAAAAATACAATAATTAATAAATAATAATACAAGAATAAACTGTTTTTGTGTACTCACAACTGTAAACCTACTTTGCCCTACCTTGTATGTATGTAAAACAGATAATAAAAAGGGCATCCTAAGACATGTTATGAAGATTCAAATAATATAGAAAATTTTTCACTGTAAAATAAGTCTCTTTTTTATAAAGGAGAAGCTCGCTCCCTTCCCCCAAGCCACTGATCCCCACAAGGGTGCCTAGCTACAAGGACCAGTCGAGGCTGAAATCCAGTTGTCCTTTTGCCAAGCTGGGCACCCTGCTACCGAGCAGTGTCCACCCAGAAAAAAAGGGGGCACCTTTTTCTAATTTGTGCCAATGCACTCTGTTGGCTTGGAAAACATTTTAATGACTTCTTGAGTATCTTTCCAAAAAGTTAAGTACACACCAGCACATATGCATGTATATGTACTTCTCTCCCCACAAAAAGCTACACTATTCAAAGTTGCCCTTCCTTCTTTTTATAATATTCATTAACTCATTTTAGAGAGGGGGGAGAGAGAGTGAGAAAGACAGGGGAGAGAGGGAGAGAGAAAGAGAGGGAGAAGCAGGAAGCATCAACTCCCATATGTGCCTTGACCAGGCAAGCCCAGGGTTTCGAACCGGCGACTTCAGTGTTTCCAGGTCGACACTTGATCCACTGTGCCACCACAGGTCAGGCCTTCCTTATTTTTCTTTCTCCTACTTTTCTATTTTTGTTCAACTTAATAATATCTCTTGGGGCTTTTTTTTACATAAGCAATACAGATGTTTTTGGTTGTTTTTTTTTTTAAAGGGTCTGTGGTATTTCATTGTATAGCTTTATCAAAGTTTATTTAACTAGTTCCCTTTTTGTGATTGATGGGTGTTTAGGTTGTTTCCATGTTCTTAGCAGGGAGGAAGAAAAGCTTTGAGTTATTACATATAATACTTATATGTATATAATGTAGATATCTATATAATGGTATAGTTTTATGACCATGTTCATTAGGCAATTCCTAGCCGTGGAATTTCTGGCTCAAAAGGCATGGAGGTTTCAAATTTTGACAAATATCGATTGTAACAATTTATATTCCCAAGAATGTCTATATCCTCGTACCCTCATTAACCCTGGGTATTATCAAATGTGTTAAGTTTTACCTATTTCATTTGTTATTTAAGATTTTTTTAAGTATAAGTGATGTTAAATATCTTTTCATTGGTCTGCTGGCCACTTACATATTTTTCCTTTTAGCTATGTGTTCACATCCTTTGCTAATTTTCCTATTAAATTGCTAATCTTTTGTTCACTGAGTTGTAAGATCTCCCTCTCAACCAAAAATTGTTGTTGTTGTTGTTGTTATTATTTTTAATTAATTAAACTAAAATCAATACAATTATTATTATGTGTTGCAGATACATCCTCAGGCATGCTATTTATCTTTTGATTTTGTACATACTACTTTTTGTTCCTCAGAAGTTTCAAAATATCTGTGCTGTCCGATTCACTAGTCATTTTCTTTATGGATTCTCTGTACATGCAACTTTTAAATGACAGTTTTTCCAGATTCTACTTAGTCAAGTTAACAAAACGCATCTTGGGCCTGATTTCAGCCTACACTGTGTGTTTCAAGGTAGCCCCACCCCTGCAATATGTGTGCTCAAAGGACAGCACGTGCTGGACAGAGAGGTATCTGATAAGCTCAGAGGGCTTTGGCCTCACATGTCTCATCGGCACGGACAGCTATGGGAATCGGAATTCCTCTTCATAGACTCCCGAGACTGGCCCAGACGTCCAACAGATGGGGACATGGCCCAACGACTACACTCCTTGTAGAATCATAGAATCAGTCACCCTCTCCTTTTATTAAAGTAGCAGATGGTCACCGTGGCCGGTTGGCTCAGCGGTAGAGCGTCGGCCTAGCGTGCGGAGGACCCTGGTTCGATTCCCGGCCAGGGCACACAGGAGAAGCGCCCATTTGCTTCTCCATCCCTCCGCCGCGCTTTCCTCTCTGTCTCTCTCTTCCCCTCCCGCAGCCAAGGCTCCATTGGAGCAAAGATGGCCGGGCGCTGGGGATGGCTCTGTGGCCTCTGCCTCAGGCGCTAGAGTGGCTCTGGTCACAACATGGCGACACCCAGGATGGGCAGAGCATCGCCCCCTGGTGGGCAGAGCGTCGCCCCTGGTGGGCGTGCCGGGTGGATCCCAGTCGGGCGCATGCGGGAGTCTGTCTGACTGTCTCTCCCTGTTTCCAGCTTCAGAAAAATGAATGAAAAAAAAAAATGTAGCAGATGGTCAACTTAATTAAATGTAATTAATTCAACTAAAATCAATACAATTCATACTATTTGGGGGGGATTATTGTAGGGTTCTCTCTCTCTCTCTCTCTCCCTAGCTTCCTCTCTCTCTCTCCTTCTTTCTCTCCCCCTCCCCAGAATGATAGAAGACATTTTAAAAATTAAAAGCAACCTAGTTATTAATATTTTATGTTTAATTTTGTTTCTTACAGGCAACTTCAAAAGATGGTCCATGATATTAAGAACAATGAAGGTGGAATAATGAACAAAATAAAAAAGTAAGTTAGATTCCAATGCACTATGCGAGCACTCCCATGAATAGCTTCTTGTGCCAGCCAGCCTTTGCTGGGGGGAGGACACAGGGTTGTGCTACCCGAGTGAGGAGCTGCAGCCTCTCTAGCATGTAACCCTTTCTTAGCCGTGGCTAGAGCCCACGGTGCGCAGAGCCACACTCAGGAAACGTGGTGAGTGAATGGGGTGGTTCGCGGGGCACCCTGCTTTTCCCTCTCACTGTTCACAAGGTGAGCGATGCCATCGGAGGTGCTGAGCAAAGGCCAAAACGACGTTTACTGAAGCAGGAAAATCAGTTTCCGAAACCATTTAGCTCAGGGCACAGTTGGAGAAACCCGAAACAGATACAAGAACACATCCCCGGCTTCCCTAGGATGCCATACCTGATCCCATAGTTTACTTTTTGAATTATTACCTTAAATGGTGTTTTCAGTCGGCACTTGGAGAGGGAAAGCTAGAATTCTAAATCTTCCTGCACACCAAAAGCTCTTAAGCTTTTTTAAAAAGAGAACGAAAATTGTACATGAAATTGTCCATACTTGCATTTGACACTCAAAATCTAAATCAAGAGGAAAGGGGAAATGTTAGTCTGTTAAGTTTTCTTTTCTCCCACTGGGTGGATCCCAGTTGGGGCGCATGTGGGAGTCTGTCTTACTATCTCCCTCCCACCCCCCGCACTTAAATAAAAGTTATTATTGTTCTTTCAAAAAAGTAATACAGTTTCACCAGGGGAGAAAAATCAAAGAGTTCAGAGTTGTATGAAGTCAAAATCTCTCCCTTTTCATATCCTCACTTTAACCCACTCCCCAGAAATGGGCACTGTCATGTGCAGGCTTGGTATAGAAATCTATATGTATAAGTTTGTACCCACACACATACATATACTGACATAGATATAACATGCATACATTTTCATCATGAGTGGCATCATACTACATAAACCATTCTACCAACTTGCTATGTTTGGTAATTATACTTAATGCTCTATCATGGACATCTTCCATTATTGGTATGTGAAAAAAACCCATATTCCCTTTTAAACAGCTGATTAATAGTCTGTATAAATGTGTTATTGTTCATTTAACCAACTATATACTGTTGGACATTTTTAAAGGGAGCGGGGGGAGTTTAAACTGGCACAACATTTTTGGAGGGCAATTTGATAATATCAATTTAGATAAAATCAAAATTTTGTGTGCATTTCTTTCAGTTCAATTGTCACAAGTAATATTTCAGTAAATATCTTTTGGAGATTTTGAGTAATACAGAAAGCTAACTTCTTGAAATGAAATTTCTGGGTGGAAGGATTTGTATGTACCCTTAAAGTTTTTATTGATATTGCTTTCCAAAAAATTTGTACCACCAATAGTATGTGAAAGTACATTTCCTATGCCTTCAGAAGAGATACTCTTAAAAGTAAGCAATCACATTTTGTGGTCTTTCAGACTATAGAACATAAATGAGCCTCAATATGTATAAGTGATCCTCATCAAATAATTAAAATGATCTTCTGCTTATGGGGCAATAGTCATCTCATAGAGGAGGAGAATTCGTCTTCATATTCGGTCCTGTGACTGGGAGAGATGTGTGACTGTTTTCATTTATTATCTCAGAATTTCATCGAATGAGAGAATCCTGCTAGTCATTGTTTTAACCACTAACAATTCTAGATTATCCCACAGTTGCCAGTTTTACTACATACCAGTTTTCTTAATAGTAGGAAGCCTCTATATGAAATGTCTATTCCATGGTCAGTCATACTTACAGCAGCCATGAGGTTCAAATTTTTCCAGATGATTTCTATTGCATTATCCCCATTGTCTCCAAATACACTTTTACTTGACAAACCATGTTTCTGCTCAGCTTGGAAAATATGGCCGCCATTGTCATTCCCCTGGGTGAAGCCAATGGCCCTTTGGTTCTAAGTGACATGCAGTTCTTTGCTCTCACTGGTAGCCAGGCAACAGGTGCCACCTCGAAAGGAGGAAACACGGTTGAACACACTGGTTTCCTAACACAAGACTGACAGGGTGTCACTGATCCATGGCCGAATGAGAACATGAGGGCCTTAGAGTGGTGGGGGTTGTGTGCAGCTGCTGGCTGCTAAGTGAGGCCCACACCACGCCTTTTATTCCTGGTGAGTGTTCAGAGACCAGCAGTCCTTCCTGAGTCTGTCCCATATTCTAAGATGATGACCTTCATACAATTGGAGAGTATTAAAACACCCTTTCTTTTCTTTTATGCAATGATTATGAAAATAAGTAATAGTTGGTTTGTGCTGTTTGAAATTTTACTGGCCCATAGATAGACCTGGCACCAGATCCAGTTTTGTCTTCGTTTTTCTTCCCTACAACACGTTTGGTAGTCTCTCCCCAGACCTCATCTAGGTCTAACGATCACATCTTCCAGCACACCCTGCTGGCTTTCTATGAGAACTGAATGAAGTAGTAGATATGAGAGCCTTTAGGAAAACACAAAGCAGAATTTTCATGGAAATACAAATATTGTAATTTTTGCATTATTACAATTCCAATTTATAAGACTTGTTTTTTTATAATCAAACGTGAATTTATGAAATGCTTTTCCCCCCCAAGAATGAAATATATTCTGTATGTAATGATTACAGTATAAGCTACTTCTACAGGATGTGATATTTTAGTAAATAAAGTCTACTGGATATAGAGGTTTTATTTATACATTTAATTTTTTAATTAAATAAATGACTCTTTAAATACTATGGATAGTTTATTAAAAATAGTAATTTATATAAACCTTACCTATTTCATATAATGGAAAGGAAGGGGTTGCTAGTACTTATAAAAAGACTAAAAATTAGGATATGTTTTTAAAATGTAATTTTAATGTTTTCTTTTAATGAGTGGGGAAGGATTGTGAATATATGTATAAAAATACTATTGTAGTTTTGAAAGTGCTTGAAACAGGTCAACTTCTAAATAAGTGAAATATCACAACCCCAACTTAGAAAGACTCACTGCTCAGTTATTTGTTAGTGTTTTAATCGCACAAAAATAATTCAGCTCAACCTCCAGCTAAAGTGTTCACTATAACTAAGTTTTCCTAGTAAAACATTTATTAAATTACAGTACATCTTCCCTTACCTGCCTATCAACCAATCAACACTTATCTTCCTTAAACCTCTGGACTCAGTATTCACTACTACTCTGCCCTCTCAAAGTCCCTCCTCTGCTTGGCTTTGTCAAGTCACAGCTGCATTGTGCACTGGCGACACAGAGAGCGGTGAAAAACCTCTGATTAACAGCTTTGCTACATTTTCAATATGTTTAGTCTTTTAATGTGATGGGTCCAAAGAAGCCATTATTCTATGAGTTATCTATTATCTCTCTCTATCTGCTTATATTTATATTATGGGCCTTGACTACAGTTGTCCCACCCACTGACTGTTTGTCTAATGGTTGTTACCTACAGGCTGAAAGTCAAAGCACCTCCCAGTGTTCCTCGAAGGGACTATGCCTCCGGTAAGAGTATTTCTAAAATACTTGGATTCTTGACCAATGTAGTGGTTCTCTTTGTGTCTGAAAAGGGAACTGTGTTCTACTTACCTGAAAACAAAGAGTCTCTGTTTTAATTTTAAGAATGACTAAATTCCATCCATCCATCCGTCCGTCCATCCACCACTCATCTATTTATTAAATATTTATGAAGCACCGTCCATGTGCCAGGTACAGGGTCTTAGGTAGAAACACAGTGCTACACAAGACAGATAGAGCTCCACACTCACAGAATTTATAAAAGGGGAGATAGGTGATGTTAAAAGCAATTACAATTCAGTGTCATGGGGAAGCACAAAGTTCTACAGCAGCACAGGCCTTCCCCAAGTTACAAACGAGATGATAGGTTCTGTAGGTTTGAAAATGTTTAAGTATCGTATATTTATATGCAGAGAGAGGTAAAAATAAATACTGTGTTAAGACAAACATCTATCTAAGTTGCATTTACTAGGTAAGTGTACCTGTTCTAACTTACATATAAAGTCAACTTAAGAACAAACCTGCAGAGCCCATCTTGTTCACAACCTGGGGACTGCCTGTATCTAATCTAAGCAGAGGTGGCGGACGGGGGGGAGCTGGAGAAGGGAAGGCTTCCTGGATGAAGAACCGTGGATATTTGAAAGGAGGTGAATCGTGGGAGTAAATTATCGATGGCACATGGTCACTTAATCCTCTCCAAGTTTAGCCCTACAACCCCATTCCAACTAGAATCAACTTTGCCAGGGGAGAATAGTTAGTCTTGAAATAGGTCGTTTTTATGGCAGTGGTGAGCAAAGTAAATTAGCCAACATACTCTCCTTTTCTGGAAGGAATGAATGCCTTGGGAGGATAGGTTTAAAATGTTTCTAATGGCTTAAATGTAAATATTTCTCGGACACGGACAGATCTATACAGCCCTTAGTACAAATAAATAAACAAACAAACTCATTTTTCTTTCCAACTTCTAAAAAAGAAAAGAAATCAGAGCATGCTATACATGTTAAGTACCCAAAGGTTTGATGGGAAAATGATAAACTCATAGAGTGTCAGATTTAAAAGGAGCCCAAGAGGTTATATAGGCTGACATCCAATACAATGCTTACACCTACCCACCACCATGTACCACAGACAAGGCCCACTTTCTGCTCTGACATCTCCTGCGACGAGCTCCCACACCTGTCTGGTCCAGTCAGGCTCAGGCAGCCCCGGTGGGACGTAGATATGATCCATTTCCTTGTGGCTTCCATAGTCTGTCCTGATGGGCACACAGTACCGGTCTTTAAATATTAAAGAAAGTAGAACAGTTGTTCTGTGTAACTTCAGGGATAGAATTAAGAGTTAGGTCGTTTGAACATTTCCTCCTCTAGAATAAACATCTCCAGGTGCTTCAGCTGTTCTGCACATACTGAGATTCACTCAACCAACATTACGCGAACGTGTCCTCTGTGATCCTCACTGAGCTAGATGTGAAGAGGGGAACAAAATACAGTGTCTGACCTTAAGGTGCTCAATGTCTAGTGGGGAGTCAGGTAATAAACCGGAATGCCAACAGGTCATTATAAATTACCAAACATGCTCCCTGCTCCTGTTGTGAAGGGAAATGGCAGATGCCGTGACAGGAATTCACTATGGGGCAGGGGAACAATTAGGCAGCTGGGGAAGGTCTTACTAAGGAGACATTTCAAGTGAGTCCTGGGGGATGAGCAGAAACATTTGTCGTTTCTGTAGGTGAACCAACAGCATTGGAGATGCTGAACACAACTAGTAGAAGCTCAGGGGCAGTTCTTGGAAACCTGAGGAGACTGACACATGGACATCAGGACGGATGTTCCCTGATGATCCCCTCACACGCACTGTCTTCTCGCTCAGGCCCCTCCCTTTCCTGTGTCTTTTACTTGGGCAAAAGACAGGTAGCATTCATCGCTATTCATTCTTTTGCCTAACCCGCACACACCAGGGATGATGGTTGATTCCTCCTCTTCCTTCCCTCGCTACAAAAGTTAATCTCCAAAGCCTATTCATTCTAGCTTTTAAGTGTCTCTCAAGTGTTTGTCCCTCTCACTTCACATAGCTAGAGCTCAGACCCCTCTCGTCAGACTGCTTGTCCTCGTACAGAAACCCCTGGGCGGTCTCCTTAATTCCTGACTCTATGTGCTCCTCTCAACCTCCACCAGAGAGTTCTTCTTAAATACCTTTGCCTAAATATTCTCCTGGCTTTACATCATCAACAGGAGGAACCGCAAATGACTGAGCCCGCATACAAGGCCCTTCCGTGTCTAGCTGCATGGCTGTGGAACCCTGGGCAGCACACTCTTCTCCCCGTACCCGCCTCTCACAGGGGCTGAAACAGGGGCCGTCAGGTTCCTGCCCGTGCTAGGACTCCACACTCACAGAAACAAGGCTGCAGAGCTGGGCCCGGTGACAAAGCAAGCTTCTTCTAACCCAGGGGTCCCCAAACTTTTTACACAGGGGGCCAGTTCACTGTCCCTCAGACCATTGGAGGACTGGACTATAAAAAAAAACTATGAACAAATCCCTATGCACATTGCACATATCTTATTTTAAAGTAAAAAAACAAAACGGGAACAAATACAATATTTAAAATAAAGAACAAGTAAATTTAAATTAACAAACTGACCAGTATTTCAATGGGAACTATGCTTCTCTCACTGACCACCAATGAAAGAGGTGCCCCTTCCGGAAGTGCGGTGGGGGCCGGATAAATGGCCTCAGGGGGCCGCATGCGGCTTGCGGGGGCCGTAGTTTGGGGACCCCTGTTCTAACCTTCCCTGCTTTAGGAAGTTGCATCTTCCAGTTTGTACTTAATCTCTTGGGTCTCAGCTGGGTCTCCCAAGTCATTACTACTTAAAAGGCGACCCCTAGTGTGCAGTATCAACATTACCTGAGAGTTGTTAGAAATGCATGTAGAATCTCTACCCCACCCTAGAACTAAGGGATCAGAATTTGTCTCCTCCTCCTCCTCCTCCTCCTCCTCCTCCTCCTCCTCCTCCTCCTCCTCCTCCTCCTCCTCCTTCTCCTTCTCCTTCTCCTTCTCCTTCTCCTTCTTTTTGAGAGGGAGAGAGAGAGACAGGAACACTGAGCTGCTCCTGTATGTGCCCTGACCGGGCATCGAACAGGCAACCTCCGTACTCCAGAACGATGCTCCAGAGATAACCGTCCAGGGCTTAACTTTTACTGATTCTTAGAGAGACAGAGAGAGGAAGGAAGAGAGAGCTCTGGGAGAGAAAAAGGATTTGTTGTTCCACTCAGTCATGCATTTTCTGGGTTGCTTCCCGTGTGTGCCCTGACCGGGGATCGAGCCCACAACCTTGCTTTTTTGGGACAACGCTCTTAACCAACTGAGCTAACAGGCCAGGGCCAGAATTTGCAGAAGTAGAGCTGCAGGGGATTTGAGTGTATATTAAATTTGAGACACCCTGCTATAAACCACCAACTCTGCCCTTACTGCTGTTCCTGAACTGAGAGACAAACTCATTGCAGTTCCAGGATCTCAGAAATTCACCAAACCAATAGGGCTTTGCCTGCTCTCCTGTGCCCAGAAAAGGTCCTCCGGCAAAACCACATCACTGCCTGCAGTTAGTGCCTCCCTGCCACTCCCCTCCCCACCCCAACCCTTGTCCCAGAAGCATTTCCTTCCAGCTGCTTCCTCTGAGACTTGGGGACCCTGAGCAGTTGCAGGTCCAGTGCCTCAGAAACCAGACCGGACAGCTCCTCTTGAACCCAGGGAGTCTGAAAGGTCCTCAAAGGTGCCAGGGCCTGGAGACCTTAGCCCAGCAGACCTCCGGAGCCCCAGAGGCCAGTCAAGAGCCCCCCGGAGGCCTGTGCAGAACTGTCCACCCAAAAACTCCTGAAACAGCCCACCTGGCTCCCCCGGATGCTGGAATTCTGTCCTTTCCCAGTCACAGAAGCGAATAACCAAGCAAGCGTGTTGATCTTGGAGGTGTTGACCCACAGAAAGTGGAGGCTGGAAAGGACCAGCGCCCCGCAGCGGGCAGCAGAAGAGTCACCACAGTCCCGCCTCTCCTAGAGAGTAGAAGGACGAAGCTTGAATTATACCAGGAAGAGGGGCCTGGACCTCCTACAGACGCAGGTCAGGCCAGGGTGGAGCCTGCTGCTTTCAGTTCAGACTTGTCAATCGTGCTTTGTCTCCAAGGAGGGACCACTGCCTGCAGGGACCTCGTGGTTCACTGAGCAGAATGACTTACGCTGAAGCAGCTGGTATTCAGGAAGGGAAGATGTTCAAAATACGTTGTGTTTATTCTGTTCTGGGCATTAATCTAAGCTCTTTACAGACATTAGCTTATTTACTCTCCCATTCGCACCATTATATAGAAATGACTACCTGGGTTTCCCAGATGAAGAAAACACATCTCAGGAACACGAAGTACCGGGCCCACGGTTACCGCAGCCGCTGCAAGAAGCCCACGCCAGGCTTGCATTCCATTCTTCCTCCCTTTGACCCAAGCTGAGATGCTTATACTGCTCTGGGGAATTTCTCACTGTTCTGAAGGTCCAGAGTCTCTGACAGCGACACCAGAACCCGCTTTCCAGTTTGTGCACTTTCATAGTTGAACAGCCTCCTCTGTCTTTGAAGTCTGAGGTCTGGCTCCGGAGGAGAAGAGACCAGTCATGGTGACCGGAGTCTGCTGGGGTCATTGCAGAAGCTCCGCCGGTCACTGTAAACAGCCCTGAGAGGTCAGAACTCCTGGATGCCTGGGCTCTGGTCCCCAGGGGCCGGTGTGATGTCCCCAGGAGGCCCACCTTCCCCTCCCACCACTGATGTCCCCCAGGCAGGAGAGCAGAGCAGTGGTGGACAGAGGACGTTACCTGCACAGGGGTTCTTGGGTAAATGTCCACCACGGAAATATAAGAGGTGCATATGCATAACAGCCCTCTGTCCACAAAAGCAGTAAAGTATAACTCTGCTTTTGTCCACCGCCCCGTGTCCCTAGTGAAGCAGCATTCACTTTGCTCTCCATCCCATAAGTACTCTCACTGGCGGTACCAACAAAGCCCAGGTGGGGAGAGCTGGTTCCGCATCAGTCCTGCCTCATGAAACTGAGAACAAAAGAAGGCAACTTTGACTCAGAGGTCCTGAGAGCCGAGAAAGTCAAGCTATTCACGTTAGGGATAACAGGCACCAGAGAGGCCGAGTGATGAGCCAAGATCACACAGCCCGGTGATGGCTAAGCCAGGACTCTGTCCCCCACCTATGCACACCCACCCCCCTATTAATAGGGCACTGGGCAGGGATGAATAACTACACCGGAAGGGAATTTCTAAGGTATATTTCCCTTAGCCAGGCTGGAGCTGGGCCTTGGACTCGGTCCCCCACACTAAGTCCCATTCCTCTCGCTCCTCAGGGAACACCTAGTGAGACTGTCCACCCACGGCCTCCCCTGCAGCCTCTGGAGTTCTGCTTTCTGTCCCTCCCCTGAATCTGTCCCCACCACCGCAGCTGGTCCCCCTGACTTCCTTCTTTCCTCCCCGCATCCCACTGCGGTCTCCCCATTGGTCCCTCTCCCACCACCAGCCCTGAAGGAGGAGAAATGGGGGAGGGGGGGCAGGGTGGAAGCAGAGCCACCCCGAGGCGTGTCAGACACAGAGCTGTGGAGCGCACCCCTCGGAGCCCATGGCCGGATGCCGCCAGCACTGATGACCCAGACCGAAAGGGATTTCACTGCCTTGTCTTCACCCCTTCAGTCAGGATCACTTTGCAGAGCCCTCTGCTGTCCTGCCAGCCGTCCCCTCCGCTCCCCAGGACCCTTGATGGCAGCCTTGGCTGAGCTCCTCACACACCACCCTCGCCATGAGCTCCTCACACACCACCCTCACCATGAGCTCCTCACACACCACCCTCGCCATGAACTCCTCACACACCACCCTCACCATGAGCTCCTCACACACCACCCTCGCCATGAGCTCCTCACACACCACCCTCACCATGAGCTCCTCACACACCACCCTCGCCATGAGCTCCTCACACACCACCCTCACCATGAGCTCCTCACACACCACCCTCGCCATGAACTCCTCACACACCACCACCCTCACCATGAGCTCCTCACACACCACCCTCACCATGAGCTCCTCACACACCACCCTCACCATGAGCTCCTCACACACCACCCTCACCATGAGCTCCTCACACACCACCCTCACCATGAGCTCCTCACACACCACCCTCACCATGAGCTCCTCACACACCACCCTCGCCATGAGCTCCTCACACACCACCCTCGCCATGAGCTCCTCACACACCACCCTCGCCATGAGCTCCTCACACACCACCCTCGCCATGAGCTCCTCACACACCACCCTCGCCATGAGCTCCTCACACACCACCACCCTCGCCATGAGCTCCTCACACACCACCCTCGCCATGAGCTCCTCACACACCACCCTCGCCATGAACTCCTCACACACCACCCTCGCCATGAGCTCCTCACACACCACCCTCGCCATGAGCTCCTCACACACCACCCTCGCCATGAGCTCCTCACACACCACCCTCGCCATGAGCTCCTCACACACCACCCTCGCCATGAGCTCCTCACACACCACCACCCTCGCCATGAGCTCCTCACACACCACCCTCGCCATGAGCTCCTCACACACCACCCTCACCATGAACTCCTCACACACCACCCTCACCATGAGCTCCTCACACACCACCCTCGCCATGAGCTCCTCACACACCACCCTCGCCATGAGCTCCTCACACACCACCCTCACCATGAGCTCCTCACACACCACCCTCGCCATGAGCTCCTCACACACCACCCTCACCATGAGCTCCTCACACACCACCCTCACCATGAGCTCCTCACACACCACCCTCACCATGAGCTCCTCACACACCACCCTCACCATGAGCTCCTCACACACCACCCTCGCCAGCCTCTCCGTCTCCAGCTTGTCCCTGGGACCACAGTGTCCACTGCAGCTGGAACATCTCCTCGGCTGGCGATGACCCAGCTTTGTTTTCCCTTTGGGCATATCCTGTGACTCTCTGACACGTCTGCGCCTTCTGCCTGCCCCCTCCCATCCCTCAGCTGAGCCCTGCTCCGCGGCTGACACCGCCTGTCTTACAGCCCGGAGGGCACACCCTCCTTCATCTTCACTCGCTTGCCCAAGTCCCACTGGACCTTCGGGGACCAGTTCGACTCCATCTTTGACATTAAGCCTCATGCAACCTCTCTGCCCTCACCGAACGCACCCTTCTCGAACGCTCCCAGCACCAGGCCGTGATTCCAGGTGCTGGAGAACTTATCAAGGACTTTTACATCGCCCTGCTGTCTGATACACAATTGTTCTCCTAGACACGAGGTCTTTTATTACCGTTGTTCAGGGTGGCTTGGTCAGGAGACCTTGAAATTTGGGGTTCTTTTGGCCTGAGATGGGATCCTGGTTTTTTCCCTTAAGCACTGTGTGAACCAGGACAGGTCTGTAACTTCCCCAAGCCCCAGATAAGATTACCCATCCTTCACGTTATTGTGAGAATTAAGGAGAAAGTCAGTTAATAGTAATAACTATCACTCGCTGGGCCCTTACTCTGTCAGGTACTCTTCTAAGCACTTGCTATCTGTTTTCATTTTCATTCTCTCAAAACGCTATGATACGGGTACTATTATTAGTGTCCATTTTAACGATGAGAAACCTGAGGCCCAGAGGTTAAGCAATTTGCCAAAGGTCACTCTGCTAGCAAATGGCAGGATCAGGATTTTAAGCAAAACAACCTGACCCTGCATGTCTTGGCCTGGAGCAGACGCTGAGATGGGGGCCACCGTCATGTGTGGCCATTGTCATGTGTCTCACCATGTCGGGTGCTGCAGCCTCAGGCTTGGGAGGGGCATGCGAATTGCAAAGGCTGGGCCAAGCAAGGGGAGGAGTCCCTCTACTGTGTGGCATGAAATTATGACACAGTCAGTTGAGCATATGACCCAAACCAGGTACCTGACACACAGTAGAAAAAGCTTCCTCCAACAAGGAGGCCCAACCAGCATCTCAGCTTCCTGACAGGAGCATTAAATCCCACACCCAAAATTAAACCAGCTGGTCCGTATTAAACTAGAATTTACCCTCCTGAGAATTTCAACCACTACAAGAGGCTTTCTTGGATTCATGTCATGGTTGCCATTAGAGTGACATAGAATCGGTATTGTTTCTGTGGGTTTGAGAATTGTCAATGCCCCAGAGATCACTAAGTAACATTAATACAGCATTTACTGCTTATCAGGCTTCGCAAAGCACTGCACAGGTACAATGTCACCTGACTCTCATAAAAACATAAGGCAGGCACTATTCTTATCCTTGTTTTACAGGTGAGGAAATTGAGCTTTAAACCCAATGATTATAGGCCCGATAATCTTCCTACAAGGTCAGGGTGCCTAACTCTTGTACAACAGCATGAACTTTCTGATGAACCAGCACCGGTCCACGGACCGATGGTTGAAAACCACTGCTTTCAATAATTAAAGCGCTGGTCTACCGCCAAGTAGGTAGCAAAAACCAGAGCCGGGATCAGAACCCAGGGAGTCTGGTTCTACACCCATGACCTGCACACTGTCAGAGGCTCCCTGAGAGACTGGAAAACCACCCACTACTTTCGACCTAGGGCTCTGTCTTGTCACGCTTTTCAGTGCGGACTACGGGCTGCAAGGTTGTGACTGTCAGTCTGGTTGCTCATGGAGCCAGAAGGTGGTTGTAGCTGCGGGAGGGTGGGGCATCATCAAATAACCTCTACCACATGATGCTTTTGTCTCTCTACTGTCCCCATGTGCCATGATGCCTGGATCGGGCCATTCCTGTTTCTCCCAGGTTTCGCCTGAATGCTCAGTGGAGGGCCAGGTGGCTCACACGAGATTTCAGCGGCAGGAGCCGACAGACAGCCAGACCTCCAATCTAGCCCCCACATTAGCTAGTCATGTGCCTTCAGACAGATTTTGCAACTTCTCTTAGCCTCCGTTTCCTCAACTGTGAAACAGAAATCATAATGGCACCTACCACATAGTACTATGTTGATGATAAATGAAGAAATACATTTCTAACACTTAGCCTAGCACCCAGCACATAAGAAGTGTTCACTAAATAGCATCTACTATTATAATCCTGAGTTTAATTCATTCAAACTCATTTATTGGTTCAGACCTTTATTAGTGCGTAGATTACAAATGCAAAATGCCATCCAGATGCAAAGATAAATTAAACAGGTCCTGCTTTTCAGTACAGAGTGACACAAAGTAATTGTAGCACAGGGCGGAAGGAAGCACACGTGCCTGCGAGGTGTCAGCAGCACTGAGAGGGTCTGGAGGGAAGAGTGACGGGCTGTGAGCAGAGGGACTGGGGGGACTTCCTGGAGGAGGAGGTGAGATGGGGGTTTCCACGGAAGGGGGAAGATGAGCTGAGGGAACAGCATGAGCAGAGCACAGAGCTATCCAAAGTGCAACACGGGAGGAACACACCGTCAGTATTGCTGGAGGTGAACACGGAAGACCGCTGCAAGAGAATTCAATGGAGGGACGGGAAGGGGGGCCCTGGAATGTGCTGATAGAGTCTTGACTCTATTCCGTAGAGAGTCCCTGATGATTCTTGAGGAGAGGAAAGGCATGATCCAAGCTTGAAGAAAATAACTAGAAACAGTAGGAAGGATGATTGGAGAGGAAAGGTAACGGAGACAGGAAAACTAGTTAGATGGCTACTGTGAGTGCTTTCACCAATTACTGATCATAAAGTGACTCACTGAGAAGAGGCTCAGCAAATAGAGTTGACAAAGGTAGGGCAGTGTGTTTTATAAAGGCATTTTATAGAGGTTTCTATTTTAAAGGTTGAAACAAAAACATCTTGTCACCTTAAGTATTGATTTTTAATTTTCCCCAAACTGAAGTGCCAGGTATTGGCATAATGGGAAGAGGACTTATTCACCTATTCTGGTATAGTTTCTGGGAAAATCCCAATGGTTGCAATACATTACAATTTTTTATAAGTCAACCCAAAAAATAATAAGAATTATTTTTTTGTTGCTGTCCAAGTTTGGCCCATTATTTGGCTTGTAAAAAGGAAGTTCCTTCTTAGTGCTTACCACGTTTTTGCCAAGACAGGGCGCCATTGTTTTAAATTTGGTGACTTTGGTCCAAAGACCTTCCCGCCCCCATTTCACCTTTGTAATTCCTTTCCTTGTTCCTCTGTGGAACCCAGTGGTCCGCTGTGGCAGGGGGTAGAAATGGCTATAAATGGTTCTGTTGAGGTTCTGCGGGATCAGGGACCACCCATGGGGCCCTCTAGCAGTGGCTGCTCAGCATGACGGGAGGGCAGCTGGGACTCTATGGTGCAGTCACTGGAGCCACTCTACCATCGGGACCTGTGTCTGGTTGATCACCTACATAGAAGAGTAAATTGCATTTAACCTCTAAAGTCAGTTTATGTTCTCATACTCTAAATGTGTTTAGGTGAACAGGGGGTCAAATATTCTCTTCGGTTGTCATCATCCAGACCTATTTTATCCTTAAAGAGCAAAAACTTTGTAAGACCTGTCACATCCATTTTTATACCCCTTCAGAGCCTAAGATGGTGCCTGCCCCCTGGAGCTCAAAGACAGCAAGGCAGCGTGGCATTGGGGTTCAGAGCATGCACTTGGAAGTCCGCCTGCAGGGTTCAACTCCTGGCTCTACCGTTTATTATCTGACCTTGAGCAGATAAGAGGAATAATAAGTCAGATAAGGGTCTGACTTATTTCTCTAGGACTCAGTTTCCTCCTAAGGTTTTTAAGAGCTAATGAGTACAGATCTCTAATAACATTGCCACATTGCCCGGCATGTAAGAAAGCACTGGATACAAATTTCTTAATAGAAAGTCAAAGTGAGAACCAGAGAGAATTTTAGAAGTTATCTCCTTATTTTACAAACCTGGGAACTGAGGCCCAGAGTAGTCTGTTCTTGCCCATTCTCCAACTGGTTAGGAAGCGAGCCTGGATTAGAATTTGCGTCGGTCTGACTTTGTGTCCACTGCTCTTCCTGCTACACCATCCACATATTGATTCAAAGAAATCCTTAGAAGCAACACAGTATGGATCGCAGGTTCCTGCTGGGTTACTCTAAGGTCTCTAAAATGTCCCTTGACAAAGACAGACATGGGTCAGATGCACCAGTTCTCTGCCCCAGTGAGAACTCTCTTAATGCTTTGAGAAATGACATTAACAACAACAATAAAAAAAGGATTCAAAAACGAATGCACGTCAGATGACTGTAATAACTGTTCAAGGTCAAGTAAAGGGGCCTAGGAAGGCCAAGGGCAGGAAGGCAGCCGCAAGGTGGTACGGGCAAGGGGAGCCGGTCCGCTGAGATTGATACCTGTGCGTTCTGCTTCCTACACGCCATTGCAGAGAACCCGGCTGACGAAGAGGAGCAGTGGTCGGATGACTTTGTAAGTATTTGCTCCTGGGGCTAGCGGGGTACCATTTCTACCAGGGCCTGCGGGAGGCTGTTGTAAGGGTTTGTTTCTGAATTACACCCTGGTGGTCAGCTCCACATCCCAGAGGGGAGATGGCCCAGCTAGAAGGGCTACCTACAGACAAGGCAGCAATAACCTCAAAATGGGATTTGAATTAGCACCATGCCAGGCTGAGAGCTTTATATGCATTAGCCCACCTACTCTCCACTACAGCCCTCTGGGTAGACATTCTCATCCCCACGTTTGGCTGGTATTCAGAGTACTCACCAGCACAGCTGGAGCAGATATTAAAGGCGCTCCTCTCTGGGAGCACGACCACACCTTTCCCATCCTCCTTCTCTTCACCCCACGGAGGTGCATCTCCTAAACTCTTATAACCAGGGCACTTGCAACTAGGGGAGCAGTGGGCAGCGCCAGCTCATCCCGGGCTAACCCCCTGAACCTGATCCCCAGGGCCCTTTTCTCTGAGTCTCCAGTGAGCTGACAGCAACCCCGCCTAGGCTCGCTTCTTTCCCATACCGTTTCCAAGCCGAAGCAGCCCCAGCTCGTCTCTCTCCTGCTGCTTCACCTGTCCAAGGTCCTTCCTTGTTTCACTGTCCCCAACTTTAATAAACATACTCTCAAAAACAAAAAAAACAAAAAAAAACACAACCAGATGTTAACATGTTTAAACAGCTCCATGTCTGTCTCTGTGCTGAAGTCCCCAGTGCCTGTCACCTCCTGGCCCCCGCACAGGAGCTTTAAACAAAACAACCACCAGAGAGCAAGTCCTGGCACAGCGGGGAGCCTTGGGACAGTCCTTAGGGCCATAGGCAGTGTCTGGGCCTTAGTGTTAAACATTTTTAATATCAGCCCTGCCCATTTTACAGATAAAGAAACCAAGACACGGAGAGTTTAACTTGCAGTTCCGAAATTCACACTCAGAATTCGTGACTGCATAAAAAAAGCCTGACTCAGACCCAGGCTTTGACACTCCAAGGTACTTGCTGGGACTGAGAAGACGTTAGCGGAGCATCCGAGGCCACAGAAAGACAGAGGGTGGCCTGGTCACAATGACGCCGGGGGGTGGGAGGGTCAGAATGAACTATAAACTTCTTCGAGGTGTCTTTACAACTCACTACACCCCAGCTGCCAGTTTTCTCTTAGGCTGAGTCTTACCTTCACAATAATTATTCCTCATGTAGCAAATTCATGGAGAACATTAGCCTGCTCCAATCTATGAATTTTATATCTGGAAAGGATCCAAGAGGGTCTCCACACAACAGCATGCCAAATAAGGAAACCAAAGCCAAGAGAATGACAATGACTTGCCCGCTGTCACTCAGTTACTCAGGGGCTCACAATGAGAACCCAAGACTCTTATGCAGTGCCCAAGAACTGAGCCTGAACTCCATGCTGTGTAGAGAGAGCACAAGTTTACTCTGAGTATCAGGAGACAGGAGTTCCTCCCATTTCAACCGCAGAGAAATGATTTTTTAAAAGAGAAGACCAAATGGTCTCTGTATACAGGTGACTGGGCGGTGGAGGTATTTCCCGGAGCCCAGCCCCCACTGAGCCCTCTGAAGTACCGCAACTGCGCCCCCTGCTGGCCTCACGCACGGAGGCACGTCTTAAATCAAGTTAAGCTGGTCCACATAAATGAGGGAAGCCAAGGAAATTTAGCTTACTTGCTAGATAAAAAGAGCACACATTTAGGACTTAGAAAACACAAAATAAAGTCACCCTGGAGAGGAGGAAATAACTGTGTCTCAAAGTTAACCAACCAAAATCAAGGTACCAGCTCTAATAAGGATTGAGAAAACTTTCACTCACAACTATTTTTACCTTATTGGTTTCCATTGCACATAGAATGAAACCCAGAGGCGTTGCTAACACCTCCCGGCCTGGTGAAATCTGGCCCCTGTGGACTCGTCCAGCCTACCCCCCCCCCCCCAACCCCTTTCAGCAGGGCCTTGCCTACCACACAGCCCAGGTGCACAGACCTGCCTGCAGTTCCTACAGCATGCCAAGGTCCTGTCTACCTCAGCGATTTCACACTCATGGTCCTTGGGCCATGAGAAAGAAGACGGCAAAAGAGGAGAAAACAAAGAGCCATTCTTCCATTCTCCCTCGCTTGGCCAGGGGCTCCTTGTCCTTCAGGCTTGGTTTAAATGTCTGCTCAGAAAGGCCTCCCCATCCAAGGTAGAATCACCCCTCCCACTGCGGACTCGGGACCCTGCTTATTCCCTTAGGTGCGTCTATCACTAGTGATCAGTAATAGCTGTTTAATCCATTTGATCATCCACTTATTACTCATTACTCACTACTTGTGGGCCATTGGGTTCCCTTGCTAGAATACAATTGCTATGAGAGCAGACGGCGTGCTCGGAGTCAAGCATGCTGCCTGACACGTAGCGGGTATTCAATAATTGATCATTGGTTAAATGAATAAATTACACAATTTGAAATCTTATTATACAGTCCCTTCTTCAAAGTTCCCATCAGATTGTCTAACACATTGCACTTGTTAAGTATTAAATAAATGATTAAATTTTGTTTGCCAGAATTTTAGAATAATTTGAGGGATTTCTTTTTAAATCTCACAAGTTTGAACACATTTCTTTTTTATTCTCTTGATAAAAAGGCATTCAGTGCATTCCAATGTATTTGAAGCAGGAAGGGCTCACCGTATGTTTCCCACAGTACATTTTCCAAGTGAAGGGCCAGCGCAGCACTTCTGCTGACAGCCCATCCCCTGGTCCTCCGTCCTTTCGGAGCCAGGGCAGCAGCTCAATTCATTCATTCGTTCCGCAGCTGTGCTGTGAGCACCTCCAATCTCAGGTCCTGTGCTGGTCCCAGATACACAGTCTCAGTCCTGCTCTCACAGGGGTTACCATCTGGCAGGCAGCCCGTGTCAGAGGGGCAGCTGACACGGAGTCACTCCTCCTCTACCTCTCTGCCACCTCTGCCACTGTGGCACTCCCATTCAGGTTGTTGAGCCTGAGAGACTGCAAGGATCCCAGCGTTCTCCCCAGGAGACACACCGCTCCTTAGCCCTGGGGCAGTTAAGTCTCAGATGTCCCATCCCTGCTCCATAAAAACGGAAACAAAGTGAGATGCCCAAACCATCTCCCCCTCAGGCACATGTCTGGGTGCCTGCGGGTTCTTCCACTTTCCAGATGTGATTAAAGCAACAAAGTCTCAGCGCTGTCCTGATGTCCCCCGGAGAGGCTGCCGCAGCAGTGCCTGGATGCAGCGGGCTCCACCCACATTACGCTGGACGAGGCCCGGCTCTTGCTTGGTTAAGCCCCCATCCCCACCCCCCGCTGCCCCTGTCACTCTCACTTCGCCTCCTGCTCCTCCACCTGAGAAGAGTCACTGATTTCTCCAGAACACAGTTGCAGACTCAAATTACTCAATTTTTCTGTGCCTCAGTTTCCTCAACTATAAAATGGGATTAAAAAAACTATCTCATGATTGTGGGGAGCAGTAACTGAGGTATAGGTGCATAGAAATGTCAGTTATAAGAATAATATTAGTGGCCCTGGCCGGTTGGCTCAGTGGTAGAGCGTCGGCCTGGCGTGCAGAAGTCCCGGGTTCGATTCCCGGCCAGGGCACACAGGAGAAGCGCCCATCTGCTTCTCCACCCCTCCCCCTCTCCTTCCTCTCTGTCTCTCTCTTCCCCTCCCGCAGCCGAGGCTCCATTGGAGCAAAGATGGCCCGGGCGCTGGGGATGGCTCCTTGGCCTCTGCCCCAGGTGCTAGAGTGGCTCTGGTCTGGGCAGGGCGACGCCCTGGAGGGGCAGAGCATCGCCCCCTGGTGGGCGTGCCGGGTGGATCCCGGTTGGGCGCATGCGGGAGTCTGACTGTCTCTCCCCGTTTCCAGCTTCAGAAAAATACAAAAAAAAAGAAAAAAAGAATAATATTAGTACTAACATTATTCTACTCAGCCTAAGTTCATGGTCATGTTCAGGAAGAATTATGGAGCCCCTCATCACCATTGCTGAGATTAGGGAATGGGAAAATCCCCCTACAGGAATTTTCTTATCTCACCCCG
This sequence comes from Saccopteryx leptura, assembly GCF_036850995.1. NCBI lineage: Eukaryota > Metazoa > Chordata > Mammalia > Chiroptera > Emballonuridae > Saccopteryx > Saccopteryx leptura. The sequence continues at coordinate 31,350,803 of NC_089515.1, forward strand.
TCCATCTTCCCTCCTGCTCTAGGACAGCACCCACCTGGGGCTCCTGCCTCTTTTTATTCTCTCTCCCGGTACTCCTCCAGCCACCTCAGGGGACATTCTCCCTCTGCCTCTTTCCTCATTCCTTATCCCACTCTTCACCCTATTCCTCTTCTCTCGCCATCTTCCTACAGACTGAGGAGAAATCATAGACCTCACTTATGTATTCATTCATTCATTCATCCATTCCAAACATACTGAGCTCCTCTCATGTGCCAGCCCTGTTACAGACCCTGAGTATAGAGCCGTGAAGGATACATTGCACCTGTATCACGTACAATGGCATCAGTGTTATGTGATTCCAAGTAAAAGAGACAGGCCCAAGGGCAGATGCGTCATCCATTCATTGGAAAATCACGCATGGATCACACCTTGTGTCAGGCAGCGTGAGGGAGTAGGGGCAATGGACACAGGTCAGAGGACCTCTTCGCTCCTGAACCAAATATTCTGTCCATATGAATAGGTGCATGCATAAACTATCTCTGAATAAAATGCTCAAGAAGCCAGTGATTCTGTTTGCCTCTGGGGAAAGGAACTGAGTGGCCGGGAAGGAAACTTCATTACATCCTTCTGAACTGTTTGAACTTTAGAACATGTCAATGTATTTTTCAATATTAACTTGAATAAAATTTATATTTAATAAAAGAAAAAGTGTGGACTCTGAGTCCATTTGAAGCCTAGCCACTCTGGTTTAACAGCTCAATTTTTTGTTTGTTTGTTTTAATTTTAACTTTATCTCCTCAAAGGTATTTATGTGTTCCTTTGTGTTCCCTTCCCCTCTCTTGATTAAACTTAACTTTTCCTCAACTGTAAACATTCACGATAAATAAAACCTATCGGTTATTCTCTTGTTCTGTCTTCTTCAAATATATAAGGTCTACCGGAAAGTTCTGTCCGTTTCTATCACAAGTTTCGACACGTAAGCACGTGTTTATTTGGCGCATGGGTGCCTCTCTATTTTTATCACTTCATGTATACATACTGACGTAGCAAATTAACTAAAACAAAGTTGATTCACATTAGTCTTATGTGTGAAGCGATAGCGTACCCATGGCTACTGATAAAGTTCATTTACGCCACTGTAATTTTTATGAATTTCAACAAGAAACATGTCTGTCACATCCACCATATTCCCCGGACTTAGCACCCTCCAAATATCACTTGTTTTTGTCCTTACAAAATTTTTTGAAGGGCAAAAAATTCAAAAATGAAGAAGTTATCAAACAAGCACTGGTTCAATTTTTCGCATCAAAAGATAAAACAGTTTTCAAAAATGGGATATACAAATTGCCCTCATGCTGGCAAGAAATCATTAATAATAATGGCAATTATATTATTTAATAAAGTTTACTGATGGTAAGAAAATTTGTATTTTGTTTTATTCCAAAAACGGACAGAACTTTCCGGTAGACCTTTTTCCTCTCCGACTGTCCTTTGCCCACATATATTATAGTTTCAGCCACCCTACGGGTTAAATGGCCCCCCACAGCGTCACCACTGAGCTGCCTAACCTTGGTGAGCCAGTCTGTCCAAGCCTGGCTTCCTCGTCCGGACACTGGGGGGAAGCTCCGGCCCTCAAGCCGGACACTGAGCACGCTGTTTACACTTTCAGGACAGCGACTATGAAAACCCAGATGAGCACTCTGACTCAGAGATGTATGTGCTGCCGGCCGAGGAGACGGGGGATGACAGTTATGAGCCACCGCCCGTCGAGCAGGAGACGAGGACAGTTCACCCAGCCCTGCCCTTCACGAGGGGTGAATACATAGGTGAGGATGGCCCCAGACCCTGGGTGTTCAGCGGAGAGGTGGGGACAGGCTGAGGTTGGCAGGGAACCTCCCATTCGCACCATCTCTAACTGGGTCATCTGGTCACTAGAAGGTACTAGAGCCCAGCTGGCAAACTTGCCCATTTTGGGGGAGGGGGTTGTTCTTAAATCAGGAATATTGGAAACAGGCAAAAGTTAAATGAGCACGTCCTGGTGGCTGCTCCCAACTCCCGAGAGTCTGAGAAATCAACCCTGAGATTAGTCCTTACTTCCATTCCGGCTTCCTGTGCACAAGGTTCTGAATTTCTGGAGATGTCTACACAGACAGAACAAGAATGACCGTCAAGGTTCCCGGTTTCTGCTAATACCCCCTCCTTCTTCCACGCCCACCCCCATACCGGCAAGTCTAGATGGTGGACTTTCAACTGGGGGTGGGATTGCGGAGCTTTAAGCCTGGAATTAGCCTATAGGTTAAATGGACATGGCTCAAATCTGTTCTCCAGACCCAAGTATGGCTTTTAATGTTCCCCAAGAAGAAGCTGGTGTTCCAGTCTTAGGAGGGGTGTCTGTCAGTGATAATCACCACACTCTCCTATTTCTACAGTGTCCTTACCTGTGAAGGGTTCTTTCTCCATTATCACTGCCATTAACTGCCTCCTAAGTGCCCCCAGGCACTGCTGTTTCATCCACAATCTGAAGCACCCACTATGTGCTGGAACAGGGCTGAGCACTGAGCATCAGCAGCAAGCAAGACAGACTTACTCTCAGACTTCTTTTTTTTTTTTTTTACAGAGGCAGAGATAGACAGGGACAGACAGACAGGAACGGAGAGAGATGAGAAGCATCAATCATTAGTTTCTCGTTGCGCGTTGCGACACCTTAGTTGTTCATTGATTGCTTTCTCATATGTGCCTTGACCGTGGGCCTTCAGCAGACCGAGTAACCCCTTGCTGGAGCCAGCGACCTTGGGCCCAAGCCGGTGAGCTTTTTGCTCAAACCAGATGAGCCCGTGCTCAAGCTGGCGACCTTGGGGTCTCGAACCTGGATCCTTCCGCATCCCAGTCTGATGCTCTATCCACTGCGCCACCGCCTGGTCAGGCACTCTCAGACTTCTTAGTTTATAATCCAGTGCTTTCCAGCTGTGGCCCACTTCGCCCTCTCAATCTTACGAAGGAAGCATTCATCCCCACCTTACAAATGAAGAAAGTGAAGCTCAGAGGCATGAACTAATGGGCCCAGGTTTACACATGGTAGTGGAGCTGGGACGCAAGCCACGGGCCACTCTGCTTCCAAAGCCCACACTCTTCACTGCTCTGTTCTGCACACCACCTACCATATTTTTAAGTGACTATTCATTAACCACAACTCTGGTCGGGAAGGGACCATGCTAGGCCCATTTTATAGACCAGAAAACCTCAATTCAGGGTGGTTAACTGGCTCATTCAAGGCACACTCTTCAAAGCCTGTCCTCTGTGTTTCGCTATTTCTGATGGGCTTAAATCTTACATTAAGAAGTCTAAGTAGACTCCAAGAGCTGCAGATAAAACTACAAACACTGACAGAGGACAGAGTAACAGGCACAGCAAAAACAGATGCCCTATAGCCCTGGCCGGTTGGCTCAGCGGTAGAGCGTCGGCCTGGCGTGCGGGGGGACCCGGGTTCGATTCACGGCCAGGGCACATAGGAGAAGCGCCCATTTGCTTCTCCACCCCTCCCCCCCTCCTTCCTCTCTGTCTCTCTCTTCCCCTCCCGCAGCCAAGACTCCATTGGAGCAAAGATGGCCTGGGCGCTGGGGATGGCTCCTTGGCCTCTGCCCCAGGCGCTAGAGTGGCTCTGGTCGCGGCAGAGCGACACCCCAGAGGGGCAGAGCATCGCCCCCTGGTGGGCAGAGCTTCGCCCCTGGTGGGCGTGCTGGGTGGATCCCGGTCGGGCGCATGCGGGAGTCTGTCTGTTTCTCCCTGTTTCCAGCTTCAGAAAAATACAAAAAACAAACAAACAAACAAAAAAAACAGATGCCCTACAGGCTGAGCACAGCTGCACCATGCAGAAAGAGGCTTCCGAAGAGGCATCGAATGTGAAGTTAACCACATACCTTCAGCAGAAACATGGGCTGAGGGCAGGAATGGGACCCAGGAGGAGAGCAGAGGTTGGGGCATGACAGGCAGGGCAGCGCATTAAGCTGGGGGTGGGCTGTGGCAGGAGGAAGCCACAGGAAGTCAGTGTAAGTGCCTGTGCTCTTCCCAGGATGGGGACTCCTATGCTAAGATTTTCCTGCCAAGTATCAGTCGGAATCCGCACTCACAGAATTGGCCAGGTGAACGCCATGTTGCCTAAACCCTCAACCACCTTATGTGGGCAGTATTAGTTCTCTCTGTTAGCTGAGGGCAGACAGACACACTGGTCCCCCGGCTTTCGCTGCACCCTTCCTGATCCCTGCACTATCTCTCTGAGCTGGAGGTGATGATTTTCATTTTAAAAATGAGAAAAGTGAGTCCCAGAGACGTTGAATAATGAATAACTATCCCAAAGGAGTGCAGCCAGTGGGTAGCAGAGCAGGGGACTGAACTCAGGGTCATTTGGCTTCAGAACCTGGACTCGTACCCTGATACCCGCTGAGGACAGTCCTAGGCAGGGGAACTCAGGGGTTCTCCATGATTTGATGGAACTCACTGAGGGGAGGAACGTGTAGGTTCATTCTCCCAAGAGCAGTCACAACTCTGGATATACCTTAGAATAACCTGGGGAACCTTTAAAATCTATAATACTAGGTCCTTCCCTACAAGTTCAAACTAGTTGTATCTAGGGAGGGGCCTGGGCCGTGGCATTTTTTAATCTCCCAGGTGGTTCTTATGTGTGAGTAGGATTGAGAATTTCTGCCCTTAAGGGTTCCTAGAACCAGTGTGCCTATGGAGGGGCACCGGCTCTGAGCCCTCCACGCTGCCAAGGTCGTCACCCATTCTGCTGGGCAGACTGCTAGGCTGTCAGCCTTCCTGAGCCCGTCAGGCTCCATCACTCTCCTGGGAAGCTACTTCTGCTGAGAACCTTCTTCTAATTTTTATAATGCAAGTCAATGGGCCATTGAGACTTTTTACCTAACATGTCTTTTTATGCTTAATGTCCTGGCTAATCCTTTGTGGCTACTTAGGTGCTGGAGGTTCTATAGTCTCTAGATCTCACTGGTTTCCCCCAGAGAATGACCCAGAACCCCTTTCATCTTATACTTTATTGTTGTTGCTCGTTCCTTTCAAGACAATCGATCCAGCCAGAGGCAGTCCCCGCCCTTCAGCAAGACGCTTCCCAGTAAGCCCAGCTGGCCTTCGGCGAAGACGAAGGGGGCCTCCACGCTGCCCGCCACTCTGCAGAAACCTCAGGTCCCCCCCAAACCCAAGGATCTTGAGGATGAGGTAAAGTAAACCTGTCCTGATGGCTTCCCAGACCAAGTGGAAGGCAGGATGTTGGGGGGTGGGGTACGGTCAGCACTAACCGCTTTCTCCTTCACCGCCCGCTCTGACTCTCCAACGTTATGCTGAGAGGGTATTTCTTCTCTCTCAAAACGGCATAGACGACTTTATTGTAAGCATTTGCAATCACTAAAGGCACATAGTGTAATATCAGTACTGGCTCTGTACCCCCCCCCCCATAAACAGCTCCCTGTCTACTTTGCTTCTCTGTGCTGCCCACTGAGCTTCCTTACTCCACCTTTTCTCTCTGCGCCTCCACTGTCCTCTAAAACGCAGGGCGGTGATATGAATAAAAGAAACCCCTAGTCTAAAGGAAGAGCTGATAGCAGTACCCCCCTTGTTAAGTTGTTATAACAATTAAATGCTACCACACATGTAAAGTTCTCAGATGAACAGCTGGCAGTAAGCACTATAACTGTGATGTGGTTTCTCTCAAAGCCATCTTCACGACCCTCCAAGGCAAGGTCTATGATCACTTTTGAGATCTGATTACTTCATTTGCCTCAGATCAATATAAAAATCCCTCCCTCCCTATAGTTACAATCAGTTGCTTATTAACAAAGGGGCCAAGACTATTCAGTGGGAAAAGAATAGTTTTTTCCACAAAACTGTGCTAGGGAAACTGTACAGCCACAAGCAAGAGAATGAGAGTGGACCTCTGTCTCACACCACATACAAACATTAACTAAAAATGGATGTTAGATCCAATGCAAGAGCTAAAACTATAAAACTCTTACAAGAAAACATAGGTATAAATCTCTAACACCCTGGGTAATGGTTTCTTAGATACAACACCAAAAGCATCAGCAACAAAAGAAAAATAGATAAAATGAACTTTAAAATTTAAAACTTTTTTTTGCAAATGATACCACCAAGAGAGTAAAAAGACAACCTATAGAATAGAAGAAAAAATTTGCAAATTATTATATATATCTAATAAGAGACTTATATTTAGAATATTTAAAGAACTCTTGCAAACCATAATAAAAAGACAACACAATTCAAAATGGGCAAAGGAGTTAAATATATTTTTATCTAAAAAAGACATGCAGATGGCCAATAATCACACAAAAAGATGCTCAATGTTATTAACCATCAGGGAAATGCATATCAAAACCATAATTAGATTCCACTTCACACCCATGATGATAGTTATAATAAAAAAAACAGACAACAACAAGTATTGGTGAGCATGTGGGGAAATTAGAGCCCTCACGTATGGCTGCTGGGAATAGAAAATAGTGTAGTCACTTTAGGGAACAGTTTGGTAGCTCCTCAAACTATTAAACATAAAGATACAACATAAACCAGCAATTCTATCACTAGGCATGTTCCCAAGAGAAATGTACATCTACACAAAAAATTTGTACATGAATGTTCTTAGCAACATTATTCATAACAGTCAAAAAGCAAAAACAACCCAAATATCCATCAACTGATGAATAGATAAACAAAATATGGTATATTCATCCACTGGAAGATTATTTGGCCATAAAAGGGAATAAAGTAGTGATATATATTACAACATAGCTGAACCTTGACATTATTATGCTAAGTGAAAGAAGTCACAAAGGACTACATATTGTATGATTCCATTTGCACACAATGTCTAGAATAGGCAACTATTCAAGACAGAAAATAGATTATTGATTGACTAGGCCATGGGAAGGGGTAGATGGGAAGTTACAATATTCTTTTTTTTTTTTTTTTTTTTCTGAAGTTGGAAACGGGAAGGCAGTCAGAGAGACTTCTGCATGCGCCCAACCGGGATCTACTTGGCATGCCCAACAGGGGGCAATGCTCTGCCCATCTGAGGCGTTGCTCTGTTGCAACCAGAACCATTCTAGCGCCTGAGGCAGAGGCCATGGAGCCATCCCCAGAGCCCAGACCAACTTTGCTCCAGTGGAGCCTTGGCTGCGGGAGGGGAAGAGAGAGACAGAGAGGAAGGAGAGGGGGAGGGGTGGAGAAGCAGATGGGCACTTCTCCTGTGTGCCCTGGCCGGGAATCGAACCCGGGACTCCTCCTGCATGCCAGGCCGATGCTCTACCACTGAGCAAACCGGCCAGGGCCAATATTCTTTTTTAGAGTTTTAAAATTAGATTACAGTGATGGCTTCACACTCTGTAAGTATACTAAAAGCCAGTAAGTTGTGCACTTTACATAAGGAAATGTAATGGCATATTAATTATATCTTAGTAAATTTTTTTTAAAGAATGAGTCCTCCCTATACAATAACCTATGAATGAACAACATTCTTTTCATTCATTTCTGCCTTTCTTTTAGGCTGATTACGTGGTCCCTGTAGAAGATGAAGATGAAAATTACATTCATCCCACAGAAGGCAGTTCTCTCCCAGATGAAAAAGGCAAGTGGTAGTAGTCTTAGGCACCTGCAGATTTCTGCCAGTGATGGGGGCATGCAGGACTAGTTGGTAGCGAGCACTAAGGGGCTCAGAGTGAGGGTGCCTGGGCCTCTCTCCCCTGTGGCCGCAGCATTTGTCTCCTTTGACAGGCTGAGCAGAGGTATCAGTGAGTGAGCCATCTCGGTGTTTCATAGCCTTCTCCCTCTGCCCTCTTCCATGATTAATTTTCTATCTTAAACTATAAAAGCACCTAGGCGCTTATCATTAGCTGTCCTCACCTAGAATGGATTTTTCATAAAACCGAATACTCACAAAGTCGCAAACTGCCACGATGGCCTTACAAATACTGCCCCTGGAACGATTTCTACAAAGGACTGAAAAAAATGGAAGAATAAATTATGTCCTGTGCCCTGATTCTTTAAACATAGTGCTATTTCAGAAACATTTAGTTTGTAAATCCTTCAGTGAATAACAAATGCGATTACAAACAAATTATCTTCAAGTGCCTGTGCCACGTACCCTCAGTGGAATAGTGCCCGTTCACTCTAGGCATAGTCACTATGAAGAAAATAATCCTGTGTAAGTGATACCTCTTCAAATACCATTACTCACCTAATAAACTGGACTCTGAAGTATCAGTACTCAGTTTTTACACTGCCATTATGTTGCAACTTTCTCCTACATTCCCTAAATAACAATAATGTCTTCAAGACCAGCCTGAATTCCTGAGCCACCCATCACCATGAAAATAAATACATATTAAGCATCCCTTCCCAAACAAACCCTGCAAAATACAAAATAAATGGTATGTGTTGTATGTGGCAGGGAGGGTGGGGCTATTAATTTGGCCCCTTCACTATTAACTTCAATACAATTCTCTTTATTAAAAAAAAAAACACCAAACAACTCTCATCTCCTAGACCTCCAGTTTGGCAAAGGAAATTCCAAGCTAGTACTCACTTTAACAAAATCCCTATCATAAAATAATTTGATTATTCCTTTAATCATTAATATATTCATTCTAAACGTATTTCTTCTGAGAAGACATTTTTAAATGGCTTATATGTTTAATAAGTATTTTTTGCAAATTCTCTGGTCTGAGCTGTCCTTTCCATAGTGCATTTCCCCATAAATGTGAATCCCCTTCAGTAGACTATCTATAATCATTACGTATCTATTTGTGTGTTTAAGCTCCCATGGTGAATAGATCAACCAAGCCGAATAACTCCTCCAGGCCAGCCCCTCCTCCAGCGACAGCTTCAGGTAAAGTATACATGTGATTTGGTGTTTATTTATTTATTTATTTATTTATTGTATTTTTCTGAAGCTGGAAACGGGGAGAGACAGTCAGACAGACTCCCGCATGCGCCCGACCAGGATCCACCCGGCACGCCCACCAGGGGCGACGCTCTGCCCACCAGGGGGCGATGCTCTGCCCCTCTGGGGCGTCACTCTGCCGCGACCAGAGCCACTCTAGCGCCTGGGGCAGAGGCCAAGGAGCCATCCCCAGCGCCCGAGCCATCTTTGCTCCAATGGAGCCTTGGCTGCGGGAGGGGAAGAGAGAGACAGAGAGGAAGGAGGGGGGGGGGGGTGGAGAAGCAAATGGGTGCTTCTCCTATGTGCCCTGGCCGGGAATCGAACCCGGGTCCCCCGCACGCCAGGCCGACGCTCTACCGCTGAGCCAACCGGCCAGGGCTGGTGTTTATTTTAAATTGTGGATTTGAGGTTTGGTTTCTAATCTATTCCAAATACGAAAAACAGTTGAGATAAAATATTAAGAAATAATCATTTGTATTTTCAAATTTTTCAATAAATAGTAACAGAAGATCTCATCTTCATCCACTGTCTGGTGGCGCCAATGTTGAAGGAACCCTCCCTGACCCCATGCCCCTGGACATGGACTAGTAGAGCCCTAGTTTTCATCCTCCCTTGCTGGCTTCTCCTCCTCTCCCTGCTGAGGACGTCTGCACCACTTAGCCCTCAGCCCTTTGCTCTTCTTTCAGGACATCATGGTGGTCAAGGGCTTGGGTTTTGAGCCAAACAGACCTGGGTTGAACTCCCAGTTCCAGCTAGACACTTTGAGCCTGCATTCACCTCTGCAGGCATCTTATTTTCTCATCTGTAAATGGGGAAAGTGCACAGAGACAGGAGAATTCTGCAGTTGTGAATGCAAAACTCTTAATGCAGGGTCTGGCACACAGTAGGTCTGCAGGCATCTCATTTTCTCATCTGTAAATGGGGAAAGTGCACAGAGACAGGAGAATTCTGCAGTTGTGAATGCAAAACTCTTAATGCAGGGTCTGGCACACAGTAGGTCTGCAGGCACCTCATTTTCTCATCTGTAAATGGGGAAAGTGCACAGAGACAGGAGAATTCTGAAATTGTGAATGCAAAACTCTTAATGCAGGGTCTGGCACACAGTAGGTGCTCAGGAAAGAGTATTATCTTTCACTTCCTTAGGGCTCATCCATTCTGCTGGCTTCACTTCCCTCGTCTATGGTGATAACTCTCTAGTGTCCAACCCTGACCTGCTTTCCCTCTGAACCCCTTGACAGTCCCCACTGCATCCGTCACCTCCCTCGCCTTTGGGCATCCCTATTCCTCTTTGCGTGTCAGCCTCCAAGCCACGCATCTCTGAGTGTCTTTCTCAAAGTGTTTTTTCAAGCAAAGGCTGCTATTTCCTGAATTTTCTCTCCTCTTTTAGTTGCCATCTAGTCCAAGCTTTCTTCACTTCATCACCTCACAACTCCTGTCTGGGAGTGTCCCTAGCCATGCCCTTGCCTCTAAGCTCTCTTCTTGTAGTGACTATGTCTGGACTGAACTTCTAAATGCTTCCATGTGTGGCCACTTTTACCCCATCACAAAGTTTTTATCCCATCACTGCTACCAAAACCATGAGCTCCCAATGGCTCCTGTAGGGTCTGGCAACTCCCAAACGGAGCCCCACAAAGCCGCCTGGCACCCCACCCTATTACAGCACAGAGGGCTCAGGGGCCTCTCTCCAGGCCCCCTACCCCTTTCTCCCTCTCCCCTCTTCCCATCTCTCTCAGTCAATCTCTCTCTCCCCCAGAGCGGAAGGCTGAAAACAAGAGATTGGGAGATCCTTGGGGAAAAATAAAAGAAGAGTTGTGGGGTTTTTTTTTACCTTTTCCTAAATTCATGTCTTGTGTAACAATCACCCTATTGACAAGTCTTGGTCTTATTTATCCTCTCCCTCGGAATCTGCAGGCTCTTTGTATCTGGGGAACCTTTTTTTTTTTTTTTTTTTTTTTTTTGTATTTTTCTGAAGCTGGAAACGGGGAGAGACAGTCAGACAGACTCCCGCATGCGCCCCACCGGGATCCACCCGGCACGCCCACCAGGGGGCAACGCTCTGCCTACCAGGAGGCGTCACCTGGGGCAGAGGCCAAGGAGCCATCCCCAGCGCCCAGGCCATCTTTGCTCCAATGGAGCCTCGGCTGCGGGAGGAGAAGAGAGAGACAGAGAGGAAGGAGAGGGGGAGGGGTGGAGAAGCAGATGGGCGCTTCTCCTGTGTACCCTGGCCGGGAATCGAACCCAGGACTTCTGCATGCCAGGCCGACGCACTACCACTGAGCCAACCGGCCAGGGCTGTATCTGGGGAATCTTATCTGACTCATTTAACTCCTGGGAACAAACGCCAGCATATCAACCTAATAATGCACCGTGACTGCTTCTGTCCCAGCTCCAATGGAGACTCCTGACTCCTAATTCAGGAGAAGGGCTGTTATTACTGGAACAGAAAATCTTTCATTCAAATAGATAAATGAAAGCCTAAACCCTCCTTTAGAAGAACAGTGTAATAATCTCTGGTGTTTGCATCTTAAAATGCTCTTATCAAACAAGGATTTTTTCTTCCTAAAACATACCCAATACTCCAATCATTCTGTATTTCATTGGTCCTACCTTTTGGTCTTTGTGTTCTCCCTTTTATGACATTGAATCCTACCTATCTTTCAAGGCCCATGTTGAGGTTTCCCCCTCCAGGAAGCCTCCTATGGTTTCTGGGTCCCTGAGAATTCCACTTACACTTACTTATACCTGCTCTCTAATTACTTTGTGTCTCAGTCATCTCCACAACTACACTGCAAGCTCCTTGAAGACATTGCCTTCAATGTCACTTGCTCAAGAGGCCTTTCTTGACCCCATTTTGGGCCAGATCCCCGTGGTGTGCATGCACTCCTGTAGTTTCCCGTACTCCCTTTATCCCCTGGTCCCTCCTGAGTTTGCTCTCTCTCCTCTAAGGCTCTTGGTGTCATATCTTGCTCACAGCTTTGTTTCCAGGGCTTAGACAGGACTGGCTCAGAGTAGGTGCTAAAATGGTGGGTGGGTCAGTTGGCTCAGAGAATGGCTGAGTCCCCAGCAATAGCTGTATTTAAAGAAATCACATGGTACTATCAAGAGGGCATTAGCCCCCTGGATTTACTATTCATTCATTTTCTATTAACCTAGTATAGCAATATTATTTTTTTTTTTGTATTTTTCTGAAGCTGGAAAGGGGGAGAGACAATCAGACAGACTCCCGCATGCGCCCGACCGGGATCCACCCGGCACGCCCACCAGGGGGGGATGCTCTGCCCCTCCGGGGCGTCGCTCTGCCGCGACCAGAGCCACTCTAGCGCCTGGGGCAGAGGCCAAGAAGCCATCCCCAGCACCTTGGCCATCTTTGCTCCAATGGAGCCTTGGCTGCGGGAGGGGAAGAGAGAGACAGAGAGGAAGGAGGAGGGAGTGGAGAAACAAATGGGCGCTTCTCCTATGTGCCTTGGCCGGGAATCGAACCCGGGACCCCGCACGCCAGGCTGACGCTCTACCGCTGAGCCAACCAGCCAGGGCCAATATTTTAATACTAGAGGCATCAGATGAAGAAACCAAATCTGAACAAGATAATAATATCCTGCTTATATGATTGTTGGCTACAGACAGGAGAAAGTACAAGAGGGAGGAAGTGAGATAATTTGAAAGATTAGACTACTTGCATGTGTCTTTGAATAACTTGTTATCCTTTAAAAGCGTCAGATAGTGCCCTGATAGACATCATGAAGGGGCTACAGTTTCAGGCTGGTGTTTCTGTCCAAGTACCACACCGTGTCATTATCCAGGGGGATAATGTTGCTTTTGGCCCTTTGGTGACTACTAAGGTGCTTGCTGCCGATACGTAGAGAATTAGGTGCAGGGGCAGGCTCTCCCTCCTCTTTGTGACCCAGGCTGAGAAGCCCTGTAGCAGGACTTAGCACAGACTCAAAGCCAGAGAGCTCAGGTCCTGGCTCTGACATGTGCAGGTTACCTGACATCCAACAGCTAAGTATTGTAATCTCCCCATTTTTTAGTGTTTTCCTCTAAACATGGGAGGAGAAAATGCCACTTACACCTAGAGGTAGTGTGAGAACTAAATGAGTAAATGCCTATGAATCCCACTCCTACAATGATAGTTCTTTGTTACTTATTATTGTTATTGCTCAGAATCCCTGGTTTAACCGGCCTAACTTCATGAACAGTCTGGCAGAGTATCCTGTACACATCTCGGCAAACTATTGTGTTTCTTCCTTTTCATATAACGTTTTACTCTGAATCAGGGTTTCTCAGTCTCAGCACTATTGGCATTTGGGTCAGTGTATGGCCAGTAGCCACGGCCACCATCACAGCTGCCTGGCCCATGCAGGTTCGCATAGGATTCGGACAGACGGTAATGAAACAACGGAGCCAAGAACTGGTGGGCCATCATCTTTATCCTAGCTTGCACCTGGTGGGCAAGTAAAAACACACACTGGACTCCAAAACCCACTCATTCAGTGCTCACAAAACTACTGACTTATATGAGTTTTCCTAAGATCAAAAGTTTCTAGCTCACCAGACTTATTCACCTCTGTTCCCCATCCTTCTCTCTGCACAAACTGGCTTCTCCCTCAGCACTCCACCATCTTGGATGCTTCTCCTAGCCTCCTCCACGTGGCCTTTTTCTGCCCTGCTTTCTCTGCTCTTCACTCTAATGCTAATCTCAGGAACCGAGAGAGCGAGCAAGCTCCCGGTCTGCCCCACTTTATAGTGTAGAAATCCAAACCTTTAATCCAATATACAAACAAGGAAGTCTCTGATACAAAGTCACTTATCTGAGGCATGATGGGATTCCTTATGGGAGTGCACCACCCCACATCATGCAACCGTCAAGGGTGTGGGGGAAAGCTTAGTCTTAAAACTAAGTCTCAGGCTATAACGAGCCTGCCTGCTTACAGCCTGTCCCCCAAACCCAATGCAAACTAAGAGCGAGCAAACATGTATATCATATTTACAAACTTATTTGACCAACAGTCAGATCAGTCTTTGTTGTGGGGGCTGGCTGTCCCTTGCATTGTTGGATGTGTAGCAGCACCCCTGGCCTCTGCCCACTAGATGCCAGTAGCCGCTTCATGTCTTCAGACATTGTCAAATGTCCGTGGGGGCACCGTCACTCTCAGTTAAGAACCACTGCTCTAAACAAACTGAAAGCCCTCAAGTCCACTGTGCTTTGTCTCTACAGGAGCATTCAGAAGAAGGTGATTCAACTTCTGGCTGACTTGTAGCTTTTGTCAGAAGAGGGTAGACAGGGCTTGTATTTCTGAAATCCCTCTAAGTAAATAGCATTTAAAAAGCATGCTATATTCTTATGTCCTAAAATAGGGGAGAAGTTTTGGAATTTACAATTCTCCGCTAATATGCAAGTTGAATTTTACCTATGGCACAATTGTTCTGAAGTTATCGAATTAAATCTCTTTATTGTGTAAGATTTCATGCAGTGTCTGGTGTGCAAGCCCTTAATGATAAGAGGGTTTCTATAACAGCTAAAAGACAGTTAGATCTCAAGGGCTTACAATGCCAACATTGAAATCATTAAGAATTAAGGAAACTGCCCTGGCCGGTTGGCTCAGCGGTAGAGCGTCGGCCTGGCATGCGGGGGACCTGGGTTCGATTCCCGGCCAGGGCACATAGGAGAAGCGCCCATTTGCTTCTCCACCCCCCCCTTCCTCTCTGTCTCTCTCTTCCCCTCCCGCAGCCAAGGCTGCATTGGAGCAAGGATGGCCCAGGCGCTGGGGATGGCTCCTTGGCCTCTGCCCCAGGCGCTAGAGTGGCTCTGGTCGCAGCAGAGCGACCCCCCCCCCAGGAGGGGCAGAGCATCGCTCCCTGGTGGGCAGAGTGTCGCCCCTGGTGGGCGTGCCGGGTGGATCCCAGTCGGGCGCATGCAGGAGTCTGTCTGACTGTCTCTCCCCGTTTCCAGCTTCAGAAAAATACAAAAAAAAAAAAAAAAAAGAATTAAGGACACTTACCAATGTTGTATGTAAAACTGAAGAGAGTGATGCATAAAACATATATGGTAGAAGGAAAAACTAAAGGCAAATTGTTTTCCTAGTTGAGAAACTTTGGTTGCAAAGCCTGCATTAACATAATTTGCTCAATCCAATTAAAACAGCTTATTTTCACTTTTATCATTATGCTTTTGGACATGTCTCCCTTTGTCACATTCCCTATTTCTCTCGGAGTATTCCAACCGAGAACTTGGCTTTATAAGAAAGCAGGAATCCTGGCAGTGAGAAGGGTACCAGGATGTCCTAGCCAGCCATGGCCCTGGGCCTGACTTCAGGGGCACAGAGCAACAGATAGGGTCACTGGCCCGTGAAAAACATGAGTCACGCTCCATCCTCCCATGAGCATCCATAAGAGCACACCTCTGTTTCACTCATCTTTCCCCAAATAAGGGAGAAGCAGCAAGTGAATGTGCATGAAATCAGGCCCCAGAGTGACATTATGAGGGACTTCTGGAGAGGAGAGTGCCTGCCTGGGCTTTAAAGTCAGATGGCCTTGGTGTTCACCCCACCTACCCTCTCTAGACTGGGTTTGCTGCCGTTGATGTTGAATAGGCTTAGAGATAGCACATTTCTAGCACCTGGTATGTACAGTGCTCAGGGACTGTGGTGGTTGATAACAAGATGCTAAAACAAAACTTCAATAATCATATTTACTGAGTTTATCAGTTATAATTTTCACTAATTTTTCATGTATAATTCAATGATTTTTATAAATCATTACATTTACAGAGTTTTGTAACCATCACTGCAATCCAGTTTTAGAAAATTTCCATGCCCACCTCAGTTCTAAAAGATCCCGTATGCCCATTTGTGTCCAATGCTCTTCCCACCCCCAGCCCCAGGCAACCACCAATCCGCGCTCTGTTGCTATAGCTCTGCCGTTTCCGGGCGTTCCCTAGAGACGGAGTTACACAATGTGTAGTCTTTTCCATCTGGCTTCTTTTACTTAGCTTAAACCTCAAACACTTTTAATCCCTTTCCAACAATATTACATTATATTTGGCTGATTTTTTTTTACATTTTAAAATGTGTCTTAGTATCTTACCACAGTAATTGAGTTACATAAGGTTGGTGGTGGTGTCCCCATTTCACAGAAGGGGAAACTGAGATACAGTGGCTTGTAGGAAGCCACCCAGCCAGGTTTCTGGCAGAGAAATAAATAGAACGCTGTCTCCCTGATGCAAGATCCTACGTTTTCCACCAGCTCTGTCCTGCCCCCACCAGAGAATGGACATGCCCTCTGATCTGATGGCAGGAGTTATTTATAAGGGCGGAAGGGGAAGGAAGACGTTGGCAGGCTGGAGATATGAAGGGAAGGGAAGTGCAGCAGAAAAGCCAGGAAGTAGATGTGACGACGATAATGATCCCAGGCCAAACGAACGCAGGGCATTGAAGAAGAAGGAACACCCCCTGGGAGGAAATTCTGCCCAAGGCCTTCATTACACTTCCTTATTTTTCAGATGGGGTTTTCTGTTCCTTTTTCCTGAAATTTTTATGAAAATCTATGAGTAGTCAAGTGTATTTTTAAGGGTCAAACTCAGGTATGAAGGACTTGAAGAACAGTATCAATTTGATACAGTAGCTAACAACACATAACGGGACTCGTAATACATATTCAGATGACATTTCAGTTTATTGTGACATGAAATGTTACAAATTCTAAATGTAGTCTCTTTTTCAAAATGTTTTTGAAAATCACATCTAGGTCAGGTGACGTGTAAGTAGGGGTGTCCTGGGAGGAGGATTCCCCCATGGGGTGCTGGCGAAGGTGGCTCCTGGAGTCAATCCCGCCCACTGTGTGCCGCTGAGTGTTCTGGAAATGGGCCCCACATAGAATTGTGTGTAGCGCCCTGGCCGGTTGGCTCAGCGGTAGAGCGTCGGCCTGGCGTGTGGGGGACCCGGGTTTGATTCCCGGCCAGGGCACACAGGAGAAGCGCCCATTTGCTTCTCCACCCCCCTCCCCTCCTTCCTCTCTGTCTCTCTCTTCCCCTCCAGCAGCCAAGGCTCCATTGGCCTCTGCCCCAGGCACTAGAGTGGCTCTGGTCGCGGCAGAGCGACGCCCTGGAGGGGCAGAGCATCGCCCCCTGGTGGGCAGAGCATCGCCCCTGGTGGGCAGAGCATCGCCCCTGGTGGGCGTGCCGGGTGGATCCCGGTCGGGCGCATGCGGGAGTCTGACTGTCTCTCCCCGTTTCCAGCTTCAGAAAAATACAAAAAAAAAAAAAAAGAATTGTGTGTAGAAGGGATTGGGAGGTACAGGTTGGTGGCTGCAGGACGGCCGCGGAGATGTAGATCACTGCATAGAAAATATGGCCAAGAACGTCGTAATGGCGGGGTATGGGGCCAGTTGGGGGCTTGAAGTATCGAGGGGACCAGTTTGGAGAGTGTGTGATCGTCTGGCCACTGTGCTGTGCGTCTGAAACTAATACAGAATAATATTGAATGTAAATTGTAACAGAAAAAAAAAAGAACCAGAAAAGAACCATGTGTAGAAAAAGAGCAGATGGACTCGGAGGGAAAGCGCGAAGACCTCTCTGGTAAAGCACAAGCGAATAAACTTTCAGATCTCTATTTTTAATACTTCTTGAGGCCTTTTCTTTTCTGTGTTTGGAATAGGTGGTCCTGTCAGATGAGGTGGCATGCGGTACACATTCGATTCCGTTACAGATTCTGAAAGGACAGGGGCCTGGTTTTCCTCCTTCTCTCTCCAGCCCTCTAACAGAGTGCCCTCATGTGCTTTACATGTCCCAGGTCCTCAGTAATTCCTGGTGACTGATAACCGCACCAGTGTTTCTGTATGGGTGCTTTATCTCACACACTAAAGTAATATCTACTGAGGGCAAGTCCAACCTGCGTTTACAGACTATCCTCTCTAAATCCTTTAGGAATGTGGACTTACAAATACACGTTCTTTTTTTGTTTGTTTGTTTCTTAAGTGAGAAGCAGGGAGGCAGACAGACAGACTCCTGCATGTACCCTGATCGGGATCCACCTGGCAAGCCCCCTACCAGGTGATGCTCTGCCCATCTGAGGCGTTACTCTGTTGCTCAGCAACCAAGCTATTTTAGCACCTGAGGCAAGGCCATGGAGCCATCCTCAGCACCCCGTGCCAACTTGCTCCAACTGAGCCATGGCTGCGGGAGGGGTAAAGAAAGATAAAAAAAAAAAAAAAAGAAGGGAGAGGGGGAGGGGTGGAGAAACAGATGGTCACTTCTCCTGTGTGCCCTGACTGGGAATTGAACCTGGGACATCCACATGCCAAGCTGACGCTCTATCACTGAGCCCACCAGCCAAGGCAATGTGGGTTCTTAAAAAAATATTTATTCAAGGCCCTGACCGGTTGGCTCAGCGGTAGAGCGTCGGCCTAGCGCGCGGAGGACCCGGGTTCAATTCCCGGCCAGGGCACACAGGAGAAGCGCCCATTTGCTTCTCCACCCCTCCGCCGCGCTTTCCTCTCTGTCTCTCTCTTCCCCTCCTGCAGCCAAGGCTCCATTGGAGCAAAGATGGCCCGGGCGCTGGGGATGGCTCTGTGGCCTCTGCCTCAGGCACTAGAGTGGCTCTGGTCGCAACATGGCAACGCCCAGGATGGGCAGAGCATCGCCCCCTGGTGGGCAGAGCGTCGCCCCTGGTGGGCGTGCCGGGTGGATCCCGGTCGGGCGCATGCGGGAGTCTGTCTGACTGTCTCTCCCTGTTTCCAGCTTCAGAAAAATGAAAAAAAAAAAATATTTATTCAGTTCAATTTAATTCAATAAATAGGTTTGTCTCACTGAGCAGTAATGTCCAGGCAGGTGAGCACTAGCTTAAGATCAGACAGCCAGGATAGACTGAACACAGCTGGCTTAGCCACTGGCCTCCCACCCTCCAGGCCTGCTCCTTACCCCAGTGGGGAGGCTGTGCTTCTCTCTCATCTTCCTCCCTCATAGTGATTGTCTGGCTTCTATCTTCAGGGAGGAAGAGAGGAAATTAGGTGCAGTGGGCAAGGCCTTCTGGATCTCTTCTGTGACCTCAGAAATGAGGTCAGGGCAGTAGCTTGCCACTTGTCTCAATCTGTCTGTTTGAGCAGTGGGCAAAGGCCCTGAGAATGCAGAGATGAATGAATGAGCATCCGCGAAAGTGAGGTTAGTAGGTACCAGTGCTTCGTGATTATGAGTGAGCAATGTCAATAGGTGTGCACCAGGGGTGGTGGGTCTGTGCCCCTGTCTCCAGGCGCCTCTGGTGTGTACCTGCGTGCAAGCGTGCGCTCCTGCTCCCTCCCCCAGGAGTCCCCGAGTGGCTCTCACTGAGCTCACAGAGTCTGTGTTTGTCCCATGAGGGAAACAAGAAGGTCACTTGGAAATATTATTGACTATATTCCCTATACTGTGCCTTACATCCCCATGACTATTTTGTAACTATCCATTTGTACATCTCATTCCCTTCACCTTTTTCACCCAGTCCCCCAACTCCGCTCCGTTCTGGCAACCCTCAGTCTGTTCTCTGTATCTATTATGAAGTCCCTAATTCACATCCTAGTTCTGAGACAAATAATGGACATTTAAAAATAATGTTTCATCACCTTTGCTTACAGGTTTTCCCCAACAGCTTCAAGGTAACTACCTATATACGCTTAACTAAAAGTAATAGCAACAAATGTGCATGTATTTCTGAGTCTGTCTAAAAAGGCCAGCCTACCTGTGACTGTCACCCCAGATTCAGAAGTTGGAGACTGACCCGTGTACATGTTTGTGCAGGTCGCAGCAGCGGGGCCTGGGACTATAAGTCATCTCCTTTACCTGCTGTGCCGTCCCCACTACCCAGGACCGGGTGAGTACCTGTCGCAGAGAAGCAGCTCTGTGTGACTGGAGGGGATGTTCCCACCGCTGCTGTGAGCAGGTTGTGCCTGGAATCCCAAGAGAGTCCTGCCCGAGAACCGAGGGGGGGGGGGTGCTCTTCTGCTGTTTCTATCTGGAAGCGCACACCTGCCAAGCTCAGATACAGTACATTACATTACAATAGGTGTTCTCCCGAAGAGGGTGGAAACGAAATCCTACCGCCCTGTTCTCCTCCACACACGCCCCCCATGCTTCAAGTTGTTCTAGGGATGCCTCTGCTGAAATAGAAAACCATTAGGCTTTCCTCCCATAAACGTCTAGTTAAATTTTGAGCCTTTTACCCTACAATGCTCCACAAAACAGATGCCCCAGCACCCAGAGGCGGATTTTATGGCGGGCGCACCAGGCGTGCCCTGGGCCCCAACTTCTGAAGGGCCCCGTGAAACCCCAACTTTATACTTTTTTCTAATGTAAGGGGCCCAATATTTTCTTCTGCACCCAGGGCCTCAACCAACCTTAATTTTCCTCTGCCAGCACCTGAATAATTTTAAAGCCAGTGAGGAGGTTTAATCGTTACTTTCTATTCGTCTTCTAAGCAGTTAACAATCTCTAAACTAACAAGTGGTTCATGCAGCACACACTGGGCTGTTCAATCAGAGCAACACTGCCAAGGTTCCTTCCAAAGGTGAGATGAGAGAAACACTCTTTCAAAGGGCTTTGTAAACTGTCAGGTGAGGGTTGTAATGCACTAATATTCCAGCGACCCCACAATTTTTTTTTTCCTTTTTTTGTCCGAGCTGGAAACAGGGAGGCAGACAGACTCCCGCATGCGCCCGACCGGGATCCACCCGGCATGCCCACCAGGGAGCGATGCTTTGCCCCTCTGGGGCGTCGCTCTGTTGCGTCCAGAGCCATTCTAGCGCCTGAGGAAGAGGCCACAGAGCCATCCCCAGTGCCCGGGCCATCTTTGCTCCAATGGAGCCTCGCTGCGGGAGGGGAAGAGAGAGACAGAGAGGAAGGAGAGGGGGAGGGGTGGAGAAGCAGATGGGCGCTTCTCCTGTGTGCCCTGGCCGGGAATCGAACCCGGGACTCCTGCACGCCAGGCCGACGCTCTACCGCTGAGCCAACCGGCCAGGGCCTCGACCCCACAATTTTATAGTGGCTCAATAGATTGTTGTAAAAGCATGTTTAAATGTGTCTCAGCTGGCCTGCATTTTGCCCCTGTGTAAAGCAAAGTTCTTAATTTCAGGGATGTTTATTAAGCAAAACTCCCCTCTGGGGCTCAGCTTTATCACTTTGGGCAAGTTAGTGAATCTCTTTGAGCTCCTGTCCTAATCTCTAAAATGTAGTAATAATATCCATTTTAAGAAGGTTGTTGTGAAGCTTAAACAACATGTGAGGAGCCTAACCCAGTGCCAGGTATTTAAGAGGCATTTGGGAATGGTTAGTACTCTTCCTCCACCCTTCCAGCACTCAGCCAAAAACAAAGCAAAAGAGACAGTCAGACAGACAGACAGACAGTGATAAAATAAGCACAGAAGAGAAGCTTTAAACCTTAGCAATACGATTCCAATCTCTATAAATCCAACCAGAATGTTAGCTTAGGTAAGCACCTTCACGACTATAAATCACAGCGATTTTCAAACTTGGGTTGGTCTTGGATTTCTCTGTCCAGAGTGAAATCCCAGGCAGAGGTCCAGTAGAAAATAGTCCCCTAGAAGCAGGCAGAAGTTGGCACGAGGAGGTGCCAGCTGCAGCCTCACCTGCATAGCCAGCCTCATATCCCGTCTCCATCCCCAGGTAGTGGCCCAGGGTGCGGCTGGAGAAGGAGGGCTCTGTGTACACATGGAAAACACTGATCCTGGTCCTCATTGTACAGATGAGGAAACTATATCTCCAACTGTTCTCACTGGCAGAGAAAGAGGCTGGAGATTCCAGTCATTAATAGCAGAACTGGAACAAGAGCTCAGTTATGCTGACTCCCTGGCGACTGGTGCTCCTGTTTATCCCCAATCAACCCCTCTGCCATCTGCCGGTGGACCCTCTCTGAGGTGGGGGAGAGGGTCCTGCTTCCTCGGTCTCCACTGTTCAGGACAGTCTTCCTACACACTCGTATTACTTCCACTGCTCTAATTTATATTTGAGAATAGAATGACAAGCAGATGGTTCCACTTCATCTTTCTGTGTTTTAACAAAGCCAATCTTTTTTTTATCCTCCAGGAGAAAGCCAGCTACACCACTGAAGACAGTAAGTTAATTTTGCTGTTAAACACATTTCATCTTTCCCACAATGTTTATTCTTACCCACTTATTTAAAGTTGACTGTTTCCAGCGAAGGGGAACACAGCAGTCTTAGCAAGGGCAGGTGTTGCTTGGGCAGTCGGGGAAAACTTGGCATCTTCAGTTAGCCTGGGAAGACGATGCCTGCGGGGAGTTCGTCCTCATTTGACCCTGGCGGCCTCACTCAGTGGCAGTAGCAGTGGCAGAGCAGCCAGGCTCTCTGCCTCCCATGACATCTGTCTTCCCCTTGGGGATCCCCTGTGTCTACTTCCCACCCCTCTGGCCAGAGACCTGACAGTTGTGTATCAGGCACAACATAAACCTGACTAACCTCAGATTCTGGTCAGAACAAAGGGAACCTGGACCAGCCCACTATTCAAGGAAGCTCACCTCGACCTGGTATCTATTCTGTAACCTGACATTTATAATCACTCAGCAAATGCTGAGACGGTGGGGTCCTGAGACGAAAGCCAGGTGCCCATCCCCACTGCACAGGCGCTACTGCCAGACACCTGCTAGGGGTATGGTATCCATCAACCCTCCTGACAGAGCAGGGAGGTCCCAACACCACACGACATTGCTCCTTCCATGAGACACCTCCAGTTAGTTGT
Organism: Saccopteryx leptura; assembly: GCF_036850995.1. NCBI lineage: Eukaryota > Metazoa > Chordata > Mammalia > Chiroptera > Emballonuridae > Saccopteryx > Saccopteryx leptura. The sequence continues at coordinate 31,373,484 of NC_089515.1, forward strand.
TACTTAATGCAAAGGGTAGACTGGAGACTGTGTGATTTTTGTTGTTGTTTTAGTTTATTTTTATTTTTAAATTTTATTTAAAGAATTAACTTTAACATGGTGACATTGATCAATTAGAATACACAGGTTTCAGGTAAACATTTCTATAGCATTTGAACTGTTGATTATGTTGTATACCCATCACCCCAAAGTCAAATCATTTCCTATCACCTTATATTTGTCCCCCTTTACATTCTTTCCCCCAACACCCCCTTCCCCTTGGTAACCACTTCACTTTTATCTATGTCCAGGAAACTCAGTTTTATATCCCACTTATGTATGAAGTCAAACAGTTCTTAGCTTTTTCTGATTTACTTATTTCACTCAGTATAACGTTCTCAAGGTCCATCTGTATTGTAGTAAATATCACAATGTCATTTCTCATGGTTGAGAAGTAGTCCATTGTATATATGTACCACATCTTCTTTATCCAATCCTTTATCAAGGGACACTTTGGTTGTTTCCATGTCTTGGCTACTGTGAATAATGCTGCAATAAACATGGGGGTGAATGTATCTTTATACACCAGTGTTTTCAAGTTTTGGGGGTAGATACCCTGTAGAGGGATTGCTGGGTCATATAGTAGTTCTATTCTTAATTTTTTGAGGAACCATTATACTTTCTTCCATAATGGTTGTACTAATTTGCATTCCCACCAGCAGTGAATGAGGGTTTCTTTTTATCCACAGCCTCTCCAACTTGCTATTACCTGTCTTGTTAATAATAGCCAATCACACAGATGGGAAGTGGTATCTCATTGTAATTTTGATTTGCATTTCTTGAATAGCTAGTGAAGATGAGCATCTTTTCATACATCTGTTGGCCATTTGTATGTCCTCTTGGGAGAAGTGTCTGTTCAGGTCCTCTCCTCATATTTTAATTGGATTACTTGCTTGTTTGTTGCTGAGCTTTGTCAGTTCTTTATATATTTTGGATATTTACTCCTTATCAGAGCTGTTGTTTTCAAATATCATTTCCCACTTTAGTTGGCTGCCTATTTGTTCTGTTGTCAGTTTCTTTTGCTGTGCAGAAGCTTCTTAGTTTGATATAGTCCCATTCATTTATTTTTGCCTTCACTTCCCTTGCCTTTGGTTCAAATTCATAAATTGTTCTCTATGGCCAAGGTCCATGAGTTTAGTACCTATGTTTTCTTCTATGTAATTTATTGTTTCAGATCTTATATTTAGATCTTATATGTTTGATCCATTTTGAATTAAATTTTGTTCAGGGGAACAAACTGTAGTCAGGTTTCATTCTTTTGCATGTGGCTTTCCAATTTTGCCAGCACCATTTATTGAAGAGGCTTTCTTTTCTCCATTGTGTGTTTTTGGTTCCCTTGTTGAAGATGATATGTCCATATATATGTGGTTTTATTTCTGGGCTCTCAATTCTGTTCCATTGGTCTGTATGTCGGTTTTTCTGCCAATACCATGCTGTTTTGATTATCGTGGCTCTGTAGTATAATTGAAGTAAGGTAGTGTGATATCCCCAGCTTTATTCTTTTTCTTCAGGATTGCTTTAGCTATTCAGGGTTTTTATGGTTCCATACAAACCTGGTAATTTTTTGTTCCATTTCTCTAAAAAATAAAATTGGAATTTTGATGGAGATTGCACTAAATTTGTTTATTGCTTTAGGAAATATGGTCATTTTAACTATGTTGATTCTTCCAATCCATGAACATGGAATATTTTTCCATTTCCTTGTGTCTTTTTCAATATCTTTTAATAATGTTTTGTAGTTTTCAGTACATAGGTCCTTCACATCCTTTGTTAAATTTATTCCTAGATATTTTATTTTTTGTTGTTGCAGTTGTAAACAGAATTTTTTTTTAGTTCACTTTCTGATGTTTCATTGTTGGTGTATAGGAAAGCAGTGGAATTTTATATATTGATTTTATATCCTGTGACTTTACTATATTGGTTTATTGTTTCTAATAGTTTTTTGATGGAGTCTTTGGGGGTTTCTATATACATGTCACCTGAAGAAAGTGATAACTTAACTTCTTCTTTCCTGATACGAAGGCTTTCTTTTTCTTTCTCTTGCCTGATCACTCAGGCAATAACTTCCAGAACTATGTTGAATAAGAGTGCAGAGAGGGGGCAGCCTTGTTTTGCTTCTGATTTTAGAGGAAAAGCTATCCTTTTTTCATAATTTCATATGATATTAGCTAATGGTTTATCATGTTTGGCCTTTATTATGTTGAGGCATTTTCTTTCTATTCCAATTTTATTGAGTGTTTTAAATATAAAGGGATGTTATATCTTATCAAATGCCTTTCCTGCATTTATTGATAGGGTCATATGATTTTGTTCTTTCTTTTATTGAGGTGGTATATTATGTTAATCATTTCCCTATGTTGAACCATCCTTATGCTCCTGGAATGAATCCCACTTGATCGTGGTATATTTTTTTTAATTTTTTAAAAATTATTTATTTATTTATTCATTTTTAGAGAGGACAGAGAGAGGGAGAGAGACAGAGAGAGAGAGAAGGGGGGAGGAGCTGGAAGCATCAACTCCCATATGTGCCTTGACCAGGCAAGCCCAGGGTTTCGAACCGGCAACCTCAGCATTTCCAGGTCGACGTTTTATCCACTGCGCCACCACAGGTCAGGCACCGTGGTGTATTTTTTAATATGTTGTTGTATTCAATTTGCTAGTATTTTGTTTAGGATTTTTTGCATCTGTATTCATTAGGGATATTGGTCTGTAGTTTTCTTTTTGTGTATGTGTTGTCCTTGCCAGGTTTTAGTTTGAGGGTTATGTTGGCTTCATAAAATGTGTTGGAGAGTATTGCTTCTATTTTTCTGCAAGACTTTGAGAAGAATTAATATCAACTCTTCTTTGAATATTTGGTAGAATTCACCAGTGTAGCCATCTGGTCCTGGACTTTTATTTTGGAGGAGGTTTCTGATAGTTTCTATTTCCTCCTTGCTTATAGGTCTATTTAGGTTTTCCACTTTTTTGTGACTCAGTCTAGCAAGATTGTATAGTTCTAGGAACTTATCCATTTCCTCTAGGTTGTTGAATTTGATGGCATATAATCTTTCATAATGTTCTACTATGATCCTTTGTCTATCTATGATGTCTGTGGTAATTTCTCCTCTTTCATTTTGGATTATATTTATATGAGTCCTTCCTCTTTTTTCCTTAGCGAGTCTAGCCAGTGTTTTGTTGATTTTATTGATCTTTTAAAAAACCCAGCTCTTTGTTGTATTAATTTTTTCTATCTTTTTTTTTTTTGGTTCTCTATTTTATTTAGTTCTGCTCTAATTTTTATTATTTCCTTTCTTCTGCTGACTTTGGGTTGGTTTCCTTCTTCTTCTTCTAGTCCCTTGAGGTGTGGTGTTAGGTTAGCGATCTCTCTTGTTTCTTGATATAAACCTGTAATGAGATAAACTTCCCTCTTATTACTGCTTTCACTGCAACTCAGAAATCTTGTTATGTCATGTTGTCATTTTCATTTGTCTGTATATGTCTTTTGATCTCTGCTTTTATTTCTTCTTTGAACCAGTCATTTTTTTAGAAGTATGTTGTTTAATGTCCTTGTTTTTGTGGGTTTCTTCACTTCCTTTTTACAGCTGAACTCTAATTTCAAAGCCTTTTGATTAGAAAATATGCTTGGTATAATTTTAATCTTCCTGAATTTGTTGGTGTTAGTTTTGTGGCCCAACATATGGTCTATCCTTGAGAATGTTCCATGCACACTGGAGAATAATGTATAATCTGACATTTTGGGATGAAATGTCCTATAAATGTCCATTTGGTCCAAAGTATTGTTTAAGGCTGATACTTCTTTATTAATTTTATGTTTGGATGATCTCTCTAAAAAGCTGTCAATGGTGTGCTGAAATCTCCAAGTATGACTGTGTTTTTGTCTGCTTTTACTTTTAGATCTGTTAGTAGATGTCTTATATATTTTGGTGCTCCCTCATTTGTTGCATATATGTACATTAAGAAGTGTTATGTCTTCTTGATACAATGTCCCCTTTATCATTATGAAATGTCCATTTTTTTCTCTGGTTAACTTTGTTGTCTTGAAGTCAGCATTGTCAGATGTGAGTATGGCTACCCTTGCTTTTCTTTGGATATTATTTGCTTGGAGAATCATTTTTCTAGCCTTTTGCTTTGAATCTCCTTGTGTCCTTGCAGCTTAGATGTGTCTCTCTTTTTTTAAGATTTTATTTCTTAATTTTAGAAAGGGGAGAGAGAAAGAGAGTGAGAGAGAGAGAGAAAGGGGGAGGAGCAAGAAGCATCAACTTCCATATTTGCCTTGACCAGGCAAGAACCAGCAACCTCAGCATTCCAGGTCGACACTTTATCCACTGCACCACCACAGGTAGGCTAGATGTGTCTGTTGAAGGCAGCATTGGTTGGGTTTTCTTTTAGATCCAATCTGCTACTCTGTGCCTCTTTATTGGAGAGTTCAGTCCATTTACATTTAGGGTAATTATTGACACTTGACGATTTCTTATAACCATTTTATTTTTTGTTTTCTGGTAGCTCTGTCTTGTTTGGTTCTTCTCTTTTTTGTTTATGTCAGTTGTTTTTGTTTGATGGTATTCTGTACTGTTTTCCCCTGTTTCTTCTTTTTTTAGCTGTGTGTTTCCATTGTGGCTTTTTTTTGTGGGTGGTTACCACTAGGTGATTAAGAGAAAAATGTTTCTATGCACAAAAGTCCTTTGTCTTATGAGTGCTTCTGCACTCCATCCTCCTTTGCTACTGCAGATTTTTATCCTCTCCTCTTTTATGTTATTGTTGTCACAGATTATCCTTGTTTTTATTGTGACTTTGTTGGAGCTTTTACTTGTAGTTTTGATTTTTTTTTCTTTGTATCTGGTTGAATAACCTCGTTGAGTATTTCCTGCAGTGGGGGTTTTCTGGTGATATATTTTCTCAGCTTCTGTATGTCTGTTAAAGTTTTTATTTCTCCTTTATATTTGAAGCATAACTTTAATGGATATAGTATTCTTGGCTGGTAAATCCTTTCTTTCAGTACTTTGAATGTGTAGGTCCACTCTCTTCTGGTTTGTAGAGTTTCTGCTGAGAAGTCTGGTGGTAACCTAATGGGCTTTCCTTTATATTGTTATGTTCTTTTTTTCCCTAGTTGTCTTGAGGATTCTTTCTCCCTCACTGATTTTTGAAAATTTTATTATGATGTGCTTTGGAGTATATCTGTTTGGGTTGTGGTAACTCGGAGTTCTGTTTGCTTCTTGGATTCAAGGCTCTAGCTCTTTCCACAGGCTTGGAAAATTTCTTTCTCCCTTTCTTCTTCTTCTGATATACGCATTATCCTTATACTGTTCTTTCTGATGGAATCAGACAACTCCTGTAGAGCTCTCTGTTTTTTTTTTAATTTGTGAGTATCTCTCTTCTCTGTAGCATCTCTAGTTGCTTCTCTTTGACATCACTGATTCTTTATTCTATCTGGTTTGTTCTATTAGCTAAATTTAATTCCTCAGTTTTCAATTCATGTATTGAGTTCTTCATCTCTGTTTTTAAAGTTTCAGTCTCCTTGGTGAGGTATTCATTTTGTTCATTAGTTTGTTTTCTGAGCTCATTAATTTGCCTGTTGGTGTTTTCTCACATCTCGTTGAGTACTTTCAGAACTTCAGTTTTGAATTCTCTATCACTTAATTCCAAGGTTTCTATGTGATTGAGATTTTTTTTCTGGAGATTTTTCATTTTCTTTTTGAACTATGTCTCCGTCTTGTGTAGCCATGGTATTAAATTTCTTCTTCATTGATGGCATTTGAAAGTTGTATTGTTAAGAACTCTAACAAAAGAAAAATTAAAAATACGAGATTAAAATAAAAAATACAATAAAAATATAAAAAAATTTAAAATTATGACAAGAAAAACCACAGAAAAAAGATCAAAGGCAAACAAAAAATAAAAAACAAAACACCACAAAAAATAAGAATAAAAAATATAAAATCTAAATAAGATAAAATTCAAAAGAAAGAAAAAGAATAAGAAGAAAAAAAGGAAAAGTAAATTTCAGTTTTGAGAGGTTTTATTCCAGTAGGTGTTGCTGTATTACAACTTTTAGTTCTGTGAAGTTCCTGGGCTGTCCACCACTGAGATGTTGCTGTGGCAATGATGTAGGTGGGGCTGCAGTCACTTTGGTGGGTGGGGTGTGTTGTGAAGGCTTTATGGCTTCAGCTGTACAGCTTTGGCTTTAGGGCTTCAGCTTTATGGCTCTAGCAATGGTGATCTCAGGTTTCCACATGCTCCATCCCACAACTCAACAGACCTGGGGACCTGATGTGGAGCACCTCTGTTCTTCAGGGGATAGAGCAGCTCTGGAGAGCTAGCTGTGGGGTTTGTCTCTGCTACTCTCGGTACTGCAAGGTGAGAGAGGTGGGATCTGGGAGGCTGTGGGCCTCACTTTAGCTTTCTCTGTCTCTGCTGATTGTGAGCTGCAGGCAGACCATGAGAACACTGGCCATGACCCTGTGCTTTAGCTGCTTTGGTTTCTCTCTTCCTCTGCCTCTTTGTCTCGCTTCTGTTCCAGGAAGGAGACCCAGTCACTCTGAGTTCCCCTCTTTGTACCCCTTAGACAAAATCCAGAGAGCCTAAGCTTCGCTCCTCCCCATAGTCCAGCAGAAAAAAAAACAACAGTCCCTTGATGTTTGTCTCCTCTCCTCTCCAAAGCTCAGTGCGATTGTGCTTTATCTTCTGCCCCCTTTTTCACCCCATTCCACCTTCAGTCCATTCAGTGCTTGGATCTTTCAGGCATACCTGTGAGCCCAGCTGGGGTTCCTCCACTGAATTATAGTTGTTCAATTTGTTGAAATTTCAAGGGAGATATCAGGAGTATCTCTTATACCACCATTACTCTTGGAAATCAAGATTGTATGTTTTTAATTGTTGTTCTTGTGATTGAGAGAATAGCTATCAGTCAGAGAAATGTTGTTCCCAAATATTTGCTTTAATAATATTGCTTTGACTTTTATTTCCATATTCAACTGTATTGAATATCTTTGCTTTTTTTTTAATAGACTCTACTTGCTTCTCAACAGAATGCCTCAAATGTTTGTGAAGGTAAATCTACATTATTTTAAGGGAGGAGTATGTCTTATAAAAGTTATTTTAATTAAGAATTTGTATATAAATGTCTTTCTAAATTCTTTATTTATAAGGTAGTTATAACTACAAAACTCAATTTTCTAAACAAAATGGCCTTTCCATTGTAATGAGTAGTGAATGGCAAAGCTGGTCAGGACCTGAGATTGCTTGGGCAGCATCTTTGGTGTGGGTTACAGTCTGCACACCCCACATCTGTCTCTCTGCAGACAGGTATGCCTTGCCAGAAACAGAGCCATAGCTTTCCATTACTGTGAAGACTAATGTAGAGCCATTCATGTATCTTAGACTGTTTAGTTAAGAAATGCAACTTTTAAAAAACCTGTTTATTTGAACTAGCTCTTTTGCTAAGTTTTCAAAATAATGTTTTCAGAGTTCAAATGTCTGTCTTAGTACATCTTTAAATGCTTTCTTTCTTTGTTTTATCATAACCCTAAAAACTTACATATACCTTTTATTAAAATATTCTCATTTTTAAAATATTTGTATTTGAAAAGTCCTGGGGGAAAACAGTAAGAATTAGCCATAATCTCAATGCTTAAAATACTATAACAAAATAAATTTTCTGCACCCATCTGATTCCACACTTGAAGATACCTAATGTTTAAAGTTTAATAAGTGTTCTCACCATTTCCTGAGTTAATATGGGCAGATATACATAAGATATTCTGGTTTCTATGATGATGAATGGTGGACATTTTCTGAATGTCCATTACAATTCACCTGTCTGTCTGTTTTAATTACTCCAATAATTAATTTCTTTAATAGATTTTTTTCTTCTGTTCCCATATCTTTTCCCCCCAGGGCAATTTCTGAATATCACTCGCTTTCTGCTGCCTTGCTTTTGCCTGCCTCTCCTTTGATGCTTTTGCCTTGCTGCCCTACCATTGCTGTCTTCTGTGCCTGCTGAGCAGGGAGCTTGGAGTGATAGCAGAACCATAGGGCAGGCCTCTACAGGAAGTTAGTACAACCCTGTGCAAATTTCATGGCTTCAGGAACCCCTGAACACCAGCAAAGGAGGGGCTCGTGACATGTTCTATGCAGTTCAAATGTCCTCATTCCCAAAGGGCTGCCAGTGCAGGAGCTCTTTTGTGACTTATTTCAAGAATATGGTAATGGCCATCCATACCCCAAAACAGCCTCTTCTCCCATAGGGAGGAAGCCTCCAGGATGGCAGGACCAAGTAAGTGTGGTCAACGCTAATTAGCTGTGGGGACCTATGTGTTCATTGTTCCTCCTTCTGAACCTACTGAATTGTTAAGCTGTGAACAAAACTTCTCCCATGGAAGCTCAAAGTAACTGCCACAAACTTGAAACACAATCTTCAGTAGTTCAAGGCTCCTGAATTTCAGTGCAACACAAAAAATCCCTGAAGTCTATCTTACCATATATTTACATCCTTGAGTTCTTACTACTTTTATTCTTTATGGATTCCTATAACAGGAGACCAATAAATTTCAACCTTTCTTCCATTCAGGAGACACATTATGGACACACTCAGATTATAACACAACCTACACCAAGTCTGAGGAAGGATACAGCACTAAATAATTTAAAATCACATCTATTAATGGTTCAGCAGTGAAGTTCACGATGACCTTCAACATAAGTTTCTTATATTTGGGGTTGTGCTTGGTTCCCTGTGTACTAGTTATAACTCTTCCCCTTCCTCTCCCCCTCAGGAAAACACAGTGAAATGCAAGAGAGATTAACATTGTTGTAGAGTTAACCTTGAATTTGCTCAATTAATTTTTCAAAAAGAGTAGATAATTCACAAAATATCATATTTTACCACTTATCAGTATGAAATTTCTTATAGTCACATCTTATGATTAATGAAGACACACTCAGGGTGTGGGAACCTCTGTGTGGAGCCCAGATAGAAAGCAGGCGGTGGGTGACTAAAACTTGCTCACCTTCTGGCTCCCACCTGCACTCACACACTTAAAGGTCCAGATCCCACAGGTTCCATCCCCAGGTACCTTGCCAGGGGATGAAATCAGAGGCAGTAGGGTATATCTGTAACACTGGGGTGGAAGTCCTGGTCCTAATAGCACAAATACATCACCAGACTGACAGGTGCATAATCAGATGACATACTGGTGAAAAGTATGTTCATACAAAGACATCTGACCAAATCCTGTGCTTCTCGGTTGATATTGCGAAGTTTTGACATGGGGACAGAAATTTTATTCTGATTCTAATATAAGAATTTTCTTGATACAGAAAAACCTATACCGGCTGAACGCCACCGAGGGTCTAGTCACAGACAAGAATCTGCGCAGTCACCAGTGTTTCCATCTGCCCAGAAGTAAGAATCCTTGCCTTTAAAAACAAGTTTCCTCTGTTGCTGCAGCCATTGACGCTTGCATTGTTATACCACACAGTGGCACTGGCTTGTATGCTTTGTAAAGGTCAGATCTTTCATTGCTTTGCAATTAAATTTTAAAGGATTTTAAGTTTTTAAATAGGTAACAACTTTAAAAGAACTGCTTAGACTCTCAGAGACCTAACATTTGGGTTAACTATTGGACTTCACTGAAATGTAGCATTAGTCAAGGTGCCTCCTTTTCCAAAAGTGAAGGGAACAATTTTTCTTACCTTGAAGGTTTTGGTGCCTTTTCTACCATTAGATCTGGCCCACTGGCCATTCCTGTTGACTCCTTTGTGAGTCACAGGTTCACAGAGTCTTCACTGTAAACAAAAAGTCAAACTTATTCATCTTGTGCTTTGCCCTTTAATTAATCTGAAATTCTTCTTTTCAGGCAAGTCCATCAAAAACCCATACCTCTGCCAAGTAAGTACAATGATGTCCTGAAGAGTAATATCAGGTAGTGGTGAAGGCTGGATCTTCTTGTCTGAGTCACCTGGTCTAACACAACACTGCCACCTCCAGTTGGGGGCTCTCTAGCTTGTTTCATCGGTAAAATGGGGCCAAGAATAATTTTCATAGAGTTGTTTTTAAAAGTAGATAGATTTGAGATCATTTTTACTTTTTCACTTCTACTGTTGATTGAATATTTTACTGGTCATATCGCTCATATTTTCTTTATTTTATTTTTTACAAAACCAATACAACTGTTTTTAAGAAGAGATTAAGTATAACAACATATGGAAAGTATCTGGTACATATTCTAGAAGGCCTTCAATAGATAATAGCTATTTTAATTAAATCTAAAATACATTTTAATAATCATAAAATAGACCTACAAAAGGTACCCTGAAAAGATTTGGAAAATGTCTAGATAATTTTCCCAAGGCAAACTTTGCATCATCCTAAAAATACATGAATCAGCTAAGTTAGGCTTGCAGAACGTAACTATCCAAACCTTGACTTGCTTTTTATCTAATGTAGAAAAAATAAATAAAAAAAATAAAACAAAACAAAGCCTTCCTTATATGGGTAATTTGGAAAATATTCCAGAATAATCAAGATTCAATAAATTTAAATACAGAGAATAATTGTTCTACACCAAAAAATGTTGTGCATTTCTACTGAGCGAAAATCAGATTGTTAGGTTTTATTTGACTTTTCATTCATCTTACATAAATAAAACTTACACTAAACACACTATTTGTTTTAAAAAATTCTGAAAAAAAAATTGTGAACACAAAGTGGAAATGGTTTGGCTATAGAAATTTATGTTTCACTATGTAAAGCTTTATTATACCTTTTATTGTTTTCAATCCAAAGTCATTCTTTTGATTGATAAATATTTATTGACCATCTGCCATGTGCCAGGCACTATTCTAGACACAGGGAATGACAGCAGTGAATAAAATAGAGTCCCTGTTCTTATGGAGCTTCTGTTCTACTGGAGGAGACAAACAGAAAGAATAAACAACCAGATAAATTTTATAATATCAAGTAAACGCTAAATGCTATAAAGAAAAACAAAGCAAGGTAGCAGAGGATGGGGTCACAGAGGGTAATGGTGGCAATGAGAGCCACTGGTCTAGATGGGCAGTCAAGGAAGGTCTCATCTGTAAAATGGTGTGGGGTCTTGCTGAAGGCCCACGGTCAAGGCACATATGAGAAAGCAATCAATGAACAACTAAGGTGTCGCCACGTGCAACGAAAAACTAATGATTGATGCTTCTCATCTCTCCATTCCTGTCTGTCTGTCCCTATCTATCCCTCTCTCTGACTCTCTCTCTGTGTCTCTGTAAAATAAAAATAAAAAATAAAAAATAAATAAATAAATAAAAAATAAATAGAAATTGTGCCACGTGGGATGGTGGCACAAAATAACATAAAATGGTGTGGGGTCTAATAGCTCATTCCACAAAGGGCTGAGGTGAGGACAAAGTGAGCTAAGATGTGGAAAACACAACAGGAATGGCATACATTCATAGCTCAGAAAATGTCAGCTTTGACATCACTTGCTTTCTTCAAACATATTCCAGCTATTACCTCAAAACGTACCTAGAATCCAACAACTCTCATTAATTCCACGATGCCATTTGTTCCAAACCACTATCATCTCCTGCCGGGCTTTTAAGAGCACTGAACTGGCCTTCTGGTTCCTTCATTACCTCCCGTCTGACTTGATCTCTTATTGCTCTCTCCTTTCCTCACAGTGGCCTCCTCTCTAGTCCTCAAATATGCCAGGCCTTGTATTCACTGCTCCTTTCACCTGGAACATTCTTTCCTGGGATATCACATGCCTCTTCCCTCTTCATTTGCAGATCTTACCCAAGTGTCGCCTCAATGAGATTTTCCTTCTCCGACCAGAGTGTTTAAATGTACTACTTGTCTGAGGCTATCTCCAACCCCCTTTCCTGCTTATTTTTTTCCATGGCACTTATGACTCTGTAATAATAATATATATATTTCCTTATATCTTTATTGCCTATCTCACTCCATTAAAAGTTAAGCTCCCCTGCCCTGGCTGGTTAGCTCAGTGGTAGAGTGTCAGCCTGGTGCGTGGAAGCCCCGGGTTCAATTCCCAGGCAGGGCACACAGGAGAAGTGCCCATCTGCTTCTCCACCCTTCCTGCTCTCCTTCCTGTCACTCTCTTCCTCTCCCACAGCCAAGGCTCCATTTGAGCAAAGTTGGCCCGGGTGCTGAGGATGGCTCCATGGTCTCTGCCTCAGGCACCAGAATGGCTCCAGTTGCAATGAAGCAACGCCCTGGATGGGCAGAGCATCGCCCCCTGGTGGGCATGCCGGGTGGATCCTGGTCGGGCGCATACAGGAGTCTGTCTCTCTGCCACCCTGCTTCTCACTTCAGAAAAATATTGTACAAAACAAAAAAAAAGTTAGACTCCAAGAGGGCAGGGCATTTTGCTGTTTTTTTTTTACTTGTATATTCCTAGTGACTTGACCCATGATAGGCATTTCATGAATGAATGAAAGAATGAATGAACAAATGAATGTAGCTAAGTATTATATCTATTTCATGTGTCTTCACTCCTAGATTGAGTTTATACCTTAAGGGAACAATTCTTAAACATTTTGGTTTTAGGACCATTTAACACTCTTAAGATCAGACCACAAAACTTTGGTTTCTATCTTTCTATTGATATTAAATGTATTCATTAAAACAGACATTTAAAACATACTAATTAACCCATTAATATATTAAGCTCATTACATGTTGACATAAATATTTTATTAAAAAATAATATCTTCCAAACAAAAACAATTGGTAGGAAGAGTGGCATCGTTTTACATTTTTAATAACTCCCAGAATAACAGAGATGACTGGATACTCCTATCTGCCTCTATATTCAATCTGTTGCAATATATTTTTATGTTTGAGAAATATAAAGAAAACTGGGCTTCACCGTTTTGGAAAAGACATTGCAGACCCCCTGAAGGATCTGGGGGATTCCCGACATTCTCAGGCCATGTTTTGAGAACCGTTACTCCTAAGGATTTTTGTTTGTGTGTGTGTCCCCTGCAGTGCCCACCACAGCGCTGAGGAATAGTACAGGAATAGTAACTGTGCAAGGAATAATGAAGATCCATTGATTTTTCAAATCCCTTTCAGGATTCCCAGAAGGGGGCAGCCCAACTGTGGATGGCCCATCACCCAGCTTTTCATCTAATTCCAATGTGTCAGAACAGGTATGATACGAACTCTCATTATTACCAGTAACTGCAGGAAAAGGCATGTCTTCTTATAAAAGAGAGTTTAGAGTGGTGCTTGAGAACAGACCACATTTTAAGTTGTCATTTACTGATTGGTACAAAATACATTTTTTTCAGTTATTAAGACCTTGTTCCATTTGTTCCAATTTGTATTCTAGATGCCCTAAATAACAATTTATGGTTCTTGAAAACTAGGAAAAAAGTGTGTTGCTTTTTATTGTTCTTTTTTTTTTTCACATAGCTTCTATTAAAACTGTGATTTTCTCAGAATAGATCTGTGGAGGCATGTGATATTAAAACACATAAAACAGCACAATCTATAAGAGAATAAGGACTATCTGTGCCCTTGGGCAAGTCTCTTTAGGCTTTCTCAAATGTAAAATGCCTTCAAAGTAATTACAAGAATCAAACAAGATAACATTTGTAAAAAAACAGTTTGGAAAATATAAAGCATTTCAAACAAAGCAAAAACAATAAGATCACATGGGCAAAAGAGATTATATTTTATTTAGGAGAAAGGAATAAATGGTTTAGGAATCTAGCAGGATTTAGTTCTTATGTTCAATTACTAAGGTTAGCAACTAAAGCCAAATGGAGAAAAGCCAATTATATAACCCTGTAATTGATCAAAGGAAGCATAAACTCATTACAGATTACTGGTCCACATGCAGTTACGCCTGTCTTGATAATGCAAAATGGGACTCTGTTTTTCATGCATAGAAGGTATGGTGCCACTGAAGGACCATATCATCCTTAACAATTCCCTCAATTTCACAGGAGACTGACATCCACTGTAAGCCGTGGTACGCTGGTGACTGCGATCGAAAGTCTGCTGAAGATGCATTATACAGATCAAACAAGGTTTGGCCATTTTTAAATCTCATCCTGCCCTTAGCCTATAACAGGCACAGTTGCTATCCAACTGAAATGATTATGGATGCAGGGATCTTTTTCTTTACTTAATCTAAAAGAATTGCCATTCCTCCTCTCTTCCAAGTATCTCCCTCTTTGTTTCTCCATCTCATCTCTACTTGTCCTTTCATCTCAACGAGGATCCATAGGTTCCTCTGCTCTCCAGACACTGGGAGAGAAGAAGGCTTCCGGGGGAGATCTCTGAAAGGCTTGTGCTACCTGAGATCCATCCAGGAGTGCAAAGTAACAGGCTACTTTGGATCAGCGCATGGGATAAACTGTTGAGGTCAGGATGGCACAGAGTACTTGGAAAGAAATTTTTGGATTATCCAAACCTAACCATGTGGGAACACTAAGGACAGTTTGGACAATCCAAGATTAAAGTACCATTTTTCCCTTTCTTTCTCCTTTCTCCTCCCATTTTTTTTTTACTTGCACCCTACATTGTCAAATTATATCATATTTACATACTATTTTTTGCCACCATTGTTTTAGTCCTAACTCTACAATTAAATATATTAAATGTTTTTCATCATTCCCTTTGCTGGATTCCCTGGTAGTCTCTTTTTGTTTGATGAAGCTCATCTTGTACTAGATTCTTAAGAAGAACTGTGTTTACATTATTCCTTGAGTTCTTGCATATTTAAACTGTTTCATAAGCCTGACACCTGAAGGAAATCTTGGCTGGATATAAAATCCTTGGCTTGAGTGTTGCTCCAGTGAATTATGTTGTTCTACCTGATGCTAATGTTTTTTTCTTGCCCTTATATGTAATTTGATATTTTAGTCTAAAACTCTGAAGACCTTTTATAATTTTTATTTTGTTTTACCAGAATATGTCTCTGAGTTGATTTCCAGGTCAATTTTTTTCCAGGTGGATAGAAGCCTTTTCAATAAATAAATTTAAGTGTTCTCTTATTTCTAATACATTTTCTTAAATTATACTCCTAAAGAGTAGTTTTGTTTCTCTTCTTCAAGGACTCAAATTACATGCAGTTTGGACGTTCTTTATCTTTCTTTCAATTCAACCACTCTGACCCTGTTGTTGTACTTCTTCTTTTAAGTCTCCGCACACCTGTCTTGGTGGTTTCCTTGCCTTCCATCATGTATTTATTAACTCTTCATTTGAGACTATAGTTCCTTGGACATCTTGTAATTTCTTCTTCATTTCTGAGAGAGGTTTGTATTTCTCTTTTATTTTCTTTGCAGTTTTATCAACTGTTGTTGCATTTTTCTTCTTTCTCTTTTGTCCATTTTTTTGTTCATAATTTTTGAATTAATGATTCTAGAATACTTTATAAAGTATTTAACTAAATGTTAAAAATTATAGTACAGTTTTATATGCTTCAATATAAATTTATAAGAAGAGAATTTTCATTACCTGAAATATTTTTTCCCCAATTTCTACTTTCTTCTTACAAGTACTTTTGAATAAAATTTGTTTGATAACATTTTTTTTTATTCACAGGCAACTTGTGGATATGGTTTCTAATTCAAAAGTGGCTTCTAGATTTGACTTTAATGTGTCCCTTCACACATTTCTAAATCCTATTAACATAATATCTTATTTAGAGCATCAAAAAGTGCATTGACCTCACTCAGGATTTTTATAAGTATATATAAACATATGTAAATATAAAATATGTTTAAATTTTCTATAAGTATATAGTTTACTGAAGTATTTTCTTACAAAATAATAAAACAAATTTATGAATAATAAAAATTATGTAGCTAAATAACTATATTTTGAATATAATATAGATAATTTTCATAAACTGATTTCTAAACTGTAGAAATATAAGTAATAATGATGCTTTTTATTTAATAAACAGGATGGATCATTTCTTATTCGGAAAAGCTCTGGCCATGATTCCAAACAGCCATATACATTAGTTGTATTTTTTAACAAGCGAGTCTATAATATCCCTGTGCGATTTATTGAAGCAACAAAACAGTATGCGTTGGGCAGGAAAAAAAACGGTGAAGAGGTCAGTAACTTCTCTTTTAATCCAACTTTATAACTATGTATAACACAGTGGCATCATACTGTATTAGATGCTAAAGATGAGGAGAAGGATACAAGAGTACTTGGTCTAAGGCTTACACACATGTTATAACCAGCTAAAGTACTATGTTTAGGCAGTATATCTTATGAGAGAACACAAAGGAGAAAAGTCTGATATAGGATCAATCTGATTCAGTATTTTAGTACAGGGGAACATAAAAATCAAGATTGAAATGTTAAGTAGAATTAATGTTGTAAAAATCAAGTTCAGGCCCTGGCCAGCTGGCTCAGTGGTAGAGCGTCAGCAGGTATGTGAAAGTCCCGGTTCATTCCGGGTCAGGGCACAAAGGAGAAGCAATCATCTGCTTCTCCACTACTCCCCCCTTTTATCTCTCTTTCTCTTTCTCTCTCTCCCCCCTCCTGAAGCCAGGGCTCGAATGGTTTGAGCGAGTTGGCCCTGGGTGCTGAGGATGGCTCCATGGCCTCACCTCAGTTGCTAAAATAGCTTGGTTGCTGAGCAGCAGAGCTGTGGCCCCAGATGGGCAGAGGATCACCTGGTAGGGGGCTTGCCAGGTGGCATATGTGGGAGTCTGTCTGCCTCCCTGCCTCTCACTTAAATTTAAAAAAAGAAAAACATTCAAGGTCAGTGTCTAGAGCTCCTAAGTCAAGAACAAGAATCTCAACTCAAATACCAAGGTGAATTACCAGGGAAGGGTCCAAAGAGGTGCAGTAACCTGAGTTGAAACATTAGATTATATCTCTAGGCCAGAATAAGCTTTTTGGCCCACAGCAAGAAAAAAGCATTACATTAGGTTTTGAGTAATAGCCAAACATGAACTTCAACTTCTTTTTAATCTGAACCAAACTCAATGCTTACTATATCTCCATTTAGTCAGCTTGTTTCTGTAAGTGGGCCCTGAAATATGGGCCAGAGTAACCCATGAATGGTTAGAAAGGGGGTGATACTTGAATGATGAGTTGAAGTTGAAAAGTAGAGTGAAAGTTGGAATGGATGAGAAGTGGAATAAACAATCTAAGCAGAGAAAATAGCATGTTAAAAGTTCAAAAATATTTATTTTCAGTATTCCTTCAGAAAGAACTATACCCATCCCAAACCCAGCACTTGTTAGATCATGAATTGCTAGAAAGTGTCATGATTTCTGAAGTGTCTGTCTTCTCCCTAGATGAAGCCAGGGACTAGACTATGTCTTGTTCATCTCTATATTTCTAGAACCATCGTACAAGGGCTGGCTTCAGTGGATACTTGATAAATACAGTGGTACCTTGAGATACGAGTTTAATTTGTTCTGTAACCGAGTTTGTAAGTCAGTCAATTTGTATATCAAACAAATTTTTCCCATTTAAAATATAGTGGTACCTTGAGATACAAATTTAATTTATTCTGTAACCAAGCTTGTAAGTCAGTCAACTCATATATCAAACTGCAGTTACTGGACCTATGCACTAACGCGCCAACTAGTGGCAGCTTCCCAAATCACGACTCGTATCTCAGAATTTCGCTCGGATCTCAAACAAAAATATGGACTGAGTTGCAGCTTCTATCTTAAAAAATTTGTATGTTGGTCTGTTCATATCTCAAGGTACCACTGTAACTGAAATAGATTTAATTCGTTCCAGCCCTGTGAAACATCCCCAAACCATCCTAAATTATGAAAAAAGATATGGTTGGGTTTTTTTTTAAGACATGGTTTTAATTAAGAAATACACATGTATACTTTATCAATGCATAACAAAATATATGAAATAAAAGAAAAAATGTTATTTAGTACTGTATTCTTCTTACGTTGGAGACAGACGAGTGTGGCTAACGGAGGTGAATGGTGGAGGAGGAGGAAGGAAGGGATGCAGGCATGCAGACACGTAAACTAAAACTGCACTTTCTTAACACTAAATGTAAACAAAAACTGCATTTTCTTTACTTTAAACAAAACTAGAACTGCACTTTCTTTACTTAAAATGAAACCACAAAAACTTAATTGTAAAAAAACACACTTTTTTAACTTTAAACTTAACCTAAGCTTAACATTACATATTTTTCATTTAATCATCATGTTTCTGCCTTTTTGGCTGCACTTTTGGCACTTTCACTTGCAGGATTTTTGAATAAAAATCTATCCAAAGAGGTTTGCTTTTGCCTGTCTTTTAAAATGTTATGGAAATGTGACAAACAAGTGTCATTAAAAAGTGCTGAAGCACCAGTTGATTCCAAATTGTATTTCGGAATTTCACTTGGATCTTGAACAAAAATACAAACCGAGTCACAGCTCATATCTTAAAAAATTCGTATATTGGTCTGCTCATAGCTATAGGTACCACTGTACTTATTAAATGAATGAACTGATTTGTTGATTGAGTGATCACAGGTAGAAGAATAGTGCTTTTTTTTCTTTTTTGCTTTTTTTTTTTGTATTTTTCTGAAGCTGGAAATGGGGAGAGACAGTCAGACAGACTCCTGCATGCGCCCGACTGGGATCCACCCAGCTCGCCCACCAGGGGGCAATGCTATGCCCACCAGGGGGCGATGCTCTGCCCCTCTGGGGCGTCGCTCTGCCACGACCAGAGCCACTCTAGCGCCTGGGGCAGAGGCCAAGGAGCCATCCCCAGCGCCCGGGCCATCCTTGCTCCAATGGAGCCTCGCTGCGGGAGGGGAAGAGAGAGACAGAGAGGAAAGAGAGGGGGAGGGGTGGAGAGGCAAATGGGCACCTCTCCTGTGTGCCCTGGCCGGGAATCAAACCTGGGACCTCTGCACGCCAGGCCGACGCTTTACCACTGAACCAACTGGCCAGAGCAGAAGAATAGCTTTTGTAAAATAAATGAATAAGGTCTTATGCCAATTAGTGCATTCTTTTTTAAATTAATTTTAATGGGGTGACATTAATAAATCAGGGTTCATATGTTCAGAAAAAAATCTCCAGGTTATTTTGACATTTAATTATGTTGCATACGCATCACCCAAAGTCAAATTGTCTTCCGTCACCTTCTGTCTGGTTTTCTTTGTGCCCCTCCCCTTCCCCCCTCCCTCCTTCTCTTTCCTCCCCTGAACGCCCCCCGTAACCACTACACTCTTGTCCATGTCTCTTAGTCTCGTTTTTAGTTCCCACCTATGTATGAAATCATGCAGTTCTTAGTTTTTTCTGATTTACTTATTTCACTCTGTATAATGTTATCAAGATCCATCCATGTTGTTGTAAATGATCTGATGTCATCATTTCTTATGGCTGAGTAGTATTCCATAGTATATGTGTACCACATCTTCTTAATCCAGTCATCTATTGAAGGGCTTTTTGGTTGTTTCCATGTCTTGGCCACTGTGAACAATGCTGCAATGAACATGGGGCTGCATGTGTCTTTATGTACCATGAACAGACACTTCTCCCAGGAAGAAATATAAATGGCCAACAGATATATGAAAAGATGCTCATCTTCATTAGTTATTAGAGAAATGCAAATCAAAACTACAATGAGATATCACCTCACACCTGTTAGAATAGCTATTATCAACAAGACAGGTAATAATAGCAAGTGTTGGAGAGGCTGTGGAGAAAAAGGAACCCTCATTCACTGTTGGTGGGAATGTAAAGTAATACAACTATTATGGAAGAAAGTATGGTGGTTCCTCAAAAAACTAAAAACAGAACTACCATATGACTCAGCAATCTCTCTACTGGGTATATATCCCTAAAACTCAAAAACATTGGTACGTATAGTGTAGTCTTTATTTTGCTTCTTTTTAAATGTGGAAAACACACATATAAGAAAACTTACCATATTAACCATTTAAAGTGTACAGCCTAGTAGTGTTAAGTGTATTGACAGTGTTGTGAAACAGATCTCCAGAACTTTTTATCCTGCATATCTGAAACTCTATATGCATTGAACAACTCCTCTTTATCACTCCCCACAGTCCTTGGCAACTACCATTTTACTTTTTATTTATGTGGAATTTGACTACTTTAGATACCTCATACAATGTTTGTTCTTTTGTGACTGTCTTATTTCATATAGCGTAATTTCCTTAGAGTTTACTTATGTTGTAGCATGTGACAGGATTTCATTCCTTTTTGAGGTTACATTGTATTCAGTCATATGTATATACCACATTCTGTTTATCCATTCATCTGTGATGGACATTTGAGTTGCTGCTACCTCTTAGCGATTGTAAATAGTGCTGCTATAAACACGGGTATGCAGATATCTCTTCAAGACTCTGCTTTAAATTCTTCTGGACATATATAGGTATCCAGAAGTGGTTTTGCTGGATTACATGGTCGTTCTACTTCTAATTTCAGGGGGAACTGCCATGTTGTTTCTCATTGAGATCAAATCATTTTATAATCCTACCAACCGTACACAGGGGATCAAACTTTTCCACATCCCTGTCAACACTTGTTATTTTGAGAGTTTTTAATTTTTAAATAGTAGCTATCCTAATGGGTGCTATTTCACTGTGGTTTTGATTTGCATTTCTCTGATGGTTAGTGATGTTGAGCATCTTTTCATGTTTGTTGGCCATATCAACTTTGAAGAAATGTCTATTCAAGTCCTTTTCCAATTTTTAAATCAGGTTATTTGATCTGTTGCTGTTGAGTTGTAGGAGTTCTTCATTATTCTGGATATTAACCCCTTATCAGATAGACTATTTGAAAATATTTTCCCCCACTCCATAAATTACTTTTCACTCTATTGATTGTGACACTTGATGAATAGTTTTTGTTTGATATATTTCTATTTATCCCTTTTTGTTTTTGTTGCCTTTTTTTTTAGTGTCATGTTCAAGAAATCATTGCCAAATACAATCTCATGAAGATTTTCTCCTATGTTTCCTTTTAAGAGTTTTTAGTTTAGTGTTTTATTATGCTTTTAATAAAGTCTCAGATAGGCCGTGGCCTGTTGGCTCAACGGAAGAGCATCGGCCTAGCGTGCGGAGGACCCGGGTTCAATTCCCGGCCAGGGCACACAGGAGAAGCGCCCATTTGCTTCTCCACCCCTCTGCCGCGCTTTCCTCTCTGTCTCTCTCTTCCCCTCCCGCAGCCAAGCCTCCATTGGAGCAAAGATGGCCCGGGCGCTGGGGATGGCTCCTTGGCCTCTGCCCCAGGCGCTAGAGTGGCTCTGGTCGCAACATGGCAACGCCCAGGATGGGCAGAGCATCGCCCCCTGGTGGGCAGAGCGTGGCCCCATGGTGGGCGTGCCGGGTGGATCCCGGTCGGGCACATGCGGGAGTCTGTCTGACTGTCTCTCCCTGTTTCCAGCTTCAGAAAAATGCAAAAAAATAAATAAATAATAATAATAAAAAAGTCTCAGATACTTTGGAAATGCAAAACTCTTAAATCTGAAAACACAAACTCTGATCAAGATTAAACTTAGGCTTTAAAACATAGATTGTGTTATCCTTTAATGCCAGTTAAACATGAACAGAACTATCTGCTTTTCTCTACTCACAAAAACCTTCATTCTCTCTGCAACATTTATTTGCAAATATTCTAAGGTCGTTTAAGGTCATTAAAGACAAATCTTTTAAATAAATGCTCCTAATAGTTGTAATCAGTGATCGTGGTGATCTTAGCAGGGCAGAGTAACTTTAAATGAGTGCTTTCATTCTAAACCCGCCCCAGGTGTCCAGTACTTCTATAAGAGGCATAAGGGTTGGTGAGGAGCTGTCCTCTTCAGAGGTTCTGAAAATCTCTCATATAAATTCTTACTGAGCTCTAAGAGGGGCTCTATATTTCCTTTTCCTGCTAAGAAACTCTGGTAAACAGGGATTCCCAGTGGCCTAAAGAACACACCAAATTAGTCTAGACAGAAACAACAACAACAAAAAAACACACAAAAAAATAACAAAAGAGCACTGAGGGGAAACGCAACTAACTTATGCTCAATTCTTCATGCAATCAAAATTTAAAATATGCCAAGAGGACTCCCTACTTTAAACATTTTAACTCAACATCCTTCTTCAAACATTAAATCCCCAAGCAATATTCAAATATATTCGAAGTAGGAAAGAATGAGGTGTTTGTGTGAGTATAGCAACTCTCTGTTTCCTGGGTTCAGAATACACTTTTCCTTGAAATACACTTCAAAGAAATTGTGCTTTTTCATTTTCTGGTTATTTAGTCTATAAATTGAACTTACAGTTCTCTCAGCTTAACAACGTGCTGAGCCAAGTAAACAGAATGAATGTCTTTATATTATTGGCAATTGCAAAAGAACTGAATGATTGAAGAGAAAGTAAGAAAGATTGAAGATACTCAAAGGTCCCCATCTCTCACCTCTCCACCCTAATTTAATATTTAGATAGCCAGTTTTCTAAACAACAACTGGCATTTCATTTGAAAAAGTTGACCAGTATTCTGAATACCACATTTTATTCAATATATAGATATTTGAAAACTATCCAATATGTATACATTTGGAATAAAGAATCATTTTTATTCCAGATGTTTGTCTTTATCTAAAAAAAATTAAAAGACAATAAAATCAATTGGTGATCATTACTAAATTTATAGCACTGTTGCAAAACAATTTCCATTTTTTAAAAGGTGACTTTAAATGCATTCATTTGATGATTGTGAGCTTGTAGCACTTTAACATAATCAATGGCATTATATTTCATGATCCATGTTACATTTGTCGTACCTTTCATTTAAAACACTGATCATTTTTCAGAAACAAATATGATAAGCTTAAAATTTAGAGAATAGGCCC
The DNA here is from genome assembly GCF_036850995.1 of Saccopteryx leptura. Taxonomy (NCBI): domain Eukaryota; kingdom Metazoa; phylum Chordata; class Mammalia; order Chiroptera; family Emballonuridae; genus Saccopteryx; species Saccopteryx leptura. The sequence continues at coordinate 31,396,348 of NC_089515.1, forward strand.
TGGCCAGTTGGCTCAGTGGTAGAGCATTGGCCTGGCGTGCAGAAGTCCCAGGTTCGATTCCCGGCCAGGGCACACAGGAGAAGCGCCCATCTGCTTCTCCACCCCTCCCCCTCTCCTTCCTCTCTGTCTCTCTCTTCCTCTCCTGCAGCGAGCTCCATTGGAGCAAAGATGGCCCGGAAGCTGGGGATGGCTCCTTGGCCTCTGCCCCAGGCGCTAGAGTGGCTCTGGTCGCAACAGAGCGACGCCCCGGAGGGGCAGAGCATCACCCCCTGGTGGACAGAGTGTCGCCCCCTGGTGGGAGTGCCGGGTGGATCCCGGTCAGGCGCATGCGAGAGTCTGTCTGACTGTCTCTCCCCATTTCCAGCTTCAGAAAAATACAAAAAATAAAAAAAAAATAAAAAAATAAATTAGAGAATAGGAATTAATATATGAAAAAATAAAAACATATGGTAAAAGCCTAGCATGAAGTTCCATTATCAACTAGGCATTACTGTAATTTAGTTCTAAACTTACTGGGTGCTAAAGCAAAAAATGGAAATATAAGGATTTACAAAGATTTCCTTATTTATTCAAAAAAGAAAACAAACAAAAAACACACACAGCCCTCGCCAAGTATCTCGGTTAAAGTATTGTCCCAATATGCCAAAGTTGCAGGTTTGATCCCTGGTCAGGGCACATACAAGAATCAAAAATCTGTGACTCTCTCTTTATTCCTCTCTCTCTAAACCAATAAATTAAAAAAATTAAAGAAAAACATGAATTAATCTGAGAAATTACTCTTTCCTGACACTAAATTCTAAGGTTAATATATTACAGCAATCTTGTATCTAAGACTGTAAATAACAACTTAACAGTCAATAATGCAGAGAAAATCACTATGTGGCAGTTTTACACTTGATACTAAACAAGAAAACTATTAACATATTATATCATAAGTCAATTAACTAATTTATCTAAGTATTTACACTAATAAAGCTGTCAGTTGTGTTGGGTTTTTTTCTTTAGTCTTAAATACAGTAAAGGCCAAGATCTGCCACCTTGAAGTTTACCGTCTTTGTTGAATTAGACAGTTTTTGGTAGAACGGTAGCTGGAACCTAATAACTTTGACTAAATTGAGAAAATTGAAGAAGATGGGGGGTTGGAGTGAAGCTCAAAGTTAACATGAATGCCAATGAGTAATTCATCTGTGTTTTCTTGCTCTAGTACTTTGGAAGTGTTGCTGAAATGATCAAGAATCATCAAAATAGTCCCCTCGTTCTTATCGACAGTCAAACTAACACAAAGTATTCTACAAGACTGAAATATGCAGTTAAAGTTTCATAATTTTTTTTTTTAAAAAAGGAGGTCAAGATCATTGCTTCAGACATTTGCTCTACTTCTGTTTTTAAGACAAAGTCCTCAAGCTTCCTATTTTGGATTATGAATCATCCCATAATAAAATAGAAGAAGATGGAGGCACTATTGAGGTGGTGATCCAATTCCTTATAAGAAGCTCACATGGACATGTTCTACTGCCTGACCTGACAAACTGTTACTATCTGGTGAGGTTGAGTTTCCATGCTATTAGTATTCTCCAAATAAATGTTTTTATTTAAAAGAAACAGGTGTAAAGTATTTTCAGTCATTTAAGAAAATAACACTCTGTTTTCAAAATAAGAAAAGAATAATCTTGAATAAAACAAAGCTGCTGGAAATTTAGGCCACTACACTGTTCATTGGTGCACTAATGTAACTAAGATGTCTACTCTCAATGCTGGACAGTTATGTCTTTTTTTTATTTGTATACAATTTTTATTTGTAGAAAATAAAATATAATGTATGATAGTTATAAGTATAGATAAGAGAGGTGTAATGGTTCCTTTTGTGAGATATGACCTTTCTAGAAGTTTTGTCCATGATTATGTTGCTAGCTTTGCTTGTTAAAATGATTATACCCTTGGCCCTGGCTGGTTGGCTCAGTGGTAGAGCGTCGGCCTGGCATACAAGGGTCCCGGGTACGATTCCCGGCTAGGGCACACAGGGGAAGCGCCCATCTGCTTCTCCACCCCTCCCCCTCTCCTTCCTCTCTGTCTCTCTCTTCCCCTCCCGCAGCCGAGGCTCCACTGGAGCAAGGATGGCCCGGGCGCTGGGAATGGCTCCTTGGCCTCTGCCCTAGGTGCTGGAGTGGCTCTGGTCGCAGCAGAGCAACGCCCCGGAGGGGCAGAGCGTCGCCCCCTGGTGGGCGTGCCGGGTGGATCCCGGTCGGGCGCATGCGGGAGTCTGTCGGACTGTCTCTCCCCGTTTCCAGCTTCAGAAAAATACAAAAAAAAAAAAAAATGATTATACCCTCTTTTATATGCATGTCCAATAAATGGACCCTAAACTTGATAGGAGATTCAAAGTAAGATGAGAACAAAACTAGACTAAAACCCTAGTGACACATTCCACAGAACAAGGGCAGGAAAGCAGACTGATGAACATTAAGAGAAAAAAGAGATACCTCCCTGACCTGTGATGGTGCAGTGAAGGAAGCATTGACCTGGAACACTGATGTTGCTGATTCAAAGCCCCAGGCTTGCCTGGTCAAGACACATACAAGAAGCAACTATGAGTTGATGCTTTCCACTCCTCCCCCTTGCTCCCCACCCTGGCTTCTCTCTAAAATAAATAAATAAAATCTTTTAAAAAATTAAATTAAAATTAAGAGATACCATTGTGAGTAGCCATATCCAAGGTCTTAGCTTTTGTACTTTTCTACTTGTACTTTAGACTGCAGTAAAATGATCAACTAATTAAGATAAATCTAATAATTAAATAATGAATTTACTTAATTACTGAATAAGACTCTGAAAGGATTCTGAAAGGCTAGAAGATAATGATTTCAGACTTACCTGTAAAAGTAATTGTATTTTTGAATGTCATATATCATCATGATTGCTATTTAAGAGTTGAATTGCATTCCCCTCAAAAAAGGCATGTTGAAGTCCTGACACCCAGTACCTCAGAATGTGACCTTATGGGGTCTTTACAGATGTAGTCAAATTAGGATGGGTAATTAGGGTGGACAATTAGGGTGGGCCCTAATCCAATATAATTGGTTATTATAAAAGGTGGGATTCGGATACAGAGAAAAGATAAAGTGAGAGATACCCATGGAGGATACCATGTGAAGAAGGGGATTAGAGTGATGTGTTTACAAGCCTAGGAGTGCTGAAGATTGCCAGTATACCACCAGGAGCTAAGAGGCAAGGAAGGCTTCCCCTGAAAGGTTTCAGAGGGAATATGGTCCTGCTGACACCTTGACTTCAGATTTCTAACCTCCAGAACTAGAAGATAATAAATCTCTGGGGGGTTTAGTCACCCCACTTGTAGAACTTTATTATGGTAGCACAAGGAAACTAATATAATCCATATACATTTAAAAAAATTTTTTTATTTAGACAATGAAATTTAACAGGGCAACATTGGTCAACCAGAGTACATAGATTTAGAGAAAACATCACATCATTTGAACAGTCGATTATGCTGTATACCCATCACCCAAAGTCAAATCAGCCTCTGTCACCCTATATTTTTTTCTCTTTAAGCCCCTCTTCTTTCCCCCAGCCCCTTTTCTGTCCTCCTTTCCCCTCCCCCCGGTAACCACTGCACTCTTATCTATGTCCATGTGTCTCAATTTTGTGCCCCAACTATATATGGAATCATACAGTTCTGAGCTTTTTCTGATTTACTTATTTCACTCATTATAATGTTATCAAGGTCCATCCATGTTGTCATAAATGATACTATGTCATCATTTCTTATGGCTGAGTAGTATTCCACTGTATATATGTACAACTTCTTCTTAATCCAATTCTCTACTGAAGGGCATTTCGACTGTTCCCATGTCTTGGCCACCGTGAACAATGCTGTGACGAACATGCGTGCATGTATCTTTACATACCCATGTTTTCAAGTTTTGGGAGTATATACCCAGTAGAGGGATTGCTGGGTCATATAGTTCTATTCTTAACTTTTTGAGGAACCACCATACTTTCTTCCATAATGGTTGTACTACTTTACATTCCCACCAACAGTGAATGAGGGTTCCTTTTTCTCCACAGCCTCTCCAGCACTTATTATTACCTGTCTGTTGATAATAACTAATCTAACAGGTGTGAGGTAGTATCTCATTGTAGTTTTGAGTTGCATTTCTCTAATAGCTAGTGAAGATGAGCATTTTTTCATATATCTGTTGGCCATTTGTATTTCTTCTTGGGAGAAGTATCTGTTCATGTCCTCTTCCCATTTTTTTATTGGAATGTTTGGTTGTTACTGACTTTTATGAGTTCTTTATATATTTTGGATATTAGCCTTTTATCTGAGCTATTGTTTGAAAATATCATCTCCCATTTAGTTAGCTGTCTCTTTGTTTTGTTGACAATTTATTTTGCTGTGCAGAAGCCCCTTAGTCTGATGTAGTCCCATTCATTTATCTTTGCCTTTACTTCCCTTGCCTTTGGAGTCAAATTCATAAAATGTCCTCTACTGCCAAGGTCGATGAGTTTAGTACCTATATTTTCTTCTATGTAATTTATTGTTTCAGATTTATATTTAGATCTTTGATCCATTTTGAATTAATTTTTGTGCATGGAGACAAACTGTAGTCAAGTTTCATTCTTTTGCATGTGGCTTTCCAGTTTTTCCAGCATCATTTTTTGAAGAAGCTTTTTTTTCTCTATTGTGTTTTTGGCTCCTTTATCAAAGATGATTTGACCATATACATGTGGTTTTATTTCTGGGCTCTCTATTCTGTTCCACTGGTCTGTGTGTCTATTTTTCTGCCAGCACCATGCTGTTATGATTATTGTGGCTCTGTAGTATAGTTTGAAGTCAGGTATTATAATGCCTCCAGCTTCATTTATTTTCCCTAGGATTACTTTGGTTATTTGAGATTTTTTTATGGTTTCATATAAACCTGATGATTTTTTGTTCCATTTCTTTAAAAAATGACATGGGGCCCTGGCCAGTTGGCTCAGCGGTAGAGCGTCGGCCTGGCGTGCGTGGGACCCGGGTTCGATTCCCGGCCAGGGCACATAGGAGAAGCGCCCATTTGCTTCTCCACCCCTCCCCCCTTCCTCTCTGTCTCTCTCTTCCCCTCCCGCAGCCAAGGCTCCATTGGAGCAAAGATGGCCTGGGTGCTGGGGATGGCTCCTTGGCCTCTGCCCCGGGCGCTAGAGTGGCTCTGGTCTCGGCAGAGCGACGTCCCGAAGGGGCAGAGCATCGCCCCCTGGTGGGCAGAGTGTCGCCCCTGGTGGGTGTGCCGGGTGGATCCCAGTCGGGCGCATGCAGGAGTCTATCTGACTGTCTTTCCCCGTTTCCAGCTTCAGAAAAATACAAAAAAAAAAAAAAAATGACATGGAATTTTGATGGGAATTGCATTAAATTTGTATATTGTTTGGGTAATAAGACCATTTTAACTATATTTATTCTTCCTATCCATGAACAAGGGATATTTTTCCATTTCATTTTTTTTCAATTTCCTTTAATAATGCTTAGTAGTTTTCAGTATAGAGGTCCTTTACATTCTTTGTTATGGTTATTCCTAGGTATTGTATTTTGTTTTTTTGTTGTTGCAACTTTAAAAGGGATTTTTTTTTTAGTTCTTTTTCTTAAGTTTAATTGTTGGCATATAAGAAAGCAATAGACTTCTGTATATTAATTTTGTATCCCGCGACCTTACTGTATTGGTTTATTGTTTCTAATAGCCTTTCTGTGGCGTCTTCGGGGTTTTCTATATACAGGATTATATCATCTGCAAAAAGTGAAACCATTACTTCTTCTTTCCCAATATGAATGCCTTTCATTTCTTTCTCTAGTCTGATTGCTCTGGCTAGAACTTCCAGCACTATGTCAAATAGTGGAGAGAGGAGGCAGCCTTGTCTTGTTCCTGATTTTAGAGGAAAAATTTTCAGTTTTTTACCATTTAGTATGACGTTAGCTGATGGTTTGTTGTAAATGGCTTTTATTATGTTGAGGTATTTTCCCTCTATACTCATTTTGTTGAGTGTTTTAAACATAAAAAGAATGTTGTATTTTATCAAATGCCTTTTCTGCATCTATTGATAGGATCATATGGGTTTTTTTCTTTGTTTTGTTGATATGGTGTATTACATTAATCGTTTTATGTATGTTGGACCATCCTTGTGTTTCTGGAATGAATCCCACTTGATCATGATGAATTATTTTTTTAATGTGTTGTTGTATTCGATTTGCTAGTATTTTGTTTAGGATTTCTGCATCTGTATTCATTAGAGATATTGGTTTGTAGTTTCCTTTTTTCATGTTGTCCTTGACAGGTTTTGGTATGAGGGTTACGTTGGAAGCAATACTTCCAAACACATAAAATGTGTTTGGAAGTATTGCTTCTTCTTCAAGTTTTTGGTAGACTTTGAGAAGGATAGGAACTAAATCTTCTTTGAATGTTTGGTAGAATTCACTAGTATAGCCATCTGGTCCTGGACTTTTGATTTTGGGGAGGTTTTTGATAGTTGTTTCTATTTCCTCCCTGCTTATTGGTCTATTTATTTAGGCTTTCAACTTCTTTGTGATTCAATCTAGGAAGATTGTATTGTTCTAGTTTATCCATTTCTTCTAGATTGCTAAATTTGGTGACATATAGTTTTTCATAGTATTCTGTAATAACCGTTTGTATATCTATAATATCTGTGGTAATTTCTCCTCTTTCATTTTGGATTTTGTTTATGAGTCCTTTCTCTTTCTTGCTTAGTGAGTCTTGCCAGGGGTTTGTCAATTTTGTTGATCTCTTCAAGAAACTAGGTCTTTGTTGTATTAACTTTTTCTATAGTTTTTTTGTTCTCTATTTCATTTATTTTTGCTCTAATTTTTATTATTTCCTTTCTTCTGCTGGTTTTGGGTTGCCTCTCCTCTTTCTAGTTCCTTAAGATGTGATGCTAGATTGTTTACTGGGGCTCTCCCTTGTTTTTTCATATAAGCCTGTAATGATATGAACTTCCTTCTTATTCCTGCTTTCACTGCATCCCAGAGATTCTGATATGCCGTGTTGTCATTTTCATTTGTCTGAATATATCTTTTGATCTCTTCTTTTGTTTCTTCTTTGACCCAGTCACTTTTTAGAAATATGTTGTTTAATTTCCACATTTTTTGTGAGTCTGTTTACTTTTTTGCAGTCGAATTCTAGTTTCAAAGCCTATGGTCAGAGAATATGCTTGGTATAATTTCAATCTTTCTGAATTTGTTGATGTTAGTTTTGTGGCCCAGCATATGGTCTATTCTTGAGAATGTTCCATGTACACTGGAGAGAAATGTATACTCTGATGTTTTGGGATGAAATGTCCTGTAGATGTCTATTATATCCGTTTGTTCTAGTGTTTTATTTAAGGCTGATATTTCTTTATTTATTTTCTGTTTGGATGAACAATCTAAAGCCATCAATGGTGTATTGAGGTCTCCAGGTATGAGTATATGTTTTTCGGTTTGTACTTTTAGATCAGTTAGTAGATGTCTTATGTATTTTGGTGCTCCCTGGTTTGATGCATATCTATTAAGAAGTGTTATGTCTTCTTGATACAATGTCCCCTTTATCATTATGAAATGTTCATCTTTGTCTCTGGTTACCTTTGTTGTCTTGTAGTCAGCACTGTCAGATATGAGTATGGCTACACCTGCTTTTCTTTGGATATTGTTTGCTTGGAGAATCGTTTTCCAACTGTTCATTTTGAATCTATTTTTATCCTTGTAGCTTAGATGCATCTCTTAAAGGCAGCATACTGTTGGGTTTTGCTTCTTGAACCAACCTGCTACTCTGTGCCTCTTTATTGATGAGTTCAATTCACTTATATTTAGTGTAATTATTGACACTTGAGGATTTCCTATTGCCATTTTATATACTGCTCTCTGATAACTTTCTGTCTAGTTTGGTTTTTCTTGTTTTTCTGTCATTTGTTTTTTGTTTGGTGGTATTCCATACTTCTACCTTCTATTTCTTCTTTTTTTAAGCTATATGTTTCAGTAGTGGCATTTTCAGGGGTGGTTATGATTAGATTAAAAGAAAAATTATCATATTTATTAAAGTCCATTATTTCATGAGTGCTTCTGCACTCCATCTTCCTTTGCTACTGCTGACCTTTATCTTTCCCCTTTTATGTTATTGTTGTCACAGATTATCCTTGTTTTTATTGTAGTTTTGTTAAAAAAATTTTTACTTGTGATTTTGTTTAGTTCTTTGTATCTGGTCTGATAACCCCTGTTAGTATTTCTTGTAGTGGGAGTTTTCTGGTGATAAATTCCTTCAACTTCTGTATATGTATAAATGTTTTCATTTCCCCTTCATATTTAAAGGAAATCTTTGATGGATATAGTATTCTTCGCTGGTAGTTCCTCTCTTTCAGTACTTTAAATGTTGGAGTCTACTCTCTTCTGGCTTGTAGAGATTCTGCTGAGAAATCTGATGATAGCCTAATGTGCCTTCCTTTATGTGTTATATTCTTCTTCTCCCTAGTTGCCTTGAGGATTCTTTCTTTGTCATTGATTTGTGATCATTTCATTACAATGTGCCTTGGAGTAGGTCTGTTTGGGCTGTCAGCATTCTGTTTCCTTCTTGGACTAATGGCTCTCTTTCCACAGGCTTGGGAAGTTCTTGATTATTTGTTTCAACATGTTCTCCATTCCCTTTTCCCTCTCTTCTTCTTCTAATATACCCATTATTCTTATATTGCTCTTCCTGATGGAGTCAGACAATTCTTGTAGGGCTTTCTCATCTTTTTTTTTTTTTTTTTTAATTTGTGAGTCTCTCTCTTCTCTCTGTAGTATCTCTAGTTGCCTGCCTTCAATGTCACTGATTATCTTCTCTATCTGGCCTGTTCTATTGGCTAAGCTTGTTACCTCATTTTTAAGTTCATGTATTGAGTATTTCATCTCTGTTTGGTTCTTTTTTAGTTTCAATTTTCTTGGTACTCTTTTTGCTCCTAAGTTGTTTTCTGAGCTCACTAAATTGTCTTTCAGTGTTTTCTTGTATCTTATTGAGCAATTTTTGAACTTCAATTCTGAATTTTCTGTAATTAAGCTCCAAATCTCATGTAATTGATTTTTTTCCTGGAGATTTTTCATCATCTATCTGAGCTATGTCTCTGTCTTGTATATCCATATTTAATTTTTTTCCTTGATTGCATTTGCTAGTGGTATTGTTAATAACCCCAACAAGAGATAATTATTCCTTTTTCTGGTAGGAGGCACTGTAGTACAAGATTTGCCTCTGTGAGATTCTTGGGTGTTCTGCTGAGGCTTTGCTGTCATAATGATACAGGCAGGGCCATTGCATTGGTAGGAGGGGCTTGTTGTTACGGCTTTGCAATTTTATGGCTTTAACAATAGCCAACCAGGGGTACTCTGGGAACCTCCCCCAGGTCCCAACAGAGCAGAGTACAAAGTGTCCAGGCACTCCTGCCTCTCACAGAAGAAAGCAGCCTGGTGACCCAATTGAGGGAGGTCTGCCACCGCTACAGTTCGCACAGCAAGGGAAGCAATGCGGGACCAGGAGGCTGGGGTGACACAGTCCAGTTCCGCCTCCAATACCACTCTAAGCACTCAAAGTGCAGCCCTGGGCAGGGCAGGAGCTGTGCACCACAAGCCAGTGTCCAAACTTTAGGAGCAGTTGTGGCAGAGATTGTAGATCAGAGGTGTCCTGCCTACACATGCTAAATTCTGCCCGGCAAGCCAGTGCCCGAGCTTCAGACCAGGTGGAGCACAGATCCCAGATCAAGAGTGTCTGGTGTCACAAGGCTAAACTCTGCCGCAGATCAAGCACATCCCAGTGCCCTGTGGGCCAATCTCCACAAGCTATTCACACACAGTTCTTGGGAACGCGCCACAGGTTTTGTGTGTGCCCAGTACCTGCAATCGCACAGCATCTGCAATCATGGGTGTGGCAGATACCAGGAAATGACCCTGCTTCCCATTCTTGGCTGTCGCCCCTATCTCACTTCCTTCTCCCAGACTCTCCTCTTCTCTCAGCTCCAGCTCCAAGACAAAGCCTGTACCAACAGTGCCTCCCTCCCTCACGTCCTTGAAGAAAAAGACTCAGTCCTCTGGCACTTTTTTTCTTCTGTGAGCAGATTCTATCTTTGGCCTGCCTTCTTGCACAATCATACCTTTGTCTATCTGGTGTGTTTATATTTCAGGTCCATCTGGGTTTTTTTCTCTGTACAGTTGTAGAATTTGTTGAAATTTCAAGAGGAGAGATCGGGAGTATCTCTCACGCTGCCATTTCTCTGATGTCACTCTGATCCTTTTCCATATACATTTTTGTCAATGAAGTCAAATGGGTTCTAGAAATTTTGTTTGGAAAGTTCTTTCTTTTCCTTCTAGGAAAAACAATGGAATCATTTGGAATGTACTAGAAGCACTAATTCAGTATTTAAGGGAAACTAGATTTATATTTTGTAAAGCAAAGCATCTATTTGTAGTGTGATATATGACCTTTCTAGTACATCAGTTTTCCTCAATGTTACATGAAATTATTTTCTACTTAAGTAGGTCCTTGGTGATTCCTTTTGCTATTACAGTGATCCTGGCTCTACAACAACCTCATTGTCCTATCCCCACTCGCCTCCTCCAAGTGGCCTATTCCCCCAGCTAGGTGGATGACCAAAGCCATCAGATTATATTAATCCACAGTCGGTTGTTATTCAGCACTTATGGGGGGGGGGTTTCTTGGAGTAGAGACTTTGAGAATTCTGGGAGAAGTCTCTGCTGAGGGTTCCACTCCACCACAAAACTGGGAGAAACACCCAATCCAGGACAGCAGTTTCCACCACCCTGACCTCATACAAGAAGTCCATGGGAAAATGCATACACACAAATCACATCAAATTTCAAGAGATACATGGGACCCTAGGGCTTATCCATGGACCTCAGGCTCAAAAATCCAAGGCTAAGGAGGACCCTTTGTCCTACATCATCTTAAACCTCAAAGCATCAAGACAAACATACTACTAAAGACCTGAATGACCCAAAATGTAACTCTTCTATTAGCTGTAAAGGAGATTACTACTGTGGTTTTGTGCTAGGACTTTAGAGTGAAATGCCTCAAAGTCTGTTTCTAATCCAAGGTCTACCAATAAGAGATTGTTTGAACTTATGCAAGTTAGTTATCTTAGTTTCCTCATTTGTAAAATACATAATGATAATGCAACCTACCTTACAGGGTTCTTCAATGACTACATTAAATATTATAAAATTTCAAGCTGTTGATTATTCTTCCTTCATTCAACCAGCCAACATATATAGAGCTTTCCATATGTATGTCAGGCAAATAAAATGAACAAATAATTCTAAGTCTTTGAAGATATCCAAATGGTCATTCAAATATCTTTTAAACTCACTTATCATTTTATAAAAATATCAAACAGAAATTTTATCCAGGATGATAATTGTACTTGAAGTATGGCATACAATTAGAATAACCCTTGTTAAAAAAATTGTAAAGAGAATAAAAGTCCCTACCTGTTATCTCAAGTGCAATGCCTATTTCCCCCTAGAAAAATGTAGAACCTTTTTGTAGGTAAAGAAACAGATATAAAAGGAGGTGGCAAGGCCTGACTTGTGGTGGTGCACTGGATAAAGCATCGACCTGGAAATGCTGAGGTTGCCGGTTCAAAAACCTGGGCTTGCCTGGTCAAGGCACATATGGGAGTTGATGCTTCCAGCTCCTCCCCCTTCTCTCCCTCTGTCTCTCCCTCTCCTCTCTAAAATGAGTAAATAAATAAAAATAAAGGAGGTGGCAAGATGGCAATGGAGTAGGCAGATGTATCAATTTTCACCTCCAAGAACCAAAGTGGATTACAACTTAATTTTAAGAACCATCCTCTGGAAAAACCAACTTTGGACTAAACTAAGAGGACTCTTTAACCAAGAAACACTGAAGAAGCCACACTGAGACTGGTAGGAAAAGCAGAAAGGCAGAGAGGGCTGCCCAGCTCCCGGGAGCAAATGGCAGCCTAGAGAAACTCGCGTGGTGGGAAGTGAGTTTAGTGGAGAGGGGAGAGTCCTGGGCCCTGGGAACAAAGCCCCAGCCTGCAGCCCCAGAGCCTAGAAGCAGCATGTGGACAGTATTTAGCTGCAAAACAAGTCAGGATACTGTTTGTGAAAAAGAGACATATTTCTTAGACCCAGGATTCTTCTTAAAGAGACTGAGCAGAAAACCTCTTTCACAACCACTCACCCAGGGATCTGGGGGATGGGGAGAGAGGAGAGGACTGGTTGAGCAGGAAGACAGTGTAATCTAGCAGGCACAGGCAGAAACACTTTGAAGGACAGCCACCCTAACTCCTGGGCTGAGTCACTCCCCAAATCAGAAGTGAATATTTCCCCTGGAACCAGCAATACCAGCAAAGGGAAGCAGGACACCAGCCAAACAAGCTCTTCCACAGCACTTACAGCATAGTTGCTTAGAAGAAGGGAACCTTAAGGAATACAGCATTGAGTGCTAGAGCAGGAGCTACAGCACCTTCACCCACACTGCTGAGGGCTCACCGGAGGGCAAGCAGCAGCAGGACATGGAAGCACGGTCCCATCAGCAGGAATGGAAGCCCAGCCCGCCATAACCGAGGCCTGGCGTGAGCTCTGTCTTGCCCTGCAGGGGCATAAGGCGAGCAGGAAAGCGGTCCAACCCAGCTGCAGGCCCATCTGCAATCCCACCTGCAGGGGAAAGGTGAAAGCCTGGGAACTGCAGACACCCACACTGAGCATGGGCATGCAGCCTTACCTGGCCCACAGATTAGGGGCTTGTGGCCAGATGCACGAGCGTGGCTCTGCCCATGGGGGTGGACAAAAGTTTGGGAATAGGCAGAGACCAGCAGCTAAGCAAAGGTGCTCACCTCTGACTACAGAGCCTGGGCTTGTGGCCTGAAGTGCTCCACAGCTCCACCCACAGAGGTGGGGCAAAAGACTGGGAATAGGCAGAGACCAGTGGCTGAGCAAAGGTGTTCACTTCTGCCCGCAGTGCTGAGGCTTGCAGCCCCACCCTCATGGGAGAAAGGCAAAGGCCGAGGCTTGTATACCCAGGCACGTGAACACAGCCCCTCCTGTAGAGGAGAGGCAGAAACTGCAGCAACAGCCACAGCCGGCTGGCACCAGCAACGCTCATACACGAACGCCTGAGGCAGCAGCAGAAGGGGTGGCGGGCCTACAGACAAACCAGACCTAGGGAACACAAAGGCCACATCCATGGGTCTCCAGTGGCCACACCCTTCTTATACATAGACAAAATGGGAAGGCAGAGAAATGCAACCTAATTGAATCAAGAGAAATCCCCCAAAAAGGACTTGAATGAGTCAAATATAACCAAATTAACAGATGCAGTTTAAAATAATAATTGTTAGGATGCTCAAAGATCTTAGAATAACAATAGATGGTCATAATGAACAACTAAATAAAGAGATAGCAAATATACAAAAGAACATTGAAATAATAAAAAAAGAATCAGTCAGAAATGACAAATACAATATCAGAAATGAAGACCACAATGGAAGGAATTAAAAACAGGATGGATAAAGCTGAGGATTGAATCAGCGAGTTAGAGGACAAGATAAATGAAGGCACGGAAGCAGAGCAGCAAAAAGAAAAGAGACTCAAAAAGTCTGAGGAAACTCTAAGAGAGCTCTGTGACAACATCAAGAGAAATAACATCCACATCATAGGGGCTACTAAAGAAGAAGAGAAAGAACAAGGAATAGAGATTTTATTCAATCAAATCATAGCTGGAAACTTCCCTAAATTGATGCAGGAAAAAGTCACACAAGTTCAAGAAGCACAGAGAACTCCATTAACGAAATCTATACCAACACATCATAACTAAAATACCAAAGCTAAGTGATAAAGAGAAAATATTAAAAGTGCTAGAAAAAAAAGGCTATTGCCTACAAAGGAGCCTCCATAAGGATGACATCCGACTTCTCAACAGAAACACTTGAGGCCAGAAGGGAATGGCAAGAAATATTCAAAGTAATGCAGAACAAGAGCCTACAACCAACACTACTTTATCCAGCAAGGCTTTCATTTAAAATTGATGGAGAAATAAAAAGCTTCCCAGTCAAAAAAAAAAACAACACAAAAAAACCTCAAGGAATTCATTACAACCAAACCAATGCTGCAAGAAATCTTAAGGGGCCTGTTGTAATAGATCAAAGGGGAAAAATAATATAGCAAAAGAGGAATACAGCTTTTAAAAATAAAATGGCAATAAACAACTAAATATCAATAATAATCTTAAATGTAAATGGATTAAATGATCCAATCAAAAGACATAGGGTAAGAAAACAGAACCCATCCATATGCTGTCTACAAGAGACACACCTTAAAACAAAAGATGCACATAGACTGAAGGTAAAAGGATGGAAAAAATATTTCATGCAATTGGAAATGAAAAAAAAGCTGGGGTACCAATACTTATATCAGACAAAATGGACTTTAAAACAAAGGCTATACAGTGGTACCTTGAGATATGAACAGACCAAAATACGAATTTTTTAAGATATGAGCTGCAATTCAGTCCATATTATTGTTTGAGATCCGAGTGAAATTTTGAGATTCCAGTCATGATTCGGGATGCTGCCGCTAGTTGACATGTTGGTGCACGGGTCCAGTCTTGGCAGTTTGATATACGATTGACTGACTTACGAGCTTGATAATAGAATGAATTAAATTTGTATCTCAAGGTACCACTGTAGTAAGAGATAAAGATGGTCACTACATAATGATAAAGGGAGCAATCCAACAGGAGGATATAACCATTATAAATATCTAGGCACCTAATATAGAAGCACCTAAATATATAAAGCAGACTTTGATGGATATAAAGAGCAAGATCAACAGCAATACTGTAATAGTAGGGGATTTCAATACTCCACTAACATCACTAGATAGATCTTCAAGAAAAAAATGAACAAAGAAACAGCAGACTTAAAGGACACACTAGATCAACTGGATTTAATACATATCTTCAGAACCTTTCACCCTAAAGCAGCAGAATATACATTCTTTTCAAGTGCTCATGGTACATTCTCTAGGACAGACCACAAAAGCAGTCTCAACAAATTTAAGAAGATTGAAATCATATCAAGCATTTTCTCTGATCACAATGGCATGAAACTAGAAATCAACTACAGCAGAAAAACTGAAAAATATTCAAACACTTGGAAACTAAATATCATGTTACTAAATAATGAATGGGTTAACAATGAGATCAAAGAAGAAATAAATTCCTAGAAACAGATGATAATGAGCATACAACAACTCAAAATTTTGGGACACTGCAAAAGCAGTAGTGAGAGGGAAGTTCATAGCATTACAGGCATATCTTAAGAAGCTAGAAAAAGCTGAAATAAAAAACTTAACCCAGCATCTAAAAGAATTAGAAAAATAACAGCAAGTAAATCCCAGATGTACTAAAAGGAAGAAAATAATAAAGATCAGAGCGGAAATAAATGACATAGAGGCTAAAGAAACAATACAGAGGATCAATAAAACAAGGAGCTGGTTCTTTGAAAAGGTAAACAAGATCGATAAACCTTTAACCAGACTCACCAAGAAAAAAAGAGAGAGGACTCAAATAAATAAAATTAGAAATGAGAGTGGAGAAACAACAACTGACACAACAAAGATACAAAGGATTGTAAGAAAATACTATGAAGAACTGTGTGCCAAAAATTAGACAACCAAGATGAAATGGACAAATTCCTTAAAACATATATTTTAAAAATCAATCTGGAAGAATCAGAAAATCTAAACAGACCAATTACAATAAATGAGATAGAAAACAGTTATCAAAAAACTCCCAACAAACAAAAATCCTGGGCCTGATGGCTTCATAAGTGAATTCTACCAAATATTCAAGAAGAACTAACTCCTATCCTTCTCAAGCTATTTCAAAAAATTCAAGAGGAAAGAAGACTTCCAAACTCCTTTTGGGAGGTGAGCATAATTCTGATTCCAAAACCAGGCAAAGACAACACAAAAAAAGAAAATTATACGCCAATATCCCTGATGAATTTAGATGCTAAAATCCTCAACAAAATATTAGCAAACCGGATCCAACAATATATGGAAAAAATCATACACCATGATCAAGTGGGATTTATTCTGAGGAGGCAAGGCTGGTACATTATTCATAAATCAATCAATGTGATTCATCACATAAACAAAAAGAAGGAGAAAAACCATATGATAATTTCAATAGATGCAGAAAAAGCATTTGATAAAATTCAGCACCCATTCATGATCAAAACTCTCAGCAAAGTGGGAATACAGGGAACATACCTCAACATGATAAAGGCCATCTATGACAGACCCACAGCCAATATCACACTCAATGGGCAAAAATTAAAAGCAATCCCCTTAAGATCAGGAACAAGGCAGGGGTGCCCTCTGTCACCACTCTTATTCAACATAGTCCTGGAAATCCTAGCCACAGCAATCAGACAAGAAGAAGAAATAAAAGGCATCCAAATTGGAAAAAAAAAAGTAAAATTATCATTATTTGAAGATGATACAATATTGTATATAGAAAACCCTAAAGTCTCAGTCAAAATACTACTGGACCTGATAAATGAATTCAGCAAGGTGCCAGGATACAAAATTAATACTCAGAAATCAAGAGGCATTTTTATGCACCAACAATGAACTGTCAGAAAGAGAAATTAAGGAAACAATCCCCTTCACTATTACAACCAAAAAAAAAAAAAGTATGTAGGATTAAATTTAACCAAGAAGATTAAAGACTTGTATTTGGAAAATTATAAAACACTGATAAAAGAAATCAAGGAAGATACAAACAAGTGGAAGCATATACCATGTTCGTGGTTAGGAAGAATAAACATCATTAAAATGTCTATATTACCCAAAGCAATCTATAAATTCAATGCAATACCAATGACATATTTCAAAGATATAGAACACATATTCCAAAAATTTATATGGTACCAAATAAGAACACGAATAGCCTCAGCAATCTTGAAAAGGAAGAATAAAGCAGGAGGTATCACACTTCCTGATATCAAGTTATACTACAAGGCCACTATACTCAAAACAGCTTGGTACTGGCATAAGAACAAGCATATAGATCAATGGAACAGAACAGAGAACCCAGAAATAAACCCACACCTTTATGTACAATTGATATTTAACAAAGGAGGTAAGAGCATACAATAGACTAAAGACAGCCTCTTCAACAAATGGTGTTGGGAAAATTGGACAGATACTTGCAAAAAAATGAAACTAGACCACCAACTTACACCTTTCACAAAAATAAACTCAAAATGGATAAAAGACTTAAATGTAAATTGTGAAACCATAAGCATATTAGAAGAAAATATAGGCAGTAATCTCTCTGACATCTCTCACAGCAATATATTTGCTGATTTATCTCCACAGGCAAGGGAAATAAAAAAAAAGGATTAACAAATGGGACTATATCAAACTAAAAAGCTTTTGCACAGCTAAAGACAATAAGAACAGAATAAAAAGACAAACTAAACTACACAATGAGAGAACATATTCGACAATACATCTGATAAAAGGTTAATAACCACAATTTATAAAGAACTTGTAAAACTCAACACCAGGAAGATAAACAATCCAATGCAAAAATGGGCAAAAGAAATGAATAGACACTTCTCCAAAGAAGACATACAGACGGCCAATAGGCATATGAAAAAATGCTCAGCATCACTAATAATTAGAGAAATGCAAATTAAAACCACAATGTGATATCACCTCACACCTGTCAGAATGGCGCTCATTTACAAAACAACACAGAATAAGTGCTGGTGAGGATGTGGAAAAAAGGGAACTTCCCTGCACAGCTGGTGAGAATGCAGACTGGTATGGAGATTCCTCAAAAAATTAAAAATCAAACTGCCTTTTGACCCAGCTATCCCACTTTTAGGAATATAACCTAAGAACAACATAGAACTGTTCCAAAAGGAGAAATGCACCCCCATGTTTATGGCAGCATTGTTCACAATAGTGAAGATCTGGAAACAGCCCAAGTGTCCGTCAGTGGATGAGTGGATTAAAAAGCTTTGGTACATATATACTATGGAATACTACTCAGCCATAAGAAATGATGACATCGGATCATTTACAATAACATGGATGGACCTTGATAACATTATACTGAGTGAAATAAGTAAATCAGATAAAACTAAGAACTATATGATTCCATACATAGATGGGGCATAAAAATAAGACTCAGAGACATAGACAAGAATGTGATCGTAACCAGGGGAAGAGGGGGAAGAAAGGAGAGGGAGGGGGCTGGGGGGAGGGAGCAGCACAAAGAAAACCAGATAGAAGGTAACGGAAGACAATTTGACTTTGGGTGAGGGGTATGCAACATAATCAAATGTCAAAATAATCGGGAGATGTTTTCTCTGAACATATGTACCCTGATTTATCAATGTCACCCCATTAAAATAAAAAAAATCAAACTGCCTTTTGACCCAGCTATCCCACTTTTAGGAATATACCCCAAGAACACCATAGCACTGTTTCAAAAGAAGAAATGCACCCCCATGTTTATGGCAGCTTTGTTCACAATAGCAAAGACCTGGAAACAGCCCATGTGTCCGTCAGTGGACGAGTGGAATAAAAAGCTGTTGTACATATATACAATGGAATACTGTGGGGCCATTAAAAAGAAGGAAATCTTACCTTTTGTGCCAACATGGATGGACATGGAAACTATTATGTTAAATGAAATAAACCAGGCAGAAAAAGAAAAATACTATATGACCTCACTCATTTGAGGAATCCAATGAACAATGTGAATTGAGGAACAAAATTGAGACAGAGTAGAGATCAAAGGGACCAGAGGAAAAGAGAACAGAGGGAAAGGGGATGATAGGATGGGATAAACCAGAAGGGAAAGGGGGAGGGCACTATGGGGAGGGAGGAAAGGAAGATGTTGACGGGAATACTGGGGAGGGGGGGATGCATTTGAGGCAACACTAGAATCTATGTAAACACAATAAATTAAAATCAATAAAATATGTAAAAAGAAAAGAAACAAATATAAGGGAAATGTCTAAGGATTAACACAGGAAAGCTAACTGATTACATATTGGTGATAGAGGAGAAATATTAGTCCATACTGACCACTGTTTCAAGCCATGAGAACTAGAAGAATGAAAGTGACTACTTGAGTTTCAAGTTGCTTCTTGGATCTTAGGATTTATAGTTTTCATAAAATTTAGAAAACAAAACTTCAATCATTTTTTCTTCAAATGTTTTTTTCTTTCCTCCTTCTCCTCCTCATCCGGGACTCCAGTGACATGAATGTCGTACTATTGATATTATCCCACAGTGTGACAATCATGGAGGTGCACTGTTTGTGTCTCCCATCAAGAAAAACGACATTCAGCTCTGAGGAGTGTTATTAGCTGACAGCATTTAGCTCTTAGTGTCTTCAGAATCTGCCTTGAGTTTTGAGCCAAGTCTTTGCTCTTCCTAGGCAGTCCTCAGTCTGGCCATTTCTGCCCAGCATGAAACCCTTCTAATAGTCTTTAATCTGAAACACCCATTGGGTTGGCTGACTTTATCAGTGATGCATGCAGTCTGCAGCTCTCTATACCCAAACCTGCTTCCACTCACCAACGTTTTTCTTTTACCAGTATCAGATCTGCATTATGATCTGAAGGCTTTTCTTACTCAGTCTTACTCTCTCCCTTTCATCTTTCCAAGCCATTACTGCCCAATAAACCTATTGCACTCCAAACTCCATGTCGGCATCTTCTCTCCAGAAAACCCAACTGATAAAGAGTACCAGGAGAGTAGGCAGTAAGATGGGGTCTTTGGACCAGATTATTCATCACCTAGCTAGCAATGAGGACCCCACAATGGGGGTATTTGAGGTACAAAGTGGAGACTCAGTTGCTAATCTCCTGCAGTGGGGGAAAATAAAAAGCCAAAGACCAAACTTGGGATTTAACACAGTTGCAGAGCTGCAAAGATAATATAATGCTAAACCAAGACAGATCTGTTATGCCAAGGTCAGAATCCTAGTTCAGAAAACCTGGAGCCCTGATAGATGGGATAAGTATATCTGGTAACAAATGGTGCTGAATCCATCATTGGTGGTGAATGCCACCGATTATTTGGCTTCCATATTCTTCTGAACCCTCCGAGTCCACAGAGATAGAGCAGAACTACCTCTCATTAAGAACTAGCACTCTGCCTGTGTGGAAAGGTACTGCAGAGGCCTCTCCCCTACAAGGCAGCAGAAATTCCCCTCAGGATATGCCTCACCTCCCATTCTGGCTGCCAGGCCAATATTAAATTGCAACATAAACCAGCTAGAATGTGCTAGGCCCGCTGAGGCAGGAAAAGAATAAATTGTGAAGGAGATGGAAGAATTGGGCACCATGAACTGATAGAAGCTGAGGGAGTATCATGAAACTGGATTTTGAGCAGGGGTCTCCAAACTTTTTACACAGGGGGCCAGTTCACTGTCCCTCAGACCATTGGAGGGCTGCCAAATACAGTGGTCCTCTCACTGACCATCAATGAAAGAGGTTCTCCTTCCAGAAGTGCAGTGGGGGCTGGATAAATGGCCTCAGGGGGCCGCATTGCAGCCCGCGGGCCGTAGTTTGGGGACACCTGATTTTGAGAATGCTTCAGCAAAGGAGCCAGTGTTAAGGACAGTTCTCAGGGTACAGGATTAAACACCCTAGCAAAAACCCTAAGAGATTTGCAAATGCATTGGGTGGTTCCTGGAAGACTAAAGAAAGTTATGACTTTTATTGATTTAAGGCTGAAATGCCTTAATTACTACGGCAGATAGTGGAGTCAAGATTTAAAAATTCAGGGAAGAGGGCATGGTAGAGTAGTTATGGTACATAAAGGCACAAGACCCACCAGAGAATTACATTCCAGAGGACAAGGGTGTTCACCAAGGCCATCAGAAATACACTGGTAAGAGAATAAGCATCACTAAGGAATTAACTGGCGGTCCAGCTCTGTGGGACACAGCTAATAGCTGGTAGGGCTAATTTTCATAAACACACAATGACAGCAGCATTTACTTATCAGAAGCCTAGGGTCTCGATTAGCATAACAATTGACAAAAGCTGGGTGCTAGTCAAGGAGGGTTAACTCAGAGTTGTAGATAAGGTTAACAGAGCATGGCAACCACTGAGGCAGAATATAGGTAGCCAATAAGGGTGCTGTTTAATATATATATATTCCTACCCAATTCCAGTGTTTTCATCCTATCAGCGGATTAGGGAAGCCCTATCACAATCACTATCCAGGGAGTTCCTCAGCCACCTAGTAGATCATTTTCAGACCAGTTCTGGCCTGTGGCAGTCCCCCTGAGCTTTTCTGCCATCCTCCAGGCCACTTTCTGCTAAATGGCTATAGCCCATCAGTGCTCACTGATGCATTTCTTTCAGCAACCCAGTAGGCTCCAGCTTGGCCATACCCACCAGTGAGTTTCTCTGACACTCTGGGGCAACTCCCTGTGGACCAGCTCAAGGTGCCGCAACTTCCAATGAGTCTCTTTAACACTCAGCAGGCTGTTTACAGCAGACCAGCTCTAGCTGACCAATGTCCTTCAATGAGTTTCACAGCCACTGAATTGACTACTCCTACAGACCAGCTCAGGTCACACCCTCTGGCGAATTTTTTCACTGTCCATAGACTAAATGTACCCATGGCTGCTGCAACCTCTTTAATAAGGTCTGATTCTCAGACTACTGGGTAGATATACCTGGTCTAAGTGCTTAGTTTCTTTCTTGTTTATTCTCTCTCAATCCAATAAATAGTAGGTAATTCCTGATTTCGCCATTTATGCATTCTTTAGCATCCAGTTTTCCCCTTCTAATAGTTAAACCAACTTTTACTAGTTGATAATTTTAATGGCATTATTGAGATATATATCACATACTATAAAATTTACCCACTTACAACTATGTAAGTCAGGGGGTTTTATTATATTCAGAATTGTGCAACCATCACAATTTAGAAAATCCACACCTCAAAAAAGAAAAATTCCACATCATAACCAAAACTTCATTCTCTACCAATGTCCATCATCGTCAACCACTAATTTTTTCTATCTATAGACTTGCGTTCATATGAATAAACTGATAGAATGTGGTCCTTTGTGACTGGCTTCTTTCATTTAGCATAGTATTTTTAAAGTTCACCCATGGTTTGGCAGATATCAGTACTGCATTTCTTTTTATTGGCTACTATGGATAATACTTGTGAACAAGTTTTCAAGATGTTTTTCATTTCTTTGGGGGGATATATAAATATATACATATGTATAAACGGGATTGCTGTCATATAGTAAAATTATCTGAGGAATGCCCAACTGTTTCCCAAAGTGAAGGCACCATTTTACATTCTGAGCTATAATGTTCCAGCTTCTCCACATTTGCCAGCACTTGTCTTTTTAATTATACCCATCTTAAAGGATGTGAAATATTTCACTGTGATTTTCACTTGCTTTTTCTTTTTTTTTTTTTAAGATTTTATTTATCCATTTTTATTGGGGGAGGGGGAGAGAGAGAGAGAGAGAGAGAGAGAGAGAGAGAGAAAAGAGAACAAGGGGAGGAGCAGGAAGCATCAACTCCCCTATGTGCCTTGGCCAGGTAAGCCCAGGGTTTTGAACCGGCAACCTCAGCATTCCAGGTCGACACTTTATCCACTGCACCACCACAGGTCAGGCCTTGCATTTTCTAATAACTAAAGATATTAAGAATCATTTCATGTGGTTATTAGCTATTTGCGAAGCTTCTTTGGAGAAATGTATATTAAAATCCTTTGATCATTTTTAACTTAGTTGTCTTTTTACTTTGTAATTGTAATCATTTTTATACATTCTGGGTACAATTCTCATATTAGATGATTTGAAAATATTTTCTCCTGTTCTGTAGGCTGTCTTTTCCCTTTCTTGAGTTCTTTATAAGTTTTTCATTTCAATAAATTTCAGGCCTGAGCTGTGGTGGCGCAGTGGATAAAGTGTCAACCTGGAACACTGAGGTCGCCAGTTTCAAACAGTTGGCTGGCTTGCCTGGTTAAGGCACATATGGGAGTTGATGCTTCCTGCTCCTCCCCCCCTTCTCTCTCTAAAAATGATTAAAATCTATAAATAAATAAGTTTCAATGTACTTACCTTTTCTTTGTGTTCTTGGTGTCTTATTTAAGAAATTGTTCTCTGATTCAAGGCCACAAAGATTTACACCAGTGTTTCTAATGTTTCTATATTTCTGTCTCTAACAGGTATTTGATCCAGAGTTAATTTTCATACATGGCGTGAAGTAGATGTCCACATGTATTCTTTTGTATGTGGATATCCAGTTATCCTAGCAACATTTACTAAAAGACTATACTTTCCATATTGAATTGTCTCGGTTATCTGGTCAAAAACCAACTAATCATAATTAAATGGGTTTATTTCTGGATTCTTATTTCTATTCCACTGATCTATATATCTATTCTTATGTCAGTACTACAGGGTCTTGATTATAGAATTGTGGTGTTTTAAAATGGAGAGTTATTAGTATTTCAACTTTATTTTTCTTTTCAAAATTGTTTGGCTAATGGATCCCTTGCATTTTCACATAAATTTTAGAATCATCTTGTCAATCTTTACAAAATAAAATGTAGCTAGAAATTTGACTGGAATTGCACTGAATCTATTAATCAATTTGGGGAGTACTGCTGTCTTGACAAAATTATGTCTTCTGAACCATGAACATTGGATGTCTCTACATTTATTTAAGTCTTAATTTCTTACAATTTACAGTTTCTGGGTAAAGGCTTGCATTTCTTTTGTCCAATTTGTTTATAAATATTTTATTTCTTTAGGACCATTATAAATGGAATTTTTTCTTAATTTCATTTTAGGGTTTATCACTGTAATATATATAAGTGCAATTGATTTTTCTGTTGATCTTGTATTCTGCACCCTTTATGATTTCATTTATATAGTTGAGGTTCTTTTAGCGGATTCTGTAGGGTTTTCTATATACAAGATCATGTCATCTAAAAAGATACTTTTAGTTCTTCCTTTCCCATCTAAATACCTTTTCTTTCTTTTATTTGCCTAACTGCCCTGAGTAGAATCACCAATACAATGTTTAATATAAACAATGAAAGTTGACATCTTTCCTTGTTCCTGAATTTATCCACTGCGCCACCACAGGTCATCCTTGTTCCTGAATTTAAAGGAAAAGTTTTAGTCTCTCACCTATTAGTTTGATGTTAGCCATAGCCCTGAAAATAAAAGCCTCCATTCCTGGTAAGAGAGGAAACAGATCTCGTTCACAAACACTTGTAACTATCTGTTCTGACCAGTCTGGTAACTCTCCAGAAGACTGGCTTTTGCCTGACTTGAAGCTGGCCCAGAGCTAAAGCTGCTACCTGGAGAACATTCTGAAAACATGAACCGGCAGATGTTTTAATTGCTGCTGCCTGAAGTGATAGAAAACATCTGAGGCAAACAACAGACTAATCAAAAAGCTAGGGAGGAAAGGCTGGGGAATAAGATGTCCAAAAGGGCTTTGTGAAGCTCCAAGATATTCCTTGGAATCTAGAAGCCACATGCATGCTAAGGCCATCTGTTTGCTAAGGAAACACCTGAGAAAGCCCTGAGCTGTCATTCCTCTGACCTGGAACCTGTGCCTAAGTATGAAGTGAAGGTTAAGGCAGAGTTGTAAAGTGCCTGTTGATGATGTACCACAAAAGTACACACAGAGTCCCTTGGCAAACACTGGGAGATTTTTTTCATTTGGGATGTTAAAGGAATCTCAATCTAATTATTAGCTGACTAGTAAGCTAAGATAATAAGACTTTGGTGGCTACACATAACAAAGAACAGAGACTTCAAAAAATTAACTCAGGGCCCTAGCTGTTCGGCTCAGCAGTAGTGTCAGCTTGGCGTTTGGAAGTCCCAGGTTCAATTCCTAGTCAGGGCACACAGGAGAAGTGACCATCTGCTTCTCCCCCCACCACTCCTCTTTCTATCTCTCTCTCTCTTCTCCCACAGCCATGGATTGAATGGTTCAAGCAAAGTTGACCCTGGGCACTGAGGATGGCTCCATGGCCTGCCTCAGGTGCTAAAATGGCTTGGTTGATGAGCAACAGAGCAGCAGCCCACAAAGAACATTGCCTGGTAAGAGGCTTGCCAGATGGATCTCATAGTCGGAGTGCATGCGAAGTCTGTCTCTGCCTCCCTGCCTCTCACTTAATAAAAAATAAATAACTCAGAAAGATTACTAATGAACAAACAACAACTACAATAAGCAACAACAACAAACTCTGGGGTAGGGAAAGAGGGAGACAAAGAATCTGACTTCCAGAGTTGCCACTTTATATTTTAAATGTCCTGTTTCAAGAATAACAAATTACAAGGCATGAAAAGAAAGAAGAAAGTACTGCCTATACATGGGAAAGGCAATCAATAGAAATCCTGAGAACGCCCAAGCATTGTACTTTCTAACAAAGACTTTGATTTAGCTATTTTAAATATAGTCAAAGAACTAAAGAAAAAACCAAGGTTAAAACCAAAAGAAAAGTAACAGAATGATGTCTCAACCAAATAGAGAATATAAATAAATAGAAGTTATGAAAAAACACAAAACCTCAAGTATAGAACTGTCTATAGAGTTAAGAAGTACAATAACTGGCCTGACCAGGCGGTGGCGCAGTGGATAGAGCGTCAAACTGGGATGCAGAGGACCCAGGTTCGAGACCCCGAGGTCGCCAGCTTGAGCGCGGGCTCATCTGGTTTGAGCAAAAAGCCTACCAGCTTGAATCCAAGGTCGCTGGCTCCAGCAAGGGGTTACTCGGTCTGCTGAAGGCCCGCAGTCAAGGCACATACGAGAAAGCAATCAACGAACTAAGGTGTTGCAACACGCAATGAAAAACTAATGATTGATGCTTCTCATCTCTCTCTGTTCCTGTCTGTCTGTCCGGGTCTATCCCTCTCTCTGACTCACTCTCTGTAAAAAATAAATAAATAAATAAAAGAAGAAAAAAAAAAAAGAACTACAATAACTGAAATGAAAAATTCCCTAGAAGGGTTCAGCAACAGACTTGATCAAGTCAGGCAGAAGACAGAATCCTCGAACTTAAAAATAGGTAATTAACACTGTCCAGTTTGAAGAACAGAAGGAACAAAAGTGAAATGGACAGAACCATAGAGACCTGTGGGACACCATCAAGGATAAAAGCATATACATAATGTTAGTCTCAGAGAGAAGAAAAAGAAAGCATCAGAAAGAACATGTGAAGAAATAATAACCAAAAACTCCAAATTTAATGAAAAACATTCATCTACCAACCCATGAAACCCCAGGAGCTCCATCTAGGATCAACTCAGAGAGAAGCACACCAGAAATATCATAATCAAACTGTTGAAAGAGAATCCTGAAAGCAACTAGAAGTGATTCATCACATAGCAGGGGACCTTAATAATATAAACAACTGATTTCTCATCAGAAACCATAAACAAGAAGGCAGTAACAATGAGAGTGCTAAATGAAAAAAAAAACACAATTCCAACCAAGATATATTCAGCACAAGTATCCTTCAAAAATGAAGAAAAAAATTAACATTCCCAGGTAATTCCCATTGCTAGCTGACCTGTTCTAAAAAAACAAAACAAAACAAAACAAAACAAAAGCTACAGGCAGTCCCTCAGGATGAAAGGATACTAGATAGCAAATCAAACCTACATGAAGAATACAGACCTAACAAAGGTTAAATATAAACACCAGCAAAGATAAACATAAAAGAGTAAATGTATTTTTTATTTGTAACTTCCTCCTCTTAAAATACATAAAGCACATAATTTATAAAGATATTTGTGTAGCCTCACCTGTGGTGGCTCAGTGGATAAAGCATCAAGCTGGAATGCTGAGATCGCCAGTTCAAAACCCTGGGCTTACCTGGTCAAGGCACATATGGGAGTTGATGCTTCTAGCTCCTCCTACTACTCTTCTCTCCACCTCTCTCCCCCTCTCTCCCCCACCTCTCTAAGATGAATAAATAAAATATAAAAAAACAAAAAAAAAAAAACAAAAAAAAAACAAAAAAACAAACAAAAAAAAGGTATTTGTGCCAATAACGGGGGGGGGGGGGAGGGAAATAAAGGTATATAGGGCCAAGTTTTACTATTAAGTTTATATTAATCCAAACTAGATTAAATAGATCAGCTCCACAATCTCTTTTAATAAAAACTCGAGTAGCTTTTCATTGTTTTAAATTTTTTTCATTTGTGAATTTGGTGTCCTATCTAAGTCTTTGTCTAAAGAAAGATTGCAACAATTTGCTTCTATATTTTCTCCTGCAAACTTTAGTTTTTCCTTGTAGTTTGCTTTATGATCTATTTTGAGTTAACTTCTGTGTATGTAGTGGGAAGAAGACCTTTTCATTCTTTTTTCTGTCTGTGCTTTAGGTTTCGTATTCTCTACCAATCTATCTTCAGGTTTACTGATTCCTCTACCAGCTGCCACCATCCACTTAATATAAATAAGCCTTCTGTGGGACACAGGTGTGGCAAGTGAGATCTACCAAAGTGGTCTATTTTATCTTAAACCCAGAAACACCATATCATGTTAGGTTTCTGGGACTTTTTTTGGCAGCTTCACACTTTTACTATAAATGGGTCTTATTTTATTGTTTCGTGAATGATTCTTAAGTGTTCAGGAAAACTCATTTTCAGTGTACTCCTTTAAATTTTCAAAATACTTAAATCAAGTAATTTGATCTCCAAGTTTTTCATTTTGCTCTTATCCTTTTATATTAGCACAAAGTAATTGATGATAGCAGGTATCCATGTTTCACTCTGTAATTAAATTAAGCAATTTGAGTTGCAACCTGAACATAACCTCAATTTTGGTTGAAGGACTCTATAAAGTATTAAGAAAGAATTCTAGCCTGACCAGGCAGTGGATACAGCGTCAACCTGGGACACTGAGGATCCAGGTTCAAAACCCCGAGGTCGGCCCTGGCCAGTTGGCTCAGTGGTAGAGCGTCGGCCTGGCGTGCAGGAGTCCCGGGTTCGATTCCCGGCCAGGGCACACAGGAGAAGCGCCCATCTGCTTCTCCACCCATCCCCTCTCCTTCCTCTCTGTCTCTCTCTTCCCCTCCTGCAGCCAGGGCTCCATTGGAGCAGGGATGGCCTGGGCGCTGGGGATGGCTCCATGGCCTCTGCCTCAGATGCTAGACTGGCTCTGGTCGTGGCAGAGCGATGCCCCGGATGGGCAGAGCATCGCCCCTGGTGGGTGTGCCAGGTGGATCCTGGTTGGGCAGAGTCTGACTGCCTCCCCGTTTCCAGCTTCAGAAAAAAAAAATACAAAAAAAAAAACAAAAAACCCCAGAGGTCACTCACTGGCTTAAGCATGGGATCATAAACATGACCCCATGGTCACTGGCTTGGAGTCCCAAGGTCACTAGTTTGAGTAAGGGAGAGGGGTCACTGGGTTAGCTGGAGCCCTCTGGTCAAGGCATATATGAAAAAGCAATCAATGAACTAAGGTGCCACAATTATGGGTTGATGCTTCTCATCTCTCTCTCCCTTCGTATCTATCCCTATCTGTCCTTCTCGCTAAATAAATAAATAAATAAATAAATAAATAAATAAATAAATAATAACCGTCTTCTCTAGGAATATTTCTTTTGTATGTACATTTCTGGTATTGACCAAAATCATAATCTTAAAAATTGAGATACATTATATTAACACTCTTCCTACACTATTCACTCAAAAGTGTACACAATTCACTCAAAAATGTACATAAAAGTGTATATAAAAGATGGCAGCGGAGTAGGCGGACGCACAGACGCCCAGCTCTCACCACCAAACTGGAATACAAATCAATTTAGGAAAAGTCAGCATGAAAAATCAACTCTGAACTGCAAGAACAGCTCTCAAAAACCAAGGAGCAAAGAAGAAGCCACAACAATCCGGCGCCTGAATCTCCTCTGCTTACAGGAACGGAGGGGGGGGGGGTGAGCCTGAGAGCCCAGAGGGGATCTCACAGAGGAAAAAGAGCAGAAACTACTGCTCACAGCCACTTGCCTGGCGACCAGGGAGCGAGGTGTGTTGAAAAGACCAGCTTATCTCCCAAGTGGAAAGGACAGGGAGAGGGACAGACTGTGAGGGGCTAAGGAATGCAGGAAACGAACTAAAAAAGCTGAATCATCCATGCTGGAGGCGGCCATAGGTGGGGGAGGGACTGAACCTTTCACAAAACAGAGCTGAAGTGCTCCCGGATCAGAGATATCCGGACATCTCTCCAGCTCCAATCAGCGCAACAAGACACAGCTGAAAACAAGAAGTGGGGAGGAGGGGCAGTAACTCAGGTCTCCATGGAGATCTGAGATATACCTCCCCCTATTGAAGCTGAGAAAACACCCTGTCCCCAGTGAGATTAGCTGGCTAAAGAGGCCTTCAGAGTCTCAGGTTACACCCATTGCATTCCTGGATACAGTTTCAAGGAAGTCCCCTGCTGAGATCAGTAAACAAGACTATCACCTGTTAAGAAAACAAACAAATCAAGACTTCAAAGCTGCCCAAAGCCAAAAGTGGATTACAGATAACAGCTGATACCAACCCAAGAAGACCTAGAAAGAACACAACTGAAAATTGGAGGCAGACAACACCAAGCCTACTCAACCAACTCTACAAATAAAACACCCCAAAACAGATGATAAGACAAAGAAGTGCAATCCAAATGAAACCACAAGAGACACCTTCAAGAGATGAATTGAGTGATATGGATTTAAATAATCAAACTTCCAGATGCGGAGTTCAAAATAATGATTGTAAAGATGCTTAGGGATCTTAGAACAACAATGGATGGTCATTATGAACACCTAAATAAAGAAATAGCAAGTATAAAAAAGAATCAGTTGGAGATGACAAATACAATATCAGAAAAAAAGACCACAATGGAAGGAATTAAAAACAGGATAGATAGAGCAGAGGATCGAATCAGCGAGTTAGAGGACTACTGGAATGAAGGCGTGAAAGCAGAGAAGAAAAAAGAGACTCAAAAAGTCAGAGGAAACTCTTAGAGAGCTCTGTGACAACATGAAGAGAAATAACATCCGCATCATAGGGATTCCTGAAGAAGAAGAAAAAGAACAAGGGATAGAGACTTTGTTCAATCATATCATAGCTGAAAACTTCCCTAAATTAATGCAAGAGAAACTCTCACAAGTCCAAGAAGCACAGAGGACTCCATTAAAGAGAAACCCGAAGAAAGCTATACCAAAACACATCATAATTAAAATACCAAAGCTAAGCGATAAAGAGAAAATATTAAAAGCTGCAAGAGAAAAAAAAGTTATCACCTACGAAGGAGCCCCTATAATGATGACATCCGACTTCTCAACAGAAACACTTGAGGCCAGAAGGGAATGGCAAGAAACATTCAAAGTAATGCAGATCAAGAACCTACAACCTAGACTACTTTATCCAGCAAGGCTATCGTTTAAAATTGAAGGAGAAATAAAAAGCTTCCTAGACAAAAAACAACTCAAGAAATTCATTACAACCAAACCAATGCTGCAGGAAATGTTAAGGGGCCTGTTGTAAACAGATCAAAGTGGGAAAAGAATATAGCAAAAAAGGAATACACCTTTAAAGAAGAAAATGGCAATAAACAACTACATATCAATAAAAACCTTAAATGTAAATGGATTAAATGATCCAATCAAAAGACATAGGGTAGCTGCGTGGATAAGAAAACAGGAACCATACATATGTTGTCTATAAGAGACACACCTTAGAACAAAAGACACACATAGACTGAAGGTAAAAGGTTGGAAAAAAAATTTCATGCAAACAGAAATGAAAAAAAAAGCTGGGGTAGCAATACTTATATCAGACAAATTGGACTTTAAAACAAACGATATAGTAAGAGATAAAGAAGGCCACTACATAATGATAAAGGGAGTAATCCAACAGGAAGATATAACTATTATAAATATCTATGCACCTAATATAGGAGCACCCAAATATATAAAGCAGACTTTGATGGATTTAAAGGGCAAGATCAACAGCAATACTATAATTGTAGGGGATTTCAATACCCCACTAACATCACTAGATAGATCCTCAAGAAAGAAAATTAACAAAGAAACAGCAGACTTATTGGAAACACTAGATCAACTCGATTTAATAGATATCTTCAGAACCTTTCACCCTAAAGCAGCAGAATATACATTCTTGTCAAGTGCTCATGGTACATTCTCTAGGATAGACCACATGTTAGGGCACAAAAGTGCTCTCAACAAATTTAAGAAGACTGAAATCATATCAAGCACTTTCTCCGATCACTACGGCATGAAACTAGAAATGAATCACAACAGAAAAGCTCAAAAATTCTCAAACACATGGAAACTAAATAGCAGGTTGTTAAATAATGAATGGATTAAGAATGAGATCAAAGAAGAAATAAAAAAATTCCTAGAAACGAATGACAATGAGCATACAACTCAAAATTTATGGGACACAGCAAAAGCACTGCTGAGAGGGAAGTTCATAGCATTACAGGCACACTTTCAGAAGCTAGAAAAAGCTCAAATAAACAACTTAACCCTGCATCTAAAAGAATTAGAAAAAGAACAGCAAGTAAAGCCCAAATGTAGTAGAAGGAAGGAAATAATAAAAATCAGAGCAGAAATAAATGACATAGAAGCTAAAGAAACAATACAGAGGATCAATGAAACTAGGAGCTGGTTCTTTGAAAAGGTAAACAAGATTGATGAACCTTTAACTAGACTCACCAAGAAAAAGAGAGAGAGGACTCAAATCAATAAAATTAGAAATGAGAGAGGAGAAATAACAACTGACACAACAGAAATACAAAATATTGTAAGAAAATACTATGAAAAACTGTATGCCAAAAAACTAGACAACCCAGATGAAATGGACAAATTCCTTGAAACATACAATCTTCCAAAAATCAATCTGGAAGAATCAGAAAACCTAAACAGACCGATTACAACAAATGAGATCGAAACAGTTATCAAAAAACTCCCAACAAAGAAAAGTCCGGGGCCCGATGGCTTCACAACGGAATTCTACCAAATATTCAAAGAAGAACTAATTCCTATCCTCAAACTATTTCAAAAAATTCAAGAGGAAGGAAGACTTCCAAGCTCCTTTTATGAGGCGAGCATAATTCTGATTCCAAAACCAGGCAAAGACAACACAAAGACAGAAAATTATAGGCCAATATCTCTCATGAATATAGATGCTAAAATCCTCAACAAAATATTAGCAAACCGGATCCAACAATATATGGAAAAAATCATACACCAGATCAAGTGGGATTTATTCTGAGGAGGCAAGGCTGGTACAATATTCGTAAATCAATCAATGTGATTCATCACATAAAAAAAAAGGAGAAAAACCATATGATAATTTCAATAGATGCAGAAAAAGCATTTGATAAAATCCAGCACCCATTCGTGATCAAAACTCTCAGCAAAGTGTGAATACAGGGAACATACCTCAACATGATAAAAGCTATCTATGAGAAACCCACAGCCAACATCATACTCAATGGGCAAAAATTAAAAGCAATCCCCTTAAGATCAGGAAAAAGTCAGGGGTGCCCCCTTTCACCACTCTTATTTAACATGGTCCTGGAAGTCCTAGCCACAGCAATCAGACAAGAAGAAGAAGTAAAAGGCATCCAAATTGGAAAAGAAGAAGTAAAACTATCATTATTTGCAGATGATATGATATTGTATATAGAAAACCCTAAAGTCTCAGTCAAAAAGCTACTGGACCTGATAAATGAATTCAGCAAAGTGGCAGGATATAAAATCAATACTCAGAAATCAGAGGCATTTTTATACACCAACAATGAACAGTCAGAAAGAGAAATTAAGGAAACAATCCCCTTCACAATTACAACCAAAAAAATAAAGTACCTAGGAATAAACTTAACCAAGGAGACTAAAGACTTGTACTCGGAAAATTACAAAGTATTGATAAAAGAAATCAAGGAAGATACAAACAAGTGGAAGCATATACCGTGCTCATGGTTAGGAAGAATAAACATCATTAAAATGTCTGTATTACCCAAAGCAATCTATAAATTCAATGCAATACCAATTAAAATACCAATGACATACTTCAAAGATATAGAACACATATTCCAAAAATTTATATGGAACCAAAAGAGAACACGAATAGCCTCAGCAATCTTAAAAAAGAAGAATAAAGTGGGAGGTATCACACTTCCTGATATCAAGTTATACTACAAGGCCATTGTACTCAAAACAGCCTGGTACTGGCATAAGAACAGGCATATAGATCAATGGAACAGAACAGAGAACCCAGAAATAAACCCACAGTTCTATGGACAACTGATGTTTGACAAAGGAGGTAATGAAATACAATGGAGTAAAGACAGCCTCTTTAACAAATGGTGTTGGGAAAATTGGATAGCTACCTGCAAAAAAATGAAACTAGATCACCAGCTTACACCACTCACAAAAATAAACTCAAAATGGATAAAAGACTTAAATGTAGGCCGTGAAACCATAAGCATCTTAGAATAAAACATAGGTAGTAAGCTCTCGGACATCTCTCGGAGCACTATATTTGCTAATTTATCTCCACGAGGAAGTGAAATAAAAGAAAGGATAAACAAATGGGACTATATCAAACTAAAAAGCTTTTGCACAGCTAAAGACAACAAGAACAGAATAAAAAGACAAACTACACAATGGGAGAACATATTTGACAATACGTCTGATAAGGGGTTAATAACCACAATTTATAAAGAACTTGTAAATCTCAACACCAGGAAGACAAACAATCCAATCCAAAAATGGGCAAAAGAGATGAATAGACACTTCTCCAAAGAGGACATACAGATGGCCAATAGGCATATGAAAAAATACTCAACATCACTAATCATTAGAGAAATGCAAATTAAAACCACAATGAGATATCACCTCACACCAGTCAGAATGGCGCTCATCAACAAAACAACACAGAATAAGTGCTGGCGAGGATGTGGAGAAAAGGGAACCCTCCTGCACTGCTGGCGGGAATGCAGACTGGTGCAGCCACTGTGGAAAACAGTATGGAGATTCCTCAAAAAATTAAAAATCAAACTGCCTTTTGACCCAGCTATCCCACTTTTAGGAATATACCCCAAGGACACCACAGCACTGTTCCAAAAGGAGAAATGCACCCCCATGTTTATGGCAGCATTGTTCACAATAGCGAAGATCTGGAAACAGCCCAAGTGTCCGTCAGAGGACGAGTGGATTAAAAAGCTTTGGTACATATATACTATGGAATACTACTCAGCCATAAGAAATGATGACATCGGATCATTTACAATAACATGGATGGACTTTGATAACATTATACGGAGTGAAATAAGTAAATCAGAAAAAAAACTAAGAACTATATGAATCCATATATAGAAGGGACATAAAAATGAGACTCAGAAAAATGAACAAGAAGGTGATGGCAACAGGGGTGAGGGGTGGGGGAGGGGGGATGGGGTGAAGAAGGAGAGAGGGGTTGGGGGAGGGGAGGGACATAAAGAAAACCAGATAGAAGGTGACAGAAGACAATTTAGCTTTGGGGGAGGGGTATACAGCACAATCAAATGTCAAAATAATCTAGAGATGTTTTCTCTCAACATATGTACCCTGACTTATCAATGTCACTGCATTAAATTTAATAAATTTTTTAAAAAGTGTATATAATAATGACATTCATTTTTTAAAGAAAGCAGATTCGTAAATTTGGGGCATTTATTAACAGAAGTCCTTTCAGACTCAGAACTAGTCAAACAATAATTCAAAGAGTTTGCCAAACACCTCTTCCAAGATACTACTTCTCAACTGTAACAGTTATTAAGGGAAGCATACCTGAATCAATGAACACCAAAATCAACCAAGCTAATGCTATTTCACCCTCCATTATAGGAAAAATTTTCTGTAATGCCACACTCCTAACTAGTGACAAATAATGCCCTGAAAATCCTCCAGCAAGTTTTGCCTGATAAGAGTTTCAATAGAGTCAAGGATTTTGCTGAAAACAAGGAATTAACAAATTGCTATGGCAACAAATAGCCAATACCCTAACACAAATGGGAAAGATGCCAAGTTAAGCAGATGTCAGTGGTGAAAAGGAATCACTTACATTTTAAAAATCAGAAACTAGCTGTATGAAATTAATATCCCTCAATAAGTTGCATTGCTATTAGCACATAAATTACCTACTTTATCCAGCCTTCACTTTCATTATGTCTCTCCACTTTTAAACAAATATATCTACATTGGTAACTTTACATACATACATTCACTTTAGTTTATATACTTTGTAATTTTTATACAGGTGGTATATATCACAAGAAACTATCAAACATGTTTTTAATAAAAATCCCACCTTAGGAGCAAAATTTTAATACAGCAAAGGCTCTTACTATTTGGTGGGCTATATTTGGCCCCCTACCTATTTTTTTTTTTTTTTTTTTGTATTTTTCTGAAGCTGGAAACGGGAGAGACAGTCAGACAGACTCCCACATGCGCCCGACCGGGATCCACCCGGCACGCCCACCAGGGGCGATGCTCTGCCCACCAGGGGGCGATGCTCTGCCTCTCCGGGGCATCGCTCTGCCGAGACCAGAGCCACTCTAGCGCCTGGGGCAGAGGCCAAGGAGCCATCCCCAGCGCCCGGGCCATCCTCGCTCCAATGGAGCCCCGGCTGCGGGAGGGGAAGAGAGAGACAGGGAGGAAGGAGGGGATGGGGGGTGGAGAAGCAAATGGGCGCTTCTCCTATGTGCCCTGGCCGGGAATCGAACCCAGGTCCCCCGCACGCCAGGCCGACACTCTACCGCTGAGCCAACCGGCCAGGGCCCTACCTATTTTTTTTTTAATGTTACTAACATAGGCACATCCACTCACTAATGTATTGTCTTTGGTTGCTTCTGCATGCCGACAGTTAAGTAGTTATGACAGAAACTAAATGGGATACAGAGGCCTAAGTTATTTATATCTGACCCTTTACTGAAAAACCTCACTAACCCTTAATAAGACAAAAAAATTTCATTTAAAACTACTACATTTAAATCTGTGCTACTGAATACTTAGTAAGATAAAACAGTAAACTCTTTAAAAAGTTAATTTTTAAGTTAATGCCAAATAGTGAGGCCCACCTTCGAGATGAACAAGTAGGAGCGGGGTTGAAACAAATTCCTGACTCAGATTTAGACTGCAAAAATAAAACTTCCTCTTCTAGTTGTAACGAGTACCTCAAACTACTGAATATATTTTGTAATGTCATCTTCAGTTCAGTTTAAGCAAAGAGAAAAGAAAGGATTGAGGGTTTTGTTTTTGAATTTTCTGCTCTAACAACAAAGTAGCTCCAAGGAGGTTTGTCTACTTCAGAAGACCTACATTAACAAAATCAGAAAGACTAACTAGAGTATTTGGGGCATAAAATATTTTTAAGTGGCTTTTAAAACTTTAAGGCAAAACGTATGTATCTCAACATTAGATATTTTCACTGGTAAGGCTGTTGTGAAATGTATTTTTTACAGGTGCTGCCAACACTGGCGAGATGGCTCTTCCTCTTCTCTATCACATGAGGTGAGGCATCATAACAGATCTACCGATAACAACACAGCATTTCAATTTTATTGCTATTAGGGTATTGAAGGGCATAAGCCCCTCTATTGGTTTCCTTACCAGTACAACCACAGTAAAATTATGGTAGATTTATGGTAAATGTTATCCTCAAACAAAATTTCAAAATTTCACCTGTGATTTTGGGAGTGAGGGGCAAGAATTCCACTTTATTTTGTATAGTTAAGTAGAATAAAAAAAAATCTTTAAAACCTAAATATTTCCCAATAGAATGAAATTCTCTTTCAATTTTAGAACAGCAGACCGTGTAAACACAAACTTAAATTTAATTGAAAACATCATTACAGAAATTAACAATGCTTACCATTCTTTAAACACCATATACATTATTAATATACTGTATGTTTCCAATCAATGCCATTCTTAGGCTCAATTTATGAAACATAATTGTAACAGGTTTTATACAAAAAATACTTCACTGAGAAAGTAGACAAACTGCACAAAAACAGTACATGTATAATGTGCATAGCGAGATTAGCTCAAAGCATCTATGTATGGCTTTCTTTAAAATAAAACTATTTGGGGAATGGGCCCTTTGGGACCTACTGTTACAGTGGATATATGTAAACTGTTTCACATCTTTTAGGCACTTGCTAACGATAGTGTTCAATCCCTGAAAAAATGAATTACCAAAAAAAAGTCTATATCTGAAATAAAAACCAAGAAAATAACATGGGTAAAGTTTTACATACTCCTTTTAAATTAAACAACCAGTTTTATTAGTGCATGCACAGAACTAAATTGAAAAGAAAATAAACTTTTTAAGTCAAAAACTTTCTGTGCAAAATTTACAGAACTGAAAGGTACAAAAATATGTACAAGTTTAAACTCTTTGTTATATACAGAAAAGAAGCCCTGAAGTTTTCAATCAATAAAAATGTCATAATACTTGTAGTAACAATGTAACAAAAACTACATAGTATGCAATTTTTCAACACAAGAACTCCCGTTACCCAATGATCCAAAATAACTTGATCCAAACTTACAAGGTGAAAAATTTAAAACTGATGATTCCATAGTTGTCATGTCCATTTTAAAACTCTATCTCTGCTGGGCATGTCCTTTAGGAATCTGTCCTGAAGTTTTTGTACCGCCACTGAGTCCACTATTAATGCTTGTCTGTTTTCAACTGCCAACAATCAGTAAATACTCTGCTTTGGTGTCATACTGAAAAGTTACTAACAAAGTTGGTTTGTCCCAGTATGGAAACATTTAGACACTAATAGTAATTAAACACAGATAAAAATATAATTCGCTTTGCAATCTTGCTTCAAAATATTGTTTCCGTAGAATTTTTAGTTTTTGAGAAAAGCTGTTCCCTTGGAAGTGCTTCTATGTTCCACGCTTTTTAAAAGGAAGACAACCAAGAAAACTGTCAATTCAGTTTATGGGGGACAAACAATTTAAATCAAGTAAGCATAGTTCTATGCAAGGGGGTCGCTGGAGAATATAATCAAATTCAGATGTGTTCAAGTGCAATTGGACTTCATCCTAGACCTAGACCAAGAGAGTTGAAGTCTTCTTTCAAGGCTGCCCTTCTACAATACTTGACAGTCATTTAGAAAGTCACTTTGAAAGGGTGTTACAATCTCTGACATGGGACACAGCTTATAAGGGGGAAAAAACTTGTCAAAAACTCTTTTCAAGCATTATGAGTTGTAACTGTAGTGAATTAAATGTACTCTCAAACAAACCTATACCCTTCAAAAGAACTATATTTAGCAGATACAGAATAAGTCCTCTACTCAAGTTCTCTCAGTATATCCTCATGAACGATGTGAAACTCCTTAAACTGCCTGATAAAAGAGCTCTCCATCTTCAGAGGAACTATACTTCCCAGATTCATAAGGCTGGTGGAAGAGAAGAAATGGACGGGGCTGTTGGCTGTTACCAAGTCACTGAAGAATTCAATCGGGGAAATTTTATCAAAATTTTCTTTAGCCCTAACTTCCCAAGAACACACCTGTGCTGTGATGAATTTCTTTCAAAATTGGTGTGTACAGCGATAGCATTTCCAAACATGACACATAAAACTTTCTCTTCTATGGAATATAGACAATTTTCAAATGTTTAATTTCAGGTACTGTATTAAAGTAGAAAATATCTGCATTAAGATAATTAATTCCATTGTTTTCTTCTAATTTTACTTTTCTTTTCCTTGGTAATTACAGTCGATTATTCTAACATATTCCAGTCACGAGTAGCTTCCATTAAATGTCTCTGCCCATGACCAGCCCAAGCATCCTGATTGTCAAATACCCTACCACAAAACCAACAGTTAAATTTAGCCTTTAGAACATTGTCAGAGGTAGTTTTCACAATCTGATAATTGTTTTTGCTTGTCTTTTTGAGTGTTAATTTTAGCACAAATCTTTCTTTCACAGAACTAATGGGTTTAAGTGTTTTGTGCCTCTTAGAAAACTCACAAGTTGTTTTAGAAAGGTCACAACAAACTGGTTTCAGTAAAGCATCGATAGTTCTTTTTGACAATGAAACTTTAAGTACATGTCCATTAAATTTGGAAATAGTTTTCATTACATTTACTACTTCTGGTGCATCTGCATCGGGATGATTCAACACCACAACAGGTTGATTTCTCCTGGGACATTTCACAAGCTGTTTGGAACTAAAGGGGAAAAGCCTCAAATTTCTGACTGAATCTTTTGAAAGCGTAGGTCTGCTATATCCAAATGACTCATGGACATCTTCAGGTTTAATCTTTTCTTTACACTTTCTATGTAATGTTGCTTTTTTTCTTGGAGGTTCTTGATAACTATCCCTACACTTCCGCTTACAATTTCTGTTTCTAGATACACTGGCAGTTTCAGAATCTTTACTTCTTACATGAGTTTTTAGTCTTGAAAATTTTTTTTTGGAAGTCTTTTTTCTATTAAAGCTTCTTTCAACTGTACAATTTGTTTTATACCTCAATACCCTGGCCTCTGAATGGTCAGTGATATGTATTGGTTCCTCAGAAGATTCTGGACATGTTGCAGTAGAAGTGATCACAATTTCATTTGCTGGCATTGTATCATCTAATAAGAAGGGTAAGGCATCTCTAGAAGTTTCTGGCTCTTTATGCTCTCCTCCTGCAGTCTCATTAGATGGTACAGTTTCTTTCTGTAATGAGGATGCAGAGTTGCTTACTGACAGATTATTAGCAGCAGTCACATTTAAAATTGGGTTAAAAATTTTCAGCACTATTTTTGGTGGTGTTCCTTCAGGTTTCTTTGGCTGTATATTTTGATAAGTACTGTTTTGGACTAATTTAGGCTTAAGCAGCTCAGTTTTATTTGGCATCACACACTTTAAAAAAACAGCTTGTTTGCCATCAGGCAAGAGAGTAAAAAGAGGTGGTTTTGGAAAAATCTCATTCTGTTGTTTTACTGAATCCAAGATATTCGGCTTAGCGCCCTGATGCTCAGGTATTATAGTAGGAGTGGGAACAGATTTCACTGAAGAATTTCCTGGTGTTTTAATAATGTAAGGGCCTTTTGATGGCAAAGTATTTTCTGAGCAACTTTTCATGCTCAAACAACTGCCAATGCTGGAACAGAGTGCAGGTGTCAGGCAATTATTGTTTGGTTCTACCTTTAAAAAGGGTGTTCTGCAAGGCTCTTTTGTTGCAGTTCCACAAGCTTGAGCACTCTCATTTTTGACAGTGTTAACACCTTCAAGTTTCCCATTATTAAATGTTAAAATCATCCCAGGTTTCTTGCTGAAAAGAAGAGGAGCAGGTACACCTGGAGTATTAACCTGTGGTTTCCCTGAAACAACATGTAATCCAGGCTTGTTACCAATTTGCAAGGGTACCAAAATGCCTTTTGGAGTCTGAACAAATATAGCTTTTTTTGGTTCTAAATTTACAAGTGGACTCTGCATATATACAGAACCTACATTTTGTGTAGTGGCTCTTAATTTGTCTTTTACGAGCTGCTGTGTTATTATTGCATCTGACTGAGTCTTAAGTAATGTGCCAATACC
This sequence comes from Saccopteryx leptura, assembly GCF_036850995.1. Taxonomy (NCBI): domain Eukaryota; kingdom Metazoa; phylum Chordata; class Mammalia; order Chiroptera; family Emballonuridae; genus Saccopteryx; species Saccopteryx leptura. Next base: position 31,437,035 of record NC_089515.1, read on the forward strand.
TGAAATTCTAGGTGTCTTCTCTGAATCTCTCAAGTCTTGTGATACTGGCAGCATTTGTGTTTCTTTTCCACTACATTTTAAATTCGTGTCATTTGTAGGCACATTAATTCCTATAATACCAGATGGAGTTGGGAAGATGCCTTGTACTGTGAGGTCTTCTGAAGATTCAGTAATTTTGCCTTCTCCCTCAGGTTTCTGAAATGACTGGTCACAGTGAAGTGACAGGCCTTTATCTGGAGTATTACTCAAGTCTTGTTTTGTATCAGATTTTGTTTTTAATACCTCAAGAAGTAATTGGTTTACTTCAGGTGGCAAAAATTCTGATGCCTGTTCACTCTGAAGAGAGAACACAGATGTGATTCTAGGCATCATAGGTGACTCAACACTGGAAATGTCATCACATTCAGATTTTTCAGTTATGCTCTCGAAATTTTGATTCTCATTAATGTATAAGCTCTGTCCATCAATGTTTTGTCCTTTTTCTGAAACATGCTGTTCTTCGATTTCAGCTTGAGTTTTTAAAGTTTCATCTTTAGCATTTAAAAGGCTAATAGATGCCAACATGCTATCTGGGTTTGAGCTCTCTTTTCTCACTAGTGATAAAACTGATTGACTTATTGGTTGCTGAACAACTGTCTTGCTTGATGAAGATTCTCTTTGAAGGCTTTCACACGTTGCTATTCCTGAAGACCTACGACGATTAGAATTCTTCACTTTTGAGTAATTATGAAAAGGTAATAATGATCCTTGGTTGGAAGATTCAACAGGTAATTCAGAGTTGACATAATTAATGCAATAATTATGCATATTTCCACTCTTGTATGCCTTTGGTTTGGTAGTCGAGTTGATTTTATCTGGACTTTTAATGGCAGTACCTGATACTTCAGGGTGACTATGAGTAGTACTATGACTTCCCAGTAAGTTAATATTATCTCCTGTTTCAACTTCTGTGGTCAGATTCACTGATGATGTAACTAACTCTGATGATGCTGGCAAAGAAGATGCACTGTTTTCATCATCCACTGTTTGAAGTGTATTATTCATTTGAGATAGCAAAACTGTTTCTTTTTCTGAAGTTACTTTACCTGCAGATATAGGAGATGAACATGAAAATGTAGTTGTTTTCATGTAAACAGTGTCACTCGACTCAGTTGATCCTTTTGTGGTATCCGAAGTCTGCAGCTGCAAATTAGCAGTACTGTCCTTTGTAGTATCTGACTGTGTGCCTGGTGAACATAAATTCTGTTTATTGGTAGGCAACAATTTTATTACAATATGCTGTTTTCCATCCACCATCTTGAAACCCATAAACTTAGCACTATAGTTAGCTGGAACCGTTATTCTATTATTTTTCACCATTAATACTGTAGGTCCTTGTACAGCACTCTTCACAAAACCTGAAGTAGAATTTGATAGCTCTTCAGCTCTATTACACTGTCCACTGGACAGAAGAGTTGGCTTTTCCAACTCTGACTCAGCAGGTTTATCATTACTCTCACAGTGGAGTTGTTCATCCTTTTCTTCATTTAAATGTTGTTGAAGAAGATGGCTCTGGTCTTCAGATACAGTCTGTGTTTTATTCACTTCTTTAAGCACTTCAGTGTTTTTTTCTACACTTTGGTCACTTCCACTGTTTATTTTCTTACGTTTCCAGAATGTCTTCCTTGATGCACCTATTTTGTATCTTTGCAGTATTAGCTTAAGTCCTACTGAAGTCTTTGCCATCTTTTTTTCATATTTGTCTTTTTCCAGTTTTTCTTTTGCATATAAATGTTCTTTGTGTAAAGTTAGAACATGTTTTAAAAGGTGCTCTCTCTTTGTGGCACCATACCTACAATATTGACAAGTAAAGGGCAATGTAAAAGAATGAACCTGAAGGTGCTTCTGAATCTCCCCTCTCGTAAAATATATATGGTGGTATTTATCACTTTTATAATGGATTTCATTGTGTCTATGAATGTGCTGAACAAATGTGCCAACATCCAAAGTGGAGAATTTGCATTTTTCACATTGAAAACTACCATTTACACAATGTGTGGATACAAAATGTTTTGTCAAGTCCAATAAAGTATATACACTCTCATTGTTACAAATGTCACATTTTACTAAAGTGCTTCTATGGGTTCGTCTGTGTTGTTTAAATGCCTGGAAGTCATTTGCTGAAAAACTGCACATTTCACAAGGATATGATGGTAATTCACCATGGTGCCACCTCTGAAAGTGTTTCTGCAAATCATTGGGGCTATATCGAGTCCTATCTCGGCATTTTAAACAGTTGAAACTGAGTATTTTTGCAGACATTTTTACACCCTCTTCTTCAACTCTTTCAGAATTATGGAACAACATACGCTCCTCTACACAGCTTACTGTCTTTATACCAACAGATTTCCTTGCAGTCTGTGGTTTATGCTGAAATAATTTTCGGTATTTGTCAGCTTCGTGTTTCAACAGGACTTCATTTGGAATATTTATCTTCGGCAAATCAATTTTCAAATTTTTCAGTTTATAATGAAAACTGCTTTCTGAAATTTTTGGTTTAATTACTGAGCTGATAGTATCAATCATTTCATTTTTCCCGTCACAATCTTGTTTTAAAATAGCTTGTTTTTCATCAAAAAATAACTGTTCCTGTTCAGATGGCATGACTTAACAAAAAAATTGCAATTTCTTTTTTTCTGAAAACTCTTGAAATTACTTGTAATTTAAACAGGAAACAATACTGTGCCGAGACATCTTCAGATTACCAGGATTTTCCCATGAACTCACCTAAAACCAAAAAAAAAAATTGAAATTTTCATCACAACAGTATCAGTAAATTTCATATTTAAGTTTATTTTGACAGGTTAGCATGTTGCTCAAATACATAAATAAAAGACATAATAAAAGACCTGTTAATTATTTTAAGAACAGCTTACCAGCCCTGGCCGGTTAGCTCAGTGGTAGAGCATCAGCCTGGCATGCAGGAGTCCCAGATTCAATTCCCGGCCAGGGCACACAGGAGAAGCGCCCATTTGCTTCTCCACCCCTACCCCTCTCCTTCCTCTCTGTCTCTCTCTTCCCCTCCCGTAGCCAAGGCTCCATTAGAGCGAAGTTGGCCTGGGCGCTGAGGATGGCTCTGTGGCCTCTGCCTCAGGTTCTAGAATGGCTCTGGTTGCAACAGAGCAATGCCCCAGATGGGCAGAGCATCGCTCCCTGGTGGGCATGCCGGGTGGATCCTGGTCGGGCGCATGCAGGAATCTGTCTGACTGCCTCCCGTTTTCAGCTTCAGAAAAATACAAAAAAAAAAAAAAAAAAAAAAGAACAGCTTACCAAGAAGCAACAGTTTGAAGTAGAATTCTAACATGGAAGTATGGGAATTCAAGCTTTACTTCCAGCTTTGCTCTGTGGCACTGGGCAAGCTTCAAGTTCTCTGCACCTCAGTTTCCTCATCTAAAGAAAACCACAATTGAAAAAGCACCCTTAAGCTCTAAGTTGATACTATAATTTTTAAACAAGATTTCTAAAAATCTTTAAAAAAGAGAGCCCTAAAATCCTTACATTCCAATTACACACATGTACCAATAACTTTCTTATTTTCTTATTTGACCTATAGCTAGCTATTTCTTGGTGAAAATTTCAACAAACATCTCTCCATTTTTCTACTTCCTCAGATATAACATTTTTTTAATGTTTAATTCATCTAATAACAAAATGACATTATCTACTCTCACAAGTTATCATTACTAACATGTAAAAAGAAAGAGAACAAAATACGTACAAGAAATTAAAAGGAATCACAAGTTATCATTACTAACATGTAAAAAGAAAGGAACAAAATACGTACAAGAAATTAAAAGGAACAGCTCATTCCCCTGAGGTATTCCTAAAGTCTACCTACTACCGTTCTGGTTCCCTGACATTTTTACTGTGGCTTTTTGTCCCTAGAACTCAGAGAGATGGCATCAAGAAAACCCCTGGGTAGATTAGACATTCTTACTATCTCTCTCAGTTACTGGTTTATATAACTCTAAATAAATGTCTATCTCTATGTCTTAGTTTCTTCATCTATAAAATGAAAACAAAAATAGTACTTTCTCTACTTTTTCATGGAATTGTTGTGAAGATTAAATGAGAAAACATTAAATGAGAAAATATATGTAACGATATGCATAAAGTGCTAAATAAACTGCAGCTACCATCATTACTGTATATACATATTTAAATTAGTGCCTTCTGTGTATTATTTTCTCATAAGACTTAGCCAGCAGATCTATCTCATCAAGCCTTGAAATAATACGATTAGTATAAAGTATGACCAGCCCTTTAAAGTAATCTGAAGAGTTTCCTGTACCAAAATGGAAACAAGTAATTTTATTTCCTTCATTTCCCAATTGCCCACTGAAACACAAACTAGAAAAAAAGAAAGAAAATCCTACAGAATGGCTAGAAACTAGAAAATATTCAATACACATACTGCAAAGTGTTTTGTAGGAAATGGTCCAGAGAGAGAAGAGTAAAAACAAATGTTGACTGACTGTCCAGCACCATTTTTTAAAGAAGAGGCCTATTATGGGACATTCATTCAAACAATATTTACTGAATATCTATCTACTACTAAATAAAGAAATGAGTAACATAATTCTGTCCCCTCCATCCCCTAAACATACCTTGCCTTGGGAGAGACAGCAAGGGCTTGAGAGGAAGATTGTATAGAGCCCCCTGGGGTAACAGAAGTCTCCAACTGAGGTACAGGGATGAGAGGATGAATCCAGAGCTTTGGTCTGGGTCCAGAGACCAAGCAGAGTTGGGAGTTGCTAGCACCAGCTATCAGGAGAGATGTGAAGAAGAAATTATTTCTAAACAAAGATATATCTTCTTATATCCCTGGTTATCTACTCTTGCTTAAGATTTCGGTCCTTTCTCCACTCTAAGCTATTAGAAAATCATTACATTAACTTTTCTCTACCCTCCATCTAACTTAGAAAAAAAAAAGATTTTTTTTGGTTTTACTCTTTAAGAATTCATCTCAATTACCAAAGCCTAAGTAGGTTAAAACATCACTGGATACAGTTGCTCAGAAAGGGACAAAATACCTGAAACTCCTCAAAACCTATCTTCTATTTTCCCACTCAGCAATGATAATTACTGTGAAAGTTACTGTGGAAAAGGAGAAAGCTTGGGGTAAAAAATCAAGTAATTATTGGCAATCTCATTAAACCTGAGATAACATACTGAAAAAAGGTAAGAATATATTACCATGAAAGAGAACAAAGTAGATGGAGAAGAAATAATGATTTTGAAAAAAATTATATTAAGTATTTTGTTTTATGACTTGAATTTTCAAAATCAAAGGCTCCCCAAATACCTGGCAAGATTATTAGTTGGGGGTGGGGACAAAAAACTAATTATCTAGAACTTATCCTAGTAAAACATTTTAGTTTAAAAGATAAAAATGAAATGTTATATATATTAAAAAAATGGTGGAAAAGGACAGTTAACAAAAAAGATATTTAAATTTTCATCAGAAACGCCAACTTTAATCAGACAGCAATATTAATCAGACATTTTACTAACAATTTAATGAAACTGAAGAAACAATGAAATTAGAGACAATGAAATAGTACTTATAGAGTTCTAAAAGAAAGGAATTAACCCTATACTCAGCTAAACTCTCATATGAGAAAGAAATGCAACTTTAGATATGCACAGATTCAGAGAAAATACTACATATGATCTATTGCTGAAAAAAAGTTTTAAATACTTCAACAAAATCGAATTTCAATCAGAAAAAAAGAACCAAAAAAGGTGAGAATATCTGTCAACAATAAAATATACAAAATAGAAATAAATGTATTTTGTTAATACAATTAAGAAAGCAGAAAAGACTGGAGAATGAAAATATTTGAACCATGACAAATAAAAGAAGCTTTAAAGAAAAATTAATATTGAAAAATAGAAGAGGTGACAATAGTAACAAAATTCTAGATACTAGAAAGCAGATAAATAAGTAATATAGGACTTTGCAGACCCAAGAAAACAATCCCAGGCAGACAGCGGGTAAAACTAAGAACTAACCCATTTTACACTTTGAATCTTCAAAAGAATTAGAAACTAACTGGCAGCCTCAAGTAACACTAAAATGGGGGAGAAGGAGGAGAAATCTAAACTAAAGAGAAATGTGGAGAAAGCTGCTTGAGTTCTGTTTAAATACTAAGACTCCCTTCCCTATTCCATGCTACCACAGCAGGAGGAGGTTTCCTCTCTGCAGAGAGTAAAAGAGAATCTCTGAAAGAGGGGATAAGACACAACTGAGAGAGTGGGTATCTAAAGGTAACACCAGAGATATTCATAGTGGCACCGTTTATAAAAATCACAAAAGAAAAATAACTAAATGTCCACCAAAAAATAAATTATAGTATTTTCATTCAATGGAATATTAAAATTTTACAATACATTATAAATACACATTTATTAATAGGGAGATATCTAAGAGGCATAAGTGAAAAAAACAGAAAAAACAGTAGCTGTATCAGGCTTTAATATATCAGGATACAACAATCAATATAAGTAGAGATGGATGAACAGACACATGGACCCACAAACACAGTAAAAAGCCAGTCATACACATATAAAATGTTTATAGTAATTACTGGCTAGCCTTAGGTCAGTGTTTCTTGAAGTGTTGTCCTTGGATCACTGTGGCCTCCACTCTGACATAGTGTACTTCCTTATCCTAGCATAAGCAAATAGCTTACATTCAGATATAACAAGAATGACAATCTCTTTGCCTCTACACCACACTATTATGAAACTCTACTAAACATAGCATGACGCCATGAAAATTTTGAAATTCTCAAACAAAGCAAGTGACTTCTGTGGTAAACTGAGTTTTTCGTGAACAAACTTAAAGTAGTAAACTTGAGCTCATACAAAATTGATGATTGTTGCCTGACCAGGCAGTGGCGCAGTGGATAGAGCGTCGGACTGGGATGCGAAGGACGCAGGTTCAAGACTCCAAGGTTGCCAGCTTAAGCGCAGGCTCATCTGGTTTGAGCAAAGCTCACCAGCTTGGACCCAAGGTCGCTGGCTTAGCAAGGGGTCACTTGGTCTGCTGTAGCCCCATGGTCAAGGCACATATGAGAAAGCAATCAATGAACAACTAAGATGTCGCAACGAAAAACTGATGATTGATGCTTCTCATATCTCTCTCCATTCCTGTCTGTCCCTATCTATCCCTCTCTGTGTCTAAAAAAAAAAAAATTGATGAATTTGAAACTAAAGGTGGAGAAGAAATAAAAGTAAAAGATATTATTCAATGTTATACTTCTCGTAACACACATACCCAATTTCACTGCATAAAAGCTTATAACAGGCCCTGGCCGGTTGGCTCAGCGGTAGAGCATCGGCCTGGCATGCAGGGGTCCCGGGTTCGATTCCCGGCCAGGGCACACAGGAGAAGCGCCCATCTGCTTCTCCACCCCTCCCCCTCTCCTTCCTCTCTGTCTCTCTCTTCTCCTCCCGCAGCCGAGGCTCCACTGGAGCAAAGATGGCCCAGGCGCTGGGGATGGCTCTGTGGCCTCTGCCTCAGGCGCTAGAATGGTTCTGGATGCAACAGAGCGACGCCCCAGAGGGGCAGAACATCACCCCCTGGTGGGCATGCTGGGTGGATCCCGGACGGGCGCGTGCGGGAGTCTGTCTGACTGCCTCCCCGTTTCCAGCTTCGGAAAAATGAAAAAAATAAAAAACTTATAACAAAGTTAATGGTAAGCGTAACACTCAGAGAATAAAGAATTATGCGTTAGATGTCACTCATGCTTTAAAAATTCAATTTAAACAAAAAGAAAGTGATTTTTTTGTTTATTTAAGAATTAATTTGTAAGCCATGATGTTAACTAAAAAATAAGTACAGGCAGTCAGTCCCCAGGTTAGGAACAAGATAGGTTGGGTAGGTTTGTTCTTAAATTGATAAAGGGACTTGGTGTCACCAGATTAGCAGATGTGTATGCAATAGTTACACAAATAAAATGTTACATGTATTTTATATAGGAAATAAATTATATATAAATAATAATTTGCTTCACGATCTTAGTACACTGTTCAAAGAATAAGAAATGATAAAAACTGGCCCTGGCAGGTTGGCTCAGTGGTAGAGCATCAGCCCAGCATGTGGACATCCAGCGTTCAATTCCTGGTTAGGACACACAGGAGAAGCGACCATCCGCTTCTCCACCCCTCCCCCTTCTTTCTCTCTCTTTTCTCCTCCAGTAACCATGGCTCTATTGGTTCAAGTGCATCAGCCCCAGGCGCTGAGGATGGCTCCACAGAGCCTCGGCCTCAGGTGTTAAAAAAACCCAATTGGGACCACTGCCCCAGATGGGCAGAGCATGAGCCTCCGGTGGGGGAGGGGGTGCTTGGTGAATCCTGGTTGGGGCACATGCAGGAGTCTGTCTCCCCTCCCCTCACATGGAAAAGAAGAGGGGGAAAAACTTTCTTAAATAAAAGAAATGGTAAAAACTGTTAACATATTTTTTCCATACACTACACAAAGAAATACCTAGTATAATGATGAACATTTTTGCATTAATTAAGCATCATTCTTTAATGAAGTTCTGGTTTTGATCTGACAAAATTTTATTTACAATTTTTTATGCCTTAACAGTTCTGCTATTTTAACTGCTCTGCAACAGTTCATTAAACATGAGAATTGAGTGCTCCTTAAAACTGCAGAGACTATACCAGTAAAACCACATGAACCTGGTACTTCTCTGGATTTTAGGCCTTATAATTTTGCAAGTTCTTCTCTGGTTTCTGGACTCTTCAAATTTGCTTGAGTCAACTTTGGTAATAGTATATATTTTCCTTGAAAATAATCAATTTCCTTCACATTTTCTAAGTATACTCCCATAATCACTTTTTTACATTCTATCCCACAAATAAAAACACAATATATAAATATATATCAGTATGACTTAAATGTCCATAAATAGGAAAATGATTAGAGAACATTCACATGAAAACATTATAAAGGAGTATATGTATTGAACTAACTTAAGATATTTATTGAGAATTTTTGTTTTGAAAAAAGGAAGTTGCCGCCTGACCAGGCGGTAGCGCAGTGGATAGAGCATCGGACTGGGATGTGGAAGACCCAGGTTCAAGACTCCGAGGTCGTCAGCTTGAGCGTGGGTTCAACTGGTTTGAGCTAAAGCTCACCAGCTTGAATCCAAGGTTGCTGTCTCGAGCAAGGAGTTACTTGGTCTGCTGAAGGCCCGCAGTCAAGGCACATATGAGAAAGCAATCAATGAACAACTAAGGTGTTGCAACGCGCGACAAAAAACTAATGATTGATGCTTCTCATCTCTCTGTTCCTGTCTGTCCCTGTCTATCTCCCTGTCTCTCTCTGTGTAAAAAAAAAAAAAAAAAAAAAAAAGGAAGTTGCCAATTAAGGCAAGTAATACATTAGTAATACATTTTTAAACTAGGAAGGAGATCCTCATTTTTATATCAGGAGGAAAAGTCTTATAAATATATGTTTATATAAACAAAGACAAATCTATAGAAACAGATATTCTCCAAATTATTGGAAACAGGTTAATTTTTTACAAAGGAATGACACCATGGCACAGCAAGAAACAAACCAAAACAACAAAAAAGATCATCAGCTCTTCTAGGTACCCTGACTGAAACCAAGTAGCTCAGTTGGTTAGAGCATTGTCCCAATATGCCAAGGCTGTCAGAGCACATACAAGAGTCAACCCGTAAATGCACAGATAACTGGAACAACCAATCGATGTTTCTCCCTCTCTCTAAAGTTAATCAATCAATTAAAAAAGAAAAAGAAGAGAGCAATGTCACTACCACAAGGCTTTACCGAGGCCTGCCTGTATATTCCTGCTCCTGAATTCTAGGAAATATTGTATCCTGGTAAATAATTCCCCCTTTTCAGGTTATACTATCTTAAACTAGCTTAAATTAGCTCTATTACTTGTAACCAATGACTCTTACTTAAGACATTTAAGTTGTTAGATCAATGGTAACTATTCACTTCACAGAAAAGCAGATGATCCTTTAAAGAACTGGGACTTAAAGATGTAAGAAAACATGTTTCTAGACCAGAAAAACAGAATGAAAAAATGCTGGGAAAAAAGCATTACTTTTTCTTATGGCACTGTAGAATCTAAATCAAAGAGAGACTGTATAATGAGGATTTAAGTTTGAACAGACTATAGAGGACAGATCTGAACTTGAAATAAAAGGTAACCAGGCACCACTGTTAGTTCTCAAGCAGAGAGAGTTATAAAGCACTATTTAAAAAATATTGGAAATGGTACTTCAAAGCAAGCAAGATACAGTGGAGGAAAAGAGTAAAAATGGAAGTGGGAAAATCAGAGGACTAAATGACAATTCAAATAAAAAGTGAGGGTCCAGAGAACTGACAATGTTACATTAGGAATTGCACAGTAGGTACAGAGAAATTTTAAGATAATTCCCAAAGTAAATCCTCGGCATTTTAGTCTTCCTTCTTATTTAAGGAAGACTTAAATAAGTAAATAAAAAAGTACCATTCTTAAGAGTTTTGTTTGCTTTCTACAACAGATTAAGGAGCAAACGTGTTATACAGTTTTTAGTTTTAGTGAAATGGTATACAAATGAATCTATGCACTATTCACTACATTCCAGTTGCTTAAACATTAAACAAATAACTAAAAAAAACTCTGATTTTAGCTTAGTCCTATCTCTGACTCAACATGTAGCTCTAACTTAACCAGTCACAATATACAGATAGGAAAATGATTGTTTTTATTTTTACAAGTATTGCATTCCTTGAGTCAAAAATTTTTTTCTGCAGAGATAACTGAATGAAAAACGGTCATATGAATATATTAATGGGTAAAAAACAAAAGCAGCAAATAGCAGGAAGAGCTTAAAAACCCTAAAACCCTAATTTTCAAAGCAGAACCAATTTTAGTGTCCTCAAGATAGTAACTATTATCTTTTCATAACTTGGAACAAACATTTGTGTTTGTGTTTTGGGGGATTTTTTGGAAGCCATTTTACCTGACAGGATAATACCTATCATATTTTAAACAAATGAAAGAATAAATTTTGTAGAATTATTTATTTATTTATTTATTTTTTGAAGTGAGAAGCAGGGAGGCAGGCAGACTCCCTCATGCGCCCAACTGGGATCCACCCAGCATGCCCACATGGGGGTGATGCTCTGCCCATCTGGGGCGTTGCTCCATTGCAACCAGAGCCATTCTAGTGCCTGAGGTGGAAGCCATGGAGCCATCCTCAGCGCCCAGGCCAATTTGGCTCCAATGGAGCCTTGGTTGCGGGAGGGAAAGAGAGAGATAGAGAGAAAGGAGAGGGGGAAGAATGGAGAAGCAGATGGTCGCTTCTCCTGTATGCTCTGGCTGGAAATCGAACCCAGGACTTCCACACATGGGGCCGACGCTCTACCGCTGAGTCAATCGGTCAGGGAAAATTTTGTAGAATTTATATATACAGTGAAAGCTCCTTTCAAATCACTTTGACCTAATGAGCAACTTAAACCCAGAAAAGAGAAAGCAAAAGCTGATTATGCAAATGTAACAAAGTACAGATCTAGAAATATTCAAAATGCAATCAATAGTACATGTGAGCCACATACCACTCAGGTAGGTGGGCAACCTGGTATACAATTATGAGTATGAATTATAAAGAAAAACTAAAATATAGGTAAGGGGGACCCTGGCCAGTTGGCTCAGCGGTAGAACATTGGCCCAACGTGTGGAAGTCCCGGGTTCGATTCCTGACAGGGCACACAGGAGAAGCGCCCATCTGCTTCTCTAGCCTTCAACCTCTCCTTTCTCTCTCTCTCTCTCTCTCTCTCTTCCCCTCCCACAGCCAAGGCTCCACTGGAGCAAAGTTGGCCCAGGCGCTGAGGATGGCTCCATGGCCTCTGCCTCAGGCACTAGAATGGCTCTGGTTGCAGCAGAGCAATGCCCCAGATAGGCTGAGCATTGCCTTCAGATCGTGGTCGGGCACACGTGGTAGTCTGTCTGTCTCTCCCCCTTCAGAAAAATAAAAAAAATTAAAAATATATGTATATAAGGGGTTGGGGGAAGTAAAAGAGGGTAAAGAGGGAAATAAAATTGAAATACAAATGCAGTTTCTGGTTCAGGTGAACCTTATTTCTTATTACTCTCTGAAACTTCACACTTGTACTCTCTCTCCCTCTCTATAGATAGATAGGTAGACAGACAGTGCTCAATTTAAGATGCTTTCTGCTCCCCTACAGACACACACTTTTGTTTACCTTTGTTCATTCTGCTTCCTTTCACCAATTTGTCACCTCTTCTATCTTAATTCAATACTGGTCAAACTTCCTTTCTAACTCTACTTCCGATAAGGATATGAAACCTTTTATAAAACATACTAATCTCTCACTTCTCTGAATATTCATTTAAAGAAGCTGCTGCTCTCCATTTTATTACAAATTATTTCATAGTTATAGCATTTCATTTTTTCAATTTTATCTCCCAAGATCATTTTTAAGTTTCTTAAAAACAAGTTCTATCCATTTTTCATTTACATATAAGTGAAAACCTTGTAAAAACTATAGCTGGATACATAAGGACCTAAAACTTTCTTAATTTATTATTTTATTTTCAACTAAAATATATGACTTTCTATGAGTTCAGATTAAATAGCTTTACAGCAAATGCCACAGATCATGCAAACTTTTCATGGCGCAATAGTTTGATTTAAAATATACAGACACCCACAAATACAGTTAGAATCACATTTTTATTATGTAGGCATTAGGAGAGAAATAAGAAATAATCTGTCCAAAGCGAAATAAAGACCACTGGCTTCAGTACAGGAAGGAGAAAGATTATCCTCATCTCTTGTTCCTTTCTTCTTCTGTTATTTTGCTATGACAGTAATTTAGGAGAAGAAGATATTACTTAAGATTTTGAACATGGGGGGAGGGGATCAAAAGATATACTGCTCCTTGATTGAGAGAACACATAATGCAGTTCCTCTCAGCTTTCTGTTAAATTTTTCTCTGGCTCTCAGAACCCCATCTCTATAGAGAGAAAACAAATTTCACTCTCCAGGCTTTTCCATTTTAGTATATGGCACCACAATCCATCCAGTTACCAAACCCAGAAATCAAACAATAATTGTTCCCTTATTTCCCACATTAATCCCTAAGCAAGCCCTGCCAATTCTATCTCCAAAATAGATCATGAATTCTTTGTTCCACTGTCATCTCTAACTTGAATTAAAGCAACAGCCTTGCTAACTAGCAATCCATGTCTTCCTCTTGCTCAACCATCCTCCTCAGACTCAATTCTCCACATAAGAGCAAAAGTGATCTAATATATAGATCAGTTTCCCCTGCTTAAAACTCCTTAGTGGCTTTCCAAGGCACTTCAAACTAAACTTAATCTTTGTCAAGACCTACAAGGTACAGTAACATCTGGTCCTGGACCTTTCTCTTCAATTTTATCTCATACCACTCTTCCCATCTGTAAATATATTCCAGAAAGCTACCAAAGATAGTGTCTCAATCCTCAAAAAACTCGTTTTCTATCTCAGGCCCGTATGCCTGCTGTTCTCTGCTTGAAATGTTTCCTCTCTCATTCTTTATAAGATTAGGTCCTTTTCATTTTTTTAGGTCTCAGTTCAAATGTTACCATCTCAGAAAGGCCACCTCCAACCTCTAAACCATCCCCTTCTCAAACAGAAAAAATAGTTCTCTATTTTAACCCCTGTGTTTCTTTTTTCTAATACTCTTTTTAAACTGACAATATTTTATTTGTTTGGCAGTTTATTTTGTCACTACCACATGAATAAAAGTTGTATAAGCTTAAGGACCACATCTGTCATGTTCTTTGCTATATCACCGGCACCTACTGCCAGGCTTATAGCTAGTAGCAAATCTTTGCCAGTCTTTGTTCTATTTTTTTTTTCTTAAGTGAGAGGCAGGGAGGCAGAGAGACAGCTCTGGCACGGCCCTGACCAGGATCCACCCAACAAGCCCCACATGGGGTGATACTCTGACCATCTGGGGCCCGCACTCCCAACCGAGCCATTCTAGCACCTAAGGCAAGGCCATGGAGCCATCCTCAGCAGCAGGTGCCAAGCTGCTCCAACTGAGCCATGGCTGTGGGAGGGGGAGGGAGGGGGGAGACAGAGAGACAGAGAGAGATAGAAGAAGCAGATATTACTTAAGATTTTGAACATTGGGGGGGGGGGATCAAAAAATATACTGCTCCTTGATTGAGAGAACACGTAATGCAGTTACTCTCAGCTTACAAACAAATATCTCAACAAATAAAAATTAAAAAACAGTTTGCTGTTTAAAAACTATTCTTTTTCATTTTGCAAGAACTAGTTTGAAGTATGCAAACTGAAATCCTAGACAGATGAAAATGCTGAGTTTGAGAGAGAGAAGGGAGAAGGGGGTGGGGGGTAGAGAAGCACATGGTTACTTCTGTGTGCCCTGACCGGGAATCAAACCCGGAACACCCATACACCAGGCCAACGCTCTACTCTGAGCCAACTGGCCAGGGCCCAGTCTTTGTTCTAAACAATAGGAATACAGCACTGAACAAAACAGACAAAAATCTCTCCCTTCATGGAGCTAACATTTCATTGATTATTTAGATAATAAAGTAAGTAAAGTATAAAATATATTCAAAGGTGAGAAAACCTGTGGGAAAATATGTAAGAGGAAAGAATAGCCAGAACCAGAAAGTTGCCATTTTAAATACTAAGTCAGGGAGACTCACTTGAAAAGGTCTGTTTTTATCAAAACAGCATGATATTGGCAGAAAAATAGACACTCAGACCAATAAACAGAATAGAAAGTCCAGAAATAAAACCACATATATATGGTCAAATAATTTTCGATAAAGGGGCCAACAACACACAATGGAGAAAAGAAAGTCTCTTCAACAAATGGTGCTGGGAAAACTGGAAAGCCACATGTAAAAGAATGAAACTTGACTACAGCTTGTCCCCTTGTACTAAAATTAATTCAAAATGGATCAAAGACCTAAATATAAGACCTGAAACAATAAAGTACATAGAAGACGACATAGGTACTAAACTCATGGACCTGGGTTTTAAAGAGTATTTTATGAATTTGACTCCAAAGGCAAGAGAAATGAAGGCAAAGATAAATGAATGGGACATCAGACTAAGAAGTTTTTGCTCAGCAAGAGAAACTGACAACAAAATAAACAGACAGCCAACTAAATGGGAAATATTTTCAAACAACAGCTCAGATAAGGGCCTAATATCCAAAATATACAAAGTACTCATAAACTCAACAACAAACAAACAATCCAATAAAAAAATGGGAAGAGGACATGAACAGACACTTCTCCCAGGAAAATTACAAATGGCCAACAGATATATGAAAAGATGCTCATCTTCATTAGTTGTTAGAGAAATGCAAATCAAAACTACAATGAGATACCACCTCACACCTGTTAGATTAGCTATTATCAACAAGACAGGTAATAGCAAGTGTTGGAGAGGCTGTGGAGAAAAAGCCTCATTCACTGTTGGTGGGAATGTAAAGTAGTACAACCATTATGGAAGAAAGTATGGTGGTTCCTCAAAAAACTGAAAATAGAACTGCCTTATGACCCAGCGATCCCTCTACTGGGTATATACCCCCAAAACTCAGAAACATTGATACTTAAAGACACATGCAGCCCCACGTTCATTGCAGTATTGTTCACAGTGGCCAAGACATGGAAACAACCAAAAAGCCCTTCAATAGAAGACTGGATAAAGAAGATGTGGAACATATACACTATGGAATACTACTCAGCCATAAGAAATGATGACATCGGGTCATTTACAACAAAATGGTGGGATCTTGATAACATTATACAGAGTGAAATAAATAAATCAGAAAAAAACAAGAACTACAGGATTCCATACATTAGTGGGACATAAAAACAAAACTAAGAGACATGGACAAGAGTGTGGTGGTTACGGGGGGGGGGGGGGGGTCACAAAGAAAACTAAATAGAAGGTGACGGAGGACAATCTGACTTTGGGTGACGAGTATGCAACATAATTGAATGACAAGATAACCTGGACATGTTTTCTTTGAATATATGTACCCTGATTTATTGATGTCACCCCATTAACATTAATAAAAATTTATTATAAAAAAAAATAGGTCTTTTTTGAGGCAAGATTTTAAGGAACTGAAGCAGATATCATTCCAAGAAAAGAAACAGTAAATGCTAACACCCTGAGTGTAGAGTGCGCCTAACATGTTTGGAGACCTGCAACAAGGACAGCATGACTGGAACAGAAAGCAACGGGGGGAAAGGAATACAGGAGGTCAAAGATGTGACAAGGGGACTGAAACAAGGCTTAACAGACACTTTATGGACTTTGGTTTTACTATAAGTAAGATGGGTGGCCTGACCTGTGGTGGCGCAGTAGATAAAGCATTGGCCTGTAACACTGAGGTCGCCAGTTTGAAACCTTCAGCTTTCCTGGTCAAGGCACATACAGGAAGCAATTACCATGAACCTGATGCATCCTGTTTCTCCCCCCTTTCTCCCTCTCCCTAAAAATCAATAAATAAAATTTTTTTAAAAAGATGGGAAGCTACGGCCCTGGCCGGTTGGCTCAGCGGTAGAGCGTCGACCTAGCGTGCGGAGGACCCGGGTTCGATTCCCGGCCAGGGCACACAGGAGAAGCGCCCATTTGCTTCTCCACCCCTCTGCCGCGCTTTCCTCTCTGTCTCTCTCTTCCCCTCCCGCAGCCAAGGCTCCATTGGAGCAAAGATGGCCCGGGCGCTGGGGATGGCTCTGTGGCCTCTGCCTCAGGCGCTAGAGTGGCTCTGGTCGCAATATGGCGACGCCCAGGATGGGCAGAGCATCGCCCCCTGGTGGGCAGAGCGTCGCCCCTGGTGGGCGTGCCGGGTGGATCCCGGTCGGGCGCATGCGGGAGTCTGTCTGACTGTCTCTCCCCGTTTCCAGCCTCAGAAAAAGGAAAAATAAAAATAAAAAATAAAAAAAATATAAAAAAAAAAAAAAGATGGGAAGCTACTAAAGCATTTTATAGTAAGAAGTAATATGAGCTAAATTATTTTTTTTAAGAAATCACTTTGACTGCTGTGTTAAGAACAGAGTATTTGAGAGGAAGGTAACAGTGAAAGGCAATGTGGAGATTACTGTACTGCAATCACCAAGGTAAAAGACGACGGTGTCTTGGTGGAAACAATGAGGCATGGTCAGATTGTATATATTTTGAAGACAGAACCTACAGGATTTTCTGACAGACTAAATTTGGTATATGAGAGAAAGAAATATGACAAGGGTAAGTCTAAAAGCTTTGACCTCAATAACTGTAAGAAGTTAAGTTGCTATCTACTATTAAGATAGAAAATCTTGCATGGAAGTAGTAGATTTGGCAAGTATATCAAGAATTGAGTTTAGCCATGTAGAATCTGAGACACCTAGCTGACAATCAAGTGGAAATGTAGAATATGTAGCTGCATATAAGAGAGGTCTAGCTGTAAGATAAAATTTTGGAAGTCACTAATGTGTGCACATTTTTGTATGTATACATTTAGTATACAGAAGTGAATGAAATCACCAGGGGATTAAGCAAACAGAGAAGTCCAAGGCTATATTATAACACTATAGTACAAGGCTCTATTATAACACTTACAGAAAAAAGATGAGAAAGAACCAGCTGGCAAGACTGAACATAAATTAGGTGATTGGTATCCTGAAAGCAAAGTGAAGTGTTTCCACAATCAGGGGTTGATTAATTTTGCCAAATAAGATGACTGAAAATCAACTACTGGATTTAAGAATTTTCTTTACTTATTCTCTGTGCCTAATTAAAGTAAAAATCCATCTGAAGTTATACCTCCCTTTAAGAAACCTTCCTAGGGAGGAGACCTGAAGATGGCAGCAGAGTAGGCAGATGCACAGACTCCCAGCTCACACCACCAAACTGGATTACAAATTAATTTACAAACAATCAGCGTGAAAAATCAACTCTGGACTATAAGAACAGCTCTCAAAAACCAAGGAGCAAAGAAGAAGCCAAACCAAGCCTGGTAGGGAGCACCAAGGAGCAGTGAGTCTCCCCTGCTTACAAGAACGGAGGAGGGGGGTGAGGCTGAGAGCCCAGAAGGACTCTCACTCCAAGGAAAAGAGAAGAAAATATCACTCACAGCCACTTGCCTGGGGACCTGGGAACAAGGTGTGTTGAAAGGGCTGGCTAGTCTTCCAAGAGGAAAGGGAGAAAGAGAGAGAGAGAGACAGACAGTAATGCACAGCGGAATGCATGGGATGACCTGAGAAGCTGACTCATCCAGTGCTGGAGGCGGCCATAGCTGGGGGAGGGGTTGATCCTTCCACACAATACAAGACTAAAGTAGTTCCGGGTGACCCATCTCCAGACATCTCTCCAGCTCCAATCAGCGCAACAAGACACAGCTGAAAACAAGAAGTGGGGAGGAGGGGTAGTAACTCAGGTCTCCATGGAGATCTGAGATACACCTCTCCCTATTGAAGCTGAGAAAACACCCCACCCCCTGGAGAGAGTAACTATCAGATCAAACCTTCAGAGTCTCAGGTTACACCCACCAAATTCCTGGATAGTTTCAAATAAGCCCCCTGCTGAGATCAGTAAACAAGACTACCACCCCTTAAGAAAACTGAGAAGAAAACAAACAAATCAAGACTTCAAAGCAGCTCTACTAGAAAAGCCAAATCCAATAGTGGATTACAAACAACAGCTGATGCCAACACAAGAAGACCTAGAAATAACACAACTGAAAATTGGAGGCAGACAACACCAAGCCTAGACTCAACCAGCTCTACAAACAATACACCCAAACACACAGACATAATGAGAAGACAGAGAAGTGCAATCCAAATGAAACCTCAAGAGAAACCTCCAGGATATGAACTGAATGATTGGAAATAGCCAAACTTCCAGATGCAGAGTTTAAAATAATGATTGTTAGGATGCTTAGGGATCTTAGAACAAAGGATGGTCATTATGAACACCTAAATAGAGAAATAGCAAGTATAAAAAAGGACACTGAAATATTAAAAAAGAATCAGTTGGAGATGACAAATACAATATCAGAAATGAAAACCACAATGGAAGGAATTAAAAACAGGATGGATGAAGCTGAGGTTCCAATCAGTGAGTTGAAGGACAAGTTGAACGAAGGCATGGAAGCAGAACAGAAAAAAGAGAAGAGACTCAAAAAGTCTGAGGAAACTCTAAGAGAGCTCCCTGACAACATCAAGAGAAATAACATCTGCATCATAGGGGTTCCTGAAGAAGAAGAGAAAGAACAAGGGATAGAGACTTTGTTCAAGCATATCATACCTGAAAACTTCCCTCAATTAAGGCAGGAAAAACTCTCACAAATTCAAGAAGCACAGAGAACTCCATTAAAGAGAAACCTGAAGAAATCTACACCAAGACACATCACAATTAAAATACCAAAGCTAAGTGATAAAGAGAAAATATTAAAAGCTGCAAGAGAAAAAAAGGCTATCATCTACAAAGGAGCCCCCATAAAGACAACATCAGACTTCTCAATAGAAACACTTGAGGCCAGAAGGGAATGGTAAGAAATATTCAAAGTAATGCAGAACAAGAACCTATAACCAAGACTACTTTATCCAGAAAGGCTATCATTTAAAATTGAAGGAAAAATAAAAAGCTTCCCTGATAAAAAAAAAAAAAACTTAAGGAATTCATTACAACCAAACCAATGCTGCAAGAAATGTTAAGGGGCCTGTTGTAAACAGATCAAAGGCGGAAAAGAATATAGCAAAAGAGGAATACAGCTTTAAAGAATAAAATGGCAATAAACAACTACATATCAATAATAACTTTAAATGTAAATGGATTAAATGATCAGATCAAAAGACATAGGATAGCTGCATGGATAAGAAAACAGGACCCATACCTATGCTGTCTACAAGAGACACACCTTAAAAGAAAAGATGCACACAGACTGAAGGTAAAGAATGAAAAAAAATATTTCATGAAAATGGAAATGAAAAAAAAGCTGGGGTAGCAATACTTATATCAGACAAAATGGACTTTAAAACAAAGGATACAGTAAGAGATAAAGAAGGCCACTACATAATGATAAAGGGAGCAATCCAACAGGAAGATATAACCATTATAAATATCTAGGCACCTAATATAGGAGCACCTAAATATATAAAGCAGACTTTGATGGATATAAAGGGTGAGATCAACAGCAATACTATAATAGCAGGGGATTTCAATACCCCACTAACATCACTAGATAGATCCTCAAGAAAAAAAATTAACAAAGAAACAGCAGACTTAAAGGACACACTAGATCAACTCGATTTTATAGATATCTACAGAACCTTTCACCCTAAAGCAGCAGAATATACATTCTTTTCAAGTGCTCATGGTACATTCTCTAGGAGGACCACATGTTAGGGCACAAAGCGGTCTCAACAAAGTTAAGAAGATTGAAATCATATCAAGCAATTTCTTTGATCACTATGGCATGAAACTAGAAATCAACCACAACAGAAAAACTCCAAAATTCTCAAACACATGGAAACTAAATAGCAGGTTGTTAAATAACGAATGGATTACTATGAGATCAAAAAAGAAATAAAAAAATTCTTAGAAACGAATGATAATGAGCATACAACAACTCAAAATTTATGGGACACAGCAAAAGCAGTACAGAGAAAGAAGTTCATAGCACTACAGGCATGTTTTAAGTAGCTAGAAAAAGCTCAAATAAGCAACTTAACCCTTCATCTAAAAGAACTAGAAAAAGAACAGCAAGTAAAGCCCAGAGCTAGTAGAAGGAAGGAAATAATAAAGATCAGAGCAGAAATAAATGACATAGAGGCTAAAGAAACAATACAGAGGATCAATGAAACTAGGAGCTGGTTCTTTGAAAAGGTAAACAAGATCGATGAACCTTTAACCAGACTCACCAAGAAAAAAAGAGAGAGGACTCAAATAAATAAAATTAGAAACGAGAGTGGAGAAATAACAATTGACACAACAGAAATACAAAATATTGTAAGAAAATACTATGAAGAACTGTACGCCAAAAAACTAGACAACCTAGATGAAATGGACAAATTCCTTGAAACATACAATCTCCCAAAAATCAATCTGGAAGAATCAGAAAACCTAAACAGACTGATTACACCAAATGAGATCGAAACAGTTATCAAAAAACTCTCAACAAAGAAAAGTCCTGGGCCTGATGGCTTCACAAGTGAATTCTATCAAATATTCAAAGAAAAACTAACTCCCATCCTTCTCAAGCTATTTCAAAAAATTCAAGAGGAAGGAAGACTTCCAAGCTCCTTTTATGAGGCGAGCATAATTCTGATTCCAAAACCAGGCAAAGGCAACACAAAGAAAGAAAATTATAGGCCAATATTCCTGATGAATTTAGATGCTAAAATCCTCAACAAAATTATTAGCAAACCGGGTCCAGCAATATATGGAAAAAATCATACACCATGATCAAGTGGGATTTATTCTGGGCAGGCAAGGCTGGTACAATACTCGCAAATCAATCAATGTGATTCATTACATAAATAAAAGGAAGGATAAAAACCACATGATAATTTCAATAGATGCAGAAAAAGCATTTGATAAAATCCAGCACCCATTCATGATCAAAACTCTCAGCAAAGTGGGAATACAGGGAACATATCTCACCATGATAAAAGCCATCTATGACAAAGCCATCATCCTCAATGGGCAAAAATTAAAGCAATCCCCTTAAGATCAGGAAAAAGGCAGGGGTACCCCCTGTCACCACTCTTATTCAACATAGCCTTAGAAGTCCTAGCCACAGCAATCAGACAAGAAGAAGAAATAAAAGGCATCCAAATTGGAAAAGAAGAAGTAAAACTATCATTATTTGCAGATGATATGATATTGTATATAGAAAACCCTAAAGCCTCAGTCAAAAAACTACTGGACCTAATAAATGAATTGAGCAAGGTGGCAGGATATAAAATTAATATTCAGAAATCAAGAGGCATTTTTATATACCAACAATGACCTGTCAAAAAGAGAAATTAAGAAAACAATCCACTTCACTATTGCAACCAAAAAAATAAAGTACCTAGGAGTACATTTAACCAAGGAGACTAAAGATTTGTACTCGGAAAATTATAAAACATTGATAAAAGAAATCAAGGAAGATACAAACAAGTGGAAGCATATACCGTGCTCATGGTTAGGAAGAATAAACATCATTAAAATGTCTATATTACCCAAAGCAATTTATAAATTCAATGCAATACCAATTAAAATACCAATGACATACTTCAAAGATATAGGACACATATCCCAAAAATTTATATGGAACCAAAAGAGAACACGAATAGCCTCAGCAATCTTGAAAAGGAAGAATAAAGCAGGAGGCATCACACTTCCTGGTATCAAGTTATACTACAAGGCCATTGTACTCAAAACAACCTGGTACTGGCATAAGAACAGCCATATAGATCAGTGAAACAGAACAGAGAACCCAGAAATAAACCCACATCTTTACTGACAACTGATATATGACAAAGGAGGTAAGGGCATACAATGGAGTAAAGACAGCCTCTTCAACAAATGGGGTTGGGAAAATTGGACATCTACCTGCAAAAAAATGCAACTAGACAACCAACTTACACCATTCACAAAAATAAACTCAAAATGAATTAAAGACTTAAAAGTAAGCCGTGAAACCATAAGCATCTTGGAAAAAAACATAGGCAGTAAGCTCTCCAACATCTCTCACAGCAATATATTTGCAGATTTATCTCCTTGGGCAAGTGAAATAAAAGACAGAAAAAACAAATGGGACTTATCAAACTAAAAAGCTTTTGCACAGCTAAAGACAGAAAGAACATTATAAAAAGACAAACTAAACTACACAATGGGAGAAGATATTCGACAATATGTCTGATAAGGGGTTAATAACCAAAATTTATAAAGAACTTGTAAAACTCAACACCAGGAAGATGAACAATCCAATCAAAAAATGGGCAAAAGAAATGAATAGACAATTCTCCAAAGAGGACATACAGATGGCCAATAGGCATATGAAAAAATGCTCAACATCACTAATCATTAGAGAAATGCAAATTAAAACCACAATGAGATATTACCTCACACTAGTCAGAATGGCGCTCATCAACAAAACAACACAGAATAAGTGCTGGCGAGGATGTGGAGAAAAGGGAACCCTCCTGCACTGCTGGTGGGAATGCAGACTGGTGCAGCCACTGTGGAAAACAGTATGGAGATTCCTCAAAAAATTAAAATCGAACTGCCTTTTGACCCAGCTATCCCACTTTTAGGAATATACCCCAAGAACACCATAGCACTGTTCCAAAAGCAGAAATGCACCCCCGTGTTTATGGCAGCATTGTTCACAATAGCGAAGATCTGGAAACAGCCCAAGGTGTCTGTCAGTGGACAAGTGGATTAAAAAGCTTTGGTACATATATACTATGGAACACTACTCAGCCATAAGAAATGATGACATCGGGTCATTTACAATAACATGGATGGACCTGGATAACATTATACGGAGTGAAATAAGTAAATCAGAAAAAACTAAGAACTATATGATTCCATACATAGATGGGACATAAAAATGAGACTTAGAGACATGGACAAGAGTGTGATGGTAACCAGGGGGGAGAAGGGGGGTAAGAGGAAGGGAGGGAAGGGAAGGGCACAAAGAAAACCAGACAGAAGGTGATGGAAGACAATTTGACTTTGGGTGAAGGGTATGCAACATAATCAAATGTTAAAATAATCTGGAGATGTTTTCTCTGAACATATGTACCCTGATTTATCAATGTTACCCCATTAAAATTAATATAAATAAGTAAATAAATAATAAAGAAAACAAGTAGAAAAATTAAAAAAAAAGAAACCTTCCTAGACTAGACCAGCCCTAATTAATTTCCTTCCTATCAGATATCAGTCTTAAAATCCATTCTATATGAGAGCATTTGCTTATCTGTTTTAGCTGTTTATGTTGTCTTTCACATACATTAATCTGGATACCTTAATTAAAGTATAAGCACTTTGATGGTCAAGAACTATTATTCTTACATATCACTAAAATGCACTGATTATTCTCAACACATGCTTGCTGATCTGTGTAATTTAAGTATACAAACATATACTATATTAAAGAAAGTCTACCATCCGCTCAGCCTGGTATGCATAATCCTTGACTTACCAGGCAGTTGCACATACTTGTACAAAGCAGACAATAAATGTTAGGTTGAACAAAGGAAAGACTGCATGCACACATGAACTTTTATAAGGTTGTGGAAAAGGACAAACTGTAGATGGATGTAAATGATCAACTTGAAGTTACAGGCCTTAAATTCATTCTGCTGCAATACAATTCAAACTAATTTATACACAGAATTTTGGCCCAAGGGACTGGGAAAGACACTACAGTAGCTGACAAAATTAAAAAATAAATACTGTCTCTCTCTTCCCCTCCCACAGCCAAGGCTCCATTGGAGCAAAGATGGCCCGGGCGCTGGGGATGGCTCTGTGGCCTCTGCCTCAGGCGCTAGAGTGGCTCTGGTCGCAACATGGCGACCCCCAGGATGGGCAGAGCGTCGCCCCTGGTGGGCGTGCCGGGTGGATCCCGGCCGGGCGCATGCGGGAGTCTGTCTGACTGTCTCTCCCTGTTTCCAGCTTCAGAAAAAAAAATAAAAATAAAATAAATAAATAAATACTGATATCTCATAACATAGTTCCTGACTGAAACTGGCATTCTATCTCCATCCATCTCCCATTTCTATATGACATCACTCTTTCCTACTACAGATGAGGCTCTCATACATGCAGAAAAAAAAAATGTCACTAGCACCCTCTAAAATTAACAACTCAGAGAGAGGGGAGCATTTTTCTGCTTGCATTCATAATCAATTTCAAATGATTCTGATTGGCTCTGCATGAGTAACAGGTGATCACTGCTGTACCAAGAATGACTAGGCTTGGACTAAGAAACTGTAAGACTGACTGATAGTCCATCAACCACTCACAACAGAAAAGGGATGGTTCCCCAAAATGAAGAGTGCTGAATTGACAAAAACTATAGATAGACAGATCTTCTACCAGACACAACTTCCGACAACCTCAATTTTAACTTGTGATGATATTAACCACATTTTAAAATTATCTGACTTTTTAAAGGCCAGTATTTATTTTCAGCTATTGCCATTACCACTTCTTGAAATAAGACTCATGTGAAGGCCACAATTTTCTTAAATTTCAAGTCACACACCTTCATTCTAATATTCTGACACTGGTTTCATGCAGTCATATCAATAAAAATTTAAAATTTTTAGTCAGATTTTGCTCAGTTTTTCAAGATGGAATAATCCAGATAATTTTGGTTAGTAATCATATAGCAGTCTCTTGTCATTACATCTGAAGCTTTCATTCTTCATCATATTGCTTTTTCTGGGTACTCTGGATCAAACATAGTAAAGAAAATTCTTAGCATTCGTATTTACATTTCCTATTCCAAATTAACATGTTGTCTGGCCTGTGGTGGCGCAGTGGATCGACCGCTGACCTGGAATGCTGAAGTCACAGGTTTGAGACCCTGGGTTTGCCCAGTTAAGGCACATAAGACAATGTGCAGAGTGAAGCAACTACATCTTATTCCCCCACCCCTCTTCTCTCTGTACAATCAATATATAAAATCTTTAAAAAAAATTTTTTTTTTAAACAGAAAACAAATTAGCACAGTACCCATGTGAACTTCATGTGGTAAGAGGTCAAACAAATGCTATGTAGGAAGAAATTATGCAGGTAAATGAACATAAATGATAACCTGGGATCTCAATTCAGCTTTGTTGGTCTCTACTCATGGTAGTCATTAGACATAAACTTCTAATAAAATTAAACATTCATGCCTTTGTGGAAAATGGCTCTGAAAAGAAAGCCATCTGCTAATAACATGAAACTAAAGTAATAATTTAATTTGTATTGTCTACTTTGGCTATTTCAGTAGTTACATACATATTCTTAATGCTAATTTAGGGTTATACTTATGTGTATAAAGCTTCAAAATATCTTCCTACCATATTTATTCCACTGTTTATTACCCAAAAGCCCTTAATGCCATCTTTATATTTTGAAGAATAATATAGTTAAAATCATCTGTGGCTCTCTAGTGAAATGTTAAGTAAAAAACAATTAAATCTCCCTGGTCAGTTGGCTCAGTGGTAGTGCATCCGCCTGGAGTATGGAAGTCCTGGGTTCAATTCCTGGTCAGGGCACACAGGAGAAATGACATCTGCTTTTCCACCCACCACCAGCTCTCTTGCCCTCCCACAGCTATGGCTCAATTGGTTTGAGTGAATTGGCCTCCTGTACTGAGAATGGCTCTGTGGCCTCTGCCTCAGGAGCCAAAGCTAGGGGGAAAAAAAAAAAGGGGGGCCCCCTTGCTGAGCAATGGCCCCAGATGGGCTGAGCAAAGGCCCCTAGTGGGCTTGCTAGGTGGATCCGGTCAGGGTGCATGCAGAATCTGTCTCTGCCTCCCCTTCTCTCACTAAAAATAAAAAAGTAAAAAATAAAAAACATTTTTAAAAAGCCAATTAAACCAAAATCTACATTTTCTGCTCACATAAAATGAAAAGCCATGTATTTTATTCAAAAATAAAATTATAACTTATGAAAATCAACATATACACAACTATTTTGTCCAAGATTAAAATATATTAACTTGGTACTCATCAGACTATAAAAAACAACACTTCAATCTTTACCATACCTCTTTTTTCAAGGAAAAGGCACACAATTTAATGTTCAGACAAAGCCACTATCAGGAACAGTGATGGAAAGGAGAGATGATACCTGGAAATGAAGACCAAGATTTTAAAACTCTGACTGCAAAAACTATTAGTAAAATAATTTTATACTCGCAATTCAGTTATGTTTCATATTCAACTTATGTGTATAAATTAAGAAGAAAAATAAACCTCTCTGCACTTTGGCAAATAACTTATCAGTACTCAGTGACAATGTCACGAATTACAAAAGTCAGAAAACGCAAAGCTTAGATGGGAGCTTAAAATCAATCCAATTCAATATCTTCATTTATTACAATATAGGAGAAATGAGTCTTCTCCAAAGTCAGAAAGCTGGAACTCGAATCTGGATCTAATTCCAACCCAGCTATCCCACTACAATAATCCTAATACAGTTCTGATCTAACATCGCATGAAAATTTTTCACTGCGTGAAGCCAGTACACCACACAAAACTGAAATACTCATAGCCTACACACCTGCATCGGATAATTAATAAAAATGCCAACTTTATTATAATTTTTTTCTTTTGTGTATAGTGCTCTGTCAAATAACTTTTAGTAGAGTACCTGCAGGAAACTGGGCAAGATTCAAGTCTTTTATCACTAAAAAGTTATACAAAATGATCTAAAGCACACGTTTCAGTAACAATTCCAAACAGAAAAGTATATTAAAAAGTACATTAAAGGACATGGATAAAACATATTTTAAAGTCAAACTGTACATTTATGCTAAAATATATTCCCTGTGAAGTTTGAAGACATAAAAAGTTTTGAGATCACAGTCTATTATTACCAGAGAGGACAGAATTTGAAGTGTAATAATGATAAAAACCTCAAGCATTTAAAAAACTTATGTGTAATCAGTGCACAACAGGTATCCACTCAGTACAGGAGGCCAATTCACTCGAACCAATTGAGCCATAGCTGTGGGAGGGCAAGAGAGTTGGTAGTGGGTGGAAAAGCAGATGTCATTTCTCCTGTGTGCCCTGACTGGGAATTGAACCCAGGACTTCCATACTCCAGGCGGATGCACTACCACTGAGCCAACTGACCAGGGAGATTTAATTGTTTTTTACTTAACATTTCACTAGAGAGCCACAGATGATTTTAACTATATTATTCTTCAAAATATAAAGATGGCATTAAGGACTTTTGGGTAATAAACAGTGGAATAAATATGGTAGGAAGATATTTTGAAGCTTTATACACATAAGTATAACCCTAAATTAGCATTAAGAATATGTAGGTAATTACTGCTGTCCTTTAATTCTTCCATAAAACTAGATCTAAAGTGTTTTGAATCAATATTTATACTTATTTTGATGGCAACAATAAGGAAAAATTTGAATACGCAAAATAGGTTGTTAGATACCTATATTTTATCCTTCCCTCCCCTTTAGTAGACAATTTTTCTAGGTGAGGGACTCATATTTTTGAGAATTTTAACAAAAACTAACAGTCTCCCTACCCTCCCTATGAAATGTTAACATACTAAAAATGTTAATGCAATGCAACGTCTTTATGAGTTTCAGAATACAGTTTTGCTCAAAGATAATGAAGCCACTTCTATTGATTAGCAATTAAACTCTGAAAAACGGTTGGGTATTTCACAGAATCAATTTTAATGGTTTCTACCTATTCAACCCAAGGATGTTAACTTCAAGGTACACTCAAATCCGATCCCTTGTGGCATAAAAACCGATTCAACACTATAACTAGGCCTAAGACACAGCTTCTAAGTTCATGCCATGAACTACCCCTAATGTACAGTTTAGTGTCTTCATGTTTCACCACTGTGACGATCACACAAACAACATTCTTAAGAATTTCTTCAACACTGACTTTATTTTTCTACGGAATTTTGAACTTCTAATAACCAAACATACCCAAGTAATGTTTTCGCTAAAAATACCTCACAAACACTAAACACCTCCAAATTCAAACCTAAAAAAACGGAACCATCTGCATTTTTAACTTCAAAGCTATCCTATCTGTTCTGTTGGTCTACTTAAGAGTTCTGACCCTCTACCTTCTTTCTATACATTCACCCTATACATTTTCAATTACCCTAGCTATTTAGAAAGAGCCTTCTACTTGACAATGAAGACAACCATGTTAAGAAGATACTCAAAATGGACCCTACAAGTGAGACACCAGTTACAAAGAGATCCATCTGCCCCTGGGTGTGGTTGAGGCTTGCAGGGAAGAGCGCCTTTGGCCAACTCCGAGGAAGGAACGCGCGCCACAGAGCTGAGCACATCTGCAAGAAAAGACCTCCAAAGACCAACCACTAGACCCACAATGGGGACACTCTCGAGTTGGGGGTGCCGTGGGGCTGCAAACCTACAGGTCAGGGGTGCGCTCTGAGGGGTGCCCGCACTGTCGCCACCAGCCCCGAGACGCGCCGAGTGGGTGCTTCGAGCGCCGCGCGCCCCGCGCTGTCCCAAACCCCGCGCCCGATCCGCCCCTTCCTCCGGGGTTCCGCTGCCCCTCAGGCGCGCGGAGGTACACTGTCGCCGCGCTCCCGCTCCAGCTCTAGACTGAGGGGACAGTGACAAGTTGCAAAAGCCAGGACATAAAACAAGCATAGGCTAAGCCAGCTCTACCAGCCTGCAAGAGAACAGACTGAAAGGACCCACTTCCCTAGAAAAACTTTGAGGCAACTTAGGCAACAGCAGTGAATGGTCGGGACTATTTAACAGGCGTTTCCTATCTTAAGAGGCAGATTCCTGAACCGGTTCGGGGTACACTGACGCCCCACAAATTCGCCCTTTGCTTGTCTGGCTGGCCTTCTAGAAGTCCTGGCATCCTAATAAATCTGAACGGCCCGCTTTCAGGGAATACCTGTCGTGGTCCCCATTGCCTGCGAGTCCCTGATGGCGGCCATTACACTTCCATCCGGGTATTGCCGAAAAGCCGACCGCCGCGCTACCGGGAGCGCTGGCTGCGGCGGATGGATCCGCGCTGCACCTGGAGAAAGCGGAAGAGGACGGAGGCCGGCAAGGCCCGCGCCTCTGCCTGGTCAGACTAGGCCATTGAGCGGGGCTGGCCGCTGACCTCTCAAATTAGCGTGGCTGCCCTGTGACTCACTCATCCCCGTTTGCTCACCAGTAGCTGAAGAGATCCTACTTCCAATGGAAGGACAGACAAGCATCCGGTCTATGCTCTTCAAAGTAGACACCAGAAGCAGGAACTGTGCTACTGACAATCCCTTACTGACTGGGAATGGTCTCACTCCTGAGATTTTAATCTATTTCCGGCTTTGCAAATGGTGTCTCCCCACTCCTTGCTTTTGACACGCAGGTTTTTCCGACCTTTGCAGCCCATGTCAATGAAGAAAAATGCCACAAGCAGTTGTGGAAGACATAGTGAGCTCCAAACGTGTACATGTTTAATAACTGATCGGAAAACTATCTTTACAACAAGGGAGTCTCTCATCCCCAACCAAGAAATCCCTCCGCATCAAACTACATGGCCGGACAAAGAGGTCAATTAATACTAGTGGTTTCCGCCAAAGTTCAGTATGGCTTCTGGTTCCTCCTTTGCAACATTTCTGAAATCTAACTTATTGACTTCACTTTTACACAAATTATTTTACTTAAAAAAGATGTTTTGGGCTCTGGCCGGTTGGCTCAGTGATAGAGCGTTGGCCTGGTGTTCAGGAGTCCCGGTTTGATTCCCCGCCAGGGCACAGAGGAGAAGCGCCCATCTGCTTCTCCACCCCTCCCCCTCTCCTTCCTCTCTGTCTCTCTCTTCCCCTCCAGCCGAGGCTCCACTGGAGCAAAGATGGCCCCCGGCACTGGGGATGGCTCTATGGCCTCTGCCTCAGGCGCTAGAATGGCTCTGGTTGCAACAGAGCAACGCCCCCTGGTGGGCATGCCGGGTGGATCCGGTCAGGCACATGCGGGAGTCTGTCTGCCTCCCCCTTTCCAGCTTTGGAAAAATAAAAAATAAAAAATAAAAAACCTGATTTATATCTGTTTTCCCTAGCTATCACTCTTTCATGGTCAAAAGTGTCCCAGTTTGTACAATAATTGTATGCTCACTGCACAGTGGATAGAGCGTGAGACTGGGATGCCGAGGACCCAGGTTCGAGACCCCGGGGTCGCCAGCTTGAGCACGGGCTCATCTGGTTTGAGCAAAAGCTCCCCAGCTTTGGACCCAAGGTCGCTGGCTCGAGCAAGGGGTTACTCAGTCTGCTGAAGGCCCGTAGTCAAGGCACATATGAGAAAGCAATCAATGAACAACTAAGGTGTCGCAATGCGCAATGAAAAACTAATGATTTATGCTTCTCATCTCTCTCCCTTCCTATCTGTCTGTCCCTGTCTCTCCATCTCTCTGACTCTCTCTCTGTCTCTGTAATAAAAAAAAAAAGAAAGAAAAACTGCTGGAAATCCTATCTGGTAAGAGCAAAATAATCTCAGAAATGTTTGACCTGTCTTGCTGTTGCTCAGAAAAACTTCCTATTAAGTTCTTTAATAGGAAGAAAGTCAGGAACAGAATCATTATGGTGAACTTAAAGCTATACAGCAAAAAGAAAATAGCTGCTCATGATGTGATGGACTGAGTGCATTGGCAACAGTCATCAGCAATGTCTTTAGGGAACCTGGTCTCTTTGCTCTGGGGTTCTTTCATTCCTCTCTCCTTAAACTCACACACCAAGGGACACATAGGAATGGATACATATTAACTAGTGCCTGATTTTCAATCTGATCCAAATACATATTACCTGAAAAAGGAGCATAAATTCCTAAGATATATGAAAAATTAACAGAAAGATATCAAACCAAACAATATATACTATCTGAAGAATTATTCAACGTACAAAGAATTTAAAATAAACATGCTAAATATACTTAAAGAAATGAGATAAGATAACATATTAAACCAGAATAAGAAATCATTGAAATAATGTAGAAATATTAAAAGACAAAAACAAGGAAGTTTTAGGTTCTTTAATCAGGGGGAAAAAATCTATTCCAAAAAAACTGAGTCATATACTCTCCCCTAGAATAAAAGAAATGGCAAAGAAAAACTGAATAGCCGTGACTGACTTAAGCCCTGGGAATGTGCAGATTGTCACCTGAGAAAAAAAATAGTAGTTAACTAGCAAGGAGGAAAGATCAATAACTTTGGTTGGCAATTAAAGATGCTTGGCATCTGCTAACATCACAAAAAGGAAGAGAGAGAGAGAGAGAGAGAGAGAGAGAAACAGATATTATGGAATAACGAAAGAGTGTCTGTGAAGTAGTCTTAGCAATCTACAAAAAATAGAGAGGAACATATTAAACTAAATATACCATGGAGATAAAATCAGCTATGAGCTTTAGGAAACTTCATAAGAAAAATGACTTGTTTTCTCAACCAAACAAAAAAGACATAGAATGGAAACCTATCAATTAAAAGAGACCTAAAATATAAATCAATCAATCACTATATGTGGAAATTAGTTACTCAGCTACTGATTAAAGCAAACAGGTAGGAATACATTTATGACTTGTATGAGACAGTTGGAAATTTGAAGACTGTGAATATTTAATATTTTTGCTAATTTTTAGGTGTAATGCATATATACTCATGTCTTAAAGGTCTATCATTTACCAAAATATTTGCAGATAAAATTGATAATGTGTCCCATATTCCCTTCAAAATAAAGAAGTACAGTTGTAGGTAAGGGTAAAAATAAGATTGACCTGAGTCAATCGTTGTTGACCCTGGAGGATGGGTACAAAAGGAACCATTATAAAATGCTGTCTACTTTTTGTATATGCGTTACATCTTTACATTTTTCATAATAAAATATTTTTAAGTTGGCATAAAGGTTAAGAGATGGAGGCTGAAGGAGACCACATAATCAAACCATTTTTTATTTCATTGATTTCTTAACAAGAGGAATCACAGCAGAAAAGAAGGACATTATACTGAGAATCAGTTTTGCATTTACTGAATAAATCAACTGAGAGTAAGAAATATGTCCATAGACCATAGGTCTTCACTTTAATCCTGTAACCAAGATGGCCAATATTCCTCAAAACCAATGAACCAGGGATATGCAACAGGAAATGCCCCTCAAGACAGAGAGCAGAGAGCCAAAAGATTAAATGAAAAAGAATGCCCATATGTAGACTGAAATGTCACCACTGCCTTTTCTCTCTCTAGTGAAAAGAACTTAAGAAAAATACTCATAGAGATTGACATTTAGCAGTCTTGCAATAAAACTCTAAGGCTCTACAGTAAAGTTCACCAGTCAATAACCAATCCAATCAATGTTTTTTAATTAATTGCCTCTTTTAAATATAAACCTTAGGCAGCCAAAGTTAACTAGAAATTCAAGAAAAGGCTCTAAAACTATAGATACATTTTTATAAAACAAAAACAGAAAAAGTATCTCTGATTAAAATTTATGGAGCAAGCAGAAGAGAGCAAACTATAGCAAGCAGCTATCCTCAGCTAGATAAGAAAAGATACTGCATCTATGAAACAGCAGATATATGAAAAGGGGATATTCTGAGGCTAAGAAAAAGCTCTTAATAATTAAATATGTGTTCTAAAATTTTTTAAAGAAAAATTGGAAAAAATGTCCCCAGAATAGAAAAAAAATCAGAATTAAAAAATAGAAAATATAAAAAATTAAAATAATATACAATTAATAGGAGTTCCAGAAAATGAGAAAATAGAACAAAATTGTTAAATAATACAAGAAAAACATATAGAGAAGTGGACAAATCACAAATGTATGGTGCAATGAATTTTCTCAAAGTGAATGTAGGTACATTCATGTAATCACCACAGAGGTAAAAAAATAAATTGCTTGCACCTCAGAAACTACCCTCTTACCTCCTCCCAATCACTACAAACTTACCTCCCCAGAGGTAATCATTTCCCTGACTTTTATTCAGCATAAACTAGTTCAGTATTTTTTCTTTTTACATTATCTAAGTGAAATCATACAGTATGATTGTGCTTTCATGCATTTATTCATTCAACATTATATTACCTGTTTTCTTGTATAGCAATGGATAATTATTTTTAAATGGCTGTGAACTATTACCTTGTATAAATATTTTATGATGTATTTATCCTTTCTATTATTGATGAATAGTGAGTAGCTTCCAATCTGAGGTAATCACAAGTAATGCTGCTTATACATGTCTTTTGTTGCATATGTACACATTTATGTTGTCTATATACCTTCAAGTGAACCTGCTAGATCATATGATTGTGTGTGTCCACTGTTAGCATGTGTTGCCAAATCATCTCTAAGGTGGTTATGCTAAATTGCATTCTGACCAGCAACATATGAGAAAGTACTAGTGGTTCTATCTACATGTACACCAATACTTGACATTGTGCTTAGATTTGTATTCTATAATTTAATAATAATGTTGAGATCTTTCTATATACTTATTAGCTATTCAGATTATCGTGCCTAAATCTTTTGCTTATCTTTCTATTTGGTTGCTATCGATTTACAGGAGTCTTTTGGATAGAGTATTCTGGATATGAGTTCTTTGTAGAGTAAATGTGTTATAAATATATCCTTCCTCTTTGTGGCTTGCCTTTTCAACCTGTTTCCCAGCATTATTGAGGCATAATTGGAATACAAAAACTGCACATAATTAATGTGTACAATTAGGTAAGTTTATATATATACTCATATTGTTTTGTTATCACCCCATTAAATAATAAACATATCTATCACTGCCAATGATTTCCTGTGTGCCTATGTGGTTCGTTTTGTTCTGTGGTGGGAACACTTAACATGAGATCTAACCTCTTAACAAAAACTTAACTGCAAAATACCATATTGCTCTTACTATAGGCATTATGTTGTACAACAGATCTGAGACTCATTTTGTATAACTGTAATTTTATACCCATTGAGCAACGCCCCAGATCCTCTCTTCTGCATCCCCTGGTAACCCACATTCTATTATCTCCTTCTATATGCTTGACTATTTTAGATGCCTCGTATAGGAGGAACCATGTGGCATTTGCCCTTTTGTGACTGACTTAGCATAATGTCTGTCAGGTCTGTCCATGCTGTCACAAGTGGTAGGATTTCCTTTAATGGTATCTTTTGATGAACAGAACTTTTAAATTTTAATATAGCTCAAGTTATTGATAATGTCCTTTAGAGTTAGTGTCTTTTTACATTAAGAATTATGTTACCACACCAAGAAAGACCTTTTCATATACTACCTTCCAGAAGGGCTGTTGTTTACTTTTCAAATTTAGAGGTAGGAGTTGCTTCATTTGTTTGACACGGAAATATCCAATTTTCCCAACATTATTTACTGGAAAGACAGTCCTTCCATTTCTGTTCTACAGAACCATCTTTTTCATAAATCAAATGTCCACATGAATGTGATGTATTTCCAGACTGTCTCATCTAGCCAATTGTTCTATTTGCATATACTTGCATTAATAAAACAGTCTTAATTACAGTGACTTCATATAAGTCTTAATATATGGTGAGAAATTCTTCCCATCTTTTTCTTCTGAATTCTTTCAAATTGTTGTGCATACATACTCTCTTAAACTTCAATCTACCTCTCTTGTGAACTTAAATCTACCATCTTACTATTTGTTTTTTGTTTGCTCTACCTTTCCTGTGCTACTTTTTCTCCATTTGTCTTCTTCTTTCAAATTGATTGGGTGTTTCGCTATTCCTCCCCATCTTTTATCAGTTTGGTATTTATTCACTTACTCCTCACTATTCTTTAAGTGCTTTACCCATGGTTTATATTATTCACCTTTGACTTATTAGTGCCTAATATATACATATATATATACATATATATATGTATATATAAGTATTTTATGCTTTTCTTGGACAATGAAAACAATTCAACCTCATCTCTCTTGACTTATGTGCTATTGTTGTTCATGTATTTTGATTCTCTTAATATTTTAAACCCAAAAGACATTGTCATTACTGTTTTATACAGACATAATTGATTCAGATTCACTTGCTTTCAGAATGTTCTGTAACTCCAAACTTCCATCTGGGATCCCTTTTCTTTTGCCTATAAGAAATATCCTTTATTATGCCCTTTAGTATGAATTTACTGATGATTTTTTTTCAGTTTTTTTATTTTACTGGAGTTATATTTGTTTCATCTTCGTTACTGAATGATATTTTTGTTTAGTATGGACTTTTAGGTTGGTGATTATTTTTTCCCAACCATGTTGAAGATATCTTTAGGTCATCTATTGAGAAGTCATGGCTATCTATCCAATACTTGTTCAGTTGAAGGTAATATGTCTTTTTTTTAAGTCTTTAAGAAGATAATTTTGGCCCTGGCCAGTTGGCTCAGTGGTAGAGCGTCAGCTAGGCATATGGAAGTCCCAGATTCAATTCCCAGTCAAAGCACAAAGGAGAAATGCCCATCTGCTCTCCACCCTTCCCCCTCTTCTTTCTCTCTGTCTCTCTCTTCCTCTCCCACAGCCAAGGCTCCATTGGAGCAAGTTGGCCCGTGCACTGAGGACGGCTCCATGGCCTCTGCCTCAAGCGCCAGATTGTCTCCGGTTTCAACGGAGCAAAGCCCCATATGCGCAGAGCATTGCTCCCTAGTGGGCTTGCTAGGTAGATCCTGGTCAGGTACATGTGAGATTCTCTTTCTCTGCCTCCCTGTTTCTCACTTCAGAAAAATTTTTAAAATTTGTAAAAAGATAATTTTGCTTTAAAATTTTTTCCTTTGTCCTTGTGACTTTAGTAATTTGGTTCTTATGTGCTTAGCATATGGGTTTTTTTTTATCCTGCTTGTGTGGTTTCTTTAAAAT
Organism: Saccopteryx leptura; assembly: GCF_036850995.1. Classification (NCBI taxonomy): domain Eukaryota; kingdom Metazoa; phylum Chordata; class Mammalia; order Chiroptera; family Emballonuridae; genus Saccopteryx; species Saccopteryx leptura. The sequence continues at coordinate 31,473,683 of NC_089515.1, forward strand.
AAAATACTTCAGTTTTGGTAATTTTTCATGTATTAGCTATTTATAGGTACATAAAAATTACCCCAAAGAGTAGCAGATGAAATCAATAAACATTTATTATCTCACAGTTTGTGGGTGATGGGTCTAGGAGCAGCTTAGCTATGTGTTTCAGCCATACAGTCTCATATGAGATGGCAGTCAACATGCTTGCTAATCCTGCAGTCATTTGCTTGACAAGGGTTAAAGAACTACCACCAGAGTGTCTTCCTCACATTCCTGGTTAGTAAATAGAGCTGATTATTACCAGGTGAACTCAATGCAATGTCATGTGGACCTGTCCATAGAGGCAGTTGAGTGCCCCCCGGCATGGGGGCACACAAAAGCAGGTAATCCAAGGGCACACGAGGTGGAAATCACATTATCTTTTATGATATGGTTTCAGAAGTCACACTTCTTATTTCCAAATTATCCTACTGGTTACAGAGGCCAACTGTATTCAGTGTGAAAAGGAATGACATAAATATTTATTCGCTTCTGCATTTCTATAGTCCTATCTGGAAGTACATCTACTCTCTAAACAACTTCCTTCATTATTTCTTTTTTTTTTGAAAGTCTGCGTAAATACATTCTCAGCATTTGTTTGTCTGAAAATGTCCTTATTTTTGCTTTAATTTTTTATTTTTCTTTACCTTTGAAGGACATTTTTGCTAGTTATAGAATTCTAGCTTTAGCAATAGTTTCTTCAACAATTTAAGGATGTTCATCTATTGTCTTCTGACTTCATTGATTACATTGAAAAGCCACTTGTCACTCATATTCCTGCTTCTTTGAAATTTGATACCTTATGTCAGTTTTGGGAAAATTTCAGCCAATATGTCCTCAAATATTGCTACTAATTATATTCTTTCCTCTCTTTCTGAGATTTACATACAAGTTAGAACACTTTACCATGTTCTATATATTTTTACCTTTGTTATATATTTTTCATCCTTTTATCTCTGTACTTTATTCTTGATACTTTCTACTTACATGTCTTCCAGTCAACTTACCCTGTTTTGATGTGTTTACTCTCTTATTAAACCCATCATTTTATTTCTCAAACTTAGTTATAGTTTTGCAGTCCTATATCATCATTTGATCTTTTAGTTTTATTTTTTAAAGTTAAAGGTATTGGGGGTGATATTGGTTAATAAGATTACATAGGTTTCAAGTGTAAAATTTTAGGCCCTGGCTAGTTGGTTCAACAGTAGAGTGTCAGCCTGGCATGTTTCTAGAAGTCCTGGGTTCGATTCCCAGTGAAGAAACACAGGAAAAGTGCCCATTATCTGCTTCTCCACCCTTCCCCTTCTTCTTTCTCTCTATCTCTCTCTTCCCCTCCTGCAGCTAAGTCTCCTCCACTGGAGCAAAGTTGGCGCAGGTGCTGAGGAGGGCTCCGGGGCCTCCACCTCAGGCACTAGAATGGCTCTAGTTGCAATGGAGCAACACCCTAGATGGGCAGAGCATTGCCCCCTAGTGGGCTTGCCAAGTGGATCCCGGTTGGATGCATGCAGGAGTCTGTCTGCCTCTCTTCTTCTTGCTTCAGAGAAACACACACACACAAAAATAAGTGTAAAATTTTATTACATCATCTGTATATTGCACTGTGTGCCCACTACCCAAAGTCAGATCATGTTCTGTCACTATATATTTGACCCTTTTACCCTTTCCCTCTGGTAACCACCATACTGTTGTCTGTGTTTATTAGTTTTTGTTTGTTTTTCTTGTTTAATCATTTGTTGCTTTAAGTTTTATATCTCACTGAGTGAAATTATATGGTTCTTGACTTTTTTTGTCTTACTTATTTCACTTAGCACGATATTCTCAAGAGCCATCCATGTTCTCACAAATGGCAGTATTTCAACATTTCTTATGGCTCAGCGGTATTCCATTGCATATATGTACTACAGCTTCTTTACCCATGTCTTGGTTGTGGTGAATAATGCTGCAGTGAACACAAGGATTCGTATATCTTTGCAAATAAATGTTTTCAATTTTTTCATGTAGATACCCAGAAGACAGGTTGCTAGGTCACATAGCAACTCTATTCTTAATTTTTTGAGGAACCTCTGTATTGTTTTGTATAGTGCTTATACCAGTTTACATTTCTACCAGCAGTGAATGGGGTTCCTTTTTCTCCACATCCTCTCCACAAATATTATCTTGTTGATAATAGTCAATCTAACAAGTGTGAAGTGATACCTCATTGTAGTTTTGATTTGCATTTCCCTACTAGCTAGTGAAGATGAGCATCTTTTCATATATCTGCCGGCCTTTCATATATTTGTATGTCTTCTTGAAAAAAGTGTCTGTTCAGGTCCTGTTCCCATTTTTTTTTTCTGAAGCTGGAAACGGGGAGGCAGTCAGACAGACTCCCGCATGCGCCCGACCGGGATCCACCCGGCATGCCCACCAGGGGTCGATGCTCTGGGCACACCAGGGGGCGATGCTCTGCCCATCTGGGGCGCTGCTCTGGTGCAACCAGAGCCATTCTAGCGCCTGAGGCAGAGGCCATGGAGCCCTCCTCAGCGCCTGGGCCAACTTTGCTCCAATGGAGCCTTGGCTGTGGGAGGAGAAGAGAGAGACAGAGAGGAAAGAGAGGGGGAAGGGTAGAGAAGCAGATGGGAGCTTCTCCTGTGTGCCCTGGCTGGGAATCAAACCCAGGACTCCTGCACGCCAGGCTGACGCTCTACCACTGAGCCAACTGGCCAGGGCCCTGTTCCCATTTTTTAATTGGATTGTTTGTTTGATGTTGAGTTTATATATTTTTGGATATTAACTCCTTGTCAGAGCAATTGTTTGCAAATTACTTCTCCCATTCAGTTGATTGTCTTTTCGTTTTGTTGGTGGTTTCTTTTGTTGTGCAGAAGCTTTTTAATTTGATATAGTCTCATTCATTTATTTTTGCTTTACTTCTCTTGACCTTGGGATCAAATTCATAAAATTCTTTCTAAGACCAAGGTCCACAATTGAGTACCTATGTTTTCTCTATGTAATTTATTGTTTCAGGTCTTATATTTAGGTCTTTAATTCATTTTGAGTTAATTTTTGTATATAGGGACAAACAGTGGTCTAGTTTCATTATTTTGCATGTGCCTTTCCAATATTTTCAGCACCATTTATTAAGGAGACTTTCTTTTCTCCATTGTATGTACTTGCCCATATACATGGGAGATATTTCTGGGCTTTCCATTATGTTCCATTAATCTGTGGATCTGTTTTTCTGCCAATATCATGCTGTTTTGATTATTATCACTTTGTAGTATAATTTGAAGTTAGAGAGTGTGATGCCTCTGGCTTTGTTATTTTTTCTCAGGATTGCTTTGGCTATTCAGTGCTTTTTGTGGTTCCATACACGGCTTCACTAGCTAATTCTACCAAATATTCAAAAAAAGATTTGATACCAGTCCTTCTCAAACTCTTCCCAATTGAAGAAGAAATAATGAATCCTAACACATTTTATGAGGTCAACATAACCCTGATACCAAAACCTGGCAAGGACAACACACACACACACACACCCAAAAAACTACAGACTCATATCTGATGAATCCAGATGCAAAAATCCTAAACAAAAATACACAAATACAACAATAAATCAAATACAACAACACATTAGAAAATTATTACATCACAATCAAGTGGAGTTCATTCCAAGAGCACAAGGATATTTCAAAATACACAAATAAATCACTATAAGACATCACATTAACAAAATAAAGGATAAAAATCATATAATCATATCAGTGGATGCATAAAAAGCATCTGATAAGACTTAACATCCATTTTTTATTAAAGCATTCAATAAAATACATAGAGAAGGAAAGTACCTCAACATAATAAAGGCCATATATGACAGACCCTCAGCTAATATTATACTCAGTGGTGAACACTGAAATCTTTTCCTCTAAAATCGGGAACAATGAAACGGTGACCATTTTCACCACTCTTATTCAACATAGCATTGGAAGTCCTATCTAGAACAATCAGGCAAGAGAAAGAAAAGGCATCCAAATTGGAAGCAAAGAAATAAAATGGTCACTTTTTGCAGATGACACAATTCCTTATATGGAAAACCCTAAAGACCCACCAAAAAAACTATGAGAAACAGTAAACAAATACAGTTAAGTTGCAGGATACAAAATCAATATACAAAAATGTACTGCATTCCTATATAATAACAATGAAATTCAGAAAAAAAGAAATAGAAAAACAATTCATTTTGCAGTTGCAACAAAAAGAATAAAATACCTAGGTATAAACTTAAGGAAGGATGTGAATGATCTATATTCTGAAAACTACAAAACATTATTAAAAGAGTTTTGGTTTTTTTTGTATTTTTCTGAAGCTGGAAGCGGGGAGGCAGTCAGACAGACTCCCGCATGCGCTCCACCGGGATCCACCCGGCACGCCCACCAGGGTGCGATGCTCTGCCCCTCCGGGGCTTCGCTCTGCCGTGACCAGAGCCACTCTAGCACCTGGGGCAGAGGTCACGGAGCCATCCCCAGGGCCCGGGCCATCCTTTGCTCCAACGGAGCCTCAGCTGCGGGAGGGGAAGAGAGAGACAGAGAGGAAGGAGAGGGGGAGGGGTGGAGAAGCAGATGGGCGCCTCTCCTGTGTGCCCTGGCTGGGAATTGAACCCGGGACTTCCGCACGCCAGGCCGACGCTCTACCACTGAGCCAACCGGCCAGGGCCTAAAAGAGATTTTAAAAGACACAATGAAATGGAACGATCTTCCATCTGTGTTTCTAAATTGCAAGAATCAATATAGATAAAATGTCTATATTAACCAAAGCAATACATAGATTCAATGCAAACCATTTGATCTTTTAAGTAGGCTCCAAGTGTCAGCTAAAATCTTCCATATTTTTCTCCACTATCTTCACTATAGTAATCATTTTTATTTTAAATTCTCTAGCAATTCAATATATGAATCGCTATAAAAATATTTCTACCATCCCTTTTTAATCTAGTTTTTGGTTATTTGGACCACTTTACAGTATGTCCCATAATTTTTACTGGGTGCCAGATAGTGTGTATTAAAAATGTAAGGGAGGCCCTGGCCGGTTGGCATAGCATCGCCCCCTGGTGGGCGTGCCAGGTGGATCCTGGTTGGGCGCATGCGGGAGTCTGTCTGACTGCCTCCCCGTTTCCAGCTTCAGAAAAATACAAAAAAAAAAAAAAAAAAAAAAGTAAGGGATTTGAATGACACTATCTCTTTCCTGAGCCAGTTAAGTTCTCTTCTGACAACAGGTATGGTACAAGTAGATCACTTTTTAAAATTGATTTTAGAGAAAGAGGAAAGAAGAGAGAGAGAAAGAGAGACAGAGAGAGAGATTTGTTGTTTTACTTATTTATGAATTCATTGGGTGATTCTTGTATGTGCCCTGATTAGGGATCGATCTCACAACCTTGGTATATCATGATATTCTAACCAAACTGAGCTACCTGACCAGGGCAAGCAGATAATCTTAATAGTTTCTAGACTTGGTTTTAGGCATTATTAAAGAGGATTTACTTTTTTGCCCTTACTTCTAACATATGGCTTTTCTGTGCTCTCTTTTAAAAGTCAATGCCATGCAGGTTTTTGGAATTACTTTCCTTTGATTCTCTCTGCTATGGAATTTTATCCCTCAAGTTCCAGTTGTTTGTCTCCTCAACCCAATGGGGACTGATTCTTTCTGTTATGAATATGTTCATGTATGCTAAAAATTGTCAAATTCCCTCAGGAAGAATTCCAAAAGCTAATGCTTTGAAAAGATAAATAAAACTGATACACCTCTAACCATATTAAGCAAGAAAAAGAAAACTACTAATATCAGAAAAACTTTTTAAAAACCATCACTACTGACCCCATGGGCATTAAAAACAATAATAAATAAATTTTATTAATAACTCGATGCCTACAAATTTGATAACTTAGATGAATGACAAATCCTTGAAAGATACAATCTACCAAAATTCATACAAGTAGAAATAAATCATCTGAATAGGCCCATATATATTAAAGAAATTGAATCAATAATGAATAAACAGAAAGTCAAGACGGTTTCACTGTTCAATTCTACAAAACATTTAAGAAATGATACCAATTCTCTACAATCTCTTTCAGAAAATAGAAAGAGAAGGAATATTTCCCAACACATCCTATTAGGCCAGAATTACCCTAATACCAAAACCATATAAAGATATTACAAGACTGGAACAATACAAACCAGTATCTCTCATGAACATGTATGCAAAAATTTTCAACAAAATATTATCAGATCAAATCCAACAATGTATAAAAAAGATTATACACCATGACCAAGAGGGATGTATGACAAATATTCAAGGCTGATTCAATATTCAAAAATTAAGACCCTGAGTGAGTAGCTCAGTTGGTTAGAGCATTGTCCAGATACAGCTAGGTTGCAGGTATAATCCCCAGTCAGGGCACATACAAGAAGCAACCAATGAATGTAAAACAACAAATCAATCTCTCTTTCTCTTTTCCCTTCCTCTCTCTCTAAAATAAAAAAAAATAAATTTAAATAGTTAAAAAACAAAAGTTAACTTATGTTATCTATCACATCAAGTTAAAAAATCATATGGTTCTATCAATTTGACAAAATACAATATCTATTCATGATAAAAAAACTCTCAGCAAACTAAAAATAGATAGAAACTTCCTAAACCTGATAAAGAACATCTACAAAATCCCTGTAGTTAACATTATACCTAATGCTGAGAAACTAGATGCTTACTGCTCAGATCAAGAATGAGGCAAGCATGTACCCTTTCACCACTTCTGTTCACCATCATACTGGAAGTCCTCAGTAATGAGGTAAGTAAAACAAAACAAAAAAAAACAAAACAAAAAAAAATGAAGTAAAAATATACAGATTAGCAAGGAAGTAATACAACTTTCTTTGATTATACATAGACATGATTGTCTCTGCAGCAAATCTCACAGAATTAACAACAACAGAAAAAAACTGGAACTAATAAATGATTATAGCAAGGTTTCAAGATACAACATATATACAAAATTAAATTGCCTTCCTATATTCTAGTAATAAACAATTGAAATTTAAAATTAAAAACACAATATTATTTACATTAGCACCAAAAAAATTAAGTACTTAGGAATAAATCTAATAGAATATATAAATAATTATATGAGGAAAACTATAAAATCTGATAACAAAGAAAAACAAAGATTTAAATAAATGGAGAGATGCCTCACTTCATGGATAAGAAGAATCAATAGTTAAGATGTTTGGCCTTTCTACCCAAATATCTTACATTTTAATATCCTCCCAGCCAAACATTCCCAACTGGATCTATAGATTCAATACAATTCATGTAAAAATTCCAGCAAGTTATTTTATGAATATCAACAAACTCAAGTTTACATGGAAAGTCAAAAGACCTAAAAGTCAACAAAACATTGAAGAGGAAAAATAAAAAGGATTGACACAATTTGACTTCAGGGCTTATTATAAAGGAAGAGTAATTGAGACAGTGTGGTATTGGTAAAAGAATAGACAAATAGGTCGATGGAACAGAATAGAGAGCCCAAGAATAGACAGATACACCCAGATACAGTCAACTGAACATTGATAAATGAGTGAAGGCAATTTAACAGAGAAAGACTACTCTTTCAACAAATAATGCTGGAAAAACTGAACATCCACCTGAGAAAAAAATGAAAGAAAGAATAAAAAAAAATCTAGACATAGACCTTACACCTTTTACAACATATAACTCAAAATATATCATAGATCTAAGTGTAAAATGTAAAATTATAAAAACTCGAGAAGATAACACGGGAGATAATCTAGGTGACATTGACTTAGGTGATGACTTTTTAAATACAACACATGAGCATGACTCATGAAAGAAAAATATGATAGGTTGGATTTTATTAAAATTTAAAACAGGTGTGTGCCCAGGGAAAGATTAAAGAGTAAAAGGAACTTGGCAAACACATACCCCGCCTGTTTACCAAAAACATCACCTCTAGCCTTACTAGTATTAGAGGCATGCCCGCCCAGTGACATTAGCACAACAGCCGTGGTATCCTGACCATGCAAAGGTAGCATAATCACATGTTCTCTAAATAGGGACGTGTATGAATGACCACACGAGGGTTTAACTGTCTCTTACTCTCAATCAGTGAAATCGACCTTTCTGTGAAGAAGTAGTAATAGGGTCCTAAGAAGAGAAGACCTTATGAAGCTTTAATTAATTACCTCTGTGAAATACATCATTCAAAGAATGAAAAAACAAGCCATGTTCTGGGAGAAAATATCTCCAAAACACGTATCTAATAAAGGAATTTTATTCTAATATACAAAGAAATCTTAAAATTCAACAATAAGAAACCAAACAACTCAGTTAAAATATGAGCTAAATTTATAAGCAAATACGTCCCAATAGATTATATACAGATGGCAAATAAGCCTATGAGAAGATTCTCAACATTATATGTCATTAGAGAAATGCAAATTAAAACGAGATATTGCTATACTCCTATAAGAATGTCTCAAATCTAAAAATAGACAAAACTAAATAGTGAGGAAGATGTGGAGCAAGAAGAATCCTCACTTTTTGCTGATGGGAATGCAAATACTACAACTACTTTAGAAGACTATTTTGCAGTTTTTTACAAAACTAAACATGATCTTACCATATGATCCAGGAGTTGACCTCCTACTTATTTACCCAAATTAACTGAAAAGTTATGTCCACACAAAACGAACACGTAAATGTTTATAGCTCTTTTATTCATAATTGTTCAAAACTGAAAGCAACCAAGATATCTTTCAAAGGGTGAATAAACTGATGAACAAACTGTAGTACATCCATGCAATAAATGTACTAGACTACCATTCAGCAATAAAAAGAAAAGAACTACCAATCCAGAAAGACCTGGAAGAATCTTAAATACATGTGTTGCCAATTGGAACATGGCTAGAGTGTCCAATAGACTCTTGAGTCATAGAGATGACAGAAAATGTTCATATATCCATACCATGTGAAGAAAATGCTTCTAAATTTAGCCATTAATATGTTCTTATGGGCTTTGCATTGATATCAGTTATGATATTAAGGAATTTCTTATCTTGGTTTGCTAAAGAGTTATTTTTAAAATAGTTAATAAAATTTGAGTATCATCAGTTTTCCCTCATTCATTGGTCACTGAAATGGTCATACTGTTAATTTGATTTGTTGATATTGTGAGTTACATTGATAGAATTTTAGTGGTTGAACCAATTAAATTTCTGATTTAAACTTGGTTGTGATGCATTTTTAATGTATTTTTAGTATGTTGATTCAGTTTGTTGATAGTGTGTTTATATCTATGATCAAAAGTGATTTTTGGCTATAATTTTTTCATTGACTTTGTATAGCTTCGTAAGACTATTGAGTCATACTTCCTTTTCTTTTTAAGGAATATTTTCAACAGTTTGTATGAGATAGTGATTTGTTGTTCTTTGAAAGTTTGTTAATTCTACCTATAAACCTATCTAGGGATGGAGGGGTAGGAACTTCAGTACTTATTATAAATTTTGAATAATTGTTTGCTCACATTTTCTAAATTTTTCTATTTATATTTTCCTAGAAAATAATATATTTCATCAAGATTTTACAAATTTATTGAATATAGCCATTCAAATTATTCTCCTAAGAAAATTTAGGTCTAATACAGCTATTTTAAAAAACTGTATTACAGTTATTTTCATCTTTTATGTTAGCCTTCTCTATAGTTATTTTGATCTACTTATTCTTTTAATAAACCAACTTCTGGTAGTATTATTTCTTTTCCTCTTGTTATGTTAAATGATTAAATTCTACTTTCATATTTATTATTTCTTCTATATTCCCTGGGTTTATTCTATATTATTTTTAGTTTTATTAATTAAGTACTTAGGCCCTGGCCGGTTGGCTCAGCGGTAGAGCGTTGGCCTGGCGTGCGGGGGACCCAGGTTCGATTCCCGGCCAGGGCACATAGGAGAAGCGCCCATTTGCTTCTCCACCCCCCCCTCCTTCCTCTCTGTCTCTCTCTTCCCCTCCTGCAGCCAAGGCTCCATTGGAGCAAAGATGGCCCGGGCGCTGGGGATGGCTCCTTGGCCTCTGCCCCAGGTGCTAGAGTGGCTCTGGTCACGGCAGAGTGACGCCCCAGAGGGGGCAGAGCATCGCCCCCTGGTGGGCAGAGCGTCGCCCCTGGTGGGCGTGCCGGGTGGATCCCGGTCGGGCGCATGCAGGAGTCTGTCTGACTGTCTCTCCCCGTTTCCAGCTTCAGAAAAATACAAAAAAAAAAAAAAGTTAAAAATAAAAAATAAAAATAAAAAAATAATAATTAAGTACTTAGCTTATTTATTTTTCATTTTTCTTCTGTTTTATGTAAAAACTAAAAATTTCCTTCCTAGCTTTACTTTAACTCTATATCACTGAGTAGTAAATTCATTGTCTTTCATTACAAAAAATTTCATGATGTTCATTTTGATTTCTTATTTCTTATTTGGACCTTCAATTATTTAAAGGTGAGGATTCTATATTCCAGATTAATTTTTAAACTTTTATGCATTGGTTTCTAATCTTATTTCATGTGCTTCTATATCACCATTTTTAAAAGTGCTGAATTCTTTTGTGTTTCAATATATAATCAGTTATTGTAAACATTCTGTGTATGCTTGAAAACATATTTTCTATGTTGAATGCAAAGTATTACATATACCTATATAAATTTACATGCAGGTTTAGATATACATTTTTATAATATTTTTTCTATTTGGGCAATCAGTTTCCAAAGAAGAATATCTTAAATCTTCATCTGTGGCTTGAAATTGCCTATTTCTTCCTTTAATTATATCACTTTTTCTATATGCATGTTGAGTTATCAAGTTAGACAAAGCAAAGCACACAATGTGATGATGGATTTTTACTTTTATCATTATGAAATTCTATTATGTGATTCTTAATATTGCACATTAAACTCTATTCTTCCTAATATTATCTTTGCTAGATTAGGACTTCCGGTATATCTAATTCTATCTCTTAACTCTCAACCTTTCATTGTGGTGTTATTTTCAAATGTTCTTATAAACACAAAGTCAATTTTAAAAAAATTGAATCTGTATCTTTTCACTTAACAATTATCCTTAAATTATCATACACTTTCTTTTCTTTTTCTGTTTTAAAATTTTTTTGACAGAGAGAGGGACAGATAGGGACAGACAGACTGGAAGGGAGAGAGATGAGAAACATCAATTCTTCATTGTGGCTCCTTAGTTGTTCATTGATTGCTTTCTCATATGTGCCTTGACCCGAGGGCTACAGCAGAGTGAGTGACTCCTTGTTCAAGCCAGCGACCTTGAGCTCAAGCCAGAGACTTAGGGCTTCAAGCCAGCCACCTTTGGGCTCAAGCTAGCAATCATGGGGTCATGTCTATGATCCCACGCTCAAGCCAGTGACCCTGCACTTAAGCTGGTGAGCCAACACTCTGGCCAGATGAGCCCGCAATCAAGCCGGTAACTTCGGAGTTTCAAATCTGGGTCCTCCATGTCCCAGTCCAATTCTCTATCCACTGTGCCACTGCCTGGTCAGGCTCATACACTTTCTTAAATTTACTCCTTTTTCTATCATGTCTAGAGTTAATATTTATTTAATTCCCCAAACATGGTAAAAACTTTATCATGCTTTTACTTCCTTTTTTTTTTCTTCTTCTTCTTTTCCAAGTGAGAGGAGGGGAGATAGAGAGACAAACTCTCACATGCGCCCTGACCAGGATCCACCCAGCAACTCCTGTCTGGGGCTGATGCACTGCCCATCTGGGGCCATGCTCACAACTGAGCTATTTTTAGCACCTGATGCAGAGGCTCTATGGAGCCATCCTCAGTGCCCATGCCAATGCGCTCGAACCAATCAAGCCATGGTTGCAAGAGGGAAAGAGAGAGTGAGAGGAAGGAGAAGGAGAATGGTAGAAAAGCATATGGTTACTTCTCCTGTGTGCCCTTCCTGGGAATTGAACCTGGGACATCTATACACCAGGCCAATGCTCTACCATTGATCCAACTGGCCAGGGCCTGCTTTCTCTTGTATATACTACTTATAATAGTTTCAGTTGCTATGACTGTCAAAAATTACCTCAGAATATTTTAAACAACTAACTTTTATGCTCATGGATTTTGTGAGTCATAAAATCAAATAGGGCACAAAGGGGATGACTTATCTCTGTTGTATTATGGTTGGCATCTCAGAAGATTCAAAAACTGGGTACTAAAGTCAACTTATGATCCGTTCACTCAGAAGTCTAGTGGCTGGGAGGTGCACTTTCTTTTCACATGGACCTCTCCGTATGGCCTCTCTTTGTAAACTAGTTTGTGCTTCCTTGCAGCACGGTAGCTGGTTTCACCACAGCACAGCTCCCAATAAGAAAAAGGCAGGCTAACACTATATCCTTATGACCCACCCTAAAAAAATTACATGCAGGCATCACATCAGTGCACTCTATTGGTCAGAGCAGTCATAGCCTCCCCAGCTTCAAAGGGAAATAGATTGATTACTTCTCTTGATGGGGAGTGACAAGTTTCTAGTAAAGTATATAGAACTAAAAGTACTCCTATGTCCATTTGCGGTTATTAGGAAGCACTATGTGGCCCTGGCTAGTTGGCTCAGCGGTAGAGCGTTGACTTGGCATGTCCCTGGTTCAATTCCCACTCAGAGCACACAAGAGAAGTGGCCATTTGCTTCTCCCTCTTCCCCTCCCTTTCTCTCTCTCTCTCTCCCTCTCTCTCTTTCTCTCTCTTCTCATCAGCCCCACGCACTGAGGATGGCTCCGTGGAACCTTTGCCTCAGGTAAAATAGCTTGGTTGTCAGCACCGACCCCAGATGGAGTTGCCAGGTAGATCCCGGTTGGGATGTATGCGGGAGTCTGTCTCTGTATCTCCCCTACTCTCACCAAAAAAGAAAAAAATATACAAGGAAGCGCTTTGTAAATATTTACTTGATAAATTTTACTAACTTCATGTTCAGCATTTTTTCTTATATTTCTCTGCTTCTTTCCAGAAGTACTCCTTTGACAATTTGTTCAAAGATCTGTGAGTGATAAAATGTTGAGTCTTTGAGATGTCTTTAAACAGGGGTCCCCAAACTTTTTACACAGGGGGCCAGTTCACTGTCCCTCAGACCTTTGGAGGGCCAGACTATAAAAAAAACTATGAGCCCTGGTCAGTTGGCTCAGTGGTAGAGCGTTGGCCTGGCGTGCAGGAGTCCTGGGTTCGATTCCTGGTCAGGACACACAGGAGAAGCGCCCATCTGCTTCTCCACCCCTCCCCCTCTCTTTCCTCTCTGTCTCTCTCTTCCCCTCCCACAGTCAAGGCTCCAGTGGAGCAAGGTTGGCCAGGGCACTGAGGATGGCTCCATGGCCTCTGCCTCAGGTGCTAGAATGGCCCTGGTTGCAATAGAGCAACGCCCCAGATGGGCAGAGCATCGCCCCCTGGTGGGCATGCCGGGTGGATCCCGGTCGGGTGCATGCGGGAGTCTGTCTGACTGCCTCCCAGTTTCCAACTTCAGAAAAATACAAACAAAAAAACAAACAAAAACTATGAACAAATCCCTATGCACACTGCACATATCTTATTTTAAAGTAAAAAAACAAAATGGGAACAAATACAATATTTAAAATAAAGAACAAGTAAATTTAAATCAAGAAACTGACCAGTATTTCAATGGGAACTATGCTCCTCTCACTGACCACCAATGAAAGAGGTGCCCCTTCTGGAAGTGCGGCGGGGGCCGGATAAATGGCCTCAGGGGGCTGCAGTTTGGAGACCCCTGTCTTAAAATATTCTTTTTTACCATTTAATTTAAAAAGTGTTTTGTCTAACAACAAATTTCTGGGTTCAAATTTCTTTTCTTATCATTTTGAAGATTTGCTGCATTTTTTCTTTTGCATCCTATATTGCTGATGACAATTTGACTTCAATGATTCTCATTCCTTGTGTAGTTTATCTCTGATAACTTTTTGGATTGCCTCTTTTTTTTTCTCTCAAGTTCTACTGAGGTATATCTGACAAATAAAAATGGCATATATTTAAGGTGTCCAACATGTTTTGATATATGCATGCATTGTAAAATATTTAACACATCCTGACCAGGCGGTGGTACAGAGGATAGAGCATTGAACTGGGACGTGGAGGACCCAGGTTCTAAACCCCGAGATCACCAGCTTGAGCACAGGATCTCTGGCTTGAGCATGGGCTCATAGACATGACCCCATCGTTACTGGCTTGAGCCCAAAGGTGGCTGGTTTGAAGCCCAAGGTCACTGGCTTGAGCCGAAGGTCGCTGGCTTCAGCAAGGAGTCACTCGCTCTGCTGCAGTCTCCCGGTCAAGGCACACATGAGAGAGCAACCAATGAATAACTAAGGAGAATAAGGAGATTCAATGAAGAATTGATGCTTCTCATCTCTCTCCTTCGTGTCTGTCCCTGTATGTCCCTCTCTCTGTCTTTCTGTCACACACACACAAAAAAAGTATGTTTACCACAATGAAACTAATAAATATATTTATCACCTCACAAAATACCTTTTCTTTTTGGAAGGGGGGTTGGTGAGTGCAATTAAGACCTACTTTCTTAGGACTGTCTCTCCAGCTTGTTTTTCTAAAATCTCACTACCATTTGTCCAAGCTTCACTATAATATGTGCTATATATCCTACTAGAAAGGATAATTTCAATTTAAGAATTCATTTGTTACTTCTCCCTCTCTGTATTCTTTCCTCCTACAATTCTTCACGGATGCTAATACTTCTGGATTGATCCTTTATGTCTCTTGATATTCCAGTATAGTCTAGTGTTTAAAAGATGGACTCTGCCTGACCAGGCAGTGGCGCAGTGGATAGAGCATCAGACTGGGATGTCGAGGAGCCAGGTTCAAGACCCCGAGGTCACCGGCTTGAGCACGGGCTCATCTGGTTTGAGCAAAGCTCACCAGCTTGGACCCAAGGTCACTGGCTCGAGCAGGGGGTTACTCGGTCTGCTGAAGGCCCCCAGTCAAGGCACATATGAGAGGGCAATCAATGAACAACTAAGGTGTCGCAATGTGCAACAAAAAACTAATAATTGATGCTTCTCATCTCTCCCTTCCTGTCTGTCTGTCCCTGTCTATCCCTCTCTCTGTAAAAAAAGAAAGAAAAAAAAGATGGACTCTGAAACCAGACCATGGATTCAAATTCTGGCTCTCCTGTTTACTAGATGTGTGATGTTGTGTGAGTTATTCATCTTTCTGTGTGTTATGTCTCATCAGTACAGTAGGAATAACAGCACATTCCTGACAGGCTTGTTATGAGAATTGTGTGAGTTTTAGATATGTAGAGCTTAGAACAATGACTTGAATATAGAAAGTACTATATAAGGTTCGCTATTTTTCTGCTGCTCAACATACCAATTTAGCTATCAAAACACCAATTTTCAGTTACATCTACTCTGCTCTTCAACCTATGTACTGAGGTGTTATTTTTAACAATTATATTTTTTCATTCTGAAATTGTAATTATTGTTGAAAAATCATTTGTTCTTGCTTTATGTATCAAATACTCTCTTACCTGAGAATATTAATTTTATTAGTTGTAAATTGTTTTACTGAGTGTGGATTTTCCTATTTGTTTTCTTCTTTCAGAGCCTGCAATGCTAAATGGCTAGTGATAATTGACTGTGAACTGATCCTTGTAGTTGCGATTTCCTGCTAGTCCTCAGTGCAGCCTTCTTGGTAGGGAGATGAAAACAAGTTGCTCAGGGTTATGGTCCGTGTTGTACAAAGGGCAGTGAGGCAAAGATGGGCTGCCACTCTGGGTACCTGAGTTTCTTATCTTCTGGCTGCACCTCCCTGTTACCCAGTAGCCTGACACATTCCACTCTCTCAAGACCTGCTCCTGGAGGGTAAACGCCTGTACTTTTCATTGTGAGTATTTTATTAGTATGTATTATCGTATATGTTTCCCATTCTAAACCTAGGGAAAAGCACAGTATTTGGCACACAGTAGGTGCTTTTCATGTTTATTGGATGCACAAAAAAAGAAATTAAATTTAAAAATCTGCCATGGTTTGATACTTTAAGGTAAATTACATTAGGACATATTTATTACACATATCTACTATGTACTTTACATACATTATGTCATTTAATATTTACAATTCAATAAAGTAGGTTATATTCATTAGGGATACATTCAGTTACTGTTAGAGACCCAAAAATACAGCGGCCTGTAGTTGATAGGAATTTATTTCTCTCTCATGCAACAATCTAAGTTTCAGCAATGCAGGATTTGTGTGGAGACTGACAGTGTCAGGGAACCAACCTCTTTCTGCCTCATTGCTCAGTCATTTCTAGTTTGCTACCCTTAGCTTATGGCCAAAGGTGAGGTACCACTGTATCTTGATTCCAGCCAGTAAGGAAAAGAGAGGGAGAAGGAAAAGGCACAACTTTTCCTTTTAAGAGCATGACAAGATTTGCATGCATCTTTTCTGCTCATGTCTCATTAGTCAGAACTAAATCACATGACCTAACTGCAAAAGAGGCTGAATCTTTACTTTTAGCAGCCCTTTGCCCCACTAAATTTGAGTTCTATTATAAAGAAAGCAAGAATGGATATTAAGACTATTATTGCTTATTTTTTAGTTGAATCTAAGAATATAAAAAAAAAACTTACCAATTAAATTGTGACAATGCTTTCCTATCACTTAGAATTTTTGGATACTTTTTAAAACACAACATTTTTACTTACTTAAGATGTAAACTCAATTATATATCACTTCTGTGTGTATGTATAAAGAAATATGTAAGCAAAATAAATCATTTAAGGTATTTTAAATTTTTCTTCACATTCAGAGTTAGACTATTTTCAATCACCTTAACTCAGAAGCATAAATATCTGAGTTTTTCTATCTAGTATCATCTCTGTACCAAAAAAGAAAATGTTTGTAATTCAGCATTTCTTTAAAAAATGTTTCACTATTCTCTCTAGGGTTTCTTTTAAAAGCTGACACCCAGTCTGCAGATTTTGATACTAGCTATGACTATGAGAAAACAGTAACTTAGTACGCATTCTGGATAGCCATGGGTCTAACTAAAAATTGCTATTTTATGAGTACAGAACAAGCGGGCATTGGGTACTAAGGGCCAACTAGCAGTCTCAGCAACATGGTTATCATTTCCATATCATATATACAAGGTAAATGAAACCC
This sequence comes from Saccopteryx leptura, assembly GCF_036850995.1. NCBI lineage: Eukaryota > Metazoa > Chordata > Mammalia > Chiroptera > Emballonuridae > Saccopteryx > Saccopteryx leptura. The sequence goes on from NC_089515.1 coordinate 31,490,932, forward strand.
AGAGAATGGGCTAATTTGCCCAATAGCATGCAATCACTAAGCCACAGAACTAGAGCCAAGTCCATGCATTTCAGCTTTAAAAAACTACTCTAAAACACAAATCTAAAACTGACAAGGCTTTGAGGAAATTGGCATATTTCTATACTGTTTGTAGGATTGTAAATCACTACATTTTAGAGAGGGTGATTTAGCAGTACCTGTCAAAATTTTAATGTATTTATCTTTAAATCAAACAGTTCTAGGAATTTAGTCAACAGAAATGTAGATTTGACTTTGGGTGATAAACACACAACACAAAAAACAGATGATATATCATAGAATCGTACACTTGAACCTATATAATTTTATTAAACAATGTCAGCCCAATAAATTTAATTTGAAAAAGAAATTATCAGTACAAATGTGCAAAAATATACATAGAGCAGTAATTTTCGACTGGTGTGCCATAAGAATTTTTAAAACATGCAACACCTATTTAGTCAGGGGCACTGACCTCTTATCCCATAGTGGCAAATAAAAAAATGACAACAGCCAACACAACAGCCATTCAGTGTGAGTGAATCAAAATTCTGCCTATTCTTTTTTATCAGATCAGCAAAAAACATATTTTTTGGTGTGCCACAGAATTTTAGTAATTAGTTTATGTGTGTGTAAATCGTTAACATAGAGGATCTACATGATTGAACCACTTTTTTTGCAGGCTTTAAATAGAAATTGGTGTTACAAATAAGAATAAGAGGGATGGTGACAGGCAGGAACACAGAAATTTCAGAGCCAGCAGTAGCAATACTGTTATTGGTTCAAGTCACAGTGTCTATAACCAGCAGTCCCAGCTGTGATGTTTCTACTATACCAGTTCTGTGCTGGGATTTCCGGTGTTTTGTCTGCACTATGAGATTCTGTGAGTTGCCAAGTATTTTTAAATAAATTCCTATTCTTCTTAAACTGTTACATTTCATCAGTTTCTAATGATGGTAACATAACTGAAACGGAAGCATTGGCTTCATTTCTTTTCCTCTAAACTGCCAAGTTGTTATTACCTTAAGACCTTTATTTTTGGTGCTCCTTCTGCCAGGATCTCACAGGGCTGCTTCTTTCCTATTACTTAGGATTTAGGTCAATGTCATCATGTGGAAACAGCCTATAGCCCCCATCTAAAGGGGCTCTACACCCACACTTTTTACTTTTGATCAACTCTGCATGTTTTATTGTCTTCACAGAACTTATCACTGGGTGAAATTATTTCACATTTATTTGTTTTTATTTCTTCCCCTCCTACAAATAGAAACTGCAGAAATTATCCTGCCTAGAAAAGTGCCTGGCACATAGTTTGGGCACAATAATTTTTACTAAATTAATAAGTGAAAGATCTCTATCTTTATTTTGTAACACCACAAAACTGAGAACATCCTTCAAATATCCATCAACAGGAAATTAGTTAAACAAATTAGGCACAACCATGCGATAGAATGTTACACACCCACTAAAAAAATGAAGCACATTTTATATCTTTTAATATACAAAGAATTATACAACATATCACTCAGTAAAACAGTGAATTGTAAATGAAAGTAAGTTATAATATAATATAACTTCATATGAGCAATATACCTAGAAAAAATATGGGAAGATAGTAAGCAAATTGTTAAGAGTAGTTAATTCAGTATAATTGAAATACTAAGGTGTAAAAAAACCTCACATATTGCTTAGTAATTTTTTGTATTTTTTTGCAACAATCATGTATGCTTGAGTCTTGATTTTGAACAGCAAACTAGTCTGAAGACAATCAATTTATTGGAAAAATACTTAAGTATGGTATCCTTTGTAATGAAAGGAAGGGAACAACTTCTGAAAACGCAGGTATTATATTGGGTATCAGAAACTTCCAGAAACAGAGATTTCAAATTTTTCATGTTTATTTCTATGAACTTCTTATCATGGCTTCTCTTTGCAGTTAGATTCACTTTGCCTCACTGCTATGCTTCTGCTCCCCAAGTCTAGAGCTGCCCCCTTCAGCTTCATTGAAGACTTCTTAGGACAATCCAAAGAGCCTGTGCACTTACCTGTAGTTTGTCCTAAGTGAAGAAGGAAGTAGTAAGGGAGATGGTTTGTAAAGAACTACATATGTGGCATTCAAATTGGTACTCTTGAGTTCTCTTACCTCAACAGAATATATTTAGAATAATGTAAATGATGAAAGATGCTAGTAGTAAACATACATGGTGGAAATTTTTACATTGTCATCAGGGAAACTGACTCTGTCTTCTCAATCACCCATGACCTTATGTTCACACAATCTGTAGGTAACAGTTCATCTTTTAAGCACTGTTGAGAAGCCTTCTATGAACTTGATTTGGAACTAGTAATTTTGAATAGAGACTGTCAATTGCTGTAGTACTATATCTTTTCTAAATAAACCTGGGTTAAATCTTAATCATATTTCTTTCTTTAGATGGTGGATATTTTTGCCCAAATCAGTCTCATCAAATATAATCTATAAGTGAATGTTTTAATGCTATTGATTAGATTACCTGCTTTTTTTTTTAATTTTTATTTTAGTGTCTTAACAAAATAAAGGATTATAGCTTTTTCATGACCCAGTCCAATGCAGGTTTAACAGGGTGAGGGGGGCTTCTAGTAGTTTCTCAAATGGTTAAATGTACAGTTACCATATGACCCAGAAATTTCACTCCAAGTTATATTCTCAAGAAAAATGAAAACATACAGCCACACAACTTGCAGGCAAATGTTTATAGAAGCATTATTCACAACAGCCAAAAGATGGAAACAACCCGGTGTACATCAACTAATAAATGGACAAAATACCATGTTGTATATACATGCAATGGAATATTATTTGGCCATAAAAAGAAATGAAGTACTAATATATGCTACAACTAAAATAAGCCTTGAAAACATTCTGCCAAGTGAAAGAGGCCACAAAAAACAAAAACAAACAAAAACCCCCCACATATTGTATGAGTCCATTTATATGAAAAGTCAAAAATAGGCAAATGTTGGGAGAAATGGGGTTTTCAGGGACAACAGATAAGGTGTATGGGGTTTCTTTTCATGGCAATGAAAATGTGCTAAACTGACTGTGGTGCTAGATGCATGATTCTGTGACTATACCAAAAAGCCATTGAATTATATGCTTTAAATGAGTTAATTATATGACATGTGAAATTTTATGTCAATAAAGGTGTTTTAAAGAAAACATGTAGTCATAGACAATAGGTGAAATGAGCAGAGCTGTATTCCAATAAAATTTTATTTTTAAAATCATGTCGCTGGCCTGGTTGGGTAGCTCAGCTGATTAGAGTATCATCCTGATATGCCAAGGTTATGGATTCGATCCCCAGTCAGGGCACATATAAGAATCAACTAATGGCGGCCCTGGCTAGTTTGCTCAGTGGTAGAGCATCGGCCCAGTGTGTGGAAGTCCCAGGTTTGATTCCTGGCCAAAGCACACAGGAGAAGTGCCCATCTGCTTCTCCAACCTTCCCCCTATCCTTTCTCTCTCTCTCTCTTCCCCACCCGCAGCCAAGGCTCCTTTGGAGCAGTTGACCCGGGCGCTGAGGATGGCTCCATGGTCTCTGCCTCAGGTGCTAGAACAGCTCCAGTTGTAATGGAGCAATGCCCAAGATGGGTAGAGCATCGCCCTCTAGTGGGCTTGCTGGGTGGATCCCAGTCAGGTGCATGCGGGAGTCTGTCTCTCTGCCTCCCCGCTTCTCACTTCAGAAAAGTACTAAATAAATAAATAAAGGAATCAACCAATGGCCTGAGCCGTGGTGGCACAGTGGATAAAGAGTTGGCCTGGAACTCTGAGGTTGCCAATTGGAAATTCCGGCATTGCCCAGTCAAAGCACATACAGGAAGCAACTACAAGTTGATGTTTCCCAGTTCTTCCCCACCCCTTCTCTCTCTCTCTCTCTCTTCTCTAAAAAATGAATAAAATCTTTTTTAAAATTAATAAATGAATGCATATAAATGGAATAACAAAATGATGTCTCTCTCAAATCAATAAATATATAAAAATCTAAAAATATAGGTGCCTAGCCCATGGGCCATAGTTCTCTTACTTCTGTTCTAGAGTAATAAAATCTCAAATATTTTAGCTCTGCACTGACTAACTAGAAAAAAAAATACTACTTTTCCCAACTTCTCTTACAGAAATTTGTGTACAACCTTAGGAATTGTCCTTAAATGGAAGAGGTATGCTACTCCTTGAATCTCTTCTTCTTTCCTGTTCACTGGAATGGATAAAGCTCTAGTAGCCATCTAGGACCACGAAATGACTTTGGAAAATGGAAGCCACACATAGAGGAACAACAAGATAGCAGGAGCATGGAATCCTCCTCTCATGAATCACATACCAACCTCAAAGTGAATTCACCCAGATTTCTTGAAAGAAAAAATAAATTTATGTCATGTCTAAATAATTTATTTTGGATCTATTACTCTGTGCTCACAGCTGAACCTCATTCCAACTACTAAAGCCCTCAAGGAATGAAAAAAATAACTATGCCTTCTGGAGGGACTCAAGTGGATGTGATGGACATCCAACATCTAATTCTATGGACATGATCATCCAATTCTTTTTTTTACAGCATTTTTTTCTTACATTTGATCTTAGCCAAACAGCCAAGAAGTGATTACATTTTATTCTTAACATAGTAATCTAATGTCTTACAAGTACTTGGGTTCATAACTCTGTAAGAAAGATAGAGGAAGATACCACTTCTAATTAACCAATACTTATATAGTTTTAAACTTTTTTAAAATATCAAATATCATAAATAAAAGAAGCACCATATAGAATAGAGACAGAACAGAGAATGACAACTTTATTTTGCAATTTGAAATGAATTGCTTCAAGTTATACCCCAAAGAAGGCAGAATAAAAACAGTTCTCTATACTTGTACTCCTGAATTTCAAGTGCCCCAAATCCCTTTCCCCTTTTATTAGAAAAACTTTTGTCATATATTTTTATACAAAAGTATATGCAAAACATCAATTTTTACTCATTTGCTTAACTGTTGCTATGAGGATTATTGACCCCAAACTGTATTTTGATAACATCAACAAAAAATCCAATGCTTCTCCAAATAGAATTCCTTTATGTGATTTGTGTCAAGAATTGTCATTTGTCAAAATGTGACAACATGCCTTTGTCTTCATTATAATGACAGGTAATTAAGAATTTTTTTATCATGATCAATTTATTTTTCTACATTAAAAATATAGAAGATATGGGAAATAGAAAGAAGAAAATAAAAAGATTAAATGGCTACTCTTTAAATATTATCACTATTAACTTTTGTGTATTTGTTAGTATTTTTTTCTATGTATACAGTAATATGATTTTATAAAGTATGACTTTAGTAGCTATTCGCACGTTATTTGAAGGCTGGTTAATGTAGAACATAAGGGTTGTTTCTCAGTCACATTCTGAAGAACTGGAAACCAGAAGAAACAAAATTGATTTAGTATAGATTCCAAGATAACTGTCAACCCTTCGTTAAGGCCAAAGACTGTATTTTATAATGGCGACAAGCCTTGAATCCTCTGAACAGTCCTGAATTTACAAACGTCTATCAGGAGTTTAAAACTTTCCCAGAGCCCACCAGCCAGTGCCAGTTTCCTCGGTTAACCTGTGCTGCAATGGCAGCGAAAAAAGAACCCGGCAGGTGCAGAGTCAAGGGGCAGGAGACCAAGTGAAATGTCAGGTCATCCTGTTAGGGAAGGTGACTCAGGCACAAAGTTTGGTCTTGTCCAGCGTGAAGAGCACAGTGGCTGCGGCCCTGCCCCACACTCCCTGGGCAACAAGATGCTGAGCAGGTGAACAGCCCTTGCAGAAGTGGCTTACCAGGATGCCAAGCTCCAGGGGTTTGGACTTTTCCAAATGGAAGCACCACGGAGCAGGTTGAAAGCACAAGTTCTGCAGCCAAACTGACCGGGTTGGACCAGCTCCAAATACTAGCTCTGTAATCTTAGACAAATCACTGGCTCTCTCTTAGTCTTAGTTTCTCCGTGCATACAATGGAAATAATTACTTCTCTCTCCTGGAATTGTTGTGAAGAAAGGATTAAATGGCATGGTAATGCTTCTGTTAAGCAAAATGCCTATCATGTAAAAATATAGTATAACGAGTTGGCTGTCATGAAGTCCCAATTTCGCCCAGCCACAACCAGCGTCCCTAGCGCCCCTGCTTCCGGAAATGCCTTCCCTTCGGTCTCCCTCAACCGAACGCGGATCCCTCCGCTCTACGTCACTTCCGGCAGAAACCGGTCACGGCCCCTCCAATACCCGGATGCAATAGCATGGCTGCCCTCAGTGAGAGACAGCAATGAAGATAAGAGTCAAGAATTGCTGCGAAAGTCCTCAGAGCGGACAAAAGATGAGATTGCTGGGCGTCAAAGTGCCCTAAATGGTCGTAGGGCCGCGTCCCCGCGCATCCTGTTAACTTTCAGCCAAGCAGGGTGGGGCTCGCTTCCTACCCGGACATTCTTGGGGTGCCAGGTTTTTGTTCCGGTCCCTCCCCTCAGCCCCGAAGGTGGTCGGGCTTACGGCAGCTAGGCCAGAAGGCAGGGGCGGGCACCTACGAGAGAGAGAGTTCGGTCTCGCGGGGGCTTCCGGGCGGCGGGAGATCCGGCGACGCCCACTCTGTGCAGCTGGAGCTGCCGTCGTGTTAGAGGCGGGTCTCTGGCCATTGCGCTTGAGACGTCCTTCACTGTGGGGCCTTAGAGCTGGCCTTAGGGCTCTTCCTAGCCGGCCAAACCATACCCAACAGTAGGATCGTGGAAAATATCTGGGATCTGTTTAGTGCAGTATGTGGTTGGTTTTTGTTTTCTTAATTCCAGACAAGCAAACAGATTATGTTTTAAGATTGAGAATTAATAGGGAAAGCTCACATGTTGAGTCGTGTGGGTTTTCTTTTAAGATTCATATTTGGCTAATGGTGACATTTTACCAAAAAAAATTTTTTTAATTAACTGGTATGCGAAAATAGGCTAATATTTAAAATACCCAGAAAATTGTTGAACTTGACTATACTGTACAGTTGTCATGATAAATCTTGAAGATATCAGAATTGTACCTCATGATAAGGCTTTAATTGCTAGAAGCTTCTGAAAATGCAATAATTCTAGATATAGATATATTCATTTGAGTTAGTTTTCCTCACTGCAGGATACTCGATAACTCATTGGGTGAAACGAAAAAAAATGTTGAGTTGATTCATTAACATTTCCTGGTAGTTAAAATTACTTTTTAAGTGTGATGATGTATAATACAAATACAGAATGTTACTTTTTTATAGAAACAAAAAATACAGAATCTAATATTTACAGCAGGTTAATGCGACATAACTTACAGGGGAGGGCAAAAGTAGGTTCATAGTTGTCGATGTGGAAAAAGGCATATACAGGTTATGATTATTACAATAGCTTTATTAAGTCAAGGATGTCACCATGCTACAGCACACTTAGGTGCAGTCTTGCAAGTGCACAAATCACCAGCCTTTGTTAATAATAATACAAGAACCTGTATTATTAATAATGCCTGACCTGTGGTGGCACAGTGGGTAATGCGTCAACCTGGAACGTTGAGGTCGCCCTATAGAAACCCTGTGCTTGCCTGATCAAGGCACATAGGGGAGTTGATGCTTCTTGCTCCTCCCTCCCCTTCTCTCTCTCTCTCTCTCTCTCTCTCTCCCCCCTCTCTCTAAAAATAAATTTAAAAACTAAAAAATTTTTAATAATAATACAAGAATAAACTGTGTTTTGTGTACATCGAACTTAAACTATCCCTGTAGTGTGTTATAATTTGGGTTTTCACTTAAGCTCTCAAAATTAGAGATGACCTAAAAAAGCTTGAAAAGTGAGAAATCTAGATATTTACTCCTTCTCAGAACATTTATTCTATTGTTTGAACAGAAAATAAAATGGCATGAAAATGCACCTTGGATTTGCTTATAGAACTACATACTATGTGAAAAGCACTGAATTGGTAATGGGTGAAGAAGTGTTTTATGATATGTAAAGTAATATATCCATCACTAACAGTACTCTTCTGGCACAATCATGTCCCATGGTACTATTTATTTAACTTCCAAAACTTGTGGTTCTTATACTTGTGTGTGTGTGTGTGTGTGTGTGTGTGTGTATAATATTTTAAAGAAAGCAAAAATAATCTGTTCACACATTTTAAATATTCTTTCTTGGTGATGTGTTATTGGAGATTGTGTTTATAAATACATTTGTACACATAAGTGTACTCAGTAATTTGATGGTCATAGATAGCCTTGATTCTTTTTGTATGTTTTCTCGCAGGTAGGTCTTGGCACAATACCATATGGACCTGGACAAAACTTAAGGTGGAAATTTTTACATGTTAATCAGTTCAAACATTTGGTCTATTTAGTTTTCTAGTATTTTAGTCAAGTAACTAGATGTGGTCTTCATATAGTGAGCAATACTTGTGGGATAATTGATGATCACTTTTTCCTACCAAATGTAAAGTTGGATCTCAAATAGTTAATTCTTATGGAGCACTTACATAGGCCAGTTTCTGTGTTAGTCTTATATGCATATCATCTCACTTAACAGTAACATCATCAGTTAGATCTATTAAACTCACTGTTTTACAGATGGAGAAACTGAGGCAAAGAGGAATTAAGTTCCTTGCTCATAGTCCCAAAACTAGAGCCACGTTCTAGAGCCTCCTATATAACTGAAGACTTTGGTATAAGTGTGAGAGTGAACTCAGACCTGGGGTCTGGTCTTGCCTACCTTGCTTTGTGAATTAGAACAAGTCATTCAACCTCGCTGAATTTCATTTTCCTTTCCTATGAGAAATGAACACTACATAGTACATACTATTATATTTTATTGAATCTTGATTCATCAAGAATCCTTAAAAGGGTGCCTTCATCATTGTCTCCCGGATTTTCTCCCAACCCCCTGAGATTCGTTCCATAAATTTTGATGCATATGTGCAAGCCATGGTGACCCCATCTCTATTGCTGCTTGCTTGGTCTTCCCACATTGTAAGATGTGGCTGATTTCCAAGATGTCAAAATATAAAATAATGTACATTTTGGAATTGATGACATACAGTAGGTTATCTCTGGGCTTCTTTTCAATCTCAACTCTATGGCATCTGTAACTTTATAACACTTTATTGCTGGTTTATGTATTTTTAATGTAAATGATTCAAAATAAAACATAAGATTCTTGGTAGTGGAAAAGTAGGAACCATATCTGTTTTCTTCACCTCTGCATCTCAATACCCAGAACAGTGCCTAGCATGTAGTAAATGCTCAGAAACTATTTGCTGAATAAATTAAATAATTTCATATTACAATTACAACATTTTTAAAAAATTGTATCTCACTTGAATTTGACAAAATAAAACTATCAACAGTGCAAAAATTGTTTACTAATAATATTTTTTGCATTCAGAAGTGCACTGTTATAAAACAGTAGTTGTTCTTTCTCCGCATCTTTTCTGCTCACTATGTTGATTGTTATCAAGTGTGGAGTGTATTTCATTCCTTGAAGAGGTATGTAAAAATTGAACGATTGGCATAAAGTATTAACAAGCAATGAACTGTTTTATTTTAATCTGACCAAAGTATGGGAATACTGTTCCATATATGGAGATTTTTGTTTTAACAAAAGCTGGAAAAATGTTATTTGAAATCTTCATTAAATTTTTATGAGTATTCTTGAGACGATTAAGCATACATACCATCCTTCCAAATGTACAAATAATATTAAATGTGTCTGAGTTATGGATGATAAACTATAAGTTAAAGTCGTTTGGGAAGTGTGTGAATGGGCAGGAAAGTGTTCAAGTTGTGAGGTGGGAAAGTGTAAAATAATGTTACTAAAGAAATCTTAATGATATTTATAGTATGTTTAATGAGGTTTGTACTTTCAGTTAGAACCAGTAGTAAGGCATAAGAATTATTTTGGAGTTCTAGACTGTTCTCTGGAGATAATCAGTTAAGTTCTGCCGTGGCTAGAAAAGCCAACAATGTGAGGTACTATCAGAAAAGGGTTTCAGGAAACCAACAAAAAATATCTTACCCTCAAACAACACAATGGTCTGTGTCCATTTCTGAACCAAGCACTGGCAAAGAATGAATTGCACTTAGACTTATTAGTCCCATTTCTAGAGTTGAGGGTCAGCTTCAAGTGTTTGATGGGAGAAGGGCACATAAGAAATCAAGTTTCTGTTAGAAAGAAGGGGGAAAGGGATGCTTGATTAGGCAAAAACAATCCACTACAATGCCTCTGTTGTCTTCTAACAATCCTTGGATCAGAGCAGTGGACACCAAAAGCAGGGGGAGATTATAGAGAAAATAATAAAAAAGTAAATAAATATCATGTTCTACAAATGGACCCACACATTTCTAATCTAACCCTAATGATCTAACAGGTTCATGTAAAAGTCAATCTTGGCCCTGGCCGGTTGGCTCAGTGGTAGAGCGTCAGTCTGGTGTGCAGAAGTCCCGGGTTCGATTCCCAGCCAGGGCACAAAGGAGAGGTGCCCATCTGCCTCTCCACCCCTCCCCCTCTCCTTCCTCTCTGTCTCTCTCTTCCCCTCCCACAGCGAGGCTCCATTGGAGCAAAGATGGCCCGGGTGCTGGGGATGGCTCCTTGGCCTCTGCCCCAGGCGCTAGAGTGGCTCTGGTCGCAACAGAGTGACGCCCCAGAGGGGCAGAGCATCGCCCCCTGGTGGGCGTGCCGGGTGGAACCCGGTCGGGCGCATGCGGGAGTCTGTCTGACTGTCTCTCCCCGTTTCCAGCTTCAGAAAAATACAAAAAAAAAAAAAAAAAGTCAATCTTGTCAGGTAGCATTAAAAAAAAAAATTTGAATTCTAATAAAGGTTAAAAAGCATGGATAAATTGGCTACTGATAGAAGAAATTTTAGCTGTTTGGGAGTTGATGAAATAAATTGCACTTCCACTGAGTAACATAGAAAATGGGAGTGAGGATGGAAAAAAAAAATAATGGAAGTCCTGATAAATCAGGTGTAAAAACAATATAAGGGGAGACTATAACTATAAGTTATATTATCGAAAACCTCCAGCCTCAAAATTTATTAACACACTATTTAAAAATCAGTTGTCCATGAGAAGAAATCAAGATTAGGAGGTAGTTAAAAAATTCTATTTAGTCTCTATAGTAATGGTTCTCAAAATATAGACCTACAACCTGGATCAAGTGTGCATCTTACATGTAACCAATGGTTGACACATTGCCTGATACATACGACACTAGAAAAATATTTGTTGAATGGAGGGAAAATGATCAAAAGATAGGTAAGTGATCAAGGTACTAATGAACTCAACTGCCATTTATCATTAATTTCTAATATATTTCATCATTTTTCAAGTAAATAGCATCCATGATGGCGCTAATATTTTTTCATAATAGTGGTATAATGTTGCTCTCTTCCTAGTTGTTATTAATACTAATAGATAACTATTTGTTAAGCATTTAACATGTGTCAGGCACAATGCTGAGAGAGATTTTTTCTTTTTAATTTTTTCATTGAGTTGAGGGTGGGGGGAGAAGGAGAGAGAATGAGAGAAAAGCATAGACTTGTTCCACTTTGTTCCATTTAGTTGTACACTCATCAGTTGCTTCTTGTCTGTGCCCTGGTCAGGGATTAAACCTGCGACTTCAGCGTGCTGGCATGACATTCCAACTGCTGAACCAGTGGCCTACATGCTTTTTCTGCATCATTATGTTTCATCCTTATAACAGCCTTGTGTGATGGATATTATTTCCCCTTTACAGAAAGGGAAATCAAGGATCAAAGAGGTTATTTGCCCAAAATTAGACAGGTGATAAATAATGGAGTTTGCATTAGGACCCAGTTCTGACTGACTTTGTAAATTGAATGAAGCCTGTGCTCTCAATGGCTATACTACCGCTTCTTCCATAATTTGCAACATTTGGAAATTTATTTGACTTCTTACAAGCTTTACATTTTCTCCCTTGAAATGACATTTGACTCCACTTTTGAGATGCTTGCTCTGGCACTGTTTCTTATTGCCAGGGGTCTTCATAAGCTCTTTTGTGAATTAATCCTTCATTCTTCGTTGACTTCTTTTGAAGACATGTCCCCAGGACCTGAAACCCTCACTCAGTTGAATTTGAGACCGAATACATTCATTGTATAGCTTTATAAATCCCATTCTAGTCTGAAGTTGTGTGAGTCTCCTGTGAGGCCTTAATTAAGCCCCTTTTCCTCTTTCCTATCACTGATCAAGGTCCCAGCCTTTATCCTGGAATTGCACAACTGACTCAAAGAACCTAGATCAGAGGTAAATTTCTCTATTATTTTCCATTATGCCAAGTTCCTTTCTTTGAAGTTGCTTTTCTACTTGTCTCATTGTTTTAGGACTAGGCTCATATCATATTATAATTTCTCTCAGAAATGTATCTTGGTTGTATTTGAAACTGGTATTAAAAAATATTTTTTAAATTCTAACCCAGTTAAGAGGCAAAATAAAGTGGCCTTTCCTCTCTCTACTCTGGAGAGGCTTGCAAATAGAGATCACTCTGTTGACCTATAGCCCTTCTTGGCTGCCTTCACAATTCTTATCTCCTTCCTGGGTGTTGCTCCAGGCTTCCTGTGGGAGGAGCCTCAAGAAGCTTTTCTGTTACTCCTCCAGCACTACCTGCTCCATCTGGTCATCACCAGATAAGATCATTCTGTCTCCATCTCTGCATACCTTCATCAGCCAGGGCACAGCCCTCCCATGGTCCAAATTTTACACAAAAGGGGAATTCAGATGCTGATTTTATTGAATTTGTCCCAAGTCTCAGACTGGCTAGAACGTTACTCTTTGATTTCCAAGAAGCTAATGTTTTTTTTGTTTTTGTTTTGTATTTTGTTTGTTTTGTCTCTTATGAAGGACGACCACTTAGATTTAGTTGAGATTAAACTGAACTTAATCGCTAACAACAATGTGATTTCCAATTAAGTCCAGTTATTTTATGAATCAAGTTTTCCACAGGGACTTAGATCAAACCAACTGACTTCACTTTTAGTGCTGGTAAATGTGCTGCTTTTGCAATCTATGTCATTTTATATTCAACAGAAACATTTGAGGGAAATACTGTCTAAACTAGATAAAGACTCAAAGTGGGAAGCTTGGTGATTGGTGCCGTCAGAGGAATGGAATAAGAGGATATAAGTACTCTTCAGTTTAAAATAATTCCACAGGTCCAAGAATTAAAGGCCTCACTTCCAGGAGCTTTGTAACCCTTGATACAGAAAGTTTGAGGCTTTATGACTCAAATAGGACCGTTGGCAAGAAGCCTGAAAAGCGGACTTTGTCAGAGACCTCTTCCTTTTAGGCTCAGAAAAATCTGTTTATCAGGCAATGTTTTTATCTATTTTCCTGTCCTATGGGGATTTCTTATGGCATAAATTTGCGGCCGTACTCAGCATAACTGCCCTCCCCATTATTGGGTCCTGAATAAATGGGTCCCTTTTTAAAAATGCCAATATTATTAAAGTATAATTTACATATAACAGGCATACATTCAATAAATTTAAGCAAATATATACACAGTGTAACCTTCCCTACAGTCAAGAAAAGGACATTTTCTCTACCTTGTGCCCCTTCCACTCAGTCCTCCCCACACCCAACTCCCTGGCCCAAGCAACCTTGGAGATTAACACCCTTGAGATGAGAATCTAACATTGTCAAATAAACATGTCTTTCCTAGAATTTCAAACAAAGAATTATACAATATGTTTTCTTTGGGTCTGGCTTCTTTCATTCAGCATTTTGAAATTCATCAATATTGTTTATGTGTCAGTAGTTTGGTCATTTGTTTATTCATTCACCTATTGATGGACAATTTGGGTTGTTTCCAGTTCTTTAGCTGGCCTTGTTTAGACATATGTTTTTATTTCTCTTGGGTAAATACTTAGGAGTGGAATGACTTGGGTCATATGGTAAGTGGATGCTTACCTTTATAAGAAACTGCCCAATAGCCCTGGCCGGTTGGCTCAGTGGTACAGCGTCGGCCTGGTGTGTGGAAGTCCCGGGTTCAATTCCCGGCCAGGGCACACAGGAGAAGCGCCCATCTGCTTCTCCATCCCTCCCCCTTTCCTTCCTCTCTGTCTCTCTCTTCCCCTCCCGCAGCCGAGGCTCCATTGAAGCAAAGATGGCCCGGGCGCTGGGGATGGCTCCTTGGCCTCTGCCCCAGGCACTAGAGTGGCTCTGGTCGCAACAGAGCAACGCCCCGGAGGGGCAGAGCATCGCCCCCTTGGTGGGCAGAGCGTCGCCCCCCTGGTGGGCAGAGCCTCGCCCCTGGTGGGCGTGCCGGGTGGATCCCGGTCGGGCGCATGAGGGAGTCTGACTGTCTCTCCCCGTTTCCAGCTTCAGAAAAATACAAAAAAAAAAAAAAAAAAAAAAAAAAGAAACTGCCCAACTTTTCCCAGATTGGTTGTACTATTTTATATATCCACCAGCAATGTATTAGAGTTCCCACTGCTCCACATTCTCACCAACACTAGGGAGCCATTTTATAGATATGTAGCGGGATCTCATTGTGGTTTTAATTTATATTTCTTTGATCATTACTGATGCTGAGGATCTTTATATGTGCTTTATATGGGCCATACTTTTGTGAAGTGAACAATATTTATAAGCAACTGATTATTTGTTAGGCAAATATCCCCTGGCCCACTTGGACTTCTAGAATGGCCACCAGAGTTTATACTGTCCCTACCCAGCCCCATCCTACTTGCACCAAATCCCTTCCTTTTCTCTAGGTCAGGGATCAGTAACATTTTGTTAAAAGCCAGATAACATTTTGTTTTTTGTAGCCCATAGAAATTTTGTCATAACACTTCACCTCTGTCATTGTAAAAGCAGCCATAGACAATACATAAATGAATCAGATTGGTTGTGTTCCAATTGATGGACCCTAAAATTGTCACAAAATAGTCTTCTTTATATTTGTTTTCACCCACTTAAAAAGGTAAGCAATATTCTTACCTTGCAGGTCTAAGCTTGCCAAACTCTGCTCTAGATGGTTAAGATTTCACCAGGCCCTTAGGGTACAGTGAAATCGCAGTTATGAGTTTGAACCTCGACTCCACTATTTACTGGGCTGTGTGGCCTTGGGCATATTTCTACCCCTCCGTTTTACTTATTGTTTTATTTTATTATTGTTTAGAGAGAGAAGGGAAAGAAAGGGAGAGGGAAGCATTCATTTATTTTTCCACTTAGTTGAACATTCATTGGTTGCTTCCCATATGTGCCCTGATCAGGGATCAAGCCCACAACCCTGTCATTTTGGGATGACACTCTGACCCACTGAGCTAACCTCCCTTTTTAAGGAGACTTTCTGGAAGTCTCAAATAATACTTCTACTCTCATTGGCTGAAACTTAGTCATGTGACTATAGTTAACTGAAAGGGAAGTTGAGAAAGTCACTTAGCTATGTAACTATGATCCCAACTGAGAACTTGGGTTCTGTTACTAAAGCTGAGTGACAGCGTGGATGTTAGGGTAGTTAACACAGTCTGTGCCATACACTTCTTGTCCACTCTCCTGTCCAGATAGTCTCTGACCCCTAGAATAGGCTTGAATTAAACTGGACACTAAACTCAGTCACAGCTGCCTGCTTGGGAGATGCCTTATGTAGCAATGATATTTGTTAAGTTACAATGAGAGAACCCGGATTTTAAAGTCCAAGGAGTCTCAGTACTTCGGTGGAAAGTTTTTTTGTTAGTAACTACAAAACTATCATCGCCCAAATCTTTAGAATATTCAGATCTCTTTTGTGATGCTCTACCATACTCTGTATCAGGTTCTGAGGTTAATTCTATTTTTGGTAATGACAGTGCTTTGGTAAACAAAATGTCAGCATGGACTTTTTCTACCCTACTGGTCAGTAAAAGTTTAAACTAAGTAGGTATGGATTATTTTAAATTTTGTGCTTTGTATCTCCCCTTCCCCCAGTATCTGTCTCCAAAGCACCCTGACCTTTAGAAAATTGATAGTGATGACATTTTGAGTGGATGAAGCCTTGTTTGATCATCTCCAAAGGATTTCATGACAGACCTAATCTTATTCTGCGAAGTCTACTAAAATCTTTGATTCAGTTTCTATAATCAGGGTACTTACCCAGGTACAAGGAAAACCCTTTCAAAGTCATGGGGACAGTCACACAGAAATGGCTTCCGCTGAGCACACTACCTTTCAGATGCCCACAGAAGAGGCCACCCCACATTTTAGGTATATTATGGTGGCAACAGGGGTCTTATATTACAGTATTTGGATTTAGAGGGGTAAGCCTTTCTATTTGGATGAAAATAACATAATTTTATATTGTTATGGAACAAATAGAACGGTTTTGTTTACACAATTTATTACTATGATTTTATCATTTTCCTGAAAGTTGACAAAAACTATTTTGCTTTGGAAATAGTGGCAACACATTTCTGTTTGTGGGACTCCCCTCTGACGCTGTTTTTTGCTGAAAATGTGTTTTCTCCAAAATGGAGAAAAACTTCACCATCGTCAGGAGGACTTTCTTTAAGTGTTACTATAATGTTAGCCAGAGACCTGTGGGTTTTAATGTAAGTGTTTCTGGATCACCTAGCATGTCTATAAGCTATAAAATAGATTGATTTATTGTGAAGTTGGTGTATGGCAGTTTTTGAATCAGTAAATGTGTTTCTCAAAAGCCTACTGGTCCTATATTTGTTTGCTGCTCAGTAATACAACATCTTCAAGCTTTGAGAATAGGATCCTAATAAAAAGAAGTCTGCACAAACACTAAGGGTTTCATCTAGAACCTCTCTGAGGCATGATAAAGAAGTCAGTCTCCTTGAATTGAGAAGCTTTTAATTTTAGCAAAATGTATTTTTCCCAGTTGTGAGAGTAATCCATATCTACTGTAGAAGTTAAGAAACAGACAGAGTTACAAAGTAAAATAAGAATCATCCACAGCCCCACTACCCGGCAATAACTATGTTAAATTTTTGACAAACATCCTTTGAGATGGTAAGATTAAATTAGTTGTCTTTGAACCAGTTAAATATACCTAGTGGGCTACCCTAAAGTGACTTGTGAATAAGGGATAAATTTGGACCTCCATAATTCAAAGACTGCTTTCCCTTAACACCTCATTGGGAGGAATATTTGTAAAACATCAGTCTTCCTAAGTATACTAACTGCTAACACTGCTGCAAATACCCAAACAATCCTTTCAGTATATATACTTAATAAGTATATAAGAGAGAGAGAATGACGGGGTAGGGGTGGGGCAGAGGAGCAGGAAGCATCAACTTGCAGCCGCTTCTATGTGCCTTGACCCGGCAAGCCTGGGGTTTCAAACCCACAACTTCAGCATTCCAGGTTGATGCTTTATCCAGTGCGCCACCATAGGTCAGTCACAGTATATATTTCTTAATACTTCTTGGAAATCATGGTTTCTAGGATGACATAATATTTGGGATGCTTTGATAGCAGGACCAGTAGAAATTTATAGGTCTTAAAAACGTGAACACTTTCCATCAGGTGTGTGAAAGAAGTGAGAAGGGTATGAAATTGGAGAATATGATCCCATCATCTCAGATTAAAACAAGCCACCTCCCTGGTACCTTAACTCTATGAGGCAGCTATGCCAAAAGCAAAGACAAATCATTTGCTGAGTCACTTCATTGCCCTGGGTGTGTTGGGATGGAGAATAGCGGTAGTGTCTATAAAGGTTTCTGGGGCAGTCAATTTTGTATTCGCTCTAACACCAAGCACAACACCTGTGGCCTAGCTTAGTAGTATTTAATAAAAGTATTAGCAATTGTGTTAGGAATAATCAAGGTCAAAGAGCACTTGAGGACACATGTTGACACCAGCTCACTTCTGAGACCACTTAACTATGTAAAAGAGATCCAGATCTTAGCCGTGGTTGTTACCCTGCCTGGGCAAGTCACTAGCGCAGTAACCTAATATCTACGGCTGGAGGTAGGTACAGGAATAATCTGCAGGCCAACAGAAGGACAAGACCTTGGTCTGTGCATTTACAGCCTAGCCCAGCCCTTCTGTACTGAGGTGGCTTTCCATGGGAAAAGGATGTCACCTGCTGCCTTTGGAACCTTCCGGAGAAGATATGCGTGTACAGTGAAAAGCAGCAACTCTTGCCAAGCCTCGCCATTGGAAATTCCCTACCACAACTCACAGGGAGATCCCGTCCCTCCATCATCCCACAGGTGATGACCAACCACTAATGTTCTTTGGTGAGACTCCAGTCATCACCAGGAAAAAGGCTGGGTGGTGCCCAGTCCTGCAGGCTTCGATCTCTAGTCTTTTGTTTTCATATTCAATGAGCAAATCTCTAATCCCCTTCGGATTTCATTCCCCCATAGTCTGCAAACAGGAAGGTCCAAAATTATTAAATATACCTCCTGATACTAATTAGATTCATCTTCTTAAAATGTAGAATCATCTTATCTTTTCTCGATCTCCAATGAAAAAATCTTCACCACTGTTTTTGTACAAAATAAATCTAAATTTAAGCGCTAAGGGCATATCTATACATATGTGTGCATCTATGTACATATATGTAATATATTATTTTTATAAATTTTAGTGTGCCCTTTATATCATAATATATGTTTTAAATATATACTTTCTGTAACATTACTGTAACTCCTGAACAAGATTAATATGTTAACCAGCACCACCATTACATTACTTAATTTTGGATGTCATAGCCAAGAAAATGAAATAAGAACTATGTATTTCAGAATTATGTATTATCATTTTGCTATTGAGCTCACTGTATACCTGAATATCCAAAGCAATCAATGAAATTTTATTAAAAATAAAAAAAAATTCAATAAATTCTGGATGGTTGTAAAAAAGTTTAAATGAATAGTTCATTTTTTACTCTAGGTAACTTTAATTCATCTAACATTTTTAAAAGACAAACATATATTTATATATCCTTAGTGTAATTAAAACCATCCTGAAAAAAATATTGTTGCAAATATAAATCACTCATATTCAAATAATAATCAGATAAAAAAATTCATCCACAATTGTGATTTCTTTAAAGATACGATTCAAGGAAGTAAACATAAGAAATGTGTAGAATCTATATGAATAAAACTTGAATGCTATACTGAGGATCATCACAGATTTCAGTACATGGAAAGGTGTATTTTATTCTTAGATAGGAAGATGTAGCCCCTACACTATGAGCAAAGTTAAAAGAAAAATTCAACTGGTAAAAATATTTGCAACAGGTAAAATAGCTAATGGGCTAATTCCTGACTACATTGAATGCCTTTTAAAATAAGATTAGAATGACCCAGAAATTGGTAAAGAACTCAACAGGAATTTTACAGAAGTATTATAGGTGGCCAATAAACATATCCAAAGATGCTCAACTGCATTCAGAATTTAAGAAATACTAGTAACAACAAAAAGAAGATATTTTCACCTGTTATACTTACCAAGATGAAAAAGTTTGGTAATAATACCCATTTTACACTGGGAGAGTGTAAAATGCATGTTTGTTAAAGCATTTTTTAATCATCTCAAAGCACTAGAAAATTATTAAATTATATTCACATAATTTAATACAAACAGCTCATCTAAAATATATTTGTATATACTTTAATTTGGATATATTTTATTTCCATGAAAAAAGTTACTGATGTATGTGAAATACAAAAAGAATATTAAAAAATACATATTCAGTATGCAAGCCAAGTAAATATATGTGTATACAAGAGAGATACCAAAAGGAAATCATAAGTTGTCCCATTTTGCTTTATATGTTGACCAATCAGAAAAAAAAAAGAAGCAGTGAACATTAAACCAAAAAGGTACTTCATTCCCTGGCTGGGTAGCTCAGTTTATTAGAGCATTGTGCTGATACACCAAGTTTGCGAGATCGAGCCCTGGTCAGGGCACATACAAGAATCAATTAATGAATGCATAAGTAAGTGGAACAACAAATCAATGTCTATCTCTCTCTCTCTCCCCTCTTTTCCTCTCTCTCAAATTAATAAATAAAAATTAAAAATAATGATACTTAATGTGACTTCATGTGATCCTGCAGACATTGGTGTAATGGCAGCATACTCTACTCTCTGATATATCTTGGAGATCATCCATATCAGTTTATACAGAAAAACAGTGTGTTCTTCTAAATGCCATTGTAATAGTAAAACAAAGTCTTCTATTGAGGAACATGTAAGTTGCTTATATCTTTTACTCTTATTAATACTGGTGGAATAAATAACTTGTACCTAGCTAATTTCACACATATATATAACTCTACCTGTAGGATAAATTCCCAGAAGTGAAATTTTTGGGTCAAAATATTTTTGCATTTGTAATTTTGATACGGATTGTCAAATTGTCCTTCGTAGAATTTGATTCATCTGAAATGCCCATAAGTAATGCAGGAATAAAGCTTTCCCACACCAACACTCTTATAAAACTTAAAAATGAGGTTAAACATCTTGTTTTATGAGACATTTGTATTTTTTCTCCTGGGAAATGCCTATTTATATCATTCCGTCTTTACATGTTAGGGAAATTAGCCCTTGCCTGGAGATTAGTTGCAAATATTTTACCGATGTTATTTTTCTTTGAACTTTGATTATAGTTATTTTTGCTATATAGAAATAATTTTAAATTATATAGTTAAATTTTACTACTTCTAGATTTCTTATACATAGTAAAGTTACCCCTTTTCCTCCTTTATTTTCTTTCTTTTTTCTTTTTTCTTAAGTGAGAGGAGGGGAGAGAGTGAGACAGACTGCTGCATGCTTCCTGACTGGGATCCAACTGGCAACCCCATCCAGGGCTGACGCTCTAATTAGCTGAGCTATTTTTAGTGCCTAAGGCTGCACTTGAACCAACTGAGCCACTGGCTGCAGGAGGAGAAGAAGAAGAAAAGGGGAAAAGAAGCAGATGTTCACTTCTCTTGTGTTCCCTGATCAGGAATTGAACCTGGGACGTCCATACACTGGGCTGATGTTCTAGCCACTGAGCACCCAGCCAGGGCCTTCCCATTTTCTAAGTTATAAAATAATTGTTAAGTTGTGAAATAATCCTTTCACAATTTCTATTTCATCAAAATTAAAATTTTTGAGATGAGAAACAATTTTAATTTTCCAGGTGGCTTCCCAAACCAATTTATTGAATAAATGCATATTGTCCTCCACTGATTTGAGATGTCACTTTTTATTTATTTTTTTAGACAGAGAGAGAAAAAAGGGACAGGCTGAAACAGACAGGAAGGGAGAGAGATGAGAAGCATCAACTTGTAGTTGTGGCACTTTATAGATTTCATTGATTGCTTTCTCATTTGTGCCTTGATCAGGGGGCTCCAGATAAGCCAGTGACCCCTTGCTCAAGCCAGCAACTTGGGCTCATGTCAGCAACCTTGGGCTTTAAGCCAGTGATGTTTGGGCTCAAGCCAGTGACCCCACACTCAAGTTGGTGAGCCCTTGCTCAACCCAGATGTACCCGTGCCGAAGTCAGCAATCTTGGGAGTTTCAAACCTGGGTTCTTAGCATCCCAGGTTGATGCTCCATCCACTGCACCACCACCTGGTCAGGCCGAGATGCCATCTTTATCACATATGAAATTAGGTTTATTTCTGTTTCATTGAATTATTTGTCAACTCACTTGGCAATACTATACTGTTTTATTTATTGCAGGTTTATAATATTCAATATTTTTAATATGTCAGAAGTCAGCATTTCCTGGTTATTCTTGCTCATTTAGTTAATTTTTAAAAATTAGGTTGAGAGATTGTAAATGTATAATATATATTTATTCTAAGGAGAATTGATATCTTTATGATGTCAACACTTCCTATCCATACAAGGTATGCCTTGTTCAATTAACTCATCTGTGTAACTTACAAGTTTTCTTCATACTAATCTTGCACATTTATTGCTTGGCATTTTCTCTTGTTTTGGTAGCCCTTATAATTGAGTATATCTTTTATTAAATCTGATAGTTGTATATCTATATGAAAGTTATTTTAATTATGTAACCAGCCATTTTACTGAATTCATTTATTTTCTGTAATAGTTTTTTTTTTTTAATTTTAATAGAGAGACAGAAAGAGTGAAAGAAACATTCATTTGTTTTCCACTTGTGCATTCATTGGTCGCTTCTGGTATGCACCCTGACTGGGAATTGAAGCTGCAATCTTGGTGTTTTGAGACAATGCCCTGCCTGACCAATTGAGCTCATTGGCCTGGGCCTCTCATAAAATACCTTTTCAGTTGATTATCTTGGGAGTTTCTAGGTTTACAACCGTATCTGCAAATAGTGGTAATTTTTACCTCTTCTTAACTTTTAAACTCTATTTTTTTTGTCTGGTTAGTTGCATTGCATGCATTTGTTCTTTCGGGGTTTTTTTTATAGTTCATTAATTTACCTTATTTCTTTCCTTCTGTTTTTGTTTGGTTTATTTGTTCTTTCCCAAACTTTTTCAGTTGCATGTCTTCTTTTGAGCACTACTTTAGTTTCATCCATGAATTCCTGATGTGTAGAATGTTCATTATAGTGATTTTATATATATGCTGAAATTTTGGTTTGGATTTATTTGATTGAAGGATTGTTTGGGATTTTTTGAGTCCTATATATTTTATTCATTGCATTTTCTTGAGAGTATGTTTTCTACATTAATTCTAACTTTGAGTATTGATTGCTGTTTTCTTTATGGATTAATATAGTCAAGTTTTCTGAAAGTTCATATTAGAGCTCACTATTATCAAAGAAAACTTAGAAATAGTTAATTATTAGTATACTATTTTACTTGTGCAACAGGGGAAACCAGTAATAAATTAATATCCTTTAATAAAGGCAAAAATTGGAATACTTTTGCAGTTTGGAAACCATAAATTTTGTTTTCCTTGGGTGAGCTGCAGGATTAGCTGGCAGTTAGCAGAGACCAATCAGGGTGTTCTGACCTTACACATCTATTTCAGATGGGTAACCAACAAAAGTTATTCCAGTTGTCTGAAGGCTCTCCAGAAGACTATGGCAGGGTTGCTGTTGGCATGGGTGACAGGATCTGTCATGCCCTTCATTATCTTGTCCATCTTAGTTATGCCAGATCTGTACCATTTCCCTTTTCAGAATTTCTCAATATATGTCAATGGATCTCTATAAAAATATGTATATATTATCTATATCTTTACTTTTAAAATTACTGATCTGTCATGGACTAAAAGAGATGAGTTAGTTTCTTACTACCCATGTTTTTCTGTTATTTTTCCTTGTATCCTCTATCATTTAAAAAAAAATTTTTATTGATTTTGAGAGGATGGGAGGAGGGAGAGAAACATTGATTTGTTCCACTTATTGGTGCATTTATTTGTTGATTCTTGTATGTGCTCTGAGGATTGAACCCACAACCTTGGTGTAGCAGGATGTCGCTCTAACCTACTGAGACACCTGGCCAGGGCCTATTTATAGTGTTTACTATAACTATGCAAGGTTATTTGATCAACAGATATACATAACTGTTCCATGTTCTCATGAGTTGTAACCTTCAACATTATAGAGCCCCCCCCCCCCTTTTCTGGTCTGGTTTATTTCATTTGGCCTTATATGTTAAGATGTTGCTTTTTGTTTGAGTAGTATGTATTTATTCATACTTCTATCTTCAACCCTTCTGAATCATTTTTGTTGTAGGTCTTCTTCTAGCACAAATTTGAGTTTTGCTTTGTGATTTAGTTTGAAATTCTTTTTCTCTTAGCCTGAGTTTAGCTCATTTATATTTTTTGATTTGTTATATTTGGTCTTAGTTCTGTCACATTATTTTGCTATATTTTCTATTTATACCTTTAAAAATATTTTACTACTATATAAACTGCTTTGTTTTCTTTTTTTTAATTTATTGTGTTTACATGGATTCAAGTGCCTGCTTTGTTTTCTGAGTGTATTTCTTTTGATAATTAGGAAGGTTTAATTTTTATAACCTTTACAATGCCCTGATTAATACCCTCAATTCTCTATTTATTTGGCCAGACTTTTAGTATCTGTAATTCCCTTCTATAAGTAATGATGTATAAGTTGGACTGCATTAAAGTTAAAAACTTCTGCTCTGCAAAGGATAATATCAAGAGAATGAGAAGAAAAACCATAGCATGGAAGAAAATAATTGCAAAAAAAACACATTTAATAAATGATTGTTATCCAAAATATACAAAGAACTCTTAAAAATCAGTAAGAAAACAAACAACCTTATTTTAAAAATTACTAAATACGTTAACATACAACTCACCAAAGAAGTTATACAGATAACAAACAAGCATAAGTTGCTCCACATCATTTGTCATCAGGGAAATACAAATTAGAATAAGATACTAATACACACCTTATGGCCAAAATCTGGAACATGGACACCACCACCTTCTGGTGAGGATGTGAAGCAACAGGAACTCTCATGTTGGCGGGAATGCAAAATGATACTGCCACTTTGTAAGACAGTTTGGCAGTTTCTTATAAAACTAAACATATTCTTACCCTGTGATCCAGCAATCTGGCTCCTTGTTATTTATCCAAAGGAGCTGAAACACATCCACAATAAAACCTGCACAAAGAAATTTATAGCAGCTTTATTCATAATTGCTAAAACTTGGAAGCAACCAAGACACCCTTCAGTAGGTGACTGGATAAATAAACTGTGACCCACCCAGACAAGGAAGTATTATTCAGCACTAAAAAGAGCTATCAAGCCATGAAAAGACATGAAGGAACCTTAAATGCATGTTAGGAAGTGGGGAAAAAGCCAAATCTGAAAAGCCTTATATGATCCCAAATGTATGACATTGTGGAAACGGCTAAATCATGGAGACAATAAAAAAATCAGTGGTTGTCAAAGGTTGGGGTGGGGGGACACGTGGAGACAGCATGGGGAAAGATGAATTGGTAAAGCACAGAGGAGTTTTAGCAGTAAAAATTCTTGTATTAATCCATGGTGAATACCCAAAGAATGTATACTACCATCGAGACTGAATCATAATGTAAACTAAGAACTGTGATTATGAGACACTAGATTCATCAGTTGTAACAAATGTACCATGTTGTTGGGGGATGTTGGAAATGGAGGAGGCTGTCCAGGTGTTGAGGCAGGGTGTACATGTATGTCTCTTACCTTCCTCTCAAATTTGCTTTGAATCTAAAACTGCTCTAAAAATGTCGTAAAAAGAAAAAACAACCAACACAACAGTGGCAGTGGGGTAGGGTAGCAGCAAAGATCTTTCCCACAGGAAGCCCAAGCCTGGGCTTAATGCTTTCTTTCAAATGACTGTATTTGTTACTTTTTTTTTCTTTTTTAATCTAAGGGATTTTAAAATGGATATTGAGTGATCCTGAAACCAACATAATATTAAAATGAGTTCCAGACGAGACCACTTCCAATTGCTTCAAGTATGTTAGTCATCACATCAAACTTAACACAAGCCGTTTGTGGTTAGGGAGGTAAGTCTTTTAACATAGGCTTCAGAAGGACAGTTGATTAAAAATATGTCAAATGGGGTTCAGAATCACCTCAAACTCGTTTGGAATGCTTGATGCTCTTTTTCTTAAATTCACCCTTAAAGAATATTGCAGACTAACTCTCATAAGGGCTGTTGCTAAACCCTGCCTGCCACTGGGCCAGAGAAACTGACAATACACAGGACGAATTTTAAAAATGCTTTTCAGGAGTGTGAATTCCGAACCCACACATAGAAATCTGTTAAAATTTTACTCTTTAAAACAAATTATATCTAAGTTGAATTAAGTAGCAAGTGATATTTATACTTCAGTGAAAAGACCATTCTCACTCACTATTGACCCAGTTTTCTCTCACACCCTTAACTATTTTCTGTGTCCCAATTTTTCTGGGAATCGGAGGTCAAATTTTACGAAGCCTGCATTATTTAATAAATTAGACACTGCTAACATACTAACAAGTGCTTTTAAGCTCAAAGGCCCAAAGCTGTATCCAATATACTTCTGTGGGCTTTGATGCTCAGTACAGAACATGTAATGATAGATAAATGTTTCCCAGCACCCCAGTTACGTTCTACGTTTGGGTGGCTCTCAGTAAGTATAATTGTGACTGCAAGTCTGACTTACAGAATGCCATCTTTCAGTGAAGCTGCAAGTGTACATCAAATTTATATTTAAAACAAAACACCAAAACCATTTTACTGAAAACTAGTTTTATTTTAAAATTAAGTGCATAGCACTCATCTAATTCCATTGGTGTAGACTTTAGCACCATACTCGCCATTTGCAATTAATGTCATAACAGATACATTTTGGTTTGCAGTCTGTATTTGAGTAGTGTTTACTTAGTGGACTTTGGTAAAGCCCTTTATACATATCATTAATCTCTTCACAGTACACATTTAATGATGGTCCAGTAATCTCAAAAAAAAAAAAAAAAAAAGACCTACTTTAAAGACTAATCAATAAATTAAAACAAAACCCATATAACTCCTCCCCACCCGCAACCCCCAAAGCTAGCAGTTGTGAGCTGTATTTATACTGAAACCTAACGTCTTAAAAATAGCTGGTTTTCCAACCTCCCCAGCCCACCCCCCCGGGTATGCAGCAATAGGAACCAATTATTTTATTCTACCCCCCAAAAAAATTAATCCAGTGTTCTTTAGCTTTTTTAAATATAAACTGGGAGAGTATTATTATAAGCTTTTTAAAAAGGCATATTCTATAACAAGAATGACATTTAAACCAATCAATAAAAGCATTTGACAATACATTAAATTACCATAGGCACCAGTTGTTGTTTCAAGTTGGGATCTCTATCCCAATATCTTACATTCATAGTATTACTGAGGTAGTTAAAACACTGAAAATTGGACTCCAGGTTGCTGGGTTCTGAATGTGAATATGAAATTGAACCCACTTCCTCCCAAATAATTCAAGTTCTCCTGAGGTAAGAACTACCAAAATCCAATTAGCAGCCTTCTATAAAGAAGAAAATGATACTTTCAGAAAACAATTTTCATGCTTGAAAACTGCTATGTAAGTGTTCTTACCTGAGTGGTTTTTAAATTTTTATCTACCAAACTAATAAATCCACATCATGTCCTATATACTGTAATTACAAAAGTTACCTCGGTCTTAAGGAAAGGACATTCTTTAAGAATTCCCACCGGCAGAAGCCACCCACCCACCTATACTTATCCACTGGAGCCATCTGGATCGATTTTTGAGTCCCTTTCCTTCCTAACAGAAGCCATTTGCTTGATTACTGAGACTCCTGCTGCATACCCCCAACATCTTTATAATAAGTTTGTCTTCAATGCATATTGTGGCAGTTGCATACCTGCCATGCAGTTTCCCTTCTAGTCAAGTGCTATCTTGAAAAAAAAAACACAAACAAAAAGACACACCTTACTAATTTTTAAATCAGAAAGCTTCCCTCCACCAAATTTCTTCTCCCATAGATAAGAGCATAATGTATATAGTTTCAATTATTACAATGAGTTTTTCTTTTCGCTTTTAAGTCTACTCTCCCAAATTGCCCTTGCTGTAAAGACTTATTATTGCTGTTTTCACTCATTACCGATACACTGAAATGTCCCAGGGCAGTTTCTGGGGCCAATCTGAAAATGGCTATCGAAATTCAGTAATCAATACCTTTGCCTGCTTATACTGACCAGCTGGATACAAAGGTTTCCTATAAAACCTGTCTTCCATGTAACAAAGTGCTGCTCTAGCACAACCTGAGAACTACCCTAGCCATATCCCACTTAAAAATAAACCTACAGGACTTTATTCTAGTATTGACATTTTACAATTATGCCTTCCCTTGAAAAAACTTTTTCAGAGAAAATCAAATCTAGGGATAAATCACTGATTGCACAGAGAATCGCAAAACTTAGATATGGATTATGAATGATAGAAACCACTATTTCATTCATTCTAAGCCACAGTTATGTTCTCATTTGAAAATACATCCCAGCAGGAGTATTTTAACCTATGTTATAAAGGTAGTTCATACTATAACATTCCCAAAGCATGTTGCATTACAGTTAAGTGTTTCCAAGTAGTACAAATTCCCTGAGTTAAATGTGTTTTAATTCTAAAGATTTGAGGTTGATCACTGAGGGGAAAAGAACCCAAAAATTTATAGCCATGATTTTAAGAAATCTACTCCACCCTTAATTTCAGTACATAAATCCAGGCACCTACACTATCTGTGATAGAAAGTTATATAAAGTCATCTAAAAAAAATTTTTTTTTTTTTTACTGCACAGATCAGTATAGCATAGCAATTAATGAGTTTAAACTTAGTCAAAAATTCATTTGTAGATTAAGATTATAACTCAAGAGGACCTCTTCAAAAACTAATACTGTAACTTTCCTTCATAAAAAGACTGTTTGGCAAGTCCACAAACATTGATCTCTGACATATAAATCAACTTAGGCCCAGAGCCCACCACAGGTCAAATCTCAAAAGAGCGAAATGGAATGAGTCTGTCCAAATTTTCTGATGTATTGAATATTTTTGAAATATTTGGACCATCAGTTGGGGCTGGAAGTTTTGTCATGAAGGGGTTGAACAGAATTTGACATACATACTGTTAGTACTCCAAGGTATGTGTGGTGCATTCAAAGGGACAGTCAGTCTCCTGCTGCTGCTATCTGAAGAGCTCTGATGCGATCTGAATCCCTTTAGAAGTTTACAAAAAAGCTTGTCCCAGAGCTTCAAGTTACAAAACAGTCTGGATCAGGTGTTACCTTCACATAAAATCACCTTTCAAAACATGGAGTAATGCAAGGATAATGTTCATTTATCTGATAACTCCGGTTATAAGAAACATTCAGACAGGGCTTAACTTCTACCGGTATTGCCAGTGACATCCCAACACCAGTCTGCACGTGCCCAAGGCCCTGAACACTAGTTTGGAAGCCAGCAGGACATGTCTGTAGTGTGTAAGATGAGGTGTGCGTGGTAGACACAACCTGCTGACAGCTGGGTTGTTCCGACGCAGGGTGGCGATACTGCAGTGAGGTCTGATGTGTCTGATGGAGATACTGAGGCTGCTGAAAGTGAACTGGCCGCGAGGGCTGGGAGGCTGTCTGGAACACACTTAGTTGTGCCGGCTGAGGTACTGCTTGTCCTCTTTGCTTGTTTGCTTCTTTCACATCATTATCATGAGCGCTGCAACACGGATGGAAAGGAAACTGTTAATGGCACTGGAGAAGAATTTGTAAGAA
The DNA here is from genome assembly GCF_036850995.1 of Saccopteryx leptura. NCBI lineage: Eukaryota > Metazoa > Chordata > Mammalia > Chiroptera > Emballonuridae > Saccopteryx > Saccopteryx leptura. Next base: position 31,520,202 of record NC_089515.1, read on the forward strand.
AGTCATGTACCACCCCCAACTCCTCCACAGCTGACTCCATGGACTGAGCCACTATACCTAAAGAGCGGTCACTGTGACCAGAATTTCAACAACAGTGCAACCTCTCCCTTATCCTTCTAAAAGCTCCTTCTCTTGGTATAAACCTAAGGAACCAGTAGCTGGCAACTTTAAAGGTTATGTCCAGCTCAGGAGATATGTCCACAATAAGCACTTAAATGTGGCTGCTACTTTGGTGACATCCTAGGGCCTAATAATTCAAAGATGCGGAAATGAAGAATGAGGCAAGATTTGCCTGGACTGACTGATCTCATAGCCATGCAAGAGCGGCTCCTCTCCTTGTCATGTACTCAGAATCCTACTAGCAATGACAACCTCTTCCAGGCAACAGCCTAAAGGGGCCGCCCTTCCACTGAGTACTTGCTCTTACAGCAGCTTGCTCATGGCAGCAAAAGCTGCCCTAAAGGCTCTGTGCTTTTGAAAAGTTGCTTTTATGGTCCTTTACAAATGAAGAAAAATATTAACAAGAAGTCACAAATACAGAACAGAGGCTTACATCAATAGCCGTTCAATGCACTGCACTAAGAAATCCCAGGAGTAAGCAGTAAGACGATGCAGTCTTGTAGGCCACGTTGGAGAAAGACGAAGTATAATCCTTGAAGAAGCCACACATGCAGCAGCTACTAAAGAAGGTGCATAATTTAGAAAGGCATAATCTGTGGAGACATCAAAAATGAACTTAAGCAACAGAATACACAAATCACAAGCTCATAAATCACTTACTGGCATCCACAGTAACTCACCTTGCAAAGATACTTCCAGGAAGTAATCTGCATATTTGGCCATGTAGAGTTTAGTTTTTTCCAAGCAAATCATTGGCCAGCCATCATGAAGGTCTGTTTCATGTACTGCTTCAGAGAGATAATACTCGATGAAATGGGCAGCTGTTGGAAGGCAGAGGTTCCACTGAAAGGTTTCTAATAGTAATAATTCCATATGTAGCAAATTTTGTTTTGTTAATACTAGATTCATATTAGTCATACAACCCAGGCTGTTGAGCTGCTCTAGCTTAGGCACACTATCTTCTTTTTCTTCAAATTTACCTTATAAAAGAAAGGAGAAAAACAGAGAAAATATTAGGCAAATGATCATTATAGATCTAGACACGTAAATGGAATTTGCTGCCTTTTACTGCAAAGATGAGCCAAAGACATTCTTTCCCCTACTTTGGGAAGATACAATTGTGCCAGAACTCTCTGATTCTCATATTTGCAAGTTTTCTCTCCCAGTGCTTCTGTCCTCCACCTTTCACTCTCCCCTAAAAAAACTACAACATGTAAACATTCTGATCGAATTCATATTATGTAATGAAAAGCCACATATGCCAATGAAAAAATAACTCTCTCAAACTGAATCTTCTCAGGCAATTGGGGCTGGCAGTACAGGTAGTGGTTAGTGAAAGAGAATTATTTTATTTTTGAACAGAAGAAAATTTAAAGGACAATGTCATAGAGTTATCTGAAATAAAAAGTAGCTAAGTGTCAAGTGTTGTCATCTCAGCATATTTTCAGTACAATCTCAATTCCAAATAAAGACTTAGGGAAAAAAAACTGGATGACTATATATTGCAAGTATTCTCCTTCCACAAAAAATCTCTCTCTCTTCTTCTGAATTCAAAGCAAAAGCCTAGCTAAGTCTGTTACAAACAAAGAAGGAATACTTTATATGCACTTTTATACCCATTGACTCAAAGCAGAAGTTCTGATGGCAGAACTTCATTATTTGAAACCATTCACTTTTTTTCAGGAGATACTCATCTATATATACAAAGTAGGATTATGATTCTCTTTTCAGTCCTAGAACATTTTTAACCCTTTGAGTAGTACGAACGGTATGTACATCCTCATGCCTCTTGACCATCCAGAGTACGATTGTACAAAAATTTTTATTTTAAAGATGTGTAAGGCAATATTAAAAAAAGGCAAATGTATATTCTTCTTGTTTCCATAAATTGTTTATCAAACAAACATGATTTTAAGTTAATAAAATTGTAACTGGAACTAATTTCATTTTTTTGAAATAAAAAACTCACTCCTGGGGGTCAGCAAGCATGAGAAACACTCACTCCTCAAAGGGTTAAGAGAATATGTACCATCTCACACGGTGATTTCCAAGCAAGCGTTTTAATATATATCATTTCTTTTAGGTATTTCTAGAACCCATGGCTGAAAAAAATTCATATATTATGATTTTTCCAGATGCACCGGCAGAATCAGAGAGTTGTCTTCAAGTCTCTTTGGGTCTTTGTTCTGTGGTGATAACTAAAACCTTCCTAGTATCATGTTCTATTTTACAGTAAGGTTTAAAACAGTCATATTATTATAGATTTCTCACAATAGCTAGTACTTAATTTGTTCAAATGATAAGTTATTAAAATGTTACATATTACTATATAAAATTTTTATTCTACTATAATTATCCCAATATATTTGGTTTCCTTGAAAATATTATTTTATCCATTTAAAAACATTCTAAAATCAATAAATAAAAATGAAAAAACAAACAATATAAATGTTCTGAAGAGTCAGAATAAATGCCAAAGGAGCAGAAACCAGACAAGTTTCCCTATGAAGTTTCTTTTTCAGAAGAGATGGGTTTACACCACACATTCAAGCTGCTACAACAAATGGTAGTGGCCAGGGTTAATCAGCCCAGATGTCCAAGGTATTGCAGCCAATGGGGTTTGTTCATGTTGGCGTGCCTTTGTGGCTAAGGAGAAAGTACTGCTGACTACCTTGGTCTCTGCTTATGGAGGGGAATCTGGGTAAAAGGTTTTGTTTCCTATAGCAGGAAAACTAAGATCATAGCCTCAAGAAGAAAGCCCAAAGAAGCACATAATTTCTCTTCTGCTCTACAAATTTTGAATTTCTTTACATCTAAACTACTTTTAACTAAATATTGCTCAAGTAGGAATTAATCACTCCTCAAAAAACTTACATGATTCAGACTTTTCATAAATTTAGTTAGCCCTTCCCAATTCAAATCACATAAAAGTGAATGAATCTCACAAGTTTTTTCTCAATAGTATAGCTCAATGCACTAAAAGTGGTCTTTATGACACAGTCATCTAGTGTCATCACTGCACAAAGAGGAGAGGAACCCACTGTTCTCAGTATGGGTGGAATTCTTCAGAAAGAGAATGACCTGTACATTCAGTTCTGACCTTCTGGATGAATCATTAAGGCCTTTTAAGTGCCCTGCCATTTGTGCAGCAGCAACAACAGTGGCAGTATACCTAAAAGGAATGTTGTAAAAATGAATGAGTTTATTTACATCATGCTTGAAGTTCCTTTTAAGAAATTAATAGATCAAAATTCACTGTTTGTTTCAAGGATCAAGGATGTTTCATATTATCTCCTTGAAACTTTTAACATTAAAAACAAAATTGTGTATAACCAATTTCACAGCTCAAAAAACCAACATAGCGAGGTTGGCCAATTCACTAAAGGTCAAATAAATTGAGCCAAACTAAAAATGGAAACCAAAAGGAAGACATGTTTGAATTCCCAAGCTGTACTGCTAGACCAAAGTACTTCACTGGGTTATATGGGGATAACAACTACCAGAATAGACAGACTTCTATATTATTAAGCATCTGTGGAGTTTCTATATTTATAAAGTACTTGGCTATTATATGTGTGAAAGCCTTTGTATCTTGATTCACAATGTTAATAACAAACTGCATTCTGTATAAATAATCATACTTGGGATTTTAATTCAGGTTTAAGTTTTTTGGAACTTCTCATTATCTATAAGGATATAAATACTCAGATACATGGCTATTAGAGGATTTCAAAATGTGTGACAGCATCAATGAGTACCTGCATTCATAGCCATAGTTTTTGCTGTGCTGAATGCTATGTGCATGAGTATCTTAAATCTACTTATCCACAATAACACATATAGGTCACAAAGCTCAGTTTCTTCCATTGAAAGGAAATACCAGAAGCCATGTGATTATATTGATAAAGGCCCTAAACAGGAAATAAGGGCACAGGATATTCACGTCTGCTTCCCAGAAAATAAAGAATTAGAGGACACAGAAACAAAATGTTAGGATGTCTTTCTTTTATAGGAAATGTTAAAATCAGTCCTGGAAAACAGCATATTTTCAAAGTTAGCAGTGAATGGCAGGCAGATGTCATTGTGAGCTCTTCCAATCTATATGCTGTCCTTTTATTACAAAGTAGGGGAAAAAGTCATCCATAATATATACTAAGATTTCTCACAAATTTATAAGGAACAGGAAGAGGCAATTCGAGAGAAAAAAGAAGGTTCTAACTCTCATTAAAAATTAGATGTAAATCAAATCAACTGTGAGATACAATTTTTCACCTCTCAGATAGTAAAATAAAAAGCTCTGTCAACCAATGAGAAACAAGCACTTGTCACAAATTTTTACTAATAAAGCCTGTAATCTCACTTTTGGCTTTATCTTGAAGGCAAGATCATTTCTTAGTTGCCCAAGATCTTGGGCAAAGTATCAAAGGCCTCATCTCTGAGTCTGCTTCCATGCTCTTCACAAATTCAATGCTTCAATCACAGAAGCCAAAGAAAGCCAGAATATACGTGTCAAAGAGCTGGAATTTGAGGATTTCCCAGGATAAATCAGTCTTTTCTGGAATGAGCCAGAACATTAGGGATAGGGACCTAGACTAAAGATAATAAAACAGTTCATGGAAGAGTAATCACTGATTGCCATGCTAATTTTTATGTTTCCATTTCCTACCTGCTTTTTCAAGAAAATTTCCTGTTTTTAAACATATTACCCCACTTGATTCTCAAGACAACTTTATAAGTGTCTTTATTTTCATTTTATAGAGAAATAAACTGAGACTCAAAGGTTATTAAAATTCACATTGCTGACGAGAGACCGAAAACTAGGCAATTCATCACTTTAATCCCTGCTCTAAAACACTACACAACGCCCTCCAATCAGATCATCTGAAGGCCCTTTCTTCCTGCCTCGAACAGTGTAGACACTCAAGCAGCTGGATACGCATTAATACCTAGACCTTACAAACCGTACTCCACTTTGACCAAGTTACTGACAGTCCCAACCTATTTAATAACTACAGAGAATCCAGCTGTCAGCTGAAAATTGTTCTTCACTTTTATAAAACAGGCTGCCCATCCCAAAGCAGGGAGCATCTGGTGGAGGGGACATACAGAATTTAATCATTCTGCGAGGAGAGAAACGTTATTTGAATAAAAGTTCATGATAACTAATTGGAGAACTGCTATTGGTATCCAAATGTAAAAAGATAGAATGTAAGAATGTAAAGAACACTAGAATGCACTCCACAAATATAAAACAGATGTCGGATACTGAAAACAGGCCACCAGTTGATAAGCATCTTAAGTCCTTCTTGTTGTAATAAAGTATTAGACTGAAGTGAGGAGAGACTGAAGGTGGCTACTAAGAGACAGCTTCTTTGATTCTGAACCGATAGCTTGAACTCTTTTGAGCACTGCCTACTTGGGAGGGGCAGAGACTCTGGGGGATACCTATTTCATACTTCCCCTCTCTCCAGTGGAAAAGAATAATGTAAAAGCAATTCTTCTCTTTCAGGGACAGAGGTTTTTGGGGCTGTTGGCAGAACAAGGGGAGAAGGTATCTGACTCTTTCAGTCATAGGTGATAATTCATATTTGAATCAGAGCAAATACAAGTCTTAAAGCCTAGGCTACTTGAAAATGAGCAAAAAGTAACCACATAGATTAAATCAAATAATCTTTTTTTTTTGTTTGTGTGTTTTTCCAAAGTGTGTGTGTGGGGGGTCAGACAGACTACCGCATTCGCCCCACCATGATCCACCCGGCATGCCCACCAGGGGGCAATGCTCGGCCCCTCTGGGGCATTGCTCCACTGCAATTGGAGCCATTCTAGCACCTAAAGCAGAGACCATGGAGCCATCCTCAGCGCCCAGGACCAACTTTACTCCAATGGAACCTTGGCTGCAGGAGGGGAAGAGAGAGACAGAGAGAAAGGAGAGTGGGAAGGGTGGAGAAGCAGATAGGCGTTTCTCCTGTGTGCCCTGGCAGGGAATCAAACCTAGGACTTCCACATGCTGGGCTGACGCTCTACCACTGAGCCAACCAGGCAGGACCTAAATCAAATAATCTTTAGTAAAATAAACTGTGACCTTAAACTAAAAGTAATAGACAATTTAAAACAGGAACAATTTGAAAATTCCATTCCAACCAACCTAAGATGGTGCACAACTAAGTATTCTTTCCTCAAATTGTGAAAACTGCAGTAATTTAGAACCAATCCCAAGCACTACATGGTGGCCAGAAGTCTTAACTATATTATTCAACTACTGTCCTCAGTAAACTCTGGTAGCAACATATTGTTTATGAATAATAGTTCAGTAATCCCTAATTCATTTAGTATGTCACCAGTAAGTAAGCTTTAGTCACAAATGTAAGTTGGTCTATGAACTGACTGTGCATCACTGATAATTTCATAGTCTACCAAGATGAGTCTCCCACTTGGTCCACACCACACTTTAAGAATCACAAGCATAGGCCCCCGCTGGGCAGATCAGCTGGTTGAAGCATTGTCCCAATATGCCACGGTTGCGGCTTCGATCCCCAGTCAGGGCACATACGAGAATCAACCAGTGAATACATAAATAAGTGGAACAGCAAATCAACAGTTCTCTCTTTCTCTCCTTCCCCTCTCTAAAAATAAATTTTAAAAAATTTAAGCAGCCTTTCTAAAGAATTACAGGTGTAGGAAAGGCAGGATTTAGTATCAGTAAAGTATAGCAGTGATGGCCATAGCAGGAAAAAATTATTTTTCACTAATGATCTCAAATTTATAAAACAACCTAACTTGCATATCTGATTTCCAGTGCTTCTCTACTATAAACTGATCCCTTAATAAACTAATATCTGTAAGACAACAAGAAACCATTCCACTTGTGGATTCTCACACATCTGATGTGTCAGGTATGGGTTTTTCCAATCCTATGCAAATTAGTAAGCCACAAAGGGCTGCACAGCCGGTGATGAAACACCACAGAACTGTACGTGATTGCTTGTGAAGATAAAACCTTAATTCAAGGTTAAGTTAAAGGTTAAGTACAAATACACAAGCATTACTTCGCTGGCTTTCTCAGTGAGGAGTAGCAGGTGATGTGTCTGGATCTTAGAGGACAATAGATGAAAGAAGAAATGTAGATTTTTCAGAAAATAAGACAGTATTCTGGTAAGAATTGGCTCAAAGTACACGGGGATAAGGCTGGAAGATGAGACTGGAAAGGTGGTTGGGTCCATATGAAAGGTTCAAAATACTACATTAAGAAGTTTCTACCTTAATCAACAGACCGTGAGAAGTCTTCACTAGGGCTGTGTTTAGTTATATTCAGTCTGGTCCACAAGGGATTTGAAATAACTTATAAAAAGATCTTCAAGGAGACAAAATAAGTAGTTGGGGTCATTATTTTTTCCCCCACGGATTTGAGAGAAAGAGAGGAATGGGGAGGGTAGAAGGTGGAGGGGGGAGGGTGAGGAAGGAAGGAAGGAAGGAAGGAAGGGAGGAAGGGAGGAAGGAAGGGAGGGAGGGAGGGAGGAGGGGAGGAGAGGAGGAGGGGAGGAGGAGAGGAGAGGAGGAGGAGAGGAGAAAAGGACAAAGGAGAGAGGGGTATCAACTCATGTTCCACTTAGTTGTGCACTTACTGGTTGACTCTCATATATGCCCTGTCTGACAGGGACTGAACCCATGACCTTGCACACCGGAATGATGTTCTAGCCAGGCGTCATCAAACTTTTTATAAAAACTGCCCACTTTTGCAGTGCTGGTCAACCTGGTCCCTACCGCCCACTAGTGAGCAGCCCAGCTTTCATGGTGGGCCAATTGCAGCGCCATTTGGTTGCTCTGCTACCGCCCACCATGAAAGCTGAAACGCCCACTAGTGGGCGGTAGGGACCAGGTTGACCAGCACTGCAAAAGTGGGCACTTTTTATAAAAAGTTTGACACCCCCTGTTATCGACTGCGCAACTCAGCCAAGGTGGGGAAGCCACACTGGATCCTAAGCCCTTAAATGGGGGTTTGAGGTGAAGGCAGCAGATATTTCTAAATACTACTTTGAAGTAGGGCTTCAATTCTTACTGTAATGACATGAATAATATAAAAACTACATAATGGACTCAACTTCAACATCAAATAAAATCTTTTCACATTATTACAAGAAGAAAAACTCAATTTCAAGTCCTTTACTCACCCTCTTTCTCTTCAGCTGGGGTACTAACAAACAATAAAATGAGGTATCGGAAGATGGGAAAATAAAGAGGTACCAAAATGCCCAACAGTACGTTCTGCATTGGGTAACAAGTATGATCACATCCGAGTCTACCTTGCAGCCTACTACATGGTTGTGCCTATGGCACAAGCAAAGACTCTCACATTGTGTAGCAGTTCCATGTGAACCTTCAGTTCTTTAAGCTAACTCATTCTCAGCTCCATCAACAATTTGGGCCAGAAGATTCTTTGTTGTGGGGGACTGCCCCACCGCTACTCACTGGATGTTAGCAGCATCCTCCCAGGTTGTGATGACAACCAAAACTAGCTCCACACAATGCCAATAATCCTCTGTGGGGCACAGCTGACAACTGCCCCTGGATGAAAACCACTGCTTTAAAGCAATGGTTCTCAATTGGAAGGTACATCAGAATCACCTCTGGAATTTTACAGGAAGTTAAAAAATACCCAGGCCCCATATTACAGATTCTGAGTCAATAGATCTGGAGTGGTCTAAACATTTGTTTCAGAATCTTTAGGACATAAGGCTCAGGCACATATGTTTTTTAGACTCCAGAGCCACATTTTAATGTCTGGTTAAAAATTACCATGCTGACCCTGGCCAGTGGCTCAGATGATAGAGCATAGCCCCAGGTATGGACGTCCAGGGTTCAACTGCCAGTCAGGGCACACAAGAGAAGCAACCATCTGCTTCTCCCCCTTCTCTCCCCTCCTGCAGCCAGTGGCTCAATTCGTTCAAGTGTGGCCCTGGGCACTGAGGATAGCTCTGATAGAGCGTATCAGCCTCAGGTGCTAAAAATAGTTCAGTACTTGAGCATCAGCCATAGATGTAGTTGCCCAGTAGATCCCAGTTGGGGCACATGTGGTCTGCCTATCTCCCCTCCTCTCACATTAAAAAAAAATTTTTTTTTTTCTGCCAAGAACTTTCAGCAAACTTTCTGGTACTCATAAACTGGAATGAATGAAATTTGGTGATATTTTACTGAGTTCTACATAAACTTATTTTACTATAAACAATAGAAATTTCCAATCATGTAGAATAGATTCATACTTACTTGCTAGAAGCAGACAGGAAAGTGCAACTAAATGCAGCTGCTGGACAGAGATGTCATACCGATCCATAAATAGGTCCAGCAAATAGACAGCAAGATGTCGGGCAGAAGGGCAGAGTGTGAAGCGATTGCTCACAATGGCAATCAAGTCAGCAAAATACCTTCTGAGACTTAGTTGAGGGGATTGGCCTTTGTATGAGGGCAACTTCAGCTCCTAAATCAAGAGAAACAACATTCAGTTAACTTAGCCTGTTGGAGAAGTATTCCCACAATGCAAAGGTAATTTCTCCCCTTAGTGTGACAAGTGCCAAAAACACACTTTACTTGAATGAAACACAAACATAAAAAAGCTGAGTAGAAGACTAATGAATGGCATTTAAAATTTAAACCAAACTTTTCACCTTATCTTTCATCACCTGGTCCACACCTTTGACATGACCAATTATAGGTGTTTCTTGGATTATTACCTTTGACATGACCTTTTATCACCTTTGACATGACCAATAATATGTAGGTGTTTCTTGGATTATTAAAGAGATATAGTCAAGCAAAAATTTAATAAGGGAATCCTGTTTTGCCTACCAGGTGTTTTCAGAAAAACATCCCTAAAATCCAACCATACCACACATATACACTCCCCTCCAAGAAGCTCACAGCTTTCGGTTAGAAGGTAATAGATAAGCTGACATACTCCTAATATGTCACATACTATATTATACTTGCAGGGATGTGGAAGGTAGAAACCAGTTTTCATCAACTGGTATGTTCTAATTATGTTTCCTTTCAGCAATTTTATGATCTCTCCTTTGCCATCATCCTCTCAAGCACCTAAAAGTATTCCCATCACCACTATTCAATCTTGAATTAAATGAACTTGCTTTTACCAAATTGGAAAATTTTGGCCTTGGCCAGTTTGCTCAGTGGATAGATGGCCTGGTGTGCAGATGTGCCAGGTCTAAAGGGCACATATGAGTAGCGACCATCTGCTTCTCTTCCCCCCTCCCTCTCCCCCTCTGCCTTCTCTCTCTCTTCCATATTGTAATCAGTGGCTCCACTGGTTTGAGTGATGACCCTGGGCTGATAATTCAGTTGGTCTGAGCGTTGGCCCCAGGCACTGAGGATAGCTCGGTTGATTCAAGCATCAGCTCCAGGTGGGGTTAGCCAGGTGGATCCTCATTGGGACACATGTGGGAGTCTATCTCCCCTTCTCTCACTTAAAAAAAAATTAGAAAATTTCTATACTATATATTAAAGTATTTCTAGAGCATAGAGAAAGATGTTAAGGGTTAAGTTCACTTTATGAGACAAGCATAATACCAATACTAAACCTAATATGTATCATAATAGAAGTAACTTGGATAGCTACAACCCTGAAAGCACAGGGAAAAAGAAAATAAATTACACTTACTCAAATTTTAAAACTTTTGTACATTAAAGGACACTATCAAAAAAGGAAAAAGGCAACCCACAGCCTGACCAGGCAGTAGAGCCGAGGACAGAGCAGTGGACTGGGACGCTGAAGACCCAGGTTTGAATTTCTGAGGTGACAGGCCTGAGTGTGGTCTCACAAGCTTGAATGCAGGGTCAACAACTTAAGCATGTGACCTCGTGGTTGCTGGCTTGAGTCCAAAGGTTGATAGTTTGAAGCCCAAGGTCTCTGGCTTGAGCAAGGGGTCACTGGCTCAGCTGGAGCTCCCAAGTCAAGGCACATATGAGAAAGCAATCAATGAACAACTAAGGTGACGCAATGAAGAACTGGTGCTTCTCATCTCTCTCCCTTCCTGTCTGTCCCTGTCTGTTCACCCCCTTGCTAAAAAAAAGGGGGGCAACCCACAGAATGGGAGAAAATACTTGCAAATCATATATCTGCTAAAAGGTTACTGTCCAGATTATATAAGAACTCTCTTACATATACAGCTCAACAAAACCAAGCAACTCAACTGAAAAGTGGACAAAGGACTCAAACATCTCTCCAAAGAAGATATACAAATGGCCAGTTAGCACATATACAGATGCTCATCACTAACCATTGGAAAAATGCAAATAAAAATCATTATGAGATACCACTTCATATTTATCAGAACTGCTATTATCAAAACAAAACAAAACAAAACCCAGAAAACAGAAAATAAATGTTGGCAAGGAGGTAGAAAACTGGAACCCTTGTGTACTAGTGGGAATATAAAATTATGCAGCCACAGTAAATGACAGTATTACAATTCCTCCAAAAAACTAAATACAGAATTACCATATAATCCAGCAATTTCACTGTTAAGATACGTACTTAAAGTAATTAAGAATAGGGACTCAACGAGACAGATAAATCCATGTTCATAGCAGTGTTATTCACACTAGCCAAAAGGTGGAAATAAACCAAGTAATCATCAACTAATGAATTAACAGAATGTGGTATAAACATACAATGGATGATTCAGCCTTAAAAACAAATGAAATTCTGGTGTATTCCACAGCACAGATGGATCTTAAGAACAGTGTATTAAGAGAAATAAGCCAAACACAAAAGGACAAATACTGTATGATGCCCCTTGAACGTGGTACCTAGAATGGTTGTCATAGAGTCAGAAAGTAGAATTGTGGTTACTAGGAACTGGACGGCAGGGAAAATGGGGAATTATTGTTTAATAGGTATGAGTTTCAGTTTGAAAAGATGGAAAAGTTCTAAAGATGGATAGTGGTGGCCTGGCTGGTTGGCTCAGTGGTAGAGCGCCGGCCAGCATGATGTCCCAGGTTGGATTCCTGGTCAAGGCACACAGGAGAGGTGACCATCTGCTTCTCCACCCCTCCCCCTTCTCTCTGTCTCTCTTCCCCTCCCGCAGCCAGGGCTCAACTGGTTCGAACCAGTGAGCTGGCACTGGCACTGAGGATGGCTCTGTGGAGCCTCTGGCCTCAGGTGCTAAAATAGCTCAGTTGCTTAGCAACCTCCCCCGCTAGGCAGAGCATCGCTTGCCAGGTGGATCCTAGGGGGTCTGGGTACATGCAGGAGTCTATCTCCCCTCCTATCACTTAAACATTTTTTTTAAATAAAGGTAGATAGTGATTATGGTAGCCATGTGAATATATATCTACTGTCACTAAAGTGTACATTTAAAAATGGTTTAAATCAGGGGTCTCAAACTCGCGGCCCGCAGACTAATCAAACGTCATGGATTAGTCTGCGGGCCAGTCTGCAGGCCGCACAAAATTGGTGGGCGGGCCGCATGCGGCCTGCGGGCCCGAGTTTGAGACCCCTGGTTTAAATGGTGCCTGACCTGTGATGGCACAGTGGATAAAGTGTTGACCTAGAATGCTGAGGGTGCTGGTTTGAAACCCCAGGCTTACCAGGTCAAGGCACATGCGAGAAGCAACTGCTACGAGTAGATGCTTCCCACTCCTTCCCCCCTTCTCTCACTCTCTTTCCTCACTCTAGAATCAATAAATGAAATATTTTTTAAATGTTTTAAATGGTAAATTTTATGTTATGCACATTTTGCAACAATAAAAAACACAAAAATGGAAGTTACCGTATTTTTCACTTCATAAGATATACCTGACCATAAGACACACTCAGGGTTTTAAGGAGGAAAATAAGAAAAAAAATATTCTGAACCAAATGGTGTGTTAAAATATTTAATAAAATACGGTACATATCTAACTTAATAAGGTATAAAGTTTTAGATAAAATGTGTGCTAGCTTTGGCAGCACATACATTAAAGTTGGAACAATCTAGAGAAGATCAGCATGGCCCCTGTGGAAGGATGACATGGAAATCTGCAAAGTGTTCCGTATTTTTGTCTGGTATATGGTAATGAGAGATTTGACTCTGGGTGGTGGGCACACAACGCAATATACAGATGATGTATCATAGAATTGTATACTTAAAACCTATTGAATGTCACTCAAAATTTGAAAAATGGAAAATAAAATTTAAAAAATAATATCCAATGTAGTTTAAATTTAGTAGTAAATACAAAGACTGTACCAATTGTAATACATCCCAGGAATACAAGAATGGTTTGATATTAGAAAATATATTAATATAAATCACTAACAATTCACAGATATGCACAATCACCTTGATAGATGTCAAAACAGCATTTGGATAAAGGTGACCCTTGGAGATATAACACATACCTATTTCTTTGATGAAGGGAGATAAAAAGATCTCAAATATAAAAGCCAGCATCAATTGAATATTGAATGTGACACAATAAAAAGATTAGCACTGTAGTGCTGATTACTGCAATATTATTTAACATTATTCTGTGAATACTAACTAATCCAAACAGAAGAAGGAAGGAACTAACAGGTTTAACAACGTATTGTAAAGGAAGAATCAAAGTCTCTCTCAGAAAGTTGTTGTTCTACAGATGGTAGAATTTCTATCCAGAAAAAAACATAAAAATCAACAGAAAAAGTAAGGAGAAATACTAAGAATTCAGTACAGTGGTTGTTTACAAAATTAGAATAAAAAAACCAATAGCTTTTCTGTATACTAAGAGCTGGTTGGAAAATAGAACCCATCTACATTAACCATAAAATTAAAATCCCTAGAAATAAATCTATATATGCAAGCACTGTATCAATAAAACATTAAAATTCCGAAGGAGTTTGAAGACTTGTATACATGGGAAAAACATTCTTTTTTATTGGACAGAAGAACCTATTTGATAATAATGGCATTTCAAATCAGGGAAAAATAGATGAATTTAATAAGTATTCCTGACATATAGGATAAAGAATTTCTTTATTATTTACAGAAATCTTATAAATTAATAAGAAAAAGACAGCAAATATGAATAGACAATTCACAGGAAAAAATAAAATCGGGCCAAAACTTATAAAAAGATGACTCACCTCACTCAAAATTAAAAAGTTATACAGTCTTAACTTACCACATTACATTATTATTTTTTTCTTTTTTGTATTTTTCTGAACTTGGACACGGGGAGGCAGTCAGACAGACTCCCACATGTGCCCAACTGGGATCCACCCGGCATGCCCACCAGGGGGCGATGCTCTGCCCATCTGGGGCGTTGCTCTGTCGCAACCAGCATTCTGGCGCCTGAGACAGTGGCCACAGAGCTATCCTCAGAGCCCGGGCAAACTTTGCTCCAATGGAGCCTTGGCTGCAGGAGGGGAAGAGAGAGACAGAGAGGAAGGAGAGGGGGAGGGGTGGAGAAGCAGATGGGCGCTTTTCCTGTGTGCCCTGGCCGGGAATCGAACCCGGGACTCCTGCACGCCAGGCCGATGCTCTATCACTGAGCCAACCGGCCAGGGCCTTATTAATTTTTGTTTAAGATATTAAGAATGGGCCCTGGCTAGTTGGTGCAGTGGTAGAGCATCACCCTGGTATGTGGATGTCCTGGGTTCGATTCCCAGTCAGGGCACACAGGAGAAGCACCCATCTGCTTCTCTACCCCCACTTCTCTCTCTCTCTCTCCCTCCTGCAGCAGAGATGGCTCGATTGGAGAGAGTAGGCCCTGGGCACTGAGGATATCTCCATGGCTTCCGACTCAGGCTCTGGCGCTAAGAACTTGGTGAGCAATGAACTTGGTCAGAACTTCCATTGAGCAATGGAACAATGGCCCAGATGGTCAGAGCATCACCCCCTAGTGGGCTCGCTGGGTGGATCCCCATCCAGGCACATGCAGAAGTCTATCAGCCTCCCTCCTCTCACTAAATTTAAAAAAATAAATAAGAATGGAAATAAGAACTTCCAGATATTATCAGTCAGATTAGCAATATAACCTTTTGGAGGAAAGTAGGTAATACAATTTTTTTAAGTGCAGATTAAACATACCCTTTAACTTAGCAACACTAGGCTTAGGAATTTACCCCATATATAAGGAGGTCCTTTGCAACACTATTTTTAATAAGGAAGATAGTCAAATAAAAAGCTTTATGTCCAACAACCTGAATGGATCTCCAGAAAATTTTGTTGAGTGAATAGAACCAATTCCAAAAGGTCACATACTGTAAAATACCATTTACATAACTAACATTCTTGACATGATATTATTATAGAAATGAAGAACAGATTAGTAGTTACCAGGGTTTAAGGGGAAGAAGGAATGAGAGTGCCGGGAAAAGCATGTGATTATAAAAGGGTAACACAAGAAAGATATCACTGTATTGATAGAAAATATTCTGCATCTTGACTATCATCAATATCCTGGCTGTAAGAATTATACTCTAGTTTTACAAGATGTTACCACTGGAGGAACTGGGTAAAGGGTACAGGGGATCTATCTGTACTATTTCTTATAACTGCATAAAAAGTGTAATTAGAGGCCTGACCAGGCAGTGGCGCAGTGGATACAGCGTCGGACTGGGATGCTGAGGACCCAGGTTCAAGACCCCGAGGTCGCCAACTTGAGCGCGGGCTCATCTTGTTTGAGCAAAAAGCTCACCAGCTTGGACCCAAGGTCGCTGGCTCAAGCAAGGGATTACTCAGTCTGCTAAAGGCCCGCGGTCAAGGCACATATGAGAAAGCAATCAATGAACAACTAAGGTGTTGCAATGCGCAATGAAAAACTGATTGATGCTTCTCATCTCTCCATTCCTGTCTGTCTGTCCTTGTCTATCCCTCTCTCTGATTCTCTGTCTCTATAAAAAAAAAATAAAGTGTAATTAGAAAAGAACTTGATATCAATCAACAGAGAATTGATTAAAATAAACTACAGGACACCGATTCAATGTGGACATTAAACTAAAGGACAGTAGACCTCTATGTGTTGATATGGAAAATTTGATAAACTGAGTGAGGTTGAGGTGGGAGGAAGGTAATAGAACAATGAATATATATTTGACCTCTTGTATCAAAAACAAAAAAATAACTTATTTGCAAATATACTAAATTATTTGGTATCTTTTCAAGAAAACAAACAATAATGATGGTAACCCGAGGGAATCAGGAAATAGTGAGGGTTGGGGAAACTCATTTTAATCATTCTTATATTATCCAAAATTTTTTTTAACCATATGCACGTATCATTGAAAAATTTTTATAAATACTGAAAGTAGTTACTTGAGACACAGGCTAATGGGCCATTTTGTGTTTTTAATCTTTATTATATGTGGCTTAAGTGTCTGTTTGTCGCCAATAGCTTATTGGTTGCTTGCGTAACTGTACTAGCCAATGGGGTGAAGTTGCCACAGCATTCAAATAGTCCCGCCTTCTGGCATGCCACCTCACAAACTGAGGTTAAAGATTGGAGCAATTATTATGCTGTTAAGAAATCTTAACATCAGAAGGGGTCTTTGCAATGGTACAAGACTAGAGGTTCTCCAATTGAAAAATAATGTCATAATAGCTAAATCTTTGGCTCCTCTAAAGGTGAAATACATGTCATTCCAAGAATTGATTTGGCTCCATCTCAAACAGGGCTGCCGTTTCAATTGAGACGTAGACAATTTCCTGTAAAACTTGCCTTTGCTATGACCATCAATAAGTCTCAGGGCCAAACACTGAGTTGTTGGCATTTTTTTACCTGAGCCTACATTTGGACACAGTCAACTTTATGTTGCCTGTTCAAGAGTTTGTGAAAGAACGGACGTAAAATTAAAAATAATTGATGGTCCTCTGCAAGGCGAGCTTAAAAATGATGGAGGGCCCTGGCCGGTTGGCTCAGTGGTAGAGCGTCGGCCTGGCGTGCAAGGGGTCCCGGGTTCGATTCCCGGCCAGGGCACACAGGAGAAGCGCCCATCTGCTTCTCCACCCCTCCCCCTTCTCCTTCTTCTCTGTCTCTCTCTTCCCCTCCCGCAGCGAGGTTTCATTGGAGCAAAGATGGCCTGGGCACTGGGGATGGCTCCTCGGCCTCTGCCCCAGGTGCTGGAGTGGCTCTGGTCGCAACAGAGCGATGCCCCGGAGGGGCAGAGCATCGCCCCCTGGTGGTCAGAGCGTCGCCCCCTGGTGGGCGTGCCGGGTGGATCCCGGTCGGGCGCATGCGGGAGTCTGTCTGTCTCTCCCCGTATCCAGCTTCGGAAAAATACAAAAAAATAATAATAATAATAAAAATGATGGAAAGATCTATACAAGAAATGTTGTGTACAAAGAGATCTTTGACATGTGAATTAATATTTTATTATTTAAATCACCTTTATTTATTGAGCTAGCGGTGGCTCTTAAGAAATGTACCACCAGTGGTTTCCTTCATTGCACTCTACTTTAAGCAATTAAGCAAGTAGAAGGGGGAAACCCCGTGGGGCAGTAAGCAAAGGGGTGTCCTCGCCGCCTGCCCTGGGTAATTCAGTTTGAATTAGCAGACACCTTTGCACAAATCATTTTAATTACAATTTATAATATCTAGAACAGCGGTCATTTCGTATGACCACCAGGCTTTCTAGTTTTTATATAAGTGAGAAAAGCACAAACAAATGCTACTGGGGGGTGCAGACAATGGCTTAGGCTGCCTTGGTTCTCTGAAGATAAAAAAAAAAAAATTTAATTTCTCCAAAGAAAGAAAACACGCTGATTTCTTATGTAGCCCTAGGGTTTTTCCTTTCTCATTTACCATTTCTGTAGATCTTTACCATAGTATAAATGAGTTACAATTTCAAACTTCATCTTTCTCTGCTGTCATCACACGACATTTATTGAGCATTATCCATGTAGCACACACTGTGCTAGCCCCACAGATAAAAGCTGGAAAACAGTCTCCAGCCTCTCTAACAGATAAACCAAAATACAGAGATTATTAGTATATATGTAGTAATCACAGTATATTACAGAAACACTAAGAAGGGAGATCAAACCTAGCTCAGGGGGTGGGGTGTTGGGAAAAAACAGCCAGAGTAGGCTTTCTGCAAGAGGCCTAAATTAGGTCTTAAGAACTCACTGGGCAACAGCTGGAAACACTGGTGGCTTTATTTTGAACTATGTTAACTTTGCTAAATGAAGACAAAATAAAGGCAAGAACACAAGGGCCAACAATTGGAACTTTTAAACAATAAGTTCAATACATTCTCTTTTTATGATTTTAAATTGTCAAGTGCAAGTGATTACCAGATGGCTGTCAGGTTTAGTGCTTTGTCCAGGTACTGCAGTTATATAAGCATGAGAAAATGACTTATGCTTTTCTCAGCTTCCAAATGTTTTCTTTCTATTCCTGATCCCCTAGAATTGAACAACACTCTTGTTCTTGTCTGCTTCTCAGGATCCCATAGGACCACAGCACAGAGATCTGTCATCTCCATCTCCAGTCCTCATCAGCTCCCCATCCCAGGTACCATCCCTCTCCCAGAACAAGTTCAATGTCCAGCCAGCATGGCAACAAAGGCATAGAAAGAATACTCACAAGTATAAGTATAACTCTGTGGGACATACATTTTTTAATTTCTTAAAAAGTGATCATCTGTCAAAAAGGATCCTAAAAGTACTCTCCCGAGCATCCTAACACACCAGTATGCAAAGCAAAACAAGAAGAAAAACACTACACGGAGTATAAGAGTATACCTGCTTTGTAGGATTGTTTGGAAGGAGGTGTACAGGGGAAGGTTCTTATATTTTACAAAAACAGTCTTGTTGGCATTTGGGGTTGAAGATTTCCATTTTTTGGTAATTTTTACTTTTCCCTAGTAGAGATAATGCTAATCACACCAATTACTCCTCCGCAAACCTTAGGTGTAAAAAGAGAACACCTTCCACAGTATCTGAATGGCAACTGCCCAAAGGAAGACCTAAGTTCAGATACTCTGAATTCTATGAGACTCCATAAAGGCAGGGATCATGTCTGTTTCATTCTCGGTTACCAGTCTAACACCTGGCACAGCACCTTGTACATTGTGGGCACTCAAATATCAGAAATAAATAAATAAGCATGTGATTATCCAACTAAATCACTTAACTAACAGCCTGGAATTAACATGTATTTTTTTTTAAAGTTCATTTAACTTGCTTTGACTTCAGTGCATTACAAACAGTGATCTCTCCAGTTCCACATGTTCAAGTTTTACTGAAACATAAATTCCTTATAAAGTATGGACACTATGTGAAATCCTAACATGTGGCTTAAAAATGCTCTCTAATAAAAAGAAAGACAACCCAGGATAGCATACACCACAAGTGGTCCAAGATAACTTTCAATGGCATTCCTTCAGATCCTACACTATCTTTTCCTTTGATAGTTCATAAGCAACTTTAGTAAAGCTGTGTCTTATTCCTTGGATCTTTCCCAGAGCCTAATACACAAAGCATTAAACAAATCTACTGGGAAAAAAATCCACTTCCAATCTCAACTGACAAAATCAATGCAGGTAATCACTCATGGTTAAAATTACACATAAAATATAAGAATAAAAAACCATGGGAAAAGGGGCAGGGAAAACACAAAATCACCAAGAAAAATCTTTTATGTTTCATGCCATTAAAATAATATGTAATTGGCCCTGGCCGGTTGGCTCAGCAGTAGAGCATTGGCCAACGTGTAGAAGTCCTGGGTTTGATTCCTGCCCAGGGCACACAGGAGAAGCGCCCATCTGCTTCTCCACCCCTCCCCCTCTCCTTCCTCTCTGTCTCTCTCTTCCCCTCTCACAGCCAAGGCTCCATTGGAGCAAAGTTTGCCCGGGCGCTGAGGATGGCTCTGTGGCCTCTGCCTCAGGCGCTAGAATGGCTCTGGTTGCAACAGAGCAATGCCCCAAATGGGCTGAGCACCGCCCCCTGGTGGGCATGCTGGGTGGATCCTGGCCTGGCGCATGTGGGAGTCTGTCTGACTGCCTCCCTGCTTCTAACTTCGGAAAAATACAAAAAAAAAAAAAAAAGTAATTAATTTCACCACACACTAGGGAGATAAAGAGTTGGAACATTTACAATTGAAAGATAACATCTGCAAAAAAAAAAAAGTATCTGGACAATTTTCAAAGTGGGAAACCTGTAACTCTCTTAACATTCCAGAGAAACATTCCATACTTGAGACTCTCCTGTGGAATAAATGACCTCTTAGGGAACCGAGGTGTATTTAGTGTGTCTAAGAGACTGAATGTCAAAATTATTTTTGGGGTGTTTTTTTTTAAGAGAATGGGAGATAGTGAGACATACTCCCACATGCACCCCGACTGGGATCCACCCGGCAACCTCTATCTGGGGCCAATGCTCAAATCAACAGAACTATGCTCAGTACCCGGGGCCAACACTGGAACCAATCAAGCTACTGGCTGCAGGAGGGGAAGAAAGAGGGAGAGAAGCAGATGGTTACTTCTCTTGTGTGCCCTGACCGGGAATCGAACCTGGGACCCATCCATTCACCAGGCTGACACTCTAGGGCCTGAATGTCAGGATTAATAAGTCACATTTACAGATCTCAAACCTTAAAGAGTCTGTAACAATTTAACTCAAATTAGGTTTTCTAATTCTACTTAACCTGATTAAAAAATCAAGATATTATAATTTCTGGCTCTCTCAATCCAACAGTCAGCATCCTTTTTATTAAAGAGTCAGCTGTTCTGACCATGGTGGTGCAGTGGATAGAGTGTCGGACTGAGATGCGGAAGGACCCAGGTTCGAGATCCCAAGGTTGCCAGCTTGAGCGCAGGCTCATCTGGTTTGAGCAAAGCTCACCAGCTTGGACCCAAGGTTGCTGGCTCGAGCAAGGGGTTACTCGGTCTGCTGAAGGCCCACGGTCAAGGCACATATGAGAAAGCAATCAATGAACAACTAAGGTGTTGCAACGAAAAACTGATGACTGATGCTTCTCATCTCTCCGTTCCTGTCTATCCCCATCTGTCCCTCTCTCCGACTCTCTCTGTCTCTGTTAAAAAAAAAAAAGAAAAAAGAGTCAGCTGTTTTGCTTCTTTCTAATTGTCTATACCTAACAAATACCGCTCTCTATCCCTGGTGAAACTCACTCAAGTTAAATATAATTTTGAATGTAGTCTCTCTTCTCGTTACCAAAGAGGCAGAGTGGACTCATACGCTGAAATGTGACATACTGAGTAAAACTGTTACTTAAGAGCAACAAAATACTTTGAATTGTGCCAGAAAAGTGTCTTCTTACCCCCCAACATCTATTAACTATATACTGTCTTTGATATTAGCTGGAAACAGCAGCTAACTCCTTCTACCTTCAAGCTTTTTGAACAGCCCCAAATTTTAAATCTGGAGAGTAAAAAATAACAAGTTATAATTTTCTTAGTGCTTACTATATGCCAATCACTGTTGTAAGGACATGTACAGTATCAACTCATTTAATCTTCACAATCATCCCATCAGGCATATTCTATCACTATTATTCACGTTACAGATAAGAAAATTGAGAAACCGAAAATTAAGTAACTTGTCTAAAGTCTCACAGCAAGTTAGTTTAAAGGCTGGGGAATTAATTTATGTACAAATGTGACATTACACACAGCTGCATGCAAAAGCAACTACAAAACCAGGAGGGCTGTTCTACCCAATAAATGATGTCCGCTAGCTTTTTAAGTACAGTATCAAATCCCTGTTCCACCTGGAAACATCAGAATGTCTCTTCACACCTCTCTCCCAACTACCTCGCCCCAACCCCCCTCCTCATTTAAGTTGCAGGTTCCTCTGACATTCCAGGGAAGAAGCCAAGACGTTAATTACCTTTGAGCAAATAAGCCAACTCGCCTTTTCTGGTCTGGAAACGGGTGGTTAAAGAACCTGACTTTCCAGGGGGCCGAAAGTCACACTAACTGGTATAAGACACCCAGTACCAAGTGTTAAGGTCCGGGCATCAAGGTTACCTTGTACCGAAGGGCTTGATGAATATCGGCAGCCAGCTGTCCCCGCCACCACTGCCCCTCCAGCTCCATGGGACCGGGCGGCGCGCCTGGCCAGACGCGGCAACTTCAGTCTGTAAGACACACCCCAGACGCGGTCACTGCCAGCTCCCTCCAGACGACCCTCCGCGTCCCCTCCCTGACGGCTGTGACCTCAGGCCACCCTAAGCGACTGTTCACCTTCACCTGACTCGTCCTAAACCCAGCAGCGTCCAGACCAACCCCCGCCGCCGCACGCGGGGCCGGAGCCACCCAGCCAGGAAGAACTGGCTCCTTCTGCAAACTGCCGGACAGGGTGCCGGGAGAAACGGGACTAAGTGCGGCCCGAGTTCCCACCGCGCGGACCGGGTTCGTACGCAGGAAAGCCGGAGCGGGGCCGTCTTCGGGCTCCCCGCGTCCCGGTTCGAATTCTCCCGCCCGCCCCGAGGAGCGGAGAGACGTGACACCGGCCCCAGGCTCCCGGAGGGGAGAGCCTCTCGAGAACCCCGGAGCCCAACGCCCGCCGACGCGAGGCAGCGCGGCGGACGGCCGGGCGCTCGCTCCCCTCCAAGAGCCGCCCCGCGGCCGGGCCCGCACCAGGCCGCCTCCTCCTCGTCCCCAGGAGCGCACGGTCTCGTGCGGCCCCAGAAGGGCGAACAAAAGGCCGGGCCGGGTGGGTCCGGTGTCCTACGCCCAGCCCCGGCCTGCCGGCCCTGCAGCGGCCTCCTTACCCGGAACTGCGGCCCTCACAGCCCCTGCCCCGCCGGCGTGCGGGGGGCGCCGGCCCCGCTCATGCTGCAGACAGTCGGCCGCGAAGCGCCGGCCTCAGCTCGGGCCCAGCGCCGGGGCGCTCGCACCGCCCATTGTTAAAGGACCGGCAGGCGGCTCCGCGTACAAAGCCAGCGCTGGGGCACATGCGGCCCCGCCGCTGCCAATCTCGTCTCGCGATACAGCAGGGTCACCTCCGAACCGTCCAATCGGCGGCCGGGCCGGGCCCAGGTGCAGCGCCGGGCGACGGCTCGCCCGCCCCCGTCGGGCCCCGGCCGCATCCCTGGCTCCCCTCCGCTCGACCCTTCGCTTCGAGTTGTCCGACTCAACTACACCAGCCGCGGAGCCTGCCTGACGGATGGGCGGAGGTCGGAAGGCAGCGCCGTGAAAATGATAACGTTGATCATCATTCGGGTGGCCAGTCCGGTCATGCCACTCACCTGCTGAGAACCTTCAATGGCTCCCCGATGCCAGCAGAGTTATGGTCTCAAGTCTTGGGCTTGGTGCTTAAAAAACCCTTCACAGCATGGATTCAGTCAGTATTCCTCATCTCACATTACGGCAGTCCCTTACATCCTATGGGCTGCTTAGTGGAATTATCAGTTCCTCCATATGTGCTTTGGTCGTTTCCACAGTCCCTAAAGCGCTTTCTCTTGTGAAATTCTGCTGTCTTTTAAATCCCATTTTAAAACCTACTCCTTCTTCTAGAAACCTAATTAATCTCCCCCCTTCCTTATTTCCTTTGCTGTACAGATTCCCAAAAACTTGAAAGCAATTAAGATTACCTTTAGTAAACCTAGTTTGTCAATACCATAGTGGATGTAATTACCCATCTGTGGTCCTAAATCGGGAAACTACAAAAGTGTGGAAACACTCCAACATCAATTAAGGTAATGTGGGACCTGAAATGTGATGAGCAGACACCTAATCAACTTTATTTTAACCTGTTAGGTGGAATACCACATCAGAAGTGGATAGTCAGCCCATGACAGTAATTCTCATTTCTCTGAGAATGTTGTCATTCTCTTTTAAAATTAAAAAATAAATCATAGACCCCTACCCATTTTAGTAAGAACTATATTGTTACAAGAGTTGTATGATAAAGAGCTACCATAAAGTGATGGATATATGTTATATGAATTTGACCTTGCCATCTTCATCCATTTGAACAGCTGCAGATATATATGTGAGATAATGCTTAGGTACTTCTAGAAGCGCAGGGCTAGGGACAAGGGAAAGCAGAAGTTTCTGTTGAGAAGCAAGGTCCAGTCTAGCTCAGCATTGTCCAGGAGAGTCTGCCCTGACTTGTCTCAGTTGTAGAGCCTCTCTAGAGAGGAGATGGACACAGGCTAAAAGCTCCATGCCCTTTATAATGGCATTTAAATTAGTACCTACCTTCTCAGGTTCTAATTCATGTTCACTAAGCAACTTTATGACAATAATTTGGCATCCTAATAACTTAAATGTCCAGAGCTTATTTAAGAACTCTTTCAGTTCCAGTCTACCTGAATCATTACCAGCTAGAAGCAGCAGTCATTGGGACTTGGACATGAGCTGCAAAGTATAGAATGGTGACAACAATTCCAGTGCCATGAGGACTTTTCCTGGATGTGAACTTTTCCTGGACTCCTGCTCCCTGTGACAGCTCCTAACAGACTGAACTGTGGTTGGGTTGCATTTTCCAGGAATTTGGCATGGTGATGGGGCCAACTTGGACTTGGTGAACATGTTAAGGACACTATTCTTTTATGGATTCTTGCTGTATTGGCTAAGAGTTTGCTTAAAGGCTTTTAATCACTGTAAAAAAAAAAATAGAAGACTGGATAAAGAAGATGGGGCACATATACACCATGGTATACTATTCAGCTAGAAGAAATGATGACATCGGATCACTTACAGCAGAATGGCGGAATCTTGATAACATTATGCGGAGTGAAATAAGTGAATCAGAAAAAAACAAGAACTGCAGGATTCCATACATTGGTGGGACATAAAAATGAGACTAAGAGACATGGACAGGCGTGGGGTGGTTACGGGGGGTGGGGGGAGGGGAGGAGGGGGAGGGGGGGTACAAAGAAAACTGGATAGAGGGTGACGGAGGACAATCTCTCTTTGGGTGATGGGTATGCAACAGAACTAAATAACAAGATAACCTGGAAATGTTTTCTTTGAATATATGTACCCTGATTTATTGATGTCACCCCATTAAAATAAAAATTTATTTATAAAAAAAAAAGAACTCTTTCAGGAAAATGGGTCACAGATTACAAACATCACTGTAATAGGTTGTTTCTCATGGTTTCTACTTTGAAGATGTTATTCACTGGGAGATATTTATTCAGAAATTTTTCTACTTTTTGGATTTGCCTCATCTGATGAAAGGACTTTAATGTTCATTCATTTCATAGATTAATATATGTATATGAATATAATTTTCCCAGTGTGTCATAGATGATAAGTCCTTAAAATGAAAAATTTAGGTTTATTACAGTTTCCTCATTAATTTCTTTAGGGCAAGGTGAACACAATTAGGTATTTACTTAACTCCTAAATAAAATCTGCTCTCAAAAAGTTATATTCTAATGGGTTGAGGGAAATAAAGACGCAACAACAAAGTCACTTGGTGACAAGTAGTATGAAAAAAACCAGCAAAAGAGAATAGAAAATGAAACTGGGTGGACATTGCTTTGTGTTAAGGTGAGGTGGGCGAAGGCCTGAGGGAGGTAAGGCAGCATGCAGATATGTGGTGGTTGAATGTTCCAGGCAGAGGTCACAGGAAATGTGAAGGCCCTAAGAGAAGGCATTTGGGGAATGAGTATGGAGGCCAGTATATGCCTGGAGTGAAGAGGAGATAGGAAAGGCATTCCAAGTCTCAGAGGAAGTCATCAGGAAAGGTAGGAAAGGCTAGAAGTTAAAGGCAGCATGACATAATAAGCAGAGTAAGGAAACTGCAGAGTACAGTGCCTGCAGCCTAAGGCATGAGACAGGTTTGGCAAGAGGTGAAGATGAGACCAGATTCTCTGGAGAACTTTTGTAACTCAACTTTAGGCAGTGAAAAGCCACTCACTTTAATTTTTTTTTTTTTAATAAATGCATGCAAAAGGTAAAACATTCAAACAGTGAAAAACTGTATACAGTGACTAGCAAGGCCCCTTCCCTCTGCTGACCCCAGTTCTTCCCAGAAGCCACTTTATTACCCTTCTCTTGTTCTCTTCTCGAGATATCCAGGTGTTTCTCACCATGCATGTACATAATGCCCTTGCCTCATTTTGTGCACAAATGGTAGCACTTTACACTCTGTCATGTACCTCGCTTTTGTCATACTGTATATTCTGGTGAATATTCCACAACTGAACATTTGGGATTCCTTTCAATGGCTACCTTATATGTTCCACTGAATGCAAAGGACTATAGGCCAGAAGCTGTGGCCTCTGGTTCTTGGTTCTTGATTTGTTGCTTCCTAGTGGAGGAACCTTAAAAGGTCATTTCCTTCCTCTGAGAGTCAGATTCATCAACTATAAAGTTGAACTGGGTGATGACTGAAGCTGCTACTGACTTTAACATTTCACACCCTTGTTCACGCTCTTGCCACACCCACGTTGCAAAGTCTTCTGCAGGGGAATGAGGCCCAGCAGTCCCCTAAAGGTCTGATCATTATCCAATTTTAAAGGTTTCACATTTAAAGTGCATCAAGATAGTTCTTGTGCAGCCATTTTGAAGTCAGATATTTCCACAAGGCATATAGTGAAAAGCAACAGTTCCTTGTTCAAGTCTCTCCCCACTCCCAAGTCCCATTCCAAAAAGGTAAATAACATCACACTTTGAACTCCTTTAGCTATTTCTCAGAGTATTTGCTATCATCTTTTAAAAGAACATATTTATAAATTTGATTTGTTACTTTTAGATATATTTACATATTGTCCTGGAAAATGAGGGTTTCCATGCTTTCCATGACCCTTTACACACACACATTTCCTTCTTCCTTTATTTTCCTAATATATAATTTTGACACTTTTTTGGTTAAATCTATTTTCAGTTTTCATTGCTATGACTACCTAAACATTGTTCACTTTTGAACCTAATGGTGTCCTATTATTATCGTTTCTGTTTTCCTGAAAGTTTTTTCTTTGCTTTCTTCAAGTCTGTATCTAAATTTTCTACATCCTTCAATAGCTCTGGAAAATGCCTCAATTCAGCTTTCTAAACAGTTAAGCCTACCAGATAAACTGTTATTTATATCTTTCCCCTCTTGATTTATCTTCCTAGACCCATCTACCCTGACTCGACAGCTCCAATAGGGTTCTCTAATCTGATAGCTGCCTATCCTGATTTAGATCCCTGTTTCCAGGATCCTTTGTCTTTTTTCCTTGATTTACAAGCTCCAGTAGCTTTCTGAAAAATGGTCTATCTAGGAGGCAAAATTTTGAGACTTTGTATATTTGAAAATATCTTTAATTTACCCAAACACTTGGTTGTATGGCTAGGTATGAAATTCTAACCTGGAAATCATTTCCCTTCACAATTTTGAAGGCATGCTCTAATGTCTTCCAAATTTCAGTGTTGTTATTGAGAAATCTAATGCTGTTATGATTCTTATAAGAAACCTGAAACCTATGCTTTCTGGATTCCTGTATATTCTCAGTAAGCTGGTTTTACAATGATGTATTTTCATATGGGTCATTTTACATTCATGATTCTGGGTATTCAGTGGGGCCATTTCTTCTGAGACTTACAAATGTATGTTCTGAAAATTAACTGGAATTTCATAATTTTCTCTCTTCCATTTTCTCATTTCTCACTGTCTAGAACGTATATTATTCATAACTTTGATGTCTTAAGCTAATCTAAATTTCTTATTTCTGCTTGCTTATTATCCCCTTCTTTGGCCTTGTGTTCTCTTTAAGGGGGAGATTCCACAACTTTCAATACAAATTCTTCTTCTGGATTTTTAAAAAATTGGATTTTAAATATTCTACTACTTTCCAACAGCTCTTTCATGGTCTCAGATTTTTTTTTTTTTTTTATGTATAACATTCTGTTCATGTGTTCCAGGTACAATATTTCTGTTATTACTCTAAGGATATTAAAGTTTTCTTTTAAATAAATTTTTCTTCTCCCTACAGTCATTATCTGTTTCATCATGGTTTCTTTTATTTTAATCTTTTAATCACATATTAGAGAATCTCCTCAGGTATGTGATGATCCTTGGCTGTCAGTTCAAATTTACAAGGGAGGCATTAAAAGGATTATTGGAATCTCTGAAGGCATGAATAGGGCTTATTGAATGACAGGCTTCACAGTACAAATCAAGGGATCCTGAGGCTAATAATGTTCAGAGGCTATATGACGAAACAGCCCAGAGGGCTATCCTTACCATATAGTAACCAGACTCGTATAATACCTCTGTTCTCATAGATTACTCCCTTACCCACAGCTCAACCTCTTTAGAAAATAAGCTTCCAGTCTTCCAGTGTTGGTAGGTAAAGTTGCCTTCCTACAAAGGATGAGGATGAACATCTTATGGCTTAATCATGCCTTTTAAA
Organism: Saccopteryx leptura; assembly: GCF_036850995.1. NCBI lineage: Eukaryota > Metazoa > Chordata > Mammalia > Chiroptera > Emballonuridae > Saccopteryx > Saccopteryx leptura. The sequence goes on from NC_089515.1 coordinate 31,548,606, forward strand.
GACTTTTTACCAATCCTTTTATTTCCAACTCACCTCACATTTCTACTCTTACCTCCATCTTTAAAGTGTCCAAGGTCCCAAGTCTTTCTGAGGTTCTTGTTGATTTCCAACAACCCTGCATCCCTGAATCTGTAGGCACTTGATTTTCAGCTTTCTCTGGTTTGGTAAATTGATTATTATGTGTTTATCTACTCTTCAGTTTCAAAACTGTATTCACCCTTGTGATCCATTTGAGAGGGAGTAGAGATTCTGAGTTCAGTCTGTTATATTTAATTCAGCTGAGGCTCTGGATGGGTAGCTCAATGGGTTGGAGTATCAGCCCAATGTTCAATCCCCAGCCAGGGCAAGAATTAATCAATGAATGCATAAATAATTGGAACAACAAAATTGATGTTTTTCTCTTTCTCTTCCCTCTATATTTTTTAATTTATTAATTGGTTTTAGAGAGAGAGAGGAAGGGAGGGTGAGAGAGAGAGAGAAATTGATTTGTGCTTCCACTTATTTATACATCATTGGTTCATTCTTGTATGTGCCCTGACCAGGGATCTAACCTGCAACCTTGGTGTATTGAGACAACACTCTGAGCTACCTGGCTAGCGCTGATCCCTTCCTTTATCTCTTTATCAATCAATCACTAAATAAATAAATTTTAAAAAAAAATCTAAAGAAATGTTGTTTAACTCAATTGAAGTTGAATTCATTATTTCCAATGAGAAGCTGGTGTTTCCCCTATTCTTTTGGTATTTCATAACTGTGCTTCATATCTATAGCTCTATTGGTTCTACCTACAAGACATATCTTGAATTGGTCTACTATTGTATTAGTTTCCTCCAAACTGAGTGGCTCAAAACAACAGAAATTTATGGTCTTATAGGAGGCTAGAAATCTAACAGCAAGGTATCAACAGCCTCCCCTGAAAGTTCTAGAGAAAAATCCTTCCTTGCCTCTTCTTAGCTTGTGGTGGCTCTTGGCAATCCTTGGTGTTCCTTGTAACTGCATCATTCCGATCTCTGCCTCCCTCTTCACATGGCCTTCCATTATGTGTCTGTCCTATCCTCTTCCTGTAAGAGCACCAGTCATTGGATTTAGGGCCTATGCTAATCCAGTAGGACCTCATTTTAGTTCATTACATCTTCAAAGTCCCTATTTCCAAATACGGTCACATTCTAAGTTTCAGGATAGACATGAATTGTGTGTGTGTGTGTTGGGGGGGAGGCATTATTTAACTTTCTACAGCTATTTGCGTCCACTCTCAACCTCCTACCTAGCTCAAGACATAATCATTTCTCACTTGGATTTGTACAATTGTTTCTTTTTTTTTTTTTTTTTTTTTTTGTATTTTTCTGAAGCTGGAAACGGGGAGAGACAGTCAGACAGACTCCCGCACGCGCCCGACCGGGATCCACCCGGCACGCCCACCAGGGAGCGACGCTCTGCCCACCAGGGGGCGATGTGCTTTGCCCCTCCGGGGCATCGTTCTGTTGTGACCAGAGCCACTCTAGCGCCTGGGGCAGAGGCCAAGGAGCCATCCCCAGCGCCCGGGCCATCTCTGCTCCAATGGAGCCTTGGCTGCGGGAGGGGAAGAGAGAGACAGAGAGGAAGGAGGGGGGGTGGAGAAGCAAATGGGCGCTTCTCCTATGTGCCCTGGCCGAGAATCGAACTCGGGTCCCCCGCATGCCAGGCCGACGTTCTACCGCTGGCCAGGGCCTTGTACAATTGTTTCTTAACTAGTCTTATTACCACTACTCCTATCCTCCAAAATAGTCACCTTCTAGCAGTTGGAGGAGTCATAAAAGGGTAAATCACACCTGTTATGAGCTTGATATAGAAGAGTTCTTACCCATATTTCTGGACTGTTTTAGCATAGTGCAGAACATTATGAATAGTTTAAAAGGCTATTTTCTAAAATGGGGGCCAGAATACATAGACATTTATAATCTATAATCTGCAAGGGGGTATTCCAAATTTTAAAATGCTATATAATAATGTTCCACTTCTGGAGAAGATGGTTGTGATGGTTAATATTATGTGTGAATTTGACTGGAGCATCAGGTACCCACATATTTGATCAAAAATTTTTCTGGATGCTTTGTGAGGGTGTTTTTGTATGAGATTAACATCTGCTGAGTAGGCTGAGTAAAGCATATTGCCCTCTTACTATGATGTTATTTACAACTATTCTGAGACTATGACGTGGACTTTTTACTCATACTATTCAATTCACCAACCCTCCAAACACCAATTGGGTATCCTAAAATTCAGTTCAGTTCTGACACTATCTATTTGGAGTTAGTGTCAGACCCCACAGAGTAAGGACTCTGTCCCACAAGACTGCTTCTACTTCAGACACAAATCACAAGTCCTAGGCCTGCAGTACTTCGGACTGATCAAGGGTTCTCTTGACTCTCTCCATCGATTTGATAATTTGCTAGAAGAGCTCACAGGAAAATACTCTACTTTGTATTGCTGATTTATTATAAAATATACAAATCAGCAATAGCCGGAATGGAAGAGATGCATAGGGCAAGGTATAGGGAAGGTGTGTGGGATCCTCCATGCCCTCTTTGGGCATGTTACTGTCCCAGCACCTCTCTGTATTCACCAATCCAGAAACTCAAACCTGTTGTTTGGGAGTTTTATGAAAGTTCCATTATGTAGACATGATAAATCATTGGCCATTGGTAATTATCTCAATCTCCATTCCCTCAACTATCCCTAGAGGTCAAGGGATATGGCTGAGAGTTCCAACCCTCGAACACATGGTTGGTTCCAGCCCCTATCCTGAAGCTATCTAGGAGTCCACTAAGAGTAACCTTATTAGCACAAATTGCTGGTGTGCTTGAAGGGACTTGTTATGATTATCAAAAGGTAACACTTTTCAGCCCTATCACTCAGATAATTCCAAGGGTTTTAGAACCCTGTGTCAGGAACTGGGGACAGTTCTCATGTCAGGAACTGGGGACAAAGACCAAATATATATCTATTACATCCCAATATCTCACCTCCCTAATATGAGTGGCCCTCATTCAATCAATTGAAGGCCTGAATGCAACAAAAAGGCTGACTCTCCAATGAGCCTGATGCTTTGAGATAGGACATATGTCTTTTTTGACCTTTAGACTTAAAACTGAAACAATGGCACTTTGTGGGTCTTAGACTGCCAGCTTTCAGGCTGGAAATTACACCATTGGGTCTCATGAGTCTCCAAGTTGTCAACTGAATATCTTGGGACTTCTTAGCTTCCATAATTCCACAATTCTTTATAATAAATCTCTTTATAGATATACAGTCACATGCTGCATAATGACATTTCGGTCAATGATGGACCACATATATGAGAGTAGTACAATAAGATTATAATGGAGCTGAAAAGTTCCTATCATCTACTGATGTCATAGCTGTCATAACTTCCCAGAGCAACTTATTACTCATGTGTTTGTAGTGGTTCTGGTGTAAAAAAAACCTACTGCACTGTCAGTATAAAACTATAGAAATACAATTATATACAGTACATAATACATGATAATGATAATACACACCTACATTACTGGTTTACGTGTTTCCTATACTTTTTATCATTTTTAAGTATACTCTTTCTATTTATATACTATATAAAAAAGTTTGCTGTAAAATAATACACTGTGTTACACTGGCATCATCCTCATTAGGTATTCTCATTTTTATAAAACAAACAGGAACATATACAAATAGATAGATAGATAGATAGATAGATAGATAGATAGATAGATAGATAGATATGTTGGTAAAAGAGTGGGCAAGGCCCTGGCAGTTTGGCTCAGAGGTAGAGCATCAGCCTGGCATGTGGAGGTCCAAGGTTCAATTCCTGGTCAGGGCACATAGGAGAAGCGCCCATCTGCTTGTCTACCTCTCCCCCTCACCTTCCTCTCTCTCTCTCTCTCTCTCTCTCTCTCTCTCTCTCTCTCTCTCTCTCTCTTCCCCTCCCACAGCCAAGGCTCCATTGGAGCAAAGTTGCCCAGGCGCTGAGGATGGTTCCATGGCCTCCACCTCAGGTGCTAGAATGGCTCACCTTAAAGGAGCAATGCCCCAGATGGTTAGAGCATCGCCCCCTGGTGGGCATGCCGGGTTGATCCCGGTTGAGTGCATGCGGGAGTCTGCCTGCCTCCTCGTTTCTAATTTTGGAAAAACACATTAAAAAAGAAAAAAAAAATGGGCGAGGTGAATAATGGTGGTAGGAGAAGGGAGAGCAATGGGACAGGAACCCAACATAAAAAAAAAAACAAACAAGAAAAATAAAACTTGTACTTAAAAATATGATCACATTTAAGCACTTATATAAATTAGCATCTGTAAAATCATTTAAAATAATCTCAAATATAAAAAAGGGAAATATTATTTTTTTCAGTTACCTAAACCTTTTCAATGATTTGCTATTGTACTTTAAAATCTGAACTCTTTACAATGACCTATGTGATCTGGTCCTTGTCTATTTCTCCAAAACTGTGTGCTACGACTCTTCCTTGCCACCCCCCCCCCCATATAAATCCCTTTCTGGACCATAGGCTTTTGCAATTGAAGTTTCATTTGTCTGAAATGCTTTTGCCATAGGTGTCTGCATAACTGGCTTCCTCTCACCTTGGAAGCCATAGATGCCTACTCAGTAGAATTCTTCCCCTTATTTCTCACTGATACTAGACAACTGATTTTATTGGGAGAGTAATAGATCCAATTTAAATACCTCTTTTGTGGCTAGGAGTGATACAGTTCTGTAAGTACCAGTTATTGGGATGTAAGTACCAGTTACTGGGCATGGCCTCCTTGGAAGCTTTTTAAGAGTTAAACCAGCTGCATTCTCTACCTGCCCCATCCCTTTCTGCATTTTCTTGCCATGAAGATGGTTGTAAGGTTAGAGCTGAGGTTCTCAAAGTGTGGTTCCCAGATCAGCAGTCTCAGCATCACCTGGGATCTTGTTATAAATGCAAATTACCAGGCCCCACCCAGATTCACCAAGTCAGAAACTTGAAAGGTAGGGCCCAGAAATCTGTGTTTCAACAAGCTCTTCTGGTGATTCTTATGTATGCTGGAGTTTGAAAGCCACTGAGCTAGAGGACAGAAGTCTTCTTAGAGATCGGCAAGAAGATGGGTGAAAGCTAGTGCACCTATGACATCATATAGCCATTGCACCAGACTTGGACTGCCTCCTCTGGACTTGGCAGCTATGCAGAAAACTAATCCCTATGTGGTTAAGCTACTGTGATTAAGTTTCTGTTACATGCAACTGAATGCAATTCTAATTGATAAATCATCTTTTAATCTCAACTCAAACGTTATCTCTTTAGAAAGGTCTTCCCTGACTACTCTGCTTATACCCTCTATCCCCATTGAAGTCCTTCTCTACATCCCATCCTTTTGTTTTCTTTATAATACTCATCACATCCTGAAATTATCTCATTGATTTATTATTTGCTTATGGTCTGTTTCCAATGTAAGAATATAAGCTTCACAGGGGTAGAAACTTTGGCTTTTTGCCGCTGTACTCCCAACATCTTCCAAAATGACTGGTACATAAAGAATGCTCTATAATTATTTATGGAGTTATTTAAAGAACTTTAAAATTATATATCACATTTAAAATAATGTATTTTTAAAACATTCAAATGAAAAACGTTTCAATGCAATTATACAATTTTCAGGAAAAAAATTTTGGTTGAGAAACACATAAAGTACACATATTAAAAATGCATATAACACAGAAAAGTTCTCCATGCTTGTCTAGGAACACTTTTTGCCTTACTCTTAAGTGGCCTATAAATTCTAAAACCATAAACAACTAACAAAACAGCTATGTAGACGTTCAGAGCACCACAGAAATGAACTGCATGAATGCAGCTCTCTTTTCAACTTCGTCTTTCCATTAGCTAGCATTCGGTGTTACCTCAATCAATGTGAGAGACTTGTTAATAACAAAACTTCATATGTCATTTATACACAAACATTTAAATAAAAATTTTTTGATAAGTTTTCACATTAGCCAAAAAAGCATTCCGTCACCCATATTTCTACCTTTTTTTCTTTTACTTTGCTAGTACAGTAAGCTCAAGTTTGGTTTAAGTCTAACATTACTGCAAATATGCACCTATGCAGGTGTATTGTGGAGAGGATACAGATGGAAGGGCCCCTGAGGATGAGTTTGGGGTCCCTGTTCTCTGCTTGTGGGCGTGAGTGACCCAAGAGGCCCCAGTGCTCCTGCAGTGTTCAAAGTCAATTCTCTTTCTCTTACCTTTACCTCATATAAATCTACTCTCATCAAACTTCGGAAATCTGTGTACTTAGATTTTTTAAAATAAGTTGTATATAACATTTAAGTAAACTGCACAAACACTTTTCCTCAGTGAAGCACAGAACAATAAAAAACTACAAGAAAGCACAGTGCTTCCTACTTAGATTCCTGCCCACTCTTTCTTGAGGGGCTCCTGAGACCTAGATGCCATTCCTGGGGCCACCACTGGGAAGAGAAAGCAGCAGGGACGTGGCAGAGGCAGAACGGGGAGCGGCCCCCTAAGGAAAAAAGGAGACCTGAGATTTGGTACAACCTTGTTCTCCCTTTTTCAGGTCAGGAAAGTACATTAATTTCCTGGGAATGTCTTACAACTACCTGGAGGTGAAAGGACTTCATATCATAGCATCCCAAATAAAAACTTTGGGGAAGCCCTCAGAAGCTACTGGCCTCAGCTCTCAACCCAACATAGAAGGTTTTCCTAGAATTCTTCATCAGTGAAATAATCTTTTATCTTAGGAAAAGCAATGACTTTAGGGTTTCTATTTGAATAACTTATACTTGGAATTGTGTCAGAACCAATAGCAAACCTGTTAGCCTCACTTCAGTAATTATAACATTCTATAAGGCAGGGTTCTCATTCTTAACAGTCATCAGAATTACCTGGGGAGCTTGTTTAAAATACTGTAGGTTCTAGAGCTTCATTCCCAGAAGTTCTGATTCAGTAGGCCTTGAGTAGGGTGTAGAAATCTGCATTTTCAACAAGGCTCTCCAGGTGAGTTTGATGGGGGTGGTGTCAGGCCCACAGTTTGAGTACACTGGCTTTAGAGGGAGAGACCAGAATTGCTTCTTTCCCAGAATGAAACCCAAGGCTAGTAGCCTTTTCAAAGGGTCCTCCTTGAAGAGGTGTCTGGGAAGGAGGTCATCTAGATTCATCTCCAAAGATGCAGGGATTGAGTTTCCATCGTGCCAAATCCATAAGCGAACCAAAGAGTGGGTTCACACTTGGCTGGACTTGAGGATAAGTAGCAAAATCCCAAAGTACTTGAAAGTTCTGGCTGCTTCTTGTCTGGGGGGCTCCTTTTCCTGTCTTCCTTTTCACTGTTGTTGAATTAAGGAAGCCAAGTAGACCCACACAGATAATACATTGTTCGGATATGGGTGAATGTATACAGCGAGAGCAAATTCTGTCTGGGGAAATTCACAGGAGTGAATTCCAGTTTGATACACAGCATCAATAACTGACTGTACATCAGTGTATGGCATCTGGATAGGAAATCCTGCAATCTGGACCAAAAAACAGAATAACATGTAAACCCACATTATAGTCATGTCAGTAATTATATGCAAAAAGATTATGGAAGCCTCAAAGAAATGGTAGTCATAAAATAATAATAGTTATTTTGTGGTTGCTTACTGTGTTCTAGGTACAGTATACATATTTAATCCTCAAACTCTGAGAATTATAGTTGTTTCTATAATAATCCCTACTTTACAGAGAGATGAGCAGAGCCAGGTTGTCTAATGTCAGAGCCTGGACATTAATACTCGCATATTTGCACCCTTCTAACAATAGAATAGCAAAGTGCCAGTAAGGAAATTGTTTGGTCTTACAAATGAGGGATTTAAGTGAGCATTTTGGAAGAATTTATTTAATACTGATTCCCTTTCAATGTATTAGGTGACAACTGTGAGACAGGGTTAAAGGATTAAGGAACATGGACCTAGGTAAAATTATCTAAAACAAATCATAAACCTCCTTCAGGCCTTGGATTGTTTGTTTCAGGAGGCTTTTCCCAACCCTTAAATCTGTTTTCATGCTTGTTCCACATGGTTGCACTGTCTTTCCTTAGCTTATATAACAGAATATGTTGCAATTACATGTCTTCTGGTCTAACTAGCCCATAGTCTCTGTGAATACATAAGACTGTGTCTGTCTTGTTTACTGTCACAACTCCAATGCCTGGAACACAAACAATGGTTCACATTTACTAAACACTTGCTGGGTGATAGGGTAAATATTACCTCATCTTATCCTCGCCACCACAACTGCAAAACAGATAACTATTTTTATCCCTGTTGATCTTGTCTAATGGGGTAGAAAGTATAGAGAAGTTAAGTAACTTGGTCAAAGCTAGTGAATTGTTGAGCCAGGATTTGAACGCTAGTTGCAGGATTTAGTGCAGGTTTATGATTACGTGTTATTAAGTAGTCAGATAATTTTACATATATTTAACTCTGTTATGCTTATTGGTTTACTCCTAATTCTATTTTTTTTTAAAAAAAGCAAAACATAAAAACTGCCTCCCTATTAATGAATGAATAATGACGGCAGATTCCTCCCTGGAAACCTAAGTACTCAACTCCCAACAGGTTCCTTCTTTCCACTCTCAGAGAAGTCATCCTCTAGTCTCCAAGAGGGTAGAGGGAAGGGATCTCACTCTTGGGAGGCTGGGCCTTTCAAAAACCCAATGGGCCAGTTTATAGGGAGGAGCAGGTAAGAGGATTCCCAGAATTAGGAATAGGGTAGGGGAAGAAAAGGAGGATCTTAACAATATACCCAAATGCCTACCATGTTTGATACAGACTTCATGAGCTTGAGATGCCTTTTTGTGTGTGTGTGTGTGTGTGTATTTTTCTGAAGCTGGAAATGGGGAGAGACAGTCAGACAGACTCCCGCATGCGCGAACCGGGATCCACCTGGCACGCCCACCAGGGGCGACGCTCTGCCCACCAGGGGGCGATGCTCTGCCGCGACCAGAGCCACTCTAGCGCCTGGGACAGAGGCCAAGGAGCCATCTCCAGCGCCCGGGCCATCTCTGCTCCAATGGAGCCTTGGCTGCGGGAGGGAAAGAGAGAGACAGAGAGGAAGGAGGGGGGGGGGTGTGGAGAAGCAAATGGGCGCTTCTCCTATGTGCCCTGGCCGGGAATCGAACCCGGGTCCCCCGCATGCCAGGCCGACGCTCTACCGCTGAGCCAACCGGCCAGGGCCAAGATGCCTTTTTTTTATCATCCAAGATGGTGTCAAATGTGTTGGTGAATATATAAGAGAAGAAGTCAGAAGTGAAGCCGAAAATGAATATCTAAATTTGAGAGTAATTTGCATATAGAAGACATTAAAGCTTGCCCAGAGTCCTGTTGCCCAGAACCAAGGACAGGAAATCCATTCTATTACTACCATCTGGAGACCATTTTCTAGTGTCTTAGTTGCAGGTGGTTTCCTTTTGGGAATCTCTTTCCAAAGTTTGTGGTTTATACATCATAATATAGAAACTGTTTCCAAGAAAATGGAATGGAATGTGGTCGTGGTAATAGCTGTTCACTACATTTTAAATTTCTCAGTTTATAAATAAATGCATTTTAATGCCATAGTATCTATCATCTAAGATCAAGATAAAAGGCATTTCAGGGACATTTAGGATTACTATTATTTGGCAATGAACAAATAAATAAAATAAATGTAACTAATGCATTTAATTATATACAAACCCAATAAAATTGTCGTAGACTCTTAAATTCACTGTCTTCTTCAGAGGAAACAGAGCATCCAGTGCCAAGTTCTAGCTTAGGAAGAATTTGTCGCAAAATAGAAGTACATTGTCTGTTCCAACGTGTTGGCTGATTAGGTCGCCATTCCATAATTTTACATTTCAGAGTCCTTTCAATTCTATAATAAGATTATATTTATGACAAATTAAACCTTATTTAATAAATGTGAAAAGAGTTTTGTCACTTTAGTCAAGCATGAGAATGATTCATTTTTTTATTTTGGAGGAAACCAGACCTCTGTCACTGGGGATATCTGCCATTATTCACATTAATCAAGTCTGGGAGAAACAGGCTCTTGCTTTGCTTGGGAAAGCAAGAAGCTTCCTGGAGTAGCCAACAATTAGATGTCAAAGGCACCTTTCTTTTCCAGTTACCTGTGTGTAGGCTGCTACCTACTGAGTATGATTTGATACCTATTATTTGTTTACTGGTTTGGCATTCCTATTCTCCAAGATCCTCCTTTAACATAAAGACGTTGGGTTCTCAAGAGACCACCTTTACAAAAATTCAGATATCTGGTCTTGACTAATGTTAGCAGAGATGGGTTTATTAGATCAGTTAATAAACTCAGTAAAAAAATAAAAAATAAAATAAAAAATAAAAAATAAAAAAAAATAAACTCAGTAAGCAGAGTTGGGAGGAAATGAGGCATTGGACTGGTGAGTATGATGATCAGTTTCCCCTATAACAATGTATTCTCCATAAAGGTGGGGATTTTTGCCTGTATACCCCACCCCCAAAACAGTGCCTGGTGATGGACTGTTCTAGGGAGGGAGGGAAGTGGAGCACAATGTAGGCTGGTTGATGGGACCCTCCTGGGAAGCCTGTGCGGAATCAGTGTGTGCTACAGAAGAAGCTCTGGAAGTCCGTTTTGGCTGAGTCTATAGTGTAACTAAGTAGTTTGGAGTTTGCAGAGAGTGTCAGTAGTGGCTAGGCATCAGAATCACCTGTAGGACTTTATCAATATATATATTTCACCGCCAGACACTGATTCAACAGGTCTGGTCTGGGACGCTGGCACCTGTATATTTAAATAGTTTAGGAAGCAAGTCTGATGAAAACCAGAAGTTGCGAACCATTTCACAACTGCATGTCTTCCGTTTTTGTTAAGAACTTAAAGAGAAGATTGCTTCTCGGACCTTTGGCTAAGATCAAGTGTAAGAATTTAAAAAGAAGAATAGGACTAAGAGGGAGAGGTTACATACTAGTGAAAGATGGAAGTGTCAAAATGATTTTTGTCATATTCTGTTTTGATTAGTTGGTAGTGGCTTACATGCCTACCTGTTATGTCAGCATGAGTCACTAGAGGCAGTCAGATATCGAAGTTTCTAACACATCTGGTGTAGGAGGAAGGCCTGCTGTAAAGATTGTGACCCTTTGGGCTTGACTGAACAACTCGTGTGTGTGTGTGTGTGTGTGTGTGTGTGTGTGTGTGTGTGTGTGTGTGTTTGGAGAAGGGCAAGAGCCTTGGAGGGATCTACCATCCAACTTGGATATTTTTACAAAGTTGTGGGCCATTTACCTTCGGGTCCTTCCGAGAAGTAATATCTACTGCATTGTTTACTATAAGCTCAACAGCTGTCTGTGTTGAGAACTTCCCAAGAGTAGCCCACAGTATTTTCCAAAGGCAACCATTTTTAACTTGGCCTATTATTTCAAAGAGCATCTGAGATCACAGAGGAGTTGCTTTTCAATGCATGTACCAAAGAACAGATGACAACGGTAGTAACTATTATATAATCTCCATTTCACACTTCTGTTGCTGAATCTAATATATATTTCGAAACACTGATTTAGAGTGTAACAGATTGAAAAGCTTGGCCTCTCTGACCCCATTTGTTTAAGCCTGCTGTGTTCTTGCATACAGACATGCTAATCATTAGAGGAATTCTGCTTAAAGCTTGAGTTTTTACAAAAACAGCCCCTTGCCAGAAGATGCCTCTATGGAGGAGATGGAGGAAAGGGGTATAAAAGTAATTATCATTTATCAAAGATTTGCATGAGCCTCAAGACTGGACTCATATCATCTGGAGTCAATGGACTTAGAACAAAGAGATTGAGAGATTTTTCCGTCTTTTTTGGATCCCTACTGTACCCACATGTCTGAGGTTGTCAGTCACCTCGCGCCTCTCCCATTTCCCCTTCCCTGACATAAAAGAAGCCCGAACTCTGTACTTTCCTAAGATGGACTTGAGAGACTACTGGGTTCTCATCTCAGTTGGCACCTTCGCAATCAATAAACCTTTCCTTACTCCAAACTATGACATTTTGAGTTTTGGCCTTTCTTTTTTTTTTCTCTCTCTCTTTTTTTTTTTTGTATTTTTCTGAAGCTGGAAACGAGGAGAGACAGTCAGACAGACTCCTGCATGCGTCCGACCGGGATCCACCCAGCACGCCCACCAGGGGCGACGCTCTGCCCACCAGGGGGCGATGCTCTGCCCCTCCGGGGCGTTGCTCTGTTGCGAGCGGAGCCACTCTAGTGCCTGGGGCAGAGGCCAAGGAGCCATCCCCAGCGCCCGGGCCATCTTTTTGCTCCAATGAAGCCTTGGCTGCGGGAGGAGAAGAGAGAGACAGAGAGGAAGGACTGGGGGGGGGGGGGGTTTGGAGAAGCAAATGGGCGCTTCTCCTATGTGCCCTGGCCGGGAATCGAACCCGGGTCCCCCGCACGCCAGGCCGACGCTCTACCGCTGAGCCAACCGGCCAGGGCGAGTTTTGGCCTTTCTAAGTGAGCACTTGAACTTTGGACCAATAACAAGAGGACTATAAACGGTGGCTGAATGAAAGATTATGGAGAAAACATGATAATCATAATGCAAGTGTATGGATCATACCTGGTCTTTAGATCATCTACCATGCTTTTATTAGTATCAGTATAAATTATTTCTTCAGGCTGAAAGACAAAAAAATGGAAAATTAGAAAAGATTCTAGGGAGGCCATTTTCATATCACAGTCACCCCTGGAGTGCTAACTATTCTGAGGGGAACCCAAACCCTTCTCATGTGGTAAAAACACTGAATCACAGATTGTGGGGAAAACAGCTGTGTTAGGCTTACACACTGGTTTACCGGCTGCAAACACTTTGCTTGATTAGTGCGTGGGCACGTGGCAAGCACCATGTGTGGATAGTCTATGTAAGGCTATGGGTGTTTTGCGCTCAGGGTGGATTGTGGATGGCAGATGGCAGACGGCAGATTGCCTGCCTGCCTGCCTGCCCACCACTGTGAGGGGCCATTTTGCTGTTCATTCGCTTGCTGCTGTGAGAAGTGGTTTTCCCCTGCCAGTTTCTGTGTCCATTGTTGCAAGACTTTATTAAACGGGAATGGCCCAACGCTTTCTGGCTCTGCAGTTTTTCTACAGATTGCCCAAATCCAACATGAACCTGCCTGGCCTTAGCCACCAGCATTACAGGGGGCAACACTTGTTAGGCCTCTAGGTCCTAGAAAGTTTCAGGAGTGATTTGAGAAGGCTCAGCCTGTCAGGTAATGATCTAAACCAGCGGTTCCCAAAGTGTGGTCGGGAAACTTGTTAGAGATTCAGATTCTCTGCCTCCACCTCAGACCCACTGAATCAGGAACTCTGAGGGGAAGGCCCAGCAGTTCGTGTTTCAACAAGCCTTCCGTGGCTGTGATGCCCCCATGGTAGGAGAGCCACTGATCAGGGGAAAAGGTCACGTCTGGGAGTTTCCCACAACAGAACATGGCAAAGGACAGGAGAGACTGCAGAAAGGAAGTATGAAATCCAGTAGCTTCTTGCAGAGGCTGCCAACTATTCCAAACAGGACAGGTAGACTGAATTCCCTGATTGCTGTTGCTAAGCTCTGTCTGCCCCTCCAAACCATGTCCCTCTCGCTATCTCCTCCCTCTTCCCCAACCCTCCAATCCTGGCAACTCTTGTGGATTAGACACCCTTCAAACCTGAGAAAGGGCCTGGCTTACATTGATTTGATAAATTCATGGAGTGTTAACCCACTCTCTTTTTCTGGCAAAGGCCCCTTTCTTCCAGGGAATTCATATCCTTTAAAACTTCAAGAGGCTTTCCCTGTTAACTCATCTTTGAATCCCCACATTCTCGTTAAGTGCACTCAACTTTGTGTTCTCAATTGTGATAACAAAAACAGTATTCACTATAGAGAGTGGTTATTGTTAAGGTGACCAACTTTTTTCCAATGAAAAGGAGGACAAAAATAAATGGAAGAAAACAATATCATAAATAAAAGAAACATTTTATTCATTGAAACAATAATACACCATAATATGATAAATGCGTAATAAAAACATTTGTAATATTTTACATTGTAATTATGCTTACATGCCCATTAATTTTTAATAATACTTGTAAGAGAAAAGTACTCATTTAGATACAAATACGTCACATCACACGCAATGGATCGACTCTGCATGGATTGAATATGGATATTTAGAGATTAGTCTTCCAATATCAAAAAGGAGGATGTGTATGAGAATACTTTTCGAGGGAGGACGGAACTTACAAAAGAAGGACTGTCCTCCCTAAAGGAGGACGATTGGTCACCTTATTATTGTGGTATGTGTATGGCAAGGCAGAAGATCAAGGACCATTAACTTACAGGGAAAAATCAGTAGAGATACAAGTCAAAGGCAACTATGAGTATTACGTTTATAGATTCAACTTGGCAAAAGGTTTAGATTCCATCCTCAGCCGTAGTGGCTATTAAAGACACAATTTTCATCATGGCAGCCCTTGCCATGGTAGTGTTAGTTTCTGATTGCCCTGAGGATAAAGGTCCAAATCCCTCCCAGGACTCTGCTCACCCCAGAGCTCATCTCTGCTTCCTCCCTAGCAGCAGCCAAGCTGGCCTTTCGGCTCCTTGGCAGACATCTCCTTACCACTGCAGTCTTCAAGCCTGCTCTTGCCGCTCTCTGCTGGGAGCGATCTTTTACCTGATTTTATCGAGGCAAGCTCCTGCTCACCCTTCCTCACCATGCTGGCCATGACGTTTTTTCCAGGAAGTCCCTGCAGCTTTCCTTCCTGTCAGGGCCCCCTGGTGTGTGCCCCCAAAGTCCTTTCATTTCTTCTGTGATAGCACTACCACTCTGCACGACAAGTGCTTGTTTCCTGCTGTTTCTCCTTCTAGAATATGAGTCCCAAGAACACTGAGACATGTATTTTTCTTTGTGGTACCCATACCTAGCATAGCGCTGGCTCATAGCAGGCACTCAGAACACATACACATTACCTGAATGAATAACAGAATGATTAATAGGGAAAAAGGGCCCTGGCCGGTTGGCTCAGTGGTAGAGCGTCAGCCTGGCGTGCGGAAGTCCCGGGTTCGATTCCCGGCCAGGGCACACAGGAGAGGCGCCCATCTGCTTCTCCACCCCTCCCCCTCTCCTTCCTCTCTATCTCTCTCTTCCCCTCCCGCAGCCGAGGCTCCATTGGAGCAAAGATGGCCTGGTCGCTGGGGATGGCTCCTTGGCCTCTGCCCTAGGCGCTAGAGTGGCTCTGGTCACGACAGAGCGACACCCCAGATGGGCAGAGCATCGCCCCCTGGTGGGCGTGCCAAGTGGATCCCGGTCGGGCGCATGCGGGAGTCTGTCTGACGGCCTCCCCGATTCCAGCTTCAGAAAAATACAAAAAAAAAAAAAAAGGGATAAAACCCCACCTCATCTCTAAATATATCATTTTCTCCCTAGAAGACAGCAATACTCACAACTTTGGGATGGGAAAAGCAAGATATGGCCTGTGGATGCTATAAATGTGGTTTGTTCAAGGGAGATAAGCACATTTCCGCTCTTTAAAATAACATTACAAACAGGATATATGTGTGTGGGTGTGGGTGTGTGCGCGCGCATGAGCGTGCATTTTGCGTTGTGTATAATATATACGCACACATATATAAAGCATATGACTATATGCTTACAGCTGCATGGAGAATGTTTTAAAGGATGCGCAGTGGTTATTTCTTAGAGAGTAGAAAAAAGTGTGAAAAGGAGAGAAACTCTTCACTTTTATATGCTTTGGTATTGTTTGATATTTTTTCCCAAACCACCGTGCATTCTTTTTAATAGTGTAAACTGCCTCAAATATACAGACAAGCATAAAGAATAATGTCACTAACATCCTTCTAACATACCTTACCACATAGCTAGGTCTAATCTTTGCATTCTTTCATATTTGATTTATATATTTTTAAAAGAGGTAAAACAGTACAGATAGACTTGAAGTACTCTATCTACCTCTCTCTGATCCCATGCCTTTTTTTACTTCCCCAAAGCTAACCTTTAACCTAAATTCTGTATTTATTATTCTTATAAATGCTTTTATACTGTCCTACATATCTATATGTATATACATAAACAACATACAGTTTTCAAACTTCATGTAAATGTTTTTAGGTTGTATGTGTCCTTTGACATCTTTACTTTGCTTAGCATTATTAGATTGTTTTATTTATTCATGTTGATATACATGACTCCAGGTCTAACCTTTGCATTCTTTCATATTTGATTTATATATTTTTAAAAGAGGTAAAACAGTACAGATAGCCTTGAAGTACTCTTATCTACCTCTCTCTGATCCCATGCCTTTTTTTACTTCCCCAAAGCTAACCTTTAACCTAAATTCTGTATTTATTATTCTTATAAATGCTTTTCTACTGTCCTACATATCTATATATATATACATAAACAACATACAGTTTTCAACCTTCATGTAAATGTTTTTAGGTTGTATGTGTCCTTTGACATCTTTACTTTGCTTAGCATTATTAGATTGTTTTATTTATTCATGTTGATATACATGACTCCAGGGCAGTGATTCTCAACCTTGGCTGCACATCAGAATCACCTGGGGAGCTTAATGTACTACTGGTGTGTGGATTCTACCCTGAGAGACTCTGATGTAATGAATGTACAGTCAGGTTGAGAACTATTGTAAATTGGTTCATACATTTTTTTTTTTACTGCTGTTTAGAAGTTTTCATAGTCTGAATACTACACAATTCATGTATTGATTTTCTGGTTGATGAATTATTCACAATTTTTTTTCTATTTTAAGCTACTCTGTAATGAACATTATCATACTTGTCTCCCTGCACAAGCTCCGAAAGGGTATATACTTAGAAGCCGAATCGGAGAAATCAAAGGGTGAGCATTTTCAACGTTACAGATATTATATTGCTTTCCAAAGTGTTTATAGCAATTTATGCTCCCACCGTTTCTCTGCCTCTTTGCTAAACACTTGGTATGACCACACCGAATATTTTTGACAATCTTATGCATGTGAAATAGTGTTTCATTGTAGTATTTCCCTGATTATGAGTGAGGTTGAGCATTTGAGTTTCTGCTTCTATGAATTGCCTCCTATTTGTTTTTCTATTGCTCTTTTCTATTTATCTCATCTCCTCCCTCCCTCCTCCCCCTGGGCTCAGAGCTCTTAGTGTTTGAATTTTGCAATTGCCTACAGCCTGCCATACTATGGCCCTCAATCCAGAAATAGCTGTTAAAATGGAACTTGGGATACTGAGTAGAGTAATACTGAGGAGGTCACAGACCCACTGGCTGGCCCTCTGTTGATTCAGTTGGTTCCCGACTTCATGCCTGTGTTTGGTCTGCCTCCAGGCCCCAGGCTGGGAGTCTGCCACTTTTCCTGTGCATCTTCTTCCAGAACTAGCCCAAACTTGGGCTGGATGGTAGAGGAAGCTATATTCTATTAATGTTGTCAAACAATTCCACAAGCAATCAGCTATATAACGTAACAAGAGCTGTCACAACTAGTAAAGAAACAAGGGTAACTTTCATACTGACACACCTGGAAAAGTATGATTTACCTGTATACTTTGTGCTTGTGTCCCTTGAAAATTTTTTGGAAGCAATGGTTTCCAGAAACTTTCCTTCGAATAGTCAAAATATACAGCCATTGGTGTATTATTCTGTTGAATATTAAACCAGACCTATTAAAACATTAACATAAAATCAGTACAGGCCCTGGCCGGTTGGCTCAGCAGTAGAGCGTCGGCCTGGCGTGTGGGGGACCCGGGTTCGATTCCTGGCCAGGGCACATAGGAGAAGTGCCCATTTGCTTCTCCACCCCTCCCCCTCTCCTTCCTCTCTGTCTCTCTCTTCCCCTCCCGCAGCTGAGGCTCCATTGGAGCAAAGATGGCCCGGGCGCTAGGGATGGCTCCTTGGCCTCTGCCCCAGGCACTAGAGTGGCTCTGGTCGCGGCAGAGGGACGCCCCGGAGGGGCAGAGCATCGCCCCCTGGTGGGCAGAGCCTCGCCCCTGGTGGGCGTGTCGGGTGGATCCCGGTCGGGCGCATGCAGGAGTCTTGTCTGACTGTCTCTCCCCGTTTCCAGCTTCAGAAAAATACAAAAAACAAACAAACAAACAAACAAACAAAAAAACCCATAAAATCAGTACAGGCCCACGGGAGCCCCAAGATCACAACTGGTTAGGACGAAGCGAAATTATCCTGCCCTGCTACCCGATGAAGTGGCAGAAGCCAGGGGAGGCTCTGAGGTGGGAGGCAAAGACATCCCAGGCTTTATGAACATTAGACTGTCCGCTGGTTCTCAACTTTAGAGTCACTACAGAATCATTTGGGGGTGGAGTTTCAGGGATAAAAGATTTCCCTGGTCTCACACCCGAGAGATTCTAATTGAACTTTTTATTTTCTTCAAAGTTCCTCACATAATTCTAATGCATAGCCAGGCTCCATGATAACTAATTTGACTCTTGAGGAGAGAGTTTAAACCTTTGAGTAGTGAGATTTTTTTTATGCTAGCTCACCCCAGTGAGTTTTTTTTTCAAAAAAATAAAATTAGTTCCAGTTACAGTTTTATTAACTTAAAATCATATTTGTTTGATGGCCAATTTATAAAAACAAGAACATACATTTGCCTTTTTTTAATGTTGCCTTATACATTTTTAAAATGAATCGATTGTACTCTGGATGGTCAGGAGGCATGAAGATATACATGAACGTTCGTACTACCCAAAGGCTTAAATTAAGATCTCTGCCCTGACTCCCAATAAATATACTTACGTTTCTATGATCAAACAAACAATCTACACTTTGTAAAGGACAAAATGGGTCAAACTGCTTATGACATTGTCCAGTTAAAGGATTCCAAAGCAAATATTCATCAGTTTCATGAGTTAATACATAAGCCACATGCCCCTGTATGAGGAAAAGAAGTTAAAATCATTTCGGGCGGGTAATTGACTTAACACATTTTTTCAAGTGAAAATTACAATGTAAGCATGTGGTATTTCTGATTTCTAAAAGTATTTTCTAGGCTCTTTAACATTTTTTTGTAAAAGGAAGAGGCAGAGGCTCCAGAAACCCTTAGGCCTAGGCTAGCATGAGGATTCAAGTGAGAGAACTTTGGAAGCCCTACTGCCATGTATAGTCCCACAGGGGTTCCCTCATGACAGGAAGATACATTGTTCTAACAAAATCAGTACATGCTGACAGTTTCCCAACAGCTAATCCTAAAGTGGTGTCTAGTTCACACTGGGGTGGTAAATGGACTAGCCCTGCTTTGAGTAGAATATACTGGGGAGACTTGGGGTGAGCATCACACAGAGCTAGGGAATAGAACGTGACATAAGGCTCTGTAAAAGCCAAGTGGGGTTGAAAAGCCATTAAATTAATTTTGAGGACAAGATTAAAAACTCTTTTGAGGAATAAAAGTCATATTATGATTTTTCTCTGCACATAGTTTTTGAAGTGCAAATGTTTCTTAGCAAGGAATAAAAATGTCAGGTAACAATAATAATGATTTTTTACCATTTACTGAGTATTTATGTACAAAAGGTACTCTATTCAGCATTCACACTAATTTTCTTGCTTTGATTCACTCTAAATTCTGTGCAGTAGGGATATTATTATGCTAATTTTTCAGATGAAAAATCGAAGGTTAAGAAGCTTGTCTAGGGCAGCAGTAAATGGCATTATTCCTGTTTTAGGAGGAGATAGCTGGAGCTCAGAGAAGTTAAAAAGGATGAGATCAGTTAGTAAATGCATTGCTAGGTTTTAAAACCCTCTCTGACTGACCCCCAAACCCATACTTTTAACACGGTGTTTTGTAGCCTGGTTTCCCTAATGCCAAAGCACTTGTTCTTTATCATTGCGTTCATCTCCTTTACAGTAAAGAGGCTTCACCTCAACCACAGGTCTAAAAGCAAACGTTTATTGAAATATTGTTCATTGCTGCCATCTAGTGGTTCTTAAAACTATAGCAGGCGATCGTATGGGGAAATGAACCATTAGGCTTTTAGCTCACAAGACTGATGGAAATAATAAACTATGTCAAGGAAATATAGAGAAATAAGCGATCATGAAAAGATAATATGAAACAAGACTGGAAATTTTGACACTGATAAAAATATTCAGATTGAAATAGAAACGGGAAGAAGACAGCTTTCTGGAAGTATGAATACACAAGTACATAAATTGTAAAAATTTCAGATAGGTTAACATGAATTTCTGGCCCACTCTTGTACAAGTAAAAACTGAGCAATGGAGAACAGGGAGAAGTATTTCTTATGGATTTTAAAATATAGCATTAGAAACATAAAGAGTATGGTGGCAATAGTGGTTAACAATCACAGCTACTACTGTAACTATTACTGCATCCACCACTGCCACCACCATTACTGAGCATTTACCATCAACCAATGCTCTTCTCAGTGCCACATATTTACTATGAAATTGAATATTTCTAGTAACCCCCTCAGGTAGTACTGTTATTAGTACTATTTTGCAGAGAAGAAAAACAAAAGGAAGTCATTCTTTACTTTGTAGAACTTTTGGTGAACCAACATTACTCTCACAACTAAATAATTGCTTGCACCAAAATTATTTAATTAGCTTGTGAAAAGATGGAAATTTGGGATTGAAGTATTTTAAACTTGTAGCTGATGGCTGATTATATTTGTTTACACTATTTAAATATTAACTCCAACACTTACTTCTAACATTGAGGTTCCCAGGAGGACCAAAGCTTTCTTTCCAAAATACAAAAAGAAATTACAGAGAAGTATGGCATGCTCCTCCTTATTTCCAATAGCCAAACTGATGCAGCGCTAAGGTAAAACAAAAGCAACAGTAAAAAAGGAGGTGAAGGTCCTGGCTGGTTGGCTCAGTGGTAGAGCATCGGCCCAGTGTGTGGAAGTCCCAGGTTTGATTCCTAGCCAGGGCATACAGGAGAAGTGCCTATCTGCTTCTCCACCCCTCCCCCCCTTTTTTCTCTCTATCTCTCTTCCCATCCTGCAGCCAAGGCTCCATAGGAGCAAAGTTGGCCCAGGAGCTGAGGATGGCTCCATGGCCTCTGCCGCAGGCACTAAAATAGCTCAGTTGCTGAGCAATGGAGCAACAGTCCCACATGGGCAGAGCATCGCCCCCTGGTGGGCATGCTGGGTGGATCCCGGTTGGGCGCATGCAGAAGTCTGTCTGACTGCCTCTCCACTTCTAACTTTGGAAAAATACAAAAAAAAAAAAAAAAAAAAAAAAAAAAAGAAAAAGAAATAAAAAGAAAAAAAAAGAAGGTGGTGGAGAGGAAGCTGAGAAGTGCAATGAATACTGGATGACTGCAAAGCCAAAAGCTCTGGCATCATTTGCCTGATAAAATGGCACCAGGGCATCAGGAGGAAACAGTAATTTAGAGCATAGGACTTACCTTTACTATGGGACACTTAATGTGGATACTGAAAAAGAGACCAAACAATTTATCATCTAAAATGGGACATTTTGTTTAGGATAAATATTAAACTGTCCTGGGCAAATAAGAGCATATGGATTGGTATTTTAAGAAAACTCATTTGATAGGAAATCATGTGTTTTTGGAGGGAGGGATCTTTTGGTCAATGGTGGTGTTACCTCTGTTCTGTACCAATACAGTGCTTTCAACTCAAAGAAAGAAAGAGATCTTAGTTGGAACCCAATCAGAAAAAAAGACTGAAACTTTTTCAACCCAAAAAGCTGAACAGCCGGGCTGGGTATAATCAAATACAGGGGTAAGCAAAAGTAGGTTTACAGTTGTAATACAAATAAATATTACAATCACTAATCCATAATATAAGAATAAACTCTGCCTACTCACAACTGTAAACCCATTTTTGCCCACCCTGTGTAAGGTGCCTAATTAAGCAGTTGTGTTATAGTAGGAGATAAGACACAGCAGAAGTGGTGGACTGGTGGTCTAGGATTTAGTTCTAGTTTATAGGTATGTTTTGTTTGGTCCCAGCATGTTTTTAAACAATTGGAAGATTCCATGATAAAACTTTGGATATGACCTCTCTTGAAAAATCAAAACATACATGGGACCAAATGTTTTTACAGCAAGTATCTGTTGTTGTTGAGTAGCAGCAGCAACATTTAGTTAGGATGTGTGCTTTCTAGTCCACTATAATACCCGAGAAAGGGCTGTGGTGGCCAGGGAGACTGGGGAGCAGGGAACCAGGAGATCATACAAGTGACTATTAACCAATCAGTATGAAAGCATTTAACAACTGATACAGACACATCAGTACACACTGGCTGAATGTGATGGTGAGGGATGGAGGCTAGGGCAGATGGTAACTTGGCTCTTCGGGAAGAAAAGTGAACGGAAGAGTAAAGGGCAGAATATAAGTTGTCTTCAATGTCAGGCCACTAGGTTCCCCTACCTGGATTTCATAAGAGGAAGGAATGGTTGAGAGTAGGTAACCAATACACTGAGTTCCAGAGGCTTTGCACCTGTTAGCCTTTAAAACTCTTACATGACACAGAGGAGGAAATTAAGCTCCAAAGAAACTAAACAACTTATCTTAGATCACACAGAGCTATGAAGTAGTTGAGGTAGGATTTGAAGCAAGGCTTTATTCCAAAGACTGTATGTTTGGTAGGAAAAATAACTTATGTCTTGTTACAATCTAATTAGTCACACACTCATGGGCATCCCATCCCCAAAAAGTTCATATCAATGGGCAGACACGTGCCAAGAGGAATCTTATACCTGTAGTAACCTCTCGGTTATGGGTAGTATTTGGAGTGGGGGGGGGTGGTGTCTCAGAAGTATTTGCCTGAATGGTTATTTTTAGTTATGTTAGAGACTATCTTTCAATGTTCTGAAGGATCATAATACATCTGAACACATTCTGATTAGTTCAAAGAGTCTCAGAAAAGTCCAGAGTTCATGACATCTCTTTGAGTTCTACCAGATTTGAATCACCGAATCACTAGAACAACGTGTTTGTGTCTCCCTTGTTCTTACTAATCAGAAGGCAGAGTAACCTACCTATGAAGTTAACCCTGTGTCTCCTAAATCCAATCAGCTCAAATCTAGCCTTCCATTCTAGATAAGCCCTAGGACTATTAGTTCCAGATGGAAAGTGTCTCTTACAGGCTCCCATCATACTAATATTTTTCAATTAAAAATATTTATGGAATGCTTGCAAAATTTAAAGCAGTGTACAAGTGATAAATATAAAAATAAAAGAGTCAAGTCTTCCTATTCGAGGAGATTAAACTTGAGATGTATGTGTATAGAATACGGGTGTTGGGTCAATATATAAGCAACTAAATATTATGTAAAGTGGAATGGAAGAAGTGCTCGAATTTGGGTTGCCAGATTTTGGGGAGAATAGATTGCTCAGTTAAATTTAAACTGCAAATAAACAAATATTTTAGTATAAATATGACCCAAATATTTCATTGTGCCTGTATTTTAGTTGGCAACCAATCTAAAGAGAACTTTAATCTATGTGCTAAGAAAGAGTACTGTAATACAAACTCTTCATTCAGATGTGGAGAGACTGGGATACCTGGGAAGTGGTGACATTTGCCCTAGACTTAAGGGTGTGACAAGCTACATGGTGACAAGCCATATTTCTCTCTGGAGATGGTCATAATATTATATTCCTAAAATTCCTATTTAATCAAAATATTGTGAGCTACCACTTATAACATTAACATTTTTTGTCTTTCAGAATTATTTCTGTGGATTGTTAATAGAACTGAAAATTATTTATTTAATTATATTTTTATATACTTTGTTTTTTTAGGTGAGAGGAGGATAGTGAGGCAGACTCCCACATGCGCCCTGACCAAGTTCCATCTGGCAACCTTATTAAGGCCGATGAATACCAACCTATTGTACTTTTAGTGCCTGAAGTTCATGCGCTCTAAAGGAGCTTCCCTCAGCACCTGGCCCACACTCAAACCAATTGAGCCACTGGCTGCAGGAGGAGAAGAGGGAAAGAAGGGGGAGAGGGAGAGAGAAGAAGCTGATAGTTGTTTCTCCAGTGTGCACTGACCAGAAATCAAACCTAGGACATCCATATCCTGGGCTGACCCTCTATCCACTGAGCCACCAGCCAATGCAAAGCTATTCAAACAAATTCTTTAAAATTATTAAGTTATCAAAGGCAATGTAATACATATTTTGAAAACAGGTTTTTTCAAAAAAAATAAAAGCAAGAAATATTATATATTTTAATTATAAAATGTAATTTGTTACCTCTGATGTCATCCATATATCAAAACCATCATTTTCATCCAGTGTATCAGGCATAACAGGAATCAAAGATACAAAGTGAGCAATGAGGTCCTAGAATAGTATTAAGTAACATTATTGAGAGCATACTATATGCCCATCAATGCTTTATATGCCATAATATTACATTTAGTATGTCCTATGAAGTATATGCCACTATTATTATTATTTTACAGAAGAGGCAGCAAGCTTAGAGTGCTAGGATAATTTGCCCAGTGTCACACAGCTAACATAATATAAACCCCAATCAACCTGACTCTAGAGCATGCCTCTTAACCATTACATTTCACTGTAATAAATTATTGAAATTTTAAACATGATACATTACATATATACTTTAAAATACAGTTGTTAAACTTAAAAAGAGATGTTGAAGAACAGCATAAGTTTGATTTAATTTGCTTTTAGGTTGAAAATCAGAACTACTTTTGTTAATATAAGCTGTTATGCACTATTGCTGAGGAAGATATTAGTATAGCTGCTTTCTCAAACAACAGAAATTATACTGTTAGTTCTTCCCCCCTAGGACTAGTGGCAAGAACTCAGGCTAAAGTAGGAAAAGAGAAAGGGATACAAATAAATAATGAGTTAACACAGAAAGTTCACTAACATCTTCACTAATTTACAATAGCCAGCATTTATGAGCTATTATGATCTCCTATGTTGTCACAGTTCACAGTCCTTAACAAGCAAAGGAACTAAGATTTGTGTGTGTGTGTGTGTGTGTAAATACAAATATTATCTTTGAAATAAATCTAAGAGCACTATTATCTCCTTGGACTTTGGTTGTCAGGAAGCAGGAAGGAAGAGACTCAGGATGAAAAGGCAACCTAAATTAAAAATTTTGATTTTGGTTGAAAGGGTCCAGTTAGGGGAGCTTCATAATGGACAAATAAATATTCTAAGGAGAGCCAAGTGACTGAATCAAACCTGAACAAATGAAAGGTATATGATTTTTCATAGATGCCCTTTAATCAAACCTTACTTTTTTCTTAAAGGGTAGATAGATATAACTCTGCTTTCATATTTTCCTTTCTCAAAGTGAAAGGACATATATCCTCTTTTAAATCTATAATGAATAAATCTTCATTTTATAAGTAATTAAAATTTAAATATGTGTCTATTTTGTCAGCTGGTAAATAAATAGGCATAGAGATAGGCATAGAGTCACATAGGGAAGGCGTAGGAAGTATTATATTGGCAGTTTACATAGAAAAACATAACACAGTTTTCTTCATTCCCACATACAATAAGAAGCAATCCTTAGAAGGACACAACCTCTTTAGGTTCAAAACTTTAGTATTCTGGAAGTCTAAGAAAAATTTACGTCATTTTTCAAAGTTTGATAGAAAAGTTATGAAGCCAGTATGGTCACATGAACCGGTGCAGTGACACTCTAGTTCAAGTGGGAAGAAAGATCTTCCGTCTGGGGCTCAGTAGGACACACTGTAACATAGATGGGTTTTTCTCTTAGGAAACTGAAGGCAAAACAATATTAGTAAGAAACTTATACTTGAAATTAATATTAAAAAATAAACAAATTAAAAAAAATAAACACGTTTAAAAATGTAAATTTAGAGTGATGAAAATGTTCTTAAAACTTACTATAGAGATGATTGCACAATTTTGTGAGAATAACTAAAAATCATTGAATTGTACACTTTAGATGGGTTAATTATATGGTATGTAAATTATATCTTAATAAAGCTTCTAAAATATAACTTACAAGTGTTGCATTAGAATCATGAAGAAATATATCCAGGAGTTGTTGAGGAGGATTTAATGCCTTGATGTACCTTGTTACTAAGATCTGTATCCCATCATCATTAAAAACAGTAGGTGTGATTCTTCGGTTGGGAAATACTGCCTTACAATTGTTTTTAAAAATCTGTGCTCTCTCCAAAACATCTGTTTGATCTGAAAACTAAAATCAAGTTTACATATTTTAACGTTGTACCATACTGTTCCCACAGGAAAATATCAAGAATCATTTTTTGCCAGCTTTGAAATGATTGTTATTGGTTTTTAAAATACTTTGCACTTCTTTGATAGTATATATAAAAATAATTCAATGTAAAACATACCTTGTCTAATTCTGGATTACAGATGACATATGATATTTGAGGTTCAATGGTAGCAAAAATATTTAAAAAGGTACATTGTTTTAAATCCTGCCCATTATAATCTTCTTTGGGAGCCATATAAGTCTTACTCCAAGTATATCCAAGCAAAACTTGTGGAATATTTACTTGGAATGTTCCATTAATCTGAAAGAATATATCAATATAATCAATTCTGCACGATGAAA
This sequence comes from Saccopteryx leptura, assembly GCF_036850995.1. Taxonomy (NCBI): domain Eukaryota; kingdom Metazoa; phylum Chordata; class Mammalia; order Chiroptera; family Emballonuridae; genus Saccopteryx; species Saccopteryx leptura. The sequence continues at coordinate 31,575,234 of NC_089515.1, forward strand.
ATAAACATCAGTCAAATAGAGTGTAGCCTAGCTCAGTCTCAACAGGAAGAAACAGGCTTGCCTGGGTACATGCTGGTTCTACTACTATGTACTTGCACAAGGATGATCAAGTTTTTTCACAGTGATCAGTTCACGGGCACTCTTAACCTGTGAACCTGTCTAATGTGTACTATGCAAAGAGGGCAAGAGTAAGAATGGGATGAAATGAGGAAGTTAATGTACCAGAGTGATAAAAAAAAGAAAGAAATCTAAATGCTAAAAATCCAATGTTACATTTTTCACTGGGTTTAGAAAGAGACAAAAACTGTAACAGCAGGAAGGATAACCCTTAGGTCCACAGGTGGAGAAAGTGTGTGTGTGTGTGTGTGTGTGTGTGTGTGTGTGTGTGTGTGTGTGTTATAGCAAGGAGCTAGTTTACAATCATAATAACTAAAACTCATAGCTCATAGTTATTGAGCATTTACTATGTGCCAGGCACTGTGCCAAGTGCTTGATACATAGATCACATCATTTAAAGGGTAGATAGTGCTCTTCTCTCCATTTTGTAGATAAGGAAACTGAGACTCGGAGAATTTAAGTCATTTGTGCAAGATCACAACACAAGCGATGAGTAGTGGAGCCAGGATTACAACTCCGTTTTGGCCACCATTAAAGCTCACACTCTGAACTACCTCTCTATCCTGGAGTCTGGCCTGAGACTGAGAAACATCTGCAGGGATTTACAAATGTAGGAAGCCCAGTTCCTTCCAACAACTTAAATCTCTATTGCTCTTGATTTACAGCACTTATATTCGCAACATACTCCCTTACATCCTGTGATTGCATATTATGCAAACATTCCTACCCTCCTCCCTAATATCCATTCTCTTCTTATATCTTACCACGTTTTAGGTGGCAACATGACAGCCATGTAACGGTCAAGTCACATCAACAAAAAATAAGAAGTCTGCTGAAATTTTCTGGTGAAATGTCTGTTTTTCTAATATAGGCACTGCCCCCTTGTGCTTCACCCTGACTCCTGTCTGCAATGTGAATATGAAGTGAACAATTTGAAGTTATGAGGATAAAAGCCACATGATAGTACAGTGGAAGAGAAACACAAAAGTAGCTTGTATTCTTGAAGAAATTCTTGAGCACTGGCACCTAGACTTTGGGGGGGGGTATTTTTCTAAAGTGAGAAACGGGGAGACAGAGAGACAGACTCCGCATGCACCCGAGTGGGATCCACCCGGCATGCCGACTTAAGGGGCAAAGCACTGCCCATCTGGGGTGTTGCTCCATTGCAATGGGAGCCATTCTAGCGCCTGAGGTAGAGGCTATAGAGCCATCCTCAGCACCCAGGCCAACTTTGTTCCAATGGAGCCTTGGCTGTGGGAGCGGAAGAGAGAGACAGAGAGGAAGGGGGGGAGGGGGGGAGAAGCAGATGGCGCTTCTCCTGTGTGCCCTGGCTGGGAATCAAACCCGGGACTTCCACATGCTGGGCCAACCAGCCAGGGCTGGACTTCTTTTTAGGTGAAATAAATAGACCCCTTATATCAGTCATTGTTAGGTTTTCTGTGGAATACGATAGAATGCAGTATTAACTAATACACACATAAATGAGTCAAATACCCTCATTTGCTCGACAAACTCATCTTTAGGACTTGATTCAAAAGTTATCTCCTCTGTAAACACTTCCTTGATCTTTCATTCTCTTCCTCATTCCCTTTATCCACCCCAACCCCTCTGAACGACCCCTTTCCCCCCCCCCCTCTAAATAAAGAAGAGTAAGGTACTCCCTACTCTATCATTGTACCTATCTCACGCCCTATCTAAGTACATTATCAGGTTGTAATGAAATGTGATTTTTCTTCTATACACAGTGAACTCCATCAAGATAGATGACTCATTTCTGAATCTTCTATACTTGGCATAGCTCTATAAGTAACAGAGCCCAAAATGGAGTCTAGGCGGGAGTTTTTATATTTTGCAGGTCATATTGGCATATTTTGTTACATAACCCAACAGCATAGCCCTCTGGTGTTGGGGACCAAAAAAGCCAACAGGATTTTTAGAGTTTGGATATCTGGGGGACAGAGATGCTAAGAGCTGCCTGTAAGCTGACAGTCTGCCCAACCCCCCACCTCACCTGCCTGATTAAGTTGCAAAAGGCTGTTAAGCTGTAGTGCTGGAATGTATTTGCTCATCCTACCTCCCCTGTTCCCCGGAAAGACTGGAAGGAAGTTACTTCTTTGTGTAAGGTTGGGATGTTTGAATATGGTGGGGGTTTTTACACTTGGTGGTTTTCTTGAGTTGCCTTGGAAACGTAATTGATTTGCTAATTTCCACTTTGCCCAGTAAATAAAGGATGCAGTTTCTGGGAGCGGCCATGTTTTGCGGGCTGCTAGGCAGTAATAATTTACTGCTAGCAGGAGCTGTGAAACCCTCTCGAAACCCATCTTTTATAGTCTTTAATTCTTTACGTCTATTTTCATCAATTCCATACCGTTCCCGCTCCAGACCTGAATAAACTCGTCGCGGCTGGTCCACGGCACTCCAGGAGTATAACAGAGACAAGTACCAACCATCAGTTTTACCATTAATGATAAACAATGTTAAGAAGCTGAAGCTCCTGGAACCCATACTTACAAGACAACATCATTAATCAGAACATTTGTGAATCTGGTCCTCTAAACTATTATATGCAAATATAAATGTCATTTTAAAACCTAAGACTCCTGTCCCAGTTTTTATCAATATACACATTCAAGTTTTCAGAAATTTGTGGTGTATTTTGTTCTAGAGATAGCTAAAACCTTCAAACACTCCAATATCTCAATAGCTCTCAAATAAAAGATCACTCTAGCTGACCTAACAATCTGTCAATCACAGAATCAAATTCAGACACAATAAATGTTTCTATTGGCCAGAAGTAAAAACTTAAAATAATGAGCAAAGAATCATTTTCTATCACCTCAGATTGTTGCAGAAGTGTAGAGAAAGGGAAGACAATGGACCCAAGCCAATTCTTTCTTATATAAGAATGACCACTGCAGCTCCTAAAACAGTGAGCCTGTTAAAATAAAATTTTTTTATTATTTACTTTATATCATGTTACAAATAATTTCACAAACTTATAGGTGAATATAAAAAAAATCATCTCTTCCTTTTAAAAAGGAACCAAAGAGCTTGACTAGGCAGTGGTGCCGTGGATAGAGCGTCGGACTGGGACACGGAGGATCCAGGTTCAAAACCTTGAGGTCATCAGCTTGAGCGTGGGCTCATCTGGTTTGAGCAAGGCTCATCAGCTTGAGCCCAAAGTCGCTGGCTTGAGCAAGGGGTTACTCGTCTGCTGTAGCCCCCTGGTCAAGACACATATGAGAAAACAATCAATGAACAACTAAGGTGCTGCAACGAAGAATTGATTCTTCTCATATCTCTCCCTTCCAGTCTGTCTGTCCCTCTCTCTGTCTCTGTCACACAAAAAAGAAAGAAAGAAAGAAAGAAAGAAAGAAAGAAAGAAAGAAAGAAAGAAAGAAACCAGAGAATAAATAGAAAAAAATATATTTTTCTCACTGTTAAATTTCTTTAAAAAATAATTAACTACTGCCTGACCAGGCTGTGGCACAGTGAATAGAATGTCAGACTAGGATGCTGAGGACTCTGGTTTGAAGCCCCGAGGTCGCCAGCTTGAGTGCGGGCTCACTAGCTTGAGTGTGGGCTCACTGGCTTGCGCATAGAATCATAGACATGACCCCATGGATGCTGGCTTGAGCCCAGAGGTCACTGGATTGAAGCCTAAGGTCGCTGGCTTGAGCAAGGGGTCACTCACTCTGCTGTAGCTCCCCAGTCTAGGCACATATGAGAAAGCAATCAATGAACAACTAAAGAGACTAAGGAGCTACAACAAAGAATTGATGCTTTTCATCTCTCATTCTTCCTGTCTGTCTGTCCCTATCTGTCCTTCTCTCTCTCTGTCACACACACACACACACACACACACACACACACACACACACACACACAAAGATAATTGACTATCTAAAGCAAAATAATGACCTGTTGTGGAGTTTATGACATATGTATAACTATTTACATTTTTTTTGTATTTTTCTGAAGTGAGAAGTAGGGAGGCAGACAGACAGACAGACTTATGCATGCGCCCAAATGGGATCCCACTAGAGGGCGATGCCCACTAGAGGGCGATACTCTGCCCATCTGGGGCATTGCTCCATTGCAACTGTACCCATTCTAGCGCTTGAGGCAGAGGCCATGGTGCCATCCTCAGCACCTGGGCTAACTTTGTTCCAATGGAACCTTGGCTGGGGGAGGGGAAGAGAGAGATAGAGAGAAAGGAGAGGAGGGAAGAATGGAGTAGCAGATGGGTGCCTCACTTATGTGCCCTGGCTGGGAATCAAACCTGGGACTTCCATACACTGGGCTGATGCTCTATCACTGAGCCAACGAGCCAGGGCCACTATTTACATTTTTAATGTAACACTTTTATTGTAGTAGATATACTCAGTGCTGTGGCTATTTGTGTGTGTGGGGTTTTGTTTCTTTTTTGGGGGGTTCCATATAAATTCTTGAAATATTTGTTCTAGTTCTGTGAAATGTGCCATTGGTATCTTGATAGAAATTGCATTGAATCTATAGCTTGGTTTGGGTAACATGAACATTTTAATGATGTTAATTCTTCCTATCCATGAATATAGTATATGCTTCCACTTATTTGCATCTTCAGTTTCTTTGTTCAATGTCTTATAATTTTCCAAGTACGTGGTTTTTTACATCCTTGGTTAAATTTATTCCTAAGAAGTTTATTTTTTAAATGCAATTGTAAAGGGGATTATTTTATTCCTTTTTTTTTTCTTTTTAATTTTTCCCTTGACTTGAGGGGTGGGGGGACGGGAGAATCATCAACTCATTGTTCCACTTAGTTGTTCCATCTTGTTGTGTACTCATTTATTGCTTCTCATAGGTGCTGTGGCTAGGGATTGAACCCGTGACCTCTGTGTGCTAGGACAACACTTTATCCATTGAGCCATACGGCCAGAGCCTGGGATTGTTTCTTAGTTTCCCTGATAGTTCATTATTGGAGTATATAAATGCAACTGATTTCTGGATATTTATTTTGTATCGTGCTACTTTACTGAATTCAAGTATCAGTTCTAGTAGGTTTTTGGTAGAATCTTTAGGGTTCTCTATATACAGTATCATGTTATCTGCAAATAATGACAGTTTTACTTCTTCCTTTCCAATTTGGATGCCTTTTATTTCTTCTTCTTGTCTGATTGCTGTGGCAAGGACTTCCAGTACCATGCTGAATAAGAGTGGTGAGAGCAGACATTCCTGTCTTGTTCCCCATCTTAAGGGAAACACTTGTAGTTTTTGCCCATTTTGATTTTGGCTGTGGGTTTGTCATATATGGTCTTTATTACATTGAGGTATGTTTCCTCTATTCCTATTTTGCTGAGAGTTTTTATCATAAATGAGTGCTCAATTTTATTGAATGCTTTTTCTGGATCTATTGATATGATCATGTGATTTTTTTTTTAAGTGAGAGGAAGGGATATAGTGATACAGACTCCTGCATGTGCCCCGACTGGGATCCTCCTGGCAACCCCTGTCTGGGGCCAATGCTAGAAGTAATAGAGCTATATTTAGTGCCTGAGGCCGACATATTCAGATCAACTGAACCATCATTAGCGCCCAGGGCCAATGCTAGAACCAGTTGAGTCACTGACTGTGAGAAGAGAAGAGAGAGAAAAGTGGGAGAGAGGGGGGGAGAGAAACCGATGGTTGCTTCTGTGTGGCCTGACTGGGAGTCATACCTGGGACATCCATATGCCAGGCTCACACTCTATCCACTAAGCCAACCAGCCATGGCTGATCATGTGATTTTATTCTTTATTTTGTTTAGGTGGTATATCACATTTGTTGGTTTGCAAATATTATACCAATCTTGCATTCTTGGAATAAGTCCCACTTGATCATAGAGTATGACTTTTGTAATGTATTGCTGTAATGGTTTGCTAATAATTTTTTTTTGAAGATTTTAGCATCTATGTTCAATCAGGGATATTGACCTATAATTTCTTTTTTTGTAGTGTCTTTATCAGGTTTTGGAATTAGGATAATGCTGGCCTCATAAAATAAGCTTGGGAGTCTTGCCTCTTCTTTTTTATTTATTTATTGATTTTAGAGAGAGAGGGGAGGAGAGAGAGAGAGAGAGAATGAGGGAAACATCAATTTGTTGTACCACTTATTTATGCATTTAGTGGTTGATTCTCATACATGCCTTGACTGGGGATCAAATCCGCAACCTTAGCATATCAGGATGATGCTCTAATCAGTTGAGCTACCTGGCCATAGCCCTCCTCTTGAATTTTTTTTTTGAACACTTTGAGAAGGATAGGTGTTAGATCTACTTTGAATGTTTGCTAAAACTCACCTGTGAAACCATCCAGTCCAACACTCTGGACTATCATTATTTTTGTTTGTTGGAAGTTCTTTGATTACTGTTTCAATTTCATTAGTTGCAGCTGGTCTATTCAGATTTTCTGATTCTTCCTTATTCAGTTTTGGAGGACTGTATGTTTGTAGGAATATATATGTTCCATCCAGATTGTCCAATTTGTTGGCATGTAGTTGCTGTTCATAATACTTTATTATCTTTTGTATTTCTTTGGTGTCAGATGTTACTTCTCTTTCATTTCTGATTTTATTTATTTGGGTCCTCTCTCTCTATTTTACTTGATGAGTTTGGTTAAAGGTTTGTCAATCTTGTTTATCTTTTCTATGAACCAGTTCTTGGTTTCACTGATATTTTGTATTATTTGTTTTTAGGCTCTATTTTGTTTATTTCTGCTTTGATCTTTATTATTTCCTTCCCCCTGCTCATTTTGGGCTTTGTTTGTTGTTCTTTTTCAAGTTACTTTAAGTGTAAAGTTGGATTGTTTATTTGAGATTTTTCTTGCTTCTAGAGGTAGGCCTGTAATGCTATGAATTTTCCTCTTAGGACCTATTTTGCTGTGTCTTATTTTGGGTTGTTGTGTTTTCATTTCATTTGTTTTATATCTTTTTATTTGTTCCTTGATCTCATTGTTAACCAATTCATTTGTTTAGTAACGTGTTATTTAGCTTCTATGTCTTTGTGTGCTTTTTCAATATTTTTCTTGTGATTGATTTCTAGTTTCACATCATTATGATCAGAGCAGATGCTTGATATGATTACAATCTTCTTAAATACATTTAAACTTGTTTTGTGACCTAAAATGTGGTCTATCCTAAATAATGTTCTATGTGTACTTGGAAAGAATGTATATTCTCTGAAATGCTCTGAAGATATCAATTAAAACCAGCTGATTTAATGTATCATTTAAGGCTGCCATTTTCTTGTTGATTTTCTGTCTGAAAGATCTATTCATTGATGACAATGGTGTGTTAAAATCCACTACTGTTACTGTATTTCTGTCTATCTCTCCCTTTATATCCATCAAGGTTTGTTTTATGTATTTAAGTGCTCCTACATTTGGTGAGTAAATGTTTACAAGGGTTATAGCCTTTTGTTTGATTGCTCCCTTTATCATTAGGTAGTGTCCTTCTTTGTCTCTTGCTACATAGCCTTTCTTTTAAAGTCTATTTTGTCAGCTATATGTACTGTTGTTTTATTCACTTCCATTTGTATGAAATATCTTTTTCCATCCATTTACTCTTAATCTGTGTGTATCTTTCATTAGGAGGTGGGTCTCTTGTAGACAGCATATATATATAGGTCTTTTTTTTATCCATTTAGCTACCCTATGTCTTTTGATTGAAGCATTTAAGCAATTTGCATTTAAAGTGATTATTGATAGGCACATATTTATTGCCATTTTATTCTTCTGTGTTCCTCTGTTTTTGTTTTTCCTCCTCCTCTTCTTCTACTACTTAAAGAAAACCATTTAACATTTCTTGAAATACTAGTTTGGTGGTAACAAACTTTTTAAACTTTTTCTTGCCTGGTCAAACCAATCATTGCAATAATTCACTTTTGAGAAAGAAAGTCTGTAAGGCATTCTTTTGGTTTACTAAGCTGTGCTCTTTATCAGTTAGATCATCAGAAAACTATACTCAGTTAAACTCCTTGGAGAATAGCCATTATCAAATTACTGTTTAATATTTTTCCTTCAGGTTTTATTAAGAGTTGATAGAAACTGTTTTAATATGTTTATGTCTGTATCTCTTGGATTGGGAAACATTGCCATTATGTTTCTCAGTAGTTCTCATAGAAAGTTCATTCATGAATCATACTTCAAGGTCTAATTCAACTTCTCTGAGCCTGATCCCCAATCCCTCCATATAGAATAGTGTTCAATAATGTTGCCATAGAATTTGATAGACATGTATATTAAAGCCTTTACGCAGAACACTAAGAGAGATGGTATAATGGATATGCATCCTTATACTTTTAGTGCCCACTTCAGTTGGAAAGAAACTAACATTTATTTTAGAGCTTGCAAAGGCAGTAGGCACTATGTTAGGAACTTTCATATATCTATGAGGAAGACATTTAGTCATTTAAAATTTTTGGTTGACTAGAACTGGCTTTTAGGAACCATGTGGTCTTTTTTATAGAAGTGGTATATTTTCTTTGATCAGACAGGAATAAATGTATAAGCCATTTTTGCTTATCTTTCTATCTTGGCTACCAGGAAGCTCACGTTTTAATGTAATGTTTATTTGCAGAAACCTACTTCTCCCAAATTCTTGGCATATTTACCCATCTTCCTCCTATATATAATTTATGATCTCTACTATTTTTGAACTGACTTGTCAAATGTCTGATTTTATTTCAAGCTGCCCCAAATCCTTTTGAGAAAATGTTAGAAATAGATATTGCATCTAAAAGCAAATTTACAAATATGTTACTAGACTTCATTCAGTCTGACCTTAGAATTATTTCAACATTTTAATTATTGTACTTTACCTCATGTTCTTCAATAAACATTTCATCAAAAATGTTGATATATATGTTATCTTTTATTTTGGATAAACTTGATAAGCTATAATCATGTCCTGGTGAACTGTAAATAAGAAAAATATATTTAAATGCTTAACTTATTTTATAAGAGTATTATTCATAAAGGACTATAAAATTACTTGTGTTCTTTTCTGTTATAATGTGTAAGCTAAGAAAAATCTGTGTGCTTTGAAGACAACTACTATCTTTCATTAAAGCTAGTATGTGCTTTGTAATTTATCTTATTTATTTCTTAGATAACTTGAGTAAAGAACAAAAATGTTTAAATGTCAAGCAGAAAGACTTTCTACTAAAGGTATTCATGGCAAACAAATTCTCTGGAGTCTGGTACATTAAGATTTTCCAACTATCTTAAATTCTGCTAGTTTCTGCTAGTTCACACATATAAAAACTGCTCTTATGCTCTCAGCTAAGAGTTTATTCTCTTTCCCACATTTATTTTCTCCAATCAGAACTGAGATAGCAGAATGCATTTAATTTTGCAAGCTGTCTGCTGATGGCTTACTTGACCAGATAATTTTGGGAGGTAGCTGAAAGAATTCTGTAGTATATCACAAGCAATGAACTTTCACTCTCAGCTCCAGCTTCTGCATAGAATCCCCACCAAACTTCTAGCAGTCCAGAGAAGGTAATGCCACCAGCAAGTGACAGAGCTCTAATGGGAACCCAATTTGGACTGCCTTTAAAGGCCAGGCTCTTTTTGTTACCAACTGCCACTGATGTTATTTGTTGAAGCTTGTTGCTTTAAAAAGCAGCTACTATTTTAAAGGCTTTCCAATAGTTTGTATAACTTTCTGAGACCTATGGACACAGTAACAAATGTTAGTTTAGTTTAGAAAAAAGTTGAGTTTAGAGAATAATTTTAAAGTTGAAGTTCCTTGATATTTTAAGTGATAAGCTGACTTTCCTACCCTATTCCTTCAACAGTTTCCTTTCCTGTTGAATGTCTAAGACACGACAGGGGAGACAATGTGGATTTACTACACTATGCTAGCAGGAGAGATGATAACCATCATCCTCAAGACATTTTTGAGTGATTCAACTTAGTATGTATATCCTTTAAATCACTAAAGCCCTACATTATCTTGCAACTTTATCCAAAACTTTCCTCAAATTTCACAATTTCTCCTCCAAAGTAGAACTAACAAGGCTAATTACTATTTACTATTTATTTATTATTACTTCCTACTCCATTTGTATGTGGTTTTTATTCATTAAAATGTCACATGGATAAGGGAATAGAGAGCTCTCATATCTGAAACAATGAAAAGTGGTAGCTGAATGGTTTTGCTTTAGCTGAACCCTCTGATTAACTTGGTTGTACTCTAAATGCACAACCAAGAGGCTTATTTCATTGCTATAATTTCAAGAATATAAATACTCTATAGCCTTATTTGCTTTAGTTCACTTATAAGTTTATTTATCTTATTGACTATTTTATGTTATCCTAAGTTCATTTATTTAATGTAGTATATTTCTGATGTCTAAATTAACATGCCAAATATTTCAACACATATAATCACATTTTATGCTTTTATAAACTTTTTAAACAAATAAACTTTTATATATTAATAAGTTAAGCCCTGGCCGGTTGGCTCAGCGGTAGAGCGTCGGCCTAGCGTGCGGAGGACCCGGGTTCGATTCCCGGCCAGGGCACACAGGAGAAGCGCCCATTTGCTTCTCCACCCCTCCGCCGCGCTTTCCTCTCTGTCTCTCTCTTCCCCTCCCTCAGCCAAGGCTCCATTGGAGCAAAGATGGTCCGGGCGCTGGGGATGGCTCCTTGGCCTCTGCCTCAGGCGCTAGAGTGGCTCTGGTCGCAACATGGCGACGCCCAGGATGGGCAGAGCATCGCCCCCTGGTGGGCAGAGCTTCGCCCCTGGTGGGCGTGCCGGGTGGATCCCGGTTGGGCGCATGCGGGAGTCTGTCTGACTGTCTCTCCCTGTTTCCAACTTCATAAAAATGAAAAAAAAAAAAGTTAATATTATACAATATAATAGAATTGATTTCCCTTCATATACAAAGAGTAAAAAAAGATCCGGTAAGCAGATATCAGAGAACAAGGCAAAATAAGAAGTATGAGGTCCAGACAAGCAACCAGATTACAAGAACTGTTTAAAACCCTGGCCAAAGACTGAAAACACCATTGAGCTTATGTTGAATCTGGAAGAATAGACTTGATTTCTGCTACAAGGAGAAGTACCCATAGCACCTAATTTAGCAAAATTCCAAGATATACTGGTCTATTTTTTTTTTTCTCCCAAGCTGAAATAATGACATCAACCGGGTCTTTCTCTTATTACAAATCCTGGTTAGGGTCCAGAGGTTTTCAGTTTGGTAGCTGGGATGTGAATATTCATATAGTACAGACAATTTCCTTCAGTGGGATAGGTAGGCGGATTCTGTCAAAACTCTTCAGCAAGGAAGGACTGGGGAAAGTACTTGTGGTTGGTAATTCTGTGTTCCCACAGCTTGCATATGTTCCCTCAAGGCTGTTAGTTTGAAAGAGATTGAATGCCAGTTGGCTCAGCGGTAGAGCGTTGGCCTGGCGTGCAGGAGTCCTGGGTTCGATTCCCGGCCAGGGCACACAGGAGAAGCACCCATCTGCTTCTCCACCCCTCCCCCTCTCCTTCCTCTCTGTCTCTCTCTTCCCCTCCCGTAGCCGAGGCTCCATTGGAGCAAAGTTTGCATGGGCGCTGAGGATGGCTCTGTGGCCTCTGCCTCAGGCGCTAGAATGGCTCTGGATGCAACAGAGCGACGCCCCAGAGGGGCAGAACATCGCCCCCTGGTGGGCATGCCAGGTGGATCCCGGTCGGGCGCATGCGGGAGTCTGTCTGACAGCCTCCCCGTTTCCAGCTTCAAAAAAAATTAAAAAAAAAAAAAAAAAAAAAGAAAGTGACTGAATGACTATATAATTTTCTGGCTAGAGCCTATAGCCAGGACCTTATTTGCATAATCTTCTAGGAAAGTCAGTACCTGGAAGTTGTAAGCATAGATAGACTGTTTCATCCTGGGAATCAAGACCCACTTACAAAGAGCCAAGGTCAAGAACACAAATGCTGGAGGGAAAAGCAACACTAGAAGCCCAAGGTCCAGGAGACCATGAGGTTGGCATTCAACCAGGAGAAATTCAGGAGTTAAAAAGTCAGTGATGCCATCATGGAACCATGCTAGTAGTGAGGAAACACATGATCTGCAGAAAAGATTTGGAGGAGAAGAGGGAAAGGGTACCAGGAAAAGAGAAAGGACTTTGATAATAAATGTAGTTAATAGTCCCTTATAAACCTTTCACCCCAGTAAGAACTAAAGGTATATAGGAAACGACAACTGAAAACTGCAAATTGAGTTTAGAGAATAATTTTAAGCTCTGTATTTTAAATTTGTCTTCATTTTTTTATTCAGTGAGAGGAGGGGAAGCAGAGACAGACTCCTGCATGTGCCTGACCAGATCTACCTGGCAAGCTCACTAGGGGGCAATGTTCTACCCATCTGAGGCCCTTGCTCTGTTGCAACCCAAGCCATTTTTTAGCACCTGAGGTGGAGGCCATGGAGCCATCCTCAGTGCCTGGGGCCAACTTGCTCTAATTGAACCTTGGCTGCAGGAGGGGAAGAGAGAGAGAGAAGCGAGAGAGAGGAGGGGTAGAGAAGCAGAAGGGTGCTTTTCCTATGTGCCCTGACCAGGAATCAAACCTGGGACATCCACATGCTGGGCTGATGCTCTACTACTGAGCCAACTGGCCAGGGCCTCAAATTTGACTTGATCTGTGTACTTTATTTCCAATAACAAAAACCTATTTCTATAGCTATAGCATAAAATATGAATCTTGAGAAAGAAGATCAAAGCTGAAGACATCACAGTTCCTGATTTCAAACTATATCTCAAAGTTATAGTAATCAAAACAGTATGTATAAATACTGGTATACATAATACTGGTACTGGTATAAATACAGGCATAAAGACCAATGTCTCAGAATAGAGAGCCCAGATATAAATCCTACATCTACAACAGGTCAATAGGAATACACAATGAGAAAAGGACAGTTTCTTCAACAAATGGTGTCAGTAAAATTACCTACATGCAAAAGAATCAAATTAGACCCTTATCTTAAACCAAACACAAAAATCAGTTCAAAATGGATTAAAGGCTTAAAATGGAATACCTAATACTGTAAATATCCTAGAAGAAAACACAGTAGAAAGGTTTCATGACATTGGCAATGACTTTATGGATATAATACCAAAGCATGGATAACAAAAGCAAAAGTAAACAAAGTGAAGCTACATCAAACTATAATCTTCTGCACAGAAAAGGAAGCAACCAACAGAGTGAAAAGTAACCTATAGCATGGAAGAGAATGTTTTCAAACAATATATACTGTAATATATATAAATTATTATAAAATAAAAGTATAAGAAACACATACAACTCAATAATAAAAAAGCAAACAATCTGGTTTTTAAATGTGCTAAAATTTGAATAGATATTTTCGAAAGAAGACATACAAGCCTGACCAGGCGGTGGTGCAGTGGATAGAGACTGAGACACAGAGGAGCCAGGTTTGAAACCCTGAGGTCATCAACTTGAGTGCGGGCTCATCCAACTTGAGCACAGGTTCACCAGCTTGAGTGTGGGGTCACTGGCTTGAGCGTAGGATCATAGACATGACCCCATGGTTGCTGCCTTGAGCCCAAGGGTCACTGGCTTGAAGCCCAAGGTTGCTGGCTTGAGCAAAGTGTCACTCCCTTTGCTGAAGCCCCCCAATCAAGGCACATATGAGAAAGCAATCAATGAAAAACTAAGGAGCTTCAATGAAGAATTGATGCTTCTCATCTCTCTCCCTTCCTCTCTGTCCCTATCTGTCCTTCTCTCAGACTCTCTCTCTGTCTCTGTCAAAAAATAAATAAATAAAAAAGAAGACACACAAATGGCCAACAGGTGTAGGAAAAAATGCTCAATAATTGCTAACTAATAATAAAATGTTCACTAATCATCAAGAAAAATGAAAATAAAAACAATGAGTTATCACCTCACACTTGTTAAGGTGACTATTATCCAAAAAACAAAAGATAACAAGTGTTGGTGAAGATGTGGAAAATTGGCACCTTTTTACACTGTTGGTAGAAATGCAGCCTGACCTGCGGTGGCGCAGTGGATAAAGCATCGACCTGGAATGCTGAGGTTGCTGGTTCAAAACCCTAGGCTTGCCTGGTCAAGGCACATATGGGAGTTGAAGCTTCCTGCTCCTCCCCCCCTTCTCTCTCTCTCTCTCTCCCCCCTCTAAAAAATGAATAAATAAATAAAAATAATTTAAAAAAAAAAGAAATGCAAAATAGTGCAGCTGCTATGGAAAGAATACCGAGGTTTCTCAATATGATCCAGTAATCCCACTTTTGGGTATCCAAGAGAATTGAACCAGGACCTCAAAGAAATGCAGCACTATTCACAATAGTCAAGATATGGAAACATCTTAATATCTGTTGACAAGTGAGTGGATAACAAATAAAAAGAGGAATGGAATGGAATATAATTCATCATCATAAAAAAAAAGAAGGAAATTCTATAGGATGTGACACTGACGACTCTTGAGGACATGAATGTTATGCAAAATGAACCAGTTACAGAAAGACTAATACTTCCTAATTCCACTTATATAAAGCATCTAAAATAATCAAATTCATAAAATTAAAGAGTAGCCAGGGTGAGGTGGGGAACGGGAAGTTACTAATTAACAGGTATAACATTTCAGGCAAGCAAGATGAGTAAACTCTAGAGATCTGCTGTACAACCCTGTCCTACTGTCAACAATAATATATTGTACACTTAAAGTATATTAAGAAGGTGAATTCCCATTCACATTAAGTGTTCTTTCCACATTAACAAATAAGTCAGTAGACTTTAAATAAAGCAATACCCTCTGTAATACTGGCTTACGTGATTGTGCGGCACGCAAGTTGAAAATCTGCGGGCAGGCTGGAGGCCCACAGAAAAGTTGCACTCCAAGTCTGAAGGCAGTGTGCTGGCAGAATTCCCTCTTCCTAAGGGAAGGTAATTCTTTTTTTATTAAGCCTTCAACTGATTGGACGAGGCTCACCCATGTTACACACACATACACACAACCTATTGCTTCTGTTTCTCTAGAGAACCTTGACTAATGCAATTTAATTCTGGAAAAGCCAAAACTATGGAGGCAGTAAAACTATCAATGTTTGCAGAGGTTCCAGGGGAAAGATAAAGGGATGAAGAAATGAAGCGCAGGGCATTTTTAGGGCAGTGAAACTAAACTGTATGATATTATAGTGGTGGATACATGTTGTCATACATTTGTCAAAATCCATAGAATGTACAACACAAAGAGTAAAGCTTAGTGGGAATTGTGGACTTTGCTTGATAATGATGTGTCAATATTAGTCCATCAGTTGTAACAAATGTACACATTGATGCTGAGGGGGGCTGTATGTGTGTGTTGTGGGGAGAGGACATGTGGAAATTATCTGTATTTCCCTCTCAATTTTACTGAGCCTAAACTTCCCTAAATAATAAAGTTTATTGAGTATTTAAATTTTTTATTATTTATTAATTTTAGAGAAGGGAGAGAGAAACATTGATTTGCTGCTCCATCCATCCATACATTCATTGGTTGACTTTTGCATGTGCCCCAACTGGAGACTGAACCTGCAACCCTGGTGCATCAGGATGACACTCCAGCCAACTGAACTACCTGACCAGGGTCCCTATTGATATATTTTTTTATATAATTTTATTTTTTTAATGAGGCGACATCAATAAATCAGGATACATATATTCAAAGATAACAAGTCCAGGTTATCTTGTCGTTCAATTATGTTACATACCCATCACCCAAAGTCAGATTGTCCTCTGTCACCTTCTATCTAGTTTTCTTTGTGCCCCTCCCCCTCCCCCTTTCCATCTCCCTTTCCCCCCTCCCCCCCGTAACCACCACACTCTTCCTATTGATATTTTTTAATGTGTAAAAAAAGAAACCCAATCTCATTAGAAATCATGGAATGTAAGTTAAACCACAATGAGAATATCATTTTAGATTCATCACATTAGAAAAAAATAATTTTTAAAATACAAAATATTATTGATGATGTAGCACAATAGGAACTTTTATATACTGCTGTTGGGAGCAAATTTCAGTATAACTACTTTAGAAAACAGTTTGGTATTATCTAGTAAAGTTGAAGCTGAATTCAACTATAACCTAGCAATACCACTCCTAAACATATGTCCTAGCAGGGGTCTCCAAACTTTTTACACAGGGGTCCAGTTCACTGTCCCTCAGACCATTGGAGGGCTGCCAAATACAGTGCTCCTCTCACTGACCACCAATGAAAGAAGTGCCCCTTCCAGAAGTGCAGTGGGGGCTGGATAAATGGCCTCAGGGGGCCGCATTGCGGCCCGCGGGCCGTAGTTTGGGGACGCCTGTTAGAGCAAAGGTTTTCAAAAAGTCCCCTGACTAGTAGTATCAGTAACACCTGGAAACTTGTTAGAAATGGAATTATCAGGCCCTACACTAGACCTACTGAATTAGGAACTATGGAGGTGGGCCCAGAAATGTTTTAAGAAACTATACAGGTGATTTCTAGATCACAACAAAGTTTGAGAGCTACTGTCTTGCAAAGAAACTCTTGCATGTGTGCTCCAGAAGACAGTAGAAGAATGTTTAGAGCAACATTATTGCAATAGCAAAACATTAAAAGAAGCCAAGTGTGGGCCCTGGCCAGGATGCTCAGTGGATAAAGTGTTGTTCTAGCACATCAAGGTCACAGGTTCAATCCCTGCTCAGGCCACCTACGAGAAGCAATCAATGAGTACTCAACTAAATGGAAACTAAGTGGAACAAGTTGATTCTTCTCTCTCTCTCTCTCTCCCCCTTCCCCCATCATCCCTCCCTCTCAATCAGTGGGAACATTTTAAAAATAAACTTTAAAAAAATAAGTGTGTATCAACAGGAGAAAGTATTATATAAATAAACTCTGTCATTTTAATACAGTGGAATACTATGTAGATGTGAAAAGGAGGGAAGGAAGGAAAGAAGGAAGAGAGGAAGGCAGGAAGGCAGGAAGGAAGGGGGAGGGAAGGAGGAAGGAAGGAAGGAAGAGAGGGGGAGGGAGGGAGGGAGGAAGGAAAAGGAGGATAAGGAGAGAGGGAGGAAGAACTATAAATATAAACATGGATAAATATCTCAAAATAACTAAGAGTAAAGAAACAAGATTGCAAAAGATGATTCAATTTATATAAAGATGAAAAACATCCAGAAGTAAATAATACATATGGATAAATACCTATGATCTAAAATCATAAGGGAAGAGAGGCAATGACAAACACAAATTCATGGTTGTTACATCGGGGGGGGGGGAGAGCAGGGGGTACAATTAGATGTTGGCATGAAGGGGCTTTCAAAAGTATTTGTAATATCTACTCTTTAAGCTGGAAAGTAGATATGTAAGTATTCATTTTATTATTTTTCCTCAGAACTTACAATTATATATACATTATATAGTAATATCTATGTAAGAAATATTTCATAACTTAAAAGCTTAAAAAGCAAAGCCTATCTCAATCATTTTTTTTTTATGTGAGAGGAGGGGAGATAGTGAGACAGACTCCCACATGCTCCTGACCAGGGTTCTTTCAGCAACCCCAGTCTGGGCCAGAATCTCAAATCAAATAAACTATCCTCAGTGCCCAGGGGCAACACCCAAACCAACTAAGCCACTGGCTGTGGGAGGGAGAGAGAAGGGGGAAAGGGAAGGAGAGAGACGCAGATAGTCGTTTCTCCTGTGTGCCCTGAATGGGAATCAAACCCAGGATGTCTATATCCTGGGCCGACACCCTACCCACTGAGCAAACCACCCAGGGTCTCAAACATTATTTTTAATAATGCTGTTCTTTTTTTAAGAAAGAGAAAAAATGGACTCCAACTTACACAAAGTCTACTTTAATTTCTTCATTCCAGCATGGATAAGATCCATTTGCAGTACTGGTTTGGTATGCAGTGTTTTGAAAGGAAACTTCCACAAAAGGGTGTACAGTATTCTGAAACATGTAATAAACACTGACTAAATTTTTGTAATATTTTATACAGTTAATAAAAGACAGAAGGATAGAAAATTACTTGGTTACTGGCTGACAACTGGATGGCTTACTTTTTCTAGATTTTCAAACAACCCTTATTCACTCATTCATTTAATAACCCATTTGTTGGTCCTATTCAATATTAGATACTTTTCTAGGATCTAAAGATAAATGTAACTTTCCCTTATAGATTGTATAGTCTATTAGGGGAAAATAAACAGCTAAACAAATAATTGCAATGAAATGTTAGAAATAAAATAAAAATATATTCCAGGTACAACAGTTACTCAGGAGAGGGAATAATTAATTTGCTGGGGGTGAGGACAAGAGCTTCACAGAGAAAACAATGCTTGAGCTCGAGCTTAGAAACATTAAGCAGTAATGTGGCCAATAATACAGAGCTGTGTGGAGGCCATGGCAGACAAAAGAAAGGGCATATACACAGTCTTTGTAGAACCAGTGGTATATGATACTGCTGCTGGGCGAAAAGAGATGTGATGTTGCTGACTGATGGGTAAGGGCCAGATCATTACAGATTTTTGTAGGCATTCTAGGGAACTTATACCTTTTTCTATAGATCCTGAGAGCAGGGGAGCAGGGAATTAAATGGTTAGAATTACATTTTATAAAGAGCACCTTCATTATGGAAAGTAAACTCGAAGCACAACAGATTAGAGATGGAAAGACCAATTAGGAGCCAGCTGCACTCCAGGGCAAATATAATCAAAAACTGCACTTTATAAAAGTGCTTACTTAACGCTTACCGCATTTAAGATCACATCTGAGGCTACCGATTTGATTGTTTCTTTATGTCTCAGACGGGATACGGATGATTTCAAATAAGTAGGTATATCCAAGGCTCTTCAGGAAAAACAATAGGGAGACAGATACATGCTTCAATTAGTTTTGTTTTTGTATTTTTTAACTGAGAGACAGACAGGAAGGGAGAGAGACAAGAAGCATCAGCTCATAGCTGTGCCACCTTAGTTCATTAACTGCTTTCTCATATATGCCTTGACAGGGCAGGGTTGGGGAGCTCCAGCCCAGCCAGTGACCCCTTGCTCAAACCAGCAACTTTGGGCTCAAGCCAGAGACCTTTGGGCTCAAGCCAGAGACCATGGGGTCATGTCTATGATCCCATGCTCAAGCTGGTGAGCCTGTGCTCCAGATGAGCCCACACTCAAGCCGGTGACCTCAACATCTGGAACTTGATGCTCTATCCACTGCGCCACTGCCTGGTCAGTCTCAGTTAGTTTTAATATTAGTTTTAGTGGGAATGGCAGAATTTGCCTATGCTTATGGACATATATAATCTAATTACCCTGGATTTTACAGACTTTGCTTTGGATTTTCATATTGTAATGGTTAGAACTAAACATCTGATAATCACTGCTCTGAAAGAGTGGCTCCAAATTCTGAAATATGGGTTGGATTCAGTCTATGATAAAGTTTTCCTTAGTAAAGGAGAAAAATAAAGCAAATGATACTTTAAGATGAGACCCTTCCTATTTCTGGTATTGAAACATTCTTTCCTTTACAAATTGATGATTACAGAGCATGGCAGTGATTTTATTGTGTCATATCACAAGCAACCTTTGAAATGTGCATTTGTTTTGAGAATATCAATTCTATTAAATAAATAAGGTTGGATATAAAAATAGGCAAAACGTTTAAAAGGTTTTAACTATAGATTAGTAGCTAAGTAAGCAAAATACTTGTTTTTCATATACAAAATTAATAGGATCTAGTAAACAGACGATACACAAGTAGAGCACATGCATGTTAAACAAAGAGAGCTATGCTTAATATTCCTGAGGTTCCTAGCTACACAATAGCCATATATGAACCATACACGAAACCAAATAGATGAGAGACGCTCGACATTTAAGATGCACTAAATACACATGAATATTTAATATTTACAATGTCTTAATTTGGTATTAATCAGCTGTGATACCCATTCTGGTTCCACATATCCTCTGCACAAGAAACACAAATAAAACCCCTGAGTGCCTGCAGAAGAGATGGGTAACATCCGACGTATGCAGAAGTCATCTAAAATGAGAAGTCTCACACAAAGGCTACTCTCTCCAGTGTTTTAGTTCCAATACTGAGTGGGGCCAGTGGCACAGAATAATGTAGTTGGCAACAGTGGCTTTATAAGTTTTCACAATAAGGAACAAAACAAAAGGCATTTATTTTATACAGTACACCAAAATATATATATATATGTTAAAGTTACTTTGGGCATTTCAAACTTCCAAAAACTCTTAATACATGGCAATGACACTAAGTTTGACTATCCAAATGAAGATTTCAACTTTCATTAAATTTCTGTATAATTAATAAAGTGTAAAGATATATAAATTAAACAATACAGAAATTTATAGCTAAGATAGATCTTTTGTGACTCTAAAAATGGATGCATATTGCCTTACCTACTAACTGTTGTTTTCCTGCTTGGGATATTATAAGCCCTCAGGATCCTGACAAGAATCTTAACATCTCCATCACAGAGGGTCTGTGCTGACACCTTTTCCCTTTTTTTCCTCTGAGGCTTTAATTTTCTTCGTCGTTTAACAAGCTTACAAACTGCAAGTGTCAGCTGGCTAAAGATAAAAGTGATCAGTCACATATATACAAGATAACTTAGTTTTAAAAGATATAAATTTAGGCCCTGGCCGGTTGGCTCAGCGGTAGAGCGTCAGCCTGGCGTGCGGGGGACCCGGGTTCGATTCCCGCCCAGGGCACATAGGAGAAGCACCCATTTGCTTCTCCACCCCCCCTCCTTCCTCTCTGTCTCTCTCTTCCCCTCCCACAGCCGAGGCTCCATTGGAGCAAAGATGGACCGGGCGCTGGGGATGGCTCCTTGGCCTCTGCCCCAGGCGCTAGAGTGGCTCTGGTCGTGGCAGAGCGACGCCCCGGAGGGGCAGAGCATTGCCCCCTGGTGGGCGTGCCGGGTGGATCCCGGTTGGGCGCATGTGGGAGTCTGTCTGACTGTCTCTCCCCATTTCTAGCTTCAGAAAAATACAAAAAAAAAAAAAAGATATAAATTTTAAAAATTAATTTTTGTAAATAAGGCCATTATTTTGAGCCATATGCTCTCCATTGTGGAGCGAAGACAGTTGTTTTAAACCCAAGGAAGAAATTACATTCTTTTTCTCTTTTTCTTCTTTTTCCAAGTGAGAGGAGAGGAGATAGCAAGACAGACTCCTGTGTGCACCCCAACCAGGATCCACTGGCAACCCCTGTCTAGGACTGATGTCTGCCTTTCTGGGGCTATGCTCGCAACTGAGCTATTTAGTGCCTGTGGCGGAGGCTCCATGGAGCCATCCTCAGTGCCCAGGCAATGCACTTAAACCAATTGAGCCATAGCTTCAGGAGAGGAAGAGAGAGAAAGAGAAAAACAGGGAAGGAGGAGGGGGGAGAAGCAGATGGTTGCTTCTCCTGTGTGTCCTCACTGGGTATTGAACCTGGGACATCCACACGCCAGGCTGATGCTCTACCACTGAGCCAACCAGCCAGGGCCAGGAATTATATTCTGAGCATAGAAGAGATGATACATTAAGAGAGGGAAGGTGAATGCTCCATGCCCTTTGGGTAAATGGCCCAACAAGAGACAAGGGTATGGAAAGGTAATTCCATGAAATATGCTGTTCTTTCAGAATACATCTTTTTTTTCCCCAAGAATCATTCTCTTAGAAGTGGTTAGAAACTCAACTTTTCTACGTGAATCTGAAATAGAAGTTAGTTACACATGCTGCCAACCTTGATAACATAAATGTATGAAATTATTGCCCTATGGTCACATTTTTTTCTCCCCAAAGACTAAAAATAAAACACAATAGATTTCAGCATCCTAAACCAATTAAAACCTTGTTGGCAATACCACAAACCTGCAAGTGGCTCCAGTGTGGTTTCCCAGAAGCATCCCTACTCCTGTTTCTACCCCTAAATGTCATAGATGGGACAGTATGAGAATTGAGTTACTCCAGTCGAAGGCTCCCCCAGCTGCTATGGATTACAGTGCCCTTATAGGACTGAGGATTCACAGTTTTGAAAGGGGTAGATTACAAGCTTAGTGTGTGACTTTTCCATTAGCAATCTCAGGACAGGAAAATCTTAGGGCAAAACTAGTTTGAGACAGAAAGTATTTCTTTTCTTTCTTGCTCTAAAAACTATCAGTAGAAGAGCATTAAAAACTAAAATACAATATAAATTGCCCTGGCCAGATAGTTCAATTGGTTTTAGAGCATCATCCCAATATGTGAAGGTTGCAGGTTCAATCCCCAGTCAGGGCACATACAGGAACAGATCGATGTTTCTGTTTTACTCTCTCTCACCTTTTCTCTCTCTCTCTCTCTCTCTCTCTCTCTCATAAATAAATAAATTTAAAATAAAATACTATACAATTGAAAATACATATCATATCAGTATGTCAAAAATGCAATATTAAAATGACCAAATATATTTCAAACCACCATATTTCACTTTATGCTTTGTAACTGCATCTTTTGACATGTAACTTAATATAAATGTAGAGAACTTATTAGAGGATTTTGAAGGTATTAGTATAAAGCTTCACATTTTATATAATAATTTTAGTATGTACCTTGCAGATACAATTTCTTCATAATCAGCCACAATATCTGATAAGTTAAATTTGCTTACTTTGACAATTCTTTTCATTATCAACTTTCTCATCTACAAAAAAATTCAGAATTTAAGAAATGCATAGTTCATATTTTAAGATCAAATATTTATAATGCTATTGGTGCCACTATTTTTTTGCTACTAATTTTTGTAAGCAATGAATGGAAAGGGGGATTAGTTAAGTGAAAATATGGATCTGTTTGCTCCCATTATTAAAATCATTCCCACCTCTCACATTCATGTCACACCAAAGCAAGTTTTTTCTTCCTACTTTTTTGTCTTTCCATATCTCTTTCATGTCATCTTAAATTCTGTTCTCACCTGTTTTTACACCTAACTCACAGCACACATGGACAGAACTAGTCTTCACCAAAGGAAATGATTACTCTGTGATTGCATTTCTCTAACAGCCACTTGTAATGGACATGAATCTTGATAAACAAACTCAAAGAATAATCACATTTCTGTATTTCCATTTATTCAGTCCTGTTCTGACTTTAAGCTCCTTCATCCCTTCATCCCCTGAACTGCTGTGGTCTACTACATTACTAGTAAAAGTAAGGATCCTGGCAAAATGCTGGCGTGTTTATCAGTGAACTTTCAGGGTCAAAAAGAGTGCAAAGTTATTAGTGTTCATGTTTAAGCAGGAAAAGTTGGGATGTGCACTAATAATGAGTTTGCTGATTACTGAAGTAAACTCTGCAACAACAATGGAGATCAACAGCATATTTACAGATGGTAAGCAGCTAACTGTAAAAAGGAAGTGAACAGAACAGAAAACCCCTCAGTGATCAAAAAGAGGTGATGAGTAAGTAATTTGTCTGTCTGACTCTCTCTGAAGTGTATGGTACCATAACATCCAGCAGACCAGTTTTCATAAGAGTAAATGCAAACATATTATGTATTATTTTGTTGTTACCTTTTTCAGAAAATTGGCAGAACTAATCCTTTGAGCAGTAATAGAATTCACATCTGAAAGGGACATCTCCTTTTCTATCTGACTTAGACATTCCTAAACAGAGAATTAAATTAGTTTCATTTCTTGAATGTGACAGAGTTCAGATATGAGGTGCTGCAATAAAATATTACCCATTTATTTCAGTTTATGAGTAGAAGACATTGGCAACATGCTGGCACTGACAGAAGAAAACCTTTCTTTCAGATTCTCCCACTGAGAATTAGCTAAAAACAGTTTATGATCATATTTTGTTGGCTTCTCAGATGAGGTCCCTTCATCAATTAAAATAATAATTATAAGAAAATAATTTGCAATTGAGAAAATCATAACAATATGTCAAGATGATTGAGAAATATTCCTCACATGCGCATTTACCTGGCAATCAATAAAAACAAAACAAATGGGAAATAGTATAGTGGTCAAGAGAGTAGTCTTTAGAGGCACACAGTCCTGGGTTCAATAACTGTGTGGTTTGGAAGAAAGTTGATTAACTGTTGCAGACCTCAGTTTCCTTTGTTGTAATAATAATAATTAAACTGCCACTGTCATAGATTGTTGTGAGACTTACCTGAAACAATATCAGTAAAATGCATGGCACATAGTAAGTAGCCAATATATGTAGACTATAATCAGTAACTTTAATTTTATATCCAGCAGTCAGTATAGGATTATTTGTCAGGATGCTTAGTCTACATAATTTAAAATAAGTTTGCATCTGTTATATCTACATTTGTGGGATACATCCCTAATGCCAATAAAAAGCATTTTACAAAACAGTATTATCAAAGACTACAAAAAATAATGAAGTAGATACTTTACAATTTCAGTCATGTTACAACAAACACTATTATCAAAAAGCAATTAATGGGCCCTGGCCGGTTGGCTCAGCGGTAGAGCGTCGGCCTAGCGTGCGGAGGACCCGGGTTCGATTCCCGGCCAGGGCACACAGGAGAAGCGCCCATTTGCTTCTCCACCCCTCCGCTGCGCTTTCCTCTCTGTCTCTCTCTTCCCCTCCCGCAGCCAAGGCTCCATTGGAGCAAAAATGGCCCGGGCGCTGGGGATGGCTCTGTGGCCTCTGCCTCAGGCGCTAGAGTGGCTCTGGTCGCAACATGGCGATGCCCAGGATGGGCAGAGCATCGCCCCCTGGTGGGCAGAGCGTGCCCCTGGTGGGCGTGCCGGGTGGATCCCGGTTGGGCGCATGCGGGAGTCTGTCTGACTGTCTCTCCCTGTTTCCAGCTTCAGAAAAATGAAAAAAAAAAAAAAAAAAAGCAATTAATTTTGTTCTTCTAATTATCCACAAGAAATCTTGAAACTAGTTCCGTTAACAAGTACTGTAGTAACTTTTACTTAAGAGTACCGTGGTACCTTGAGATACAAATTTAATTCATTCTGTAACCGAGCTCGTAAGTCAGTCAACTCGTATATCAAACAAATTTCTCCCATTTAAAATAACTGAAATAGATTTAATCCATTCCAGCCCTGTGAATCATCCCCAAACCATCCTAAATTATGAAAAAAGACTTGTTTTTAATTAAGAAACACATATGTATACTTTACCAATGCATAAAAAAATATATGAAATAAAAGAAAGAAAGTGTTATTTATTACTGTATTCTTACCTTGGGGACAGACGAGTGCAGCTAACGGAGGTGAATGGCAGAGGAGGAGGGAGGGAGGAAGGGATGCAGGTACTGTAGACACTTAAACTAAAACTGCACTTTCTTAACACTAAATATAAACTAAAACTGCATTTCTTTAAACCAAACTAAAACTGCACTTTCTTTATTTAAAATGAAACCACAAAAACTTAATCACGACTCGTGTCTCAGAATTTTGCTCGGATCTCGAACAAAAATACGGACTGAGTCGCAGCTCGTATCTTAAAAAATTTTCATGTTGGTCTGTTTATATCTCAAGGTACCACTCTGTATATTTATATTTCATATTGTTTTATTTACTTTTAACATACTTAATTTATAAGAGTTACTTAAATCCTGTGGATATTCATCTTTTGTTATGTGGGCTGCAAATATGTTTTCCTAATCTATGGAGTTTTCATTTTATTTTATTTTAGCTAGATAGAGAAAGAGAGTGAGAGAGAGAGTTAGGCAAGGAGAGTGATAAGAAGCATTGACTTATAGCTGCAGCACTTTAGTACTTTGGTTGTTCATTGATTGCTTCTCATATGTGCTTTGACCAGGGGGCTCCAGCCAAGCCAGTGACCCTTTGCTCAAGCCAGCAACCTTGGGCTCAAGCCAGCAACTATGGGATTGGGTCGATGATCCCATGCACAAGCCAATGAGCCTGCACTCAAGCTGGTGAGCCTGTGCTCAAGCCAGATGAGCTCCCACTCAAGCCAGCAACCTAGGGGTTTTGAATCTGGGACCTCAGTGTCCCAGGTTGACACTATCCAGTACACTACCACCAACCAGTCAAGCAAGTTTTAATTTTCATATTTTCAAATTATTTATCTTTCTCTAATTTATACATTTTAATTAAATTCATTGAGGTGACAATGGTTAATAAGATTATATAGTTTTCAAGTGTACACTTCTATGATATATCTTTATTATATGCGGCTTAAGTGTCTGTCGCCAATAGCTTATTGGTTGCTTGCGTAACTGTACTAGCCAATGGGGCGAAGTTGCCATGGCTGAACGCAAATTGAGCGTGTCAGGGGGAAGGTGAACATTTGTTTGCATTGGCAATCATCTGTTTTACATAAAAACTACGTCTTAACATAATTTCTTTTAAGAATGCCTCCTGACGTCACGGAAATGGCGCCGTGAGCAGCGCGTCCGACAGATCTCCCCAAAATCACAACAAATTTATCAACTAGAAACAGGAAAATTTATCTTCGGAGCATTACGGAGTTCCACACAAACTGAAAGCAAAAGGACTGTTATCACTCGAATCTGAGAGACGAGGGTGTGGAGGAAGCTACCGCAGGGACATTCATTCAAGCCGCGAGGAAGTGCTCCTGTGGTAAGTCATCCCGCACTCGGGAGCCGCGAGCAGCAGCCGCCGCCAGCCGCCGCCGCGAGCCGCCGCGAGCAGCGCCCGGGTCGGTTGCAGAGCGAGCACCGCCCACACTCCGGAGCGGCGAGCAGCCGCTGGCGCGCGCCCGGTCTGGCTGCAGACCGAGCATTGCAGACCGAGCACCGCTAACGTTCCCAGCGGCCCGCGCACGGGGAGCGGGAGAGGCCCCAGGGCGGTATTCCCTACTTGGGAGATTCTCTCCGCGGGCGGGGCACCTCACCCAGCCATTCAAGCTAACAATCAAGCGTTGGGGGAGGGGCGCGCGCAGGCAGCCTGAAATACCTTCGGGAGCACAGCTGCGACCCAATTACTAAAATTAACTTAACCCGTGAAATCTGCGCACCCTCGGTTCTAATTGATAAGATCTCTCTCAGTTCACCGACCCAAGACAAGAGGCGTGATATTTTTTAGTGCCTCTCGCTAAAGGGGCGGGGGCAACTTCTGATTGATAGAGCCTCCATATTCAGGGATAAACGCTAACAAGAAGGACTTGGCAGATAATAAGATCTATACCACACTAGTCGCAAGCAGAGACTAGTGCCTCTTCTTACCAGCCAAAACAGGCTACAAAGTGTGGAAAGCCTGGGTTGAGAGGTCCAACGGAATGCTAGGCGCTGAACAGTCACCTTGACAACAATTGACTCCCACCCCCGCCTGATTACACTGGAGGCCCTGACTGTCAGAGCCCTTCCCAAAGCCTTGCACTGAGTGGGGATAGAGTGGGGATTTCCCAGCTCTTTGAGCCTCTTACTCCCCAGGCAGAAGCAGTGGCAGCCTTATAGCTGGATCACCAGGCTGCTAATGCAGGAAGGGGGGACTAGGAGAGAGAATCCACGAAAGCAAACTCTCTCATCGTTGGACCCTGCAAACGCCAACAAGCCTTGACTACCAGCAAGACTAAAGCCAATTATATGACATTGCCATAGAATCCCATCAACTGCAAATCCCTACCTAAATGTGACACAGGGGCAGAGCCTGGGGTACAGAGTCACCGACCAGGAAGAGGGAGAGAAAAGAAAAAGGAAGAAGTTAACATCTCAAAATCAAGAAAAATCCACAGACTTTACAACTTGTTCCACTAATTTTTTTTTTTGTTGTTGTTGTTTGTTTCTTCTATCTTATTGCCTTTATTTCCTCCACCTCGGTCCTTCTATTCTCTGCCCATCTTATACTTCCCTTTTCTTGAACTACACTACCCATAAGTGTTACATTTTATTTCTCTTCTTCATCCTCACCCTCCTTTGGGGTTATACTCCAGGACACTTAACTCTCACTCTCTCCTCTTTTGTTTTGTTTTTTGTTTGTTTGTTTTTTTGCTTTATTTTGTTTTTTTCTCTTCCTTTTTATTTCTTCCTTCGTTTTTCTCTTTTTCTTATTTTTTCCTTTCTATTTGTTTTTTCTTTTCTCGTTTTACTTTCCTCCCATTTAATCCTCAATCACGAACAAATTAGTTAATTTGGGACTCGAGGTTTTTTTTGGCTTTATTTTTCTTTTTCGCTTTTGTTTTTGTTTTTTTTCTTGTTAGTTTATTTTTGTGGCATTTTGGGTCCTCCCAACCCAAGGTCTCCATTGTATTTGGTCTTTGCTCCACTTAATACAACATATTTTTACTTATTATTTTTATTTTTTTCTTCTTTATTATTCCTTTTTTTGTCCTTTTTTCTGGTTCCCTCTTATCCCTCTCATTATATCTCTTAGTTGACCATCACCCGCAGGCAGATCAACTTATGCTTGTCTAAGATTTTCTTCCTTTTTTTTTTTTTTGCATTTAGTAGGTCCCTACTCCCCTTTTTTTTTTTTTTTGCCCCCTTGAACTCTTCACCGCAAACCAGGCCCTCCATTATAGGCACGATATTTCCCTGAGGAGGGGAGAGGAAGGAAGGAGAAGAAAGAAAAAAAAGGGGGAAATAATAAATTATTACTGCTTTTTTTTGTGGGGTGTTTTACCCTTTGTTTTTTTTTTTGTTTTGTTTTTTGGTTTTTTTGTTTTTTTTTGTTTTTTTTACTTTTTACTCTTTATTAATTCTAATTAGTGCTATCAACAAGACCACCCTCAGATGCCAATAAGAAAGAGGAAATCGAATATTATGGATACAAAAGAAAGAGAGGTAACACAAATAGATGTGGAAAAATCTATGGAGAAAAGACTTAACATATTGGAAGCCTTGGAGCTAAATGACAGAGAATTTAAAATAGAAATCTTAAAAATACTCAGAGATATACAAGAAAACACAGAAAGGCAATATAGGGAGATCAGAAAACAACTCAATGAACACAAAGAATATATTACCAAGGAAATTGAAACTATAAAAACAAATCAAACAGAAATGAAAAACTCAATTCACGAGCTGAAAAACGAGGTAACAAGCTTAGCTAGCAGAACAACCCAGATTGAAGATAGGATTAGTGAAATAGAAGACAAACAACTTGAGGCACAACAGAGAGAAGAAGAAAGAGACTCAAAAATAATAAATAACGAGAAAGCCCTACAGGAATTATCTGACTCCATCAGAAAGAATAACATAAGAATAATAGGTATATCAGAGGGAGAAGAGAAAGAAAATGGAATGGAGAATATACTCAAACAAATAATAGACGAGAACTTCCCAAGCCTGTGGAAAGAACTAAAGCCTCAAATTCAAGAAGCAAACAGAACACCTAGTTTTCTTAACCCCAACAAACCCACTCCAAGGCACATCATAATAAAGATGACACAAACCAATGACAAAGAAAAAATTCTCAAGGCAGCCAGGGAAAAGAAGAGTACAACATATAAAGGAAGGCCTATTAGATTATCATCAGATTTCTCAGCAGAAACTCTACAAACTAGAAGAGAGTGGACCCCAATATTTAAAGCCCTGAAAGAGAGGAACTTTCAGCCAAGAATACTATACCCATCAAAGCTATCCTTCAAGTATGAAGGAGATATAAAAACATTCACAAATACAGAAAAGATGAGAGAATTTATCACGAGAAAGCCCCCACTCCAGGAAATACTAAAGGGGGTTTTCCAACCAGATTCAAAGAACAAAAGAAAACAACACCACAAGTAACAGCTCCACCAAGAACACAATAAAACCAAACTTAAACTGTGACAACAAAGGAAAAAAAAGGGGGGGAGAGAATGGAGATTAACAGTAGCAAAGGACGATGAAGTGCAGAAATACTTATAAGATAGGGTACTACAATGAATATGGTAGGTACCCTTTTCATTACTTAATGGTAACCACCCTAGAAAAAACCACCACAAAAACACATGACTTAAAAAAGGTAGCAACAGAGGAAAGAAGTATGGAACACAAACAAACAGAAACAAATGATAGAAAAACAAAAGAGAAGAATCAAACTAGATACAAAACTAACAGAAAGCAATTTATAAAATGGCAGTAGGGAACCCACAAGTGTCAATAATTACACTAAATGTAAATGGATTAAACTTACCAATAAAAAGACACAGAGTAGCAGAATGGATTAAAAAAGAAAATCCAACTATATGCTGCCTACAAGAAACACATCTAAGCAACAAGGATAAAAACAAATTCAAAGTGAAAGGCTGGAAAACAATACTCCAAGCAAACAACACCCAAAAAAAAAGCAGGTGTAGCAATACTCATATCTGATAATGCTGACTACAAGACAGAAAAAGTACTCAGAGACAAAAATGGTCACTTCATAATGATTAAGGGGACACTGAATCAAGAAGACATAACAATCCTTAATATATATGCACCAAACCAAGGAGCACCAAAATATATAAGACAGCTACTTATTGACCTTAAAACAAAAACTAACAAAAATACAATCATACTTGGAGACCTCAATACTCCGCTGACGGCTCTAGATCGGTCATCCAAACAGAGAATCAATAAAGATATAGTGGCCTTAAACGAAATACTAGAACACCTGGATATGATAGACATCTACAGGACACTTCATCCCAAAGCGACAGAGTATACATTTTTCTCTAGTGTACATGGAACATTCTCAAGAATTGACCATATGTTGGGCCACAAAGACAATATCAGCAAATTTAGAAAAATTGAAATTGTACCAAGCATATTTTCTGATCATAAAGCCTTGAAACTAGAATTCAACTGCAAAAAAGAGGGGGAAAAACCCACAAAAATGTGGAAACTAAACAACATACTTCTAAAAAATGAATGGGTCAAAGAAGAAATAAGCGCAGAGATCAAAAGATACATACAGACAAATGAAAATGAAAATACGACATATCAGAATCTCTGGGATGCAGCAAAAGCAGTAATAAGAGGAAAGTTCATATCACTTCAGGCCTATATGAACAAACAAGAGAGAGCCGAAGTAAACCACTTAACTTCACACCTTAAGGAACTAGAAAAAGAAGAACAAAGACAACCCAAAACCAGCCGAAGAAAGGAGATAATAAAAATCAGAGCAGAAATAAATGAAATAGAGAACAGAAAAACTATAGAAAAAATCAATAAAACAAGGAGCTGGTTCTTTGAAAAGATCAACAAAATTGACAAACCCTTGGCAAGACTCACCAAGGAAAAAAGGCACAGGACTCAAATAAATAAAATCCAAAATGAAAGAGGAGAGATCACCACAGACATCATAGATATACAAAGAATTATTGTAGAATACTATGAAAAATTATATGCCACCAAATACAACAATCTAGAAGAAATGGATAAATTCCTAGAACAATACAACCTTCCTAGACTGAGTCATGAAGAAGCAGAAAGCCTAAACAGACCAATCAGCAGGGAGGAAATAGAAAAAACTATTAAAAACCTCCCCAAAAATAAAAGTCCAGGCCCAGACGGTTATACTAGTGAATTCTATCAAACATTCAAAGAAGACTTGGTTCCTATTCTACTCAAAGTCTTCCAAAAAATTGAAGAAGAAGCAATACTTCCAAACACATTTTATGAGGCCAACATAACCTTCATACCAAAACCTGGCAAGGATGGCACAAAGAAAGAAAACTACAGACCAATATCTCTAATGAATACAGATGCTAAAATTCTAAACAAAATACTGGCAAACCGAATACAACAACATATTAAAAAAATAATACATCATGATCAAGTGGGATTCATCCCAGAATCTCAAGGATGGTTCAACATACGCAAAACGGTTAACGTAATACACCATATCAACAAAACAAAGAACAAAAACCACATGATCTTATCAATAGATGCAGAAAAGGCTTTTGATAAAATACAACACAATTTTATGTTTAAGACTCTCAACAAAATGGGTATAGAAGGAAAATATCTCAACATGATAAAGGCCATATATGATAAACCATCAGCCAACATCATTTTAAATGGCATAAAACTGAGGACTTTCTACCTTAAATCAGGAACAAGACAGGGTTGTCCACTCTCTCCACTCTTATTTAACGTGGTGCTAGAAGTTCTGGCCAGAGCAATCAGACAAGACAAAGAAATAAAAGGCATCCATATTGGAAAAGAAGAAGTAAAGGTATCACTTTTTGCTGATGATATGATCCTATACATCAAAAACCCGAAGGACTCCACAAAAAGATTATTAGAAACAATAAACCAATACAGTAAGGTCGCAGGATACAAAATTAACATACAGAAGTCCATAGCCTTTCTCTATGCCAACAATGAAATATTAGAAAACGAACTCAAAAAAATAATCCCCTTCACGATTGCAACAACAAAAATAAAATACCTAGGAATAAACATAACAAAGAATGTAAAGGACCTATATAATGAAAATTACAAAGCATTGTTAAGGGAAATCGAAAAAGATACAATGAGATGGAAAAATATTCCTTTTTCTTGGATAGGAAGAATAAATATAATCAAAATGGCCATATTACCCAAAGCAATATACAAATTTAATGCAATTCCCATCAAAATCCCT
Organism: Saccopteryx leptura; assembly: GCF_036850995.1. Taxonomy (NCBI): domain Eukaryota; kingdom Metazoa; phylum Chordata; class Mammalia; order Chiroptera; family Emballonuridae; genus Saccopteryx; species Saccopteryx leptura. The sequence continues at coordinate 31,607,869 of NC_089515.1, forward strand.
ATGAGATTTTTTAAAGAAATGGAACAAAAAATCATCAGATTTATATGGAACTATAAAAAACCCCGAATAGCCAAAACAATCCTAAGGAAAAAGAATGAAACTGGGGGCATTACAATACCTGACTTTAAACTCTATTATAGGGCCACAATAATCAAAACAGCATGGTATTGGCAGAAAAATAGACACTCAGACCAATGGAACAGAATAGAAAGCCCAGAAATAAAACCACATATATATGGTCAAATAATCTTTGATAAAGGGGCCAACAACACACAATGGAGAAAAGAAAGCCTCTTCAACAAATGGTGTTGGGAAAACTGGAAAGCCACATGCAAAAGAATGAAACTCGACTACAGCCTGTCCCCGTGTACTAAAATTAATTCAAAATGGATCAAAGACCTAAATATAAGACCTGAAACAATAAAGTACATAGAAGAAGACATAGGTACTAAACTCATGGACCTGGGTTTTAAAGAACATTTTATGAACTTGACTCCAATGGCAAGAGAAGTGAAGGCAAAGATAAATGAATGGGACTACATCAGAATAAAAAGTTTTTGCTCAGCAAGAGAAACTGATATAAAAATAAACAGACAGCCAACTAAATGGGAAATGATATTTTCAAACAACAGCTCAGATAAGGGCCTAATTTCCAAAATTTACAAAGAACTCATAAAACTCAACAACAAACAAACAAACAATCCAATAAAAAAATGGGAAGAAGACATGAATAGACACTTCTCCCAGGAAGAGATACAAATGGCCAACAGATATATGAAAAGATGCTCTGCTTCATTAGTTATTAGGGAAATGCAAATCAAAACTACAATGAGATACCACCTCACCCCTGTTAGATTAGCTATGATCAACAAGACGGGTAATAGCAAATGTTGGAGAGGCTGTGGAGAAAAAGGAACCCTCATTCACTGTTGGTGGGACTGTAAAGTAGTACAACCATTATGGAGGAAAGTATGGTGGTTCCTCAAAAAACTGCAAATAGAACTACCTTATGACCCAGCAATCCCTCTACTGGGTATATACCCCAAAACCTCAGAAACATTGATACGTGAAGACACATGTAGCCCCATGTTCATTGCAGCACTGTTCACAGTGGCCAAGACATGGAAACAACCAAAAAGCCCTTCTATAGAAGACTGGATAAAGAAGATGTGGCACATATACACTATGGAATACTACTCAGCCATAAGAAATTATGACATCAGATCATTTACAGCAAAATGGTGGGATCTTGATAACATTATAAGGAGTGAAATAAGTAAATCAGAAAAAAACAAGAAATACATGATTCCATACATTGGTGGAACATAAAAATGAGACTAAGAGACATGGACAAGTGTGTGGTGGTTACCAGGGGTGGGGGGAGGGAGGACAGGGGGAGAGTTAGGGGGAGGGGGAGGGGCACAGAGAACTAGATAGAGGGTGGCGAAGGACAATCTGACTTTGGGCGAGGGGTATGCAACATAATTTAATGACAAGGTAACCTAGACATGTTTTCTTTGAATATATGTACCCTGATTTATTAATGTCATCCCATTACCATTAATAAAAATTTATTTAAAAAAAAAAAAAAAAGAATGCCTCCTAGAAAATACAGCACTGAAGAGGAGAGAAAAGGAGCTAAAGCTGCACAAAAACGGCTTTCTCAACAAAAAGAAACCACTGAGCAGAGAAAGACAAGGCTTGCTTCAGTCACAGAGCAAATGCGTCTTTCTTGGCAAAATGAGACTGATGAGCATAGAGAAACAAGGCTTGCCTCAGATGCAAGACAAAAAAGCCTGTCTCGACAAAATGAGTCCCTTGAACAAAGGCAGGAGAGAAATGCAAAAAAAAACGAAAGAGTAATGCTGATCGAAACGGAAAAAGGATTAAAACAGTTTCAAACGGAGAAACTTTAATTTTTGAGCATTCCTCTGGTGACATGAATATTAAATGTGAACACTGTCAGTCCTTAAACTTCAAGTTAGAAACTAATCGATTTGACTGTGGCAAGAAAGGATTTTCTCAATGTTGCAAGTATGGAAACATTGTAGTTCCACTAATTGAGAATTATCCACTACTCTTGAATAAATTATTGACTAATCATCATTATTATTTAAATCACCTTTATTTATTGAGCTAGTGGTGGCTCTTAAGAAATGTACCGCCAGTGGTTTCCTTCATTGCACTCTACTTTAAGCAATTAAGCAAGTAGAAGGGGGAAACCCCGTGGGGCACTAAGCAAAGGGGCATCCTCGCCGCCTGCCCTAGGTAATTCAGTTTGAATTAGCAGACACCTTTGCACAAATCATTTTAATTACAATTTATAATATCTAGAACAGCAGTCATTTCGTATGACCGCCGGGCTTTCTAATGATCTATAATTGCATTTCAAATCATCTTTCATCACCATATATTTGACCCTCTTTACCCTTTATTTCTCTCCATTCCTCTTTCCTCTGGTAACCACCATACTGTTGTCTGTGTCTATGAGTTTCAGTTTTATATCTCACATATGAGCGAAATCATATGGTTCTTAGCTTTTTCTGACTGACTTATTTCGCTTAGCACAATATTCTCAAAGTCCATCCATGTTGTCACAAATGGCAGCATTTCATCTTTTCTATGGCCGAGTAGTATTCCATTGTGTATATATGCCACAACTTCTTTATCCAGTCATCTATTGAAGGACACTTCAATTATTTCCATGTCTTGGTCACTGTGAATAATGCTTCAATAAATAAGGAGTACATATATCTTTTCAAATAAATGTTTTCAAATTTTTGGGGTAGATACCCAGGAGAGGGATTGATGGGTCATATGGTAACTCTATTCTTAATTTTTTGAGACACCTCCATACTATTTTTCATAGTGACTATACCGTTTACAATCCCAGCAGTAGTGGATGAGGGTTCCTTTTTCTTCATAACCTCTCCAACACTTGTTGTTACCTGTCTTTTGATAATAGCCATTCTAACAAGTGTGAGGTAATATCTCACTGTAGTTTTCATTTGCATTTCTCTGCTAAAGTGAACTTGAGAATTTTTAAAATATATCTGCTGGCCATTTGTATATCTTGGAAAAAGTATCTGTTCAAGTCTTCTGCCCATCTTTAAATTAGATTGTTTGTTTAGTATTGAATTGTATAAGTTCTTTATATTTTTTGGACATTAACCCCTTGTTGGAGCTGTTGGTTGCAAATATATTTTCCATTCATTTGGTTGCTATTTTTGTTTGGTTGGTGGTTTCTTTCGCTGTGCAGAGTTTTTTAGTTAATATGGTACCATTCATTTATTTTTGCCTTTACTTCCCTTGCCTTTGGGGTCAAATTCATAGAATCTTCTCTAAGACCAAGGTCCATGAGTTTAGTACCTATGTTTTCTTCTATGTAATTTATTGTTTCAGGTCTTATATTTAGGTCTTTGGGCCATTTTTAATTAATTTTTGCACATAGGAACAAATGGTAGTCTAGTTTCTTTTTTTTTTTTTTTTGGCATGTGGCTTACCAATTTTCCCAGCATCATTTATTAAAGAGCTTTCTTTTCTCCATTGTATGTTTTTGGCTCCTTTGTCATAAAGTACTTGTCTATATACATGTGGTTTAATTTCTGGGCTCTGAATTCTATTCCACTAATCTGTGTATCTGTTTTTCTGTCAATATCATGCTGTTTTGATTATCATAACTCTGTAGTATTATTTGAAGTCAGGTAGGATGATACCTCCAGCTTCATTCTTTTTTCTGATGATTGCTTTTGCTATTTGGGGTCTTTTGTGGTTCCATACAAACATGATGATTTTTTGCTCTATTTATTTTTAAAATCTCATTTGATGGAGATTGCATTAAATCTGTATATTGCCTTGGGTAATATGGATATTATATCTATGTTGAGTCTTATAATGCATGAACATAACATACGTTTTATTTTATTGTGTCTTTTTCAATTTTTTTAAAAATAATGCTTTGTAGTTTTCAGTATACAGGGCCTTCAAATCCTTTGTTAAGTTTATTCCTAGGTATTTAATTCCTTTTGTTGCAATTGCAAAAAGAATTTTATTTTCTGAAATTTGTTTGTATACAAAAATGCAGTGGACTTTTATACATTGACTTTTGTATCCTGAAACTTTACTGTATTTGTTTATTGTTTCTAATAGTTTTTTGGTGGAGTAATTAGAGTTTTCTATATAAAGAGTCATGTTGTCTGTGAAGAGTGACACTTTCACTTCTTCATTTCCAGTTTGGGTACCTTTTATTCCTTTCTCTTGCCTGATTGCTCTGGCTGGAACTTCCAGAACTATGTTGAATAAGAGTGGAGAGAGTGGGCAGCTTGTCTTGTTCCTGATTTTAGAGAAAGAGCTTTCAGTTTTTCACCATTCATTATGATATTGGCTGATGGTTTATCATATATGGCCTTTATTATATTGAGACACTTTCCTTCTATACCTATTTTAACCATAAATAAATATTGAATCTGGTCAGAGAAATGGCAGCATGAGAGATACTCCTGATCTCTCCCCTTGAAATTTCAACAAATTCTACAACTATATGCAGAGAATATTGAATCTTATCAAATGCTTTTGATGCATCTATTGATATGATCATATTACTTTTATCCTTTATTTTATTAATATGGTGTCTTACATTGCTTGATCTGCATATTTTGAACCATCCTTGTGCCCTTGGATAAACTCCACTTGCTTGTGATTTTTTTTTTTTTGTATTTTTCTGAGGTTGGAAACAGAGAGGCAGTCAGACAGACTCCTGCATGCGCCCGACCGGGATCCACCCGCATGCCCACCAGGGAGCGATGCTTTGCCCATCTGGGGCTCCGCTCTGTTGCAACCAGAGCCATTCCAGCACCTGATGCAGAGGCCATAGAGCCATCCTCAGTGCCCGGGCCAACTTTGCTCCAATGGAGCCTTGGCTGCAGGAGGGGAAGAGAGAGACAGAGAGGAAGGAGAGGGGGAGGGGTGGAGAAGCAGATGGGTGCCTCTCCTGTGTGCACTGGCCGGGAATCAAACTCGGGACTCCTGCATGCCAGGCCGACGCTCTACCACTGAACCAACCGGCCAGAGCCTGTGATGTATTATTTTTTAACGTACTGTTGTATTTTATTTGCTAGTATTTTGTTTAGAATTTTTGTATCTGTATTCACCAGAGATTAGTTTTCTTTTCTTCTTCCTCATCATCCCTTTTCCTCCTTCTTTCTCTTTCTTCCTCCTTCCTTCTCCTTTCTCCTCCTCCTCTCCCCCCAACACCTCACTTTGCCTCTTCTTCTTCTTTATTGCATTATCCTTGCCAGGTTTTGGATGTGTTAGGAACAGTGGTGGGATTCAAATAATTTAACAACTATTTCTCTGCCCTACTGACCATTTTAAGTATAAAAGAATGATATACCAAAAGGTAGTTTATTATTTCATGCATTTAATACTTAAATAAGAACAATAAAAGAGATACAAAAAACTAGATTATAAGAAAGAGTTTTAAAATATTAATAAAAATGTATAATAAAATGTATAATAAAAATATTAATAAAAATATTTCCTGACAAAAAACAATAAAACTGTTATTTAAAATATTTCCATATTGCTTCTTGATTGACGTCTTCACTTGCAATTCTTTTCACCTATGGACAGAATGAACATTACTACAGGCACTTAGAATATGCTGTTGCACAGATGAATGTTAAAAAATAGTAAGGAATGTAAATTTGTGATTACCACATTGGGTGACTGCCCGGGTGCTCATCTTAGAAAGAACCCTGATTACAAGTGCCATTTTAACAACTGGTTCACCAAACTCAACAAAAATTTGGGTATCAGTACTGATGAACTGATGCAAACTGGCTGAATCCCACCACTGGTTAGGATGTACTGCCTTTTCTTCCCATTTCTGGAAGAGTTTGAGAAGAATAAATATCAAATTTATTTTAAATTTTACATAGAATTCACTAATAAATCCGTCTGGTCCTGGACTTTTATTTTTTGGAAGATATTTTATGGTTATTTCAATTTCCTCACTATTAATTGGTCTACTTAGATTTTCAGTTCTTCATGATTTAGTCTAGGTAGGTCATACATTTCTAGGAACATATCTATTTCTTCTATAAATTGCTTTGAGTAGTAGAGACATTTTAATAATGTTAATTCTTCCTCTCCATAGACATGACATATGCTTCCACTTGTTTGTATTTCCTTGACCTAGGGGAAGGTCAGCAAAAGGCCAAGGTTCCCTGAGACCCTGCCTGTTGCAGCCTCTGACTGCTGGCTGCTAATTGGGCTAGGTTACTGTAATAAAACCTCTGGTAGAGTCTAGAGCAGGGGTCTCAAACTCAACTCAGCATGTGGGCCGCAGAGCAAGATCACAGCCGTTCAGCGGGCCGCACTAGGTCTACAAAAGACAACTGTTACGCAACACTTTTCAGTGTCACAAAACGACCAGAAACTGTAGTTTGCATCACAACTGCTGTTAACTAAGCTAATATCTAGCTAGGATGCTAGAGAAATGAAAAATACAAGTAGGCCCCTAGGCTTACTTAATTTTATCCAAAATATTTTGAACTTCGTGGATTAGTCTGCGGGCCACACAAAATTGTTAGGCGGGCCGCATGCAGCCCGCAGGCAGCGAGTTTGAGACCCCTGGTCTAGAGCCTGGGGAAATTCAGGAATTAGGAATGGTGATGGGTGTGGCTCTGCCTCTCAGCCCCAGGTGTCAGTCTGTCCATACTTTTTTTCACAGACCCCAGTAGGGTATGGCCTCCAGGAGTCTGGTGGGTGTGGCTTCTGAGACCCAAAGGTGTGGTCTACCTGCAGTCCGGACAGTTTCTACTGAGTCTCTAGTGAGGCAGAAGCACCAGTCCTAGACTTGGGAGAGTGTAGGAAAAGCTCCGACCTCAACACCAGAAAACTGAGTCACTGCCATGCCTCCTGCTTCCTGGCTTACTTCTCAGAACAGCCCAATCTCCTTAGAGTGGGGCAGGAGAGATTCCCAATGGTAGGGCAGTTGCTTCCCCCCAGGCTGATGCCACAAGGCTGTTTCACTCAAGAAAGATGGTGACTGAAGTATTGGAAAATGACTCAGCACAGGTGTTTCAGTGGCCATCCCCAAGTGTGTCTCTCCCTGGGCCACCAACTTCACACTCTCTTCCCACAGCACTCATTCTCTCAGCCCTCTCTGCAACAGAGCCCCAGGCAAGTGTCTGTAAATGAGATTTTCTGTGCTGGCCCCCTAGGACAGAGCCTGCATCTCTGAAAGCTCGTCTCTTTCTTGCAGACTGAAACCTCAGCCCTTTTCACTGCCAAATGCTATGTGGGTGCCTCTTCTAGGCTCTGGTGCTCTAGGCTGGGGTGCCCATCCTGGGGCTTAGGTACAGCTCTCAAGGCAAACTTCCCCACAGTAAGAATCCCTCCAAACCTACTGCCACCACTTGCTTCTGAGAGTGGGCAGCCCTTTTTGCATTTCTCCCTTCCTACCAGCCTCGATGTGGCTTCTTCTGTGATCTTTTGTTATAGACTCCTCTTCATTTAGTCCATAGTTAGTTTTTCAAGATGATTGTTCTTAAATTAAGTTGTAATCCAATTTCATCCTGGGAGGTGATAACTGGAACGTCTGCTTACTCTGTCACCATCTTGGAATCTGGGTTTTGGTTTTTGATCCAGTCTGCTACTCTGTGCTTTTATTAGTGAATTCAATCTACTTAAATTTAGGGTAATTATTGATGTATGAGGATTTTCTATAGCCATTTTATCCTTTGTTTTCTGGTAGTTCTGTGGCTCCATTTGTTCTTTTCCTTTGTGTTTCTGTCTGTTGTTCTTGTTTAGTTGTGTTCCATACTTTTGTTCCCTCTTTTTTTAAATTATGTGTCTCAGTTTGGGGGGTATTTTTGAGTATGTGGTTACTATGAAAAAGAAACTTTCATATATACAGTAGTCCTTTTTCTTTTGAATACATATGATCTCCACTGTCCTTTGCAAATTCAGACCTTTACCTTCTCTTTTATGTTTTTGTTGTCACAAATTATCCTTGTTTATGCTGTAAGTTTATTGGTGATCTTACTTGTAATTTTGTGACCATTTGTTCTTTGTTTCAGGTAGAATAGCCCCCCCTTGAATATTTCCTGCAATGGAGGTCTTCTGGTTATAATTCTCTCAGCTTTAGTATATCAGAAAAAGTCCACATTTCTCCTTCATATCTAAAGGATAACTTTATTGGGTATATTGTTCTTGACTGGTAATTTCTCTCTTTTAGTAGTTTGAATATTTGGTCGCCTATCTTCAGGCTTGTAGTGTTTTTACTGATAATCTAATGGGCTTTCCTTTAGATTACTTTCTTCTTTCCCCTAGCTGCCTTTGGAATTCTTATTTTGTCATTAATTTTTGACAGTTTTAATACAATGTGCCTTGGTGAAGGCCTTATGTATTCAGATAATTAGGTGTCCTGTTTGCTTCTTGGATTTGAGGATCTCTTTCCATAAGTTTGGGAAGTTCTCATCAACTATTTGTTTGAATAGGCATTCCCTTATCCCTATCTTCTTTTTCACGTATGCCTATTATTCTTATATTGCTTTCTGATGGAGTCAGATAGTTCTTGTAGTGTTCTTTCATTTTTATGCTCAAGTCTCTTCTTCCCTCAGCATCATTTCTAGATTTTTGTCTTCAGTATCATTAATTCTTTCCTCCATCTGGTCAGCTGTAATTCATATGCTCACTAGTTCATTCCAAATCTCTGAGTTCAGCTCTAGAATATCTATTTGGTTCTTTTTTTAAAGTTACAATCTCTTCAGTAAAGTACTTGTTTTACTCATTGATTTGGTCTCTGAGCTCATTAAACTGCATAGCTGTGTTTTCTTGCATCTCATTGTGATTTTTCAGAACAGCAATCTTGAATTCTCTGTCATATAAATCACATATCTCAATGTTTTTAACTTGATTTTCTGGAGATTTTTCTCCTTTTTTCTTAACTGCCTCATTACCTCAATTATGTATAGTATTTTATAGATTCCTTCTCCATCTAGGCATGCATTATGAGTGGCACATTTCTAGTAGGTTCATAAGAAAAAGTCTTTCTATTGTTTTCTACTAGGTGGTGCTGAATCACAAGTGTTTTAGCTTTCTCGCATATCTCTGGCTTTTCAGATCACTGTAGGTGGTGGGAAATGGGCTGCATTCCCTGGACACCTCCCTATGATCCGGTCATTCTGATCCCAGGGGACCCACCCCATGGTTGAACATGGTGGGTAATAGAGCTTCAAATCCATGAAATCCCAGTGCTTCTCCTTGCAACCAGAGACTGCCAGCCATGTAGCCTCAATGTGTGGGGATGGGGTGAACTGGAGAACCCAGCTGCCTCCTTTGTTGCTTTGACCTTCCAGCAATGGATACCAGGAGTCCTCCATAGCATCCCCTGCATCTCCACCTGACCTTGGGAATTGTCACAGACTGCACCCTTCACTCAGGAAAAGTGTTTCTGTAGTACTAGTTCTTGAGTTTTGCAGATAATGTGCTCTGTAATACCACACAAAAGGTTATGGGAGGTGAGCTCTGGGAAGACTGTGGGTGGCCCAGCTCTGTGGCTTTTTTTCTCTGTTGGGAATGCCAGTCTCCAGCAACCATGACCACACTTCTTCACTTCATTCCTTCGCAGGTAACTGGGCTCAGCCAAAGCTCATACTGTTCACTTCTGCAGGAATGTTCACTAAATCTCTTTGCTCCTCCCAGCTGAAGGGAGTACAATCCACAACCTAATTCCTATCCCCCTCTCCAGGTTGAGCCCCACAAGGATGCATCTGTGGCTTCTTTGAGCTCTTATCCCTTCTTGCCTCCTTGGTTAGCTCCCACTTGCCCACTGTTAAATGTTTCAGCGTGGACCTCTTATATGTGTTTGTGCATTGAGCAGGGAATCCCTTTCTAAATCACAGCTATTCAAATTGTTGAAAATTCAAGGGGAGAGACCAAGGAGATCTCTCATACCATCATTTCTCTGATGTCACTCTATAATTTGTACATTTTGTATCATTTAAGAAATAATTTTCTACCCCAGATTAAGATTCATTAAAAGTTTTGTTTTTCACATGTAATTTTCATTACACATGGTATTTATTTCTTTTATAGGTCTGAATCTAATTTTATTTCTTTCTACATGGATAAGAAATTATGTCAGAATCATTCCAAGAATTTTCCATTCTTTTACAAGTGATTTTTAAAGATGTCTGTGTCAAATATTTAGTTTCTACATATGCATAATAATAAGTCTGTCTAAGGCCCTATGTTCTGTTTTACTAGTTTGGAATTGCCTTACTCCATTTACAGATTAATTTGGGGAGAACTGACATCTTAAGATGTTGAGTCGGCCATGGCCGGTTGGCTCAGTGGTAGAGTGTCGGCCTAGCGTGCAGAAGTCCCGGGTTCAATTCCCGGCTAGGGCACACAGGAGAAGCGCCCATCTGCTTCTCCACTCCTCCCCCTCTCCTTCCTCTCTGTCTCTCTCTTCCCCTCCCGCAGCCAAGGCTCCATTGGAGCAGAGTTGGCCCGGGTGCTGAGGATGGCTCTGTGGCCTCTGTCTCAGGCGCTAGAATGGCTCTGGTTGCAACAGAGCGACACCCCAGGTGGGCAGAGCATCGCCCCCTGGTGGGCATGCCAGGTGGATCCTGGTCGGGCACATGCGGGAGCCTGTCTGACTGCCTCCCCGTTTCCAACTTCAGAAAAATACAAAAAAAGAAAAAGAAAAAAAGATGTTGAGTCTTTCTATCAGTGAACATTTATACACATTCTTTTTTACATGATTCAAAATGTTTTACAATTTTCTCTATTTAGTTCTTGCACGTGTTTTATTAAATATACTCCTGGTGCCATTACATTTTCACTGAATTAGCATTAATTTGTATTCCCCTGTTACCACTGAGCCACCAAAATTGTTTCTCAAACAATCCATTTGGTTCAGATCATGAATGTCCTTCTACTACAAATTGAGTTTTAATTGAATGAATAGTTTTGTTTATGGCTCTTCTAAATTAGGTCATCAAAGCTATAGGATGGCTGAATGACAATAGAAATAACAGGCACAGATATACAGTTTTTTTAAAATAACTTTTACTATTTTTAATATCAAATAACTTACTGCACTCTCCCTTCGGTCTAGAATATCAGTTTATCAGTTTTTTTCTTATCAGTTGATAAAATTTCTCCAAAGTTAAATTAACAAACCTTATTTAAACCCATTTTATCCTGACCTGTGGTGGCTCAGTGGATAAAGTGTCGACTTGGAACACTGAGGTCACCAGTTCGAAACCCTGGGCTTGCCTGATCAAGGCACATATGAGTGTTGATGCTTCCTGCTCCTCCCCTCTTCTCTCTCTCTCTCCCTCCTCTTAAAAAAAAAGTAACAAAAAACTTTAAAAAAGCATTTTAGCATAAGACATTCACTCTTTCAGACTCAGAAGATGAATAAACCATAATATCCTTCATCAGAATCTAATATCTTTATCAAAGTTGGCTGACATTACCCTACAGTGGTGATTCTACTGTATAGGAATTTCTTCAGAGATGAAACACTAGTTTCTTTTTTCTTTAACTATCTCTTAGCAAGCTCAAGTACTATGATTACTACAGTTGGTTATTTTTATAAGAACTAGCTCTTACAATCCACTATTTTAAGACAAATAATGTACTAGTAAATGTTTAACAACCAGTTTTCTGGAAGTGAGAGAAAAAGCCCCAATTTGTAACATTTGCTGATTTATGGTATAAATATTCCCCCAGCAACAAACTTAAAGCAACCAACATGAAGTAACTGAAGGTGGAGTTGTAAAGGAAAGTGCACATTAGACTCTCACGACTGGTGATGGCAGGTTCCAGCACACTATCCCCACATAAACATAAAAGGCTAATGCCCCCCTCCTCACATTTTAAAGTTCCTGAAATTGAGATGTGATTTATACTTAATGTGTAAATTTAATGTGATCGTGTTTCTTATCTCCAAAAGTTTATTTTAAATTGATGATACATTTTACAATAGCAAAATACAGCACTTACATAAATTTAGAATATACCTAAAGGATTTTAGCTATGAAATAGGTTGCTTGGACATCAACTAAGTTGCAAAGTCAAGCCAAGGACTTTCTGGAATTGGGAGATCTATATATTCTTAATGCCTAAAGAAGGGGTTGGGGAGGTCTATCTGCTGATTATCAGTTTTTAAAAAAAAGAAATTAAGACAGATTTAAAGCAGCAAAATATTAACCTATCATATAAGTCAAATAGAAAGCAAGTACCTGGAAGACTGAATCTGGAATCTCACTGTCAAAAAGGGGCATTTGTTGCAGAGGAAAAACATCTAATTGACCTGCATTTCTAAGTTGCAGTAGCTGGAAACGTTTACTTTTTTTCATTTCCTCATCAGAAACAAAGTTAAATTCATCTTGCAACTGTTGAAGACGAAAGTACTTTGGAATATCCTTCCTTTTATGTTTCATGTACTGTAAACAAATAATGTAGTCTTAATATATTAATTTTTTTAAATACAAAAATTATTTCAAAACACATTTTAAGGTATAAAAATGTTGATTCACTATATTATATACCTAAAACTAATACAATATTGTTTACCAACTATACTTAAATTTAAAAGATGGAGAAAGGAAAGCCTTTTTCAATAAATTTTGTTGGAAAAATTAAAAAGCTACATGGAAGAGAATGAAAGTAGACTGCTATCTGACACAATACACAAAAAATTAACTCAAAATGGATTAAAGATTTTAATATAGGACATTAAACAATAAAATATATAGAAGAACACATAGGTACTAAATTTATGGACCTTGGTCTCAGAGTTTTTGTGAACTTGACCCCAAAGACAACAGAAATAAAAGCAAAACTAAATAAATGAAACTACATCAAACTAAAAAGCTTCTGCACAGCAAAAGAACCACCAGCAAAACAAAAAGGCAACCAACTGAATGAGAGGAGATATTTGTAAATGATACCTCCAATAAGGGGCTAAAATCCTACATATTTAAAGAACTCATACAACTCAACAACAACAACAAAAAAAACAAAAATAGAATTTGAAAATGGGCAGAGTATTCAAACAGACACTTTTCCCAAGAAGACGTGCAGACAGCCAACAGATATATGAAAAGATGCTCAACTTCACTAGCTATAAGGAAAGGCAAATCAAAACCACAATGAGATAACACTTCACACCCATGAGAATGGCTGTTATCAGTATGACAAGAAATAAGTGTTGGAGAAGACATGGAGAAAAGAAAACCCTCCTGTGCTTCTGGTGGGAATTTATTCATTTTTAGAGGGTGGGGAGAGAGAGAGAGAGAAAGGGGAGGAGCAGGAAGCATCAACTCCCATATGTGTCTTGACCGGGCAAGCCCAAGGTTTTGAACCGGCAACCTCAGCGTTTCAGGTCGACGCTTTATCCCACTGCGCCACCACAGGTCAGGCTGCTGGTGGGAATTTAAATTGGTGCATCACCAATTGAAACAACTTCTGCTTCCGATGGATGATTGAATAAAGAAATGGTACATGCTTGAAACTTATACGATCCAATTAACTAATGTCACCACCATAAATTTAATAAAATGAAGAAGTGGTACATATATACAATGAAATACTACTCAGTCATAAAAAATGATAAATATTGTCATTTGTGACAACATGGATGGTTTCATGATAAGTGAAATAGATCAGACAGAAAATGACAAGAACTATATGATTCAATAAATGAAAAAAACAAAACAAATTTATAGACTCAGACAACAGCATGGTGGTTACCAGAGGAGAATGGGAATGAACAGAAGGTGAAGGAATAGGTATAAGGGACTAGACTGTGGGTGGTGAGCACACAATGAAATATCTGGATGATGTGTTATAAAACAGTATACCTGAAACTTAATAATGTTAGTAGCCAATGTTACCCTAATAGAATTAATTTAAAAAACACACTGTTTTGTTCTCTCAACTATGAGATGTAAGAGTTGGCATATAAGTAGGAAATGGAACTATTATTTTGTAAAGAGAATCAGAATAAAAATAATACAGAAGTCAGCATACATGGCCTCTGAACATTTCCCTGATCATGCGTTATATAGAAAGTTAAAATATTTGTATTGCAGAACAAAGTAATTGATAATAAAATGGCAATACATATCTATCAACAACTACTTTAAATGCAAATGGAATAAATGCTCCAATCAAAAGACATACGGTGGCTGAATGTATGACAAAACAAGATCCTTACACATGCTTTCATCAAGAGATTCACTTCAGATCAAAAGCTAAATAAAGACTGAACATAAAGGAATGAAAAAAAGGTATTTCATAAAATAGAAATAATAATGAAAAAAGCTGGAGTGGCAATAATTACAACAGATTTCAAAACAGAATACAACAACAGACAAAGAAGGACCCAGCAATTCCACTTCAGGGTATTTATCTGAAGAAATCTAAAACTATAAATCAAAAAGACATATACCTCCATATGTTTACTGCAGCATTATTTATAACAGCCAAGATATGGAAGCAACCTAAGTGTCCATTAGTAGATAAATGGATAGGTCCTGGCCGGGGTGCTCGGTGGACAGAGCATCGTCCACGCATGCTGAGATCGTGGGTTTGATCCCCAGTCAGGGCATATATGAAAAGCAACCAATGAGTACACAACTAAATGAAACAATTAAGTGGAACAACAAGTTGAAGCTTCTCTCTCTCTCTCTCCCTTCCCTCCTCATCCCCCTTCCTCAAATTCAATGGAAAGTAGTTGTTTTTAAATAGATAGAAGTGGTGCACATATACAAAGGAATATGATTCATCCATAAAAAGAATGAAATCTTGCCATCTGCAACAACATGGAGGGACCTAGACAGTATTGTGCTGAGTAAACTAAGTCAGACAGAGAAAGAGAGATGCCTGATAATTTGACTTATATGTGGAATTTAAAAATCACAATAATGAACAAGCAGAACAGAAACAGACTCATAGATACAGAGAACATTTTGACAGTTACCAGAGAGGAAGGGGATTGGGAGGATGGATGAAAAAGTGAAGAGATTTAGAAGTACAAATTGGTAATTACAGAATAGTCATGGGATGAAAAGTACAGCATAAGGAATCTGGTTAATAATATTGTAGTAACTATTGGTGTCAGATATTGTAATAACTATAGTGTCAGATGGATATTGGATTTATTGGGGTGATCACTTTGTAAGTTATATAAATGTCTAATCACAGGGTTGTACATTGGAAACTAATATAATATTGTATGTCAACTGAAATTTAAAATAAAAATGTTAAAAACAAACAAAAAAATTTTTAAATCATACATTCAAGATATTTGTATTGCACACTGGGTTGAAAGATGGGACTGTATTTTGTTACACACTTGAGAGAGAATCAGTATTTCTGTATGCCTATAACCAATTCAGCATATCAATTGGAAGGCTCTGATCTAGGAAAACTTAATTGCAATAATCTATTTAAGCTCTGCTTTGTTCATTAAATGGGAATACTGGGTGCATGCAAGGAAGAATGTCAGTTGCCATAAGGGAGACAAAGATTTATTAGGTGTAGTTCCACAAGGAAGGATAAAACACATTAATAAGTAACTATAGCATAAAGCAGAATGAAATTAGTACCATAAAAATTTATAAAAAGAAAAAAAATTAACAGGAGGGCAAAAAAAGAAGAGCACATTTTTTTTCTTTTCTTTTTTTTTTATTTTTCTGAAGTTGGAAACGGGGAGGCAGTCAGACAGACTCCCGCATGCACTCGACCAGGATCCACCCGCATGCCCACCAGGGGGCGATGCTCTGCCCGGTTGGGGCGTTGCTCTGTTGCAACCAGAGCCATCCTAGCGCCTGAGGCAGAGGCCACAGAGCCATCCTCAGCGCCCGTGCAAACTTTGCTCCAATGGAGCCTTGGCTGTGAGAAGGGAAGAGAGAGACAGAGAGGAAGGAGAGGGGGAGGGGTGGAGAAGCAGATGGGCGCTTCTCCTGTGTGCCCCAGCCGGGAATCGAACCCGGGACTCCTGCATGCCAGGCTGATGCTCTACCACTGAGCCAACCGGCCAGGGCCAGAAGAGCACATATTTAACTGAGATTACCAAAGAACTGTTTACCAGGTTTACAGGGTAAAATATCCTCAGTGGGTGGCCTTATGGGCAAAGGGAATGACATGAATAAAAGAGTGAAGAAAGCATGTTTGGGGAACATCTATTCATATGTAGTTTGGTTGGCTATCAGGAAGAGTGGGAGAAGTGAATAGATAATGGAGTCTTTAAGGGAAGGAACCTGTCTATAAGTCTTCTTTATATCCCTACCATTTAATAACATGGCTGGCAGTCAGTAGATGTACAACAGATGCTAGCCTGAAGGTTAGCCTGTAGAATGTGCTGCAGGTTGCTAAGTAGTGGCAGAGTACCAACCATCAGGTCTCAATAGTAATTATTTCAGTTGCTGAACTTCTAATTGCCTTTATAATACCATAAATTGTGTCTGTCCTTGGGTTAACATTTACATGCTTCCTAGCGCCTAGAAAAATGTGCAGCAAACTATGAAGGAGTAAAGGGGACAGAACTTAGGAAACAGAATATATTTCCAGAAATGATATTTGCCATAACTTACCATAATAAATTCTATTAAATCAGAATATTCTGGATTATTTGGGTCAATTGTGACTTCATTTGCCCATTCAAAAAGCTTCTCTGTATTAATGAGCCATGGAATTCCAGGAACACCTCTTGCATCTACATTCCTTAATACACTAAAATAGAGAAAAATAAATGTGTGAATTTGCATCTATTATGCAGGTTATATATTTGTTACATGGCAAAAGCTATCCACTTCAGGTACTTCAAGATAATACCTACCCATCCTCTACACTTAAGGATAATACAGAACGTCTGGATATCATTTATCTTCTAATTCTTCTCAGAATATTCTAACTTGTATCATAATGTTGTTTGTTTGCTTTTGTTTTTTAGAAAATTAATTTTAACAGGGTGCCATTGATCAATTAGTATACACAAATTTCAGGCAAACGTCATCTGAATAGTCAAATATGTTGTATATCCATCACCTAAAGCCAAATCATTTTCTGTCACCTTATATTTGTCTGCTGCCTCCTTTAAGAGACAGTAAGCTTCTTCACGGTAAAGTCTAAATATTCATATTTGTCATCTCAGTTTAGTCTAGTAGCTAAAACTTAATAGATGCTGCATAGTGAATAGTGCTTATTGAGTGTATTCTGTAAACCCTGAGTATAGTAACTTATTAAATATTTTCTTTCCATAGGATGCACAGTATTAAAACTTAACCAAAATGTTTGCTTAAGCAAAATTGATAAAATCCACATTACGGAATGAATCTTTAGGCTATATCTTTACAGCTGAAACATAATATAAAGTAACAATTAACTTGGAAGCATGTGCCAAAAGAGTATCTTTGTTTGGTCATATAAGGCCATCTTCAGAAGTCAGAGAGCCAGAAAAGATAGGGTAGACACATAATGTATCCTTGGTGACCTCAGCTATAGGCTTACTGCAGAAGAAATTCAACCCTAAATAGGAACAGTTTCTTTAGCACCATTAATTATTTCAGTTATTTAATCTCTGCCTTCATATATAATCTGTCTCATCGTGTATAATCAGAGTGATTTTTGACTAGGAGATTTCTAAGATCCTTCCTACAAAATACTTAAGAAAAATTTCAGTTTATTAACTGGACATCTGAAATACAGTTCTGACTCAGATTCAATAATGTCTTAGCCCAAACACAGACATATATTTTGTACTGTCTACTTCCCATCAATATCTGTTCATATCTCTATGATGGCTCTTTTGGAAACTATTGCTAATAAAACCAAAGCCTGGTATGACAGGATGTAAGCAAAATTTTAAATAGGTGAAGTTTGAGTATTCTTTTTTTCCTTAAGTCCCATTTATGTCCTCATATTTGAATTATTTGATGTCTTTGTCATAAGAGATTTCTAGGGCCTGACACTCTTGACATCATCATGCAACAAATTTTTCTTTTTGAAATTTTTATTAATTTTAATTGTGTTTACATGGATTCAAGTGTCTCACTAAATATAACTACCTCACCCCCCATACCTGTGACCCTTTTTATAACCTCTTTTCCCCCTTCCTTCTAACTCCCTCTCCCTTCCCTCTAGGATTTGCTGTCTTGTTATCTATATCTCTGTGTTATGTATATATAATTTTACTAATCCCTTTACCTTCTCTGATCCCATCCTCTCATCCCCCTTTCCTCTGACTGCTGTCCCTCTGGTCC
The DNA here is from genome assembly GCF_036850995.1 of Saccopteryx leptura. Taxonomy (NCBI): domain Eukaryota; kingdom Metazoa; phylum Chordata; class Mammalia; order Chiroptera; family Emballonuridae; genus Saccopteryx; species Saccopteryx leptura. The sequence continues at coordinate 31,626,159 of NC_089515.1, forward strand.
CTGTCACCCTGCTTCTGCCTCTATTCCATTCCTCAGTTCATTTTGTTCATTAGATTCCACATATAAGTGAGGTCATATGATATTTTTCTTTCTCTGCCTGGCTTATTTTACTTAAAATAATAATCTCCAGGTACACCCATGTTGTCAAAAAAAGGTAAGATTTCCTTCTTTTTCATGGTCACTCACGTAGTATTCCATTGTGTATATGTACCACTGCTTTTTAATCCACTCGTCCATTGAAGGACACTTGGGCTGTTTCCAGATCTTTGCTATTATGAACAATGCTGCAATATACAAGGGGGTATATATCTTCTTTTAAATCAGTGATTTAGTGTTCTTAGGATATATTCCTAAAAGTGGAATAGCTGGATCAAAAGGCAGTTTCATTTTAAATTTTTTGAGAAAACCCCATACTGTTCTCCACAGTGGCTGCACAAGTCTGCATTCCCACCAGCAGTGCAGGAGGGTTCCCTTTCTTCCACATCCTCGCCAACACTTATTGTGTGTTGTTTTGTTAATGTGTGCCATTCTGACAAGGTGTGAGGTGGTATCTCATTGTGGTTTTAATTTGCATTTTTCTGATGATTAGTGACGAACATTTTTTCATATGCCTATTGGCCATTTGTATGTCCTCTTTGGAGAAGTGTCTATTCAATTCTTTTGCCCATTTTTTAATTGGATTGTTTATCTTCCTGGTGTTGAGTTCTAACAGTTCTTTATAAATTTTGGTTATTAACCCCTTATCAGACATATTGGCAAATACATTCTCCCATTGTGTGGGTTGTCTTTATATTTTGTTCGTGGTGTCTTTTGCAGTGCAAAAACTTTTTAGTTTGATATAGTCCCATTTGTTCATCCTGTCCTTTATTTCACTTGCCCGTGGATAGAAATCAGCAAAAATATTGCTACCAGAGATATTGGAGAGTTTACTGCCTATGTTTTCTACCAAGATGTTTATGGTTTCATGACTTACATTTAAGTCTCTTACTCATTTTGAGTTTTTTTTGTGAATGGTGTAAGTTGGCGGTCTAGTTTCATTTTTTTGCAGGTACCTGTCCAATTTTCCCAACACCATTTATTAAAGAGACTGTTTTTACTCCATTGTATGCTCTTACCTCCTTTGTCAAATATCAATTGTCCATATAGGTGTGGGTTTGTTTCCAGGTTCTCTGTTATTTTCCATTGATCTGTATGCCTGTTCATATGCCAGTACCAGGCTGTTTTGAGTACAGTGGCCTTGTAGTATAACTTGATATCCGGAAGTGTGATACCTCCCACTTTATTCTTCCTTTTCAAGATTGCTGACGCTATTCATATTCTTTTTTTTTTTTTTTTTTTTTTTTTTTTTTTTTTTTTTTGGCTCCATATAAATTTTTGGAATATGTGTTCTATATCTTTGAAGTATGTCATTGGTATTTTAATTGGTATTTCATTGAATTTATAAGTTGCTTTGGGTAATATAGACATTTTAATGATGTTTATTCTTCCTAACCATGAGCACGGTATATTCTTCCACTTGTTTGTATCTTCCTTGATTTCTCTTATCAATGTTTTATAATTTTCCGAGTACAAGTCTTTAATCTCCTTGGTTAAATTTACATCTAGGTACTTTATTTTTTTTTGGTTGCAATAGTGAAGGGGATTGTTTCCTTAATTTCTCTTTCTGACAGTTCATTGTTGGTGTTTAAAAATGCCTCTGATTTCTGTGTATTAATTGTATATCCTGCCACCTTGCTCAATTCATTTATCAGGTCCAGTAGTTTTTTGACTGAGACTTTAGGGTTTTCTATATACAATATCATATCATCTGCAAATAATGATAATTTTACTTCTTTTTTTTCCAATTTGGATGCCTTTTATTTCTTCTTCTTGTCTGATTGCTGTGGCTAGGATTTCCAGGACTATGTTGAATAAGAGTGGTGACAGGGGGCACCCCTACCTTGTTCCTGATCTTAAGGGAATTGCTTTTAATTTTTGCCCATTGAATATGATGTTGGCTGTGGGTTTGTCATAGATGGCCTTTATCATGTTGAGGTATGTTCCCTCTATTCCCACTTTGCTGAGAGTTTTGATCCTGAATGGGTGCTGGATTTTATCAAGTGCTTTTTCTGCATCTATTGATATTATCATGTGGTTTTTCTCCATCCTTTTGTTTATGTGATCAATCACAATGATTGATTTGCAAATATTGTACCAGCCTTGCCTCCCTAGAATAAAGCCCACTTGATCATGGTGTATGATTTTTTTCATATATTGCTGGATCTGGTTTGCTAATATTTTGTTGAGGATTTTCGCATCTAAATTCATCAGGGATATTGGCCTATAATTTTCTTTCTTTGTGTTGTCTGCCTGGTTTTGGAATCAGAATTATGCTTGCCTCATAAAAGGAGCTTGGAAGTCTTCCTTCCTCTTGAAGTTTTTGAAGTAGCTTGAGAAGGATAGGAGTTAGTTCTTCTTTGAATATTTGGTAGAATTCACTTGTGAAGCCATCAGGCCCAGGACTTTTGATTGTTGGGAGTTTTTTGATAACTGTTTCGATCTCATTTGTTGTAATCAGTCTGTTTAGGTTTTCTGATTCTTCCAGATTGATTTTTAAAAGATTATATGTTTCAAGGAATTTGTCCATTTCATCTAGGTTGTCTAATTTTTTGTCATACAGTTCTTCATAGTATTTGTATTTTCTTACAATCCTTTGTATTTCTGTTGTGTCAGTAGTTATTTCTCCACTCTCATTTCTAATTTTATTTATTTGAGTCCTCTCTCTCTTTTTCTTGGTGAGTCTGGTTAAAGCAGCGGTTTTAAATAAAATATGTATTTCTGATGGCTTTAGGTGACCCCTGTGTTTTGGTCGTTTGACCCCCGCCGGGGTCGTGACCCACAGGTTGAGAACCGCTGGGTTAAAGGTTCATCGATCTTGTTTACGTTTTCAAAGAACCAGCTCCTGGTTTCATTGATCCTCTGTATTGTTTCTTTTGCCTCTATGTCATTTATTTCCACTCTCATTTTTATTATTTCCTTCCTTTTACTACCTCTGGGATTTATTTGCTGTCCTTTTTCTAGTTCTTTTAGATACAGGGTTGTTTATTTGAGCTTTTACTTGCTTCTTAAGATATGTGTGTAATGCTATGAACTTTTCTCTCAGGACTGCTTTTGCTGTGTCCCATACATTTTGAGTTGTTTTACATTCATTTTCATTTGTTTCAAGGAAATTTTTTATTTCTTTCTTGATCTCGTTGTTAACCCATTCATTATTTAATAATATGCTGTTTAGTCTCCAAGTGTTTAAATGTTTTTTAGTTTTTCTATTGTAGTTGATTTTTAGTTTCATGCCATTGTGATCAGAGAAGATGCTTGATATGATTTCAATTTTCTTAAATTTGTTGAGAGTCATTTTGTGTCCTAACATGTGGTCTGTCTTAGAGAATGTACCATGAGCAGTTGAAAAGAATGTATATTCTGTTGCTTTGGGGTGAAAGGTTCTGAAGATATCTGTTAAATCCAGTTGATCTAGTGTGTCATTTAAAGTCACTGTTTCTTTGTCAGTTTTCTGTCTGGAGGATCCCCTATTATTATAGTATTGTTGTTGATATCACCTTTTATGTCCATCAAAATCTGCTTTATACATATAGGTACTCCTATATTAGGCACATAGATGTTTACAATGGTTATACCCTCCTGTTGGATTGCTCCATTTATCATTATGTAGTGACCTTCTTTATCCCTTACTATAGCCTTTGTTTTAAAGTCTATTTTGTCAGATATAAGTATTGTTACTCCAGATTTTTTTTCATTTCCATTTGTGTGAAATACTTTTTGCCATCCCTTCACTTTCAGCCTATGTTTATCTTTTGTTCTGAGGTGGGTCTCTTCTAGACAGCATATGTACGGGTCCTGTTTTCTTATCCATGCAGCTACCCTATGTCTTTTGATTGGAGCATTTAATCCATTTACATTTAAGGTTATTATTGATATGTATTTGTTTATTGCTATTTTATTTTTAAACCTACAATCCTCTTTTTATCAATTTTTTTTCTTTTCTCTATTTATAGCAGGCCCCTTAACATTTCTTGCAGTACTTGTTTGGTTGAAATGAATTCCTTGAGGGTTGTTTTTTTGTTTTTGTTTTTTTTTTTTGTCTGGGGAGCTTTTTATTTCTCCTTCAATTTTAAACGATAGTCTTGCTGGATAAAGAAGTTGTGGTTGTGGGTTCTTGCTTTGCATTACTTTGAATATTTCTAGCCAATCCCTTCTGGCCTAAAGTGTTTCTGTTGAGAAGTCAGATGTCATCCTTATGGGGCTTCCTTTGTAGGTAATTAACTGCTTTTCTCTTGGAGCTTTTAGTATTCTTTCTTTGTCTCTTAACTTTGGCACTTTAATTATGATGTGTCTTGGTGTAGGCCTCCTTGGGTTCCTCTTTAATAGGACTCTGTGTTTCTTGAACTTGTATGACTTTTTCCTTCATCTATTTAGGGAAGTTTTCAGCTATAATATCTTCAATCAGGTTCTCTATCCCTTGTTCTTTCTCTTCTTCAAGAACCCCTATGATGCGGATGTTGTTTCTCTTCATGTTGTCACAGAGCTCTCTTAAAACTTCCTCAAACTTTTTGAGCCTCTTTTCTTTTTGCTGCTCTGCTTCCATGCTTTTGTTTATCTTGTCCTCTAAATTGCGGATTCAATCCTCTGCTTCATCAAGCCTGCTGTTCATTTCTTCTAGTGCAGTCTTCATTTCTGATATTGTATTTGTCATTTCTGACTCATTCTTTTTTATGATTTCAATGTCCTTTTTGATGATTGCTGTCTCTTTATTTAGGTGCTCATTATATCTGTCCATTGTTGCTCTAAGATCCTTGAACATCCTAAAAATCATTGTTTTACATTCTGTATCTGGCAGTTTGGTTACTTCCATCTCATTCAGTTCTTTTTCAGGGGATTTCTCTTGTTGATTCATTTGTTTGGCATTTCTCTGTCTGCCCATTCTGTCTGTGTATTAGGTAGCACTGGCCAGCTTTGAAACTTTTGTGAGGTCTTTATGAAGAAGATGGGCTTGGTGGTACTTGTTTTCCTTGTTCTAGGAATGCTTCTTGAGGATACTATTTTCCCTCTTGTTATATGTATTAGATGTAGTTGGTCCTTTTGTGTGTATGGTTATCCTTTCAGGCTGGCTGGCTCCAAGGGTTAATCTTGATCATGTGTATTACCCACTGTGCAATGTCTGTCCTGTTGGGTATATTTACTCTCTAGAGTGTCTGGTGCCTGCTAGACTCCTCCTTTGGATATGCTGCTTGTGTAGGTAGTTGAGTCTAGGGTTGGTGCTATCTGTCACCCCCTACCAGTAGTGTTGGCTCTAGTTTTTCTTGGGTTGGCATCAGCTGTTGTTTGTAACCCGCTGTGGGCTTACAAACTACTGTCTGCAGCTACTGCACTTTTTGCTGTTTGTGTCTGCATTTTCTGTGCCTGGGTACTGTAGGAGGGCCCAACCTTTGTATAAGGATCAACTTCCTCCTGCTTGAAGATGACAGCAGCTCTGTAAAAGCCCCAAGTTTTGTAAGATTTGTCTCCACTTTTCAGCTTCTCCTCCTCCTCTTGCAGCTGCCTGGTCTTCCCACAGAGTCTTCTGTAGTAAGACTTCAGTGTGGGCTCAGATTGGCCTCACCCAACCACCTCTACATGTTGCATGCTTGGTGGGTTAGGGCAGCTGAGATTATGAATACAATGTTTGTGGGATACTCTACATCAGGGGTCTCTTGTTCAGGAGCTCAGTATGGGAAATGTGGCCCCATTCCAGAGCTTGATCCATTAGCCACAGTCCCCTCTGCAGAAGTTCTTTCAGCTGGCGAGATCCTGGTTGCAGAGAGGAAGACTGAAAGAGTCCTCTCCTGGGGCTGACTGTGCCTCTCCCAAAGATGTCTAAGCCCCTTGGCCAGATTCAACAGTCGACTCACAGGGACTCACACTTTAAATGCCCATGCTACAAGCCTCTCTCCCTTCTCCCTATGAAATCTAGCCTAGCTGGACAGAATATCCAGTGCCCAGGCCATCTGTCTGTGAAGCTCCAACCTATCCAGTGCACATGAGCCACTGTGCTGGTGCTGATCACAGAGAGTGGGACTCACCTCAGCTGGGCCAGACGTGAGGTGCTTTTCCTTAGAATACCACTCTAGCAAGGGTTGTTAGGTCCTGAACTGATGCTTTCTGCAGCTGGCCCCTGGATGTGCCAGCTCTGGGCCTCCCTATCAGGAGGCCAGCACAGACCAGTGGAAATACCAAGCCATACTCCTAGGCTGGCTTTTACCCACTCTGGTCCTGGGGGAAAGTCCGCTCAAACGGCCAAGTTTTCCTGAGTCCCGCCTCTTGCAGCCTCTGTCTGCTGGCTGCTTGTTAGTCTCAGCTGCTAAAAAAGCCTCTGCTTCAGTCTAGAGCAGAGGTCAGGAACCTTTTTGGCTGAGAGAGCCATGAACGCCACATATTTAAAAATGTAATTCCATAAGAGCCATACAATGACCCGTGTACATTACACATTATCCAATAAAAATTTGGTGTTGTCCCAGAGGACAGCTGTGATTGGCTCCAGCCACCCACAACCATGAACATGAGTGGTAGGAAATGAATGGATTGGTAATATATGAAAATGTTTTATATTTTTAACATTATTATTTTTTTTATTAAAGATTTGTCTGCGAGCCAGATGCAGCCATCAAAAGAGCCACATCTGGCTCGTGAGCCATAGGTTCAGGACCCCTGGTCTAGAGCCTGTGGCAATTCAGGGATTAGGAAGGGTGGTGGGTGTGGCTCTGCCCCAGGTGTCAGTCTGTCCAGACTTTTTTCATAGACTTTAATAGGGTGTGGTGCCTGACCTGTGGTGGCTCAGTGGATAAAGTGTTGACCTGGAAACACTGAGGTCACCAGTTCAAAACCCTGGGCTTGCCTGGTCAAGGCACATATGGGAGTTGATGCTTCCTGCTCTTCCTTTTTGTCTGTCTGTCTGTCTCTCTAAAATGAATAAATAAAAAATATTTTTTAAAAAAGGGGTGTGGCCCCAGGAGTCCAGTGGGTGTGGCCTCTTAGATTCAGAGGTGTGGTCTGCCCACTCCCTAGACAGATTCAGCTGCCTCTCTGGTAAGGTGGAAGCATCAGTCATAGACTCAGGAGAGTGTGGGGGGTAGCTCCAGTCTCAACACCAGAAAACTGAGTCACTTACACGTGCCCTGCTTCCTAGCCTCTCAGAACAACCAAATTTTATTTCTTGTAGGAACAATCTTAGCCCAGGGCCCTTAGAAAACAAAGCTTGGTAACACCCAATATTTTTACTGTCTCTGTAGCTCTGTGTTTTCCATAATGTCATACAATATAGCAAAAATTTTTTTAAATATGTGTTTAGATGGAAAGGGGAAAGGCCATTTTTTTTGTTATAATCATTCATTTTTTTCACTCAATTTTTAAATGATGGAATCTACTTGGCTCTTTATATTTACTATTTTACTCAAACACAGCATAATATATAAGCCAGCATCTTTATAGAATTTTACTGTATTTATTGCCAGTAATCCTATTTGTGGGTGTGTTCTAGAAATTAATTCTAATTCTTCTAGGAAGTCTTGTGACATAGCATAAAATTTCTAGGATATTCTTTCTAGAAAACTGATAATGCATAAATTATTATTTTATAATGCAGAATGACTGCATTATAAAGACCCCAGAAATAAAATCCCAGGGAGTCTTGGCCTGGCTTCGAAGTTAAGGACTACGGAACTGCCTCTCTCATCTTTCATGTGGCTATAATTCTAAGCATTGAAGAGATATAGTCTGTTACATATAAAGACACTTATTGTCTTAGAAAAATTATAAATAAAATATGTAAATATTTTATATTTTTATAAATATATTTTAAAATAAATCAACATCTCAATAAACTAAATTGCTCCTACTGCTCCTAGTTTTCCCTTTTATAGACACAGGTTTGATGTGATGCTTTGCTGAGGACTGGAATTATTTTTCAAGCATAAAAGTTTACTACCTGCAGTAAGCAGATTTTAATGACTGCAACATAGGTGTCAGAGGAATACCGTTTTCATCTAAGGCCCATGACAGAGAATAGCTTAGTTTTCCTGATGTGAAAAGACAAAGTTCTTCAGTTCCATTTCCCTCAAGATGAAAAGGCACATCTGTTTACAAAAGGCATTAAAAACAAATACATTCTTTTAAAACTTTATAGCAACAGTTTCCATTAATTTTCTATACTTAAATTTAATTTAATCATTTTAGAGAGGAGAGGGAGAGAGAGAGAGACAGAGAGAGAGGAGAGACAGAGAGAGAGAAGGGGGGAGGAGCTGGAAGCATCAACTTCCATATGTGCCTTGACCAGGCAAGCCAGGGTTTCGAACCGGCGACCTCAGCATTTCCAGGTCGACACTTTATCCCACTGCGCCACCACAGGTCAGGCTAAAAACAAATACATTCTTTTAAAGTGTGCAATTTGAACACATTTTAGATTTACACTCCCCAGCTTTCACTCGTGGAACCCCAGGAACACAAAGGAAACTGTGTGCTGACCCCAGGCTCTAATCTTAGAGCTTTCCCTCTCACCCATCTAAGATTCCTCAAAGCATGTTGCTTCAAACAGACTACAGGAAGAGAAAGGAAAATATTGACCTGATTACACAGTCATGGACAGCTCTCTTTTCCTTTTCTTAGGGCTAGAAGCTTTCTGCCGTTCTTTCTGGGAGTGGCTTGCAGTAAGAAAGAACCACTGGCAGCAGAAAAAGAGGCAAACAAGATACTTTTTGTCCCATTTCCCTACATTCCTGAGTGCCCTCCTCCCCCAATTATTTTCTCAATCTCCTGAGAGTTTAACAATATTCCTTGAAATGTTTGCTGAGTTCTTAGTGCTCCCTGTATTTCTCACTGAGTCTTTTCTCCTGGGTCTCCACAACCCTATATTTCTGCTTCATCTGGACTCTAAGCAGTCTACACCTTCCCTCATTCTCTGTCTTTTTCAGGCTCTTTTGCCTACTTATTTTCTTCTCTGTTATATGTTAAGACAATTATTGTTTTAGTAGAATAATTATAAATAAAATATTATAAATATTTTACATATTTATAAGTATAAATTTGAAAATAAATCAACATACAAATAAACTAAACTACACTGCTTCTACAGTTTTCCCTTTTATAGACACAAGTTCATAATTCCTCCCTTTTCACCAGATGGACACAAGCAGTTGCAAAATTCTTAGAACCATGAAAGAGAAAAATCCTGGGGGAGAAAAAGAGGAATGTCACTGTTCTCACAGATATGCTAATAAACTTAATTGCACAAGAAGTAAAATCAATTGACAAACAAGTGCACAGAAACAACCCTTCTTTCCTCTCTTCTTTTCTCTCTCCCTTTCTCACTCCTTCTCCCCTTCCTTTTCCTCCTCACTTCCCTATTCAGTTTAAAGATGAACTAACATATCCTAGAACACCACTAGGCTTCACCAAAGGAGAGGCAGAGGTCGAACCATCTACCAACTCAGGAGGAGACCTCTTATCTCAGATGGCCTAGGAAAAGCACAGGTGCTCATTCCAAATTTTAGATTTCCCAAAGATCTGATTCAAGACAGATTTCTGAAATATTTAGTTTAATATCTGAAAAGAGAATCTGATACATTTTAAACCTAATACTGTAAATGTAGAATTCTTTATTCATATAAATGACCCAGGGTCATTTAGGATACGAAACTCATAAAGAAAATAGGGGGAAGAAGCATATTTAATAAACTTACTGCTTCCTACTTCTCCATACTTAGGTATGATCAGTTCATCAGCGCTAAACTCTACATATTCCAAAACAGCTTTGCTTTTCACCTCTGTGTTATTAGGTAAAGGTATATATAGTTTTGCTAGTAAGCGTGTCCTTTTATTTATTTCATAAACCTAAATGTAAAAGAAATGATCAATAGTTCATTGAAAGTACAAAATTTTAAAAACTAAAATAACAACCCTCAAGAACACATTTGTATTCTTTAAAAAAAATACCAGACTATAAAATCGGTATCATGCTATAGCATTTCATCCACATGATTATGCTAAAAGGTAGATAACTGTAATGTCCCTAAATATAGACTGCCTTTCACTGGTTTCAGAGAAAATAAATTGAATAAAAGGATTATACATACAGTTCTGATAATATAGGCACGTATAACACAACATTCGAATAACTTCCTTCTGTGTAGCACTTCTAAAATTCCTTATCTCATTTAAACCTGATGAATATTATAGGAAACAGGTATTATTCTTCCCATTTTACAAGGAAATAGAGTCTCTATATGAATCTATATTAGTTTTTATTATAAATGGTAAAAACCCATGTTGAATTGCTTAGAAAACAGTGAGATTCATTAGCTTATGGAATCCAAGAACTAACTATAGGGATGGGGGAGGGTGGACAAGTCCCAGAAGAAGGAGGGAGAAAGGAACTCAGCAGACAGTTCCACAGATATCCACTGGGCACTCCACCCAGGTCTGCTGATTCTGTATGCTGTGCTTTTACTACAATTCAATCGCTGCCATAACTACAAACCTGAAGTTTTTTTCAACAGCAAAGTCTTAATTTGACCTATACTGTGTTGTCAGTGTTTGGGGAAACAGTGCTATGTACTTTAAGAAGAAGAAAATTAGGGAGGTGATGTTGGTGAGGAGGAATGCCCCTTGAAAAATAAGAAAAATGTGCCAATCAAATGGATGGTTGACTAACCAAGAAAGCAGAGAAAAAAAGGAAAGTCAAAGATGCAAATATATTTTTTCTGGTCATCTAAATACTGTCCCTGTAAAAATTAATTTAACCCAACACACTGGTCCTTTAGATAAAGGTGTCCCTAATGCTAAAAGATTTGTAGGGGTTATAGCTAATGGACTTAAAGTTTAGTTTTGTGAAATACATTTCTTATCATAAATTAGTTCACTAAAAAGAGATAATGCACTGATAAATACCATACTTTTTGCTCCATAAGACGCACTTTTCCCCCCACAAAAGTGGAGAGGAAAATGTCCGTGCATCTTATGGAGCAAAAATTACAGTATCTTATTAAATATTTTAACACACCATTTGGTTCAGATTTTTTTTTCTTATTTTCCTCCTTAAAACCCTAGGTGCATCTTTTTTTTTCTTTTTTTTTTTTCTGAAGCTGGAAACGGGGAGAGACAGACAGACTCCCGCATGTGCCCGACCGGGATCCACCCGGCACGCCCACCAGGGGGCGACGCTCTGCCCACCAGGGGGCGATGCTCTGCCCCTCCGGGGCGTCGCTCTATTGCGACCAGAGCTACTCTAGCGCCTGGGGCAGAGGCCAAGGAGCCATCCCCAGCGCCCGGGCCATCTTTGCTCCAATAGAGCCTCGGCTGCAGGAGGAGAAGAGAGAGACAAAGAGGAAGGAGAGGGGGAGGGGTGGAGAAGCAGATGGGAGCTTCTCCTGTGTGCCCTGGCCGGGAATCAAACCTGGGACTTCTGCACGCCAGGCCGACGCTCTACCACTGAGCCAACCGGCCAGGGCCTAGGTACATCTTATGGAGCGAAAAATATGGTATATTTAAATGCTGAACTGGCATTCTGATTTGTCATATTGGCCTTATAAATTTGTTTAAGGTATGCAGCTGCAATTTTCAAGGGACTGTCATATTCAGTTTCTAAGACTGCAAGGCTGAGGTCAGATCCTGGATAGTGGTAAATGTCAAGGTAGAAAATTCCACCTGGTGATGTCTCCTAGGAAACATACTTAGCCCCTGACAGTAGGTATCAACACCACTGAATGGCAGAGATGGAGTGTCAAGAGTGAAAAGGGACATTACAATGGACGAACTAGAATACTCCTACTAGAATGTAACTAGGAAATTGTGAGAATGTATTGGAAAAAATAAGCAGTTCAGTTTGGCTGAAGTGAAGAATCAGTGAAGAAGAATGGTAAGAAGTCAATTAGAAATGTAGGTTAGAATCTCTTAGGCTAGGGCATATACTTTAATTTTCCATTTCTATAGCTGATAATGGTGTAATATATCCCTAACTAGATTAGTTTCTTCCCCCCCTCCTTACTTTATTATGACTATGTGCTAAGTAATGGAATGATAAAAGATTCAAATATGCATTTATCTATATTAGGGGGCATATTTTAAACCTCTGGTGGTTGATTATTATAATTTATTTTAGGTAAAATAACAAAAAGTATAGTCACTATATTTTTAAAATAAGAATCTTAATAGAGGTACATTTTAAGATGACAGGCACTTAATAGTACAGATGAACAAAATAAATACAGCTTCTATCAAGGACAGCACAAATTACTTAGGCATTATAAAAATAACTTTGATTTAGATTTGTAATTATAATCTTCTCTCCACTCCCCAAACTCCACCCCACCCTCACATACACAAATCTTTATTTTTCTCAAAACTTTTCTTTCAAACTAGATGCAAGTTTAACCCCTACACTAGCCCTCAAGACTTCTTGTCTAGAGTACTTTATGGTCTCTAATTTTTCTCCATGGTCTTATTTTCTTCTTCCTTTAGTAGTGCAGGGTTCTTATGGCGGGGTCTTAGAGATTGGGGGTCTGTTGCGTATATGTTCTTTCATCAGATTCTTTAAAAAATCCCAAATCAAAAAATAGATGAAAAGCAAATACTACAAGAGAGTGAAATCAAGTCAGGGCTGGGGCATTTTGGAGACATCCTTTAATATTTACAATAGCTATACCATTCGTTATAGCTTGAACAACCTTCTTCCACCCCACTAACAAATGAATATTAATACTGCACATCAAGGTTGGTAGGAATTTTAGCAGGGAAGAAAAGTATGTAGAAAAAACATTAATCAAATAATTTTGTACTTACACCATAAAACACTAATGATGAATTACAAATATATCATAAATATCTTATTTACCTATATATAGATCAGTTATCTCAATATAAAAGAAGTAGCTTACCACATATAACAATAGCTAAAAAGAAATTTTAAATTATGTATGGCATAAAATAAGATACAAAAGTAAATGATAATGACATACCTCTAAGCAAATTGTTTCAGGCCAATGTATTAACTGGATATTGAAAATTTGCTGGAACATGACTTTAAAATCAAACTGTAAAGGAGATACTGAAGTGCAAGAAACCTGTTTATCATTGTATAATATTTTAATGAAATATTTAAGCTTCTGAATTTTGGCTCTCCTCTTTTGTTCATGCCTAAAAATTAAATAAACCATTCAAAGAACCTTGAAAAGCACAATGGATATAAACATTCATTTCAAAATGTACCTTAGTTAAAATAAGATCATTTTAAATTACCTTTAGAGACAGATTTTAGTAAAATTTGACCTTCATATTGCCCTCTGAAAGCAGTTTTAATAATGAGCTCATGAACTGATGATGAAAATTTATTAATTCAGGATATTTATCTTCAGGTAATCTTGCCTTTTTTTTTCCTTCACCTGCAAACTCTTTAAGTCCTGTATTTCTTTCATCTCTATCCTTAACATCAGTATATTATTCTCTTCTAAAGAGTCAATTCTTATTCAACTGGACAGTTTAAATAGATGGTGAAAGCAATATCACACAATAGCAATAGCTTTGAAAAGATATAAAGCATCATATTCTCTTTTGCTTTGACTCCCACTAACTTTTAGTCGGAGCTTTCTGACACAAATATCTTTCCCTTTCTCCCCTTTACTTCCAGCTTCCATTTTATGGCTCCTATTCTCTTGTCCTCACTTAGATGGTCCTTTTGTATGCATGCCTTACATAACAAATTATCTCAGGCCCTTCTGAGAAATAGATATGGAACAAATAAAGCATTGCTTCACTGCTGTATTTCTCTGATCAGAAAGAGAGTTATGATAATTGTGCTTCTGTGTCTGCTCATTTAAAAATGCAACTATCCAGGCCCTGGCTGGGTAGCTCAGTGGATAAAGTGTCAACCAGTATGCTAAGGTGTGGATTCAATCCCCAGTCAGATAGGAGATAGTTGAAGAACAAGTTGATGCCTCTCTCTCTATTTTTATCTGTATCTCCCTTCCTCTCTCTCTCTCTCTCTCTTTCTCTCTATCAACCATTTTGCAACTATCCATTCATTCATTTATTGTATAATAACATTTATTGGGCACCCCACTATCTTCTAACACTGTGCAAAATGATACACATTCACAACACTCAAAATGAATTGGTACAGAGTGCACTATGAGTCAGAGATGTTGAAAACTTGAACCTAGTTCAGTGCTCTAGGTGAATATATCCTCTTTAAGGGAGATGAGATCCACAGACCTACAGATGCGAGGGGATCTGTGTGATACTTGTTTTTGCATGAAATGTCCCAAAAGTAGGGAGAAACCTTATAGTTCAAGAAAGAAGTCACAAGTGGGAAGGAAATAAGTTCACGTCAAAGTAGAAAATTGCCCAGAGGGGCCTCCTGATACACAGTACATTTTATGAAAGCAAGGGATCCCTTAATAGGCAAGGACTACCACATAATCTGATTTCTTCAGTGGCTTTAAATCTCACCTAACTGTACATGAACAAAAATTACTACTATAGCAAAACCAAACAACCATTATCAAACCAAACTGGGTTATATCCCACTTCATTGATGAGTTAGATATATGACTCCGGGCAATTTAATCTTCCATAAGCATAAATTCCCCCATCTCTAAGATAAAGATAACACCATAGAGCTATAATAGAAATTAAACATGCAAATGTATTTTTTTAAGTAGCAAAGTGCCTAGCATATAGTACTCACTCAAGAAATTTAACATTATTATTAAAAACAAAACAATTCATAGACAATATACATAAGAAAGAAATAATCCTATAAAAAATTCTTACAGTGAACATTTGGATAAGTTTGTTAATTCTGCAGCAAAAGAAAGTTGAGGCATCAAAGTAATTGGCTTTATTCTTTCAATATTTGTTTCTTCAAGTTCTGAAGCTAAATATAAGAGGCTCTAGAAATCCAAAAAATAAACATATAATTTACAATGTAACTTCATTGCTTAAGACAACTGTTCTTAAAATTAAATTTTTATTTCTTATATTTGCCATTTTGTTGGGTAGCTGTTACAAACAGCAAGATTTCCTACTCAACCTAACAATGAAATATTATAACTAGTTGAGTTAAATACTATTTTTCAATATAAATACCTCCTGTTCTTCCCCATTCTTATATGCTTTTCTTTCAGTTTTCTTCTCTCTCTCAAACATTTCTGACAGTTCTTCTTGGTTTTCTTCATCACATTTATTTATTTTTATCCTAATTAATAATAAATAGAATTATTTAGAGCAGAAATTGGAGAGTTGTAACTGTGGTTGCACAACTCTGGGAACATACTAAAAACCATTGAACTGTACACTTTAAATGGTATATGAACTACACATATCTCATTAAAATGGTTTTAAAAATATATGCCTTTTGGCCTGACCTGTGGTGGCGCAGTGGATAAAGCGTCGACCTGGAAATGCTGAGGTTGCCGATTCGAAACCCTGGGCTTGCCTGGTCAAGGCACATATGGGAGTTGATGCTTCCAGCTCCTCCCCCCCTTCTCTCTCTCTGTCTCTCCTCTCTCTCTGTCTGTCTCTCCCTCTCCTCTCTAAAAAAAATGAATAAATTAAATTAAAAAAATCCAAGAAAAGCACAATACCTTTAAAAAAAAAAAAAATATATATATATATATATATATATATATATATATGCCTTTTGCCTTCTGAAATAAAATATAGTGACCCTAGTGTGGATATTAATTGTATGAGCTTGAGACTTCACTAACTCTGTTGAAAAACTAGACCTATTAGTGCCACTATAGAATTTGGGCAAGTTACTAAACTATGTGTTGGTCAAGTAAGTTTGTAAAATCTGATTTTTATGTTTGCTCGCTTATAGTTTGCATTGGGGGCTGGGCAGCGCAGATTACTTTCCTGTTTAGGAAGGGCCATTGCTTTGCTAATGTTTCCTGGAGGAGAGGTTTTTGCTCCAGAAAGTTTTGAAAAGAGAGAGCAGGTAGAGAAGAAGCAAAAAGAAGCCGTGTTTGCAGAGTGAGAATAAAGAGAATGCAGGGTGCTAAAGAAGAAGCCAGTCTGCAGAAGGAGGAGAGAAAAGCCATGTTGGCAGGGAAAGGAGTGCTGATGGGGAACCAGAGCTGAGGGGCTTTGGAAGCCCTGCTGAGGCTTGTGGGGGCCTTTGATTCTAGTAGAAACCAGAGAAGATTCTCCTGGTTGTGGTACCGGAGAATGTGTCAGGGCTTTGGAAGTCACTGAATGAGAGGGAAGTGTTTTCCCTGTGTGTTTGCTCATCAGCTGGTGTGAGACTTTAATAAAGGAATGGCTCACCATTTTTTGGCTCCACTGTTTCTTTACCATCTGCCCAAATTCAATGAAAACCTGCATGTGAATGACCACGACGGTGGTGGCCCCTGGCCTTACAGTATGCTATGCCTTACTATTCTAATTTGAAAATTGTGTTGTTATGAGGATTATATGCCCTAATCTATGTAAGTGCTAAGTCTAGTGTTTGAAGTATAACACTCAATAATATTATTGTTTTTCTCTAATTCAAGGTACTTAGTATGAACATCAAGTAACTTATTGTTCTTTAATATAATGGCTGTCAAATTGTGTCCTACTAAAATCACTAGGAAGCTTTTTTAAAGTTCTTGCTGTCCAGATCATACCTGATACCAATTACATCAAAATAGTGGTTTTCAAGCTCCCCCAGGTAGTTCCAGTGTGTAATAAGTTAGAAAATAGGTGCTTTAATGTCCAGAATCCCTTTTGGGAAAGATTATTGAGACAGTGATCTTAGGTCCATAGCTTCCTCCTTTCTATTCAGTAGCTCTGAGAATGCTGAAGGTCCCATGTTCTTAAACTAAATGTTGTGATTTTCCTGCTTATATAGCTTGCATTTTTTAAATTTATTAATTTTAGAAGAAGAGTAAGGGAGAGGGAGAGAGAGAACATCGATTTGTTGTTCCACTTCTTTATAGATTTATTGGTTGACTCTGTATGGGCCCTGACTATGGATGACACTCTAACCAACTGAGCTACCTGGCCAGGGCCTACCTTGCCCTTTCTTTATCTTTTCAAAAGTTCCTTTGACAGTTATCTGGATCCCTAGGCACTTAACAGAGAACACAGATGAAGACAATATATAGGTTCATCAGTGCTGAGGTTTGGGTTCCATGGCCAAAAAACAGGGTCTGTAGCTACTTGCCAAGCCAGTTTCTCTGAGTTGAACACAGTGTTGCTAACATTTGAATAGGAGAGTTTATTGCCTAAATGAGAAGAAAGGGCTATATCCTCAACCTCTTGCTATCTCATTCAGCCACTATCACCCCATAAAACTTGTTCTGAGACCAATAATCTTTTTAATTTTTTAAATTTTATTTAGAAAATTAACTTTAACATAGTGACATTGATCAATTAGAGTACATATAGGTTTCAGATAAACATTTCTATAGCATTTTAACTGTTGATTATGTTGTATGCCCATCACACAAAGTCAAATAATTTTCCATCACCTTATATTTGTTCCTCTTTACACCCTTCCCCCACCCCTACCTCATCCCTTTCCCCAACACCCCCTTCTCCCTGGTAACCACTTCACTTGTATCTAAGTCCATGAGTCTCAGTTTTATATCCCACCCATGTGTGAAATCATACAGTTCTTAGCTTTTTCTGATTTACTTATTTCACTCAGTATAATGTTCTCAAGATCCATCCACGTTGTTGTAAATGTCACTATGTCATCATTTCTTATAGCTGAGTAGTATCCCATTGTATATATGTACCACATCTTCTTTATCCAGTCCTCTGTTGAGGGACACTTTGGTTGTTTCCATGTCTTGGCCAATGTAAATAGTCCTGCGATGAACATGGGGTGCATGTGTCTTTATGTACCAATGTTTCTAAGTTTTTGGAATAGATACCCAGTAGTGGGATTGCTGGGTCATATTAATTCTATTATTAATTTTTGAAGAACCACCATAATTTCTTCAATAATGGTTGTACACTAATTTGCATTCCCACCAGCAGTGAATGAGGGTTCCTTTTTATCTACAGCCTCTCCAACACTTGTTATTATCTGTCTTGCTGATAATAGCCAATCTCACAGGTGGGAGGTGGTATCTCATTGTAGTTTTGATTTGCATTTATTGGATAGCTAGTGAAGATGAGCATCTTTTCATATATCTGTTGGCCATTTGTTATTTTTTTTGTTTGTTTTGTTTTGTTTTGTATTTTTCTGAAGTTGGAAACGGGGAGGCAGTCAGACAGACTCCTGCATGTGCCCGAACGGGATCCACCCGGCATGCCCACCAGGGGGCGATGCCCTGCCCATCTGGGGCGTTGCTCTGTTGTGACCAGAGCCATTCTAGCGCCTGAGGCAGAGGCCACAGAGCCATCATCAGCGCCCGGGCAAACTTTGCTCCAATGGAGCCTTGGCTGTGAGAAGAAAAGAGAGAGACAGAGAGGAAGGAGAGGGGGAGGGGTGGAGAAGCAGATGGGCACTTCTCCTGTGTGCCCTGGCTGGGAACCGAACCCGGGACTTCTGCATGCCAGGCCGACGCTCTACCACTGAGCCAACTGACCAGGGCTTCTGTTGGCCATTTGTATGTCCTCTTTGGAGAGGTGTCTGTTCAATAACCCCTGATTAGAGCTGTTGTTTGCCAATATCAACTCTAATGTAGTTGGCTGCCTGTTTTGTTGTCAGTTTCTTTTGCTGTGCAGAGGTTTTTTAGTTTGATATAGTCCATTCATCTATTTTTACCTTTATTTCCCTTGCCCTTGGGGTCAAATTCATAAATTGTTCTCTATAGTCAAGGTCCATGAGATTAGCACCTATGTTTTATTCAGGTAATTTATTATTCTGGATGTTATATTTAGGTCTTTGACCCATTTTGAATTAATATTTATGCAGGGGAACAAACTGTAGTCAAGTTTCATTCTTTTGCATGTGGCTTTCCAATTTTGCCAGCATCATTTATTGAAGAGGTTTTCTTTTCTCCATTATGTGCTTTTGGCTTCTTTGTTGAAGATGATTTGTCTATATGTATAGGTGGCTCTTTTCCAGGCTCTTGATTCTGCTCCACTGGTCTGTATGTCTGTTTTTCTGCCAATACCATGCTGTTTTGGTTATCATGGCTCTATAGCATAATTTAAAGTCAGGTAGTGTAACACCTCCGGCTAAATTCTTTTCCCTCAAGATTACTTTGACTATTCAGGGGTTTTAATGGTTCCATACAAGCATGGTAATTTTTTGTCCTATTTATCTAAAAAATGACATTGGGATTTTGATAGAGATTGCATAAAATGTGTATATTGCTTTGGATAATATGGTCTTTTAAACTATGTTGATTCTTCCAATTCATGAACATGGAATATTTTTCCATTTCATTGTCGTTTTCAATTTCTTTCAATAATGTTTTGTAGTTTTCAGTTATATAGTTCTTTTACATACTTGTAAATTTATTTCTAGGTACTATATTTTTTGTTTCAATTGTAAAAGGAATTTTTCTTTTAGTTCATTTTCCGAAGTGTCATCGTTGGCATATAGGAAAGCAGTGGACTTTTGTATATTGATTTTATGTAACTTTACTGTATTGGTTTATTGTTTCTAATAGTTTTTTTGGTGGAGTCTTTGGAGTTTTCTATATACAGGATCATGTCATCTGCAAAAAGTGATACCTTTACTTCTTCTTTCCCAATATTGATGCTATTTATTTCTCTTGCCTGATCTCTCTGGCTAAAACTTCCAATACTATGTTGAATCACAGTAGTGAGAGTGGGCAGCCTTGTCTTGTTCCTGATTTTAGAGGAAAAGCATTCCTGTTTTCATCATTTAGTATATTAGCTGATGGTATCATGTATGGCCTTTATTATGTTGAGGTACTTTCTTTCTGTTCCAATCTTATTGAGTGTTTTAAATATAAAGGGATGTTGTATCTTATAGAATGCCTTTCCTGCATCTATTGATAGGATCATATAATTTTTGTTCTTTGTTTTGTTAATGTGGTGTATTATGTTGATTGATTTCCATATGTTGAACCATCCTTTTGCTCCTGGAATGAATCCCACTTGATTGTGATGTATTTTTTTAAATGTTGTATTTAATTTACTAGTACATATTTTTTTTTCAGGATTTTTGCTACCATATTCATTACAGATCTTGGTCTATAGTTTTCTTTTTTTGTGTTGTCCTTGCCAGGTTTTGCTATGAGGGTTATGTTGGCCTCATAAAATGTGTTGGAGAGTATTGCTTCTTCTTCCATTTTTTGGAAAACTTTGAAAAGGGTAGGTACCAAATCTTCTTTGAATTTTTGGTAGAATTCACCAGTGTAGCCATCTGGTCCTGGACTTTTGATTTTGGGGAGGTTTTTGACAGTTGTTTCTATTTCCTCCCTGCTTATAGGTCTGTTTAGGTTTTCCACTTCTTCATGACTTAGTATAGCAAGATTGTATAGTTCTAGGAATTTATCCATATCCTCTAGATTGTTGAATTTGGTGGCATATAATCTTTCATAATATTCTACTATGAGCCTTTGTATATCTATGATGTCTGTGGTAATTCCTCCTCTTTCATTTTGAATTTTGTTTATATGAGTCCTTCCTCATTTTTCTTAGTGAGTCTAGTCAGTGGTTTGTCAGTTTTATTGACCTTTTCGAAGAACCAGTTCTTTGTTGTATTAATTTTTTCTATAGTTTTTGTTCTCTATTTCATTTAGTTCTGCTCTAATTTTTACTATTTCCTTTCTTCTGCTGTCTTTGGGTTGCCTTTGTTCCTCTCTTTCTAGTTCCTTAAGTTGTGGTTAGGTTGTTCACTTGGGATCTCTTTTTCTTGATATACTCCTACTCCTGTAATGATATAAACTTCCCTCTTATTACTGCTTTCCCTTCACTATAGAAATCTTGACATGTTGTGTTGTCATTTTCATTTGTCTATATATATCCTTTGATCCCTGCTTTTATTTCTTCTTTGACTCAGTCATTTTTTAGAAGTATACACATATTGTTTAATTTCCATTTATTTTTGTTTCTTTACTTTATTTTTACAGTTGAATTCTAATTTCAAAAACTTATAATCAGAAAATATGCTTCGTATAATTTCAATCTTCCTGAATATGTCTCAGGCATATGGTCTATGCCTGAGAATGCTCCATGCACACTGGAGAAGAATATATAAACTGAAGTTTGGAGATGATGTGTCCAATAAATTTCTATTATGTCCATGTGGTCCAGAGTGTCCAAGGCTAATATTTCTTTTTTTTTTTAAGTTTTTTTTGTTTGGGTTTTTTTTTTGTTTGTTTGTTTGTTTTTGTACTTTTCTGAAGCTGGAAACAGGGGAGGCTGATATTTCTTTACTGATTTTCTGTTTGGATGTCCTATCTAAAGCCATCAATAATGTGTTGAAATCCAAGTATGATTGTGGTTTTTTTTATAAATAAATTTTTATTATAATGGGGTGACATCAATAAATCAGGGTACATAATTCAAAGAAAACATTTCCAGGTTATCTTGTCATTTAGTTCTGTTGCATATGATTGTGTTTTTGTCTGCTTCTGTTTTTGGGTCAGTTAGTAGATGTCTTACATATTTTGGTGCTCCCTGGTTCAGTGCATATATATTAAGAAGTGTTATGTCTTCTAGATACATTGTCCCTTTTATCATTATGGAATGTCCATCTTTGTCTCTGGTTACCTTTGTTGTCTTGAAGTCAGCATTGTGAGATATGAGTATCGCTATATCTGCTTTTCTTTGGATATTATTTGCTTGGAGAATCATTTTTCAACCTTCCACTTTGAATCTACTTTTGTCCTTCCAGCTTACATGTGTCTCTTGAAGGCAGCAGCATATGTTTGAGTTTTGCTTTTTGATCTAATCTGCTACTCTGTGTCTCTTTATTGGTGAGTTCAGTCCAATTACATTTAGAGTAATTATTGACACTTGAGGATTTCCTATAGCCATTTTATGTTTTGCTTTCTGGTAGTTCTATATCTTGTTTGGTTCTTCTCTTTTTTGTTTCTGCCAGCTGTTTTTTGTTTTGTGGTATTCCATACTTCTTTCCTGTTTCTTCTTTTATTAAGCTGTGTGTTTCAGTAGTGGGGTTTTTTTTGTGGGTGGTTACCATTAGGTTATTAAGAGTCCTTTGTCTTATGAGTGCTTCTGTACTCTATCCTTCTTTGCAACTGCAGATTTTTATTCTCTATCAGCCCTAACAATAGCCATCTCAGGCTTTTGGATGTTCCTTCCCACTTCTCAACAGATCTGGGGACCGGATGTGGAACACCTCTGTTCTTCAGGGGAGAGAGTGGCTCTGGAAAGCTAGCTGTGGGGTTTGTCTCTGCCACTTTCTGTACTGCAGGGTGAGGGAGGTGAGATCTGGGAGGCTGGAGGGCCACACTCTAGCTTTCTCTCTGTCTCTGCCAAGTGCAAGAACACTGCTTATGACATTGCACTCTGGCCTCTTTAGTTTTTCTCCTTCTTTGCCCCTTTATTTCACCACTCCTCCTGGCAGAAGGAGACCCAGTCACTCTGAGTTTCCCTCTCCATACCCCTCAGACAAAATCCAGAGACCCAAACTTCCTTCCTCCTTGTAGTCCAACAGAGAAAAAAAAACAAACAAACCAAAACCCCAGATCCTCCAGGTTTGTCTCCTCTCCTCTCCAAAGCCCATCATGAATGCTTTTTATCTTTCACCCCCTCTTTCCATCTCATCCCATCTTTAGTCCATTCAGTGTGTGGATCTTCCAGGCTTGCCTTTGAGTCCAGCTGGGTTCCTTTGCTGCATTATATTTGTTGAAATTTCACTGGGAGAGATCAGGAGTATCTCTCTTGCCTCCATTACTCTAACGTTATCCGAGATTAATAATCTCAATGTGAGAAAATCCAATGAACATTTTTAGTTCTGGACTGATATTGCTGAAACATTCAACACTGCTGACCACTTCCTCCCAATTAAAATACTCCCTTTTCTTTACCTTAGTGGCAAAACACTCTAACCGATGCTTCTCTGTCCCGCCTGTTTTCTCCCCTTCTACCAAGCCATTCAAAGTAGTTTTTCAAGATTCAGTACTCAGTTCTATTCTAATCTCATTTTCTACCCTCTCTCTAAGTAGCTTCCTACACAGATAGGGCTTCAATTAACTATTCTTATATCTAAGATTTCCACATTTTTCTTTCTAGCCTAAACCATTCATCCACCTGCCAATTCTACTGTTTTATTTAGGGATATCTTAAAGACTTATCAAATTCAATATGCCCAAACAAAATATATGAAAAAAAGGTAACCTGAGCTCAGTGTCTAGGTCCCAGGCCTTCTTGTCATCAGTATTGCCTTTCCTGTAGGCCTGGCTTCAAGCTTATCAAAGTAAGCTTCCAAGGACTGTGATTGTTGTGAGGTCACTAGTGGTAAACTTGGCCAGGAAGTAGAGTTCCTAGGAGTATCTTCAAATATTCAGCTTTCCTGGTTAACCAGAATGATATTTTAACTGTTCAAACTATATACCCTTAGATAGGACCTTTGGGGCTAGCTATCTTGGGGCCAAGCTACTCACTAAGACCTTGGAATTTACTTCAGAATTCTCCTGCCAAAAGCAATCTGGGGAGGCAAACCTGAAGTCCTGCAAAAGTTGTATGTTAAATGTCAGAAAAAACAAATTCAAAGGGCCTCAGATAGGACTGGAGGTTAGTAAGAATAAGAGTAGGTTGTGAGCAGGCAATATTGGTCAAGAGGTATTGCTGTGAACAAGCTTATGGCATCTGTGGCTCTTCTTTTCTGCCCAGGGGTTCCCAATGCATGATATCAGATTAGGTTAGAGAATTAGAGTCAAGTCAGCAAGTTTACATGAATTTAGGAGTCTATGACAAAGTTCCATGCTGGGTAAGGTGTAGAAACTGTCAGAAGCACCATCATTAAAAACCATTGCAAGACTGGTCTGGTTAGAGCGTCATCCCAAGACACCAAGGTAGTGGGCTCAATCCCTCGTCAGGGCACATACGGAAAGTGACCAATGAATGCACAACTAAGTAGAACAACAAATGAATGCTTCCCCCCTCCTTTCTCTGTCTCTTAAAAGCAAGCAACAATAACAAAACAAACAAACAAAAACAAACACTGCAGCAGGAAAACTGACAAAGTAGCTTTCTTAATTGTCTGAAATTACATTATCTTTTATAATTTTGAGGGGGGAAAAAAGACCAAGGAACAATGGATTATATGGAGGAGACCAGATATTTTGCAATGTGAGTTCACACTTAGCTTCTGTGAGTAACAAGTATAGTTTTTAATTGTAACTATCTCCTCCACTAGACATGATGTTTTTATGACTTACATGTTTTTCTTAGGAGTATGATTTCTGAGTCTTTGTTTAACTTTATAATAAAGTACCAAACTATTTTCATAGTCACTGTACAATTTTGCTCTTCACTAGCAATCAGAGTTCCTATTGCTCATCTTTGTCAGAATTTACCGTTTTTTAATTTTTTGTTTGAATTTTAGCCATTCTAATATGTGTGTAATATATTCCAGCATGGTTTCAATTCACATTTCCCTATTGATGTGAAATGATGTTGAGTATTTTCTCATATGTTCATTTGCCATCCATCTATGTTCTTCAGTGAAGTGTCTTTTCAAGTCTTTTGCCCATTTTTAAGTTGATTTGTCTTATTAAGTCTAAGAATTATTTATATATTTAAGATACAAGTCCTTTTTTGACTACATCAAATAATTATCTAGCTTCTTGGTTTTCTCCAAGTTACTGTGAATTCCCAGTTAATCAGATTCGGTACAGTTCCTCAGGAAAGCTGTAAGAAAAAAAAACCCACTCACCTCTGAAACTGTAACTTTATTGGGGTGCTTGTAAATCCTTGCTGTTGTCGAAGGCATTTTATCTGTTTCCAAGTCTGTGATATATTGCGTAGTAAGGAGAAGTCCTTTTCCCTTTCTAAGTAATAGAGCTGTTTTGTATTACTACAACAATAACGGTAGATAAAGAAGATAAAAATATATATTGGTAGATTAGAACTATTTAAGTCATTAAAATGGCCTGGAAGAACATATTACATGATATATTTTTTTCATTTTACCCACATCTTAATATAGAGACTGAAACTCCATTCAGTGACTCATTTCTTTATGACTTAAAAATGTTTTCCACTAGGTCCTGGCTGGTTGGTTTAGTGGTAGAGCATCAGCCTGGCATGTGGAAATCTGGGCTTGATTCCCAGCCAGGACACACAAGAGAAGCATCCATCTGTTTCTCCACCCTTGCCCCTCTCCTTTCTCTCTATCTCTCTCTTCCCCTCCCATAGCCAAGGCTCCATTGGAGCAAAGTTGGCCCAGGTGCTGAGGATGGCTCCATGGCCTCCACCTCAAGCTCTAGAATGGCTCCAGTTGCAAGAAAGCAACACCCCAGATGGGCAGAGCATTGACCCCTAGTGGGCTTCCCAGGTGGATCCCGGTTGGGCACATTCAGGAGTCTATCTCTCTGCCTCCCTGCTCCTCACCTCAGAAAAACACACACACAAAAAAAAATTTTTTCACTATACAAAAGTAAGCTACTAAAATCCACATATTTCCAAAATTTTTGGACATTCTGTAATACTTGTTTTAGATTAACAATTAGAACCATTGCTTCAAATTTAGAGATTATTTTCCTTATCAGGCAGTGACATATTACTTGGATATTGAAGTAATATACTGTTTTATTTATTTATTTATTTATTTATTTATTTTGCATTTTTCCGAAGCTGGAAACAGGGAGGCAGTCAGACAGACTCCCGCATGCGCCTGACCGAGATCCACCCGGCATGACCACCAGGGGGTGATGCTCTGCCCCTCTGGGGTGTCACTCTGTTGCATCCAGAGCCATCCTAGTGCCTGAGGCAGAGGCCACAGAGCCATCCTCAGTGCCCGGGCCATCTTTGCCCCAATGGAGCCTTGGCTGCAGGAGGGGAAGAGAGAGACAGAGAGGAAGGAAAGGGGGAGGGGTGGAGAAGCAGATGGGCACTTCTCCTGTGTGCCTTGGCCAGGAATAGAACCTGGGACTCCTGCATGCCAGGCCGACGCTCTACCACTGAGCCAACTGGCCAGGGCCTGTTTTATTTTTTAACTTATTTTTTCTTTTTTTCCCATTGACTTGAAAGAAAGGAAGGAGACAGTGGGGGTGGGTGGAGAAGCATGAAATCATTGTTCTACTTAGTTGTGCACTCATTGACTGCTTTTCATATATACCCTGACCAGGGCTCAAACCAAGGGACCCAGATATGCAGCCAGCAACCCTAGAATTGAGCCAGCAACCTCAGCACTTCAGAATGCTGCTCTATCCACTGCACCACCAACCAGGACTGTGAAGTAATATATTGTTTTAAAAGATGCTTATTTTCTTTGTTATCCCCTATATATTCTCTCTTTCATGAAGTTTAATACCTGTTTCTACAGGATCTCCTGTTAGACTTTCCAATTAAGATGAACTTGGCTTGCCTAACCAGGCAGTGGCACAGTGGATAGAGTGTTGGCCTGGGATGCTGAGGACCCAGGTTCAAAACCCAGAGGTTTCTGGCTTGAGTGCAAGGTCACCCACTTGAATGTGGGATCATAGACATGACCCCACGGTCACTAGCTTGAAGCCCAAAGGTCGCTGGCTTAAGCAAAGATTCACTGGCTCAGCTGGAGCCCTCTGGTCAAGGCATGTATGAGAGAGCAATCAATGAACAACTAAGGTGTCACAACTATGAGTTGATGCTTCTCATCTCTCTCCCTTCCTGTCTCTCTCTCTCTCTCTCTCTCTCTCTCTCACACACACACACACACACACACACACATACACACACACACACACACACGATGAACCTGGCTTTATCTTCTGCCTTTGGCACTCCATGAAGCCATTTGAATGAGAGTCAAGATTGCTAGTGTTTAATAAATACACTCCTTGTTAAATCTGGCTTAACCTTTAATTTTTAAGTCTTCTCCTTTACCTTGTTTTTGGCCTTTGTAGAGACCTTACCCTTTTGCCATCTCAGAAATATGTTTATAAAGATATTTGTGTTTTATCAGACATTTTTGTTTTCATTAGAAGGTTCATTCAAGGAATCTAATCTACCATACTAATAGAAATAGAAACCTGGCCCAGGCCGGTTGGCTCAGCAGTAGAGCATCAGCCTGGCGTGCAGGAGTCCCGGGTTCTATTTCCAGCCAGGGCACACAGGAGAAGCGCCATCTGCTTCTCCACCCCTCCCTCTCCCCTTCCTCTCTGTCTCTCTCTTCCCCTCCCGCAGCCGAGGCTCCATTGGAGCAAAGATGGCCCGGGAGCTGGGGATGGCTCTGTGGCCTCTGCCTCAGGCGCTAGAATGGCTTTGGATGCAACAGAGCGATGCCCCAGAGGGACAGAACATTGCCCCCCTGGTGGGCATGCCGGGTGGATCCCGGTCGGGTGCATACGGGAGTCTGTCTGACTGCCTCCCCGTTTTCAGCTTCGGAAAAAAGAAAAAAAAAAGAAAAAAAGAAAAGAAAACAAATAGAAACCTATTGTTATTCATTATTCATTTAGTAAATATTTACTGGATTCTTACTACATGCCAGACACTGTGCTGGTTAAGGGGTATACAAAGATAAAAAGACATGCTCTCTGGATCAAAGAAACTTATACACATATAAATTAATCAATGCAATAAAACGTTATAGGTGTTATGATAGAAGTCCACATAAGCTAGAGTGTGGGCATAAATAAGAGAATAGTAGACAACAGGAAGAAAGAACATGATAGAGTATGTGACATTCAAATTCAATTCAAATCAGTAAATACCTAATAGATAAGCATAATGTGGCAGAAAATATTTTAGGTGCTTGTAACTAATATCCAACAACAGAAAAGATAGAGCAAATAATTACAAATATGATGAGTATTATGAAAGTGAAAATATATAAGTGCTATGTGAGTATAAAAAGAATTTAATCAGAGAGACAAGATAGCACTGGAGTAGGCGGACGTACCAACATCCACCTCCCAGAACCAAAGTGGATTACAAAATAGTTTTAAGAACTATCATCTGGAAAAACCAACTTTGGACTAAACTAAGAGGACTCTTCAACCAAGGAACACTGAAGAAGCCACACCGAGACTGGTAGGAAAAGCAGAAACTCAGAGAAGGCTGCCCAGCTCCCCGGAGTGAATGGCAGCCAGGAGAGACTCGCGTGGCGGGAAGTGAGTTTAGCAGAGAGGGGAGGGTCCTGAGTCCCAGGAACAAAGCCCCAGCCTGCAGCCCCAGAGCCTAGAAGAGGCGTAAGGACAGTATTTAGCTGAAAACAAGTCAGAATACTGTTTGTGAGAAAGAATCTGATTTCTCAGACCCAGGATTCTTCTTAAAGGGACCGCGCAGAAAACCTCTTTCACAACCACTCACCCGGGGTTCTGGAGAATGGGGAGAGAGGAGAGGACCGGAGTAGCAGGAAGAGAGTGTAATCTAGGAGGCACAGGGAGAAACATTTTGGGAGACAGCCACCCTAACCCCTGGGAAAAGTCGCTCCCCAAATCTGAAGTGAATATTCCCCCTGGAAACAGCAATACCAGCAAAGGGAAGCAGGATGCCAGCCAAACAAGTTCTCCTGCGGCACTCAGAGCAGAGTTGCTTAGAAGGAGGGAGCTTTCGGGTCTACAGTAGTGAGTGTTAGGGTCTGAGCTGCAGCGCCTGCACCCACACGGCTGAGGGCTCCCCGGAGGGCGGGTGGCGGCGGGATGTGGAGGCGCAGTTCTGTCAGCAGGGGGGAAAGCCTGCTGGCCACCACTGGGCTTATGTGTGAGCTCAGTCTTGCCCGGCTGGGGAGGAGTAGGTGTGCAAAAGCTGTCAAGCCCAGCTGCCAGCAGCCTGTAGTCCAGCCTGTGGGAGAAGGGTGGGAACCCCAGAAGGGATGGAGACCAGCCCTTGAGCAAGGGCACAGGAGCACAGCCTTACCCTGCCCGTGGAACCGAGGCTTGTGGTCTGACTTGGGAGCCAGCTCCTCCCACGGGGGTGGAGCCAAAAGCCTAGAACAGGCAGAGTTCTGCTACTGAGCTGAACATGGGCACGCAGTCCTGCCTGGCAGGTAGAGCCAAGGCTAGCAGCTGTTCCACGAGTGGGCTCCTCCTGCAAGGGCGGGGCGAAAGCCTGGAAACAGGCAGAGACCTGCAGCTGAGCAAAGGTGCTCGCCACTGCCCTCAGGGCCGAGCATAACGCCACTCACGGGGTGGGGCAAAGGCCAAGGCCACCAAGGCTTGTGCACCCGAGCACGTGATCACAGCCACTCCCGTGAAGGAGAGGTGGAAACCACAGCAACAGCTCCAGTGGGCAGGTGCCGGCAACACCCAAACCCAAAAGCCCTAGGCAGCAACAGAACACGGGGTGGCGGGCCTGCAGACAGACCATACCTACGGAACAGAGGCCATACCCAGTGGACTCTAGGGGCCAAAACCTTCCTTTACACAGAGAAAATGTGAAGGCAAATAAATGCAACACAAATGAACCAAGAGAAATCCCCAGAAAAGGACCTAAATGAATCAGATATAACCAAATTACCAGATGCAGAGTTTAAAATAACGATTGTTAGGATGCTCAAAGATATTAGAACAACAATAGATGGTCATTACGAACACTTAAATAAAGAGATAGCAAATATAAAAAAGGACATTGAAATAATAAAAAAGAATCAGTCAGAAATGAAAAATACAGTATCTGAAATAAAGAACACAATGGAAGGAATTAAAAGCAGAATGGATGAAGCGGAGAATCGAATCAGCGAGTTAGAGGACACGATAAATAAAGGAATGGAAGCAGAGCAGAAAAAAGAAAAAGAGACTCAAAAAGTCTGAGGAGGGCTGGCCGGTTAGCTCAGTGGCAGAGCGTCGGCCTGGCGTGTGGGAGTCCCAGGTTCAATTCCTGGCCAGGGCACACAGGAGAAGCGCCCATCTGCTTCTCCACCCCTACCCCTCTCCTTCCTCTCTGTCTCTCTCTTCCCCTCCTGCAGCCAAGGCTCCATTGGAGCAAAGTTTGCCCGGGTGCTGAGGATGGCTCTGTGGCCTCTGCCTCAGGCGCTAGAATGGCTCTGATTGTGGCAGAGTGACGTCCCAGATGGGCAGAGCATTGTCCCCTGGTGGGCATGCCGGGTGGATCCTGGTCGGGCGCATGCGAGAGTCTGTCTGACTGCCTTCCCATTTCCAACTTCAGAAAAATACAAAAAAAAAAAGTCTGAGAAAACTCTAAGAGTTTAAGAGAGCTCTGTGACAACATGAAGAGAAATAACATCCACATCATAGGGGTTCCTGAAGAAGAAGAGAAAGAACAAGGGATAGAGACTTTGTTCAAGCATATCATAGCTGAAAACTTCCCTCAATTAAGGCAGGAAAACATCTCACATGTTCAGGAAGCACAGAGAACTCTATTAAGGAGAAACCCAAAGAAATCAACACCAAGACACATAATAATTAAAATACCAAAGCTAAATGATAAAGAGAAAATATTAAAAGCTGCTAGACAAAAAAAGACTATCACCTACAAAGGAGCCCCTATAAGGATGACTTCTGACTTCTCAACAGAAACACTTGAGGCCAGAAGGGAATGGCAAGAAATATTCAAAGTAATGCAGAACAAGAGCCTACAACCAAGACTACTTTATCCAGCAAGGCTATCATTTAAAATTGAAGGAGAAATAAAAAGCTTTTCAGACAAAAAAAAACCTCAAGGAATTCACTACAACCAAACCAAGGCTGCAAGAAATGCTAAGGGACCTGTTGTAAACAGATCAAAGGAGAAAAAGAATATAGGAAAAGTGGAATACAGTTTTAAAGAATAAAATGGCAATAAACAATTACATATCAATAATAACCTTAAATGTAAATGGATTAAATGATCCGATCAAAAGACATAGGGTAGCTGCATGGATAAGAAAACAGGACCCATACATATGCTGTCTACAAGAGACACACCTTAAATCAAAAGATGCACATAGACTGATGATAAAGGGATGGAAAAAAATGTTTCACACAAATGGAAATGAAAAAAAAGCTGGGGTAGCAATACTTATATCAGACAAAATGGACTTTAAAACAAAGACTATAGTTAGAGATAAAGAAGGTCACTACATAATGATAAAGGGAGCAATCCAACAGGAAAATATAAGTGTAATAAATATCTACGAACCTAATATAGGAGCACCTAAATATATAAAGCAGACTTTGATGGATTTAAAGGGCGAGATCAACAGCAATACTATAATAGCAGGGGATTTCAATACCCCATTAACATCATTAGATAGATCCTCTAGAAAGAAAATTAACAAAGAAACCGCAGACTTAAAGGACATATTATATCAACTCGATTTAATAGGTATCTTCAGAACCTTTCACCCTAAAACAGCAGAATATACATTCTTGCCAAGTGCTCATGGTACATTCTCTAGAATAGAACACATGTTAGGGCACAAAAGCGGTCTCAACAAATTTAAGAAGATTGAAATCATATCGAGCACTTTCTCTGATCACAATGGCATGAAACTAGAAATCAACCACAACAGAAAAACTAAAAAATACTCAAACACTTGGAAACTAAATAGCATGTTATTAAATAACGAATGGGTAAACAGTGAGATCAAAGAAGAAATTTAAAAATTTCTAGAAACAAACGATAATGAGCATACATCAACTCAAAATATATGGGACACAGCAAAAGCAGTCCTGAGAGGGAAGTTAATAGCATTACAGGCATACCTCAAGAAGCTAAAAAAGCTCAAATAAACAACTTGACCCTACATCTAAAAGAACTAGAAAAAGAACAGCAAGTAAAGCCCAGAGCTAGTAGAAGGAAGGAAATAATAAAGATCAGAGCAGAAATAAATGACATAGAGGCTAAAGAAAAAATACAGAGGATCAATGAAACCAGGAGCTGGTTCTTTGAAAAGGTAAACAAGATCGATGAACCTTTAATGAGACTCACCAAGAAAAAAAGAGAGAGGACTCAAATAAATAAAATTAGAAACGAGAGTGGAGAAATAACAACTGACACAACAGAAATACAAAATATTGTAAGAAAATACTATAAAGAACTGTATGCCAAAAAACTAGACAACCTAGATGAAATGGACAAATTCCTGGAAACATACAATCTTCCAAAAATCAATCTGGAAGAATCAGAAAACCTAAACAGACCAATTACAACAAATGAGATTGAAACAGTTATCAAAAACTCCCAAAAAAGAAAAGTCCTGGGCCTGATGGCTTCACAAGTGAATTCTACCAAATATTCAAAGAAGAAGTAACTCCTATCCTTCTCAAGCTATTTCAAAAAATTCAAGAGGAAGGAAGACTTCCAAGCACCTTTTATTAGGTGAGCATAATTCTGATTCCAAAACCAGGCAGACAACACACAAAAAAAGAAAATTATAGGCCAATATCCCTGATGAATTTAGATGCAAAGGTCCTCAACAAATATTAGCAAACCGGATCCAGCAATATATGAAAAAAAATCATACACCATGATCAAGTGGGATTTATTCTGGGGAGGCAAGGCTGGTACAATATTTGCAAATCAATCAATGTGATTCATCACATAAACAAAAGAAAGGAGAAAAACCACATGATAATTTCAATAGATGCAGAAAAAGCATTTGATAAAATCTAGCACCCATTCATGATCAAAGCTCTCAGCAAAGTGGGAATACAGGGAACATACCTCAACATGATAAAGGCCATCTATGACAAACCCAAAGCCAATATCATACTAAATGGGCAAAAATTAAAAGCAATCCCCTTAAGATCAGGAACAAGGCAGGGGTGCCCCCTTTCACCACTCTTATTCAACATAGTTCTAGAAGTCCTAGCAACAGCAATCAGACAAGAAAAAGAAATAAAAGGCATCCAAATTGGAAAAGAAGTAAAACTATCATTATTTGCAGAGGACATGATATTGTATATAGAAAATCCTAAAGTCGCAGTCATAAAACTACTAGACCTGATAAATGAATTCAGCAAGGTGGCAGGATATAAGTCAATACTCAGAAATCAGAGGCATTTTTATACACCAACAATGAACTGTCAGAAAGAGAAGTTAAGGAAGCAATCCCCTTTACCATTGCAACCAAAAAAATAAAGTACCTAGGAATAAATTTAACCAGGGAGATTAAAGACTTGTACTCGGAAAATTATAAAACATTGATAAAAGAAATCAGGGAAGATACAAACAAGTGGAGGCATATACCATGCTCATGGTTAGGAAGAATAAACATCATTAAAATGTCTATATTACCCAAAGCAATTTATAAATTCAATGCAATACAGATTAAAATACCAATGACTTACTTCAAAGATATAGAACACATATTCCAAAAATTTATATGGAACCAAAAGAGAACACGAATAGCCTCAGCAATCTTGAAAAGGAAAAATAAAGCAGGAGGTATCACACTTCCGGATATCAAGTTATATTATAAGGCCATTGTACTCAAAACAGCCTGGTACTGGCATAAGAACAGGCATATAGATCAATGGAACAGAACTGAGAACCCAGAAATAAACCCACACTTTTATGGACAACTGATATTTGACAAAGGAGGTAAGAGCATACATTGGAGTAAAGACAGCCTCTTCAACAAATGGTGTTGGGAAAATTGGACAGCTACCTGCAAAAAAATGAAACTAGACCACCAACTTACACCACTCACAAAAATAAACTCAAAATGGATAAAAGACTTAAATGTAAGCCGTAAAACCATAAGCATCTTAGAAGAAAACATAGGCAGTAAGCTCTCTGACATCTGTCACAGCAATATATTTGCCGATTTGTCTCCACACGCAAGTGAAACAAAAGACAGGATAAACAAATGGGACTTTATTAAACTAAAAAGCTTCTGCACAGCTAAAGACAATAAGAACAGAATAAAAAGACAAACTACACAATGGGAGAATATATTTGACAATGCGTTTGATAAGGGGTTAATAACCAAAATTTATAAAGAACTTGTAAAACTTAATACCAGGAAGACAAACAATTCAATCCAAAAATGGGCAAAAGAAATAAATAGACACTTCTCCAAAGAGGACATACAGATGGCCAATAGGCATATGAAAAAATGCTCAACATCACTAATCATTAGAGAAATGCAAATTAAAACCACAATGAGATATCACCTCACACCAGTCAGAATGGCGCTCATCAATAAAACAACACAGAATAAGTGCTGGCGAGGATGTGGAGAAAAGGGAACCCTCCTGCACTGCTGGTGGGAATGCAGACTGGTGCAGCCACTGTGGAAAACAGTATGGAGATTCCTCAAGAAATTAAAAATCGGTCTGCCTTTTGACCCAGCTATCCCACTGTTAGGAATATACCCCAAGAATACCATAGCACTGTTTGAAAAGAAGAAATGCACCCCCATGTTTATGGCAGCATTGTTCACAATAGCAAAGATCTGGAAACAGGCCAAGTGTCCATCAGAGGACGAGTGGATTAAAAAGCTTTGGTATATATATATTATGGAATACTTCTCAGCCATAAGAAATGATGACATCGGATATTTTACAACAATATAGATGGACCTTGATAACATTATACTGAGCGAAATAAGCAAATCAGAAAAAACAAAGAACTATATGATTCCATACATAGGTGGGACATAAAAATGAGACTCAGAGACATGGACAACAGTGTTGGGGTTACAGGGTGGGGGGGAGGAGAGGGAGGTGCTTGGGGGAGGGGAGGGGCACAAAGAAAACCAGTTAGAAGGTGACGGGAACAATTTTATCAATGTCACCGCATTAAAATTAATCAAAAAAAAAAAAGAATTTATCTCACGGCTAATTCAGGCAGTTAGAAGAATAGTATAAGGATGCTAATTCTGCTTCTCAGGCCACATCCTGCAAAAGGGCCCCAAGCAAATTGGTGATTTGCCTCCTCTGATTTTGCCAATTGGATTAAAAAAAATAGGTCAGGAACGCCCTGAAATGGAACTAACAATACATGAGCATAAATTTAAAGGACTTTTAGATAATGGAGCTGATGTATCTGTTATTGCTAAGCTACATTGGCCTCCTTCCTGGCCCACTCATGCAGCAGCCACAGAATTACAAGGTATAGGGCAGAGTAAATCCCTCAACAAAGTTCTAGTTTTCTAAATTGGGAAGATTAAGAAGGTCATTCTGGATTTTTTTAAACCTTATGTGCTCCCCAGATGGCCAGTTAATTTGTGGGGTAGAGATGTTTTGAAAAATATGGTAGCCTTGCTTTTCAGTCCTAATGGTTTAGTCAATACTCAGATGCTTGGTCGGAGATTTTTGCCCACCAAGGGACTAGGGAAAGAACAGCGAGGAATTCTCACCCCCATAGAAGTGGCACCCAATACC
This sequence comes from Saccopteryx leptura, assembly GCF_036850995.1. NCBI lineage: Eukaryota > Metazoa > Chordata > Mammalia > Chiroptera > Emballonuridae > Saccopteryx > Saccopteryx leptura. Next base: position 31,661,534 of record NC_089515.1, read on the forward strand.
AGAAGGTGTGGATTAGGATATCAAAATTTAGTATAGGAGCCTTGGTAGCTCCTGCTACCTCAATAATGCATTGTGCAGACCCAATTACTTGGAAATCAGATAATCCTGTATGGATAGACCAATGGCCCCTTTCTCAGGAGAAACTTAGGGCAGCTGCTCGATTGGTACAAAGCAGCTACAGCTTGGGCACATTGAACCATCTAATAGCCCATGGAATACACTTCCATATTTTGATCTTGTTACCTCCTGGATTATCAAGGGGCATAGGCGACCCTTACAGCTTATAGGTTTTGAGCCTCAAAATTATTGTTGTTCCTTTTTTCAAAGGATCAACAACTATGGCTCTGGGAAACTTCCACTAAATGGCAAATCGCTCTTGCAAATCAATGGACAACTTTATACTGAAACTGTCAACTTAAAATCAGTTCAAAGACTAGAATTATATGCCACTATCATGGCTTTTCAGCATTTGCCATATTCCCCCTTTAATCTATATACAGACAGCAAATATTTACTTAATGGTGTTTCCACTATAAAGACTGCGGTCTTACGGACAAATGCTGATGAACTATTTCAGCAGTTCTTCCTTCTTCAAAGACTTGTATGTCAACATAGAGCTCCATGTTTTATAGGACATACTCGAGCTCACTCCATGCTCCCTGGAGCTTTAGCACAAGGGAATGCCCTTGTTGATCAAGCTACCCAAAAGAAAATTATTTGGAGTAACCATGACAGATCAAGCAATTCAGTCTCATACTATTCATCACCAGAACGCTGCAGCCCTGTGTAAACAGCTTCAACTTTCTTGGGAAGCAGCACGGCAGATTGGGAAATCCTGTCCAAGGGGTCCTATACTACAATCTGTCCCTTCATTTGGAGTTAACCCTCAAGGACCCCTACCAGGACAACTTTGGCAAATGGATGTTACTCATATACCTTCATTTGGCAAACAGTCCTATGTCCACGTTACAGTGGATACATATTCTGGATTTATAGTAACCTCTGTCAGAACAGGAGAGGCTGCTAAGCATGTTATAGCTCATTGTCTGTATGCATTGTTCTATTATTAAATTTCCTAAACTGGTTAAACTGATAATTCTCCTGCATATGGAGCAAGAGCATTTACTGTATTTTGTCAAACCTTTCGAATTATGTGTATTTCTTACAATCTTTAAAGTCAAGGTATTATTAAAGTGTACCCACCAAATATTTTAAGGTCATTTAAAAAAAATTTAAAAGGGGGGAGTCATATCCTGGAACTCCTACAGGTCTACCATACCATGCTTTTTACTTAAAAAATATTAAATTTTTTTTGAATGCTGATGAACAGGAGACGCCAAATCTTTTTCTCCTGCAAAATACTACCTTCTTTATTTGATTCAGCTAATAACACTGTTTTGTCTTTTTCCAAATAGCCCCAGATATATGGAAAAGATTTATATAGGCGGATGGGGATCCTCAAACCCCTCAGCGAGATCTTCTGAGCATGGCTTTTAAGATACCAAGAGGCAGAAAAAGCCCAATAGAGATCAGGGGAACTACCAGCTTTTAGGATACACCCTTAAAGGCTCCAACACCCCAAAGGGGTCTCATAGGATGCCATCTGGGTCCTGCTTCAATAGTGGAAAGGAAGGTCATTGAGCTAAAGCCTGCCAGGCTTACATGCCTCTGCTGTGAGGAAACAGGGACACTGGAAGGTAGGCTTCCCCCTCGCTCCTCTAAGGGAGGGTTCAGTCTCTTCCAGCCCTGCTCCAGCCACCTATGACATAACCTTGCCCAGAATACTGGAGTTTGCCACTAAAGGCTGAAGGTGCCCAGGGCCATCGGCCCCATCTATGACACTGTGGATGAGCCTAGGGTATTTCTTCCAAGAAGCAGGTAAACTGATCTCATTTGCACAAGGGCCACTTAACTATGTCTTGCCTGAATAGTCAGGTTTTTTATTCTTCCCTCGAAGATCTCTGTTGTGGGTGTTGACAGTCCTATTTTCTGCTGCTTTGTTAATATATAGTGTTTCCTTTATTCCTCCTACCTCAATGCCCCACTCATATTTCAGGCTGGGACCTACTCCTAATTTAGAGCTCTCTTTCCCCCTTTTGCCAACTTCTATTATGAATCTACCTTTGCCACCCAGCTTAGTGTATCCCAAGGTTCTCTTTACCACGCCACAGTTGCAGAGCTCCAGGGAAAAGCAACCTGGTCTCATCTCTCCAGGCAGAGCAGAACAGAAGCTCCATCTCCACATGTGCTGCAGATGGCTTTTCCAGTCTACCTGAATCATTACCAGCTAGAAGCAGCGGTCATTGGGACTTGGATGTGAGCTGCAATGTATAAATTGTGACAACAATTCCAGTGCCATGTGGACTTTTGCTGGATGTGGACTTTTCCTGGACTCCTGCTCCTTGGGACAGCTCCTAACAGACTGAACTGGGGTTGGGTTGCATTTATCAGGGACTTGTCATGGTGTTGGGGCCAACTCGGACTTGGTGAACTTGTTAAGGACACTACTCTTTTATGGATTCTTGCTGTATTGGCCAAGAGTTTGCTTAAAGGCTTTAATCACTGTAAAAAAAAAAATAGAAGACTGGATAAAGAAGATATGGCACATATACACCATGGTATACTATTCAGCCATAAGAAATGATGACATTGGATCACTTACAACAAAATGGTGGGATCTTAATAACATTATACGGAGTGAAATAAGTAAATCAGAAATAAAACAAGAACTGCAGGATTCCACACATTAGTGGGACATAAAAACGAGACTAAGAGACATGGACAAGAGTGTGGTGGTTACGGGGAGCGGGGGGGGGGGGGGGAAGGAGGGAGAGGGGGAGGGGGAGGGGCACAAAGAAAACTAGATAGAAGGTGACGGAGGACAATCTGACTTTGGGTGATGGGTATGCAACAGAATTGAATGACCAAGATAATCTGGACATGTTTTCTTTGAATATATATACCCTGATTTATTGATGTCACCCCATTAAAATTAATAAAAATTTATTTATTTTAAAAAAAAAGAATTTAATCAAACTAATGGGTAAAATAAGAGTCCCTCCTCCCTAGAAAGTAACATGAAATTTAATAAAACACATAGTATGTTGACTAAGTGTTAAGCAGAAAACAATAAAAAAAATCTTCCAGAAACAAGAGCCTTTAAAACAAAGATATATGAGCATAGTCCGTTCAGGGCACTGGACTATAAAGTTCCAAGACAGAGAACCCCTAACATGAGGCTGGAGAGGTCAGCAGAAGTCAGTTTATGCAGGGCCTTATAGATCTTGCTAAAGCTATAGAATTTTATCTTAAAGGTAACAGAAGCCACTAACGTGGTTTTATTTATTTAGAAAAATCACTCTGGATTCCATATGGAGCATGGTTTAAAGAGAAGTATTTTAGGAGACTATTTGAGCAGTCAGGCTATGCAATTTGCACCTGAAATAAAGCAGAATCAGTGGGAATGGTTACTGGCTGGACGTGAGGGATGAGAGGAGGAGCAAGAAGAGGGGTCATAAGTGACTTGCAAATGTCTTCCTGGAAATCAAGTGGTTGTGGGTACTAGGCATCTAGTATACAGTCATTAAAGGCTGAATATGTATGTGCCATTCTTAATTGTATTTCAGGCACACAGTTTTTCTATAGAAACACTGTTTTTCAAATATCCACAAACTCCCCTTTGCAGCATTTCAACACCACTCTAAATTTTTTTCTGAATGTAAATCTTATTACATTGTTTTTTTCTGCTTTAATAAAAGCAATGACCTTTTCAGTGACTCTCCCACATACACATACAGGTGCACAGTAGTAGACTCCTATACATCACCACTGGACCCCACCTAAAGCCTACTTTCTTTTTTCTATATTACAGTTTATTTGATGTATTCATTATATCAATGTCTGTTCTTTGCTTTCAGTTTTAGTTTACCTTATACACTTGATATTAGCCAAAAGGCCAAGAAGTTATTAATTTACCTTATAATTCCAACACTAGTTTATTGTTTGTAAAAACTGATTATCTTCTATTCATTTTCATTCATTCACTATATGCAGGCCCTGGATAAGGTATATGTCAACCTTCTCAAGTAATATTATTTGCATTTAGCTAGGTTATTCTAGGAAACCAATTATTTAAATCAACTGTTGCCTCTAGTGGTTGAGTCTGAAGAACTGTGCCAGGTCAATGGGCAGGGAGACAAGGAAGTTCTTCAACTATCAAATCCCTCTCATATATAGACAATTGTTATATGTTTGTGCACAGTGGAACTTTCTACTCAGTAAGTACCTCCCACTAAGCTTTCCTACTATTGTAGATTCCTAAACACATAATTATGTGTCTTGTTATTTTAAAAAGATTTTTGTTTATTAATTTTAGAGAGAGGAGAGAGAGAGAGAGAGAGAGAAAGGGGGGAGGAGTCAGAAGCATCAATCCATAGTAGTTACTTCTTGTATGTGCCTTGACCAGGCAAGCTCAGGGCTTCAAACTGGTGACCTCAGCATTAATGGTCAACACTCTATCCACTGTGCCACCACAGGTCAGGCCATAATTATGTTTTGACTTGAAATAATTTTTCCAGTTATTTCATACCTTCCTAACTTCTCTTCTTCTCAACTAGTCCATAATCCAATGGTTCCCAGCTTGTAGACCATATATTTTTTTACAAGGGTCCTTGGGTCAATATGCTATTTGAATATTGTCTTTAGACTTTATATCTTGCATATATGTATATCTAGAGTAATTTTCAAATACATACAAACACTTGAGATGAATATAATCCAAATCAATTGAAAAGTATCAGTAAACTCATAATTTTCAATCAACATATGTATTTTTAAATCTGTGAATATTAAAACATTAACTACTTTCATATGACATTTCCATAAAATATTTTTACACACACACCAAAAAAAAAAAATGAGTCTTAAAGGAAAGGTTGGAATCATTTCTGTAAATGCCTAAGGAATAGGGGTCTTTTCTTTTTCTTATTTTATATTTTCCATAGCAAAGGCAGTACTCTAAAGAAGTTACTTAGTAAATGCTTAATGAATACATGAATGGCCCCAAACCTACCTTATCTGCCTATAATAATCTTCTAAAGATTTTTCAGTCAGCTGGCTTATTTCCAAATCATTTGTTAATTTGGTAGCATGTGTCAGTGCTTTAAGCTACAACAAAGAGAAGAGTTTTTTTAGAACATTTCATTCACCTGTTACCATCATTCCACTTCACCTGTAGATTTAGGTGTGTGAGGTAGAAGCATTACTGCCTCAACTTTCAAAATATATTACACATAAGCACCTTTGGGCAAAACTGAGAACTTCAATATTTGTCTAAGATACAAACATTACACCTTAAATCTTCTAGATAATCCGTTCAATTAATATAGAGAAATGTCAATCAATCAAGATAATAGACTGAGCACAGGAATCTACCTTCTTTCACTTAAAATCCCATGGTTATATGAAAGATACATGTTTATCTGTCTTTATTTCCATCATCACTTCCATATCTATGTAAGTATATTTGTAATTATATCTCTCAATAAAAATAAATGCATAACATAGAAAAACAAGGAAAAATAAAATCAATAAAACAAGTTAATACTGAAGGAAGTATAAAACAGGGAGAAATATCCATAGAGAAAAACTATAGAAAAATAAACTGGAGGAAACTATACCTTAAAACAGGGGTCGGGAACCTATGGCTCGCGAGCCAGATGTGGCTCTTTTGATGGCTGCATCTGGCTCGCAGACAAATCTTTAATAAAAAAAATAATAGCGTTAAAAATATAAAACATTCTCATGTATTACAATCCATTTATTTCCTACCGCTCATGTTCATGGTTGCAGGTGGCTGGAGCCAATCACAGCTGTCCTCCGGGACAACACCAAATTTTTATGGGATAATGCCTAACATACACGGGTCGTTGTATGGCTCTCACGGAATTACATTTTAAAATATGTGGTGTTCATGTTCATGACTCTCTCAATCAAAAGGGTTCCCGACCCCTGCCTTAAAACATGTGCAAGACAAATCTGTTATAGTTAGAGACAGTTTGTAAAAACTCCAAGATGTGAATCAATTGATAAAAACTTCTACTGGAAGGCAAAAGAGAAGATTTCAACAAATGGGAAGACATATTATATTCCTAGATGAGAAAGGCCAATTTTTATAAAGATAGAATCTCTTTCAAAATATAATGCAATCACAATGAAAATGGTACTGGGTTTTTTAAATGTTATTATATTTTAATCCCCCTTATATCCTCTGTACCTCTCCCTCTCTCAACAATCACCACACTATTGTTGGGTAATAGGTTTTTTTTTGTTGTTGTTTTGTTTTGTTTTTTACAGAGACAGAGAGAGAGAGTCAGAGAGAGGGATAGACAGAAACAGACAGACAGGAATGGAGAGATGAGAAGCATCAATCATTAGTTTTTCATTGTGCATTGCGACACCTTAGTTGTTCATTGATTGCTTTTTCATATGTGCCTTGACCACGGGCCTTCAGCAGGTCAAGTAACCCCTTGCTCAAGCCAGCGACCTTGGGTCCAAGCTGGTGAGCTTTTGCTCAAACCAGATGAGTCCGCACTCAAGTTGGCAACCTCGGGGTCTCAAACCTGGGTCCTTGGCATCCCAGTCTGATGCTCTATCCACTGCGCCACCGCCTGGTCAGGTGGGTAATGGGTTTTAAAAATAGAAGCTGACAATTGTTCACAGTGGCCAGGACATGGAAACAACCAAAAAGCCCGTCAATAGATGACTGGATAAAGAAGATGTGGCACATATACACTATGGAATACTACTCAGCCATAAGAAATGATGACATCGGAACATTTACAGCAAAATGGTGGGATCTTGATAACATGATACGAAGCGAAATAAGTAAATCAGAAAAAACAGGAACTGTATTATTCCATACGTAGGTGGGACATAATAGTGAAACTAAGAGACATTTATAAGAGTTTGGTGGTTACGGGGGGGGGGAGGGGGGAATGGGAGAGGGATAGGGGGTGGGGAGGGGCACAAAGAAAACAAGATAGAAGGTGACAGAAGACAATCTGACTTTGGGTGGTGGGTATGCAACATAATTGAACGACAAGATAACCTGGACTTGTTATCTTTGAATATATGTATCCTGATTTATTGATGTCACCCCATTAAAAAAATAAAATTATATATATATAAAAAAAAAAAAAAAAAAAAAAAGAATTACAATTCAAGTTACAAAATACTTTAAAATTATTGGAAATAAAAAATAGATAAAAAAAAAAAAAAAAATAGAAGCTGACAAACTAATTCTAAGGTTAGTATGTAGGACCAAATTTACAAATATCCAAAAACATTTTAGAAACAATGAGGAAGCACCACTCATCATAATTTAATTAAATATAGTCATTAAAACAGTAATACTAGACAAATATGTCAGTGGAATAGATAGTTTTTAAACAAATCTTTGTAAATATGTGAAGCTGGTTTAGGATAAAAGCAGAATTTAAATCAGTAGGAAAGTTAGAATGTTTGGATACTAGGCTAACCTCTTGGGGGAAAGAAACTGAGCTGGAGCCTGACCTCACAAGACACAGTTATAAAGTCTAGATAGAATAAAACGTTATTAGAAGAATATAGAAGGATACATTTATAATTTTGGTCTGTCAGATACTATTGGTTGCCCTTGAATGATCCCATTTAATTGGAAGAACCCTAATTTTGTTTAATTGTTCAATCTTCTTTGTGTTTCAGAGATAAATCCTGATTAGAGCCATTTGTAGCAATTTCATTCTCCTTTCTAGTGACTGATTAAGGCATGACCATGTGATCTAATTCTAGCCAATGAGACATGAGGGAAAATCTGCTGAGGTATGGGGGAAGGTTGGAGACTACTCTCAGAAATATCAATTTGTTGTCCCAAACATTCATTGGCTGACTGTTGTATGCATTCACTGGTTGATTGTTGTATGTGCCTATGCGGGATTGAACCCAAACTGTGGTATACTGGGATGATGCTCTAACCAACTGAGCTACCCGGCCAGGGCAAGATCTCTAATGTTTTTTCTTTTTCTTTTTTCTTCTTTCCCAAGTGAGAGGAGGAAAGATAGAGAGACTCCCTCATGCACCCTTACCAGGATCCACCCAGCAAACCCCATTTGGGGCTGATGCTCTGCCCATCTGGGGCCATGCTCACAACTGAGCTATTTTTAGCACCTGAGACGGAGGCTCCACAGAGCCATTCTCAGCACCTGGGCCTAATGCGCTCAAATCAATCAAGCCACTGGCTGCAGGAGGGGAAGAGATAGAGATAGAGAGTGAGAGAATGGGATGGGGAGAGTGAGAGAAAGAGAAGTGGGAGGGGTGGAGAAGCAAGTGGTCGCTTCTCCATGTGCCCTGACTAGGAATTGATCCTGAGACTTCCACACACCAGGCTGATGCTCTATCACTGAAGCAACTGGCCAGGGCCTCTAATGTTTTTTCAAAAATGCAACATAACTGAATGACAAGATAACCTGGAGATGTTTTCTTTGAACATATGTACCCTGATTTATTGGTGTCACCCCATTAAAATTAATAAAAATTTATATTGAAAAAAAAACTTAAAACAGCCATGTAGCTCTGTTAAATAGTAATCATTTCAAATACTTGTCTTGAGTCATAGGACCAAGAATACTACTGATTAGTAAACCATATATAAGTGCTACATATCCTTCAGGATATCTTTGAGACTGCCTTCCTGGCCAGTCAACCCCTACAGTTTCTTTTCAGAAAAACTGAAATCAACCATTGTTCTAAATAGTTAAAAAATGCTAAGGAAAAATATTCTAAGGTCACTTGCTCTGTACTAAGGTTTGTTTACTCTTTCAATATGAAATGTTTATTATATAATGTAATAAATATAAAAATATATAATAAGAGCCATTCTCACCTTCTCCAAAAGCAGCTGAGATAAATTCTGTTGCTGCCTGTCCTGAAAATACTCATAAAGTTGGAGCAGCTTAGCACATAATACATGTTCTTGATTGAAAAGAGGATGATGGCTAAATTGCAAACCCACAATGTTGAGATCTAATTGGTACATTTTCCTTTGACCTTCCATTTTGGTCCTAATAGAGCTTTCTAAATCATATTTCACTGCCTTTTAAAGAAAAATATGTACAGAAAGATAATTCGATTCGATTTCTTTTAAAATTACAAGTAACATTTCCTTTAAAAGTAACATGTTAATTAATTATAAGTAAATTCAGAGACACAAATGAGCAAAAACTAATAAGGCCCCAGATAATTTCCTATAGAAACATTATGACAGATGGTGTTCAGAACTGCTGAGTCAAAAGTTCAACTACATGATGACATAATCATTATCTGTGGGTCAGCGTTAAATGGTAAACCCTTATTAAAACATTGTTCTGAAATGAATTTGTTGGTAATCCTTGAAAAATTCCCTCAAAAGGCCTCGACCTTCTAAGCAAATGCTGCTTTGTAAGGAGACCATCTTTCCACATGGGACTGTCTTCATTTTGATACCAGATTGTCCCTTAATTAACTGAAGTCTGTAGGCCTTAGACTATGTGAAAAATAATTCAACTATGTTTTAGTACACTACTTTAAATTTAAGCACATATGTTTGAATATGCATGTGATTGGTTTTTAGTGATGTAATTTGAGAAGTCTAGTGGGTTACTTTGCACATATAGCCTAATTCAGGAATACCCAGCCACTCCCAATAAGAGCCAAGGCTGCACCCACCTAAAAAGATGAACATAAGCCTGAGCCCTCTGTCTGGTTCAGTCTGGTATATAACAGGACAGGTCCTCCAGTCTGCGCCATTGGTGTTATACCTGTTGTTACACTGAAACGATTGCTATCCCACCTCTGACCCGGGCGGCAGAGCCAGCGCCTCTCAAGGACTGCAGTCACCAGTATGATGCCTCCATCTCTCCTCCCTCCTCTCTCCTGAGCTAGGAATCCTTCCTTTCTCTCAATAGGTTGAAGGAAGTCAAGAGAACAGCCATAAAGCTTTTTTTGTTTTGTTTTAACCTTATCTTGTCTCTATTTTCTATGTAAGGGCAACTCAGAGTGGGAAAACATGATCTTGATTGTACCTATAAGATTTAGTTCATTGGTAGTAAGTTGGTCATTAACTAAGCACAACCACCAGGAAAATAAACAGTTTCAGTTTTAAACAACCAAATCATAAATGAACTTTTGGAAATTAAAATTGCTAAGTAGAGATGCTTGTCTTATTAAGCAGATTCAGCTCTAGTCGAATAACTGTGTTGCTTATTTTGGGGGGGGGGTTCTATTGAAGTGACACAAGCCCCTGCCCTTGGTCCTCTCTCATTCAGTACCTACTAATTGAGGTGTTCAGAAGAAGCTAGGAAAGGGAACTGAGATGACGGCTATCTAGCAACAGACAAAGAAAGTGAGTTTACACTGGAGAACAAAAGCTAAAGCTTGGGAGTGACCGTAGACTTCAAATATCTGAAGTGCTGTTGCATAAGTGAAGTACTTTATGAATTCCTTTTGACCAAACAAGGTCAAATGAGTAGTAGTGATCCAGGAGGCAGATTTTAATTCAACACAGAAAACAATAAACAATTACAACTGGCTAGTATACTGAAATGAATTCTCTTGGGAGATGGTAAAGATGCTTGGTGAAGTGACATATACATTTACTCCCAACTCTAGGTCCATTGAATATTGAAATTGTGCTTGGATGATACACTGAAGGGAAAAGTTACTTGTTCAGACCATTGGTTTCCAACTTCGGGATCTGGACATTTATAAAGGTTAATCTGGATGATGGTTAATATTTCTCTAAAACTTGTATATTTTGTATTTTCTTATCATCCTTTTGTTCATTCATTTATTTATGTACTCACTCATTCACTAAGTTTCCACTGTTTCAAGGACCTCTCTCCTCAATAGCAATGGTCTCTGATGTGTTGTATGAAAGGAGAGAAGGTTAGCAATGGTCTCTGATAGTCATGTTAAAATATCTGTGCTATATCTTGAGCAAAATAAAAATAATTCTGTCCTACTATCTTGAGGTAATTAACTTTGATATATTTTCCAGTTTTTATCCATATATATATATACTTATCTACCTATTAATAATTCATTCATAATGTATTTTTATAAAATTAGGATCATATAAAATTCTTCATTTTTATTCACTTCACATTTTACTTTGAGCATTTACCCATATTGTTAAATATTCCTCAGGAACATAATTTTAATGATCACTTAATATTTCATCATAGTTTTGCTGTCATATTACTAGACTTGTTAATATCTTTAAAGGATAAATTAACATCACAAAAATGTAAGTTATAATTGATATTACAAGAATTCTAACCATAATGACAAACTGTTGTTGGTTACCTTCCTGTATATAGTCTTTAGTGCTGGATTTAAAGATTCTTTGCTTATGTTTAGTCTGAATTTCCATGAATATCTAATAGGCGAAGGTAATGATATTATTTTAGCACTTTCTTCAAACCAACACATTCCCTATCAAAAACATTTAAGAAACATAAGTAATTAAATATTTCATCAAAAACAAATGTCACATATAGTGAGTGGTTTAACTTGTTGGCTAGTGCACTTGCCTCTTCTAGTTTAAGCAGGCGATTTTCCATTTTGTTGCACATCTTCTTATATATTTCTGGCTTTCTCTGCACATAGAATCCTTCATCTTCTAAAATGCGTGGCATCATATTTTTTGGCAGTTTACGCTGGTTGACCACTTAATAACAAAACCTATATATTACTTTATTTATTTATTTTTGACAGAGACAGAGAGTCAGACAGAGGGGGATAGATAGGAACAGACAGACAGGAAGGGAGAGAAATGAGAAGCATCAATTCTTTACTGTGGCACTTTTAGTTGTTCATTGATTGCTTTCTCATATGTACCTTGACCGTGGGGCTACAGCAGACCGAGTAACCCCTGCTTGAGCCAGCGGCCTTGGGCTCAAGCTGATGAGCCCTGCTCAAACCAGATGAACCCATGCTCAACCTGCAACTTTGGGGTTTCTAACCTGGGTTCTCCGCGTCCCAGTCTGACGCTCTATCTACTGCACCACCACCTGATCAGGCAAAAACCTATTTATTACTTTAAAATCCCAAATATTAAACTGTTTTTCAACAAACAAGAAGCAAAAGGGATCTCTCATGTACCTACTACTGAAGTCTAGCAGAAAGTCTAAATACATACACACACATCCACACAATGAATGAGTTCTTTTAACCAATTCTCATGAATTCAGGGAAGGCATAAGGAACAAATATAGAAAACATTCTATAATTTTAGATCAGTACTTTTTTATCTATCCTGCATACAAAGAAGCTATTATCCTTTAATATGATTCATTAATGACTTAAATATTTTATTGTAAAATAACTTTACCTGGAGAACTACTTGGCACAAAAATATTTGCCTGTTGTTTTTGGATTTGTTCTTGATTATCTTCATATTCAGCAGCTCTTATTTCAAGTAAATCTGGAAAAATTACTTCCTCCATACAATCTTCATCTTGGCTTTCAGCAAGATGTAAATTATAACCAAGTGAAAAATGTTTTGGGTAACTATCATTTACTGATTTCTGTTGAATGCCAAAAAGAAAAATAAATATCATAATTGTTTTCTGATCCATGCTGCCCAATTCAAGGTTAAATTGAAAATGTTATAATGAAATTTCATGAATATAGAGAAACTCATTTAAGGCTTAATGTTTTATAATATAGTTTTTATATAGCACTTCCTTGCAATTCCATGAAAGACTATTAAAATAGAATTATAATTCAAGCCCCTCCTCTCCTATGGAAAATATTCTGAGATACTGGACTATGACATATCAGTCACTGAGAATTCACAGTGCAGGGCAACGTCCAGAGACATCAGGCCATGTGGTCTTAAACCCCATTTATTTTCCACTATTCAGAAAGCAGCAGTATCTAAAGTGATTGGGGAACATTTCTGCTGGTTTCTGGATAATATTTAAGAAAAAATAAAAGTAAAGAGTCAACACAAAAGTCTATGTCAGAGTGATTATAGTGAAATTCTAAAACATGCTATATGTAAAAGTTACAATCTGAATATAGGTATTGAAAGATATATTACTAAATACAAATATCAACACTTTTATGTCATGATCAGAAATTTTATGAGTTTCTTCACACAAAAAACCAACAATTCATTTTAAATGACTTCATTGTCTAATTTGAAACCCACATATATTGAAAAAGATGAGAGTGTGTGTGAGTCATGCAAATAAAACCCCCTCAATTTTCAAAACCATATATTTAGGGGTAAATAACAATAATTAATTACACAATGCCTTTGAATAGAGGACCTCATATGGACTTGATCTGCTCTGATAAATAAAGTAACATAGTTAAGCATCACCTATGCTCATTTTGAGTCATTACATCATCATACCCTGTCATGAAATCAAGAAAATATTTCATATCCAGTAATCTTTATGGTATCCTTCTCAGAATTCAAACAAAGCATGGCACTGGCTAGAAGCAAGATTTGGGGGAATCACCTCATAGGGGATCTCTTTGAAGATTCCAATCATAAAAACAAAAAGCTCTCTTGGTTCCAGCTTGTGTTCCCATTATCAGTCTTCCTTTGGGCTTTCAACTTGCTTTCAGAGCAAAGGTCTGCCCTGATGGCCAAGTATGTCATGCTTTCCTCTTAAATCCCAGCCTTTTTTTTTTCTTTTTCCTTTATGACCACATAGGTCTCTTTTACATACTCTACTCTACTCAATTTGCCTATTTTTTTAGCCTGAGCCAAAATGAGCCACATCTGACCAACTATTCCTCCCTTAATCTAAGGCTAGCTGCTATCCCAGATCACCTTCTTGGTATTTCCTATGCAGCTTACAACAGAGCAGTGCCTGTGCTCTTAGCTTGTTGTGTCACAGGAAGTATGAGGTTAGAAGGCATCCACCTAAACTTGTGTGCATAAGTCTAGATGGATACACCTGAGCATAGTGTGGTAAACAAAGAGATAATACCCCCCCATCTTACAGAACCATGCCTTATTTGCTGTAGTGTGTGTGATAAGTACTATAGAACTATCTGAAAGTAACCTTGGGCCTTATTCTGGGTTGCCCAGACAACATATTTGGGACCAGGACTCTCCTTTCTCCCAGTAGGAAGAAATCACAATCAAACTCAACCTCCCACAAAATAGTCGCTTTCTCCTTCCTGTGGTAAGGAGAGGACAGTAGTTTCACATGGGCCCCAAAGTCACCAGGTACAGGGCAGATGACTTTTCCACACAACTCTAAACAACCTACATCTAATCTGGGAGTTTCTCATACCAGGTAGGAAAATATAGAGGAACATGAGCAAAGAGGGTGACCAATGAAAGGGACTGACAAATCAGGAGACAATGGGGAAAGACTAATGAGACTGGAGGAAAAGCCAACCAGGGAATGACAGGAGGGGCTGAGGAGTTTGAGAGGAATTTGAAAGAAATGACAGAAATTGCAAGGTTCTGGTATTGGACTAGGATAGATGGAAATGGGAACTCTATTGAGAGTAATAGAGATTAAGAACAATGTGAGGCACTTGGAGAAAGGACAAGGACAACAAAAGGAATCACAGTCTTTGGAGCTGATAGCCTATACTTCCCAGCTCCATATGCTTAGCTTTCTGTACCTGAGTTTCCTCACAAGTAAAACAGAGATGACTATTATGCCTGCTTCAAAGGTTTCTATGAGAATTGAATGATACAACCCACACCAAAAATTCAGCACATCACTGGGCATACAGTAAGCACTCAATAAGTTTTAGGAATTATTATGAACAGCTCAATTCGAAGAGAAGAAGATAGCACAACAACAAAAATTTCATCTCCCCTGGCAGCCATTCCGCAGAGGAGTCCATACCTGCACCGCTCAGATCTCCTGGCTGGACATTGGAAATAGCTTTTGATGGGTTAGGGACTTCATTTGACCCCAAATAATTGCTGATGAAGAGTAGCTTAAAATTCATGGTTTTGGAATGATGTCAGAGTAATGGCAGTGTGGGAGATACTCCTGATCTATTCCCTTGAAATTTCAACAAATTGAACAGCTGTAATGCAGCAAAGGAACCCCAGCTGGGCTCACAGACGCTCCTGAAAGATCTATGCACCAAAGGGACTAAAGGTGAGACAGGGTGAAAAGGGAGGCAGAAGGTAAAATGTATTCATGGTGGCCTTTGGAGAAGAGAGGAGAAAACCTGGACTGGGGTTTGTTTCTGGACTATGGGGAGCAGGGAAGCTTGGGCTCTCGGGATTTTGTCTGAGGGGTATGGAGAGGGGAACTCAAAGTGACTGGGTCTCCTTCTGCCAGGAGGAGTGGTGAAATAGAGGGGCAGAGGGGGAGATAGACCAAAGCGGCCAGAGTACAGGGTCAGAGCCAGTGTTGTCACACTAGGCAGAGACAGAGAAAGCTAAAGTGCGGCACCACAGCCTCCAAGATCCTGCCTTCCTCACCTTGCAGAACGGGGAGTGGTACATACAGACCCCATAACTAGCTCTCCAGAGCCACTCTCTCCCCTGAAGAACAGAGGTGCTCCATGTCTGGTCCCCAGGTCTGTTGAGACGTGGGAAAGAGTGACCAGAAACCTGAGATCACCACTGCTAGAGCCAGAAAGCCAGAAAGCTGAAGCCCTATAGCCAAAGCCATATGGCTGAAGCCATAAAGCCCTCACAACATGCCCCACCCACCAATGAGACTGCGACTTTGCCTACATCATTGTGACAGCAACAGGTCAGGAACTTCAGAGAGCTAAAAGTTGTAATACAGTAACACTTACTGGAAGAAACCTCTCAAAACCTAAATTTATTTATCCTTTTTCCCCCTTTTTCTTTTTTTTCTTCTTATTACTTTTTCTCTTTTTCCCTTTTCAATTTCATTTTCTTTAATTTTTATATCTTCTAAACATTTTGTAAGTGCTTTTTTATTTGTTTTTTGTTTGCTTTCAGTAGTTTTTCTGTGGTTTCTCCTCTTGTCATCATTTTTTAAAATTTTTTATTGTATTTTTTTATGTTAATTTTTCATTTTTTAAGTTGTTTGTTTGCTAGGGCTTTTAACAATACCACTCTCAAATGCCATGAAGGAAGAAGATATCAAACACCATGGCTACACAAGACAGAGACATAGCTCAGAAAGAAAATAAAATATCTCCAAAAAATGTCTCAATCCATAGAAACCTTGGAGTTAAATGATAGAGAATTCAAAATTGAAGTTCTGAAATATTTAACAAGATGCGAGAAGACACCAATAGGCAACTTAATGACCTCAGAAAACAAATTAATGAACAAGACTAATACCTCATCAAGGAGATTAAAACTTAAAAAAAAAAAGACGAAGAACTCAATACATGAATTGAACACCAAGGTAGCAAGTTTAGCTAATAGAACAAGCCAGATAAAGAAAGAATCAGTGACATCAAACACAGGCAACTAGAGATGCTACAGAGAGAAGAGGAGATAGACTCACAACTTAAAAAAACTGAAAGCACTCTACAAGAATTGTCTGACTCCACCAGAAAGAGCAATATAAGAATAATGGGTATATCAGAAGAAGAAGAAAGGGAGAAGGGAATGGAGAGCCTATTCAAACAAATAATTGATGAAAATTTGCCAAGTCTATGGAAAGAGTTAGAGCCTTGAATCCAAGAAGTAAACAGAACACCAAGTTACTGCAATCCAAACAGACCTATTTCAAGATACATCGCAATAAAATTGTCAAAAATCAATGACAGAGAAAGAATCCTCAAGGCAACTAGGGAAAAGAAGAACATAACATATAAAGGAAAGCCCATTAGGTTATTATCAGACTTTTCTGCAGAAACTCTACAAGCCAGAGGAGAGTGGACTCAAACATTCAAAGTACTGAAAGAGAGGAATTACCAGCCAAGAATACAATATCCATCAAAATTACCCTTCAAATATGAAGGAGAAATAAAAACATTTACAGACATACAGAGCCGAGGGAATTTATCACCAGAAAACTCACACAGCAGGAAATACACAAGGGGGTTATTCAACCAGATACAAAGATCAAAACAAATCTAAACTACAAGTAGAAGTTCCAACAAGGTCACAAAAAAACAAGGATAATCTGTGAAAACAATAACATAAAAGGGAAGAGGATAAAAATCTGCAGTAGCAAAGGAAGATGGAGTGCATAAGCATTACCAAGACAAATCTTGTACATAGGAACATTTTTCTCTTAACCCTTTGAGTACTGAGTTTTTTTCATGCTCGCTGACCCCCAGGAATGAGGGTTTTTTTAAGTAAAATTAGTTACAGTTACAGTTTTATTAGCTTAAACAAACATGGTTACCATGTTTGTTTAATAACCAATTTATGGAAATAAGAAGAACATACATTTGCTTTTTTTTAATGTTGCCTTACACATTTTTAAAATAAAATTTTTTGCACGATAGTACTCTGGATGGTCAGGAAGCATGAGTTCATACATGAATGTTTGCACAACTCAAAGGGTTAATAACCTAATGGTAACCACCCACAAAAAAGTCACTACTGAAACACACAGCTTAGGCCCTGGCCGGTTGGCTCAGCGGTAGAGCGTCGGCCTAGCGTGCGGAGGACCCGGGTTCGATTCCCGGCCAGGGCACACAGGAGAAGCGCCCATTTGCTTCTCCACCCCTCCGCCGCGCTTTCCTCTCTGTTTCTCTCTTCCCCTCCCGCAGCCAAGGCTCCATTGGAGCAAAAGATGGCCCGGGCGCTGGGGATGGCTCTGTGGCCTCTGCCCCAGGCGCTAGAGTGGCTCTGGTCGCAACATGGCGACGCCCAGGATGGGCAGAGCATCGCCCCCTGGTGGGCAGAGCGTCGCCCCCTGGTGGGCGTCCCGGGTGGATCCCGGTCGGGCGCATGCGGGAGTCTGTCTGACTGTCTCTCCCTGTTTCCAGCTTCAGAAAAATGAAAAAAAAAAAAAAAAAAAAAAAAAAAAAAAAAAAAAAAAAAAAAGAAACACACAGCTTAAAAAAAAAGAAAAGAAAAACGGGAAAGAAGTATGGGATACCACAAAACAAAAAACAACTGAAAGAAACAAAAAAATAGAAGAACCAAACAAGACACAGAGCATCCAGAAAACAAAACATAAAATGTCTATAGGAAATCCTCAAGTGTCAATAATTACCTTAAAGGTAAATAGACTGAACTCACCAATAAAGAGACACAGTAGCAGATTAGATCAAAAAGCAAAACCCAAACATATGCTGCTGCCTTCAACAGACACATGTAAGCTGGAAGGACAAAAGTAGATTCAAAGTGGAAGGTTGGAAAACGATTCTCCAAGCAAATGATCTCCAAAAAAAAGCAGGTGTAGCCATACTTATATCTGACAATGTTGACTTCAAGAAAACAAAGGTATCCAGAGACAAAGATGGACATTTCATAATGGTAAAAGGTACATTGTATCTGGAATACATAACACTTTTTAATATATATGCACCGAAACAGGGAACAACAAAATATATAAGACATATACTAACTGATCTAAAAATAGAAGCAGACAAAAATACGATCATACTTGGAGATTTCAACACATCATTGACAGCTTTAGATAGATCATCCAAACAGAAAATCAATAAAGAAATATTGGCCTTAAACAACACTCTGGACTAAATGGACATAATAGAAATTTATAGGACACATCATCCCAAAACGTCAGATTATACATTCTTCTCCAGTGTGCATGGAGCATTCTCAGGCATAGACCATATGTTGGGCTACAAAACTAACATCAATAAATTCAGGAAGATTGAAATTATACCAAGCATATTTTCTGATCATAAGGCTTTGAAATTAGAATTCAACTATAAAAAGGAAGTAAAGAAACCCACAAAAACGTGGAAATTAAACAACGCACTTTTTTTTTTTTGTACTTTTCTGAAGCTGGAAACGGGGAGGCAGTCAGACAGACTCCCGCATGCGCCCGACCGGGATCCACTCGGCACGCCCACCAGGGGGCGATGCTCTGCCCATCTGGGGTGTCGCTCTGTCGCGACCAGAGCCACTCTAGCGCCTGGGGCAGAGGCCAAGGAGCCATCCCCAGTGCCCAGGCCATCTTTTGCTCCAATGGAGCTTCGGCTGCGGGAGGGGAAGAGAGAGACAGAGAGGAAGGAGAGGGGGAGGGGTGGAGAAGCAGATAGGCGCCTCTCCTGTGTGCCTTGGCCGGGAATCGAACCCGGGACTTCCGCACGCCAGGCTGACGCTCTACCACTGAGCCAACCAGCCAGGGCTAAACAATGCACTTTTAAAAAATGACTGGGTCAAAGAAGAAATAAAAGCAGAGATCAAAAGACATACAGACAAATGAAAATGACAACATGACACGTCAAAATTTCTGCAATGCAGCAAAAGCAGTAATAAGAGAGATGTTTATATCAAGTATATCAAAAAACAAGAGAGATCCCAAGTAAACAACCTAACATCATATCTTATGGAACTAGAAAAAGAAGAACAAAGGCAACCCACCCAAAATCAGCAGAAGAAAGGAAATAGTAAAAATTAGAACAAAACTAAATGAAATAGAGAACAAAAAAACTATCGAAAAAATTAATACTACAAAAAACTGGTTCTTTGAAAAGATCAATAAAATCTACAAAACAATGGCTAGATTCACTAAGGAAAAAAAGAGGAAGGACTCATATAAACAAAATTCAAAAAGAAAGAGGAGAAATTACTATAGACATCATAGATATACAAAGGCTCATAGTAGAATATTATGAAAGATTATATGCCACCAAATTCAACAACCTAGAGGAAATGGATAAATTCCTAGAACTATACAATCTTGCTAGACATGAAGTGGAAAACCTAAATAGACCTATAAACAGGGAGGAAATAGAAACAACTATCAAAAACCTCCCCACTGCTGGTGGGAATGCAGACTGGTGCAGCCACTGTGGAAAACAGTATGGAGATTCCTCAAAAAATTAAAAATGGAACTGCTTTTTGACCCAACCATCCCACTTTTAGGAATATATCCCAAGAACAATGTATCACTGATTCAAAAAGAGAAATGCACCCCATGTTTATGGCAGCATTGTTCACAATAGCAAAGTTCTGGAAACAGCCCAAGTGTCCATCAGTAGACGTGTGGATTAAAAAGCTGTGGTACATATACACAATGGAATACTATGGGGCCATGAAAGAGAAGTAAATATTACCTTTTGCAACAACATAGATGGACCTGGAAACTATTATGTTAAGTGAAATAAGCCAGGCAGAGAAAGAAAAATATCATATGACCTCACTCATTTGATGAATGCAAGGAACAATGTGAACTGAGGAACAGAATTAAACCTGAAGGGAAGGGGGAAGGGAGTTGTTAGGAGGGGGAAAGGGAGATGTTTATGAGAATATGGGGGAGAGGTGATGCATTCGAGGAGACACTAGAATCTATGTAAACACAATAAATTAAATTAAAAAAATAAAAATTCAAAAACCTCCTCAAAAACAAAAGTCCAGGACTAGATGGCTACACTGGTGAATTCTACCAAACATTCAAAGAATATTTGGTACCTATCCTTCTCAAAGTCTTCTAAAACACAAAAGAAGAAGCAATACTCTTCAACACATTTTATGAGGCCAACATAACCCTCATAGCAAAACCTGGCAAGGACAACACAAAAAAAGAAAATTATAGACCAAGATCTCTAATGAATACAGATGCAAAATTTCTGAACAAAATACTAGCAAATCAAATAAAACAACACATTTAAAAAAATCACGATCAAGTGGGATTCATTTCAGAAGCACAAGGATGGTTCAACATACAGATATCAATCAACATAATACACCACATCAACAAAACAAAGAATAGAAATCATATGGTCCTATTAATAGATACAGAAAAGGTATGTGATAAGATACAACATCCTGTTATGTTTAAAATACTCACTAAAATTAAAATAGAAGTAAAGTACCTCAACATAATTAAGGCCATATATGAAAAACCATTAGCTATGTCATAATAAATGGTGAAAACAGGAAGGCTTTTCCTCTAAAATTAGTAATAAGACAAGGTTGTCCACACTCTCCACTCTTATTCAACCATAGTTCTGGAAGTTTTAGCCAGAGCAATCAAGCAAGAGAAAGAAATAAAAGGCATCCATATTGGGAAAGAAGAAGTAAAGGTATCACTTTTTGCAGATGACATGATCCTGTATGTAGAAAACCCCAAAGACTCCACCAAAAAAATTATTAGAAACAATAACCCAATACTGTAAAGTCTCAGTATACAAAATTAATATACAAAAATCTATTGCTTTTCTATATGCCAACGATGAAACTTCTGAAAATGAACTAAAAATATTCATTTTGCAATAGTAACAAAATAAATAACATGCCTAGGAATAAACATAACAAAGAATGTGAAGGACCTATATACGGAAAACTACAAAACATTATTGAAAGAAACTAAAAAACACACAATGAAATGGAAACATATTTCATTTTCATGGATTGGAAGAATCAACATAGTTAAAATGGCCATATTACCCAAAGCAATATACAAATTTAATGCAATCCCCATCAAAATCTCAACGTCACTTTTTTAGAGAAATAGAACAAAAAATTATCATGTTTATATGGAACCATAAAGAAGCCTGAATAGCCAAAGCAATCCTGAGGGAAAAGGAAGCTGGAGGTATCACACTTCCTGATTTCAAATTATACTATAGAGCAATAGTCCCCAACCTTTTTTGGGCCACAGACCGGTTTAATGTTAGAAAATATTTTCACAGACCAGCCTTTAGGATGGGACGGATAAATGTATCACGTGACCGAGACAAGCGTCAAGAGTGAGTCTTAGACGGATGTAACAGAGGGAATCTGGTCATTTTAAAAATAAAACATCGTTCAAACTTAAATACAAATAAAACAGAAATAATGTAAGTTATTTATTCTTTCTCTGTGGACTGGTACCAAATGGCCCATGGACCAGTATGGTCTGCGGCCCAGGGGTTGGGGACCACTGCTATAGAGCCATGATAATCAAAACAGCATGGTATTGGCAAAAAAACCCAGACATACAGACCAATGAAACAGAATCGAGAGCCCAGAAATAAAACCTCATATATATGGACAAATCATTTTCGACAAAGGAGCCAAAAACATACAATGGAGAAAAGAATGCTTCTTCAATAAATGGTGCTGGCAAAATTGAACAGCCACATGCAAAAAAAATGAAATTTGACTAGTTTGTTCCCCTGAACAAAATTTAATTTCAAATGGATCAAAGACCTAAATATAAGATCCAAAACAATAAATTACACAGAAGAAAACATAGGTACTAAACTCATGGACCTTGGCCATAGAGAACAATTTATGAATTTGACCGTGAAAGCAAAAATAAATTAAAGGACTATATCAAACTAAAAAGCTTCTGCACGGCAAAAGAAACTGACAATAAAACAAATAGGCAGCCAACTAAATGGGAGATATTTGCAAACAACAGTTCAGATAAGGGGCTAATATCCAAAAAATATATAAAGAGCTCACAAAGCTCAGCAACAAACAAGCAAACAATCCAATTAAAAAATGGGGAAGAAGGTCCTGGCCGGTTGGCTCAGTGGTAGAGCGTCGGCCTGGCGTGCAGAAGTCCAGGGTTTGATTCCCGGCCAGGGCACACAGGAGAGGCGTCCATCTGCTTCTCCACCCCTCCCCCTCTCCTTCCTCTCTGTCTCTCTCTTCCCCTCCCGCAGCCGAGGCTCCATTGGAGCAAAGATGGCCCAGGCGCTGGGGATGGCTCCTTGGCCTCTGCCCCAGGCGCTAGAGTGGCTCTGGTCGCGGCAGAGCAATGCCCCAGAGGGGCAGAGCATCGCCCCCTGGTGGGCAGAGCGTCGCCCCCTGGTGGGTGTGCCGGGTGGATCCCGGTCGGGCGCATGCGGGAGTCTGTCTGACTGTCTCTCCCCATTTCTAGCTTCAGAAAAATATATTAAAAAAAAAAATGGGGAAGAAGACCTGAACAGACACTTCTCCCAAGAGGACATACAGATGGCCAACGGATATATGAAAAAATGCTCATCCTCACTAGCTATTTGAGAAATTCAATTCAAAACTACATACAATGAGATACCACCTCCCACCTGTGTGATTGGCTATTAGATTCTACAAGACAGGTAATAACACGTGTTGGAAAGGCTGTGGAGAAAAAGGAACCTTCATTCACTGCTGGTGGGAATGCAGATTAGTACAGTCATTATAGAACAAAGTATGGTGGTTCCTCAAAAAAATAAGACTAGAATTACCATATGACCCAGCAATCCCTCTACTGGGTGTCTACCCCCAAAACTCAAAACATTGGTATGTAAAGACACATGCACCCCATGCTCATCGCAGCATTATTCACAGTGGCCAAGTCATGAAAGCAACTAAAGTGTTCCTTGATAGAGGATTGGATAAAGAAGATGTGGTACATATGTACAACGGAATACTACTCAGTCATAAGAAATTATGACATAGTGACATTTATGACAACATGGATGGACTCTGAGAACATTATACTGAGTGAAATAAGTAAATCAATAAAAGCTAAGAACACATAGGTGGGATATAAAACTGAGACTCATGGACATAGATTAAAGTGAAGTGCTTACCAAGGGGAGGGGATTTGGAGAAGGGAATGGGGGAGAGGGTGGGAAGAAGGATGTAAAGGAGGACAAATATAAGGTGATGGAAAATGATTCGACGTTGGGTGATAGGTATACAACGTAATCAACAATTCAAATGCTATAGAAATGTTTCCCTGAAACCTATGTACTCATTTATCAATGTCACCCTGTTAAAGTTAATTTTATAAATAAAATTTAAAAATTAAAAAAAAAAATCATCTTCCATTCAAGGATTTCATTCTTCGCCCTTAATAAGGGTTATTTTTCCTGAGCAGGAGGATGTGGGAGGAAGGGGAACAAATCCAACCTGCTCTGAAGACTGGCCCAAGGCTGAGCCTTCTTCACCGATACTCAGAGAGAAAAACGAAAAGCCAGCATCCAATGAGACTTCAGTCTGTGGGTGAAACAATGGTAAAACAGTATCAATGTTAAAATGAATACTTTTTCTGCTTATAAGTGAAAGAAATACCCTTCTGCAATAAGGTAAATATTAATTATTATCTAATTCACAAACAAGGAGCAGCAGGAGAGAAAATATCAAGTTATATTTAACTACAAGTACGGTTTATAAATTTTTGTTTTGTTCTTAAGGTTCTGGTAAATGCAATTAAAAACAGGAAAGAGTCCAAATATTCTCCATCTTCCCGAACTACCTCTTCACTCTGGTCAGAGTATTAAGAGCATTACCCTACAGTTCAATCAAAATGTGGGCTCAGGGCAAATTCTTTTTTTCTCTCCCTGTTTCCGGTGCTCTCACTTATATGTATGCTCACACACAAGTACCACTTCACCCTTCTACGTAGAATATTTTGTGGAGTAAGAGGTATTTAAAAGTATTAAAAGTGACATATTCATAGTCATAAATTTGATAAATAAGCTCTCCTTTTCAATACTTTAAAGTCTTAATCTTTTAAATGTAAAGCACTTATCACTTCTTTCTCATACACGCATGACCATACATGCATAGTCAGACATATTAAAATGAACTGTTTTCATTGATACGTAAAGACACATGCAGCCCCATGTTTATTGCAGCATTGTTCACAGTGGCCAGGACATGGAAACAACCAAAAATCCCATCAATAGATGACTGGATAAAGAAGATGTGGCACATATACACTATGGAATACTACTCAGCCATAAGAAATGATGACATTGGAACATTTACAGCAAAATGGTGGGATCTTGATAACATGATACGAAGCGAAATAAGTAAATCAGAAAAAACCAGGAACTGCATTATTCCATACGTAGGTGGGACATAAAAGTGAAACTAAGAGACATTGATAAGAGTGTGGTGGTTACGGGGGGGGGGGGGGTAAAGGGGAATGGGAGAGGGAAAGAGGGAGGGGGAGGGGCACAAAGAAAACAAGATAGAAGGTGACAGAGGACAATCTGACTTTGGGTGATGGGTATGCAACATAATTGAACGACAAGATAACTTGGACTTGTTATCTTTGAATATATGTATCCTGATTTATTGATGTTACCCCATTAAAAAAATAAAATTATTTAAAAAAAATGAACTGTTTTCAGGAGGTTTGAGAGAGAAATTAATTCTATAAGAAAAGGTAAAATTCAGTCATTAGGAGTCAAAAACTTTAGAAATACATAAAAATAAACTTATTTTATACTCTATTTGTATCTAGCTGTCTAAAATTGAATTATAATGTTGATTGTATAATTCTATAAATTTACTAAAAATCACTGTCATATACTTAAAATGAGTGAATTACTGCTATATTAAAGTATACCTCAATAAAGCTTAAAACGAAGTTATTCACCCTAGACCACTGATTTATTTTATTATCAATGAGCAGACGAGTTGAAGATTTTTCACTTTGATTAATCTAAAACAACATAAATGTTATAGACAACTTCATCTTCACAGATTTAGACATAATTGTACTCGTGTCTTTTATTCAAAATGGATAAAAACCAAGACTTCTCAATGTTTTCCTTATAAAATATTTTATATACATGTTTTCCCCGTGAGATGGCATAATTACCATGACCAAATCACTTAACTTTTCTTGGCTTTAGGTTTGGGGGGGGGGAGCATGTAAAGGAACTTGAAGTTTTGGGATTTAAGGAGCATTATTACTAAGACTGAAATTTGGCTCTTTTCTTAACAAAAAGAAAAGTTAATTTGATACATATTGCATTTAAACAGTAAATTTAAAAACAGAAAAGAAATAAGCATTACCTTAGCATCTTTTAGTTTTTCTTTTACTGTGCCTCTCAATGTTTCTATTATGTTTTGATTTTCTTCTCCATCTAAACCTATCAAGAAGTCAACATAATACAGAGTTCATGATGCTTTTTTATTTTTTCAGGTGTGCAATTCTATATCACATCATCTAAATATTGTACTGTGTGTTCACCACCCCATGTCAGGTCTCTGTCCATCACCATTTATGCCCACTTTACCCTTTCCTACCTCCCCCCAACCCCCTTGCAGGACACTTTAAAAAAATAATTAAACAGCAATAGCAGCAAAAGTACTTATTAAATAGCTAAATTGCATGCATTTTTAACGATCATGATAATTATGCAGACTTGGTCACTGTCCCATGAAAGCTTAGAACCTAAGACAAATAGAAGTCTCTTTCCCTTTTCCATCTGGAATGAGCACCTTTATGCATGGTCAGGACTGAATTTTGTTTCCTCTATTCTTAGCTATTGGCAATAGCCTCTTTTTTTTTTTTTTTTTTGTAGTTAGGCATAAACAAACAAACAAAAAACTCAGAAAAGCAAATCTTTATCTTTTTTGCCTTTGGGAAAAATAATCTATGAGAACAGTCAAATTTTATAGACTGCTGTACAGAATATACAAATATCAAAGAAGGTTACTTCATCTTAATGAAACTGAAGAGAAAGGAATCTAAAAGGAAAAGATAAGTCTAAAATTTCTGACCCCTACTTCTGCCAGCTCTTAGACTCAAACAGTCTTGTAGGGTATAAGGAAGACTCCAGCTGTTGTGTGCATCCCAAACTATGTGCTATTTTCTGCTCATCCACCAGATGATCTACCAGATGACTGAGAAAGACAGGAGCTGCACTATCCTCAGTAGAGTAGAATGCGGAAGACCTTTCGGTCATTTTGCCTTACATGTTTTTTTCTTCTTCTCCTTGCTTCTGAGTACTTAAAGATTGAATAGAGGATGGTGGAAAGAAAGGGTACACAAAAGTTAAGTCACTATAGGTCATGAGAATCTTCATTCTTCATTGCAGTATTTCCTGGTATAATTTAAACTTTACTAGTTGGTTTTTTTATACTGTATTCCCAGAACTTAGAATGGCAGGTGGCATAGAATATGTGCTCAATAATGATGAATGAACCAGGGTTTAACCATTATTTATATTTTTTCCTTGAGAGTTTCCTGAAGCAGGTTCTGTATCTATCTCTATGTCCTAACACAGTCAAAAATACTAGTGGACCCTCCAAGTTTGCAAAGAGAGAGAAAACAAAATCTTAATAAACAAAATTGTATTATATAGACTTTACTAATTATTTATTTATGCCCATCTTGTATTATCTAGGCAATTTTGTTTCTATTTGAATTCATCTCAATAAACTTGTGTTCCCAGCTGAAACCCTAGGATAGTATTAGTCATTTACATCTTTTAAAAATAAAAACCAACAGTATCAGAGTTATGGTATACTTATTGAGGACCTTTTTGGCGATGCTTGTCTACATTTACTTCTACTGCAATGTTCTCTCTCTCTGCTGACATCTGCAAAAAAGGGGGGAGGAGGTGAAGATTACCTTGTATCTTTTTTGTTTTGGCATTAAACATATTTTCAAATGTTCATCAACCCTTTTAAAGTCTTCTTTTTTAAAATGCCAAGTCATAGCCTTTGCCTATTTTCTTAAATTTCATCTTTTTATCAGTTGGTATGAGCTCTTTATATATGGTGGACTTTAAGAAATTGCTCTTAGTAATGTCAAAAGGAACCTTTAATGATAAAATCCAATGGTTAGTTCCTAGTGGTCTTATACTGCCTACTTCATATATATTTTAGGAGGTTCAAATCAGATCAGACATATAAAAATACTTTGAAACTCAACATTGTATCAGTGTTATATTTTACCTGCTTGCTCTATAGAATCTGATAATGCTGGGCACCTTTATTTTCTGAAAACTTTCTGTATCCTTGACCTTTTCCCTCTACTTCTCTGACCACTTACTCCCTGTATCCTTCAATGGTCACACTTCTCATAGCTTAAATGTGGGCTCATTCTAAGGCTTTAGAGAGTATATGTATTCCCATAGTTTCCTAAATCTGTTTCCAATCTTGACTGTTCTCCTGAACACCATATTTCTAGCTGCCTACTAGTATTTGTAATCGAATGTCCTACTATTATCAATATGCTAAAATGAGCATTTATTGTTTTTGCAGACTTTTAAACCTCAATATTCTAAAATAAATCATACTAACAATGTTAAACCCTCTTTTAGAATGATATGGATGAGTTCTACATGTTAAAAAATGAACAATGAGAGACATTAGGTATTGTTTGGTATATCAGATATGTTATAAAGAGCACTAGAGGTGAGTTACTTATATATTTACTTATTTATTTATTCCTTTACTTAAATGTTCATTTATTTGTTGTCAGCCAGTCAGCAATCCAGTCAGTTCCTGTTTCTCATGTTAAATTTAAGAAATAGAATGGTAAAAGACTCGTTATATAATAGCTGTACATACATGCTAACCAAACTCATGAACAGTTGGGAGTGGAAAGAACAAGCAGACATTTATCAGCTTTCCCATCACAGTCAATATATGGCTCTGTGTCATAAGCCAAAGCAGGGTATTGACACAATCCTTGTAAAGACATTATTATTACAACAAGCATCTTTTCTACAAACTTTGAGAGAACTTCAAAATCCACCAGTGGTTCCTGTACCATCAGAACTACCAAATAAAGTCAACATGAACTAAGAGGTTCTGTTCTTATTAAACTTTCAGTACCCTTCTCAACACAACTAAAAATACCTAATTCTACTCTACACCAGGGGCAGTCAACCCTTTTATACCTACCGCCCACTTTTGTATCTCTATTAGTAGTAAAATTTTCTAACCACCCACCAGTTCCACAGTAATGGTGATTTGTAAAGTAGGGAAATAACTTTACTTTATAAAATTTATAAAGCAGAGTTACAGCAAGTTAAGCATATAATAATGATTACTTACCAAGTACTTTATGTCGGATTTTCGCTAAGTTTGGCAGAATAAATCTCTATAAAATAACTTACTATAGTAAGTTATCTTTTTATTTATACTTTGGTTGCTCAGCTACCACCCACCATAAAAGCTGGAACACCCACTAGTGGGGACCAGGTTGACTACCACTGCTCTAGACCAATGTACAGTAACCCTTGAAGGTATGATGGGATATCAGCTCTGGCAAGTGATTGCTAGAGGTCTCCCTTTAATTCCCAAAAACCTCACCTAGGATTCCTAGGATTATAACTTTCCCACCACAACTAGGAGGCAGAAATAAAATATGAACCTTAATTAGAGTTACTTTAAAAGACATGTAAATATCAGTCCTATATATATTTTACTCACTGACTAAAAAAAGAAAAATATTTTGAGCAAAGCAGAAAATGGATTCCTGAGTGGCTGAGGATAGATAAATTAACATTTAAATAAGAGAATAAATAAATAAGTAAATACATAAATAACTCACCTCTAATGCTCTTTATTATATAACTGACAGACCAAACAATTAATCCCTAACAGCTCTCATTATTTTTTAACATATAGAATCAAATATATCACATTTTTCAGGATTATACTACATTGATAATTGAGTAATTTAGTATAATCAACATCCTTATAAGCTCCATTAATACCTTATATATTTTTTTAATATCTCCTTTTTCTTTTGAGATCTTTTTCATGGTGGTTCTTTAATTTCTACTTTCTAAATAAATAAAAAATAGTCTTAAGAATGATATATTGCTAAAGGAAAGAAACTATTAAGACACTTGAGATAAATGTCATTTAAATTTTTTAATGTAACTGAAAATTAAAGAAATATGCTCTCACCTTTAGTGTTTAATAGAAATTTTGGTTAACGCAATAAGACATGTAAAACAATAGGTATAACTATTGGAAAGAAGACAAAATTATCTTTGTAGAAATAGGCTTTTGTACATAGAAAACCCAGACACTCAAGAAAAAAAAAAGCTTAGACATAATTATAAAGTTCTTATGTGGCAAAATTAAAGGATATATGACAAAGTTAATAGCTTCCCTATATGCTAAGATCACTTCATAATAGCAATAGAAAATATTTTTCAAAATACCTAGGAATGGTATTTTGCCTCAGTGGTAGAATGCTGGCCTGGAGTGTGGAAGTCTCAGGTTTAATTCCTGGTCAGGGCACACAGGAGAATCGACCATCTGCTTCTCCACCTCTCCCTCTTCTCTCTCTCTCCGCTTTCTCTCTCTCTTCCCCTCCCGCACCCATGGCTCAAAAGGTTTGAGCAAGTTGGCCCCAGGTGCTGAGGATGGCTCCATAGCCTCGCCTCAGATGCTAAAATAGTTCAGTTACCAAACAAAGCAGCAGCCTCATATGGGCACAGAATTGCCAAGCAGGGGCTTGCCCCATGGATCTTGGTCAGAGAGCATGCAGGAGTCTGTCTCTGCCTGCCTCTCACTTAGTAAAAAACAAATAAATAACCTAGTGTTGGAATCCATGGGAGTCCAAAAAGACCAGAGTAACAGGCTTTTATTGAAAGGAAGAAAAGAACCCTGCCCAGGCACTTCTCCGGGGAGAAGGGCACCAAAACAGGCTATGGGGCAAAATTTTATAGGGTAGGGGAGAGCCTTGAGCAAGTGTGTGTTGAGTCAGCAGTTCTGTTATGCTCCCTTCTGCAGTTTTACGATTTCGGCTTCCTGGAACACTTCTCCTTGGAAGGCGGTCGACCAGCTTCCTAAAACTTTTCTGCTTCAGAGGCGATAGTCCAATAACTAAGGATGGGGTCAGATAGACAAGCGGAACAGCAAAAGGACAGTTGGAAGTTCTGGTAAATTCATGTATCTATCACCTAGGAATAACTTCAATAAAATATGTGGAAATTTAAGACCTAATTAAAATATATTCCCAGGAGTCAGGGAGATTGGTTAAGAAGCTATTATAGTAGTCCTTATGAGAAATGCTAGAGATCTAAATCAAAAAGTGGAAATGGGAATGAAGGGTGGAAAAAGATTTATTACTAGAATTAGTGAGGTTATCACATTGTAAGATATAAAAATGTCAAATCACTACATTGTACACCTACACCTGAAACTAATATAATATTGCATACAAACCATACTTAAAAATTAAAAACAGATAATCATATTTTATAACCCATTTATAATGCTATTAATCTATGTTCTAATACATTAATTTTTAAATTTCTTGCATTACAAGAGAAAAAAATGTAGAATTAGCAGGATTTGGTGAGCAATTACAGGTGAAGAAGAAAGGAAGGGAAGAATCAAGGTCTCCGAGGTTTCAGCCTGAGTAACTTGAGAAGTAGCCGCATTTCAATACTGTTAAAGTAGGAAGGTGGCTGAGGGAGGATTAATGGTTCGTTTCTCAATGTTGCTTATGAATGCTTCTGAGATGTTCAGATGAGAGATCCACAAGGAGATTAAAAATACTGAACTGAAGAGGATCATGTCTAAGTTAGCTAAATTCTTTGTTTAGTCAGTAATAGAAGTCATTTAAGAGATAGATCGACTCTTTAAAAGGATCAACACCTTTAAGGTTCTTCCTATCAACATACAAAGATTAGACACAACAGTAACAGAATACTGGGAAAAGAGAATTTTGTAGATTACCAGTCAGGGCACACAGGAGAAGCGACTATCTGCCCCCCCCACACATGCTCCCCCCTCCCCGCTCCCCCTTCCCCCCTCCCTTTCTTCCCCCTCTCCTCCTCCCCCACCATCTCCACAGCCATGGCTCTAATGCAGGGGTCCCCAAACTTTTTACACAGGGGGCCAGTTCACCGTCCCTCAGACCGTTGGAGGGCCGGACTACAAAAAAAAACTATGAACAAATCCCTATGCACACTGCATATATCTTATTTTAAAGTAAAAAAACAAAACGGGAAGAAATACAATATTTAAAATAACAAACAAGTAAATTTAAATCGACAAACTGACCAGTATTTCAATGGGAACTATGCTCCTCCACTGACCACCTATGAAAGAGGTGCTCCTTCCAGAAGTGCGGCGGGGGCCAGATAAATGGCCTCAGGGGACCGCATGTGGCCCACGGGCCGTAGTTTGGGGACCCCTGCTCTAATGGTTCCAGGACTTTGTCCCGGGGTGCTGAGGATGGCTCCATGGCCTTGCCTCAGGCACTGAAATAGCAATGGAGCAGCTGCCCCAGAGGGGCAAATCATCACCCTGTAAGGGGCTTGTCAGGTGGATCCCTGTCAGGGCGCATGCCGAAGTCTGTCTCTCTGTTTCCCCACTTTCCTGCCTCTCAATTAAAAAAAAAAAAAAAGAAAGAGAGAATTTTGAATTTACTTTACATTCTTCAAGAATTTCTAAAAGGACCTTAAAATCAATACCTGGCTTACTGATGCCTACGCCTGCAAATTTTATCTGCTAGGCTATGAAAAATCTTAGCAGTAGTCATCCTATAGATAAATTATAATAAATCATCAAATAATAACCTTATTGTATAATAAATTATTAATTTTAAAAGTTTTTACATACTTGAAGATGTTTGCAACCTGGTTCATTTATCATTCTACAAATAATAAAAAATGATTATAAACAAAGTATAAGATAAAATTGAATGTGTAGATGAAAATTGAATTTGCTCTATTAAAAATCTCAAGTGGAAGAAAAAATTACAACTTACACTTTTACCCTCTTACAGTAATTCAATTTTCTGTGTTAGAAAATTTGCTCCAACAGTTAAACTCAATCTTCTATTCAAGGATATTGCTAATTCACAATTTTTGCAGTTAAAGCTCTAAAAGATAAGAAAATTGAGGATTAGCTATTTTTGTTATCAGAGGATGTAAAGGTCCATAGAGAAAGCCTAAAAATTAAAGTCAAGTAGTTCATTCAGCCTTTTCTTGCTTAGCATTAGAAATCTCTGGGTTCTGAAAATTAATCCAGTAGTGCCTTTATCACTATGGGGATTCCTCAAATAAAAATTCCTAAAGCTTATTTTAGTTTGTGTGTAAATTTAGTATTAAATCACCTTGATAACTTCAGTCACATGCCATTTGATTTCAGGAGTGTTAGTGGAATAAAATTACAAAAAAATCTCTAGTGTATGAAATGGTCACACAATGAATATTCTGGTATATAGTAGTATTTCTTTGGTTAATTATAAGAGAACTAGAAATTTGTTTTTCCTTTAGTTTTTCCCCAGCTGCTATTGGAAATCTTTCTACTGTATTAATTCACTTTCCTTCCTTAATAGAACTGAATTCAGTTCTATACCTATTTTTATCTTTATCTTAGTTCATCTATTGTCACATAGCATAATGAATTCTTTCTGAACTTCCTATAGCAGCATTTCTCAAATCATGTTCTTTCTAGACTTCTTTGATTTGAATTGGGATGCTATGCCAAAAAATGAAAGTCTCATGCAAAGTTATAAAATTAAGGCAATAAATAGCACTTTTTCAATATCAAAATTTATTAAATATATAGATGGCATCAGCTACCCTTTATGGGTACTAGGATATGGGAAATTTAATTTTAAAAATTCTACAATTAGTTAAGTGTAACACAGCATTATTTCAGTGCTTTATAAAAAGCATCATTACTTCCAAGTGTTTCATTAACTGAGAAGCCTAAAAATTAATACCTTTTCGTTAACTATGATCTTATTTTCTACAATAAAAGCTAGGAGCAGTGGCCTGACGGAGGATTTTCTGAAGTGTGAATTTATATATGTCAATTTAAACTAAATTAAAAACTTAAGGCATTAAAAGTAAACCATTCACTGCTCGCAGTATTAAGCCTAAAATCATCATAACCTGCTCCTATAGGTCAAGAAAGAGTTGGGTCCAATTCTCTTGAGACTTCTGATAAAATTTAAATAAACACCAAAACAGGTTACTTTAATATCTTTTAAAAGTTTACATCTAACATACAATATGCAACGTAACTGTACTACTCAGTTAATTACAGGATTTATAAAACTATTAATTCATAAAGCAACACCATCCATGAGCACCAGAAACTAGATACAAGTCCTAAAATGTTTTTTGTTGTTGTTGTTTTTTGCATTTAGAGAGACAGAGAGAGGAAGGGGTAAGGAGAGAGAAAAAAGGGGAAGGAAGAAAGAGAAAGAGAAAGAGAGAGAAAGAGAAAGAAGGGCATTCATTTGTTGTTCCACATAATTGTGCATTCATTGGTTGCTTCCAACTTGCAACCCACAGCAATCTTGGTGTTTCGGGAGGACACTCTCGAACCAATTGAGCTGACTGGCCAGGGGCTGATGTTTTCATTTAAACATGAAGATGTATCTCTGTGTCTGTACTTAGTCTCCATTGGAGAGAAACTCAAAACAGAAGCCCTTTTTGAAACTGAGACCTGTATTCCCTGCCCCACCCAACATGTTCATCACTCTGCAACATAAATTTTCTACTACAGCCAAATCACAAACTCTTCTTTAGACACCTTTGCCTCCTCCGTCCTTTGATGTCTCCCTCTAATCTACAGCATTATACTTTTCAAAGTCTGGTTCAAATCCCACATCTTCAGAAGTTCCCCCACCGCTCCGCCGACTTTGGCTCTTGTGACTTAGCACTTCCAATAGCACTTCCAATTCGTAATTTTTGTTCATTGCATCCCATCTTGCAAATTCATCTTTCCGCTTACTCTCAAGTGAGGACGATAGGTTGGGCGAGCACTCACCTACCCTCCACCAATCCTAGCAAGGTGTTCAACATGCAGTAAGCACTCAATAAATAAAATGGTCCAGGATTTGAGGGAAATACAGCACTGCAATCGAACGGCCAGACACTGGAGACTACAAGTCCCAGAGGCCCGCGCGGGTTTGGCCCAGGATACCTGGGGCCTCCCCGCCACTGGTTTGCTTGTTTGTCTGTTTGTTTTTCCATAGAACAAGACTCCAACCAGACATAACTCTAGGGAGTCTGACAGAGAAGGTTTGGGGGACTTTAACCGGCAGTACGGCATTCACCTGACTGGACAGAGAATTTCTGCTTTGTCAGGGCGGGGAAGGCGGGCCCCATCATTTACCTCGGACGACAAGTCACCAGCCGCCCCGCACCGACCCAGACCTGATCACCCTACGCCCACCGCCCACTTCACGCTCGCCCCTCACGGTTTGACGTCAAAGCGGTCAGGGAGCATGCGCGACGCGGCCCCTCAGCCAACCCGGTCCCGAGCGTGCGCTGAGCGTGCGCCTTAGGATCCGTGCGCTACATCTGTTCACACGCTGGCTGGATTTGTGGCTCAAGTTGAAGCGCTCGACTCTATCACCCTTGTTCTCGTCTCCGTGCCACGCTCCGGGTGGGAGCTTCTGGCTTCGGTCACCTGTCGCTTGGGTGTGTGCCCCAGTGGCCAAACTTGTCCCGGGGTCTGCTCTGGAAAAGTCCAGAGAGCGGGGTGGCCTGGGTCGTAGGAGCCCCGCACCGCTCGCGTCATGGTGAAGAAGAATAGTATCCCGAACGGGTGAGTACCGGCTGTGAGGTCCCCGGCCGGGGCGGGTCCGCGGCGACAAGCGGAGCCGCCCGATGAGCAGGCATTCCTGGGGTAGGGTGCGTGTCGTGAGAAAGCGGTAGCACGCGCCGTCGAGGCGCGCTCGGTAGCCTCTGGCGGGCGAGCATGGCGGCCGGGGCGCGGAGGGGGTGGCGGCGCGGGTGGTGACGCTCCGGGAACCCACGCGACCTGCCACCTAGTTCCCGCAGCCTGTGCCCTGCTGGGAGCCGAGAGAGGGGTTCTGTGATTTCAGGTGCATTGCTTATGGCATCCCCAAGAGCATCCTAGATATGATATACTAAGGCTTCTTTTTTCTTTCTGGAGTTTGCTATTAGCGTAAACAATATAATACTTTCAAAGTCCTACCTGCTCACTTGTGTCGTGTAATCTTCACCTTATAAACGAAACCGCTTACATGTGTTTTCTTTTTCCAGTGACTCACCCTGGGTTAAATAAAAGGTTGTGTAGTTTGAAACTTGTCCTGAGAAAGTCGGGCGCGGATGAAGTTAGGTAACTTGCTGGTGGGGAAAGCAGCGCGGCGGTACTATGGGTGCTTTCCTGTATTCAGACATTTGACAAACGTTTGTTAGCTGTTTTCTGTGTCAGGCGTTGCGCTTTGCGTTTCTATTGTAGAGAAACGATAGAAATGTTTAAAAGTTCTAACAGTTTTGTGCATATAGGAAGGGGAAGGTGTGAAAGTGAAGAAACAAACTGCTGCAAAAAATAATAGTGTTACAAGTCATATTGGTACGTTATGGCATTAGCGAAACTAGAGCTCAGAAGTACTACTAACCATATACTAACTAATCTGAAGTAACTACAGACTAGTGAATGTGTCCAAACCTGAAATCATTGGCCATTCTCAATAAAATTGTCATTCTCATTTATTGTCATTCCCAATAAAATTCTTACTGGTTTTCCCATGTTGATTTTTATAGTGTTCTAATGGTATAAGAATTTAGGGACAATGATAGTGGAGAAAGAATGAAAAAGTCCAGAAATACTTTCTTTAAATAGCAATGTTCTGGGCTGAATAGACTCTGTGTGCACGTGCAAATATTTATACTTAATTGATAGTGTTCCTTAAGTACACCTAACTTCTGCAGTTATTCTCATCCAGGAATATGTGTTTTAGAAACTAGACTTAGCATATATTTACTGAGATGTATTATTACAAATACATCTAAGTGTTATCAACTATATATGAATAGGTTAAATGGAAGCAGTATAGAGTTTAAGATCTAATACTAGGTAGTTTGTGGTTTATTGGACTATAAAAAAATCAATCCTAAATAAATATTTTCAAGTTTAAAGAGTATTTTCTGTTGGGGGGAAGTAGAGAGAAGTGGTATCAGTCCAACAGATACGTGTTTCAAACTAGTTGGCCAAAACTCTTGCCAGAATGTTTTGATTCAGTTCTTTCTCCCCCCACCCTCTTAAGTTGCTATCATTTAAAGGTCAGGAGATTTCACATAAATCTAGATTTCTTGAAAAATAAGATTTAGAAAAACTAGATTTGTACATGGGAGTCATACAAGGCAATAGTCACTTGTAAATGATTTGCAGCTGTCTTCTCTGTGAAAACCTCCAGTCCTCTATTGTACCCATTCCCTTCTACCTTCTCCAGCACTGAGGCTTAGTGTCAGTTGCCTTTTATCATTTCATCTTTTCTTTATTTGTGGCATGTTTTATTTAAGTATGTTAACCTGCCTGGCATTTGGATTTGTAACTTGGGCTATAAAGAGTAAGTGTGAGGGGAAAAAAAGGAAAAAAAAGAGTAAGTGGGAGGAAGAACCTTGATTTATGAATAAAATGTTACATATGTTACATTGAGTCCAACCAGACAATGTTGTGATGGGTCCGGTCAGGGCACACTAACAGGAATCAGTCAGTGAATGCCTAGATAAGTGGAATAACAAATCAGTCTTTCTCCCTTTCTCTCTCTCATATCAGTTAAAAAATAAAAGGGCAGGGCAGGATTACCTTCCATGATGTCAGCCTCAGAACATGAATTCACCGCAAATATCCCTAGAGTCCCTGGACTCGGTGAGGTGCAGTTTTCACCTGAATAATCTTCCCTGTTCTGCCTCCTATCTGAGATTATGGTGAACTGTGACAGTGAAGGCTTTGCAAAACTGTAAAACAATTAAACAAAATAGTTGCAGTAATTCTAAAGTAGCAATTTTTAATCTGGAGGTATAGAGTTACTTTTACCTTCCAGTGACCTCTTTTCCCAAACTTGTGGGATTTTTATTTTTTGTTTGTTTGTTTGTTTAAAGAAAGAGACAATATATGTGGCCACAGACAAGAGATACTCTGGTTGGGATAGATTTAGAAAATAATTTTATAAATGTACAGTTGCCCTTCTACTTTATAAAATATTTTGATATGAGTTTTTGAGGGGAGTGATGTAGGGGCAGGAATGGTGATAGTAAAAGAGAAAGATATGAGAGAGTGAGAAATGATCTTTGCTAAACCCTGCTGCATAACAAACAGATCGAACACATTAGATTTAAATTATTACAGTCATCTGAATTTGGAGCTGGATTGTCTGCTTTTATTTTTTGAAATAAAAATTCATATTCCCAGAGATTTCTAAACCATTTTTTGAAATTTATTTTGGCTGTGTCCTCAATTTATTTGATCCAATTCGGAAGACTCCTGTTAAGCTCTCTGTCTTATTGAGACACAATATTCCCTTTGAGAAACAGGAGCATTTCCTGGTGGTTACACTTTGGAGCCGGTTTCTTTTCCAGTAAAATTCTGTTTATTAGGCCCTGGCCAGTTGGCTCAGTGGTAGAGTGTTGACCGGGCATGTCAGTGTCCCAGGTTCCATTTCTGTCAGGGGACACAGGAGAAGTGCCCATCTGCTATTCTCCCCCTCCCCACTTCCTGTCCTGCAGCCATGGCTTGGTTGGTTTGAGGGCATCCGCTCCAGGCACTGAGGATATCAGACGCTAAAAACAGCTCAGCTGGGGGAGCATGGTCCTAGATGGGCAAAGCCATAAGCCTCAGATGGAGGTTGGCAGGTAGATCCCTACTGGGGCACATACAGGAGTCTGTCTATCTCCCCTCCTCCCACTTGGAAAAGAAGAAAAAAAATTGCTTATTGTTAATATGAATTCCAGTGGGTATCAAATATGTTGTGATAGAGTAACCACACTAAAGATTTTTATCCCTCATTCCACTATATTCATATCCAAAACAGTTGGAATCCTCAACCCCATATTGCTATGCCTTCCTCCTATTTAACCCATTTGCCCATTTTTCAGAGCTTTTCTATCACAAGATCAGAGTTTGTCATTGGAAGGCTAGCTGAAGCCGTGCATGAGGGTAAGGGAAAAGTCCCTGAATCCTGAAGTGTGGAACAGAGTGCTATTTATGATTCTTACCAAACACTGGGAGAGTTTAAGCTGGGGCTTCACTTTCTAATGTTAATGTTCAGAACTGTTTATACAGACTACTGTTTCTAACAGTAGTCTATAAACATGCTGTCTAGAGATTAAATATTTGCCTTATGTTCCAAATCCTTTCATGCTTTAAGTGGTACCCCCCTTTAATTCTCCTTTGAAGTTTATAGTCACCTTGTATAAAAATATGTTTGTATTTTAATTTCTGAAAGTATGTATTAATGACAGAAGAATGTAAATATTATTAATCTTTTTATTCAGAGATTCAGTAATTGCCTGAGGTTTTTAAGAAATTGTTTAATAGTACAGTTACCAAAAATAATACTGATATTTAACCTCAATAACCAGATAAAGTCCCACTGTCTCTGATAGCTTGGCAATGAATGGAACACTATTAATGTGGGCTTCATTTGAGATCCAGAGATAAGGAAATCCCACCCTGACTAGTTTCTATCATACTTGGTAACCACCCAGATAATTTCGCATAGCTTCATCCTCACGCTTTCTTCATCTGCTGATTTTCTCATTATCTGCCTTCTTACAGAGACTTTAACTTTTTCACTGGACTCCCCATATGTGATATAAATAAAACTCCTTTATACATTTATCTTCTCACAGAACATTCCACCTTGTGATATTTGGAACCAGTGCCCTTAAGTGCACTGCTTTCCCAGCAGCTCACCACAGTGGAAATGATGCCCCTCATTCCCACAGGTGGCATCAGTAGTCTCCATTTCATCATTGCCCTTGTTAGGCCATATCATCCCACCCTTGTAGAACATAAAAGAAACTCTTCTCTAATTATGCCTTTTATCTCTTCACTATCATTTATTAGCTTCCTGGTCATTCCCTCATATTCATTAAGGAATTTAGCATTCAACTCGGTTTTTATTACTCAATTCGTACAAGATCATGATGGTGCTAAATCAGTCTTGTGCCTCACAGAACCAATACCACAGATTCCCTTAACTTAGTGCCATGACTGACTGACTGCAGGATTCTATTATCGAAGGCTTTTCTGTATTAAATATCCTAAATTTTAGCATTCTCCTCTTATCTTTCTGTTACTTTATCACTTCCTCTTATTTTGCTATATGTAATCCCTGACCTCATGAAGACCCTCTGCCTTGACTGCCATTTCATCAACAGAAGCCTCTACCTAGATTACCTTTCTTCCTTGTCTAGCCACACTAGTTGGTTCCTTCACTCACACCAGTACTTAAAATTTACTTACCTTGTCTTTCTCCCATTTTTGTCCAATTGAGTAGTTGCAACAGAGACTGTATGGCTCACAGCATAAAATGCTTAATATATGGCTTTTTAAGAAGTTTGCTTACCCCTAGTATCGGCATTTTGTTATGCATGACCCTCAATTTGAGTTTGCTGATTGCTTCCTTAATTAGATTCAGTTTAAACATTTTTTGGCAGCAATACTACATGGATGATGTTCTATCCTCCTCAGTATACCACATCAGAAAGGACATGAGGTTAATTTGTTTTATTCTTTGGGATGGTAGGTCAAGGGGGAGTTTTGCAATAAAGGAAGACTTCGTGAAAGAAATGGCATTTAAACTAATCCTCAAGAATAGGATAGGATTTGAATGAGTGGAGCAAAGAGTTTTCTAATAGACATTGTCTATAAGAATTAGAATTTTCATTCATTCTCATGGCCGGAATGTTTGACAGCTTAACAATTTACTGATGCTGTTGGGAGCAAATAGTACATTATAGGTTTTCTCCACCCAGTCTGTATCTTGTATTTGTTTAATTTTGCAATAGTAATTGCCTTTTACACTGTCTCCCCAAGAGTTTTGTAAGCAAGTTGTTTTGGATTTTATATAATGTGCTCTATAAAGTTTTCTATGTTCCCAAGGAGCTTAATAAAATTATATCTGAAAGCCAGAACCCCAAAATGTTGCATTCCAAAAGCAAATATTGGAGATGTATATAGATAGATACACTTTTAATATTTTTTAAAAAGTAGTTGAATAGATAGTGTAAATGAAGCATCACTTTATGTAGATACCATTATTTGTACCATTGTGAAAACAGTTGTGAAAATAAATGGATTTTTTAAAGTGTATATTATAATGTTGGCCACATTATACTATTAGCAGATAGTCTAAAATTGCTCCATGTGGTTTCCTTGTCTTGTTAATGATAAGGAACAGCTCCCTACTGGATGTCAAACACAAAGATGAGTATTCTGTAGAATATCATAGTCATAATTGAATGTTATTTATATAAGGTCTACCGGAAAGTTCTATCTGTTTTTGGAATAAAACAAAATACAAATTTTTCTTACCGTCAATAAACTTTATTAATAATATAATTGCCATTATTATTAATGATTTCTTGCCAGCGTGAGGGCAATTTGTATATCCCATTTTTGAAAAATGTTTTATCTTTTGATGCGAAAAATTGAACCAGTGCTTGTTTGATATCTTCTTTATTTTTGAATTTTTTGCCCTTCAAAAAATTTTGTAAGGACAAAAACAAGTGATAGTCGGAGGGTGCTAAGTCCGGGGAATATGGTGGATGCAACAGACATGCTTCTGTAGCATTTCTTCCTTGTTGAAATTCGTAAAAATTATAATGGCATAAATGAACTTTATTAGTAGCCATGGGTACACTATCGCTTCACAGATAAGACTAACGTGAATCAACTTTGTTTTAGTTAATTTGCTACGTCAGTATGTATACATGAAGTGATAAAAATAGAGAGACACACATGCGCCAAATAAACGTGCTTACGTGTCGAAACTTGTTGTCATAGAAACGGACAGAGCTTTCTGGTAGACCTTATAATAGTGGAATTAGATATGCACTCAAGGAAAGGATAAATGTCAAGTATTCGAGGGCATCTTATTCCACAAGAGAAGAATTCCATCAAAGAAATCTTATAAAAATTTCACAAGCAAAAATGTAAGAGTTATTGAGTTCTTTAAAAGTAAAAATTAGGCTTTTTATTTAGAGTGACTTTTTTTTTGAAAGAAAAGTAATTTATTCTATTAAACATCTTATGGAAATTGCATAAAGTGTGCAAATAAATCCCACAAAAACTACAGAGTATATAATCATATAGTTATTAAATTGCACCCTAAGCATAAATTCTATAGAGTACAAAAGAAAAGAAAAATTTCTGAGAGGTGGGATTAGTATAGGCAGAAATAAGGCCAGTTGAAAATGGGTTTTTTTGTTTGTTTTTTGCAGTTTT
The DNA here is from genome assembly GCF_036850995.1 of Saccopteryx leptura. Taxonomy (NCBI): domain Eukaryota; kingdom Metazoa; phylum Chordata; class Mammalia; order Chiroptera; family Emballonuridae; genus Saccopteryx; species Saccopteryx leptura. The sequence continues at coordinate 31,703,526 of NC_089515.1, forward strand.
TTTAATTAAAGTTAATGCAGTGACATTGATATATCAGGGTACATATGTTGAGAGAAAACATCTCCAGATTATTTTGACATTTGATTGTGCTATATACCCCTCACCCAAAGTCAAATTGTCTTCTGTCACCTTCTATCTGGTTTTCTTTGTGCCCCTCCCCTCCCCCACCCCCTCTCTCCTTCCTTGCCCCATCCCCTCTCCCCACCCCCCACCCTCGTTGCCATCACATTCTTGTCCATGTCTCTGAGTCTCATTTTTTTTTTTTTTCCATTTTTCTGAAGCTGGAAACAGGGAGAGACAGTCAGACAGACTCCCGCATGCGCCCGACCGGGATCCACCCGGCACGCCCACCAGGGGCGAAGCTCTGCTCACCAGGGGGCGATGCTCTGCCCATCCTGGGCGTCGCCATGTTGCGACCAGAGCCACTCTAGCACCTGAGGCAGAGGCCACAGAGCCATCCCCAGCGCCCGGGCCATCTTTGCTCCAATGGAGCCTTGGCTGCGGGAGGGGAAGAGAGAGACAGAGAGGAAAGTGCGGCGGAGGGGTGGAGAAGCAAATGGGCGCTTCTCCTGTGTGCCCTGGCCGGGAATCGAACCCGGGTCCTCCGCACGCTAGGCCGACGCTCTACCGCTGAGCCAACCGGCCAGGGCTGAGTCTCATTTTTATGTCCCATCTATATATGGATTCATATAGTTCTTAGTTTTTTCTGATTTACTTATTTCACTCCGTATAATGTTATCAAGGTCCATCCATGTTATTGTAACTGATGCGATGTCATCATTTCTTATGGCTGAGTAGTATTCCATAGTATATATATACCAAAGCTTTTTAATCCACTCGTCCTCTGATGGACACTTGGGCTGTTTCCAGATCTTCACTATTGTGAACAATGCTGCCACAAACATGGGGGTGCATTTCTCCTTTTGTAGCCGTTCTATGGTGTTCTTGGGGTATATTCCTAAAAGTGGGATAGCGGGGTCAAAAGGCAGATCGATTTTCAGTTTTTTGAGGACTCTCCATACTGTTTTCCACAGTGGCTGCATCAGTCTGCAGGAGGGTTCCCTTCTCTCCACGTCCTCACCAGCACTTATTCTGTGTTGTTTTGTTGATGAGCATTTTCTGGCTGGTGTGAGGTGATATCTCATTGTGGTTTTAATTTGCATTTCTCTAATGATTAGTGATGTTGAGCATTTTTTCATATGCCTATTGGCCATCTGTATGTCCTCTTTGGAAAAGTGTCTATTCATTTCTTTTTCCCATTTTTTGATTGGATTGTTTGTCTTCCTGGTATTGAGATTTACAAGTTCTTTATAAATTTTGGTTATTAACCCCTTATCAGATGTATTGTCGAATATGTTCTCCCATTGTGTAGTTTGTCTTTTTATTCTGTTCTTATTGTCTTTAGCTGTGCAAAAGCTTTTTAATTTGATATAGTCCCATTTATTTATCCTGTCTTTTATTTCACTTCCCCGTGGAGATAAATCAGCAAATATATTGCTCCGAGAGATGTTGGAGAGCTCACTGCCTATGTTTTCTTCTAAGATGCTTATATTAGGTGCATAGATATTTATAATAGTTATATCTTCCTGTTGGATTACTCCCTTTATCATTATGTAGTGGCCTTCTTTATTTCTTACTATATCCTTTGTTTTAAAGTCCAATTTGTCTGATATAAGTATTGCTTCCCCAGCTTTTTTTTCGTTTCCATTTCATGAAATGTTTTTTTCCATCCTTTTACCTTCAATCTATGTGTGTCTTTTGTTTTAAGGTGTGTCTCTTGTAGACAGCATATGTACGGGTCCTGTTTTCTTATCCACGCAGCTACCCTATGTCTTTCGATTGGGTCATTTAATCCATTTACATTTAAGGTTATTATTGATATGTAGTTGTTTATTGCCATTTTATTCTTTAAAGCTGTATTCCTTTTTTGCTATATTTTTTTCCCACTTTGATCTGTTTACAACAGGCCCCTTAACATTTCCTGCAGCATTGGTTTGGTTGTAATGAATTCCTTGAGTTGTTTTTTGTCTGGGAAGCTTTTTATTTCTCCTTCGATTTTAAACGATAGCCTTGCTGGATAAAGTAGTCTTGGTTGTAGGTTCTTGTTCTGCATTACTTTGAATATTTCTTGCCATTCCCTTCTGGCCTAAAGTGTTTCTGTTGAGAAGTCGGATGTCATCCTTATGGGGGCTCCTTTGTAGGTGATAGCTTTTTTTTCCCTTGCAGCTTTTAATATTTTCTCTTTATCGCTTAGCTTTGGTATTTTAATTATGATGTGTCTTGGTGTAGGTTTCTTTGGGTTTCTCTTTAATGGAGTCCTCTGTGCTTCTTGAACTTGTGAGAGTTTCTCCTGCATTAATTTAGGGAAGTTTTCAGCTGTGATATGATTGAACAAAGTCTCTATCCCTTGTTCTTTCTCTTCTTCTTTAGGTATCCCTATGATGTGAATGTTATTTCTCTTCATGTTGTCACAGAGATCTCTAAGAGTTTCCTCAGACTTTTTGAGTCTCTTTCCTTTTTTCTTCTCTGCTTTCATGCCTTTATTCCAGTTGTCCTCCACCTCGCTGATTCGATCCTCAGCTCTATCTATCCTGTTTTTAATTCCTTCCATTGTGGTCTTTATTTCTGATATTGTATTTGTCATCTCCGACTGATTCTTTTTTATACTTGCTATTTATTTAGGTGTTCATAATGACCATCCATTGTTCTAAGATCCCTAAGCATCTTTACAGTCATTATTTTGAACTCCACATCTGGAAGTTTGATTATTTCCATATCACTCAGTTCATCTTCTGAAGGTTTCATTTGGATTGCACTTTTTTGTCTTCTCATTGTCTGTGTTTGGGTGTTTTGTTTGTAGAGTTGGTTGAGTCTAGGCTTGGTGTTGTCTGCCTCCAGTTTTCAGTTGTGTTATTTCTAGGTCTTCTTGGGTTGGTATCAGCTATTATTTGTAATCCATTATCGGATTTGGGCAGCTTTGAAGTCTTGATTTGTTTGTTTTCTTAACAGGTGATAGTCTTGTTTACTGATCTCAGCAGGGGGCTTCCTTGAAACTGTATCCAGGAATGCTGTGGGTGTAACCTGAGACTCTGAAGGCCTCTTCCACCAACTAATCTCTCTGGGGACAGGGTGTTTTCTCAGCTTCAGTAGGGGGAGATGTATCTCAGATCTCCATGGAGATCTGAGTTATTGCCCATCTCCCCACTTCTTGTTTTCAGCTGTGTCTTGTTGCGCTGATTGCAGCTGAAGAGATATCTGGAGATCTCTGATCGGGAAGCAATTCAGTACTGTTTTGTGGGGAAGGATCAGTCCCTCTCCCAGCTATGGCCGCCTCCAGCACTGATGAATCAGCTTTTTTTAGGTCGTCTCCTGCATTCCTTAGCCCCTCACAGTCTGTCCCTCTCTCTTTCCTCTCCACTTGGGAAATAAGCTGGTCTTTTCAACACACCTTGCTCCCTGGTCACCAGGCAAGTGACTGTGAGCAGTAGTTTCTGCTCTTTTCCCTTGTGTGAGATCCCCTCTGGGCTCTCAGCCTCACCCCTCCACTCCGTTCCTGTAAGCAGGGGAGATTCAGGCGCTCCCTACCAGGTTTGTTGTGGCTTCTTCTTTGCACCTTGGTTTTTGAGAGCTGTTTTTGTAGTCCAGAGTTGGTTTTTCATGCTGATTTTTCCTAAATTGATTTGTATTCCAGTTTGGTGGTGAGAGGTGGGTGTCTGTGCGTCCACCTACTCTGCTGCCATCTTCAGGTCTCCTATTTAGAGTGAGTTTTGAGGGAAATCATTTTCTAATTTCTTTCTTTTTTTTTTTTTTTTTTTTTTAATTTTTCTTAAGCTGGAAACGGGGAGGCAGTCAGACAGACTCCCGCATGCGCCCGACCAGGATCCACCCGGCATGCCCACCAGGGGGCGATGCTCTGCCCATCTGGGGCATTGCTCTGTTGCATCCAGAGCCACTCTAGCACCTGGGGCAGAGGCCAAGGAGCCATCCCCAGCGCCCGGGCCATCTCTGCTCCAGTGGAGCTTTGGCTGCGGGAGGGGAAGAGAGAGACAGAGAGGAGGCGGAGGGGGAGGGGTGGAGGAGCAGATGGGCGCTTCTCCTGTGTGCCCTGGCCAGGAATCGAACCCGGGACTCCTGTATGCCAGGCCGACACTCTACCACTGAGCCAACTGGCCAGGGCCTCATTATGCTAGTTTTTGATGTAGGTATGTGAGATGTAGTGTATCAGGACTCAGGATAATATTGCAGGCCTATTTCTATTTTTAAAAAATGCAAAACAAAAACACTTCACCCCTACTTTTGATCTAAAAATTGTGGTGGTTCAGGAAGGATGACATGTAGTGCATGAGGTAAAGTGTCACAGACCAGTGAAGTTAATCTGGAGAAGAGGTGGGATTGGAGGTATCTCCTTCTAAGGGAAGGGTGGTATACAGAGAGCCAGAAGCAAGAGAAAATATGACGTACTCTATTTAGAATGAGAGAAGTTGCTTAGCATGGTAATACAGGTGAGTCAGAAAAGCTAGATTATAGTCTTGTGTGTCTTGTGTAAACTAAAGAAAACAATTGAAAGACATTAAGTAGAGGAATGATGTGATAAAATTTAACTAAAACCCAACACAGTATCATGATAAATTGCTAAATGAGTGATATAGACCTAAGTTTCATAAGATTTTAGAGGACACAGAACAGTGAATCAGTGAATGTTGTTTAATGATAGTACCAAGGTGACATTTGACTCCAAGAGTCTTAAATCTTGATTTTTATGATTTTGAGATTTATGATTTTTTACCTATAAATAACATAATGTATATATTTAACATGTGACTTTTTTCTGTATTGATTGAAGTAAGCACTTTATTACATTAGTTATTTTATAAAGCCATATTTGTTCAACATTTATTTAATGTTTATAGAGCATCTGCTATGTGGTAGGCACTGTACTGTGAGTAGGAAAGACAGACATATTCATTCTTATTGAGTTTATGTCAGATAAAGCGTCATTTGTCAAAAAATACCATAGTTAAGCATATAATTATAACCTCTTAAAGTGCTATGAGGGAAGGTGAAAGGTAGGTCTAGTCACTGGGATTAGGTAGATGTATTTCAAAGGTAGGTGTAGTGGGTAGAGGGCAGAGGGAACAGCAGAGATTATCGAAAGACCTGAGTAAAAGAAACAGAATGAATGCAGAGCCTCAAGAAGGATAGGGTGGTACAGAAATGAAGCCAGAGCCTGACCAGGTAGAGGCACAGTGGATAGAGCATCGGACTGGGACTCGGAGGACCCAGGTTCAAAACCCCAAGGTCGCTGGCTTGAGTGTGGGCTCACCAACTTGAGTGTAGAGTTGCTGGCTTGAGCATGGAATCACAGACATGCCCCATGGTCACTGGCTTGAGCCCAAAGGTTACTGGCTTGAGCAAGGGGTCACTCACTCTGCTACAGCCCCCCTCTCATCCTCCCCCCCATCAAGGCACATATGAGAAAACAGTCAATGAACAACTAAGCAACCACAACAAAGAATTGATGCTTATCATCTCTCTCCCTTCCTGTCTGTCTGTCCTTCTCTCTGTCTCTGTCACACAGACACACACACACACACACACACACACAGAATGAAGCAGGGAGTTAAAAGTTGTTATTTTAAGAAATCTTCATGTGTCCCTGGCTCAGTGGTAGAGCATCAGCCTGGCGTGTGGAAGTCCCGGGTTCGATTCCCGGCCAGGGCACATAGGAGAAGCACCACCCATCTGCTTCTCCACCCTACCCCCTCTCCTTTCTTTCTATTTCTCTCTTCCTTTCCTGCAGCCAAGGCTCCATTGGAGCAAAGTTGGCCCAGGCGTTCAGGATGGCTCCATGGCCTCTATCTCAGGTGATAGAATGGCTCTGGCTGCAACGGAGCAACACCCCAGATGGGCAGAGAGTATCGCCCCCTAGTAGACATGCTGGATGGATCCCGATTGGGTGCATCCAGGAGTCTGCCTCCCCGCTTTTCACTTCATAAAAATACACACACACACACACACACACACACACACATACACACACACAAAAGAAAGAAATCTTCATGTGTTGGAACTTCTCAAACATAACTTAGGGAATAATTATTTACATGACAAAGAATTGTTTTTATTTTTTTTCTTCTTTTTTCCCCTACTTTTCCAAGTGAGAGGAGGAGATATAGAGAAACAGACTCACGCATATGCCCTAACTGGGATCCACCTGGCAACCCGCATTTGGGGCCAATGCTCTGCCCATCTGGGGCCGTGCTTACAACTGAGCTATTTTTAGTGTCTGAGGTAGAGGCTCCATGGAGGTATCCTCTGTGCTGGGGCCAATGTGCTCAAACCAATTGAGTCATGTCTGTAGGAGGGAAAGAGAGAGCGGGAGAGAGGGGAAGGGAAGGGATGGAGAAGCAAATGGTTGCTTCTCCTATGTGCCCTCAAACCCAGGACATCAACACTCTAAGCCAGAGGTTCTCAAAGTGTGCGCCAGAGCACACTTGTGCGCCCTAGATTTCCAGGTGCACCCTATGGTATTACAGAGAAATATGTGCCTGTTGGGAACCAAAAAACCAACAGGGTTTTTAGAGTTTAGATTTTTGGGAGACAGAGGTGTGGAGAATTGGCTGTAAGCTGACAGTCTGACCAACCTTCCACCTCACTTGCCTGATTAGGTTGCAAAAGGCTGTTAAGCTGTGGTGCTGGATTGTTACACTACCCCCCATGTGCCCTGGAAAGACTGGAGGCAAGTTTCTTCTATCCTTTGTTTGGTATAGAGTTAAGGTAATATGTATGGTGGGGGATTTTCTGCACTTGGTTAAATTCTTGGGTTGCCTTGGAAATATGATCAAAAATCTCATTGATTTGCTAATGGCCCACTTTGCCCTATAAATAAAGCAAGATGCAGGTTTTGGGCGCGCTTTGTTCTTGCCAGCAACAATTACAGGGCCCTCCCGACCCCATATTTTCTTGATTCCGCATATTTTCTTAATTCCTCACCGTTCCCACTTGGGACCTGGAATTACTAGCTGCATTGGTTTGCGGCATGTGCCCAGATATAAAAATATAGTTACTCTATTACACCATTTTATTATGGAAATACTGCCCTTTTTGTTAACACTTCAATATTATTAACACATTATTATATTATTTTTAGATAAATACATCCAAATAAAATGGATAGATTTCTCAAAAAGGAGCGTGATATTAAAGAATCTGATTCTGAAAGTGAGCAAAAGTTAAGCATAAATAAAATAGGACTTGAAGGCTGATGGACAGAATTTAATTTATAGCATTTTCCATCACTTAACACTAAACAATACGATTGGATTAGAAATCCATTCATGGAAGCTTCAAATGATTTTGGTTTAACATTAACAGAAGAAGAACTGGCAGCTATATCCACTGATCATGGATTGATGATTAAACATAAGGAATTGTCTCTTTAAGCCTTTTGGATTCCTATAAAAGAAGACTATGTGGCAATATCTAAAAAAGCTCTGAACATTTTACTACAATTTTCAACATCCTGTTTATGTGAATTAGGATTTTCTACCCTCAACACAATTAAGAGTAAAAAGACAGGAATTCTTCAATGTATTGACGAGGAAATGAGAGATTGCCTTTCAAATATATGCCCAAACATTGAAGGACACATCAGGCACATGTTTCTCATAAACAAGAATGAAAAAACTTAACACATTTGCACCAGGACCCGCTGAATTTGCTAAATCTTACTAAAAATGTATCTATATATATAAAAAGATCACGTTTTTGTCGTTTTAATTTTTAACCCCTTTTTTACGAATTCTAAAAAGCATAAAAATGTTTTTTAATGTCAGAATAAATTTAATTTTGTCGTATTTATTTTGTTTACCATAAAAGCACGCTTGGACTTTATAATTTTTTTCTTTAATATTTGACTTAATTATTATAACATATTGCTCAGAAATTTGTATATAGTGCACCTACAATTATTTATAGGATTTTAAATGCGCCCCAACTTCAAAAAGTTTGAGAACCACTGCTCTAGGCTAACGCTCTATTACTGAGCCAACCGGCCAAGGCCAGAGAATTATTTTTAAATCCAGATTTTTTCACCTTGTTATTCACAAAAAGTCATTTAAGTAAACAAAGATATTCAAAGTTAATGAACTGTAGATCTTAATTCAAGACTAATCAGAAATTAAAACAAGACATCTCCAAATTCATTGTTGAGAAAATAATTGTTTACTAACCATTTTGCGTTTTTAGGTTTTACATTTATCATTCCTGTATTTATTACTTATTGACAGTTTAAGATACAGATAGTGATAGTGATCTAAAATTCACAAATTATTTTTCTTCATTTACTGTTGCACAAGAAAATAACAAAAAATCATATGGGGCATTGAAAGTTTACCCAGGAAATAGGTGCTACCTGATTTCCTGTTGAAGTACTATACCATATATAAAACTTTATATTGTTGGAGTTTTTTTGACGGAAGAAGCAGTTTGTTAAAATTTCAACTATACAAGCAACTAACCACCAAATTAAGCTATATAGGGTTTCTTCGTTTACCATCTTGAGTTACTAAAATATTTTTGTTATCGTTTTGTTTATTTTTATTGCAGATGGAGGACCGTGATGCCAATTGGACATCCTCTACCTGGAACCCGATTTATTGCTTTTAAAGTTCCTTTAAAGGGAGTAGGTATAATTTTTTCTTTTATCCTATAAGGAAAATTGAGACTAATGTGATCCATGTTTATTTAATGTTATGCTTTTCTTTGTAAAAATATGTGAGTGTAAGTTTCCGGCAAATGTTTGACATGGAGATAATAAACTTTTCACATATGTAGTTATTAATTGTTCATGCTAGTGTAAGGGAATAGTTTTGAATTTTTAAGTAACAGCTTTATTGCCCTGGCCAGATAGCTCAGTTGGTTAGAGCATCATCCTGAAGTGCAGAGGTTACCAGTTCGATCCCCAGTTAGGGCACATACAGGAACAGATTGATGTTCCGTCTCTTCCTTCTTCTCTCTCTAAAATCAATAAAAAATAAACATAAAAAAAGAGAGAAAATATCTGTGCTTAAAAGGCATCTACTCTGTATTTAAAAATTTTTAAAGTAGTAACAGTTTTATTAATATATAATTCACATATAAAATTTGCCTATTTAAAGCACACAATTCAGTATTCAGTATATTTATGGAAATGTACAGCTGTTATCACAATTTTAGAATGTTACATCACCACCACCAGCAACCCCCCACACCTCATACCCCACAAGATGAAACCTGTCCCCAGGCCCTGTAGCAGTCAGTCACTCCCCTTCCTTCCTCACTTCCATCGCCTACCCCTGGAAAACCACCAGTCTCCTTTCTGTCTTCATATTTTGGTTATTCTGGACATTTTATATAAACAATAAAACAATATGTCTTTTTTTTTTCTTTTTCTTTTTATTAAGTGAGAGGTTGGGAGGTAGAAAGACAGACTCCCACATGCATCCTAACTGAGATCCACCTGGCAATCCCACTAGGGAGCAATGCTCTGTCCATCTGGGGCCGTTGCTACATTGCTCAGCAACCGAGCTATTTTATTGCCAGAGGCGAGGCCATAGTGCCATCCTCAGTGCCCAGGGCCAATTTGCTCGAATGAGCCATGGCTGCAGGAGGGAGAGGGGGGTGAAGAAGCAGATGGTTGCTTCTCCTCTGTGCCATGACCGGGAATCGAACCCAGGACCTCAACACACCAGCTGATGCTCTATCACTGAGCCAACCAGCCAGGGCCACAATATGTCTTTTGTGACTGGCTTCTTTATTGTAAGATTTTCAAGTTTCATTCATGTTGTAGCATGTATCATACTTTGCTTTTTATTACCAAATTCAATTATATTTTAAATAGTTAAACTTATTTCATTGAAAAGAGATTTAATAAGATTAAATACTCTTTAAAATTATCTTAATCCTGGTGTTATTTTGTTTTTTTATGTTATGATCTCTGTTTACGAGTTATAATCCAAAAGATGGATAACTTTTTAGTACCTACTGCCCCAAAAGAAGATCAGCAATCTTTTACTGATTTGTCAAATCCTTTGTAAAGAATGTCCAAAAAATGAAAAGATACCTGAAACCCATGCCGTATTTTATATGGCCTCAAAATTATGATAGCGTTAGTTTCTCTAACTTTCTCTGATGTTGGGAAAATATGAGCACACAGTTCAAAATCTTTTATACTTGCCTCCTGATTTAACTCAGATCTTTTTCAGTTGTGTTTAAGTTACTTTTTTATATATTAGATATAATTCACATACCATAAAATTCACCCTTTTTAGGTATGAGTGGTTTCTGGTATATTCATAGAGTTGTGTGATAGTTGCCACTAATTCCAGCTCATTTTTACTACCTCAAAAAGAAACCCTATACCTATTAGCAGTCATTCCGTATTTTCTTCTCTCCCTTACCTTTAGCAACCACTAATCTATTTTCTGTCCATAGTCACCTGTTTTGGACATTTCATTTGACTGGAATCATGCATTATGTGGTCTTTTTGTGACTAGCTACTACTCTTCCTTAGCATGTTTTAAAGGTTCCTCATGTTGTTCCATGTACTAGTAGTTTCAATTCTTTTTATTGCCAACTTGAATTAATTTTTTTTTTTTTTTAGTGAGAAGAGAGGAAATAGTGAGATAGACTCCCACATGCGCCCCAACTGCGATCCACCCAGCAACTTTGTCTTGGGCCAATGCTCGAATCAACCAAGCTATTTTTAGCACCTCAGGCCAACCCATTGGTATGGGACCAACTGAGCCATCCTCAGCATACCTGGTGCTGATACTCGAACCAGTCGAGCCACCAGCTGTTGGAGTGGAAGAGAGAGAGAGAGAGAGAGAGAAGGGGGAGAAGGAGGGGGAGAGAAGCAGATGATCACTTCTCTTGTATGCCTTGACCAGTAATCAAACCCGGGATGTTCATACGCTGGGCCAATGCTCTATCCACTGAGCCAACCAGCCAGGACCTGAATTAATTTTTAAAACATATTTGGCTTTATAGTATATTATGCTAACTGAAGTTTTTTTTTTATTAATCATTATTTAAAAATCAAACCTATTTTACCATTAGCACATACCATTAAGAGAAATAATAGCAGTTTAGGAGGATGCTGGTAAGTTTATAGACACCAGAATTATAGATTTACTTCCATTTAATCCATATATAACATTTGACATTTTTTTAAAAATCTGTATTCTTTGTTTAATAAACATGGAAACTTATTTCTGGGAGAAAAATGACTTTACTCAAATGAGGTAGCTTGGTACCATGAACTGTTTAAAGATGGAAATCTCTGGGTTAAAATATTGACTGCCATTTACACTGTGATGTTGGACAAGTAATTTAGTATTTCAAAGCCTCAGTTCTGAGATCTCTTAATTCTAATCTTGTGGTTATATTGTAAGAGTCTTGTATTAATTCTGATTATTATTTGATTGAAAAAATCTTGCCAGATTATTTTAGTGAGAACTCAATTACAAAATTATTTTTTATTCATGGTAAATATTTTACTTCAAACTGAATTTGATGCACAAAAATTCCAGTAGACCAAAGCAGGATAGTTCCTTCTCGAAATGTTCTGAGTCTTCTGTGACAAGGAGTTACATTCCTCCACCTTCCAGCCTGAACAGGTGTATCATGTGTGACCTGTGGGCAGTTAGGCAGTCATGTCAGGTCAGATGCACTGAGTTAGATCAGTGTATCTCATTTCATGACACTAGCTTCCATTTCTCCAGTTCAGTGTAAGAATATACTTAACTACTGTTTATTTATAAGTTAATGTGCTTGTATTAAGCATTTATGGATTATTCTATTTAATCTTCATAACAGTCCTATAATGTAAGTACTTTTTTACAAAAGATGACACTGAAGCTTAAAGAGGAAAGTAACTTGTTCAAATCACATAGCCGTAGTGACAGAACTGGGACTCAAGTCTAGGGTGGTTTGATGATTTCTAAGCCTCTGATCTTAACTGCAAAGACCTTTGCTGTTGTACCAACAGTATGCATTCTGTAACTTCCCTTTTGTGAATGTATTGTGCTTTAACTATAATATTTCAGATTCTAAATTGTATAAGTGGTCTTAGTTTGGGTTCCCCCAGAAGCAGACCCAAGTGGTTTATTAGGGAGGTGATCCCAGGAAGCACCAGTAAGGGATTGGGGATGTGAAACAGGAAAGCAAAGGGAGCCAGTAAAGGGTGTGTTACCTCAGGTAACTAGGCATGCTCAGTCTCTAGGGAACTCAGGCTAGACTACACCTCAGAGTCTTCTAACTTAAGGTTCGAGGAATATAGGGTAATTATCCTCAGACTGCCCTTCAGCTTTGACTGAGGGCTTTTCTTGTGGGCTTTAAAACTTCTACGTACATATATGCTATTCTGTGCACACACACCAGAGGAAGCCCTCAGGTAGATAGTCACAGGTGCTTTCAGAAAGATACTGCAGCATGCCCTGGACCAGGGGTCCCCAAACTTTTTACACAGGGGGCCAGTTCACTGTCCCTCAGACCATTGGAGGGCCGGACTATAAAAAACAACAACTATGAACAAATCCCTATGCACACTGCACATATCTTATTTTAAAGTAAAAAAACAAAACGGGAACAAATACAATATTTAAAATAAAGAACAAGTAAATTTAAATCAACAAACTAACCAGTATTTCAATGGGAACTATGCTCCTCTCACTGACCACCAATGAAAGAGGTGCCCCTTCCGGAAGTGTGGCGGGGGCCGGATAAATAGCCTCAGGGGACCTCATGCAGCCTGCGGGCCGTAGTTTGGGGACCCCTGCCCTGGACTGTGCTAAGGTATAACGAACCAGTACTGACAGGGACAGCTACAGCAACAGGACCCAAGACTTGACCTATTTCTGAGCATAACTCAGGAAACTGTTAAGTTTTCTATAAATGGTACATGCCTTCACCTAAGGTCACATTAATAGGCATCAGAACAGTACTACTTCCTGTTCTTCAGGTCCTTGTAAGCACTGGACATGGGGGAAATAGGAGAGATGATTTGGTTGATATATAGGATTTTTTTTCTCTTCCTTTGGAGATAGTTCAAATTGTAAACCAGTTAGTATGGTTAAGTCTATGAGGAAAGTATTCCCAACTAACTTGTTTCATAGGGTAGAACAGGGGTCTCAAACTCGCGGCCCGCGGGCCGCATGCGGCCCGCCGAACAATTTTGTGCGGCCCGCAGACTAATCCACGAAGTTCAAAATATTTTGGATAAAATTAAGTAAGCCTAGGGGCCTACTTGTATTTTTCATTTCTCTAGCATCCTAGCTAGATATCAGCTTAGTTAACAGCATTTGTGATGCGAACTACAGTTTCTGGCCTTTTTGTGACACTGAGTAAACTGCATGTACGATTGTGCTTGTTGTACTGATTTTTTTTTTGTTTTCAACTGCAGTGAGAAAAGTGTTGCGTAACAGTTGCCTTTTGTAGACCTAGTGCGGCCCGCCGAATGGCTGTGATCTTGCTCTGCGGCCCACATGCTGAGTTGAGTTTGAGTCCCCTGGGGTAGAGGCAGGGAGGAAGATACTACAAAAACAGATGTAAGTAAGAATATTCTCAAATATACTGCTCACAAAAATTAGGGGATATTTCAAAATGAATATGAAGCTATAAAATATCCCCTAATTTTTGTGAGCAGTTTAATATACAGGGATTAGCAAATATACATCTACAGTTTTAGTATATAAAAGTCTATTCCTTTTATTATTATTTACTAATTATTATTTATTAGTAGTAAACTGTAAACCTACTTTTCCCACTCCTGTATATTCGACTTGCAGTAATTTGTGAGTGAAATATCTGCTTCATATATGTATATGTAGTTACATTTGTTTGTAACTAGTTTAACTTCTGATCTTGTATTTAGTCTTTGAACTAAAGATAGCTCAGTCTTTGGAAGCAGAGTGAGCCTAACGCAGAGAATAAGCCTCATTTCATTTTTAATGTCTTCTCTAAATGTCTCAACTATGAGGGAGGTGGATATGGTATTCTTTGGCTAATTCAGGACTTCAGGATATAATATATATTTAAACTTTTTTTTACGTGAAGGAAATAATATCTTTGTGTAGAAAGTTACACATTAGGATATTTGAAGAAGGAAATTATCTACCTGGATACATAGCTAATTTTAGAGCTAAAATGCAGATAAGGGTAAATCAGTGCAGTAGTTTCCAAATGTTGGTCTTAGAATGAATGCCTTTTCTGGCTGCCTCTGAATCATCTGATGAACTTAAAATGGTTCCCAGACTCCACCTCACAGAGAACTGTTTCAGTAGCTCAGGGTGGGTCTAGAAACTTCTTTTGTTTTTTATATTCAGGTGATTACAGTGGGCCTCTAGGTTTAGGAATCACTGATGAATCCATCTAACTTACTTTAAAGATACATAAACCAGGGCCTAGAGTGTTTTAGTAACTTCTCTAAGGTTATACGGTATTAGGGCATCTCGGACTGTACTCAATTCTTATGGCTCTCCAGAGTTCTCCCACAAGATCACAGCTGCTGCTTCTATTGAAAAGTGGGCAGAACTGTCACAAGATAGCAGACATATTTAAACTTTTTTTACATGAAGGAAATAATATCTTTGTATAAAAAGTTAGATATTAATTAGAACAAATCTGATTTTTCCTATCTGGGAAGAATTTTATTAGAACTAAACTCAAATATTTGTTGAATGAGACACTTTCTGAATTTTTGAAGATGAACATAACCTGAAGTTCTTTAGGGAAGCCCTTTCATAGATTCTAAAGCAAACTGTAGCTAATGTAGAAAGTTTTAATCAGTTTTTCTTTGTTGTAGTTGCAGAACAAGTGCCTTTAGGCCTTGTAACTCTCTGGAGGAGATGTGAATAACATAAGACTTTGCTATGCAGTGTGGTAGCCACTAGTCACATGTGGCTATTGAGCACTTGAAATGTGACTAATCCAAACTGAGATGTGCTATAAGTGTAAAATAAAATACACAGTAGATTTTGAGGGCTTAGTAAAGAAAAAAAATTAAATTCTCATTTTTTAATTAATTTCATGTTGAAATAATATTTTAGATATATTGAGTTAAATGAAATGTTAAAGTTAATTTTAAAATGTATCTTTTTTTAATTTTTTTAAGTTAGAAAAGGGAAGATAGTGAGACAGACTCCCAGATGTACCCTGACCAGGATCCACCCGGCAACCCCTATCTGGGGCCAATGCTTGAGTCAGCCCGAGCTATTTTAGCACTTGAGGCTGACACTGGGACCAACCAAGCTATTCTCAGTGCCCAGGGCCAATGCTTGAACCATCTGAGCTACGGGCTGCGGGTGGGGAAGAGGGAGGGAAGAGGGAGATGGTGGGGGAGAGAAGCAGATTAGTCGCTTTTCTTACGTGCCCTAACCACGAATTGAACCTGTGATCTCCATACACTGTACGCTGGACCAATGCTCTATCCACTGAGCAAACTGACCAGGGCCATAATGTATCTTTTTTTATTTTTATTTTTTTTATTTTTTTTTATTTTTTACAGAGGCAGAGATAGACAGGGACAGACAGACAGGAACTGAGAGAGATGAGAAGCATCAATCATCAGTTTCTCGTTGCGCGTTGCAACTTCTTAGTTGTTCATTGATTGCTTTCTCACATGTGCCTTGACCGTGGGCCTTCAGCAGACCGAGTAACCCCCTGCTGGAGCCAGGGACCTTGGGTCCAAGCTGATGAGCTCTTTGCTCAAGCTGGTGAGCTCGGGGTCTCGAACCTGGGTCCTTCCGCATCCCAGTCCGACGCTCTATCCACTGCGCCACCACCTGGTCAGGCAATGTATCTTTTTTTAATGTAGCTACTGGAAACTTTTAAATTGCATACATGGCTTACATTATATTTCTGTTGGACAGCACTGCTCTAAGAGTTGTAAGCTACCTTATAGAAATACAGTACATATGTTTTATGCATCTGTGCAGATCTGGTACACATGGTGGATCAGGCTTCTGTGCGCATTCTTCATCTCTCAGCTTAGGTGACCCAAGAAACTTTTAAGTGTCTTAGAAAGCTGAACATGCTCCAAGAAAATAACCAGGAATTCACAACTTTTTAAAATTCTTCTAAGGAGATATAATGGCATATTTTTCTATAGCTTCTCAAAACTTCATAAATTGCTGTGTTTACATGTAATCTTTTGTTTTGGATCCTTTGTACAAAATATTTTTATTACTACAAATAATGGTACTACAAATAAGAGAATACTCTTATAACTAGCCCCCCCAAAATCTTTGATAATTGCCTTAGTTTTTCTCTTCCTTGTTTGTTTTATGTTTTTACATTTTATCTTTATTTTATAACCTTATTGTTCATTTTTCATTGTAGACAGTTAATCAGAGACTTACTCCAACCCAGAAGTTTACACCAAAAGACTTGATTAGTGCAACAAAAGCACTACATGTGGAACTTGGATTAATTATCGATTTAACATATACCACAAGATATTATGAAGTTAAGGTAAAGTTACAAATGTACTTTGTTATCATGGATAGGTCTTGAAATAGAAGAGATTTTTTAATACTATGTTTGGAAAGTGAATTGAGATATTCTCTTGGTTATTTTAATATAAATTTCAGATTTTCTCATATATAATCTCTTAGAAATCTAAATTCTTCAGATTATGATTATATAGTATCCTTTTCTAAAATCATGGATTGTACAGAGAAAAAAATGGAATTTTATTATTGATAAGAGAACAAAATAACTAGAAGAAGGAAATGTAGCTGGAAATAGGAAAAGCAAAAAGAGAACAAGGGAACAAAAGAAAAGAGAAAAAAGGTGAAGAAAATAAAAAATGTGAGACTGATATTACTCTATAGCAGTGTTTTTCAAACTTTTTTAAACATCAAAATTGTTTCCATTAACTCTTGCTCTGAAGCCCATTATATAAAGCTGAGGAACGGAGTTGCAGTGGTTCAGTGAGATTAGGATCTACTAGGCCTCATTATCATCCCCACTCCTTCCCTCCCATCCACAATATTAGAGCCAGTCCTCCCTTCCCCGTCTGCACTTGGTCTAGAGAAAAATGGAACTTTGCTATTCAACTGGAGTGGTGCCATCAAAGATGTCATCTCTCATTTTACTCTAATAAGTGACATTTTGTCTTGGGTACCTTGATGTCATATCATATTTCAACATACATAAAACTAAACACCAGCGTTTCTTTACATCCATACCACTCTTTCCCAACACTACAAGTTAACAGTTCTCTTCAACTACCTGTTTCTCCTGAAAGTACCACTATTTAGCCTATCAGATTCAAATCCCTTATTTCATATGTATTCCTGGTACCGTACATCAGGTCAAAGACTAAAACTGATATATTTTCCCTTCTGAAATGTGTCTCAGATTTTCCAAGTCTTGTACCTGATTTTTCAATAGCTAGTCTTTTTTATTCTTCTTTGGCTAGTTGTCCTTAAACTTAATTTTCATGTGAATACCATTTTCTTCCTAAAAAAAAATACCGGTTTTCTCTGCCCACCCCCATTTTTGATGTATCACATATCAACTCCTCTCACGGTCTTTCATGGTCCAGTTAATATGGTCTCTTTTTCATCTTCTCAGCACTTTACAGTATATCATCTCCTCTAATTAGGTACATCTCTGCACTATCTAATGAACATTCTATTTTGTTCTTGTTTCTGCACCTCATATCATTTCATAAACTTGGACTAGTTCTCTCTCCATCCCTGTCCAAAAATCTACCTACTCTTTAAGGTTTAGCATTAACAACCAGTACTGAACTGCTGCACATACTGGATATAGGTTTACAGTTTTGAGCATGTTAGTTTATTATTGTATTAATTAATTGTATTATTTATTTGTATTATAACTGTAAACCTACTTGTGCCCACCCAGTTGTTTTAATCAACATATAACTGTTCAGGGCTGGTAACCTTAATTTTTCCAAATATATTATCTGTTCCTAGGATCTCATCTTAATATATTTACACTCATCACCAACCTTAATATTCTCTGATTGAATATTGTTAATTGGTTAATTGATTTTACTTAAATGATGAAATTATTCCTGACTTTTATTCTTAGAGCCTCCACTGATAGGTTTTCTTGCAGATTTTAGAATCAGTCTGGGAAATAAGAGACTACTTTGAAACAAGCTTACTAAACAAAGCCTAAGCTGACATCTAGAATCCTAACATCAACTTGGTGTTGACACTTTAAGATTGATATTAGATTGTCCCTGTTTTAATCATTTGAATCCTTAACTCATGATTATCATGGGCCCCTAGGAATGGGCTTATTTTATAGACTATTTTGTATAGATTACAAAAGAGTTCTATATAAATTGATCTAAAGTATGCCTACTATATAGTCACTATATACTATTTTAAAAATACTGAATTGTGTGTTATTGAATTGAAGAGTTTTGTTTTAATAACTTATAATTGTTGTATTTTATTTTCCTTTGTGTCTAGGATTTACCTAAAAGTATTCATTATAAAAAACTTTATACTGTTGGACTTGAAGTCCCTGATAATGCTACTATTCTGCAGTTCAAAAAGTGGGTCAGGAAGTTCCTCTGGGAAAATGCAGAAAATGGTAATTAACAATCTTTGACATAATTAAAATGTTTTTACTTAATTGATAAAGATTATTTTAGTAGAAATTATTGTAAACCACTTGAACATGATATACATATTTTGGTCAAATGCTTCAAGTTAAAGGACATTATCAAAGATTCCCCTGCGAGTATAATGTGTACATGCCCCTCACTGTGAAAAACTTGCTCTGGGAGAAAGTGAAGCATACGGAAAGGTACAGTGATTCCCTAAAACATTCCTTAAATGCTGATGCCCTTAGAACAGACACCGATATAACTCAGTATTTTAAAACTGACTTAGAAAAACTTTTCTTGAAACAAAGTAGAGCGTAAAGTAAGGTGTGTCTTAATCTTTTTGGTATACAGTTTGGCTTTATTTAGAAAAGAAAGATAAAACTTAAAGACTTACAAAAACCTTTTAACTCCATGAATCTATTTGGAGGGATCTTTCCTAAATAAATAGAGGTATATGGAAACATGTATGAAATTGGTTAAATTATGGCATGTACATACATACTTGGTATACTAGGCAGATATTAAGAACCAAGTAAAAGAAGAATATTTAGTGATTAGGCAAAATGCTTGTGAGATATTTTTAAATAACAATATCATTACATAATATTATTTATAAATAAAATGTGAACATATCCAAAGGGTAAGCATCACAGTTGTCCTCTTCCATACTTGCTTGTTACAGAACAAATTAGATGGGCCAAATAATTACCCTTACCTGCCTGCATGAATCTCCTGAAATAAGCAATTTTTTTTTTTTAATAAGCGATTTTTTATACCCAGAAATATAAAAAGGACAAGAAACCCTAAGGCCAGGAGACTAAATAGGCAGTACCAGATTCATTTTACCTAGTCTCCTGGTCTTAGGGAAGAGGACTTTTAGGAGACCAGGCCTACTTCTTGGGAAGTGTCTTATTTAAGATGTATTGCTAATGGCTATTTAACTAGCTGTTCAGTAAGAACCTGGGAATTAGAATTGATTTCAGGGTTTTAGGATAATAGGAGTAGTAAAGAAGCCAACCACAGCCACCTTTTTCTGGGCCTAGGGCTTCTAATTTTTATTGTTTCTTTCTCAGCATATCCAAAACAGCTTCATAAGCTTATTTCTTCCTAAGATTAGGCAGAGGGGGATGCTAATTGCTGCTAGTTCAACTATTTATATTAGGGAGACAGTTAATGAATCAGAATGCTATTCCTGCTGTGTTCTGTTGAGCACTTTTTAGCCTATGATACCAAAATGTCTGTGATGTTTTGGATACTAGAATATCGATATGTTCTTAGGTTCTTAATTTTAAAAACAAAGTAGAGAAAAATCTTTTTCCTATATAGGCTAAAAAGATCCCTATTTCATCCCTGTCCCGAAAGTATGTCACCAATAGATCTTTAAGACATATTTTCTAGCCTGACCAGGCAGTGGCGCAGTGGATAGAGCGTCGGACTGGAATGCAGAAGACCCAGGTTCGAGACCCCGAGGTCTCCAGCTTGAGCGCGGGCCTCATCTGGTTTGAGCAAGAGCCCACCAGCTTGAACCCAAGGTCGCTGGCTCCAGCAAGGGGTTGCTCGGTCTGCTGACGGCCCGCGGTCAAGGCACATGTGAGAAAGCAATCAATGAACAACTAAGGTGTTACAATGCGCAATGAAAAACTAATGATTGATGCTTCTCATCTCTCTCTGTTCCTGTCTGTCTGTCCCTGTCTATCCCTCTCTCTGACTCACTCTCTGTCTCTAAAAAAATAAATAAAAGAAAAGAAAAATAATCTATTTTTTAAAAAAAAGACATATTTTCTAAACACCAATGGAAATACTCAAGCCTGGCTTAATCAACAGTCTCTTGTATGTTAAAGAAAGTATTTCCAGCCATGGCTGGAAATTAATACCGTTGGCTCAATGGTAGAGCATCAGCCCAGCATGTGTATGTCCCAGTCAATTCCTGGTCAGGGCGAAGTGACCATCTGCGTCTACACCTCTCTCCCTCCCCCCTTCTCTCTCTCTCTTTCTCTCCCCCACCCTCTCTCCCTGCCCCCCTCTCTCCCAACCCCTCCCTCTCCCTCTCCCCTCCCTCCCTCCTGCAGCCATGACTTGATTGGTTCAAGTACATTGGCCCCAGGCACTGAGGATGTCTTCATGGAGCCTCCACCTCAGTGTTAAAAATATAACTCATTTGTGAGCATTGCCCCAGATGGGCAGAGCATCAGCCCCAGACAGGGGTTGCTGGGTGGATCCCGGTCAGGGCACATGAGAGTCTGTCTCTATCTCCCCTCCTCTCATTTGGAAAAGAAGGAAATCTATATATTGTATATATATATATATATATTTCCACAGTATGGATGGGTGCCACCATGGATTGATAGGTAAGTGTTTCAGCTAGGTTCTCGATGCTGTTTAGTAATCATAATCCTCTCCCTGTCCCTGGTAAGCTCACTCATCTGCTTCCAGATCTTGCCTCTACACCACATTTTCCTCACTCAGCAGCAACACAGCTTACCACTTCTCATTGAAAATAGAGAACATCAGGTATGACGTCCTTCCCTCATTTAACTGTATCCATATTTTCATGGATACAGTTCCTTCCCTTTGCTTTCCTAAGAAAAGCAAACAGATCCTCTACCTCTACTGAATATTCTCTCTAATCCTGTCTTGTACAGGACCTTTTTTCCATTCATTCTCACTTCTATTATATCAACAAGTAAACATGCATATAGGCCTTTCCTATTTTAAATAATACCCTCTTCATCTTGCAACCTTATTTACTGCTTTTACTGTTTCCTTCCTTTCCTGGTTATGCTTTTAAAAGAGTTGTCTCCATTCATTGTTTCCATTTCTTCCACTCCCATTCACTGAAGAAATTCTTAATTCATCACCTACAATCTGATTTCTACAATCCTCTAATTGTAGTTCAGTTAGAATCTTGCAGAAATTCAAAGAATAGTTTTCCATTCCTATTGAATGAATCTTGATAAGCTTAACCTCTCTTGTTCAATCCTTAAAATTCTGCTCTTGGCTTCTATGATATTTTCCTCATTTTTCTTCTACCTGTAAAGATGTTTTTCAGTTTTCTAGCTCTTATTTTTTGTTTGTTCTGTTCAAATTCTTGCTAGCTTCTAGTTCAGCAGTTCTCAACCTGTGGGTCGCGACCCCCACCGGGGGTTGAGAACCACTGTTCTAGTTCTTAAGATTCTGTCCTACTTTCGGCAACTGCAAAGCTGGAGAGATCCCAGTGTGGCCAAGGAATCAGATCTCATTGTCCTCCCAACCGTTGGACCCTTTCTGTAAGCTGCTCAATAAAATGTTTCAATTAAAAAAAAATAGATTTGTCTTAAGCCTTCTTTTACTCAGTTCACTTTATCTCATCTTTTCTGTGGCTTCAACTTTAGTCTCCGAAATCTTTAACTCTAGCACAATCCTTTTTCCTGAGTTACAGCAGTGTTCACAAACATCTAGTATCTTCACCAAAGAGTTCATCTGGCATTAATAAACTGTCAAAAGCTGGACTCAATCTTCTCCTGCCCCTACCTCCCAGATATACTCTCATTCTCTCTGTTCTGGGTTATTATGATTATTATAATGGTGTCTGAGGTTGATTTCTTACCTCTCCTCCCACCAATCATTCCTCCAAACTTCTATGAAATTATATTTCTAAAATGCACATTTTATCAGGTCATTCCCTTGTTTAAAATCCTTCCATGGCATCCCATCTAATAAGCACAAAATTCCTTAAGGTGACATAGGATGCTTCGTGGCCTGATTCTTGACTTCCTTTCTGAAAATCTTATAAGTCTGTTTCACATGTATCTCACATGTCTGTTTCCCACCCGTTACACTCCTTGCCTTTACACACATCGTTCTGTTACTGAAATGTTTTCTCATCTTGTTCATTTGGTGAACTCCATCATATTTCTCAAGATTATCTGAATGTCTTATGTACTCCTATAACATCTCTCTTGCATCTAAACATGTCTAGAAGACTGTTTATTTGTGTGTCTTCCCCTAGTAGACTCTGAACTTAGATGCTAGCTAGATTCATTTGGAATGACCTCAGCTATCATTGCTGAAATAGAAACCTCCCCCCTAATTTTTTTCTATTATAAAACCATATAGAGGCCCTGGCCCCTTAACTCGGTTGGAGCATTGTCCCGTAATGCCAAGGTTGCAGGTTCTATCCCTGGTCAGGGCACATATAAGAAAACAACCAGTGAATGCGCAATTAAGTGCAATAACAAATGAATACTTCACTCTCCCCTCTCACACACACCTCTCTCTCTCTCTGTTTGTCTCTATCTCTTTTTCCCTCTCTCTCTTTCTCCCTCCCTCTCTTGTTTTCCCCTTCCCTCTTTCTCTCTCTGTTTCTCGAATCAATCTTTTTTTCTTAAATTCATATAGAGCTACCCGGGAAAAATATGTACGTATCAGAAAAAAAGTTTCTAAGTCTGATAGAGGTCATTCTACATATAAAAAGATCATCAATTCTGCAATTTTCTACAAAAATAAATTTTATTCTGTTCAAACCACAAAATTAGTAATGGAAACAGGTCTCTAAAATCTTAGTATAAACCATTCTAAGTATGTTCACACAGAAATGAATGGTATTTGAAAGTAATTTAAAGACCTGGAAATATGTGTTTGAACTTTGTTAGTTGAGAGCAGACAGTAAACAGATGCTTCCTGAATCTTCGTACATGGTCCTGTAGAGAGGTGGCAAATCAACTCTTGTAAGAGTTCTGGGAGGAAGATAGGAAAGGTAAATATAGGTGAAGGGAAATAAATCTAGAGTGGAAATCTTACAAATTTTCTCAGAAACAATAAGCAGGAGATGAATATGCCACTCAAAACCCATCTTCTCTAGGGAAGTATTCAAATTCTAACCTTGTAGGTAGTGATACTCTTTAAGATAAGTAACCTTGGACATGAATAAATTCCTGGCCCATCTATATATAAAGGTCAGTATATTCACCTTTTAATTCTTCAACTGTGATAACAGATGTGTGCCTAAAAGGAGAGATGGTGTCATAGATATTTCTAGTCACCAGAAAGTATTAGTACATTTTACTGAATGCAAAGGCAATTAAGATCTAAGAAATTAGTTTTAAATATTTCTTTCTGGATAATGTTTGAAGCATGTTTTTCATAGACATAATATAAACTTTGTGTTTCATTTGTCTAACTTAAAAAATTTATCTTTAATATTATTGGTAAACCCAGCAAGCCTGTTTCTTTCCTGAATCTTTGATAGTGCTCCTTTTTTGTAATTTTTTATTTTTGTATTTTTCTGAAGTGAGAAGCAGGGAGGCAGGGCAGAGAGACAGACTCCCGCATGTGCCTGAGTGGGATCCCCCTGGCAAGTCCAGTAGGGGGTGATGCACTGCCCATCTGGAGCATTGCTCTCTTGAGACCAGAGTCATTCTAGCACCTGAGGTGGAGACCATGGAGCCATCCTCAGTGCCCGGGCCAACTTTGTTCCAATGGAGCCTTGGCTGTGGAGGGGAAGAGAGAGAGAGACAGAAAGGAGAGGTGGAAGGGTGGAGAAGCAGATGGATGCTCTGTGCGCCCTGGCCGGGAATCGAACCCAGGACTTCCACACACTGGGCTGATGCTCTCCACTGAGCCAGCCAGCCAAGGCCTTTAATAGTGTTCCTTTGACTTATTGCATTCAAATATAATGACTAAGAATTTTATTAGCAGTAGATATTTTTACTGCAAATTATTAAAATTATGTATAAAATATATTTTTATTGTACTATTCTTAATTACTTTTTTATACTCTTTAATATTTCTTTACATTTTATAGATAAACTCATTGGAGTTCATTGTACTAATGGAATTAACAGAACAGGATACCTTATATGTAGGTAAGAATAATGTAAGTGGTTGAAGAAAATTTTAAAAGCCTTACCTATCTGTAAAATTGAAATGATATTTTTATTTAGGTACCTTATTGATGTTGAAGGCTGGGATCCAGATACAGCAATTCAAGGTATTTTTACAAAAGTCAGCTAAAACCAAGGGCAAATATTTCTTTTTTTTTTTTTTTTTTTTTTTTTGTATTTTTCGGAAGCTGGAAACGGGGAGAGACAGTCAGACTCCCGCATGCGCCCGACCGGGATCCACCCGGCACGCCCACTAGGGGCGAGGCTCTGCCCCTCCGGGGCGTCGCTCTGCTGCGACCAGAGCCACTCTAGCGCCTGGGGCAGAGACCAAGGAGCCATCCCCAGTGCCTGGGCCATCTTTGCTCCAATGGAGCCTTGGCTGCGGGAGGGGAAGAGAAAGACAGAGAGGAGGGGGGGGGGTGGAGAAGCAAATGGGCGCTTCTCCTATGTGCCCTGGCCGGGAATCGAACCCGGGTCCCCCGCACGCCAGGCCGATGCTCTACCGCTGAGCCAACCGGCCAGGGCAAGGGCAAATATTTCAAAACTGTCTAGTACCATTTTTTTATTTGTTTTTTTGCTTTTCTTTTAGTACTGTCTCAATACATTTTAACTAGATTTTGATTATAGCTATTTGCTAAGAAAAAACTTTAAAAGATAAGGTAATAATGTTTTTCTATTAAATATTTCTATGTAAATTTTTAGAATCTCATTTACACTGTCATAATAAATTAGTTTATTACATAATCTGCTAGTTGGTTAGAGAAATCTGAGGATCTTGTCACATAATTTATCTTATTAATTTTATTTGATCAATGTTAATCCTTCATTGATTATTTTTAGTCTTTGGTGAGGCCCGTGGACATCAAATAGATGGATGTGTGTACTTAAAGGATCTCAAAACTCAACCTGTGAGAAGGTAAATTTTAAACCCTATTGTGAGTTCTGCCTTACCCAAGGATCTTATTCCATTAGTAAAATTTCTCTTTCCCACCTCTTTTTTTTTTTTTTTTTAAGTGAGAGGTGGGAGATAAAGAGACAGACTCCCGTATCCACCCTGAGTGGGATCTAGCAGGCTACCCCCCGTCTGAGCTAATGCTCAAATCAGCTGAGCTATCCTCAGCACCTGGGGCAAACGCTCGAACCAGGCGAGCCAGTGGCTCCAAGAAGGGAAGAGAGAGAAGTGGGAGAGGAAGGGTAAGAGAAGCAGATGATCGCTTCTCCTGTGCCCTGACTGGAGATCAAACCCAGGATGCCTGCTGCATGCCAGGCTGACACTCTATGCAGAGCCGACTGGCCAGGGCCAAAATTTCTCTTAAATTAAAACCTTTGTTTTAACCTTTTCTCATAGTGCCTGTTCTTTTTTTTTTTTTTTTTTTTTTTGTATTTTTCCAAAGCTGGAAACGGGGAGGTAGTCAGACAGACTCCTGCATGCGCCCGACCGGGATCCACCTGGCATGCCCACCAGGGGGCGATGCTCTGCCCATCTTGGGGCATCACTCTACCGCAGTCAGAGCCATTTTAGCACCTGAGGCAAAAGCCACAGAGCCGTCCTCAGCGCCCGGGCCAACTTTGCTCCAGGGAGCTTTGGCTGCGGGAGGGGAAGAGAGAGACAGAGAAGAAGGAGAGGGGGAGGGGTGGAGAAGCAGATGGGCGCCTCTCCTGTGTGCCCTGGCCAGGAATCGAACCCAGGACTCTTGCACGCCAGGCCGACGCTCTACCACTGAGCCAACCGGCCAGGGCCCATAGTGCCTATTCTTTAAGCCTTAATTTTTATGATCTGATAGCCATAGAGATAATTTTTATATCCTAACAATTGAAAATCCTCTTGAATTTTACTTGATTGGTGACCTTTAACCTTATGGTTCCTAAGCTTTATTCTTTCTACCAAAACGAAATGGCAAAATATCCATAGATTTTTCAAAGATGGATATAGTGTGCTTTTTCTTTCTTTTCATTTTGTGCTTAATTTATGTTTCTGAAAGCCTATGACCCAGTTTCTGATTGAATTTAAAATTTATTTTTGATATTTTCCCTCTAGCAATCTTGGAATGGATGTCTGGGATTCTGATGAAGATGCAGATCCCCCATCCAGTTCTCTGGAAGAAACCAGGGAGTGGCTCCCAACTGAAGACTTTTATGGGTAAAAGTAACAAGATTTTAGATGAATATGTTATGAAAGTTAAAACACATATTCCTTAATGATGGTATAGTAGGGGAATACACCTCAGAATTTAGAATCAAGAAATGTGCTTCAAATTTTAGTTCTGCCACTTATAAATTATATGTAACCTAGAGCAAATGCATAACTTTTTCAGCTCACTGTTGTTTAATTTGTAACATAAAGCAGTTGAACTGGTCAGTAAGCTTTTCTTATGCTGTATTCTAAGGACATATGAAACTGGTATTTCATGAGATACTAGTTTTACAGGACTAAAGAGTTTTTTTAATTTTTTTAATCAAGTAAGTATTGGAAAAGCAAACTACTATCACCATGAACATCAGCTTATTAAAAGCCCTTAGAATTCCTAAAGTTGAAATTTATTCAGTTTTGTTTAATTCATCATTTTCCCAACTTGGGCTCAGAATTCTTCATTTTACCCCACAGAATGAGTATTAACATAATATGGGGTATTAATGTTCTCCAAACTATTTGGCAAACATTGAAGTAGATAATCTCTCTGATCCCTTCAAAATCTAAGATGCTGTGATTCTAAGTAATAATTTGTGTTTATTCTACCAGTATATCTGAAACTGAATCAAGGCTATAAAATGGTACGAGAATTTCTTCTATGACTTACACACAGACATGCTCACACATACATATACAGATGTATAGTATATACATATACTAGAACTTTTCCTATAACTTACACGCATGTATGTATGTATATATCTTTATAAATTGATAAAGAATTTTAAAATTATCTTGAAGCCTTTATTCTGTCTTTAAAAAAGTTTTGCACTCTCTCAGCATTTTTCTCTATAAATTAATCTCAAAATACACAATATGTTTTAAATCACAAAGAATAATTAGTATTTTTTATTTTTCCTTAAAAATTCTTATATAACTATTATTTCCAGTAAACTGAGATTATCTACTGTGAACTGATTTAATACAAGTTAGAATAGATGTTTTAGGACTGTTCTTCCACTATGTTGTCCTTCCAGCCTCAATTCTTACCTAAAAACATGCAGCATTTTGCCACCCGTTCCAGTTTTTCTCTTCTCCTGGACAAGGAATGCTTCAGCAGCACCAGGCACTGGGTTAGGCAGTGGCTAGCATCACGAGATGTGGATAAAATAGAATATATGAGGGTGTAAGAGCTCCTCAGCTCCCCATAGCATTTCATGTGTGCCTTAACACAGTCTCTCCCTCACAAAGTCTGCACTTCCGTGCTAAGGAAGCATTTATCTTCAAAATGTAAAATAACTACTATGTTCCTGTTTCTTATGAGTAAATTCTTTGTGAATATCTTAGAAGTTCGTGCCAGAAACTGATGTTTTGTTTTTCAGACAATATTGGAGCAGGGGTATAATTTTTGTTTAGGTTGGGTTTTTTGTTTGCTTTTATGAAACTTTCCTTTTTTTTTTGTTGTTATTGATGGGGGAAGCAAAGGTCTAACTTTGTGGTCAATTATAATATCCTGTTTTGTTGTTTTTTTAGATTACAGTTTGCAGTCACGAGTTTCAGGTACGCAGCATAGTGGTTAGACAATCATATGCTCTACAGAGTGTTCTCCCTTCTTATCCTGGGCTTTTAATAGTTATCTTTTTTATTCCAAATGTGATCTGTTCTTTTTAACTCTGTTTCAAGTTGGTTTATTTTTGTGTTATAAAAGTTTGGCTGTTCCTTATAAAATAAAAATGGATTTAACATATGACCCAGCAGTTGCACTCTTGGACATTTATCCCCAAGAAATGAAAACTTTGATTCACACAAAAACCTGACATGAGTGCTCATAATAGTAAAAAACTGGAAACAACACAAATGTAATATTTCTATGAAGTACATATTTTACACTATAACCTCTATTATTATTAGGAGTGTTGATCTAAAAATCAACATTTTAAAAATTATTTTTTCTGATTTGAAGTTAGTAATCCAGCATGTCATTAGCCATCTTTGTAAGATTACTTCTTTAACTCATCAGATAAACTGTGGCAAAAGTGACCTGATTCTGACACAACTCTTTAAAGGAAAAGATACTGTATAATGTGTTGTTCACCAGTTTTTAGAAAAAAATAATTTTTCTGTTTGCTAGCAACAACTTTTGTTTGGAAATTTATAAGTAGATAGAGGAGAGTGCTTTGGGCTCATTAGCAGATACAAAGGAGAAAATGAATGAGGCACAGACCAATTTAGGGTCATCACAACAAATTTATGTCCTGTTGAATGAAGGATGAATAGCATAGCATTTATCCTTTACCTATTGTTAAAACACTAAGGATTTATAGCGTCTTTCCCTTCCCTCACAGGTATGGGGAAAGGTCAAAGCTTCTTAATGTTCAGCACCCTAGAAATGATGTACAGATAAAGGATTATGGTTATGTCAACAATGGACCTGTCCAAAAGCTTGGGAATTTTTATAAACACCGGTATAGTGACAGCATGCCAGAAGAGAGACTCCTGAGAAGTTGGGAGTTTGGTAACAAAGGACCAGGACCAAGATGTTCATTTTTTGCTAATCACCAGTATTATGATATCTCTGAAGAAGAAATAGATTTTAATAACAAGTTACCTGGAAGAAGGCCAAGACCATTTCATGATCATGAGCCTCACAGTGACTTTAATGAGCCAGGCACTATAGATGATTTTTTTATTAGCACAGTTTATGGGAAAAGAAGACAGTCTGTTCAGAACTATCAGGCCTATAGTGACTTTTGGGAACAATTTCCAGTGAGAGATATTGGTGGTGTTAACAGAAGCCAGGGACAAAAACGACAACCTTTCCATAACCGCTGTGAGTACCAGGACGAGTTACCTGTACAATGTTCTAATTACCTCAGTAGAGGTGGTTTTCAAAAGCAAAAACCTTTCCACCATCACTGTTCTCATGAAGAAATAAATTTGGAAGATTCCGAATATACTGATGAAGTATCAGAGCACACAGTGGTACCTTTACATGATCATCCCAACAATGATTTCCCAGAGAAAATGCCATTGAAAAAACGTGTTTATAGGGGTCTTGGACAAAGGCTACCATCCTTCCCGAAGTTTCAAAACCAAATGCTGTTAAGAAATTTTGATTTCAACAATGTAACTGGACCAAGGCAAATATCTTACTTTGACCTCCCACCTGGTGATCCACAAGAACAGATTCTATTGGAAGATTTCAACTTTGAACAGGAAACCTTACAAAGACCTAAATCTTTCCAGGACCACACACTTCACGATACCATAAATCCTGATTGCTATTTAGATAAGTGAGTCATTTTGGTTTGTACAGTAAGGAATGGTACTTGATTATAATAGAACACTCAGACTTCTTTTAAATTTAGGGTATTTGTATAAGCATTCAAAAATGGTATAAATTATCATCCAGAGCTAAAATTCAGATTTGTTTTTGCATAGATTCAGTTTACAATTAAGGTTTATTTTGATTGCTATGAATTAGAAATTTACCTTTAAGTTATTTCCCATGATTGTTTTAATTCTTGACTGTAAGCTAGAAGTTAAAAAAATCAGAAACACTTTTCACAAAAATACCACTATTTTTAAACAAGGATTAAAAAAAGTTCCTTTTAGTAGGCGTGTTACAAGATTATTTTTTAATACACACAACCCAGTTGTCCTCTTTCTGTCATTCAGTAATTTTTCTCTGTGCCCCTTGGTGGGAGTATCAGGAGAGCATTGATCCCAGTGAAACCCAAGCACAAGGCAAAGAGAAAGGTCAAGTGAAGCATGATGTCCTAAAGGGAAAGAACAGGAAGAAAGGATATAAAAAGGGATAGAAATGGAGAAGACAGGTAAAGAGAGCAGTGAATAAAAAATAAGGCCATAGAACAGAGATGGTTTGAGAAAGGAGATAAAGAATTATGTGAAGAGGAAGTTGTCTGGTGCCTTTTCTCCCAATTTGTTTTCTCCAGTTACATAACATTATGCTACATATACCTGGATAGAAATGAACTCTTTCCTGAACCTAGTATGGGCTATCTTAGTTTTCTTTGGAAGCTATTCTTTTTTTCTCTCACAGCTTTTCTACCAACATCTAATCTCTCGTCCTCACTTTTTCATTTCACAGGAACTTTGGCACTGATGGTTGCAGAAGCAGAAGTCAGAGGTAAATATTGATTTAGCTGTGAAACCAACTTTTTCAACTCTATCCCTAATTGCTGCTATTGACATGTAAATGTGCTAGAAAACAAGTATTTCTTTTTTTTTTTATATTTTTTTTATTTTTAATTTATTCATTTTAGAAAGGAGAGAGAGAGGGAGAGGAGAGAGAGACAGAGAGAGAGAAGGGGGAGGAGCAGGAAGCATCAACTCCCATATGTGCCCTGACCAGGCAAGCCCAGGGTTTCGAACCGGCGACCTCAGCATTTCTAGGTCGACGCTTTATCCACTGCGCCACCACAGGTCAGGCACAAGTATTTCTTGAATTCACATGTTTGTAGCATTTATATATGACCTCAGCAGGTCCTGGCCATAACCTTTTGAAGTGACTGTAACTTCTCCTTTATGGTTTAAGGTTGCACAATTGGTTCATCTGCACCTGGGTTTCCAGTGGCTAACTGTTAAGCCAGAAATTTAAGTTTTATTTCCTTTATAACTTAGCTCTATTCCATGATTGTGAGCGTACATCCTAACCCCAGATCACTGCCTTCCATTGGACAAAAGACAAAGGTGGTCAATAAAAATCTCTCATTTCCTTCAGGACAACTCTATTACTGATGATGGTCTGAGTTAGGAGGAGTAAGTATTCAAAAGAGGAAATGTAAAAGAAAAGGCCTTTTGTCGTTTTCCTTTTTTCCTGTCTTGTCACTCAGTACCAGATGTGTGGGATAAAGGCTACAAATATCCTATGTGAAAGAGTATATAGTTCAGTATAAAAGGATAATATTGACTTACATTAAACTATTTGGTAGAAATTAGGAGGGAGTTTTGTTTTAAATTACTGAGTTTTTCTTCCCTAACTTTTCAGCTACTGTAGAAAGGGTTACAGCGGCTCAAAGGTATTCCAATCAGTTGGAGAGACCTAAAGGAATAATTTAGACCCAAAGAGACCTTGAATTGTGGGGGAGAAAAAAGAAGGTAGATGACAGCCACAGTATTCCTTCTCTTTTAAGTTACTCACAGCTGACAGTCCTGAGAACAGGCCTATTGGCAATTTAGATAAGAAGGGACTAGAGCACACACAGAAAAGTTCTTCCTAGACACTGTTGAATACTTACATTAAAAACCTGCTAGAATTATCTCACAAATGTATATTTTAGTAATGATTTATTGAAAGAGAGGTTTTAGGTTTAAACATAAGAAAAGCAAAAATTACAATTAGGAGGCCATTTGTTAGCTTTCTTCAGCTTCTCAGTGTTAAATATTCTAAGAGATTATAAGTAACATAACCTGTTGATTTATTACTACATCAAAATTATTCAGCTGCTCTCTTTACCTTCATCTGAAAAGGAATAAGCAAGTATAGTGGCTGTGGTTGGTCCTAAACCTCCCTGCAGAATGAACAGGGTCCTATGGGATATATTTTACTTCTTTTTTTGCACAATACCCTCCATAAAGTTTAAATCCTTTTCCATCTGTGATTATAATTATAAACACTTGTTTCTATAAGACTGGTAAAATGACAGTAACTGATAAAGTTCTGTAAAGAGCACATGGACATGTATTCCATTATTCTACTCTTGTTTATATTTGAAATTCTAATAGTAGAAGTTAAAAATAACTTGTTTCTGTTCTATTCCTTATAGACTGATCTGTCCAGAAAATAGTCAGAATATGCAAGCTTCAGATGGCTTTAACTGCAGGAGACAGAGTGGATTCACAGCACAATATTCACAGGGACTTTCATCTCCATGGAAATTCCAAGAAGATGGTTCAGTTGACTGCCAAAGAGGTAAAACTTCAAGAGATATGGAACGGCACAAAAAGTCATATTTTTAAGCTACTAATTACAATTATGCTGTGCCTGTAGGTTGCAGAGCTGAAAAGAAAGAGAACATTATGATTTACCATCAAGAAAAGACTGCAATTGGTGCTGAGTAGTTCACTTTAAAAACTGCCCATGGTTTTCTGTATTTGCCCTTTTTTGTTGTTACTGGGCCAAAAATCATTTCATGATGAAAAAAATAAGTTGTATGTCAAAAGGCAACAAGTGTTATTACAGAATCAGTCATCTATATCTTTTAATGTTTTGTATAAGTATTTATAAATATAAGAAAATTAATAATGTGGAGTATATGTAATTAATTGCTTTTTTAAAACTGGCAATCTATTTGATTTATTGGGGCTCTATTTTTAGTTATATATGCTAATATTGCATTTCTAGTTGCAAACTTTGTAAAAAATAAATAATTTTATATGATTCATTTATTTCTTTACAAATAATTGTGTACATATAGCAGGAACTTGAGCTTCCCACCCACCTGGTTAAAATACAAAATCATGGTGTTTTAAACTTATCAAAACTGAAAGTCACTAGCTCTTTTCATCCCTGGTAGAGTGACAAAAGAAGAAAAATCTATCATAGAAATAATAAGAGAGTGACGTCATGGAAATGGCGCCGTGAGCAGCGCGTCCGACAGATCTCCCCAAAATCACAACAAATTTATCAACTAGAAACAGGAAAATTTATCTTCGGAGCATTACGGAGTTCCACACAAACTGAAAGCAAAAGGACTGTTCACGAGAAAGCCCCCACTCCAGGAAATACTAAAGGGGGTTTTCCAACCAGATTCAAAGAACAAAAGAAAACAACACCACAAGTAACAGCTCCACCAAGAACACAATAAAACCAAACTTAAACTGTGACAACAAAGGAAAAAAAAGGGGGGAGAGAATGGAGATTAACAGTAGCAAAGGACGATGAAGTGCAGAAATACTTATAAGATAGGGTACTACAATGAATATGGTAGGTACCCTTTTCATTACTTAATGGTAACCACCATAGAAAAAACCACCACAAAAACACATGACTTAAAAAAGGTAGCAACAGAGGAAAGAAGTATGGAACACAAACAAACAGAAACAAATGATAGAAAAACAAAAGAGAAGAATCAAACTAGATACAAAACTAACAGAAAGCAATTTATAAAATGGCAGTAGGGAACCCACAAGTGTCAATAATTACACTAAATGTAAATGGATTAAACTTACCAATAAAAAGACACAGAGTAGCAGAATGGATTAAAAAAGAAAATCCAACTATATGCTGCCTACAAGAAACACACCTAAGCAACAAGGATAAAAACAAATTCAAAGTGAAAGGCTGGAAAACAATACTCCAAGCAAACAACACCCAAAAAAAAGCAGGTGTAGCAATACTCATATCTGATAATGCTGACTACAAGACAGAAAAAGTACTCAGAGACAAAAATGGTCACTTCATAATGATTAAGGGGACACTGAATCAAGAAGACATAACAATCCTTAATATATATGCACCAAACCAAGGAGCACCAAAATATATAAGACAGCTACTTATTGACCTTAAAACAAAAACTAACAAAAATACAATCATACTTGGAGACCTCAATACTCCGCTGACGGCTCTAGATCAGTCATCCAAACAGAGAATCAATAAAGATATAGTGGCCTTAAATGAAATACTAGAACACCTGGATATGATAGACATCTACAGG
Organism: Saccopteryx leptura; assembly: GCF_036850995.1. Taxonomy (NCBI): domain Eukaryota; kingdom Metazoa; phylum Chordata; class Mammalia; order Chiroptera; family Emballonuridae; genus Saccopteryx; species Saccopteryx leptura. Next base: position 31,737,825 of record NC_089515.1, read on the forward strand.
ACACTTCATCCCAAAGCGACAGAGTATACATTTTTCTCTAGTGTACATGGAACATTCTCAAGAATTGACCATATGTTGGGCCACAAAGACAATATCAGCAAATTTAGAAAAATTGAAATTGTACCAAGCATATTTTCTGATCATAAAGCCTTGAAACTAGAATTCAACTGCAAAAAAGAGGGGGAAAAACCCACAAAAACGTGGAAACTAAACAACATACTTCTAAAAAATGAATGGGTCAAAGAAGAAATAAGCGCAGAGATCAAAAGATACATACAGACAAATGAAAATGAAAATATGACATATCAGAATCTCTGGGATGCAGCAAAAGCAGTAATAAGAGGAAAGTTCATATCACTTCAGGCCTATATGAACAAACAAGAGAGAGCCGAAGTAAACCACTTAACTTCACACCTTAAGGAACTAGAAAAAGAAGAACAAAGACAACCCAAAACCAGCCGAAGAAAGGAGCTAATAAAAATCAGAGCAGAAATAAATGAAATAGAGAACAGAAAAACTATAGAAAAAATCAATAAAACAAGGAGCTGGTTCATTGAAAAGATCAACAAAATTGACAAACCCTTGGCAAGACTCACCAAGGAAAAAAGGCACAGGATTCAAATAAATAAAATCCAAAATGAAAGAGGAGAGATCACCACAGACATCATAGATATACAAAGAATTATTGTAGAATACTATGAAAAATTATATGCCACCAAATACAACAATCTAGAAGAAATGGATAAATTCCTAGAACAATACAACCTTCCTAGACTGAGTCATGAAGAAGCAGAAAGCCTAAACAGACCAATCAGCAGGGAGGAAATAGAAAAAACTTTTAAAAACCTCCCCAAAAATAAAAGTCCAGGCCCAGACGGTTATACTAGTGAATTCTATCAAACATTCAAAGAAGACTTGGTTCCTATTCTACTCAAAGTCTTCCAAAAAATTGAAGAAGAAGCAATACTTCCAAACACATTTTATGAGGCCAACATAACCCTCATACCAAAACCTGGCAAGGATGGCACAAAGAAAGAAAACTACAGACCAATATCTCTAATGAATACAGATGCTAAAATTCTAAACAAAATACTGGCAAACCGAATACAACAACATATTAAAAAAATAATACATCATGATCAAGTGGGATTCATCCCAGAATCTCAAGGATGGTTCAACATACGCAAAACGGTTAACGTAATACACCATATCAACAAAACAAAAAACAAAAACCACATGATCTTATCAATAGATGCAGAAAAGGCTTTTGATAAAATACAACACAATTTTATGTTTAAGACTCTCAACAAAATGGGTATAGAAGGAAAATATCTCAACATGATAAAGGCCATATATGATAAACCATCAGCCAACATCATTTTAAACGGCATAAAACTGAGGACTTTCTACCTTAAATCAGGAACAAGACAGGGTTGTCCACTCTCTCCACTCTTATTTAACGTGGTGCTAGAAGTTCTGGCCAGAGCAATCAGACAAGACAAAGAAATAAAAGGCATCCATATTGGAAAAGAAGAAGTAAAGGTATCACTTTTTGCTGATGATATGATCCTATACATCGAAAACCCGAAGGACTCCACAAAAAGATTATTAGAAACAATAAACCAATACAGTAAGGTCGCAGGATACAAAATTAACATACAGAAGTCCATAGCCTTTCTCATGCCAACAATGAAATATTAGAAAACGAACTCAAAAAAATAATCCCCTTCACGATTGCAACAAAAAAAATAAAATACCTAGGAATAAACATAACAAAGAATGTAAAGGACCTATATAATGAAAATTACAAAGCATTGTTAAGGGAAATCGAAAAAGATACAATGAGATGGAAAAATATTCCTTGTTCTTGGATAGGAAGAATAAATATAATCAAAATGGCCATATTACCCAAAGCAATATACAAATTTAATGCAATTCCCATCAAAATCCCTATGAGATTTTTTAAAGAAATGGAACAAAAAATCATCAGATTTATATGGAACTATAAAAAACCCCGAATAGCCAAAACAATCCTAAGGAAAAAGAATGAAGCTGGGGGCATTACAATACCTGACTTTAAACTATATTATAGGGCCACAATAATCAAAACAGCATGGTATTGGCAGAAAAATAGACACTCAGACCAATGGAACAGAATAGAAAGCCCAGAAATAAAACCACATATATATGGTCAAATAATCTTTGATAAAGGGGCCAACAACACACAATGGAGAAAAGAAAGCCTCTTCAATAAATGGTGTTGGGAAAACTGGAAAGCCACATGCAAAAGAATGAAACTCGACTACAGCCTGTCCCCGTGTACTAAAATTAATTCAAAATGGATCAAAGACCTAAATATAAGACCTGAAACAATAAAGTACATAGAAGAAGACATAGGTACTAAACTCATGGACCTGGGTTTTAAAGAACATTTTATGAACTTGACTCCAATGGCAAGAGAAGTGAAGGCAAAGATAAATGAATGGGACTACATCAGAATAAAAAGTTTTTGCTCAGCAAGAGAAACTGATATCAAAATAAACAGCCAACTAAATGGGAAATGATATTTTCAAACAACAGCTCAGATAAGGGCCTAATTTCCAAAATTTACAAAGAACTCATAAAACTCAACAACAAACAAACAAACAATCCAATAAAAAAATGGGAAGAAGACATGAATAGACACTTCTCCCAGGAAGAGATACAAATGGCCAACAGATATATGAAAAGATGCTCAGCTTCATTAGTTATTAGGGAAATGCAAATCAAAACTACAATGAGATACCACCTCACACCTGTTAGATTAGCTATTATCAACAAGACGGGTAATAGCAAATGTTGGAGAGGCTGTGGAGAAAAAGGAACCCTCATTCACTGTTGGTGGGACTGTAAAGTAGTACAACCATTATGGAGGAAAGTATGGTGGTTCCTCAAAAAACTGCAAATAGAACTACCTTATGACCCAGCAATCCCTCTACTGGGTATATACCCCAAAACCTCAGAAACATTGATACGTGAAGACACATGTAGCCCCATGTTCATTGCAGCACTGTTCACAGTGGCCAAGACATGGAAACAACCAAAAAGCCCTTCAATAGAAGACTGGATAAAGAAGATGTGGCACATATACACTATGGAATACTACTCAGCCATAAGAAATGATGACATCAGATCATTTACAGCAAAATGGTGGGATCTTGATAACATTATAAGGAGTGAAATAAGTAAATCAGAAAAAAACAAGAACTACATGATTCCATACATTGGTGGAACATAAAAATGAGACTAAGAGACATGGACAAGTGTGTGGTGGTTACCAGGGGTGGGGGGAGGGAGGACAGGGGGAGAGTTAGGGGGAGGGGGAGGGGCACAGAGAACTAGATAGAGGGTGGCGAAGGACAATCTGACTTTGGGCGAGGGGTATGCAACATAATTTAATGACAAGGTAACCTAGACATGTTTTCTTTGAATATATGTACCCTGATTTATTAATGTCATCCCATTACCATTAATAAAAATTTATTTAAAAAAAAAAAAGAAATAATAAGAAACCAGCTGAAGTTTGAAAAAAATTGTAAAGATTGCATATGGGCTTGCATTGTGGATCGCCTACCAGCTCTTTCCCGTAGGCTTCTTCTAGAAACACGGTTTTACACCGAAGGCTAGGAGTGAGGCAGAAAAGCTGGAGAAATCCCTCTGAGACACACCAGGGCTCCACTGAGTGTGAAGCATGGTTCCCCAAAGGCATAGGACTTCCAGAAATCTCAGGAAGTACAGAAAACTGACAAAAGAAGATATACTTGAGGCTTATTATATAAGAGAAGTAGCAAATAGTAAACTTTGTAAGTCGCACTTGAGCGAGCCCACTGGGGAATGGGCTGCCAAAAGTACAGCAGTCAGGGAGTATATGGCCGCTTATCTGAGAGCCAGTAGGAGGGACTCCATGGGATGGTAAAGTGGTTGAGATCTTAGATACCCAAAGATCCCTGGACAACAGTACTGGCATTACCTGGCAGTTAGGAAGGTAGACCTCAGCCTCACCCCAGACCTACTGAACTATTTTTTATTCATTATAATTAAATACTTTTTATTCATTATAATTAAATACTTTTTTATTTTAACAAGGTCGCTGGTGAGTCAAATGCACATTAAATTTTGATGTGTGACCTTTTAAGGTGCATTCTGATCCTTAAAATTCTACTTTAATATGTACAATCAAGTCTGAGTGGTTAGCTATACAGAAACTAAATGCATGGTCCAAGAAGGGAGATTCAATGTGGGTAATCAGGGAAGGCTTCATTGAAGACTCAGGAGTTGAACTGGTCCTTAAAAGCTGGAGGAAGAGGATGGACATAGATAACATAAAGTTTCTGAAGTAGGAATAGTGGTGTGAACCTGCACCCTGGCAGTAGACAGGGAAATGAACTAGGACTGTTACCTGGTTCCTCCTAAAATACTACTCGGCCCAACTTTTCAGGATGATCTAGGTCACACATCTTACTCCCAAGGAACATAATTCAAACGCTAAATAGAAGGGTCTGAGTGTTCTTCTGGAGACCCAGACAAAGAGTTGTGGTAGCAAAGGGAAGAAGCAGTTTATTCTGACTTGGAGGTTTGGAGAAGACTTCTTCTGAAGGGTAGAGTGGGACAAAGATATTTCCAAGTTGACCAAGTAAGTGTCAGGTGAAGAATCAGGCAAGATCAGAATACCTAGATGTTTGTTGGAGAGTTTAGCCTTGTTTTGTAGGCAATGGAAAGCCACCAGTTTTAGTTGTGGAGCAATGGGATTAGGCCTGCTTTTTATAAAGATTAATCTGGCAGTAATTGGTGACAAGAACAACATACCTGATACTAGGTCTTTTTTTTTTTCTGTATTTTTCTGAGGTTGGAAATGGGGAGGCAGTCAGACAGACTTCCGCATGCGCCCGACCGGGATCCACCTGGCACGCCACCAGGAGGTGCTGCTCTGCCCATCTGGGGCATCGCTCTGTTGCAACCAGAGCCATTCTAGCGCCTGAGGCAGAGGCCATGGAGCCATCCTCAGCGCCTGGACCAACTTTGCCCCAATGGAGCCTTGGCTGCGGGAGGGGAAGAGAGAGACAGAGAGGAAGGAGAGGGGGAGGGGTGGAGAAGCAGATGGGCGCTTCTCCTGTGTGCTCTGGCTGGGAATCAAACCCGGGACTCCTGCACACCAGGTCGACGCTCTACCACTGAGGTCTTTATTGGGGCATTAATAAAATTGGAAGGGGGATCAAAATGAAAACTGTATTAAAGGCAAAATGGGTAGGTCCTATTGATGTTGATTCTGATCTTGGTTACCTGAGGCAGGTTGTATTATTAGTCCTGATAAAATGCAAGAGGAGGGACAGGTTTAGGAGAGAAAGTAGAGTTCAGTTTAGGTCATCCTAAATACAGTCATCCTCCTCCATATCGTGGTTCACTTTTCATGGTCTCACTGTATTGCGGATTTTTTTTTACATCTGTAACTTGTTATATTTTTATTTTTGAGCCATATGAATGTTTTATATTTTGAAAATTAATAGTTTCTTCTAATACATTCTCTTTCATACAAAAACTCGGATATTCTTATCAAATCTATTAGAATGTATTCTTTATGGTTTTATTTTGTTGGTTTTTATTATTTTATTGATTTTAATTTATTGTATTTACATAGATTCAAGTGTCCCACCGAATTATATATATCTAATTTTTTTATCACGGGTTTTTCGCTATATTGCGGGATTTTGCAGTATATAGGTATTTTTATATATATATATTATTTTAATTTTGTGGTAAAATAAGCGTTTTCTAGAGTGTAGAAACTGTTTAAGAGCATAGGAAGTGTTGATAAGAGTGTGGGAAAGGTTTATAAGAGTGTGGGGAGGGCTATAAAGCCTTAAAATATATATAAATAAAATAAATATAAGGTTGCTACTTCGTGGATTTTCGCCTATCATGGGGAGTTCTAGAACTTAACTCCTGCAATAGATGAGGGACCACTATACACTTTCTGCCCTGCCTACCTCTCAAGACTTTCCTCCCTCTCTTCTTAGATTATAAAAAGTTGTGTTCTTAGGTGACTGTATTGCACTTGTCATTAACTGTGTTCACTGGTGAGCTTTCTTCAACATGACACACACAAGAGACATAAAAACAAAAAATCAACTCAGATGCTAATAATGGTGTCACTGTATTACCAATTTAAATTTAGAAATTTATTTATTTAAAATAGAGAAATGCAAAAGGTACAGCAATGCTTTTATCACATATACAGTCTTAAATAACACTTTTCTAAAGAGGAGGCTTTCGAAGACACTACTTTCCCCATTTTTAAAAAACCCATTGTACTTGTGATAAAACCAAATGTGTTCAGTTGTGTTAGATTCATGTGCAAATAAAAATTTGGATAGTTAACTATTTATAGTCCTAAACATACAAAATAAGGACGATAGATGCGTGGTCTCTTAGAAAATCTACCATTTTAGAGTGTGAGGTTAATTTGGGAGCTTCCAGACCACTGATTATTACAGCTGTGGAAACAACTTGCAGATTGATGATGTCTTGGAAGTAATGACATATTTTTAAAAGAATATTCCTTAGAAAGATAAGTAGGTTAATTTACATAAAACACACTTTACATTTTAGTTAATGAGACACTGGTAGAGTAAACCTGGGCCCAATGCTTCACTCCTTCTCTGTGTTAGAATTAATCATCCATGTCCTTTGCAATATGACTTTGCCATTCTTCCCAGTGTTCTTCCAACTTGGCTAATGTTGGGCTTGGTCACATTTTGGTCAACAGAATGTGGATTGAAGTGACGGGCCTTCCTGGCCACGGCCTTAAGAGATATTCTGTGTTTCCTCTCACTCTTGTGCTCCTGCCATTCAGCATGAGAGCATGACTTAGGAAGCCACCAGGCAAGGAGACTTAGGAAACATGCAGCAGGCCAGCACCTGCCACCTGAAGCAGAGCTTCTCAGCTGACAGACCCATGAACAGAAAAGTCAGTGTTTACTATGGTAAGCCACTGAAACTTTGAGGTTGTTACCATGTTTTCTTTGAACATTTGTACCCTGATATATTGATGTCACCCCATTAAAATTAATAAAAATTAAAATTAACAAACTGAAACATACAGTTGGTTAATGGTTAATGAGCACAGCTAACTAGAAGCAACTGTCAAGTTCAAATAAGACAGCAATAATTAGAATCTGAATCAGAGAGGGACCAGGCTAATTGGGATGAAATTTGGCTCATCTTGTAAACTGACAGTAAAGGAGAATGTATTATTTTTTTTAATTTCAAGAAGGTTTGAGGTTGTTCTTATCAATTTGACATTTTATTCTACAGAAATCACAAAATACTTGATGGTTCTTTCTCAGGCTTTTTAAAAAATTAATTGGGGTAACATTGGTTAATAGGATCATAAGGTTTCAAGTATACGTTTCTGTGACACATGATCTGTGTGTTGCATTGTGTGCCCATCACCCAAAGTCAAATCATCTCTGTCACCATGTTTGGCCCCCTTTACCCACCACCGTCCTCCCACCCCTTCCCTCTGGTGACCACCACACTATTGACTATGTCTATGAATCTCAGTTTTATATCCCACATATGAGTGAAATCATACAGTTCTTAGCTTTTTCTGACTGACCTATTTCACTTAGCATAATATTCTCAAGGTCCGTCCATGTTGTTGCAAATAGCAGTATTTCCTCTTATCTTATGGCTGAGTAGAGTTTCATTGTCTATGTGTGTTATACCTTCTTTGAGAATATATTCTTAATAGCTATTTTACCTCTTTATGATAAAGTTTGTGTACTGTTAAGAGGCTTGTCTTTATTTTAATGTTCAAGTGTTCATTTTGACTATAAAATAATAAGCATTAAAATTACTTGTAAAATCTTTGAATCAAGATTGAATTTTCCAAAGGCCAGGCAAGTTGGCCTGAATAAAGGCATCCCTACCTTCACAAAAAGGCGACAAAACCTGAGTAATAAATTGAAATACTGGGCTGGAATCTTTTTTTGTTTTTTATTTTTGTTTGTATTTTTCCAAAGTTAGAAGCGGGGTGGCAGACAGACTCCTGCATGCACCCAACCGGGATCCACCCAGCATGCCCACCAGGAGGCAATGCTCTGCCCATCTGGGGCGTTGCTCCATTGCAGCCGGAGCCATTCTAGCGCCTGAGGCGGAGGCCATGGAGCTGTCCTCAGCACTGGGCCAACTTTGCTCCAATGGAGCCTTGGCTGCAGGAGGGTAAGAGAGAGATAGAGAGGAAGGAGATAGAGAGAGAGATAGGGAGAAGGGTGGACAAGCAGATGGATGCTTCTCCTGTGTGCCCATACTGGGGATCGAACCCAGGACTTCCACATGCCAAGCTGACACTACCTCTGAGCCAGCCGGCCAGGGCCAAGACTGGAATCTTAAAAGCTTGTTCAAGAATAAGGTTAAACTTCATATATAATAAATAATAATAAGGTTATAGCATCTATAGCTGTTTTTCTAAAAAATCCTCCCTCAAGAGAAAGACAAGAATACTATCTGTGTCTTTTTGGTTTTGAATGTATATTTAGACCTGTGCTATTCAATATGGTAGCCACTAGTCACATGTGACTATTGAGCACTTGAAATATAGTTAGTCCTGCTTAAGATGTGTGGTAAGTATAATATACGCACAACAGATTTCAAAAACTTAATATGAAAAAAATAAACATCTCAATAATTTTTACATTAGCTACATGTTAAAATGTTAATATTTTGAATATAGTCACTATTAAACTCCATAGTTACCCAGTTTATACCATATTTTTCTTATACAGGTCTCGACTGATACAACATAAAAATGAAGTATACTTTTTAAAAACTTTCATTTATATTATATTTTATATTTATTAAAGTGAAAATTTTCTATTTCTCTTTCTCACACACACATGCACACACGTGCACATGCCCACCCCAGTTAACTTCAATTCTTTTGCCTGTAGAAGTAACCACTTCTGATTGCCCTTGTAGGTTCACAGAAATAAAAAGTTTCCCACCTTCTAAAGGAATGGGATCACCAGAACCAAGTCTGGGTGAAAGTCCAAGGAATAGTAATCATTTATCCAATGGGAAACCCAATATTAAAATTATTTGTTAGTAACCTATTTTATTTGGTGGTCCTGACCAGAATGGCCAAAAGCAGATTCCTATTATCTGTCTCAGACCCTCTTTCCCTACAACAGAGTAGGTTGTGCCTGCTGATCATCTCCATGCTTTGAGATTTATATTAAGTGGAGTTTGGCTCCCAAATACCTTTAAGATTTTTTTTTTTTTGATCCAGGCAATAAGACAATAATGGAGTAAGAAAAGATTTCAGTGTTTACAGAAGGACACTTGTGAATTCTAATTCCAATTTGCTGAGGAGCAGTTTAGAAAAAACAAAGCAATTAATGTGGGGCAGAGACATAAGTTTGAATGTCAGCTCTGCCGTGTACTAGTTTGTATGATCCTTATTTATAAAACAGAAATAATACTTAACACCCTCATAGGGTGTTTTTTAGGACCAGAATAGTTAATATGCCTGACTTTTAAATATGCAAACATAAGGGAAAAGGAGCTGCTATTGGCTCTATTTATATAACCTTTTATTTTCATCATTATCTTAACTTCTATTTATTTGATTCTGAACTGCTGTGCAGTAAGCAAGCAGTATAGTTAAGAAGCCAGGAGTATGGGAATCGTTGATAAGCATCATATGTCATGCAGAGTACATGAACAGAGTATCAGTGTTGCCATGACAGCTTTTCTGGAGTTAAAGCAATATTATATTCCAAGTCCATCAGGAAACGGGTCATGTGTCTACTTCCGTTTCCACCATGCCCATAAGCCCTGTTTTCATGCAGAGTTAAGTGCACGCTTTGAAGTTCTAAGGAGACCATCTAGGAGTATATTTGGGAGAGAAAATAATGGTCAAGTGCATGCCAGGCTTTAGCTCAACCATTTGAGCAAATGACAACCTCTCTGAGCCTCCCTTTCTGTTTCTGTGAAGTAGAATGGTAGTACCTACCTTCAGATTACTGTGAGGATTAAGGGAGAAAATGAATATAATACACTTGGGCATACAAGTGCTCAATAAATACTGGCTATAACAATATAGCTCACTACTACTAGAAAAAGGTTAAACATGTCCTAATTTGGCTTAACATTCCTGACCAACAAGTTCAGTTGTGGGTATCAGGAAAGAAGCTGTTTCTGCCCACAGCTTTATCACACTTCCATTCACCTGGATGTTGTCAACAGTGACTTGACTACTCAACAGATGTAGGGATATTTGGCTTCTAGTTTGTGGGAGGGCTTTTCCTCCTCCCTCCCACCCACCCTTCCCTGCATCAGCTCCACAGTCACTCGCCAGATCCAGAGGTGGAGAACCTGGGGCAAGGTCAGAGGGACACATCACCACTCCGTCCTGTTCAAAAGTTAACTCTTACAGCAAACCTTAAAGAAAGGAGGTACAGGCTCTCTTCATATTTCCATGGCAAGGTCCATAGCTGCTGCTTCTACAGAATATTCCATGGAATAAGTAAACAGAACCCATTCTTTTGTGATAGGAGTGGCATCAACACTTTTCAGAACTGGTTCATGGCACAGTTTGATGTGTAGATACCATGACAGCAGAAAGGTGTGCCACACTACACTAATGCAGCTTTCTCAGTGAAATAAACCCAGGACAATAAGATACGGCATGGTTTTAAAATTCAGTAGCATCTTTGCGGTGCAGATAGTTAGTATATTTGCCTATTAACTGAAAGGTTGGTGGTTGGTGCCTACCCAGGAATGGTATTCTCTCCAGCATATTTCTCGGTGATTAAAATGTTCTGGAATTAGATAGTGGTGATGGTTGTACAACATGGTCAATGCAGTGCCACTGAATGTTAAAATGGTGAGTTTTATATGTATTTTGTTACAATAAAAACAAAGCCCCAGTAAATGCAGTGGAATATGCATTTCCCAGCCCTTCATTATAACTATGTTTTTCTTCCTGACATGTATATACCTATCGTAATATATGCCCTGATATCTGAATGTTTATATGTACATCAGCGGTTTTTAAATCTCTGGTCTTGGTGTAGCATTTTGGCATCACCCAGAATATGATTCATCCACATCTCTGTTTTGGGTTCTATTAAATATTGTATTAACTGCACAGGCACATAAATTCCCTTGCAAGACTCTTTGGTCCTAGGACACATTTGCCTAGTCTAGAAAATTATCCCATGCAAAGGGCAGGCTGGGAATGGGGTATTGTCTGCCCTCTCCAAAGGCATTGTATGGCTTTCTTAATAAATGGGAAATGAGAGAGAAAAGGTAAGCATATAGCTGAGATTCTTCTTTTAGTCAGTACAACTTCTCAGCATAGGAGTCAGGATTCTGTTCGTCTGGACAAAGCCAATATTGTTTGTTTATAAAGCAAAGACCATGAAAGGTGGCAGGCTTTTAAGACCTACATGAGCAGAGTACAAAAATGGGGGAAAGGTTGAGTTGGGAAAGACTCACGTCTGCCAGGAAGTCCTTGAAGCAAAAGAAGGTGGTGAATACCTCCCAAGGAAAGGCTTCAGCAAAGCCAAGGAAACTTCACACTGGTTAAGACTGGCCTTGGTGAGCAAGGAAGGATGACCTTGTACATCACTGTGGAGGAAAGTGTTCCCTGGACAAGTCTTTTTCTCACTCTAGCCAGCAGATTTCAGCTGCTCCTGCTATACCATGTCTTTACAGAAATATGAAGGCTTGTGAAAGATGAGCAAGCCTATGACAACCACTGCGACCAGGATCAGGGAGAAGAGGACCATGAGGAAGGTGTAGGTGGAATGGGTGAGAGGTTTGGACAATGGCTGCTCAGCTGGGATCATGTTGGTCAGGTTCAGCATGTAGCCCAGAGTCCATCCCACATCAGTGCTCCGGATCTGCAAACAAAGGGAAAGCTGTTGTTTCTGGTCTGAGAAGTAAGTGAGCTTTCACATAACCCCATTCATAACACTGAGCAACCAGAAGGTGGAGAGCATCACATTTAGTTCTGTACAGGGTTTACTTCTATGTTCTAAACTGGGAATTGGGTTGTAGGGAAAATGAAGAAGGAGCAAGTGATTTAGGAGAGTTTAGGGCCTTGCTACCATATTCCCAAAATTCAATGTGCATCTTGGTGACAAGAGTGCCAATTCTCCTGAAGAACAGAAATAGAAGAACATAAATAGGCCTTTTGAGATTTGCATTCCTCTTCTGTTATTTGTGTGAATGTTGGAGGTCAGGGGTGTAGAAGGCAAGTAGTTGACAGAAAGCAAGCAAAGGGTAAGAGAATAATGATTGTCCCTGGCCTTTTACATTTATGTCAGGCCCAGGAATCTCATCCATATAAAACCAGGACATTATGATTCAATTAGGGAAATATGGCAAATAATCCCACCAAGTCAGTCTTGGAAGACTGCATATGCATGAGAAGGTTTTTTTTGTGTGTTTTTTTTTTTTTTTGGTGACAGGGTCAGATAGGAACAGACAGGACGGGAGAGAGATGAGAAGCATCAATTCTTTGTTGCGGCACCTTAGTTATTCAATGATTGCTTTCTCATATGTGTCTTGACAGCAGTGTGACTCCTACTCAAGCCAGTGAACCTGTGCTCAAGCTGGTGACCTTAGGGTTTCAAACCTGTGTCCTCTGCATCCCAGTTTGATGCTCTGTCCACTGTGCCACCTGGTCAGACTATTCCATGTCTCTTAAGGGATTTCTAGAACATCAGTGGCATGAACTGACTTATATGTTCATTTTTACTCACTTTATTCTTAGAAATGTAATTAGATAAAATAAGGTGCATATTTTAGAGCTCTTGACACATATTGCCATGCCACTATAGTCTCCCCAGATGTTGGGCCAATTTACATTCCAGCCAGTTCCATGTGGAAATACTTCTCTCTTCTAACACTTTACCAATTAATACTGGAATTAATCATTTACAAAAAGTACATTTCCTGATGACATAAGATCATTTACGACAACATGGATGGACCTTGATAACATTATACTTAGTGAAATAAGTAAATCAGAAAAAACTAAGAACTGTATGATTCCACACATAGGTGGGACATAAAATTGAGACTCATGAACATAGATAAGAGCGCAGTGGTTACCAGGGGGAGGGGAAAGGAGGAGAGGGAGGAGTGGGGGAGTGGAGGGGCATAAGGAGAGCCAAATGAAGGGTGACAGGACAATTTGACTTTGGGTGATGGGTATACAACATAATCAAATGTCAAAATGATCTGGAGATGTTTTCTCTGAATATATGTACTCTGACCAATGTCATCCCATTAAAATTGTCTAAATAATTTTTTTTTGTATTTTTCTGAAGCTGGAAACGGGGAGAGACAGACAGACTCCCGCATGCGCCCGACCGGGATCCACCCGGCACGCCCACCAGGGGCGGATGCTCTGCCCACCAGGGGGCGTCGCTCTGCTGCGACCAGAGCCACTCTAGTGCCTGGGGCAGAGGCCAAGGAGCCATCCCCAGCGCCCGGGCCATCTTTGCTCCAATGGAGCCTTGGCTGCGGGAGGGGGAGAGACAGAGAGGAAGGAGGGGGGGTGGAGAAGCAAATGTGCCCTGGCCGGGAATCGAACCCAGGTCCCCCGCACGCCAGGCCGACACTCTACCGCTGAGCCAACTGGCCAGGGCCTAAATAAAATTTTTTTTAAGTACATTTCCCTTTATGAGGGACAGGAACCTTATCTGACTGTGTGTGCCAAAGAAGGCTCCAGAGTTATTACCTAGGTAGGGTTCAGAAATTCTGAATCATTCATTGTAGTTCAGAGAATGTAGATCACTTTAAATCTGACATAGACATGTCCTTCAAATAGGCAAACTGATGGAATGGAAGGAAGACTGGGATATTAAAACAAGGAAAGATTTGTATTTGACTTAGCAAGGTCCTGGCAAGAGTGTATAATGAAACTGTATCCTCAAGGTTGCTACAGTCCTCTGCCTTGATGTTTTGTTTTGCTTGAAATCACCGTATTTAATAAAGGGGGTAAGTTGTTTTTGTCATTATTGAGTATGGGCATAAAATGTAGAGAAATAACTGCTTTGATATTTTTCAAGCAGGAGTTGCCCGAGTCACAGTGGATATAAATGTTTCTCTATGCCTGGAGACCTGCAGGTGGCGCTATGGTAAAGCACAACAATGAGGCTGCTGCTTTTTTTTTTTTTTTTTTTTAATTTATTGATTTGTAGAAAGAGGAAAGAGAGGGAGAGACAGAAGGAGAGAGGAAAAGCAAGAAACATCAACTCATAGTAGTTGCTTCTCATATGTGCCTTGACCGGGCAAGCCCAGGGTTTCAAACCAGTGACCTCAGCATTCCAGGTTGATGCTTTATCACTGCAACACCACAGGCCAGGCTGCTGCTTTAAGGCTCACGCTTAGCCAGGTTTCTAAGCAAAGACCCTCATTCACAGTCACTCATCCTTTTATTCACACCGAGTTTTCAGACTGGTCGGCCTTGAAGCTACAGCCAACAAAGCCTTTACTCTTTATGAGAAACCATGATCACCCCCTTCCAGATTCATGGAAGGGGCCTTTAGGAAGGATGTTGAGGTCAACACAATCACTCTGGCTACTAAAATACTGTTAACATTACTTTAATATCTCACTTTTTTGTTTTAGAGTGAATTTGTCATTTATGTAAGCAGAAAGGAGAGGTTGAGAATGCAGGTAGCTCTCCTTAGATAGGATATCCACAACTGGCTGGCTGACAAACCCAGGAGGGGTTAGCACAAAATGCCAGCTTGGTTAGAAGTGAAGTGGTAGAATAGGGCATGAGACCCAAACAAATCAGGTTGATCGTTCCTCTTTCAAACCCAAAGCTGCTTCAGTCACAAGAACCCAATTTCTCCCCAACCCAACGAGTGCCCAAATTACCTGGCCCATGAAATGAATATTCTCCCAGGAATCAGATGTGAAGTGATAGCCGTTCTGAAGGAGAGTGATAATGTAGGTCCCCGAAAAGCAGTATTCACTCAGGTACTTCTCCTTCACGTCACCAAAATGTATCTTCAGCTGGAAATAAAGTGAAGGAAATATACTTGAACAACAGGCACCTACCTCTCCAAGGTCTTTTTTTCAGTTAAGAGAGGAGGAAGCCCCAGCTCACATAGACCTGAAAGTTGTCTTCTCCAGAGGGCTTTTAGAATGGTGCACCTTCTGTGAGTGCAGGGGTTTATAGTTTATAGATTAGAATCTTTTGGGAGAAGTTTTCTTCTAAGATTCTGAGATAGTAGTAAGTGTTTCAGGAAAAAGTCTCTTCTGTTGTCCAATAGCTCAGAAACACTTTTCATTCCTTGTGAAACTTAAGTTTCACAGATTAGCATGTTAAAGGTATGACAAATCTTGCATGAAAGAAATCCATTAATCTTTGTTTAATCAGAGTTTTCTATATGCTCTTGATCAGTCATTCATTCAGAGCCTCTGTAAACATCTTAAGGAAACTGTCATAAAGAGCCACTCAGTTTAATCCCTGGACTAACAAGCATCACTATCCCGTAGGAGCGTGTTAGTCCTCACTCAGAATGGCCAACGCAGCATGAGATCAGATGAAATTTAAGAAACAGAGCTCTGGAACACAGTTTAGGAAGCATTTTGCTCAGCATTGTTAAAAGTGCCAACATTTTACGTTCTGTCCTATCCTTACCTAACCTCTTTTTTTGCATCTGAGTCATGCAAAGAGATCTTCTTGAGTCCTTCATGTATTCACCCTACTCCTGAATGAAGACATCAGTGGCTACCTGCCAGCCATTGCCTTTACCTTGCCTAGCTGTTGTGAATATATGCCCAGATGCCCCCTTGCTCCTCTTCTCCCCTCAATCAAAGTCAGCAGGCCAGGACATCTCTAGTTCAGCTCAGAGTACTTTCTACTGCCCTATTACTCAGCCCTTGCGATAGGCATTCCCTCTTGTACACCCTAGGAAGAGAGAGAACCAACATTTGCTAAGCATGTACTAGGAATTATGCCAGATGTTTTATATATAGGGCCTCCTGGCTGCCTGCCTACCTCCCTATTGTCCAGACTTCTCTCCCCCCACAATGAACATAAACCCTAAGTGCAAGGTGGAATCTGTTTCTCACGTGGCTTCTCCTAGCCCTCAATCTCTGGAAAACTAATTCCATACCTAGCTTACCTTGTCCTGCTTTGAGTGAATTATTGGAGTGACCCAGCCTGGAACCTTTCTTCTTATTACAGCCCTTGGAATTACTCTTGGATCAACTCTTCTACATTCTCCTGAGACCTTGGTGTGACATCAATTGACTTCGCCTGTCCAGGTTCCTACCCCTTTCTTTCTGCACTCTAATTTCCTTTGCTGAAAGGCCTCTTCTCCCTTTTGATGTAGTCTTGGCAGGCCAGTCAAACAAAAGACCATTATGGGATAAAGAATTGTAAGAATCCACTGCTGCAACCTTGTAGGTTCTTGAAGGCTTTCCTATCCCTTGAGAGAATACCATTTTGGCCTAATTTCCCTGAATTTAACATTCCTATCCCTCTCCTCCTGAAAAACCGCATTGGCTATGCAGTCTAACCTACTGAGAATTAATTAGGATACCAGCCAACAATACAGAAGCCAAAGGCATCTACCTGGTTCATCAATCCAGAATTGATCTTTTTTTTCAATTACAGTTGACATAAAATATTATATTAGTTTCAGGTGTGTAACAGTGATTAAACATTTATATAACTTGAAAAGTGATCACCCCAAAAAGTCTAGTACCCACCTGAAACCATACATATTTATTATAATATTGACTATATTACCTGTGCTGCACTTTATATGAAGACAATTTGTATTTTTTTGCATGAGATTTTTTATTGAACTTATTGGGGTGACATTGGTTAATAAAACTATATAGGTTTCAGGTGTATAATTCTCTAATACATCTATATGACTTTGGGTGGTGACTACCCAAAGTCAAGTCTCCTTCCATCATCATTTATCCCCACTTGACCCTCTCCTACCTCCCTCTATCCCCTTTCCCTGTGTTAATCATCAGACCATCTGTGTCTATGAGGGTTTTTTTTAATTATTATTAACCCCTTTACCTTTTACACCCCAGAATTGATCGTGTTAGTTTTTTTAGACTCAATACTATGTTGTCCAAATGAGGCAATGGATTGCCCTCCGTTGCATTTTATTTCCCCTGCCAAAGCAGGGACAGGCAGCACTATTATAATATGTAAAATGCAGCTAGCCCACTTTTCAGCACACAGTATATGCTTAACAATTGTTAGTTCTCTGTCTGCAAGAGGTCTCTAGAAGGGACATCCCCAGACTAAAGTCATGCTGGGGTAGCGGTCCTTCCTCAGGCTGAGGTTAGCAGGAAAAGGAGAAAAGAGTTATCCTATAACCCAATATTTGACAAAAGCACTATGCTTTCCATACAGATAGACAACAGTTAGAAAAAAATGAACACTGGGTCATAACACCCATCTCAACCTTCTAGGCTCTGTGAGGATCTGAATCTCACTTGCAACTCCACCCCTTATCCACCCTGTATTCCTGCATCCCCCCCCAGCCAAGTGTTTCAGGATTTCTCCCAAACGCAGGCCTTTCTGAGCTTACTTCCCGGGCCTCAGCCTCTGAGCAATCCTCATGTGACTTATCTGAGCAGAACTAGAGGTCTGCATACTGTAAGATTCTCAATCTAATGTAGTCTGGTGAAATAAAAAATAGATGAGGTAAGGAGAGAAACTTGGCCGAGCTTTCACTCTGAATAAAAAGTAGTGTTTTTCAAAGAGCAGCCTAAATCTACTTTTGTGGCAGCCATCCATACATTGGCCTGATGTCAGTAAATCTACTTTTGTGGCAGCCATCCATACATTGGCCTGATGTCAGTTTTCCTAATCTCCAAGGTGTTCATTTCCTCCACAGTTCACCACCAACTGCAAAATGCTCCCCTAAGTATTTTGTAAACTGTACAGTGCTGCGGCATATTTGAGCAGCTCTTTCGAAAAGCTCGGAATACCCCTTCTTCCTATTTTAACTCAGAATAGGGAGAATTCCAGATCTCCAGGCTCTTGCATAACCTTTCTTCCCCCTTTGTCAGTGCTGATGAGAATTGCATCCATTTTTAATTAACAGCATTTTTTCAGAATGAACGCACTGTTTACTCTTGCAACTGAGTCAATTTAATCAGAGTAGACCCCCATAGCTGTCTTCCTGGAAACATCAAATAGTGCTGAATCTTGAATGACTCAGTGCCTCAGACAAAAAAAAGTGCTTCAAATTTATGAATAAGTAGGAGTGGAGAAAGGGTCTTACCACAATAGTGTCTATAGCAGATGCTATGAATTGCTCTTTTTTTTTTTTTTTTTTTTTGAAAGAGAGAAAGGAGAGGAAGGGAGAGAGATGAGAAGCATCAATTCATAGTTGCATCAGTTTTAGTTGTTCATTGATTGCTTCACATACATGCCTTAACCCAGGAGTTTCCAGTTGAGCCAGTGACCCCTAGTTCAAATCAGTTACCTTGGGCTCAAATTAGCAACCTTAGACTTCATGTCGGCAACCTTTGGGCTCAAACCAGCAACTGCGGGATCATGTGAATGATCCCATGCTCAAGCCAGCGATCCTGCATGAGCCTGCGCTCAAGTCAGATGAGCCCGTGCCCAAGCCAGTGACCTCAGGGTTTCAAACCTGGGGCCTCAGAGTCCCAGGTCGAAGTTCAATCCACTGCACCACCACTGGTCAGGCTTTCCCGTCTTTCTTGCTAATAAAACTGATTTGGGTGTTTGGGGAGGGGAGTGGGTAACAACATGCCCAGCTCCTGAAAGCAGCTCATGAAGAATCTAAGGCTCTAAACCAGTCATAACACCTTGCACCCTGCTTTCCCAGTCAGCCCTGGCCAATGCTAAGGAGCTTCAGGGATAGTTTTGATTTTCCTGTAAAAAGGAATGGAGATATCTGGCTCTACCCTTCTGACCTTGCATATGGCTGTGACCCCTGAGGCTAGATCTTGTGTCCATGAGAAAATTGGCATAACGACAGAACTGAAGAAGTAATGGCTGGGATAGAGTCAAGTTGCTAGCCCCATGCCAGCAGCTGCCAGACTTCACATTAAGTGAGAAAAATAAGACCTTTTTTGTTTAAGCCATTGAATGCCAAGTTATAAAGAAATGCCGATTTCTGAGTGCCCCCATTTGGACTTCCCTAACATGTTTGCTGTATCTTGGTCAAATTAGCATGACTTGAAAGGCAAACTCACATCCTCCATGTTGCCAAGAACACAGAACAACAGCCGCAGTTGCTGTCTCTAACCACTTACTTCTTCCCAAGGCCGAGCGCAGAACTTCTTCATCGTGTCAATTATCTTTTCCTGAGAGAGGGGTTCCTCTGATGTAAGGTTTAAAAACTTCATCACATAGTAATAAGCTGAAAATGCCTGCAAGAGAAAAATGCAGGGTTTTTTTTTTATTTTTATTTATTTATTTATTTATTCATTTTAGAGGGGGAGAGAGAAAGAGAGAGAGAAGGGGGAGGAGCAGGAAGCATCAACTCCCATATGTGCCTTGACCAGGCAAGCCAGGGTTTTGAACCGGCAACCTCAGTGTTTCCAGGTTGACACTTTGTCCACTGCGCCACCACAGGTCAGGCCCGAAAAATGCAGGTTTTAAACTGCATTCCAACACAGAGGGACAATGACCACTTTCCAGAATGCCATACCCTTCGTGGAAGTACCTGGAAATCTCTGTTGAGTAAATTCACAGGATTTTTGATATTTGAACCCTAGCAGAAGGGTTAATTTGCTACTGACATGTATTTCTGAGCCTGCTGATAGTTCATTTTATCTATAATTTTAATGGGAGAACCAGAAAGAAATATGGGAAAAGAGAAGATAAAAGAGAGGAAGAGCTTACAAAAATCCCATCTTCAAAAACTATGTATTTTATATGAACTTTTAATAAAAACTGGAAAATTCTATACAAGGGTATTAAGAGTTATCTCTGGTAATTATAAGGCTTTTTTATTGCTTCCTTTAATAGTCAATCTTTAACAGATATTTATTGCAAATCTGTCATGAGCTAGGCATAACTGAAAAGTTTTTTTAAAAATCATAAGTGAGAACTATAGAAAAAGTTAAAAGTACAAATGAGTGAAAAAGGAGACACTTGATTAAAATTACCTAAATTTTATCCATTAGAGACAACTAGTATTTAATTTGGTGAAGGAAAAAATAAATTTTTACCTCCATTCTAATGTATGTATCTAATTTTTATCATACTTTATACTATTCTGTAACTTGCTTTTATACCTTTTAATACAGTGTGTGTGTGTGTGTGTGTGTGTGTGTGTGTGTATGAAAAAAACTAATTGAACAGAGCTTGCTCGATGAAGCAACTTAAACCCCAACTCTGGTAGCTTTTCTCTTTCCTGTCTTAAAGAATGCCAGTTTTTGGAGGAAATCACTTTGGAAGCCGTAAGAGCACATCATTTGCTTATTCAGCAAACACCCTGAACTCCTATGCCAAGCAGTGTGGGCTGACTCACGGAGTCTATTGTGATTACTGGAAGGGATTGAAAAGGGTTCCCTGTGCTAGTAGTATTTGGATTAGGGATTATATTTTCCTTCTGTAAAATTACTAAACTAGAAGTGACTAGAGAAAAGAAATATGATTCTCAAACAAGACAAGTACAACTCGAGAATCTCCCAGGGAGCCCTTTGTCCACTGTGACATGGTTTCTAAAACCATGCTCATTAAAATCACCAGTAACAGGCCCTGACTGGTTTGCTCAGTGGATAGAGCATCGGCCCAGCATATGGATGTCCCCTGTTTGATTCCTGATCAGGACACACAAGAGAAAGGACCATCTGCTTCTCCTCCCTCTCCCCCTTCTATCTCTCTTCCCCTCCTGCAGCCAGTGGCTCGACTGGTTCCAGCATCAGCCCCTGGCACTGAGGGATAGCTGGGTTGGTCCAAGCGTTGGCCTCAGGCCTAAAAATAGCTCAGTTGATTCGAGAATCAGGCCCCAGACTGGGTTTGCTGCCCAACCAGGTAGATCCCAGTCCAGGTGTATGTGAGAGTCTGTCTCACTATCTGCCCTCCTCTCACTTAAAAAAAAAAAAAAAATCACCAGTAACCTCCTAACTGCCAAAATAATAATCAAAAAATTTTCTTCATTCCCTCTTCCTGACTTTTGGCTGCATGTCATTCATTCATTTGTTCAACAAATAAATACCAACGGTGTTCTAAGCAAGAATTGAAACAGACAAAAATCACTGTCCTCTAGCACAGTGGTCCCCAACCTTTTTGGGGCCATGGACCAGTTTAATGTCAGAAAATATTTTCACGGACCAGCCTTTAGGGTGGGACAGATAAATGTATCACATGACCGAGACAAGTGTCAAGAGTGAGTCTTAGACATTGTAACAGAGGGAATCTGGTCATTTTTTAAAAATAAAACATCGTTCAGACTTAAATATAAATAAAATGGAAATAATGTAAGTTATTTATTCTTTCTCTGTGGACCGGTACCAAATGGCCCAAGGACCAGTACTGGTCCGTGGCCCGGGGGTTGGGGGCCACTGCTCTAGCAGAAGGCAGCCGAACTCCAACATATAATAGATGATAGGAAGGATGATAGCAAGTGCTATAAAAATAAAGCCTTTGTTACATACCCCACATATATAGACCCTTAATGCAGGTTAGAGAAGCCCACAGAGTAGGCATAGTTCATTTATAATTTCTTCCAGATCTAATGCAATTTATTTCAGGGGTCATTTTTTTTAAACCTGAGAACTGTTGCCCCGTAATGTAATAACATTACACCTTTACCAGGTTTTCAGGGAAACAAATCCAGAAAGTTAATCTAAAACCAAATTTATCCATAAATAAAGAAAAATGGTTTCTTTTCTTTCTTTTTTTTTTTTTTGTATTTTTCTGAAGCTGGAAACGGGGAGACAGTCAGACAGACTCCCGCATGCGCCTGACCAGGATCCACCTGGCACGCCCACCAGGGGGCGATGCTCTGCCCCTCCGGGGCGTTGCTCTGTTGCGACCAGAGCCACTCTAGCGCCTGGGGCAGAGGCCAAGGAGCCATCCCCAGCGCCTGGGCCATCTTTGCTCCAATGGAGCCTCGCTGCGGGAGGGGAAGAGAGAGACAGAGAGGAAGGAGGGGGGAGGGGTAGAGAGGCAGATGGGTGCCTCTCCTGTGTGCCCTGGCCGGGAATTGAACCCGGGACTTCTGCACGCCAGGCCGACGCTCTACCACTGAGCCAACCGGCCAGGGCCCGAAAAATGGTTTCTTAAATCATTTTCCAGTGCTCCAGTCAAACATACTGAGTCCTCATATAAACAAAATGCAAAATGAAAGAGGAGAAATCACCACAGACACCATAGATATATAAAGAATTATTGTAGAATACTATGAAAAACTATATGCTACCAAAATCAACAATCTAAAGAAATGAATAAATTCCTAGAACAATACAACCTTCCTAGACTGAGTCATGAAGAAGCAGAAAGCCTAAACAGACCAATTAATAGGGAGGAAAAAGAAAAAACTATTAAAAACCTCCCCCAAAATAAAAGTCCAGGCCCAGACAGTTATACTAGTGAATTCTATCAAACATTCAAAGAAAACTTGGTTCCTATTCTACTCAAAGTCTTCCAAAAAATTGAAGAAGAAGCAACACTTCCAAACACATTTTATGAGGCCAACATAACCCTCATACCAAAACCAGGCAAGGACAGCACAAAAAAAGAAAACTATAGACCAATATCTCTAATGAATACAGATGCTAAAATACTAAACAAAATACTAGCAAATCGAATACAACAACATATTAAAAAAATAATACATCATGATCAAGTGGGATTCATCCCAGAATCTCAAGAATGGTTCAACATATGTAAAACAGTTAACGTAATACAATGGGTATAGAAGGAAAACATTTCAACATGATAAAGGCCATATATGATAAACCATCAGCTAACATCATATTAAATGGCATAAACTGAGGACTTCCCCCCTTAAATTAGGAACAAGACAGTGTTGTCCACTCTCTCCACTCTTATTTAACGTGGTGCTAGAAGTTCTAGCCTGAGCAATCAGACAAGATAAAGAAATAAAAGGCATCCATATCGGAAAAGAAGAAGTAAAGGTTTTACTTTTTGCAGATGATATGATCCTATACATTGAAAACCCTAAAGACTCCACAAAAAGACTACTAGAAACAATAAACCCATACAGTAAGGCCACAGGATATAAAATTAATATACAAAAGTCCATAGCCTTTCTATATGCCAACAATGAAACATTTGAGAACGAACTCAAAAAAATAATCCCCTTCACGATTGCAACAACAACAACAAAAAATACCTAGGAATAAACATAACAAAGAATGTAAAGGACCTATATAATGAAAACTACAAAGCATTGTTAAGGGAAATCGAAAAAGATACAATGAAATGGAAAAATATTCCTTGTTCTTGGATAGGAAGAATAAATATAATCAAAATGACCATATTACCCAAAGCAAAATACAAATTTAATGCAATTCCCATCAAAATTACAGTGACATTTTTTAAAGAAATGGAACAAAAAATCATCAGATTTATATGGAACTATAAAAAACCCCGAATAGCCAAAGCAACCCTAAGGAAAAAGAATGAAGCTGGGGGCATTACAATACCTGACTTCAAACTATATTATAGGGCCATGACAAAATAGCATGGTATTGGCAGAAAAATAGACACTCAGACCAATGGAACAGAATAGAGAACCCAGAAATAAAACCACATATATATGGTCAAATAATCTTTGATAAAGGGGCCAATAACACACATGGAGAAAAGAAAGCCTCTTCAACAAATGGTGCTGGGAAAACTGGAAAGCCACATGCAAAAGAATGAAACTCGACTACAGTTTGTCCCCTTGTACTAAAATTAATTCAGAATGGATCAAAGACCTAAATATAAGACCGGAAACAATAAAGTACATAGAAGAAAACATAGGTACTAAACTCATGGACCTTGATTTTAAAGAGCATTTTATGAATTTGACTCCAAAGGCAAGAGAAGTGAAGGCAAAGATAAAGGAATGGGACTACATCAGACTAAGAAGTTTTTGCTCAGCAAGAGAAACTGACAACAAAATAAACAGACAGCCAAATAAATGGGAAATGATATTTTCAAACAACAGCTCAGATAAAGGCCTAATATCCAAAATATATAAAGAACTCATAAAACTCAACAACAAACAAACAATCCAATTAAAAATGGGAAGAGGACATGAACAGACACTTCTCCCAGGAAGAAATACAAATGGCCAACAGATATATGAAAAGATGCTCATCTTCACTAGCTATTAGAGAAATGCAAATCAAAACTACAATGAGATACCACCTCACATCTGTTAGATTAGCTATTATCAACAAGACAGGTAATAAGTGTTGGAGAGGCTGTGGAGAAAAAGGAACCCTCATTCACTGTTGGTGGGAATGTAAAGTAGTACAACCATTATGGAAGAAAGTATGGTGATTCCCCAAAAAGCTGAAAATGGAACTACCATATGACCCAGCAATCCCTCTACTGGGTATATACCCCCAAAACTCAGAGACATTGATACGTAAAGACACATGTAGCCCCGTGTTCATTGCAGCATTGTTCACAGTGGCCAAGACATGGAAACAACCAAAAAGCCCTTCAATAAATGACTGGATAAAAAAGATGTGGTACATACACACTATAGAATACTACTCAGCCATAAGAAATGATGACATCGGATCATTTATAACAAAATGGATGGATCTTGATAACATTATATGGAGTGAAATAAGTAAATCAGAAAAAAACTAAGAACTGCATGATTCCATACATAGGTGGGACATAAAAATGATTCTAAGAGACATTGATAAGAGTGTGGTGGTTACAGGGCAGAGGGGGTAGGAGAGGGAGGGAGGGGGGAGGGGGAGGGGCACAAAGAAAACCAGATAGAAGGTGACGGAGGACAATCTGACTTTGGCGATAGGTATGCAACATAATTGAATGACAAGATAACCTGGAGATGTTTTCTTTGAACGTATATACCCTGATTTATTGATGTCACCCCATTAAAATTAATAAAAATTAAAAAAAAAAAAACATTGAATCCAGACTGGTTGGCTCAGTGGTAGAGCATTGACCCAGCATGTGGAAGTCCCAGGTTCGATTCCCAGCCAGGGCACATGGGAAAAGCACCCATCTGCTTCTCCAGCCTTCCCCTTCTCCTTTCTCTCTATCTCTCTCTTCCCCCCCCCCCCCCCCCCCCCGCAGCCAAGGCTCCATTGGAGCAAAGTTGGCCCGGGCGCTGAAAATGGCTCTGTGGCCTCCACCTGAGGTGCTAGAATGGCTCCGGTTGCAATGGAGCAACACCCAAGATGGGCAGAGCATCGCCCCCTAGTGGGCTTGCCGAGTGGATCCCGATCAGGCACATGCAGGAGTCTGTCTCTCTGCCTCCCTGCTTCTCACTTCAGAAAACAAACAAAAAACATAGTAATTTGGCAAAAAAAGATTAAACGAAGCATTGTAGTCACAGAAAGACCAGGTATTACAGTCTATATATTCTGCCCAAACCAACCACTTGCCTTATTCCCCTACCCCCCATTCTAACTTCATTACTCATCTTAACTTGCAGATGGGCCCTTCTCCTGTGTGCTCTGGCTGGGAATCGAGCCCAGGACTTCCACATGCTGGGCCGCAGAGCCAACAGGCCAGGGCCTAATCTCTAGTTTTTAATGTACTTTTTGTTTTATTTATTTATTATTTTTTTTTTTTCTGAAGCTGGAAACAGGGAGAGACAGTCAGACAGACTCCCGCATGCGCCCGACTGGGATCCACCCGGCACGCCCACCATGGGGCGATGCTCTGCCCACCAGGGGGCGATGCTCTGCCCATCCTGGGCATCGCCATGTTGCAACCAGAGCCACTCTAGCGCCTGGGGCAGAGGCCACAGAGCCATCCCCAGCGCCCGGGCCATCTTTGCTCCAATGGAGTCTTGGCTGCGGGAGGGAAAGAGAGAGACAGAGAGGAAAGCGCGGCGGAGGGGTGGAGAAGCAAATGGGCGCTTCTCCTGTGTGCCCTGGCCGGGAATCGAACCCAGGTCCTCCGCACGCTAGGCCGACGCTCTACCGCTGAGCCAACCGGCCAGGGCTGTACTTTTTGTTTTAGATTAAGGGCTCTAATGAGGTCAATTTCTCCTCCCCTGCTCCAGAGCCAGTTCATTCATATTATAGTCATCTTTTTTCATTCCATCTACCTGTCTATTTTTGTGGAAGTCTTCAATGTGTCAGGGTCTAAATGGTAGTTTTTCCTGTGTGTATATGTTCTTCAGAAATCCACTTATATTGTGTTTACTATCTAAGATGGCCTCTTCAATCCCTTGGAAACGTCTCTCCTAGAGTGGAATATTGCTTATACCAACATGTGTTGGAATTGAACCCAGATAAAGAAAGTGTTACTAGGATAAGGTGATAAGAGTTGAGGATGAATTTTTTCTCAATTTACATATATTATATAATGCAAAAGACACCTTAACCTTACAACATTTCCATTTTTAATCCCAAGAATTATATTGAATGACAAAAACCACCTTCTTCTTTTAATACCCCCAAGGAAGGTTCACTGCTCAAAATCAGATGGTTCAAGGACACATGAGATGGTTCAAGTTTCTTCCTATGGCTGTGGTAGGTGACTCTTTAAATGTCTTTAAGAAAAAAATCATCTTGATCTTACTCTTGGGTAAGACTTTGGAGATTCACTTCGTCAGATGTTCTTTTTTCCACAATGGACCTAAGGGCAGTTGTGGAGGGAAATGCTGACTTAGCTCTAGGAATTCCCGGCTTGGATGCCCTCCCACTGAGGTCAGACTGATTAGCTCCCTGATTTCCATAGCCTTACTTTATGAACCTTTATTGGATTAGCGTCTATAATCTGAGGGTCCATATTTAAGCAGCACCTCAGAATAGGAACACTTTAGGATATCTTCAGAGAACATAGCCTCAAAAGGTCAGCTCCTCATCTTCTTTCATTTGCTAGCTTAAACAATCAGTATTTATGGAAGGTGATTTGATTTGTGTGTGTGTGTGTGGGAGAGACAGAGTCAGAGAGAGGGACAGATAGATAGGGACAGACAGACAGGAAGGGAGAGAGATAAGAAACATCAATTCTTCATTGCGACACCTTAGCTGTTCATTGATTGCTTTCTCATATGTGCCTTGACCAGGGGGCTACAGCAGACCGAGTGACCCTTTGCTCAAGCCAGCAACCTTGGGCTCAAGCTGGTGAGCCTTGCTCAAACCAGATGAGCTCGCACTAAAGCTGGTAACCTCGGGGGTCTCAAACCTGAGTCCTCCACATCCCAGTCCGAGGCTCTATCCACTGAGCCACCGCCTGGTCAGGCTATGGAAGATGATTTGAAGAATATGTCTCTCCCCTCTTCCAGCTACTCTAAACCCTTTCTTCTATCAAGATGAGTATCAAAAACTCATATTGCCTCTG
This sequence comes from Saccopteryx leptura, assembly GCF_036850995.1. Classification (NCBI taxonomy): domain Eukaryota; kingdom Metazoa; phylum Chordata; class Mammalia; order Chiroptera; family Emballonuridae; genus Saccopteryx; species Saccopteryx leptura. The sequence goes on from NC_089515.1 coordinate 31,765,366, forward strand.
TCCATCACAGAATTGCTATCACTTAGTTGGCCTTTCAATATTATACCTCTGGGCTAAAGTTGCTATAAAAATTTAAAATTGCAATTAAAAAAAAATATGATCAGAGACATTGTCTAGCAAAATCTCCTTTATAAAATATCCTTGGGATTCGATTTTAGAATAGCTCTGCTTTGGCCTGGGACTGGGTATGCTGGATATAGTGAAAATTATGTACCTGATTATGTCTTCTTTTTTCCCTTGGCTACTGGGAAGTTCAGATCTATATACCCTCCCTACACACACACACATAAATATACACATGTGTATGTATACATATGTAAACAAACAAATTTTAATGTTCTTCAGTTCCAGCTCCCTGTTGAATTTGTTTATACCTTTTCTTGTTTATATAAATGATACAATGTGATCTTTTTAAAAAGCCCTAAATTACCACATAAGTAATTCCCCACAGATGTTCCCTCTTCCTTTTTGGTATTTCTTATTTGCCTACAAATTGGATTCTGTCTAGCAACCAAGGCCACAGTGCAGCCAAACTGTAAGAGTACTATGAATTAGATCATCGGTGCTCAATGCAATTGTGGCAAAAATTACCTCCCTGAAATTTTTCTGTGGCTTGAGAATACCCAGGCTAACTGGTTTTGGAAATAATTAAAATACAATTGAGTTTTGCAAATCATTATGCTTCAAGATGCAGGACTTTGCAGTGGTAACTTCCTGCAGGAGTGAAGGCCTAGAATGGGGTTAGGAGAAAGAGCAAACTCTTTCAAGGGCCCACTGGGTGCAATAGTATGTTAGCTTTTTTCTATTTGCAGTGATATACGGGAGCTGGCTCTTACCCACTCATAAGAACTAAAAAAAAAAAAAAAAAAAAAGAACTAATTGTTAAAATTTCAGGAGTTTTTTGAGCCAGTTGATATCATCTTGATAGCTTAAAATAGGCCATCATGGGCGTACTTACACCATGCAAATTGGCAAATGCAACAAATCAGTTCCCTCATCCCCAGAGAGATGGTTGTAAAACATTCATCAGTCCACCTCTGTTCGTCTGGCTTATCACACACAGCTAGTCATGCAATAAGTATTTCTGTCCTCATTTTATAAATGGGACAACAGATCTTAAAAATCTGTAGGATTAAGGAAGAAATTACAGAGGGCACAAAAAGAATCTAAGATAGAACGACACTGTCCAAACAGGAATCAGTGCAGGAACAGTCCTGGCCCTAAGGGCTCTATTCAGAGAAAGCAGACCCTATTCAGAGGAAGGCACTCTACGAAGACTGCCACGTTGAGGTTCAGAAGGCTGTGATGAGGATAGTTTCAATGAGGGATTAAGGGGCAAAACAAAAAAGCCTCCAGGAGACATTTAGGACTCTTCCACCCTTTTCCAACTCCCTGTCTCCCTACCTTGGTTGAAAGCATCACATTTAAAGGCAGGAAATTCCACCACTACCACCACGACCATCCAACCCCACCACCCAGGAGGGAAACATTTACTCAAGCTTGAAGGCAAGAATTGGGCCATGTTTCCTAGGAGGCAAAACTCTTAGAAAAGTTAAAAAAGTCAACACACAAGAGTATATTCTTTTTCCTTCAGATGTACTCCCTAGCGGTGACAGGAATGGAAGGGCCCTTGGCTGTCCCCAGCACCCCTGGCCACCTCCCTCCCTTTCGTGGCACCCTTGTTTCTCTTCTAGTAGTTGGGTCCAATGCAAAGGCCTCGGCCTGAAAAAAAAGCCCAACATGGGCAGCCAGTGCCAGCTCAGCTCTAGAGCATCTAGGTGAGGTCCTCGTTTGTTCAGAATTTGGGTTTGGAACCAGTGAATAACCAAGTTTTACTCTGCCAGTCATCGTCCTGTCCTGTATCTCCCTCAGGAGCCTTCAGGGGCGGAAAACTGCGGTCTGGGCCATGGCCAAGGTAGGCGCACACTGCTGTTTTCCCAGAGACCAAGGATGAAGAGCCTGCATAGTACACAAGTGGCAAAGCCAAGATTAAAACCAGGTGTGGCTTGACCAGGCGGTGGCGCAGTGGATAGAGTGTCGGACTGGGATACGGAAGACCCAGGTTCGAGACCCCGAGGTCACCAGCTTGAGCACGGGTTCATCTGGCTTGAGCAAAAAAGCTCACCAGCTTGAGCCCAAGGTCGCTGGCTCGAGCAAGGGGTTACTCGGTCTGCTGAAGGCCCGCGGTCAAGGCACATATGAGAAAGCAATCAATGAACAACTAAGGTGTCGCAACGAAAAACTGAGGATTGATGCTTCTCACCTCTCTCTGTTCCTGTCTGTCTGTCCCTATCTGTCCCTCTCTCTGACTCTCTGTCTCTGTAAAAAAAAAAAAAAAAAAAAAAAAAAAAAAAAAAAAAAAAAAAACCCCAGGTGTGGTTGCTCTAGCGCCTGTGTTCTCTCCAGGGAGCTCTCTCTGTGACCTTGGGGTAGGCCAAGAACACCTGGAGAGAAATTCTCCTGCTGGGTCCCTGATGGAGAGTTAAACCTCTCTTTTTACATGTTGATCTTTTTTCTGAAAAAGAAAGAAAAAATATAAAAGCAGGCAAAAACCCTTGCTTCTTTGAATGATATTTTAAGTGATTAAGTGATATAATGCATATACAGTATAGCGCTTAGTTAATAATTGGCACTTGATTGATGATAGCTAATTTAGCAATATACTGCTATACTATGATTACAGTAATAATGCTTGTTCTCCAGGCCCAAAGTAGGAAATGTGAATAATGAGTAGATCAAGGGGCACGTCTTCTACCGCTGCTCAAATATCTTACTTATTTTGGAGTTGGGATTCAAATAGTCTCACAATTCTAAATTGTAATGAAAATAAGTCTATCTTCAGTATTTCCATGGGGTTTTGAGTTTCTGCTTCCTGAATGTCTTTATAGAGGAAAACTTTAGCCAAGACATCTAACTTCTGCTTCTGCTCCTCTGACATCTGAGAAGGCGCCTGTGGCAGATCCTAATGGGTGCCTACCTAACAGCCCATCCTCTACCTAATAGCCCATCCCCTACCTAACAGCCCATCCCCTACCTAACAGCCAGTCCCTACCTAACAGCCCGTCCCCTACCTAACAGCCCGTCCCCTACCTAACAGCCAGTCACCTACCATACAGCCAGTCACCTACCATACAGCCAGTCCCCTACCTAACAGCCTGTCCCCTACCATACAGCCAGTCCCCTACCTAACAGCCAGTCCCCTACCTAACAGCCAGTCCCCTACCTAACAGCCCGTCCCCTACCATACAGCCCGTCCCCTACCAAACTGTCCCCTACCCAACATCCCGTCCCCTACCCAACATCCCGTCCCCTACCTAACAGCCAGTCCCCTACCTAAAAGCCAGTCCCCTACCTAACATCCCGTCCCCTACCTAACAGCCAGTCCCCTACCTAACAGCCCGTCCCCTACCTAACAGCCCGTCCCTTACCTAACATCCCGTCCCCTACCTAACATCCCGTCCCTTACCTAACATCCCGTCCCTTACCTAACAGCCCGTCCCCTACCTAACAGCCCGTCCCCTACCTAACATCCCGTCCCTTACCTAACATCCCGTCCCTTACCTAACAGCCCGTCCCCTACCTAACAGCCCGTCCCCTACCTAACAGCCACTCCCCTACCTAACAGCCTGTCCCCTACCATACAGCCAGTCCCCTACCTAACATCCCGTCCCCTACCTAACAGCCCGTCCCCTACCTAACAGCCAGTCCCCTACCTAACATCCCGTCCCCTACCTAACAGCCCGTCCCCTACCTAACAGCCTGTCCCCTACCTAACATCCCGTCCCCTACCTAACATCCCGTCCCCTACCTAACAGCCTGTCCCCTACCATACAGCCAGTCCCCTACCTAACATCCCGTCCCCTACCTAACAGCCCGTCCCCTACCTAACAGCCCGTCCCCTACCATACAGCCCGTCCCCTACCATACAGCCAGTCCCCTACCTAACAGCCCGTCCCCTACCTAACAGCCCGTCCCCTACCTAACAGCCAGTCCCCTACCATACAGCCCGTCCCCTACCTAACAGCCAGTCCCCTACCTAACATCCCGTCCCCTACCTAACAGCCCGTCCCCTACCTAACATCCCGTCCCCTACCTAACAGCCTGTCCCCTACCTAACAGCCCGTCCCCTACCTAACATCCCGTCCCCTACCTAACAGCCCGTCCCCTACCTAACAGCCCGTCCCCTACCATACAGCCCGTCCCCTACCTAACAGCCCGTTTTCTACCATACAGCCCGTCCCCTACCTAACAGCCCGTCCCCTTACTAACAGCCCGTCCTCTACCTAACAGCCCATCCCCTACCTAACAGCCCACTCCCTACCATACAGCCCGTCCCCTACCTAACAGCCTGTCCCCCTTCTTCTGGCTTACAGATTCCTGAGTGTACCCAGGTAGGAGAAAGCAATGAAAGCACCGTGCTCAGGAAAGGCTACCCAGTTCCAGAGGATGAACAGTGATTGCTCTAAACCAACCATGGTAATCCATTCCCCTTTATCATGAATTGTTTTAGAGGTATGCATGTCAGTAAATTCTGACACATGGTATCTATAAAGATGTTTGTTGGCACTTCTGCAAAATTGAAGATGTATGCAAGAGAGACTTCTTTCTTTCCTGCTTTGGCTTTGCATGTAAAGACATATTACTGAGACCAACAGTTGCCATCTTAACACCACAAGAAGATAATGGGAAAGCTGGTCCTAAGTCCTCATATGATTAAGCCAAAGAACTAACCTCAAGGCTTATTATCATGTGAGAGAAAAAGAAGTCCTCTTACTTAAACTCCTTGTAGGCACATATTCTATAACTGCAGCCAAAATCATCATAACCAATATACCTTATCATCAAAAACTTACCCCAAAATTTCCTTGAAGCTGTGGCAAGAAAATGTCGTTGAAGGCACAGTGGGAATAAGGGCAGCTACTGGTGTTGAAGAGTTTAAGGACACTTTGCTGGCATTGTTGGTAGTTTCCAACGCCACGGATTTGCAACTGAACAAACGGAAGAGTCGTCTGAAATGTCCTGGTGCAGGGGCTCTCATTAAGGTCACTTATGTTCATTATCCTGCTGTATCCATGGTTAAAACATGGGTCCTGGATGGTTCCATCTGTCCCCTAAACGGAAAAGTCACTTGAAGGGATCACATGCTTTGGGTACAAAAGCACCAGCCTGACTTTATGAATGTGTAGGAATTGTGCAATATCCCAGCATTGGCATCGGTATGCCTCTATCCTGCGTTTTTCAGCCTTGGGAATAGTCAGATTTGAATAACAGGTACCAGAACTGGTATCAGATGTAAATAAACTTTCTCTATTCATAGAAAGCTAATATAGTGCAAGCTAGGCCCAGAAATGCCATTGGTTTGGAATGTTCCCTAAGTGCTTAGTTCTAATCACATAGGTCAAAAGCAGATTCACAAGGAAAACCAGGAAGACTCTCAAAATTCAGAGCCTGGGGTAGTTCTCCAGTAGTTAGTTGGTCCTGCCCCCCAACTCCAAGCAAAAGAGCAGAACTCCAAGAGCTGGAAGTTCCTTAAGGTTATTTAAGCCAGGAGTATCAAAATGCTTTTAACCCACAACCCAGTATGTTCAAGAGAAGAGGACTGCTGTGGCTCAGGGGCTTAATGGAGTCTTGGGGCTCAGTAGGCACCTCTCAGCAGTCCAGTGGAAGTCGTCTTATGGATAGTGCTTCTGAGAACCAGAAAGGGAGCTTGGGAGGAGAGAAGAGAACTGCTTGTCCTTTTAGTGGAGACAGGGAACAGCTGGATATGACAACCTGGCTCTGTGTTTGTTTATCAGGGTGTGCCTGGTACTCGCATAATTTCAAGTATGTTTAACTTTTCTTGCCTTAAAAATACAGAGAGTGTCTGGGGACAAGATTTGAAGTGTTGATTCCTAAACCTGGTGTTTTCCCTGAAGTATTTTTTCTCCTCCTTTTCTCAACCCTGGTTTTTTGTAGCTTGTAAGAAATGGAGATTTAAAAAGTGGTTATAAATTGCACACACCCTCCCCTGCAACAATATCCTAGCATGTAATTTTCACTGTCAACTCCACAGGGGTGAGAAATTATTTCCCAAGAAGGGATCTGAGTCGTGTCCTTGGAGATAGTGCAGTAAACAAATATAGGAGGTGATGTCTGGAGGGAAGGATTCATAAGGGTCTACCAGATGTACTTAGATCCCGCCTGAAAAGGTTTGGAAAGTACGATAACCAATTACTGAAGTAGAGAGAGCCAACAACAGGATGTGGGGGCTGGCCGCCCAGATGTGGGGTCTGGATTCAGTTATACTTGCCTGAACGTCCTTGGTTAGTTTCTTCAGGAGCGCCTGGTCCTTCCCGTAGCACAAGAAGCTGTGTGTGTATACGCTGTAGTCCCTGCCATAGAGACGGAAGTACAGAGCACTCTCCGGAGACTCAATTGTCTGGTTTTGGGGCACAAAAGTGATTTGCGTAGAGGCTCCCCCAAGGTCTAAAGCTCCATAAGTTTCCTGATCATCGCTTTCACCAGGCATCAGGTTGAGCCATTTCAGTTTCTGAAAAAGAGTAGTTGCCAGTGATAGAAGTCTCTGGACACCCCGTTTTTCACACTATTTCTTGGACTCAGCAACTTCCTAGTGTGAAGGATCAAGGGGCATAAGGGTGACACCAAGCTACTGGAAGTTCCTGAATCCACATCAGATCAGTAAGAAAAGAGGGCCCTCAAAGACATAGCTCAGACTGCAGCAATCTAGAAGCAGTCGTCGGTGTTTATGAACAAGGGGCTTGGAGCTGGAAAGACTCCAGTTCACATACTCATTCATTTGCTCGTTATCTGTGTAACCTTGAGTAGAATAACCAACCTTCTCTAGCTGTCAACTGGGGCTCTAAAATGAGAGAATAGTTGTTCTGAAGATTAAATCATACAGTATGTGGAAAGTGCTTGGCATAGCACCAAGCAAATATTAGCCATTCTTATTTTTAATGATATATTTTTATGTCTCTCTAAAGTGAAGATATGGCTTCCTTATTCTCCAATAGTAAAAGTTCTTGTAAGAGAATTGTACCTCTGGTGACTCTTGCAAATGTGGGAGTAAGTGAATTTGTTCATTCATCCATCATTCAGTCTGATTAGCAATCAAGTATTGCCTGAGACAGCAACAGCATCGGGCCCCAGGGAGCCACTCTATGTGTGCTTTAAGATAATCACCTTAGTGAATTTTCCCAGCAGGTAGTTGATAGTAATCCAGCCATAGGCACCTTCCTCCATGCCAGAGATGATTCTGGCACCCTGGAAGTCAAAGGGTTGGTTCCTGAGAATCTCCGTGAGCTCAGCCAAAACCTTGTCCGCCGACTGTTCATTTTCTAATCTACACAAAGGAAGAGCTGAAGTTACCAGTTTTAATAACTGCAACTACTCATGTCAGCCACAGCTTGCAGTCACTTCTCCCAGGAAGTGAATCATAACTCACTGGAATAAACAGAGAGATGGAGCTCTCCACCACACACGGCTGCCTGAGGGGCCCTCCTTTTGAGCAAGGCAGAACTACCTTTTTGCCCCCTCTCTCTAAATCCAAATCCTCCCAATCCCTGGATAGATTCATCTTCCTAAAATATCATTTTTGTTGTTGTTTCTTGGCTCCAAAAACTTACCAATGAAATTTTAATTACTGTGGTGGTCATAGCTGGGTGTTGTTTGATTACCACACCTTAAGCCAGGGGTCCCCAAACTTTTTACATAGGGGGCCAGTTCTCTGTCCCTCAGACCGTTGGAGGGCCGGACTATAAAAAAACTATGAACAAATCCCTATGCACACTGCACATATCTTATTTTTAAGTAAAAAAACAAAACGAGAACAAATACAATATTTAAAATAAAGAACAAGTAAATTTAAATCAACAAACTGACCAGTATTTCAATGGGAACTATGCTCCTCTCACTGACCACCAATGAAACAGGTGCCCCTTCCAGAAGTGCGGTGGGGGCCGGATAAATGGCCTCAGGGGGCCGCATGTGGCCCGCGGGCCGTAGTTTGGGGACCCCTGCCTTAAGCCAATGTGTGCCACACTAGCCATTGCTGGTGGCTCCTAGCTGGTTACATCCTCAGGCTCTGCTTGTGGTTCTTAATTAAGAACACAACAACAGGTGGCAAATGCCCAAATGCCCTGGGACAGATACCCACCCCCCACTGGTGCCACCCTGGGGAAAAATCTTCCTCATCCTGTCCTCAGTCCTGTGGTCTGTCTGAGACCTTGCGACCTAAAGGAGAAATCTTCCAGGGCTGTCATAATGAAGACGGGATGCAATTGCTTCCAAGACGTAGGCTGCGCAACACCGAGAGCCTCTGGGGCAGCGGATGCTGCCTGGCAGCTGGCGTTAGACTTCTGTGATCTCTCGCATTAGACTCCTGTAAACTCTGGTCTGTGTGACCTCCATACCTACACCTGGCTCCCTTCTCAACCCTCGTTTTCCGTTCCTCCAGCCTGCCTCTCTGCTGGTGATACCGACTGTGTAACATCACTTAGTGGATTCTCAGGCTTCCTCTCCAAATCCCACTCAGAACCCTGGCTCTACCACGAACCAGGTGTGACCCTGGGTGACTTACTTAATATTTGTAAGGAACAGCTTCCTTCTCTGGTTAATAATAGTTAATAAAACCTCTTACTTTAGGCTCTGGCCAGTTGGCTCAGCGGTAGAGCGTCGGCCTGGCGTGCGGGGGACCTGGGTTCGATTCCCGGCCAGGGCACACAGGAGAAGCGCCCATTTGCTTCTCCACCCCCCCTCCTTCCTCTCTGTCTCTCTCTTCCCCTCCCGCAGCCAAGGCTCCATTGGAGCAAAGATGGCCCGGGCGCTGGGGATGGCTCCTTGGCCTCTGCCCCAGGCGCTAGAGTGGCTCTGGTCACGGCAGAGTGACGCCCCGGAGGGGCAGAGCATCGCCCCCTGGTGGGCAGAGCGTCGCCCCTGGTGGGCGTGCCAGGTGGATCCCCGTCGGGCGCATGCGGGAGTCTGACTGTCTCTCCCCGTTTCCAGCTTCAGAAAAATACAAAAAAAAAATAAACAAAAAAAACCTCTTACTTTATAGAATTATGATGATTACGGCGCAGGGATAAGAACATAGTTAGGGCTCAACAATTACAAATAGTATTACTACGACTATTATTATTTTACTATCTGCATCCTATGTTCTATCTATTTACAGCTCCCTGACCATGCCCTGGTCTCTCACACGTTCCTGCTTTTGCATATCTATTAGAACACAAGCTGCAGGAAGGCAGGGACTTTGTCCTCTTTGCCTGACACATGATGGGTGCCAGATAAACATAGGTTATGGAATGCAAAAGGATTGCCCTGCATGTGATGCCCTTGCTCCACCCTCCAACTCATCCTTCGTGATTCAGCTCATGTGTCCCCTTCTCTGGTAAATCCCCCTGACCTCCTCCCATTCTGGGCAGGACAAAGTGTAGCAGCTCTGAGCAGCCTTCTATTAAAAAACTGATCAGCCCTGGCCGGTTGGCTCAGCGGTAGAGCGTCGGCCTAGCGTGCGGAGGACCCGGGTTCGATTCCCGGCCAGGGCACACAGGAGAAGCGCCCATTTGCTTCTCCAGCCCTCCGCCGCGCTTTCCTCTCTGTCTCTCTCTTCCCCTCCAAGGCTCCATTGGAGCAAAGATGGCCCGGGCGCTGGGGATGGCTCTGTGGCCTATGCCTCAGGCGCCAGAGTGGCTCTGGTCGCAACATGGCGAAGCCCAGGATGGGCAGAGCATCGCCCCCTGGTGGGCAGAGCGTTGCCCCATGGTGGGCGTGCCGGGTGGATCCCGGTCGGGCACATGCGGGAGTCTGTCTGACTGTCTCTCCCTGTTTCCAGCTTCAGAAAAATGAAAACAAAAAACAAAAAAAACTGATCACCCTGTAATGAAATGCTGATCTCCTCGAGGGCTGAAGTCACCTACTTCCTCCATATCCTGGGACAGAGGAGGCAGTCAGTATATGCTGCATGAATGAATGAATGAATGAATGAACAAACCAGCAAACAAATCATCCACACAAATACTAAGTGGTAACCAATAAAGATGTGCTAGCTGTGTTTGTGTCTCGGGACACGTGTGACTCTCCTTGGGTCTCCCCTTCCCAGAGACTGACTCCCTAAATCTGTAGCCCCAAACCTCATAGTACATAAAAGCTTATCCTTCTCTCTTTGTGCCCTTGCCACCTTGAATTTCCTGTGGGGAGAAGGGCAAGAAGGATTTTTAAAAACATACTTAAACTACCAAACTGACACATACTCAGAGTTTTCCACATACTAAGAGTTTGGGAGTTTTGCCCACTGAGAGTCAGGATATTTAGAATTGTATTGTAGGTGTTAGGGAAGTGTGGCACTCTCCCATAACTTCAGAGGCTCCTGAACTGCCAAACCTAACTCCCAGCTGCTCCTGGTCCCTAGACGTTGCTGTACCTGAGCAACCGCATGCCTGCCGTCGCTCCCAGGTAAACAGGAGTCTCTCGGTGCTGGGATGTTGGAATCACTTTCCTGGCTTTTTCCATGCATGCAGCCAGATACATACCCAAGTCATGTATTTTATGAGCATATTTTGAGATTCCAGGACCTAGGAAAAGATATAGAAGCAGATGAAAATGGTTTTTTTTTGTTTTTTTTTAATTATTATAAATAATTTTTTATTTTAATGGGGGTGGCATCAATAAATCAGGGTACATATATTCAAAGAAAACATTTCCAGGTTATCTTGTCATTTAGTTCTGTTGCATACCCATCACCCAAAGAGAGATCGTCCTCCGTCACCCTCTATCTGAAAATGTTTTTCAAAAGTATAGAACATACCTTGACAATATTAGAGGAAAATACTGGTGTTTTCTGATAAAATTCAAGAAGACAAGTTCTTGATGTGACATATATTAGTTTGCTTTACTGAGAATGTAACTCACTGAATTAGTCTTGGTAGCGACATACTTTCAGACCTTGGACTGTGCCTGTATGCTGTTCAATAATTTTGCCACTGGATGGCGCAATTTTCACATTCAATTGCATAACTACATTCAGATTTTAATGTTAATCTTATGGATAGCTACTCAATATAGATACTTTTTCACGTTCCTTCCACAGAATTATAGTTAACACTAATTCCTAGAAGATATAAAATGAGAAATATGGCATTTAAAACAAAAATTAAACACCAGGCACATTGGTTTTTACTGAAAAGATAGAAACTGCTACTAACTAGCTATGTGATTATAGTTATGTGATCATATCATAGCTAGATCCCTAAAATTTACAAAACAGATTGTCTTCCTATTAGAAGAAACCAGAATAGCATCCCTGTCTCCTTAGTGATTTTTCCTCTCTGATACCCTGCCTCCGTAGTAATACTACTGTTTTTCCTGTTTTAGAGCAAAACTAATTGTTGCTATGGAGAGGATTAGAGCCAAGATTCCTTAAACTTTTTGAAATGAACACTTAACAATTTCAGTTCACTCTAAGATAAACATCCTCACTATTGGGGCTTTATAGTGAGGATTTGGCTTAAAGATAATTATCCAGATAGGGTAGTCACTCATAAGTTTTTAAACTGCCCAGTTACTTAGCTGTGATGAAAAAATCAACTTGTAAGTTATCACCTAATTGTTTTAATTCAAAAGGTCTGGCCTTCAAGAATGGGTGGGTCTCAACATCTGTACTTTAACAAACCCTCCAGGTAGTTTAAATTTGAGAACCACTGGCTAAGACGTGGGTTTGAAGTTGGGCAGATCTCCACTTGAATCCCAGATCCATCATTAGCTCAAGCACCCTTAAATATGTGGCCTAACATCTCTCAACCTCAGTGCCCTTGTCTTTAAAAATGGGAATAATGATACATACCTCCAAGGGAGATCATCTTCAAAAATAATATTTTTAGTATCTAGGTTGGTGCATAGCACACAGAACTGTCCTGTTGATAGGAGGTACTATTACTCAGTTATTTTTAAATCTGTTTATGTGTCAAGAGCTAGCTGGGTCATTAAGCACTGATTTCAATAGTATTTTTATAGCGATGATAAAATAACAATAGCAGCGCCGCTGTGCTCTTCACTTGACTTGCTTTACTTCCTGTGCTCCACTTGCCCAGCGCGCCCCACGTCCCGCTGCCCCTTCCCTTTTACTGCACCTTACCTTTTACCTTGCACTCTTCTATCTGATTCACCACCCCTGTGTCATTCTCCTTCTCTGCCGGCCACTTGTAGATGTACAGGGTTGTGTGAGAAGAGCCTGCATCCAGCACAATCCCATACTGGGGGCAAAACAAACGGAGAACTTGTCACCATTACATTGTTCCTCTCCGTATTGAGCTTGCAACAGAAAATAGACAAAGACAGGAGTTTTGAAAAACATGAGGAGAAAGTATATTAATTTAAGAGAAATGTGGAGCCTGACCAGGCAGTGTGGCGCAGTGGATAGAGCGTCGGACTGGGACATGGAGGACCTAGGTTCGAGACCCCGAGGTCGTCAGCTTGAGCGCGGGCTCATCTGGTTTGAGCAAGAATCACCAGCTTGGACCCAAGGTCGCTGGCTCGAGCAAGGTGTCAGTTGGTCTGCTGTAGCCCCCTGGTCAAGGCACATATGAGAAAGCAATCAATGAACAACTAAGGTGCCGCAACAAAGAGTTAATCTCTCTCCCTTCCTGTCTATTTGTCCCTGTCTATCCCTCTCTGTCTCTCTCTGTTTCTGTCACTCACACACACACACACACACACACACACACACACACACACGAGGAACATTGCAAGTGGGGGAACAGGAGAGAGGTTGCCTGGAGTTGCCCTGATCACAAGATCTACCAGCACTCCAACCTCTTGAGCATATTGGCTGTCAGTGCTGGCAGCTCATTAGAAATATCCAGGCCTTACCCAGGGTGGGGCCTGAGCATCAGTATTGTTTAGAAGCTTCTTGGGTGGTTCTAATATGCAGGCAAGATTCTAAACCAAATGCTGAAATGAGTGACACAATATGGAGGGAATGGAAAGCCATTAATTTAGTAGTTCCTAAATTTGTATACACACTGAAATCATTAGAATCGCCTGCACAATTCCAAAGGCTACTGAAGCCTATGTTCTACCACCCAGACATGTACCATAATTCAAATTTTTATTTTTATTTTTTTTAGTGAGAGGAGGGGAGGCAGAGACAGACTCCCACATGTGCCCCAGCAAGCCCACTCGGGGACAATGCTCTGCCCATCTGGGGCTCTTGCTCCGCTGCAACCAGAGCCATTTTTTAGTGCCTGAGGTGGAGGCCATGGGGCCATCCTCAGCGCCTCACCCTTGCACCAATCGAGCCATGGCTGCTGCAGGAGGGGAGGAGAAGAGAGGGAGAGGGAGGGGAAGGGGATGGAGAAGTAGTGCTTCTTGTGCCCTGGCCGGGAATTGAACCCAGGACATCCACACACCAGGCCAACACTCTACCAGTGAGCCTACTGGCCAGGGCCCAGATATATATTGAATAATTTAATAGGTCTGATGTGCGGTCTGGGATTTGGAAGAGAGACATGGAAAATACTAAACTTGTTTGCTTTTTTATTACAAATATAAGTTGTATTCAAATTTTTTATTTGTTTGTTTTAGAGAGAGAGAGGGACAAACAGACAGGAAGGGAGAGAGATGAGAAGCATCAACTCATAGCTACAGCACCTTAGTTATTGATTGCTTTCTCATATGTGCCTTCAAGGGGGGGGGTGCTCCAGCCGAGCCAGTGACCTTGGGCTCAAGTCAGCAACCTTTGGGTCATGTCTATGATCCCACACTCAAGCCAGTGACCCCATGCTCAAGCTCGTGAGCCCATGCTCAAGCCGGCGAGCCCGTGCTCAAGCCCGCGCCCTCGGGATTTCAAACCTGGCTCCTCAGCATGTCAGACCAACACTCCATCCACTGCACCACTGCCTGGTCAATAAATTTTAGGAGATATGTACTTTACTTCATGTTTGGGAGTAGGGGAGATAAAAGAATAAAGGAAGAGAAAATGTGTGCTGGGAAAGACAGCATTTTTAAGAACAAGATACTCGGAGAAACGAAGAACAACCAAGTCCCCACCTCCCATTACATAATATATTAAATATACCCGGCAGGTGTTACATAAAGCGCTTTATAGGAACTACCTGACTTAACCCTCAGAACAGTGCCGTAAATTAAGTACTATTTTTAATCCCTCTGCATAGGTGAGAAACTGACTGAAGTACAAAGAAGTTACATAATTTACTCAAGAGACTCAGCTCATCGGTGACAGTGCTTGAATTTGAATCAGAGTCAGACTCAAGAACTTATGCTCCTTATAGAGAGAAATATAGGAGCAAGGACTAGGCAGTAGTTTTCATGTTGTCGCCTCCTTTTTAGAACTTTTTTTTTTTTTTTTGGTATTTTTTCTGAAGCTGGAAACGGGGATAGACAGTCAGACAGACTCCCGCATGCACCCGACTGGGATCCACCCGGCACGCCCATCAGGGGGCGATGCTCTGCCCACCAGGGGGCGATGCTCTGCCCCTCCGGGGCATCGCTCTGTCGCAACCAGAGCCACTCTAGCGCCTGGGGCAGAGGCCAAGGAGCCATCCCCAGCGCCCAGGCAATCTTTGCTCCAATGGAGCCTCACTGCGGGAGGGGAAGAGAGAGACAGAGAGGAAGGAGAGGGGGAGGGGTGGAGAAGCAGATGGGTGCCTCTCCTGTGTGCCCTGGCCGGGAGTCAAACCCGGGACTTCTGCACGCCAGGCCGACACTCTACCACTGAGCCAACTGGCCAGGCCTTTAGAACTTTTAATGAAAGAGAACTAAAGCAAAGCATGCCAATCTTAGCTGTGCATCCCAGTGTGTTTTTGCATATGTACACATCTGTATAAACCACCACCCAGGTCAAGATACAGAACATTTTCTAGTCCCCAGAGGACTTCCTGGTGCCCCTCTCAGTCAGTTTCCCCCACAGGTAACCACTGTCTTGATTTCTGTCACCAAGGATGACTTTTGCCTGTTTTTTTGAACTGCAGTAAATGGACTGACTTAATGTCTAATGCCTCCTTTATGTCTAATTTGTTTCACTCTACACGGTGTCTCTAAGATGCATTCAAACTGTGTGCATCAGTAGTTCGCCCCTTTTCATTTCTGTAGAGTGGTCCATTATTTCCATGTACTATATTTTTATCCATTCTACTGTTAATAATGAAAACATTTGGGTTCTCCCCAGTTTGGGACTATTGGGAATATAGCTTCCAAGAACATTCTTGTACATTCCACTTTGTACAAGCTCTCATTTCTCGGGGGTATTTACCTGAAAGTAGACTAAAGAATATATTCACCTTTGCTTACATCCTTGGGTTTAATAAGGAAAAAAACGCCATGATTGAATAATAATGTCTGCCATTGGCTTGTGAGGGACACAGGTACTTTTTATTTATCACTCCTATACTGGAGAGGAAAACGGAGAAAGGTAAGCAGGGGACCAGAAAGAAGAGAAACAGGAAGTGCATCTAACGTGTGAGCTAACCACTCTCATCACACTGTGCTGCTCAGTGGAGCTGTGGACCTCCAGGTGTGTTCTGCCCCTGGTGACACCGGGGAACAAAATTTTTGTTGCATCCACAAAAACACTTGTTCTCACCTAATTCGAGTGTGCTGATCTCAAATCTGACATTAGTTTTTCTCTGTGCGCTACAGTCTTTCTGCAATTCAATACTTTAGGTTTTCATCTTATTGTAAAATTTTCAACATTTAGTTTATCATAATGAAGTAGAATGTCTTCTTGGGCATAATCTTTGTGAAAATGTAATAATTTATATAATGCAATAAATACACTAATATACTAAAAGATATGATTGCATCAGAATTTGTCTACAATTTCAAAATAGAACATATTAAAACACTTATTTTAATCATAAAATTTGTGCAAAACGTATTTAAATTCTATTCAGGCAAAAATCTGCGTTTGTAGCTTTTGCGTTTGTGTACTTGTTGAGGACAATCTCATTTGAAGCTCCAGCAGTGGTCTGCCATCATATTTCTGTCCCATCGCCCCTAACAATGCTCTTCCATCGTCTTCAGATCTTGATGAAAGCATTCTCCCTGCTCATCACTAGCAGCACCAAGATTTTCAGGAAACTTATCAAGGTGACTGTTCAGGAAGTGAATCTTAATGCTCATGTTCCATCCAATATCGCGGAAAGCCAACAACATCCCTTGAACCAGAAGTTCTGCTTTTTTGTTGCCAAGAAGTTCTTTGTAACTGCCACAAAAGACTGCCATGCTGCTTTCTCCTCCTTATTCATCTTCCTGGCAAATTCTTCGTCACGTATGATGGTTCAAATTTGGGGTCCATTGAATACACCTGCTTTTATCTTCTCAAAAGACAAGTCAGGAAAAGCAGAAATAATATGTTGAAATCATTCACTTTCTCTATTCAAAGCCTAAACAAACTGCTTCATTAAGCCAAGTTTGATGTGAAGTGGGGGGAAAATTATCCTGTCTCAGTTAACTACAGGTTCATTCTCAATTATTTTGCATCCCTACTTCCAGAGCTTCACGTTTTGGCCACTCCTTCTGTGTCCAGTGTTTCTCCCAAGCTCGGCTGTCCCACAAACACAAAAAACAAGGATACTTTGTGAAACCTCTCTGTTGTCTTAGCAGGAAATTTACCATTTTAAGATCCACACAAATGATCCAGTTATGCTCCTCATACTTCAGTAAGTTGAGGACAATTTCTATGTCATTATAATCTTCTCGCAGATGAGTTGAATAGCCAATTGGAACCACTGCATAAACATTACCATTGTGTAGGAGAACACATTTCAGACTCCATTTAGAGCTGTCAAGAAATAGCTGCCAATCTGTTGGACTGTAAGTGGTAACACCTAGCTGGCTGAGAAGACTACTGATATCATCACAGTAAACAAAATGTTGTCTTTGGAAAAAAATCCACAAAGATTTGTTCACGCTTCCTGAAATTGGATACTTTAGCTGACCGGTGAAGTACATTCTTTTCTTGAAGCCTGGAGGTTAATAACTCAGCTGCTTTCTTTGATAGGCCCAAATCTCTTACTAAGTCATTCAATTTGGGTTAGCTAAACTGCTGAGGGGTTAATGACTGCTTGGCATCAGAAGAAGACCTTTCAGATTCTACAACCATTTTCTCATGCATCTTATCAAAATACACTTGATCACCATGTTCACTTTCTTCATCCTTAGAAGAAGTAAAACCATTGAAAACTGGAACTGGGAGTGTCTCAGAGTGTGGGATAGGTCGTATTGCTGAAGGAATATTAGGATATGCAATCACATGCCGTTTTTTCTTGCCGATGCCCTTTGTATGGATCAGTCAGAAATAACAGTCACTGCTGTGGTCCTTAGGTTCACACCAAACCATGGGAATACCAAAAGGCATTCCTTTGCATTTTCCTTTTGTCCAGTCACGAAGCATTTCCTCACAATTATGACTCACAATATGAGGAGCCCAATTCTTGTCTTGATCGCCAAGGGGAACTTGAAAATAGGCAATATATGCACGTGTCACAAATGATGAAATATTGCGCCTTTGACCTTGAAGTGTGTAACAGCCACATGTATAACGGAAGGTGTCAGGACTATTCTTACATTTACACCTACTCGAAGAAGACATGATTCAATCTTAAAACAAAATAAGAGGGTGTTTTTTTATCAGATAATTTTTTACATTTAAAAAAAACTACAATTATGTAAAAGTGATGGTTGTAAAACATTAATTACCTGTGATTATGTTCAATCCAAGAGTCGTTGCCCTTTAACTGCAATTTAAAAACCAATGCATGCCATTAAGTGTAACAAAAAAATTAAAATTGCATAAAAATTAGAGCATGCATCAAAAAACTCATTTCAGATTTGAAATCAGCAATGCAGAACTATATAGAAACAGTTCTAAAACCTCATGCAACAGAAAATGAAAAAAAAAATTGTTCCCCAGCATAATGCTTTAAATTTAGCAGTTTTTCATATAGATCCCCTCATTCTGTCTTATCACATGCTAAGAACCTAACTTTCAGGGAGAAAAAAAGACAAGAATGAGGGTTCAAGAGATCTCCTTAGACCACTGGGAATAGCTAAAAGTAGAGTCTTCTGAGGAGTCGTTTTACTGTATTTAACCACAGGCCCGGGAGTATCGTCACTGCAGTGTGAGGACCCTTGACCTTCATAACCTCCACAGTGTTCTCTCCTCGTTGCACATAGCAGAGGATTCCCTGTGGTAATTGGCATTATGTCCTCATAAAGAAAGGGTCTGTGTCATTCTTGCTGTGGGAATGGCAGGGAAGCAAGCTGGACAGACTCTTCTGCAGCTAGGCTTACAGCGGGAGGGAACCAAGGACTGGCTTAGGTGTGACCGTAGAGGGCTGAGAGCGGTGTCACTGAGCCATCATGAGGGTCCATGAGAAATCTCCAGGTGGAGAAAGGGGCTCAGGGGTTACACAGGACAAAATATTGTTCCCTGGCAGAGCCCCTGAATTCTTCCTGCCAGAAAATGTTCCAACCACAGCAGCATATGATAAAAAGTTAGCAAGGCTACAGCAATGAGCAGCCTTTATCTGGAGTCAGGATGTTCTGTCTGACTTTGTTGACATAAAAGTCACTCTTCTAGTAGAACAAAGAAACCAGCATTGCTTCTATCAGGCTGTTTCTCCCAGGCCTTGCCCAATGAAGTGGCTGAGGAATGAAGGCTTTTACTACATTTCGTTTGGCACGTGTTTAAGAACAGGGTAATACTTTAACGCAGGAATTACAGACATTTCATCTTGTGTCTACAGCAGACTGGAATGCTAACCTGTTGAACTGGGCCAGATATTTTTGTTTGCTGAAATGGTTTGCAAAACAAAAAAACTGACATCGTTTGCTGCTTGAGGGACAGATAAAGATTAATTGAAAATTCTCAGTTTGAACATTTTAGGAGTTTGCCTCTCATTGTTACAAAACTGTCAGCACACCCACTCACTTTTATATCTGGTCTATTTTAGAGCTAAATGTCCACTGCAGTTATTCTTATTTTATAGAGGAGAAACGTGTCCAGAAGTATGCAAGGACTTGCCTAATAGATACAGATAATTAATGCCTTACCACCCATCTAGAACCCAGGTAACCACCACCTCTGGTTCGCTTTCACCCCACCAGTATTTTCCATGTCTGGAGGGCACTGCGCCTGCAGGGATCTGGGCACACTGGCTTTCCTAGACGCTTGGGGAACGCTGCGTGTTCTCCCCCTTTCCTGGGCTCAAGAGCCAGAGGGGCAGCGAGGCTTCAGGGAATTGTGTGACAGTGGTGCAACCTGCTCAGCCTTGTCTAAGCCGCATGCCTCCAACGCGGACACCAGAATTGTCTTTTTTTTTTTGTATTTTTCTGAAGCTGGAAACGGGTAGAGACAGTCAGACAGACTCCCGCATGTGCCCAACCGGGATCCACCCGGCACGCCCACCAGGGGCGACGCTCTGCCCACCAGGGGGCGATGCTCTGCCCCTCCGGGGCGTCGTTCTGCTGTGACCAGAGCCACTCTAGCGCCTGGGGCAGAGGCCAAGGAGCCATCCCCAGCGCCCAGGCCATCTTTGCTCCAATGGAGCCTTGGCTGCGGGAGGGAAGAGAGAGACAGAGAGGAAGGAGGGGGGGGTGGAGAAGCAAATGGGCGCTTCTCCTATGTGCCCTGGCCAGGAATCGAACCCGGGTCCCCCTCACGCCAGGCCGACACTCTACTGCTGAGCCAACCGGCCAGGGCCCAGAGTTCTGTCTTAAATAAAACCTCTACCCTACAGAAGTGCTTTGAAATGCTGTGCCTGGCCACGCTAGCACCCTTGCCCAATGTTTCTCTGTAACTCGTATTTAAAACATTTTTAAAAGCTCCTGTGAGTATGTCCTTCACACTAAAGAAAAAGCTAAAGTTTAAGTAGTGAGGAAGAGATCTGACATTTCCTTAATATTATCATTTCAATATTATTTCTATTTTAAGAATATAAAAGTATTTCAGACAGCATCTAGAAAATAAAATGAAAAGGAAAAAGATGTTTAAAATTCCACCAACTAGATATTTATATTTATTTTCTTGCAGGTTTTTTTTTTTTTTTTTTTTAATGCATGGTGATTTTTATAGAGGTGTCATCTTACTACACAGACAACTTTGTCCTAAGCTAGTTTTTGATCAAACACATAATTTCAGCCATCATAACTGATCTTCATGAGCTATGTTGAGAAACAATGGTGGGAGAAAAGTGTCAAAATGACCCTGCTCGGTTCATGGAGACCCCAACGTAGGGGCCTTGCTG
This sequence comes from Saccopteryx leptura, assembly GCF_036850995.1. Classification (NCBI taxonomy): domain Eukaryota; kingdom Metazoa; phylum Chordata; class Mammalia; order Chiroptera; family Emballonuridae; genus Saccopteryx; species Saccopteryx leptura. The sequence goes on from NC_089515.1 coordinate 31,785,630, forward strand.
AAGACCTGAAGGGTGGGTGGCAGCAGGCCCTCAGCTCACAGAGACTGGAGGCTGTGTGGAGGTGGGGCAGACCCCTTCTCAGGATGGAAATAATTCTACCTGTGTAAATGTCATACTCCCAAGCCTCTGGGTAAGTCTCCCCAGATGTGGGGGGGGAAAAGAGAAAACTGGAGCAGCAAATGACCTACTTCTATTCCTGGCTCTGCAGAAGTGGGATATTTCTCCCTGTCTTCTGAGTCTGCTCATTCAGAAAACATCCACCCTCACCCTGGCCTGCTCTCAGTTCCACAGGAGCTATGCTGCTTCTCTTCCAGAGCCTTTGCCCAGAACGCCCTTTCCCTGAAGTCCCAGCCTTCTCTGACAGTCTCAGATGAAAGCCTGCCCTCCTAATCCACATCTCGGAGCACCTGAAGATGTCCTTTAAAGGCCGAGTGTTCCACAGTGTGTAATTCCATATTTATGTGGCTACTTGATTAATGTTTGTCTTCCCTATCAGACTATAAGCTACATTAGGGCAGGTCTATTTTGCTCACCATGGTACACACAGTATCCGCTTTGGTATATTTTACTATATGTTGAGCACAAAGAAAGAATTCAATAGACAATTGTTGAATCAAATGAATGATTGAGGGGGGTTAGAACTATATGGCTCCTAAACTTCTTCCAGTCCTAAAAGGGGTTGATATTCACAATCTAATAAAAAGCCGTGCCATTGGGGTTGAGTTCACCACCACCACCACCATCACTCCCCCCAAAAAACCATAAGCCAGGAAACACAGAGTGTGATAACTAAATTTTCTTGGACCCTTCACACACAATTGGTTCTTCAGAATCTTTCTTAAGTTCCTGTAGCTTTAATAGTTACTTCAGCAGCCTCATCAGTCTGTCTCAGTGAGTCTTTTTGAATAAACAAAGCTTATCCTTTTGAATGTGACTCTAGTCCTCTATAAACAAATCAGGTCGCCATTAGCTACAGCAATGCTGGCAGACGTACAAACAATTAGAAACCAGTTTCTTCCTTTCTCTTTTCTTTAGAGTTATTAGACCTTCTGTACAAACCACAGTTTTGTTTTGTTTCGTTTTGTTCATTGTAGTCAAAAACACAGAACATAAAATTCACCGTTTTAACCATTTTAAGTGTATACTCCTGTGCTACTAAGTACATCCATATTGTTGTGAAATCACCACCAGCACCCATCTCCAAGTATTGTTTTTTAAATGGGACATTAAAATCCAGTGGAGTAAAAATAGTATAGCTACTTTCCAGGCGTATTTGAGGTTGAAAATTAGAGTAAATCCTTCCAAATTTTCCGTAAAAAGATAAAATCACAAATGCTTATGAAGAACAGTACTTTAGTGCCTGGCCAGGCGGTGGCACAGTGGATAGAGTGTCAGACTGGGATATGGAGGACCCAGGTTTGAGACCCTGAGGTCGCCAGCTTGAATGCAGGCTCTTCTGGTTTGAGCAAAGCTCACCAGCTTAGACCCAAGGTCTCTGGCTTGAGCAAGGGGTTACTCGGTCTGCTGAAGGCCCGCGGTCAAGGCACATATAAGAAAGCAATCAATGAACAACTAAGGTGTCACAACGAAAAACTGATGATTGATGCTTCTCATCTCTCTCCGTTCCTGTCTGTTCCTATCTATCCCTCTCTCTGACTCTATCTCTGTCTCTGTAAAAAAGAAAAAAAACAGTACTTTAGTTTCTTGTGTGAAAAGCAGATGCATGGGTTCAGGCCACTCCCCTTTAGTAGCAGTTGGATATTCTGGGAATGCTGACTCAGTGACCATAACACACTAACAGGTGAGGCCTTGCCGAGAACTCATCTCCCTCAAAGCAATGTTGACAGCTGCTCTCCACTGCGGGTTTCCAATGTGCCGGGCACTGTGATAAGTGACTCACTGGTACTATAGTCTTCACAATCATCCTCAACGCAAATACTATATCCATTTTACACACGAGGCAACTGAGGTGTAGAGAGGAATTTACTTGTCCAAAGCCTCATAGCTAGAAAATGGCAGATCTGGGATTGAAATCAAAGTCATTGGATAAAGAAGATATAGTACATATATATAATAGAATACTACTCATCCATGAGAAATGATGACATATTGCCATTCACGACAACATGGATGGCCCTTGAGAACATTATGCTAAGTGAAATAAGTAAATTAGAAAATGCTAAGAACTGGCCTGACCAGGTGGTGGCACAGTGGATAGAGCATTGGACTGGGATGCAGAAGGACCCAGGTTCGAGACCCCAAGGTCGCCAGCTTGAGTGCAGGCTCATCTGGTTTGAGCAAGACTCACCAGCTTGGACCCAAGGTCGCTGGCTCGAGCAAGGGGTTACTCGGTCTGCTGAAGGCCCGCGGTCAAGGCACATATGAGAAAGCAATCAATGAACAACTAAGGTGTCGCAATGCACAACGAAAAACTAATGATTGATGCTTCTCATCTCTCCGTTCCTGTCTGTTTGTCCCTGTCTATCCCTCTCTCTGACTCTCTCTCTGTCTCTGTAAAAAAAAAAAAAAAGAAAGAAAAGAAAATGCTAAGAACTGTATGATTTCACACATACGTAGGATATAAAAATGAGACTCATGGACTTAGACAAAAGTGAAGTGGTTACCAGATGAGAAGGAAGGGAGTAAAGAGGGCCAAATATATGGTGATGGAAAATGATTGACTTTGGGTGATGGGCACACAACACAATCAACACTTCAAATGCTATAGAAGTGTTTACCTGAAACCTATGTCTTCTTACTGACCAATGTAACCCCATTAAATTTAACTTCTAAATTAAAAAGAAATCAAGGTCATCTGGTCCCTGAGCCAGCACTGCATAGAAGTAGACAGCTTTTATGAAGGCATGTGGTTTGGTATTGAGTCAGTCTGGTGCCTTTGAGAGAACCCTGTGGCACTCTGTGTGTTCCAGAGTATGGAATGTTCATGCTGAAAGAAATGTCTGATGACTCGCAAACCGCCTGGGGTTCAGGGATGAGTGGACACTTACGGAAGTGGTGAACCAAGCAGACCTCAGAGCTACCTTCCCACCCTGGTTCACCAGGACGAAAGCACTTTCTCAGGGGACACTCTGGTACAGCTAACGATTCTTCATTAAACCCTATGTTGTTTTTTTTAAGTGGTCATTGCTAGCTATAAGACAGTGGTTCTCAGACTTGACTGGCACGAGAATGCCCCGATGCCTGTTAAAAGTGTCGATTCTGCTTGACCTGTGGTGGCGCAGTGGATAAAGCGTCGACCTGGAATTCTGAGGTCGCCGGTTCAAAACCCTGGTTTCCCTGGTCAAGGCACATATGGGAGTTGATGCTTCCTGCTCCTCCCCTCTTTCTCTCTCTCTCTCTCTTCTCTAAAATGAATAAATAAAATCTAAAAAAAAAAAGTGTCGATTCCCAGGCCCTGCAACCTGGAGGTTGGGACAGAGGAGGCTCTGGGGTGAGAATGGGGAACCAGGATCCTAGAGGACCCTGAGTCTGGGCTCTGCCTCCCACACTGACAAACCTGCTATCTGGGTGGCCCAAGGAGGGAGTAGGTTTACCTGTCACTTTGTTCACTGAGTCAGCAAACTTTTATGAGGTAACCACCCAAGTCAGATGCTGTGCTTGTTGCAATTTAACATTTATTTTGTGATTATTTGATTAATTATTGTCTCTTCCACTAGACTATAAGCTCTATGAGGGTAAGGCTTTGCCAGTCTTGCTCACTGCCAGATTTCCATGGCTTAAAATAGAGTAGATGGTCAATGACTATTTGTTAAATGAATGAATGAAGTGAATAATAAAATATATGCAAAAACAAATAAAACCCAGTCCCTGTCCTCAGTATGCTTGCAACCTAGGTAGTTGGGCATGTAAACACATCACTACATTAAGGAGTTCTTGTGTTTTGCCAGATGTCACCCAGGCCTGAGGCCACCACCTCCCCAACAAGGCCTAATCCAAACTGGGTTAGACGAGAAGATGGCAAGACTGAATCATCAGGACCAAGGAGGGCTGACCTGAGCTGGGCTGGACAAGGGTGAGTCAGGTGGGCAAAGCAGGGATAAAGACAAGTGGCAACTTGTCACCTGTAGGCTGCTCTTTTTTTTTTTTTTGTATTTTTCTGAAGCTGGAAACGGGGAGAGACAGTCAGACAGACTCCCGCATGCGCCCGACCGGGATCCACCCGGCACGCCCACCAGGGGCGACGCTCTGCCCACCAGGGGGCGTCGCTCTGCCGCGACCAGAGCCACTCTAGCGCCTGGGGCAGAGGCCAAGGAGCCATCCCCAGCGCCCGGGCCATCTTTGCTCCAATGGAGCCTTGGCTGTGGGAGGGGAAGAGAGAGACAGAGAGGAAGGAGGGGGGGTGGAGAAGCAAATGGGCGCTTCTCCTATGTGCCCTGGCCGGGAATCGAACCTGGGTCCCCCGCACGCCAGGCCGACGCTCTACCGCTGAGCCAACCGGCCAGGGCCCGACAGGCTGCTCTTCTGAGGGTCCTGGAGAACTTAAGCATCAGGTGCCCAATGTGGTGATATGCTCATAACACCTTCCTTTGGGTGTCTTTCTCTCCTTCCCTGTTTGCTGGAGATCACTTCTCAATATTAAAATCCTGCATTCGATTCCTTTATTAGGATGTGTTGCTTGGCCAAACTAAAACAAATGGAAAGAACTTTAATCTTTGGGTCAGAAAATGTTGCCCCACCTCCACCTCTGAGAACCTCAGAGACCCTCATTTTTTTATGTATAAAATGAGGATAATCTTTCATTATTCACAGCACTTCTGGGAAGAAGAAATTAAACTGAGTGTGGAAATGATTCACGCCTGACCTGTGGTGGCGCAGTGGATAAAGTGTCGACCTGGAAATGCTGAGATGCTGAGGTTACCGGTTCAAAACCCTGGGCTTGCCAGGTCAAGGCACATATGGGAGTTGATGCTTCCAGCTCCTCCCCCTTCTCTCTCTCTGTCTCTCTCCCCTCTCTCTCTCTCTCTGTCTCTTTCTCTCCCTCTCTCTCTCCTCTCTAAAAATGAATAAATTTAAAAAAAATTAAAATTATAAAAAAAAAAAGAAATGATTCACAAACTGCAACGTAGGGTATAAAACAGTGTTATCACTGTGGTTTAGGAGGAATTTCTTTACTGTTCAACTGCCAAATGAAAGAATTCCTCAGGACTTGGTCCTTGTCCTCTTCTCTCACTTTTTACCCCTTCCTATGATCTCATCCATTTCTAAGGCATCAGTACATCAACGACATTAGACACATAGCTTTGGTCTAGACCCGTGCTGTCCGATAAGGTAGCCATTAGCCACATGTGGCTATTGAGCACTTGAAATGTGACTAGTCTGAATTGAGATGTGCTGTGAGTGAAAAATCACACTGGAATTTAAGATAGTATAAGAAAAGAATGTAAAATATCTCAATAATAATTTTTTACTGTGAACTAAAAAGCTTTTGCATGGCTAAAGACAATATGAACAAAATAAAAAGACAATCCACACAATGGGAGAACATATTCAACAATATGTCTGATAAAGGATTAATAACCAAAATTTATAAAGAAATTGCAAAACTTAACACCAGGAAGATAAACAATCCAATCAAAACCTGGGCAAAAGAAATGAATAGACATTTCTCCAAAGAGGACATACAGATGGCCAACAGGCATGTGAAAAAATGCTCAACATCACTAATCATTAGAGAAATGCAAATTAAAACCACAATGAGATACCAGCTCACACCTGTCAGAATGGCGCTCATCAACAAAACAACACAGAATAAGTGCTGGTGAGGATGTGGAGAAAAGGGAACCCTCCTGCACTGCTGGTGGGAATGCAGACTGGTGCAGCCACTGTGGAAAACAGTATGGAGATTCCTCAAAAAATTAAAAATGAAACTGCCTTTTGACCCAGCTATCCCACTTTTAGGAATATATCCTATGAATACCAAATCACTGATTCAAAAGAAGAAATGCACCCCCGTGTTTATGGCAGCATTGTTCACAATAGCCAAGATCTGGAAACAGCCCAAGTGTCCATCAGTGGATGACTGGATTAAAAAGCAGTGGTATATATACACAATGGAATACTATGGGGCCGTGAAAAAGAAGGAAATTTTACCTTTTGCAACAACATGGATGGACCTGGAAACTGTTAGCTAAGTGAAATAAGCCAGGTAGAAAAAGAAAAATATCATATGACCTCACTCATTTGAGGAATCCAGTGAACAATGTGAACTGAGGAGAATAGAGGCAGAGGCGAGATCAAAGGGACAAGAGGGAAAGCGGTCAGAGGGAAAGGGGAGGAGAGGATGGGATCAGAGAAGGGAAACAGATTAGTGAAATTATACAGACATAACACAGCGTTATAGAGAACAGCACAGCAAATCCTGGAGGGAAGAGGGGAAGAGGGGAAGGCGTTAGGGGGAGGGGCAAGGGGGGTGTCGAGGGGAACATGCGGGTAGGGGGAGATATATTCGGTAGGACACTTGAATCTATGTAAACACAGTAAATTAAAATCAATAAAAATAATTTTTTATTGTGATGAAATGTTGAAGTAATAATACAAGGGTGGGAAAAGTAAGTTTATAGTTGTTCGTGTGGGAAAAGACATGCAGCTTATGAGTGTTACAGTAGCTTTATTAACTCAAAAGAACGTCCCATTGGCACAGTGCACTTAGGTGCAATCTCGTAAGTGTTCAAACTGGCAGCCTTCATCCTTTACACATCTGTGTAGTCGGCTTGCCGCACTCAGCACACTGTGGCACCGAGTTCTTACCTACTTTTGCCCACCCCTATATTTTGGATATATTGAGTTACATAAAATATATTACTAAAAGCATTTATTTTATTTATATAGACTTTCCAAGTATGTTGTCTTTCCAATCGTCCCTTGCTTGATGCTCTTCTGAAGGTGACATAATATTGGTTCTACAGAATCATGTAGGGTTTGTTTCTGGGTTTTTGTTTGGGGGGCGGTTGGCAAAAAAGAAATTTATTTCTTTACTACAACACAATCACATTTATACCCAAGTAACCAAATCACCATCCATCAGGTAAAAGAAAGAAATAATGCTGAGATTTTTAAGATACTTGCTTCTGGCCCTGGCCAGTTGGCCCAGTGGTAGAGCGTCAGCCCAGCGTATGGAAGTCCCAGGTTCAATTCCCGGCCAGGGCACACAGGAAAAGCGCCTATCTGTTTCTCCACCCTTCCCCCTCTCCTTTTTCTCTGTCTCTCTCTTCCCCTCCTACAGCCAAGGCTCCACTGGAGCAAAGTTGGCTCAGGCACTGAGGATGGCTCCATGGCCTCTGCTTCAGGCACTAGAATGCCTCCAGTTGCAATGGAGCAAGGGCCCCATATGGACAGAGCATCACCTCCTAGTGGACATGCTGGGTGGATCCTGGTCGGTGCATGTGCGAGTCTGTCTCTCTGCCTCCCTGCTTCTCACTTCAGAAAAATACAAATAAATAAATAAAATGCATGCTTTTTTGAACTTTAGTAGCAGAAGCTGGTCTATTATCATAATGCTGCTGACAATACTTAGGCAACAGGAGGCTGGGGACTTGATGCACGAGACTCCAAGAACTCAAGCTAGTATAAAATATATTGCTAAGATTAATTTCACCTCTTCTACTTTTATAAAAGTGGCTACTAGAAAAACTGAAATGTGACTTGCAATATTTCTACTGAGCAGTGCGGGTCTCTTTTCTGAGGTCCTGATTTGAATATCCAACTGCTTCTGTGACATTTCCCGTGCATATTCAGTACCTCAAAAACAACTGTTCAACAACTGAACTCAAAACCTTCCCCTCCTTCCAATCTATTATAATAGCCTCTTACCTAATCTCCTACACATACTCTTAACCCTCCTCCCTTTAATTCATTGCAGCAAGCGTGATTTTTCAAAACACAAATGTTATCATGTCACTGACCTCCACTGGTTTAGGATTGATTCTAAAATCGTCAGACTGACTTGCAAGTCCCTGCCCACCATCTCCCTCACCACCTTTATCCAATGCGTGACCCACTCTTGCTCTCCAACCAATTTCCTGTAGGTATCCAACTATTTCCTGCTGTGAGATTCCTGCACTTGCTTTCCTTCTGCCTAGAATCCTCTTCACCTCTGTCCAGCTAACTTCTAATCATCCATCAGATATCACTGTTAATGTCATTTTTTTTCAGGGAGGACTGCCCTGGCCCTCAACACTTACATTTGGTGGCACTCATCATAATTATAATTAATATTTTGTGTAATCTATTAAATGTGTTTTCGGCCCTGGCCGGTTGGCTCAGCGGTAGAGCGTCGGCCTGGCGTGCGGGGGACCCAGGTTCGATTCCTGGCCAGGGCACATAGGAGAAGTGCCCATTTGCTTCTCCACCCCCCCCTTCCTCTCTGTCTCTTTCTTCCCCTCCCGCAGCCGAGGCTCCATTGGAGCAAAGATGGCCCGGGCGCTGGGGATGGCTCCTTGGCCTCTGCCCCAGGCGCTAGAGTGGCTCTGGTCGCGGCAGAGCGATGCCCTGGAGGGGCAGAGCATCGCCCCTGGTGGGCGTTCCGGGTGGATCCCGGTAGGGCTCATGCGGGAGTCTGTCTGACTGTCTCTCCCCGTTTCCAGCTTCAGAAAAATACAAAAAAAAAAAAGAAAAAAAAAATGTGTTTTCTTCCCCAAATGGTAAGCTCAGTCATAGCTCTATTGGCTTCCCAATTGTGTAGCCCAGTGCCTGACTTAGATACTTAAATACTTAAATAATAATTATTTATATATAAATTTATGAACATGTGAATAAAAAGACACTAAATGAAGTATGGTCATAAAGACATGATGTATTTTAAAACAAATATACCAGGTACAAATATCTAAATGTGTTATCTCTAAATCATCAATTTTGGAAGAAAATACATGTATTCCAACAAACAACTCAAAAGAATTTAGTAGCTCATGATATTTGTTATTAATTTACAAATCATGCAAGAAAAAAAGCCTCATTTATTATTCCTAATTTTAGATTTTAAACATATTTTATCATGCACCTTCTTCATCAAACTTAGTTTTGAATGATTTCAGAGATAGGCCCTGGCCGGTTGGCTCAGGGGTAGAGCATCGGCCTGGCGTGCAGGGGACCCGGGTTCGATTCCCGGCCAGAGCACATAGGAGAAACACCCATTTGCTTCTCCACCTCCCCCTCCTTCCTCTCTGTCTCTCTCTTCCCCTCCCGCAGCCAAGGCTCCATTGGAGCAAAGATGGCCCAGGCGCTGGTGATGGCTCCTTGGCCTCTGCCCCAGGCGCTAGAGTGGCTCTGGTCGCAGCAGAGCGACGCCCCAGAGGGGCAGAGCATCGCCCCCTGGTGGGCAGAGCATCGCCCCTGGTGGGCGTGCCGGGTGGATCCCAGTCAGGCGCATGCGGGAGTCTGTCTGACTGTCTCTCCCCGTTTCCAGCTTCAGAAAAAAATACCAAAAAAAAAAAAACAAACAAAAAAACCCCAGAGATATTAGCAAAGAGTATGTTTGAAAGCAGCAATGTCTGACAGAACTTTCTGCAGCGATGAAATGTTCTGTGCCTGCATTGTCCAGTTCGGTAGCCACCAGCCACATGAGCCTATTGAGCAGCTGAAATGTAGCTAGTGAAAATATAGATCAAGTTTGTTTTATTTGATTTGATTTTAGTTAACGTGAATTGAAAGAACTGCATGTGGCTCATGACTATCTAATTAAGACAGCATACCTAGCTTAAAGCCATCACCAAAGACAATTCCTAAAATATTTTTGCCTTCAATATATGCCAGAGATCTTCTTTTATTTTATTTTATTTTTTTACAGGGACAGAGAGAGAGTCAGAGAGAGGGATAGACAGGGACAGACAGACAGGAACAGAGAGAGATGAGAAGCATCAATCATCAGTTTTTCGTTGTGACACCTTAGTTGTTCATTGATTGCTTTCTCATATGTGCCTTGACTGCGGGCCTTCAGCAGGGGTCTAAATTGATGATTTAGAGATAACACATTTAGATATTTGTACCTGGTATATTTGTTTTAAAATACATCATGTCTTTATGACCATACCTCATTTAGCATCTTTTTATTCACATGTTCATAAATTTATATATAAATAATTATTATTTAAGTATTTAAGTATCTAAGTCAGGCCCTGGGCTACACAACTGGGAAGCCAATAGAGCTATGACTGAGCTTACCATTTGGGGAAGGAAACACATTTAATAGATTACACAAAATATTAATTATAATTATGATGAGTGCCACCAAATGAAACCCCTAATTATGATGAGTGCCTTCGAGTAAATCCCTTGCTCGAGCCAGCAACCTTGGGTTCAAGCTGGTGAGCTTTGGTCAAACCAGATGAGCCCGCGCTCAAGCTGGTGACCTCTGGTCTCAAACCTGGGTTCTCCGCATCCCAGTCCAACGCTCTGTCCACTGCACCACTGCCTGGTCAGGCCAGAGATCTTCTTAAAATTAGTGTATAACCTCAACAAATGTCTAGTTGTACTCAAAGATCATACATAACATATAAGAAATGGCCTTTGAGTAAAATAAGCCAATGATAGTGCTATAAAGATTCACTTCAGATGCCAATGTCTGCTCTTCAAATACGCATACCTTTTATATAAAGAATGCCAAAGACCTTGCTCCATTTTGCCAGGCCAACATAACAACATGAGTCACAACAGGCTCAGATGACCACTGAGAATAAGAGAAGGTCATCTATAACAAGTAATCATTAGGAACACAGAGCTCAAGTCTGTCATGGATTTGTCTCGTAGGCAGTCCCCCTTACCATTATGTAATAATGAACATATGAAAAGGTCAAATCAAGAAGGCAATCACGCCACGTGGAAAAAAAAAAAAAAGAAGGCAATCATGTACTTTTGGAACTGGTAAACAAATAACAGAACTGAGATGTCATGAGGCTTCAACTGTGAGTGAAGTTTTGCCAAGAGAGCCGACATCACTCAACATTAAAAGGCAAGAGACCATTGCCAATGAGACAACATCAGCGTCGCGTGCTGACAAAGGCGCTGCTGTGCACAGGGCAGTTGAGTTGAATTTGTATGGCAAACAGACGCCAGTGTAACATCCAGGCCTTTGCTGTACAGCAAGTGATTTGGGTGGATGGCAAAAGTTTCAGTGGCCTGGCATATGCATCCATATTTCCAGGCTCACAGTTTAATGTCTTTAAATATAAGAAAATACACTTCTGCACATATATCCCAGGGCCTCCATGGTCAAGTTAACTTACGGATATGTCGCCACCCACATGTACATATGTGCTCATTAGTATATTGGTATATTCTTGTAGAGTTATTTACTATAATTTCAATGAAAGATTAAAATGGTGTATTTGCAACAGAAATTTAAGTTTACTACATGCTTTTTAGTTAATGGGTTAAATAAAATATTGGCCATGTTACAAGGTACTCGTGAGATATTCATGTCTTTGAAATTTTACTTTGATGAATTGGAAAGGAAGGAGAAATAAATCACAGCAGAGTTAATGAATGCCCCTAATTATTTTTAATGATATATTTTTTTAATTTTTTTTTTCATTTTAGAGAGGAGAGGGAGAGACAGAGAGAGAGAGAGAGAGAGAGAGAGAGAGAGAGAGGAGAGACAGAGAGAGAGAAGGGGAGGAGGAGCTGGAAGCATCAACTCCCATATGTGCCTTGAGCAGGCAAGCCTAGGGTTTCGAACTGGCGACCTCAGCGTTTCCAGGTCGACGCTTTATCCATTGCACCACCACAGGTCAGGCTTTAATGATATTAACTAACTCTTCAAATGTGGAAATTTCACAAGAAATCTGTCCATCCATGAATTAATTTCAAATTACTATATCTGATACTTGTTTCTCTGGGGTTTTTCTTAATTGGTTTTGCTGAGTTCTTTGATATTTTGAGAGGAGGAATAAGTCTTCCCTACAATCTTTGACTTCCAAAGTGCTTTACACAAAGCTTCCCAATTATCTCGGTGATGGTGATAATGATGGTGTAAGAAAAACAAAAAGTACAGTGTTGCGACACACCTGCAGTGAATAATGAGCAAGAAACAGAGATAACACTAGACAGTAAAGTATCAACACAGTATAACACAGATACAGATGTGGTGAATAAAGTCTTTGTTTCTGTTATTTATATAAGTAATTTGCTGAACAACCATAAAGTCTTCCCATTGTTCATTGATTCAAGGCATTCCCTCTTCCAGAATGAGCATCCATTTCCATTTTACCTCCCTAATCCAATAGATAGTGTGACTTGTTCCTGGGCTGCCAGAACCTCATCTCCTCCTGTATGCTCTGACTTACCATCCATACCCTCCCTTCTCACTCTGCCCCGCCCCCCCCCCCACACACACACACACTTGAGTTACCTTAACATTTTCTGGCAATGGTTTGTTCTGGGTCAGCCCCACAGCGACCAAAGCAATCACCGCCATGACAAAGGAGAAGCCAAGGATGATCAGTATATGTCTGGAACAAAATCCCTTCAGTCCAGAGTCTAAAACCAAAAGCAGAACAGAAACTATCAATAAGAAAGCAATAAACATTGATTTCCCTCCCTTTTCTGTATGATCTAGTGTTAGGTATCTGGAGACATCCAAGATAAAAGAATATTTATCCATGAGGTACTTGCACAGTAGTTGGGTAACAATTCAAGAACAAAAGGGTCTGTCTGTAATGTGATGACAGCCAAGACTGAGTTAGAGTCTGTCATATGGAAAATGGGCAGAATGAGGTCTATAATCAGATAGGGAATGAGGAAAGGGAAGAGAACCCCAAGTTGGCAGTTTGTCTCAAAGGTCACGTAAGTCTATTAAGGTACAAGCAACAAATAACAAAAAGTAGAATAGCTCTCCTCATTTTTAAAATCTACCACAAAATGTTTGAGTTCTAAAAAGGTATTCAGAATACATCATCAGACAACATCAAAGCCCCACAATTCAATGACGTTTCCTGGTTGGCCACATCCCTTACATTTCAACCACATTGGTCTGTTAATTGGTAATTGTGCAGAGGCTGTGGAGTTTTGACTGTTTCATCATTCACATTATCTTGTCGATTCTATTCTTAGTCTCACCTTATTGTGAACATAAAAAAGCTCCAGGAGAATTACATAAAAGGCAAAACTTAACTTGGGTCAGAAAAAAACAGCATATGATGCAGGCAAACGGGAAATGGAATGGTTGCCCTATTTCCTCCACTCTGACAATTCACTCTCATCCTCTCTCAAATTCCCAAGCTATCCCCAAAGCTTTTTCTTTGGCTTTGGGCAAGAAGGTTAGAATAAAGTAAAAAAGACACATGTGGAAATGAGACGGGTTCTCCAGGATACACTGCACTTGGCACGGGATTAAAACAGTTGAAAAGGGAGCCTGTACACTGAAACGGGCACTTCTCAAGCTCTGGAGCAGAAGCTTGGTCTTATCTGGACTTAACTGTATGGGTCTTCAGTCTGTATCAGCCTCTAGACTCATTTTTTTTTCAATTGCAGTTGACATTCAATATTATATTCATATTAGTTTCAGGTATACGGCATAGCGGTCAGATATCTATATAATTTAAAAGTGATCCCCCCAATATTTCAAGTATCCACCTGGCCCTATACATAATCATTACAATATTACTGACTATACTATGCTGTACTTTACATGCCTGTGACTATTTTTGTACTACCAATTTGTACTTCTTTTTTTTTTTTAATGTTTTCATTGATTTGAGGGAGAGAGATAAAGAGAGAGAGTGGATGGGAGAGTGAAAGACAGAGAAGTATCAACTCATCATTTTAGTTAGTTGTTCCACTTAGTTGTGTACTCACTGATTGATTCTCGTATGTGCCCTGATGGAGGAGGGATGGGCATTGAACCCGCTACCTCTGGCAGGTTGGGTCAATGCTTTCTTTAGCCACTAAGCCACCCAGCCAGGACCCAATTCGTACTTCTTAATACCTTCACCTTTTTCATCCAATCCCTCAACCTTCCTCCCATCTGGCAACCATCAGTTTGTTCTTTGTATCCATGAGTATTTGTTTGTTCATTTATTTTGTTCTTTAGATTTCACATATGCGTAAGTGAAATCATATGGTTTTTGTCTGTGTTTGACTTATTTCACTTAGCATAACACCCTCTACATATATCCAGGTCGTTACAAATGGTAAAATTTCATTTTTTTTATTGCCAAATAATATTCTATTGTATGTATGTACCACCTCTTCTTTATCCAATCATCTATTGACAGGCACTTAGGTTGGTTCCATAGCTTGGCTATTGTAACTAATGCTGCAATGAACATATGGGTACACATATCTTTTCACATTAATGTTTTGGATTTCTTCAGATAACTACCCAGAAGCAGAATTGCTGGGTAATAAGATAGTTCTATTTTTAAGTTTTTGAAGAACCTCCATACTGTTTTCCATGGTGGCTATACCAATATGTAATCCCATCAACAATGCACAAGGTCAACTTCTAGAATCTCGAACCAGTCCTTGCCCATAAGATAAAACAGTATAAAACAAGGGGGAAAGTTTTAGCAACACCATTATCTACTGCTTCCAAACAAAGAACAACAGATGAACTATACAGCACTTCCCATCTTCTCCACTCCCAAAAGAACCTCAAGTTTGTTCAGATGCCTGCTATTCCTCCAAGTAACCCACACACCTCACGGTTAAGGAATACAACCCTCAGCTCAGGGACAAGCCCTGACCAGTGGTTGGTTCAGCAAATGCTATATACCCCAAGATGGCCCATGAGGCCCTGGCAGAAGTCTGCTGGGCAAGTCTAGGCAAAGAAAGGAAGCATTCTCTCTTCTTCCTCACACACTGTCCTACCTGGATAGAATGACATCAAATGATGGCTGAGTAAAGATGGAGAGAATGAGCCCTTGATGGCACTTTGAGCTGCTAAAACAGCCAACCCTGATCCAATCCTTTCATTAAAGTTATGCTTACACCCAATTACAGTCAGGATATCAGTACCTTGAAGCCAAAATGTCCTGATACAACTGGTGTGGCAGAAATGTCCTGTTTGATGTCAGAGCTCTGGAATCTGGAAGAGGGTCTCCTAAGTACCACTTACCTGAAGATTCCAAAAGTTGTGATACTGACAAACACAGTTTATAACAACCACATGCTTTGGATGAACAATTCCAAATCTAATACCCAATGGTAACACACTGCAGCAGTGTTTCTGCTATCGTGGAATTCTGAATGCTTTACTCAAGCTGTTCATAAAGGTCCACCTATTTAGTTCATTTGTTTTTATAAGTATAACAATTTTTCTATCTTATTTTCCTTCCACATCTATCCAGGCACTAATCTTAGCATCCAATGAAAAAGACCAACCAGGTCCCTACTCTTTGGAGTTCACACCCTAGTTGGGGAGATAGATAAAGCAGAAGAAATTAAAACCAAGGAATGTTATATAGTGACCTGCATTAGAGTTGAGGTGGGGGGATTCCATTTAGGGTCAGGAACACCTCTCTGAGAAGGTGACATTTGAGCTGAGACCTGGGTGATGACCAAACACCAGCTATGAGGAGTAAGAACATTCAGGAAGAGGGAACAGCAACTGCAAATGTCCTGAGGTAGGAAATATCTCGGTGTGACTCTAATTGTTTCTTCCTTTTACTTTACTAAGGAGAATATTTACTAATTCATTGTTATCCCGGAAGAGTTGACAGTATAGTTTCCCACATTTTCCCAGCTTTTGCAATGATATCCAAATTATTAGAATATAATTCAACCCTTTCATCCTATTCTTATTAAAGAAATGATAAGAAAAAAACCTTAGAAAGTTTAGGATTTTTCATACACAATTTTCAAAAGTTTTATTAAGAAAAAAGAATGACTGTTTATTTTTCTTGTAACTAACTTGATTACCCAGAGATGAATCATTTAAATATTATGTTTTTTAAGCCTATGAGAGATTGTCTTCAAAAGCCCCTATCACATGCAGGAAGCCAGATTTTTCTTAGGAAGTAGTACTAGACATGGGGCCCAGGTGGACTTATCTGGGATGTGATCATGAAAAGGGAATCACTTATACCTGACCAGGCGGTGGCACACTGGATAGAGTGTCGGACTGGGATGTGGAAGACCCAGGTTCGAGACCCCGAGGTCTCCAGCTTGAGCGCGGGCTCATCTGGTTTGAGCAAAGCTCACCAGCTTGGACCCAAGGTCACTGGCTCGAGCAAGGGGTTACTCGGTCTGCTGAAGGCCCCCGGTCAAGGCACATATGAGAAAGCAATCAATGAACAACTAAGATGTTGCAACAAGAAACTAATGATTGATGCTTCTCATCTCTCTCCGTTCCTATCTGTCCCTATCTATCTCTCTCTCTCTCTCTGTAAAAAAAAAAAAAAAAAAAAAAAAGGGAATCACTTAGTTGACTGCCTCCTCTTCTCGAACCCCTAGAGCTCTTTCAGGTGTCGTGACTACCACAGTCAAGTTCTGTCATGGAAAATTCACAATGACCGTCTTCCCCTGCAAAGCCTTTCATTTGCCTTGTGGATCAGAGAAATGTGGTTTCTATTGTACAATGGGAAACAGTTTCAGGAAATATTTTTACCAAAAATATCTAATGGCAAAGTGTTGTGTTTTCCTAAGAATTGTCTCATTGTATTGGAGAATTCAAGACTACCACTTCCCTCTCATTTTTTTCTTTTCATGAGACAAGTGAGAAGGCTTTCTGTTTAAGGTGAGAGAGCAGGTAGAAACTTCAACTCTTCACTTAATAGAAACACAAAACTGAAGGAAACCCAAACTTTGAATTGACACAGACTGACTTCAAGCCAATTTGCTGTCAGAGGGCAAAAAAAAAATAAGTGTTTGATTCTTACAGAAAGTCATCATGACATCCTATTAAAGTGAAGCTAGCATCCTATTAAAGTGAAGATCAGAATTATTTAATTTTGTCCTTAGTCAAAATTCTGCTGTACAGAGAAATCTCAGTATCTCAAACTTCATGATACCAAAGATATACAAAGATATAATATCTTAACATTTTATTTCATTAATAAAAAGATCTGGGGTGTTGGCAGATGTGGTGGGTTTCAGGCAAAAACATAAGTTTGCTCTGCAACTCCAGTATGACTCATGAGATTCAAATCATTGCCAGTTTCTGACGGGCCACATCCGGACCAAGCTTGGCTTGTCCTATGGAGAACAAAGCAGCAGACGTGGGCAAGCATGGGCGAAGAAAGAGTGCCGTGCTACGGTCCTTCCTGTGTTTACACAGCCCCGTGATGGAACAATCACTGAGCTCAGGGAACTGGCCCTGATCTGGCCTGGCCATTTTTCCAGTTCCCAGAATCAAAGTTGCCACACCATCTCCGCCATCTCTTCCTTCCTCTCCATCAGAGAGTTCTTCTTGGTGACATATTTAAATCGTTCTCACATTCAGGCTTTAAGGTCCTTTCTGAGTTGCTTCATTCCAGCTGCCTTAGACCCACCCTCTTCTATGGTGCTATCCACCGCCACCCCCCACCCCCATTCCAACCACCCCACCTCTTCTGTAACAGCCCTTTCTGGTATCTCTCGCCCTTTCTAACGCCCTTCCTTATCAGAATCCATCCTTCGTGTGGCTGCAGAAAGCTTCCATAACTGACATTTCCAGAGCTTTTCCTTACCAAGAATCTAAGGTAGCTTCCTCCTGGCGGATGAAAGCCACACCGGTCTACCTGGACTTCACAGCCCTTTAGAAATCTGAGCCCTTCCCATCTCACCATTCCAATAAACAAACGTTTGTGCTCAGGATTATAGTGCTTAATGATATGACCACTAGAATCTAAGTTGTCTGAGTGCAGGTGCTTTTATTTATTTATTTATAATAAGTAAATAAATGGGCGGTAGCGGAGCAACCAAACGGTGCCGCAATTGGCCCACCGTGAAAGCTGGAACGCCCACTAGTGGGCAGGAGGGACCAGGTTGACCATTACTGCAAAAGTGGGCGGTTTTTATAAAAAGGTTCGCCATCACGGCTCTAGATATTCAATGGGTTGACCCATTTCCATTTGAGAGTAACATCTTTATTCTTGAGGAGAGGGTGTACTTCATGCATTCTTGACATTAGTTAGCCATCAATATTTATTGAATGTGTTATACTAACTATGCGCTAGACTTGCCCTAGTTTCTGAGCTATGGCAGTGAATACAACAGATAAATGACACTGTCCTGCTGGTGCTATATTCTAGTTTGGAGGAAAAGACAATGAACAAGAGAAATAAGTAATACAGTTTGTTACATAATCATAACTGCTAACGGAGGAAAAATGAAGAGGAAGAATAGGGCAACTAGGAAAGGCCTCTCTGAGATGGTGATATTGAGTATAAGGAGAATGCATGCATACCCTACAGCAAGAGCATTTAAGGCAACCAGAACTACACGTAAAAAGGCCCTGAGATGGGGAATTGCCTGACCAGGAGGCCAGTGTGGCTGGAAGAGTGATGGGGGAAGAATACCCCATAACCATTGCTTTGTTTGTATGGCCTTACAAGTTCTGATGAGAGCTTTCCCTTACCTAAAGTGATCTGACTTATTTCTAATTATTTGTATAATCTATACTCAGCACTACCACTGGCGCCTTTGAAGTCCTTGGAGAGGGAGGGTGTAGCTTTTTGGCAGCACACCCCTGCCTCCTGTGAGGAGGTACTGAGGCTACCCCAGTGAGGTCAGGTCATGGGACAACCACACACCAAGTCTGAAGAGGGCCTGGCTCTGTTGGAGTGGAGCTTGTCCCAAGACCAGGGCTGGGAAGACACATCATGGAGGAGTAAACACCATCTCATGGGAGGTCTTCTCTATATCTTCTGGTCTTGATAGGTCAGGACTAAAGAGCATCGTGAGGGGTTGCCAAACCGACAGTCACCAGTATCCATCAGCAGAAAGCCGACTCCACAGACTTTTGAGGAGTGGCTCAAGTGAAAGCAGAGTCCAGACAAGCTCACCTTTGCTCAGTCTCTCTCAGCTTCCATATCCTCATGTGCAAATGGGAATCTTAATAGCCTACTTCATTGAGTTGCTAATAGTATATAGCAGACTACACTTTGAGCCTTCGCTGTATTCCAGATTTTGCTTTTAGCTCTTTAAATATAGCACTAATATAAGCCTCACTATAATCCTATGAGCTAAATTGTACTATTGATATTATCATTTTATCAGTTTCCTAGGACTGCCACAAAAAATTGTCACAAACTCGGTGACTTAAAACAATAGAAATTTATTCTCTCACAATTTGGATGTCAGAAGTCCAGAATCAAGGTGTCAACAGAGCCAAAGGCCCTGGAGAAGATTCCTCTCGCCTATTCCAGGTTCTGCTGGCTCCTGGAGACCCTTGGCTTGTGGCTCCATCACTTCAATGTCCGCCTCTGTTTGCACATGGACTTTTTCTCTCCTTGGACTTAACCGGACATCAGTCATTGGATTTAGAGCCCACCTTAAATCCAGAATGTTCTCATCTTTTTTTCTTTTTTTAAAGCTTAGTGTTTTGTCGGGTTTATTTATTTATTTATTTATTTATTCATTCATTTTAGAGAGGAGAGAGAGTTAGAGAGAGAGAGAGAGAGAGTTAGAGAGAGAGAGAGAGAGAGAGAAAGGGGGGAGGAGCAGGAAGCATCAACTCCCATATGTGCCTTGACCAGGCAAGCCCAGGGTTTTGAACCGGTAACCTCAGCATTCCAGGTCAACACTTTATCCACTGCACCACCACAGGTCGGTTGTCTGTTCTCATCTTAAGATCCTTAATTACATTTGCAAAGGCACGACTTCTAAATAAAGTCATAATTACAGGTACTGTTATTATCATCATTATTGTCACTTTACTAGATGAGGACACTGAGTCACAGAGAGGTTAAGTAAGTTGCCCAAAGTTGCACTAATGTAAATGTTGGTATCAAGAACTAAACATAGGCATCCTGGGTCCAGAGGCTAGGCTTCCCACTACCGCCCTCCCCTAGACCACATGACTGAGGCTTAGTACAGTGCCTGGTACATGGTACTAGTGCTGTATGTGGGCGCCAGTCTCATCATCCAGAAATGAAAAGTGACTAACTTCAGTGATTTGGCTGGAAACGTTGTCCAGACTGTTGTCATTAATGATACCAGGCAATGTTGTATCTTTTAAAATAAAGAGTCTTTGGTCCCTGATAGAAGCTTACAGCTAAGTGGCAGAGGCTGAGATTGTGATTCTCAGGGAGGTTAAGGGACTTGCTCAAAGTTTTGACTCTTGCAAACACTGTGCAAGGATTTGATCCAAGTATCTCTACTCTGCTCCTCTGCTTCAACCATGGTCCTGCATTAGAAATGTGTAGAAATTACTCAGGTTCATTCCTTCTCAGCTGACCCAATGCAAAACAACTCACCCAATGGAAATGGAAAGTTCTTAGTCTATTTCACACACACTCCCCCCACACCCATATTTTCCCAATTAATAAATTCAGAGTTAAGTTTGAAGTAGAGCAGTGTATTTGGCTGTGTTTTTTCCTGCTTGTTTTTAAATCAAGAAAGTTAGTACAATGTCAATAAATACACAGATGCTAAAAATGAACTTCAAGGCCTCAGTGAGGTCAGGTTAGTTAAAGGCAAAGGAGACAGAGGGAAAACAAGAGGGACACAGGGAAGGCAGAGAGTAAGAGCAGAAGAAAGATGTGTGTTGAGGAGAATGAAAGGAGAGGTAGAGAGAGAGGTAATTGGGTAAATAACCTGTGTCCTATTCCACTGATTTTTTTGAACCATGGACTTCAGAGTAAGTTATTTGCTTTATTTATAATATTTCATTTCTACTCTCTGAAATGTTAATTAGCTGATTATTTTCAGTTCACAGCTCTTTTTTTTTTTTTTTTTTTTTTTTTTAGGACTTTATTCGTTTTAGAGAAAGAGGGAGAGAGAACAGGGGAGGAGCGGGAAGCATCAATTCCCATATGTGCCTTGACCAGGCAAGCCCAGGGTTTCGAACCAGTGACCTCAGTGTTTCCAGGTGGACACTTTATCAACTGTGCCACCACAGGTCAGGCAGTTCACAGCTCTTAGTAAGAAAAAGAATGCATTTATCTTGAACTAGCCTGGCTGATCCTGCATGGATTCCTCAGAGGCTCAGCTTTGGGTGGGAAGAGCCCATCTAGTGACACACAGGCAGTGGAAACGGGGGTTGGAAGGTGGGGAGGGCAAGCTCCTCCTGCCGATCAGATTTTGTCCACCCTACGCTCCCCACCCCACAGTTCTTCTTGCTGTGGGCTGTGCTTTTCTCAGATTAGCAGCAAGCAACTGACTTTGCAGTTGGTGTGCCTAATTCTAAAAATGTTAATGACACCTGACCAGGCGGTGGCGCAGTGGATAGAGCGTCGGACTGGGATGCAGAGGACCCAGGTTCGAGACCCTGAGGTCGTCAGCTTGAGCGCGGGCTCATCTGGTTGGAGCAAAAAGCCCACCAGCTTGAACCCAAGGTCGCTGGCTCCAGCAAGGGGTAACTCGGTCTGCTGAAGGCCCGCGGTCAAGGCACATATGAGAAAGCAATCAATGAACAACTAAGGTGTCGCAATGTGCAACGAAAAACTAATGATTGATGCTTCTCATCTCTCTCCGTTCCTGTCTGTCTGTCCCTGTCTATCCCTCTGACTCACTCTCTGTCTCTGTAAAAAAATAAACAAATAAAAATGTTAATGACTACAAAAATCCAATGCCACCATGGGCCTTGTATGTGCTCTCCTCTTCACTTCCTCACACCATACCATCTACCTCCTTACCCACGCCCCGCTGGCCTCTCCTAAATTTTTTTTACCCATAGATTACATGGAGCACAATAGGTCTTTGTGGACATTGTGGAACCCCCACATTCAAATATAGGGTTGGCAAGGAGAAGGGTTGTTTCCGTCAAAGTGATATCACTGAGACTGCAGACAGGAATTCCCTGTGTCCCAGCCAACGAGCATAACAATCTTGGGTATTGATGGTCTCTGCAATAAGCACATTGCTTCCACTAAATGAATCCTCTACCACATCTGAAATTGAAGAATTATGCCCTGGGGACTCTACACTTTCTGAAAGCAGCTGCATTTCTCAACAAGCCTTGGTTATTTGTAGCCAGTGAGAAAATCTGTACTGACCGTATATTATTAGTGTGGGGATCATGGGGGTGTGGTGAACTAACCCACCCAGGTCAGCTTTACTGTCCCCTGTGTTCTATACCTAATAAGTTCTCTCATTTTTACTTGCTCATTTTTGTACCCATGAAGTACAAAAGTCAAAAGCAACAGGAAAATATCTCTGCAGCAAAATATGCCATAGACAAAGTAAAAATTGACATACTGGGGAAAATGTTTATAACAAACATGATTTGGTTGGTTTCCTTAATATATATAGTCATTAAAAATCATTAAGAAAATGATCAATCCACCTAATAGAAAAATAGGCAAAGCATGAATAGATAATTCAAAAAAAGAAATATATATTCTCAATATTAAATTTATTCAAATTATCCTTAGTTAAAAAAATGTAAATGAAAATATAATGAGATACTTTATCATTTATCAGGATAGCAAATTTTAAAAGTATGATAAATATATAATATATTCCATACTTATTGGAATGACTAAAATAAAAATACTGACACTACCAAATGTTAACAAGTATGCAGAGCAATTGGAACTCATTTTTTCTTTTTTCTTTTTTTTTTTATAGAGAGAGAAAGAGGGAGGGACAGACAGGAACGGAGAGAGATGAGAAGCATCAACTCATAGTTGTGGCACTCTAGTTGTTCATTGGTTGCTTTCTCATATGTGCCTTGACCAGGGGGCTCCAGGTGGGTCAGTGACCCCTTACTCAAGCCAGCAACCTTGGGCTCAAGCCAGTGACCATGGGGTCATGTCTATGATTTCACGCTGAAGCCAACGACCTCGCACTCAAGCTGGTGAGCCTGCGCTGAAGCCAGATGAGGCCACACTCAAACCAGTAACCTCAGGGTTTTGAACCTAGATCATCAGTGTCCTAGGTCGATGTTTTATTGACTGCACCACAACCTAATAGGTTGGAACTCTTGTAGATTGCTGCTAAGAATATAAAACGGCACAGACACTTTTAAAAGAATTTGGCAGTTTCTTATGAAGTTAAACATATATTTACCCTATGACCAGACAATCCCACTCCTGGGCATTTACCAAAGAAGACTGAAGACATATGTCTACATAAAAAACCTGTTCCTAAACATTTCTAATGACTTTTTTCATCAAAAACTCAAAACAGCCCAAATGCCTATCAACTAGTGAATATACCAAAATTGTAATACAACCATATAATGGAATTCTACTCAGCAACAAAAAGGGCATAAACTACTGATAAATGCAACAACACAGATGAATCTCAAAAGCATTATGCTAAGTGAAAGAAGTCAGACTCAAAAGGCCATGTACTGTATAACTTCATTTATAT
Organism: Saccopteryx leptura; assembly: GCF_036850995.1. Lineage (NCBI taxonomy): Eukaryota > Metazoa > Chordata > Mammalia > Chiroptera > Emballonuridae > Saccopteryx > Saccopteryx leptura. Next base: position 31,809,042 of record NC_089515.1, read on the forward strand.
GACATTCTGGAAAAGACAAAACTAAGGACAAAAAGTTAAAGTAGTGGGCGAAGTTGCAGAGACTGGGACTCAATTACAAAAGGCCACAAGGGAACTTTTTGTACTGATAGAATACTCTTGATTGGAGTGGTGATTAGATGACTATCTATATTTGTAACTGCTAATTCATAGAACTGTACACCCGAAAGGGTAAATTTTACTGAAAATTCAATAAAGAAATGGTATATATAAACCAGGATGTGGAGAAACAGGCACATCTTACATGTTGGTAGGAGTAAAAATTCATATTATCTCTTTGGTGGGGGGCATTTTTGCAATATCCATCAAAGAGTCAAGTACATATATCCTTTGACCCAAGAATCATACTTCTAGGCATTAAACCTGCTGATAATATTTATGAATGTATGAAAATATTTATGTATATGGAAGTTCAGTGCAGCATTATTGTTTTGTTTTTGTTTGTTTTTTTTGTTTTTTTACAGGGACAGAGAGTCAGAGAGAGGGACAGACAGACAGGAATGGAGGGAGAGATGAGAAGCATCAATCATCAGTTTTTCGTTGTGACACCTTAGTTGTTCATCGGCTGCTCTCTCATACATGCCTTGACCGTGGGTCTTCAACAGACCGAGTAACCCCCTGCTTGAGCCAGCGACCCTGGACTCAAACAGGTGAGCTTTTTTTTTTGCTCAAGCCAGATGAGCCCACCCTCAAGCTGGCGACCTCGGGGTCTCAAACCTGGGCCCTCCGCATCCCAGTCTGACGCTCTATCCACTGCGCCACCGCCCGGTCAGGCAGCATTATTTGTAATAGCAGGACTGAAAGCGACTAAGAGTCCATTAATTGCAGTCTGGCTATGTAAATTCTAGTACAGCTACACATAATACTATGGAGGCATGGGGAAGATTGAGATCCATGAATGTTGATGCAAACTGTATTCATACATTTTATATGTTAAAAGCAAGATATGGAATAATATGTGCAGTATGTTCTCATTGGGTAAAGGCATAGATATCTCTTGAAAGTTATAGATTAAGTAGGAGGACTCACAGGTCTAAGCATATAGGCATATTTGCAGCTAAGATTCATTATAGTGAACGGATATGAAGCAAAATCAACAAAAAGAAAAAAAGATGAGACAAAGTCTGGGGGAAATCAGATGCAAGTTTCCAAGGGTCTTCCCCCAATAGAGTTCCCTAGATTTTTTTAAAGCATATTTTCTGTACTCCTTTAGTAAGGCAGAAAGCAGGAGGGTTTTTAGAGAAAGGTGCCTGGACCTTGAAGAAAGGAGTGTCCTCCTCAAACAAAACTAGTGAGACCAACACACAACAGAGGAAAGCAGCTCCTACCAAAATTGCCCACACTTTAAAAAGTATGCTCAGGCTTTTGATCTGAATATTTCCTGAAATCCAGAATACAACAAAAGCAGTGGCATCCTTCTCAATTTTGTACCCTGGCTGAAGAAAGAATGTGTGAATATGGTGATCTGGGGTCATCTGTGTGGAGTGAAAAGGCAACTAAAAGAACTGACCAGCCTGACCAGGCGGTGGCGCAGTGGATAGAGCGTCGGACTGGGATGCGGAGGGCTCAGGTTCGAGACCCTGAGGTCGCCAGCTTGAGCGCGGGCTCATCTGGTTTGAGCAAAAAGCTCACCAGCTTGAACCCAAGGTCACTGGCTCGAGCAAGGGGTTACTCGGTCTGCTGAAGGCCCACGGTCAAGGCACATATGAGAAAGCAATCAATGAACAACTAAGGTGTCAGAATGAAAAACTGATGATTGATGTTTCTCATCTCTCTCCGTTCCTGCCTTTCTGTCCCTGTCTATCCCTCTCTCTGACTCTCTCTCTGTCTCTGTAAAACAAACAAACAAACAGAAAAAAAAACTGGTCAGCGTGCTGTGTCTGCAGCAAGGCCTGGGGGAAGAAGGTACCTTGGCCCAGGATACAAGTATGCCATTTCCCTGAAAGTTCTTTCTCCATAATGATGAAAGATGACCCCCCCCTAAAATAATTAAACTAACTGTCCCCAGTGTTACTTGATGTTCACCAAACTATCTTGCCATAATTTCTCTACAGAGTAAAAAAGTGAGCTGATCATTGTTAAACAATAAGTGGGTACTGTGCCTTCTATACTCATCTTATGCATCTTTGGTTTCACAGGATTCTTATTATTTTCATTCCACAAGCGGAAACAGATTGTCTTTCCCTGTAAGACACAGGCTGCCTGTAGAATACAGATGCAATGCAGAGACCTCAGGAAGCACGTGTACAGCACAATCTGTGCACTTCTTGTTCATAGCCAGGAGGTCTGCTTTCCTATTTGCTCAGGCTCACCAAGGTAGGAGGGGTGCCGGGGGACAAGGAAGCAGACTTGGGGGCCAAAGCAGATCAGAGTGATTCCATATGCTTTTTCCTTTTTGGAATTACAATAATGTTCTGAATGGAAGAAAAAGTATATTCAGCTCAGCAAAAGCTCAAGATACCCAACAAAAGGAAACATACATTACGGTACTTGGAAATGATGGCTAAAATATTTTAGGTTCTGCCTGGCCTATGGTGACACGGTGGATAGAGCGTTGACCTGGAACGCTGAGGTCACTGGTTGAAAACACGGGGCTTGCCTGGTCAAGGCACATACAACAAGCAAGCAATAAACAACTAAAGTGATGCAACAACTATGTGTTGATACTTCTCACTCCTCCCACTCCTCTCTATGTAAAATCAGTAAATAGAATCTTTTAAAAATATTTTAAATTCTTTCTAGAAATTACTGCAAAATCAAAGACTCTGGGAAGCACGTGATTTGAAAAGCAAAATTTTAGTCCATCTTCTGGGAAAGTCTCTGTTAACAACCAACTCTGGGAATGATGCATTGGCAGACCCATCTTTAGGGACAAGATAGTTATCTTGAATTACAGACACTACTAGGCCCACCCTCTACCTATGCTCCCAGGACTGGGTGGGCAACGGCTACTTTCTATCTTCTTAGAACTTTATATGGGCCCTGGCCGGTTGGCTCAGCGGTAGAGCGTCGGCCTGGCATGCGGGGGACCCGGGTTCGATTCCCGGCCAGGGCACATAGGAGAAGCGCCCATTTGCTTCTCCACCCACCCCCCTCCTTCCTCTCTGTCTCTCTCTTCCCCTCCCGCAGCCAAGGCTCCATTGGAGCAAAGATGGCCCGGGCGCTGGGGATGGCTCCTTGGCCTCTGCCCCAGGCGCTAGAGTGGCTCTGGTCGTGGCAGAGCGACGCCCCAGAGGGGCAGAGCATCGCCCCCTGGTGGGCAGAGCGTCGCCCCTGGTGGGCGTGCCGGGTGGATCCCGGTCGGGCGCATGTGGGAGTCTGTCTGACTGTCTCTCCCCGTTTCCAGCTTCAGAAAAATACAAAAAAAAAAAAAAAAAAGAACTTTATATGGTGCCGGTATATTCATTATACCGTTCTTACTTTCAGCTCTCTCCCTCAGCATCCCCAGTGAGCTGATTTATGCCACACCTGTTCTTTTATTTAACTTCCTTTAACTTGATTTTTTTTTTCTCTCCTTGTATTCTGTGCATTCCTAAACTCCACTTTCCACAACCCACTCACTCTTTGATCCACCACGCCTGGCTTCTGCCCCACCATAAAGCCATTTACATAAATATGCAATGGACGCTTTACGGTATTTACACTTCCTGTAGAATTTGGCACTGTTAATTTCTTACTACAAAGGGTCCTTTCTTGGCTCTTATGACACTGGGCTCTTCTAGTAGTCCTCCAACTTCTCTGACCTCTACTTTGCTGGCTTCTCTTTCTCCTCATACCCTGTAAATAGGGATGAGCCACAGAGCTCCATGTTGGTACCTTGGCTCATTTCACTTCATATACATGAACCCAAATGAATGGTGATGACTCCCTAATCTTTATGGGGATGACTCCCTAATTTCTGCAGCAATGGTTCCCTGATGTGTACCTCCAGTCCAGGACTTTCTCTTGACTCCCAGTCTATAATTCTAGTCACCCACTGGACATCTCTGTTTTGAAGTTCCCATTCAAACTAAACACATTATGTCTAAATCTCAATGTTCTTTCTCACATTTTTCTGCGTAGTCTCAGTGAAGGTCACTACCATGCCCCCACTTACCTTAGACTCCTCCTCCTTCTAATCAAACTCCCAGTTTTGTTGATTCTGCCCACTAAGTATTTCTCAAATTCATTTGTCCATTCTTGATTTCTTGGCTGGACTCCTAAAACTTCTGTAGACCTTGGCCGGTTTGCTCAGTGGTAGAGCGTCGGCCTGGCGTGCAGAAGTCCCGGGTTCGATTCCCGGCCAGGGCACATAGGAGAAGCACCCATTTGCTTCTCCACCCCTCCCCCTCTCCTTCCTCTCTGTCTCTCTCTTCCCCTCCCGCAGCCGAGGCTCCATTGGAGCAAAGATGGCCTGGGCGCTGGGGATGGCTCCTTGGCCTCTGCCCCAGGCGCTAGAGTGGCTCTGGTCGCAACAGAGCGACACCCCAGAGGGACAGAGCATCGCCCCCTGGTGAGCAGAGGGTCGCCCCTGGTGGGCGTGCCGGGTGGATCCCGGTGGGGCGCATGTGGGAGTCTGTCTGACTGTCTCTCCCCGTTTCCAGCTTCAGAAAAATACAAAAGAAAAAAAAAACTTCTGTAGAGGCCTCCCCACATCTAGGCTCTTCCTTTTCCGGTCCATCCTCCACTTTGAAGCTGACATGATCAATATTACAATGCAAACCTGATCATGCAATCCACTAGTGTCAACTTCTTCAGTGTTCCCATGTGTCCAACTCTAAAAATAATTTTAAGGCTATGTCCCTATCTTGTTGTTCAAGGTATTAGTCTCTAAATTGGCCCTTTTTCCTCATATCCTCATGCCTTGTACAATATTGCTGTTTCTTCTGCTTAAAACACTCTTCTCTCTTCTTCATTTAGCTAACTCCAACTTATGAGGAAATTGAGGCTGACAATCATCAGTTTATGTGTCACCACTTCCAGGAAGTCTTCCTGAAAGTCTCTTGACACTCTTCTAATGATTAATTAAATACCCTCCTTTGCATCTCTCTCAGCACCCCTCCCACAATACTCTAATGGCCTTTCACCATGTTGGTCTCATAGAGGAGAACACCTTAAGAATAGAGTGTACCTTTTAGATCTCCAGAAACCATCAAAGGGTCTGGCCTATGTCAGTATTACTTACGTTAGTTGAATAAATGAATGGCTAAGATTGATTTGAACTTTTAGTCCACAGTGGTTTCCATCAAGAGGGGGGGGAGGATATTTGATTATTACAAATGTGTTTTAACTTCTCAACGCCATGGTTCTATTTTTAGTGAGCTGCCAGGCAACCTCAGCTTCAGTTTGCATGTATTGTTAAGAAGCAAGAGGACAGATGTTTGGTCAGTAAATCCCAAACCTGGATCCCAGAGCTTAGTCATAAACTCCATGGAATAGTTTCTCACTCAATCACCAAAAATGATAGACTCAAATGATATGTTTGTAATAGAAGGAACTATACATTTAGTCCTTTCTAAGCAAACATGGTTAACTCTGCATTGTTTCAGAGAAGAAGTCACTCTGATTAAAGACAGATAGTATACTTAGGTAATAATGCATCTCCTTATTTATGACTATGTAATGATCCAGTAGGATGGATTCTCAACCCTGACTTTTACAAGCTGTGTGACTTGGGTAAGTTACTTAACCTTTCTAAATCTTCATTTTCTTGACTAAAATTCCATCACTTACTTTGGGAAACTGATGCGGGGATCTAGTGAGCTCTATATGAAAAGAGTGATTAGAGTGATCTCAACCAGCCCCAATGGCCTCAGTTACTACTGTTCATATGTGGGAAATACTCTAACATATATTTAGCACAGACTTATGTATTCTTGACCTTTCAGCAGCCTCCTCGACCTTTTAGTTTGGATGACTCATAGACACCTCAAGCCCATTCTGCCCAAACAGAATTCATGCTTTCCCCTCTCCCCCAACCTGTTCCTCCTATAGCTTTCCATATTTCAATATCCATTGTTCAGTGAACATCTCTGCTAATCATCCAGTAGTGAGACCAAGAACAATGAGATCACCCTCCATTCCTTCCTCACCCTGCCACTTCACATCCAGGCAACCCACTCATTCATCAAATGTTACTGGGACCTTGTATCAAGTCCTGAGAGTCTACCTCCCAAAGATTCTGATGCCCACCCAACCCCTCCATCTCACTTTCCCCTTCCTAGTCCACCACCAGCTCCCACAGCACGCCCCTAATGGGTCTCCCTACATCCACTCTTGCCTCTTGACAACTTGCTTTCCGCAATGCAGCCACAGCGATCTTTTCAAAATGTCTATGTGATCACCCACTAGTTACGTAAAATACTTCATAACACACACACACACACACACACACACACACACCCGTTACTTTAGAATAAAGACCAAAATCCTCCATGTAAACGACAGGCCCTCCAGGTTCCGCCCCTCCCAGGTTTCTAGCCTCTTAATCACCATTCCTCACTCTGTTCACATTTTACAACTTCTTTCCACATTTTTGGTATCTGTGATTCTTTACCATTAACTCCAGGATAATAGAATTGTAGCAACCAAATCATCTCTTTAAAGGAAGGCCTCCTTTCAGCCCTCACTTCAACAACCCTCCGCTGCCAGAGCCCTAGGGCATTGTTGTGCTCCGCCTGAAGCCTCTTCTCCTCCCTTCGCTTAGCTACTTTCTACGCAGCTTTCAGATTTCAGCTAAAAAGTCACTTCCTCATGGATGCCACAGAGACCACTCCCATGAACCCCACACTAGTTGGTGCTCCTCATATCACTCTAAACTCATCAGTCATATCATTTAAAGTTATTATAATTAATCATCTAAATGCTTAAGTGTTCCCCCACATCATTCATTCTCAATTTTGGCTTCACATTCGATTCACTGGAGAACTTTGTGAAAAGACTAACTCCAGAGTCCCACCCCAGACTAATGAAATCAGAATCATGCCCTAGCCGGTTGGCTCAGCAGTAGAGCGTCGGCCTGGCGTGCGGAGAACCCGGGTTCGATTCCCGGCCAGGGCACATAGGAGAAGCACCCATTTGCTTCTCCACCCCCCCCTCCTTCCTCTCTGTCTCTCTCTTACCCTTCCGCAGCCAAGGCTCCATTGGAGCAAAGATGGCCTGGGCGCTGGGGATGGCTCTGTGGCCTCTGCCTCAGGCGCTAGAGTGGCTCTGGTCACAATATGGCGACGCCCAGGATGGGCAGAGCATCGCCCCCTGGTGGGCAGAGCGTCGCCCCTGGTGGGTGTGCCGGGTGGATCCCGGTCGGGCGCATGCGGGAGTCTGTCTGACTGTCTCTCCCCGTTTCCAGCTTCAGAAAAATGAAAAGAAAAAAAAAAATCAGAATCACTGAGGTGCAGCCTCAGTGTTGCTATTTTTTAATGGTTTCCTGGTGCATCTACTGTGCAGCCAAGGTTGAGAACCACTGATTCAGAGGACAAGGGCCGTGTCTGCTTATCCACAACTTCATCCCTGGTGCCAAGCACACAGCACTGTCAGCTCTCAGAAAGCACTCAATAAATGGTAACTATAGTTACAATTATTGTTGTTGTTGTTGTTAGGGTCGATTTATTATGATTAAGATCATAACTTTTGTCACATTTTTGGCATCTGTTATTCCAAGAAAATAAAATTATAACATCCAAATCATCTGAAAATTCAGCAAGTTTTTATTTTCCTGTCAACATAGAGCTTCAATTAAGGACTGAACAAAACCTACTAGACATATTATTTTCACAAGCCACATCTCCAAGGTGAAACAAAGCATATTAAGAAATTCAATTCATATCAAACAATTTCTTTTTATGTAGGTATATATAAATATTAGTAATCATAGTCATTTGAATAGTGCCTTTCTAATTTTGTAAGGGCATGCATTCATTAGATTGGCCACTGCTTCATTCTGATTCTATTTGACTTTTTCCTATTATCCATTTTCTCTCCTGTAATTTGACTTGTTTTACTAAGCAAATGTCAACCCCACTCCCTATCCTGGCTTAGTGGTTAGACTGAAGTTTCTTCGGCTTGTACTTTTCTTGTTTCAGAGAACCTTCTAAAGACCTAGTTTCTGTAATCCACTTCTCAACCATAAGACTGCTCAAGAATCACCTAGAAGGGCTTGTTAAAACAAAAACTGCTGGGCCCCAACCTCAGAGTTTTTGATTCAGTTTGTCTGGAGTGAGGCTGGACAACATGCATTTCTTTTTTTTTTTTTTTTTTTTTTTTTTTTTTTCATTTTTCTGAAGCTGGAAACAGGGAGAGACAGTCAGACAGACTCCCGCATGCGCCCGACCTGGATCCACCCGGCACGCCCACCAGGGGCGACGCTCTGTCCACCAGGGGGCGATGCTCTGCCCCTCCGGGGCATCGCCATGTTGCGACCAGAGCCACTCTAGCGCCTGAAGCAGGGGCCACAGAGCCATCCCCAGCGCCCGGGCCATCTTTGCTCCAATGGAGCCTCGGCTGCGGGAGGGGAAGAGAGAGACAGAGAGGAAAGCGCGGCGGACGGGTAGAGAAGCAAATGAGCGCTTCTCCTGTGTGCCCTGGCCGGGAATCGAACCCGGGTCCTCCGCACGCTAGGCCGACGCTCTACCTGGACAGCATGCATTTCTAACAAGTTGCCCAGTAAAGCTGCTGCTGGTCCACAGACCACACTTTGAACACCACTGCTTTAATTCCTATTTTGCTATATAGCTAACCCCTAGTGACTGATCATTCTTTAAAAATAGAGAGAGAAAAAGCAGTTGTGAGGCCTTTTAGGGGTACAGTGGGTGAAGACTACCCAGTTTATTCTTCATATTTAAACGTGATCATCAATCTTTCTCCCATGATTTCAGAGGGATTTTCTTTGTGCTATTTTTGTAAACAACTCAACAGGTCCCACCCATAATTCTCTCTTTTTGTAAGAGATTATGAAGTTAAGTGGGGGCAGCACACCTCCCATCAGTTGCTAATTGGCAATTTCCTCAGCCACCCTTGTTCCCCACCCTGAAGCAAGCCAGCTTTGTGAAATCACCTTCAGGACTGTTTAACACAATGGTGGGAGGAGAGGGGAAACAGCAGCCAGGGGAATTGTTAAGAAACTCTTCAACAGAAACAAGCTTCAAAATCACTTTGGAGCAGGAGTCGGGAAACTTTTTGGCTGAGAAAGCCATGAACACCACATATTTTAAAACGTAATTCTGTGAGAGCCATACAACGACCCATGTATGTTACACATTATCCAATAAAAATTCGGTGTTGTCCCGGAAGACCGCTGTGATTGGCTCCAGCCACCTGCAACCATGAACATGAGCGGTAGGAAATGAATGGATTGTATATAATACATGAGAATGTTTTATAAATTTTTTAACATTATTATTTTTTTTATTAAAGATTTGTCTGCGAGCCAGATGCAGCCATCAAAAGAGCCACATCTGGCTCGTGAGCCATAGGTTCCCGACCCCTGCTTTGGAGATTTCAGCAGGGGTCAGGAGGGAGAAGCAGAGTAAGAAATTCCAAGTCACCCCAAAGGAGCTACGGAGCCTGCCTGACCTGTGGTGGTGCAGTGGGATAAAGCATCAACCTGGAACACTGAAGTTGCCGGTTCGAAACCTTGGGCTTGCCTGGTCAAGGCACATATGGGAGTTGATGCTTCCTGCTCCTCCCCCTTCTCTCTCTCTCTCTCTCTCTCTCTCTCTCTCTCCTCTCTCTCTGAAAATCAATAAATAAAATAAAATAAATTTAAAAAAAAGAGCTACGGAGCCCAACACCAGCACCCTGGGAAGATGCCAGGCAAGCAAGCAAGGCACTGTCCCTGGAATAAGCAGCTAGAGAACACCCATGTGAACCTTTGCTCAGTATGCCAGCGTGATGCATTCAGATACATACACAGCACATCTTCACTCTGCAAGGGGAGTGAGTGGGACAACAAAAGCTTTGCTTGTGCCACTCTCATTTAGGAGTTGGTAGGGCACTCTTAGGGTGACCAACTGTCCCATTTTCCCCTGACAATCGTGGCTTTCGCATTTTCTTCTGTCGGGAGCCAATCCACTAATGCTGGCTAACTAGGTCACAGCAGGAGAAGATCCACAACTGCTGATTGACAAAGTCACAGCAAAAGAAGATCGATGGCTATTGGTTGATAGAGTCACCGCAGTGAAGACCAACAGCTGCGGGTTGACAAAGTCACCGCAAAGGAAAGGCACAACGATACTTCCCCCTTTGATCTTTTGAATTAATCTGGCCTTATATCCCCCCTTTCCTGGGTGTGTGCTATTATTTATGGCACAGGGATAATATTACCGTGCTTTCCCTGCAGATTCATAGTAATTTCTTTGGAAATGAGACAGAGGGTGTGAGTTCCACAGAAAAGCCTGTAAGCCCCTTGAACTGGGCTCATAAACATAAGAAGCTGGCCATGATATCCCTCGTAAAGGGTTAAGTTTGTAGGAGAATTTCTTCTTATTAATCATGTTAGAAAGAATAAAGTTAGAACTTAACTAGTGTATAAATATAGTAAATGAATAAAGTTTAACTAGACATTAGAATCTTAGGTAAGGTGTAGTGGAGTGGCCCGTTGCGTGGCCTTGGATGGGAGCGCAGCTGGCAAGTAAAGAATGTTTTGTTAAAAGACTTGTTTTGTGACTGAAGGCAGTTGCTGGGCTTTTCTCAGTAAAACATTCTCATGAGATTTTTGTATTTTCCAAGAATAAGGAGAGGAATGTAGTAGGATTCATAGCAGCAATAGCAATTAATGCCTTCTGATATTATGTTGCTACTAGCTATCTTGCAGGTGCACTCTATGTATCTTTAAGTAAAAGTTATTCTTAATGCTATGTCAGTTTCTTAAATAGCAAGCCTTTTGTAGTCTTGTGAAAAAAGAGTTAGGACACTACATGAACTCAAGGCTATTTGCCTGAGCAAGCGGTGGTCCTTTGCTAGTCCTTGATGATTTCGTCTGTTATCTCTCTCTGCACCCTTGACTCACAACAACAGTAAAAGAGAGTTATTAATTAGTACTAATCTTTTAGAAGTTTGTACCGATATTGTTATTACTATTCAAGTTATTGTATAACTGTACTTTGAATGACTTACCACCTGATTTGTAGCTTATAGATATGAATTAACCATTATCTGGAAATATGTAACCATAGTGAAACTAAAACAATGATGTATTCAAAATACCATGTGATTGTAACTTAGTGTGTGTGCATAAAAAGTAATGTTAGACCAGCCATTGGCGGAGATGCCTGGCAGTAAATGCTAACCAGAGAATAAAGAGAAAGAAAAGAATTCGGCTCTCTCACTCGATTCGTGCCGACGCCATCTCTTCCTGTGGGACCCCTGGATCCCCCCCGGGGCTGGACCCCGGCATTCTTCAAAGCCCTATCTTCTTCAGTCACCCTATCCATCTGTTGTACCATTCCTACTCAACCTCGTTACTTCTTACTTTGTAATTAGACAGGCACCCTCTCTCCACGTTGTACTCTCTCCTGGTAATCTCTGGCAATTTTAATGTCACTTAAACAACTGTGTTCCCTGAGCTCAGTTTTGTGTCTGCCTACACTGTCATCTTCAGATTTTCTACCATTCTAACTTTTTAAATACCCCATCAAAGTGATAAATCTTTTTCAGATGAAAAAAAAAAATCTCCAAGTTGAAAGGATTCTTAGAGTTCATAAACTCCAAAGGTCTCCACCCTGACTGCACAGGGTAATCACCTGGGACTTCTCCCAGCTCTATGCAGAGCAACTGCATTAGAATCTCTGGGGACAGGCATCTGGTCATTTGAAAGCCCTTCAGGTGATTCTAAGGTACAGCCAAGCTTTCAAACTTCTTTCCAAGTGGCCAACCCATTTCTACAGAATCTTAGCTGTTTAACTTCTACAGTGAGCTTTTCTAGTACTGTAGTAATAGAAGTGCGTGTCCATGTAGTCGGGGCCATTGCCAAACATCTGTGATTGCTCGGATGCTCTTATCTTGACCCAAGATTTTGTTGCATTCTAACTTCTACTCACTGACCACAGCTCTAAGCTATGAAGCAACACAGAGTATGCTTACTTCTTTTTTTTTTTTTAATATTTTATTTATTGATTTTTTGTGAGAGAGAGAGACAGAGAGAGAGAGAAGGAGGAGGAGCAGGAAGCATCAACTCCCATATGTGCCTTGACCAGGCAAGCCCAAGGTTTCGAACCGGCGACCTCAGTGTTCCAGGTCGACGCTTTATCCCACTGCGCCACCACAGGTCAGGCCATGCTTACTTCTTCAATAAAAAAACTGTATTGCAAATCCTCAAGGATAGCCAGTATATAAATCCCATCCACAAGTTCCCTTTTCTTGAGACTAAATAACCCCAGTTCCATTACTATTCTCTACATATCACAACTGCCAAATCTCATGTCACCCACCAATACGGGCCCTCTCAAAACACACTGCTCTAAACTGAGGATAATACTCCAAATATAGTGGAGTTGTTACATCCTTGATCTGGAAACTTTAATTGACACCACCTCATATTTCTAGGTATTTTAGGTACTCATATTAAGAATTGTGATCCAGCCTGACCAGGCGGTGGCACAGTGGATAGAGCGTTGGACTGGGATGCGGAGGACACAGGTTCAAGATCCGGAGGTCGCCCAGCTTGAGCGTGAGCTCATCTGGTTTGAGCAAAGCTCACCAGCTTGGACCCAAGGTCGCTGGCTCAAGCAAGGGGTTACTCGGTCTGCTGAAGGCCCATGGTCAAGGCACATATGAGAAAGCAATCAACGAACAACTAAGGTGTCGCAATGCGCAACGAAAAACTAATGATTGATGCTTCTCATCTCTCCGTTCCTGTCTGTCTGTCCCTGTCTATCCCTCACTCTGACTCTCTCTCTCTGTCTCTGTAAAAAATAAAAAAATTAAAATTAAAAAAAAAGAATTGTGGTCCAGTAAAACCTAGACATCTTTTTCACATTAACTACCTCCAAGTCAGGATTCTCATCCTGAGTGTGTCATTTAAATGTGAACCTTATGGTCCTAGCCCATCCTTCCAGCTCCATGATACTTGATTCTTTAATGTAATACATTGCACACTCACTAAAAACTATCGATTGTTGGCAAGTTTTCTAAACATGCTTTCTAAGTCTTCATTCAAATCATTAATAAAATGTGTCTTTCAAGACTGGGAAAGGACAGAACCTTGTAACCTTTCCTTAAGGGAGTTTTTCCAACCATTTGTCAATTATGATGTAGTCATGACTCATGCTAATACCAATTCTCTTAGTTGAGTCTTACCCAGTTTTTATTTCTCCAGCTCATCTTTAAGCATATCATGAAAGACTGTTATACATCTCATGCTGAAGTACTTACAAGTAAAAATGATACAATATCTGTGATTTGCTCTAAAATATCCCAATGCTAACAGCAACAACAAAATTTGTAGAGGGGAGAATAATAGAGGAAACAAAAGTCTCAGGATATTGCTAATATTATACTAATCTCTTCATTTTTGTCTTTGAAATTTCCTGGAACTAAATAAAGTTGCAAACCTCTTGCTAAAATAAAATGCACTATTTCTATGAATTTGAAAGGCTGCCAAAATTTATTAACTCTAGCACTCTCCTACACGTCTTCCAAATTGAGGTAATTTGATATACCTTGATTTAGCAAATCCAGGCCAGTTTCAAGCAATACTAACAAATTTTCCATATTTATTTCAAGATTGTGCCAAGAATCAACTTCACGTGGAGTTTTCTGAACCCATCCTTTCCACATCTTATGATTTAGGTCAATGTTTTTCAACTGCCAGTCAGTGCACCGGTCCGCGAGAAATTTCGTGCTGGTCCACAAAAGAGTTACCCACCTGATGAGGTATGACCCAGCGACTTTGGCTGAGTTTGCTTATACTCAGGGGGAGTTCTGCCTTAGGAGTCCCTGAAACAATTCTCCTATTTTCACTGGTCCCCAAGTGTAAAAAGTTGAAAACCATTGATTTAGGTGACTAAATCTGAGAATTTAAAGAACATCATCTTTGTAAAGTTCTTTGAAGTCATTTAGGAGTTAGGGGCTCTCAATTACTTCCCACGTGTTTCAACGACTTCTTACTGATGCCTGTTTTACTTTGAATTGATTAAGCTAGATTGAAGCAACATAGTTCAGAGGTTCCGATTCCTATGCATCATCCATTATCACTGTGCATTCTTCTTTCTGTTCATGTCCCAGCACTGAACCGTAACCACAATAACATTTTTTTATTATTTTTAGCATTTTTTCCTGCATGCCTCATCGCCAAGTGTCTAAACAATCTTTTCAATTATTTGCCATCTTTTTTCTCTATTGTAAAAATCCTTAGGGAAAAACTTTTTATTTTATACAAGTCGTGATCATCATAGAAACTTTTAGAAAATAAATAAATGAATGAATAAATGAATAAAAGTTAAACTCACCCATAATTTCTGAGCTTCTTACCAAAGTCACTCTGGTCAAATAAATGTTTTAAATGCCTTTCACTCTTCTTACCCCTTAAGATTACTCATGATTACATAATCAGATTTCTCATTTAGCTGGTTATTTTATTTTTAGACTTTTACCTTTTTTGAGCCACATTCTTTAGTAAATCTATAAGATTTCACCTATTAACACCTATCATCTTTCTGATTTTTTTTTTTTAAATCTTCCTGCTTAAAAACTTGAGGCCATCTGTCTGGTTGGTTCACATTGTCCCCCTTCAGAATTATTAATACCTAAATGAACTACCTTCTTAACCACAACTTTCTTTTGAATCAGAATTAAATAAAGGAAGAAGGGTGCTAATATCTTTGTCTAACTTGAAAAAAGTATCTGCAAGAAAAATAAAAATTTTTTTCACATGTTCTATTTTTGTAAAATTAGATTGCCTATATATATCTACTGGATAAAATAAAGTACAGTGTTTCAGAATTCCATAATTGAAAGGGGCTGTGGTGGAGAATTACGGAAGAAAGTGTTGCCAAAATCTATTGCAACTTTCTTTATACTGAGCACTTCACATACTTGTTTTTTCATTTAATACTCTTCGAGGTCCTACAGGTTAAGTACTATTTTAGTTCCTGTTTCACAGATAAGAAAAACACACATAAGGTAGGTTAAGCAACTTCCCAAGACCAAGGTGATAGACTATGTTAAAAATACAAATAATTTTCATTTCCTTTGAGCAAATCCCTCCTTTAGTTGAAATTTTCCATTGATGGGTCTATTTTGCTCCTGCCCTGGCTTTGTAATTTATAACAGAACCATTTCACCCAAAGCCTCCACTTGACTTGGGTAGTTTATCTTACACAACAATGTGCTTTTCATTCTTCCTCCTTTGTATTATTACCCAAAGCCCTGCATGGAGCTGCAAGCCTTATGCTTCTGTATATTTATACAGACAAGCAGTATCTTTAACATTCCTTCCCTCTCCTCAATCATTTATGTCTTTGAATAAGAAATAGACTTCATTGCCATTGATCAATCAGGAGGCCCATTCTTCTCAGCCTTTTGTGACATGTAGAGCTTCATGTTTATGTAGAGTAGAAGCAGCATATCAATTTCAATAGGTTAAAATTTGATTTGGAAATAAAAAGTGAAGATGGTCAAAATAAAGCTTGAAATACTAAAGTGATCAAATTTCCCTGAAAGTTATATCAATGAATCACAGATTTACTCTTTGTTCTCTCTCAGTTCTTTTCCTGAAAATTAAGTTTATCATGCTTCATGGTACACCTAAAATAATTAGAATGGTGCACCTAAATCAAAACCAAAGCAAAGCAAAAGCAGGGGTCCCCAAACTACGGCCCGCGGGCCACATGCGGCCCCCTGAGGCCATTTATCCGGCCCCTGCCGCACTTCCGGAAGGGGCACCTCTTTCATTGGTGGTCAGTGAGAGGAGCACATTGACCATCTCATTAGCCAAAAGCAGGCCCATAGTTCCCATTGAAATACTGGTCAGTTTGTTGATTTAAATTTACTTGTTCTTTATTTTAAGTATTGTATTTGTTTCCGTTTTGTTTTTTTACTTTAAAATAAGATATGTGCAGTGTGCATAGGGATTTGTTCATAGTTTTTTTTATAGTCCGGCCCTCCAATGGTCTGAGGGACAGTGAACTGGCCCCCTGTGTAAAAAGTTTGGGGACCCCTGAGCTAGAGGTTACTAGATCTGGGATCTTGAGTAAGTCACATTCTCAGCCTTTGTTTCCTCAACTGTAAAATGAGGATTAATAGTAATACCTACCTAACAGGGTTGTTAAGAGGATTAAACTAAATTGAATAATGTATAAGAAGCTGCCATATGAACTATAAATTCAATGATTATGATGCTTTTTTTTTTTAATTAAGTGAGAGGTGGGAAGGTAGAGACAGATTCCTGCACGTACCCTGACTGGGATCCCCTGGGCAAGCCCCCTACCAAGCGATGCTCTGCCTGTCTATGCGGCAGCTCCATTGCTTGGCAACCAAGCTATTTTAGCACCTGAGGCAAGACCATGGAGCCATCCTTAGTACCCGGGGCCAACTTTGCTTGAACCACTGAGTCATGGCTGCAGGAGAGGAAGAGAGAGAGAGAGAGATGAGAGGATGGAGAAGCACATGATCACTTCTCCTGTGTGCCCTGACCGGGAATCATATTGGGACTTCCACACACCAGGCTGATGCTCTACCACTGAGCCAACTGGCCAGGGCCAATTATGATGTTTATGATAATGATGATTATAGTTCATAAGGCCATAACTTTATTTGTAACCAATATATAAACTCAAGTATGTAAATATGCAATACCCAAGTAACCAGAAGCTTTTTATTGCCATTGATCAATCAGGAGGCCCATTCTTGTAAATGGTGTAAAATGTGTTGTAAATGGTGTTGAAAATTTTTAAATTTCCCAAATTTTCAAGTTCCTCTTTTTCTCCTGATAGGAAGTGTAGGGCGGCTGAGGCTTTGACTTCAGCATTTTCCAGCTTTTGCTGCTGATGGTGGGTATTGGGGAGCCAGAATCTAAGACTAAGCTTGGCTTGGTGCGTACCGGTCCTGAGTTGCCCTCTTCCATGGGAGCCTCAAATTCTAGAATCAGGGTTCACTTTCTCAGGCGAAGAACAGGGTTGTAGTAGGAAGGCAGGGGAAACCCACACCTTCTTCCTCCCCTGTTAAACCTGCCCCTTCCTCCAGACACGCCTTGCAGGCTCCTTTCAGGGCAATATGGAAGTCCTTGGGCTTAAAGTACCCTCTGTCCTCCACTGCTTCGCACTCTACTAGTTTCTAATTTAGGAGAGTTAAAGAAGAAATACCTCAGCCCTGGCTGGTTTTCTCAGAGGTAGACCATCAGCCTGGCATGCGGATGTCCCAGGTTCGATTTCTGGTCAGGTCACACAGGAGAAGTGATCATCTTCTCCAACCCTCCCCGCTCCCCTTCTCTCTCTCTCTCTCTCTCTCTCTCTCTCTCTCTCTCCATCTCCTGTAGCCATGGATTGATTGGTTTGAGCGCACTGCCCCCAGGTGCTGAGGATGGCTCCATGGAGCCTCTGCCTCAGGCTCTAAAAATAGCTTGATTGCAAGCATGGCCCCAAGAGCATCAGCCTCAGATAGGGGTTCCCGGGTGGATCCTGGTTGGGGTGCATGCAAGAGTCTCTCTCTATATATCTCCTCTCACTTGGAAAAGAAGGGAAAAAAAGAAGAAGAAATACCTCTGATGGCTTTTAAAGTGAAAGGAAGTTGCATGGTCCTTCACACTTTTTAAATTATTTTTGATTTGTTTTAGAAAAGAGAAAGGCAGGAAAAAAGAGAGAGCCCTGGCCGGTTGGCTCAGCGGTAGAGCGTCGGCCTAGCGTGCGGAGGACCCGGGTTCGATTCCCGGCCAGGGCACACAGGAGAAGCGCCCATTTGCTTCTCCACCCCTCCGCCGCGCTTTCCTCTCTGTCTCTCTCTTCCCCTCCCACAGCCAAGGCTCCATTGGAGCAAAGATGGCCCGGGCGCTGGGGATGGCTCTGTGGCCTCTGCCTCAGGCGCTAGAGTGGCTCTGGTCGCAACATGGCGACGCTCAGGATGGGCAGAGCATCGCCCCCTGGTGGGCAGAGCGTCGCCCCTGGTGGGCGTGCTGGGTGGATCCCGGTCGGGCGCATGCGGGAGTCTGTCTGACTGTCTCTCCCTGTTTCCAGCTTAAGAAAAATGAAAGAAAAAAAAAAAAAGAGAGAGGAGAGAGATGAGAAGCATCAACTCATAGTTGCTTCACTTCATTGATTGCTTTGGGTATGTGCCTTGACTGGGGCGAGGCTCAAGCTGAGCCAGTGACCCCTTGCTCAAGCCAGCAACCCCACTCTCAAACTGGAAAGCCCTCACTCAAGCCAGCAACCTCTAGGGTTTCAAACTGGGGACCTCAATGTTCCAAGTCAATGCTCCCACTGAGCCACCACCGATCAGGCAGTCCTTCACACTTTAGAGTGAATTGTTGGGATGGACTCTGTTCTCAAAACCTGGCTGTGACAAGGCTAAACATAAAGAACAGGAGTTTGGAGGCAGTGTAGGAAGGGGAAGGGCAAACCACTCCTCGGGGCAGTTGGGGAGCAAAAATGGTTAGGACAATAAGGCAGAAGGACAAAGGGTCTAGAGGTAGAAAAAGAGGCTCAGAAATGAGGCCCCAGACAACATGTCTACTTCACCAGCACCCAGTTTTACCAACTACCCACCCCCTCTCTTCAGATGAAAAGAGCAGCATTGCAGGACTCTAGACAAGAAAAACTCCCATCATCCTCACAGTCATCCTCATCATCATGTGCTGTGTGCTTGCTGGGTACCAGGCACTGTGCTAAACACTTTACATGCATTATTCATGAAACCCTCACAACACTGTAGATATCATTAACTCATTTGCACTTGAGAAAACCAGGGATCAAAGAGCTGAGTAGTATGCTCCTGGTCACACAGAAACTGCAGGGCTGGAATCTGAACACAAACCTGTCTGACGCTGGGAATTCTGTGCTCTTAAGTATTAAGAGGAACTGCTACTCATTTAACTCTTCTCTCTTCTGTCCCCTCCCCCACTCTCACTCTAGCCACCTACCCACTTCCTTCAGTCAGGTGTGGCCAGTTTACGTAGCCATCTTCTGAGAAAAGTTGCTACAGGGTGTTTCTGCTTCATAAATTATTAGGCTGGTTTTGTGGCCAACCTTCATGTTCTGTGACCTTATGATCTTGGCCAGAGTAGATTGTTCCAGCAAGTGCTGCTTGAACCAAAGACTGGGCCGAACTTGCAGTATATCATTTAATCTTCATAACAAAGCTGTAAACTAAGTACTAATATTTATCCCATTGTAGGGGTAGAAAAAGTGACATGCAGAGAAATTAAGTTAACTGCCTGAGGTTTTACAGCTAGTAAGGGGCAGAACTAGGGCTGGAAGGCTGGTTCATTCAATGCTTGAACACTCTGGTGGTCTGCCTCCTTTGCGGGGGGAAGTGCAGAGACCCTCTTAAACGCAGTCTGGGACAGCAAAGCGGAGCCGCCTAGCCGCTGTAGCAGGAGATGCAGACGGAGCAAGAGTCAGAGCAGAGCGGAGTTTTTACAACGGAAGAGCCATCAGATGGGTGACTTCCACAGTGACTGGGCGGTCATGTGACCTGGCACTCCGCCCTCATCAAAAGAGCTCCCACTCCAGCTGATACACAGCACTAGACTCTGTTTACCTGTGTCTCCTGACTTTTCCATGTGGCCTGTCAACCCTTATCACCTCAGGTAACTGAATCCAGTCCTTGTCCTCTGTGCCTCACACATATACAGTCCCTTAGACCTAAACTCCCTGCCTCACAGCCCACCACGATCCCGCCTGATGGGACGGACTGGTTAGAGCTGTGGGCCTCACAGGCCCAGGTACCCTAACCCTACCCCCACACCCAGCCTCCCTCTTTACTTCCTCCTCCTTCACTGCCCACCGGCCCCAGAGGAAGAAGCACGGAGGCCTAGGGGTGCTATCCCACAGGCCCTGGGTGCTCTGGGTGTGCGTCAAATGCTTCCTGGGGGAACAAGGCTGAGGCAGTGTGCAACTCAGCAGGCCATACAAGTACTGACCTCCACCACTTCCCCTTTCCAAGCCCACCAAAGTCTTAGGGTTGCTGAGGAACAAAGCCAGATTCTTCCAGGCCTCTACCCCCTGAAATTCGCCCCGATCTCTACACAAGACATCGGAGTTCACAGGAGTCCCCACGACGCTGATGTTGACCAGAGCGAAGAGCTGCTGGTGAGAGTCTGCTGGAAATGCTAGCAGCAAGCCGTGAAGACATTTTTAGTGCTCCCATAAAGTCTGTGTATTCTAAGGAACTTGTATTTATGAACAGCTCGTGCTATCTCTTAGATGTCACACATAATAATAGGTTATTTCAAGAAAGATCCAAGAGGCCCTGGCCGGTTGGCTCAGCAGTAGAGCGTCGGCCTGGCGTGCGGGGGACCTGGGTTCAATTCCCGGCCAGGGCACATAGGAGAAGCGCCCATTTGCTTCTCCACCCCCACCCCCTCCTTCCTCTCTGTCCTCTCTGTCTCTCTCTTCCCCTCCAGCAGCCAAGGCTCCATTGGAGCAAAGATGGCCAGGGCTCTGGGGATGGCTCCTTGGCCTCTGCCCCAGGCGCTAGAGTGGCTCTGGTCGCGGCAGAGCGACGCCCCGGAGGGGCAGAGCATCGCCCCCTGGTGGGAAGAGCGTCGCCCCTGGTGGGCGTGCCGGGTGGATCCCGGTCGGGCGCATGCGGGAGTCTGTCTGACTGTCTCTTCCCGTTTCCAGCTTCAGAAAAATACAAAAAAAAAAAAAAAAAAAAAAAGAAAGATCCAAGAATACAAAGAGCTGGATTTCCTGGCTTCGGTGTCTCCTCCCTTTGATATCTTCTCTTTTATGGATAATTTGGCAAATGGTCAAATTGCTACCCTGATCTTTGCCACAACAAAGGAAAAGCTGAATGAGAAAATAACGTGTTATAAAGCGCATCCCACTATATTCTTTCCTCAGGAAGGCAGGATATAGTAATCAAAAACAGACAAAAAGAAAACATTTGACTAGGAACTTGTATTTTTACATAGATCTTCTATCTCTTTTCACCCTTCTTTACAGGGCCTCCTGCTGTTGTTCTCTTACTTAGTCACCAAATTGTTCCATCTCCAAATCTGTCCCTCCTTACTAGAATCAGTAATATCTAGATACTGAGTTCCCAAGGCAACTACAAATATTTGTTATTCTTTCTGTCATGTGACTTGCTCTAAATATAAGCTCAGCTATTTTTCCTACCATCAAAATGCCAGAAATAATATAAATGAATATTGGTTTTTTATGCATACTTGCAAAAATTTCTAAAAATGCTGTGAAAGTCTGAAAATAAAAGAATATAAAATGAGGGGGATATTAAAGAAGTAACTCTTTCAAATGGAGCAAGCAAAGGAAGGCTTTCGGAAAATGGATTAAAACAAACTGATAAACATAGGCTCACATGCACTCTAACAGTAGAATTCGCTTCCTTTTTTTTTTTTTTTTTTTTTTTTTTTTGTATTTTTCTGAAGCTGGAAACAGGGAGAGACAGTCAGACAGACTCCCGCATGCGCCCGACCGGGATCCACCCGGCACGCCCACCAGGGACGACGCTCGGCCCACCAGGGGGCGATGCTCTGCCCCTCCGGGGCGTCGCTCTGCTGCAACCAGAGCCACTCTAGCGCCTGGGGCAGAGGCCAAGGAGCCATCCCCAGCGCCCGGGCCATCTTTGCTCCAATGGAGCCTTGGCTGCGGGAGGGGAAGAGAGAGACAGAGAGGAAGGGGGGGGGGGGGGTGGAGAAGCAAATGGGCGCTTCTCCTATGTGCCCTGGCCGGGAATCGAACCCTGGTCCCCCGCACGCCAGGCCGACGCTCTACCGCTGAGCCAACCGGCCAGGGCCAGCTTCCTTTTTTAAGAAAGGAAATAGCAAAGCAACGAATACAGATTTGCTCTGAGGTCTTAGTCAAGAGTTAGCCTTTTTTCTTTGAAATGTCCCCTTGACGTGCCTGCCAAGGACCCCCAGAGATCTCCATTTGAAGCTGACAGTACTTGAAACCAATTAACAAACAAGATTTGCTTTCTGTTCTCATGTGACTCTGGGGTGGATGACCTTTCAGAAATCCTAGTTGAGCCTCCATTTAAGGCTCCAACACAGTAATGACTCCACTACACAAATCACTGAGAATTGACAAGCTTCCAGATTAAATGGGGACTAGCAAATATCAGTGTTACAATAGCAATAGAGATGCTCATAAAACTTTTCATCTTATAGTCTCAACAGGAGTTGCAAACATATTTATGTCCACTCTCTTTTTTGATACTCAGAGAAACTCCCTAAGACCACAGAGGATATATATACATACACACATGCACACACATGCACAATCCCATTTTGCAGGTATGTAAAAGCTGAGGCTAAAAAGAAAGGGAACTTGCCCAACCCGTATGTGGTATGTGGCTTGCTGCACAGTTCAACCAAGACTTCCACTTCCAGTCCCGTGTCTTTTTATCGTAGATGTTCTTCACCGTCTCTACCTCACCATTCGCAC
This sequence comes from Saccopteryx leptura, assembly GCF_036850995.1. NCBI lineage: Eukaryota > Metazoa > Chordata > Mammalia > Chiroptera > Emballonuridae > Saccopteryx > Saccopteryx leptura. The sequence goes on from NC_089515.1 coordinate 31,831,595, forward strand.
GATTACCCAAGAATCGTGAAACCACTAAGATTTGTGATACAGAGGACCGGGTTGTTAAAAAGCAGCCTAAGAGCTTTTAGAGAATCAATTCAGAAACTGATAAAGTAATGGCAAGTCTGTGGGGGAAAAAAACAGCAAAAAAAACAGGAAGAACTTAGATGAACTAATGCAGGACAAAGTCACTAAGGCAACAGAGGATATTCTCTCTTCCTCCTTCACATCCTTCTTGCTCATGACTGGACTTCCCCAAATGCCCTCTTCCTCTAGTACTTGGTAGTCTTCTAAAAACTTTGGCTTAACTTCATGATTGACTAGGAGCAAGTTTGCAATTTTTTCTTGGAGCTGTCATACTAGTACCAGACCCATTTGTGTCACTACCTCCTTTGACATGTGTTCCTTATTTGACATTCTCTCTGGCTCGTTCCATTCTGGATATGCTCACCCACCCAGTTTGTCAAAACCTCACTTTCAATGTAATGCAGAAAGAAAATGTACCGCCCATAAAGTGCCTTTCAGTTTTCCATTCAATAAATCAACCAAAAAGTAAGTAAATATGCACTGAATCACGAGGGAACTTTTTGTGGTGATAAAAATGCTCTATATCTTGATGGGGCAAAAGGGTTAAGGGTAAATGAAGCAGAAAGCCTAGCACTTAGCCCAGGCCCTGACATAACAGAATTCCCTTATGGATCCCTGCAAACCTCTGCCTTTATAGCACCATCTCTGCAGTATTAACTTCAGTTCAAAGCAGTGTATTTTCAGAGACAGTAACAAACTGGAGGGAGGGAGGTCTAAAGAAGAGAAGGAGCCTGACCTGTGGTGGCGCAGTGGATAAAGCATCAACCTGGAAATGCTGAGGTCGCCGGTTCGAAACCCTGGGCTTGCCTGGTCAAGGCACATATGGGAGTTGATGCTTCCAGCTCCTCCCCTTTCTCTCTCTCTCTCTGTCTCTCCTCTCTCTCTCTCTCTCTCTCTCTCTCTCTGTCTCTCCCTCTCCTCTCTAAAATGAACAAATAAAAAAAAAATTTAAAAAAAAAAAAAAGAAGAGAAGGAAGCTCCTATTTACAGAACTTCCATCAGCAACTTGTCCTTCTCTTTTTGCCCTGCCCAATCCAGCTTTGTCCTGCCTAAACCTTATAGGTTTGTCCCCTGAGAATCAACTCCACCTAATTTCTGGTCTGCATTAGAAACTTCTTCACCCTTGTGGGAGAGCATCAGAAAACAGCTGATTGTTCCCATGCCCGGGGACCAATGTCCTGGAAGGAATTTAACCCACCCTTTGGGAGAATCTGTGCAAACCTCCTTAGCTAAATCCATCCCAGAGTGTGTAAACAGTCTGTCTGGCTACCCTGGCCCTGGTCCGCATTTCGTTTCTGCCCTCACCCTTTGGGAGAATCTGTGCAAACCTCCTTAGCTAAATCCATCCCAGAGTGTGTAACAGTCTGTCTGGCTACCCTGGCCCTGGTCCGCATTTCGTTTCTGCCCTAGCACTAGAGCCTGACCACAAATGTTGATCAAATTGGTAGGGGGCTGACTCCCTCTGCTGGTTTCAGTCCACTCCTTCCATGTAGGATCTGCTCTGTTTCCGGTGTCTTTCTGGTACTCATTCAGACAAACCTCCCTATCCAATACCTTGGCCAGAGACCAAGAATGCATCTGTCTAGGTGCCCCTGCAGCTGGACCCACACCTCGGATCAAAATCCTCGAATACAGCCATGGCCTGGATCAAACATGAAGTTATTCCTTTCCTTTGGCTACAATGATCTACCCAGGGCAACTTCTCTTTACTCTCTCCCATCTGCAGAGCTTAAAGCATATCTCATGTCTACAGATGTTCCATTTAGAACATGGACAGTCAGGAAGGAAAAAATTACAAAGAGCAGACATATGAGCTCATAAAACGGTCAACTGAGGATTTAGTGTCGAGGCAAATAGGTCTAATAACTTTAATAGACTTAAGAAACTTTAATAGTCATTGCTGTCTTAAAATTTTTTTCATTCGTTCATTATGTACAAATTCATATATTCACGCTTGCACTGATTTGAATCACAGACTGCCTGGAATGTGCTTGGTACTGGATATATAAATATGAACAAGACTTAATCCTTGCTCTTAAAGAACCGTAGAAATTAGCATTCAGAATGTCAATGTCATCACCTTGACTACCAAGTGAAAGTTTTTATGTCTGGTATGCTCTGTGTAAGAAAAGAGAGAGATGCAGCACACCCCAATAGACTGTATGTGCACATTCCGTGTAAGGAACTCAGGCATTCTTGGATTTTCTTTCATGGTTGGGGTGGGGGGGGGGCAGTTCCGGAGCCAATCCCTCACAGATATCTTAAGACAAGTTCAATTCTGGGGAAGTCAAAGTTACATATGGACTTTTGACTTTGTGGGCGGGGGGGTCAGTGCCTCTAAGCCCCATTGTTGTTCAAGGGTCAACTGTATAAGATAATTATATTCAATAGCATCAGCTATAATAAGCATAAAATGTAACGTATGAGCCTTGAGTCTGACATTTCAATGTCTGTATCAAATCCTTGGCCTTCCTAGTTCTTTGGCATTGGCCTTGCTTCCCCACCTGAATTACTGAATAACAGTAATTCAGAGCTCGTAAGATTATTGTAAAAGTCAAATGAGTTAATATGTGCAAAGTACTTAATATAGGCCTGGGAAACCCGTTTATGTTGTATTTTCCTTTTCAAATATGCATATGGTATGTTTTAATTTATGCATATCACATTAACAAAATCTTTCCATTTTTTAATATAATCCCTATCACCTCCGCTTGTCTCAGGTCAACTGTAATTGGTCTTGACCAAAATAAAATCAGTGACCAACAAAGACAACATACCCATAACCCTAATTGAAAAAGAAATAAGTAGCCTGACCAGGTGGTGGTGCAGGTGATAGAGCATTGGACTGGGATGCAGAGGACCCAGGTCCAAAACCCTGAGGTCGCCGGCTTGAGTGCGAGCTCATCTGGTTTGAGCACAGGCTCACCAGCTTAAACCCAAGGTCGCTGGCTTGAGCAAGGGGTCACCTGGTCTGCTGTAGCCCCCCTCACCCCCAGTCAAGGCACATATGAGAAAGCAATCAATGAACAACTAAGGAACCGCAACAAAGAATTGATGCTTCTTATCTTTCTCCCTTCCTGTCTATCTGGGAAGGAAGGAAAGGAGGAAGGAAGGAAGGAAGGAAGGAAGGAAGGAAGGAAGGAAGGAAGGAAGGAAGGAAGGAGGGAGGGAGGGAGGGAGGGAGGGAGGGAGGGAGGGAGGGAGGGAGGGAGGAAGGAAGGAGGGAGAGAGGAAGGGAGGGAGGGAGGGAGGGAAGGAGGGAGGGAGGGAGGGAGGGAGGGAAGGAACAGTCCTAGAAATTAAAATTTTAAGAAACTTGTCAAAAGTACCACCTATTAGGAAAGATGTTAGAGCACATGAAACTTTCCAGGTTAAAACTAAACTAATCACTGGACACATTAATATAATGTCAGCATCTCACTCAAGGCTCAGTTTTCAAAGCACATGTGGTCTCTGTATGAAGTTATAGACACCACACTTAAAATGAGATCTTGACAGCAAGGAGCAAATTCAAAGCATTCCAAAATGTTAAATAAATAGAGATTGGCAAAAGAGTGAAATAGGCCCTGGCCAGTTGGTTGAGTAGTAGAGCATTGGCCCGCTGTTTGGATGTCCCGGGTTTGACTGTCCCAGCCAGGGCACACAGGAGAAGCACCCATCTGATTTTCACCCCTCCCCTTCTCCTTCCTCTCTGTCTCTCTCTTCCCCTCCCACAGCCAAGGCTCCACTGGAGCAAAGTTGACCCGGGTGCTGAGGATGGCTCCGTGGCCTCTGCCTCAGGCACTAGAATGCACCGCCTCAGATGCTAGAATGGCTCTGGTTGCAATGGAGCAATGCCCCAAATTGGCAGAGCATCGCCTCCTGGTGGGCATGCCAGGTGGATCCTGGTTGGGCGCATGTAGAAGTCTGTCTTTCTGCCTCCCCACTTCTCACTTCAGAAAAATCAAAAATAAATAAATAAATAAAGGAGTGAAATACAGTAGGAGAGCCTGGGCCTCTTCGGGTTGGGAATGGCAGACATGGAAGACTCATGACAATATCCTTTTAACCATTTAAGGGACTATCTTATGGAGGTGATTTAGATTTGGTCCATCTCTGTGGCCCAGAGGGCAGAACTAGTAGTGCTAATGGCAGAGAGAAGAATGCAGAAAATAAGAAATAATTAAAGATCAGATCGTTTTAACAGTGCTGTCTAATATAGTAAGACAACTGCCTTAGGAGGTTAGGGGAGGTTAGGTACAGGAGAGTAAGAAGAAATCTTAAGACTTCATTATAGAATCCAACTTGGTCAAGAAGCTGGACTAAGGATCTGGCCGGTCCATGATAACTTTTTCAGGCACCCATGGTAAGAAAAATAAAACAATGATACTCTCTAAAACCCATTAACTATAAAATGAGAGAAATATTAATATTAGCCTGACAGAATTGTCTGATGATCATAATATGTGAAAAAGTCTTAAACATGAAAGACAGAGATGAAAACAACAGTAACAACAAAAGAGGAAACAGAAAACTTCAATTACTATTCTCAGAAAAATGAAAAAAGATTGTATCTACAAGATGTAGATGCAATATGAGAGATGAAACCAAGAGTCCACAGTTTTGTTTAAAGAAACCATCAGAAAATAAAAACAAGTGTTTAAAATTTTAAACTATAATATCTGACATAAATTTTAATAAATCAGTTAAAAGATAAAGTTGAAGAAATATCCTAGAAGGTAGAGCCAATTGTCAATGAGTGTGGAGAGAAAACAGAATAAATTAAAATTTTAATACAAGAAGGGCAACATCTGGCTCTCACTGGTTGGCGTCTGGAAGTCCTGGGTTCAATTCCCAGTAAGGGCACATAGGAGAAGCACCCATCTGCTTCTCCACCCTTCCCCCTATCCTTCTTTGCTATCTCTCTCTTCCCCTCCTGCAGCCAAGGCTCCACTGGAACAAAATTGGCCCGGGCACTGAGGATGGCTCCATGGCCTCCACCTCAGGCGCTAGAATGGCTCTGGCCACAAAGGATCAATGCCCCAGATGGACAGAGCATTGCCCCCCGGTGGGCATGCTGGGTGGATCCTGGTCAGGTGCACGAGGGAGTCTGTCTGACTCTGCCTCCCCACTTCTAACTTCGGTAAAATACAAAAAATCAAACAAAAAAAGGCAACATCTGACTAATAGGTTTTCTAGAGAGAGAACAGAAGAAACCAGGGGAAAGAAATTATCAAAGAAATCATGTGAAAAAATGTCCCAGAACTGAAAGATCTGGGTGGCCAGACAGAAGGAACTAACTATTCAACAAAACAGATGAAAATAAACACACACTAAAGTATATCACCATAAATTTTTAGTACATAAAGGATAAAGAAAAAAATCCTAAATGCTTCTTGGAAATAGGGTACAGTGGGAGAAACAAGTGATAACAAAAATAATTGGGAATAAGAATATCATTGGACTTTAAAATTCTAAAAGACACCTCTTCATTTTTACTCTACTGCACCTTGTCTTAGGAGGTTACTCCAGGATGTGTTCCACCCAAATGAGGTAGTGAACCTAGAAAGAGGAAGAGATGTTGTACAAAGAGAATCAGCACAGAATCGAGATCAAGAGAAGCCCAGGAAGACAACTCTGCAGCAGACCAGGAAAGCAGAAGAAGACAACCTAGAAAAGAAAGGAGGTTTTAAAAAAGAAGAGACAAGAAAAGGGCTAAAAAATAAAAGATTACTGACTATGCAAGAAATTATATTGAAGGGTTTGCAAAAAAAAGAAGTACTAATAGAGACGTGGAAAACTAAGCAGATGAAAAAAATGAAGTCTCAAAACAGAACAGAACTTGATAATTACCTAGTTCAGTGGCTCCTGGATTTATGCCAATAAAAATAAAAAATCATACAGGAAAGGAAATCTAAAGCAGAAACAATACTTACCTAGACATGCTAAGGCAAACAGTGGGTATTGATTTAACTAGAAATTGTGACATCACTACATAGGGGTGGTGTGGAGAGGGCAACTCCTGAGGGAATGGGCTTGAAAACAAAGTACCCAGCTACCACAATATGAAAGCAACAAGTAACATCTACATTAGCAGTGTAAGCACAAATACCAGAAAATATACTAGAAAGATTAAAAGCAGATACTCTGGAGAATAGGACTTAAGGGTAGACATAAGACAGAAAGTGATGGGCAAAAGCAGTATTTTATTATGACTAATTAATCTTGACTTTTAATTGCAGGGTGGGGCAAAAGTAGGTTTACAGTTGTTCGTATGGAAAATAATACAGTAAACAATAAATAATAATACAAGAATAAACTCGGAGTTTTGCACACTCACAACTGTAAACCTACTTTTGCCCCACCCTGTATTTGCATGCATTACTTTGGCTAAAATTAATATTGATTTAAAAAAAGGAAAAGAAAGAAAGAAAAATTATGCCAGTCCATCCATTAAAAAAATCCAGGAGCCGCGCCCTGGCTGCTTTGCTCAGTGGTAGAGCATCGGCCTGGTGTGCAGGAGTCCCGGGTTCAATTCCCGGCCAGGGCACACAGGAGAAGCACCCATCTGCTTCTCCACCCCTCCCCCTCTCCTTCCTCTCTGTCTCTCTCTTCCCCTCCTGCAGCCAAAGCTCCACTGGAGCAAGGTTGGCCCAGATGCTGAGGATGGCTCTACGGCCTCTGCCTCAGGCGCTAGAATGGCTCTGATTGCGGCAGAGCAACACCCCGGATGGGTAGAGCATCGCCCCCTGGTGGGCGTGCCAGGTGGATCCCGGTCAGGCGCATGTGGGAGTCTGTCTGACTGCCTCCCCGTTTCCAACTTCAGAAAAATACAAAAAAAAAAAAAAAATCCAGGAGCCGCTGAACTAGGTAATTATCAAGTTCTGTTCTGTTTTTGAGACTGTTATTTGATTTCCTGTCCCCTAGTGGAACTGTTGTTATTGCTGGGAAACTTCATTTACAAAGGAGAATTGTAGCCAATCTTGCTAAATTGATATTCTAAGAGTTTAAGGGTTTTCAGTATTGTAAACACTTTTTTTTTTAATCTATAATTTCCTCGTTTCAGTTTCATTCTTATTTTCACCTGCTTTTGTTATTTCAAATTCAGGTGCATTTCCTTTTTTTAGAATTTATTATTTTCTGGAATAGTCATATCTAATGTTTAGATATTCTGCCCTGACTGGATAGCTCAGTCATTAGAGCATCGTCCCAATGTGCAGAGGTTACCAGTTCAATCCCCAGTCAGGGCACATACAGGAGCAGATTAATGTTCCTGTCTCTCTCGGGTGTGTGCACACTCACTCCCTTCCGTTCTCACTAAAATCAATTAAAAAAAAAAACATTTTAAAAATAATTTAAAAAAATAATTTTTAGATATTCTGTTATAGCATTGGCTCTCAGAAAGCAAGGAGACCTCTTATACTTGTAGATTTTGGGGAAATTAACACCCACATTTTATTTGAAAATTTAAAATAAGGCTAGCAGTCAATTTACTCTTTCACATATTCCTTCTAAATATGCTTAATTTTTTGCTAGTTGATTAGTTTCCATCTAATGTTAAATGTTTTCCATGACAAAGTTTTCTAAATAAAATTAATTTATGCTTACTATTAAAAATTTGGAATATACATTAAAGTATATAAGAGGAAAAATAAAATGTACTCTTTTGATCACCCATAAATTGTCTTTTTAGTTCTTCACTATATATCTTGCTAGTCTTCCTCCTGTGTATATTTAATGTCTACATTCTTTTTACTGGCCCTGGCCAGTTGGCTCAGTGATAGAGCTTTGGCCCAGTGTGTGGAAGTCCTGGGTTTGATTCCCAGTTAGGGCACACAGGAGAGGCACTCATCTGCTTCTCCACCCCTCCACCCCCACCCCCTCACTTCTTTCTCTCTTCCCCTCTTGCAGCCATGGCTTAATTGGAGTGAGTTTGCCCTGGGCCTAAGGATGGCTCCATGGCTCCACCTCAGACACTAGGAAGAGCTCGGTTGCTGAGCAACAGAGCAAAGCCCCAGATGGTCGGAGCATCGCCCCCTAATGTGCTTGCCTGGTGGATCCCAGTCAGGGCACATCCGGGAGTCTTTCTCTGCCTCTCCTCCTCTCACTGAATAAAAAATAATAATAAAATTTTTTTGACAATATAGGTCTTGGTTGTTCAACTTTATAACTTGTTTTTCTCTTACAATGTTTATTTCTCTTGTCCTTGGAAATTCTTTTACATTCTTTGATTATTGTTTCATGTATGGATATACATTACTTTAGGTTATTTGCAACTGTTCATTATTACACACAAAACTCTAATAACTATCCTGTGGGTACAATCAATACACACATCCAGGCTGCTTTACTTAGGGTAAGTTCTCATAGTAGATGTGCCGGGTCAGAATGTGGACATTTTTTAGACTTAAAATAATTATAGCCAACTTTCTCTCTAGAAAACTTGACTCACTGCACTCCCATCTACAGTTTGGGAATATTGGCCCTGGCCGGTTGGTTCAGTGGTAGAGCGTCAGCTTGGCATGTAGAAGTCCCGGGTTCGATTCCCGGCCAGGGCACACAGGAGAAGCGCCCATCTGCTTCTCCACCCCACCCCCCCTCCTTCCTCTCTGTCTCTCTCTTCCCTTCCTGCAGCCGAGGCTCCATTGGAGCAAAGATGGCCCTGGCGCTGTGGATGGCTCCTTGGCCTCTGCCCCAGGCGCTAGAGTGGCTCTGGTTGCAACAGAGCAACGCCCGGAGGGGCAGAGCATCGCCCCCTGGTGGGCAGAGCATCGCCCCTGGTGGGCGTGCCGGGTGGATCCCAGTCAGGTGCATGCGGGAGTCTGTCTGACTGTCTCTCCCCGTTTCCAGCTTCAGAAAAATACAAAAAACAAAACAAAACAAAAAAAAAAACAGTTTGGGAATATTAATTTCCCCCATATTTTCAAGAATAATGGACATTTTAAAATAAATAATTTTGCCTTTTGTTATGTGAGAAATACAGCCCTGATGGGGTGCTTAGGAATCATGGCAGACCTTCCAGAATTTATCTTAAGGATAAACTGGGATATTTTCTTTTTTTTTTTTTTTTTTTCTTTTCATTTTTCTGAAGCTGGAAACAGGGAGAGACAGTCAGACAGACTCCCTCATGCGCCCGACCGGGATCCACCCGGCACGCCCACCAGGGGCGACGCTCTGCCCACCAGGGGGCGATGCTCTGCCCATCCTGGGCGTCGCCATGTTGCGACCAGAGCCACTCTAGCGCCTGAGGCAGAGGCCACAGAGCCATCCCCAGCGCCCAGGCCATCTTTGCTCCAATGGAGCCTTGGCTGCGGGAGGGGAAGAGAGAGACAGAGAGGAAAGCGCAGCGGAGGGGTGGAGAAGCAAATGGGCGCTTCTCCTGTGTGCCCTGGCCGGGAATCGAACCCGGGTCCTCCGCACGCTAGGCCGACGCTCTACCGCTGAGCCAACCGGCCAGGGCAAACTGGGATATTTTCTATGGCATATTCTTGACATCTAGCATCATTTTACGTATTAAGATGAATCATAAGATATTACCAATACTTGACAGTTTTTACTTAGAACCTGTCAATTTCAAATGGTTCAGCCTAAGCAATATATTTGTTCATCACAGCATTATTCACAGTGGCCAAGACATGAAAACAACTAAAGTGTTCCTTGATAGAGGATTGGATAAAGAAGATGTGGTACATGTATACAGTGGAATACTACTCAGCCATAAGAAATGATAACAAGGTCCTGGCAGGTTAGCTCAGTGGTAGAGCGTTGGCCTGGCGTGTGGGAGTCCCGGGTTTGATTCCCGGCCAGGGCACACAGAAGAAGTGCCCATCTGCTTCTCCACCCCTCCCCATCTCCTTCCTCTCTGTCTCTCTCTTCCCCTCCCACACCAAGGCTCCATTGGAGCAAAGTTTGCCGGGGCGCTGAGGATGGCTCTGTGGCCTCTGCCTCAGGCGCTAGAATGGCTCTGATTGTGGCAGAGCACGCCCCAGATGGGCAGAGCATCGCCCACTGGTGGGCATGCTGGGTGGATCCCGGTTGGGTGCATACAGGAGTCTGTCTGACTGCCTCCCGTTTCCAACTTAAGAAAAATACAAAAAAAAGCCTGACCAGGCGGTGGCGCAGTGGATAGAGCGTCAGACTGGGATGCCGATGACCCAGGTTCGAGACCCCGAGGTTGCCAGCTTGAGCACGGGCTCATCTGGCTTGAGCAAAGCTCACCAGCTTGAACCCAAGGTCGCTGGCTCGAGCAAGGGGTTACTTGGTCTGCTGTAGCCCCCCGGTCAAGGCACATATGAGAAAGCAATCAATGAACAACTAAGATGTCACAATGAAAAACTAATGATTTAATGATTGATGCTTCTCATCTCTCTCCGTTCCTGTCTGTCTGTCCCTATCTATCCCTCTCTCTGTCTCTGTAAAAACACAACAACAGTAACAAAAAATAAAACCTTAAAAAAAAAAGAAAAATACAAAAAAAAAAAAGAAATGATAACATAGTGACATTTACGACAACATGGATGGTCCTTGAGAACATTATATTGAGTGAAATAAGTAAATCAGAAAAAGCACCATAGGCAGGATGTAAACCTGAGACTCATGGACATAGATACAAGTGAAGTGGTTACCGGGGGAAGGGGCGTAAAGAGGAACAAATATAAGGTGACGGAACATGATTTGACTTTGGGTGATGGCTATACAACATAATCAACAGTTCAAATGCTATAGAAATGTTCACCTGAAACCGATGTACTCTTATTGATCAATGTCACCCCATTAAATTTTCTAAATAAAATTTTTAAAAAAGAAATATATTTGTAAAATTGGGGAAGGTATTACAGGTTAAAAATTGGCCAAATTGCCATTGTCTTTTAAAAGCCTCTTGGTTATGGAAGAGCTGCTGGTACAGCCTGCTGTAATGTGAAGGCCCGGCTGTGCTTCTGCAGAAGGGTTTCAGCACAGACCTCCTGGAAATGTGCCATTCTGCCATGTGAATTATTTTCAGCAGAAGGCAATGGAGACCCTGCGGGCTCACAAAAAAACTTTTACGTCTCCCTTAAAGAATTTAAATTAGGGGCCTTTTCCATAATAAAAGTTATTACCAGAGATAACTTTTTGTGTCTTATCAAGGACAAGGCAAACATATAATTATCAAACATCTGCTCTTCTTACTGTCCTGAGGATGACCTCTCTCCCTCTGAAGTCCTGACCTGCCTTATCTCACCCTGAGCTCAGAATACCATGTATACCTCACTCTAATTTTCTGTCTCTGCACTTCTCATGTATGTGAAGTCTCTGACTCTCTTATGTATGTGGGGTTCCCATATGTTTGCATGTAATTAAATTTGGTTATTTTCTCTTATTAATCTGTCTCATGTTGATTTCCTTTTTCATTTTTAAATTTTATTTAGAAAATGAACTTTAACATGTGACATTTTTGATAATTAAGAGTACAGTGCCTGACCTGTGGTGGCGCAGTGGATAAAGCGTCGACCTGGAAATGCTGAGGTCGCCGGTTCGAAACCCTGGGCTTGCCTGGTCAAGACACATATGGGAGTTGATGCTTCCAGCTCCTCCCCACCTTCTCTCTCTGTCTCTCCTCTCTCTCTCCCTCTCTGTCTCTCTCTCTTTCTCTCTCCTCTCTAAAATGAATAACTAAAGTTAAAAAAAAAGAGTACAGTACATAGGTTTTAGGTAAACATTTCTATAGCATTTGAACTGTTGATTATGCTGTACACCCATCACCGAAGTCAAACCATTTTCTGTCACCTTATATTTGTCCTTCTTTATACCCTCCTCCCATCCCTTCTCCTGTCCTCCTCCCCCATTTCTATGTCTGTGAGTTTATTTCATTATAAGACAAGCTGTTAGAAACCAAAAAGGTATAGGAAAGTTTCTTCATTCTCTGCCCACCCCCAACTTACAGACACGTGCGCGAGCGCGCGCGTGCACGCGCGCGCACACACACGCACACACACACACACACACACACACACACACACTGCCAGTCTGCAGATGGGTTGGGTGAATCAAAGTGAACCACAACTGGGGTATGATGAGGACTCAATTTCTGGCATCTACTGAAAGATGGTCTTCCTATAGAGAAGTACTACAGTGAAGGAGGATTTTGGACAGAAAATATATAACCAGTAAGCTAAAAAGAAGTTAGAAAAAACCCAGGAATGCTTCTGGTGTATGAGGGAATGTGCAGTGGGTGGAAGCTCTCGAAAAATGCTGGAAACATTTATAGCTCTGAAGGGGAAAGGTATCTGAGGAACACCATCTTCTCTCATGAAAAAAATATATCTCTAATTGTTCAGATTATATTCACAGATGAATTAGAGAACTAGTCTAGTATCTGTGGGAGCCACAGAGTTCGCAGGAAATAATTATGTCATGAAGGTCTACAGGACTTCAATAACTACAGGCTAAATGTAACAGGAAGCATGGTGTCGAGAAAAGAAGCCCTTGGGCTCTGGCTGGTTGGCTCAGTGGTAGAGCGTCAGCCTGGTGTGTAGATGTCCCAGGTTCAATTCCCAGTCAGGGCACACAGGAGAAGTGATCGTCTGCGTCCCCACCCCTACCCCTCTCCCTTCTCTCTCTCTTTCCCCCTCCCACAGCAACTGCTCAATTGGTTTGAGTGTATCGGCCCCCTAGCCACTGAGGATGGCTCCTTGGAACCTCTGCCTCAGGTGCTAAAAATAGCTAGGTTGCAAGCATTGCCCCAAATGGGCAGACTATTGGCCCCAGATGGGGGTTGCTGCATGGATCACGGTGAGGGCACATGCAGGAATCTGTCTCTGTATCTCCCTTCCTTTCACTTAGAAAAGAAAAAGAAAATTAAAAAAATAAAAAGAAAAGGGGTCCTTTAAAAGGCAGAGAAGTTGTACTCCAAAACTCACTCAACCACTGATCAGCTGGGTAGGTTGGGCACAATCCTTCTCAATTCAAGATTTCGGTATTTTTGTCATCCTTATACTATTGTAATTTAGAGAGCAATTTGGCAATTTAACTTTTAGGAATTTATACTAAAGAAATCTTCAAAGACATGCACTAAGTTTGATCCACAAGCCATTATTTATGATAGTAAAATATTTGGACATTTCCTAGATGTTTCATAAAAGGAAATAGTTAAATATATGGTATATGTTCAAATGATGAAATAGTATCTTCAGCAATTAAAAATTATATGGTAGGCCCTGGCCGGTTAGCTCAGTTGGTTAGAATATTGTCCAGAAACACCAAGGTTGTGGGTTCCATCCCTGGTCAGAACACATACAGGAAGCAATCAATGAATGCATAAATAAGTAGAACAACAAATCAATGTTTCTCTCTCTCCCTGTCTCTCTTTCCCTTCCTCTCTCTCTAAAATCAATAAATAAAACTAAAATAATAGCAAAAGATAGCAAATGTAATTAAGTTTAATTTAATGATGAGATTTGAGAAGACTCAAGTTTCTTCCAACACTAGCACTGATGGAGTCTTTTTGAAATGCCAAATGCAGCGATACCTAAACCACATTTAAATTGTGATTTCTCATTCCTTTCCTACCATAGTTCTCCCATAAAGTGCAAAGTCCTCTGATCATTGGGGAAACTCCAAAACCATAAGGGAATGCAACAATAATAGGTTGGGGCCTGGAGTTTGGGTTGTCTCCACAGTCTGAATCCTGGAGTGAGCTCACTGCGAAAGACACATTTGTATATAAAAGACCGCAGTTCTTGGTCCTAGGGACTCTGGCTTTTCTTTCACAGAAAACGTCCGCAATCTGGATGGTCTTTCAGCAGCAGGTTACATACTTTCCCATAAAAGTTTCCATTCCTCAAACAGTTTTCAGATAGCTGATGCTAGAGGCTGTGGAAAGGATACACAAGACAGAAACAGGCTATTTCTAGCTGAAGTGAACATATGCTGTATTGTCTGCCAAGTGTCTACCTATTTCCCCTTCTAGTACCAGGACTCTTGAACTTCCTGTGAGGAACCATGCCTTCCTCACACTCAATCATGTTCTTCAGCTGTCACTTGTTTCTCCTTAGTTCAGGGAGGGAGGTGGGGGATGGGAAAGGCGGGGAAGGAGCAGCAATAGGATGAACTCCAGTAAGACTTTTGCTCCCAGTATTCCACTAGAATTGCTCCTATCAAGATCACCATCAACGTCCAGTATGCTAAATACAATAGTCAATTCTCAATTTCACCCGATTTGACCCATGAGCGGCATTAGTCTCAGCTGACCACTTCCTCTTTTATGACATACTCTAATTGGCTCCCAGGACACCATTCTCTCCTCGTTTAGCCCACTCTCCTCACCCCAACACTCCTCTCGCTTTCTCAATCTTCTTAGATAGTTTCTCCTCTTGTCCCCAGCCCTTAAAGTTTAAGCATCCCAAGCCTCAGTTCTTGAAATTTCTTTTCTACCTACAACCATTCCCATGGTGATCTCATCCACTCTCATCACATCGCAATCCAATCTGAGTTTAAACACACCTGATGGCCCATTGTATCCCCAGCCCAGTCTTCTCCCCTGAACTCCACACTTGTATATTCTGTTGGAATCCATGGGAGTCCGAAAGACCAGAGTAACAGGCTTTATTGAAAGGAAGGAAGGAACCCTGCCGGGCACTTCCCCCGGGGGAGAAGAGTGCTGGTTACAGACTAGGGGCGAGTTATATAGTGTTTGGGAGAGCCTGAGGGGATACTGAGCCAAAAGTTCTGGTATGTCCAGAATGCTCCTCCTTGGGGGCTTGGAGCCTGTGGGTGATGAATCAAAAGTCCTGGTGTGTCCGGAGCCCCTCCTTGGGGTGGCTTCTCAGCTTTTTGGAATTCCTTTGTCTCAGGGGCGATAGTCCAGGAAGGGTGAGGTCTGACAGATAAGCGGAACATCAAGAGGGCAGTTTGGAATTTACATATCTATCATATTCATCTTTTCAATTCAAAAATCTCCATGTCAGATAGGTTTTTTTTTTGTTTTTTTTTACAGAGACAGAGAGTGAGTCAGAGAGAGGGATAGACAGGGACAGACAGACAGGAATGGAGAGAGATGAGAAGCATCAATCATTAGTTTTTCATTGCGCGTTGCAACACCTTAGTTGTTCATTGATTGCTTTCTCATATGTGCCTTGACCACGGGCCTTCAGCAGACCTTGTAACCCCTTGCTGGAGCCAGCGACCTTGGGTTCAAGCTGGTGGACTTTTCCTCAAACCAGATGAGCCCGCACTCAAGCTGGCGACCTCGAGGTCTCGAACCCGGGTCCTCTGCATCCCAGTCTGACGCTCTATCCACTGCGCCACCGCCTGGTCAAGCCAGATAGGTATTTCTTATTAAATAGGCATCGCAAACATAAAACATCTAAACTGGGATTCTGATCTTCCCATTCAAACCTATTCTTGCCTACAATCTTTCCAACTCAGCTCAAAGCATCACCACTCTTCCGGTTTCTTTAAAGGCCCAACACCTTGGCATCAGTTTCCTTTCCCCTTGGTTTCCCAGCCAGATTCCATCAGAGAATGCTATTG
This sequence comes from Saccopteryx leptura, assembly GCF_036850995.1. Classification (NCBI taxonomy): domain Eukaryota; kingdom Metazoa; phylum Chordata; class Mammalia; order Chiroptera; family Emballonuridae; genus Saccopteryx; species Saccopteryx leptura. Next base: position 31,847,162 of record NC_089515.1, read on the forward strand.
GCTCTATCTTCAGAATAGATCCGCAATCCAATCATTTCTCCCCACTCTGACTGCTCCCACCTAGAACTGGACACAATCATCTCTTACCTGTATTGCTGAGGTTCTCCCCCAACTGGTCTCTCCCCTTCTGCCCTAGCCCCCCTTTCAGTTTATTCTCTCTTTAGCAGCCAGGGTGATCCTCTTAAAATGTGAGTTGGACTGAGTCACTTCCTTGCCAAAAACCCATAGCGGTTTCTTCTTGCACTATAAGTAAAAGCAAAGCTAAATAAACAATGGCCTCCAAGGTTCTAGAAGATCTGTTTAGGCCAAACCCACCTCTCAGCTCTCCCCTCCTTGCTCTCTCTCCAACCCAGCCACACAGACTTCTTGTTTAAGCTGTTCCTTAAACACCTCATTTCTCTTCAGGACTTTGTGCTTGCTTGCCTGGAATGCTCTTCCTGGAGATAGCCACTTCTTCACCTCTTTAAGATCCTTCTTCAAAATCACCTTCTAGCTTACTACCCTATCTAAAATGGTAATCTCCCAACATTTCTTACTCTCCCTTCCCTACTTTCATTTTCTTCTTAGTACTTATCATTACATAATCTACCATCCATTTTACTTTTTCTTTTTTTTTTTTGCTTATTGTCTGTCTCCCCCACACCTCCACCCAGAACATAAGCCCCATGAAGTTAAGGATTTTGTTTTATTTCCTGCTATATTCTCAGTGCCTAGAAAAGTGCTTGACACGTACTCTTTGCTCAACAAATATTTGTTGAATGAATGGATGAGTCTATCTCCCTTCTGCAGGCTCTTATCTATCAAACGTAAGCAAGTTCACTCCAGCTTTAACCTTCTTCCTTGATCCAACTCATCCCACAAGTTGGCTCTCTCCTTCCCTCCACTAACTCACCATTCCTACTTTCTTAACTTCTGCTCTTTAACTTCTTAATATGGCTAAATATTCTACTGAATCTGTTTTCACCAAGGACACTTATAAACTCCAAATTTTCCCAAAAAATCACCACATTTCTCCCACTGTAAAATGTACCATTGAAGTTTGGGGTGTGGGTGGGGTTGTTGGGGGTGATAAAGAGATTATGGGTAGGAAACATTATAGTATATAATGTATCCCAATTCCTCAACACATCAATTACACTGCGGAACAAGGGTAGATGGCAGGAGGAGGTATGCTTGAAGAGGAGAAAATAGACACTATTCTTATTTTCTTGTCTATTCTTCAACTCTGGTACTTCTTCTTGATACTTTTTTCAAAACACCCTCTCTCTCCTTTGGCTACAGGGTTTGGACTCCTTCCTTGGCTTTCTCAAGAAATTACCTTTCTAGGCATTCTTTCTGAATCTATTAAATTCTTTCTCTTCCCATTCCTCTATTAATGTTGGTGTTTCCTGAGGTCCCAGCCTTCATCCTCTTTGTTTTCATTCTCTACAATTTCCAGGGTGATGTATTCATGCCCATATTTTTAACACTGACTCCATGCTCCACCTCCAATTCCTAATATCTCTTCATTTCTGCCAGACCTTTCCAAGCTCTAGACCCAAATTTCTAGCACCCAACAGAATATCTCTTCCTTGATGTCTTGTAAACATTAATATTTAGCATATGCCAAGATGAACTTATCTTCCTCCTCCTCTGCCTAATCTACTCCCCTCCCCCATTCCCAACCTTATAGATAAGCATTTATGGACCCACCAATCCAAATCTAAACTTGAAAGGTTTTTTGTTTTTTTGTTTTTTTGGTATTTTTCCGAAGCTGGAAACAGGGAGAGACAGTCAGACTCCCGCATGCGCCCGACCGGGATCCACCCGGCACGCCCACCAGGGGCGATGCTCTGCTCACCAGGGGGCGATGCTCTGCCCCTCCGGGGCGTCGCTCTGCCGCAACCAGAGCCACTCCAGCGCCTGGGGCAGACGCCAAGGAGTCATCCCCAGTGCCCCGGCCATCTTTGCTCCAATGGAGCCTCGGCTGCGGGAGGGGAAGAGAGAGACAGAGAGGAAGGAGAGGGGGGGGGGGTGGAGAAGCAAATGGGCGCCTCTCCTATGTGCCCTGGCCGGAAATCAAACCCGGGTCCCCCGCACACCAGGCTGACACTCTACTGCTGAGCCAACCGGCCAGGGCCTAAACTTGAAAGTGTTTTGACATCTTCCTTTCTTTCCCTCTCAACAAACCGCCTAGCCCTCTACCTCAGACTCTACCTTGGAATACTGTCTAAAGATGGCCCCTCCCCTCCACCCCCCACTTAATGCCTTAGGTGCAGCTCCCATCATCTCTCACCTACTGGACTAATGCAGGAGCCCAATACTTGTCTCTCCTCATTGCTCACCAACTTCTTGGTTCATTCCTTAGACTAATACCAGACTCATAAAGTCAAATCTTATGACCACTGAATGTAATAATAACATAAATTTAAATACTTTGCCACACCCTCCTACATTCTTGTGAAAACCTACATCTATATATATCCAAAAAAAAAAAAAAAAAGAAGTGTTTATTTTTCCCAAATGAAATGCCAATACATTAGAATTAATATTTGACACTAATGGTCAGTATCGCCTCTTCTGAGACAAGGCAGCATGACTAAAGCCAAGCATGTAGAGGACTAGGTTGGCCCTCCCAACCCATTAACTTTGGAACAACAAAAGTGCACTGTGGAAGAAGAACGGCAGAGTGGGATGGGTCCTCCTTGGGAAACCCTGGATTTGTTGCTTTGTCTTTCTTTGTTTTGTTTGTTTGGGTGTTTGTTTCCTCTGTGAACTGGCAGCCATATGTCCACCATGAGTATAAAGACTTTACAAGTGATCTCTAGCAAAAGGCATTACTTGGGCAAGGCACTAAATGAAATAGGAGCTCGCTCGCTCCCCAGTTCACCAGAGGTTTGCCGTCAGTGGGGAGGGGGCAAGAGCAGGGAAATGGGCCCAGAGAAGGGTCCTTCCTAAATATCTTTACATCTCTGGAAAACGACATTGATAGAATTATGAGTGTCCTAGCCTCTCTTATTCTCTGAAACATGACTATATGATGACAGGACTTTTGATTTTTGGATCCGAAAGAGTGTTTTTGGCTAGAAGATTGTCTCCTCACACACAGAAGGGGAATCTAGCATCTGGTGACTGCATTCTTACAGGATGCAAACAGAATCTGAGCCGAGGGTAGACCACGCGTTCCCACCCTCTCTAACATTGATTGGACGGCAATGAATCTCGCTTATGCTTCCTTAAATCCTTTTAGAATAAAGTGAAAATACATATATTCATTTGTACACTCATACAAAAGGAATCCCTTTTCTTTCAAGAATAAAGTCTTAGATTATATAATTTTGTGATAAAGTAGACAGAATAAAAAAGAAAAATCTTGGCCCTGGCCGGTTGGCTCAGCGGTAGAGCATTGGCCTGGCGTGCGGGGGACCCGGGTTTGATTCCCGGCCAGGGCACATAGGAGAAGCGCCCATTTGCTTCTCCACCACCGCCCCCTCCTTCCTCTCTGTCTCTCTTTTCCCCTCCTGCAGCCAAGGCTCCATTGGAGCAAAGATGGCCCGGGCGCTGGGGATGGCTCCTTGGCCTCTGCCCCAGGTGCTAGAGTGGCTCTGGTCGCAACAGAGTGATGCCCCGGAGGGGCAGAGCATCGCCCCCTGGTGGGCAGAGCGTCGCCCCTGGTGGGCGTGCCAGGTGGATCCCGGTCGGGCACATGCGGGAGTCTGTCTGACTGTCTCTCCCCATTTCCAGCTTCAGAAAAATACAAAAAAAAAAAAAAGAAAAAAAGAAAAAAAGAAAAATCTTTCCTTTCAAATAGATATGATGCAAGAAAAAAACTGGAAAAATCTGGGGTTTTTTTAGTTAGATACAAGAGGATGTTGCTGCAAGAAGAGAGCAAACTAAGATAACAGATTTCATGAGGAAGAAAAATATTTCATGGAAACCAAAAACACCGTGACTGAATGAAAGTTTAGAGATAATTAAGGAAAATTGGATCAGTCAGTCATGTAGAGTACAACCTTAGGAAAATATTCTCAGAATACAAAGAAAAATAAATGAAGAAAAGGAGAAAGGGAATAGAATGAAGAAAGGAAGGGGAAAAGGAAGGAAAGAAGGAAGGAAGGAGGAAAAGGAGGGGGGAGGGAAGGAGGGAGGAAAAAAGGAAGGAAAGAAGGAAGGAAGGGAAAAGATTGGTTTCAGACATCAGAGATCTAAATAATAGGTCTCTGAAGAAGAAAAACAAACAAGGCAGAAACACTGATCAAAGTTATGACAAGAGGAATCTTTCTTGCTCCTAAAGAAGTCCTGAATTTGGAAATCAAGCAGGTTCACCATATCCTAGGCAAAAATCTATGAAAGGGAGTCTATGCCGAGTTGTCTTATTGTGAAACTTATAAACCTTTATGATCCATTAATATTTGACAAGATTTCTAAAAATTCACTACATGCTTAGGTACAAAGAAGCCTTAAATTATAAAACTATATTCTCTATAATAAAATAAATTTTAAATTAGTTACAACTAATGGTTTAAAGAAAAATAACTATCACTTGGAACTTAAAAAATTATTATCCTGTGTTAAAAAGACAATAAAAATGCAATATCAGCCTGATCACGCAGTGGCACAGTGAATAGAGTGTCGGACTGGGACGTGGAGGACTCAGGTTTGAGACCCCGAGGTAAATGGCTTGAGTGCAGGCTCATACAGCTTGAGCATGAGCTCACCAGCTTGAGCACAGGGTCGCTGGCTTGAGCCTGAGATCATAGATATGACCCCATGGTCACTGGCTTGAGCCCAAATGTCACTGGCTTGAAGCCCAAGGTTGCTGGCTTGAGCTCAAGGTCACCAGCTTGAGCAAGGGGTCACTCACTGTGCTGTAGCTCCCCGGTCAAGGCACATATGAGAAAGCAATCAATGAACAACTAAGGTGCCGCAACGAGGAATTGATGCTTCTCATCTCTCTCCCTTCCTGTCTGTCCCTATCTATCCCTCTCTCTGACTCTCTCTGTCTCTGTCAAAAAAAAAAATGCATTATCAAACTACTTTGAAAACTAAAACACCACAGATAAAAATGTATTGGATCTATTCTTAGCTATAAATCTTTATAAAAAACAGTAAGAGAAGATTCAGAAAAAACAATTGCAAATATGGCAGAAAAACTTGAATACTTTTATTTTATGAAGGGTTCACATAAATTAATTTAAAAATATAAAATCTGGCCTTGGCCGGTTGGCTCAGCAGTACAGCATCAGCCTGACATGTGGATATCTCAGGTTCAATTCCCCGTCAGGGCACACAGGAGAAGCACCTATCTTCTTCTCCACCCCTCCCGCTCTCCCTTCTCTCTATCTCTTCCTTCTCCTCCTGCAGCCATGGCTCAGTTGGAGCAAGTTGGCCCTGGGCACTAAGGATGGCTACATGGCCTCACCTCAGGCACTAAAATAGCTTGGTTGCCAAGCAATGGAACAATGGCCCCAGATGGGCAGAGCATCACCCCATAGGGGGTTTGCCAGGTGGAACCTGGCTGGGGTGCATGTGGGAGTCTGTCTCTCTGCCTCCTTGCTTCTCACTTAAGAAAAAAAAAATTTATATTTTATATATATCTCCAGCCTGACCAGTGGTGGCACAGTAGATAGAATGTCGACCTAGGATGCTGATGTCCCAAGTTCAAAACCCCAAGGTCATTGGCTTGAGCATCGAATCATTGATATGATCCCATGATCACTGACATGAGTCCAAAGGTCACTGGCTTGAAGCCCAAGGTCACTGGATTGAGCCAAGGTTGCTGGCTTGAGCAAAGGGTCACTGGCTCAGCTTGAGCCCACCCCACATCCCGCCCCCCACCTCCAGACAAAGCACGTATGCAAAGCAATCAATGAACAACTATAGTGCCAGAACTAGGAGTTGATACTTCTCTCTCTCGCCAAAAAAAAAAAAAAAAAAAAAAAAAAACTTAATAAAAATATCAAATCCAAATAAGTAATAAACAAGGAAAGAATATAAACAGATACAATACATAAGAAGTAGCACATCACACACACAAAAAAAGAATAGAATTATCATATGACCCAGCAATCCTTCTACTAGGTATCTATCCCCAAAACTCAAAAACATTGGTATGTAAAGACACATGCACCCACATGTTCATCTCACCATTGTTCACAGTGGCCAAGACATGGAGACAACCAAAGTGTCCCTCAACAGAGGACTGGATAAAGAAGGTACATCTATACAATGGAATACTCCTCAGCCATCAGAAACAATGACAGAGTGACATTTATGACAACACAGAAGGACCTTGAGAACATTATACTAAGTGAAATAAGTATATCAGAAAAAAGCTAAGAACTATATGATTCCACACATAGGTGGCATATAAAACTGAGACTCATGGGCATAGATAAAAGTGGTTACCAGGCGGACGGGGACAGTAGGAGGGTGCAGAGAAGGGGTGGGAGGAAGGGTGTAAAGAGGGACGGAAAATAATTTGACTTTGGGTGATGGGTATACAATATAATCAACAGTTCAAATGCTATTGAAATGTTTACCTAAAACCTATGTACTTTTTTTTTTTTAATTTTTTTTTTTTTGTTTGTTTGTATTTTTCTGAAGCTGGAAACGGGGAGGCAGTCAGACAGACTCCCGCATGCGCCCAACCGGGATCTACCCTGCACGCCCACCAGGGGGCGATGCTCTGCCCATCCGGGGCATCGCTCTGTCGCTACCAGAGCCATTCTAGCCCCTGGGGCAGAGGCCAAGGAGCCATCCCCAGCGCCCGGGCCATCTTTTGCTCCAATGGAGCCTCGGCTGAGGGAGGGGAAGAGAGAGACAGAGAGGAAGGAGAGGGGGAGGGGTGGAGAAGCAGATGGGCGCTTCTCCTATGTGTCCTGGCCGGGAATCGAACCCGGGACTCCTGCACGCCAGGCCGACGCTCTACCACTGAACCAACCGGCCAGGGCCAAAACCTATGTGCTCTTATTTATCAATGTCACCCTGTTAAAGTTAATTTTCTAAATAAAAACTTTTTTAAAAAGGTAAAAAAAAAGAAGTAGCACATTATGTGAAAAGTGTCAAATTTACTGGTAGTTAAAGAAACACAAACTAAAACAACGTAAAAGTAGATAAGATTATTTTTAAAACATGAAGAAAAACACCAAAACTATCAGAAATGCATCAAAACAGGAACTGCTTGTGGGAACATGAAGGATTTACTCTGAGGGATAGCAATTAGGCGATAGTAATCAAGAACTTCAAAAGGCATTTACAGGTTTTAATCCAGTAATTGTACTTCTGGGACCCTGTCCTCAGCGTGCAACCCTACATAGGGAACAATGGCATGCACAAAGATGTTTAATTGAAAATGGCAATAGGCAGCCCTGGCCGGTTGGCTCAGTGGTAGAGCATCGGCCTAGCGTGCGGAGGACCCGGGTTCGATTCCCGGCCAGGGCACACAGGAGAAGCGCCCATTTGCTTCTCCACCCCTCCGCCGCACCTTCCTCTCTGTCTCTCTCTTCCCCTCCCGCAGCCAAGGCTCCATTGGAGCAAAGATGGCCCGGGCGCTGGGGATGGCTCTGTGGCCTCTGCCCCAGGCGCTAGAGTGGCTCTTGTCGCAACATGGCGACGCCCAGGATGGGCAGAGCATCGCCCCCTGGTGGGCAGAGCGTCGCCCCTGGTGGGCGTGCCGGGTGGATCCCGGTCAGGCGCATGCGGGAGTCTGTCTGACTGTCTCTCCCTGTTTCCAGCTTCAGAAAAAAGAAAAAGAAAAAAAAAAACAAAACCCTGGGCTTGCCTGGTCAAGGCACATATGGGAGTTGATGCTTCCTGCTCCTCCCTCCCCCTCTCCCCCTTCTCTCTCTCTCTCTCTCACTCTCTCTCACTCACTCTCTCTCCTCTCTAAAAATTAATAAAAGAAAAATTAAAAAAAAAAAGAATAACTTCTAAAAAAAAAAAAGAAAATGGCAATAAAATAAATGTTCAATAAAGGAGGAATATTTAATGAATTTATTTTTATTTTTATTTTATTTTATTTGTTCATTTTAGAGAGGAGAGAGAGGGAGAGAGAAAGAGAGACAGGGGGAGGAGCTGGAAGCATCAACTCCCATATGTGCCTTGACCAGGCAAGCCCAGGGTTTCGAACTGGCGACCTCAGCATTTCCAGGTCGAAGCTTTATCTACTGCGCCACCACAGGTCAAGCAAGGAGGAATATTTAAATAAACGATTTAACTATAAAATTATAATAACAAAGACTATGCTGTAAGGTGGAAAGTACTTGGGCTTCACTGCTACACTAAAAGCCAGGCTTAAAATTGTACCTATACACAGCCTAACCACAAGGCAAGCCGTCTCGCAATTTTTCAAGGTCCTAGTCAAGTAAGTGCTGAGAGAAACAACTCAGGCATACACCAAAGTATTGTCACAAGTGATTAGGTTTTTTTTTTCTCCTCTAATCTATATTTTCATGTTTTCTTTAATGGACATGTGCCATATTACTTACACCCTCATAGACATGAAAGATTTGTCTACATTATTCCTATGAATCACGAAACGGCAACCTCATAGACTTGAAAGAATTGTCTACATTCTTCCTATGAATCAAAAGGAAACATCTCTATATAGGGCGTGTACTGCCATTGTTCCTGGGTCTCTAACGTTATTTTGATATTCTAGCACGGAAACTGCAGGATGAAAGCACGTTAGGCAAATTCTCCCCTGTCATCTTTTCTTTGGCAACTTCTTTTTTTCCTGATAATCCCTTCAAGTTTCCAAACCTAAAGAAATTCCATTCATCCTCTCTGCACCCACTTTGCTTCTCTGCACCTGGGATGTTTCCCACTCTACTTCTGTAGCACAAAGACAGCGCCCCAGGCATGCCTTTCCCAGTCGCAGACCCTGTGTCCTCGCTACCCCAGGGCCCTGGCACTCCAAACACCCAGCAAAGGGTCTGGAGCCAGACAAAGGCTCTGCTCCGGTGCTTCTCAGGTTGGAGGCAGGGAATGAAAGCCGCTCAGGGAAATTTGGAGCCATGGAGAAAAGATGGGAGATGTTTAGGAAATCCAACCCAGGCCTTTTCTTCATAATAATAGTTTTGTGGGATATTCAGACTTGTTTCTCGTGTGACTAATTGGGGGCCTCAACTTCCTGTTCTGGATATATCTTACTTTTTTTTTTAGATTTTATTTATTCATTTTTATTAGAGAGAGAGGAGAAAGAGAGAGAGAGAGAGAGAGAGAGAACAGGGGGAGGAGCAGGAAGCATCAACTCCCATATGTGTCTTAACCAGGCAAGCCCAGGGTTTTGAACCAGCGACCTCAGCATTCCAGGTCGACGCTTTATCCACTGAGCTACCACAGGTCAGGCTGGACATATCTTGACTAAAGAACAAACAAATGAACGAACAAATGAATGAATTAGGCTTTCTGTTATCCTGCAATGACACAGCTAACCAATGACTCAAATTGATGGCTAGGGAAGAAATTGGTCATTTGATACCTAAATAAAGCATGCAATGACCCTATAACATGCCACTCCATAAGCAGCATTACCATCACTTGAGAGTTGGTTAGAAATGCAGACTAGCCTGACCAGGCACAGTGGATAGAGCGTCGAACTGGAACGCGGAGAACCCAGGTTCGAGACCCTGAGGTTGCCAGGCTCATCTGGTTTGAGCAAGGCTCACCAGCTTGAGCCCAAGGTGTCACTGGCTCAAGCAAGGGGTCATTCAGTCTGCTGTAGCCCTCAGGTCAAGGCATATATGAGAAAGCAATCAATGAACAACTAAGGTGCCACAATGGAGAATTGATGCTTCTCATCTCTCTCCCTTCCTGTCTGTCTGTCTCTATCCCTCTCTCTGGCTCTCTCTGGCTCTGTCACACACACACACAGAGAAAAAGAAATACAGACTAGGCCCTGGCCCGTTAGCTCAGTAGGTTAAGAGAATCATCCCCAAGACAACAAGGTTGCAGGTTCAATCCTTGGTCAGGGCACACACAGGTAGCAAGCAAGGAATGCAGGACTGGGTGGAACAACAAATGAATGCTTCCCTTCCCCCTTTCCTCTCTCTCTCTTCCTCTGTCTGTCTCTCCAATGCTACCATGTATGTTAAAGTTTGAAAAGCCCTGCCTCAGAATATGCACACACACTCACCAACACAAAGCACGTGCCTGCCGCTCTTCTGCGCTTCCATCAAACCATCAAGAGGGAGGGTGACTCTCCACAAGGGCTGCCCTCAATTCTGGCCTCGCTCCAAACTGTTTCAGGGAGCACAGCTCACAACAGAACAGACCCTCTGTGACTGTGACTTGTCCCAGGTCTCACCACTCTGAGAGGCTGAGCCCAGCACCACCCAACTCAAAGTGGGATTATATCTAATGCCCTTGGGCACAATTACTGGTTAAAGAGAGTGAAGAAGAAACCCCAAAGACAATACAAGGGAGAAAACAGTCTTAAAATGAGATTTAGCCAAGTTAAAGCAAAACCAATCACCAGCATTTGTAAAAACTATTTACCACATGTACCTAATGACCAGGCAAGATAATCATAATTAAGGAAATGATTTAATATGCAGCTGATTACTTTGTAAAAGTTTATTTGATTATATGACTGATAATCTCAAATTAATAGTCAAAGCTAAACTCTGGACTCTGCCTTCAAATTTCCAGGATAGACATGCAAATAGTTTCCCCACTCAGAACTAAGAAAAGGTGAAAGAGCTTTTTATTCTTAAATCTGGGCTGTGGTTTTGATAAAAGAGAGAAAAATAAAGATCTTTAAGCATTGCTCAGACTGGGAAAGGACTTGTGGGCACCATCTTTCTAGGTCCAACTGAAGTGTCCCACTCTTTGAGAAGTTTTCCCAGAAACCATCACTTTCTATTGTTTCTTAAAACATTTTCTTTAGACTCACATTAAAGCTCTTAGGGAGGTAGGAGAACATATGCATCAGGAACCCAGGCTTTGCAGCTTAACTATATAGGTCTAAATTCCCCCTCTGCCTCTTACTAGCTGTGTGACCTTGGCCACGTAACTTCCCTTCACAGCTGTGAGATGCAGAAAACTATATCATAGGTATATTCTGAAGCTTACATGAGACAATGCATCATAAAAATCCTGGCACATAAATACTGAATCAATGTTAGCTATTATTACTAAGGTTTCAGAAAGTCTGGCTTCAATTAGAGTTGGTTGTATATATGTCTGTCTTTCTTACTAGACTGTGAGCAAACTGTTTATATCCCACACATCTGGCATAGGGACTTACAAATGGTAGACACAATAATATTTGTCAAATTGGTTTGAAGGTATGCCAGGAAGAGGAAAGGGAGGGTGCTAGAAGCAAATTTAATGTACTTCATGATTTTACCCAGAGCCAACCTCTTTGTGTTTGTTTTATTCTATTACCGGAGTCCATTGTCTCAGACTATGGTATAAAATGGGGCTGGGAGACATTATTTCCAGATATTCTATTCAGAGAGGGTGAGGTTGGGCTATAAAGCATCTGAAATCTCCAACTGTCCTCTGGCTGAGGGAGGAATGGGGGCTGAAGTTCAGCTAGAGCTAGACTGGCCAAACTAGGTGCCCTGGCATGGGACCACGCCAGCTTTGAATATCACCACCCAGTACGGATGCATTTTGTTTTTCAGAGTATTTACTTGGAGGGATGTCTTTATAGCTTGCACAAGATCTGTATGTACCGGCGGGAACTCTAGAGCAAACTCAAAGGTCCCCTTTTAAATCAGCCTCCTAACTCTTGGATGAACATAAACTAAAATAATACTTAGTTTACTAAATATTTACTGAGTGCCCATTGTATACTAAACATTGATCTAGACACTGAAGATCCACATGTGAATAAATAAATTATAGTTGGAGGAGTGGGGAGGCAATGCAGAAGGCAGGAATGTGGACAAGTATAACAAGCTACCTTAGGCATTAAGTGGTGAGGTATTGTAGAAACATCTAAGACGGAGCCTAATCTAAGGCTCCAAGGGTTAGAGGAGGCTTAAAGGGGAACCTAACAACCAAGACGAGGCATGAGGAGTGAGTGTGACAGCTAACATTTATTGAGCATATACTATATGCATAAGTCCCAATTCTTTTTTTTTTTTTAATTCAGTGAGAGGAGGGGAGGCAGAGACAGACTCCTGCAAAGCCCCAACATGGATCCACCTGGCAAGCCCATTAAGGGGCGACGCTCTGCCCATCTGCTCGTTGCTCAGCAACGGAGCTCTCCTTAGTGCCTGAGGAGGAGGCCATGGAGCCATCCTCAGCACCCAGGACCAACTCACTCCAATCAAGCCATGGCTGCAGGAGAGGATGAGAGAGAGAGAAGCAAGAGGGGGAAGGATAAAGAAGCAGATGGATGCTTCTCCTGTGTGGCCTTGACTGGAATTGGACCTGGGACATCCACATGCCTAGCCAATGCTCTACCACTGAGAGCCCAGTTCTAAGAACCTTGCATGAGTCCCTCATTTAGTCCTTATACAACCCTATGAAGAAGATATCATATTCTCTTCATTTTACAGATTAGGAAACTAAAGTACACAATTAATAAATGGTGGAGCTGCGATTCAAACCCTGGCAACGTGGCTCCAGACTAAAGAGGCAGGAGAAAGCCAGATAGGCCTTCAAGACAGAGATAAGCTCCTTGCACCAGTCCGGGAGAGAGGAAAGCAGCAAGGTCTTTCTGGGAACTGAAAGTGGCTGGGGGTGGGGACAGAAGTACAGTGGTGACTGGGCTTGCTCTGCAGCTTCGAGGGGAAGCCAGAGGCAGGGTATTTCTGGTCCCGCCTCACTGTGTGGTTCTTGTCACCTAACCCTCTTGGCCTCAATCTCTCTCTTTTTTAAAAAGGCAATAATGACATCACTTGGGCTCTACTGTAGAAAAAAGGCCATGAGTAATACCAAATGAGAAAAAAGTACATGAACTTGATAGGGAAGCACAAATTTCTTCCCAGACTTGCAATTTCATCAGTATGATAACCCCAGAAGCTTTAAGAATTTGCAAAACCTGAAATCAACAGTGGAGGGAGGGCAGTTGCAGGAGCCTTGAGAGTATAGCAACAGTCTAAGGGAACAGAAAGGCCCGTGGACTCTGCGTCCACATCACCTGCATCCGAATTCCCCACTTGCTGTGTGATCCCAAAGCAAGCTCCTCTCCCACACTTCCAACTCCATCATCTGTAAAATCGGGCTGGAAATGTAGCACGCATTTCCTAAACTGATGTAAGCAATCAATCACACGTGTAACATGCTTAGAACAGCTCCCGGCACCCAGACTTAGTAAACGTTACCAACTATCATTATTACCCTTATTAAGAAACCTCTTGGCTGCTCATCCCGTTCCTTCTCATTCTATGTGATACAGAACAGATTGGGGATATTAGAGGTTAGAGACAACGAAGAAGAAGGTTTGCATCCCACACTGCTGCAGAGATTCCTCCCGGCTCCCACAGACTAGCAAGCAGCTAGCTTTCCGTCCTGGCAGAAAATGCCCAAAAGAGGTAAAAGGCAGAGGCTGCACACCATTTGTGCAAAGCAGGCTGCTCTTGTAGTTTTTAGACAAAATCTAAATATAGTCAGTCAAATATGCCTTGCTTTTAAAGATAAAACTGTTCTTCCCTGGCCCTCCATCCCGTTTCTCCGCTGCCGCCCCCGCATGTGCATACACACTCCCCCCCACTCCTCCTAAGAAACTTTCAGTCTTTTCAAGACGTGCTCTGGCATCCTGTAGTGACAGCCTCTTGCCACATTAACTTCTCGAACTCCCTGCAGAGAAGACTTTGCTAATTTCACAACAGGAAAGCACGCAGGAAATTCGAGAACAAAACAAATCTACACACTGAGCCCAGCATCTTCAAAGAAAATACGCCGAGGTACTAAAGGAAGCAAGGCGACTCTGGACTATAAATGAGGCAGCTGCCTCTTAAACTGGAAGAGGACGGAAGAAGTCATTTACCTCTTTAAAAAAAACAGATCTGACTACAAATGGTAATGAATATTCATGAGCTCCTTCAGCTGCCTCAAGAGCCTCTCTTGACATCAACCACGGGGCTTTGCTTCTTAAAAAGTTTCCCGACGTTCTATCTCTGCCTCCTCTCAGAAGGAGAGGGTGGGAAAGTTCATTTAGGGCTTTTTGCCTCTTGCTCTTTCAAGTACTTGCTTTTGGTCTGGGCTTTTGGGGGGTTTTTTTCCCTCTGTTTTTTGTTGTTGCTGCTGTTCTTAAGGATTCAGATCAAATCAATTTTGCTCTTACCCTTTACATCTTCCATAATTGGCAGCTTTTGTTTTCTTCCTCTTTGCTCTTTTTTTTTTTCCAGCCTCTGCTTGCTGTGGTCGGTCTCAGTGAGAGAGGTACTCAAGGAACAGAGATATAACAGACCCTCCGGCTCGTGGGAGGGGCTAAAATAGCCGGCCCGTTTAGGAAGGAACCTCAAACTCTGTCTTTTTCATTGACTGGAAACGACAGATTGGCCTTGGCGGAGGAGTCCAGCAGCTCATTTCCGTAAAGCTACCAGGTTTCCCAGGGTTGTAACTTTTTTTGTATTCGTGCTCAAATAATCTCTTTCGCGCTCTCTTCCTCTCATTGTTACAGAAATCCATTTTCCTCCTTGAAAAATGTTTCTTGACTGCAAGCAAAAATGCTATTTACTTATTGCAATTTTGAAGCCAGATAACAAGAAACTTGTTACTTTGATACCCACTGGGAAAACTGGGATTCAGGGACTGTTCTTCCCGACCCATGAGGCTGATCCCTTCTGACCCCTGATGAGCAATCCCTCAGGAGGCTATTAGACCAGAAGAGCAGGGGCTCACCCAAGCAACCGATGCTGTGGCAGAAGTCGTGTTACTGGACAGAAGGCCGATGCAACAACAGAGGAGACTGCTTGCTGGGAAAAGGTCGCCAGCTGTACTGAGCAAGTTGTACACCTTCCCCCCCACCCCACCCCAAACTATGACCTCCTACCTCAGAAATCTTCTGAACAGGAATTGCCACACCCAGGCTTTGCTAAGATGACCCAAATGCAAGATAAGAAGCTGACCAAAAGAGTTTAAAACTGTGTATACAAAGTTATTTTGAAATCAGGATAAGAGCTAATCATCCGAGAGGAAGGTAGGTCCTCAAGTCTCTACAAGAGGCTGTCAGAAACCTTAGCAATTTAAATTTGAAAGAAACCACAGACATTTAGTCTAACCAAAGTTAGAGATGTGGAAAAATTAAGCCACACATGTTCACAAAGATAAAGAAGAGTCTCTCTTATTTGCTACCATGCTCCGCAGCACCTAATACCTTTCTTCCATGGTGTAGGGGGGGTCCCCAAACTTTTTACACAGGGGGCCAGTTCACTGTCCCTCAGACTGTTGGAGGGCCGCCACATACAGTGCTCCTCTCACTGACCACCAATGAAAGAGGTGCCCCTTCCGGAAGTGCAGTGGGGGGCCGGATAAATGGCCTCAGGGGGCCACATGTGGCCCGCGGGCCGTAGTTTGGGGACGCCTGGTAGGCTCTCAATAAATATTTGATGAGTGGTTGAATGAATGAATGAAAGAATGAATGAATAGCAGCAAAGCAGGAATGTAGATCTGGTTCCTGATTCCCAGTTTATGTTTTTTCTATGTTGCTTCTCCAGCATGAGAATGTTTGTCTAAAGCCCAATCATACCACAAGACATTTTGTTCACATCAACTAGTAAATTTGTGACCACTGAAATTTGTATTTGATTCTGTACAGAAAATATATTCTTAACTATACAGTCATGTGCCGCTTAATGACAGGGATATGTTCTGAGAAATGCAGTTATGTGATTTCATTCTTGTGCAAACATCACAGAGTGCACTTACACAAACCTAGATATGATAGCCTATTGCACATCTAGGCTATATGGTAGAGCCTATTGCCTTTGAGTGCAAGCCTGTACAGTGTGTTACTGTACTAAACAACAGAGATTAAATCAAGCACAAGATAAAGTAATGCAATCAAGAGACATAGTAAACAAGAGATTATGAGGCTGCTATGACATAACAGCACAGTTTTTACAGCAAACTTTATATAAAGTAGAAAGAGTACACTCTAAAATAAAAAAATAAAATAAAATATAGTAAATACATAAGCCAATAGCATAGTTGTTTATATCATCAAATATTATGCACTATACATAATTCTATGTGCTATGCTTCTATACAATTGGCAGTGCAATGGGTTTGTTTACAACAGCATCACCACAAACACTTGAGTAATACACTGCACTATGATGTTTCCATGGTTACGACATCATTAGGTGATAGGAATTTTTTAGCTCCATTATAATTTTTTTTTTCTTTTCTTTTCTGAAGCTGGAAACAGAGAGAGACAGTCAGACAGACTCCTGCATGCACCCGACCGGATCCACCCAGCACGCCCACCAGGGGGCGATGCTCTACCCACCAGGGGGCGATGCTCTGCCCCTCCGGGGCATCGCTCTGTTGTGACCAGAGCCACTCTAGCGCCTAGGGCAGAGGCCAAGGAGCCATCCCCAGCACCTGGGCCATCTTTGCTCCAATGGAGCCTCAGCTGCGGGAGGGGAAGAGAGAGACAGAGAGGAAGGAGAGGGGGAGGAGTGGAGGGGTGGAGAAGCGGATGGGCGCTTCTCCTGTGTGCCCTGGCCGGAAATCGAACCCGGGACCCCTGCACACCAGGCCGACGCTCTACCACTGAACCAACCAGCCAGGGCCCTAATTTTTTTTTTTTTTTTTTTTTTTGTATTTTTCTGAAGTTGGAAATGGGGAGGCAGTCCGACTCCCGCATGTGCCCGACTGGGATCTACCTGGCCCGCCCACCAGGGGGCGATGCTCTGCCCATCTGGAGCGTTGCTCTGTTGCAA
Source organism: Saccopteryx leptura (assembly GCF_036850995.1). Lineage (NCBI taxonomy): Eukaryota > Metazoa > Chordata > Mammalia > Chiroptera > Emballonuridae > Saccopteryx > Saccopteryx leptura. The sequence continues at coordinate 31,863,991 of NC_089515.1, forward strand.
CCAGGGCCATTCTAGGGCCTGAGGCAGAGGCCACAGAGCCATCCGCAGCACCCAGGCCAACTTTGCTCCAATGGAGCCTTGGCTGCAAGAGGGGAAGAGAGAAACAGAGAGGAAGGAGAGGAGGAGGGGTGGAGAAGCAGATGGGTGCTTCTCCTGTGTAGCCTGGCTGGGAATCGAACCCGGGACACCTGCACGCCAGGCTGACGCTCTACCACTGAGCCAACCGGCCAGGGTGCTCCATTATAATCTTATGGGACCACCTTCATATATGTGGTCTGTTGTTGACCAAAACATTGTTATTTGGTACATGCCTGTACTTTCAATCACTTTCATTTTTTTAATAAGGGCAGAGATAACTTTAGTTTAGGCATCTCTTTTGTTACCTTGCACAGCTCCTGCCCCCTAGTATATGCTTAATAAATGTTTGCTACCTTAATCTGGGTCTGTACAGTAAGACTCTTTATCTTACTAAATGGTTCATAGTTGCAGGATTTTGCATTTATAATAACTAATTACAATAAATAGAAAAAAGATGGATGCCTCATCCAGAGCCAGTTTAGACTCCTGTCTAATAAAGAACATTGATTTCATCCTATTGTGGTAAAATTGTTTTTAAGTAATATAATGAGATATATGGGGAAAACAAATTTTATTATTTACAGAGACAGAAAGAGAGAGAGAGGGATAGATAGGGACAGACAGACAGGAATAGAGAGAGATGAGAAGCATCAATCATCAGTTTTTCGTTGCAACACCTTAGTTGTTCATTGATCGCTTTCTCATATATGCCTTGACCGTGGGCCTTCAGCAGATCGAGTGACCCCCTTGCTCAAGCCAGCGACCTTGGGTCCAAGCTGGTGAGCTTTGCTCAAACCAGATGAGCCCGCACTCAAGCTGGTGACCTCAGGGTCTCGAACCTGTGTCCTCCGCATCCCAGTCTGACGCTGTATCCACTGCGCCACCACCTGGTCAGGCGGGGGAAAACAATTTTTATAATGGGTTTATCTTGTCATCATTGTTTTCTCTTGTCATCATTGTTTTGGAGAAAATTTTGAAAAGAGTGTGTCTACTGAATGAAGAACAGATCATTGAAACTAGAAGAAAATAATGATGGCGGGGAAGATCCAAAGTGAGTGAGGGGTTAGGTAAAAGAAACAGACCAGCACCTGAACAACAAGTCAGGGAGAGCTCCACTTTGGGCACTGGGGCAACGGTTCTCTATTTCAAATAAATTTGAAATTCAAAGACTCCTATCATGTTCTACTTGGATAGAACATCATTGACTAAAGGTTACTTTAACAATTGACTCAATCTCTTTCAATTTCATCATAGAGAGAGAAGCTATCAAGTAATGTATCCAATTTCTAGTCCAACCAGAAGAGGCAAAAATCTCATTATAATAACTAACACTTCATAAAATTTTGAAGTTCATCAGAGTTGAAAATACAGTAATAGAAGCATAGTTTTAACACCCAACTTATATTTTGTGAACCTTTTGACATTTAATGCTTTTATGGTAGCACGCTTTGTGCTACAATTTTAATCATATTGTCTCATGTTCACACCCTCCTCAGCATCATAAAACATGATGATTAGGCCCTGGCTGGTTGGCTCAGTGGTAGAGCATCGGCCTGGCGTGCAGGAGTCCCGGGTTCAATTCCTGGCCAGGGCACACAGGAGAGGCGCCCATCTGCTTCTTCACTCCCCCCCCTCCTTCCTCTCTGTCTCTCTCTTCCCCTCCCACAGCCAAGGCTCCATTGGAGCAAAGATGGCCCAGGCGCTAGGGATGGCTCCTTGGCCTCTGCCTCAGGCGCTAGAATGGCTCTGATTGCGGCAGAGCGATGCCCCAGATGGGCAGAGCGTCGCCCCCTGGTGGGCATGCCAGGTGGATCCCAGTCGGGCGCATGCAGGAGTCTGTCTGACTGCCTCCCGGTTTCCAGCTTTAGAAAGGTACAAAAACAAACAAAAAAACACATACACACACAAAAAAACATGATGATTAAATAAATATTACTTCTCCTTTATCTAAGAATAATTTAAAAAGAGATGAGATTTTGGCCCTGGCCGGTTGGCTCAGTGGTAGAGCGTCGGCCTGGTGTGCAGAAGTCCTGGGTTTGATTCCCGGCCAGGACACACAGGAGAAGCGCCCATCTGTTTCTCCACCCCTCCCCCTCTCCTTCCTCTCTGTCTCTCTCTTCTCTTCCCACAGCTGAGGCTCCATTGGAGCAAAGATGGCCTGGGCGCTGGGGATGGCTCCTTGGCCTCTGCCCCAGGTGCTAGAGTGGCTCTGGTCGCAACAGAGCGACTCCCCGGAGGGGCAGAGCATCGCCCCCTGGTGGGTGGAGCGTCGCACCCTGGTGGGCGTGCCGGGTGGATCCCGGTGGGGCGCATGCAGGAGTCTGTCTGACTGTCTCCCCCCGTTTCTAGCTTCAGAAAAATACAAAAAAAAAAAAAAAAAGATGAGGTTTTTGTGCATCTCTGTAAAGGCCTAAGACTTCATCTTAAAAAATAAACTCTATTTCTTTTTTTTTTTTAATTAATTAATTAATTTTTTTACAGAGACAGAGAGTGAGTCAGAGGAATAGACAGGGACAGACAGACAGGAACAGAGAGAGATGAGAAGCATCAATCATTAGTTTTTCACTGCGCGTTGCAACACCTTAGTTGTTCATTGATTGTTTTCCTATATGTGCCTTGACCATGGACCTTCAGCAGACTGAGTAACCCCCTACTGGAGTGAGCAACCTTGGGTTCAAGCTGGTGGGATTTTTGCTCAAGCCAAATGAGCCCGCACTCCAGCTAGCGACCTCAGGGTCTCGAACCTGGGTCCTCTGCATCCCAGTCCGACGCTCTATCCACTGCGCCACCACCTGGTCAGGCAATAAACTCTATTTCTTAACAAAAGATTATCACTCTTTAGATTATTGTTATTTGTAGTAAAAAGTAGAAAATAAAAACTGCACTCACAAAAATAAAGAGGCTTGTTAGAAAGGGGTGAAGATATTCATTTTTTTAATGATAAAACAGTCTTTGATAAGTTTTAGAATGATTGAAGTTTCATTCTTTTCTATACCTTCATTCTCTCTCACTCTGCTGCCCAGATGATCTTTCTAAAGTATATACCTGATAATGTCATTCCCAGGCTTAGAAAATTGTAGTCTTCCTAGCATTAATAAAATAAAATTCAGATTCCTATCATGGAATATATAGGGTCTCTCTCTACCTTTCTAGACTCATTTCCTGTCTTAGGTCCCTGCCCCTAAAAATGAATTATAATTCCCAATCCATAGTCCTTACACGACTGCATTTATACAAGTTGTTCCTTCTGCTCTGAATGCTCTTTCTACTCTTTTTTTTTTATTTTTTTGTTTATTTATTTATTTAACAGAGACAGAGAGAGAGTCAGAGAGAGGGATAGATAGGGACAGACAGGCAGGAACAGAGAGATGAGAAGCATCAATTATTAGTTTTTTGTCGTTGCGACACCTTAGTTGTTCATTGATTGCTTTCTCATATGTGCCTTGACCGTGGGCCTTCAGCAGACCGAGCAACCCACTGCTTGAGCCAGCGACCTTGGGTCCAAGCTGGTGAGCTTTGCTCAAACCAGATGAGCCCGCGCTCAAACTGGAGACCTCAGGGTCTCGAACCTGGGTCCTTCCACATCCCAGTCCGATGTTCTACCCACTGCGCCACTGCCTGGTCAGGCATGCTCTTTCTACTCTTGTTCACCTGGTCCTCCTACCCTTCATGATTCAGTTTACGTAGTCCTCTGTGAAGCTCTGCCTGACGCCTCTTCAGTCTTCCCCCAATTTTCTACAAACATAGGATTGACTCACAGAAGAGATGCCAGTCATAGTACCATGATGTGTTACAATTTCATTTATGTCTCAGACCATAAACCATAGAGTCACATTTCAATTCTCTTTCCTCACAATCCAAGTCCAATTCTTTGGTTTCCATCTTCAAAACATATCCAGAACCTGACCTCCTATTTCCTCCACTGCTCCCACCTGGTTTACTGTGATACTCTTCTTCCAGATCCTAATCTTAACCCTGTTCAGTACATTCTCAACCCAGAACCCATAGTATAATAATTCAATTAAAAAAAAATCATGTCATTTATCTGTTCAAAACCCTCCAATGGCTTTCATCTCACTCCAAACAAACTAAAGACCTTCCAAGTGGCCTGCTCCCCTTCGCATTTCTGACTTTCTTTCCTACTTGCCTCTCTTTGCTTCCTCTGTTCCAGCCTCAGATATTTTGCACCCACTGTGTCTTCTGCCTGGAGTGCTGTTCTCCCACATATCCACACAGCTCACGTTCTCATTACTTGTAGGTCTTTACTTTACCTTTTACCCCTCACAAGATTGTGAGCTCTAAGTACTATTTTCCACTGAAACAAACCAAGGCTCTAAAATGGCTGATTCCAATTCTGAGGCAGTAAGTATAAAAGATGAAATGGAATATTTTGTCATACCAGAAAGCAAGGACACTGCCTAAAAGTACTAGGGTGTGTCAAAAGGAGTCAGGAGCCAACTAGCCAACACAGTAAAAAATTTGAGCAGCAAAAAGAAATAATAACTGAAATGGACTGAAACATATCAGGTATGTTAGTCACCCAGATGTTCGTAAAGATGCTATAAATAAATCATTGTTCACCTTTGGAACCAATTTATTATTTGGAAAACAAGTAAATAAAAGGAGGAAATATCAACACTCAACATGTCTTTGCTGTACAAACTGTACTACAGGACAACCAAATAGCTGATGAGGGAAAGTGTCCTTAAACTATTCCAATAAATGAAAGAATAAAATTGTACAAACATATAACCAAGTAATGATGCTAAACAACAATCAATGACTGCTTATGTCACAAAAGCAAGTGCAAATATTCATTGCAGGCCTTCTGATGGGAACACATGCCACACTCTCTGATGTAGTCTTGCCAAAAAAATTGAAACCTCTAGATATAACTACCAGTTTATAAGACTCAGGGCACAGAAAACTGTGTTGAAAGACACTATACAAATTCAATCAGTAAAATTTAGTCTGGAGGAAACACTACCAAACAATTCAATTTCTTTTTTTTTTTAAGTATCTTATTTATTTATTTATTTTTATTTTTTTATTATTATTTTTTTTACAGAGACAGAGAGTCAGAGAGAGGGATAGATAGGAACAGACAGACAGGAACAGAGAAAGATGAGAAGCATCAATCATCAGTTTTTTGTTGCGACACCTTAGTTGTTCACCGATTGCTCTCTCATATGTGCCTTGACCGTGGGCCTTCAGCAGACCGAGTAACCCCTTCCTCAAGCCAGTGACCTTGGGTCCAAGCTGGTGAGCTTTGCTCAAACCAGATAAGCTCGCGCTCAAGCTGGTGACCTCAGGTTCTCGAACCTGGGTCCTCTGCATCCCAGTCCGATGCTCTATCCACTGCACTACCACCTGGCCAGGCAACAATTCAATTTCTTAACAAATAAATTGCAGAGAAGAAAAAAGGAGATGAGGTGTCTGTGTCTCAACAAGATTTAAGAGACGTACCAACTATATTTAATAGCTGGATCTTAAATGCTGATTCAAACCAACTTAAATTCTGAAACTGAAAAAATTGAACATTGATGGGATATTTTATAATATTGAAGAACTATTCATTTTTAAGGCATGATAATAGTACTGGGGCTATCACTGTCCAATAAAATCTCATCTTTTGGTGATATTTGCTGAAATATATACAGAAGAAATCTGAGATCAGCTTAAGAAAGTGAAGGCAATGATGAGGTATAAATAAAACAAGATTAGGGATGAGGTGATCTTAGTTGAAATTGGTGATGAAGGTTTGATTTACTATTTTCTCTACTTCGTATTTTGAAATTTTCTGCAATAAAAGATTAAAAGAATCTCAGGTTAAAAAGTGGAAGACTATCTGAGGGTATGCAATAGTGATATGCGAGAATCGTCCCAGAGTTTCTAATGAACATGATTGAATACATATTTACTGAGTCGGTAGCCATATGCAAAATTGTTTTGGGCATTGAGGAGTGGCAAAGTTCAGTTTAAAAAATTGCTATAATCTGGCAAGATGATCACAAAATAAGCTGAGCATTTCAGTTAAAGAGCAAATAGCCTGACCTGTGGTGGCGCAGTGGATAAAGCATCGACCTGGAAATGCTGAGGTCGCCGGTTCGAAACCCTGGGCTTGCCTGGTCAAGGCACATATGGGAGTTGATGCTTCCAGCTCCTCCCCCCTTCTCTCTCTCTGTCTCTTCTCTCTCTCTCTCTCTCTGTCTTTCCCTCTCCTCTCTAAAATGAATTAAAAAAAAAGAGCAAATAGTCAGATGAAAGATTATTTGCAAGAAAAAAAATTAATTGAATAACAAACTGATCAAAGCTAACAAGCTGTTATACTAATGTACGCCAGAAAAATATATTCACTTTGCAATTTGTCTATTGCACAATGATCAAGCAGCAATATCAAGATGTCCTTAAATTTCTTTGTGGAAGGTAACATTAGATATAGGAGTCAGGAAGTGTTGGGTAAGACAAGAGTCTCTAGTCGTTCTTAATAAATGCTATTCTTGTTAAATGTTAAAGTGTAATACATACAGTATTTTGTCGACAAAGCTGTAAACAAGATAAGCTTGACAAGAACCTAACCCCAATCTCATAAGTGTAGCCAATTGAAGGAAGAAATCAACATGTAATTAACCAATTATATGTATGTATAAATAATATATATATAGGCAATGGCTAAGCCTCCCTTCGAGGAGACAGTTTTGGATGTGACTCCCCTGGGTACTTTGCTTGCTGCTAGTAAATAAAACTACCTAACAACAACCACATCTCATTCTTAAAGGGAAAACCCCAAACAGCAGTAGGACCATATACACAGTGTGGTTTTCTGTCCAACGTGCAATTTCCATGGTGTGGTTTGACGATTTGAGGCGCTCTCCACACAGCCAATAGCAACCAAGCGGGGATTACAGAGACTGAACAGAATAGTGATAACAGTTTCTACAGCACTGGGAGGTCAACTAGGGTCGGGTAGTTGGTGAACAGGATGGAGGATGGGCCTTATGGTCTCTACATTGTTTCAAATTCTCTGATAAAACAGAAGTCTATTGATAAAACTCATGATAAAAGGAGGTCCTCTGGTTTTATGTATCTTAAAATCAATGTCCAGGGAAACTATTGTACAAAATGACGTTTTGACAATTCCAAGAATGCATTTATTTATGCATTCGGCTTTTATTATATTTGAATATATTTGAACTAAAATGTTCTTCACAACCTTTGATACAGTGTTCAAAACATTTTGACCTTTTGATAGTTTTATAAACGGTCTTTGTTCGTGGTTGGTTTCAAGGCTAAAAGAAGGCTGTAAAACGTGGGGGTTTATAACTGATAGGGATGCCACAGGCATTTAAAGCATAGTGCTTCAAGAATCACGGGGTAAAATGTTATAAACTACTTGACAAATCTAATTCCTGGAATTCATAGATTTTTTTTTTTGTTCCCACCAGCAACAGGCCCATGCCCCATCTTCATAAACCAAGATACCAAGTCAGTACTCTTTAGTATTGGTGTGTGAATACTCAACAAACAAAACTTCCAGCACATTTTGAAAATCATATCTAATTTCTTGGTGCTGTCTGACATTGTGCTCTGACAATCTGTCAGCACTCCCCACACATCTTATCAAAAGAGAAACACGGATTAAATTAACTCAGCTGAATTTGTACTTCTCCACCATCAATAATAATCTCTGCTTGCTTACAGTTGTCCAGAGATGATAAGAACCCATGCGAGGGGTAGGAAATAGTGATGGGGTGAATCTGAAAGTGCTCTGAGAGTATTTAGAATGCAAATTGGTTCAAAAAACACCCTTTTCTTCTTTTAGGAGAAAAGTAAGAGAGACACTGTCTCTCAGAACAAAACCACAGTTCTCCGGCTGGACATTATCACTTGGGATACTTAAAATATGTTACTGCCCATCACCACCTTTAGAGACTGGGGTTTAATTTGGTCTAGGGTAGGCTCAGGCAAGATTTGTTTGTTTGTTTGTTTGTTTGTTTAAAGAAACCAAATGATTTTAATGTACTATCAGGACTTTAGAGTTAAGTATATCTAGGTTCAAATCTTTACTGTGTGATCTTAGGCAAGTTTGTGATTCTCTAAATCTCAGTTTATCTATCTGTAAAATAAAGAATAAATTTCACAGAATCATTGTAAGGGGTGGGGAGAGTGAATATGTGAGAACTGTCAATCGATGGTCATTGATGTCAATTCAATGCCAATAGGAATCCTTATTTGGGGGTACAGTAAAGAAGGACACTTCATTCAGTGCAAACAGCTCAGTTGAGACACGGCATGGCTGCAAAAGCAGCATGGCCATAAGGTGCCCAGGTCCCTCTGCAGTTAGACTGCTCTGTTCTGTGCCATTCTGCTCTGGCCTGCACCAGTCTTCTCTGCTCCCACAAGATACCTTCCGTGTTTCAGCGGCAGCTGGGAAAATGAGTCTCCAGTAGAAAGGGAACCGGCACTCCCAAAGCCAGAAGGGAGCTGATTCATTAGACAGAAGTCCCTGCCCCTGGTACCTGATTGGTCTGTCCTCATTCAAAGTGAGGACTCCAACTCGTCACAATTTGATTGATCCAAAAAGTACTATCCTGATTGGTCCAAATGGAGCTGCTCTGATTGGTCAGTGAAGAAGCTGATGAGGATATAAGTGCACAGCTCGGATTGGATGGGGAAAGTCTCAGTGCTATTGGGTAAAATAGGATTCCAGGAACTCCTTTAATAAGGGCTGACTCAGATGGCAGAACCATAGTGCAGGTAGGCTCATCAGTGCAGGCTTCTCCCTGAAGTGAAGTATGAGAGGCTCCTGTGTGGAAATGGTTGCTAGGCTCTGTTTTTCAGAAAAATTTGAACCCAGTTAGCCATCAGGAGTCCTTCTTAGTTGATAACCCCATAGCTGGTACTCAACAAGTGTGAGCTCCTTTCCTCTTCACATATACAGGGTAAGGAAAAAGTAGGTGTATGACTGTTCTTATGGAAAATAACACAATAATTAATAAATAATAAAACAAGAATAAACTCTGTTTGCATACTCACAACTGTAAACCTACTTTTGCCCACTGCATGCTAGATCTGTGTTCAGATTAAACAATATAGAGGGTCCTTGTGTTACAACACAGTTTCGTTTCTATGACAGTGATATAACCTGAATTTTGGTGTAAGTCGAAACACACCCTAGCCTAAGTCATTTATTTGTTCTAACGCAGTTGTAAAATCATAATCTAGACCAGGGGTAGTCAACCTTTTTATACCTACCGCCCACTTTTGTATCTCTGTTAGTAGTAAAATTTTCTAACCGCCCACCAGTTCCACAGTAATGGTGATTTATAAAGTAGGGAAGTAACTTTACTTTATAAAATTTATAAAGCAGAGTTACAGCAAGTTAAAGCATAAAATAATAATTACTTACCAAGTACTTTATGTCAGATTTTCACTAAGTTTGGCAGAATAAATCTTTATAAAACAACTTACTATAGTTAAATCTATCTTTTTATTTATACTTTGGTTGCTCCGCTACCGCCCACCATAAAAGCCGGAACGCCCACTAGTGGGCGGTAGGGACCAGGTTGACTACCACTGGTCTAGAACATAAAAAACACAACTAAGCCACAGAAAAAGGAAAAGGACATAAATATACTGTACTGTACACTGTATTGTAGTAACAGAAAAAAATGAGTGAAAAAAAATTCCTTGCCTTTATTCCTGTGGTTGGCTCCCACACTGGAAGGGGCATTGCAAGGTGGGAGAGAGTGACCTACTGGGAGGAGGAAGCTGGAGAGGCAGGAGAACCTGCAGAAGGTGCTGGAGACACTGGGTCAGGTGGATCAGGATTGCCTAAGGAACATGCAGGAGACACTGGAGACGATTCTACCTGTACTACAGGTGTCTCATCTTGTGAAGCAGCTGATGTAGAGGGTACAGGATCTGTTGTAGGTCTCTCCACCTTCTTAAAGAATTGTTCCAGGCTAGTCTGGAAGGTTGATGACTTCTTCTCTTCCAAAATCTGCCTATAGCATTGCAAGGCATCCATTGCAAGGCATCTGTAGACCTTATTGAATCTGTCATCGCTGGGGTCCTCAGCCTGAAATTTTGCCAAGCCATCCTCACCATAGAAAAACCTTCTGCCAAACCCCTGGTAGTAAATCTCTTGGGTTCTGGGGTTTCCGTCTCTTCCTCTTCAATCAGCTGCTTCTTCAGCTGGATGAGGTGCTGAGCAGACAGCTCCTCTCCATGGGATGCCAGTAGTTCTGTGATGTCCATCGTGATGGCTTTTCTCTTCTTCGAAGCACTACCATCTGAAGACTCTGACTTTCATTTAGGAGCTGTGATAAGGGCCAAAAAAACACCAAACAAAGCAACACAAAAACGGAACACTTGCGCTTTTAACAGTCCAAAATGGCGTAGGTAAGAGCACTGAAGGGAAGACAACTCCCTCACTCGGATCCCGCGTTACTGCATATTCTCTCACTGCATGCAACCAAAGTCGTTTGCCCTCATAGTCCATAAGTACAACACTAACAGCATAAGCCGAAAAACTCACATCTCAACTTTTAAAGTTTTTATAAGAGTGAGCGTTATACTCCTCCCAAGAGGACGTACAATGGCCAGCATATATATGAAAAGATGCTCGTCTTCACTAGCTATTCAAGAAATGCAAATCAAAACTACAATCAGATACCACCTCAACTCCTGTTAGATTGGCTATTATCAACAAGTAATAACAAGTGTTGGAGAGGCTGTGGAGGAAAAGGAAACCTCATTCACTGCTGGTAGGAATGTAAATTGGTACAGCCATTATGGAAGAAAGTATGGTAGTACCTCAAAAATTAAGAATAGAACTACCATATGACCCAGCAATCCCTTTACTGGGGAGCTACCCAAAAAACTCAGAAAACATTGGTACATAAAGACACACGCACCCTCATATTCATCATAGCCATTATTCTCAGTGGCCAAGACGTGGAAACAACCAAAGTATCCCTCAATAAAGGATTGGCTAAAGAAGATGTGGTGCATATATACAATGGAATACTACTCAGCCATAAGAAATGATGACATAGTGACATTTATGACAACATGGATGGACCTTGAGAACATTATACTAAGTGAAGTAAGTAAGTCAGAAAAAGCTAAGAACTGTATGATTTCACACAGAGGTGGGATGTAACCCTGAGACTCATGGACACAGATACAAGTGAAGTGGTGACGGGGGGGAGGAGCTATGTACTCTTATTGATCAATGTCACCCTGTTACATTTAATTTTCTAAATAAAATTTAAACAAGAAGAGAGAGAGTGAGCATCATAAACTTGAAACATCATATGTCAAGACTGCCATAACCTGAGGACCCCTGTATTTGTCTTCTCTTCTGTGTCTCTCTCTTTTTTTTTTTCTCCCTCCAATATCTTTCATTTATTTTTCGGAAGTAACCCAGGGCACCAGAGGGAAATGAAAGCAGAAGTCCCTTCCCTCCTACAGCATAAGGACCTCTCCACCCCCTTCCCCAAATTTAAAGTGCTCTTATATATTAAACAACTGTAGATTAAAGTGCTTTTATATATTAAACAACAACTGCAGAACTGGAGCCGTGTTGAGAGAGGGGAATGGGGAACAAAGAATGACTGGATCACCCATGTCTTTGTCTTTCCAGGATAAGTGAGTAGCCTTGGTAGTCAGAGAGGAATGGCCTGAACTCTGAGCCAGGAGAAGCCCTTAAATGTTGCAGAATGGCCCCCTCTTCCATGGGAGAATTATGTGACCAAACAGTGGCACAAGAAGAAGGAAGGCCTAGAACATGTAGCTCAACAACTTTCAGGAATGCTGACACTTATAAGGAGTTTGCAGAATTGAAATAAAGATCCTAAACTACAGGTAAATGTCTAACCTGATCCCAGTACTTAGTGAAGTCTCTGTTGTGTATGTGTTATCTTAGTTTACATCAAGTATTTCACAATTTATACATAACCGCTATTATGTGAGGTATAACTACTCTCTCTCTCTTTCCCTGTGTAAGCTGAAATCTCTTACATTTTCTGTAGAAACATCCTCTTTACCTTCTCCATCCTACTACCCCTCCCTAACTGCCCTAATTCCTCTAAGTGTCTCAAGGTCTGCAGGGATAATGAGTGAAATATCACTTGTATAAAGATGATAAAATTGTATTGTTACTTCTAGAGGTATGGTGCAAATCCATGAGTTACAGGTATGATAATTAACAACAGTTGTAATGCTTTTTTTTTTATTATTGATTGAGATAGAGGAATGGAATGGGGGCAGGAGGGAGGGAAGCATTCATGTGTTGTTCCACTCAGTCATGCATTCATTAGGTGTTTCCCACACGTGCCCTGATCGGGGATCGAACCTGCAACCTTGTCATTTCGGACAACGCTCTTCACCAACTGAGCTAACTAGCTAGGGTGCTATAACTTCTTTAAAGTCAAAGACGTTCATTTCCAAAGAAACTACTCACCATCTATAAAAGCCTAATTGATTTATAAAAGCTCCAAATTTTTAAAAATATATTTTAATTTAAAAAAAATTTTAAGTTAAATTTAAATAGAGACAGAAAACAAATCAGTGATTGCCAAAGATTCATCGGGGCAGACAAAGGGTTGAATAGGGGAAGCACAAAGGATTTTTAGGGTGGGACACTATTCAATGTGATACTGAATGGTGGATGCAAACTACATTTTTCAAATCTATAGAACTCTAGAGGACAAAGAATAAACTTGAATGAATACAGAATTTCAAAAAATCATTCAGGAGGTTAAGGGATCCCAGAATGGAATGAAGATTGTGCCAAAAAATCTAACTGTACTACAGATTTTTGAAACAACCACACTGAAGCTGGTAGGGGTTAAGTGCTGCACTACACAAAGTATGTAAGACTAAAGGCAAAAGGATTGCATAAAACCACATTAGTCTACTTGATAAATAGTTTCACATAGGGGTACAGGGTCATAATTCTGAGAGCACTATATATGTACGCTGGAATCAAACAATTAAGTAAATGGCTGACAATAGAAGTCAGGGTTCTCCCTATTGGAGTAAAAGGTTTCAGAGAATTAAGGGGAGGTGGCTAAAATGATCCACATGGTGATGGATTAGAGTTGTAGGCATCAGTGTGAACTCTAGTTTACTATGCAGATGGATAAATATAGCAATATTTAAAGTTGTGTCTATACCAAGTTTAGAACATTTGTTTGTTTCCTTGCTCTAAGCATTAGAAACAATGATACTGAAGTAGCAATGAGCATACCTAGCCACCAGATCTTTGTGTTTTAAAGTCATTCTCCAATAAAAAGAACCAGATCTCCCTGGAGAAATGGCTGATCCTAGGACTGGGGCAGGAAATATACCGGGTGAGCCTGGAGCATCTTGTAGTGCCAGAAAATGAGGAAGTAATCTCAAACCGCCACAGTGATGAGGTAGTATATAAATAAACACAAGCTCCCTGGCCGGTTGGCTCAGTGGTGGAGCGTCGGCCTGGCGTGCCGGGGACCCGGGTTCGATTCCCGGCCAGGGCACATAGGAGAAGCGCCCATTTGCTTCTTCACCCCCCCCCCTCCTTCCTCTCTGTCTCTCTCTTCCCCTCCCGCAGCCAAGGCTCCATTGGAGCAAAGATGGCCCGGGCACTGGGGATGGCTCCTTGGCCTCTGCCCCAGGCGCTAGAGTGGCTCTGGTTGCGGCAGAGCGACGCCCTGGAGGGGCAAAGCATCGCCCCCTGGTGGGCAGAGCGTCGCCCCTGGTGGGCGTGCCGGGTGGATCCCAGTCGGACGCATGCGGGAGTCTGTCTGACTGTCTCTCCCCGTTTCCAGTTTCAGAAAAATACAAAAAATAAATAAATAAATAAACAAACACAAGAGCCAACTGTACGAGCTCCCAAGAGCCAAATCTAGAACACTTTGAACAACAAGATAGTATTCAATTATAACCCAAAGTATAAAATAAATATCCTTGAACCTATGCTGATGTAAATTATAGACTAAATAAATAAATGAGAGAATAACTAAAGCTCCTGTTCAGAAGAACTACAAATACGTTATGTAGATACTCTCTGCCCTCTAGAAGGTGAAACATAACAGTCCTTAAGTGTGGGCTGCACATAATGGCTACCTTCCAAAGAGTATGGGGAGGGAGGAAAAGAGTGATTTCACAATGGAGAAACCCAACAAACACTATCTCAGCCAGGTAATCAAGAGCAGCATCAACAATAATAAGTCCTGTTGACAGAACATATCCTTGGTATAATATAATGAAAAAGGTATTTCACTTCTGTGGTCCTCCTCCAAAAAGATATGTAACTTCATTATAATCATGAGAAAAACATCAGCTAAATGCCAACTGAGAATCATTCTACAAATTCCTGACCAGCATTTCTCAAAACTATCCAAGTCATCAAAACCAAGGAAAGTCTGAGAAAATGTCACAGCCAAAAAGACATGAAGATTAAATATAATGTGGAATCCTAGATAGTATTCTGGAACAAAAAAGGGACATTGGGTAAAAATTAGGGAAGTTAGAGTACGGTATGGACTTCAGTTAATAATGTATCAATAGTGGTTCATTGATTAGAATAAATGTACCACTCTAAGTTGCTAATAATAAGGGAAAGGGGTATGGAGTATATGGGAACTTTCTGTACTACTTCACAACTTTTCTGTAAATCAAAATCTATTCTAAAATAAAAGGTTTATTTTAAAAAATGTGAAGTTAAACATTGTGTAGGTATTTAAACGCAGCTGCTGTACCAAAACCCCTAGCTGAAACACACCTTTATTGAAGTCACCGCTAAATGGACATAGTTTTACAAAAGCGTTTGTTACACGTGATTGCTTGTTCAAACAGAATTCATTGTATCTACATCCAGCAAAGCAAAGTTAGCTCAGGCTGTGTGCCAGGACACGGAAATAGCCTTGTTATATAGACTCAGTGTGATAATGGTAGTATTCAAATCTTTCCATCCATGACACATAATATTCCCGTTGGTCTAAAAGAAAAGAAAAGTCTCTCATTGGACTCTCCACTGGCTCAAAAAGTTTCCAAATAACTGTCTCTGGGAAGAAGTTGGAAACTCTGGGGCCAGGGTTGGACAGGAAGGAGTTAGCGACTGCTGGTTCCAAAACTTGAAAAAAAATAATAATAAAAGGAAGGAAAATGCCTACGCTTCTCCAGAGGGCCACCCTTACCTGGGAACATTGCCAGAGAATTGAAGTAGCTCTGAGAAGTAGAAAAGTTGGAGTTAAGAAACATTTACCACACTTAACCAATCCTCAGTGTCCAGGATTATATATAAATATTTGCTAAGCAATCGAAACTCCAAAGGGCATAAATGTCTGTCTTCCAATTCCAGACACTGCTGGTCCTTGGAAGCAGGGAGAAATGTTAAAGAACACATGGCCTCCAGAATCTTATGTTCAAGGCCTTAACAGCATGACAGCACACAGCCAGTTTTTGAAGGTGATAATAGTGCACAATACCAGGTCAGTCTATAGCAGAAAGCTAGCACATTGCTGTTAATGCCTCTGCCTTGGCAGAGATCAACAAGAGTGACAAACCCTGGAGGTAATGCTAAAGTCAGGCACCCTGCTCTCCTTAACATAAGACCCTTCATCCACTGGGGTCAGCAGAGCCTGAAGAAATAGGAGACCAGGAGAAGATAAGAATGATTTTCAGACTTCTGAGATCATTACTTAGCCTAGGTGGTTCTCCCAGCTCACCCTTCAAGGCCTAGTTTAAAACCTTAAATCTTTAGTCTTCCCACTGACCCTCCCTCCTCCAATTCTAAAAGCAATGATTCTCCTCATATAAGTGCCAAATAATTTGGCACTTGCTTAATTCCACGCATTGCTTCTTTTCATGTATATATAATATTTTATATATACTGTCTACAGTCTGTCTTCATATTTTTTTTAAAAATATATGCATATATGTATATATAGGTATATACATATTTTAAGTAAGAGGAGAGGAGATAGTGAGACAGACTCCTGCATGTGCCCCAACCGGGATCTACCTGACAACCCTGTCTGGGGCCAATGCTCGAGTATCAAGCTATTTTTAGCACCTAAGACCAATGCTGGGACCAACCAAGCCACTGGCTGCAAGAGGGGAAGAGAGAGACAATGGGGAAAGGAAGGAGGAGAGAAGCAGATGGACGCTTCTCTCATGTATGTGCCTTGACCAGGAATTGAACCTAGGATGTCCATAGGCCAGGCCAACACTATCCACTGAGCTACCAACCAGGGCCTGACTTCATATTCTTGAGTCTGACCAGAAATTCTTTGTCCCTCCTTTCTGTCCACATCTTCTCATATCCCAAAGCACCTAGTCCAGTGTTTTGCATAAGTGTTTAATAAATAGCTGATCTTTATTAGGTATTCTAATCTCAAATTTTTATAAGAAAAATGAAATATAAATCAGTTTCTTTTCACCTTTTACCCTTCTAGCTAGCCATTCAACATAGCCAGGAGACCATCATAATTGTCCAGTCTACTTATGGTAAGAGTTGGTTTGAGGTAAGAATAGGTTTTCTCCCTGTCCCCAACAGGGTTATACATTTCCCTGACCAAATTTGCCTTTTATGACACTAGTCATACGGGACTTCTTGGTCCCTAGGTGACTAACCACATCATCCAGTTTGGGCACAGGAAGGTGATGGTGCTTAAGCCTCTGGACAGTGATTCTATCTAGAGGTCTGGTCAAGCCAAGTGAACCCAGCCCTGGATGCATAGCCCAGCTCTCACCCCTGCCCTTGCCTTGGCTTTGCCTACACTCCTACGTTGTTCATATCTGACACTTTTTCCACCTTAAGAAAGGATGGTATGTATTCTTACCTGAGCCCTTAGAATGGAGAGATCCAGGCAGGCACAGGATAGTATTAGAAAACATTGTAGGCCCTGGCCGGTTGGCTCAGTGGTAGAGCGTTGGCCTGGCATGTGGGGGACCCGGGTTCGATTCCCGGCCAGGGCACATAGGAGAAGCGCCCATTTGCTTCTCCACCCCCCCTTCCTCTCTGTCTCTCTCTTCCCCTCCCATAGCCAAGGCTCCATTGGAGCAAAGATGGCCCGGGCGCTGGGGATGGCTCCTTGGCCTCTGCCCCAGGCACTAGAGTGGCTCTGGTCGCGGCAGAGCGACGCCCGGAGGGGCAGAGCATCGCCCCCTGGTGGGCGTACTGGGTGGATTCGGTCGGGCGCATGCGGGAGTCTGTCTGACTGTCTCTCCCTGTTTCCAGCTTCAGAAAAATACAAAACAAAACAACAACAACAACAACAACAAAATAAAGAAAGAAACAAAATTCTTTTGCCTAGCCTGACCAGGTGGTGGCGCAGTGGATAGAGCATCGGACTGGGATGCGGAAGGACCCAGGTTCGAGACCCCGAGGTCGCCAGCTTGAGCGCGGGCTCACCTGGCTTGAGCAAAGAGCTCACCAGCTTAGACCCAAGGTCGCTGGCTCCAGCAAGGGGTTACTCAGTCTGCTGAAGGCCCGCGATCAAGGCACATGTGAGAAAGCAATCAATGAACAACTAAGAAGTCGCAACGCGCAACGAGAAACTGATGATTGATGCTTCTCATCTCTCTCCGTTCCTGTCTGTCTGTCCCTGTCTATCTCTGCCTCTGTAAAAAAAAAAAAAAAAAAAAATTCTTTTGCCTAGTTCCCTCCCTTAGACTACTCTTAAGACTTCTAGAACTACCATTTTATCTCAATATCATAATGAGTAGCTTAGTTCAATCTCAGTAGACTCAAGTAGAGGATGCCTTTTACCCAGAACTCTGCTTCAGGTAAATACGCAGGATATTTATACAGATGCTCCTCAATTTACTATGCGACTACATCCTG
Organism: Saccopteryx leptura; assembly: GCF_036850995.1. Classification (NCBI taxonomy): domain Eukaryota; kingdom Metazoa; phylum Chordata; class Mammalia; order Chiroptera; family Emballonuridae; genus Saccopteryx; species Saccopteryx leptura. Next base: position 31,881,908 of record NC_089515.1, read on the forward strand.
ATAAACCTACCATAAATCAGTTGTATTGTAAGTCAAAATGCATTTAATATACCTAACCTACCAATAGCTTACTTAGCCTAGATTACCTTAAATGTGCTCAGAACACTTATATTAGCCTACAGTTGGGCAAAATTATATTATTCCCATCTAGCTTTATGGAGAGAGTGTCCTATTGCATATTGCTAGCCCAGGAAAAGATCAAACTCCAAAATTTGAAGTACAGCCCTGGTCGGTTGGCTCAGTGGTAGAACATCGGCCTGGCGTGCAGGAGTCCCAGGTTCAATTCCCAGCCAGGGCACATAGGAGAAGCGCCCATCTGCTTCTCCACCCCTCCCCTCTCTTTCCTTTCTGTCTCTCTCTTCCCCTCCGCAGCCGAGACTCCATTGGAGCAAAGTTTGCCCGGGCGCTGAGGATGGCTCTATGGCCTCTGCCTCAGGCGCTAGAATGGCCCTGGTCGCAACAGAGCGATGCCCCAGATGGACAGAGCATCGCCCCCTGGTGGGCATGCCGGGTGGATCCCGGTCGGGTGCATGCGGGAGTCTGTCTGACTGCCTCCCCGTTTCCAGCTTCAGAAAAATACAAAAAAAAATTGAAGTACATTTTTTATAATTTGTGTATTGCTTTTGCATCGTAAGTATGGGATCGTCTGTACAAAGCCATATATTATAGCATTGTTTTTAGTGTAAAAAACAAAACAAAGTCAAGAAGTTACCTGGAATGTCTAAATTATATTGATGAAGGGGGCAAGAGAGCTACAATTTAGACTTTGCATTCATCAGTCACTGGCCCAGGATTGGAGGGTGGGGCATGAATGCTCAGGTGTCTCTAGGCCCCCTTGAGCACACACAACGCCTGTTGCAGCAACCCAGGGGCGGCTCACAGAGTTACAGGGACAGGATGAGGGAAGGGTAGCTATCCAGGGGCTGATGTGCACAGAAATACTGAAGAATTCTGCAGGCATGTGAGGGCAGCACTGACAAACCTGCTCTAGAAGGTCTCAGAAGGAACGTAAATTATGGCAATGTTTAAACGAAAATCCACTTATGCACCTCATTGGATAAGCATGAAAAAGACATGGAAAGACTGTCCTTTGCGTGAGGAACGAACGGAGGGTGGAATTGGATAGAGGGGAGGCAAAGGTGTTGATTGATTTTTTCTTTATACATTTTTATATTATTTCTACAAAATATTAAACATTTTCATAGAAATTTTAGGCAGAAAGGTTAGCTAGATAGAATCTTCTATTAAATGGACCATTCCCAAGTAAAATTCTTTCTCAGAACGTAAATTGGTCACACAAATCTCTCCCAACTGAGATTTTTCTGACCTAGTTCAAAGTGTGTGATAACCCTTATTGTTTTGAAATTAATTGCTCTTCCTATAACCCGCAATCTTGTAAAAAAAAAAAAAAAAAGTTTAAGTTTGCTGAATTATAATATTTAAAAGGTTTTAAAAGCCAACTAGGACTCTAGAATTAAATTAAAATTCACCTGCATCAAGAACCCTTACAAATAATAACTCATCTGAGTTGGCCATCAGATAAAAAGATAATCTCCCACGCAACACTAAGCATGCTCGTGCACAATGACAAACGCAGCATAACTTACAGCTCTGCTTGGAAACAGACAGATTTCTTTTGACATTGACTGCAAGACACATTCTGAATTTCAAAACATTAAAAATCTGTGTTTACCAAGTGTTGCAGAATGAAGGATATACAGACTATATATAGAAAACGTCTCTAAGCCTACCCACTCGCCTGTTCGCCATAATTTCTTCCAGGAAAAAAGAAATTGCACAGAGGTCTGTGCTCTGAAGCCTCTGGAGTGACAAAGAGAAAGCTGCCGGTGGAGACGGGGACTGCGGGAGGGAGAGCTGGGAGAGCAGAGGGATCTGCACTGCGTGCCACCGTGCTTTGCAGACTACACACTGCTTTCTCTGCCTCCATCGCCCAGAGGATGAGCAACACGGACTTGACAGGGTGTGCTCAAGCGTGCCCTCCGACTAGGGGAGAGTAGAAGGAATTATCAGAAAATACTTCATAAATACTCGATTAATATATGTATTTACCACATGTACAATGATTTGTTACTGTGCTTTGTGTTATGAAATAGGAGCAAGCTGGAAGAGACTCAATGAGGAAGATAATTCTTTCCCCCTTTGCTCTTTAGCTGCCCTCTAGTCCCTTCCTCTGCTAAGATAGAAAAGGCTTTGTAAAAATAGAAATGGCAGTGCTCCCAAACAGCCAATAATATGCCATGATTTATTATAGATATGCTATATCACTTCACCTCTCAGTCATACCCTGCCTTTTTTTTTTTCTAAAGTGAGAAGCAAGGAGGCAGAGACAGACTCCCGCATGCGCCCGACCAGGATCCACCCTGCATGCCCACCAGGGGGCGATGCTCTGCCCATCTGGGGCGTTGCTCTGTTGCAACCGGAGCCATTCTAGTGCCTAAGGCAGAAGCCATGAAGCCATCCTCAGTGCCCAGGCCAACTTTGCTCCAGTGGAGCCTTGGCTGTGGGAGGGGAAGAGAGAGATAGAAGGAAGGAGAGGGGGAGGGGTGGAGAAGCAAATGGACACTTCTCCTGTGTGCCCTGGCTGGGAATCTAACCTGGGACTTCCACACGTGGGGCTGACGCTCTACCACTGAGCTAGCCAGCCAGGGCTATACTCTGCTTTTTGTCTCAGTTATTTATGCGCAGAGCAGATTCATTTTTAAACCACTCTATTTAGGTGTCCAACTTTTGTTATCTTTATTTTCCTTAAATCAACTTAACTCTATCTCAACTCCTCTGAGACAGCAAGAAAGGCCATCACAATCATTACTGGAGTCCCCTTACCCCCTGGGTTACACCAGAAACTGGGAGAAGTGTGAGGGTCAGAAAATAGGGAGAGGACTTCTAAGCTCTCATCTACCTTGATCCCTTATGATATTTTCACTGCCCAACCTTGCCAAGTAGAGATGGGCTAAGTACGATGCCAGGAGTGGAGCCTCCCTCCCTAAGGCACTACACCACCATCCTTTGTTGAGACATTCTCAACCAGGACAGGACCACAGAACAAGAGAGGGTCCCCACTACCCATGGCCACCAACTTCCATTCCCTCCTCAGTGCTCCAGAATTTCCACTCTTTCTCCCTGCCCTTAAAGGTACCCCCTTTATTTCTTCCTTATTTCCATATTGCTTTAGGGTGCCTTCTTTAATTTCAACAATAAACCAGGGAAGGATTGGGAACTCATAATAATTAACATCTTAACAAAGTATCCAGCCAATTACCCTGGTGTTATTCCTTCCCACCCAAATTTTCCTTCAATCCTCACCCCACCCTCCATCACTTCTAGATTTGAAGTTCTAAAAGGAAGAGACTGTTTATTACTCATTTTATAATCTCTAAAATACCTAATATGGGCCCTGGCCAGTTGGTTCAGTGGTAGAGCATCGGCCTGGCATGCGGAAGTCCCGGGTTCGATTCCCGGCCAGGGCACACAGGAGAAGCGCCCATCTGTTTCTCCACCCCTCCCCCTCTCCTTCCTCTCTGTCTCTCTCTTCCCCTCCCGCAGCCAAGGCCCCATTAGAGCAAAGATGGCCCGGGCGCTGAGGATGGCTCCATGGCCTCTGCCTCAGGCACTAGACTGGCTCTGGTCACAATGGAGCGACGCTCCGGATGGGCAGAGCATCGCCCCCTGGTGGGCGTGCAGGGTGGATCCCGGTCGGGTGCATGTGGGAGTCTGTCTGATTGCCTCCCTGTTTCCAGCTTCAGAAAAATACAAAAAAAAAACAAACCCTAATATGGGGATTCTCAACCACTGCACTCATGAGATAAAATCCCTCTCAGCAGTCCCTCCAAATTTTTATTGACGTGTATAAAGAAATTTTACTTTTGCTACAAATGAGTATAAATACTGTCACAGAAATGCCTGAGATGTAAAACAAGGCACAGTGGACACTGGGTGTGGTGGAGCAGCTTTGCTGTAACTAAGAAGTGTGAGGTTAGCGCGTCATCGGGTTGGCACTACAGAGGAACTGCAAGAACTCTGCCTCCAAGAGCACAGCTGGGCCAGAACCAGCTTTTCTCAAACAGCAGCCGTCCTGAAGAGCAACCAGATATGCAACCCTGAGGCTTTTATTGACATGATGGTGGCATTGCCTTATAATCATCTCTGGCCTGTTTATTGTTGCTTTCAGTCACTCAGTTATCTCACAGTATCTCTCCAAAAATTTCTAGAAAGTATCCCTCTGTGGCAGAGACTGTTAGATGTTCACTCTTATTCTCATTTTCTTCTTCACTAAAAGGATATCCATTGTTTAGCCACCCAGCATAAAAACTACATGACCGGATGGTGAATCACTCTGGAACCAACAACACTGGGTATCCAGGAATACACCCACCCTGAAGGGCAATGGGAAGAAGGAAGTGGTTCCTGGGAACCACAGAGGAAGCCATGGCTCTGGGAGACAGCGCCTGACAAGGACTGTGGCTTCTATATTGGGTTAGGGTCCATCAGAAGCAGACCTTAAAGCTAAGATTTCAGCACAAGTAGTTTATTTAAGGAAGCAATCCCAGGAGGCATTGGAAGAGGGCTGGTGAAAGAGACAGGGCAGAGAAGGAGGCCAGACCAAAGTACATTGATTAGCAGATCATCACTGAGTGAAATCGGGCTCTGTCTTGATAGGAACCTCTGGGAGATGGTAAAGAACACAGCTCAGAATTGACCCAACCTAGGGGAGAAGAAGTGGGTTTGTTTATCCACCAATTTCCATATATCATTGGTTAAGGGCTGCTCTCTGAGGATATCAACTGTCCAGCATTTCTGGCCTGCCCTGTGCATGGGCTGGGAATGCTTTCATGACCAGAAAAATGTCTCAGGCAGAGAGTGGCAGGAGTTTACACAGGAAGCAACCACCACCATTTATGAAGAGCGGTGAGCACTGCAGGTACATGGTGGGAGCCACCGAGTTCGTTACACCTCCAATTAAGGTGTATAGCTGCTGCAACCTCGCTCTTTGCCCACTCTCCAGTCTCCTGTTGAACCTAACCAGAAGCCCACTAATGCAGTTCACTCTGAACGACCTGCCAGGACACAGAGCCGGGTGGAGGAGATAGACAGTGGATCTGGGACTAAACAGAGTGCCCAGAACATCTGCCTTCCACTGTTTCCAAATTTCTTTATTCAAAATCTCAGACAGCACTGTTTGACTATAAAATGTATCGTGGTAAATTCATATATTCACTGAAACCAAAGGAAAGACCTTGGAAAACTTATTGAGTCCAGCAGTAGAAAGAACACTACCTAAGTAAGAGGAGACTTAAGTTGCAGCTCTAAAAATTAAGAATGATGCCATTTTGGGTAAGTCACTTAGCAGCTCATGCTGTTTCTTCATGCTTATGATAGGACAAGGTCCTCCTCGCTTAACAAAACTTTTGTGAAAATGATCTGTAATTACAAAGATTTTTATCATTTCAAATGTGGGTGTTAGTATACCTTCACTGTTTCAGGCAGATGAGAAGTAATACCACATTTAACCACATTAAGGAAGGAAATGTCACTATTTAGTTTCATTGTGTTTTTCCAATTAAGAAGACATTTATGTAAATATCTACCACCACAAGTTTTTTATTAAATGAGACCGAGTGTAAGTAAATAATATATATTTAAATACAATTATTTTCTTACCACTAATCGCATACCCAAAAAAGTCTACATTCAATTAATTATACATCAGTTTCCAATAAACATTCATTGTCTATTTTTTCTCTAGTGTCAACTGAGCACAAAGAGTCAGGAAGCTTGGAATAGAAATAAATGGCAAAGATTTATTCAGGGGTCTTAGGGTTTGCAAACCATAAACACAACTAGACAATACCCAGAGTGTTCTGAAAAGGAAAGAAAAACTAAGTTCTTCCAGTAAAAATACATTCTTGAGAAGATTCAGTCTTGCATTCTTAGCCTCTGGACTGGTCTGAGATAGTGATCTTGTAGATTTCCAGTGGTCTAGATGGATGTCAGATGGTCTGGACATGTGAACAGTCTTTCCTAAATTCTTCAGAGGGTTATCTTTACACATATATCTCTAGGCACTGATGCACAACCGGAAAGTTCAAAAGTTTAAGTCCCTGGGCTAGTTAAAATAAAATAAAATCTATTCCCCATGCTTCAGCAAATTTGTTCTGAACAGTTTTGTTAGCCTGACTATTTAGATTCCAATTAAATCAGCTTAGTGGTATTGACTCCGTCTGGTTTTCTTCACTCATTCGTCACTCGTTATTCCTTTTATTTTTGACAACGTGCTTTACTTTTTTAACCACTTCCTCTTTTATCCTTACGTACAACAACATTTTTGATGATCCAGTAATTATGCCCAAGATCATAATTCGTTCTCTTTTGACTTTCCTTTTAATGTTGAAAATAAGTCTAATGATGGGGGCACCATTAGATTATACTAAGATATACTGAGCAGAACATCTGTGTGCATTCACCAAATCCAAGAAAATAATACAATTATAATTGTTGTTCCTAAGTGGAGATTTTAGAGTTTCTGCCTTCTTATAAATCAGGACTAAGGATATCACTAACACAGAGAAATTTATGAAATAAAGGCAATATTTCTTTTAGGGCTATCAAACTGTGACTGCCTTAAGATCCCAACCAATATACTCGTTAATTTGGCTGGTTCAAGTTTTCAAAAATAACTTTTGAGGAGGGGAGATTGTTTGGTTTTAAATTGTTTGGTTTTAAAGGCTAGGAAAACAAGCCTTTGTCATTTCTTACCCATACACAAGATAGAGGAAAATGAGACAAAGTCATTAAGGAAACAAAATAAGGCATTTTGTAAGAGTAAATAAATATAAAGATGTCATTCTGATTGCTGACTCTATTGTTTCAAGTCTTTGGGGTGGGTGGGAGCAGGAAGATTCATAAGTGTAAGGAAGGAAAAGACTTTGCCCTTTTCCTTAAAGCAAATCTACTTTAATTAGCCTTTTGGCTGACATCAGGAAAGCAGCAACACTCCATTATCACACCATCTTGAGGAAACAGATATTGCCCTTCTGAACTTTGGTAAGAAGCATAAGAGATACAGCAGCTCAGGACTCACTACTCCAGGAAAGGAAATTTAGCATAGACTCTCCTCCCAATAAAGCTAAAGGGAACTACACTGCTCACAAAAATTAGGGGATATTACAAAATGAATATGAAGCGATGAAATATCCCTTAATTTTTATTTTTTTTTCCATTTTTCTGAAGCTGGAAACAGGGAGAGACAGTCAGACAGACTCCTGCATGCACCCGACCGGGATCCACCCGGCACGCCCACCAGGGGCGACGCTCTGCCCACCAGGGGGCGATGCTCTGCCCATCCTGGGCGTCACCATGTTGCGACCAGAGCCACTCTAGCGCCAGAGGCCACAGAGCCATGCCCAGCGCCTGGGCCATCTTTGCTCCAATGGAGCCTTGGCTGCGGGAGGGGAAGAGAGAGACAGAGAGGAAAGCGCGGCGGAGGGGTGGAGAAGCAAATGAGTGCTTCTCCTGTGTGCCCTGGCTGGGAATCGAACCCGGGTCCTCCGCACGCCAGGCCGATGCTCTACCGCTGAGCCAACCGGCCAGGGCTCCCTTAATTTTTATGAGCAGTATATTTTTAAGAAAACCTCTGTGAAATGATGTCATTTTCCATGTAGGTTATTTTCGTTGTCTCTGTTGTTTCTTTGATATTGGTGGGAATGACATTTAAAATGCTAGAAGATCTGATATGTATTGAGAGAGATTGAATAAATATTGGAGAAGAATTGAGAATTCAAGTAAAATAAAATATATTCAGTGGTTTGATTGCTTTTATTTTTATATTCCTAAACTTGCCAATGATTGTTTGAATTTGTAATACCTATAATAAACATATTAGGAATTTTAAAATGTTATTTAAATGATTTTTTGTTTTTTGATTGCAGTTGATATACAATATTATATTAGTTTCAAGTGTACACCCCAATGATTTGACATTATGTAAGTTACTAAGTAATCACCCTGATAAATCTCATACCCATCTGATACCATACATTAGAATATTATTGACTATATTCTTACGTCCCCATGACTGTTCTATAACAACAACTTTGTACTTCCTAAATCCCTTCACCTTTTCACCCTCCTCCTAACCCCACCTGGCAACTGTGAAAATGTTCTATCTATGAATCTGTTTCTGTTCTGCTTGTTTATTTTTTTTATATTTAATTGTTGATGGATATGTATTTATTGCCATTTTATTGTTCATATTTTTACATCTTTTTTTCTTCTTAAAGAAGACCCTTTAACATTTCATGTAATACTGGTTTAGTGGTGATGAACTCCTTCAGCTTTTTCTTGTCTGGGAAGTTCTTTATATCAATATATTCTTCGATTCTAAGTGATAGCTTTGCCGGATAGAGTAATCTGGGTTGTAGGTCCTTGCTTTTCATCATATTGAATATTTCTTGCCAATCCCTCTGGCATGCAAAGTTTCTGTTGAGAAATCTGCTGACAGTCTTACAGGAGCTGCCTTGTAGGTAACTAACAGCTTTCCTCTTGTTACTTTTAAGTTCTCTCTTTGTTTTTAAAATTTCGCATGTTAATTATGATGGTCTTGGTGTGGGCCTCTTTGGATTTATCATGTTAGGGATTTTCTGTGCTTCCTGGACTTGTATGTCTATTTCCTTCATCAGGTTAGGGAAGTTTCCTGTCATTTTTTCAAATAGGTTTTCAATTTCTTTTTTTACTTAATTTCCTATTGATTTGAAAGAGAGAGAGAGAGAGAGAGAGAGAGATGAAGGAAGACACTCAGAGAGAAAAGCATCAACTCAATGTTCCACTTAGTTGTTCCATCTAGTTGTGCACTCAGTTGCTTCTCATATGTGACAACCCTCAACTTCAGCATGCTGAGATGGTGCTCTTTCCACTGAGCAACCCAGCCATGGCTAGTTTTTAATTACTTGCTCTCTCTTTTCTCCTTCTAGTACTCCCATGATGCTAATATTGGTATACTTGAAGCTGTCCCAGAGGATCCTAATACTATCCTCATTTTTTTGGATTCCTTTTTCTTTTTCTGTTTCTTTTTTTTTTTTTTTTAAGTGAGAGAAGGGGAAATAGACAGACTCCCGTATATGCCCCAGCCAGAATCCACCCATCAATCCCCATCTGGGGCTGGAGCTCGAATCAATCTAGCTATCCTCAGTGTCTGAGGCTGACACTTGGACCAACCCAGCTATCCTCAGCACCTGGGGCTGACGCTCCAACCAATCAAGCCACTGGCCATGGGAGGGATAAAGAAAGAAAAGGGGGAGAGGGAAGGGAAGAGAATCAAATGGTCACTTCTCATGTGTGCCTTGACCTGGGATGGAACGCGAGATGTCTGCTACCCGAGAGGACACTATTCACTGAGCCAACCAGCCAGGACCCTGTTTTTGCTGTTTTGATTGGGTGTTTATTGCTTCTTTATATTCCAAATCACTGATTTGTTATCAGCTTCATTTACTCTACTGTTAATTCCTTGTAAATTATTCTTTTCTTTAACATTTAACAAATGTCATTTTTTCCTATTTTTTTTTAAATTTTTATTTAGACAATTAATTGTAACAGGGTGACATTGATTAATTAAGAAAACATCTCCAGCCCTGGCCGGTTGGCTCAGCGGTAGAGCGTCGGCTTAGCGTGCGGAGGACCCGGGTTCGATTCCCGGCCAGGGCACACAGGAGAAGCGCCCATTTGCTTCTCCATCCCTCCGCCGCACTTTCCTCTCTGTCTCTCTCTTCCCCTCCCGCAGCCAAGGCTCCATTGGAGCAAAGATTGCCTGGGCGCTGGGGATGGCTCTGTGGCCTATGCCTCAGGAGCTAGAGTGGCTCTGGTCGCAACATGGCGACGCCCAGGATGGGCGCATGCGGGAGTCTGTCTGACTGTCTCTCCCTGTTTCCAGCTTCATAAAAAAAAAAAGAAAACATCTCCAGGTCATTTTGACATTTGATTATGTTGTATACCCACCCAAAGTCAAATTGTCTTCCATCACTTTCTATTTGGTTTTCTTTGTGGCCTTCCCCTCCCCCTACCCCCTCCCTCCCCTCCTTTCCCCTCCTCCTGGTAACTACCACACTCTTTTTTATTTTATTTATTGATTTTTAGAGAGAGAGAGAGAGAGAGAGAGAAGGGGGGAGGAGCTGGAAGCATCAACTCCCATATGTGCCTTGACCTGGCAAGCCCAAGGTTTCGAACCGGCAACCTCAAGTGTTCCAGGTCGACGCTTTATCCCACTGCGCCACCACAGGTCAGGCGTACCACACTCTTATCCATGTCCACGAGTCTCGTTTTTGTGTCCCACCTATGTATGGAATCATACAGTTCTTAGTTTTTTCTGATTTACTTATTTCACTAAGTATAATGTTATCAAGGTCCATCTATGTTGTCATAAATGATCTTATATCATCATTTCTTATGACTGAGTAGTATTCCATAGTATATATTTACCACATCTTCTTTATCCAATCATCTACTGAAGGGCTTTTTGGTTGTTTTCATGTCTTGGCCACTGTGAACAATGCTGCAATGAACACGGGGCTGCATGTGTCTTTATGTACCAATGTTTTTGAGTTTGGGGGGTATATACCCAGTAGAGGGATTGCTGGGTCATATGGTAGTTCTATTTTTAATTTTTTGAGGAACCACCATACTTTCTTCCATAATGGTTGTACTACTTTACATTCTCACCAACAGTGAATGAGGGTTCCTTTTTCTCCACAGACTCTCCAACACTTGTTATTACTTGTCTTGTTGATACAAGCTAATCTAACAGGTGTGAGGTGGTATCTCATTGTAGTTTTGATTTGTATTTTTCTAATAGCTAATGAAGATGAGCATCTTTTCATATATCTGTTGGCCATTTGTATTTCTTCCTGGGAGAAGTGAATGTTCATGTCCTCTTCCCATCTTTTTATTGGATTGTTTGCTTGTCATTGAGTTTTATGAATTCTTTGTATATTTTGGATATTAGGCCCTTATCTGTGCTGTTGTTTGAAAATATCATCTCCCATTTAGTTAGCTGTTTGTTTTGTTGTCATTTTCTTTTGCTGTGCAAGAGCTTCTTATTCTGATGTAGTCCCATTCGTTTATCTTTGCCTTCACTTCCCTTGTCTTTGGAGTCAAATTCATAAAATGCTCTTTATGGCCATGGTTCATAAGTTTAGTACCTATGTTTTCTTCTATGTAATTTATTGTTTTAGGTCTTATATTTAGGTCTTTGATCCATTTTGAATTAATTTTAGTACAAAGGGACAAGCTGTAGTCGAGTTTCATTCTTTTGCATGTGGCTTTCCAGTTTTCCCATCACCATTTGTTAAAGAGGCTTTCTTTTCTCCATATGTGTTATTGGCCCCTTTATCAAAGATTATTTGACCATGTACATGTGGTTTTATTTCTGGGCTCTCTATTCTGTTCCATTCGTCTGAGTGTCTATTTTTCTGCCAATACCATGCTGTTTTCATTATTGTGGCTCTATGATATAATTTGAAGTCAGGTATTGTAATGCCCCCAGCTTTGTACTTTTTACTTAGGATTACTTTGGCTATTTGGGTTTTTTTTTATAGTTCCATATAAACCTGATGATTTTTTGTTCCATTTCTTTAAAAAATGACATTGGAATTTTGATGGAAATTGCATTAAATTTGTATATTGCTTTGGGTAATATGGTCATTTTGACTATATTTATTCTTCCTATCCAAGAACAAGGAATATTTTTCCATTTCATTGTATCTTTTTTGATTTCCCTTAATAATGCTTTGTAGTTTTCATTATATAGGTCCTTTACATTCTTTGTTATGTTTATTCCTAGGTATTTTATTTTTTTGTTGCAATCATGAAGGGGATTATTTTTTTAGTTCGTTTTCTGATGTTTCATTGTTGGCATATAGGAAGGCAATAGACTTCTGTATATTAATTTTGTATCCTGCAAACTTACTGTATTGGTTTATTGTTTCTAATAGTCTTTTTGTGGAGTCTTTGGGGTTTTTGAATTATAGGATCATATCATCTGCAAAAAGTGAAACCTTTACTTCTTCTTTCCCAATATAAATGCCTTTTATTTCTTTCTCTTGTCTGATTACTCTGGCTAGAACTTCCAGCACTACAGTAAATTATTCTTTATTTCAGTTAGTGTATCATTTATTTCTAATTGGTTCTTTTTTATGGCTTCCATGTCCTTTTTTATGTTGTTGAAGTTCTAAGTTCATTGGATATCCTTATAACCAGTATTTTGAACTCTGCAGCTAATAGATTGCTTGTCTCCATTTTGTTTAGTTCTTTCTCTGGAGTTTTGTTCTGTTGTTTTATTTAGATATTTTTTTGTCTCCTTATTTTGGATGCCGCCCTGTGTTTGTTTCTATGTATTAGGTAGAGCTGCTAGTCTCCCAGACTTGGTAGAGTGGCCTTATATAGTAGGTGTTCTTTTAGGGTCCAGTGGCACAGCCTCCCTGATCACCAAGCTGGGCATTTCAGGAGCATCCTCTGACTCCTGTGTGGGCTGTGCACACCCTCTTGTTATAGTTGAACTTTTATTACAGTTGGCAAGTCAATGGAAGGGATTTACCCCCAGGCCAATCAGCTGCAAACACTGCCTGTGACCACCATGGAGGATCAGCTGTGCAGGGGCTCATCCACAGAGCAGAGCTTACTTCAGTGGGGCTCTGACGTGTCCACCCTTTGAGCGTGTCGCTTGTGGAGGTGGTTGGGTGGTGCTTTGATGTGGTCTGAAGCTGCCCACCAGGTGCACTGGCTTTGGGACCTCCCAGGAGTTGCAGGCCAAGGTCAGCCACCATGTGTTCTTTTTTTTTTTTTTTTTTTTTTTGTATTTTTCTGAAGCTGGAAACGGGGAGAGACAGTCAGACAGACTCCCGCATGCGCCCGACCGGGATCCACCCGGCACACCCACCAGGGGGCAACGCTCTGCCCACCAGGGGGCAACGCTCTGCCCCCCGGGGGCATCGCTCTGTTGCGACCAGAGCCACTCTAGCACCTGGGGCAGAGGCCAAGGAGCCATCCCCAGCGCCCGGGCCATCTTTGCTCCAATGGAGCCTTGGCTGCGGGAGGGGAAGAGAGAGACAGAGAGGAAGGAGAGGGGGAGGGGTGGAGAAGCAGATGGGTGCTTCTCCTATGTGCCCTGGCCGGAATCGAACCCGGGACTTCTGCACGCCAGGCCGACGCTCTACCACTGAGCCAACCGGCCAGGGCCCCACCATGTGTTCTTACAGGACCATCTAGCGTAAGCTACAAAGCAGTCTGCAGTTAGCTGCTACTAGTGTTGGGTTTGGAAGTGCCCAGGAGAGGTCAGGCTGTAAACCAAGGATAGCTGCTGCTAATGCCAGACCTGGGGCCACTTAGCTAAGAGGCACAGTGCAAGCTGAGGCCAGATGCTGCTTGTTTGAGAGATTTTAGTAAAGTATGAAGCATGAGCCAAGACAGGCCATTTGTCTAGAAAAGCGACCAGAAATAGCTGTGTGAGCTTGCAAGTAGGGTGGGGCAGGGTCTCAATTACCAGGGTGGAGCAAATGGTGTGAGCCAGGTTGATGAAGACTCAGATATGGCACCCATTTCCAGGCTCTGTGGGGTACGGTCTCCAAAAAGAAACAATGGCTTCTGACAGTACTGTTGTCTGGCACAAAGCTGCCCTCCCCCCAGTTCTCATCCTATGTCAGACAATTCAGTTCCTCTCTATATGTCCCTGGTGCCTTTCAAGCTGCTGCCCTAGCACTGGAGCTCAGAGGAAGTGAGTCCAAGTAAGTCAGTGTGCTGGCCCTTTAAGAGGAACTTCCTGGGACTCCTGCAGCCTTTTGTCTCACTCAACCACAATCCCTGTTGGTTTTTACAGCTAGAAGTTATGGGGACTTCTCTTCCTGGCACTGGAAGCCTACCTGGTGGGGGATCTAATATGGGGTTGGGACCTCTTGCTTCTCGTTCCTGGGGGAAAACCTCTCTGCAGCTGAGATATCCCTCCCAAATATTATCTGCCACATGTGGGTGTGGGACCAGACCATTCTGCATATCTGCCCTTTCTACCAATTTCATTGTGGCTTCTTCATTAAATCCCCAGTTGTAGGACTTCTCACATTTACCTATACCAGCATCTGGACCAGAAGCCTAAAAAAATTTTTTAATGAAAAGTATACGCAACTTAATTTTTACAGAATGCTTATGTGAATACTCTGATGTCTACACAACTGCCACTACAAATGCAAAAATTCTGGATTGGATTGGGATTTTGCTTCAGCTGGCTAGGAGTAATCAAATAGATAGATAATATTATTTTGGGTTATTTTTAAGGTGCTCAGAGAGCCACAATCAAAATTAAAATTCCTCTACTGGCCCTGACCGGTTGGCTCAGTGGTAGAGCGTCGGCCTGGCGTGCAGAAGTCCCGGGTTCGATTCCTGGCCAGGGCACACAGGAGAAGCGCCCATCTGCTTCTCCACCCCTCCCCCTCTCCTTCCTCTCTGTCTCTCTCTTCCCCTTCCACAGCCCAGGCTCCATTGGAGCAAAGATGGCCCGGGCGCTGGGGATGGCTCCTTGGCCTCTGCCCCAGGCGCTGGAGTGGCTCTGGTCGCAACAGAGCGATGCCCCGGAGGGGCAGAGCATCGCCCCCTGGTGGGCAGAGCATTGCCCCTGGCGGGCGTGCCAGGTGGATCCCGGTCAGGCGCATGCGGGAGTCTGTTTTGACTGTTTCTCTCCATTTCCAGCTTCAGAAAAATACAAAAAAAATAAAAATAAATAAAAAAATAAATAAAATTCCTTTATCACCTGCCTACTAATATCTTAAACTTCTTTAACTGTGGACTAATTATTTTATTTCACAATTAGGTGTAAATAGCCATGAGAAAATAACAATAATGGATAGCATTTCTAAGTTTAAAAAAGAAGAAAATGTCTGCACTTAAATGAATGATAAATATTGTTATAATTATAAATGTATTGATCTGATAATATATAGTGAAAAGTGGAGGGTAGAGAGATTGTTCTCCTACAACCTATTTTGAGTTCTTATGGCTGATTGACTAGTGAGAGAACCTTTCCACAAAGAAATGAGTATTCATTAAAATAAACCTGTATGATTATGAAGTAGGAACTGCATACAAGTTATCTGGAGGAAATTCTTAGACAACTTGAAACAGGAGGTAGAGACATTGAGGACATCTTTAGACTGAATTCTGATCACCATTCTCAGATATGGAGAAGAGATTTCTAGAGAATAAACAAAAAATGAAGGCCTAATGTTTTGGATGTTGTCTAGGCTGGTTGATGCAAGAGTTTCTCTGACTAAATGAGTCTGTTTTCCCCCTCAAACAAATTAAAATTTTCAGTGTACCAAAACCATGACTCAAATCTAAAGGTCAGGAAATATTGTGAGTACCAAGTGTGATCACATCTCCAGATGTTAGAACTCCATGTTTTGCACTAATAAACCCCCCTACCACTTGACTGGACTCCTTGGACTAAGCTCTATATGAGACAATTGCCAGCCTATCAACTTCTGAACCTGAGTTAGGGCATAATTTACTGTGGAACCACTGTTGAAGGAACTTCATGTTCTTGGAAGTGCCCTGGTTTATAAATTCTGAACCAGAGTTAGCAGTGAGTGTGACCAGATAGACAAAATTTGAAAGTTCATGCTCCCAAAGAAGTGGCACCACCTTCAAACCCATGCAAGGGGCCCCTGCCCTTGTCCTAGAGAGACCCATAAACCAGAAAACCATAAATGATGAATTCAATAACTATCACCTCTTCTGTCACTCAGGACCCAATGCTCAGCTACTGCACCGAGCAACCACATGTCTGCTATTGTGGTTCACACCATTCAAGCCCTAGAGAAATGCTTTGCCACATCTCTTGCCGGGTCCGTAACAGAAAAGATGACTGAGTCCAAATAAAGAATTGAGGACTGTGGCACTGTTGATAGCAGAAATGGACATTGCTTTAGAGTATGAGAAGGATTTGAGTTGGAGAAATAATTAGATAAGAAAAAAAAATAGCTCATCATACCTTTTCTCTCAAATACCATGACTGGAACAGATTTTGGAAGAGTGGAATATTTGCCAATAGAACACAGTGTTCACTTTCTTGAACTCTTTATATCCACTATTCATGATTTAGCACAGTTTTTACAGTGCTGCACATAGCAGCTAAGGGACAACTTGCAATATTAAACAATGCTATCCTAAATTTGTATGTGTGTAAGACTCAATAGAACATATATGAAATACAACACTTATTCTTCACATTGGCAACTACAATTATGCATAGTTTTAGGTGAATAGAAATATTTAATAAGACTGCATTAATTAAAAAAACAGAACTAAAAGTTTCAACTATATTTAAATAGATTTAATTTACATTTTGATATTTGTTAATTATTTGTTTTATTTTTGAATTTAGCAGAGAATTTTATTATATTAGAAGAAAAATAATTTCTTGAAGACATTTACTTTTTTACACTTTCACTTTCACTGTAATTGATATATTTTTTATAAGATATTCAAATTCTGCATACCCTTGGGAAAGTTTAAACATTGACCACAAATTTTTTTTCTGTATTTTTTTTTCTGAAGTTGGAAACCGGCTCCCGCATGCACCCATCCGGGATCCACCCGGCATGCCCACCAGGGGGGAAGCTCTGCCCACCTGGGGCATCGCTCTGCCGCAATCAGAGCCATTCTAGCACCTGAGGCAGAGGCCATAGAGCCATCCTCAGTGTCCGGGCCAACTTTGCTCCAATGGAGCCTTGGCTGCGGGAGGGGAAGAGAGAGACAGAGAGGAAGGAGGGGGGGAGGGGTGAAGAAGCAGATGGGCACCTCTCCTGTGTGCCCTGGCCGGGAATCAAACCCGGGACTCCTGCACGCCAGGCCAGTGCTCTACCACTGAGCCAACTGGCCAGTGCCAACCTCAAAATTTTTGACATAGCTCTCATAGAGAGATGGGGGTTTCCATATACTCTCTTGGTGGGCTTATAATTGCTTCAACCAATAGAGTACAGTGAAGCTATATGGCTTTTAAGGTTAGATTTTTAAAAAGGCCATAAAGCTTCTTCCTTGTTTACTAGAACACTTATTCCTGAACCCCTGAGCCATCATTAAAAAGTCCAACTATCCTGAGGCTGCTACTGTGAGGAAGCCTAGGCCACAGGAGGAGACCACATGTAGACATTCCAGTTAATAGTCTCAGCTAAGCCTAGCCTGCAAGTACTCCCAGCCCAGGTCCCAGATATACAGCTGAAGAAACCTACAGGTGAGTTGGGCCAGTACAATGTCCTCCAGCTATCCAAGTCTTGCCAGATGAGACCCTGTACATCATGAGCCAGAGTCAATTCATCTTTGCTGTATCCTGTCCAGATTCCGAACCCAGAGAATCCATAATACAGGTTACAGCAAAGTTGTCATTTTATGCCATGAATTTTGGGGATGGTTTGTTACGTACCAGCAGATAACTAGAATGTTTTAAATAAAGTTATATTTTATTTTTTAACTCAGACCACGGAAAATGATTATTAGTTAAACTGGTGATAGAAAATATAAAAGCAGAGATAAAGGAAAAAAATTTAAGAGACAAAAATGGAAAGAGAGACTTCTGGTTATGGTAGCATGAGGGAGTTGGCAATTGTGCTGTGTAACAAAATGAGTATATAATATACTTCCACTTTAAGGAAGATGAGGTAGATATATTTTTCCATATTCTTATCAGTAGGTATAATTAAAAACCTTGGACATTATATAAATATATGTTAAAAAATAAGAGGAAAATAAAAGGTTGAGAGAAGGCAGACTGTTTAGTGACCTTGGGACCCTAGAAATGACACAGCAGTGTGTTCCCTGGGTTTTCTTTTTGCCTCATATACCCCAGACTTGGAGAAAGCTGGCTGTCACTACCTCCACCAGCAGCAACAAGCAGTGTCACTCCCTCTGGTGTTAATAAAAGCCAAGTAAGGAAATGGACTTCTATTGTCACCTGGAAGTGATGGGGCAGTGTCCCCCTTCCACTGCCAGAGCAGCATCTTTAATAAGATAGTCTCATAATACTAGTAACACTCAAAACATACAGGGTTATGTCGCCCTGGCCGGTTGGCTCAGTGGTAGAGCGTCGGCCTGGAGTGCAGAAGTCCCGGGTTCGATTTCCGGCCAGGGCACACAGGAGAAGCGCCCATCTGCTTCTCCACCCCTCCTCCTCTCCTTCCTCTCTGTCTCTCTCTTCCCCTCCCGCAGCGAGGCTCCATTGGAGCAAAGATGGCCCAGGCGCTGGGTATGGCTCCTTGGCCTCTGCCCCAGGCGCTGGAGTGGCTCTGGTCGCAACAGAGCGACGCCCGGGAGGGACAGAGCATCGCCCCCTGGTGGGCGTGCCGGGTGGATCCCGGTGGGGCGCATGCGGGAGTCTGTCTGACTGTCTCTCCCCGTTTCCAGTTTCAGAAAAATACAAAAATAAATAAATAAATAAATAAAATAAAATAAAATAAAATAAAACATACAGGGTTATGCCAATAACCAAGCATATCACAAACTGAATGAAATAAATGACAGTAGATGCCAACACAGATTCTAGTTTAATTTTTAAAAGAAATTCCAGATTAAATATGTAAATATATTTAAAGTAATCATGTGAATTGGCTTTGAGAGTTCTAGTTATTAAGTAAGTATGGGTAAGCCACTAAAATATATTATGATTTAAATAGCTGGTGTCTTTTCTTTTTAATTAAGTGAGAACAGTGGGGGCAGGGAGACAGACTCCTGCATATGGCCTTGACAACCGGTATCCACCCAGCAAACCCCCTATGGGGCTATATTATGCCCATCTGAAGGGTTGCTCTGTTGCTTGGAAACAAAGCTAATTTTAATGCCTGAGGTGAGGCCTGGGAGCCATCTTCAATGCCTGGGGGCAACTCACTGGAATCAATTGAGCCATGGCTGTGGGATGGGGAGGGAGAGAGAAAAAGAAATGAGAAAGAAGGGGGAAGGGGAGGAGTAGAGAAGCAGATGGTCACTTCTCCTGTGTTCCCTGACTGGGAATCAAACCAGGATATCCACACACTGGGCAGATGTTCTACCACTAAGCCAATGGGCCACGGCCAGCTGATGTCTTTTATAAAATAATTTCTTTTCAATTATATGAAAGAAGTTGAGAGGTAGGAAGTCCTGGGCAGGCTTGAAGTTTCCATGGTTGTCAGGAATCCAGGTTTTTTCCATTTTGCTGCTTATCTTTGCTTAGTATGTCTTTTCATGTTCAAAAATGACTTTTAAGGCTCCAGTCCTTTCACTCAAAATTTAAGCAGCTGGATTGAGAATGAAGAAAGGAAGGGAACAGACTTAATTTCTCAAGAGCTTTCTCCAAAGCCCCATTAATTTTTTTTTAATTTTAAAATTTATTTCCTCTTTTATTTAATTTATTTGGGTGACACTGGTTAACAAAATTATGTATACAGGTTTCAGGTGCACAATTCTACAACTCATCAACTCTACACCGTATTGTGTGTTCACCACCCAAAGCCAAGTATCTGTCCATCACCCTTTATCGCCCCATACCCTCCTCAACCTCCCCTGCTCCCTCTCCCAGCAATCACCACGCTGTGTACCCCATCAAGTCTTAATGTATATCTCATTGGTCAAAACTACATCGATAGCCCCAACGAGCTGCAAAGGAGGCTGGAAAATGTCTTCCTTTGGCTGTATTGTGCTCAGTAAAAAATGGGGTTCTGTTTATTTGAGAGAGAAGGGAGAATGGGTAAGTGGTCAGTAACAAGCAGTCTCTGCCAAAGAGTAAAATTTACACAGATTCTGACTGGAGATAAATTGGAACTATAGACAGTTTTCAAAAGATGAAATGAAGAAAAGAAAAAAAAGTAGATACCCCCTCTTACATTGTGGAAAAAGATAACATTATAAATGAGTTTCAATTCAAAAATGGTAAATGGTATTGTTAGTATGGTACTTGCTATTAATACTAATGGCTAAAAAAAAAAAATAACGGTTAAAGAAAAAATTTTAAACAGATTTCTAAATGAAAGCATATTTTCCCTCTATAATGTATTATTAATCTCTTGATAGGCAAGGAAATTAATTCTTTCAGAGCTACTAGACTTTCATTTTTCTGTTAAACATGTAGACACTATTTATTTGATTTACTTGAATAATTGCTTGTGACCCACTGTTGAAATTACATAGTTATTTTAATCATGATTATTACAAAAAGTAATGATGGTTGAAAAATGCATCTTGGAGAGGGAGTAGGAGGAGGGAAGTGGAAATGGTTATGAAAAGACAGAGTGATCTTTGTGGTAATGGAACTGCTCTACATCTTTACTGGGGAGTGGATATATGAAACTACACGTGGTAAAATTGCACAGAACTAACCACACACATACACACACACACACACACACACACATGCATGCATGAATATTTTAAGATTAAAACTAGGAAAATCAGAAGAAGATGGGTGGATTGTATCAATGCCAATATTCTAGTTGTGTGTACCACAGTTTTTCAAAGTGTTACTTTTAAACTATATATAGGATCTCTTTGTAATATTTCCTGCCATTTCATGTGAATCTATATTTATCACAAAATTAAAAATTTTTTTTTTGTATTTTTTCTGAAGCTGGAAACGGGGAGAGACAGTCAGACAGACTCCCACATGCACCCGACCGGGATCCACCCGGCACACCCACCAGGGGGCGACGCTCTGCCCCTCCAGGGCGTCACTCTGTTGTGACCAGAGCCACTCTAGCGCCTGGGGCGGAGGCCAAGGAGCCATTCCCAGCGCCCAGGCCATCTTTGCTCCAATGGAGTTCGCTGCGGGAGGGGATGAGAGAGACAGAGAGGAAGGAGAGGGGGAGGGGTGGAGAAGCAGATGGGCGCTTCTCCTGTGTGCCCTGGCCGGGAATTGAACCCGGGACTTCTGCACTCCAGGCCGACGCTCTACCACTGAGCCAAACGGCCAGGGAAAATTTAAAATTTTATTTAAAAAGTTTTGGCCTTGGCTGGTTGGCTCAGCGGTAGAACGTAGACCTGTTGTGTGGACGTCCCGAGTTCAATTCCCAGTCAGGGAACACAAGAGAGGCAACCATCTGCTTTTTTTCCTTTTCCCTTTCCCCTTCCCCTTCTCTTTCTCTTTTTCCCTCTCTCTCTCCCTATCTCTTCCCCTCCTGCAGCTGTGGCTCAACTGATTCGAGCACAGGGGTTGCTGAGTGGATCCTGGTCACAGTGCATGTGGGAGTCTGTCTCTGTATCTCCCTATTCTCACTTAAAAAAAAAGTTTCAATTGATGAAAATGATTTGACATATATACATAGCATATTTTTAAAAAGTAAAAATAATATTGATAAGTTTGCCTTTTTTAGTTTCTTGATGGTGTCTTTCTTTTAAGAGAAGTTCTGTCCCTGGCCGGTTGGGCTCATCAGTAGAGCATCAGCCCAGCGTGTGGCAGTGCCAGGTTCAATTCCGTTCAGGGCACACAGGAGAAGTGCCCATCTGTTTCTCCACCCTTCCCCCTCTCCTTCCTCATTATCTCTCTCTTCCCCTCCCACAGCCAAGGCTCAATTGGAGCAAAGTTGGCCCGGGCACTGAGGATGGCTCTATGGCCTCTGCCTCAGGTGCTAGAATGGCTCCAGCCTGCAAAGGAGCAACACCCTAGATGGGCAGAACATCGCCCCCTGGTGGGCATGCAGGGTGGATCCCAGTCGGGTGCATGCAGGAGTCTGACTACCTCCCCGCTTCTAACTTCGAAAAAATATTTAAAAAAAGAGAGAGAGAGAAGTTTTGAATTTTAGTGATATAATTTATCAGTCTTTTTTTGTTATGATTAATGATTTTTCTTCCCAGTTTAAGAAATATTTGCTAACCCCAAGATCATGAGGATATTCTCTCATATTATTTTCCAGTAGCTATATTGTTTTACCCAAATCAAAAATCTATATGAAATTGATGTTTGGGTATACATAGCTAGGAGTCAAGATACACTGCTGTCTGTGTGAATATCCAATTGACCCTGCACAATATATTGATGAGATCATGCTTTCCTCACTGCAGGGCAATATCACTTTTGTCATATATCAAGAGAGTAAATATGTGTAAGTCTGTTTCTGGACTATATTCTTTTCTATTGGTCTGTTTGTGTATCTTGAAGACAAAGCCATCTCATCCTATCCTGTTAATATAATTGTTTTATCTTAATAATAAGAGGTGATAGCCTGACTGATGGTTGCACAGTGGGTAGAGCGTTGACCTGGGACCCTGAGGTGCCAGGTTCAAAACCCTGAGGTCGCAGGCTTGAGCACAGGTTCACCAGCTTGAGCATGGGGTCATCAGCTTGAAGTCGGATAATCAACATGATCCCATGGTTGCTGGCTTGAGCCCAAAGTCGCTGGCCTGAAGCCCAAGGTTGCTGGCTTGAAGCCCAAGGTCACTGGCTTGAGCAAGCGGTCACTGGCTCAGCTGGAGCCCCCTGGTCAGGGCACGTGTGAGAAGTAATCAATGAACAACTAAAGTGACACAAGTACAAGTTGATGCTTCTCATCTCTCTCCCTTCCTGTCTCTCTTTCTCTCTCTCTAAAAAAAAAATAGCAAGAGGTGATATATAGTAGATATAACCCTTCTAACTCTGTTCTTCTTCAAGATTCTGTTGGCTATTCTTGGCATTTTGCAATTACGTATAAATTTGAAAACAGCTTGTCAAGTTTTACCAAAAATTCTAGACCTTTTTCTGGGACTGCACTGAATCTATATATCAATTTGGGAAGAACTGGCATGCTTTCATTAAGAAGTCTTCCTAGCCATGAATTTGGTGTAGCTGTCCATTTACTTAGGTTTTCTTTAATTCCTCATAAATAGTACATTATTTGATATGTAGAGAACTTGCACTATTTTAGACTTATTCCTAGGTACTTACTTTTTATGTTATTTTAAATTTTATCACCTAAGAATTTTATTTTCTAATTTGTTATTGCTATAATATAGGGCTACAATTGAGTTCTACATATTGACCCTGTATTTATCCTTTTCATTGCTCTTTACTTATTCCTGTATTTCTTTTTTTTTTTTTTTTGTATTTTTCTGAAGCTGGAAACGGGGAGAGACAGTCAGACAGACTCCCACATGTGCCCGACTGGGATCCACCTGGCACACCCACCAGGGGCGACGCTCTGCCCACCAGGGGGCGATGCTCTGCCCCTCTGGGGGGTCGCTCTGTTGCGACCAGAGCCACTCTAGCGCCTGGGGCAGAGGCCAAGGAGCCATCCCCAGTGCCCGGGCCATCTTTGCTCCAATGGAGACTTGGCTGCGGGAGGGGAAGAGAGAGACAGAGAGGAAGGAGGGGGTGGGGGTGGAGAAGCAAATGGGCGCTTCTCCTATTTGCCCTGGCCGGGAATCGAACCCGGGTCCCCCACACGCCAGGCCGACGCTCTACCGCTGAGCCAACCGGCCAGGGCCACTTATTCCTGTATTTCTGTGATTCCTTCTGAGATCATTTTTCCTTTAGCCTGAATAACTTCCTTTAGCAATTCTTTGTGCGAATCTGTTGGTGGTGATTTTTTTCTCAGTTTTTATTTTCTATACATATCTTTATCTTCATTTTTGAAGAATATTTTTCTGGATATAGAATTCTAGGTTAGTTTCTTTTAAGACATTATTCCAGCCTGACCAGTGGTGGCTCAATGGATAGAGTGTCAATCTGGGACACTGAGGTCACAGGCTTGAGCACAAGCTCATCTGGCTTGAGTGCAGGCTCACCAGCTTGAGCCCAGGGTTGCCAACTTGAGCATGGGATCATCCACATGATTCCATGGTCACTGGCTTGAATCCAGAGGTTGCTGGCTTGAAGCCCAAGGTCACTAGCCTGAGCCCAAGGTTGCTGACTTGAGCAAGGAGTCACTAGCTCAGCTGGATCCTCTCCCCACCCCCATCAAGGCACATATGAGAAGCAATCAATGAATAACTAAAGTACCACTTTTTACGGTTTTCCTTATTTCTCTTAAAAAGTTTGGAGTGAGTTTTATTGTTGATCTTCTGATAGCAGTGTCTTTTTTTTAATAACTTTTTTGAAATTTAAAAATTATTTTTAATTGATTTTAGAGAGAGAGAGAGAGAAAGAGGGAGAGAGGGAGAGAGGAACATCAATTTGTACCTGTATGTGCCCTGCCCCGGGATCAAACCAGCAACCCATGCACTTTCAGATGATGTTCTAACCAACTGAGCTATCCAGTCAGGGTGAAAGCAATGTTTTTTTAAGTTATATTTTGTGTAGCTTTTCTCTTTGCAGAATTTGTGGAGGAGGGAATGTTGATTGTGTAGCTTGACAAGGTGAGCTAGTAATACTCCTCAAGATGTGGAGACTCTCTTTTCCTCCCGATGTCAAAAGTCATCCTGAGCACTGTCATATCTTTCCATCAAAAATGCCTACATGTAAAGAACTAAAACCCCTATAAAATCACATTTTTATTATCTGAACAACTACTTTCTAATTGCATCATTAAAATATATTTCATTAAATTAAATTGTTTTATGCTCCTTGGATAAAGACCCATATAACACATTCCTTTTGAAGCTTAATTCTAAAGAAATTGCCTCTAGAGTAATTTCCTTATGTAATCTACTAAGTGTTCCTTTTTCTTTGGCAATTAAGAAAGTCAGTGTTACATTTTAATTATGCTTACAGTAACTGATAGGCTATGTGGTAGGTGTTTTTACTATTGAACTTACAATGATTTTAATTTCTGTTATAATTTAAACTTTTTTGTATGTGTCTCTTGTATTATAAACTGGTAATGTATCCTTTATGGAAACTTTTCTAATTTATATCTTACCTATTCTTGAACAACTGGTAAATATTTTTAATACCCAACATGTCTCATGGATTTATTAAAACTTTTTTATACACTTGAAAAAATAAATGCCTACATGGACTGTCCCTGCTCCCTTTAGGAACAAATTATTTTGCTACCCACTGCATGCCCAAGTGGGAGTAAGGTTGAGAGGCTGGGCTACCTCTTCATATAGTGGTACTTCAACCAATAAGTCATACAATTGTCCAAGGGCCCTACTGATACCAATAGCTTCTTACTGTGTGCTTAGAACATTACCAAGAACCACTTCTATATTTTTATTAAGCCTCTGTTATGCAACTTTCATTTGTCTACCTTCAATACAATCCCATCTGCCTTCTATATTTCAAGGAGTCTCATAATGTCTTGTCCACTGAGAGTACCCCTTCATGTTTTTCAATATCAAGGTATGTACATTGATATACATGAGTATGTGTATTCATCTAAATTTTTTGTAATTTTTAGAGATTTTGCAAAGAGGGGAGGTGTCAGGAGAGGATAGAACTTGTCCATCTGCCATGTTGGTCAACCTCTTGGCTAAATTTCTAAGCACACATTGAACTTTTCAATACCAAACACAAACAGCTGCTAGTGTCTTATGATCTAATTTGGAAACCTCTGCTTCAGAGTTGATGTCATATTAAGCTATTTCTATTGAAGACTTGGTCCCCCTGTTAAAACTGGCATCTGCATGACACATGTGAATAAATTTAATTCTCCTTCCTCAAAATTACTTTAGATCTCAAAAGAATGGTGAGTTCTGTATTACAAAGATTCCAACAAGCATGCAATACAAATAATATTTTTGTTCAACTATAACAAAAAGAGAAAAAAGTAACCATTCCTAAATAAAATGCTAAAATTCAAAATCAGATCCTGATTTTGAACTCAGATCCTGAAATGTGATTTCCCTACACTCAACCTTGAAATTACTTTAATCAACAGATTTTTTGGCTATGCTAATTAATTCAGGAATAATTTGTCATTGATTTACCATTGATTGAGAATTACAGTTTAAATTCCAAACTCTAAAATCTAAAATGGTCTCCGATTGGCCCTGGCTGGATAGCCCAGTTGGTTAGAGCACTGTCCCAATATTCCAAGGTTGTGGGCATATACAAGAATCAACCAGTTAACACATAAATAAGTGAAACAACAAACAGATGTTCTTTCTCTCTTTCTCTTCCTCCCTCACTCCCCTCTCTCTCTAAAATCAATACAAAAACTTAAATCATCTCCAACTGATTGTACAATAGAAATTTTATATAAAGAAGTGCAGTCCTAAAGTAATATAAACTATAAATATCTGAGTTAAATCTGAGGAGTTCAACAAAATAACCTTTTTTTTTTTTTAAATGAAGCTGGAAACGGGGAGAGACAGTCAGACAGACTCTCGCATGCGCCCGACCGGGATCCACCCGGCACACCCACCAGGGGCGACGCTCTGCCCACCAGGGGGCGATGCTCTGCCCCTCCGGGGCGTCGCTCTGCCGCAACCAGAGCCACTCTAGCGCCTGGGGCAGAGGCCAAGGAGCCATCCCCAGCGCCCGGGCCATCCCTGCTCCAATGGAGCCTTGGCTGCAGGAGGGGAAGAGAGAGACAGAGAGGAAGGAGGGGGTGGGGGTGGAGTAGCAAATGGGCGCCTCTCCTATGTGCCCTGGCCGGGAATCGAACCCAGGTCCCCCGCACACCAGGCCTATGCTCTACCGCTGAGCCAACCAGCCAGGGCCCAACAAAATAACCTTTTAAAAAATATTTGTTTGTATTATACATCTTTGAGGTTCATTAACCCCATTTTTCTTGTCAGTATCACACATCCTTTCTTGCCCATACGTGCCCACCATCCGAATGGCCAGAGAGGGGAGAATTTAGGGCAGTGAGCCGAGCTTTAGAAAATGACTTCATCTTCTACTTACCCAATTCTTCTAAAGCAAGGAAGCAGCCAGATGGTCATCAATAACTGAGACAGCCAGTGCCTCCCTTAATAGAACCTAATGTGTATTAGTTGAATCAGGAGCAAATCTCCCTAACAGCCCAACTGTACATTTTTATTTATTTACTTATTTTTATTTTTGTGGAACATACTAGCTTTAGCATTTTTCTTTAAGAATCCTACTGGTGGCCCTGGCCGGTTGGCTCAGCGGTAGAGCGTCGGCCTGGCGTGTGGGGGACCCGGGTTCGATTCCTGGCCAGGGCACATAGGAGAAGCGCCCATTTGCTTCTCCACCCCTCCCCCCTCCTTCCTCTCTGTCTCTCTCTTCCCCTCCCGCAGCCAAGGCTCCATTGGAGCAAAGATGGCCCGGGCGCTGGGGATGGCTCCTTGGCCTCTGCCTCAAGCGCTAGAGTGACTCTGGTAGCGGCAGAGCGATGCCCCGGAGGGGCAGAGCATCGCCCCCTGGTGGGCAGAGCGTCGCCCCTGGTGGACGTGCCGGGTGGATCCCGGTCGGGCGCATGCGGGAGTCTGTCTGACAGTCTCTCCCCGTTTCCAGCTTCAGAAAAAAACAAAACAAAACAAAAAAAACAAACAAAAGAAAAGAATCCTACTGGTTGGCTGGTCACACGAAGAAAAAAAAAGAGAGAAAAGAAAAATGAAAATAAAAGAAGAAAAAAGGGGGGGGAAGGAAAATAAGAGAGAAAAGAAGAAGAAGAAAAAAGAAAAAAATTTAATGTACATATAACATGCCCTAGGCACTGTTCTAGGCATGTGATAACACAGTGAACAAAACAGACAAAACCCTGTTTCGTGGAGCTCATATTCTAGTAAACATATATAATTCTAATAATCTGAACTTGGCCTTTTCCTACAGAAATCACTAGCAAGGTAGACAAATGTTTTATTCCCAAACACAAATACAGGTATCTCCTTAGCATCACACAATCATATGAAAATATGTTTGAGAATATTTGTAACACAGATACTTTAGCTACTGACTTCAAAATATTGGAATATCAATATCTTGTCAGAGAATGTGAACAGGTCAGGTGTCCTAAAATCTATCTCCCTAAAGTGATTCACTTGGAAAAGGAGGCATTTGGCTAGATATTAGGTAAGTGTACTAGATTTAAGATAACTCTTACCAGATCTTAATCTATATCCCCAAACCAGTGAAAATAATCTAGATGTAAGAACTGGGCAAACTGAGGAAAATACTGGGTTTAGCTGGAGCAAACTTTTGATCATAGTTGTACTGTCAATATGACAGTTTGTCCAATGTGACTTCACTTCAGATTTTAAATTCAGCTCCTCAGTCACCTTAGCCACATTTCCAGTGCACAGAACACACATATTCAAAGTGCAGATGGAGAACATTTTCAACAGTGCAGAAAGTTCTATAGGACAGTACTGCTCTAGAGAATCAGAAGAGGCGTGCCGCTCCTGGTAAAACCCAAAATTTTCTAAAGAGGGCTACAAAAAATGATGGTTTATAACAGCAAAAAATAAGTTTTCTTCTCCATTCGTTGCTTATTTCCGTTCCTGAATCTTACTGTCTTTTCATCTTAGAAAATATCTCTCCTTTCCAGTAACTCATCCTCTCTGTCTCACATTTTCCCCTACTCCATTTTTTCAGTCCCCTTCTCTGGTTTTTGTAATAACAAATATGCGGTCCTCATTTAATGATTTCATATATTTATCGAGGTTAAAATATTTTTGTAATTTCTTAATGATAAAATTTAAGGAGCTGAATCTTTCTAATATGTTTCTGCCCCCAAAGTACAATATTTAGATGAGATTTCTTTTAAGGTATATAAAATCTTTGGTGTATTTTCTTTCCTGGGGTTAACCTTGTTTCGAATACGGATGGAAAAAATATGCAATTCTGGTTCCAGATTCTAGGGCTTCCCCCACCCCCCATCAAAGGAAGGGCTCAGTCCTCGGAGCTCCGAATTCTGCCCGGTCTCTGAAGTACTGGTCCTTCCGCTGAACTTCTACTGTCGCCTAGCGGAGAGAAGGGGCAACAGCTCCTTCGCCAGTTTGGCGTTGCCAAGCGACGGAGGCAGTGCCCGGCCTGGTCTAAGTAGAAGGGCGCACACTAAATGATGCTGAAAGGGCTGTAACAACGCCGCTTTCTATTGGCTGAAGAGCTCTCAGCCATCGCCCTGAACCAATGAGCAGATGCAAATGGTGACGTCACATGCCATGCGACTGCTCCCTGTGGCCCCTTTATTCTCTAGGGACGTGTCTGACCGACCGCCGAAACTCACTATAAATTCTTGGGGGTCTCGACTGCCCCATGTGCACCTCGTCGCTCGTGTTACTGCAGATGTTCTTCCTGATGGTCCCCGAGGGCGTCCGTCCTCAGCCCTCTTCCTCCCCGTCAGTAGCAGTGCCCACCTCTTCGGACTCGCGGGCAGTGCCCACCTCTTCGGACTCGCGGGCAGGGTCGCAGGGCGGGACCCTTCAATCCTCTAACGAGGGCACTGAAACTCCCTGGACCGTGCCTGGAACCTCTAGGTTGGGCCCTACTGTCGTAACCCCTTCAGCGCCTGGAAATAGGACATTGGACCTCTTCCCAGGTGAGGGGAGGAGATGTGGGGCTGGAGACTACAGACTTAGATCTAAAAACCTGTGAACAAAGTAAATTGCTACAAAGTGAGGGTTGGGGCTGTCAGAGGGAATTCGCACTTAGAGGATTTAGGGATCCTCATCCCTTCCGCTCTGCTTTATGTTGTACCTTCACAGTCTTACCGATCTGTGTCTGTGACTTGACTCCTGGTACCTGCGATATAAATTGCTGCTGCGACAGAGACTGCTACCTTCTCCATCCAAGAACAGTGTTCTCCTTCTGCCTGCCAGGCAGCGTGAGGTGAGCTGTGTTCCGCAGGTTGAGCCCAAAAGGGGATTAGGGCCCTAAAATAAGTAACGTTGGGAAGTCGGAAGATTACCCCTCCTGCCTACCTCCCCCATTTCTATAAAGTGGAATTGCCTTGGTTTTCCCCAGGACTGATATTCCTCTTTGGATTCTTTAGAGCAGGGCTGTCCAATAGACTAGGGACCTTTGTGTTGTCCTGTAGCTGCCCAAGGAGTCCTCTCTTTGGCATTTCACTGACATCCATGGGGCAACCTTCTTTGGACTTACCCTGTTTTTCTAAATATATCGATTCTTCATCCTGTTTCCTCCTAGGTCTTCAAGTTGGGTGTGTGTGGACAACTCCCTTATCTTCAAGAGTAATTCTCCATTTCCTTCAAGGGTTTTCATGGATTTAAATGGAATTAGGCAGTTTTGTGTCCATGTGAACAACCGTGAGTAGAAACATATTGGCTGTTCTTATTGCCCTAACAGTTATTGAAAGCTGGCTTTATCTCTATCCTTTTTTTTTTTTTTTAATCCTTTGAATTTCTATCATCCTGCCCCCGCCCCCTCCCCTACTCTCTTTCTCTTATTAGTTAGCATTTGCAGTTTCTTATCCCCTATTGACTATGAGTCAGAAAACCCATACAGAACTTTAATTTCTATCATCCCTCATAGCCCAGATAATTACAGATAGATTCTGTTTCCCCCACTTGATACAATCTCCATGAAGACACTCATTGAATCTCCAGTAAGTGATATACAGAAGGCACCAAATAATACCTTAATGAATGTCTTTGAAAAATTAGTATAGGCCTGACCTGTGGTGGCACAGTGGATAAAGCATCGACCTGAAACACTGAGGTCGCCGGTTCAAAACCCCAGGCTTGCCTGGTCAAAGCGCATATGGGAGTTGATGCTTCCTGCTCCTCCCCCCTTCTCTCTCTCTCTCTCTCTCTCTCTCTCTCTCTCTCTCTCCTCTCTAAAAATGAATAAAATCTTTAAAAAAATAAAAAGAAAAATTAGTATATAACAACTTTTTTTTTTATGAAGCAACAGTGTAAGGGAAAGAGCATTAGAGTAAGATCTCAGCCTTGCCATTTACTTACCAGCTGCACAGAATTGGGCAAATCTCTTAGCATTTCCAGTCTCATTTCTTCAACTGCAAAATGAGAACTAATGCTAGCCCGAGAAGTGAAAGTGCTCTATAACTTTAGATGCAATAGCAATGAGAGGTGGTTGTTATTATTAAGGTTTAAAATAGACTTAGAAACTTGCTAGTGATAGCTATAACATTTCTAAAGATAAGAAGCTATATGCCTCTTTTTTAATGTCTAAGAAGCAAAATAATCTTCTCATACAAAACAGGCTTAAGTGTCCCTTACACCCTGGAAGTTAACTAATCCTGATTTCAATTTGGAAAGAAATAGAAAAACTAGGTTTGTTTTAGAAAACAATCGATTTTTGGTTTGGGGAAACTTATAATAAAGTCTGCTGGCCTGACCTGTGGTGGCGCAGTGGATAAAGCGTCGACCTGGAAATGCTGAGGTCGCCGGTTCAAAACCCTGGGCTTGCCTGGTTAAGGCACATATGGGAGTTGATGCTTCCAGCTCCTCCCTCCTTCTCTCTCTCTGTCTCTCTCTTCTCTCTCTCTCTCTCTCTCTGTCACTTTCTCTCCCTCTCTCATCTCTAAAAATGAATAAATAAATAAATAATTAAAAAAAAAAAAGGTCTGCTGTTGCCTCTCCAAATCTCCCACTGCCGTCTAGTTTGGCCTGATGATTATGCTCCAGAGCTACTGCGATAGCATCCAACTGGTCCTCCCTGCTTTTCATCTCCCCTCTTGCCTCCTGTCACTGTTTTGGGACCAGTAGTTCTGAACTTTTTTCCCCAGCAACCCCTGAGAGTCATTCCTTTGGAAACTAGGCTGCTTTGAATTGTTCACTTTATGTAAACATTGTGTCTGGCCCTGGCTCGGTTGCTCAGTGGATAAAGCATCAGCCTGGTGCACCAGAGGTCATGGGTTCGACCCCCAGTCAGGGCACATATGAGAAGCAATCAATGAGTGCACAACTAAAAGGAACAATTAAGTGAAATGAGTTGATGCCTCTCTATCTCTTTCTCTCTCCTTTCTCCCATCCTTTCCACCCTTCCCTTAATCTCACTCGCTAAAATCAAACAAACAAACATGGTGTCTCCCAAGGTAAATTATCAGCACCTAGAAAGGATGAACTAGATCTCTGTCCACTCAAAGGGCTTAGTTGCTGATAATGGTTATCAGTAACATGTTCTTAGTCAAGGTCTGTACAGCATGGTGGAGTAGGAAAGAGGAGACCAGGAATCAGGAGATCTGGGATTCATCCCTACCTCTGCCGGATTCTTTGTGGCCTTTTGCAACTCATTTACCTCTTAGGATCCAAATTTCCTCATAGGATTGGGCCAGATGGCTTGTTTCTAGGCTTTCTTTCACAAGCGAAATTCAGTCTAAGTCTAAATACCTTTAAGGCCTGTTAGGTGGAATACATACCATGTATGATGGTAGAATTTTTTAGGCAGGAGTTTTAGACAAAAACTCTTTATTATCCTTAGCCTGTGTTCCTTATCTACATTGTCCCTGCTTACCAGCAATACCCCTGCACTAATGTGAGAGACAAAATGTTCACTTTCCCTTATTCTTTTAAGCCATAAAAAATAGCTAGATGGATATTTACCATCTCAGCTTATCTTCTTTCTTAGCTTAACTTTAACTTTTCTTTCATTTATAAGGGTAGAGATAACTTTTTTTTTTGTATTTTTCTGAAGCTGGAAACCGGGAGGCAGTCAGACAGACTCCCGCATGCGCCTGACCGGGATCCACCCGGCACACCCACCAGGGGGTGATGCTCTGCCCATCTGGGGCATCGCTCTGTTGCAACCAGAGCCATTCTAGCGCCTGGGGCAGAGGCCATGGAGCCATCCTCAGCGCCAGAGCCAACCTTGCGCCAATGGAGCCTTGGCTGCGGGCGGGGAAGAGAGAGACAGAGAGGAAGGAGAGGGGGAGGGGTGGAGAAGCAAATGGGCGCTTCTCCTGTGTGCCCTGGCCGGGAATCGAACCCGGGACTCTACCACTGAGCCAACTGGCCAGGGCCAAGATAACTATTTTATATGAGGTATTTCTGGCATGTGGTTTTCAGGGTACAAGTTCTGAAGGAAATGTTATGTAGCTCCTGGAAATTTTAAAGTTTGAAGATTCAGATCAGAGGCAGAAGGAGGTGGCCTGGCAATCAGCAGCAGCACATCACCTATTACAGGGCAATGCTTTTAAAATTCTAAAATAAATAAATTAAAAAGTAAAACTCTAAAATCATGAACAGCACCTGGAGAGCTTGTTAATGTGCACATTCTGACTCACTATGTTTGGGTTAAGATTTTGAATTTCTACAAACTCTCGGGTCATGCTGGGGCTGCTAGTCTGTGCGCCACTTTGAGTAGCAAGGATATAGGAGATAGAGAGGGAGTGAGTTGTCTGGAAGTCCCCACAATTAGGAATTGTATTCATTTAATGCTCTATCAGAAAGCTGAA
The DNA here is from genome assembly GCF_036850995.1 of Saccopteryx leptura. Classification (NCBI taxonomy): domain Eukaryota; kingdom Metazoa; phylum Chordata; class Mammalia; order Chiroptera; family Emballonuridae; genus Saccopteryx; species Saccopteryx leptura. The sequence goes on from NC_089515.1 coordinate 31,915,120, forward strand.
AAGTCAGATAATGAAGGCTGTGTTTGTAGAGAGTAAAGGTCAAGTTTTTGTTATGTGGAATTCTCATTAGCTTTCAGTGATGAAAATCTAATTTTTAGGTGAGAGGAGGGGGGGAGACAGACAGACTCCCACATGCATCCCCACCAGTGTCCACCTGGCAATCTGATCTAGGGCTGATGCTCGAGTAGCAAGCTATTTTTAGTGCCCAAAGCTGTCACATTTCGACAAACCTATCCTCAGCTCCTGGGGCCACACTGGAACTAACTGAGCCACTGGCTGTGGGGCACGGGGGAAAGCAGATGGTGCTTCTTCTGTGTGCCCTGACTGGGAATCAAACCCAGGATGTCCATATACTGGGCCTACACTATACACTGAACCACCAAGAATATCTCTTGATACCTTTTTAAATCTGTCCAACGACCATAATTATATGAATAATTAAAGGCATTAGTGTGGGGCATGTTTCTATTATACTTTTTTTTTAAGTGGGAGGAAAGGAAATAGTGAGACAGAGTTCTGCATGTGCCCTGACCAGGATCCACTCGGCAACTCCCATCTAGGGCCAATGTTCAAATCAAATGAACTATTTTTAGTGTCTGAGGCTGACACATTCAGACCAACTAAGCTATCTTCAGCATCCAGGCCAATGCTCAAACTAATTGAGCCACTGGCTGTGAGAGGGGAGTAGGGAGAAAGGAGAGAGAGAAAGGGAGAGAAGCAGGTGGTCGCTTCTCTTGTGTGCCCTGACTGGGACTCTAACCTGGGATGTCCACCTGCTGTTTTGTCCACTGAGCCAGCCAACCAGGGCCTATCCTGTTTTTTCAGGTTAGCAGAAGACCTGGGTAGTGAAGCAGAGTATGTCCATCACCGACCACCAGCTGGGCAGGGGACAATAAGCCTTTTCCTACATCTCTTTCCTGGTTCTGGAGTGCCATAAGGAGATGGCTTCAGGAGCTGGGATAGATTTATGCATTGCTGTATCATAAATTATAGAGTTGTTACAGGAAATATCCCTTTAGAGTGTCTGAAGTTGTGAAAGTAGAAATCAAGTGAAAGGAATAAAACATGACAAACCCATATACTTGAGAGATGGAAATATTTGTATCACAAATTGCTGATCATACACATTCCTGTCATCAGAGACTTGTAACTGGAATTCATTGGCCATGTTCTTTTTTTTTCTGTTCTCAAATGTTTTAATTATGCAGATATGACATCTAGGTTATATATAATATTTACATCATTTAAATTTTTAATTTTTTAATATTTATTGAGGTGTTACTGGTTAATAAAATTATATAGGTTTCAAGTGTTCATCTGTATATTACATTGTATGCTTACCATCCAAAGTGTCAGTTTCCCTCTGTCACCGTATATTTGACCCCCTTTACCCTTTATTACCCCTCTGCCCCCCATCCTCTGGTAACCACCGTAGTGTTGTTTATGTTTATGAGGTTTTTTTGTGGGGTTTTTTTTTCTGAATCTGGAAACGGGGAATTGGTCAGATAGACTCCTACATGCGCGCGACCGGGATCCACCCGGCACGCCCACCAGGAGGCGATGCTCTGCCCATCCGGGGAGTCGCTCTGTTGCGACCAGAGCCATTCTAGTGCCTGAGGCAGAGGCCACGGAGCCATCCCCAGCGCCCGGGCCATCTCTGCTCCAATGGAGCCTTGGCTGCGGGAGGGGAAGAGAGAGACAGAGAGGAAGGAGAGGGGGAGGGGTGGAGAAGCAGATGGGCGCCTCTCCTGTGTGCCCTGGCCGGGAATCGAACCCAGGACTCCTGCACGCCAGGCCGACGCTCTACCACTGAGCCAACCGGCCAGGGCCTATGAGTTTTTGTTTTTTTGTCTTGTTTGTTCACTTCTTGCTTTCAGTTTTATATTCCACTAGTGAGTAAAATCATGTGCTTATGGACGTTTTCCATCTGACTTATTTTGCTTAGCGTGATATTCTCAAGATTCATGTATGTTGTCACAAATGGCAATATTTCTTCTTTGCTTATGGCTGAGTAGTATTCCATTGTATATATGTACATCTACCCAGTGATCTAAGGACACTTTAATTGTTTCCATATCTTGGCCACCATAAATAATTATGCAGTGAACATAGGTATGTGTGTGTGTGTGTGTGTGTGTGTGTGTGTATCTTTACAACTAAATGTTTTCAATTTTTTTAGCTAGATACTCAGAAGAGGGGTTGCTGGGTCATGTGGTAGCTCTATTCTAGCTTTTCTGAAGAACCTCCATACAGTTTTCCGTAGTACTGGCCATATTCTTATCTCAAATCTTAATACTAAAACAATATAGTTCATTTAACGGATTACAAATAGGAGGTGATAAAAATCAGAATTACTATCATCTCTGAAGATGGAATATTAATTAGGAACCTTCTGGGGAAATGTTCTATAACTTAATCTGAGCAGTAGTAATAAAAGTACATAAATTTGTAAAAATTCTTTTGACTTTATGCTTAAGATTAGTGCATTTGTATACTTAATCTTACTGTGTATGAATATATTGTGCTTCAATAAAAATGTTTTTACAAATTAGTTACTTGGCATGCAAGATATTTAAAAATAAACGTCTTCCTTTTATCTAAACTTCTTTTTAAAAACATTTTAGCAAAATTAAACTATTTCGAGGAGCTCCAAAAAGTCAATGCATCCAACTTCCAGGCCCTGGCTGCCGAGTTTGGGGGCACATCATTCTCCTCCACATCCCACGCCCAGCCGCCGCCACCTTTTTACAGGGTGAGCCGGGGAAGAGGATGGGATTGTTGGCTGTGACTTTTCCTTCATAACCGACAATCGGTGGGGTGTGTTCGGGGTACCCTGCAGTTAGGTAAATCATGGTCAGTTCTTTTGGAAGGTGGTGTTGTCCACACTGACAAGCTGTTCAGTTCATTTTTTTTTCTTTTTTTTTTTTTGTATTTTTCTGAAGCTGGAAACGGGGAGAGACAGTCAGACAGACTCCCGCATGCGCCCGACCGGGATCCACCCGGCACGCCCACCAGGGGCGACGCTCTGCCCACCAGGGGGCGATGCTCTGCCCCTCCGGGGCGTCGCTCTGCCTCAACCAGAGCCACTCTAGCGCCTGGGGCAGAGGCCAAGGAGCCATTCCCAGCGCCCTGGCCATCTTTGCTCCAATGGAGCCTTGGCTGCGGGAGGGGAAGAGAGAGACAGAGAGGAAGGAGAGGAGGAGGGGTGGAGAAGCAAATGGGCACTTCTCCTATGCCCTGGCCGGGAATCAAACCCGGGTCCCCCGCACGCCAGGCCGACGCTCTACCGCTGAGCCAACTGGCCAGGGCACAGTTAATTTTTGTTTCTACTTTTTATTTTTTCTGGTAGACTTCAATCTCATGAATAAATTTCTGCTATGCTTTGTTCAGGCTGGGGACCCCATTTTGACTTACTTCTCCGAGTGGTCTGTAATAAGCTTGCTGAGACAGCCTGCAGGAGTTGGAGCTGGGGGACTCTGTACCGAGAGCAATCCTGCAGGTGAGCTCAGAGCAGAAGTGCCAGCCTTTTTGTTCAAGTTAAAATAGGCGTTCTCATTTAGCACCTCTTCATTCTTTGTGTCCTAAGGTTTCCTGGAGAGTAGAAGGACAACCTGTGCTCGTTTCTTCAAGAACCTGGCAGAAAGCTGTACCTTGGATCCAGCGCTCAATGCTGCCTCTTACTACAACTTCACAGTCCTGAAGGTTGCTGTCCCTTCTCTTCCTACTGTCAGCGCTGTGGAGTTACAGTGAACATGCTGCCCACTGTTGGGTGGTGGGAAAAGCACTAACCCATAAGTCGGAATGCCCGAGTGCTACATAAAAGTCAGAGGAGAGCCTGTTAGCTGAAGAAAGGCGAAAGAGGTAGAGGCGAAAGAGTTAGCTATCATAAGAGATTTCAACCTCCTGGCTAAAGGGATTGGCTTGGGAGGGTGGGAGGGGTAACATCTCACTATTTCACCAAAACTACTGGCTTTTGCCATTCAGTAGGGCTCTCAGAGTAGGTAGGCATCGCAGACCATCCACCCCCCTCAGCTTTATTCCTCCTCTCATTTTAGTGTAAAGAGTCAGGTAGCAGAGAGGAAGCAAATGATTCTGACATGTTCATTTGCGCCTCCCACCCCCAAATGAGAAACCGTATGCTCCTGGAGACTTGCTGTAAGGTATACGTGTACTTATTTTCTTGCTTTTCTCTCATTCTAGGTTCCAAAAGGTATGACTGATCCGCAGAATATGAAGGTACGATGCTGCTCATCATGAAAAAGAGAATATTTGGTCCCTTTGCATCTGAGGCAATAGGTTGTAATGGTGAAAGAAAATGTATGACATATCAAAATGTTAAGTGTGAATCTAAACCCATTTTCCATGTGTGTTCGATATGATTAATAAGCATCATGAATTAAGAACTCAAAAGGTGTTAGATGAGTGTGGAAAACATTGGTTTCAGTAAAGGTAAACGCTATATTTAGGGTTAACTTGGAGTTTTTAATGTGCTCAAGGGCCTTGTTAATGTGTAAGAGGCAGGTATCGAATAAGTATTTCTAAAACTTATTTGACCATGGAACCTTTATTTTATATCTACTAGAATTAACGTTCTGAGAAATATGTTTTGAGATGAGCTGACTTAGAATGACTTGAATTGAAGTTGTAGGCTGGCATGGAAAGAGAAAGAAAGTTGATGGTCAAAATGAAAAATAGTAATACTTGCGCATGATACATAGCTAGAAGAGAAAATGCTGCTTTCAATTTGAGTTGATTTGCTTCTTCCCTTGCTAGTTCCAGGTTCCTGTAACGCCTGTCACACAGGCTGGCTCTCCTCTGTGGGCTGGAAACACCTGTCACAATGTTGTTTCTCAGGTAGGGGTGCTGACGGCAGGTTCTGGGTTGATGTATGTTGATCGCCATTCCCAGAGGTGCCTCATCTTCTATTAAGTACCACACCAACCCCACATGAATTTCTGTGTAATACCTGAACATTAATGTGTCAAGAGTTCAGCCCGCCCCTTCCTCCTTGCCATGTTTCAGTCATCTCCATTGCTACCGTTCTCCAAGGTTGCACGTTGAGGGTTTCGGACTCCTTCCTCTTTGTTCCTGTGCAGTCTGTTATGGTTCTTACTGACCACATTTTCTTCTGTTGACAAAGTCAGTGTCATCTGAAAATCTGAAATAGACTAATCAACTTTTCCTCTATTCTCTCTCTTCTAAACAACTTACAGAAGTAAGAATTATCTTAAAGTATAATTAAAGACTGTCCTCAGTAATCTGAGGATACCTTCAGTTGATTATAGCTTCCATCTCCAGCTCCTCTCTTTACTCATCCTCAGACATGGAGAGAGCCAAGTAACCTGGTTCGCTTCCATGCTCACCTGCCTGTGCTTCTCCCCCTCGTCTGCACACAGTCAGAACTTACTTTCCTTCCCTCTCAAATCTTACTATAAACTCACCTCTCGTGAATCTTTTCAAAAGCTTATTCAGGCTTCTTTTTTTATGTGTAGGTATAAGATGAGATCAACTTTATCTTTTCATGGCATTTGTGTTTTTTTTAAGACTTCCTATTTATTATTCTCCTTCACTTGGCTGTATTTTTAATTGAGATATAATTGATTATATAACATTGAATTAGTTTTAGATGTACAGTATGATTTGATATACAGTGTGTCCATAAAGTCATGGTGCACTTTTTTTTTTTGTATTTTTCTGAAGTTGGAAACAGGGAGGCAGTCAGACAGACTCCCGCATGTGCCCAACCGGGATCCACCCAGCATGCCCACCAGGGGGCAATGCTCTGCCCATCTGGGGCGTTGCTCTGTTGCAACCAGGGCCATTCTAGCGCCCGAGGCAGAGGCCATGGAGCCATCCTCAGCACCTGGGCCAACTTTGCTCCAATGGAGCCTTGGCTGCAGGAGGGGAAGAGAGAGACAGAGAGGAAGGAGAGGGGGAGGGGTGGAGAAGCAGATGGGTGCTTCTCCTGTTTGCCCTGGCCGGGAATCGAACCCGGGACTCCTGCACGCCAGGCCGATGCTCTACCACTGAGCCAACCGGCCAAGGCCCATGGTGCACTTTTGACCTGTCACAGGAAAGCAACAAAAGATGATAGAAATGTGAAATCTGCACCAAATAAAAGGAAAACTCTCCCAGTTTCATACCTATGCAGTGCAGTTCGATGTGGGCTCACTCACAGATTTTTTAGGGCTCCTTAGGTAGCTATCCCGTATAGCCTCTACAGACTCGTCACTGACTGATGGCCTACCAGAACGGGGTTTCTCCACCAAACTGCCGGTTTCCTTCAACTGCTTATCCCACCGAGTAATGTTATTCCTATGTGGTGGCACTTCGTTATAAATGCGCCGATATTCACGTTGCACTTTGGTCACAGATTCGAATTTAGCGAGCCACAGAACACACTGAACTTTCCTCTGTACCGTCCACATCTCGACTGGCATGGCCGTCGGCTGCTCCGCTGTATACACGGTGTTACGTCATCATCTGCGCATGCGCACATGCTGCCACATCATCCTACAGAAACTGGGAGGGTTTCCTTTTATTTGGTGCAGATTTCACATTTCTGTCTTTTGTTGCTTTCCTGTGACCAGTCAAAAGTGCACCATGACTTTATGGACACACTGTATATGCAATAGTAGGCAAAAGTAGGTTTATAGTTGTAATACAAATAAATAATAGAATAGTTAATAATAATACAAGAATAAACTTTTGCATACTCACAACTGTAAACCTGCTTTTGTCCACCCCTGTATATTTTGCAAAATTAATACCACAATAGTTAACAACCATCCCCACACAATTACAGACTTTTTCTTGCAATGAGACTTTTCAAGGTCTACTCTTTCATCAACTTACAAATGTAAAATATCGTTAACTGTAGTCACCCTTATCCATTTATAAAAAGCACTTAAAGATAGAACATTTAAATTAAACATAATTGGCCCACTAAATACTTATTAATTGATTCTGCTTTTGTATTTCAGGTCATCTATGAGATAGAGACCAACGGGACTTTTGGAATCCAGAGAGTCTCTGTTGGTTTCAGACAAACCAACCTGACTGTGGAGGCGGGCGCTTCCTTACAACAACACTTCATCATTCACTTCCGGGTCAGGGCTCTTCTCCTATAGGGGACAGAGCAGGGGAGAAACAAGGGTTAGAAATAGTTCCTCTGCATCTGTAACACTCTCAAAATAGAAGGAGAATATGAAGTCCTAGCTCAGTCTGTCAGTTGAGGTATCAACATTTAATATTCCATAATTTAACTACACATGATAGGGATTCAACAATGTTTATTCATTAACATTTTCTCTGATTTTCTATCTGGCCCCCAGCAAATCAGGACTTCAATCTCAAATCCAAACTCTTATTTTAATTTTATTTTTTTTATGGAAAAAGAGAGATGAGAAACATCAACTCCTAGTTGTGTCACTTTAGTTATTCATTGATTGCTTCTCATACATTCCTTGACCAGGGGCTCAAGCCGAGCCATTAACACCTTGCTCAAGCCAGCAACCTTCGGCTTCCAGATCATGTTGATCCTACACTTTAGCTGGCAACCCCGTGCTCAAGCCAAATGAGCTTACGCTTAAGCTAGCAACCTCAGGTTTTTGAACCTGGAACCTCAGCATCCCAGGTCAACGTTCTCTCCACTGCGCCACCACTTGTCATGCACCAGACTTTTTTCAGATAGTCACTTTGAACCATAAACTCAGCCTTCATCCCACAGAAGTTCTTCAACTAGCTTTTCTCATATGTGCTTATAATGAGCAAGAATTGTTGCCTGTGAGTATTTATGACTATTATAAAAATATATGATAGCATTCAGGGTTTTATTTATTCCCCACTTAACCTAAGTTCCCAATCTTTTTTTTTCCTTTTTTAAATGAGAGGTGGGTATATAATGAGACAGACTTCCACATACATGCACCCCGATCAGGATCCACTATGCAACACCTGTCTGGGGCCAGTGCTTAAATCAGCCTATTTTTAGCACCTGAGGCTGATGCACCCAGACCAACCCAACTATCTCAGGGCCTGGGGCCGATGCTTGAACCAATCGAGCCATTGGCTGCGGGAGGGGAAGTGGGAAAGAAGCAGATGGTCACTTCTCCTGTGTGCCCTGACCAGGAATGGAACCCAGGATGTCCATATATACCGGGCTGATGCTCAATGCACTGAGTCAGCTGGCCAGGGCCCTAAGTTTTCAGTCTTGTTCACCACCTTTGACTTTCTAACATTCTTCTTTTTGAACCTAGCCAAGTCTAGTTTCCTCTCAACTCTGCCTTTAGTGATCAGCCTAATCTCATGATTCTCAGAGTTCACCTCTGGAACATCTATAGTTAATTAAAATATATTTATAAATTAAAGTTTCTCTAATTTCAGCCTGGCTGAACATAGCCCTAAATTGATAGTAATTTGTGAGAAACGGGGTTGAAAGATCCTTGTTTGTAACCCGTGGTAGAAGTAGCATATAGTAGATTTCAACATTCAGATCACTTAGGATTTACTTTAGGGGGAGAAAGAAAGGAAAAGTCATTGGAATGGAAATTTTGCCAGTTCCTACACTGTGGAAGGAAGCCAGATTGTCCAGTGCAGCTAACTGCATTGCCTTAAAGGGTGTGAGGCTAGGCAGTGGGAGGTGTGAGAGCATACTTTTCTCCAGAAGTGACTGTCTTTTACTCTTTCTGCAGGCTTTTCAACAGAGCCCGGCTGCTTCTCTGCCTGGTCCTAGAAGTGGGAATCCTGGCTATATTGTTGGGAAGCCACTCTTGTCTCTAACTGGTGACCTAAGTCACTCAGTATCCTTTTTCGAGCTGAGTGGCCTGTTGCAGCCTAATGAGAAAAGCTGATCTTTTCTGGATTTTCCAATTCTGTAGTCCCTTGTTAGGTATCCAGGATTTCCTTTGCCTTATGTTCTCAAATGTTGATGCGACCAGAGGCTTTAAAACTTCTCTTAGATTGGCAGAAGGTGATGGCTGTGACTGATTTTCACTTTAATGAGGTGTTTATATGTCGGTGGTGTGTGGTTAACCATTTTTGGAAAAACACTTTCTCTGTGTGTTTTTTAGTTACGTGAAGAAGAAAACAAATTATGACTTGAACAATACCATGATATTAATGAAATGTAGTGTGAAGGAAACAGTAAGAGCATAAGTTTTCCGATCTGCCTTCTTATTTTTCTGTTGTGACCTTGATCATCACTGCCCACCTCAGCTGACCCTCTTGAAGAGCCAGGGTGATGGAACTTGCTCCGCTCAGAGACACGAAGTACAATTCGGACTGAATGCAATATCTGGATGCAAGCTCAGGTAACTCAGTGCTTTCACGTCACTTCCCAAAACTTTGTCTCTATCTAACGATCATGTTGATATGGCAACTTGTACATTTCGAAGGAGAGTTCAGAACTTGCTAGTTAGGAATAGTCTTATAATCTAAATAATATTAATATTGCTAAGAGCTTTCTGACAGTCCTCTATACCTACTGAGAATTTTTGCTCTCCAATTTATTTTATACTATTATTTCTAATGTTTAGATTAATATACTAATGTGTTATATTATTATGTTAGCATTGGACTCCAGCCTCCATGATGTTTAATTTCAGGCTGAAAAAGGTGGACTGCAGCCGCTTGCAGCAAAAGATGTATCAGACTCTTCACGGAGGGCCCAGACCAGAGTACGTTGCCATCTTTGGTAACGCTGACCCAGCACAGAAGGGAGAGTGGACCCGGGTTCTCAGCAGGAACTGCAGTGTTTCAGTAAGGAGAGGAACACCGTTCTGACCCAGGCTCGCTTGCCCCTTTTGTTGTGAATATTGACATTAAAACCAGGCCTATTTCCATAGATAATGTGGTTGTTACAGAAGGAAGATACCATGTTTCCCCAGGTATAAGACGCTCCCATGTATAAGATGCACCTTAATTTTGGGGCCTGAAATTTGAAAAAATGTATTACATAAAGTTATTGAACTCAAGTTTTATTCCTCATAAAATTCATACAACTCATCACTGTCAAAACTCCCATCCATTAGCTTGTCCTCATCTGTGTCTGATGATGAATCACTGTCTTTTTTTTTTTTTTTTTGACAGAGACGGACAGATAGGGACAGACCAGAAGGGAGAGACGAGAAGCATCAATTGTTGTGGGACTTTATTCATTGATTGCTTTCTCATATGTGCCTTGACTGGGGGGTTACAGCAGACCAAGTGACCCCTTGCTCAAGCCAGCAACCTTGGGCTCAAGCTGGTGAGCCTTGCTCAAACCAGATAAGCCTGCACTCAAGCTGGTGACTTCAGGGTCTCAAACCTGGGTCCTCTGCGTCCTAGTCTGACACTCTATCCACTGCGCCACTGCCTGGTCAGATGACGAATCACTCTTCATATACAGTGTGTCCATAAAGTTATGGTGCACTTTTGACCGGTCACAGGAAAGCAACAAAAGACAATAGAAATGTGAAATCACCAAATAAAAGGAAACCCTCCCAGTTTCTGTAGGATGATGTGGCAGCATGTGCGCATGTGCAGATGATGATGTAAGACTGTGTATACAGCGGAGCAGCCCATGGCCATGCCAGTCGAGATGTGGACGGTACAGAGGAAAGTTCAGTGTGTTCTGTGGCTCGCTAAATTCGAATCTGTGACCAAAGTGCAACGTGAATATCGGCGCGTTTATAACGAAGCCCCACCACAAAGGAATAACATTAGTTGGTGGGATAAGCAGTTGAAGGAAACCGGTAGTTTGGTGGAGAAACCCCTTTCTGGTAGGCCATCAGTCAGTGATGAGTCTGTAGAGGCTATACGGGATAGCTACCTAAGGAGCCCTAAAAAATCTGTGCGTGAGCCCACATCGAACTGCACTGAATAGGTATGAAACTGGGAGAGTTTTTCTTTTATTTGGTACAGATTTCACATTTCTATCGTCTTTTGTTGCTTTCCTGTGACCGGTCAAAAGTGCACCATGACTTTACGGACACACTCTATTGCCTCATCCTCAGTTCCATCTATGGCAGGGGTAGTCAACCTTTTTATACCTACCGCCCACTTTTGTATCTCTGTTAGTAAAATTTTCTAACCACCCACCGGTTCCACAGTAATGGTGATTTATAAAGTAGGGAAGTAACTTTACTTTAATAAAATATGTATTTCCGATGGCTTTAGGCGACCCCTCTGTTTTAGTCATTCGACCCCCGCTGGGGTCGCGACCCACAGGTTGAGAACCGCTGCTTTATAAAATTTATAAAGCAGAGTTAAAGCATATAATAATAATTATTTACCAAGTACTTTATGTCAGATTTTTGCTAAGTTTGGCAGAATAAGTCTTTATAAAACAAAAATATAAAACAGATATAAAAAATATATAAAAAATATATAAAACAAAAATATAAAACAAAAATCTTTATAAAACAAAAATTTATAAAAAAAAATAAAAATCTATCTTTTTATTTATACTTTGGTTGCTCCGCTATTGCCCACCATGAAAGCTGGAACGCCCACTAGTGGGCAGTAGGGACCAGGTTGACTACCACTGATCTATGACATTTGAAATGCCACAACCACTGTATAAGATGCACCCAATTTTTAGAACCCAAATTTTTTCCAAAAAAGGTGCATCTTATACATGGGGAATATGGTAATTCATTTATCGAAAGAACATAAGAAATAATAGCCATTTGATGTCCTCATTTTAGGTCAGATTTATACCTAACATTTTCCTTATGAGAAGAAAAATTTGAAGGTAGAAAAATCTAGAGCTCACTCTGGTTCAAAGTCAACCTTACTCATTGTAAGAGAAAACTAAATATATTTCGTATATATTTCAAATATTTTTTTGTTTTGAATATTTGGTCAGCACAGATTCTTTGATATTGATATTGTGTTCTTTCTGTTACAAAAATTTATATTTTTTACATTTACATTTAATAAAAATACACTACCAGGTTTAAAATTCTAATCATGTAGAATGGTATTAAATCATCCAGCTGTTTGTTTCCATTTTCTGGTAGCCTTCTAGGTCAGTACACAGCAGGCATGTCTCCTGACTCCAGCTTTACTAAAATAGGAAATCTGATGAGCTATTCTGTCTTCTTCCTCTTCTGCCTACCTCCCACCTCCTCACTTTAAACAGCTGTACCTTTAATTTAATTTTTTTATTTAAAAATTTAAATTACTGATTTTTTTTTTTATAAGTAACATAGCCTGACCAGGCAGTGGCACAGTAGATACAGCATTGGCCTGGGATGCAGAAGACCCAGGTTTGAAACCCTAAGGTCGTGGGCTTGAGTGCAGGCTCACCAACTTGAGCGTAGGGTCACTGGCTGAATTTAGTATGGGGTCACTGGGTTGGCTGTAGCCCCCCACCCCCTGGTCAAGGCACATACGAAAAAGCAGTCAATGAACAACTAAGGTGCCACAATGAAGAATTGATGTTTCTCGCCCTGGCCGGTTGGCTCAGCGGTAGAGCGTCGGCCTGGCGTGCGGGGGACCCGGGTTCGATTCCCGGCTAGGGCACACAGGAGAAGCGCCCATTTGCTTCTCCACCCCCCCCCCCTTCCTCTCTGTCTCTCTCTTCCCCTCCCTCAGCCAAGGCTCCATTGGAGCAAAGATGGCCCGGTCGCTGGGGATGGCTCCTTGGCCTCTGCCCCAGGCGCTAGAGTGGCTCTGGTTGCGGCAGAGCGACGCCCCGGAGGGGCAGAGCGTCGCCCCTGGTGGGCGTGCCGGGTGGATCCCGGTCGGGCGCATGCGGGAGTCTGTCTGACTGTCTCTCCCTGTTTCCAGCTTCAGAAAAAAAAAAAAAAAAAAAAAGAATTGATGTTTCTCATCTCTCTCCCTTCCTGTCTGTCTCTCTATTTGTCCCTCTCTCTGTCTCTCTAAAATAATAATAATAATAATAATAATAATAATAAATACAGTTGGCTTGAAATTCAGGAAATGCAAATAAAAATATCTCTCCCAGGCAGCTCTTCCCTTCCACATGGGCAACCAAGTCACTAGTTTCTTTCCGTCCATAAATGAGGCATGCTCACACAAGTGAATAAAATACTCTAATTCTTTCTTTTTCCAAATGATACAATATCATACACACTGCTCTGCACCTCACTTTTTTCACAACATAAAATCTTAGTGTTTGTTCCTTGTCCGTACATAAGCCTCCACATTCTTTGCCTAGTATAGTTGCACAGCGTTCCATTATATGGATGAACCATAACTTTTTTTACCAGTTTTATTGGTGGACATTCAGCTTGTTTCCATCTTTTGCTGTTGTACACAATGCTTCATTTTTTAACCTCATTCGTACCATTTCATACATGTGAGATAAAATTATGATAAATCATAGAAATAGAGTCTCTAGATCAAAGGTATATGCGTTTAAAATTTTAATAAATATTGCCAATTCATTGTCTATACATGATGTACCAACTTGCAGTCCCACTGTCCATCTGTGCGATGGCTTGTTACCCTGGACCTTCATCCATGCTGTTTTCATACTTTTTAATCTTTATTCATCTCATAAGTGAGAAATAGCGTTCCAGTGCAGTTTTATTTTTCTCCTTGAATAAGGTTGAATATCTTGACATATGGTTGAACAATCTGTATTTTCTTCACTGTGATCTTTTTATATCCCTTGCCCATTTTTATTGAATTGCTAGTCTTGTGACTTATAGGGAATCTTTGTGTTTTTGAGAATCAGCTCGTTTCTGTTATGATTTGTAGATATTTTTCCCGGTTTGTCACTTGTCTTTTGACTTTGTTTATGGTGTTTGTTTGCCATACAGAAGTTGATTTCCATGTTGTGAAATATATCATTTTTGTTTACTTTGGAGTTTTAGTTCAGACTTTGAAAGACGTTTCCCCTTAAGAGATTATTTTTAAAATGCTGTTTTTCCTTTCTCAGGACTATTATGACTGTATTCCTCATATACTTTTCTTTTAAGGAGATTTGGATGATAAGTAAACATGTATACTTGACTCAGCCTTTAGACAACTGAAGTCAAATTTAGTTCTCTTGAACTTCAAAGCCATACAGAAGGAATGGTTTTTGTTTGCTACATAGCTGAATACAGGAAGGGGTTGGATTGAGATTATAGTGGAACTAGTCTTTATTATTCTTTTTTTTTTAACTATTTTATTTTTATTTTTTTAAGCAAGAGAGGGACAGGGAGAGGAACAGATAGGGACAGACAGACAGGAAGGGAGAGAGATGAGAAGCATCAATTCTTAGTTGTTGCACCTTGGTTGTTCGTTGATTGCTTTCTCATATGTGCCTTCACAGTGGGGGGGGGGGCTACAGCCGAGTCAGTGACCCCTTAGGCTTCAAGCTAGCAACCTTTGGGCTCAAGCCAGTGACCATGGGGTCTTGTCTATGAGCCTGCGCTCAAGCCAGCAACCTCAGTGTTTCGAACCTGGGTCTTCTGCATCCCAGGCTCTATGCTCTGCTCCATCGCCTGGTCAGGCTAGTGTTTATTATTCTTAAATTTACATTTTAAATCATATTTTCAAAGAACTTTCGGCACCATGGGAAAATATTCCTAATGTAGAATAAATAAAAAGAAAAAGGTTTAAAACTATTTGGAACAAATTCATGAGAAGATGTTCAACATCATTTAGCTATTAAAGAATTACAAAACCACAACGAGGTACCGCTTCACACCCACTGGGATGGCAGTAATTAAAACAATGGTAACAAGTGTTGGCAAGGATGTGGAGATATTGGAACCCTCAGACATTGTTGGTGGGACTGCAAAATGGTGCAACCACTTGGAGAACAGTTTGATGGGTCCTTAATAAACATAAACTTGGTTTGTCGTCTCCTATTCCTAATTTATACATGTTATTGCCTGTATCTGAGCCTTATTATAAAAAAGTATGAAGCTAAAAAGAACAAAGCATATTGAGGATAGTTTGTATCTGCTAGGTTATAGTAACCTTACTAAAGTCCTCACTTCCATCAGTCCTTTTTGCTTCTTGAGATCAGTCCTCCTAGAGTCAGACTACTTGGTGGACTTCATAATCTAACACTAAAAAGTCTTCTTCCTTAAGCTTTCATTGCTCCTGTGTTCAGTCCTCTGCTTCAGTCAAGTGTCTGCTCAAGGCCAGCACCTCATAGATGCCAGGCACATAGGGAGACACTCACTACCTGTTATTCACATTAATCAATAAATGTCACTCCTTGGCACTGTGTGCTGCTCTAGTTGTATACCTTCTTATATGCCATCTCTACCTGAATTTTCCTTTAATCACCATTTCTTCTGGTCTCCTATTACTCATCCGAGTCCCATCCTCAACCAGAAATGGCTGTTTCTTTTTCTGGTGTTCCATAATACTGACTGTATACCTCACAGGGCACTTCTTATAACCATTGTAGGTGGGTTCACATTTTATAATCTATATTAGTAATTTCCATTTTAGAATATTAATTTTCCTAAGACCAAGGACAAAAATATGGTCTATTGTGAACTTTTGTGTTCTGTGGACTACATTGCCTTCTCTGTTGTTGTACATGGTGTAAGAGACAATAGGTACTTAATGCGTGGTGAGTGATTATAGGCAACCATCAGCAATTTAAGCAGATGCTTCTTTACCCTTCTGCAGGCTATGCATTGTACTTCCTGCTGTGTCATACCAACTTCCCTGGAGATCCAGGTATTGTGGGCATATATAGGCCTCCAGTCCAACCCACAAGCTCATGTGTCAGGAGCACGATTCCTGTACCAGTGTCAGTCCATAAAGGTAAGTCATGGCTCACACTAATCCTTGCAAAGCCTAGATTGTCAGCCATTTGATAACCGTATAATTTTTTACTTCTGAGAGCCAATTTACGCTACCAGTCAGTGTTTGGTAAGAGTGAGCTAACACAATTAACTTATATGTTGATCCTCCTGCCTGGTTACTGAAATTAGCATGTTGTCATAGTGAATACACCTATGTTCTTTTTTCCCAGGTTTTTTGTTTTATTTTTTTAATATTCTGAACCCAGACTATAGTATAGGTTAATTTCTTTTAAATTACCGTACCAGGCCCTGGCCGGTTGGGTCAGCGGTAGAGCGTCGGCCTAGCGTGCGGAGGACCCGGGTTCGATTCTCGGCCAGGGCACATAGGAGAAGCGCCCATTTGCTTCTCCACCCCTCCGCCGCACTTTCCTCTCTGTCTCTTTCTTCCCCTCCCGCAGCCAAGGCTCCATTGGAGCAAAGATGGCCCGGGCGCTGGGGATGGCTCTGTGGCCTCTGCCTCAGGCGCTAGGGTGGCTCTGGTCGCAACATGGCGACGCCCAGGATGGGCAGAGCATCGCCCCCTGGTGGGCAGAGCGTCGCCCCCTGGTGGGCGTGCCGGGTGGATCCCGGTCGGGCACATGCGGGAGTCTGTCTGACTGTCTCTCCCCGTTTCCAGCTTCAGAAAAATGAAAAAAAAAAAAAAAAAAAAAAATTACCATACCACTGTTACTATACTGGTATGGTATAACTGCAGAAAACATTTTCTATAATTATATATTCACTGTGATAGTCACACACTTAGCAGAGGCTCTGAGCCTGTTGATTGCTGTTAAAGTTATTGCTGCTCTGGCTGATTGGCTCAGTAGATAGAGTGTTGGCCCGGCATGCGGACATCCCAGGTTTGATCCTAGTCAGGGCACACAAGAGAAGCGACCATCTGCTTCTCTTACCCTCCCTCTTCTCCTTCGCTCTCTCTCCCTCTCTCACAACCAATGGTTCAGTTGGTTCGAATGTCAGCTCTGGGCGCTGAGGATAGCTCGGTTGGTCTGAGCATCGGCCTCAGATGGGGGTTGCTGGGTGGGTCCCAGTTGGGGCACATGTAGGAGTCTGTCTCTCTATCTCCTCTCCTCTCACTTTAAAAAAAGAGGTTATTGCTGTTGTAATTTTGTGGTCATCAATTCTTGGTTAATTTTGTCCCATTAAAATAAATAATTTTATTATGTAGTAAACATTTTTTAAATGATAGGCGATAATGGGTCAAATTTTGCAATTTGAAAAATAATTTTAGAGAAATCTACATTTCAAAAGTAACTATATGGTTGTTTTAGTTTTGTTTGTTTTGGCAGAGACAGCAAGTCAGAGAAAGGGACAGATAGGGACAGACAGACAGGAAGGAGAGAGATGAAAAGCCTCAATCATCAGTTTTTCTTTGAGACACCTTAGTTGTTCATTGATTGCTTTCTCATATGTGCCTTGACGGGGGGGGGGGCTACAGCTGACCGAGTAACTCCATGCTCGAGTCAGCGACCTTGGGTCCAAGCTGGTGAGCTTTGCTCAAAGCAGATGAGTCTGCGCTCAAGCTGGCGACCTCGGGGTCTCGAACCTGGGTCCTCCGCATCCCCGTCTGACGCTCTATCCACTGCGCCACTGCCTGGTCAGGCCGTTACCCCATTTCTAACCACAGCTCCCAAAGGGGCTGCTGTTGGCATTTTAAGATGTCCCTTCCCCCACAGGCTCTGAAATGAGTGAGAGTGGCATGTTAATTAAATCAAATCCTAGACAATATTGAACCCAAGGCTAAAAATTCATTTTCTATTCTATTTCCCAAAGTCCTAACAGTAAATTCTTTCGTAAGTTAATGTCCAAAGAAAATGTATTACTTATTCTCCTTTGCCTGGTTAGTCTCAGCCGGTCTTTGCTGCCTGGCTAGAATCAGATTCCCTCCACAGCTTCGGCCTAAGCTAGCTAGCCTTGTCTCACAGCGCCCTCGACAGTACAGTAGTTCCTACGCCACGCTCCCTCAAGAGCTGCAATGTTTACAAAGAAAAAGCTAGAGTTACTATGACATGCAAGATCATCACAGCACTGGCTCCATGCCCATTTAAAAAAAAAAATTCCTAGAAGGGTTATTCTGAGCAAAATTATGTTCCCAGAGTCTGGTGTTTATTGTTGCCAAAGACCACAGTAGATAATACATGGCATCAGAATAAAGGGAAGTGAATGGAGAAAATACTTATTTCTGGCTTAATAAGATAATTATTTATTGTCAAATTACTATATAATCAGAAGTTTGCTTATTGAGCACAGTAAGAAAAAAGGGAGTTCATTTTAGATAAACATGATTCCAATTATCAGTCTGCAACCAAATCTATCAGAAGCTATCGCTGTTAGATCAGAGACCTGAGTCAGCTTGACAAGGTCTCTTCTCCTGGGAGCGTCTGTTTCGTTTGACTTGAATTGGTGGGTGGTTGGGAGGATCCTTGCTTACCCTGACATTCTGTGAATCTGATGGGATTTTTAAATCTCCATTTCTGAGTTCTTTGCTTTTTCCATGAAGTCTCCAAACTCTTTCTACTGTTGAAGAAGGAATAGAATCGCAACTACTAGTAGTACATGTGTACTGTTTCAGAGCTTGGAGCCTCCTGGGACTGATAAGGTAGACTGCTGAGCAGGTCATAGCAGTCTCGCCATCTGGCCTCTCTGATAACAGATAGCTCACCAGCTGGGGGAGGCTAGAGTTAGTCCGTCTTTAGGTTGGTGTAACTGTTCACAGTTCTGGTGTCACGGACTGTTGCTAGGAAATTTCATTTCCTGTTTCTCATAGAAAATACATAGGACCAGAATGAGAAAAAGGTTTATCTTGCTGAGAGCAATTTGGTTTTGTTTTTTCATCAGGGAAAATAAAATAGCAAGCCACTTGGAGAGCTATTTGAATTGGTACCGAGTGCTGACCTATAATGTACTTTCTTCCTGCAGGATTCCCAAGTAGCAGAAATGTCTTTGACAACTGTTGTGACCTTTGTGGACATTACCCAGAAGCCAGAGCCTCCACGAGGCCAACCCAGAATTGACTGGAAATTGCCATTTGACGTCTTCTTTCCTTTGAAAGTGGCATTCAGCAAAGGAGTAGACTTTCAGAAAGGCTCAGTCTCTCCCATTCTTATCCTGTGTCTCTTACTACTTGGATTTCTCAGCCTCGAGACTAAGTAAAAAAAGAAGAATCAGATTTTAATTTTCCCTATGGGAAGTCCTATGGCAGCCTACTTATGTTGGCGAATGACCAGAGAGCTATTAGTATAATTGGGGACTTAAGTAAATGAATCTGTGTACATGAAAGAAAGGATTTTAGAAAAACAATAAAAATATCTTATTTATCCTAGCTCTTTGCTTAGACAGGGGTCCCCAAACTTTTTACACAGGGGGCCAGTTCACTGTCCCTCAGACCGTTGGAGGGCCGCCACATACAGTGCTCCTCTCACTGACCACCAATGAAAGAGGTGCCCCTTCCGGAAGTGCGGTGGGGGGCCAGATAAATGGCCTCAGGGGGCTGCATGCGGCCCGCGGGCCGTAGTTTGGGGATGCCTGCTTAGAACATGCTTCAGTAATGTCAATTGCAAATATCTGCTCCAAAACTTGAATATATAACCGACAAAACACTAGATACACATTAAGTTCTGTATTTCTCAAGCAGGAAAAAATGCAGAGTCCTGCCTCCAGCCCTTTGGGTTGGGCTATGCCTGACTAAAGGTTTGCAAAGTCTTCGTTCATCTGCTCACAGGCACAGCTGGGCCCAACATCAGAAGGAGCATGTTTTTATTGTCCCCCAGTGAACTTGGGAATAGCCACCCTCTGGACTTGGAAGGAGCTGACTGTTCAGAACAGAGAACGGGCTATACATTTTCTCAGGCTCCTCCCCACTCCTTGGGCCA